>NC_064620.1:608812883-613612883 GCF_023898315.1 Schistocerca nitens
GACTTGGCATTTCTAGTCCCTGTGTGTCCAGATAGCACTTTGAGATGACCTTTCTGCAGCTTCTTTCAGAAATATTTCTCATAGGGTAATGGATCAAATGTGTTCACTTCATGTTTTTAGTCCCTGTGTGTACAGATAGCATTGTGAGAGGAGCTTTCTGCAGCTTCTTTCAGAAATATTTCACATAGGGTAATGGATCAAATGTGTTGACTTCCTATTTCCAGCCACTGTGAGTACAGATAGCAGTGTGAGAGGAGCATTCTGCAGCTTCTTTCAGAAATATTTCTCGCAGGGTAATGGATCGAATGTGATGACTTGGCATTTCTAGTCGCTGTGTGTCCAGATAGCTCTGTAAGAGGAGCTTTCTCCAGCTTCTTTCAGAAATATTTCATGTAGGGTAATGGACGAATGTGATGACTTGGCATTTCTAGTCCCTGTGTGTCCAGATAGCACTGTGAGAGGAGCTTTCTGCAGCTTCTTTCAGAAATATTCCACATAGGGTAATGGATCAAATGTGTTCACTTCATATTTTTAGTCCCTGTGTGTACAGATAGCATTGTGAGAGGAGCTTTCTGCAGCTTCTTTCAGAAATATTTCTCATAGGGTAATGGATCAAATGTGTTGACTTCCTATTTCCAGCCACTGTGAGTACAGATAGCAGTGTGAGAGGAGCATTCTGCAGCTTCTTTCAGAAATATTTCTCGCAGGGTAATGGATCGAATGTGATGACTTGGCATTTCTAGTCCCTGTGTGTCCAGATACCTCTGTAAGAGGAGCTTTCTCCAGCTTCTTTCAGAAATATTTCATGTAGGGTAATGGACGAATGTGATGACTTGGCATTTCTAGTCCCTGTGTGTCCAGATAGCACTTTGAGATGACCTTTCTGCAGCTTCTTTCAGAAATATTTCTCATAGGGTAATGGATCAAATGTGTTCACTTCATGTTTTTAGTCCCTGTGTGTACAGATAGCACTGTGAGAGGAGCTTTCTGCAGCTTCTCTCAGAAATATTTCTCATAGGGTAATGGATTGACTGTGATTACTTTGTATTTCATGCCGCTGTAAACATAGACATCAGTGGGAGAGGAGCTTTCTGCTGCTTCATTCAGAAATATTTAACATAGGGTAATGAATCAAATGTGATGACTTCGTATTTTTAGTCCCTGTGCGTCCAGATAGCAATGTGAGAGGAGCTTTCTGCAGCTTCTTTCAGAAATATTTCTCACAGGGTAATGGATCAAATGTGATGACTTGGCATTTCTAGTCCCTGTGTGTCCAGATAGCACTGAGAGAGGAACTTTCTGCAGCTTCTTTCAGAAATATTTCACATAGGGAAATGGATCAAATACGATGACTGTATATTTCCAGCAAATGTGTGTACAGATAGCAGTGTGAGAACAGATTTCTGCAGCTTCTTTCAGAAATATTTCTCATAGGGTAATGGATCGAATGTGATTACTTTTTTATTTCATGTCGCTGTAAACACAGACATCAGTGTGAAAGGAGCTTTCTGCAGCTTCTTTCAGAAATATTTCACATAGGTTAATGGATCAAATGTGTTGAATTTGTATTTTTAGTCCCTGTGTGTCCAGATAACTGTGAGAGAGGAGCTTTCTGCAGCTTCTTTCAGAAATATTTCACATAGGGTAAGGGATCAAATGTGTTGACTTTGTGTTTTTAGTCCCTGTGTGTCCAGATAACTGTGTGAGAGGAGCTTTCTGCAGAATCTTTCAGAAATATTTCTCATAGGGTAATGGAACAAATGTGTTGACTTTGTATTTTTAGTCCCTGTGTGTCCAGATAACCGTGTGAGAGGAGCTTTCTGCAGCTTCTTTCAGAACTATTCCACATAGGGTAATGGACGAATGTGATGACTTGGCATTTCTAGTCCCTGTGTGTCCAGATAGCACTGTGAGAGGAGCTTTCTGCAGCCTCTTTCAGAAATATTTCACATAGGGTAATGGATCAAATGTGTTGACTTCGTATTTTTAGTCCCTGTGTGTCCAGATAACCGTGTGAGAGGAGCTTCCTGCAGCTTGTTTCAGAAATATTTCACATAGGGTAATGGATCAAATGTGTTGACTTCGTATTTTTAGTCCCTGTGTGTCCTGACAACCATGTGAGAGGAGCTTTCTGCAGCTTCTTTCAGAAATATTTCACATAGGGTAATGGATCAAATGTGTTGACTTTGTATTTTTAGTCCCTGTGTGTCCTGACAACCATGTGAGAGGAGCTTTCTGCAGCTTCTTTCAGAAACATTTCACATAGGGTAATGGATCAAATATGTTGACTTTTTATTTTTAGTCCCTGTGTGTCCAGACAACTGTGTGAGAGGAGCTTTCTGCAGCTTCTTTCAGAAATATTTCACATAGGGCAATGGATCAAATGTGTTGACTTTGTATTTTTAGTCCCTGTGTGTCCAGATAACTGTGTGAGAGGAGCTTTCTGCAGCTTCTTTCAGAAATATTTCACATAGGGTAATGGATCAAATGTGTTGACTTTGTATTTTTAGTCCCTGTGTGTCCAGATAACCGTGTGAGAGGAGCTTTCTGCAGCTTCTTTCAGAAATATTTCACATAGGTTACTGGATCAAATGTGTTGACTTTGTATTTTTAGTCCCTGTGTGTCCAGATAACCGTGTGAGAGGAGCTTTCTGCAGCTACTTTCAGAAATATTTCTCATAGGGTAATGGATCGAATGTGATGACATTGTATTTCATGTCACTGTAAACAAAGACAGCATTGGGAAACGAGCTTTCTGCTGATTCATTGAGAAATATTTTACATAGGGAAATGGTTCGATATGATGACTTTGTATTTCCAGCCACTGATCGTACAGATAGCAGTGCGAAAGCAGTTTTCTGCAGATACTTTCAGAAATATTTCTCATAGGGTAATGGATCGAATGTGATGACTTTGTATTTCTTGTCACTGTAAACAAAGGAAGCAGTGGGAGAGGAGCTTTCTGCAGCTTCTTTCAGAAATATATCACATAGGGTAATGGAACGAATGTGATGACTTTGTATTTCTAGTCACTGTGCCCACAGATAACATTGTGAGAGGAGCTTTCTGCAGCTTCTTTCAGAAATATTTCACATACGGTAATCGATCGAATCTATTCTTTGTATTTCATGTCACTGTTAACATAGACAGCTGTTTTTTGAGGAGCTTTCTGCTGCTTCATTCAGAAATAATTCACATAGGGTAATGGATCGTATGTGATGACATTGTATTTCTAGTCACTGTGTGTCCAGATAGCAGTGTGAGAGAAGCTTACTGCAACTTCATTGATAATATTTCTCGTAGGGTAATGGATCGAATGTGATGACTTTGTATTTCTACTCACTGTGTGTCCAGATAGCAGTGTGAGAGGAACTTTCTACTGGTTCTTTCCGAAATATTTCACATTGGTTAATGGATCGAATGTGATGACTACATATTTCTAGTCACTGTAAATATAGACAGCAGTGTGAGAGGAGCTCTCTGAAAGCTTCTTTCAGAAATAGTTTCAATTATGGTTATAGATCAGATGAATCGGTAGCGGCTTTGTAGTATCTTTTCCAACTGGGACAATGGTTTGAGAGTAGTTTTCTGCAATTTCTTTCAGAAATATTTCAAGTTGGGTTATGGATCATGCAAAGATTCTGTGGTCTTTACATTACTAAAAATGGAACTAAGTCATTTTGAAGTAGCAAGAAAGCGAAGTAATTTATATTTATAGTTAAAGCATGTGATAAATTCTCGGTCACTTAATCTTTTGTATTGCTACTCACTTTCGTTTGGACAGCAGCATTTCTTCTTGCACAATTTATTAGCTTCTCTCCTTATCTTGCAACAGAAATTACTTTGTCTGTTAGGGCAGATATGGCTAAATGTTTAAAATATGATCAGAAACAGATGGAATACTTTGTAAAGCCCTTTTTATTTAACACTATGACTGGTTTTGTGTACTGGCAGAAATGAAACTGAAGAAAGCTTGTGAGTTGTTCTCCCATAGCTCATTTTGTCCACAAAATGCAAAATTTCTATGTTTTAGCCCCAGTATAACATGCAATTTTAATCTGCTAGCAACCTTCATATTGGCATACACTCAGTTCAGAGTGAAAAATTAATTCTTAGATCACTTGAACTGTAAGGGTCATTTTGGTCAAGATACGTATCATAAAACTGCTTACAAACAACAAAGAGACGTAAAAGAGAGGGACTCGTTACCTTTCGAGTGCTGCAGGCAAGGAAACAAAACCCGGCCCCTGGTACTATGCTTGAGCCCCGCCTGTCTCACCAGATCCTCATCTAGGAAGTGTTCTGTGATTGCTATATGACAAAGAAATTCTGTAAAGTGCTGCTTTTCACTAGTGTTTTACTTAATTATGAGTTCAGTTGCTCTAAAACTAAAATCCATAAATTATTTTATATGTGCAACAAATTCTACAAAATAAAATAGTGCACCCATAATATGCTGATGGATTACACATTTATGTTTTAAATTTAAATCACTAGTTTTAATATACGTCAAAAGAGCATATTTGTTGGGAGGAAAGGGACAGTAGGAAGAAAGGAAAGGTGCACAGGTGCTAGATGAAAGAAAATGTGTCTTAGGATGCAGAAAGTGTAGCAAAACGCCCAAAGTAAGGCCCATTTTCATGGTTGGTAACATTTGTTTTTGTTTTTATTATGTGGTACACCTATATTTGTACAGTGACATCAGAAATTAATTTGCTTGTCTTAGAAGTACACCAGACATAAGTAAGAGCATAGTAGTATTGATTATTTTTATTTTGCGAACCTGAATTGTTAGTAGGACACTCAGTTTGCCTGTTGCGGAGGGGGGCAGCAGCACACACCGACAACTATTATGCTGTAGTCACAACAGGTAGACCTACAGGATTTCAGATTGTCATCTCTTGTCAGTTGCTCCAGAAGAGACAAAAGGCAGCAAATTCAGATATTTTATATTTCAGCGACTCAAAAACTCATTTGAAGAGTCTAATTAATTAATAAGAAATTGAGAAGTGTAATGTGTCTGACTAATGAAGTGTTATTGGTATAAACTGTGCAAAACATTCCCTGTAGGAATTCCATCACAGAAGAGCATCTCACAAATATATAGAGTATGAGCAAGAGTTGTCACAGAAAAGGCAGGATAGAATTGTCAAATGGAAATCAATAATTTTAATAAGGAAATAAAAAAGAATTTGGCAAACATCAAATAGATACGCAAATGTGAGGGGGCCAGGAGTTAACATAGTAGGAAGCTCATTGAAGTGGAGAAGAGTGAAGACGAGATGTAGGTGACAGTACCACTCAGCACATGCTGTAGAGAATATTTCACAACTGTGATTCTTATCCCTGTGCCTTAAAATGTCTTGTGTACCTAGTGAGTAATTTGAATGTGCTTTCATCTTAATCACAATTTTAGTGATTGTCACACTGATATGGACTGAGAATATCTTAGTAGGGAGGATGCAGCATGTTATCTCAGATGCAGTGTCACCAACAGATATAGAAGGAAGTTTGGGTGTACTCCAGAGAAGTGTGTTGGACCTTCACTGTTCATGTTGTATATTGATGATCTTTCAGACAGTATTAATACTAGCTTCAGACTTTACATAGATAATGGCGTTATGTAGAACCAAGTAAAGTTTGAAACTGTATCAAGGTCTGACTGAATGTATGTACAGCTTTGTTCAAAGTAAGGAGGATGGATGGATGGATCGATTTTGATTGATAGGGTTAAAGGGATCATTGGTTGTTGGTCCCTCATTCTTTTGTGTATCAGACTGGGAATAGCCCAGAGAGGAAGGACACAAAAGAAAAATCCCAATGGACTTGACTGTACCCAAGAACAAAGGAAGCAAAGACATAGAAGCAAGTAGAAGTGAGAGAGAGGAAGGTAGGAGGGTTAATCTGCCCAGAAAGCAGCTGGAGATCATGGGACACAGTATCTGACTGGAGACATTCTCTGCATCTCACAGTTGCTTCCACATCCTCCATTGCCACAAGAAAACTAGCTACACAGACAAGATAGATTCATCATAATTGTTCTCTTTCCTGGGATTTTGTTAACCATTGATAGATGTCCCAGAATAAGAAGAATTTTAGGGGTGGGAAGGGCAGGAGCCAGGGTGGACCTCTGAGAAAGGATAGCTGTGGGACCCTCAGGTTGGAGCAGGCTGCAGCACTCACACCTCCAAATTCACAAGTGACCGACAAGGCTATTGTGCACTAAGACACAGAGAGGAATAAAAACCACTTTCACAGATACAAAGCAAAACCAAATCAGCCACTTTGGTGTTGTCTGATAGCACCAGAGGCAGGTAGTGTGTCAGCAAGTGTAAGGCTTCATCTTAAGGCAGCCTAGTAGGATGTGGTCCACCGTGAGACCCTTGAGCAGGCCTGACATTCTGTATAGTCACAACTAATGGGTGTCAGAGATATCAGATAGCACTGGTCACCAGCCTGTAGATAAATCGAGGAGCCACTCCCAGTTAAGAATGGCTTGCGACTGTGAAAACGAAAGTGGCTGAGAGATCAAGCAATGGCCAACAATCCTGCAGTGAATATACTGCATCTAACTGTCAGGGAGTGAAGTTCACTTTATTGTGATTGTATGCAGCCAAAACTGGTTTGTCAGTTTGCCATTAAGCCATTAATGTATACAAAACCTGAGTGTGTAAATGCGTGAAGAACGTCTGGGAACAGGCGGCAGAAAACCATAGGGTCTACTCTAAAACTATATTATTGAGGAGATATGATGGTGGGATGCACACCATTGGGGCATGTGGTATTACTGACTGACAAAAGCTGCGTGGGAGCAGAAATAGTGACACACCAGTCGATAATAATTTATTTACCTGTCCTGCAGGGTTTCAGGCTAGGCTGAATCCACACACTTTTCTTCCAGTTAAATTAGAAAAAAACAGAATGGAAACAGTTTAGAGGGAAATAGGGCTTACTAATTTTGTCATTAAATGAGCCAGAAAAATGCCATTTGAGATACAGTTCCCCATAGCATTGGTTTCATCACATTAATTTCCAAAAACAAATACTATCTGTAAGGCACTATCCAAAGTTATTTGATAGGGCATTTACTTGGAGATAGGGTTGATCTAAAACATATTATTGTTAACATTATGAAAGTGTCAAAAACATAGTTCCACACTTTTGTAGTTCTGGGAAAGTGAACATCTTGTGTATTAGCCAAACTTAGACATAGAAACATCTATAAATGTAATTAAGTTTTCAGCATCTGCTGGTTCTCATCTCCAACTAGAAAGGAATGAAACATAATGTTGCAAGTTTTTACTGCAGTCTATCCACAGCACACTCTCATCTTAAATTAATTTGTTCTTCTGTTTTTAAATGGAGACAGATATGTGTCGGTACCATCTGGAACATTTATTTGAACTTCCAGCTATATTTCTGTTGCAATAATGTATGGTCTAAAATGTATCTAAGAGTAAGTTACCCATTATCAAACACACTTATTACACTATTTGTAAATCAAATGCATGTGGTTGACAAATAGTGTCATTTCATAATGACTGTTATGAATCATGAGAAGTAAATGTTTTTTTTAAGAAGTGAAGCTGCTACACTACCATGTGTAGAATAATCTGATTAATTGCATTTTTTTTAAGTGGCCAATTTACATTATAAAATAAAAAAAACTAATTAAATGAAAAGTACACTTTTTTACAAGAAAGTTAATCATTTATGGTAATTAAAAGTTCATTGAATGATGTGCCATAATTTTATACATCACCAAGAGCTTTTTCAGGATGTGGATTTTCCACTTTTTTGTCCTCACGGTCCAGCACGAAGTGTGAACGTCAAGGATGGCTGCCTGAGCCAGCTAGGTGGGGCTCATCTGGTACATTTCAACCAGGCCCAGTGCACAGTGTGAACACAGCTTGATGGTGTGACCAGAAAGTTTGCTTAAGTTGGCAAAGATGGGATAGCCACATCAGCTGATTATCTAAGACCAGTCGTAAAAGGCAATAAGTCACCACCAAATTGAGTGTTTGGTCCTCGAGGTAGAGTTCTGGTTATGGATAGACAATATGATAGTGTGATAGTGACAGAAGTGCCTGACATGTCTTGCAAGTGTAAAACTGGAAGCAATGGGTGAGAGCCCAGGACTGCACATTTCCTATGGTACCCACAGTTGAGGAACCATAGTAGATGCAAAGTTGTCAGCATACAGGGAAGATTACAATGTAGACCTCACAGCTGCAGCTAGACCACTGATAGTTGCTACAAAATGGGGCACACTCATTACAGAGCCCTGTGGACCTCTTTTTCTTGTATATGGGGAGTACTTTAACCTAGAAAGTATGGCAAGACAAGATGTTCTGGACATAAATTGGGAATTGGCACCAGAGACTCCACTCATTGAGGGTACCCAGGATGTGGTGATGTTGTGTGGTGTGTTGGGCCCTATGCAAGTCAGACAACAACTGCAAGATGTTAACACCAGAAGAAGCTGACCAAGTGGCAGACTCCAGGTGGTCCAAAGTTTCAGCAGTAGAATTACCTTTGTGAAAACCACCTTCGGACAGAGCCAAAAGGCACCAGGACTCAAGGTACAAACACACCTGTCTGCTCACCATATGTTCCAGGTATTTGCATAGATATTAAGCGAGGCTAATTACACAATAGCTGTTGTTTTCAAGGGGGTGTTTATCAGTTCCAGTACTGTGACAATCATACTTTCTCACCACTGTGACAGGAACACCTCCTCACTCCAGATATGGTTGAAAATGGCAAGTACATGACATTGGGCATCCATTTATAAGTCATTGAGCATTTAGATGTTGGTTCATAGTGGCCATCAGGAACACTACCTCAGATACAGAGGCGGAACATCTGGGGTTTGGCAGCATAGGAGTCATCAGACTCTCTCTCTCTCTCTCTCTCTCTCTCTCTCTCTCTCTCTCTCTCTCTCTCTCTCTCTCTCTCTCTCTCTTGGATGACATGTTTTCCGTAGATAATTTAGATTTGGGTTTGTCTGCTCAAGATTCTGAGGCAGAGGAGGAACACGACATCCTATGACCTGCAACCTGTGATGGCTTTAGCCACTGGATGTCATCCAATTGTAGGTCAGCAGAGTCCTGGGAATGCAGTGTACAAGGGACCCCTTTCTGGTAAGTGGTGCAGAGGAGGAGGAGGAGGAGGGCAATGCTTCTCTGGTTGGCAGTTGGGGACTGACATTCCTAGTGAATAGCAAGTCAACATTGTCAAAGAGGGTATGGAGGGAGCAGTAGGAGAAAGACCCTTCTCCACCATGGGAATAGGTGTAGTCCGGTGGCCCAGTAGGCCACAGGGTGGATGACGGCACAGTCACCGGAGAGGATGACATCATAGTAGTAGAATTTGTCCATTTCACACATGTACGGTGTAAGAGATTGTGTTTCTTTTTGGTCTCTTGATTTGTGAGGATGTGTATTCCTGGGTTTTCTTTTTACACTTGAAAATGGTACAGGAGGAATGGTGCTCCCCACAGTTGATAGAGATTGGTGGAGAGGGGCACAAACAAACAACCACAGTCCCTTCAGACATGACTGGTGCTGCAATGTAAAGATATGTGTCTAAATCACCTTCACTTGCAGCACCACAAGGGTGTAGGGATATATGGCTTGATATCACAGCGATAGACAACCTTAGATGATTTCTCGTTGTTTTAGAAGATGAAGGTGGTAAAGCTGAAGGCTCCAGTATCCACTGTGTTCTCTTTTGCTACCCACTGGACACCATGGACAAAATGCACATGTCATCACTCCTAATTAGCAAACAGCTCTAACAATAGCTCCAACAATAGCTCCAACAATAGCTCCAACAATAGCTCCAACAACAGCTCCAACAACACTCTTGTTGGAGCTATTGTTGGAGCTATTGTTAGAGCTGTTTGCTAATTAGGAGTGATGATATGTGTCTAAATCACCTTCACTTGCAGCACCACAAGGGTGTAGGGATATATGGCTTGATATCACAGCGATAGACAACCTTAGATGATTTCTCGTTGTTTTAGAAGATGAAGGTGGTAAAGCTGAAGGCTCCAGTATCCACTGTGTTCTCTTTTGCTACCCACTGGACACCATGGACAAAATGCACATGTCATCACTCCTAATTAGCAAACAGCTCTAACAATAGCTCCAACAATAGCTCCAACAATAGCTCCAACAATAGCTCCAACAACAGCTCCAACAACAGCTCCAGCAACAGCTCCAGCAACAGCTCCAGCAACAGCTCCAGCAACAGCTCCAGCAACAGCTCCAGCAACAGCTCCAGCAACAGCTCCAGCAACAGCTCCAGCAACAGCTCCAGCAACAGCTCCAGCAACAGCTCCAGCAACAGCTCCAGCAACAGCTCCAGCAACAGCTCCAGCAACAGCTCCAGCAACAGCTCCAGCAACAGCTCCAGCAACAGCTCCAGCAACAGCTCCAGCAACAGCTCCAGCAACAGCTCCAGCAACAGCTCCAGCAACAGCTCCAGCAACAGCTCCAGCAACAGCTCCAGCAACAGCTCCAGCAACAGCTCCAGCAACAGCTCCAGCAACAGCTCCAGCAACAGCTCCAGCAACAGCTCCAGCAACAGCTCCAGCAACAGCTCCAGCAACAGCTCCAGCAACAGCTCCAGCAACAGCTCCAGCAACAGCTCCAGCAACAGCTCCAGCAACAGCTCCAGCAACAGCTCCAGCAACAGCTCCAGCAACAGCTCCAGCAACAGCTCCAGCAACAGCTCCAGCAACAGCTCCAGCAACAGCTCCAGCAACAGCTCCAGCAACAGCTCCAGCAACAGCTCCAGCAACAGCTCCAGCAACAGCTCCAGCAACAGCTCCAGCAACAGCTCCAGCAACAGCTCCAGCAACAGCTCCAGCAACAGCTCCAGCAACAGCTCCAGCAACAGCTCCAGCAACAGCTCCAGCAACAGCTCCAGCAACAGCTCCAGCAACAGCTCCAGCAACAGCTCCAGCAACAGCTCCAGCAACAGCTCCAGCAACAGCTCCAGCAACAGCTCCAGCAACAGCTCCAGCAACAGCTCCAGCAACAGCTCCAGCAACAGCTCCAGCAACAGCTCCAGCAACAGCTCCAGCAACAGCTCCAGCAACAGCTCCAGCAACAGCTCCAGCAACAGCTCCAGCAACAGCTCCAGCAACAGCTCCAGCAACAGCTCCAGCAACAGTACATAAAAGGAGATCTAGGTGGAAATCCTGTAGCATATTCAGTGGTTAATGCACGATTATAGTGACAGGAAAATCTCTCAGCTTGTCACAGGCAGGTGGGGCAGTTTTAAACTGAATGGAGCCACTTCTAATTTTTGAAATCACCGCCACTGCCCCAAACCTGTCCTTGAGATGTTGAAAGTATAACAAAAACTTTTTAGTCAAAAATTAATCCCCACCTCTCCTAGAACAAACCATGTATTAAGGGGAGGAGTACTTCTTGCCTTGTTTCTGAGCCCTATGTTCCTCCCATGCTGTAACCAGGGAAGGGAACCTTTTAGGGTGATACCACTCTGTGTCATATTAGGTCTTAGCTTCATAAGAGACTACTGGGGCCATACGACCACTAGTGGAAAGAGGTTTGAGTCACTTCATGTGGTAGTCTTTTTCCATAGTAATGCCTGCATTCAGCTGGGGCTCTCGCCCTGGGTGTCCCACAGTCACAGTCACAGTCACAGAAACAGTAATGGTTACCTGGCCACTAAGCCATTTCCGGGACCCCGCCCAGAACAGAAAGGCTACCATGCTGGGTTTTGGGCATAGTACCAATGCAAAAAAATAAGGGTGCAAAAAGAGGGTATTTCTGAGTGCAATCGATGGAAGAAAATGAGAAGGGTCCACAAAATATGCTGTAGAGACAGCAGAGATCCCTAACCAAAGATTACATGTCCTTCACTATATTGCTTCAGTGGATAAAAAGTGAACCGCAGTTGACGGCCTGTGCAATGTTCCGTAAATGTATGATAACTGCGACATACCCTGGAATGTAATTGGTTTTACAAAGGGCACTGGGACAGGAAATGGCAAACCATCAGTTGCTGACGATGAGTGCAAACTCGTGAGGTTGGCAGAAATGGCGATGGCTAAAAATGTCAGGGAATTGCCAAAAATGGCAATAGCTAAAGTGACAACGCCCAATATGCAGCCTATCTAAAATGGTCTCCTCTTAACAAGAGGAACAAGAGGAGGTTGGCCAAGTCATTGAGAGAGGTTTTATTTCTCAGAGCTTATTCCTGTGAAGAGAAGACTGGTGGTGAAGCCAAAGAGATACTATCTGCTGACAGATGGCAAAACAGAGACCATCTGAAGGACTAAAAGGGCTAGCAGACTGAGGTAGTAGGAGGACTGCAGGCTCGGCAGCCATCTTATTTCCTGTGAGAGCGACGTGACAAGGAACCATCATGAGCATCACAGCTGCTTCCTCAACAGCGAGCAAGTTGAAGCTTTCTTGGACCTATTGCACTATGGAATGGACTGTGTACAACACACAGAGGCTCTGGAGGACAATGAGAGATTTGGAGCATATAACACAATTAAAGCCCATGTTGCCACATGTATTGGGTGGTCTGATAGAGGGCGAAGACCTCCACTGTAAAAATCTAGCAGTGTTCTGGAAGAAGCCGGCCGGTGTGGCCGTGCGGTTCTAGGCGCTTCAGTATGGAACCGCGTGACTGCTACAGTCGCAGGTTCGAACCCTGCCTCGGGCATGGATGTGTGTGATGTCCTTTGGTTAGTTAGGTTTAAGTAGTTCTAGGGGACTGATGACCTCAGCAGTTAAGTCCCATAGTGCTCGGAGCCATTTGAACCTTTTGTTCCGGAAGCTGATACTGAAAATAGTCGGTGCCCATGATGAAGACACATCCAACACCACGGTTGGTCTTAGAGGCATCTGTGTACACAAAAATGCTGTGGGCTAAGTTACTTGCTAAGGTCAAGAAAGTTAGTGACAGATCAAATCCAGAGCAGTGTCCTTGGGAAGCGAATGAAGTTAAAGATTTAAAGATTAAAATGGACCACTACATGAAGCCAGGACAGTGAAGGGTTCACATCCATTAGGAATGTGACAGGTACTGTGAAGTTAATCTTCCGGAGCAGTAGCCAGAAAGCAGAACTCAGAGAGGTAACAGAGAAGAAGGGCACATGCCACACTGGCGGTCAACGGAGTCATTGAAAAAGGGGACATAGGATGGGTGGCTGAGCATGGAAGACAAATGGCACGCATATCCACTAACAATGATTTCATGCTGGTACGAACAGTAGTAGTTCGGCAGCTTGTGCAGAGTGACATTCAACTGGGGTAGTGTAAAAGGCACCAGTGGCCAAACGTACTCCATGATGGTGGATTGTGTTAAGATGGCACAAGATGGACGGGCATGCAGATGAACAAGTAGAAGACCCATAGTCTAGTTTTGAATGCACAATGGTTCGGTATGAGTGCAGGAGGGTGGCCCAATCTGTTCCCCAGGAAATAACGCTTAGGACCTGTAGGTCATTGAGATACAAGATACATTGTGCTGCCAGGTAAGACATATGGTAGAACCAAGAAAGTTTTCTAGGAAGCACGAACGCCAGGTATTTTAATGTTGATTGAATGTAAGACTAACAGATCCACGATGTAAAGTGATAGAAGAGACCCATTGTGTCACCAGAAATTCATACAACTGGTTTTGTCAGTGGAAAAGTTGAAGCCATTAATGATGCTCCATGAGTAAGGACAGTTTAGACATTGCTGGAGACTTTATGATCTACTGCAGTTCCCCATGGACTTGTTTCCTCAAGCAAAGTCATCAACATAAAGGAAACTGGTGATGCCTGCTGGGAGACAGGCCATTACATGGTGAATGGCCATAGAAAAGAGGAAGACGCTCAGCATGGAGTCTTGAGGCAATGATTTCTCCTGGATAAAGGTGTTTGACAAGGCCGAACCCATACTTAGCTTGGAAACTCGGATTTTATAAAAATTCCCAAAGGAAATGGGACAGGCAGCCTCTGAAGCTCCACGTGTAGAGAGTATGGAGGATACCAGTCCTTCAGCATGTGTAATAGGCTTTCTCCAAATCAAAAAACATGACTGGAGTCTGGTATTTCCTCAGAAACCATTCGTGACATGGGTTGACAGAGTGACGAGCTGGTATACTGCACACCAGCATGCACGAAATCCACATTGTGTAGCTCTTAGTAGATTGTGAGACTCCAAGCACCATACCAGCCGGCCATGAATCGTACATTGAATCACCTTGCAACAGCAGCTGGTGAGAGTAATTGGGCAGTAGCTAGAAGGAAGATATTTTTCCTTATTGGCTTCATGCCAGCAATTGCGAAACATGTAATCCGCCCATTTTGTATTCCTGTCACCACTGCATAGTCTTTTAATATGGGAATCAAGGGAGAGGATGTTACTTGGTGGCCAGTATCCTCTTTCTATTACCCAACTGCATACACGAATTAACAGGATTCTTTATTGACATTAACAGGAAGCTACTTAACTTCGAGAGTCCGTGTGTTGTGGTACAAGCTCTACCGTCATAGTCCACTTTAGCCTCACTGCTGGTGAAGTAAAAGATCCGCTAGAAACACTACTCCAGCCACTGCACACTCTTGTAGCTGGTGACGTGAACTGACATACACCCACTAGGACAGTGACTGAGCTAGTAACTGAGAGACTTACTGAGACTGAGGCCCTCCGGCCATTGGCGGCCATCTGTATACTTCTGGTCGAGAGGGCGTTGCTCGTGAGTCTCTCTTTGGCCTCTCTCCTGATAGGTGCATTTGATGCAGCGATCTTCTTGCTACATCTTTGCCGACCAGTGTGCTGGTGACAGTTTATGCCAGCACAGCCCAAATGCAGTTTATGTGTGAAGGAGAAGCGCTTCCCTGCAAAAGAAAGGTACTGCAGCATCTGAATCTCAGGATTGTCTGGCCGTGGGACAGGAGATCCGGATGAAATGAAGCATGATCTAGCCCCTTACAGTGAACGCAGCATTGTAGCATTCACGATTCTGAGAAGGGAAGGGTGTTGCCCGAGCCTCCTCCACACTTTTCCGATGGAGGAAGGCTAGGTGATCGTGGAAAAGAGCTCGAAGTTTCCGCAAAACGGCGGTCCATTGTGTCGGAGATTGCAATGGTGTCCACGAGGACATCAACTGCTACAGTCGGGCTGGAAATGAGGGAATGAACATTGATCCCAGATAGCCCATGGAGGTTGCCCCACACAATGCAAGAGGGAATAGAATAGAACAGAATCTTTGTCACATGACACGTTACATACAATCATTTGATTGAGAAATTGGTAACTCATCACGAATAATTCTATGACTACCTGGGTTTACCTTAAAACAAGATACATACAATGAAAGCATATGGATGCTTCCAGAAGGACATTACAACATAAAAGATAAATACATGTTAGATTCAAACCACTGTGGATTAGGAAACAGGAAGAAATCTTTCTTTTTAATTATTTTTAATGTTTGTTTCTCTAGTGTACGGACATATTTAATAAGAGCACATACTACCATGAAAGTAGTATGTATGTATACACCTAAATATTTACATGCGTAGTTTACATTATGCATAGTTTATAAATGTTGGCTCTTGTCCACTCGCTGTGGCGGGAACGACCCACAGAAAATAACCAAAATGGTACGCATAAACCTCCTGCTGCCACGAATCAGATGATGAAGGCGGTGACTTCTGCGTTGTGGGAGGGTCCAGATCCATCGGTAGGACGAGAGGAGGCGAAGGCTCATCTCTGTGGGGTCGTCCAGCGGTGTCGTGATGAACACCCTCTGGCTGCTGGACTTGTGAATCTGGGCGAAGAGAGACTGAAAGATCATCGTGTACACGACAGAGGAGAAGTTGATTTTGATGGCGGCGCTGCAAGCCATCGGGACCTGAAAGAAGATACATGCAAGTGCCAATTCGGTAGACGATCTCACCTCGCGCCCGCAGTCTGTTACCACTAAAAACCCTGAGAAAGACAATATCATGCTGCCCAAAGCGATACTAGCGACCTTCCCTCGGCACCGGATGTTGAGGAGGATAGAGCAGTTGGAGCAGTGTCCGATGGCGGCGGCCGTGAAGAAATTCTGCTGGCGATGGTCCATCTCGTGGGTGCCAACGATATGAGGTGAGAAACAGTTGCAGTGCTTGATCCCTGGTGTATGCAGAGCGACGTTTTGCCATCTGCTGCTTGAATGTTCTGACAAATCGTTTCGCTTCGCCGTTTGACTGTGGATGGAACGGTGCACTAGTTAAGTGATGTATGGCATTGCGTTCACAGAATGTTTCAAATTCATTTGACGTTAGCTGAGGGATGTTGCCTGACACCAGTACTTCATCTACATCTACATGGATACTGTACAAATCACATTTAAGTGCCTGGCAAAGGGTTCATCGAACCATCTTCACAGTTCTCTATTATTCCAATCTCGTATAGCACACGGAAAGAATGAACACCTATATCTTTCCGTACGAGCTCTGATTTCCTTTATTTTATCGTGGTGATCATTCCGCCCTATGTAGGTCGGTGTCAACAAAATATTTTCGCTTTCGGAGGAGAAAGTTGGTGATTGGAATTTCGTGAGAAGATTCCGTCGCAACGAAAAACGCCTTTCTTTTAATGATTTCCAGTCCAAATCCTGCATCATTTCTGATTATATTAGATTAGATTAGCTATTCGTTCCATAGATCCATGTTGAGAAGATCCTCGTGGATGTGGATCATGTTTATTTTTTAAAGAAAAAGCTGAATTAACAATACTAATAGTATGAATATATACAATACATCATTTGTTTCTATTTAAAAATTCGTCAATGGAGTAGGAGGAGTTGGCCACTAGTAAGTCTTTCAGGCTCCTTTTAAACTGATCTTTATTTGTAACTACATTTTTTTTATGTTTGCTGGCAAATTGTTGAAGATGAGTGTTCCTGAGTAGTGGATCCCTTTTTGAACTAAAGTAAGTGCTTTTAAGACCTTGTGCAGATCATTTTTGTTCCTGGTATTGTATGTGTGAACTGAACTGAGCTGAGCTGTTTGTTTGATAAACAGATATATTATTTAGGACAAATTTCATTAAGGAGTAAATATACTGAGAGGCAGTAGTTAGTATACCCAGTTCTTTGAAGAGGTTTCTACAAGACATCTGTGAGTGTACTCCACAAATAATACCTATTACACGCTTTTGGACTCTGAAAACATTTGTTTGACTTGAAGAGTTACCCCAAAATATTATACCATATGACATTATGGAATGAAAGTAGGCAAAGTATGCAAGCTTTTTCACTTTTATGTCTGCTAACACTCGAATTGCAAATACAGATTGGTTAAGGCGTTTCTGCAGTTCTGTGGTGTGCTCCTCCCAACTGAATTTATTATCAAGTTGTAATCCCAGGAATTTAAGACTGTCAACCTCTTCTATCTGCTCTTCTTCATACTTTATGCATATGCTGGGTGGAAACCTCTTACAGGTTCTGAATTGCATATAGTGAGTCTTTTAGAAGTCGGTGAGTTGGCTTTAAACCATTTATTAATATCCATGAAAATATCATTAGCAAATCTTTCTAGAACTACACTCTACATACTATTTATTGCAATATTTGTGTCATCTGCAAACAATGAACTCAGCTTCTGGCAGTGTAACTGATGAGACATCATTAATGTACACAAGAACAAGCAATGGCCCTAAGATGGATCTTTGTGGGACACCACATATAATTTCTTCCCATTCTGATGATGACAGATGCCTTAATTCACTAGTCCCTTGCACTGACACCCTTTGTTTCCTGTTAGCTAGGTATTACTTGAACCATTTTGCAGCACTGGCCGTGACACCATAGAATTCTAATTTACTTAAAAGGATGTTGTGGTTTACACAATCGAATGCCTTTGACAAATCACAGAACATACCTGCTGTTTGTAACTTGTTATTTAATGAATTAAGTAAATTTTCACTGTAGGTGTAAATAGCCTTTCGATATCAGAACCCTTCAGAAATCCAAACTGTGTTCTTGATAATATGTTATTTGTGGTCAGATGGTTGAGAAGCTGCCTGTACATTACTTTTTCTGAAATTTTTGAGAATGCTGGCAAAAGTGAAATTGGTCTGTAGTTTGATGGCATCTCTTTATCCCCTTTCTTGAATAGAGGCTTAACATCTGCATATTTCAGCCAGTCAGGAAATGTCCCAGTTATAATTGACTGGTTACACAAGTAACTTAGAATTGTGCTAAACTCACAAGAACATGCCTTAATTAACTTTGTTGATATTTCATCGTAACCACTAGAATGCTTTGTTTTTAAAGATTTTATTATGGAAGTTATTTCTTTTGGTGAAACGAGTGACATATTCATGTACCTGAAGCTATTTGTAAAGGCTAGTTTCTGATATTCAAGGGCATTATTTACTGATCCTGACAATCCCATTCTATCAGTAAAGGATATAAAGTACTTGTTAAATAGATTTGCCACACTATGCCCATCGGTTACTAATGTGTCATCTACCGTTAGTGCTATTTGCTCCTGTTCCTTTCTGGTTCTACCAGTCACCTCTTTCACTATATCTCATATTGTTTTTATTTTGTTCCCTGACATTGCTATCTTCTTCTCGTAGTGCATTTGTTTAGATGTCTGAATTACTTTATTTAATATTTTACAGTATTCCTTGTATTTAGCTAAATCATCAGCATAGGAGCTATTCTTGGTCGACAGATACATTTTCCTTTTTGTCGCATAGGAAATCTTCATTCCTGGTGTGATCCATGGTTTTATTATAGACTTCTGTTTAATTAGAGTAACTTTCAGAGGAAAGCGATTTTTCATGAATGTGTTATATTTTTCATTCATGTCATGAGCACTATAAACATCTTTCCAGCTCATATCTTCGAGCAGTTTCCTAAAACACTCAATTTTTGATTGATTCAATACTCTCCTGTACTCAGATTTAGCAGTCTTGATAATCTGCTTAGAATTTACATCTAAAACAAGGAGCTGCATGTCATGATCTGATAGTCCATTTATTACATGTTTTATTATATGATTTTGTTCATTTGATCTGTCTATAAAAATGTTATCAATGGCTGTCTTGGAGGATTTAGTGATCCTAGTTGGAATGTTTACAGTGTGAGTTAGATTAAAAGGCAACATTACTAACTGCAGTAAATGTTTACTGGAAGATTGAACTAGAAAATCTGCATTAAATTCGCCAGCAATCAAAATTTCTTTGTTTCTTCCTGTTAAATAACCCAAAAGAGCTTCTAGATGATTTATGAATAGATTATAATTTCCTGCAGGTGCTCAGTAAATAGTTACTATTATATAGGATCTGTTATGGAACTCCTGTTGCACATGCTTCCAGATGCTGCTCTAAACAGAATTTATTGATGTCAATGTTCTTGAATTTGTGGCAGTTTTTAATACATGTGGCAACTCCTCCTCCATCCATATCTACTCTGTAGAAGTAGGAAGCTAGCTTAAATCCTCAAATGTCTAACATATCTATACCAGTGGTCACTTGATGTTCAGAGAGGCAGATTATGTTAATTTGGTTAGATGAGTTCATTTCACCGATACAAATGAGCAGTTCATCAACTTTATTTCTGAGTCCCGGAATGTTCTGGTGTAATAAAGATAACTGATACTGCATACTAATGGGATTATAACTGCTTTGGTGAAGATGAACTGGCAGTTTCTGATTACTTTCTGTTAAACATTGTTTAAATGGAGGCTGTATGCTAAAATCTGACTTCTGTTCATCTGTTTTCTCAAACTGAGTGCGTGCCAATCTCTCTTAAAACTCTCCCATGTTTCGCGATAATACAAAACCTGCTGCCTTTCTTTGAACTTTTTCTATGTACTCCATCAATCCTACCTGGTAAGAATCCCACAACGTGCAGCAGCATTCTAAAAGAGGATGGACAAGTGTAGTGTAGGCAGTCTCCTTAGTAGGTCTGTTGCATTTTCTAAGTGTCCTGCCAATAAAACGCAGCCTTTGGTTAGCCTTCCCCACGACATTTTCTGGATGTTCTTTCCAATTTAAGTTGTTCGTAATTGTGATACCTAGGTATTTAGTTGAATTTACGGCTTTTCGATTAGACTGATTTATCGTGTAACTGAAGTTTAGCGAGTTCCTTTTAGTACTCATGTGGATGACTTCACACTTCTCGTTATTTAGGGTCAACTGCCACTTTTCGTAGCATTCTGATATTTTTTTCTAAATTGTTTTGCAGTTTGTTTTGATCTTCTGATGACTTTATTAGTCGATAAACGACAGCGTCATCTGCAAACAACTGAAGACGGCAGCTCAGATTGTCTCCCAAATCGTTTTTATCTATAAGGAACAGCAAAGGGCCTATAACACTACCTTGCGGAACGCCTGAAATCGCTTCTGTTTTACTCGATGACTTTCCGTCAATTACTACGAACCGTGACCCCTCTGACAGGAAATCGCAAATCCAGTCACATAACTGAGACGATAGGCCTATTCCATAAGCAAACAATTTCACTACGAGCCACTTGCGTGGTACAATGTTAAAAGCCTTCCAGAAATCCAGGAATACGAAATCGATCTGAAATCCCTCGTCAATAGCACTCGGCACTTCATGTGAATAAAGAGCTAGTTGTGTTTCACATGAACGATGTTTTCTAAACCCACGTTGACTGTGTGTCAGTAGACCGTTTCCTTCGAGGTAATTAATAATGTTCAAACACGATATATGTTCTAAAATCCCGGTGCATATCGACGATAACGATATGGGCCTGTAATTTAGTGGATTACTCCTACTACCTGTCTTGAATATTGGTGTGACCTGTGCAACTTCCCAGTCTTTGGGTACAGTCTGGACCAGAAGACTAGGTAAACCTTAGAGGCAAAAAATCGATGAAAAGACCTGAATTGTGCTACATGACGTTGTCTAGTTCATTGATTCAAATAGCAAGTTTCCTTTTGCTTTTCCAATCGCAAGCAACCAGCGAGTGCTCCAAACAGGTCGCACAAAGTCTATGTGCACACGTTGCCACGGTGATTGCGACTTAGGCCAAGCAGAGAATTTTTGTGGTGGAGCGGACTGATTTTCCGCACATGCGTGACACTGTGACGTCATCTGATCTGTTTGGGCGTCCATACCCTGCCAAGTACAGTGTCGGCGTACGAACAATCCCCCAATGTCCTCGGTGAAGTTACTGCAACACTTCTTTTTGCAAAGCTTTAGGGATCAGCACACGTGATTGTCCACTGTCGTGTCATTATGAATATGAATCACTCTTTGCTGTTTATCGAGGCTATTCCGACGTGCAAAATTGTAGTTGAGCAGAATGTTGAAGTCTGAATCGACTTCCGTGGCCTGTGCAATTTGGAAATTTGTAGTAAGGGCTTATGGGACCAAACTGCTGAGGCCGTCGGTCCATAAGCTTACGCACTACGTAATCTAACTTACGCTAAGGACAACGCACACACTCATACCCGGGGGAGGACTCGAACCTCCGAAGGGGCAGCCGCCCGGTCCGTGACAAGACGTTAGAGACCGCGCGACTACCCCGCGCAGCCCTGTGCAATTTTCCTATAGTTCAGTAGAAAAGAGTGAATCAATTCAGACTCCTGAGCATCGATGTGACAACAAGATGCAGCAGAAGCGTCAAAGTCTGTCAGGGCCAATTGGAAGACGTGAAAGCGCGTCCGCATTACCATGTTCGGATGATACACAATCTCGTACTGGTATTGATTCATCAACAAAGCCCATCGTTGCAAAATTTGTGCAGTTCGTACAGGAACCGGTTTCGTCGGATGAAACAATGACTGGAAAGGCTTGTGATCGTTACTAAGTAGAATTTTCTGCCGTACAAATAGTGATGGAATTTGTTGACACCATACACAATAGCCAAAGCCTCTTTTTCAATTTCTGAATAGTTATACTGAGCTTTGGACAGCACTTCTGATGCGAAAGCAATAGGCCGATCTTTATTTCCAATTCTGTGCGAAAGCACTGCACCGATTCCGTAAGAGGAAGAGTCAACTTGCAATACAACTGGTTTGTCAGGATCAAAGTGAACTAAGCATCGCTCACTGAGAGCAATGAAGCTTTAAGTTTTAAAAAACTACTTGACGCTCATCTGTCCAAACAAAGGGAACGCAGTCGATGCAATGGTGATTTGTGCAGCATTCGGAATAAACCGAATATAATAGTTCACCATCCCTAAAACTACCTGCAGTTCTGTGATATTGCAAGGAACAGGCAAATCGCGTATGGCTAACAAATGCGACTGGAGAGGCTGTACACCTTGACTGTTTTTAAATCTGAGTTGCAGTATGTTGGTCATGTAATAGAGATCACACTTGTCCAGTCTACATTTTAGTACTGTCTCAAATAACACACGAAACAAACCATGTAAATTTACAATGGGATCTTCAGGTGTATGACCTGCTGCGACAGTCAGTTTGGTACTAGTGCAGTCAGCTGTTCCAAATATCAGTGGGAAATGGCAGGTGCGGAAGCAGTGCCAAAAGGCAAACGCAAATATTTAAACAAGCCCAAATGAGTATTCACTACACACACTGCTTGAAATTCTTCGTCGAGCTGTATTTGAAGATATGCATCGCGCAAATTAATTTTTGAAAAGTAGCGTCCAGCGCCTGATTTGTCCATAAGATCCTCTGGGCGTGGCAATGGAAAAGTATCAAGGACAGTTTGTGTGTTGACTGTAGACGTAGTCAACACAGAGGCGAATGCGACCTTGAGGCGTGGGGAGAAAAACCAGTGGACTTGCCCATTGACTAGCTGATACGGGCGCAATAACTCCATTATGTTGCAAGTCTGCAAGTTCAGCAGCGACTCTGTCCATAATACAATGGGAACACTTCTAGCCTGGCAAAATTTCGGTTGAGCATTATCTTTCAGCGTAATATGTGCGACCAAATCAGTAGCGTTTGGCTAAACCTTCAGACAAGAGTTCTGGGAATTCTTTTAGCAAGCTAGCTACACTGTCTTTTGCATTGAATGCAGACAATGATAAAGTCTTGAACAAATCAAAAGAATCAAGACCAAATTCGTTCCCACAATCGCGTACCACTGTAAAAGTCACTATTCACGTATGCGAGCGTTACATTGCAGGCAAAGTACATGTTCCGAGAAAGGGAATGTCTTTACCATTGTAAGACGTCAGTTGTGTGCTAGTTTTAGACAGGTGTGGGGAGCCTTAACAGTTCATATGTATGGCGATTTAGCAATGTGACAGAGGCACCCGTGTCCACCTGAAGTTTCACAGGAAGTTTGACTGACGTATCACTGACGAAACTGCACGCATGCTAGTTGCAGACTTTGAATATACTGCATTAATTACATGGGCCTTGTGACTAGATTTTTGTGTATGGGTCGAATTCTTATGTTTGTTCCGTTGCAAACATACGGACTGTATATGTCATTTCCTACCACAAGCGTAACACTGAGCTTGTCGGGAGAGGCAGTCTTGGCGTTTGTGCCGTGAGTAACACCTAAGGCAAGACTTAATTCTGTTAGCCTGTGTAGCCACCTTTTTAGCGAGCTGCTTACACGGCGTGGTACGTTGTTTACTGGGCGTACCTAGCGTGAGCTGCCGGTGCAGAATGGGGCGATCGCAAGCAAGGGACTCAACCTGACAAATAGCTGGCTGCTCAAATTTAACAGCCAACAAGGCACAAGAATCGTGCAGATCTAGTATTTGCACTACTTGCTGAAATGATGGATGGGACTGTTTCAGAATTTGTTCTCGGAGTTTGACACCAGGTTCATTGCACACGATTTCATCACGGAACATATCTTAATATAAAGCACTGCAAGCATATTTAAATTTGCCTTTGCTTGTCATACCCTGAAAATCTGTTACCACAAATAAGAAAACAGAAAATCAAAGTCAGAAATTACAATTGAGTTTTTACTTCCTACTCACTGTCAATTTCACAAACGCTGCATATGATTGTTTTTGCAGAATGAGTGGAACACACATACTTGGAACACCAGCAACAAACTATAGACACTCTTGTCATCTTTTCTCTTTCATTTTTAAGAGTTTTTACTCTTCAAACAGATGTGACATCTTCCTCTTGAATAAAATCCAACAGACGAAACAGTTGCTGTAACGCTGGGCTGCATTTTCCCTTGAACACTTTACATTGCAGAGATGACAGAGCAAAGAATATCACGGGTTTACAAAAGTCTCTCTTCCACAGCTGGCCTAAAGAGCTGTTGACCTAATTCTAACAGATACGGTCTTCTTACATTATTCTTCCTCTTATTCCAGTTTGCGTTGTTGATCATGAAAATCGTTCCGTCATTGAGACTGGCAATATCTATTCCCCCCCCCCCCCCCCCCCCCCCCGTCTGTCGACTCCTCCACCTTGTTATCATTGTGTCGTGTGGAAATAAGTAGAAGGTTCTTAGTAGGCTTCAGTTTGGGGATGTATGAAACGAAGGTAACTGGTGCGCTACCTGTTTTCGCATCTGTGAATAAGAACTTAGAGGAAAATAGCTCTCCATCCTTCGTCTTCTTTTGCTATTCTGGTATGTGTGTTGTGTTACTCTTCAATGTTCCCACCAAAGTTAACTTGTCATCATGGTAAAGCTCCTCGGCTAGGTCCATGGCTGTAACGATAAGTTGTTATATTTCTTCTATTTCCTGCCAGTGGATTCACTAGGCGTCTAACAACTGCCTTTGCACTCCGTTCCTCGGCAGGTCGTTCACCCTTCCCTGCATAGACCTCCATTTTTAGAACATACCGGATGTGTGCATCTGATAACATCCTAATCAATATGCCGTACTTCCCAGGCATGTCTTTCATAAAGACCATAAAATGACATCTTCCTCGAAATAGGGAGTGCATTTCATCGGTCGTTAGATCTGAACTTGGTATGTAGTATTTCACCAACATTTTGTCGAAAGTTTCTCGATGGGGGCAAAACTTATCCTGCTTTCGTCTTTCGGTTCTTGTTACTCCATCATCAGATCTAATCAGGGACGGAAGTTCTCCACATTGAATACGACTCATTGTAGCTATGTAGATATTCTTTCCAAATACTTTCCCCCCATAAGTCCTCAAGAAGCAGTCTAGTGTCATTATTTGTGCCCATACGTGTCAAAATACCAATGAAGGCGTACATTTCTTCTATGGCTGTAAGTTTTAAGCTCTTATTACGAGCTTCTTGGTTTGTATAGTCCAAGATAATCTTAATTATTTCGGGCGTTACAAACTTATTGAAAGATTGACACACTAGAGGTCAAGCCTTCATGAGTCAAACCTTCACTATATTTTGTACTGACCTGCGTACTTGGCTTGTGGGCACAGTAATATATTGGTCATCAGGGGACGAACTTCCTGAACCTGACTCATTTTAATTTTCTTGTGAATCACTTTCGTCACCTTCACTTGCTTCATTTATTATAGCTGACACCTCTTCATCTGTGAGAAACCTCTGATACTGACGAGACATTGTATCAGAACTGCGAGTAATGTACAACTGCTCGAACAACAAAGGAGATTTATTTCAAAACGACAGTGGCAACACAATACAGCGGTACCAGCAGTCAGAAAATGTATTTCTTTCTGCCGCACTGAAAAATATTTTAATGAGGAAAGTTGTCCCTCCGATGTCTAAGGACAGGGGGGGGGGGGGGGGGGGCGGTCTAAAACTGCCACACCGAAATGTATATTAAATAATTCACAAAAATTATAAAATAATGGCCGCACATACTCCAAATATTTTACTACAACTACCTAAATTCTTGCTTCTTCACTCCAGCAAATAGATGTACTACCGAAATAAAACAAATACTGAGCGCAATTTTTGCCCCCCCCCCCCCCTCCCAATTGGTGCTGAGGTTGACTTTGATTTATATTGCCCGTTTCCTATCGCTTGCGACACTTGTTCTAAATCCAGAGTCCTGTGATACAGGCAATGTTCAGGCAAGTCTGTCACAGTCTGTGGATCACAACTAACTGTTCTCGTAGAACTCTCTTCGAGGCTGTACTAATAGTCCGCTAATACCGTCCACTAATGTTCGTATACTGAGCCGATGTGAGTGGCCGGCGCTGCCATGAGCGGCCCTTATGTTCACTTCGGCTTGAGGGCGCTCCTGTCGTGGTGCGGTCCCGTTCCGCGCACCATCCACCATTGGCCGACGTCGTTTCGCAGCCTTCTCTGGTCTTGCGATCTTCGTCTTTATTCTGGCACTTGTAGTTACGCCAGAACAACAAGTTCTCTTTTAATGTAAGTTTATGTTCTTTTTATGTGTGTCCGTACTTAAACCTACTACGTTATGAATGATTTTAATGAGGAAGACAAGTAACAGATTATTAGATTTGCTTTGCTTTCCTGTTTTTCCTACATTATGTTCTATAGGTAACATTCGCTTTTTAAATATTTTTCAGTGTTTGCATCTCCAGGTTCTAGCTTGCAGTCCTTTGACTTTGAACGCATTTTATTGCTAAGCTTCACAGCCATGTAGAATGGAGTATTTTCAAATAACGTCAGCATTTGCCAAGGAAACGTGTAATCTTGTTTGTGCCTTGTTTCATAAGCATGTGTAAACGAATTTCCTTCAAAAAGATGTCGGTTTTTTAGCTCAAAGAGAAGTGTTTCCCCTATAAACGTACGAGGAATTGTCAATAAGTCAACGCTTCAAAATAAAGGTTTGTGTGATTGTTTGTTGTTTATTCCAGTTATAACTCTGATCTTTTTTGTGTAGGTTGAACACCAGGAGGAGGCTTCCTTTCTAACCACCCCAAAAATTATCCCACATATTACAACTGATATAAAATATGCATGAAACACAAAGTAATTGACTTAGCTGTTATGAAAATTGTTTAGAACCCTCACTGCATAAACAAAACTATTTCACTGCTTCAGTAAGCAAAGCACATCATCAGTCCTTGACAAATTTCTTGGAGTAACCATAAACGAAAACTTAACAGATCCTACAGTGATCAGTTCTCTGTTTTCATAACTTAACTGTGTTTATATTCAACAGTTTGTTTGGTCCTAAAGTGTACAATGTGTCCTTGTTAGGTTTAGTTTCGTAGTATTATTATCTATCCAAGTGTCAAGTTCTTGAAGACTTTGTTTCGTTTTCTGTGCTAATTCTTCAGTGTTTTGTACAGCAGACTACTGCTGTTGAATCATCTTCATACAGAATCGTATCTGAAGTTACTTAACCTGGCATGTAATTTACGCAACATTGAAATAGTAATAAAGTAATGGGCCTAGTATGGACCCTCAGGGCTCACTTGCTTGTATTTCCTTCCAACTAAAGCGAGCTTACTCGCGCTATATACTATATCGCCAGTTAGTGTTTTTGGTGCTCTTTCCAAGGCATTTGATTGTGTTGATCATGACACACTCTTAGAAAAACTATATTTTTATGGAGCTGATGGTTTTACGCACAACTAGTTTGACTTGATTATCACAACCTTTTGCATTCTCTTGGTACAGTATAACTCAGAAAATGTCAGAAGGGTGACAATTTTAGTGGCTGGGGAAAATCATAAACAGAGCCCTCACAGTCCAATTTTGGGTCCACTCCTATTCCACATATGTGAATGACTTTCTGCTGAACATTGTGTTATAATACATCCAGTTAGAGATAAATCAGCTGAAGAGTTAGCAAATATTTCCCAATATTAAGTGGTACTCTGAAAATGGACTGTCCCTAAATTTGAAAACAAAAAAAAAAAAAAAAAAAAAAAAAAACATGCTACATTCAGTTCTGTACAACAAATAGTCACGCCAATAATTGCAAGTGAAAGAGCGCATATTCGAGAAAGTTTCGCCGTTCTGTATTCAGAAAGGCTTAGAGGGTCTTGCTGGCATTTTAAAATCAGTTAAGCGATTGTGTTCTGAGACTCTGTTGGTAGAAACTTTAAATCACAACAAGTTAAGAACTCGCAGAAAGCTCATTGCCTTGGGGAATCTTCCATCGAAATTGAGCTGCACACCACCTTAAATTGTAGTAAAGGTGTTGTGATGTGTAGGAATCTGGTGGACATTACCAAGGAGGAACTGAAAGAAGAGTGGACTGCAGAAAGTTTAGTCGACAGAAAAACATCATGAAGAGTGTGGATTGGGATCTTGTAAAATCCATCTCTCTTATCCTGGTGTTCAGTACCACGAAATTTCTCGAGCATGTCAAAACTGCACGCTTAACAAAAGAAAACATGCCTTATGTCTCCAATCCAGTGTGCGAATTCAAATGCCAGCACTCTGAATGTCAGGTAGAGGCCACTTACGGCAAATGCGGTAAGCCCAGACATGGAGTGAACTGCTCTGGGGCTCACCCTGTCCAGAGTCAGGACTGCAGTGTACCTCTAGAAGAGCAGGAAGTACAGGACATTAAGATTACAAAGTATATCCCATATGGTGAGGCCAAAAAGATGTATGAGAACCAAAGGAAAGGTGGTAGCATGGCTTTAAACAGCCAGTCCAGGAATCCAATGGCACTACACAAATTAAGATTGGTAGTGTCGTCACTAGTACCTGTGTTTGTCAATGCACTTACGCTGCTGCAGCTATTTCGACACATGGACCTCCCCACAGTATTTTAGAAAAGTCCATGGTGGTCAATGTTGCAGTGCTCCCTGACCCACCAAAGATTCAATGATTCAATGTGGTACACCATCCACTGCTGCCACTAACAAAACCACAGTTGTGGCTCAGAAGCCTACCCAGGGCAAAAAGCTGGAGGCAAATAGTCCACCAATGTCGGAGTCTGGAAGTAAGCAGTCCACTGATGTGGATATCATCCGTTCTGAGGTCGGTCTCTCTCTCTCTCTCTCTCTCTCTCTCTCTCTCTCTCTCTCTCTCTCTCTCTCTCTCTCTCCCCCTTGCATCTTTTTAGAAGCAATGGACCTATGGACCTTGATATTGGATGGTAAGTATCTCGCCCGAAGACAGAGCTTCTACCCACTGCAAGCTCCCCTCCCCAGCAGAAAGTGAGAATGAAATTTCTATCCCATGATAGATGGCTCCCATACAGTGGAACACTTTGTTCTAAACACTAGTGGAGCAACTGAAAATGCTAGCACAGGAGCGCCCTCTGTGTGTGTGTGTGTGTGTGTGTGTGTGTGTGTGTGTGTGTGTGTAAGAAACGGATTTTAAAGAGTCTGTTATAGAGCATATAGCTCCATACGAAAGGGACAACAAAGATGACTTGACCAGGTTAAAAGGACCAAGGGAGGAATGTCTTTCTCTGTCAATAATGCACACCACTCTGCTGCTCTCAACCGAGCTAATGACCTGCAAGTCGTTGCATTTAAGGTTCATGAATGTCAGAGGGTCGCTGATTGTTCGCTATATTTACCTCTGCACCTTGTGACTGAGGCTCTAAAAGGTCCTGTAGAACGGTCCCCTGACCATTTCTTCTACTGGGAGACGTCAGTACCCATCATACACTGTGGATTCGACTTCTACTTGCCCTCAGGATTGGGTTTCGGAGAGCCTCATGACGTCTCATGAGCTGTGAATTTCCAGCACAGGGCCAACTGTTTTCTCTGGCAGCCAGGATCCAAAACTCTGTCGGTACCGTGCCTCCATGGTAAGGAGTGAGTTCTGCAACTGCCCATTCTGCATGTGGGAGCTGGGTTCAGCACTGTCTGTGGCTCACGATACTGTGTCCAGTCGCAATCGAATCAGATACAGCATGCTGCGGAAATTGGAGTCAGTGTCAAAGGAACAATGATTTGATTTGATATGGTAGACATACAACTCTTGTAGGGAGGCAGTTTTGATATTTCTGAAACCAGGAATGGACTGAACTTGCCCCTGTAGTTATCAGAGCATCGCCTTAACCAGCTGTGTAGGAAGTCCGGCTGGAGGTGGCTATTCAACAGGCTTTCCTACGTAACTAACGCTGCATAGGTATATTTCTTGACACCAGTAATGTGTATATCACTACTTTGCGTCATAGTATTCTAAGGCAGGTCCACCAGTGGGGCTTTGTGACCATCTCCACTTCTTCATTCGCTCCTTCCTATCAAAGCAGTATAAAGTAGGTGACGTGCGGTCAGATAGTTTCAAGCAGCAGAATGGTGTTCCTCGGGGCAGTGTTTTACGTGTTGCTCTCTTTGCCGTAGCCATAAACAGTATCATGTGTATGGTAACAAATCCCATATAACGTTCCCTATTAGTGGACGATTTTGTAGCATTGTGTTCCTCCTCCAGTACTGCAACAACTCCTCAGTTGCGACTTACAGTAAAAAGACTGGTAGCCTGGGCTCCAGAGAATGGTTTTACATTTTTTGCAGAGAAGTGGGAATGTCTTCAACATAAGCAATTCACATAAATTAAGAATACTATGAGAACGATTAAAATGAACACCGTATTCCCTTTTAAAGACTCTGGAGTCAAAAATTAGGCACAAAAACTTCACAAACTGTCCTGTTACTGTACCCAGAGGACCTGAAGGCGAGGTCCCAGAAGGCGCTGAACATTTTGAAGTGTCTTAGCCACAGGTCTTGGGGAGTGGACAGAGTGCATCTGATCCAGCTTAACAGGGCTTTCGTGCAATCACGGCTGGACTGTGGGTCCACAGTTTACGGGTCAGTGAAGTCTTTGTACACTGAGGGGATCAGGCTGGCCTCGGGGGCTTGCAGGACCAGCCCCATACCCAGTCTGTGTGCTGAGGCTGGAGAAATGCCGTTTAACATCCGGTGGCAGCTTCCAACGGTGTGTCAGTCGTGTCAGTTCGTCACTTGCCCAGCGTACCATACTGTTGCTCGTCCAGCTACGGCTGGCCTCTTTACCAACGTGCGCCGGTAACAAGGCCGTTTGGGATGTGCAAAGTGTGTGTTGGAGTCTCTAGTGTGGGACAAGTGTGGGCTGAAACCTAGGTTTTAACCAACTGTCACCCTGGTTATTGCATATGCCCAGAGTAATTTCAGATTTAGTGCAGTACAGGAGAGACTGCTCTTCAGGTTCTTTTTTTTTTTTTTTTTTTTTTTTTTTTTTTTTTTTTTTTTTTTTTTCGACATTTCAAACGAGCATCTGAACTATGTAGCTCTATTCACGGATGTATCTAAACAGACGGACTCTATCGGTTGCTCTACCGTTTTCACAGATCTTGTTCTCAAGATCTGTTTGCCTCCGGAGTTCACTGTAAAGATAAGTAAGCCGAGCACACACGGATGGGGGATTACGCTAGAGACGATATGCGTCGCAAATGCAGAAATCCGCTGAGATAAGCGACTTTGGCAAAGGGCAGATTATTATTACGCAGGGCCTGTGACGAGTATCTCGAATGTTCACGAGAGCATCTACAGAAAGTGTTAAGAGGGCAGTGAAACTCCACTGTGCACGAAGTGGCTGGACACCTGCGACTCTTCACAGAACGTGCGGTCTGGAGTCTTGTCTACTCTGTAAAGTGGCGCAGATGGCAATCTGAGGAGCCTCTGCGAGAGAGCACAGTGCCGGTGGACGCACACACGTTTCGGAGCAAACCATTCGGCGCACAATGTTGAACGAGGGGCTCTGCGTATTCAAATGTTGGCCCAACGAAAACGTCAATTACGATTGTAATTCACTCGAGATCATAGAGACTCGACCGAGTATCACTGGAAGTGTGTCGGCTTGTTGGATGAATCACGTTTTCGCTACACCAGGTTGATGGTCGTCTTCAGAATCGCAGTCGTCCAGAGCGACGACTGCGTGAAACTTGAACCGCACCACTGACGCAGGCTGGTGGGAGCAGCATTATGCTACGATACGCATTCTCCCGCGCTTCTATGGGACCCGTGGTAGTAATCGAAGACAAGCAGACAATTGCGAACCACCTGCATCCCCCTCACGCCCGATATCTTCACTCACGATAATTTCATCGTTCAGCGCTACAATTGTCAGTGTTTCAAAGCCGAAATCGTGCTACAGTGGTTCGAGGAGAACGATAGTGAAATAACGTTAATGTCTTGTCCATCAAATGCGCCTGATGTGAATTGGCCGATTCCCATCTGCGACGCTATAGAGTGCCATCACCGCATGCACGAACCAGCGGCCAGTTATATACGGGAACTACGTGACTCGTCCTTTTTAGGATACATTCAAACATGGACATGTGACTGTTTTCATACATGAAGAAGTGCTGTGTGGTACGTCAGTGCGATACACTTGCGTTGCTTGCAGTTTCTATTCTTCTCATCGTGACTATTGATTACTACAACCATTTCATTTAAGTATACGTTTTCTGTGAATTACATTGCATTTTGAGTGAAGACGTCTGTCTGTATGTCGGATTTCAGTTAAGTTCCTGCAGCGCCAAAAACATGCAGATGTAACACCTAGTTTCAAAACTCGAAGTGCTTCGTTTGATCCTACCTTCCTGCGCTACACTTAGGGTTAATCGTTTTTCCGCACCCTGTATATACAGGGTGGTCCATAGATAGTGACCGGGCCAAATAGCTCACGAAATAAGCATCAAACGAAAAAAATACAAAGAACGAAACTCGTCTAGCTAGATGTCGCTGCCATAGGTCAAACGGATATCAATTGCGGTTTTTAAATAGGAACCCCATTTTTTATTACATATTTGTGAGTACGTAAAGAAATATGAAAGTTTTAGTGGGCCACTTTCTTCGCTTTGTGATAGATGGCGTTGTAATAGTCACTAACGTGTAAGTACATGGTATCACATAACACTCCGCCATGGCGGACGGTATTTGCTTCGTGATACATTACCCGTGTTAAAATGGACCGTTTGCCAATTGCGGAAAAGGTCTATATCGTGTTGATGTATGGCTATTGTGATCTAAATGCCCAACGGGCGTGTGCTGTGTATGCTGCTCGGTATCCTGGACATCATCCAACTGTCCGGACATTTCGCCGGATAGTTACGTTATTTAAGGAAACAGGAAGTGTTCAGCCACATGTGAAACGTCAACCACGACCTGCAACAAATGATGATGCCCAAGTAGGTGTTTTAGCTGCTGTCGCGGCTAATCCGCACATCAGTAGCAGACAAATTGCGCGAGAATCCGCAATCTCAAAAACGTCGGTTTTGAGAATGTTACATTGACATCGATTGTACCCGTACCATATGTCTATGCACCAGGAATTGCATGGCCGACGTCGTGTACAGTTCTGCCACTGGGCAGAAGAGAAATTACGGGACGTTGACAGATTTCTTGCACGCTTTCTATTTAGCAGCGAAGCATCATTCACCAACAGCGATAACGTAAACCGGCATAATATGCGGTATTGGGCAACGGAAAATCCACGATGGCTGCGACAAGTGGAACATCAGCAACCTTGGTGGGTTAATGTATGGTGCGGCATTATGGGAGGAAGGATAATTGTCCCCCATTTTATCCATGGCAATCTAAATGGTGCAATGTATGCTGATTTCCTAGGTAATGTTCTACCGATGTTGCTACAAGATGTTTCACTGCATGACAGAATGACGATGTACTTCCAACATGATGGATGTGCGGCACATAGCTCGCGTGCGGTTCAAGCGGTATTGAATAGCATATTTCATGACAGATGGATTGGTCATCGAAGCACCATACCATGGCCCGGACGTTCACCGGATCTGATGTCCCCGGATGTCTTTCTGTGGGGAAAGTTGAAGTATATTTGCTATCATAATTGACGGACAACGCCTGACAACATGCGTCAGCGCATTGTCAATGCATTTGTGAACATTACGGAAGGCGAACTACTCGCTGTTGAGAGGAATGTCGTTACACGTATTGCCAAATGCATAGAGGTTGACGGACATCATTTTGAGCATTTATTGCAATGATGTGGTATTTACAGATAATCACGCTGTAACAGCATGCGTTCTCAGAAATAATAAGATCGTAAAGGTACATGGATCACATTGGAACAACCGAAATGAAATGTTCAAACGTACCTACGTTCTGTATTTTCATTTTATAAAACCTACCTGTTACCAACTGTTCGTCTAAAATTGTGAGCCAATGTTTGTGACTATTACAGCGCCATCTATCACAATACAAAAAAAAGGGGTTCAACTAAAACATTCATATATCTCCACATACTACACGAATATGTGATAAAAAATGGGGGTTCCTATTTTTAAAAAACGCAGTTGATATCCGTTTGACCTATGGCAGCGCCATCTGGCGGTCCAACCGTAGCGCCATCTGGTTTCCCCCTTCAAGCTACACGAGTTTCGTTCTTTGTAGTTTTTTCGTCTGACGCTTATTTTGTGTGATATTTGGCCCGGTCACGATCAGTGGACCACCGTGTATACACTGAGGAGACAAAAGTCGTGGGATACCTCCTAATATCGTGTTGGACCTCCAGTGCAGCAACTTTAACGTGGCACGGGCTCAACACGTCGTTGGAAGTGCCCTGTAGAAATATTGAGCCGCGCTGCCTCTGTAGCCGTGCGTAATCGCGAAAATGTTTCCGGTGTGGGATTTCTGCACGAACCGAGCTCTCGATGATGTCCCCTAAATGTTCGATGGGATTCGTGTAGGGCGATCTGGGTGGGCAAAACACTCGCTGTAACCGCCCACAATACTCTTGAAGTCAGTATCGATTAGCTGTGGCCCGGTGAAATGGCGCACTGTAATCCGTAAAAATTCCATCAATGTGTGGGAAAATGAAGTCCACGAATGGCTGCAAATGGTTTCAAAGTAGACGAACATAACCAGAACCCTGTCTTTTCCGTGTAAACAAAGGCCACGACATTTTGGAGCCATCACCAGCTTGCACAGTGCCTTGTTGACAACTTCAGTCCACGGCTTCGAGGGGTCTGCGCCAAACGCGAACCGTACCATCACCTCTTTACAGCTGAAATCGGGAATCATTTGACGAGGGCACTGTTTTCCAGTCCTCAAACGTCCAACCGATACGGTCACGAGCCCAGGAGACGCGCTACACGCGATGTCGAGCTGTTGGCAAAGGCACACGCATCGGTGGTCAGCTGCCGTAGCCCGTGAACGCCAAATTTTGCCCCACTGCCCTAACTGTTGTTGCTTGTCTGCTTCGACTGACAACTGGCGCAAACGCTGCTGCTGTCGGTCGTTAAGTGAAGACCGTCGAACCCTGCTTTGGCCACAGTGAGAGGTAATGCCTGAAATTTGGGACTCTCGACTCACTCTCGACGATGTGGACCTTGCAGTACTGAATTCTCTTAAGATTTCCGGAACGGAATGTCCCATGCATCTAGCCCTAACTACCATTCCGCATTCAAAGTCTGTTAGTTCTAGCCATGCGACCATAATCACGTCGAAGACCGTTCCACCGAATCACCCGAGTACAGATGATAGCTGCACCAGTGCACGAACCATTTATACTTTGTGTGCGTGATGTTACCGCCACCTGTATGTGTGCGTATCGCTATCCCAGGACTCCCGTCACCTCAGTCTATAATATGAAGAAGAGTAACCATATTGGCTCCACTACGAAGAAAAGCATTTCGTATTGCCCCAACACCCAGAAAGATCACTCCTTCTAAAGATTACTCCTTCTACGGTTGTGAAAGAGATCATAAAAAATTTTACTAATCTCAGACGTTCAATGAATTTGACAAAATGTGTCGTGAATTGTTTATAAGCAAAAGTAATCGATTCGAATTTGGACGATTTACACGTGCTCTGTCAGATAGTTCAAACAACAAATCGGGCTCGATTGATTATATTTTACCTCTGTCCAGTGTTTCCCAGAATGTGTGCACTGAAAATAATTCACAAGACGTGCGCACAAACACTCTAGTCAAGAAGCAGTAATGCAATTTCCTCCACATCGGTATCAGATTCGCTGAACTCTGATTATCGCTTGCTTGAGATACGTAGTTGGTTAGTGGATGAACAAATAAATGTGATGAAGCTATTCACTTAATAGTACTGGAGTGGCGCCACGGCGTAACGCGAAGCACTGTACTGTCACCTTGAACGTGGGCCTCACTGCGATGGAAAACCTGCAAGTCAGGATCGACGTGTCGCCCTGCAGTCTCCACGCTCACAGGATGGAGGGCAGATCAGCAGCACACAATGTTTGTGTGTGTGTGTGTGTGTGTGTGTGTGTGTGTGTGTGTGTGTGTGATTCCACCCGGCGGCGGCGGTATCGCACTTGACTGCCGTTGTGCGGCCGCCTAAGAGACGCGGAATCTATTGTTGAGAGGAATTTCAGTGCAATCCATCAGATCTATACTCCTGCATTCATCTCTAATGCGGGCTACAATGGCGTTGGCGGGAACTGCGTATTTAGAGAGGTAAGCAGAAAACTTTCTGTCGATTCCTTGTGTACTACCTAAGGATTTCACCTATAACTAGTCAAAGGAGTAAATACATTAGTAAAAACATGTGGTTCCTGAAGAGGGGCAGCAGCCTTTTCAGTAGTTGCAGGGGCAACAGCCTGGATGATTGACTGATCTGGCCCTGTAACACTAACCAAAACGGTCAGTGTAAGAGTGAATACTGTATGTAAAATAAAACAAGGCTTGAATAAATTTGTTCATTACCATTTGTCACCAGAGTAGACTGAAAATACGAATCTCGGTTACAACGACACTCGTTTATTACAGGTCCTTTTTGACGCTTCCTATTGCTGCCTGCTGGCACTTCTATAATGTCCTTTTTCTGTGCCCAGCCGGCATTCTTCGCCTTGTCGAGAACATGAAACCGAGGCGACACATTTTAGTCAATATTTGATGATCAATAAGTTTAAATTCAAATTAACATCATCGGTTGGCTGCGTTGTTTGGCGGTTGCTGCCAAAGATGCTCATTAACCGTTATCAGGAGCCCTATTCGGTTTCAGAATGATCTGATTTGCATAGTCCCTGTACACCTAATTAATTCCTTCAAAGATCACAGGGTTCATTTAACCCAGCACGATATTTTTCCCGTTGGAAACTATTCCTTTTAATATTAATATTGAATAATTTATTATTGTTACTGTTGTCCAGAGAAAATCCAATATGCGGTTCGCTTCTCGTGATACTTTGTTCGAAATCGTAGGACACTATAGTTTTTCCTTAACTCTGTTTTTATTAACACACTTTCTTTGATATGATTCACTACGATGAACGGTCATACTTATGCCTGATAATAATTGTCCAAACAGAATCTATAATCGAAAGTCAAAAGTAAATTTCTTTAATTTGCCCGGCTCCCAACGACGCAAGAGACGTTAACAATACGTGCGTTGTGTTTATATCATAATTATGAAACAATAGCGACGTTCATTAGAACTCTTTGAATAAAGCCCCTTGCTACTGTCCGTATAATACTCTATTCTATTGGTTGTTGTTGTCCTTTTATTTAAGTTTCTCTGCTGTAATGCGGGAATTTGTGATTCTGTATGAAATATGGGAATTGTTCATGATCAGTTCGAATACATTTTTGTTTCAAAAAGACCAGATATGTAACGAGGAGTTACACTTTGAATGTTTTTATAGCCACGTTCCACTGTACTCTCGAACGCTTCCCTTCCTTACCAAATAATCGTCATAGAGGCAGAACAGTGCTTGAAGGCAGTAAGCAGTGTCAAAAGGATGTGGCTTTCTGTGGTCACGCAGAGATGAAGAGATAAAGAGATCCGCACAGAACGGACTAGCCTGCGGAGCTGAACCAAATTAGTGTTGCAACTGAAGACCTTAACAAGAGAAAGTGCACTGATGGCAAAAGGAAATTCGGGCGCACTTTGATTATAATCTTCTGATAGCCTTAAGATCTAAATTACAGATTCCCTGTGAGCTTTTCCGGCCATGACGGCGAGGGACGTTTTGGGTGTGCATTGGCTTCGAAAAGAAGACATGGCTTCCTAAGCGTCGATGCGTGGTCGGCTTCGGGCGGGCGCAACGGAGTGGCTGTCCCAGCAGCAGCAGCAGCAGCAGCAGCACGTTCTGGGCGAGCCGGTGCCGTAAGCTGGACAGCAGCGCAAGTACGTGAGTAGTATTATCTGTGTTGTTAGTTCGGTCGTCCCGGAGCTGGAACTTGTACAGTTGTCGCAGTGTGAATTACCTTCGCGAGGCCGGGTCGACAGACGATACGTAGACTATAAGTCAAAGTTGCTCATTACATGACTAGGATTAGTGATTTCTTAGGAGTTGTTAGGGATGGGACGGTTGTGGAGCAAAGTGAGTTGGAGAAGAGGTGGGCAGGTAAATTCCAAGAACGATTGCATATCGAAGTCACGGGGTCTAAACGATACATATCGAACGCGCGATTATAAATCAATTATGCGACCCTGGTGGCGGGCGTTATGAGTGTGCTTGCAGTGGTCACTACAGCAACAACAAAAGAAGAGCGTTACAAAAGTACTTGTAATTACAAAGGAGGCGACTTACCTTACTCATGGTCGGTGTAGTCGTTATGTGACAGTCCATGTGATGTGTACGCTACAGGGACAATTTTCTTTTTGCCATATCCAGGGTAAACTCTGCCAATATCGTGCAAGAATATCGGCCGAGTGTCACATGCGTTAACTTTTCCCTGCAACGCAAGTTGTGGAAATAGAGGTACTGAAACAAGTACAGTTCGTCTCTTTGTCCTGGACGCCCTTCTCTTTTAATGGAAGACTTCACAGATTTCCATAGCTGCTCGATGTTCTGCGTGTGCACTCTGGGGTCATCCGAAGACAGGAACTCTGCAGAGTGGTTCACGAACTCGTGGTCCAATCCTTCAGCTTTCAGAGTCTTGTTGGACTGAAACCTGTCTGTAATGACTTCAGTACCAGGCAGTATGAAGTGCTTTATCAGACCCACTAAAGTGGCCTTGTCTCTGGACAATATTCTCACAATGAAACATTTCCGGGACACTCTTCCTATTGCACCGAATACAAAAATATGATCGATTTCACTCTTTGAAGGTCATCCTCTCTGGTTCTTCCTTCTAGCCATATGAGATTCGTCCACTTCCACAACTTTGCGCGGTCCACCAAATGGTACACTGTCGTTTGTAACTACCACGTAACACACTTCTCTGCAAAACCCGAAATAGTCACACACAGTATTAGCAGATAAGTCAGTTTCCGATGCTGTTGCTTGCGAGGTGTAGTGTCGAATCCAGCAAGATCGAAGAATTACGCTGGTCTGGATGGATAATTTGGAAGAGTCAAACCACATACTCTTCCTGATACTCGTTCGTTTTCCGCACTGTCTGCAATGAAATCGTAACGGTATTTCAGCTTCGAAACTCCTCTTACGAAGTTTTACACACTTCGCAAAACCACAGTCTACACAGGCCCTGCTTTCCTCCTCCGGTAGTACTCCATATATGCGACAAAAAGTCAATATGCGACAAAAAGTCAAACAATTGTCTACGCTGGATAAGCATGGAATTATATTTTTCCATGTGAGAGAATACGCCGAAGAAACGTCAAGAACACCAGACATCACACTCACTATCGACAGGAATCGTCCGGGTTTCCCAAGCAAATCACAAATAATTCACCGACGTGTGTAATTTAGAACATCTAAAGGAACGACCGAAACTGATAAAAATGACGATCACAAATAATTGATCATTACGCCCGCCACCAGAGTCTCGTGAACGATTTACAATCGCACGTTCGATATGTATCGTTTAGACCTCGTGACTTAGATAGGCAATCATTCTTGGAAATTACCGGTGGGCCCATCAATGTTTTCAATGCTAGTGTCGTGCTGACTGAAACAACATCGTTGAAGATGATGTGATGCAAGATACATAAGGGGAGTTATCAGCAAGGTAGCTACAGAGTTACAGACACAGCTTTCTGGGATTCCTCACTCCCGAACGGCAACATTTTATTATAAGTATTTCTCTAGTGATTGCATATCTGATATGGTCTAATGTCTTTGTGATGTCTTTGTGATGTGTTGTGGTTGTCTAAACAAAAGAATGTTTAACTGTAAAATTTCTATGGCCCGCGATTTAATGTATCCACGTACTAAGAGTAGTTGGGCAAGTAGGATAGTGACGGATGTGGTGAAGGGGAGTCGTTGAAAGACACCCACCAGCTGTTACGTTACACCTGCGCATGCTGTGAGAAACATGACTGAGTCACGTTACGGACGTGAGCACTTAACCAGGTCCGCGCCGCTGTGCCGCACTTTGTATACCCAGGACACGGCGAGCGAGGTGGTTGCTCGTATTATGGAAAGCACTGAACCAGACGATAGAACGGGGGTGACGTTCGTGCGACTACTTGTAAGCTCAGTGACTCGCGAAATTAGCGAGCGGTATTGAGGGACTACGGTAAGTGGAGCAGTGCAGAGAAAATGAATCTCCAGGGAGTACAGTTCATGACAAAGGGACACAAGTCTTACGGGTGTTGGTTTTGACGTGATGTGAAGGGACATTACAAGTGTGACTGCTTGCGACAAAGGGAGACGGCTGAACCAATACAAGATGGGTGGTTGGGTGTACCTGAGGAATTGTATTAAGGTGGGTCGGGCTCATTCAATGCCGAACGGTAAGCTCCCCCCACCATTTTGGGGACTTCGGAGAGGGTGTGCGGGCTGTTAGTCCGGTCTCACGGCTGATTTCCATATATCCACTCTCGGCAACGGGGGCACACCTCCCTCCGCTCAAACCAGCATCTAATATTAACTGTTTCTGTACATGTAGTGACAGACGAAATAACACTCGTCAGCACCGTATTTAGTCGTAGGTTTACTTCTGGAAGAGTTCGAGTGGATAATAAAACACATACGAAATTTAAGTATTTCAGGCCTTGTCCATAGGAATATCACCTGTATTTGTTACTGTCGCTGAGCACTGACTCATCGCTTGAGACAGGACACAGTGAAAATCTCTGTGTACAGGTGACTGCCAATTTCAATACACTTGTGGGTTGTAATACAGCTCGTGCTGCTGGATCCGACGCAAAACGATGCTGTCGTCGTAAGCGACGACTGTATACTGGGCTGAGCGGCGCACGAATGCCCTGGCTGCGGTGGGGTGTAGAGCCTCTCGAGGGTGTGTCTGCACCGACGCCTCTGGTTCGCCGCTGCGTCTGGTTCGCCGCTGCGTCTGGTTCGCCGCTGCGTCTGGTTCGCCGCTAGGTACCAACTTCGGTGTCAGCCAAAGAACTTGGTCCCGCAGTACAATCCTGCCCCACAGACCTGTGCACCACCATCCTGTAGTGCTGTGTCACATGAATGGCGGGGTGGATGCCCGAATTCGAATATACACTCCTGGAAATGGAAAAAAGAACACATTGACACCGGTGTGTCAGACACACCATACTTGCTCCGGACACTGCGAGAGGGCTGTACAAGCAATGATCACACGCACGGCACAGCGGGCACACCAGGAACCGCGGTGTTGGCCGTCGAATGGCGCTAGCTGCGCAGCATTTGTGCACCGCCGCCGTCAGTGTCAGCCAGTTTGCCGTGGCATACGGAGCTCCATCGCAGTCTTTAACACTGGTAGCATGCCGCGACAGCGTGGACGTGAACCGTATGTGCAGTTGACGGACTTTGAGCGAGGGCGTATAGTGGGCATGCGGGAGGCCGGGTGGACGTACCGCCGCATTGCTCAACACGTGGGGCGTGAGGTCTCCACAGTACATCGATGTTGTCGCCAGTGGTCGGCGGAAGGTGCACGTGCCCGTCGACCTGGGACCGGACCGCAGCGACGCACGGATGCACGCCAAGACCGTCGGATCCTACGCAGTGCCGTAGGGGACCGCACCGCCACTTCCCAGCAAATTAGGGACACTGTTGCTCCTGGGGTATCGGCGAGGACCATTCGCAACTGTCTCCATGAAGCTGGGCTACGGTCCCACACACTGTTAGGCCGTCTTCCGCTCACGCCCCAACATCGTGCAGCCCGCCTCCAGTGGTGTCGCGACAGGCGTGAATGGAGGGACGAATGGAGACGTGTCGTCTTCAGCGATGAGAGTCGCTTCTGCCTTGGTGCCAATGATGGTCGTATGCGTGTTTGGCGCCGTGCAGGTGAGCGCCACAATCAGGACTGCATACGACCGAGGCACACAGGGCCAACACCCGGCATCATGGTGTGGGGAGCGATCTCCTACACTGGCCGTACACCACTGATGATCGTCGAGGGGACACTGAATAGTGCACGGTACATCCAAACCGTCATCGAACCCATCGTTCTACCATTCCTAGACCGGCAAGGGAACTTGCTGTTCCAACAGGACAATGCACGTCCGCATGTATCCCGTGCCACCCAACGTGCTCTAGAAGGTGTAAGTCAACTACCCTGGCCAGCAAGATCTCCGGATCTGTCCCCCATTGAGCATGTTTGGGACTGGATGAAGCGTCGTCTCACGCGGTCTGCACGTCCAGCGCGAACGCTGGTCCAACTGAGGCGCCAGGTGGAAATGGCATGGCAAGCCGTTCCACAGGACTACATCCAGCATCTCTACGATCGTCTCCATGGGAGAATAGCAGCCTGCATTGCTGCGAAAGGTGGATATACACTGTACTAGTGCCGACATTGTGCATGCTCTGTTGCCTGTGTCTATGTGCCTGTGGTTCTGTCAGTATGATCATGTGATGTATCTGACCCCAGGAATGTGTCAATAAAGTTTCCCCTTCCTGGGACAGTGAATTCACGGTGTTCTTATTTCAATTTCCAGGAGTGTAGTTGAGAAGGCAATAAGTGTAATGAGACGATGACAGCACCCTGTCAGCACCCCGGTACCTACCCGCGAGTGACTGGGGACAGCAGCCGAAAAACCGGGCACAGCGTGCACCCCCGCCCTGATGCTGGCGGTCGGGCTGTCTGCAGGAGGTACCGTGATGGCTGTCTGGGGATGGCGCCTCTGCAGAGATCGGCTCGGGCTTCAGGACGGGCGACAGAGGTGGCCCGCCGTCCGCCTCTCCGCCTCGACCTCCACCGTCCTGAACGGCGACTGGTGGAAAGGCGGAGACGACTGCAGTTGCGGACTTCAGCGGCGGGCTGCGTCTGCTGGCCATTATTTTACGGTGGAACCTCTGACGTACGGGATCCGCATCTAGTTTTGCAGATGCTGGTGCGGCCCAGAGGAACTTCACACGAGTCTCGGGCCATCCCCAGAATATTGTTTAATGACACTGTGCTACCGACTCTGTTTCTTTCCAAAAACTCGTCCTGTGGCTCGACTTAATCTGACTGGTGGAACGTAATGTTTCCACACTGGTCACAGGAGATGCTAAAAAAGTATGGTGGTGATAGTGTAATAAATACGCCGGCGATTTCCCCTCATTTCGCAAAGAAAAACCTTTAACACTCACTCCAGTAGGTGGCAGGACCGGAGTTCCTCCGTGTGACTTTTATGCCTTCCAAAGAACCATTCAGCTTCACCATTAGACTGATAGTGAAAAGCAGCAATAGTTACGTGGTGGATGCCGTTAGCAGCACAGAACTGTTGAAAACTGGCAACCGTGAACTGCGTTCGGTTGTCAGAGACAAGTACCTCAGAAAGAACTTCGGTGTGGACGACATGGTGACAACGCTAGGGAATTTAGTGTATGCGTCTGTCACCAACAACGGTTCACTGTTCGAGAAATCACTGTGGACACGTCGCCACTGTCGCAACGCGCGCTCACACACACACACACACACACACACACACACACACACGCGCGCGCGCGCGCTACAGCGAGACATAACTTCCTGAATTTGGGTGTCAATAACCTGCCTAGTACAATCACGGTGGGCAAGTTACTGTGTGCGAACAACCTTCCAATCACTTTGATGCAACAGTGACAACTCGCCACTGGAGGGAGTGAGGAATCACAACCTGTGCATCCTCATTCTCTGTGTGCAGCAGCAGAACACCTGACCGCACGAATACCGAGTGACAATGCAAAAAGTAGTGGCGCGCCATTGGATGGGGAATTTCTTTCAGTCTATGTGATCACAATGTTATACTTACTGGAAAACTAACTGAAGAGCTATGTCTGCAACTGTTAGTCCAGCAATACCCCTAAAGTCAAGTGGAAAAAATTGAAGAATTTCCTAATCTTGAGTATCAGTGTGATAACACTATACCTCAAACCCAGTGTCGGTACTAACCTGTAACCGAGACAAGGAATCAGCATTCGAATGTTATGCAGTGGGCCTGTACAACAACTTGTATTCATAATTGACAGTAACAGTGTCCACAGTACCAAATTTTGCGCTATCTGTTTTGTGACAGACCTGGAAGTACTGAACAAAGCATTAAAGGTAGGTGATCTATAATCAGAACTTCTGAACATACAAGCATTGGTGGAACTTGAGAACATCATAGATAATGTCGAGTGACTCTTATTCAGACTGTAATTGCACTCCGCTTTGTTGAGAGTTTTCGAGCCAAAAGCAATGGTTTCGACAGACGGATCCATTGTGTGGGAGGGCACAACTCCAATCCCGTACCAAGATGCACCCACTTCTTAGTAGGATGAAACTGAATCAAACGGCGACCACTTAACAATGCGTCTTGTAACTGCTGAAATACGACCTCATAATCTTGGGCCCACACAACGGGATTTCCGTCACAGCCGGTTCAGCGGCGCAGACATTTGCACAGTATTTCCAAAACAGTTCAACAAACATGACAAGAAGCTACAGGTGTCCGGATAAATTATGTTTTGGGGCGCCAGCAGACCTTTAATCACAGGTAAGACTGAATAAGCAGAACGAGTATTTAGGACTGTGCATTTATGGTATAAGTATTAAAGTTCTTCGTTGACTTTTTCTTAATACTCTTCAAGCTAGTGGTAGCAAGTACTTGATATAAACTTTCTACATCTGGTAAATGACCAGCAGGCATACAGTGCTTGACAACAACATATGAGCGGTGTTTTGGTTCTCAATTGTTTCAGGAGCCAATGAAATATACCCAGACCTGAAGCACTTTCTACAGTAGTGTTTGAAATTGGGACAAACCCAGGTGAGGAGTTGATCACAAAATATTGGTTGGACTGCACGTAGAGTGATGTGAGGCATACTTACAATTACCAGTCAGTCTTCGAAAAGAATGTGTCCTGTCCCAGTCTATCCATAAATTTCTCCGGTTTGTGGGCTTATTAAAAGCAGCACATGGGCGTAAACTTCCTTAAGGCTTTTTTTTATCTAATAATCTGAGCAGCCTCCTTAGATTGTTTGCAGATGACGCTGTAATTTACCGTCTAGTAAAATCATCAGACGATCAATTCCAAATACAAAATGATCTAGAGAGAATTTCTGTATGGTGCGAAAAGCGGCAACTGGCACTAAACAAAGGAAAGTGCGAGGTCATCCACATGGGTAGTAAGAGAAGTCCGACAAAATTTGGGTACACGATACATCGCACAAACAAAAGGGCTGTCAATTCGACTAAATACCTAGGCATTACTATTATGAGCAACTTAAATTGGAAGGACCACATAGATAACACAGTGGGGAAGGCGAAACAAAGACTGCGCTTTGTTGGCAGAACACTTAGAAGATGCGACAAACCCACTAAAGAGACAGCCTACATTACACTTGACCGTCCTCTGCTGGAATATTGCTGCGCGGTATGGGATCCTTACCAGGTAGGATTGACGGAGGACATCGAAGAAGTGCAAAGAAGGGCAGCTCGTTTCGTGTTACCGCGCAATAGGGGTGAGAGTCTCACTGATATGATGCGCGAGTTGGGGTGGCAGTCACTGAAATAAAGGCGGTTTCCCTTGCGGCGAGATCTATTTACGAAATTTCAATCACCAACTTTCTCTTCCGAATGCGAAAATATTTTGTTGACTCTCACCTACGTAGGGGTAATGATAATAAAATAAGAGAAATCGGAGCTCTAACGGAAAGATTTAGCTGTTCCTTTTTCCCACGCGCCATTCGAGAGTGGAATGGTAGAGTAGTAGTATGAAAATGGTTCGATGAACACTCTGCCAGTCACTTAAGTGTGAATTGCAGAGTGACCATATAGATGTTTAATACCAGCAAGGGTGATAGCCACCGAGGTCCTGAAATGGGTTGTACCATTCCAGTCACTCTCCATCGCTGTAGTTCGTGAGCAACCTGCTCATACATAGCCTGGGGGACAGGCCCAAGTCGTGGTTGCACATTGTCTTGAACAGTAGTATGCCATTCAGAACCTTCCGCCCTTCCTTAACTTGGTTCAAGGCGTTCAGCGAAAGACTGTTTAGGGTGCTTCTTAAAACGAAAAAATTTAATTCTCTCTGCAGCAACATGAATTTGTGATTCATAATCTTGGTTGAGATGAGAGTTCCTCGCAATTAACAGCTTCCGGCCCAGAGTCGGGAAATAAGTTGATCCATATGAGGTACATATCGGCTCTGACCACCGATAAAAAAGAAAGGAATGCACGTCATACCGTTAACGTCGTAGGGTGTGCAGCTTGCTTGCTTGCGTGCTTTGAGTTGGGCGCCATATTCTGACCAGCGTAATTCGTTACTGTTAAATTGTCGAAACTTGGGAGCAGTGATCGGTTGTGGAGCTGCTTCTTGCTACACTGCTTGGACACTGAGCAGCCATCATTCACTCGTTTTTAATGATCAAGCGCAAAGAGGGTAGTTCTAAGATGATTTCACCCTTCTGTATCCAAAGGGGTTTAAGAGGGAAACTGTGGCTCTTTTAAGTCAATAAAGCGCTTTTCTATTGGGACACTGTTAGTGGGTGGTGGGAACTTGAAATTCCCACGGAGAACCTAACCACACAAAATCTAGATGCTTAAGAGAGTGTGCAATAGAAATTGTACTGCACATCATCTTGAACTACTTCAAACTTGTTGTGACTTGCAGGGATCTGACATTCCCCAGGAGGAACTGAAATGAGTTGACAAGATCTCCATGCCTGAAGATAACTGAAGCTGTACATCATGCAGCCACAGGCTCCTACTGGGACAGGCCCAAACCCAGTCTCTGTGCTGAGGCTGTGAACTGCATCTTACCATCTGGTGGCTTATTCTCATGATGCGTCAGGCATGTCAGCTCCTTCCTACTCCCACTTCTATAGCTGGATGAGTAATAGTATGATTTGCTGGGGAACACTTCTGTATAAATCGTCCATGGGCAATGAGGCATTTGGGGTCCATGCAGCATGTGTTCTGCAATCCCTTGGTACGGGACATGTACACTCTCACATCTGGGTTTTTATCTGACCATCAACCAGGTTACTGCAGAGGCTCAGAGTAATTGAATTTAACTACAGATGCACGCCACTTCTCCCAAAGGGGATTTGGATTTGGAGAACAACACAATAAGCTGTTCTTGTCTGGAATTATAGTATAGTTAGTGCAGCGATATTTTCCTACGTTTTAAATGGGCACCACAGCTATGTGGCGGTCTCCAAAGGCGGGTCTAAACAGAGGTCTCTGTTGGTCGCTCTGTTGTTTTCCCTGATCGTGTCCTTCAGGTCTGGACGCCTGCAGAGCTCATTGTATTTGATGCAATCTCGAGAGCGCTGGAGCAGATGCCGTGCCTGCTAAATTCCCCATCTGTTCCGATTCCCTGGGTGCTCTTAAGTCTGCAACGCTTGTATCCAGCTGATAAAGTAGTTCAGGATATCCATGACGCCCTCCTCCAGCAGTAAATGATGGAGAAGGAAGCAAAGCTCACACATGGATACTGCATACCTTCTTATAGCCACATCGAAAAGATAAGGTCCTCCTCACTCGTCTTCACATAGGTCACAGCCCTTTGACGCATGGCTTCTTGCTCCAGGTGTAGCACCCTCCAATGTGTAGTTTTGCTTGTGGCCTAAAGAGCAGCAGTGGAACATTGGGTACCCCAGGAACTGGTAATATTCGCTTAACTGCCCGGACCATGAGGGAGGTAAAACCTCTACAAAAAACCACTCAGTCTCTAGATGTGCTTCCTGCTGATGAGATGCTTGTCTCTTGAGGAAGAACTGTCACTAGTGGGCAACCTCTGTGCAACCTGCCGCACCTCAGATGTATATGGCCTACTGAGGCAAGTGGGGCTCTGTCTGGGTGCACTTCCTCCCGCCCCTCCAGCTGCCTGTGGGAACACCATGAAACATAAATCAAATGTTTCTACTCCCAGCAGCTCGGATGAGTTGTTGGACAGTATGAACACCCAAAATCCTAAAATTCGTGTGGCTAATCCATCTGGGCCATTTCTGAAAGTCACGGACAGTATTTAAAGCGTGGTATGTGACTTCTTGTCATGAAACGTGTGCATGGTTCTTTTGAAAACCTGCTGCCATTTCAGATACATAATGCTCTTGAGGGACTTGCAGAGCGACGCAGATCTATCGAGAGGTTGCATATTGGGTGTTCTTCTGCTGGAGACTACGATGGCTCCCCAAATACAAAGCTGTACAGAAGCTGAAACTTCCTGGCAGATTAAAACTGTGTGCCGGACCGAGACTCGAATTCGGTACCTTTGCCTTTCGCAGGCAAATGCTCTACCAACTGAGCTACCCAAGCACGACTCACGCCCCGTCCTCACAGCTTTACTTCTGCCAGTACCTCGCCTCCTACCTTCCAAACTTTACAGAAGCTCTCCTGCGAACCTTGCAGAACTGGCACTCATGAAAGAAGTATTCCCACAGGCAGCTGGAGTGGCGGGGGGCGGAGGGAGGAAGTGCACCCAGGAGTGCTAGTCCTGCAAGGTTCGCAGGAGAGCTTCTGTAAAGTTTGGAAGGTAGGAGGCGAGGTACTGGTGGAAGCAAAGCTGTGAGGACGGGGCGTGAGTCGTGCTTGGGTAGCTCAGTTGGTAGATCACTTGCCTGCGAAAGGCAACCGGCACACAGTTTTAATCTGCCAGGAAGTTTCACATCGGCGCACACTCCGCTGCAGAGTGAAAATCTCATCCTGTACAGAAGCTGTTGAATGCCAAGCTACTTGGGGAATATCCTGTCAACGGCGACATGCAGACTGGATTAAACAGTCATTAAGTTGCTGTACTACGCGAGGACTTCATAGATATGGATAGACTAGAAATTTGTAAGGAAAACGATTGATGGTGAGCTTCAAAAGTCAGTGTCGTTTATCCTGACATTCAATCTGCCAAAGTTGCCCGAGTGTATTACAGTATGCTTCCTGTTCCTTAAGGTCTAAACTTATGTCCCAAATCCAATGCACTTCTTCAGCTGCCAAAGCTTTGGTCACACCACTGTTCGTTGTAACGGTCGGGCTATATGTGACCGATGTGGCGCCAAAGCCACAGGTTTCCAGTGCACTGCACCATCGGGCTGTGATAGCTGCTTCTAGGCCCATTTGATATGGAGCAGGGACTGAACACAGTGCGTCTCATATTCTGGCACAAAGAAGAAATTTAAGGCCACTCAGTCACCAAATTTTGTCAAGTCTTTTGCCTCGACGTTGAAGCAGTCATTGCAGGAGGTTTGTGTTAGCACTCACACTGTGGCAACTGAGCAGGGACATCTACCTGTAAATGCAGCTGCCAGTCTGCGCCGCTGGTCCCGCGTTGCCATCTTCATATCGCTGAAACATTGAAAATTGCCAAACGTAATGTGAGCATAGACAGAAAAGCCATATGTCATAGATGGGAAGAGATCCAGCAGAGTGTTTGTCGCATTGGCCTCGCCGGCATCCGCAAAACCCAAGCTATGAACGAAGGGTGACTAGCCAAAGTGATCCGCTCCAAAGCCATCGGACCATGTGACATTGTTACTGTACGATGGATCTGACAATGACAGTACCATCGCCGGTATCGACATTGACGTTTGCGTGAAGGAAACAGAGAGTCCCTCAACTGATCCTCCTCTCCCACCTCTCCGTTGTAGTATAGCCACAACGCAGCAATGGGAAGAGGAAGGTCATAGTAAAAAAAACCTCACCATTAGTGGAACATGCACTGTTTCAGGACACATGAGGAGGAACTGTGTCTATTAACTCCAATAGTTAGGCCAATGACTCTCTCTCTTCAAGAGATACATGTTAAATACTGTGACGCTCCTGAGCTACGTGGCTACATTCTTCAGAAGAAGGACGTCGTCAGTGGAGAGAGAGCTAAAGGGGGAGTGGCTATTCTCGCCAACAATACCTGCCACTCCCCGCTTCTCCCCGCCCCCAACAGGCCCGTAATCAGTCACTGGGTCAGTCCACGTGTCTTTGGTGGACAATATGTTCACTTTACCTGCCCCCACATGAGGTTCTCGACAAAGAAGCTCTCCATGACCTCCTAACTGAGCTCCCCCACCCCTTCATCTTGTGTGGCGATTTTAGTGCACATACTGTACTTTGGGGCTCTGCAACTACCTGCCCCGGGGATAGAGCCTTCTCTTGTCCTTACATTCATATCTCTCGAATGTGGGGTGGAACATGCTCTTAAGCACTCCGTCTGGGATGTTCACTGCCATAGATATCTCTCGGCATGCTCTCCAGCCCTCACACACACCGCTCAAATGGAAGTGGTCGATGGTTTGGACCGAATTCACCTGCCAGACGGAGTGATGACTGAAAGACATCCGCCGTAATGGTTGCTTCGTAGGGCAGACTGGACGCTTCACAGCCAACTCTCTCTGTTTGTACACTGTGACAGTATCCAGGGATGGGTGGAATGTATTACCCGTATGATCCACCACTCGGCTGAAGCATTCGTCTGCAGTCGTCTGACCTGATTAGGCAGGTGGAGCGGCGAATGCCGCATCGCAATCCGGTCCAGGCGGGTGGCTCTGTGTCGGAAGGAAGGATATTATGGAGACATGGTTTAGCCAAAGGAAGGGGACGATTCCAGAATGAAATTTGCCCTCTGCAGCGGAGTGTGTGCTGAAGTGCAATTCCTGGCAGATTAGATTGTTGCAGGCTATTACCGTACTTAGAGCGAGTTCGCTGTTGGGCGCGAAAGCAGACGCATGATGCTCGACCCTACGGTATTATCGAATACCCTTCTTTAAACGGAGCCTTGCATTGCCCAGTTACCTAAAGTGCGAGTAGCTGCACGTAAAGCCGCCCATCGTTTCCTTGTATAGGAGTCCTCAGCAAAAATATCAATGTGGTAACGTCTCATTTGGTCGTTCGTCCAGGGTATGAATCTAATCCCTTTATAATTGCAGTTGTAATTCTGACACGTTACAATATTCTGTGATCTACATAAAAGTTGACTCTTACATAGAAGATAGCATTGTAAAAAGTGGCTGGTGGCTGTTATCTTCCATGTAAAAGGCAGCCTATATTTTATACGCAGCCACGAGCTTAAAATGGCAGTTTTTAACAAAATAGCATTCTGTGATCTAGGTCCCAAATTTATTGTATGGGTAGGCAGTTTTGCTCGAAGCCCCCCCAAGCAAAGGCCTTTGCAGCAGTTGCGTGCTGACAATAGATATCAGTAATTAAGTGTGCGGGAGCCAGGCGTGGAACTTCAATAAACAATATGAAGCAGTGGAGGGAGCTGCAGAGATCCACCAGCCTGCTGCAGCCAGCGGCGGTGGGGGCTGCCAGAGACGACTTTTAGTTCATTAGCTTCGGCAACGGCAGTGGCTGCATCTACACTTTCGGCAACAGCAGTTCAACACTAGCAGCCAGTACGACCGGTGAGTAAAGTACATGCGCTGATAGTGTTATGTGTGAAACTGCAGGGTCATCGTCGGTGATGCAGCCTACAAAGAATGGACATCCACTCTGTCTAGTAGTTCACGTAATAGTAGTGGACCATTTAGGTCTAACTCCGACCGTAATAGTGTCGAAAAGGAGCTTACTGTATGGACAGATAGACCAAAATAGAGGGGAGAAGTAAGCTTTCCGACAATATGTCATCACACTTAATGCAAATTATGCTGGGGCATTGGATACTGAGCTATGTTCAGTAAAAGCGGAGGCAAGTTGTGTAAAAGATGATTTGGGTTCAGTATAAACAGAGTTAAGGTTAAAAATTGAGGATGTAGAGACAAACGTAGAAAGTGTCAAAGCTGAGATAGGAAAGATCTAATCAGATATTGAATAGATGATTGATGTTAACTAGGCCACCCTCCTCAGAAATTGTCCGTGTGTCTGTATAACCCCTAATTTTGTATCAGAGTTGACACTGTGGAAAAAGATTTCCGGGAAAATTTGGAAAAGGTACAGGACGAGCTGGGTGGTGATGTTAAGAACTGTGTGCTGACGGAAAATGCGCTTGGGGAAGTGACCGCTAAGTCTCTTAATATTTTTTCACATAGAGTGGCAGAGTGTGAAGAAGAGGTGGTCAAAAATAGACAACAAGTGGAATCAGGAACTAATACCGAAGCTACATAGTGAGATCAGCAGATTAAAGACGCACGGGCGGAATTAAATTCTTTGGCAGCGATTAAGGCTGCCACTGTGATTGTCGTTTCTGAATTAACACATGGAACACGTAATTGGTTTGTAAATCGTGGAAAATACGCTCCAGCTGATTTTTGTCACCGCTTATGGCGATGACTTTTTGCGAGGAATATTGGAAGAGCCAAAAATTAAGTTCGTGACATGTAATCTTGGGGGCAACCCACGATCATGAGCTAATTTAATGAGGGGTTAATGTGCTGCCTAGGAAGTGTCTGAAAGTTGTTTCCTGCAAAAATTCTTTAGTGAGACGAACGCAGCTTGAGTATGAGTTCGTAAACGGTGCAAGTCTGAAATACGGAAGCTGGTCGATATGGGATTTTTGTGTGTGTGTGAACTGATTACATGTGGAAAAATGGTGAGAAATAATTAAAATTTAGCTGACTTATTGTGTCGGACAAAGAAATGTTTTCTACTGGAAACTGTATAGAGTGCTAGAAATGTCGAACTTAATCGAATGTATTTTTGCCAAAGCTATAAATCAGTTTTAGCGTTACTATCCTGTTTGTGAATGTATCGATTCCACTGGAGACGGTGTTCAGTGCCTGAACTACGGTGGTTCGGGAAATGGTATGGCCACCCAACAGTCGTCTTGAGACAGCTATTTCCGTTCAGCACGGGAGATGGCTGCGTATGGCTGCACGTTTCAGTGCAGTGCGTGGCCCATGGAGTCAGGAGTTTCTGCAGAGGCGGCGGGACTTCAAACGGCCTAAATTTTGACACAAAAACACCGATCGTGCGCGGTGTACAAAACGTGACAGTGAAGTGCTACGATAAAATGGCGAAAAAATTGCTGCCAAATAAGCTCAATAGCGCTAAAAACTTTTACGAGCAAAATTTCTTTAAATTTATATGTTTTGCTTTTATTTCGGCATGTAGTTAATATATCGTGATTTTATAACTTGTGTTAGACTTCCAGTCAATTTCTGATAATAATACATGTCATCTCCTAGGACGTACATGCTGCATCATACACCACCACAAAGATACTTACACTATTCTCACAGCTATTATATAGTTATGTAAGGATCTCAAATTTGGCGCAACTTCATGTGCCATGTTAGCAAGCTAATTTGCCACATTTACGTGTAACGCTATACAGCGATTAAATGTTTTCAGAATGAACTTTAGGACTACGTAACAACTTTTAAATGCTATATGCAATTTCAACTAAGGATGTCTCAGATATGAATGTACTGTAGCTGTCATTGTTGCCTGGATGTAATTTATTTATCAATTTATTGCGATTTATATCTTTTTCATTATGCAGATGTTTCTCAGAACATTGTCTCCTGCACAATAACACAGCAATTGAATGCAGCATGAATACTTCATATCTTGTGATACTCGTGTAGTTAGCTATGGAATATTTTACTAGTGTCCCAGTAACTTTATTCAAATGTTGATCACAATTACTATTGAAAACCGTCTTAAATTAAGTAGTAATCGCATGTGTCAGCTGACACCAACACTGAAAAGAGTACAAGAAGCCGCTTCTGTCACGCAGAAATAAATACTTCCTTAAACAATATTTAACATTTTGTTGCCTTTTAACATGAGCGCACTGGCGCAAGAATACTACTCATTTATTTGTAAACAAACCTTTTTTTATACTTGCTGTGAATGGTCTAAGTGTGTCCGTGTGTTAATATCATTTTTATTAGTTAAATATTGTTGCAATATACTAGTTTAGTGCAGAAAGTGGTCAAGTTGAGTCACATCATGTCTGTAAAATATAAGAATTGTGTGTTTTTGGTAGGGCTTCCCTTCAGCCAATGAGAATCGAACAGTAGCGAAACACTGCTGGAGTCAACTGGAGACAAACGTATTTTAAGTGATGCACTCACTCAAGGGAGCGATTCTAGACATCTTACGTCGAGCTCTGGAAGAAGGCAGACCTACCTGTGGTAATGTGTGGTATTCTGTTGTGTAGGCGATAGATTTTTGGGTCATGTGGCAGTTGTTCGATTTTAAATTGTGAGACATTTTTATGCGAGTTTGTGAAGAATGTCGACCATTCCGTGGTCTAGTGAGATATTCTGTTGTCTGGGTGATCGATTCTGGGTGGTGAACCGCCCCTACAAGACATCCATTCTGAATTCTGAATTGTTTTTAGATTTCGAATATCTTGTACTGCTATAAGGAAATGGATGACTGTTTAGTTAGGGGAATCTGTCACTATTCTCGTAACAGCCTCAACGCGACTTTACAGCATTTAGTAAGATTTATGCTGTCTGTATTATAATGCTTATTCTAAATACTCTTTCCTGGATGACATTATTCAACAGAATTGTGTGGCATCTTCTACATCAATAAAAACGTTTCCATCTAACGTCTGTAATTAATGAATCCCTTATCTTCCATTTAGTATTTTTTGGCATTGTATTAAATCGCAGTTGTGGCCAGTGGATGGCCTATTTGAGTGTAGGATCGCAGCTACAGGCAGGTATTTCCAGCGAGTTAGTTGCTGGACATAACAGCAGATGTGTGCGGCTCGAGCCGTACATTATGGGGCATTTCTTTTGTAAACAGAGCCGTGCATAGCCCACTTAACCTAAGATACGAGTAACCACAGGCAAAGTCGCAATTGATTTGCTCGTACAGGATGCTGGTTCGAGAAGCTGTTCAGCAAGAATATCAGTGAGAGGTAACGTCGCAGCCAGGAGAGACGCATGTACGCTGCCAAATTCGCTAGTTCGGTGCGCGGATGGAAAAGGCCAGAAAACCGATAAAATTTAGAGAACCGGCGTTCCAGGACCACAGTGTCATCGTCGCGAGCCTCCCATAGGGGCAATGAAGGTGTCTTGCGAGAGATGTGACTGCTTTCAGACAGAAACATACTGTGGTGTTCCCCCCACTCCATTCGCGAAAAGAAAAGCACATGAAGTGGTCAACACTACACCTACATCTAAGTCCTCACTCTGCCAATCACTGTGAAGTGCATCGCAGAGGGTACTTACTGTTGTAGCAACTATTAGGTCCTCTTCCCTTTCCACGCACGCAAGGAAAACGGAAGAATGATAACCTGAACGCCTCTGTGCACACTTAAATAAGTCACATGCTCGCGATCCCTACTGGAGTGATACGTAGGATGTTGTAGTACGTTCCTTTAAGATGTTTCCTGAAACTTTGTAAATAGGCTGTCCTGCAATGGTTTGTGTCTCTCTTCAAGCGTCGAGCAGTTCATTTCTATTAGCAGCTCCGTGACGCTCTACCATTCCTGCTGTCCCTCGCTGTACACGTTCAATATCCCTCGTTAATCATATCTGGCACAGGTCCCATACACTTGACAAATATATTAGGATGGGTCGCAAGAGTGATTTGTAAGGAACCTCCTGTTGCATTCCATGCTATTCGATCAATAAGCCAAAGTGTGCTACCCGCTGTACGTATGACTGAGCCTCTCTGATAAGTCGATTTGATAATTCTACAAACTGTTACACCCAGCTGATCAATTCCAACTTCGCTTTTTCGTATCGTGAAGAGCACAATTTAGCATTTCTGAACATTTACAGTAAGTTGTCAGTCTTTGTATCAGTTTGAAAACTTATCATGATCTGACTCAATATTTGTGTAGCTCTCTTCAGGTCATAATTCATTATAGACTGAAGAACCAAAAAAACTGGTACACCTGCCTAATATCGTGTAGGGTCCGCGGGAGCACACAGAAGTGCCGCAACATGAAGTGGCCTGCAGGGCTGTCCATAAATCCGTAAGATATGAGGAGCTGGACAAATCTTCTGAACAGCACGTTGCAAGGCATCCCAGACATGCTCAATAATGTTCATGTCCGGGCAGTTTGGTGGCCAACGGAAATGTTTAAACTCAAAAGAATCTTCCTGAAGCACTCTGTAGCAATTCTTGACGTGTGGGGCGTCGCATTCTCCTGCTGGGATTGCCGAAGTCCGTCGGAATGCCCAATGGACATAACGGATGCAGGTGATCAGACAGTAAGTTTACGTACGCGTCACGTGTCAGTCATATCTAGACATGTCAGGGGTCCCATATCACTCCAACTGCATATGCTCCACACCATTACAGAGCCTCCACCAGCTTGAACAGTCCATCTGCTTGATACAATTTGAAATGACTCATCCGACCAGGCAACATGTTTCCCGTCGTAAACATCCAGCGTCGATGTTGACAGGTCCAGGTGAGGCATAAAGCTTTTGTGTCATGCAGTCATTGAGGGTACATGAATGGACCTTCGGCTCTGAAAGCCCATATCGGTGACGTTTCGTTGAATGGTTCGCACGCTGATTCTTGTTGATGGCCCAGCACTGAAATATGCAGCAATTTGCGAAAGGGTTGCAGTTCTGTCATCGTCTCTTCAGTCGTCGTTGGCCCCGTTCTTGTAGGATTTTCCTCCGGCTGCAGCCAGATTCCCGATATTCACAGTACACTCATGAAATGGTCGTACGGGAAAATGCCCACTTCATTGCTGCCTCTGAGCTGCTGTGTCCCATCGGTCATGTGCCGACTATAACACCACTTTCAAACTCCCTCAAATCTTGATAACCTGCCATTGTAGCAGCAGTAACTGATCTAACAACTGCGCTAGACACTTGTTGTCTTACATAAGCATTGCCGACTGCAGCACTGTATTCTGCCTGTTTACATATCTCTGTATTTGAGTAGGTATGCCTACACCAGTTTCTTTGGCGCTTCAGTGTACAGAACGCCATCGTCTGCGAAGTGTACGAAGTTACTATTAATATTGTCCTTAATGTCATTGATATGCAACTTGCACCAACTTGAACTGTAAACGTACCGACGCATTTCCCTAGAAAACGTGTTGCGTCCTTCCTGACAAGAAATTCTCAATCCAGTCACAAATTTCACAGAACATCTGATACGAGTGTACTTTCGTTAATAATCGTTGCGTCAAATGCGTTTCGGAAGTAAAGTAATACTCCATCTTCGTGACTGCCTTGTTACGTGACTTTCAGGATGTCATGTCAGAAAAGACCAAGTTGGATAGTTTTTTGTTCAGTGGTGGTATATTACTATTAAAATTAGAGGCAGCTCAGCTCCAAATTCTGCATAGAGTCTGACAGGGATTCCATTCCTCAGACAAAGAATTTTCAGCTGTTTGTCAAAGCCACCAACACTAATAGCGATACGTCTCACCTCTTCAGTCATGCGTAGAGTGAAGATGAAATGGGAGCAGCACATCTGTATCTCGATACATTTGGAAACGGAGTCCAGTAGTTGAGCTTTTGGTTTGCTACCTTCAGTTTCATTTCTTGTGTCATTCATGAGTGCACAGAGAGTAATTTGGTACCACTGGCAGCCTTAACGTGTGACCAGAATTTCTTAGCATTTTGTGAGAGATTTTTCGATAATATTCTGCTGAGCGCATTACCCTCTTGACAGCCTTTCGTGCATCACTTGTCTGTCTACAGCCCCTGGCTTTGCTTTGCAGTTATTGCGACGCAGCGGCTGCTGTTAGTGTAGAAGTCTGTATACAGTGACTGTGTACCACAGAGGGTCCCTCCCGCCGTTAACTGTTTCTGTCAGGTACCTGTGTGTCGAGAGCACAGTGCCGACCGTGAGCCACAGCTGCGGCCCTCTGCTTTCACGCCCCCTGCTCGCTGAAACGTTGCTGTGTTTTCACTGCTCTGGGTGCTCACAGTGCAAGTAGTTGCTCTCACGGGCTTGTGCCTGAGCTCAGTGAATCTTCAAAGTTTGCAGGAAGGAAACCACAGACACCCACCCACCCGCCCACCTATCTACCCCAGCTGCAAGCAGTACTGTCACCTGTCTTGTTGGCGGCAATGACACTTGACCACTGAGTGGTTTATTACAATCACGCTGTGTCTTGGACACGGTACGATGGACGTTCAGACTGTGCGCCACGGGATTTGCGTCTTTACTAGTGTTAGTGTCGCGACTTGCAGCCCGGCGCTGGTGCATCGTATTAGTATAGCAGAGGATGATATAGGACTTCCAAGGGAATGAATGTTAGCAGTCTTCTTACTGTGTATAAACATCGCTCGCATTCCAGCAACTGGGTTTATACCATTTTGGTGTATTTTAGCACGAAAGATTCAACTTACACTAGTGGGCACTGCAGGGAACTATGTAATGTACCTTGGCATACGGTATTGGAAGACTTGTGTACTGCCTTTTAGTGTGACTTGGCAGAAGTTGGAACAGCTGATTCATCCTTCATTCTATGTGTGATGTTATAGTAGATTTGATTAGTTGACGTTTACAAATGTTCTTTCGTGCAGTGAAAGGATGGAATCTTGGTCCTTGATTTACACTAGGTATGAATCTTTCACATACTGTACTGCTCTATCCTTTGTATTTGATACAGAACCTACTGTTGTTAAAGTGTGGCTTTGTGTGTGCGCTGACAGTTTGATCTGTGTGTCACATCTCGTGCAAACATGGTGCATATTTGTAAGGACTGCCTTTAACGGAGTAAGTTTTCTTTTACAAAATGTTTATTTGCAGGTCCACAGCCTCCAAATAACATGATCAAACTTGGTAAGCGCAGATAAAGAAAGAGTTGGTCAAGAAGGTGTAACTACAGTTGGGAATTTGTTAATGACCTTGTAAATACATGATTGTCATTACTTTTTGAATTTAATTTATTCATAGAAGACTTACTTTAACATAATTTTGAAACACACTGAGGTTGTTTTGGAAAGTTATATTTACTTTCTGTTAGGTAACCTGTCTATACAGGCAGTTACTATGTTTTGCTTTGGTTAAATTGCCATCTGCTCACATTTATACAGCTATCACAGTTGCAATATGTTTTCCTACAAAATGTCTCCCTCAGTTGAAACACACTAATTCCAATATCTCTAACCTTTTCCATTATGTAGAAAAGCATCATACAGAAAAAACAATCTGCATTTGTAACAGAATGTTGGAGTGGCATTCAATAATCAATGCAGATATTTCTTTCCTCAACCAATGTCAGTTCAAAAAATGCCCGTGAAACACTTTGGAAAATGATGAAACTATAGGGGCTGAAGTAGAAATATTCCACCAAGTCGCAATCAGTGGCAGCACTATATGTGCCTTCAAAATGGCGTTTGTAACAGAGGTGCATTCTAGGCAGGGACATGTTGAGTTTTCGCTGCAAAACCAGACCACTGCAGATGTTGATAGGCACTTCTAGAATATCTAGAGAGACCTAGTAGTGGAGTAAAGAAGCATGCCTGACGAACACATTTGTGACCTCTGCAATGTTGGAACATGGAGGTCCATGATCATGACAGATGAAACACCTTGCTGCTCAGCTGGATGTGTCTGTTGTTAGTGCGGACACACTCGTCCACCAGTTGGGGTACTGAAAGCCGTGCCCCGCTGTGTTTCTCGCCACCTAACTGAAGACCGTAAAGAGCAACGAAGGAACATCTGTGTCAAATTGTCTGCATGTTACGATGCCAACAGTAATAATTTTTTGTCGTACATTGTCAGATGATGAAACGTGGGTTCATCACTTCGAACCAGAAACAAAATGACAATATGTGAAGTGGCATCATAACACCACCTCCAAAGAAAAAGTTCAAAGCTGCATCCTCAACCAGTAAAGTCATATTGGCAGTCTTCTGGGACTGTGAAGATGTTACTGTTTTTGATTACCACCTTCATGGTGCAACTGTCAACTCTGAAGTGTATTGCGCTACCATCTGGAAATTGAAGAAACAACTTCAGCATTTTCATTGTCACAAAAATGGAATGAGGTTTTTCTTCTCCATGACCTCGCACGAGCTCTCCCAAGTCTGCGCAACCAAGAGGAGCATACAAAACTTCATTGGGTCAAACAGATGGAAGCCAGAAGGTGCAAGATCCAGGATGTTGGGTGGATGAGGAAGAACGGTCCAGTGAAGGACGCACTCTGCAGGCAGCGGTGCACGGATGACGGGGAGTTTATTGAGAGTTTATTGGTGCAACAAGGAGTTTATTGGTGCAACAAGGAGTTTATTGGTGCAACAAGGAGTTTATTGGTGCAACAAGGAGTTTATTGGTGCAACAAGGAGTTTATTGGTGCAACAAGGAGTTTATTGGTGCAACAAGGAGTTTATTGGTGCAACAAGGAGTTTATTGGTGCAACAAGGAGTTTATTGGTGCAACAAGGAGCTAGTGCTGATGTTGACTTGTAGAATGGTATCATGCGAGCATACAAGCCCTCCCAGTAAGGTGGCATAAGGCCATTACATTGAATGGAAATTATGTTGAAAAGTAGGGTTTTGTAACAAAAATCATAGCTAATATTATGGTGTATTTGAATACTAAATAAAACCAGCCTGCTTTCAGAAAAATTGTCACATTATTTATTGGATGCCCCTCATAAATTTCAGTCAACACTTTACTAAATTGGAACATTCAGTTGTGTAATGTGGAATATATTATTTTGTGTATTACAAATAGATCAAACAAACTGCATAATTACTCCAAGTGTAATAGATGTAATGAAATTTCTTTTGACACTTACCGTATTTACTCGAATCTAAGCCGCACTTTTTTCCCGGTTTTTTTGTAATCGAAAAAACCGCCTGCGGCTTAGAATCGAGTGCGAAGTAAGCGGAAGTCCTGAAAATTGTTGGTAGGTGTCGCCACAACTAACTTCTGCTGTCAAATATATGGCATGCTACACAGGTGCGCTTTGCAGGCACAAAGATAAATACTGGCGCCAAAACCTCTGCGTCAGTAAATAAGTTAAAAGGGACAAGAATGTAAACATTATGCCATGTATTATATCGTGTTTGCTGCTATTTCATTTAAATCCTGTCTGCCTAATAAACTACGAAACTAGATCAGCAAACGCGGATGAATATATGTATCATGTCATGTTTATATTCGTATTATTCTTATGCTGAATAGTGAAACAGTCAGAAACTAAGCACGGCAACTGACTAGATTTTTAAATCTAAGATGACCCTAATTTCTGTCCAGAATGTAATGTACTAAAGAGTCGTCTGCAAAGATTTTCAAACGGAGAAAAATTTTCGCAAAACTCTTGTTCAGAACATCTTCTATCATACGCAGTCTATTATTTGGTTCTTGTTGATCATTATCAAAGAAAGCAGCAGTTTAAGTAACAACAAATAGCAGACTCTCGTCATTGTTTTGCTTATGAGAAATTCCTCTATTTTTTATTTATTTATTTATCTATTTTTTTTTAAAGCCACGGTAGCATTCACAAAAGCAAGCCTTGCCGCGAGCGGCAACAGGTCTTAAACACGTATTATCAGAATGTAACAAACAATGCATGACACAGTACAATAATGCATTTTCAGCTTAGAGTGACATAAACACCTGTAACGAAGAGAACGAAACTTATCAGATCAAAGCAAAATAAGCAATCGATTCAAACCAGACGAAGCACGCGAAAAAGGAAGGGTACCCATATAAATACGGACGGAGCGCCTGACACATAGCAATGGCTACCTGGTAAAGCTTAACTGTTAAGCTTACGACTCGAACCAAACTACTGTACCTTCATCCATTCGACCTCAATTGTGTTTCACGTTACAATGGACCAACTGTTTTTCGATTTGGAGGAGCGGTCTAAAGCTTTTCTCTCACCTTGAATTTTGAGTCTCAAATTTCAGGAGCGGCTTAGATTCGAGTAAATATGGTAGTATTTAATGTTAGCTGAGGATTAACCTGTAGGGACTACAGAGGCTTGTTAGAAGTTGTATTCCATTAATGTGTCTGTTTTGTAAAAATTAATGTTTAAATCATTTGATAAATGGAACAGTACTTTTTGCACCGATATATGCTGTTAGATATTCCTTCCAAGTAACTGGTACCTTCCAAGTAACTGGTACCTTGCAGATATTCAATTTTGTAATGTTGCACTGTGGTATATGTGCCCATTGTTGATTGTATCATGGTCAAAGAATGTACTTGCAGTGTTAGAGAACATAGTACTGTGTCAACATGTTGGCTCAGCATAAACATGCAAATCTCATGGTATTAAATTTCATATGATCTTTCTTCTGCCTAGGTCAAATAGTGACACACGTATGACAGTGTTTGCCCATATTTAAAAATAGGGTTCTAGAAATGTCTCACATTGCTTCCACTTACTTGGGTTAGATGTATTGTGTATTCTTTTCTGTCAGTCTCTCTTGACCAACTATTCATTTTTTCGATCCAGACGATATTGGGTTGTGAGGCCGGAGGGTGTCTTACATTTCCTTTATTTAATCTTTTCTCTGATAGGGAGGAGGAACTCCTTGTCCATTCAAGAACAAGAGGAGGGGGTAGTAGTGACACAAAGTAGTATCTCCACAATGTATCTGGAGACACTATGACCAGTGCTTGTATCTGAACAGAATGGCAACTGTTTTGTTGATGAACATCATTAAATTTCTGTGAAGTTGTGCAGGAGGCTGGACATTAGTGACAGATGTAAAAGCAATTTGGAGGTGCCATGTGTTTGGAGAAGATTGAAGTGAATATTAGGACAGGACACTGTGTGGAGCATTGTTGAAAGTGTATGAGGTACTGGTGTACCTCCTCCCACATTAGTATCTTCTTAGTAAATAGTCTCCTAGATGCTACTGTGTTAAGAGTTGGGTCTTTCATCACAGATCACATGGATGTGTGCCCTGATTCTATCATTTGTATTTTCGTCTCTGCTACTGCCAGAAAGATCATTGTCATTGTGGATTAATGTTCTGCAAGTCTGCTAACAGGAAGATGACCCGAGGTCTAGCCAGCTTTGCCAGATGCCTGAAGTACCTTTACCTGCAGCCTGTCATTTGGGAATGCACAAAACTGTCTCACATCAGGAGCCCTCCTTGAGGAGCCCTCCTTGAGGAGCCCTCCTTGAGGAGCCCTCCTTGAGGAGCCCTCCTTGAGGAGCCCTCCTTGAGGAGCCCTCCTTGAGGAGCCCTCCTTGAGGAGCAACACACTTCATCCAGCCATGTACGTTCCTCACCATCCCAAAATTGTGCATCAGCATTATGAAAGCCAGGGAAAAAATGTTTGAAGGGTAGTTCATGAGTATCATTGACTGCAAGTCGCAGATTCTCCATCACACATTGACACTGTAGCTACTCTCAGCACATAGTGGTATCAGATTAGTATTGGGCTGAATGCTGTGTTAAGTAGTAGTGGATATCACTTTTGTCTGGTGTGCAAGCAGCCAGTTAGAAGAAATAAAGTGCAGGATGCCAGCCTTAGCCCAGCACCTCAAACATGGAATTCCCTTCCAAATGCTTTAAGAGACATCAAGTGAGCCTGGTCAAGTTAGTTCTGTGTACATGTTGCATGAAATGGCTCTGGGTTTTGTTTCACTTTATTTGTACTTTGCATGGTATTTAAATTTGTTCCTTTCTGCTGCCTAATTTTTTTCTCCTCATGAACTGCCATATGTTTAACCAAAGAATTTTTCTCCTCATGAACTGCCATATGTTTAACCAAAGAATACTATTTATGTAAGTAATTGTGATTTGAGTATCATTTCCTGCTTCTGTTGTGCAACAATATTGCTTCAGAGAAACTGTGGATTTCCAACTGATGCAGGAGGTGCAATGTATTTTAAATCAATATTAAAACAATGTAGGTACCATCTGAAGTAATGTAACTTGTTTGAATGTAGTGTGCCAGTTGAGGTAAATGATGTGGATAAGTGATGCAGTTATTTGTTATATTATAGCTGCCAATTAACTATGATTATTTTACCAATAACAGACAGTTAGCATACTGTGGCTTCAGAATTAAATGTTTTAAAAAAGAACAATAAAGTCTCTACTTTTACCATGTATTTATTTGGTCACAAACACCACACCATTTATACTCTTGGCTTATTTTCAGTGGTGCTACATACATTTAATATAAATTATGCAGTCTGTTGTAAAATTGTCGCACCGAGCTGCTAAGTTTTTTATATAAACGTGCTGTTGGCTTGGTGTGGTAATTTTGCAACAAAATATATCCAAGCAAACTGAGATGCAATTTTTAATAAGGTTTTAATATATATTAATTATGATAGTTACTATGGTGTTCCCCATCATAATTTTTTTGGTTCCAAACTTTGCATTACTCTATGATAAAGTGCTAGTTAAATTGTCACTTCTTTACTTCAGTAATTGGCATAATATGATTATAAACAAGCATCCTGCAGTCGTATAATAGTGGAATCTAGGCACATATTCATGGAATCACTGAGAAGCCTAGCTTTCCACTCAAATTTTTAAAATCACTAAAATTGTTTTGGAATTCAAACCTTAGCTACTCAATTACTCTTTTTGTTCATAGCACTGCACTTACGTTATTCACTTTAAGATGAATGACTAGCCACTCACAAATATGAGATACTTGTAGTAGTAGATTCACAAATCATTCCAGAGTCCATTGAAGTGAACTGAGAGTCCCAGAAATTTTTGAAGAAAAGCCCATTTGGCAGTTTTTTCTGGTCATTAAGGACTTTTTATTGTTGTTCACTGTTTGAAAGCACTTGCAGTAATGTGATTGAAATTTCAGTTTCCTTAACACCACAAGCAAAATGTAAAGTGTACAGGTTTCTCTTGCTGTACACAGGGGATGCCACGATTCCCATTACAAACTTTTAGGGGTTGTAGAAGAAACATCGTACATTTCCAGACATGGGTTCATTAATGAAACCTACTGGATAAAGTTTGCTCTAGAACCTCTCTATAATAGGAATTGTGAGACACTGTGGCTTATTTAGTTACCAGGTAAATGGCATGGGTTGAGTGTAGACTATTGAACCTCAGTAAGTCTATGTCCTTTATACTCAATATGCACATCATTCCACTTGTTATAAAGCAACAGATGTTACCAATATTATTACACAGAAAGAAATTGTATATTAATTTTGTGTGTGTGTTTGTTTCTTGATACGATGCCAACCAGTCACTTTTATTCTTTAGAAGCTTGTTGTTTGCAGTAAAACTTATTTTGATGCCAATGTAGTGAACTAATTTTTTGTAAAGGCTTTGTAAATAACTGAAATTTTGTTTTGCGAGTAGTTTGTTACCTGGGGGTGAAAATAAAACTGCTTGCTCTTAAGAAGCTTTGCTTTATTCTTACTTCTTGTACGTAAATACGCAATAATATGAGGTGGATGCTTGGGTCAGTTACACCAAACACCACCTTATAATCAGGAGTTCATTTATTCATTTATTTTCTTTACACAAGTAAGGCTTACAAAGAATTGGATGGTGGAACTGCACAAAGATATTGTTTAGCTTAGTTCAAAGATGATACTCAGATCGAAACTGGTGTTGACCTCATCAGATCAGCGCCACATAGCCCCCACCCTCACAGTACGGAGTACTCTTGTGAGGCTGGGGGGGGGGGGGGGGGGGAGGAGGGAGGAGTGACTATGCCTTCAGCAGGAGTGGTCCGTGGTAGCCGGACCACAGTCAATTCGACAGCATCGTCGGGGAGCTGTGTGGGTGGACGATGTGAAAGAAGGTCCGGCCACCATACCTGGAAGTCGTTGAAGTGCGCTGGGCGTCGTGCTGGGTGTGCTGGTCGTGCAGTTTGCAGGAGGAATGGAGCGACGACGACGATGTCTCTGGTGGGCTTGGCAAACACATGAAGCATGTCCAGGTCGACTTCGGGCGAGAGGGAACACATCTCACCAAGTGGCAGGGAATGGCAGAGGATGTGTCATGAGCACTGGATGAAGGGAAACACACGACAAACAGTGTGTCATCGCATAGTATTATAGAGATGTCGTGGATTATGTCTGGCGGGACAGGCACAAACACCTCGAGCAAGAGCACGTTCAAGATGGGGATTGGGGGGGGGGGGGGGGGGGGTTGAGAAATCTCAACAGGGCGAGGCAGGTGGCAGGTGGCAGGGGAGAGGTTGAAGAGACTGGAGAAGGGCTCGGCAGCAAGGGCATTATCGTAGGTAAGCTCGACATGGGGAGCATGTGATCACTCGAAGGAGTGCATAAGACCTGAGTAGATGGCAAGGTTGGAGAAGAGCGAGACGATTGGAGCTGGAAGTCACTTGACAGAGTGTGGAAGTCCGACATAGAGGAAGTGATCGGAGCATCGTGAGCCACAACAGTGAGCGACGTGGTCGTGGCCTGAAGGGGGGTGGAAGAGTACGTGGTCGCACTTGCGAGGGAACTGGTAAAGTCGGCAATTTTGGGTATGAGGTAGGTGTCCATAATTGTTTATGAGTTTAGTCGACGGTAGTCTCCGCACATGCGCCAGGACCCGTCTTTCTTGGGTGTCATATGAATGGGCGTAGATTAGCTACTGGTAGAGGGTTAAATGACACCAGAGCTTAGAAGTTCAGAAATCTACTTTTTAAGGTCGGAGAGGTGCTCGGGACTAAGTTGATGTGGTTTACTGGAGATAGGGGGGCCTGGCATGAGGCGAAGCTTGTGAACCGTGCCGTTGGTGACAACGTAAATGTTTCCGGCGGCATGGGAGGTGGTTTGTTGACAATATGTGGTGGGCAGGGCAGGCGAGCCGAGGTCGTGTTGTTCGGAGCCACTCGGTGGATCCGACGGGAGTCAAGGTGGTGAAGTGTCCCAGAAGTCAACGTGACAAGATGGCCACCGGCCCAAAGCAGTGGCACCATGGTCAGGAGAGCTCGGTAGAGCTCGTGAAGCGTTAGTGAGTCCATTGTCTGAGGGCGCAACCTGTGGCAGCACGGTTGTGGGCGAAACGCTTGGTGCGAGTTGTGTTGTCAGTGGTGGTTGCACGGCGGCCCGCAGGAGCCGAATTTGCATTGTTTGAGGTGCTGTCCACAAGGGGCGGGGTAGAAGCCATCAGTTCAGGAACACGTGATGCTCGTCGCGCATGCACACTTGTGTCTGGGCGCATGTCAAACTAATGATAAAAGCAGTTCCTGGGTATGAATGTTCTTTATTCTCCTATCTCATGCCTTTACTTCAACATACCTTTCATTCTTCTTCAGATAATGCTCACTGCAATACAGGAGGCCAAGTATACGAAGTGTGTGTAAAATGTTGTCATTTGAATATCAACTTTTGTTAGTGTCTACAGGAATCTGAGCATGTCACTGTGGATTCCCACAAATACTGTCAAAGGTGTGGGATTGTTATTTCCATAAGTGGTTCTTCCCTGATTTAGTTGTAACTGTAAACCAGGTATACTTTGACCACTGAAGCACAAAAAGCTTTACATCTCTCTGCTGGCCCTTAGTTGCATCTTTTGTGAATACTCTTTGGTGGAAAAGTTCCATCAATGTACGCTAGATTTTGCACATGTAGTGTCAATTTTCTTACACAGCAGTTGCCGAACCTATTGAGACTTGAAGTCATTTACGAAAAAGTGTGTTTAAAGTTAGTTGTGAAAAATCCACCAACATCACATAACTATAAAGCCATCAGTCTTTTTGTACACATCGACCTGTATATTACTTTTTTTGAGGTCACGTGCATGACATCTCTTTTTCAGTTTTACTTTGACTGCCAATCAATGTTACCCCAGGATTACAAATACACTCTTGTCATTGTGTTCTTATGCATCTATTGTTCTCCTATACAGGTACAATATGCCGAGAAGTCACAGATAGATGCCTGCTGCAAGTCAGTATAACCCTTCCAGTGAAGAAGACATACAGACTCCATTAGACTAAATTAAAAGTAGCACAATTTCAATGAATACAGCAGCAAAGACTATATAATAAGGTGCATTCAAAACATGAACTTAAATGTGGAAGACCAGTGTGTTTACAAATGAAGAAGAAAAAAAATTTGTTCATTATGCTTTGACAGTTAGTGAATGGGGTTTTCCTTATGATATGCAAGACTTGCAATATTTGGGAAAGCTATATTTAGATAGAAGAGGAAAAGAAATATCTCAATTTGGTCCAACAAATCTACATCTACATCCATACTCCGCAATTCACTTGACGGTGTGTGGCGGAGGGTACCTTGAGTACCTCTATCAGTTCTCTCTTCTATTCCAGTCTAGTATTGGTCGTGGAAAGGAGGATTGTTGGTATGCCTCTGTGTGCGCTCTAATCTCTCTGATTTTATCCTCATGGTCTCTTTGCGAGATAGACGTAGGAGAGAGCAGTATACTGCTTGACTCCATGGTGAAGGTATGTTCTTGAAACTTCAACAAATGCCTGTACCAAACTATTGAGCGTCTGATGTAGAATGGGCCTGCAGTTTTGTGAAGCATCATAAGGATCTCTTATCCCATCGGAAATGCCAAAACTTGAAGACCTCAAAGGCAGAAATTACTGCGAGTTCACTTCGAGTATTTTGATCATCTGAAAGTCTCATTAACCATAAGAAATTCCACCTTGTAGAATCTTCAATTATGATGAGACAAACTTATGTGACAATCCAGGAGTGAAGAAATGTCTTCTTAAGTATGGTGTTAAGCATGCATAATGTTTGAAGGACTCTATAAAATCAAGTGTGTCAGTTATGTTTCGTGGACGAACATCAGGGCACATTCTAGCACCTTATGTGGTGTACAAAGCTGAACGCATGTGGGACTCTTGGACAGAAGGTGGACCAAAATTTGCTTGGTACGAAAGAAGCCAATCTGGCTGGTTTGATGCAAACATATTTTGTGACTGGTTTCAAAATTTATGCATCCCACATGTAAGAAAATTTGATATTAAAGTTCCTCTGATAGGTGACAATCTTTCCAGTCATTTGTCACCACACATGTTACAATTAGCAAAGGATAACAACATTGTCTTCAAATGCCTTCCCAAGAATGCAAAACATGTGTGTCTACCACTAGATGCAGCATTTTATGGTCCTATGAAGAAGTATTGGAGGCAGATCCTTCACACATGGAAACAAAGACATAGAAGAAAGTCACAAGCAATCAATAAAGAGAGCTTTCCCAAGCTTTTGAAAAGTCTTTGTGAGAGTGTGTGACATGAAGCAAGGAGACAATGAATCAGTATCCCAAAATTTGATTGCGAGCTTCAAGAAATGTGGGATTGTGCCCTTTAAGGTCGATAAAGTAATTGAACACTTGCCTGATAATCCTATTGTTTAAAATTGTGCTGTGAAAATCTTGCAAAACATGGGACATGAAGGTAAGGGCAATACTGGTAATGCTAATAAAAGGCGAAGAAAAATAAATGTACCCCCAGGACAGGGAATAACACCACAGGATATTGTGCTTCCTCAAGCTCTGATGCCAAAACAGCTGAGAAGAAAATAAACAAAGGAAGGAAAAGGGGGTGTGCATGAGAAAGCAGAATGTCATCAGATGCTGAATCTGTGAACAGCTTGGATATTTCATATATGGATAGCTCAGATTGTGGCTATGCAGAGGAACTCAGCATAGATGTGTATCATGTGGAGGCACTGGAGGCCAATGATACAAGAGATCAGCACCCTTCTGAACATAATTTATTAAACAGTGTTGGTGAGAGTGTAAAACTCACAAACACAAACTTTTGTCAATATATAGATGAAGGTTCATTTGTGAGTATTAATGTACCTAGAACAAATAAAAACAAATTTCAGCCATACATTGCTCAAATTATAATGTTTGTACTTTAAGCAGCGGTTCAGGTTTGACGTATAATGTCAAACATCTTTGAAAACAAGGGAAGAAGTTTGCTTGACCACAAGCCAGACACAGACTTGATATGTGAAGAACTGGTAGTCCTAATTCTCACTGCACCAGATGTTCTAAAATGAGGATTTAGGTTTAATTTGGATGAACTTGAGCGTATTACGCTGAACTAATTTTGGGGCTATATGTGTAGTACTCCATCCTGGTAACTTCCATTATTTTTGTAATTTTGATGATGGATGACACTGTTTCATTTATGTACCACACTATGTTTTCTCTTTTATAAATGTTAATAAAACACCCAAGATAAATTTAGACCAATGTATTTATTTCTGGGTGGTCAAAGTTTCACTGTGTTATTGAAATATTGACCACAGATGGAATTGTAGTTGACAGTTGTGGCAGAGATAGAGGCCAGTCAATGTAACCCCGAATCTTTGGTAACTTTGACCACCAACAATTTTTCCCATAACTTTCTCTGTATTTTATAAAATGTGTTGTACTGATTACTATTTAATCCTTTCATATATGCCCGCAAATTGAGAAACTTAAACATCATCTCAGTTGAAAAATAGTTACGATAATCACATCTGAATCTGAAAATCGGTCAAAATATACCCAGTTTACACAGCTATTTTAGTGGATCAGATATGCCGAGATTGTGAGCTGCTGTAGGTTTGATTTAGTGGTTTACTCCCATAGACTGGTTGCCTCACAAGGTAGGGGTAGTTTGAGTACTGCTACGACTTGTTTGCACAATTCCATTCTTTCGTTATTTCTCTTTATTGCTGTGATTACCTTCTTTTCAGCTGTATAGGTACTGAAAATGCTGGAGTGTTTCTCTAGAATGTTTCTAAATATTTTAGATGTGACTATTTAGAGTGATTGCTATACTCATATTCATTTTCCGTGGTGGGTTAAATGTACTAAGTGTACCAGTGGGAAGGTGTTGCATATTGTCTTATAGCCAAATACCATTGAATCTTGCAAAAGGGCTACTCTCCACTTTATTGTCCTTAAGGAAAACTCAGTCATAATGAATGTTTGTTCAGAACAACCCACATTCTTGCTGCAATGGGCTGTTAATTGCTTCACAATTCGAATCAGCAGTCCGGCACACCACATCCACCAATTTCTTGCTGTTTTCAACTTAAGTAGAACTGTTTAACCATCAGCAAATAAGATATATTTACCTGCTTCTACACTTGGGGGCAATGTGTTCATCTGCTTTCCACTTTGGTCACGTAACCCAGAGTACCGTTTGGTGATGATGCTGTAACGCACAGGGACTCTAGGTGGATACAGGTTGATTTAGGATGAATTTCTGTTTAGTGTGTTGAATGGCAGCTTGTTCTACAAATGTAAAAAAAAAAAAAAAAAAATTTAAATTAATGCAGATGCATAGGACGAGTCATCCCATAACGTTTGAATACTATATCAGTACTGTGATGCCCGACACAATCTACATCCATATGATTACTCTGAATTTCAGATTAAAGAGCATGGGTGTGGGTTTGTCAACCCACCTTCAAGCTATCTTTTTCGCTCCACTCACGGATGGTGCCAGGGGAAAACAAATTGGTGATGATGCTCATTTCCCCTTTTGTAGGTGTGTGTGCAAACAAAATATTTTCACACTCTAGAAGAAAGTTGGTAATTGAAGTTCCATCAGAAAATCTCACAGAAACGAGAAACAACTTCGTTTTAATGCTCCCTTATTTCGGGTTAGCGAAAGAAAGAAAGTAAGTGAGTAAGTAAGTAAGTAAGTGAGTAAGTAAGTGAGTAAGTAAGTGAGTAAGTAAGTAAGTGAGTGAGTAAGTGAGTGAGTAAGTGAGTGAGTAAGTGAGTGAGTAAGTGAGTGAGTAAGTGAGTGAGTAAGTGAGTAAGTAAGTGAGTAAGTAAGTGAGTAAGTAAGTAAGTAAGTGAGTAAGTAAGTAAGTAAGTGAGTAAGTAAGTAAGTAAGTAAGTAACACTTTCGAAGTTTTCTGCCAATAAATCATAGTCGTATGTTTGATTTCCTCACAACATTGTCTATATGATTGTTACAATTTAATTCACCCATTATTGTAATGTCCATGTATTAAGCTGAACTGACAAAATTTAGATTCATGTATTGTGAAACGGAAATTTAGCAGGTATCTTTTCAAATTCATGTGCATGATCTCATTTCTCTTTATTGAGATACAATCGCCACTCTTCGCACCATACAGATATCTTGCCTAAATGATTTTGCAATTAGTTTCGATTATCTGTAGACTTTACACAATGGTAAATGATGGCATCATCTGCTAACAATCTAAGAGGAATGCTGAGGTTGCCTCCTAAATTGTTTGTGTAGATCAGAATCAGCGGAGGGCCTATAACACTCCCTTGGAGATCACGAGATATTACTTGTGTTTTAGTTGATGACTTTCCATAAATTATAACGATTTTTGACCTCTCTGGTAGAAAATCATGAATCCAGCACACAACTAGGACAACAATACATAGCCATGCAATTTTATTAGAAGTATTGATGTGGCTTGGGCAGCTTTGCTCTTCAAAAGATCCGCACCTGAAGACTGTATACAGTTGTATATGATTGCTAAATATGGAGTTACTGTATCAGCATATTCTGAAACGAAGCTGACTGGTAAACAATCTGGACCAAAGGCCTTTCTTTTATTAAGTAATGTAAGCTGCTTCTAAACATGGAGGATACCTACTACAGCATTATTCAGTTTATTCCACCTAAAGTTAGGTACTACGACCGCTTTGTTAGACTAATTCATTCCATTGCCAGAAAACATATTCCAAGAGGCTACAGAGAGAACTACATTCCTGGATGGAGCCCTAGATGTCAAGAATTGTACGACGAATTTAAAACGACTCGAGACACCGAGGTAGCAGATGAATTGATCTCGGCCCTTAGATTCAGCTAGGCAAAAGAAATGGATGGAACTAACTGAAAACATGTCTTTCCAACACTCAAGTAAGAAAGCTTGGAATTTATTAAGAAAGCTTGACAGTGCCACAAAAGTTAATATCTCATCAGACAAAATAAATCCTAACAAAATAGCAGCCAGGATTGTTAATATAACAAGAACACCAAGCAACAACAACAAACAGAAAGTCAAAGAAATAAAACATGAGCTAAAGTCTAAAATGTCTCAAGCACAGCCTTCCGAATTTGCACAGAAAATCTCTGCAGCCGAAGTTGTTTCAGCCATAGATACTCTGAAATCTGGTAAAGCGGTTGGTTGTGATGGTGTATACCCGGAGTTCCTTAAACATGCTGGCCAAGGTGCAGTGCAGTGGCTAACTGCACTGTTTAATGAAATTCTTGCAACAGGAAGACTGCCAAATCTTTTTAAGAAAACTAAAATAATTGCCATCCTGAAACTGTCAAAATCTGGTAACAATCCTGAAGACTATAGGCCCATTGCACTTCTAAGTGTCTGCTATAAACTGCTGGAGAGAGTACTCTATAATAGAATTGCACCAACTATCCTGAAACACATTCCTGTAGAACAGGCTGGCTTCAGACAAGACCGCAGTTGTAGCGACTAAGTGCTAGCGTTGGCAACATACATAGAGAAGGGTTTCGAAGACCTGAAGAAAACAATGGCCATCTTTATTGACCTAACATCAGCATATGATACAGTGTGGCGGTAAGGCATGCTTCTTAAGTTCTTAAGAATAATTCCATGTAAAAGAATTGCACAACTACTCAATAACATGCTGTCCAACAGGAAATTCCAAGTTCACCTAAAAGGTCAAGTAAGCAAGGTATACAATTTAAATGACGGACTACCACAGGGATCAGTATTGGCCCCCCTGCTTTTCAATTTATATGTCGCTGACTTGCCAGAAACAAAAGCAAGAACATTTATCTATGCTGATGACATAGCCTTGGTGACGCAGGCTAACGATTTTACAACTTCAGAAATGACTCTCACTCAGGATCTGCGAATTCTAGATGAATTTTTTAATGGATGGCGACTCAAAGTAAACAGAAATAAAACTGAATCCTCCACCTTCCATCTGAGTAATAGGCATGCTCGCTATAAACCACAAATTTCCTTTAGAAATCAGTTGCTGTTATATAACCCATTCCCAAAATATCTCAGCGTGACCTTGGATCGTTCGCTAACATACAGAAAACACCTAACTGAAACAGCTTTAAAAATGAGAACCAGAAACAATATATTACACAAACTCTCCGGAACAAGCTGGGGAGCTAAGGCACCAGTACTCAAAACAACTGCCCTCTCACTTGTATACTCTGTTGGGGAATACTGCAGCCCAGTATGGCTGAACAGCGCTCATACAGCCATGGTAGACACGCAGCTGAATGTAGCCATGAGAAGCATATCCGGGACAATAAAATCCACACCCACAGAATGGCTACCTGTTCTGTCTAATATTGCACCACCAAAGTTACGACGTCAAGCAGCGTTGAAAAGGGAATGGGAGAAATGTTCCAAGAATCCCGAGTTACCGCTACACCAGGACTGTGATGCCACTCAAAGGCAACGTCTTAAGTCCAGGAAACCCTCCTGGAGACTTGGAAAAAGGCTTACTTCTGAAGGATTCCAACCAGAAACAGCATGGCGGGAAGAATGGTTCGCAGCCAATCCCGATTCTGCAGGTCTCATTGCTGATCCTACACGAGTCCCTCCTGGATTCCACCTACCTAGGAGGTTGTGGACCACCCTAAATCGCATATGCACCAAGCACGGAAGATGCCAGGACTTGAAGCATAAGTGGGGAATCGCTGAAAGTGCCAAGTGTGACTGCGGACACCAACGACAAACAATACACCACATAGTCACAGAGTGTCCCCTACGGAAATATGCTGGAACTCTGACCAGCATACACGAGGTCTCTGAGGAAGCAATCTCCTGGCTGGATACTTTAGATATTAGCCTATAGTTTTTATTACAACTTGAAGCTCTGTTTGTCAGTATTACTGTTTATAAAACCACATTTTCTCTTTTACATGTAACTCATCCTAGTGTTTTTATCCATTTGTATATTATTGATTTATCGATCTAATCTAAGACTTTTTTTACCATAAATGAATGTAATCTATTTTATTTGTAGTATATGCATATTCTGTTACCAGTAACATAATTGCTGTTCAATTCAAGTAATGTATCCTTGATGCCAAACGAAATAATAATAATAAAATTAGTCATGTCAGCAGTCATTCTTGATTTTAATACAGAAATACCTACTTAGTTACCAAACGTAGCTTTTCGAAATTCTTTCAGCAAAAAAATCTAAGCTTTAGTGGCACTTCACCACTGTTATCACCCAGTGAAGGTATTGATTACATCTTGGCACAGTGGTACTTTGCATATGACCAGAATCTCTTGGGATCCTGTCAGATTTCAGAACAGTTTCACTATGGAAAGTATTGCAAACCTCTAACACTGAAGTTGGCGCCATATTTCCAGCTTTTATAAAACTTTTTTTCTTTTTTGCATGTATTGGGATTTTACATTCTTTTACATTTGGCATGCATTTCTTTGTAGCTTCTGTAATACTCTTGTGACCTGTTTTGTGTACCATGTGGGATCTCTTACTAATTTATTTGGTGTATATAACTCAACTGCCATCGATTCTATGTATATATGAATTCAAAAGACGTCTGGTATAGACTTATATAGTCAGAGTGGAAGTAGTTGAGGCGCGCGGGCGCGCGCGCACACGCACACACACACACACACACACACACACACACACAATATAGGAGATTTAAGGGGAGTTAGAAAATTATATATATGTATATATAATCACTTATAAACTCACATGGGAAGAATTTTATTTTATTTTTAAATATAATATTCACCAGTTGAAAATGTTAAATTTTGTACCTGCCATATTTCAATATCTAGTAAAATCAGTAATGTTTTTTTTATATGGAAGGCTATGGATTGCTGTGTTATAAAGGTTAAATTATGCATTTGTATTGATCATGTCCAGAAGAGAATGGGCACCAGGTTGAGGAAGCTGAATCAAAGTTTGAGACACATGAAACTTTCTGATGGTAAAACCATAAGAAGCAGGCTGACAGACTAAATGATTGATGAACTGCAGCAGTATTATGGGATGGCCATTAGAAATACTACTGAGGATTTGTTGAAAATGAAGCAGACAGTATGGGCTACCTTCTTCCACAGATTGCCAGCTGATGAAAAAACAGTACACCACCTTTGCCCTCCTGGACCTGATTCATGGTGCAATTACCACAATGCCCAGTACTCAAACAGTTCATACAGCCTTAAACATTCCATCCCAGCAGCAGTCATGGATATCATAAAAACTATTTACAGATACCTGGCAAATCCTGAATTCCTGAAGAAGTGTCTGCATGGTCACACTCAAAATCCAAATGAGTCGTTCTATAATCTTATATGGACTCGCTTACTGAAAAATGTTTTTGTTGGAATGAAGACATTAGAGAGAGAGAGAGAGAGAGAGAGAGAGAGAGAGTGTGTGTGTGTGTGTGTGTGTGTGTTTTTGTGTGTGTGTGTGTGTGTTTTTGTGTGTGTGTGTGTGTGTGTTTGTTTGTGTGTTTGTGTGTGTTTGTTTGTGTGTGTGTGTGTGTTTGTTTGTGTGTGTGTGTGTGTGTGTGTGTGTGTGTGTGTGTGTGTGTGTGTGTGTGTGTGTGTTTGAAGGGGGGGGGGGGGGCAGGGGGTGTCAGTGACGCTGTTATTGCTTTTAATGATGGCAACATTAGTAGGATGAAAGTGCTACATCATATGGGAATTAATCCTGGAGCAAACTGCATCAGAGAACTGGAACAGATAGACAAGGCTTGCATTGATAAAACAGAGTATGCATCACAGTTGGCCACTAAAGAGTCCAGAAAGAAGGAAACAAGAAAAAAAATTGGAAAAAGATAAAGTTGATATACAGTAAGGTGCAGGGTGTTCCTGAGTAACTAAAAATAAAAAAAATTAAGCATGTATTAAGTGAGTTATGGTCCTTTGAAACTTCAGAATCCGTTCCTGAAAATTTACATTTTCTGTTGCATTTTTCCCCTTAATCTCAGAAACCACTTCGAGCAGACTATTCAAATTTTCAGGGAATAACAACATACATATCCTGAGTCTACTGAACTAAAAAATAACATAATGTTATGTATAATTATTTAGGATAACATATAAGAAAAGTACACACAATTTTAACCATGTAAGTAAGAAATTATATTTCCGAAAACAATGGCTGAAATGCAATTATTGTAGTTCAGTAGACTTAGAACATACAGTTTAATGTCCTATAAAAGTTTCATGTCATTGGCTACAGTGGTTCCTGAAATACATTGAAGCAAATTCATTAAATTTAACATTGTCTGGATAGGGCATTCCAACTCCCCTAAACTAAAGAGTGCAGAGGATATTTAGAGTGATGCTATATCAGCCCAGAGAATGAAATGGTGTATTTTGGTGCTATGCAGCAGTAATGAAAGCGGCCTCATGACACTGAAACATAACAGTACAAGCAAAACTTTGAAAAAAGCGTAAATTTTAACCATAAACAGCAGTTTCTGACATAGAGGTGTATGGAAATATGTACTTGTGAAAAAGTTATGAAGAAAATAATTATGGAATCTTAATTACACTAATGTGTAGAAGTCTGTTAATTGGCAAGAACATTTTGTATGATATGAATCTTCTGTAATTAGTAAATATAACAAGTGTGTTGTTAACATTTGGTACCTAAGTGTTCATACTTGCTTCAGCTTATATAGAGAATAGAATTCACCATTAAAATATGTCATTTGTATTAGTATGAGAGTTTTAATTGTTAATTAATGAAATAATAATTTTAAACAACCCAGAGGATTGTTCGGGATTGTTAAGGAAGTATAAATACTTACAGCCATGTTGGCAAGAGGTCTCAGACTGGTTTTGGTTTTTGAACAGTGAGCGTGTAGCTGCTCCTTTTGTATTGTAAGTATTGTTTGCCTTTATAATTATACTTTAATTTTGTTTTGAAAGTATAATAAACTATGAAACTTAATGCAAGCTTAAACTAAATCAACTCTCCAGTAGTTGTTTTACAGTGACTGTAAATGTTTTCAGGACCACGACTGCAGCATATAGAGTAACTACGATCCACCCCATTATTACGAGTAGTTAGAGAAATGTTATTATTGGTGGAGGATCTGTGATGCAGTGTAAATCTGTAAACTAATCTTGTATTTTGTTTCAGAGTTAATCTGCTTGTTGAAATAATATAACATTTTTCTGAAAACAGGACAGAGAAGAAAGTGAGTAACACTACAACGTGTACTTAAGTGAAAATGCAACTTGGAGAACCAACTGTCTGTAAGTACGAAATAATTATTTGAACTTTCATGTTTTGAGATTGTTTATTAATGGAAACTTGAAAAACAGTGTAGATATTACTGATAATAATGTTCTTAATCGGGACAATGAAATCGGAGAGGACAGTGACTGCAGTAGTGTACGTTCACCATTTCATGGATTTGAACCTAATGTATCAGCCTTGGATAGATTAGTTCAGGTGATAGAAGAACAGCAAAAGACAATTGAAAAATCATTTGATGAACATAAAACTTTTTTTGATCAGCAGCTTGATTCTATCTGTAAAAAGTTAGACAACCATGGAACCCAGATTCGCGAGACAAGAGAATTTAGAGAAGTGCTGGGAAAAAGTAGACGTGAATACCAAAAATGTGTTGGCTATAGAAGGAGAAATTGATACCTTACAGCACGAAAACCAAAAATTTGAAGAGACTAGAGTTTGTAGAAAATTTTGAAAAAGTTGCTACTGTTGAAGTGTTACAATTAAAAAAATTGCTCAACAAAGATATTGTGAAGAAATTCACAGAAACAGACCAAAATATACAAAATTTCACGAAAATTGCAAATGATAATTTCACAGAGTTAAAAGAAGATGTAGGCACTTGTTTAGGTGAAATTTTGAACTTTAAATCTAAATTTCAATAAATCTAAGATTCCGTTGCTGTGAAATGTTTCTATAGTTACTGTCCATTGTAGAGTAACGTAAACATAAAAACATTTTCATGTGAGGGCAATATACAGAGAGTTGATTTCATGTACCAGATTAATGGCAACTTGACCGATAAAATGAGCAATAATTTGAAAATTAAATTTTTTAAGAAGTTCTTAGATGGGATGGCTTTGTCATGGGCAAACCAAGCAATCAAACCCAAAATGTCCTTTAATGAGGTAGAATGAGCTTTCGTGAACAAATTCTGGTCAGAAACTAAACAAACTAGAATTAAGTCCCAATTTTTGAATGGGCCAAATTTCAAACTGTGTAGTGGACCCATGAAAACTTTTTGTGAACAACAGTTAAGAACTTCAGTACATCTTGATAAACCACTAGACGAAATAATCCAAATAGATGCTCTAAAATGTAGGTTGCCGAATAGGGAACAGTGGAGTCTTGTCTACGGACCTGATGATTCAGTTGAACAATTTGTTTGATATATAGATAAATTGGATTTAACATGGGAGAGAAATGACAGATGTAATGACAGACCTGATGAAAGCAGGAATAACAATAACAGAGCTTTCAATTATCATTTTAATAGCAGATTTAGAAATGACAGAAGAAATGGGGAGATGAATGAGAGGCAGAGACCTGAGAATAGGAATTTCAAACCAAGAAATAGGCAGTGGGGGCAAAATCAGGGAAACAATAGTAAAAATTTTGAAAACAGAAGAAATGGTCAGTAAAATAAGACCTGCTTCTATTGGAGCCTGGCGAAATGGAGCAAATAGACATTGGAATTACAATCAGGCACATTGTAGTAATTCCTGAAGGGGAAGGGGCAGGAAAAATAGAACATACCAAAATATTCTACCCAGAATACAACCTGAAGTGAGTAGAATGAAGTTTGATAGGGAATTTTGGGAAAACTTTCTATCTGAAGACAAAGATGAACAAAAAAGTAAAAAAATCTGAATTTGAATTAGAAAAAGACACTTTGACAAATTTATTTAACAGTAGTAATGCTGTAGTAGCTGTTGATGGTGATAAGAACAGATCTGATGATGAGTTTGGTTTAGTGAGAATGTTGAGTGACTGTGAAATGAGTGAAAATGCTGATGCTGATAGTGGTGCTGTATGTGTGGATGCTGATGTGCATGTGCTAGGCAATGGAAGTGAGAATGGTAGAGTAATTCGAGATGAAATTACAGTAGATAATAAACAGGAAAATGATGATGTGGTAGAACAAAGTAATCACAGTGTTTAGGTTGTTGAAGAAGCATGTGAAATTAGTTTGGTGTTGAAAATAATATTAAATGTGTTGATAATGTTTCTGATGAGGATGCTATATGTAGAAGTTAAAGTTGATGATTTGATGCTGAATGATTCTGAAATTTCTGGCGAGTATTCAAGTAATGAGTTAAAACCGGTAGAGCAGTGCCTGACAGATTAATGTTACCAGTTAATGTTATCAGTTGATGTTTGTGATGTTGTGTCTGAATGTGTTTGTGAAAATGGAAAAGATCTAATTAGTGATAGAGTACTAAATGTAGTCAATGACTATATTAGCAAATGTCAGTATGGTGATAAAGTGTAAGGTCTTAAATGAAACTTGTCAAAGTGTCACTCAGATGATAAAATTGCCATGAAAAATGTGGAACAGTCTCTTGGTGCTCGTATGATAAATAAATCTGTAGAATCTGCAATAAAAGGTATTTATTGTGATAAAGGGGTTAATTTTTGTGACATAGAAGAGGATTTGTCATTTGAAAATAAGGTCAATGAAATGGTTAAACAATTTGGAAGTCCATACATTGTAGTACAGATTAATGATTGGATAGGAAACTGTCTTCTGGATACAGGCAGCTCAATTACAGGAATATCGAGAAAGCTGAGACAGGATCAAAAATAATAAAAATTTCACAGAATTTCCAGTAACAGGGGTAAGGATAAAAGGGGCAACAGGAAAAAGCAGTAAATTCAATCAATCAATCAATCTCTTTATTCGTCCATTAACAACATACATTGTATGGATGTAGTCAATTACAATATAGTTTCTTATATTCAATTTGTTTTAAAAACTTTGATAATAAATACAAATATTTTATATCAATATATATAAATAATATTACGTAGTAGGTGAATATGGATTGGGGGTAAGAAATAAGGGGAAGCCGCTTGGTGGAATTTTGCACAGAGCATAACTTAATCATAGCTAACACTTGGTTCAAGAATCATAAAAGAAGATTGTATACATGGAAGAATCCTGGAGATACTGACAGGTTTCAGATAGATTATATAATGGTAAGACAGAGATTTGGAACCAGGTTTTAAATTGTAAGACATATCCAGGGGCAGATGTGGACTCTGACCACAATCTCTTTGTTATGAACTGTAGATTAAAACTGAAGAAACTGCAAAAAGGTGGGAATTTAAGGAGATGGGACTTGGATAAACTGACTAAACCAGAGGTTGTACAGAGTTTCAGGGAGAGCATAAGGGAACAATTGACAAGAAATTGGGCAAAGAAATTCAGTAGAAGAAGAATGGGTAGCTTTGCAGGACGAAGTAGTGAAGGCAGCAGAGGATCAAGTAGGTAAAAAGACAAGGGCTCGTAGAAATCCTTGGGTGACAGAAGAAATATTGAATTTAATTGATGAAAGGAGAAAATACAAAAATGCAGTAAATGAAGCAGGCAAAAACGAATAAAAAGTCTCAAAAATGATATTGACAGGAAGTGCAAAATAGCTAAGTAGGCATGCCTAGAGGACAAATGTAATGATGTAGAGGCTTATCTCACTAGGGGTAAGATAGATACTGCCTACAGGAAAATTAAGGAGACCTTTGGAGAAAAGAGAACCACTTGTAAGAATATCAAGAGCTCAGATGGAAACCCAGTTCTAAGCAAAGAAGGGAAAGCAGAAAGGTGGAAGGAGTATATAGAGGGTCTATACAAGGGCGATGTACTTGTGGACAGTGTTACAGAAATGGAAGAGGATGTAGATAAAGATGAAATGGGAGGTATGATACTGCGTGAATAGTTTGACAGAGCACTGAAAGACCCAACTCGAAACAAGGCTCCCGGAGTAGACAACATTCCATTAGAACTGCTGACCGCCTTGGGAGAGCCAGTCCTGACAAAACTATACCATCTGGTGAGCAAGATGTATGAGACAGGCGAAATACCCACAGACTTCAAGAAGAATATAATAATTCCAATCCCTAAGAAAGCAGGTGTTGACAGATGTGAAAATTACCGAACTATCAGTTCAATAAGTCACGGCTACAATATACTAACGCGAATTATTTACAGACGAATGGAAAAACTGGTAGAAGCCAACCTTAGGGAAGATCAGTTTGGATTCCATAGAAATGTTGGAACACGTAAGGCAATACTGACCCTATGACATATTTTAGAACTAGATTAAGAAAAGGCTTTCCTACATTTTCTAGCATTTTTAGACTTAGAGAAAGCTTTTGACAATGTTGACTGGAATACTCTCTTTCAAATTCTAAAGGTGGCAGGGGTAAAATACAGGGAGCGAAATGCTATTTACAATTTGTACAGAAACCAGATGGCAGTTATAAGAGTCGAGGGACATGAAAGGGAAGCAGTGACATGAAAGGGAAGCAGTGACTGGGAAGGGAGTGAGGCAGGGTTGTAGCTTATCCTCTGTTATTCAATCTGCGTATTGAGCAAGCAGTAAAGGTAACAAAAGAAAAATTCATAGGTATTAAAATCCATGGAGAAGAAATAAAAACTTTGAGGTGTGCTGATGACATTGTAATTCTGTCAGAGACAGCAAAGGACTTGGAAGAGCAGTTGAGTGGACTGGACAGTGTCTTGAACAGAGGATATAAGATGAACACCAACAAAAGCAGAATAAGGATAATGGAATGTAGTCAAATTAAGTTGGGTGGTGGTGATGATGATGATGATGATGATGATGATGATGATTATGATGATTATGAGGGAATTACATTAGGAAATGAGACACTTGAAGTAGTAAAGGAGTTTTGCTATTTGAGGAGCAAAATAACTGATGATGGTCAAAGTAGAGAGGATATAAAATGTAGACTGGCAATCTCAAGCAAAGCATTTCTGAAGAAGAGAAATTTGTTAACATCTTGTATAGATTTAAGTGTCAGGAAGTCATTTCTGAAAGTATTTGTATGGAGTGTAGCCATGTATGGAGGTGAAACATGGATGTTAAATAATTTGGATAAGAAGAGAATTGAAGCTTTCAAAATGTGGTGCTACAGCAGAATGCTGAAGATTATATGGGTATGTCACATAACTAATGAGGAGGTATTGAATAGAATTGGTGAGAAGAGGAGTTTGTGGCACAACTTGACTATAAGAAGGCATCAGTTGGTAGGACATGTTCTGAGGCATCTAGGGGTCACCAATTTAGAATTGGATAGCAGTGTGGAGGGTAAAAGTTGTAGAGGGACACCAAGAGATGAATACACTAAGCAGATTCAGAAGGATGTAGGCTGCTGTAGCTACTGGGAGATGAAGAAGCTTGCACAGGATAGAGTAGCATGGAGAGCTGCATCAAACCAGGCTCAGGACTGAAGAAAACAACAACAACAACAACAACTCTTCCATATTCAGATACTCTTCAATGCTATAAAAACTGTGTGTTACTAAAAATTGTTTAAGATTTACCTTGTATTTATGAAATTCTTTAATTTTCTTTATTGAAGAAGGCAATGCACTAAAAAGTATTTTGGGCTGGTAGTTTACACTTTTTTGTTATTGTGCTCATTTGTGGGTGTCTGTCAAAATCATCCCTGTTCCTTGTTTCATGGTTATGAACCTGATTATTTAATGTTGAAAATTCCTGGTGAGTTTTCTGAAAGCATACACATTCATAGATGTATAAGCTAGGAAGAGCCATTATTTTAAATTCTTTAAATATTTCCCTGCATGACACTCTGCAGGGAACCCCTTTCATTATTCTAATAGCCCTTTTTTCAAGTTCGAAAGCTTGTTTTGCAGTACCTGTATTTCCCCAGAAAATCGCACCATATCTAAGCAAACTGTTCATGTAAGCATAATAGGCACACAGCAATGATTCAGTGTTTCAGCATTCCCGGAGGATTCTTAGCACATAGCAGTATTTACTTAATTTTTTTAATCAAAGCTTCTAGATGCTTTTCCCATCTCAAGTGCTCATCCACCCATATACCGAGGAATTTTGTGTATGGAGCTTGTGCAATAACATAGTTCACTAACTCAGCTTTTACTCTTCTTCTAGCTTTACTTTTAATATTACTGAAATTCATCAAAATCTTTTTATCCTTATTTATGATCAAAGCATTATCACTAAACCATTTTCCTATCTCATTTATTGTCCTAGAGACACTCTGCTGTAAATCATCCTCAGTGTATCCTTTTATAAAAATGCTAGTGTCATCAGCGAACATCACCATTTCGGCAACTGTCAGATGGTTTCGCAAATTGTTTATGTACACAAAGAACAACAGAGGGCCTAACACAGAACCCTGGGGCACTCCATAGCTAGTTTTTTTTGAAATCTGAAAGATACTCTTTGCCTCCATGCCATATTTGTACTTTCTGTTGTCTATCAGAGAGATAAGACTTGAACCATTTGAAGGCAAGTCCACGGACCCCATAACATTCTAGTTTCATAAGCAACAAGTCATAGCTGATTAAATCAAATCCTTTAGATAAATGTAAGAATCTTCCACAGCTTAATTCATTCTTGTCCAAGGCATTTAGAATCCTTTTCGTGATTTTGAAGACTGCCGTTTCTGTAGATCTGCTCTTTCTAAACCCATTTTGAGTATTAGTCAGTATTTTATTTTTATTCAGAAAGTCAGATAGCCTTTCATACATTACTCTTTCAGTTACTTCAGAGAAACCTGACAATAACGGCACTGGTCTATAATTATTTATGTCAACTGTACTATCCTTTTTGTGAAGTGGCTTTATTATGGAGAGTTTGTTTTGAGGGGAACACCCCTGTCCTGAAAGAAGTATTAATAATGTCAGTTAGGTGAGTATCTATACTGGTAGAACTATGTTGGATTACCTTGTCTGGAATTCTGTCAATACCGCAACACATTTTATTTTTTAGTTTATTAATTGCATTTGTAACTTCACATCCTGTTACTGGGTACAGAAACATTGTCTTTTTCACATGCTGGTACTTTCATGTTTTTGTTGTTTGAATTGCACAGACTTTTAATAGGTTTGGTGCTATGTTCATTGAATATATTGGCTACCTGTTGAGCATCTTCTATCACTTTACCCTCACTTTTAATTTTGAAATTATGGGTCTTGGTTTTACATTTTCCTATGCTATTGTTTATAGCCTTCCAAATCGATTTTGATTTATTTCTTCCATTATTAATGTATTAATCATTGCTTAGCCTTTTTGGTGGCTGTGAAACTTTCCTATAGACCCTTCTATATTGCCTGTAGTATGGTTTTATTGTTGTATTTATTTTAGCATGTTTGCTTGGGTCTCTAAGGGTGGTTGCCGATTTTTTAATCCCTTGTGTTACCCATGTGTTTGTCTTCTCACTGACTTTAATTCTTTTTAATGGGAATGCTACATCGTAGCAGTATTTATAATCAGTGAGAAAACTCATACTTTTTGCCTGCATCATCAGTTTGTTCCATGCCCCACTGCACTCTTTTTAGCATGCTATTAAATACTCTTATTTTGTAGGCATTAATAAGTCTTCTTTGTACATAGTTTTCAGTGACTGTGTATTTCTTATTATTCTCATTCCTTATCATTTTTAAAGCCATATGGTCAGAAAAGCCTGTATCTGTTACTTCAACACTGTACTCACAACTTTGTTTGTTGGTAAATATCTGATCAAGTGTTGTTTCCGACCCATCCCCATATCTGGTAATTTCCTGCACTGTAGGTTGCATGTTGTATTTGTTAAACAGATTTAATAATTGTACCTTGTTCTTATTTTTGTTAACATTAATGGTGAAGTCACCAAGAACTATTGTGCATTTTGACCTGCCTCTCAATTCATTTAAAAGATCATCTATGTAATGTAAGAATTGGGTAAAGTAACATGATGGGGGCCTATAGATGCAAGCAATGATAGTTTGACAGTCTGTAAGTTCACAAATACAACATTCAAAATCTTTTTCTGTGCACTTCAACTTGCTAAGTTTTACCTCCTTAGATTTAACATTACTTCTAACATAGGTGCATACACTTCCACATTTATAAGTTTCCCTGCAATAGTTACTTACTAGATCAAAGTCTGGTATATTTGTTGCACAGAGTGTCCTGAAGCCAGTGCTCACTGATACACAGCACAGAAACCACCTTAAGGTTACGGATTAAAATTACTTCCAGCTCAAGCATTTTGTTGCCTAGTACTTTACTCTTCAGGTTTTGACTGAGACTGACACATTTCAGGCTTGGTCAGCTTATACGTTTCCCTGAATTGGTTCTGAGTTTTGAGAAGATAATTTGATATTTACCATGCTCAGTATTTTTTGGGCCAGCAGTGTCCTTCATATTCCACTTAGGCCTTGACCATGTCTTGTACGACAAGTTCTCGAGCAGTTACAATTGTCAGAGGGTTTATGGTTACAACTGATACATTCCTTAATATCTAAAAACATTACATTTTTAATCTGTTTGCAAATTGTTTCAAAATCTTTGTTAGCTTTGGTTATTTCTCTGTTTACACATGATGCTTCAATTAAATCGTAACGATGAGGTATTTTAAATAATATAACATTTGTGTTTGTTAACTTGCCCAGTGTAGTCTTCAGAGCTGTTGTTGCTGCAGCTGTTTCATTATGGTATACATCATTGGAACCACCTATAAGAACTGCAAAGTCACTCCTTGTCAAACTACTGCAATCTTCAATGTTGGTGAAGATCTGGTTGAATCTTGCTCCAGGTTTCACTATGCCTTCAGTTTTAATGTTTTTTGGGTTGTCAGGGTCTTCATTTTTGTAGCCATCCCTCTTCCAAAACCACCAGAGTAGATTCTAATGTATATTGTTTTTTCTCTTTGTATTTCTTGACTCTGTGCTCAATCTCGTTCCTTACCCATCGCATTTGATACATTGTTTGTTTTATTCAATCTCAAAACAGGCACCATCAAATCTGCTTTCTTGCATGACTTTTTGTTGTGTTTCTTTTTAAATGATTTAAATGCATCTGCTCTTTTTGTGCCACAGTCCATGTTTTTGTGTTTTGTGTGTTTGGCTTCAGATGTGATTTTGTAGACTTTATCATCTTCAGGACCATTATAATCGGGTATATTGCGTATTTTAGTCAGAATAGTTTTCAACCTACAATCATCACAGTTCCAGTTTTCTATGATTATCTCCTGTCCCTTTAGTGAGGGATCTACTTTTCCACATCAAAATGAAAAATGTTTCCACATTCTGTGCACTCAACACCATTACTCACAGTTTCCTTGCATTTTCAACAGTGTTATTGGTCCTGTCACCAGTATTTTTACTAATCAAATTTTTTATTACCACATCACTGTACAATGGAGATTCACACTGTTGTTTAAGTTCATCATTTTTTAGTTTTAACCTACGAATTTAATCTAACAGAAATGCTATATCATCATCTTTACTGTCTTTGCTGTTTACATTTTCATGCATTTTGTCTTTGCAGCAATTGAAGCAGTACCAAGTCTTTCGTTTTGAACTTATGTTTGCACATTTATAGTGGTAAACTATTTGACATTTTAGACACATTATTCCTTTGTTGGCATGTTTTTCACAATAGCAGTGGGAAGACATCCCATTTTCTTGCAAATGTTCCGTGTTGGTCGTTGATGCTGCACACACAAGTTGATTACCAGACAAGTCTTACTTGAATTTATGAATAATGATGTACAGTTTATAAAATTATGCTTAGTAATTGATGATTTAAATGAAAACTTGATACTAGGTATGAACTGGTTGTTATCTGGGGTGACATGAAAATAACATTTTTGAACCAAAAACGAGTATTGTAATGGATGATCATGGTCTAAGTAGTCAGATTAGAGAGATGCAAGAGTCTGACTGTGATAGGTATTTTGAGGAAGGGGAATAATTTGGTATTGGTGAGGGTAGTGCTAATTATTACAGTAAACTAGTAGCTAAAAAAGTATCTGAAACTGAAAGCCTTAATGCAGAAAACGGAAGAGAGTTTGAAAATTTTTTGTGGGATTATAATGACATATTTGATATAAAACCAGAGAGAAAAAAAGGATATCAATGTAGACTAAAATTAAAAGCTAATGACTCGTTTTTCATAAAACAGTGTGCTATCCCTATCTGTAAGAGAAAGGAGGTAGAAAGAGAACTTCAGAAAATGGAAGGTGGAAAATAATAGAAAGAAATTGTAGTTCTTACAATAACCCATTAGTGGTAGTTTCAAAATGAGATAGGGGTATTCGTTTAGTGCTCAACTCTTGGCACCTGAATAAATATTTGGAGAGAGAAACTGACCATCCTGAAAGTATAGGTGAACTACTAAATAAGTCTGAAAATGCAAAATATATCAGATTGAATTAGAAAGAGATTCTAGAATATACACTGCATTTCTGTTTAATAGGAAATGTTTTCAATATTGTGTTGTACCATTTGGTTTAAATGTATCTGTAGCAGAATTTTTTAGGGGATTGGACTTTGTTTTGGGTAGAGAAGTGTTACAAAAGTTAATTATTTATGTGGATGACATTTTGTTATCAAGTAAGAACTGGGAGCAACATATTCAAATTTTAAAAGAAATTGGGAAGAAAATGAGACAGGGGTATGACTTTGAAATTTGCAAAATGTAAGTTTGCAATGAAAGAATTAAAATTTCTTGGCCACTGCATAAATGAAAAAGGGATTTTGCCTGATTGAGAAAAGATTGAGGCCATCACAAAGTTCCCAAAACCTAGAAATAAAAAAGATTTAAAATCTTCTTTTGGATTAGTAAACTTCTATAAAAATGTGTGAAAACACACACACTTTATGCAACATGCTTGAACAACTTGTTAAAAAAAATGCAGTGTGGGATTGGTCTGATGAATGCCAGATAGCTTTTGACAGAATTAAGAAAGAATTAGCAGAAACTGAAATCCTCCATAGACCTGATTTATCTTTACCATTTTGTTTGATGACAGACAGTTGTGATTATGGACTGGGGGTACATTTATTCCAAGAGAAAGAAATTAATGGAAAAATTGAACATCATTCTATAGCATTTGCAAACAGAACCTTATAAAAACATGAGAGAAATTACATAACTGAAAAGGAACTTTTGGCAATTGTATGGGTACTCAAAAAATTTAAAAATTATTTGTTTGGGCATGAAGTCAGTTTATACAGATCATAAAGCATTAACTTACTTACAAGAGTGTAAACTGTATCATGGGAGAATTACCAAATGTTCTTACAGTAGTTTAAATACACAGTTCATTTTATAAAGGGTAAGGAAAATGTCATTGCTGATGCCCTGACAAGAATGCCAGTGGGGAATGGAAATGATAATGGATATAATATTCAGGAGGGAAAGTTTAAAATAATGTATTTTAAAGATGTCAGAGGGAAGTGAAGTTGGAAAAATCTGTAATCAACTGAGAAGACATGAAAATGGTGACGATCATTGGAAGCTTGTTAAGTTATTTTGGGAAGAAAAGTCATGAGAAAGTACAAATGTATTATCAGGTTTTCAAAGGTATTCTATTTTACAGACACAGCACAGACAGTGGTGCTTGGAAAGTTTGCTGGCCAGATTCTCACACAAATACTTCGATAAAGTACACACATGAAAGCTTCGGACACAGTGGTGCATTAAAATATACTCAAAAAATACAAGAGTGTATATATTTTCATAATATGACCAGGAGAGTTAGAACCTTAATTGCCTGCTGTGATAGATGTCAAAGAACAAAAGTTAGTAACACAACCAACAAGGGATTTAAAAAAAAATGTGGTACCACATAAACAGTTGGATTTGGTAGGGATAGATTTGTATGGTCAACTTCCAAAAGCTAAAGGGGGGATTTCAGTATATTTTCGTCATTGTAAATTTGTTTTCTAAATATGTGATATTTTATCCTTTAAAGAAAGAAACTAGTAAGGAAATAGCTTCTACATTTATTAAGGACTACTTTATTAAGGGGGGTACACCTAAGGCCATTTTATCTGACAATGGGAGCCAATTTACATCTAAATTTTGGAAGGAATTTGTAACAGAACATAACATCAGACATATCTAAATATCATCCTATTCACCTACATGCAACCCAACTAAACAGTGCATGAGGGAAATTGGTAGATTGTGTAGAACTCACTGTCAGAAAGATCACACAAATTTGTTATGTTACGTTAAAGAATTTGAAGACATTATGAATAGCCTACAACATACTACCACAGGATACTCTCCTTAGGAGATCATGTTTAACCACAAACCACCTTACTCAATCAAAGAACTTATAGTGTTTCCAGCTTGTAAAAGTATAACAGCAGCTGAAAGAGATGAGATAGTTAGAAGAACTATGAAAGATTATTATGAAAAAAGAAAAAAATGGCATGACAAACAGATAAAAAAAAACCACAGAATTCAAAGTTGGGGATCTAGCTTTGACAAAAAGTTATACCAAATCTAAAGCGCTAAATAGAGAAATAAAGAAATCTTTCGATATTTACATACAACCATTTCAAATTGTTGAAAACCCACACACAAATACTTACAGACTTGTATATCCTAAGTCCAAAAGATTATTTGGACTCATGAATGTTATGCAGCTGAAATTATATAAACAGCCTTCATCACTCATATAACGTCATAAGAACTGTCTTTCCTCAGGAGGTTGCAAGCTCTTTTTGCAATTTGGGGGTGGCGAACCCAAGGCTCCGAGCTGGTGTGATTCTTTCTTTTTCAAGTCACATCCTCTCTTACTTGTGTAAAAACTCATCCCCTTCCACTTTCTGATTCGGACAAATAGAGACTGGATGCGAAAAGGAACTGATGCACGTATTTTCATATTGGGCAAGCTGCCTTTTCTGGTTATCTGAATATGAGTACAAACTTTGGGCAGGTTTAATAATACAACCAGAGTATGAGTTTTGAGGAGAGTTGGTGTAATATTTACACTGCTGGCCATTAAAATTGCAACACCAAGAAGAAATGCAGATGATAAATGGGTATTCATTGGACAAATATATTATACTAGAGCTGACATGTGATTACATTTTCTATATCCAGAAAGGCCCGTACAGAACCTGCAACATGCAGTGGTACATTATCCTGCCGAAATGTAAGGTTTCATAGGGATCGAATGAAGGGTAGAGCCATGGGTTGTAACACATCTGAAGTGTAACATCCACTGTTCAAAGTGCCGTCAATGCGAACAAGAGGTGACCGAGACATGTAACCAATGGCACCCTATACCATCACGCCGAGTGATACGCCAGTATGGCGATGACGAATACACACTTCCAATGTGCATTCACCACGATGTCACCAAACACAGATGTGACCATCATGATGCAGTAAACAGATCCTGGATTCACCCGAAAAAATGTTTTGCCATTCGTGCACCCAGGTTCATCATTGAGTACACCATTGCAGGCGCTCCTGTCTGTGATGCAGTGTCAAGAGTAACCGCAGCCATGGTCTCCGAGCTGACAGTCCATGCTGCTGCAAACATCATCGAACTGTTTGTGCAGGTGGTTGTTGTCTTGCAAACATCCCCATCTGTTGACTTAGGGATCAAGACATGGCTGCACGATCTGTTACAGCCATGTGGATAAGATGCCTGTCATCTCGACTGCTTGTGGTACTAGGCTGTTGGAATCCAGCACGGTATTCCATATTACCCTCCTGAACCCACCGATTCCATATTCTGCTAACACTCATTCTGCTCTCAATCAACGCGAGCAGCAATGTCATGATACGATAAACTGCAATCATGATAGGCTACAATCCGACCTTTATCAAAGTTGGAAATGCGATGGTACACATTTCTCCTCATTACACGAGGCATCACAACGACATTTCACCAGGCAATGCTGGTCAACTGCTGTTTGTGTATGAGAAATCGGTTGGAAACTTTCCTCTTGTCAGTATGTTGTACGTGTTGCCACTAGCACCAACCATGTGTGAAAGCTCTGAAAAGCAAATCATTTGCATATCACAGCACCTTCTTCCTGTCGGTTAAATTTCGCATCTGTAGTACGTCATCTTCATGGCGTAGCAATTTTAATGGCCAGTAGTGTACTTATGTCTGTACAGTTATTCTCACTGTCCTGATGAAGTTATAATCTCATTGTGCTGATGACTTTATGAAAAGTTGAGAAAATGTTTAAATTTGATGTGAAGTTTACTTAAGATATCTGTGCTGCTAAAGCAACAATTTATTACTTAAAAACTGAGATGCGATTACAGTTAGTTAAAACTGTTTGTAGCCCTGTATGTGTGTTCTCATTTGGTTTCAACTGTTACTATACCTATTATGTGAAAGTCACTGGATAGATGTTGGTTTACTATCAAGTATGAAAATACCTTGTCATGATCTTGTCCTTAACATGTATTAGATCTACTGTGTAATTGGAAAAGGAACAATTATCAGAAAAAAAATTTATAATGTTTAAATTACTAGAATGGCTCTGTCTGTGGAGCATAAAGAAAATAGAATTTTATGTTGGAGATAGTTATTGGAACAGATGTGTTCTGATTCCCAGGATTTAAGACTCGCACAGTTTTATTTTCATGTAATTTTCTACCACTTCAATGACTAAATATGATTACCAATGGTTTGATTATTCTTTTGCCATCCTAGTACAATAAAATAGGGATGATATTTGCTACATGTCTGGTGTCTGTACAAGTCATGCTTTCTCCTTAGTATAGACACAAGGTATTCTTTGTAACAATGTCAACACAAATCTGAACTGTTCAATACTGCTGAATGTTACAGCAAGTCAATGCTTTTCAATATATATAAATGTTAGCTTACAACCTGATTCTTAATGAAAACTGTTTAAATTTCTCCAATACCTTGTTGAAAATATTCTAATGATTCATGTGTAATGAGTTGCAAAGGAAAAAATAAAGATTGAGGATTCATATTCATGACATCTACTTTCAATTGAAGACTAGTTGATTCATTAATATGTAACTGATGAGGGAATATATATTTATCATACCTTTAGACTGGCTGAACTAACCATTTTACTCCTAGTACTAACCCATTCATATTTAACCACTAGTACTTTACCCTTTTCCTTAACCTATGTTGGAAGTTGCCTTATCTGTGCCCAATTTTAATTACTGTCTGATCTGATGTCGCTACATCGTGTCTAATGTGTTGATGACCAATAAGAAATATGTGAACTAGTTGTTGAGCAGTACATGTTCTGGAAGCAACCTGCTGGTACTTAATTTGCCAATGAAAATCTGATTCTACAGTGGCATGTGGCCATGGAGGCTCTCAGTCTCTACAAGATGATGCTGAAAAATTTGGGATGACGACTTTCAAGCTATGAGAACAAGGTGCCTTTGACAGCTATTGTGGGCAAATCCCTTTATCCGTCCCTGTGGTTTCCTGACCTGAAATTTACATGTTGGCTCAGTTGTTCTAAAGTCGGAGTTTGTCTTGTAAAGAGATGAGGACATTTGGTTATTTATAAGTAGTGCCATTTAAAAAACATATATGTATCTTTTGTCTTTGCCTTATATAACATTTTGTAACATTATAAACACATGAAACATGTCCTTGAACTTAATGTAAGACTTATATGTGCCATGACATTTGGAAAAGGAACTTGTATATCACTTGGCTGAGATTCCAGTAACTTTAATTTTATATCTCAGACCTGCTTCATGTTTAATTTTGAAAATGTAACAAAAAGAAAATTCTATTGTCATTGTCACACTTGACTCTGTGATGTTTAGCAAATATATTGATGCATACAAAAGTGCTTCACATAATGTGAACATTGTGACACTTGGATGATCCACTCAATGAGGCAGTTGACTTTGTTTATTTTTTTGATGTCAAATAAGCTGCAGTTCAAAGCATTTGGCAACCTTATTTCTATTTTTTCATGTTTATGTAATAATTTATCTATGAGCAGCAATGGATATCAGAGGAAAGCAGTAATTCTGTACCTTGCTTTAGTAATTTTCATGTATATGTCTCAGATATGTCACAGGTTTCAATATTATATGTTTATGTAATTGATTATGTTTGATAAGACACAGATACTAGAGGGACTGCTTGTAAGTCAGATGTTAGATACTAGCATTCATTACTTGGTCAACCAGTTCAGCATTGTATTTGTCATTTACTCTGTCCAACAGAATGCTATTTGTTCGCGATTCGTTGATCAATAAATAGGGAGTGTTGGGGTTAATTTTTGGGGACTGGGAAGGTGAAGCTGTGGCAAGTCCATTCTGCAGGGAATGCTGAACACTCTTCTCCCTCCGGTGCCACTGTGAAGTACTGGAATAGAGGGGGTCCTGGGTAGAGGGGGTACCTGTCTTTGGGGTCTGTTGTCTTTTCTTTTTTGACTCCAGTACTCCTAACCTTCTATTTCATTTCTTACTTCTCATTAGAGTACCAAGCTATCCTTCCCTCTGTCCACATGCATATGTCTCTATTGCTGAGACCCTTCTAATTTACTGTGTCAGCTTTATTAAGTAACTGAAACCTATTCTATAGGAGGATCCAGGGAACAAACTAGCATTTCTGCATTATTAGGTGTAACCATACTCTGTCATACTATATTATTTATTTATGTCTGGTTTTGTTGTATGTGGTCACCCAAATGATAAACATTTACTTATGTATTTACTTTGCTATATACTAGCATCTGAATCTTCTGTTTCATTTATTACTTCTCATTTGAGTACCAAGTTATCCTTGTCTCTGTCCACATGTATATGTCTCTATTGGTGAGACTAGTCTCATTTACCCTGTCAGCCTATTAAATGACTAAAGCCTGTTTTATAGGATGTATGTATATATAATGCTCAACCGCATAAGTGTCATGATGTATCTGTCACTTATATACCAATTTAACAATATATTATGCTCAAACCAACTTACCAATGTATAAAAGCTATTCATATTATTGTCATGATGTATCTGACATTTATGAACCAATTACCACTGTGTAATGTTCAACCATAAAATTGTCATGATATACCAATTATTTATGATTCATTTATTGTGTATTCACACCTAAGTGGTGAACACTTACCAATGTATATTGCCTAACCATGTTTTGGTATGATGTACCAATAATTTATGAATCATTTATTGTGTATTAACACCAAAGTTGTGAACACATACCTGTATATAAGGCCCAACCACATAATTGTTGGTGCCATTTCAATTACTTATAAAACACCAACCAATATGATATATTAGTCACTTATATTGTCATTCAGAGTTATATGTAACTGCACTCTTATGTATCATTCTGTTACTTAATGTTTGAATGATTGTAAAGGTAGGAAAGTGGCTTTGGAAGTGTCTTGACAAATGAAAAAATGGAAAGATTGGACATTAGAGAGACATTTCGTGCTACATATGTAGACTGAATTATGTAAACTGCTGAGGAACTATACTCCAAGAATTTACTTGTACTATATTATAATAATATATTTGTTATTCAATATTATCAGTAAATGTCAATATAAATTTCAGAGACCTGTGCTGTACCACTTTAAAAAAAAATTTGTACTAGTACGATCTTAGTGATATGTTATCAAAGAACAAGTTAAAACTACAATATGAGATTTAAGTCAGGAAATGTTTAAATATGAACAGTTGGAATTTTGCTGAACTGAACTATTCTATTCAAAACAATAAATTACACAGTATATATGATGGTCATAATGAGTGCAGTATGAGCCACATTTCAGGTTTTTACAACGAAAAGCTTCTGACGAGCAGAGATCTACAGTGTAGTTCAGTTCAGTGAATTTTATTGCACATAGAAGAGACTGAACACTTTGTTATATTATAGTCAAATACTTTGTGCACTTGCCAAAGATAGGAGGTGGTTAGATACAAACTAATATGGATTTTGAGTATTGTAGAATCCAATACTAACACTCGTTCCACAATGTATCGTCAATATTGAGAAAGAGTTATACACACCGGTGTCTCCATTGCACTCAGGAGAACCTAGAGGACCTAATGACAGACATCCTCATTTTCCTGTTGTAATACACGCTGCAGACAAATTCTGTGAATTAACTTGTTCTTTCTTTGTGCTATTAATTAATATAGTTGAACAGGGCACAAAATAATCTGTGATAATGTTACATATTTGGTTGTACTAATTTTTCACAAATTCTTTGTTCATCCAATTGATTGTAAAATGAGGACTGTTACGTAGATTTGTCAGAAAAGGTTTTGTTCAACTTTCACTTGCACAAATCCTTTTGGGCGTTGTTGAAACATAACAGTCCAAGCAAAACTTAAAAAATGCGTAAATTTTAACCATAAACAGTAGTTTCTGACATAGAGGTGTATGGAAATATGTACTTGTAAAAAAGTTATGAAGAAAATAATTATGGAATCTTAATTACACTAATGTGTAGAAGTCTTTTAATTGGTAGGAACATTTTATATGATATGAATCTTCTGTAATTAGTAAATATAACAAGTGTGTGTTAACATTTGATACCTAAGTGTTTATACTTGCTTCAACTTGTATTGAGATTAGAGTTCACTCATGTGTTTAATATATAAAAGTCTAGGTAATCATTAAAATATGTCATTTGTTTTAGGATGAGAGTTTAAATTGTTAATTAATGAAATAATAATTTTAAACAATGCTGAGGATTGTTCGCAATTGTTAAGAAAGTATAGATACTAACAGCCATGTTGGCAAGGGGTCTCAGTCTGGTTTTGGTTTTTGAGCATGTAGCTGCTCCTTTTGTATTGTAAGTATTGATTGCCTTTGTAATTATACTTTAATTTTGTTTTGAAAGTATAATAAAAAACTATGAAACTTAATGCAAGCTTAAACTAAATCAACTCTCCAGTAGTTGTTTCACAGTGACAGTAAATATTATCAGGACCACGACTGCAGCAGATAAAGAGTAACTATAATCAACCCCATTATTACGAGTAGTAAGAGAAATTTTATAATACATATTGATTAAGTACTAGGCATAATACTGCAAAGGAATATGAAATAGAATGAGCACTTTAGTACACTAATAAAGAAGAGGAATGTCTGATTTGGGTTCATTGGGAGAATTTTAGGAAATGGTAGTTCATCTATAAAGGAGATCGCATATAGAGTATTCTTGACTGCTGTTAGCATTTGGGATCCTGACCAGCACAGGTTAAAGGAAGACTATGAAGCAATTTAGAAGTGTACTGATGGATTTTTTACATATCAACATGCAAGAGTGACACAGATGCTTCAGTAAGCTGACAGAAGAATCATTCTGCTACAGCCAGTGTAGACCTATGTTTCACATAATCAGTGTGAAGACAAGATAAGAGAAATTAGGGCTTGTACAGAGGCATACAGACACTCTTCTCCTTCTCACTCCATCTGCTAGTGAAACAGGAAAAAAAAAAGATTACTAGGGGTTTAGTGTGGTTGCTTGTGGAGTATGTATGAGGAAATACCTGAGTGAGATCACTTGCTTAGGATTGTCAAGGAGTGATCCAATCCACGTATTTGAACACTATGGAAGATGCATTTTGAACTGAGACAAATGCTTGTGTAAAATATCTGTTGTTAATTGTTAATTGCCCTTCACATTTAATGAACAATCAGGACATGATGGAGACAGAAAGGTGAAATCAACATAGAAAGTTAAGTATAAATGACATGGAAAATTTTCCGAACATCAGTAAATTTGAAACCAGTTTATAGAAAAGAATGATATCTTATGTGCAGGGGAAAGGAAGCAATTGTGGAAAATTTTGGTTTTACGGATATAACTCTGCATATATTAATAAATGAGGGTTTTAACATAGATTTATTTTAAATTTGTCTGTTTCAATCACTTCACAAATTTACTTACTTGTTTTAATTCTGATATAAATAATTTCCAGAAAACTGAAAAAAGATGACTGCTTTCTGAGACCAAAAAATCACAGATATTGTGATATTTATCATGACCAGAACTTTCCTCATGGGTTCACATTTGGCACTGTACTCAGGAAAATTTTGCACCACAGAACATGTGTTCTGTGTCTCCACTTGCTATTTCAGAATGCATTTTCACCACCTCATCAGTGGAATCTGCCAAACTACTGACTCCAGTGATTCAGACATAGTGAAGCTGCAGCTCTTCCTCCCATACAAGCTCCTTCGAGATATTTTTTGTCTTCATTATTTCTGGTAGAGATTGATGCAATTCGACATTTTCTTGCTGTGTGTTATAGGTGATATGTCGTAGGGCCTCCAACTAACTAGGACAGCAGACCAACCTGGCGGAAGAAAATGCTTTGTGTTTATTTATGAAGTGCAGATTGTTTTGAGCCTTGTCGAGAAGCAAACCAAAGCCTTGTTGTAATAGAGAATTAATAAATTCTAGTAATCTGCTTTAGTTCCACCCTCATCTAGCTGATCCTGATTTTCTTGCTCAAAAGGATGTCGAGTAGGTCTATTCCTAAGACTTCCATCATTTGCAGCAATGAAGTCAAGATTGCTGAAAACATTTCTGTTGCACAGGAAAATGACTGTAATGCTCAACACAATGATGGCAATTTCACCAGTCAGAAATTTTCATATAGGCTCGACCAAAGAATTCCACAATCTTAGTTGGTCCTAGTGTCCTGTTGTGTGCTCAAAGTCTTTCCCAGATCTCTTCACAATAGTAGGTCTTTGGCAGTCCCATAAACATTTGATCCAGTGCCTGGATCTTATCGGTGCAGTGAGAAAGGAAGCTAATTAAATGAACATGATCAATCCCATCCAGTTCAGCTACCTGAGTGTTTTAGGTGTGACTGTAGTTGCCATCTAAGGTGAGAAGTGCAGGAGACTTCATGCTCTGATAGGTTTTGAAAATGAAATGTTCAAACCATTGCTTCAACAGGATGCTCTGTACCCAACAAGAGGGATAGAACACGGGAAAAGACCCACATGATGCTCCTTTCATTTACTGCTTTTTCATGTTGTTCTTCAGGAAGCTACATGATTGGAGCAATGAAGGAACCATCAGCACTCAAGCCTGGAATGACTGTAATGAATGAGCCTCCTTGTGTCACTGTGAGAGCTTCTATCTGGCTTTCCAAAGCAACTTATGAGGCAGAGATTTTGCTTTGAATGACCAATAAAATGATTCCATGTCACACTGAAGAATTTCACACTATATTTCAGTTGAATCTAGAGACTCTGGCCTGTGATGTGCCAATTGGATTCTGCTATGATCAAATATTTTTGTGTCTCCTAAAATATGGTCTCAGTCAAACCCTTTTGGCAGTCCCAGTCCCACCAAAGGGATTGTTGATACTGTACCTAATAGACAGCTGATAAGCCATCTAGCTAATATCTCTTTTTGTTAACTCACAGAAAAGAGACTCCATCCTTAGGCAGTAGACAATTAGCACCTCTTGGAGATTCTCTGATAACACAGTTCTCCATGCTAATTTTGTTGTAATTGCATCCTTCTCATCAGAAGTTTCAGACTTAGCCAGCCAAAACAGTGTCATCCAAGGGATATGACACTGTGGGAGCTTCCAAATATCTCATTTTCTTTTCCATACTAATGTAACAGTTTTTTTCATTTGCTCCAAATCCAGTTTCTTACAATGTTGTTTGTCTTGTGCCACATTTTTCTTGTGACTTGGTGTTACTGAGACATCAAAAAACATGGGGACCTTATTAGCAGACTATATTTTTGCAGTAATTGTTTAAAATATATGAAACAATTTGAACATCAGAATTATGATTTAAACAGTCGTGTAAACATTGAGGGGTTTAGGAACGCTAGCAGGCCAGAGTGGTCCATTCAGTGGATGAATGACTTCTAGGACCTTCATGTGGAGTCACAGAATAGATGTACTTTATTAAATTTTCTATCTGACACCATCCTGCACTTGAAAGAGCTTGTACCTATACATTGTGTGCAGTCAAGGGTGCTACTGCAGGTGCAGTTTTCTGTGGCCTGATGAATCTTCCAAAACCCCAACCAAGTTTACAAACATAAATAGATTTATAGTAGAAGATGACTATATAGAATCTATGAAGAAAGCTGTAGAAGAAGCAGTAATAGGAAACACTGGTAATGGAGACTTGCCTGCAGAATTCTATGGTACCTGGGATAAACAGGGACACACCTCTCTTCATCCTGTAGTATTGGACATCAGTATGTATACAAGAGAAAGCTTTACATGTAGCAGCAATATCTAAAAATTGTAGATGCCCAGAAAAAATAGATGTACACATGAAATAATTGCACAGATAAATGTAGTGACAGGTGTGGAGGAATGGAAGTGGCTGATGTTGCTAGTCTATTTCAATGTTCTGTTGTGTGTGATAAAGTGTGATACGTGAATTATGTTGGTGGCAGTAATGCTAAGAGTTTCAGACATATTCAAGGACTAAATTCCTATGTGATGATGTTGTAGTGCAGGAATTTGAGTGTATTGGAAACATACAGAAACAAATGGGATCAAGACTTTGGTGACTGAAAGCTTCATACAAAAACAGAAACTCAGTGAAGGTAAAAGATTGGATGGGAAGGGAAGGTTAACTGACAGTGTAATTGATAAAATACAGAACTATTATGGAATAGCTATTAGGCAAAACACATGCAGTGTTGATGAAATGGAGAAGGCTGTTTGGGCTCTTTTCTTTCATACTTTTACAAGAAATGAAAGTCCCCATCATTACTTGTATCCCAAAGGAGAAAGCAACTGGTGCAAGTTTTATTTATTTATTTATTTCATGTTCCATATATCCATATGGGAACATATCCCTGGATATAGAATGAGTCAAGGTTTTTTACAGATTATTATTTTGTGCACATGTACATTGATCTTATCATTAGATTAAAGAAACTGTGAAGTTTAGCATATACCCTTACATATTATTTAAGATACAGGACATCTGAAGGATTATAGAGTCATACCTAAATTTGGGTATTGTTCTTAAGTTATACAGGCACCATAGACAGACATACATAAATTTGGGTATTGTAGTAAGTTACACTGTACTTACAGAGTATGATTAATCAATTGTAGAGGTCACAAAATAAGGTTTAAGCACAAACAAGAGATTCTATGCATTTTTGCTAAGAAATTCATCAATACTGTAACAAGATTCATCTAGAAGGAAATGCTTCATATTTTCTTCAAACTTTGGCATGTTTCCAACCAGTTCTTTAATGTGCAATGGGAGGGCATTAAAAATCTTGGTGCCACTGTATAAAACCCCCTTTTTTGTTTTTAGCTCATAATGGATATCCAGTTTCCTTTGGGTGTTATAACTGTGGTATGAGCTATTGATTTTGAATAAGTTGCTATTTTTTGAAACAAAGCACATCAGGGAAAAAGTATATTGGGCAGGCGTTGTAAGGATTTGTACAGCTCTAAACAGATCCCTGTACAAGTGCCTAGGATGTACTCCACACATAACTGTAATTGGTCGCTTCTGTGCATGGAACATTTTTTTTCCTATTGGTTGATTTCCCCAAAATATTATACCATAGGCCATAATTTGGTGAAAATAGCCAAAATATGCAGTTTTTATTGTGCTCATTCCCTAGTGTTCGAAATTATTCTTAAGGCAAATGTTGCCTTTTGCACTTCATTTTGCTATCTATATGCAGACCCAAGAATTTGAAGGACTCAACCTTCAAAATCTCATGCTTACCCATTTTTAGGTTCATTTCATTAGTAACATTTGTGTTAGAAGAGAAATGAATGTAATTTGTCTCTTTTCGGTTGACTGTAAGGCCATTGGTTTCAAACTTGTTTGTCAAATCTGCAAAAGCTTTCTTTGCAGCCTCATTTGACACATTCCCTGAGAGATTATTAACTGATAAAGTGGTGTCATCAGCAAACATCATTATTTTCCCATATTCTGTACATAGTGCTAAGTCATTTATAAATATTAGAAAGTGCAGTGGGCCCAATACTGAGCCTTGAGGTACTCCTGCAGTAATGTAGCCCCATTCTGAAGATACCTGGTCACCATGCAGTCCTTCCAAAATTACTTCCTGCTTTCTACCACACAGCTAGGATTCAAGCCACGTGCCTAAGGTTCCACCCATTCCTAGAGTCCTGGCTTTACTCAAGAGAATATGGTGACTTACACTGTCAAAAGCTTTAGACAGGTCACAAAATATTCCAACTGTCATCATACTATTATTTATGGCTCCCATAACATTGTCAACAAAGGCATGTATTGCATCCACAGTTGATACCCCTTTCCGAAAGCCAAACTGGCTACTGCTGAGGATGTTATATTTACTAAGATGCTAAACCATTCTGCTATGTATCAATTTCTCTAGTACCTTGTAGAAAACTGAGAGTAATGAAATTGGTAGATAGTTTGTAGCCTCAGTCTTTTCTCCCTTTTTATAAATTGGTCGTATAAGCCCATATTTTAGCCTGTCTGGAAAAACATCTTCTTCCAATGATGCATTACTAATATGGCAGAGGACTGTACTTATTTCTTTACAACAGTATTTCAGTACAACAATGGATTGTTGGTGAAGAGTACACCTATAAACATAGTCTGCCTGATGTGGTAATGGAGGTGATAAAACCTATTTGCAGAGACTTAGGAGCACCTGAACTGTTGAAAAAGTGTGTTCATGGAAAAACCCCAATGAAAGTGTAAATAGTGTCACATGGTCTAGAATCCCCAGTACTGTGCTTGTTGGAATAGAAGCACTTCATTTTGGCATGTATGATGCGGTTGCTACTTTCAATGATGGCAATGTTGTAAGGTACAAAGTATTTCCAGGTATGGGAATGAAGATAAATTTCTACAGGGTATGTATGATGCTTGCTTTAGACAGGAAACTTCAGGCTGCTGAAAGGATTGTGAATATCATAGAAATACAAGCCAGAGTAAACAGGATGAGGACAAAGAGAAAGCTGTGGGAGAAGTTTGCAGAAGATGAAGATAATCCAGACTGTGGACCTGGAATGCACTAAAAAAGTAATCCAAACTTTGTCACTCAATTCCTAAAAGTTTTATTTTTTCATACAAATTACGTGTTTTCCCAGGATCTACAAAACAATTTCACTTCAAATTTTCAAAAAATGCTGCATGGTCCATTATGTATAAATTAACACAGCCTTTTTCCAAAACCCTGTTCAATGCTAAATTTATAAACAAAAAATGGCACAAAAAGTAGTGAAGTTTTGTTACCGTACAATAGAAAAAATTTAATCTCCAACAACTGAATTGATATTTTTAAAAGTCCCTTTCTCCTCTTAGTACCACTAGGGTCAATATGACCCCATAAGCCCATTTCAAACACACATCTCCCTTGTTTTCAAAACGATTATTTTCAAAAATTATGACTTTGTTTCTCTACATTACTTGTATGCAATTACATATGATTCAGTTTTACATTTACAACATATTAAAATGTATTTATGGGCTCTGCACAGAGTACCACTGGGGTCAGCATGACCCCAGTCTAAAGTTTTGTTTTGTTTCTTGAATGTAACATTATGAAAACAGAATGATGAATATTATGTTGAATACATGTTATACAAAACACCTGCAACAATGAAACAAACTTTTCCCACTTGTTATTTATACCCTTTGTTTCCGTTTCTTGCCTCAGATGTTGTTGTGTATTGCCTCAGCATGTGCAAGGACTACGTTATGACTAGAAAACAGTTGAATAGTGCTGAAATACAAGCAATTTTGAACGAAGAAAGGAAATAGAAGATACACCATCTGATGACAATGAATAGTTCGATGCTATTATTTCTTGAGGTAATGAATCAACTGAAGATTCTGATGAAGATGGAGATTTGGAAATTTTACTTCCTGAAGTTGTGACATCTAATAAAATAAAATGTCCTCACATACAAGTATGCACCTCAAAATGTACTGGAGAGTGATGAATACAAATTATACTGGAACAGAACCATTATAACAGATAAAACACCACCACATAACAAACCTGACATCATGCTCACCAATAAAAAGAAGAAATTAACACAACCAATCGAAATATCCATACCCAATACAACAAATATACAGAAGAAACCAGGAGAGAAAATTGAAAAATGCATCCAACTGGCTGAGGAAGTCGAGGAAATGTGGCATCAGGATAAAGTTGACATTATACCAATTATACTATCAACACAGGAGTCATACCACATAATATCCACCAGTACATCAACACAATACAGCTACATCCAAACATATACATACAACTACAGAAATCTGTAATTATTGATACATGTTCAATTACCCGAAAGTTCCTAAATGCAATGTAAGATATACCGTACAGTTAAAAGGAAGTCACACTTGATCAAGGTCCGCGTCACTTTCCGTTTTTAACCAGACATAATGTCTGAGAAAGGAAAGAAAATAATTATAATTATAATTATAATATGTAAGGACATATGTAAAATAATAATCCCATTGTTTTTCAGGTCGAGAAATGGAAATGAAACATGGGGGAAAAAATCCTGTTACATCACGTGGGAAACAGCCAGTACAAAATGTTTGAAGACAGCTCCAGGTCACATGAGGCATACTATAAGGAATGTAAATACTTTTCAGTCGGTATTTGAATTATTTATGAAGCCCAGCATTTTCCACATTATTTTAAAGTGGACCAACAAAGAAGGTAACATTACTCTTAGTACCAAATGGACAGATCTTTATAGAGAAGACTTTGTACATTCCTACAAGAATAGGCAGGCCAAGAAAGCATTCAAAGGTCACAATGAGGGCATAGTGAATTCATGGAATGAAGAACATGGCTGACCTATTTTCAATAGTTCTATGGCTAGGAACCACTTTACAGAAATATCACACTGTATTCGGTTTGGTGATTCTCAGCACTCATGACAGAATCATAGTCCTGATAAATTGGCTCCTATAAGGGATTTATTTGAAGACTGGGTAAGCACATTACGAGATGCATGCACGAGAATATTACAGTTGTTGAACAACTGGTAATTTTTAAGGGTAGGTGTCCGTTTCGTCAGTACATCCCCTCAAAACCTGGAAAGTATGGTATAAAGATATGGGCTGCATGTGACAGCACTAATAATTCTGTCACACACCTGCAGATGTACACAGGAAAGGGAAAAGGCCAGCTTAGAGAAATAAATCGGGGAAAAAGAGTAGTGTCATGAATTGACAGATCATTTAGCCAGGAGTGGTAAAAATATCACAATAGATAATTTCTTTACAAGTTTTTAGTTGGCAAAGGAACTAGAACAAAAACAAATGACTCTGCTAGGAACACTAAGAAAAAGTTATTGTGAACTATCTGCAGAATTTATCGAAGCAAGGGGAAGAACTGCAGCTTCATGTCTCTTTGGATACCGGGAATCAGCTACAGTAGTCTCCTATTGCCCAAGAAATGGTAAGATAATGGCATTTCAGAGAGGAGATAGGTGACAGTGAAGCAGCAAAACCTGTTATAATCCTAGACTATAATGCAACTAAATCAGGTGTAGACACAATGGACAAGTTTGTTAGGACCTACACCACAAAATGTATGACAAGAAAATGGCCTATGGCTATTTTTTATAATATTTTGGATATTAGTGCCCTAAATGCTTTCATGGCTGGTCTTAAATTGTGACTGGAATAAAAAGTAAAACTACAAAAGAAGAGAACTTATTCTGGAACTGGGAACAGGTCTAGTACAGAAAAACAGAAGTCAGCACAGCAACGCTTCTCTTCCTCATCCTCCTCCTTCAGCGTAATTACATATGGGGGCAAAACATGGATGATGCTCTCTATGCAAACATTCAGTGGATAGACAACAGTCAGAAACATGTAGAAGATGCTTCTCGTTTGCCTGTAACCAACATTCAGAGATTTCTCATTTGCAGTTGCTAAGTGAGCTGTCATGTAAAAAAGCTCAACAACTGGAGCTGTCAACTGTCTACCACAATGAAGAACCTGCACCCAGTGTAACATGTCATCTCTACATATTACAAAGTGTCAATTTTGTGCCTCCTACCACTGACTGGAGTATTTTTTGCTGTGTGAGGAGGTCGTATGCATCCAGCTGTAACTTTCCAAACAAATGAGGAGGTCCAGAAGCTTAGATTCTCCCCCCCTGCATTAAGTTGCCTACATGGCATAAAACTTCACGTATTTTGATGTAATTCAAACAACACATTACAGCAAACTGCTGTTCTCAAGTTATTCTGTGAGTGCCAGCAATTCCTGAATGGAAGAAATTTGTGTGTAATAGAACTGTAGAGGAAATTCTGGGAAGGTATATCTGCCTGTAAACGGGCAAGAACAGCACCTGCCATACAGGATGACGAAGAATCAATTTACCTCATAGCAGTACAGAACAGTGTGCAGAACAGTGTGCAGAGATGTATGTAGATCCTCCCCATAGTATTTATTGTTTTGCTATTAACAAAATCAGTCCCACATGCCATGTAGTGTCAATGTACTTTGTGGGAAACAGATAACTCCAGACACCTCTACACACAGTGTCACTGTTGATTTGTAAGTGTAGCTGTGGAGTGTAGTCAAAGCTTTCTGAAATGACCTGTAGTTGTTTCTTGTGATGTAGTGGGGTACGTAGACTGGAGAATCACCTGCTTGACCTTAAATTTGAAGGCTTGCGAATGAGCAAACTGCACACCCACAATCTGGTAGTGTACCTCTTCTCACATTACCACATTCACACTTCTCCATCTCCACCTGGATGCATGCTGGAACACAATACATTTCCCTTAACCCTTTCACAGCTGTGGGCACATATACACATCCTGCTATGCCATTTCCTAGTTTATGTGGAATCATGTACTTGCACACTCAGGTTCTCCTACAGTGCTGTGGATCACTGAATGTGCCCTAAGCTGCTGACATCTCACTGCTGTGGATGAGTTACTTCTGTATCTTGCAAAATAAAAAAGTTACAAGTATTTATTGTGTGGTGTCACCGCCAGACATCACACTTGCTAGGTGGTAGCCTTTAAATCAGTCGCGGTCCATTAGTATACATCGGACCCGCGTGTCACCACTGTCAGTGATTGCAGACTGAGCGCCACCACACGGCAGGTCTAGAGAGATTTCCTGGCACTCACCAGTTGTACAGCCGACGTTGCTAGCCATGGTTCACTGACAAATTACGCACTCATTTGCCAAGACGATAGTTAGCATAGCCTTCAGCTACGTCATTTGCTACGACCTAGCAAGGCGCCATTATCAATAGATATTTAACTTGTGATGCCTGTACCGTCAGACCCATGTTCTACAATTATGGATTAAAGTTAGGTATTACATCAACTACGTACTTTATTTGCTACTAAAAATTCCCTTAACTGTTCCAGACCTCACGAGAGTCTGCGTGAGCTTAACGCATGCCTTTCCGCTACCTCACAGTGGCTTGGCTGTCTGGCCAAGTCACAACATATTGTATAATGTATGTGTCTCATTTGCCGAGACGATAGTTAGCATAGCCTTCAGCTACGTCATTTGCTACGACCTAGCAAGGCGCCATTATCAATAGATATTTAACTTGTGATGCCTGTACCGTCAGACCCATGTTCTACAATTATGGATTAAAGTTAGGTATTACATCAACTACGTACTTTATTTGCTACTAAAAATTCCCTTAACTGTTCCAGACCTCACGAGAGTCTGCGTGAGCTTAACGCGTGCCTTTCCCTTACCTCACAGTGGCTTGGCTGTCTGGCCAAGTCACAACATATTGTATAATGTATGTGTCTCATTGTGTGTGATCATTTGCAAAAAACCTTGCTTCAATATATTGAATCATTTGAGATAAGATGACTGTTAGGACCACACGGTTTGTGATGTACAAGGATATGAATGGGCATGTTGCATGTGAAGGTCTTCCAGATATAAAACTTAATAACTAGAGAACAAAATGAAATACAGTCCTCCCCAGAATTTTAAATAAAATCTCAGTATCTTAGCCCATACACTGTAGTGAATGTAATGTTGATAAAATGTAATGTTGATAAAAATATGCAGTGCAATTCTACTTTTGTAAACTCTTTAAAATTTCATGCAATGTTTTACTTAATTTGTTGCAGCACAGTATGATGGATAATGAAAAGGAACACAGTTCTTTATGGAGTGAAGGTATCAGACTTTAAGATGTACAAAAGACAATTTTTTTTCACCTAATATTTTTCAAAAGGTTGGATAAGTATTTCATATCAGCCAGAATGCTGTCTCTCAGCACAGGCACCAGCATTTGTTGAGCAGTGAAGCCAAAACAAAAGTTGTCTCATCACAGAATACAAAGACTACATCTCTAGCAGTGAGAGGATTAATACTGCTCCACTGCACTTAGATGGCATATATGCATTAAATATTTGTTCCTAAATTCACTTCATTTAATGCTAAACATTAATGTTTCACCCTTAGAACACTATACTAAGTTTACAAGTAAATCAAGTGAAAATAAATGCACATGTCTCAGGTCTTAATTTAAGCTTTTCTGTCATCCTTTGTAGCATTTGAAGATGGCCTTTCAAGGCCAAAACCAGTTAAGATTGTGTCATAAAGTGATGGTCGGGCATGGAAAAATTCTGGATTATTAATTTTAGTAAGGTATTTTTTTTATTTTTGACACAATGTGGAAACTGCTAATCCTATAGAAAAATGAATAGGACCTTTTTGTAGCAAATTTAATGTTTTTTTTTTATTTTTTATTTATTTATTTATTTTTTTTACTGGTCAGCATGTTTACTAGAAGTAGAGTTATTGAAGTAAAATATAGAAAAGTAAACATGGTATCCCCCCACCAACCCTGCCATCAGACGCTCACCACCACTGGTGGGGATTTTAAGTCTATATGCTGTTTATATCACTCCCTCCTAGTACAGTACAAAATTTTGTGAGTAAACTAATTTTTCCCTTAATTTTCTTTGTTGACTGGACTATATGCTCAAATACCATTTCTGTGCAATCCTTTAACGTATGTGTGCTAACTTCATTGCCACTGTTGTCATTGGTGTATGAGCAGAATTAGTGTCTTCATGAGAAATCATCAAGTATATTCTGCTACAGTGGTCACTGAAGGCCCCCCACATCATGAACCATGGTCCTTGTCTAGGTGGTGTGGCTTAGGTACCTTAGCAATAGAAAGAGGTCAGATTAATCCATGGTTGCTGAAGGAGGAGAGTACCCTTTCAAGTAGTTGCAGGAGCAACAGTCTACATGACTTGATCATTCAGTTATGCGAAGTCAGTCTGCATGTCCTTGATGTTCTGATACTGCAAGTGTGTGAAAGTGAGGGAAAATTAGAGCCAATACTTCTCCTGTAAGCATGCAGGTCTGCTGCATGACCTAATGACAGGGCACCCTATTGATAAAATATTCTGCTGGTAAAATAGTCCCCACTGCCTCCCCCCCCCCCTCCCCCCCCCCCAAAAAAAAAATTAACAAAATAGATTTCCAGGTAGGGACTGCTAATGAGAATGTCATGTTAAGGGAAAAGGGAGCTATCACTCTAAGCGTTGGTGTATGGATTGTTTGGGCCTTAATTCAGTGGGGGACTGATGACCTTAGCTGTTTAGTCCCCCTTAAACATCCCAACAACCACCACCACCACCTTAATTCAGGTTGTGACATTACAGAATTTAAAAATGTAAATAAGGGGTATGTTAAAGCTAGAAGTAATGAGAACTCGTGAAGTGCTATGCCAAGGAGGACATGCCTAACTGTTGGTCAGGTTGGTTCAGAGTTCATGAACACACAATTAAATAAGGATAGTCCAAAAGTAAGCTTAAAGCCTTCTCCACTAGCAGAAAAATATCTTTAGTCATCTTCAGAAACATATGTTATTTTGAATCAGTTGACCAACAACATTAATGAAATGTTATTTAAAAAAATTAATGGCTAGATTTCTGAAAAGAATGTTGTATGTGACATAGTGTCATTTGAGGCAAACAGATGATAAAATGGAAGTGTATGATACACAGGTTTCATATTTTGTAAACTAGTAATGAAAAGGAAACTTGTACACTATTTAACTACAGCATGGTACAAGGAAAAGTTGTTACACTTTCATGTGTGTTCTCTTTATGATAATGAAGACAGGACATCTTAATAGGTATTCTAAAAAATACATGTAATTCTTCAGCTACGGTGTTTAATGAGCTCGCTGTATGTACGAATGACATTTCATTCATTCAGATAGAGATGAGTTCAGACATCTGTGTGCTGATGTATTTTAAGAATTATTGGTGTGGCTAATTGAGTCCTCGCCACCTGCTCTAGCTCTTAAAGAAGCACATGGGAAAGAAGGAACAAACACATCTGTATGGCAGCAAGGAGTAAGTAATTGAAGTAATTGTGGATCCATCACATCTGAGTCATCATCAGATGAGAAAACTACAAATAATGGTTAGGTAGATGGGACAAAGGCCTCATCATCCCTTGGTGTTTCATCATGTTGATGGTTCTATGAGGTTGATTCAAATGAAAACCTTAAAAGCCTTATAATATTTTTAATTGGAACAGTGAACAAAACATTTATGTGTATTTTTTTTATAGGCTCCCTGGTGTTGAAAACATGTATTCCACAAATGTGGAAGTGTATAGATATTACGATGAAATAATTATTTTGGCCATGGGTGTAGCCAGTTGTGCACTACAGTTTTGATCTCTTCATCATTTCTAAAATACTTGCCTGCCATTGCTTGTGAGAATGCATCAAACAGATGAGTCTCTAGGAGTGATGTCTGGTGAATGAGGAGCATGTATCGGACATTCAAATTTTATTTCCCAATAGTCTCAACTGTCTTATGAGCTGTATGCAAATGGGCATTGTTATGCTGTAGCAGTATTCCTGAAGTCAAAAATCCTCATCATTTACTACTGATTGCAGAGTGAAGTTAATTTATCAGCATGTCTGAATAAGTAGCTCTGGTTAACGTCACTCTACTACCCACATAATGCTCTAAAATTACTCCATTTGCATTTCAGAAGAGAATGAGCATGATTTTTCCAGCAGACAGCTGAGTATGGATTTCTTTTAGTTTTGGCGATGAGCTGTGACACTGTTTCTTGTTAGAATTTTTTGTTTCTGACTGGCAAAAGTGGACCCAATTGTCATTGCCTGTCACATTTTTTTCCCAGAAATGAATCACCTTCAATGTAGAAATGATGCAAAAGTTCTTCATAGGCATTGATGTGATGCTCTTTTGACTCAGCAATCAGCTAACATGGCATCCATCTTAAAAACATCTTATCAAAGTGCAGTACATTGTGAACAATATTCTGTGCTGAACCAATATTAATCTTCAAACTTGTAGCTATTTTTTTCAGTGTTAGGCATCCATTATCCTTTGAAAGCTCCTCCTCTAATAAAATGTTCCTGTCTATCACTAAACGGTAAGTGAGCACTGGTCAGGGGCGTCTTCAACAGAAATTAGACCACTTTTTAAATATCCTACCTCATTCCCACACTTGCTGCAATGACAAACACCATCCTCTGTACTGCACTGTCATTCTGCATGAATTTCAATTGATTTAACACCTTCACTACAGAAAATGTGGATCACAGATTGCTGCTCATTTGCAGTGCATGTTGACAGAGGGGTGGCCATCTTGTTGTGGATGGTGCTGCCTTCTGTCAGTCTTTCTGAACCCCAAGGAACACTACTGCCACCTACCAACCCCAGTACACACCTTCCCAAAATTTTGTTGAACATAAAAGGTTTACCTTTCAATCATCCTCATATTTTGTATCCCTAAAGATTGTTACACCCATTTCTCTCTACATATTCCCACTGTCACTCATTGATACTATAGACAGAGGATGCTACATATTTCCATTTTGTGAAATGCACAATTTTTACACTGCAAAAACTTAAAACAAGTTGTCAAGCTATATATGGCTTTCAGTTATTTTCAAGGTCTGACTGAATATTTGGGCAACTTCTTGTAGACAATACTTCATTACAGACAACTGCATCATCCATGAGAAGCCTGAGCTTACTAATGTCAATGAGGCCCTTAATATACAATATGAACAATGAGGGTCCCAAAACATTTTCCTAGCTCACACCTGAATTCACTTCTATATATTTCAATAACTCTGCATCAGAGTAACTAGTGTGTGCTTTCTATCAAAGAATCCTCAATCCAGTCATAAATTTTGCCTTAGTATCAAAAGTATGACCATTGGAGAATAAGTGTAGATGTAGTACCGAGTCTTACAGGTTTCTGAAATGTAGAAGTATTGCATCTACGTGTCTTGATTGACTTGCGGCTTTCAATATGTCAAGTAAGAAACATGAGAGTTGGATACCATTTGATCAATGCTACTGATTTTCAAGGAGGAAGTAATTATGTTACAGATACTTCCTTACATTTGAGATCAGAATATGTTCTAAGATTGTACAACAAAAAGATAAAAGTTGAGCAAGCTGTGATTGAGACTGAGAAGAAAATTGGAAAGGGGATTGAATGAAGGTGAATAAATACAAACTTTGAGGTTTACAGATAACATTACAGTAATCAAATGGCAATGCACATGGGGGTGCAATTGAGTGCAGTGTACAGTACCTGAGAAGGTGAACATCAACAAAAGCAAAACAAGGTAATGGAATATAGGCAAATTAAAGCAGGGGATTATGTTAGGAAATGACACTACAAGTATTGTGAGTTTTGCTATTTGGACAGTGAAATGGTTTTCAAAGTAGAGGGGGTGATCAAATGCAGATTGGTAATAGCAGGAATAATGTTTATGAAAAACGGAACAGGTTAACATCCAGTATAAGTTTAAATGCCAGGCAGTTTCGTTGAGGTATTTTCTGTAGTACATGAAATGTGGATGATTAGCAGTTTACAAAGAGAAGAGAATAAAAGCTTTTGAATTGTGGTACTATGTAAGAATGGGCTAGATTAAATTACAAGTTGTGGCACAACTTGATTAAAAGAAGGGTTCAGTTCATAGGACCCAATGAGAAGCATCAAGGAATGGTCAGTTTGGTAATGGAGGGCAATGTGAGGGACAAATATAACAGGTGGAGATGAAGTCTTCAGTAAAGAAAGAGGTTCAGATACGTGTATGTGGTAGTTTTGCACAGATGGAGAGGCTTGCACTGGTTGGACTCACGAGGAGAGCTGAATGAGACTAGTCTTGAACACAAGAACAACTACAATGGCAAGTCACCCAAGGTTTCATGTTTTGACCTCTTCCAAATCAAGCATAATTCTTTCAGTATTTCTCTAAGTACTATGCAGCAGTCCATGTTTCCCTCAAAGTTGCTGTACAGTGACTGTGTATGCTGGAGCATCCATCCCATCACAAACTCTTCTTCTAGGATTTGAAGAACAAATATCTTGAGCTGGAAAGAGAATTTACAATGAAAAAGTGAAATATCAGGCAATGAAAACTCGTAACTACATTTTGTTAAATTTTACAGTTTAAGCAAAAATGGATTCTTAAAAAATAATATAAATTGATATAGAAAGTTGCTATATGTGTAACTATATAGTATAAGTCTAGTTATTGACAGAGTAGAGAAATCCATGCAGTTTTAAATCTCTCTTTGATTATGGAGTTACTGGTTACTGGAATTCAGAGTTTTTCATTGCCTAACAATGATACATGAAATGTTACTTTGACTTTGATGACATGAAAAAGTGCTAAATATAGGCCATGTTGCCTTGGGAACACTAAATATGGTAGGTGAGAGAGTTTGATTGCAAGGAAGTTGTTTGCACAATGCTGAATCAGTTGAATCCTTCACTTTTGGATGTCTGTAAAAGGGCAGTTGCAATAAAAAACAGAAGGAAAAGAAAATGGCAAACAGTGATGTAACGATAACTTCTGTGAAGTTTGGAAGGTAGGAGATGAGGTAAGAGTGGAAATAAAGCTATGAGGGCAAGTCATAAGATTAGCTTGGTTCCCTCAATCAGTCACACTTGTCTGTGAAAGGTGAAGCTCCCGTCTTTGAGTCTTGGTCTGGCACACAGTTCTGAACTGCCAGGAAGTTTTGGATTTATAATTTGTACCAATACAGTGATGAGTTTGAAAATCATTGCATAATTTGTACTGTGATAGTGATTAAGTGTGTCTCATTAGACATTGCTTGTGTAAGGTTCACATTGAAACTGAGGTCACTGACAGTGAGACACTTGTGCCAATAATGATTATAAAAGGTCTAAGGACAACAGAAACTACACTCATGCTCATAAACTAAGAATAATGCTGTGAAACAATGCTCTGGCGGGTGGTTTGATGGTTTAAATTACCTCGGGGTATGACCATGCGGTGCATTTGACCTGCAGTCGTCCCACGGTGGCGCTGGCAGCAGTCCACGTATGCAGAGGTGTGTTGGTGCATGTCAGAGTACGGTGCAGCGAGTAAGTGTGCAGACGCTAATGGCGACAGTGTGTTGAAAATGGCTCAAAGAACACATATTGAAGACATTATGAGGGGTGGAATACTGGGGCAACTGGAGGCTGGTCAAACACAGCAGGTCGTAGCATGGGCCCTCCATGTGCCGCCAAGCATGATCTCAAGATTATGGTAATGATTCTAGCAGACAGGAAATGTGTCCAGGCATTACAGTATGGGACGTTCACAGTGTACAACACCACAAGAAGACCAATCTCTCACCATCAGTTGCTGCAGACAGCCCCAAAGTACTCCAGGTAGCCTTGCTTGGGACCTTACTGCAGCCACGGGAACAGTTGTCTCCAGACACACTATCTACAGACGACTGAACAGACATGGTTTATTCACCCGGAGATCTGCAAGATGCATTCAACTGACCCCTGGTCACAGCAGAGCCCGTAAAGCCTGCCATCAAGAACACAGTACATAGTCATTGGAACAATGGTCCCAGGTTATGTTCACGGATGAGTCCAGGTATAGTCTGAACAGTGATTCTTGCGAGGTTTTCATCTAGCACAAACCAGAAACCAGATACCAAACCCTTAATGTCCCTGAAAGGGACCTGTATGGAGGTCGTGGTTTGATGGTGTGGAGTGGGATTATGATTGGTGCATGTACACCCCTGTATATCTTTGACAGGTGAACTGTAACACGTCAGGCATATTGGGACATCATTTTGCACCAGTATGGCTCACTGCGGTGGCCACGTGGTTCTAGGCGCTGCAGTCTGGAACCAAACGACTGCTATGGTCGCAGGTTTGAATCCTGCCTTGGGCATGGATGTGTGTGATGTCCTTAGGTTAGTTAGGTTTACTTAGTTCTATGTTCTAGGAGACTAATGACGTCAGATGTTAAGTCCCATAGTGCTCAGAGCCATTTGATTTTGCACCAGTATGTCTGTCTTTTCAGGGGTGCAGTGGGTCCCACCTTCTTCCTGATGGATGATAATGCACAGCCCCACCATCATGGAGGAGTACCTTGAAACAGAAGATATCAGGTGAATGGAGTGGCATGCCTGTTCTCCATACCTAAACCCCATCGAGTATGTCTGGGATGCTCTCGTTCTACGTATCCCTGCACATCTTCACACCCCTAGGACACCTCAGGAGCTCTGACAGGCACTGGTGCAAGAATGGGGAGCTATACCGCAGCAGCTGCTCGACCACCTGATACAGAGTATGCCAACCTGTTGCGTAGCCTGTGTACGTGTGCATCATGATCATATCCCATATTGATGTCGGGGTACATGTGTAGGAAACGGTGGTGTTTTGTAGCACATGTGTTTCGGGACAGTTTTCTCGACTTATCGCCAATACTGTGGACTTGCAGATCTGTGTTGTACATGTTCTCTGTGTGCCTATGCTATTAGGGCCAGTTTTGTGTAGTGCCACATTGTCTGGCACCACATTGTCTGGCACCATATTCTGCAATTATCCTTAATTTATGAGCATGAGTGTAGTAGGGGGATTTACTTATTCAGTAAACTAGATACAGAGGTAGTAATATTATTTCAAATAGGGACTGGAAACATTTAAGTCTGGGCATGAGGATGTAGTGGAACTGTGGCCGAAGCTCAGAATAGTTGGACTAGTACTGGGTGGATATACACCTGGTAGAACAGTTTATGATGGGAGGGACTGTGTGTGATTTGTGGTCTCTTACATGAACTTCAAAGAAACTGAGATTCTACGTAGTACACATAGAACAAAGCATAGTACTGTAGACAGAGATGTTAAATGATCTAAGTGGCTGTTGAGAGTAATGGGAAACCTTCAATTATTACTGTAACAGAATATTATTGAAAGACCTTTCACAAACTGCAAAGAAATTCCAGTCAATTGTAAAGGCAGTAAGTGGCACCAAAGATAGTCTGGCCATTTTCAAATGACACAGGAAATAAACTGGAGTGTGGCACACTAATAGCAAAAATGATGTTGTTTTAAAACGTTCCTTTACTAAAGAAAATCTAGGAGTATTGTCCCAATTTTACACGTCTCCAAGAAGGATAACAGAAGTGATCCACAAAACTGAAACATAAGATATTTTGAACAGGTTGATGACCCCCCCCCCCCCCCCCTCCTCCTCCTCCAAATACCAGTCCTGCAAAACGCAAGTTTCACTTTTCTTGCACAGTATCCTGAAAGCCATGGCTCAAGGCTGTCAGGTAGGTGCAATATTTCTTGGCTTCTGAAAGCATTTGACAAAAGAATGACCTTATATGGCAGAGGTAGTCAACCTTTTTTTACCTACTGCCGAATTTTGTATCTCCTGTTAGTAGTAAAATTCTTTATCTACCCATCAGTTCTACAGTAATGGTGACTTATTAACTAAGGAAGTAACAAGCATGTAATAATAATTACTTAATAAATACTTTGTCAAATTTTATGAAAACCTAATGAAAATATTTTTAGCAGTCAATTATGAAAGCTGGAATGCCCACAAGTGGATTTTAGCGATCTCGTTGACTACCACTGATATATGGTATCAACTGAAGATTGTGAGCAAATAAAAGGTTTCCCATTAGGGTGGATGCCGCACATTATTTCAAGTAGTAAGTCATGGACAAGCCTGAAGAACATCCACACTTGTCAAAGGATTGTGTTGGGGCTTCTGTTGTTAATGTGGTATATTAATGAGCAGAGACAGAGTATTAACAGTAAGCTCTGACTTTTTTCACATGGTGCAGTTATTGATAATGAAATACTATATCACGAGAGATGCCAAAATGAGGTGTGTGAGAAAAGTAATGAGACTGATCATTTATGTACTAATGTTTTTATATTTTTTTAACAATAATGTTTTCCCATTCAAAGCAGTTCCCTTTGGCAGCTATACCCTGGTGGAGTCATTGCTCCCAGTCTTGGTAGCAGCACTGAAAGGCACACTGTTATGACCTTTGACATGATGGCTCACTTTCTACTGAATATTTTGCACAGTCCCAAAATGACTTCCTTTAAGACAATTTTCAATTTCAGGAAAAGAGAAAAGGCCCAAGGACTCTGATCAGGTGAACAGTGGGACTGTGGAACACCGGGAATGCCTTTTGCAGTCAAAAATTCCATAATGGAAGGGGCTGTGTGACATGGGTCATTGTCTTGATGCAGCACCTGTTGTTATCAGTGTCCAGTCTCCCTCAATTCGCCCTTTTTCTGAGCCTTTCATCTTTGTAAAACAATTGGTTGCCAGTTTGTCCTGGGGGAACAAATTCCTTATGCGTGATACCCCTATTGTCAAAAAAGCAAATCACTATGCTTTTGATCTTTGATTTGCGTTTTTTTTTTTTTTTTTTTGTTGAAGAAATGTCTGTGTGCCACTTCTCACTCTGCTGTTTTGTCTCACAATCATACTCAAAAATCTAGGATTCATCACCTGTGATCACATGACTGAATCATTTGTGGTCATCGGCAGTCCTCTAAAGATCAACACATGTTTCTTCAATTGATCTTCTACTGCATTGAGGCTTTTTGGCACCATTTTGGCAAAACCTTTTGCATGTACAAAACTCCAGTCAAAATTTGATGTACAGTGAAAGTGTTCAACAGATAACCCATAATCCTTATTGTTAAACATCAGTTTGATGTTGCAAGACTGAACACACATTAGATGTTTTGGCAGTCTTTGAAGTTGAAATTCTCACTGAGTGTGGTTTATATTCATCTTGTTCTCAGCCTTCCAGAAATGGTTTGTGTCAGTGAAAAATAGGTTCTCTTCATAAGGAATGTTCCCCTTAGGCCTGTTTCTACTTTTCGAAGGTCACACTTCTGGATTTGACACATATTAAATTCTGCTGTTCCATTTTCATAACCCACGACAAAAACAAAACTTTGCTGATAGCACTCTCAAAAATAATGTGATGGTTGTACAGATCTGTAACTCAGGCGGAGCATCAGAAAGGGATGAACACACACTGATCCACATAACAACAACAACAACAACAACAACAATGCAGCGTTTCTAGATCACTCGCAGTGCTGTCAGCCTCATTAATTTTCCCAAAGACCTTCTATATTCAGTGAGATGTTGGTAAGTTTTAAAAGTGATGCAAACTTTGTGTAACCTATAGCCAACAAGCAAAGATTCGTGATGTTAGTGATATTGCTTACAGTCGTGTAAGACTCCATAGACACTACACAAGTGCAATTTAAAAAACCTTTGTCATCCTTCTGATCTGCTCAGTGCATTAGGATAATTATATGAAAGTACACAGCTATTTTCTCTTACAGTTTGCTGTCATTTGATTGAAGATTAACAATCTGAGGTACAAGTATTCTCTTCTGATGAACTAAGATTATAATAATCTGCTTCAGAAATATTTTGTGTTCATTCCAAACAAATTTGAATAATTAAACTGAAATTGTATTAGTATGTCTATCTTATGTGATGTGGCAATTATCTGAGACATGACATTCAATATCCTCTCCCACTCCCCCCCCCCCCCCCTCAATGATAACCCAAATTAGCAATTTAGTTTTAAGTGGTGAGAGAGATTGATTCTCAAAAAAATAATCATAGTGATGCATCTCATTACCATACATCATTATATAAGAAGTGAGAAAATACTAAATCCTTTCTTCATCTTTTTAAACATGTCACATTTTATCATTAGTATATTGCTTTAAACATCCAGAAATTTAAAACTGAGTACTTCACATAATGCAGAAATGCAGTGTCCTGTGACTACACTGTCAGTGAGTTGTGATCTGAATTGGTCAACGTGTACAAATACTTGGGTGTAACAGTATGTGGAATGATTACATAAGCATAGTCATCAGTGAGTCAAGTGCCAGACTTCTTTAGTAATATACTAGAGAAATGCAATAAATCTATATAAGAGACTGCTTGCAAAACTCATATCAACCATGTAAAAGGTGTAACAGAAAGGAATAACAGGAATGTTGAATATATACAGAGAAGGACAGCACAGATTGTGAATAAGTTGGACACATGGAGAGGTACCATGGATACACTGCCATATGCTTCAAGATAGCCTCTTCCTTCCTTCCTTCCTTCCTTCCTTCCTTCCTTACCTGCTTTCTTACTGGTTGGCACTGTAGTGTTTGTAGAACCTCAACCTCTTGTCACCTGCCCCCATTCTTCTCTGTCCACTGCTTTCCTTCTTCACTTCCTGACTCCCACTGCTTTCCTTCTTCACTTCCTGACTCCCACTGCTTTCCTTCTTCACTTCCTGACTCCCACTGCTTTGAGGTCCTTCTCCAAATTGTGAATACACATTTTCCTGGATTCTCCTCCTCCCTCCTCCTCCCTCCTCCTCACCATCCCTCCTCCTCCCTCCTCCCTCCTCCTCCCCATCCCCCCTCCTCTCCCCATCCCCCCTCCTCTCCCCATCCCCCCTCCTCCCCATCCCCCATCCCCCCTTCTCCCCATCCCCCATCCCCCCTTCTCCCCATCCCCCCTCCTCCCCATCCCCATCCCCCATCCCCCCTCCTCCCCATCCCCCCTCCTCCCCATTGGGGCTTTCAGCTGCAGGTGCTACAGCAGAATGCTGAAGATTATATGGGTAGATAACATAACTTATGAGGAGGTATTGAATAGAATTGAGGAGAAGAGGAGTTTGTGGTACAACTTGACTATAAGAAGGTATGAGTTGGTAGGAAATGTTCTGAGGCTTCAAGGGCTCACCAATTTAGTACTGGAGGGCAGCATGGAGGGTAAAAATCTTAGAGGGAGACCAAGAGATGAATACACTAAGCAGATTCAGAAGGATGTAGGTTGCAGTAGGTACTGGGAGATGAAGAAGCTTGCACAGGATAGAGTAGCATGGAGAGCTGCATCAAAACCAATCTCAGGACTGAAGACCACAACAATAACATCATCAACAACAACAACAACAACAACAACAACATTATTCAATGACTGAATGTTACTCTGGAAAGTAGGATTTTTGAAATCACAATGAAAGATGCAGATTTCTGATTGGGCATGACAGTAGGGGGAGTGAAATTCATATAGGGACTTCTAGAAATACAATTTTGGTCTGCTCCCAGGCAATTTGGAGTGCTGCATGTTTATCAGACCTTCATCATGTGGCTTTCTTATTGCGTGGTTTTTTTTTTTTTTTTTGTTTTTTTTTAATTCCTTCATATCTGTTTTCATTTCATAGTAAATGTAAGCTACTGTCAAATTACATCCCCAATTGCAACTTATTCATCTTGCATTCTCCAAATTGCATTGTAAATGTGTTGCTTATGTTGTGCTTGAGATTTGCTCACATCTGTTACATTGAATAGAGTAAATGATTCTTTCTTAATGCTGAAGTGCATAAAAGACATGGTAGTAAGGAACCAAATATTAGGTTGGTGTATATGTTTGCAATGTTTTTACATAAGTTTAATAAACACAAGAGATACATATAAGAGGCTTCAGTCACTAATAATACATTCTCCATCACTATCTAAAACAGTACGCCAACTCTGGGGCCACTTTCTGATTCTGTGACTCTAGAAATCACATGGTTTTCATGTGAAGATCTTGCCGTGCCATGTTCAGGCTGCATTTTCATCCAGAAAGGAAGTCAGGAAACTCTGCAAAGGTTGTTAGACAGAGATGGGGCCACGGAACAGCTGAACAGCACAATACCCAATTTGACACACCTATTGACACAGTCTGCAGTAGTGGTGACAGAGGTAACAGTAATGTGTAGGCTACTACAAACCCTCCTTGTTGTAGGGAAAGAGAGGCTAGATGCCGGCTCCTCTGTGGTGCACTGATGTTGACACATACATAGTTATTGAAGCAGCCATGCCAGGCACAAACAGTTCCCCTTTCATCTGAACTGGCAAGCAGCAACAGATGTGGCATGAGTGCAGAGTTGCACACCTTCTGGCCTCCTTCATGAGGGCAGAGGACCCCAGCACCACACAGGCAGGAATTGGGTCCACATCAAAATGCCCTTGGTGCCGTGAACTGAAAAGCTGCAGTGTCCTGTGGTAAGGTATGTGGTGTCAGCAGGTCTACAAAAGGCACTGGCCTCAGTGGAGGAGGTACTGCTTCACTGTAGGAGGCACCTGCAGGCACATCAATCAAGCTCCTGTGACCCCTCACACAAGAGAAGACACTGCAGCTTGTGGGGACCAGTCCACTGGTGAAGGAGACCACCTTGGGAGGGTGGCTGGGCATGCCCCAGATGGCGTGTTGCCCACCAGAAACTGTGACAGTGGCAGATGTGCCCATGTAGTGGTTAGTGGGGAGGTGTCTGTACCCACCTGAGTATGCAGCCAATTGTAGTGGCACACCATGAGGCACTCATTGGTATGCACTGTGAACATGAGGCACCCACACTGGATGTGTGGACAGTGCCTGGAGTCTGCGGAGATTAATACTGGAATTCTAGGTGTCCCTGTCTGGCAGCAGGAGGTGGAGCAGTGTTTGCAGCTGCTGGCTGTGTGTGTTTGGCCTGGAACTTGTCCATAATTGGAGACATTTTGTAAGAACTGAGAAAAGGGTGATGGCCTCCTTGGCTGGCAATTCCACGACATATTTGCACATATGTGTTTTGAAAGTTTCACCTCACCACTGGATTTTGGATGAAAGGGATGTGCCAAAGGATTGAGCCAAAATTGGAGGACCATTGTCTGAAACCACTGCATGCAGTAGGCCTTTGACAGAAGAAATTTTTTACAGCACCTTGACAGTTGTATGCTGTAGTAGATGGTCACCAAACAACATAAGGAAACTTTGAAAAGGCATTGACAACCGATAACCAAACAGTGGCTTTAAATGTCTGGCAAAGTCAATATAGGTTCTTTCCTGAGGTAGAGTGCTTGCTGACTGAGGGGGGGAAAGCAGTGCACAATGCCACCTGTTGATTTGAACACTTTTGCCATGCTGTAACTAGGCACTCTAACTCATGATTGTTACCTGTCCAGAACATGTGTGGACTTGCCAATTGTTAAGTTAGGTATGCACTCTGATGACCTTGATGTAACATGTTGAGAACCTCCCTACATAACGTTGTTGGAATCATGATGAGTGTACTACTGTCTTCTGCTGAGAAGAGAATGACACCATCTAACAGAGAAAGATGATGATGGAGAACATGGAAGTTCCACAAATAGTTAGACAGGTGGCTCAGCAGACTTGTTTAAGACCTGGGTCCACAGCTACTGCAGATGCAGTCCTGGAGCTAGTACTGGGGAAACTATTAATAGTGTATCTTGCTTCTGTGTCAAGCTCGAAAGTTTTTCCCAGTCAAAAAATGGATGGAACCCTATAGGCAGCCAAGGCAATGTGTCAGCATTTGCACACATCTCACAAAGTTTTCTTGACCAAAGTAAAGCCTGATGTTAAAAGGCAATGAGCAGCATTGTCAGATAAAGCAGATGAAGGATTAAACAAGAAAACTGACAGATTGAGCTGTTGATAACAGAAATTTTTTTGCCATATTAGAGTATGTGACAATTTTTTGAGGCATAAACAATCATTAGTGCTTCTTTCTCGACTTGGGAATAGTGCTGCTGTGGTAAGTTGAGTGCTTTCAATTCACAAGCGATAGGTTGCTCAGAGCCGTTTGCATGACAGTGGGGCAGAGCTGCCACCACTCTATACTGGGACATGTCTGTGGGCGAGACTAAATGTTTACCAGGATGGAAAGGCACAAGATGAGGCACAGAGCGTAATTTATTTTTAAGTTACACAAAGTCATGCTAACAGGTGAGTGACCACTTGATAGGAAAAACTTCATAAAGGTACTGGTGCAGAGGGTGTCCCAGAGTGGCTGTGCCTGGAATAAACTGGTGATAGAATGCTATTTTACTGATGAATGCCTGAGTTCCCACAAATTTGTTGGACAGGTTAACACAGTAATAGCGGTGGCATGCTGTTTGAGTGCTTGAACTCCCTGACTGGAAATTTCATGTCTGAGAGCCACAACAGAGGATGGAAAAAAATGTGGTTCTGTAAGATTGCACTTGAGATGGTGTGCCAAATGCTAAAGAGACAATGGAGGTTATGTAAATGTTCACAGTATTGTAGTAACAGGCATTTAAACTAAAGAAGATAGATGATGCAGCAAGGGACATTTGTCATAAGTTGATCCAGCGAGCATTGGAGTAGCTAGTACCTGGCAAAATGTCAAACATTAAATCTTCACATTGATAAGGATGAGAAAGCATGCTTGCCACAAGAAATTGTTTCAGTGTGTCATTTAATGGAACCTGCAGGTATACCATATCCTAGTCAATTTGAGAAAAGAATTATCCCCAACCAATTTTGCAAGTAAGTCATCATCTCAAGGCAGAGGGTGCATGTCACTATCAGGACTCTGTCAATAAACCAGTGTGCCACCTCCAACTTTGTGGAGATGTTTAATTTACTAATCACAAATGGCATAGCCAACTAATTTGTTGAGAGCATTAGAATGATGCATAGAGACTCAGCAGATTCAGTTTGGATGACCTCAGAAGATGTCTCCCACAGATGGAGACAAAACATCAGGTGGAAATTTTATACATAGACCATAGCCTCTCAGCCCGGAAGTTTTAACTGAAGACAACACCGGCCATGAAAGCCTACATTGTATGAATGATGAAGTAGAACAAATGTCAATGTCCATTTGTTCTGAGGATGGCAGGGAATGACAAACCAAAGCAGTGTCGTTTTTCTTGTGGCACAACAGCCACCATTTGGGGTATGCAGCCCTCTTATGATGCTCAAAGCGAGAGGGATTTGACCAAAGTGCCACATTGTCTCATTGTTGTCGTCATCTTTGTTGTCACTGCTGTTGTCACCGCTGATGGGTTTGTCTGTCTTGGTTATATTTCCTAGTTCAAATGGCTTTGACTTGCTCGTTGCCCTGCAAATTTGTTAACGTGTGCTGAAGCAGTTCACTACTGATGATGGCAACATTGTCCAATGCTTTGATTTGGTAGGCTGCAGCATGGTAGACTTCAAAGGACTGACTAGTGTTAAAATTTCTTCTGAGGACAGTGCTCTCTGATGAACTTCCTTAACAGCTGCTAGGTGGATAATTGCATCTCTAACAACAAAGTCTGAGTAAGATTCTTTGGAGTTTGTAGTAACAAAGTGATACTTAAGGCTCAAACCCCTTAGCTCCACTGCCTGACCCTGATAAGACTGATGTGACTACCTGCAACACAGATGTGGATGTTCTTGTGATGCTAAGACAATGATGAACTACACATTTCGTCAGACGTGTGAAGCTGGTTCCTGCAAAGCACAACTGCTCGTGCACATATGCTGTAGCAATTTTTCACAAGTTTCCCAGTCTTCAGCAGAGTCATCATATGACAGACAGAAACCACGGTGAGTGCACCTGAGTAGGTGGAGCCTGAACTATAAACATAGCCACTAGTTTTTTCAAGGTGGCCATAGTAAATTCCTGCTACCAGACAAGTGCTTGAGGTACTATATTCGTAGATAAAAAAAAATAAATAAATAAATAAAAAAAAAACCAGTCACTGCAGTTCACTGCACAGAAGTTCTACTTTTTGCCATTTTTTTTTCCTAACTCTGGACACAATAAAACACCTTGGTCATAAGAAACGGACTAGTTGTCGAGTCAGGATGAGTCAAAGTATGTACGAGGTACATGGCTATATGAGAAGCATTTGCCTACCATGGAACTCTGTCTATTGGCTGCAGGTGTTAGAGGCACCAAACTGAGATCAGTGTCCTCTGTTTGGGGACCCATAGCAGCTGAACAGCGCTTTACTCAAATGAGTGGTAGGGGTGGTTTAGGTGCAATCATGCAGGTTACTACATACTCCATACATGATTACACTCCATATGATACATAATATGGTTTCATCACATGATGATCTGCGTACTCACATATATGTGTTCCTGCTTAGGAATCTGTGTTCAAACTGCAAGAGTTAAATGCATTGTAAGTAAATTGTTCTTCTTGTACACTGTTTTTCATAACGTGAGAAAATACAAAAATTGAATGCAAACAAAAAGTCCATATTAGCTGCTTTTGACAGAATTTATATTCTTCTTCAGTACATCTTGTCACAAAGTAGGTACAGAAATCTGCTTTGAATGGCAATGCTTCTTGACACTGAGAATGCTTTGCAGTCTTATTGGCTAAAGCCTTCTTCCATGTACATGTTAAAAATGCAACAGTAGTCACACAAATGTGTTCACGTGTTACTGATAGGAGCTACAAATAATATATTTTAGCATAAATGAAGCTATTACAATCATCCTTCCACTCTGATGAAAATTTCAAAGCAAATAATACATTTTATTAATAAGGGAATTGAATTTCCAGTAAGAGTCCATGATCCTCATCAATATTTTGTGAATAAACCTCTCTAGATTGTTAAACAAAATTACTTTATTACAATGTTTTTGCATCTAATATCATCAGATACCTGCAATAAAGATGAAAGGAGCAGTAAGAGTGACAGGTGTTTCTTAAACATTATCGAGTTCCCTAAATTTTAAAAGTTAAAATATATTTTGAAAGGATTGCTCACCAAAAAATTTGAACTTGTGAAGCAAGGTACAGTGTCCGTATTGAAAGCTATACCTTATCAGGATGTCAACTGAAAATGAATTTAAGAGTTACACTAAGATGTAAGTTTAGTTGACACTTGGCACTGGTGTGGGGAACATTTCCTTAAGATTTTACTTACTATTATTATTATTATTATTATTATTATTATTATTATTACAATGTGAACAACTTTGCTTCTGCTGTTCTTTTTTCTCCACCATTTGAGACTTTAATGAAACAATTTGGTTACACATGTAGCATTCAAAGTATTTTACATCACTGGCCACTAGTTTCTCCCATCAGTTTGGCAGTGTATGAATCCCGCATCGAAAAAATTGTTCATCTTTTGAAGTGATCCACAAATTGACCCAATTTGTGACTTCTTCATGAGATTGGAAGTGCTGGTCAGCTAGGCCAAGCGCCATTGATCTAAACAGGTGATAGTCAGAGGGATAAATGTCTGGAGAATATGGCAGGTGGGGTAGGACTTGCCATCTCAATATTTCCAAGTACGTTTTGACCTCTTTTTGCAGCACGACAATGCTCTACCCCACGTTGCAAATATATTTATCGTGCCTCTCACTTTATTTTGGCAGGTTTTCTTTTAATGCTCTGCTCAAATGCATTAATTTCTTTCAATAACAAGTACCTGTGATAGTCTCACTTGGTTTTAACACCTAATAGTGCACGACACCTAGCTGGTCCCACCAAATGCAGAGCATGATCTTGGAGTCATGAATATTTGGTTTGGCTGTTGATGTGTAAGTGTGGCCAGGATATCCCCATGGTTTTTTGCATTTAGGATTATCATAATGAACCCATTTTTCATCCCTGGTCACAATGCGATGCAGAAATCCCTTCCGTTTTTGCAATCTGAAGCAACTGTTCAAACACACAAATGCTGTTCAATGTCTCTTGGTTTCAGCTCGCACGATACCCAAGTTCCTTCTTTCTGAATCATGCCCATAGCATTGAGACATTTTGAAATGGCCTGCTGTGTCACTCCCAATAATCACGCCAATTCTTCTTGAGTTTGACACGAGTCTTCACTCAGCAATGTCTTCAATTCTGCATCTTCGAAAACATTCTCTTTTCCACCACTATGCTGGTCTATGGCATTAAAATAACCATTCTTGAAATGAGACTCAGCCCCTGTTTTCTTCATATTAAAACAAAACAGTAACACCTCCCAAAAATGATGAGAATTAGGCTCGTAAACTGACATTTTCAGTCAAGAACAACTTTATGATGCAGACACAAATTGATTAATCTTTGAATGAGGTTATGTTGACCAAGGTCCAAGCTAACTGCGCGACATCTCCGATCTGTATCTTTCGACCGCTACTTACCGTTGTCGCCACCTATTGGCAAATGGCAGAAGCAAAGTTGTACACCTATTGTTATTGTTATTGTCATTGTTATTTATTATACATATAGTAGACCCTTTGTGGATCATGTGAAGCTACTACAGTACCTCCTGCAGTTTTTCCATAAGACATTCATTTTCTCGCTCATGGCTTTCTTTCTTTCTTTCATCTGTCCACTTTGTGCCAGTCTTTTTGGCTCTTGTCTCTGGCTGCACTTCCCACTTCTCTATTTTGCTTCTGTAGATGTTACAGTCTGCAGTGTCCTGAATGGTGAGTTGAGCATCAGTAAGGCTTCTTTGTACTTGTTCGGCCCATGTCATCCCTTTAAGGCAGGGCTTAACAACTGGCCGGTTTTGTGTGCGAGTACTCACATGTGCTCAGGTACGTGCTCGTGGAGTAGGGAGGGAGGGGAAATGCATGCGCACATTTGGATAGGGCCGCAGCTTGCCTATTGAATTCGCGCCGACTGTGTAACTTTTAAAGTACTACGATCATCTCTAACAGTCACTTCGCTGGTTAAGAATCATGTCAAGTCGCCATTGTGTAACCCCAATCATGCTTTCGCAGTTCAACCCTCATTGGGAGGAATTGTATGTGTTTACAGAAAAAGATGGTGTTACAAAATGTTTAGTATGTCAGAAAACGCTGAACTCTTTTAGAAAATTTAATTTGTAGCAACATTATATGTCGTACCACGCAAAAGACTACAGAAGTGGAAAATGTGATGGACCAGATCATGCACAGGAAGTTCGTTGTTGTTGTTGTTGTTGTGGTCTTCAGTCCTGAGACTGGTTTGATGCAGCTCTCCATGCTACTCTATCCTGTGCAAGCTTCTTCATCTCCCAGTACCTACTGCAACCTACATCCTTCTGAATCTGCTTAGTGTATTGATCTCTTGGTCTCCCTCTACGATTTTTACCCTCCACGGTGCCCTCCAATGCTAAATTTGTGATCCCTTGATGCCTCAAAACATGTCCTACCAACCGATCCCTTCTTCTAGTCAAGTTGTGCCACAAACTTCTCTTCTCCCCAATCCTATTCAATACCTCCTCATTAGTTACATGATCTACCCACCTTATCTTCAGCATTCTTCTGTAGCACCACATTTCGAAAGCTTCTATTCTCTTCTTGTCCAAACTGGTTATCGTCCATGTTTCACTTCCATACATGGCTACACTCCATACAAATACTTTCAGAAACGACTTCCTGACACTTAAATCTATACTCGATGTTAACAAATTTGCACAGGAAGTTATTAAACTTAAAAGGAAGCTATCCGAAGAAGATCTGGACGACGAAGAAAAATCAACTGAGGCAGCTCTCAGAGTGAGTTACAAAATTGCTTTGCTTTTAGAAAAATCCCTGTGCCCCTTCACCGATGGCAATTTAATAAAAGAATGTTTGGTAGTTGCAGCAGAACATTGGTGTCCATCTCAAGTTGAACAGTTTCGGATTGTGCCATTATCTAACATGACCATTATGCGTCGGATACAGGACATGGCAGACGACGTCCAGAGCCAGCTTGCGAATATCTGTAAAGATTTTATGGCGTATTCTCTAGCTCTGGACGAAAGTGTTGATATCACTGGAACAGCGCAGCTTGCCATATTTATTAGAGGTGTTAAAAGATATCTTCAGGTGAGGGAGGAGCTCCTCGATGTAGTAGCCATGAAGAACACTACAACCAGAGGTGATATTTTAAGTAGTGTTGAAGATAGTGTTGAAGATAGTGTTGAAAATATAGGATTGTCATGGAATTCTTTAGTTTCGGTGTCTACAGACGGTGCACCAGCAGTGACAGGGGAAAAATCAGGTTTCGTTGCGCTGTTGAATGAGAAAATGGAAAAACTGACCATGCCGAATGAAATAAGGGGCGTTCACTGTTTGATCCACCAGGAAAACTTACAGTGCAAAGAGTATCACTCTAAAAAATGTGAAGAGTGTTGTTGTTCATACAACCAATTATATAAGGAAGCATGGGCTACAACACAGGCAATTTAAAATCTTTCTTGAGGATGTAGAAAGCCAGTATGGTAGCCTGCCTTATTACAGCGAGGTCCGCTGGCTTAGTCGTGGTGAATTATTAAATCGATTTTTTTGCCTATTAGATGAGATAAATATGTTCATGAAAATAAATAACACGTGTGTTCCTGAATTGAAAGAGCCTTCATGGAAATGTGATCTTGCATTCTTAGCAGATTTAACTAGCCATCTGAATGCTTTCAACATTTCACTACAAGGTAAAGATCTGCTAATTACTCATTTCATAGATTGAATAGGAGATTTTAAAATGAAATTGACACTTTGGGTGAGTCAGCTGGAAACAGGAAATCTAGCTCATTTTCCTAAATTATCATCCATGCAAGATGTTCACAAAGATTGTGAACGTTATTCACATAGTTTAGTTGCCCTTAAGGAAGAATTTGATCAACGCTTTCAAGATCTGACAGCACTAGACAGTGATTTTGATCTGTTCTCCTCTCCATATTCAGCGAATATGGAAGAGATTCGTCCTGAGCTGCAACTAGAAATTATTGATCTGCAGTGTGACAGAGAATACAGAGACACATTTCAGAACAAGAAAAACATTTTGGAATTCTACAGACACTTCCCTCAGGATAGATATCCTCGTTTGCACAAACTGGCGGCTACAATAATATCAATGTTCGGTTCCACATATGTTTGTGAACAACTGTTCTCTGCAATGAAATGTAACAAGACGCGCCTGAGAAACGCATTGTCTGATCGAAATTTTACTGCACACTGCGTCTACAATGCACAAGAAAAATTACTCCGAACATAGACGCAATTGTAAAGGTCAAAAAGTACAAGATAACCAAGAATCTCAGACTTCAGTGACACCTTTTATTGTGTAATAGTTCACAAATTAATGTAAAGGTACACACTAAGCTAATAAAATTATGTGGCATGTGTACATTCTCCTATATTTGTTTCAATTGTCGCAGTAATAATTCGTGAGTGATATCCCTGCAGGTGGCTGCGGATTTACATTGACTGGCGGCAGCTGTTGTGTGCCCCACATGACTCTCCCCACTCTCCGCTCTGGTCCGGTGGTGGGGGTAGCGTGTTTGCGCTGCTCCGTGCTGGCGCCTTGCTGCTCACAGCTTGCTCCACGAGCACGTATGTTGTGAAGCCCTGCTTTAAGGTTTGCAGTGGCTGTGACCGCGCCATGAACCATGGACCTTGCCATTGGTGGGGAGGCTTGCGTGCCTCAGCGATACAGATGGCCGTACTGTAGGTGCAACCACAACGGAGAGGTATCTGTTGAGAGGCCAGACAAACATGTGGTTCCTGAAGAGGGGCAGCAGCCTTTTCAGTAGTTGCAGGGGCAACGGTCTGGATGATTGACTGATCTGGCCTTGTAACATTAACCAAAACGGCCTTGCTGTGCTGGTACTGCGAATAGCTGAAAGCAAGGGGAAACTACAGCCGTAATTTTTCCCGAGGACATGCAGCTTTACTGTATGATTAAATGATGATGGCGTCCTCTTGGGTAAAATATTCCGGAGGTAAAATAGTCCCCCATTTGGATCTCCGGGTGGGGACTACTCAAGAGGATGTCGTTATCAGGAGAAAGAAAACTGGCGTTCTACGGATCGGAGCGTGGAATGTCAGATCCCTTAATCGGGCAGGTAGGTTAGAAAATTTAAAAAGGGAAATGGATAGGGTAAAGTTAGATATAGTGGGAATTAGTGAAGTTCGGTGGCAGGGGGAACAAGACTTTTGGTCAGGTGATTACAGGGTTATAAATACAAAATCAAATAGGGGTAATGCAGGAGTAGGTTTAATAATGAATAAATAAATAAATAGGAGTGCGGGTTAGCTACTACAAACAGCATAGTGAACGCATTATTGTGGCCAAGATAGACACAAAGCCCATCCCTACTACGGTAGTACAAGTTTATATGCCAACTAGCTCTGCAGATGATGAAGAAATAGATGAAATGTATGATGAGATAAAAGAAATTATTCAGGTAGTGAAGGGAGACGAAAATTTAATAGTCATGGGTGACTGGAATTCGTCAGTAGGAAAAGGGAGAGAAGGAAACATAGTAGGTGAATATCGATTGGGGGGAAGAAATGAAAGAGGAAGCCGCCTTGTAGAATTTTGCACAGAGCATAACTTAATCATAGCTAACACTTGGTTCAAGAATCATAAAAGAAGGTTGTATACCTGGAAGAATCCTGGAGATACTAAAAGGTATCAGATAGATTATATAATGGTAAGACAGAGATTTAGGAACCAGGTTATAAATTGTAGGACATTTCCAGGGGCAGATGTGGATTCTGACCACAATCTATTGGTTATGAACTGCAGATTGAAACTGAAGAAACTGCAAAAAGGTGGGAATTTAAGGAGATGGGACCTGGATAAACTGACTAAACCAGATGTTGTACAGAGTTTCAGGGAGAGCATAAGGGAACAATTGACACGAATGGGGGAAAGAAATACAGTAAAAGAAGAATGGGTAGCTCTGAGGGATGAAGTAGTGAAGGCAGCAGACGATCAAGTAGGTAAAAAGACGAGGGCTAATAGAAATCCTTGGGTAACAGAAGAAATATTGAATTTAATTGATGAAAGGAGAAAATATAAAAATGCAGTAAATAAGGCAGGCAAAAAGGAATACAAACGTCTCAAAAATGATATTGACAGGAAGTGCAAAATTGCTAAGCAGGGATGGCTAGAGGACAAATGTAAGGATGTAGAGGCTTGTCTCACTAGGGGTAAGATAGATACTGCCTACAGGAAAATTAAAGAGACCTTTGGAGATAAGAGAACTACTTGTATGAATATCAAGAGCTCAGATGGAAACCCAGTTCTAAGCAAAGAAGGGAAAGCAGAAAGGTGGAAGGAGTATATAGAGGGTCTATACAAGGGCGATGTACTTGTGGACAATATTATGGAAATGGAAGAGGATGTAGATGAAGATGAAATGGGAGATACGATACTGCATGAAGAGTTTGACAGAGCACTGAAAGACCTGAGTCGAAACAAGGCCCCCGGAGTAGACAACATTCCATTGGAACTACTGATGGCCTTGGGAGAGCCAGTCCTGACAAAACTCAACCATCTGGTGAGCAAGATGTATGAAACAGGCGAAATACCCTCTGACTTCAAGAAGAATATAATATTTCCAATCCCAAAGAAAGCAGGTGTTGACAGATGTGAAAATTACCGAACTATCAGTTTAATAAGTCACAGCTGCAAAATACTAACGTGAATTCTTTACAGACGAATGGAAAAACTGGTAGAAGCGGACCTCGGGGAAGATCAGTTTGGATTCCATAGATATGTTGAAACAGGTGAGGCAATACTAACCTTAAGACTTATCTTAGAAGAAAGATTAAGAAAAGGCAAACCTACGTTTCTAGCATTTGTAGACTTAGAGAAAGCTTTCGACAATGTTAACTGGAATACTCTCTTTCAAATTCTGAAGGTGGCAGGGGTAAAATACAGGGAGCGAATGGCTATTTACAATTTGTACAGAAACCAGATGGCAGTTATAAGAGTTGAGGGGCATGAAAGGGAAGCAGTGACTGGGAAAGGAGTGAGACAGGGTTGTAGCATCTCCGCGATGTTATTCAATCTGTATATTGAGCAAGCAGTGAAGGAAACAAAAGAAAAATTCGGAGTAGGTATTAAAATTCATGGAGAAGAAGTACAAACTTTGCGGTTCGCCGATGACATTGTAATTCTGTCAGAGACAGCAAAGGACTTGGAAGAGCAGTTGAACGGAATGGACAGTGTCTTGAAAGGAGGATATAAGATGAACATCAACAAAAGCAAAATAAGGGTAATGGAATGTAGTCAAATTAAATCAGGTGATGCTGAGGGAATTAGATTTGGAAATGAGACGCTTAAAGTAGTAAAGGAGTTTTGCTGTTTAGGGAGCAAAATAACTGATGATGGTCGAAGTAGAGAGGATATAAAATGTAGACTGGTAATGGGAAGGAAAGCATTTCTGAAGAAGAGAAATTTGTTAACATCGAGTATAGATTTAAGCGTCAGGAAGTCGTTTCTGAAAGTATTTGTATGGAGTGTAGCCATGTATGGAAGTGAAACATGGACGATAACTAGTTTGGACAAGAAGAGAATAGAAGCTTTCGAAATGTGGTGCTACAGAAGAATGCTGAAGATAAGGTGGGTAGATCACGTAACTAATGAGGAGGTATTGAATAGAATTGGGGAGAGGAGAAGTTTGTGGCACAACTTGACTAGAAGAAGGGTTCGGTTGGTAGGACATGTTTTGAGGTATAAAGGGATCACAAATTTAGCATTGGAGGGTATCGTGGAGGGTAAAAATCGTAGAGGGAGACCAAGAGATGAATACACTAAGCAGATTCAGGAGGATGTAGGTTGCAGTAAGTATTGGGAGATGAAGAAGCTTGCACAGGATAGAGTAGCATGGAGAGCTGCATCAAACCAGTCTCAGGACTGAAGACCACAACAACAACAACAACAACAGTGGCTGTGAGTATCTGGTGTGTGAATCTACATTCAGGGAGTCTGTGTATATGTCCATAGAATTTTAGATGTCTTTTTCTAATGTCAGCAGCAATATTTGAAATTTTCTCTGTAGTTTTGTTGGTTTGCAGTCTATATCCAGCTTCAGTTTTTCGTGGTCCAAGGATTTTCTTAATGATCTTTCGTTCTTTTTCTTGTAGATTTTGTAGTATCATCTTGTTATGGACTGACAAGGTTTCTATTGTGTATAGCACCTCAGGTTTAATGATAGTGCTGTAGTGCCTGATTTTTGCATGCATGGACATGCACTTTTTGTTGTAAAGTTGGTGTGTTTGACCGTGGGCTCTCTGTAGTTTCTGTGCTTGAGTTTCTTGAGATTTTTTTTCTAGTCCAGTGGGTTCCAAAATTTCCCCCAAGTATTTAAAATGTGGAACTCAGTTTATCCATCCATATTTTGTGGTGAGATTCTGTATGTTTAAAAGTGTACACATAAATTCCGTTTTCTCAAAAGAAATTTGCAAGCCATCCTTCTCGGCGCATTTCATGAGTATTTCTATTTGATGTATTGCATTTTGTTCACTGTTTGTCAAAATTGCAAGGTCATTGGCAAAGGCTAGGCAGATGAATTCAGTTTTCCTTCCAACCTTCATTGGTTTCCATAGGCCACATTTTCTAAGCTCTCTCTCCCATTCCGTTATGACTTTGTCCAAAATGACATTGAACAGAGTTGGAGATAGTCCATCTCCTTGTCTTACTCCAGTTCTGATCTCAAGACATTCTGAGATTTCCCCACATGTATTTTACTTCAGAGGTTGTGTTGGAGAGTGTCTGCTTCATGAGCTTACGTGTTTTCTGGTCAAGTCAGAGTTCTATTAGTGTGTTGACAAGGGATTTACGGTTGACTGAGTCATACGCCTTCTTGAAGTCGACGAATGTACATATGGTGGGCTTATATCTAATAGCTCTGTATTTCAACGTTGTTCTTAGATTAAAAATTTGTTCAGGGCAGGAACGTCCAGGTCAGAAACCTGCTTGATACTCCACAATCTGGTGTTCAATTTTTTCCTGTGTTCTCTGCAATAGGCATGAAGAGAAGATCTTCTAGGTGACTGCTAGAAGTGAAATGCCTTGGTAATTGTTGACATCCACTCTGTCTCCATTTTTGTGCAGGGGATGGATAAGTGCACACTTCCAATCATAAGGTAATTATTTTGTTGTCCAGATTAGTTCACTTGAGGAGCTCACAGAAATTTTTCTGTAGTTCTGCTACTATGTTGTCTTCACCAGCCGCTTTGTTGTTTTTGAGATGGTGGATGTGCTTGAGGATTTCTTCTTTTGTATATTGTTATTATCATTACCTTCTTTCCTTTCTCAGACCTCAGGTCTGGTTCGAAATGGAAAGTGACATGGACCTTGATCAAGCGTGACTTCCTTTTAACTGTACAGTATATGTTACATTGCATTTAGGAACTTTCGGGTAATTGAACATGTATCAATAATTACAGATTTCTGTAGTTGTATATGTAAGTTTGGATGTAGCTGTATTGCGTTGATGTACTGGTGGATATTGCGTGGTATGACTCCTGTAGTTGAAAGTATAATTGGTGTAATGTCAACTTTATCCTGATGCCACATGTCCTTGACTTCCTCAGCCAGTTGGATGTATATTTCAATTTTTCTCCTGTTTTCTTTTGTACATTTGTTGTATTGGGTATGGATATTTCGATTAGTTGTGTTAATTTCTTCTTTTATTGGTGAGTATGATGTAAGGTTTGTTATGGGGTGGTGTTTTATCTGTTATAATGGTTCTGTTCCAGTATAATTTGTATTCATCATTCTCCAGTACATTTTGTGGTGCATACTTGTATGTGGGCACGTGTTGTTTTATAAGTTTATGTTGTAAGGCAAGCTGTTGATGTATTATTTTTTGCTACATTGTCATGTCTTCTGGGGTATTCTGTATTTGCTAGTATTGTATATCCGCTTGTGATGTGATCTACTGTTTCTATTTGTTGTTTGCAAAGTCTGCATTTATCTGTTGTGGTATTGGGATCTTTAATAATATGCTTGCTGTAATATCTGGTGTTTATTGTTTGATCCTGTATTGCAATCATGAAACCTTCCATCTCACTGTATATATTGCCTTTTCTTAGCCATGTGTTGGATGCATCTTGATTGATGTGTGGCTGTGTTAGATGATACGGGTGCTTGCCATGTAGTGTTTTCTTTTTACAATTTACTTTCTTCGTATCTGTTGATGTTATGTGATCTAAAGGGTTGTAGAAGTGGTTATGAAATTGCAGTGGTGTAGCAGATGTATTTATATGAGTGATTGCTTTGTGTATTTTGCTGATTTCTGCTCGTTCTATAAAGAATATTCCTAAATTGTCTACCTGTCCATAATGTAGGTTTTTTATGTCGATAAATCCCCTTCCTCCTTCCTTTCTGCTTAATGTGAATCTTTCTGTTGCTGAATGTATGTGATGTATTCTATATTTGTGGCATTGTGATTGTGTAAGTGTATTGAGTGCTTCTAGGTCTGTGTGACTCCATTTCACTACTCCAAATGAGTAGGTCAATATTGGTATAGCATAAGTAGCTTTTGTCTTGTTTCTTGGTGTCAATTCTGTTTTCAGTATTTTTGTTAGTCTTTGTCTATATTTTTCTTTTAGTTCTTCTTTAATATTTGTATTATCTATTCCTACTTTTTGTCTGTATCCTAGATATTTATAGACATCTGTTTTTTCCATCGCTTCTATGCAGTCGCTGTGGTTATCCAATATGTAATCTTCTTGTTTAGTGTGTTTTCCCTTGACTATGCTATTTTTCTTACATTTGTCTTTTCCAAAAGCAATATTTATATCATTGCTGAATACTTCTGTTATCTTTAGTAATTGGTTGAGTTGTTGATTTGTTGCTGCCAGTAGTTTTAGATCATCCACGTATAGCAAAAGTGTGATTTTGTGTGGGAATGTTCCAGTAATATTGTATCCATAATTTGTATTATTTAGCATGTTGGATAGTGGGTTCAGAGCAAGGCAGAACCAGAAAGGACTTAATGAGTCTCCTTGGTATATTCCACGCTTAATCTGTATTGGCTGTGATGTGATATTATTTGAATTTGTTTGGATATTAAGTGTGGTTTTCCAATTTTTCATTACGATGTTTAGGAACTGTATCAATTTAGGATCTAATTTGTATATTTCCAATATTTGTAGTAACCATGAGTGGGGTACACTATCAAAAGCTTTTTGGTAATCAATGTATGCATAGTGTAGCGACCTTTGTTTGGTTTTAGCTTGATATGTCACCTCTGCATCTATTATCAGTTGCTCTTTACATCCTCATGCTCCTTTGCAACAGCCTTTTTGTTCTTCATTTATAATTTTGTTCTGTGTTGTATGTGTCATTAATTTCTGTGTAATGACTGAAGTTAATATTTTGTATATTGTTGGTAGGCATGTTATGGGGCGATATTTAGCTGGGTTTGCTGTGTCTGCTTGATCTTTAGGTTTCAGATAAGTTATTCCATGTGTAAGGGTATCAGGGAATGTGTATGGGTCTGCAATGTAACTTTTAAATAATTTAGTTAGATGTGAATGTGTTGAGGTGAACTTCTTTAGCCAGAAATTTGCTATTTTATCTTTTCCAGGGGCTTTCCAATTGTGAGTAGAATTAATTGCTTGGGTGACTTCATGTTGCAAAATTATCACTTCAGTCATTTGTGGTATCATCTTGTATGTGTGTGTTTCCGCTTGTATCCACCGAGCATGCCTGTTATGTTGTACCGGGTTTGACCATATGTTGCTCCAGAAGTGTTCCATGTCTGTTATGTTTGGAGGATTGTCTATTTTAATGTGTGTGTTATCTATTGTCTGGTAAAATTTCTTTTGGTTTGTGTTGAATGTTTGGTTTTGTTTCCTTCTATTTTCACTTTTTTTGTATCTTCTAAGTCGTTTGGCCAAGGATTGTAATTTCTGCTTCTTTTCATCTAATTGCTCTATCGCTTCTTGTTGTGAGATTTTACCTAACCTTTTTCGTTTTTTTCTGACATTTCATTTCTTATAAATTGTGTTAGCTGTCTGATGTCTTTCCTCAGTTTTTCTATTCTGATCTGTAGCCTGTGTTGCCATGCTGGTTTTGTGGGTCTCTTCTGTGTGTTGGTTGGTTCTGATCTCTGCCTAGTGTGTATATTTAGTGTAGTGAGTGCTCCTATATAAACCAGTAGTTGTAACTCTTCCATAGTTGTGTTTTCATTTATTTTGTTGTGTATGATTGTGTTGATAGTTTTTATTGTTGTTTCGACTTGTGGGTTATTCAGCGGTCTATGCAAGAATGGTCTTATGTCTGTATTTGTGTCTTTGTATCCTATATATGTCAGCTGAAATTTTTCTTCTATATCTAACATGTGTGTCACTTCGTGTTGTATTTGTGCTTGTTCTTGTGGCTCTCTTAAGATTTCGTTTTCCTCTGATTGTTTAATTGATGCGTATTGTTTGTTTGCTCTGGGATGTTTGAGTCCATTACTGTATTTTCTTCTTCTTCTGATTGCAAATTATTTTGTTCCAGTATTTGTTGTCCTTGTTTGATGTTTTCTAATTCTGACTGGGGTATCCTGTTATTTTTTATTATTACACGGATCTGATCAGCTAGTCATTGTTCGGTTAAAAATTTTAATTCTGGGTATCTGGTATTAAATGTTGTGTGTACTTGTGATCTGTATCCAGTTGTGTTGGTTCCTAGGTTTGTTGCTTGGTAATAACAGAACATGAGGTGTCGATTAACTTCATCTGACCATCTCATCCTCTGTCTTTGTTTTCCTTCTAGGGTGGTTGCAGGAAGCATATCCTGCAAAACACCTCTATTTGGATTTAAATCATTTTCCAGTTGGCTAGCAGTGTCGTTACCATTGTGGGCGGGCGTAGGGTCAAGCGTCGTCCCCGACCATGACGGCGCTTGTCCGAGGCTTCTTTAGTTCTGTTATTATTACTATTATTATTATTATTATTATTATTATTATTATTATTATTATTATTACTATTATTATTATTTTATTTATTTATTTTCTCCCTTTTATTTATAATTATAAAAAGGCATGCATTGTAAATTGAAAATGTATATTTATATTATAAAACTTGATTAAAATGAATAAAATTGCATACTAGTGGCACAAACTTCTTGGATGGGACATTTAGTTCATGTGCAGTTCATCAAAACTTAACAGCAGTTGAAAGGAATACTTGTTGTCAATACCTATACATCAATTTGCTTATATCACCTATACAGCAGACATATGAAACTTTGGTTTTAAATACCTTTCACATTAACTGAAAGTCGCACAAGCTGCAACATTGTTGTGAATAAAACAGTGACCCATATATAGAATTAATTTCCTTTAATTTACATCTATGGTCACAAACTTTTTGTTCACTGATTACCAGTTTCAGTCTATAATGACCATCTTAAGATCTGCAGCAAAAAATATGGGAAAAAACATAAATACACACGCAGATCGTCTACATCTTAAAAACAATAAATAGACCGTAATGAAAAGTACTACTGACATATATATGTGTTTGTGCACTTAAAGTATGAAGAAGCATACTTATGTTTTATAAAAACAGTGTCCTTATGTACTGCAGTCATAGTGGCATTATCAAATGTTAGATGCAAAATCAGCACGAGCATCGTCAAATATATATAAATAACGGTATATGCGAAAGTCATGTTGTCAATAGCACTACTGTTCAAAACGAGCTGCCCTACAGTAGCGACATCTGGTGAACTTGTAACACAAACATCTTGTGGCTATTGTAGGGCACCTCATTTTGAACAGTAGTGCTACTGACAATGATGCTACTATGGATGCAGTACATTAGTACACTGTTTTTATAAAACACAGGTGTGCTTATTCATACTTACAGGGCACAAATGCATATATACATCAGTAGTACTTCCCATTATGGTCTATTTATTGTTTTTAAGCTGTAGATAATCTGTGAGTGTATTTATGTTTTTTCCCATATTTTTTGCTGCAGATCTGAAGATGGTCATTATAGACCAAAACCGGTATACTGTGAACAAAAAGTTTGTGACCATAAACCTAAATTAAAGGAAATTTAACTGAAAGTTGGACAATAAAAGTAGTATTTGCTGTTATAATTAGGCATTTTAAAAAAAATTGCCTTATGAACTTAAAGTTCACCAAAGAATACACTAAAAGATACAGACATGTAAAAATATATTATAAAAAATGAAACAACTCTGGAATTAAATTCATATAATTTGGAAGTCTGTCCATCTTCCAGAACAGCCAACAGCTTGCTTCCCGAGGTAGGTTGTTGGCGGGGCAGGGCAAGGATTTCCAGTTTTGTGGCGTAACCTATTTTCCAGAGCAATATCCCTCCCTGCATGCTTGTGGATGTGTTTTTGTAGGTATTATAGTGAGGTATTCCCGAACTGAAGCCTACAGCATTACAGTAATAATCAGATTAATTTTGCTACAATGTTTGGCATTCCAAACAGCCACCCCCATCTTCATAAAAAAGTCAGTCATTACGAGCAAATATCCTAGCCACCATCATTGCAGGAAATGCGGTTGAAAGCAGAAATGTTGGAGGAGAAGGAAGGGGGCTCAAGGAAAAGAACTCAGGTTTAGAAAAAGGGGTAGGCCTGTGAAAAGTCAGGAGACTTAACAGCATCTGGTAAGTCACCCATGACCCTGTGTTCTGGGTGACTTTTCCAAACCTTACAGCTTTAAAACCTCATCAATCATTCTCTTTCACTCCCTCTTCATTCTCCTTCAACCCTTCTGCCAGGAGAAGGAGCCACTGGCTTCAAAAGCTTGCAAACTGTAATACCCTCTATATGAGTTTTCTCCTGCCTCTGTTTGTTGAGTAGATTTTTTATCTATTCAGTTGCAAAAATTTTCAAAAACTGATTATTTTCTCCTGATAACTGCCTTTTCTTATTTCTTGTCATCATTTATTAGGTGAATTCGAAATTAAAACTACATTGATGAGACCATAATTTGAGCCTTGCTCTCTTTGAATAGGCTAAACTGTTCTAACATAGTTCTTCCACAGCTTTCCGAGGAATTTTGCCGGCTTCAGCTGATCTCAGCTTTTCATCCTGCTCGTACAAGGATTTCTGACACAAACCTCTAGTGGCATTAGCATTATCCAGTCCTCAGTGTCAGAGAAGTGCTGGTATTTATTATATTCCTGCAGAATCCCCAATCTGTGGGGGCTGGTCCTCAATGCCATGTTCAGTAGACAATTTGTCAGTCGAGTAGCGAGTACAGATGCGAGAGAGTTGCATAAAGCACTACAAAGCTGATTGCACCTCCGGTACATTATTCATATGTGTAATGTCCTCTGTGTATTGCCCTACCAGGTTACTACAATTCTCAAGAGTTTATAATGTAAGTTCATTTAACCATCCTCCCAGTATCATCTTCAACATTGCCAAGATTTTGGACATTTGGATTAGGTGCATAATGTAGCTGTTCATTCGATGTTTACATAATGCTTTTAATGTTTTGAGAGAAACTGTTTTTGTCCTTTTATGTCCCACCTGTATTTAGAATTTTCCTGCTGTGGGAGCAACTGTGTTGATCTCTTGCATGTGTTTGACATGAGGTTTATAAAAGCTTTATCATAATTAAAAGCAACTAGTGACACGAGAGAAAATACACTCCTGGAAAAAGAAATTGGAAGTGGTTCTGAGGAACCACATATTGAACCGTGCTGAAAAATCCATTTTGGTATGTGTTGTAACCTCCACAGGGGGCAATGGAGGCGTTGACTCTGGCATCCAGTCAATTGTACAGATGGCGAATACTGTACTGGGATGCATTATACTACACCTGCTAGACCTATTCTTGTAGATGCAAGACATGTTGGTTGATGATGGGGTGATAAATGGCTCATGCCACTAATCTTCTACTCGTGCTCAATTCGAGACAAGTCTGGAGAAAGTACTGGCCAGGGAAGTTTCTACATGTCTTCCAGAACACATCGAGTTTCACAGCCGCTGTGTGGGCAAGCATTACCCTGTTGGAACAACACGTCAATTTCCTCCTGCGAGAATGACAAAAGAACTGGTCCAGTAACATTCTGCCCATACAGAGCAAGGGTTCATGTCCCTTTCAGAAAAACCAAGGTAAAAGAGAGTTGTAGCCTATCGCATTGTAGACCATAAGGCCAGGGTTTGGGCCAGTGTGCGTTGAACAAACGCGCACTACGAGGCAGTACTTGCAGACCTGTGTCACACATCCAGATGAGCATCTTTGTGCACAAGCATAATCCTCTTTCATTGACGAAGACTACGGTGCACCATTCTGTCTTCCAAGTGATCCTCTGACGGCACGAATTGTACGAGCCGATGCTTTGCCACAAGTGGAGGACAGGCTAGCCCCACTCCTAATAACTGACTTGTAACAGTTCGTGTTGGCATGTCAGAGCTCAGAAGCACTCTTATCTGTGCTGTGGTATTTTTACAATCTGCCACAGTTGTGTTTACAGTGCCTGTGTCGTGGCAGGTGTCTGTGCTGTGTGCAGGTCCAGGACCTCTTTCACAGGTGTGAGAATGTTCACGTGACCACTGATACCGGTGTCATTACACAACTGACACAGCACATCTACCTTGCATTGCAATTCTCTGAAAGGAGCATCCTGCCAGTTTGAAGGACACAATTTTACCCTTTTCATATTCAAACACGTTCAGTGGGCTGCAGGAGGCACTACTGCATCTCTGTAGCATGGTTGCCTGCTTGATTCACACATTTGCACCACACTAAGCCTTCTGGTTGTTAGCATTCTATTTTAAAGGGCAAATTGAGGATAGAAGTCAGATACTCTTAGCAGCCGAGGTACAGGCTCTGCTCAACCTATCTGCCACGGACTGTACATATTCTTCCACCAGTAGGAGAATGAGCCATTGTCCTGTCATGATTCTACTGCATTCCCCAACTGTGGGCCAAGTGTAAAATTTGAGAAATTTAGATGACTTAATTTAGAAGTTCATATTTAGGAATTTCTGTACTAGTTAGTATAAATCTATTTACCTGAAATCACTGGCCTTTATAACCACTTCCACAACTGTTATGCAAATGGCTCTACTATTCTGTGTGTACATGAATATTTTTGTATCTGTTGTCATAGACTTTCATCTGGGTCGATTTTCACTACTAATTAACAATAACAAAATAGATAGAAAGTATAATAAAGGGCAACTACATTGTTCTCTCCTAGTGTTTTGGTGTAAGATGAGTTTAGTTGTTACATTTCTGTTCTAGGCTATAGAACAATTAAGTTTGTTTCTCTACATATTCAGTACATACCATCTGCTCAGTTAAAAGCTACAGTATTTCATCTAAGTAACTCACATGTGACCAGAATTATTAAAAAAGTGTAAGAGTCTTTGAGAGATAAGACATTAAAATACATTGCTCATCCACCAGCAACATTGAGGAATCATTGTTTGTCCAGAAATGATTTTGGCCTTGGAAAACACTGTGTATATCAGATTATGTTCCACTGCAGGAAGTCTTACATTGGGTAGGGCAACCACCAGAGTGACGTGGCAAGTAACGCCACGTGTGGTGTGGCACTAGGATTCATATGGCGTTTAATTTCTGATGCAGTGTACATGGTCTGATGATTCATATGGCAAGTCACACCACTACTGGATGAATGTGGTGTGCTCCACTTTTGCAATGTGCTACTGTCAGTTTATGAAAGTTTCTGTGCTGGTTGTGTTGCTATCTCTGTAACAAGGAAAATAAGACTATCCTAAGTTTGAAGTTCATGTTGTTGATATCATGACAAAATATCTGCAAATTTATGATCACTGTAGTGCAAGTACAGTACCGGGAGCACTCATTATTGTGTGTAAAATACAGGTACAGCAATTGAAATTCATGAAGTTTTTTTGTGAGAGAGAAAAATGTTATAGAAATACATAGTGTGGTTTCCTATAAAACTTGTCCTCAAATTGATCTTCCACTTGTTGTGCAATATTAGATCCTTTAAGAATGTACTTTGTTTTGCCAAGGCAATGCTCCACTTGCGCTATGACACTACAGATCCAATTTCTCAACTCCATAGCGCTGTCTGTAGATCTCTGTTAGTTTTGTGCTTGATATGAGTTCTCCATAGGGTTGTCTCCATTGTGCTGCACAGATGACTTGGAAGATGCACGGTCACAAATCTGTAGAAACTTATGCAACACATAACTTTCTCATGAATTTCATTGATACTTCATTACATTAAGATGTCAGACACCAGGAACATCATTCTAAAATACTGAAAGAACATTCTGCAGACCTCTTTCACCTAGATAATGTGCAATTAAAAATGCAATTTTGTTAGTTAATTATTTATTGGTAAATTGCTTCATTTTGTGCTTACTGAGAGAGAGAACTTAATTCACAGCAAAATAATAAGAAAATTTGCAGTCTTCTTGCTGCAGAGTTGTAGTTTCTGGAAGTGAGAGCTCTCTGCCAAACAATGCTTTACTGAAAGTGTTTCCTTTCAAAATTCTGTCATCACTGTTGCAGCTCTACTCACCATATAGTTCCCTCTGTCACTACATGCCGTGACCTGGTGTCATACAGGGTTTCTCCCCATAGCGTGACACCTCAAGCAACACCACTGTGACTCTCCAAAGCATTTGCAAGCAGTGCAAGTGCAGTGCAGAACCACGACTTGTCACACTGATGTAATGTGATGCCAGTTATCAAAGTCCCATACTTCTCAGTCGTGGTACCATTCCAAATGCAGCTCTTAGTGTTGTTGTATTAACAACAGCCTAGACATAGTACATTAATCCCCTATTCTGTCCGCAGCTAGTATCCAGCTGATGGTGTGGGATGACAAAGAATGGTGGATGGAGTCCATTACTTTTTATCAGATGGCAGGTACAGATGTGAAGAAGTTACAGTGTGCTTGGGCAGAATACCATGATCATCCCTTCTCATGGTCAGACATGGTTGACCACCAGCCTTGACAAAAAACAGGCCTGCTCTCACATTCCTGTCCTGTCCAGCGTTGTGCACAGTCAGTTCTGAATGCCTCACAAATGGTTTTAGTGAAAAGCATCATTTGATTTTGCTGTCTGTTACAGGAAACAAAATTTTGCATTTACATCATGAAACGTTTTACAGTAGTGTTAGTTCTTGCAATAATTGCAAAAGCATTTGTTGTAGATGTATTTGTCTGTACTAATCCAAATTTGGTAAATGCATATTGTGGAAATTGTGGCCTCAGATAACATGGTTAAATTTGATGTTCTGTTAACAAAACTAAAAAAAAACATAAGCAACTGAATGAACACAATTATTTTTTAAACTTGCGTTCATAAAACCAAATGGATAAGATTTAAAAGTTTCTTAAGGAATACTTGAATTTTTGTATTTCTTAAACACTTTTCTAGAAACCCAAGGAACGTTATTCTGCTGATTTGCACAAGTAAATGCCACTCAAAGATTTCAATCACTATTGCAAGTAGTTCCTGAGAAAATGGTACCTAAAGCTGCAAAAATCTTAATTTTATATAAATTTGAAGAAAAGCTGCAACCATTTGTTCAATTCACTTCCAACCCATGTGAATAGTTGTCCACCACAGTCCTCTTCATTCTGTGTTTCATGGTTTCCTTTTTTTCTCTCACATGCTCACCTCTGTACCCTAGCTTCCATTGTTGTTTTGGAGAGCATACATATCTGCTCTGGCCGAACATTCCTTGCCAATTGTGATGAGAGCAGAAATGCTGTTCTCTGCAGTTACCAGGTGAGGTAGTTGAGGCACTGTTTATCACACTGGACTCACATTTAGGAGGATGGCATTTCAAATGTGCATCCAACCATTCAAATTTACGTTTCTCATGGTTTTCCTTAACCACTTTGGACAGATGCAGGGGTGGTTCCTTTGAAAAGGGCATGTACAATTTTCTTCCCCACCTTTCCTGACCCCCCTCCTCTCCTCTGTTTCCTCTGCAGCTGTTATTCCAGTTTCTCCTAAAACTGTAATTCTGATTACTGTTCCACCATAGAAACATATTAGAGAATGAAGAACACAAGAGTACTGAGTTATTTATTGTGACAATTATGTTTTTTGGATACAATTCCCAGATCATACAAGGTACAAAGTACACACCACCATGCACCGTATAGTGGCTTGCAGAGTACGTATGTAGTGTAAATGTAGATTATGTGATCAAAACTTTCATTGTGCTTGAATTCAATAAATAAGGAAGGTTTAACATGTATCAGAATATATACAGTTAACACAATTTACAGAGTTCTTCTTCACACACAGTTTATCAGATATTAAATGAGTTGCACATTCTAAGTTTGTTGGCACTGTTTAAGACAAAGTAGTACAACAGACTACAAAAGCAAGATCATATGTGAACATAGTTAAACAGCTTTGCTGGCACACTTCTGGATGGCTCCCATATAATTGGTATGGAGGTAAAACACACACCAAAGTGTGAAGCCACAAATGCTCTTAGGTATAAAACTACTTGATGCATCAGTTCCAAATATATTCTGTTTGCATAGAATATTTGTATGTAAGGCTGCAACTAGCTTCTTTCATCAGAAACATACTGAACAACACAGCTTCCATAGTTAGTTCCAAAATATTGATTGCTTGAAGTGTGTGTATTTCAATCTGTTGTTAGTGTTCCAGATCTTTACAGTTGCAAAATTGTTGGAAGTGCATACTGCATATTTGTTCAGTACCACATCAGATGATCAAACAACACATTTCAACATTGTTGCTATTTGCATTGAACTGTCACACAATTGACACCATTCACAAATAGATATCATCAAATTCCTGTCATACTGCAGATTTTCAAAAATTGACATGAGGATGAACTCACATTCTGATAGTTCAACTAAAATAGCACTTTCATTGTCATTGGCATTCATCTTCAACAGAACCTACACAAGCAACATTCCAAGCTAGCTTTTAATATATAACATGTTCAAACCTATAGAATATATGTTGATTGCAGTAAAATGCCTCTGATGACAAGTGATCATTTTTGATGTCTTTCAATTTGTAGTATTTAGAATTTCTGACCAAGACTAGTGGCTCACTTCCACCATCATAAAACTATCTCCAATGTAAATATAGCAACAGAGCATGATGTCACAGGGAAAGGAGAAATCTTGCAACAATGCAGATCTTGCCTGAAATCACTAGATGGCTATCCTCGAGCAGTTATCTGTCTATGTTGTAGTGGAGTGAGCTTCTCTCCACTGTAGGTGAGATGTGAGGGAGGGTCAATAGCCGGCCGAAGTGGCCGTGCGGTTAAAGGTGCTGCAGTCTGGAACCGCAAGACCGCTACGGTCGCAGGTTCGAATCCTGCCTTGGGCATGGATGTTTGTGATGTCCTTAGGTTAGTTAGGTTTAACTAGTTCTAAGTTCTAGGGGACTAATGACCTCAGCAGTTGAGTCCCATAGTGCTCAGAGCCATTTGAACCATTTTTGAGGGTCAATAACAGGTGCATCACAGATGATGCCTTCTTTTGTCTGGCCTGGTAATTGACCATCTGTTTCGAAAAGTAGCTGCACTTCCAATAATTAGCTTCCCTTTCCAGTACTTGTACTTGGCAGGAGCATCTGCGAATGGGGTTCATACAATTAATGATACTTGTCGCATTTGATGTGTTCCAGGATAACTGCAAAATTACTGGCACCCTGGAAAATGACCCTGTTGCTAGAAGCACTGGTTCAGCTCACTGTCCTTGTGAACTTGATCTCCATTTTCATGTGAAGTAAGTTCTGCAACTACTAGACACCTACATTCAAGCCACTGTACTGTAGGAACTGGGAGATCTTGTTAGTTAATAACTCATTGGATTACTGCTAATAGGATGTTCGTATTTGGACTACACTGTGGCCAGTGTAACCCTGCATACTGGAGGGCCTGTTGGATTTTCTATGACACTGCCAGCAGAGAGGTTCCCAGTCACTGCTGCATGGGACTTGGTCTCTCTGGGTCACAATTGTGGGGCAGCAGTTTCTTCTGGGTCAGGACTATTGGTGGTTCCAGACACTACCTTGTCTGTATGTACACAGGTACATGCCAGAGAGGTGAGGCTACCTCAGGCAGCACCATTCTGTGGAAAACATCGGCTATTCCCTGGAGCACCTGATCCACAGCAAGGACTGTTGTATTGTGGCACTGTGATAACATGAGATTTGCATGCACTGCAGACACTGTAGGATATGGTCTGTTTTCATGTATGACTAGTTCATTCTACTTACAGTTATGTTCAGTATGAGACTGAACAAATCAAATTTGATTGGCATGACACCTATTATGGCTTGGGGCTAAGTATATGATATTTTGTACCAGTCTTAAATTAAGTCGCCCATATCAAGCAGAAGCTGCTGTCACTGTTGCCCATTCCAGATACTATTTTTGTTTACAGTATGAAGATAGTCAGTATCCAGAGACATTTCCTTACTCTGGCACATTTCACAAATATGTAACAAAGAGAAGAAATGCATTAAATAATTTATTTATGACTGACAACTTGTAAGTAATATAAAGAAGACTATACATTTTAATTTAAATTATTTTGTGTTAACTCTTTACAAGTATATTGTATCCGCAATAAATCAATTGCACAAAAATAATAAATGATATTACAGTCAGCCTTTTCTTGATCACATGTAATGCGCATAGGCTCTGTAATCAGATGTGCTTGACATGTAAACTTACTGCACTTCACACAAACTTTCATTGTGGAGTTGCATCTTTTCCTTCCACACACATGGTAATATCCTTGCTTTGTCTTTCCTGATGGCCCTGATGTGTCAATGACTGCTTCTGAAGGGAATTTCCTTCTTAGAAATTCAGTGGCATTGGTTAGCAGTGATAAAATTACCGACCTATTTTTCAATTGTTCATTCATCAATGAAAATGCTATATTCTTCAAAAAATACATCAAATTTTGATGGTTCCTTTTGATTTCAAAAGTGATTGCAAAATTTGGCATTTTATCCCAGATATATTTAGCGTAGTATAAAGTAACACCATAGGCCTTGTAATTCTGGAAGTACCCTGCAATCATATTGTCCACAGTACCCACTCCAACTCTAGTGTGACTGTAATCAATAATTATAGTTAGCTTTCCTGTTTTGGCATCAGTATAATCCATATCATGGATTGTGGACAGGAGTATCACTGAAAGATTTCTTTTTGTTGAGTATAAGACAAGAGCTGTATTACTTTGAAAACCAAATTTTGAAACTCTGACAAGTTGGTTTTTTAGACACAAAAATTCAGGCAGGATCTCGTTTTCCTTCTTGCAGAAAGTGCCTAGAATCCTAGAATGCTCAATTTCTTCTCTAACATGTCTTCCACTACTGGCAGCTCTTGTACCAATTGTCAATGATGACATTTCTGTGTGTATCTTTGATGTAGCAGACAAGCCTGTGTACAATCTGATACTTGAAATGATCCATCTGGCTGCTTTTGTACAAATACTTCAATATCACTGGTGTGAAACCTCTTTCTGCCACACATGGCACATATTTTTATCCTGTATTTGGTCAGTTTGGATGGTATATACTTTATCCAGGAGTGCCTCTAAATCCAGTCGACATTTCATCAATCATCACATATTCTTTAGGATTATAGGATCATTCAAGGTTGACTGTAAAGGAATGTAAATGCTTTCTGGCAGCAGTTGTCAAGTTTTCTCCTTTCATTTCAAGTGGATATGTCATCAAATCTCGTACAACACACTAAAAACAGAAATCTCTTATAGCTCATTATGGCCTTCAGGATAGTCATACATATGTTGACCTGTCTTTACACATTTACAGTTCACTCCTTTACCTAAATAAACTGAAAATGGCACACACATTTGAAGGGGGTAAGGAGGGTCAGGTAAAGAAATACCTATAGCTGCCATGTCACAGGGCTCTGCATTCCACTACAGCACTATGAAATTCTGCAGTGGAGTACTCAGTACATCAACACACCTTCTGAAAGGTTAATAAACTTCCTTAGTTTCTACTTCTGGCATTTCTCATGCTGATGACTAATTGATAACATGTACATAGAACTCATAGGTAAGGAAGCTTGAGAGTGCAAAATCTACATTTCTCTCAACAGAACAAGTGTGTTTTTAGACAAACATCTGTTGGCTTACCTCGAGGTGGTGCAGTGGTTAGCACACTGGACTTTCATTTGGGAGGATGATGGTTCAAACCCGTGTCTGGCCATCCTGATTTAGATTTTCTGTGATTTCCATAAATCGATTCAGGCAAATGCTGGGATGGTTCCTGTGAAAGGACATGGCTAATTTGCTTGCCCATCCATCCCTAATCTGAGCTTGTGCTCCATCTCTAATGACCTCATTCACTACTCTCTTCCTGTTGGCTTACCCAATATTTTATTCTTAATAACTAATACCTGGAAGAGTCATTAAATTTTAACAATATCTAAAATTTCTACTGCCTTGTATCTGTACTGCTTGGCTGATCCACATGTTGGAGATACAGTAAAATAAGCTTATTCTCCTTATTACCTTCATCCTGGAGGGCATTGTTTGAGTGCCTGTCTCTTCATTTTGATTGCGTATGTGGATCAATAGCTAAAGATTACTTCAGTCAAGGATGCACATCTGTTTGCAACTGAACAATGATGATTTATGTTAAACTTTGAACCCCTTGATAATTCTGGAGTGTTGCCTTTTGGTGGCTTGTGGAAATAAAGGTTCATAAAGCCACCTTAGATAGACTTTGATAACTCAGTTGAATACGCATAAGTTTACATCTCATTGGTTGCCAGTTCACATGTGCCTTCTTATTCTCAATAAACTGATCCTGCAGCGGCTGAAAAAATAAAACTTATTAGCAGTGAATTATCAAATTAGCTTTTAGAAATGTTAGATTGGGTCAGCTGGCAGCATTTGATGTTTTTCAAAGGGAAGAGAATTCCCTATCTGATTTCTTCTCATTAAGCACGAGGAATAAACACTTGGTAATCTTACTGCATGTTAGCAAGAATATGAAATGTGTCTGATGTCTGGCAAGAGAGGGGCCTGACAGAGATCAGACTTTTTCTGCACTTGAGACATTCAGTGTTTGAGATAAGCCATCAATCATAGCATTTAAGCAGGGTTCATAATTAAGATGAGTCACATGCTTGAAAAATTATCCCAGGAAAGGTTAGCATTGATTGACAATCTCTCAGTACTGCTATGGAGATCCCAATTCCCACTACTTGTGTGACCATCTCCTGTCTACTACTGTAACCAATGTAATAAGCAAATATCCAATGTGACGCCATTCTGCTGGAGTAATGCTGTTTCCTCACATAACTCAAACCTTGTAATTTTTTCACTAAAATAGAGATTAGTCAGTCCACTAATGAAATCAAAATGCCATAGCGGACAGAGGTGACCAAGTTACCTGAATAGGCTGGAAGGTCAAGCTTAAGATTTCAATGAAAGCCATCATCCATTGCATTTGTGTGTGTCACATGATAAAATGATGGAGCAGAATAATAAATGAACAGGACATACTTTGGAAATATTGAGGTATCAAATAGGATCATAGGGTGACATTAACAGTCTGTGGAATTACTGTAAAGACACTACCCTGTTCCTCACATCAAATGGTATAGCCATCATAAAAATTGCACATTAAGTTGTGAACTAAATCAAGGTAGCATATTTTTATTCTTGCATATGGGAATTATGTGATAGACATACACACTTTTAAAAGTGTTAAAAACACTACAGGAAAGTTACATTGACATAATGAAGCCTTTTAGGAAGTGCAACACTTTTTCATCATGAACCACTAAAGTGTGTTGTCATAACATTGGATAGAGGGAAGACAGACATTATAGGTAAGTCTGCACTTCCTGAGTGATTAGGAGCAAATGCAGAGAGACAAACTTCCCGTGACATCAGATCGATTGCTTTGATCAGCGCCAAACAATCACAGGGCACCTGTGAGAGGTGCAGGTTTTGGGATTCTAAAGGTGCAGCAGTAAATTCCAGGAACTCATGGGTCTGAGTAACACAGTTTGCATTCAGACTTACTGTTACACTGAAGGGTAATTGTAAACATTATAAAAAGCAAAGGATGCAACTGACTGCACAACAAAAGTTGGTGTTCCTTCCAGCAAGGTTGGAGTGAACAGCTGTATCACATTTGCAGCATTGTAAAGTACAAACTTCAAGGGCAGCATTCAAAGTGAGAAAATAGATATGTTGGAGCTTATTCAAAGCTTTTGGTAGGGAGCACACAGTGTCTTATCTCACATGGAGAGACATCGTCAAATGTAGAAGTAACTTTGGGTGTGCCCCAGAGATGTATGTTGGGACCCTTGCTGTTCATGTTGTAGATTAATGACCTTGCCACCAATATCAGCAGTAAAATCAGGCTTTTGCAGATGATGCAGTTATCTGTAATGAAGCACTTCTTGCGAGAAGCTGCATAAACATTCAGTCTGATCTTGATAAGATTTCAATGTGGTGCAGAGACTGGCCACTTGTTCTCAACATCCAGGAACGTAAAATTTTGAACTTCAAAGAATGAAAAAAAAGTAATATATTACCGATTATAATATCAATGAGTCCCTGTTGCAATCAACCAACTCTTACAAATACCTAGATGTAACACATCATTGTGATATGAAATGGAATGAGAACATAGGTTCAGTCATGGATAAAGCAGGTGGTGGACTTGGGTTTATTGGTAGAATGCTGGGGAAGTACAACTAATGAGATTTACTACTCTCAATATTGGTACATTGACCAGCCAACATTGTGAACTAGCAGAAATGCTTAAAAACAAACGTGTCAACATTGCCTGCATCCAGGACACCAAGTGGAAAGGTTCAAAGGCAAAATAAATCGGAGATGGCTACAAACTCATCTGTCATGGTACCAATACACAAAACGGTGAAGTGATAGTCGTCGACGAGGACTTGTGTAACAATGTCACCAGTGTCAACAGGGTGTCCAAAAAGCTTACATCTATCAAGATTGACTCAACAGTTATCACTGCCCACATTGTATCTTGCTATGCATCTCAAACTGGATGCACTGAGGATGACAAGGACAAGTGTCGGAACAGTCTGGAAGCCCTCCTTCGAGCAATTCCACAGGGTGAGTCCACTATTGTTGGAGGAGATTTAAACGGACATGTCAGGGCTAACAAAGAAGGATATATGCGATGCCATGGAGGACGTGGGTTCAGTGTGTGGAACGATGATAGATGTCGGATACTTGATTTTGCAGAAGCATATGATTTCATTGTGACCAACACATACTTTAAAAAGAGGCCAACATATCTGGCTGCTTATACAAGTGGAGGTCATGCTACTCAGATCAATTATTGGCTAGTTTGTCAACAAGACATGAAGCTGGTAACAGATACCAAAGTAATTCCGTATGACTGCATCACCCCTTAACACTGATTGCTTGTCTTCGATATTTGTAAGTGTGTTATACAACACAAACCTCAATCTAAGTCTGGGTCTCAGTGAATTAAGTGGTGACGAATGAATACCCAGCAAAACAAGTTGATGACAGCCTTCACAAACTTCTCCGTGAAGACCGATCAGTCGGTTGAACATTTGGAAAGATGCTGTGGAACAGAAATATCGAGCAGCAACAAAAATGCTGGGAAAAACCATACCTGGAAGAAAATACATTGATAAACAAACCTGGTGGTGGACACACAGTCAAACAAGCAATCAGGGAGAAGAAGATGGCATACAAGACTTGGTGGTACTCACGACTTGACACTGACCTCCAGAAATATCGCAACCTTAAATCAGCAGTAAAAACAGCAGTAGCTGCAGCAAAAGAGCAGTACTACCAGACACTGTATGACCAGCATGACACACCATTGGGAGAAAACATCATCTGCTGTCTTGCTAAGTCACATTGCTGTTCAGCTCAGTACATTGGACACGTCATGCTCATCAATGGAGCCAAAGCCAAACTGCTAAGAGACAAACAATCTATTCTCCAGAATTGGGCAGACTACTTTCATAACATCAGCAACAAAAAGATTATGCATCCTGATGCTACCTTAGGACCTGTCCCTTCGATTTCATCTAAGGAAGTAATGCTTGGCATCAGCAAGATGAAAAATGGAAAAGCAACTGGCCCAGATGACCTACCAGCAGAAATCAGGAAAATTCTCAGAAAGCCTGCTTCATAATTCCTTGCCTCACTCTTCAACCAAATTTTCACCAAAAAACAACTTCCACAAACATGGGCAACTAGCATAACAGTACCAATCTGGAAGGAAAAGGAGATGTGAACAATTGCTTGACTTATTGCCCTATTCTACTCCTCAGTCATACTTTAAAGGTCTTTGAACAGGTACTTGATAGCAGACTCAAGTATTGTCACTGTAACACTAAACTGGTGTGGATTTGTTAAGGGATGCAGCACCATCAATCCTATACATGCCATGCGCCTTTTGATGGAAAAACACAGAGAGAGACAGAAGAGTGTACAAATGGCATTTCTAGACCTAGAAAAGGCTTTTGACCATATCCCATATGATCTTACTTGGCGAGCTCTTCACTTCCACACCATCCCTGAAGAGTTTGTAAGCTGAGTGCACCTTTTTACCGTAATTCCACTAGTGTTGTTTGGAGTCCTGCTGGAACCTCTCCACCCTTCAGTATCACTGTGGGTGTTCATCAGGGTTCTGCCCTTTCACCATTGCTGTTCATCCTTTGCATGGATACAGCAACAGCTGACATACAGACTTCACATTCTGGTATCCTTCTTTATGCAGACGATGTGGTACTTGCTGACCAGGCCCACCCTGAACTCCAGCAACAGGTTCAGATGTGGAAGGACAGACTGGCTGAAAATGGACTCCACCTCAATGTCCAGAAGACCGGGTACCTAGAATGTGGCTCCAAAACCAGAGGCACCACAAGTATCAGCGAAATTACCTGTAGAATACCATGTATTTTAAGCACCTTGTGTCTGTTTTCACCTCATACTGCGACACAACTCTTGATATTTGGGTGAGGGTGAATGTAGCTTGGTCCAAGTGATGACAGGTCACTGGAGTCCTCTGCATTAAAAAGATGCCTCAGTATCTAAAGGAAAAAGTATATAAGACCATGGTATGCCCAGCATCAATGTATGGGACTGAGTGTTGCTCTGTGACAAAACAACAGGAGCAAATATTACACACCATGGAGATGAAGATGCTTCAATTGTCCATGGGGCTGACATGATGTGACCACATAAACAATACAGATGTCCAGCAAAGGCTTGGTGTCTCGCCAATCACCTACAAAGTGAGGGAAGAATGTCTCAGTTGGTACATCCACATTATGAGAAAGCAAGACAACTCAGTTGCAAAAACAGTGCTCTACATCAACCCACAAGGACCAAAACCATGAGGAAAACTGGCAGAGAGATGGACTGACAACAAACAGCAGAAAAAGTCAGGATTAATGCTTGGAAAGAGACTGGGGAAGTACAATCGGTCTACAAAAGAGATTGCTTACAAATCACTTGTGTGACCCATCCTAGAATATCACTTAAGTGTGTGGGACTCTTACCAGATAGGACGAACAGGGGTTATTCAACATATACAGAGAAGGGCAGCATGAATGGCCACAGGTTTATTTAATCTGTGGGAGAGTGTCACAGAGATACTGAAGGAAATGAACTGGAAGATTCTTGAAGATAGATGTAAACTATCCCGAGAAAGTCTGTTAACAAAGCTTCAAGGACCGGCTTTAAATCATTTCTCTACGGATGTACTACAAGCCCGCTGCATGTTGCTCACATAGATATCATGAGGATATGATTAGAATACTAACGCATTCAAACAGTCATTCCTCCCACACTCCATACATGAATAGATCAGGAAGAAAAGCTAATGACTGGTAAACTGGGACGTACAATCTGCCATGCACATGATGGCGGTTTTCTGAGTACAGATTAAGTTGTAGATGTGGATGTAGAAGCTGAGGATGAGTGACATGGAGTTGGTGCCCCAATGGTTGGACTGAGAACTCGACCTGAATAAAAAGAATGCATGTTTTAAGGGAATATGGCAGTCCAGCCCACCAATCCATTGACACTTTACATGCATCAGGCAGTCTGGATGTGCACCTCCCTGGTGTCTCTGGTGAACCAACTTTAGATCCTTCCCTCTCCTCCCCATGCCCCTCTCCCCCTGCACCGCCTCCCCCACTCTATAGGTGGTGATGTTTCTGACTGTTATGTTAACAGACTTTGCAAGTTTGGTTGCAACAGCGTTGACCTGAAAGATAAACGTCGCTGCCCTTCCTATTATGGCTTGCAACAACTGTGTTCTACATCACGTGGCACTGCCCTGAGGCCTCTCGTGTGGGGAGTGATGTCACAGCACTGTTACCCATTTCACATCTCATTCTAACCTGTGTAAACACACTGAAATTGTAGTTATCATATGCAAGTATCAAGTCTGCTGCCTATGCTCAGACTTTTTGTGTGTTTACTTTTGTGGGCAGGTGGATATATATATGTGTGTGTGTGTGTGTGTGTGTGTGTGTGTGTGTGTGTGTGTGTGTGTGTTTGGCTGGCCATCTCCTAAAGTGACACCGTACGACAGTGTCTAGGTGGTGGATGGAGTTGCCATTTCATTTTCTGAAGTGAAACTTCTCCGCTAAAAAAGCAGCTGCAGAGTGTTTCTGCAATTTTCAGGCCACTAGGAATACTGTTTCCCTCTGGTATCCTGCATACTATCACTCTGCCTGCTCTCTGCCTTGTGTGTCTGGTTTCCAGTCCTAGAGTTCCATTGCTGGCTTCCAATAGCCTTCAGCTTAGCAATGTACCAGTCAATATATTGTCAATATAAGACATAGAACAATTTTTTATAGTATTCTGCTGAATTGGAAGATTGATTCCAAATCCATTGCATACTGGTGAATATTTATCTTTTGAAATTCTTCAGTTCAGTACATCACAGTTGTCAATAATGACTTTAGTAGAATTACTCTTAGTGTCTTTGCATAGAATGTACTTCAAGGACTGAACTCTTAGGCATGAATATAGGTGTGATGTCATCCTTACATTGTGCCTTGCTCATCCAGTTGCACTAAAGCAATACGTAAGCAATGAAGTTTGTTACTGTTAGGCCATTCTTTTGATCAGTTATGAAGAATGTGGTACAGGAACTTTTTACTCTCAGTACATTACATAGTATAATACCTCTGTCTATTAAATGGCTCTGCAACAGCTTCAACAGATGTAATGTTGAAGGAAAAGCAACTGCTCTTGGTTCAGAAAATATTGTACTTTTATCAACAAAAGCTTGGATACTTTTTACACCCATATTACTTGTCATGGCTACAACAATTGTTGCAGATTCTTAGACAGTCTTGATGAAAGTCTGAAGAAAACTAAGAAGATTCGTAGACAGTCTTGCTGAAAGTCTGAAGAAAACTGCTAGCCATAACAGTATATTAGTTGTAGTAACCTCATTCCTTATACAACCTGTGAATCATGCAAACCTGAACATCAGAGTGAGGTAATGCAGTGCTTGTGATGTTCAGAAACATGGTGCAACGTTCCTTCAGGCACACATGCATGTCCAAATGAACACTGCATCATACTTGTGAACAACATAGGCACTGCATTAGTGTATGTAGCTGCTGACCCAGCATAAGCAACTTTCAATTAAAAATTAAAATATTTCTACTGCACAGTAATATATGTAATGAATCCAAGAATGAGTTGAACACACATGGTTGACAATATAAGGAAGTTTGGGTCTGCCCATGAATCATATTCCAATAGACTAGTGCTAAGGGCACTGTGTGTGATAAGGGAAAATCTGGGTTAGTCCCGGTCTGGCAGACATTTTCATTGTCGTCATTCCATTATACAACTGATTGTTGTCTATATTTGCAACAGTGGATAATTTTATAAACATTGAAGTGTCTACCTACTGGTATGCCCACCAATGGTAAATGTGGGACATCTACAGGGAGGGACATCTACAGGGATATCGGGTCCGCCATTAAATTTTGATGGATGTGTGAAGTGTTGCACTGCATGACAAAGGAATTCGTTACTTCCACAAGTAACTGTATGGTTTTCTGGATAGTGTTCTTAAGTCAGTGCATGGGCAATGTCATATGAAATCCACATTACCCCTTGTTTCTATTTAAAAGATGGATGAGATATTTTTGTGTTGTAAAACATTTGGACAGGATACTGCCTACGCTTCTGCATCATGTGTAGTGTTGCGGAATAGTAAATAGTTGGAAACGTGGACTATTGTCAAAGTTTTGTTGCCTATGCCAAGAGCCAGAGGCAGTAGGTTAGCCAAGAGGTAAGAGGATTGCACATATATCGGAATCTGTCATCATGCAGGGGCAATGGCCTGGTTACACACAACAAGCAAGAGAAATGCTTAGCACGCGGGTTTGTGTTAGACGGAGACTTTCGTAGAGTGCAAGACAGAGGTATAGCATCAGCTGTACTGCATTTCGCAACTTTGCGTAAGTCTGCCATAACAACACATGGACAGCCCTCACAGTTGTACTTCTGCCAGAGCTTCATCTCATACCTTTGAAACATCACTGAAGTTCTCCTATATACTTTCTGGAACTAGCACTCCTGGAAGAAAGAATATTTTGGAGTCATGGCTTAGCCACAACCTGAGGGATGATATTCAGGAGTGTTGGTCCCACAATGTATACACGAGAATGTCTGTGAAATGTGGAAGGTAAGAGATGAGATACTTGCAGAGATCCAGCTGCGAGGGAAGGTCATGAGTCATATTTGAGTAGCTCATTTGGTAGAGCCCTTGCCGGTGAAAGATGAAGTTCCTGAAATTCAGCCACAGTCGGGTACACCATTTTAATCTGCCTGAAAGTTGTCTTGAAAACAATTCAAGACGTGATGTGTACATGATCACAGCATGACATTCCAACCTCACCTTTACCCCCATCAATAGATCCTAGCTCAGTTGGTTTGAGACAAGATGTTGGAACTGGTTGACTGATACTTGTCACTCCATCTATATCATGAGTTTTCAAATCATGTTCTTGTTGTGGTCTCCAGTCCAAATACTGATTTATGCAACTGTCCTTAACAACACAAAAATACCATTTATTCTCAGCTCTATTTTGGCACCACTGAAATTCAATACTGCTTGGTGTTAATTTTAAAAATCTACTCTGAAAATCTACTATGTGACAGCTTATGCCCTCGTTACATCTGGTCCAACATAATATGCATCAAATCTGTCTCATTTCCACTGTTCAAACTTCTCTTTCTCCATAATTGTTACCATAGCTTTCATTAGTTGTTTTGACAGAATCAGTGTGATCTTTTCATCCTCACACATACCAAATGTATAACTGATAACCAGAACACCATATCGTGCAAAACAGCAAGTCAGTTTAAAGAAAGATTCAGAGGCAGGCCGCTACTGATAGGTTTTGAAAAACATGAAAGTATTACAGAGACTGGCAACTTAATTTGGAATACTTGGAGGGAAAGCAACCACCTCTTTGAGGAACACTATTGAGAAAATTTAGAAAACCAGCATTTCACGCTGACTGCAGAACGATCCTACTGCTGGCAACATACATTTTGCATAAATACCATGGGGATAAGCTTGGAGAGATTAGGGCTTGTACAGAGGCATATAGATACTTGTTTTTCCCTCACTGTGTTTGTGAGTGGAATAGAAATGGAAGTGACTAGTTGTGGTACAGGATACCCTCAGCCACACATCACATGCTGGCTTGTAGAGTATGTAAGTACGTTTATTTATTTATTTTCATTGGATCTGTAGACAACATACATTGTGTGGAGCAAGTCAAATTAGTATCACAAGTATTGAAATAATATAATATGCTTAGTAACCAGCATTTAGCAAATTTAGTGTATACATCAATATTCTATTACCATATCATTCACTTTAATTATAATTTGCTTACATCATCTATACTATATATATTTCTATGCAGTTGGACAGTTATTTTTTACATATTTTGTGGCTTTGTAAGATATACTGTATTTAGTACACACTATTACTTTGCAGTTTGTCTTACTTTAGTACATTTCTTACTTCTCAAACTCGTCTATGTCTATTTTTGTACATACTATTAAAATGCCAATTTTGGATTATTCTGCTATGCACATGAAATTATTTACACTATAGTAACAGTTTTCTATCAAAAATGTTTTGAGAGATTTTTTGAAAATATTTTTGTTGTTTATCTACCTCAAGTATGAAGGAAATTTTTATGGGCTTTTTGACCTGCATAGGATGACTTTGTTTTGAACTTCATGGTGTTACATCTGGGTTCATGGAAGCAGTTCTGCTTCCTAATGTCATGATTGTGATGGGGCTTGGCATCTTGAATACTGGATACATATTTGAATTTTGTCCACTACAAGAGTTTATGAAGGTAAATTCTCAGTAGTGTTAGTATTTTGAGTGCTTTGAATGCTAACAGCCATGATTCTCTCCACTTAAGGTTGGCTATTATTCCTATTGCTCTATTCTGCATTTTTAATACTCTGTTTAGGCTAGTTTTGAAGGTGCCCCCCACAAAACTATGCCATAGCTTAATGTGGAATGAGTTGGTGAGTAGTATGTAATTTTCATAATATTTTTTTCTTTTAGGAAGCTGAGATTATTGAGAACATTTAGGTTAGAGCTGAGCTTTCCACTTACATATTCTGTATACTTCTGCCAGTTTAAATTTTCATTGATTATTATCCCAAGGAATTTTGTGTATTTGATTTTATGTCCTTTTTGAGGAACACTGTTGAGAAAATTTAGAGAACCTTCATTTGAAGCAGACTGCAGAACGATCCTACTGCTGGTAACATACGTTTTGCCTAAGGACCATGTGAATGAGATTAGAGAGATTAGGGCTTCTATGGAGGCATATGCAAGGTGCGTTCCATAAGTAATGCAACCAGATTCATAGAAAATCATTTATTGAATATATTCATACAAATAATCAAACATTTTCAAAACTGCACCCTCTTGTGTCAATACACTTCTGGAGGTGGTGTTTCCATGCCTGGAAGGCATCCTGGAATGCCTTTTCTGGAATGTCCTTTCTGGAATGTCCTTTAGAGCTGATGTAACATTTGCCTGGAAGCTTCAATTGTGTCCCAATGTTTTCCTTTCATGACTCCTTTTAACTGAGGAAACAAAAAAAAAGTCAGCAGGAGCCAGGTCAGGACTGTAGGGTGGCTGGGGAGCCAATGGGGGTCTTAGTCCTGGCCAGGAAGTCATTGACAATGAATGCACTGTGACTTGGCAGTTTGTCGTGGTGAACTTTCCAGGTGTCCTTGATGTCGTTTCAGCAGCATGAGACCCTCCTTTTCAGTCTTCTGAGCACTTCCAAGTAGCTGAGTTCACTGTAGTCACAGTAGTCACAGTAGGTATGGATTCATGGTGGACAATGCCTCTGATGTCAAGGAAGACAATGAGCATGGTTTTGATCCTGGACTTGCTCACGCATGCCTTCCTGGGATGGGGCAATGATGGGGTGTGCCACTCCACTCTGAACTCTGTTTTTTTTTTTTTTTTTTTTTTTTTTTTTTGCCTCAGGGTCATACTCCAAAATCCACGACTCATCACCAGTGATAACTGAGTTTAAAAAATGAGGATCATTTCCACACATTTTCAACATTTCTAGGCACCGAAGCACTCACATATTCTTGTGTTCGTCGGTCAACAATTTTGAGATGAGTTTGGCGCACACCTTTCTCATGTTCAAATCTTCAGTCACAATGTGGAAAATGGTTGTTTTGTCATGTTTAGAGTTTGTGCTATCAACTGAAGGCTCAGCCATCTGTCAGAGTTCAATCAATCACACACACATATCACATTTTCATTGACTCTTGCGGTTGATGGCTGTCCACTGCGAGGTTCATCAGTGATCTCCTTTCGGCTCCATGAATGACTTGTACCATCAGAAAACGTGATTTGGACAAGCAATCATTCCCAAAGGCAAGCTGAAGTAATGGAAATGTTTCGGTGGCAGACTTCCCAATTTTAATGCAAAATTTCATAGTGTACCATTGCTCTACAGAATGATTCACTGTGCAGTGTTACATAAACCCAAAACGGGGTTGATAGAAATGCAGGTCCTGACTCTCCGGCAGCTTGCAGCCAAATGAGACAAAGAGCATTCGGAAGCCTTCAGCCCCCTCCACTTAGCCCAGCCAGTTACAACCCGCTTTGGTGTATGGTTGCATCAGAAAAAAATTGGTTGCATTACTTATGGAATGCACTCTGTAGAAAGTCATTTTTCTCTTGCTCTGTTTGCAAGTGGAACACAAATGGAAATGGCTAGTCATGGTATAGGGTACCCTCAGCCACACACCATATGGTGGCTTGTGGAGTGTGTATGTAATGTAGGTGTACACGTACAGAAAAAAAAATAACACATGTCAAACACCATGCCCTTATATCTTCGTGATGTATGAAATGAGTGCTACTGAGCCTGCTCTCCTCTACACTAACTGTTGACTCGACTATCACCTGCGTTGTTGTTGTCGTCATTGGTATTGTTGTTTTTGTTGTTATGAGGGTCTGTCTCCCATAGTATTAGTTTCTTGGTCTGGGGATCCAACCACCGCAAACATTTTTCTACTCATGGCTATTTCTACTGAACCTACTCCCATAATTGTTGTTGTTACGCATTTGTGGGTTCTGAGGATGTTGATCTCTGAATTGTACCCGGTTAGGAAACTTCATCTTGGATTTACAGTTATTTGGTCTGATGGCTTAGGCAAGATCTCCAGCTTCCATCAGCAGCTGAAGAATCATGATCAGAAATTCAAGAGTAATAGTCTAGTTTTTGTAGAAACCAATTAAAAACTTAAATATCAGCATTGCAATAGCTTGCTTGTATAATGTGCCTTAATTGTACATGAGACATTTGAAAACTTATAGTAAGCCCCCCCTGCCATCTTTTGTTTTATTGCATTTACATATCATTGATATGTGATGTAGTCTGGCTGGTTAGTAAAATTAGGCATTGATTATTATTAAGTAGCCAGTTTCAGATGGCCAACTTAATCCCAAGGTACATACATTGATATATCAATTTCTGACTGAGAGCCTAAGATGCATGCCCTATTTATTCTCCCAGACTGTTCTATGATTCTTTCACTTCCTAAATATTCTATTAAAGTTGATGAGGTTGTATTATGTGAACACTTTTGTATGATACAGTTACTTTATTCCACTTAAAATTCACAAGATGTGACTCTGCTGGTTCTTACCGCACTCACTCTAAAAATGTACCCGGTCATTTATCATGAGCCAGTATGTGATTGCCATTGCCAGTTTATTACTGTAAAATTGATTTTTCATTATGTGGCTGTTCCCTCACTTCAAAATTCAAATGTGAGCACCAAAATCTCATATTGCTCAAACAAACACACATACCCTACTTGTGCTTTAACTCTGATGTGACTTTCAGTATAATATTTCCACAAAGTACTTCACTTTTATGTGCAATGTGTGGAGCTTGAACTCCCAGAACACGTCCTGCAGGCTTGCTCAGGCTCAACTCAGTCACTCTGCTGCACCACAAGAACTCCAAGTGCCAATCTCTCCCTTCTGGACTGATTGGCATCCCAGTCTGTGCTACAACGTGCTGTAGCAAGGGACCATAAAGATTGTATAGATCCTTCAAGTGTAGGCTCATTACCTGTAGCCTTATAGTAAGCTGATAAGCTCTGCTGGACTGTATGGATTCTCTAAAAAGCGATTTTCTTTTCCCCAACCACATATTTGAAAAACCTGCAGAGAGGTAAAAATCAGATTGTTTGAAATTTCTGGGTGTGGTGTTGTGTTTGACATGTGATTTTACTGTGAGTGACCAGGCTGGAAGGATCATTCTACAGGAGTATCCATATGTGAGACACTGGGAAGCGAGAGGGCAGATATTTGTAGCCAGTCCTCAAACTCTAGCTTGTGACATATGGCATGGGGAGTCTGTGAGTAATGCAACTGTTGTGGGGAAGACTGAGGATGTTCATCATTACCAGAATTCCTAAAGACTTGAAACCTGCAGACCAAACTAAAGTGTTTTTCTGTAAAAACCATGAGTCTCATTCCGGCAAGTTTTCGTTGACTTCCCAAAATAAACTATAAATTTGATTTTGTCCTTTACAAATGCTTTTTTGAAAGCCCAGAACTGTGAAAACAATAGGTTCATTCATGTATAAATTCTCTGCTATCATATTTTACATGACATGATTCAGTAAATCATTATGGTTTTCAATTTCCTCATTTTTCCATAACATTTTCAATGTATGAGGTCCTTCTTTGTATTTTGGACTTCAGATTTTCTTGTGATGTTTAACATGTGAGAGACTTTACAAATTGCCCATAAGAAAATCTGAAGTCCAAAATACAAAATATATATATCGAACGAAAGCGCTGGCAGGTCGATAGACACACACACACACACACACACACACACACACACACACACACACACACACACACAAAACTCAAGCTTTCACAACAAACTGTTGCCTCATCAGGAAAGAGGGAAGGAGAGGGAAAGACGAAAGGATGTGGGTTTTAAGGGAGAAGGTAAGGAGTCATTCCAATCCCGGGAGCGGAAAGACTTACCTTAGCGGGAAAAAAGGATGGGTATACACTCACACACACACACATATCCATCCACACATATACAGACACAAGCAGACATCTCACAAGCAGACATATTTAAAGACAAAGAGATTGGGCAGAGATGGCAGTCGAGGCGGAAGTGAAGAGGCAAAGATGATGTTGAATGACAGGTGAGTTATGAGTGTCGGCAACTTGAAATTAGCGGAGATTGAGGTCTGGTGGGTAAGGGGAAGAGACGATATATTGAAGAGCAAGTTCCCATCTTCGGAGTTCAGATAGGTTGGTGTTGGTGGGAAGTATCCAGATAACCCGGACGGTGCAACACTGTGCCAAGATGTGCTGGCCGTGCACCAAGGCATGTTTAGCCACAGGGTGCTCCTCATTACCAACAAACACTGTCTGCCTGTGTCCATTCATGCGAATGGACAGTTTGTTGCTGGTCATTCCCACATAGAAAGCTTCACAGTGTAGGCAGGTCAGTTGGTAAATCACGTGGGTGCTTTCACATGTGGCTCTGCCTTTGATTGTGTACACCTTCCGCGTTACGGGACTGGAGTAGGTGGTGGTGGGAGGGTGCATGGGACAGGTTTTACACCGGGGGCGGTTACAAGGATAGGAGCCAGAGGGTAGGGAAGGTGGTTTGGGGATTTCATAGGGTTGAACTAACAGGTTACGAAGGTTAGGTGGACGGCGGAAAGACACTCTTGGTGGAATGGGGAGGATTTCATGAAGGATGGATCTCATTTCAGGGCAGGATTTGAGGAAGTCGTATCCCTGCTGGAGAGCCACATTCAGAGTCTGGTCCAGTCCCGGAAAGTATCCTGTCCCAAGTGGGGCACTTTTGTGGTTCTTCTGTGGGGGATTCTGGGTTCGAGGGGATGAGGAAGTGGCTCTGGTTATTTGCTACTTAAGCATGTTGGGAGGGTAGTTGCGAGATGCAAAAGCTGTTGTCAGGTTGTTGGTGTAATGGTTCAGGGATTCCGGACTGGAGCAGATTCGTTTGCCACGAAGACCTAGGCTGTAGGGAAGGGACCGTTTGATGTGGAATGGGTGGCAGCTGTCATAATGGAGGTACTGTTGCTTGTTGGTGGGTTTGATGTGGACGGACGTGTGAAGCTGGCCATTGGACAGGTGGAGGTCAACGTCAAGGGAAGTGGCATGGGATTTGGAGTAGGACCAGGTGAATCTGATGGAACCAAAGGAGTTGAGGTTGGAGAGGAAATTCTGGAGTTCTTCTTCACTGTGAGTCCAGATCATGAAAATGTCATCAATAAATCTGTACCAAACTTTGGGTTGGCAGGCCTGGGTAACCAAGAAGGCTTCCTCTAAAAGACCCATGAATAGGTTGGCGTACGAGGGGGCCATCCTGGTACCCATGGCTGTTCCCTTTAATTGTTGGTATGTCTGGCCTTCAAAAGTGAAGTTGTGGGTCAGGATGAAGCTGGCTAAGGTGATGAGGAAAGAGGTTTTAGGTAGGGTGGCAAGTGATCAGCCTGAAAGGAAATGCTCCATCGCAGCGAGGCCCTGGACGTGCGGAATATTTGTGTATAAGGAAGTGGCATCAATGGTTACAAGGATGGTTTCCGGGGGTACCAGATTTGGTAAGGATTCCAGGTGTTCGAGAAAGCGGTTGGTGTCTTTGATGAAGGATGGGAGACTGCATGTAATGGGTTGAAGGTGTTGATCTACGTAGGCAGAGATACGTTCTGTGGGGGCTTGGTAACCAGCTACAATTGGGCGGCTGGGATGATTGGGTTTGTGGATTTTAGGAAGAAGGTAGAAGGTAGGGGTGCGGGGTGTCGGTGGGGTTCAGGAGGTTGATAGAGTCAGGTGAAAGGTTTTGCAGGGGGCCTAAGGTTCTGAGGATTCCTTGAAGCTCCGTCTGGACTTCGGGAATGGGGTTACCTTGGCAAACTTTGTATGTGGTGTTGTCTGAAAGCTGACGCAGTCCCTCAGCCACCTATTCCCAATGATCAAGTACCACTGTCGTGGAACACTTGTCCGCCGGAAGAATGACGATGGATCGGTCAGCCTTCAGATCACGGATAGCCTGGGCTTCAGCAGTGGTGATGTTGGGAGTAGGATTAAGGTTTTTTAGGAAGGATTGAGATGCAAGTCTGGAAGTTAGAAATTCCTGGAAGGTTTGGAGAGGGTGATTTTGAGGAAGAGGAGGTGGGTCCCGCTGCGACGGAGGACGGAACTGTTCTAGGCAGGGTTCAATTTGGATGGTGTCTTGGGGAGTTGGATGATTAGGATTAGGATCATTTTTCTTCGTGGCAAAGTGATATTTCCAGCAGAGAGTACGAGTGTAGGACAGTAAATCTTTGATGAGGGCTGTTTGGTTGAATCTGGGAGTGGGGCTGAAGGTGAGGCCTTTGGATAGGACAGAGGTTTCGTATTGGGAGAGAGGTTTGGAGGAAAGATTAACTACTGAATTAGGGTGTTGTGGTTCCAGATTGTGTTGATTGGAATTTTGAGGTTTTGGAGGGAGTGGAGCTGGAAGTGGGTGATTGAGTAGATGGGATAGACTGGGTTTGTGTACAATGAGAGGAGGTTGAGGTTTGCGTGAAAGGTTGTGAAGAGTGAGTGAGTTGCCTTTCCGGAGGTGGGAAACCAGGAGATTGGATAGTTTTTTGAGGTGGAGGGTGGCATGCTGTTCTAATTTACGGTTGGCCTGTAGGAGGATGCTCTGAACAGCCGGTGTGGATGTGGGAGAGGAAATATCAAGGACTTTTATTAAGGATAGGAGTTGACGGGTGTGTTCATTGGTTAAGTTGATGTGTAGGTGAAGGACTAGGTGGGTGAGGACAATGGATTGGTCGTTTTGGAACTGGTATAGGGACTGATGGAAAGAGGGGTTGCAGCCAGAGATGGGAACTTCAAGTGTGAGGCCTTTGGGGGTAATGCCAAATGTCAGACAAGCCTGAGAAAATTGAATATGGGAGCGTAATCTGGCTAGGGCGAAGGCATGTTTGCGGAGGGAATGTAAATAAAACTTAATGGCGTCGTTGTGGGGGTGTTGTGAGAGTGACATGGTATTAGAAGGTGGAAAGTGTAACATGAGGCTGAAATGAAAATGAAAATAAAAATATATGGGGAGAGATAAAGGTGAACTGGAAAGTAACTGGAGATCTGGTGTGAAAAAAGGCGAGAACGTGTTGGTTACAGCTGGGTTATGTTGGACTTGTGTTGGTAGACGAGGATGTGAACAAAGGTTAGGTGGTTGTGTTGTCGCCAAAACACGTTAAAGGACGGAGAAATTCGGGAAAATTTCAAAAAACTGCGTGTAATATATTAAAAGGAGTGGTTTTGTGGTAGCAGATTATGAAAATGAGGCTAACAATTGTCTGACGAAGAAATAATGACGTTAAACCTGTGGGAAGCGGATAAAAATTATCAGTGATGTGCGAAAAACGGAAATGGAAATAAAGTGAAAGTTATTAGAACTAGCCGAAATGGTTGTTTAAAAGGTGAAAGGAACTGTTTGTGAACTAGAAATGGTGGATTTTATAGCGGCGGTAGTGTTGAAAGCGGCAAAGAAATTTTTTGGTTATGGTTTGGAAGTGGGTTACGTATTACTGAGTATATATAGGCGAGATAAAATTGTATAGCAGATTACGGTAAAAAGGAGAAGGTGAATACAAAGTGAAACTACTGGCAAAAACAGAAAGAGAAAATAAGACGACAGAAAAGATTTCGAAATGCAACAGTGACAATAACAAACGTAATTGTTGGGTTCAAGTTACTGATATCAATATAATAGAGGGAAACATTCCACGTGGGGAAAAATATATTTAAAAACAAAGATGATGTGACTTACCAAACGAAAGCGCTGGCAGGTCGATAGACACACAAACAAACACAAACACAAAATTCAAGCTTTCGCAACAAACTGTTGCCTCATCAGGAAAGAGGGAAGGAGAGGGAAAGACGAAAGGATGTGGGTTTTAAGGGAAAGGGTAAGGAGTCATTCCAATCCCGGGAGCGGAAAGACTTACCTTAGGGGGAAAAAAGGACAGGTATACGCTCGCGCACACACACACACATATCCATCCACACATATACAGACACAAGCAGACATCTCACAAGCAGACATATTTAAAGACAAAAAAATTGGGCAGAGATGGCAGTCGAGGCAGAAGTGAAGAGGCAAAGATGATGTTGAATGACAGGTGAGGTATGAGTGGCAGCAACTTGAAATTAGCGGAGATTGAGGTCTGGTGGGTAACAGGAAGAGATGATATATTGAAGAGCAATTTCCCATCTCCAGAGTTCGGATAGGTTGGTGTTGGTGGGAAGTATCCAGATAACCCAGACGGTGTAACACTGTGCCAAGATGTGCTGGCCGTGCACCAAGGCATGTTTAGCCACAGGGTGATCCTCATTACCAACAAACACTGTCTGCCTGTGTCCATTCATGCGAATGGACAGTTTGTTGCTGGTCATTCCCACATAGAATGCATCACAGTGTAGGCAGGTCAGTTGGTAAATCACGTGGATGCTTTCACATGTGGCTCTGCCTTTGATCGTGTACACCTTCCAGGTTACAGGACTGGAGTAGGTGGTGGTGGGAGGGTGCATGGGACAGGTTTTACACCGGGGGCGGTTACGAGGATAGGAGCCAGAGGGTAGGGAAGGTGGTTTGGGGATTTCATAGGGATGGACGGACGTGTGAAGCTGGCCATTGGACAGGTGGAGGTCAACGTCAAGGAAAGTGGCATGGGATTTGGAGTAGGACCAGGTGAATCTGATGGAACCAAAGGAGTTGAGGTTGGAGAGGAAATTCTGGAGTTCTTCTTCACTGTGAGTCCAGATCATGAAGATGTCATCAATAAATCTATACCAAACTTTGGGTTGGCAGGCCTGGGTAACCAAGAAGGCTTCCTCTAAACGACCCATGAATAGGTTGGCGTACGAGGGGGCCATCCTGGTACCCATGGCTGTTCCCTTTAATTGTTGGTATGTCTGGCCTTCAAAAGTGAAGAAGTTGTGGGTCAGGATGAAGCTGGCTAAAGTGATGAGGAAAGCGCTTTTAGGTAGGGTGGCAGGTGATCGGCGTGAAAGGAAATGCTCCATCGCAGCGAGGCCCTGGACGTGCGGAATATTTGTGTATAAGGAAGTGGCATCAATGGTAACAAGGATGGTTTCCGGGGGTAACAGATTGGGTAAGGATTCCAGGTGTTCGAGATAGTGGTTGGTGTCTTTGATGAAAGATGGGAGACTGCATGTAATGGGTTGAAAGTGTTGATCTACGTAGGCAGAGATACGTTCTGTGGGGGCTGGAAGTCAGAAATTCCTGGAAGGTTTGGAGAAGGTGATTTTGAGGAAGAGGAAATGGGTTCTGCTGCGACGTTGCTTCGAAATTTACCCGAATTTCTCTTTCCTTTAACGTGTTTTGGCGGCAACACAACAACCTAACCTTTGTGCACATCATTGTCTACCAACCCAAGTCCAACATAGCCCAGCTGTAACCAACACGTTCTCGCCTTTTTTCACACCAGATCTCCAGTTACTTTCCAGTTCACCTTTATCTCTCCCCATATATTTTTATTTTCATTTTCATTTCAGCCTCATTTTACACTTTCCACCTTCTAATACCATGTCACCCTCACAACACCCCCACAACGACCCCATTAAGTTCTATTTACATTCCCTCTGCAAACATGCCTTCGCCCTAGCCAGATTACGCTCCCATATTCTATTTTCTCAGGCTTGTCTGACATTTGGCATTACCCCCAAAGGCCTCACACTTGAAGTTCCCATCTCTGGCTGCAACCCCTCTTTCCATCAGTCCCTAACCCAGTTCCAAAACGAACAATCCATTGCCCTCACCCACCTAATCCTTCACCTACACATCAACTCAGCCAATGATCACACCCGTCAACTCCTATCCTTAATAATAGTCCTTAATCTTTCCTCTCCCACATCCACACCGGCTGTTCAGAGCATCCTCCTACAGGCCAACCGTAAATTAGAACAGCATGCCACACTCCACCTCAAAAAACTATCCAATCTCCTGGTTTCCCACCTCCAGAAAGGCGACTCACTCACCCTTCACAACCTTTCCAGCAAACCTCAACCTCCTCTCATTGTACACCAACCCAGTCTCTCCCATCTACTCAATCTCCCACTTCCAGCTCCACTCCCTCCAAAACCTCGAAATTCCAATCAACACAACCTGGCACCACAACACCCTAATTCAGTAGTTAACCTTTCCTCCAAACCTCTCTCCCAATCCGAAACCTTTGTCCTATCCAAAGGCCTCACCTTCAGTCCCACTCCCAGATTCAACCAAACAGCCCTCGTCAAAGATTTATTGTCCTACACTCGTACTCTCTGCTGGAAATATCACTTTTCCACGAAGGAAAATGATCCTAATCCTACTCCTAATGAAACAACTTCCAAGACACCATCCAAAATTGAACCCTGCCCGGAACAGTTCCGGCCTCCGTCGCAGCGGGACCCACATCATCACCCTCTCCAAACCTTCCAGGAATTTCTAACTTCCAGACTTGCATCTCAATCCTTCCTAAAAAACCTTAATCCTACTCCCAACATCACCACTGCTGAAGCCCAGGCTATCCGTGATCTGAAGGCTGACCGATCCATCGTCATTCTTCCGGCGGACAAGGGTTCCACGACAGTGGTACTTGATCATCGGGAATAGGTGGCTGAGGGACTGCGTCAGCTTTCAGACAACACCACATACAAAGTTTGCCAAGGTAACCCCATTCCCGAAGTCCAGACGGAGCTTCAAGGAATCCTCAGAACCTTAGGCCCCCTGCAAAACCTTTCACCTGACTCCATCAACCTCCTGACCCCCACCGACACCCCGCACCCCTACCTTCTACCTTCTTCCTAAAATCCACAAACCCAAACATCCCGGCCGCCCCATTGTAGTTGGTTACCAAGCCCCCACAGAACATATCTTTGTCTACGTAGATCAACACCTTCAACCCATTACATGCAGTCTCCCATCTTTCATCAAAGACACCAACCACTTTCTCAAACACCTGGAATCCTTACCCAATCTGTTATCCCCAGAAACCATCCTTGTAACCATTGATGCCACTTCCTTATACACAAATATTCCGCACGTCCAGGGCCTCGCTGCGATGGAGCACTTCCTTTCACGCCGATCACCTGTCACTCTACCTAAAACCTCTTTCCTCATCACCTTAGCCAGCTTCATCCAGACCCACAACTTCTTCACTTTTGAAGGCCAGACATACCAACAATTAAAGGGAACAGCCATGGGTACCAGGATGGCCGCCTCGTACGCCAACCTATTCATGGGTCTTTTAGAGGAAGCCTTCTTGGTTACCCAGGCCTGGTACAGATTTATTGATGACATCTTCATGATCTGGACTCACAGTGAAGAAGAACTCCAGAATTTCCTCTCCAACCTCAATTCCTTTGGTTCCATCAGATTCACCTGGTCCTACTCCAAATCCCATGCCACTTTCCTTGACGTTGACCTCCACCTGTCCAATGGCCAGCTTCACACGTCCGTCCACATCAAACCCACCAACAAGCAACAGTACCTCCATTATGACAGCTGCCACCCATTCCACATCAAACGGTCTCTTCCCTACAGCCTAGGTCTTCGTGGCAAACGAATCTGCTCCAGTCCGGAATCCCTGAACCATTACACCAACAACCTGACAACAGCTTTTGCATCTCGCAACTACCCTCCCGACATGCTTAAGTAGCAAATAACCAGAGCCACTTCCTCATCCCCTCGAACCCAGAATCCCACACAGAAGAACCACAAAAGTGCCCCACTTGGGACAGGATACTTCCGGGACTGGACCAGACTCTGAATGTGGCTCTCCAGCAGGGATACGACTTCCTCAAATCCTGCCCTGAAATGAGATCCATCCTTCATGAAATCCTCCCCACTCCACCAAGAGTGTCTTTCCACCGCCCACCTAACCTTCGTAACCTGTTAGTTCATCCCTATGAAATCCCCAAACCACCTTCCCTACCCTCTGGCTCCTATCCTTGTAAGCATCCCCGGTCTAAAAACTGCCCCATGCACCCTCCCACCACCACCTACTCCAGTCCTGTAACCTGGAAGGTGTACACGATCAAAGGCAGAGCCACATGTGAAAGCACCCACGTGATTTACCAACTGACCTGCCTACACCGTGATGCATTCTATGTGGGGACCAGCAACATACTGTCCATTCGCATGAATGGACACAGGCAGACAGTGTTTGTTGGTAATGAGGATCACCCTGTGGCTAAACATGCCTTGGTGCACGGCCTGCACATCTTGGCACAGTGTTGCACCGTCCGGGTTATCTGGATACTTCCCACCAACACCAACCTATCCGAACTCCGGAGATGAGAACCTGCTCTTCAATATATCGTCTCTTCCCGTTACCCACCAGACCTCAATCTCTGCTAATTTCAAGTTGCCGCCACTCATACCTCACCTGTCATTCAACATCATCTTTGCCTCTTCACTTCCGCCTCGACTGACATCTCTGCCCAAACTCTTTGTCTTTAAATATGTCTGCTTGTGTCTGTATATATGTGTGTGTGTGTGTGTGTGTGTGTGTGTGTGTGTGTGTGTGTGTGTGTGTGAGTGTATACCTGTCCTTTTTTCCCCCTAAGGTAAGTCTTTCCGCTCCCGGGATTGGGATGACTCCTTACCCTCTCCCTTAATACCCACATCCTTTCGTCTTTCCCTCTCCTTCCCTCTTCCCTCTTTCCTGATGAGGCAACAGTTTGTTGCAAAAGCTTGAATTTTGTGTGTGTGTTTGTGTTAGTTTGTGTGTCTATCGACCTGCCAGCGCTTCGTTTTGTAAGTCACATCATCTTTGTTTTTATATATATATATATCTCAAGAATAGCTTACATAAATGAACATTATAAACATCTTTGAAACTGTTTTCCTTCCATAGCAGCACTTTCCATGCCATTGTTTTTTTACATATAGTACACAGATGTGTATGTACAAGTTTACAACAGTCATTGGTTTGAGCCTGCTATAGAGAGGACGACATTGTTCTCTGAGATTTGCTTTACACATTATATGTTACATTCTTTTCTGCATTCTCAGAATTTTGGTAGTGTAGAAAGCGTCTCCTCACATGAGAAGGCCATAAGTAATATATGATTCCAAGAATCCAAGGTATATTACTCTAAGGAAGCCCATACTAGTCACATCTGTAAGTTCCCACAGCAGATAGTAAATGCTCGAAATCCTTTTTGCATACCTGTCTAACATGTTCTTCACAGTTAAGTTTGGAATCGTATAGATTCCTAACAGTTTTACAGATGTGTTTTCTATGGCTTTGGCAATACTAACAGATGCTGTTTTGCTTTTTCTGGATGACAGTAATTTATTTGATGAGAAGCAGTGGAGGGCAGATTTGAATGGTTCCTGTTTACTGTTGTGCAATGCTGAGATGTTCTCACATGAGAAAAGCACTGTTGTATCATTCCCACAGCATATGAGAGAATGATTTATGTAGAGAGGAAGGTTATTGATAGTGACGATGAAGAATGGCCCAAATAATGAGCTCTGTTGAACATCACCTATAGGCGAATGTTTATTTTTAACTGTGACAAACTGTCTTCTGTCGTGAGGATATGAATCTCTTACTGCTAATTCTGGATTACATAGCCCATTAAACTCTAGTTTTATTATCTGTGCATCAAAGGGAATGCAGACAAATGCTTTGCTTTGATTACATAAGATAAGTAATAGGGTATACGTAAGTGATTGAGATACCTCAGACAATGTTGGTGTGACTGAGACTGGATGGTAACTTTGAGGTACTGTATTTACACAGTTGTAAGAAGAGGTTTTTTTCCCAGTTCATCTTTCAGACAATACAGGGTCACCTCATATTTGCTGATCAAACTTTTGCTGCTGATGTTAACGTTTTTACACTGTTTAACAGAATGTATAGTGGTTGTCCTACATTTGCCAATGAAACTTTGGCTACTGAGGCTACATGCAAATTTATTTTGAAGAATTGAGGACAGAACTGAGCAAATGATACTCAACTTCGAACCAGTCCAAGATTTCCAGATATGCCAAAGCACCTTGATTGACACTGCATGAACAGTCATGTGATGTGACTCACACAGTGCTAATGTAAGTGATAAATGAGAATCTATGAAACAGCTGCTACAAAAAATGAATTGCTCTGCATGAAGTTTGACAATTTTGTAAAACATGGGAGGAAATAGAACCATATTCAATCATTTTAGAAACTCTTGTTGTATTTGAACAGGTTTGGAATGAAGGTTCTCATACATGTATGGATATCATTCTCATACCTGTATGGATATCATGTTCAAACAAAGTGGAAAGATTGTCGTTCAAAAAGTTATTGGATTCTGAACCCAGATCAACATTTTGATTGAGAGACTGTAATGATTTTATAAATGTGTTGTTGTTGTTGTTGTTGTTGTGGTCTTCAGTCCTGAGACTGGTTTGATGCAGCTCTCCATGCTACTCTATCCTGTGCAAGCTTCTTCATTTCCCAGTACCTACTGCAACCTACATCCTTCTGAATCTGCTTAGTGTATTCATCTCTTGTTCTCTGTCTACAATTTTTATCTTCCACGCTGCCCTCCAGTGCCAAATTTGTGATCCCTTGATGCCTCAGAACATGTCCTATCAACTGGTCCCTTCTTCTAGTGAAGTTGGCACACAAACTCCTCTTCTCCCCAATCCTATTCAATACCTCCTCATTAGTTATGTGATCTATCCATGTAATCTTGAGCATTCTTCTGTAGCACCACATTTCGAAAGCTTCTATTCTCTTTTTGTCCGAACTGTGTTACAAAAGAGAAATTTTGTTGCTGTTTATGTATAAGAATACTGGGTAAAAATGTTACTAGCTTTCAATCAATTTTGAACATGATGTTGACATTCTGATGAAAATAGAATGAAAATTTATTGATAATGAAATCATATTATATGTGTGTGCGAGACTAAATTACTGGGGCAAGACTTGTAATAGAGATGGTACCAATAGATGTCAGAAGATGGCAGCTGAAAGCAAGCTCGTGAATTGAACTGAATAATGATATTTATTTATGTATTAGTGGCTGCTGTTGCATAAGACTTGCACCCTAGAAGATATTGCAACCAGTGTAACACAGTTGCTCAAGCACAGCACTGTAGGAGGATTGGAGGGGCAACAGTGATACCACCTTAGCTGTGAACTCAATTAGTATGAGCAGGGGAGTAGTGAGTGGGAAGTAAAGTATGTTGTGCTGTTGGCCAGCCATAAGGATCTATCCTGTATGCTTTGATTTTTAGGAACGTGTATCATGTTTACATTGCAGTTTATCTGGTTATTTTGTATTCAGAATTGAATTGACTGTGAAGGAGACAGTAAAAGTCGAGATGTGGCCAGTGGCATTCTTTGTATTTGTATATGTATTTCTTTGTTGGTCCTGTAAATCATGTTTAAGTACATATTTTGCACAAACGATGTAGGACAAGTCACGTTGGTACAGATATACATCGTCATACACATTGTTATTTTGAAAGAATAAATAATTAAAATTATTCAATATATGTTGAATAATGATGACAAATTTAATACAATAAAATAAAATGATAGACTTATTAAGAATATTTGAGCAATTACACATCACTTTTCTGATACTCTAAGAACTCGGAAACAGAGTAGAATCAGTGGTCAAGCAAGTACTCTTTCAGTTTCACTTTAAACTTTTGTAAATTTTGCATCTGTTTCAAATAGGTTGGCATGTGATTGTATGGCATTATGCCGGTATGATACACTCCTCTCTTACAAATGTTTCTACTTACTGTATTGACAAGTAAGTAATGCTCCTGCCTAGTATCATGAGGGTGGTAATCACAGTTATATTTGAAGATATTTTCATCTTTTAAAATACTTCCTTTTGCGAAATTTAATATTTCATACATATATAAGCAAGGAAGAGGCAGTATACTGAGATTTTTAAATATTGGTCTACAGGAGTCTCTGTACTTAGCATGGTTTATTATTCTAACAATCTTTTTCTGTGGCCTAAATGTTTTGTTTGTACCTACAGAGTTCCCCCAAAAGATAATGCCATACATCAGCAGTGACTGAATACTGCCATGGTACATTGTGATCATAGACGCACGGCTTCTATTTTGTGTGAGGATTCTTACTGCGTACATAAGTGTGTTAAGCTTTTTATTTACATGGTTAAGATGTGTCTCCCATTTTAGGTTCTGCTAAATACGTATATCTAAAAATTTTGTGTCACTCATGGATGAGACAGTTTTTTTCATCAATTTTAAAAATTGGTCTTGCAGGATGTAGTTTCTGTGAATTGTGGAAATTGACTGTCTCTGTTTTTCATTATTTATTATTAGCTTGTTTGTTCTGAACCACTGTGTCAAATTTTGTATTATACCTGTAGCTGTTTTTTGTAGGCTTTCCTCATCACGCGATTTGATTAGGATATTTGTGTCATCTGCAAAAAGTACTGTTGTCCCTTTAGTTATTTTTTCTGACAAATCATTAACATAAAGAATGAAAAGAATTGGCATAAGGACAGGCCCTTGAGGAACTCCATATGTAATGTTTTGTGCATTAATGTAAAAATTACAAATTTTTTGTGTTTTTATGTCTTTGTATATTATTTGAGTGATCTGTTGATGGTCATGAAGGTAGGAATGTATCCACTTGTTTGGCAGGCCTCGTATTCCATAATTACCTAGCTTCTGCAATAGAGTGTTATGATCAATTACATCGAAGGCTTTACTAAGGTCAAGAAATATGCCAGACACATGTTGCTTATTATCTACTGCAGTTATAATTTCATTTAAGAAGGTATAAATAGCTGCCTGTGTTGATCTGACAGTTCTGAATCTGTGTTGCGCATCACTTATTATGTTTTCTTTATTTAGAAAGGCTGTCAGCCTTCTAAGAAATAGTTTTCAAGAATTTTAGCAAAGCCTGACAATACTGATACAGGTCTATAGTTTGCAGCTTCATGTTTGTCCCCTTTCTTGTACAGTGGTATCACTTTTGCTATTTTCAGATTTTTTGGGAATATACCACTCATGAATGATGAATTGAAAATATCCGTTAATGGTTCTACGATATATGTTATACTTGCTTTGATGATAATATCTGGTATTTCATCAGTACCTGCTGAATACTTATTGGGTACCTTTTTATAATGACAGATAATTCCTCAGGTGTTGTTGGAGACATGAATAGGGTTCTTGTAAGAAGTTTTGTATCTGACTGGAGTGTATTGCTGTCTGGTTGCGAGTTGTAATGTTTGGTAATCAGGTGGTGTGCTACATTAGAAAAGTAGTTGTTAAATTTATTAGCCACCACTGTGGGGTTGATTATTTTATTGTTGTTTTCTTGAAGTTCTATATTTTTGTGTGCTAATGATGTAGTACCTGTTTCTCTTTTTATGATACTCCAGCTTGCTTTAGTCTTATTCCTGGAATTTTTTATTTGTTTGTCATTTTCCATTTTCTTTGCTTTTGTTATAACTTGTCTAAGTATTTGTTTATATTGTTTAAAGTAGTTGATAAATACAGGATTTGTGGTTTGCTTTGAGTATTCATATAAGTTCCTTTTATTCTGACATGATATTTTTATTCCTGTTGTGATCCATTTATTTGTTTTGGGCACAGAATTTATAAGTGATGTTTGTTTAGGAAAGGCTGTAAAAAAAAAAATATATATATATATATATGTTTGTATGTGGCCATAAATTTATCAAACTTGTCATCTGTGATGTTTGAACTGTAAACATCAGTCCAGATTTCTCTTCTCTAGAGAGAACAAAAGTAATCTCTGTTTTCATTATTAAACTTCCTCACAATAGTTCTAGTTTTCTGGGATTTCGTGTTTCCTGGAATAGCAATTGTTAGTATATGGGCATTGTGATCACTAAAACCAGTGTTTTCAGTCTGTGTGTTGCAGATACATTTATCTGTGTTTACAAACACCTGATCTATGGTTGTTGCAGATGTAGTGGTTATATGATTTGGGTTGGTTATAGTTGGTTTTAGGTTAAAGGACTTCAGTAAGTCTTTGATTCCATCTTTAAATTTACTGGGTTTGGAGAAATCAACTTTGAAATCTCCACATATGATAATATTTTTTTAAAGGGTGTTGAAGTCCTCTAACAATTCTTCCATATGATTATAAAAAACTTTTTTATCACCATCTGGTGACCTGTATACACAGATGATTACAGAATTGCTAGTTGGCAGTTCTACTATTTTCAGTATTCAGTATTCAGTTTATTCACCATTGACCACTTACAGCGGAATAGGTCTGAACATTAAATATACAATTAACAATAACTTTACAGTAAAGTTTTTACAATTTAATTCTTTTTCTTTTAGGAATATTCTTATATACTAATGTCAATGCTTATTTCAAAATATTCTGTTATCTTATAAAATGGGTGTTTGAGAAGCCAGTCATAAACCTTACGTTTGAAAATATTATTGGTCAGTGACCGAGCAGATGCTGGAAGTTTATTGAAGAGTTTTAAACTCATTATTTTGTGTGAGTTTGCAGTCTTTGTGAGTCTGTGTCTTGGTATGTCAAAGTCCAGTTTGCCTCTGGTGTTGTGGGGATGTATGTTCTCTCTGGTCTCAAACTCATTTAAGTTGCTTTTGACATAAAGCAGTGCTGTGTAGATGTATAGATTCACCACAGTTAATATCATGTGCTTGATAAAGAGGGGACGGCAGTGTTCCTTGGGCTTAGCTTTGCTTATTATTCTGATTACTTTTTTTTGAATTTTCAGTATTTCACTGACAAAGCAAGAATGTCCCCATAACAATATGCCGTAGGAAATGTGTGACTGAAAGAGGCCAAAATATACCACCTTTAGATACTCATTAGTGACTACATCTGTCAGTCTCCAGATGAGATAACACACTCTTGCTATTCTCTTGCAGATATGGCTAATGTGTTCCTCCCAGTTTAATTTTGAGTCAATGTGGAATCCCAACAATTTTATTGATTTGCTTTCAACAGCTGTAGTTAAACCCAGAATTAGTTCTTGTGTTTTATCAGGATTACACAGGAGTTCATTAGAAGAAAACCAATCCATTACTAGTTCTAGTTTTTCCTGTGTTGCCTGATGCAGTTCTGTTGTGTCATGGTGTGTATTGAGCAACGTTGTATCATCAGCATAACACACAACTGAATTTGCTCCTACGTGGTAAGGTAAGTCATTAATTGCAATGATAAATAGAAAAGGACCTAGGACCGAGCCCTGAGGCACTCCAGTCCGAACTTCCTTCAGTGAGGAGCATCTATTTTTAATTGATACATACTGTCTCCTGTTACTTAAGTATGATTCGATTACATCCAAAGATGGTTTGTGTATGCCATAAAATTCCAGTTTTGCAAGTAGGGTGTTAGATGGTATGCAGTCGAAGGCTTTGCTAAGATCGCACAGTACGACTGATACTAGATCCTTATTTTCGAATGCAGTTAACACCTGGTTAACAACTTCAGTGACAGCAGTAGTGGTGTTTTTACCATGCTGATATGCAAACTGTCTGTTGGAGAGGAGATCATGCTTATCAAAATAGTTATTTAGTTGACTGTACATTACATATTCAAAAACTTTAGAGAAAATTGGGACAATAGAAACTGGTCGATAGTTTTGGGGCAGATGCTTATCTCCCTTTTTAAAGACTGGTATTACTTTAGCAGTTTTGAGTGCATCTGGGAAAACTCCAGATTCTAAACACATATTAAAAATGAAAGAAAGAGGTTGACAGATAAGGTGTATTATTTTTTTCATTACATAGTTAGAAAACCAATAACAGTCCATACTTTTTGAGTTGGTGAACCTTGCCACAGCTTTTACAATATCCTCTGGGGTGACAACATTCCAGTGGAAAGTATACATACTATGGGGTACAGCACCAAGATGATCTAGTGCACAAGTGCCATTTTGCTTGATTTTGTTTTTCAGCTCACTCACTGAGGTTAGGAAGTAATTATTTACTTCTTCTGGGACCAGCATTGCATCTTGTGTACGGGTTTGTGAATTATATTGGTTGATGATATCCCACGCTGCTTTACATTTGTTGGCAGCACTTTCAATGTAATGTTCACATGCTTGTTTTTTGGCCAAGGACAGTTTGTCTTTGTAGATTTTTTTACATTTTAGATAAGCTCTATAAGAAGTATTATCTAGCTCAGGTCCTTGTTTACAAGAATTTTTATATATTCTGTACAGTCTGAGCATCTCCTCCCTAGTGAGAGCTAGCTCATCTGTATACCATTTTAGCTGTTTGTTTTTCTGTTTATGCTTAGGGCTACTTTTGATTAATGGTGAGCAGGAGTACCATAACTCTATGAGTATTTCCAGGAATTTGTTAAACACCATTTCACCAGCACCCTTTCCAGGTTGTGTGTTGTATACAAAGTCCCAGTTAACATAAGATATTCTGTCAATAAATAAATTAATATATTCATCTTTCTGCCCTCTTACCCATGTGGCATTAGACTTGATTCTGGCTGATTTAGGCAACTGATCACAGGAGAATGTTAAAATCAATGGTTCATGATCAGCTAGGGCTCCACTGGCAAGTCTGACGTCGTACATATCTCTAGAAAGATTTACTATAATATTATCTAAGCACGCCTTATCCCGTGTTGGTGTGTAATTTGTACATTGTAAATTTAGTGATCTTAAGATATTAAAAAACGTTCTAGTAACATGTTCATCACTGTTGGCCATTTCAATGTTGAAATCGCCACAGATAATTAGTTTTATGTTAGATTTTAGTATTTTCCTCATAAGCAGCTCAAATCTTTCGAAAAATATATTTACATCTCCTCCTGGTGATCTATATAAGCTAACAATTATAGTATTCTCTTCGTTTAGTCTTATACAGCTAAATTCTCCATCTAGTTCTGTACAGTAAGAGCTAACATCTATTTTAGTAAACATTATACTATCTTTAACAAATATTAGGGCACCTCCATTCTTTCTTTCACTTCTACACATAATGTCTCCAACAGCATACCCCTGAGGAACAAAATATTGTACTTGATCGTCTGTCAGCCAATGTTCTGAGATACAAACAACATCAACGTTTTCAATACTGCAAAAATGTTCTAATTGTAATACTTTGTTCCTAATGCAGCAAATGTTCGTTTGCATCACAGTAACAGATTTATCTTTATTGCTTATTGTCTGAGAACACTCTCTCATTCGAATGTCGCTTTTAGCACCTAGTTCAAGTACAGGAGGTTTATTACCCGCCGATTCACAAACTTTTATACTAAAAAATGACGTACATTCCAGGTATTACTCAAACCGCTACTTTCGTAGATCGTTTTATTCCGTGTGAGTCTTTCTTTAATTATTTCATTGACACGTTCGCACACAAACTTTTTCCCTTCATAGTTTAGGTGGTGCCCGTGTCTGGTGTGAAGGTTACGCTTAAGTTTACTTATATCGACCACAGCACAATTGGCGTATTCAGAGCACAGTTTCTTTATTTTAATATTTGTTCTTCGAATTTCTTTATTAACGCACGAACTATAGATTAGATCGTGCCTATGAGGCACTGTAGCAACAACTGTGTTCTTTGATTTATTTTTTTCCAGAAAGTTCTGAAGCACTTTTACGCAGACATCTGCTTCATTTTTCGCAACATCATTTGATCCCGTTATGCATACGACGAAGTCATGTTCTTGCGTGGATTTTGTTTGAATGCAAGCATCTAAAACGTGTTTAGTTCCCGCTCCAGGTTTAACAACACTGGTCACTGCTAAGTCTCGATTTATTTCTCGAAACATACTTGATAAATTCCTGCCATGGCTATCTGTTAGAAAAAGCACACTGTTATTTTTACCTGTTGTTTCCCGTTTATCAACATTTTCCCCAGAGTGACCATTCGTTTTCAGCGCATTGTCTTTTGAATGGTCTGGATAATTTACACTGTCTTTAACACCGTCACTGGACTGCAGAACACCGTATTTGTTTTTATCCGTAAATGTAACTGCTGTTGCAAAGTTCGTTTTTATTTTTCCAGCTAATGTCCTACCTTTGTGTCTCACTTCTGTCCACTCGGACGATTTGTGCCTTTCGTCAGGTGCCACTTCGGATGATTTGTTCTTCAACCGTAGTTCCCGATTTTCATTCTTGAGTGTGGTGATTTCGCTTCTTAAAGTGTTGACTAAGAATTGTAGACCTGAAACTCGTTCACTTAAATTTGTTATTTCGACGTTACAATTCTCGCACACTCCCTTTTTTAGTACATAACTGTAACTTTTTCTCGTCTTAGGGTTACACACTTCTACACTCGCGGCCATTTTACGAATACTATGTCTCTTTCTTTAGATAAGCTGTCAAATTTGGTTATGTTAGTGAAGTCTATATCTTCTCAAACATATTTGCAGCTACCACCATGCCTGAGTACTTCTCTACAAAATGTGGCAGCTAATTTAAACTGAGGTAGGTATGCTAGTTCTATCATGGCTTTATTTAGCCAGTGCTCAGTAAAGCATAAAACAGAAATATCACTCATATCATTTAACAAGATTTGTATTTCATTCAGTTTATTGGAAAGAGACTGAACATTCTGATGGAACAATTTAAAGTATGAAGCAGGGACTGTATCGTGTCTTGCTTGACCACTTACCTCTTTTATACATCTAATATTGTTAGCTGTAAAAAATCCTCCTTGATTTGAGGTGTGGGTGGTGTCTTCTTGCTAGCTGGTTCCCTGGATTCTGGGCCCTGCCTTTCGTTTGCTGTGGTGCTTCTAATGGTAATCCACTTGTCAAAGCAATTGTTTCATTTTAGGCATGGTTTTCACATTGTATCTATTTTGTTGAAACACTGATTTCTTCAGGTAGACTGGTCAATTCAGAGATACAAGCATCTGGTTTGTACAACTGTTAATTTTAATTAATGAAGACAGTCTATTGTACTGCTGTGTAGTCAATGGTCACTGTGATGTATGGTGGAAATGGAACAGGATGTTAAAGACATTGGACGTATGCAGCCAATGAGACAGCAGCGAGCAGACAAAATGTTTGGAAGCAAGACACAGTCCAACATTCTCACATCACTAAATAAACGAAATCCTATTTGTATATGCATAAAACCAGCTGTGCTCTCAGACTGCAAGCTAACCACAGCCCCAGAAATTGCAACATATTCAGTAGGATCAGTCAAATTTTTGTGACAGTGAAGATAAAAATTTCGCAGCTGTGCTATAATGATGATGATGAGTAAAAAATACTGGTACTCCAGATGACAGGGTTGATAAGTGAAAAATGTAGAAAAGAAAACAGGCTGCAAATTAATTTAAACAATTTTTCTTCGTTTATTTTATTCCTCCTTATATTATCAAAACGTAAACAATCAATAAATGGCATAAATTTAGCATAGGTATTATGTTAACTTTTTAGACAGATACAATAACTGTTTGCAATTTTGGTTAGTCAGGATATGTTAAAAATAATTTTTTCTCAAGAAGCCCCTTGAAAATGGGGTCACCATCTAATCAGGGTTGTTTTATACTTGGATAAATGTGGTATATGTTGATCATTCTTTTTTAACTACTAGAGAAACTTTAGAAATTTTTGAGGGAATCTGGAAACACTCAAGATGTCAACATTTCTTAGGTATGGAAGCCAATGGTCTACATATTAAATCTATTGTTGTCTTTATCATGTAATTGGACAGCCAGTAACAGCCCATACTTCTAGAGTTTGATAGTTTTGAGACCTCTTTTAATTTCAGTGGCTGTGATACTTTATCAAATAAAACATGATCTTCTGGTGGATGGACACTGAGTAAATTTCATGCAGATGTGGCTGTAGGAAGTAATAAATGAAATACAGTAGTTAGAAGAAGCAACAATCTCAACTTCTACTGATTACTAGTAAGAGTGACGTCCATTTGTCTGGCAAACTGTAGTCCTGCTACGGACAGCTGGACCCATAGTGCATCTGCTAATCTTCACCTATTGGAATGTAGAACTAATAGAACTCCATTCTAGATACTCTGGAGATACACCATCTGGCTGAAAGGTATTTGTGTAAATTTTCCCCCTTTCCAAAAGTGTACATATATGACTCACTATGGCAGTCATACTACTGGCCAATATGCAGTGTCCTCTAACACATTCAGCACACCACAGCAGAGGTTTTTCTTCAAAGCCAATGATGATGGGTGATGTTATCAGTAAGGATTCATCAACAGAACCTGTTGTCCAACTTTGTACGGAGGTAACTTACTGACACACTGCCCTGTCTGTTCCTGATGCTTTCAGCACCTTTGCATCCACTTTTCTTCACTCTCTATGACACATAGTAAAGAAGTTTCCAAAAATATTGCACTGAATCCCCATGTTTCCCAAATAGAGGTTTTTCTACCTCAAAAGGCAGAGGCATCTTCCTTCCGTATACTATTTGATAGGGTAAGAGCACAATACTGCAGTGTTCTTTACTGTTATATGCTGATACAGAATACGGGAGCCACACTCCATCATTTGGTTGATGTTCACTTAAAAACTTAAAATTTGGAAATTGTATGATGAAAGTGGTCTCTTCTTCCATTTGAAGGGATCTTCTAATGCTAAGCTTGTGAATACTTAGCAAACTTGGTAACTTTTTCATCAGATCGGACATAAAGTTGATAGCCTGAAATGATTATTGTGCCAGGAACACAAAATTCTAGTAGTGCTGTGGAATTCTGTTGAATGGTCTGGCAACAGCCATCACCACTATTTCAAATTCTTTGGATGGTTCTGCCAACCTTAGCAGTTGATGTCTGAGAGTGGCATGTTGTGTGCCTGATATATGGTTTCTAACCTATTATTCTAAGTTGTGCTGCTGGTCCTTAGCCTACATTTTTTGGATACTCGTCAATCAGTTGCTATCCAACCTCCAAGACCTGCCAAAACATTGTAATATGCATGCCTTAGTATTTTCCACAGTTTCTCATTCTGTGCAACAAGCCTTTGTGTGTCACAGACCATGGCTGCACCCCAAATTCTGCAGTCAGTATTAGCAGACCATGCCTCTTGCCACTCAGCAATGCTCTTACCCACTGCTCACAGTTCTCTTACTCACAGTAATCTGGCTGAAGAGTGTTTTAATCCTAGAAACCACTTCAACACAGCATGGCCTGTCACAACTTAAAATTTTCTTCCATGCAGGCAACAATGTAAGTACATAATAAAGTTGTCAAATAATTACACTGCGCGTATTAAACTGCCACTGGTATTATTTGCCATCTGTATCTTGTCTGAGAATTCATCTGACAGCCAAACAACTTGCATCACATAATAAAATTAGTTTTTAAAGTTGGAAACACCAATAATGAGATTCTCAATAATGCTCATTTTACCTTGTGAAACACAGACTGACAGACAGTGGACCACTGAATTTTTGCTCCTGTCCTCAAAGAACAGTATAATGGCTCAGAAACTTTGACATAACATTGAAGGATTTTTCTGTGTTTATTACAAAGTCCTAGAAATGACTGAAGCAGCTTTTTCTGTAGTGGAAAGAACTCATGTATAGTAGAAATTAAATCTGGTTCAGTTTCCACTTGCTCTTGACTAATTTGCAGCAAAATGACATTTATCAATTCACATTGTTAAATGTGCTGTACAGTCTGTTGAATAACTATTCCAAGAACTGTACATGCTCTTCCATACCTTAGAAAATGGAATTATGTAGTCAAGCTAAGCCATCCATTGCTTTGGTTTTAGTCAGCACACTATCTAACAGGCTTTGGAAAGTAACTGGTGTAGTTTTTAAGCCCAATAGCACCCAGTGATATTGATTGCACTTCCATGGGACAGTGAGTGTTCCGGTAGTATTTGACCAATCTGTAAGAACTACTTGCTACTAGCAATAACGATTTTCAAGTCCATCATTGAATAGTATGTACACAGACCCAAACTGTTCACACCCTCTGTTACATTTGGTATAGGATATGCATCAGTTGCTGTTTGTATGTTCAGTTATTTGTAGTTGCATCAAAAGCTATACTTCCTTGTTCCATCTGATGACTTTTTGGCCAACAATTAGAACAACTGACCCTACGGGTTATCACTACACTCAATAATGCCATAAGCAACCTGTTGATCGAGCAGTTCTTCCATTATACACGGTAGGTTTTCAGGATTTTGTATAGTTTATCATGAATTGGACCATTACTACCCACTGGTATTATATGTTGCTTTGCTGTTGTTGCTGGTAATAGTCCACCAGGATTTAAAAAAGTCTGCATCATAGCACTGAAGCTTCGACCACTGTTCTGTTTTTTTCCACAAAGCAAATCACCCTTTCATGTAATGTAGGTGCATTGACAGTCTGCATGGGACTAAGGGCTCCACTCATCATACCTAAATCATCATCCTGCAGGATGTCCAAGTTGAATTCCTTGGCAGAAAGACCTCATCTGTGCCAAAGTTATCCACACACCTCAGGACTATAGAATCTTGAACTACTTCTCTTACTCTTGCTATATTACTATGCAGAAAATAATAAAAGGTATTAATTTCCTTAGTGGACTCCAGCAGCTGCACAGCACACATCATCTCACTTAATAGCTCATAACCTACATTCACCAAGACTATCATTTCTGTATCACTTGGTACCGTACCGTGCGAACTGAACTTTTGTGGACATGTCTCTGGTTATTTGGTACCATCTTTATAACACGTGAAACTTGTGACAATGTCACACTAGTAGTGTTGCCCCATATCCAGAAAATCTAGGTCCAAGACCACACAGTATCCATCACTATGTAATGCTGAAAATTTCTTGCTCCTAGAATGAAACTAAGCCATGTTGATCCCAATGACAACACATCACTGTCTCCTACTCCACACCACCTATATCATGTAGTCTCATAATGTCCCCTGGAAATGCTCATAAAAAATACATCCATAATCGAGCCTCCAGCAGAGTAAGTCTTACCAGTTTTGGTGGTTTACCTTAACGCATAGCTTTGTGCATTGACCTTCATAATTATGTCCGAAAATGCTTCTACAGATTGATTCCATTTCTGCAACAACCCATTAAGCTGTTCTCTAAAAGACATCACTCCATTCTGTTTGCAATACAATTGGGAAAGACCTTAATAAGCTGTTCAGATGTCTGTTGATTAGTCAATCCCTCACAGTACATGACGATATTTTCGTGTAATAATTCAATTGTAACTTAGCAAACTAGCCAGTTGAGACATGCCTGCATATGGCTTATTTAGGGCAGCTTTCAAATTGCTAATAAATACTGACACATTCTCAGAGAATCTGCCCATAAAAGGAGGCTTCAAATTAGCTGCAAAAGGATCCATAGGAAGTATAGAGATACTCAGCAAGGCTTTTATCTCTTCTGACTCTGCTAGCCATTAATGAGTGTGGACTAGCTAAGTGCCAAAGGGCTCCTGTGATGCAGTATTACTTCTCCATAGCAGAGTTGCTGAAAAATATAGCCATGCTACTTGCAATTTCAAAAATTCAATCACTTCATGCATTTGTGCTGTACACATTTCCATTACTTGTGCAATCTTCATTTGATGATACAAAAAAATAAGCTGGATCACCACAGTAAACAAACAACCAGGGACTGACTAAGATTAAATCTTACATGTAATACTTGTAGATAATTTGGCTATAGAGTGCAACTGTTCTCTGACTCTTGTCAGGCCATCATACAGTGTAACTGGCATTGTCATTGTGTGTGGCAACTTGTTACTAGACAAACTGCAACAGTGACACCTAACTGAATGCTGATAGTGTTCTCTACAGCTGCTCCTAAACTGTGAAAGGCCCGCAGGTTTGTGCAACTTCAGCAAAGAAACTTTTAAGTTGAGGTGAGCATCCTGTGCTTGTAACACAGAAAACAAAGTCAAAACCAAGAATCACTCACAAAAGTGTAGTACTGGACTGTGAGAACAGACAGAAGTTGCCTCTGATAGCAGATGACTTCTGTTACCAGATGTAATATCGGTAGAGCTGGAACATTGGGTGGCCTCTGAGGGCTGGCTGGGTTCAGGAGGCTATCCAACTGTCACATCAGGTGTGAAGAGTTGATTCTGGTCTGATGCCTGTGGGCATTAGTAAAGCAGCATTAAGACACAAAACTGATATTGTCGATAGAGTACAATGCTCAATGTTTCTACACTCCAGGCAGCTGTCTTTGGCCCGGACAGAGGCAGGAGGCATCCATCTGGTACATGCTGACTGCCTTTTGTGGTGGTAGCATCAGCTCTGGCTGTGAGATGGCACCAGGCCTGTCAGTGCAGTGCAGCAGACACTTCTAAAAAGTGCCTTAGTAACTGGATATATTCTGTGCAGGCTTGATCCATGAAACATTATGTACCTTCCTGTCTTATCTTTCCTTTATACTGCATAAGTCTGAACATTTCAGTACCTACCCCTTCTGTCTGGAGTGACTGATGATGGCTTTTAACCTTGGGATCTAGTTTTGATTAACTTCTGTGATTATATTAGATTAGATTAGTACTTGTTCCATAGATTATGAATAAGACACTTCCTAATGATGTGGAACATGTCAGGTTAATAAAAGGTGTCTGTACAAGATAATACATTACACAAAATATTACATGACACTTAAGATTTTTATTTTTTTTATTTCTGTGGGGGTTGGGGAAATTATCCACTTACTACATCCAAAAATTCATCTAAAGAGTAGAAGGAGTTGCCATTAAGAAATTGTTTTAATTTCCTTTTACATGCTGTATGGCTATCTGTCAGACTTTTGATGCTACCAGGTAAGTGACCAAAGACTTTTGTGGCAGCATAATTTACCCCCTTCTGAGCCAAAGTTAGATTTAACCTTGAGTAGTGAAGATAATCCTTTCTCCTAGTGTTGTAGCCATGTACACTGCTATTACTTTTGAATTTGTTTAAATTGTTAATAACAAATTTCATAAGTGAATAAATATATGTGCGAGGCTACAGTGAAGATCTCTTAGCTCTTTAAATAAGTGTCTGCAGGATGATCTTGGATGAGCTCCAGCAATTATACTGATTACACGCTTTTGTGCAATGAACACTCTTTTACTCAGTGATGAGTTACCCCAGAATATGACGCTCTATGAAAGCAGAGAATAAAAATAGATGTGGTAAGCTAATTTACTGAGATGTATATGGCCAAAATTTGCATTGACCCTAATAGCATAAGTAGCTGAACTCAAACGTTTCCACAGATCTTCAGTGCATTTTTTTCAGTTCAACCCTTCATCAGTGCATACACCTAGAAATTTTGAATATTCTGCCTTAGCTACTGATTTTTGATTGAAGTCTATATTTATTAATGGTGTCACTCTATTTACTATGTGGAACTGTATGTACTGTGTTTTGTCAAAGTTTAATGAGAGCCCATTTGCAGAGAACCACTTAATGATTTTCAGAAAAACATCATTTACAATTTCACCACTTAATTCCTGTCTGTTGGGTGTGATAGCTATACTTGTATCATTGGCAAAAAGTACCAGCTTTGCATCTTCATGAATATAGAACAGCAAGTCATTAATATATATTAAGAACAGCAGAGGACCCAAGACCAAACCTTGTAGCACCCCATTCTTGATTGTTCCCCAGTTTGAGAAATCACCAGTTTTTTGCATATTATGTGAACTGCTTATTTCAACATTCTGCGCTCTTCCAATTAGGTATGATTTAAACCATTTAGGCACTGTCCCTTTCATACCACAGTACTTAAGATTACTTAGAAGTATTCCATGATTTACAGAATCAAAAGCCTTTGAGGGATCACAAAAAATCCAAACAGGTGACTTCTGGTGTTTTTCACATTCAGTAACACATGGGTCTGCAACATTTTTAAGATACTACCCGCTCACGTGCACACACTTGAGATGCCCAAATGCTGTTCTGTCAGTCATGACCCGAGAGTTAATAGACATAAATTAATGTCACGCAGCAGTTAATTGTATCAAAAACACATTACCCAACATCCACGCGAAAGGATCTCCAAGTTAATGTCACGAGGAGTGCAAAATTGCTAATTTAATAATTGTGGAAGGGGCTAGGCTATTCCCGTAACCAAGTGAACTTCCCATAGCTACATGAAATTAACATTTTCGTGACTAGAACAGCCTCTTACATCATACATGTGACAAGAAGTTGGGATAGGTAAAATTTTCATGTATATTCTAGTTTATTACAATTATTCAATGATCTCCCAAACTTTCTAAGCTCAAAACAAAATCCTTACTGACTGAGCTCTGATTAACTTTACATTCTATACTCTTTCAAGAAACAGCTGAATTGTAATATTACTGTAGCAGACCATAATCACAATAAAAGTGTGGGTGGAAGTATGTTGTATTTGGTCCCACTTCTACATGTTCCAGAAATAAGCAAGCAAATGTTCATTTATTTTGGAATATTATCACAAACTATGTGCTTAGGAGATGCAGAGACAGAAGTAGATTATGCTGTGTAGATGTCCATATGGGTACAATAAGTTTCCCTCACTAACACGAGATGAGGATAGCATACATGTTTGAAATGCAAATTAGAGCCGCATAATTTAATATGCGTAAGGATACAACTACTTGTCTACTATGACCCTAGTTACTAAGTTTGCATACGTATGCTATGGTCATGCTGTTAGTACCAACATATGGACACAGTGAAATTTCATCCTCTTTTGTCCATTATTGCTCAATGATGATAAATTCCAAAATATTTTACCTACATAGTTATGCATGATATCATTGAAACCTCTGTGAAAAGGTCTGCACACTTGCCTTGCTTAAAATGAATCTATATAAAATTCGCAAATATGTGGTAATAATGTGCTGCCCACAGGACATGTTTCAAATAAGTGATGATTTCTTAGACTTAAGTGATGAGTCCATTCTCTATGTGTCAGTCATATAAGTTAACATGAAAATGCTGTTAGATTGTTTTAGCTGAGGTATGTATTGAATTAAAGAACCACATATTGGCTGGACTTGGAGGTTATAGCTCACACAAATAAATCTAATTAACATCTGAATTAAACACACACATCATTTTATTTCTACCATCTCTTAATAAATGGTGACTTTAACAGCGTGTTTCTTAAAGGGCCTCCTAAGCTAGGACAAAGTCTGGAACTGTAATTATGTCAGCGCAAACAAAGTGGAGTTTAAAATGAGCATTTACTCCAAAACAGGTCAAATAAATTAATTCGACAGCCCTACATTTTATCGTGGATCAATTCTATCTAGTAACATGAGGAAATTAAACCTGATCATGAATTATCAAAACTTTTTTCTTAGAAGACTGCAGAGCTTTGCAAAATGCGTTAGACACTCACCAGGTCCTGGACAGCTTTGCCACTCAGGCCGCCTGAGATTTTGTGGGGTAATTGGAAAGAAGACAATTGCCACTAGCTGCTCTTCCCCCATGGGTAGCTGGCCATTCTCTCACTTGAGGCAACCTCTCTGAATCTGCTTTGAGACTGGAAGTAATTAAGTTGGTACCCAGAACCTACACCACTATACTACCCTCGAACCCTGATGAAGCACAAATGAAATGAGCTTCCAAACCTCGTTATTTTTGCAGTGTCACACAGGAAGAAGAGAATAGAATGGAAGGGAAGGAAGACAGGCAGCATTTAAAGAAATATATATACGTGAGCCTTTTGTGTCACCATTGGCAGAGCAGTCAACTTCCAGTAGTAAAACACAGTTAGTTGCTGACCAAATTATGCCACCCCCCCCCCCCACACACACACACAGAGTGAACATCACAAGAGTGGGAAATACTATCTCCTTTCACCGTGATTTCACTTGTGCTGTCAGAGTCAGCTGGCAACTTTGGAGTGAGAGCCTGGGGATCTGGACTTGGGCATCCAAGACAGCTTGCCTCCTCGTAACAATGGGAGAACAGCTGAATTTTGCTGAATGGGAACCAGGGTCCCTCAGGGTAGAAGGCAGCAACAGTCACATTGGAGGCCTCCAAATGGTCTGCTAAGAGTCTGAGTGAACTCCAAAAGTTTTTCAGTAGAGGAAACCAATTAAATATGCCAGAATTTCAATCAAGAACTGATTCTAGTATTAATTACTTAAAAGTAGATGCCATCAGTTTAGTGAAGCAGCTGAAATCACATAATAAAGAAAAGTCCTCCAATCCAGATTATACAGGGTGATTCAAAAAGAATACCACAACTTTAGGAATTTAAAACTCTGCAACAACAAAAGGCAGAGCTAAGCACTATCTGTCGGCAAATTAAGGGAGCTATAAAGTTTCATTTAGTTGTACATTTGTTCGCTTGAGGCGCTGTTGACTAGGCGTCTGCGTCAGTTGATGCTAAGATGGCGACCGCTCAACAGAAAGCTTCTTGTGTTATTGAGTACGGCAGAAGTGAATCGACAACAGTTGTTCAGCGTGCATTTCGAACAAAGTATGGTGTTAAACCTCCTGATAGGTGGTGTATTAAATGTCGGTATAAACAGTTTACAGAGAATGGGTGTTTGTGCAAAGGGAAAAGTTCTGGACGGCCGAGAACGAGTGATGAAAATGTAGCACAAATCCAGCAAGCATTTGTTCACAGCCCAGGAAAATCGACTCGCAGAGCTAGCAGAGAGCTGCAAATTCCACAATCAACTGTATGGAGAGTCCTACGAAAAAGGTTAGTTATGAAACCTGAATGTCAACTACCCGAGGCGATGGATCGGCCGCCAGGCAGCCCGTGACAGAACACTTCATCACTGGCCTCCAAGAAGCCCTGATCTTACCCCCTGCGATTTTTTCTTATGGGGGTATGTTAAGGATATGGTGCTTCAGCCACCTCTCCCAGCCACCATTGATGATTTGAAACGAGAAATAACAGCAGCTATCCAAACTGTTACGCCTGATATGCTACAGAGAATGTGGAACGAGTTGGAGTATCGGGTTGATATTGCTTGAGTGTCTGGAGGGGGCCATATTGAACATCTCTGAACTTGTTTTTGAGTGAAAAAAAAACCTTTTTAAATACTCTTTGTAATTATGTATAACAGAAGGTTATATTATGTTTCTTTCATTAAATACACATTTTTAAAGTTGTGGTATTCTTTTTGAATCACTCTGTATATCATTTAGATCACTTTGAGTATACTGATATAATATCTCCACATTTCAAAATCTTATACAACTGCTCACTTGCTGAAAGCCACACAGATCACACCACTAATTAGGGAAGGAACGAAGAGTAATCCGATGAATTATGGACCCATGTCATTGACTTCTGTTTGCCACAGTATTTTGGAATATATACTGTATTTTAACATTGTTTATTTTATTTATTTATTTATTTATCATCATCCCAATGATCACATTTGTGATATAGGATTTGTCAGGGTACATTTTAACAACTATATAATATCTTTACAAAATTTGTATCTGTGCTGAATTCATATTAATCTATCTTATGTTTAATACAATATACAACTAATAAGTGTTTTTATAACATAATTTATTATGCACTGATGTAATTTCATTTGTCACATTAACTTAAACATATATTTTATACAGTTGCGCAGAGATATTCACTTATGCTGTAATAGCATTTGTCAAGCATGTGGTTCTTTAGAACAGTTTTAAATTTATCCTCATTTTCCAGCTCTTTGATATGTTTTGGTAGTGCATTAAAAAGTTTGATGCCTTGATTACATACATGTTTCTGGCTTCAGGTCCTTGTTACAGCTTGTATGTGGAGATCTTTACATTGCCGTGTATCGTAATTATGGAAGTCTGTATTGGTTTTCATTTTGTCCTGATTTCTTTTGATCACCACCAGACATTTCAGAATGTATAATGATGGAATTGTTAAAATTTTCAATGCTTTGAAAAGGGGCCTACAATGTGTTTGAGGTGGGCTGTGGGTCATTATCCGAATAGCACGTTTTTGGAATTTGAAAATCTCATTTAGACGACAATTTGTTTTTCCCCAGAATACTATCCCATAGGATGCAATGGACTGAAAATAGCCAAAATATACTAATCTGGTACAGTCATTACTACAAACTCTTGAAATTATTCTAAGCACAAAACATGCTGAATTTAGTTTTAGTGCTACGTTCACCACATGGTCCTTCCAATTAATCTTCTCATCAATGTGCATACCCAGGAATTTTGCACACTGTACTCTTTCAAGTTGTTTGCCCTCCATGGTGGGATTTACGTCACCCTGTTCACTTATTTTTCCATATTGCACATAATTAGTTTTTTTGCATTCAGTGTTAGCTTGTTAGCACTAAACCATTTTTGTATATCTTGTAGGACATGGTCCACAGTACTGTGCAATGACTGCTTCATATCACTAACTATTAAACTAGTATCATCAGCAAATAACATGATTCTAGCTTTTCTCTCTGACACCTGAATATCATTAATGTAAATGAGGAACTGCAAGTGGCCTAATACACTTCCTTGGGGTACTCCTACTGTGACCTCCCTTGGATCTGATCTTAGTTTAATTTTTTGATTAATATTTGGTGCTGTAATTTCAACCACCTGCATCCTCTTTTCCAGATAAGACTCAAACCACTTTTTTACCGGTCCTCTGATACCTATAGCTTCAAGCTTTCTCAAAAGTATGCTGTGGTCAACAGTGTCAAAGGCTTTTGACAAATCTAGATTTATCCCAACTACACTATTTCCCTCTTCCAATTTAGTGATTATTTCTTTTGTGTATTCTAGTACAGCTGTTTCGGTACTTCTCCCAGCTTGAAATCCATGCTGATTACTGTTTATCAGATTGTGCATATTAAGATAATGTGTGACTCTGTATTTCATTAGTATCTCTAAAACTTTAGAGAAAGTTGGGAGGAGTGAGACAGATCTGTAGTTTTCTATTTTAAGTTTATCACCCTTTTTCAACAGGGGAATGACTTTAGAAATTTTCAGTTTTTGTGGAAATACGCCCTCAGCCATTGACAAGTTTGCTATGTGCGCCAATGGTTTCGCTATCTGATTAGCTGTTTTCTTTACTAATATTATTGGCACCTCATCTACTCCAGCTGACATCTTGGACTTCAGACTTTTAATCACTTTTAAAACTTCCTTTTCTTTTGTTGGAACTGCCATCATACAGCTGGCTGCCTTGGGTGCTTCCATCTTACTCTGCTCCCCAAGATTCCTGCTTAATGTCTGGGGTACATTTAAAAAGTAATTATTTATATAATTAGGCATGGCATATTTATCTACCATTTTATTCTCCTCATCTTTTAGAATAATTTCCTTGTCTTTGGTAGGTACCCCAGTTTCTTTTCTCACAACTTCCCATGCTATTTTAGTTTCATTTCTGGACTGTTTTATTTCCATATTATTACTTAATAACTTTGCATTTGCAATTACGCTGCAGTATATTTTCCTATACCTCTTTACATATTCTATATAATCAATATTTGTACACTTCCTCAACTCTGAATTCAGTTTTTTCATGTTTTCACATGATTTCTTAATTCCAAGAGTCATCCAAGAACTTGACTTTATGTATCCAGTAGACTTGACTCTGGTCAGTTTCTTTGGAAAACACATCTCAAAGTTCATCATATAAATCGATGCAAATACACTATATGCCTCATCTGTACTTGACTGTTTCATAACATCTAACCAATTTTCATTTTCTAAGATACTTATGAACTGATGACAGCTGTCCACCGAGAAGTTTCTTTTGTAAATATTATTTACACCTTTATCTTCCTTTGACCTTAAAGGGATTTCAATGGTGAGAGCATTGTGGTCAGACAATCCTAAATCTATGTTTGTTACCTCTATGTCAGTTTCTGACATATTTGAGAAAATGTTATCTATGAGGCTATTGGAGGTGTTTGTTATTCTAGTTGAATTGTTTATGTGTGGTGACATGTTGAAACCCTTTAATATGTCCAGAAATTGCTTTTTTTGTTGACTTTCAACTAGAAGATTAATATTGAAATCACCACAAAGAATAATCACAGTTTCTTTTTTGTAAATAGTATTTAGCAACAACTCTAATTTATCAAAAAAGACTTCTATGTTTCCACATGGTGACCTATACACTGTTATGACTATGACATTTTTCATCACGCCATATAGCTGGACAGTACCTGCTTCAAAAAACTTTTCAATACTTAAGTTCTCTGCTTCACATCTCTTTTTAAATTGTAACTCTTGTCTAAGGTAAATACCGACTCCACCACCTTTTGCAATTTTCCTACTATAATTATTTGCCAGTATAAATGGATTAATATGAATACTACTAATTTCTTGGTCCTTACACCAATGTTCTGTAATACACAAGACATCAGGTTGGGTGTTACTTACTGCTATTTCAAGTTCACAATATTTGTTCTTGAGGCACTGCACATTTAGAGTCATAATCTTTAGAACAGGGGAGTGAGCACTGGTGGTATTTCTCCTTTCGTTTAACACTGTTATCTTGGAGTTTTCATTATGGCTGGATACCAAAAATCCTGTTGTACCACAGGTTTCTTGTTTCTGTTGCTTTTCCTATTTGAAATGGATGATGCTGATTGATTGTTTATACAAGCTGTGGCAGCTGATGACATTTTAATATTTACAATAGCAGATGATGATGTTTTTAGTGCTTCAGCAAATGTTGCTCTTGTTAAGGTTTTCATTTCTTCTGCTTCTGTCCTCATTTGGTGTGGGATTTTAGGGAACTTTTTTGTGCATTACTTCCTGAAGATAAAGAGCTAGTGGGAGAGGGGGAGGGGTAGGGGGGCGGGGGCGGGGGCGGGTACCGGGTACCGGGTACCGGGTACCGGGTACCGGGTACCGGGTACCGGGTACGATAAGTGACTTGAGATGGCAATCATTAAAATGAGGGCATTCTTTGTTGAAGTGAGATTTATGTAGAAATTTCAATCTACAAAGTACTCCTCAGAATGTGGAAATACTTGGTTGACATCCATGTAAGTACAGAGAAATTGCCATTGTAATAATTTATCAGAGATCAGAGCCCACACAGAAAGATATAAGAGTTCGTCTTATTTGTGTGCTGTTAGAGAATTGAACTGTAGAGAAGTAATGTGAACATGGTTTAGTGAACCCTCTGCCAGGCACTTTGATGCTGTTAGTGTTGTACATCATCGATCTACATTTACATGACTACTACACATCTCAACTAGAGTCTTGCTTTGCTCCAGACTGACATAGCTGCACTGGAAATGAGCAGTTTTATGTGATGCCACTCCATGTTCAATATGCACCTGGCCTGCTTTGCTTGTCTGATCAGTTTTTCTGAATACTTTTCAATGTCCCAACATTACATTTCAGTCACTCTGGCTATTGTAGCCTCAGTATACTGCTTATGCATGTGAGTTACACTTTCTTGCTAAATCATGCATGGTCAACAGAATGACAACACCTCTCTCCTAAAATAATTTGTTTCATATGTATCTCAGGCTATGCAGTTCATGTGGTATGCAGCAATCTGTTCCGTAATGTGAACATACTAATTGCAATATCAAAGGTCTTCGCAATCTGAAACTCCACTCCATTACTGTGGCTTGGCCTGCTTTCCTTTGCTTCCTGAGTTGCCAGGGAGGATATCTGAATTTTTACTTGGCTGAACCGATATGTTCTTTCACACCACAGCACTTCATAGCAGACTCTTACCAAGCTTCCAGTAGAAAATGTATATACATCAGCTGGCTATCCATTGGTCAGTATCATTTCAGTATTTGACGTTTTTCTGACAGAAAAGAATTGGTTATCAGATTTCACTCACTAAACACCAGGAGTAAATCTCTTCAAATTTTACAATTGGTATTTTTCTCACATGCAGAAAATGTCTGGCTTCTAGACAGCGAACACATTTGGTATGTACACAATCAGTATTTGAGATAGGCAGTTAATCATGACATTGATTCAGGGTACATAATGGAGATGATTCATGTACTTGAAAAACAAGAGAATGCATCCCAAATGAGGTTACCATTGGCTATCTCTCAGTACTGTTATGGAGACCCAATCAGATTCCCTTCTTCGTAGTGTGAAGTGGGCCATCTGCTCTCTACATCTGAATATCACATTGGCCCCATCAGCAGAGTGCACGTACAGCTGCTGAAGCAAGGTTGTTGTCTGACCTAAACCAACATCAGAATCAAGGTGAATCAGTCAACTTGTAAAATCAAAATTTGATGGCAGACTATACAGATTTGTGTATGTAAGCAACCAGTTCAGGTAACTTGACATGAACACATGTTGTGTAGCTGTTTCTGGACTAGCCGTGATTGAAGTATATGGAACTGATAGGCCACATTGTGTTGGGCAGATGCATATGCTCTGGATAGAAATTAGAGGTTAATATTTCCATATCACATTTCTGCACTGAGATGTTTGCAGCAGTATTAATTGCAGTTCTCTCATAAACAGCATTGATGTAATTATTTGAATAGCCTGAAAGGTCAGGCAAAACAGGGTTATGGTGCTTGCCATTGATAGCATTTGCATATTTGCATGTTCCAGCCAATCAATTTATGTAGCAGATAATACAAGAATAGGATATATGTTGCTAATGTTGAGGTGTCATGTGGGAACAGGGTGCATCTCCTTACACTAGGGGGTAAGATCTCTATGCATAAAGGCATGGAATGAGTAAAAAACTTTTTTCTCAGTTTGATTTAGACTGGAAGTTAATCCACAATTGACATCCATACTACTTTTGGTTTTCGAAAGATCAAAGAAAGATTTTATTGCTGTAATGAAACCTTTTGGAAAGGAAACAATCCATCATCACCAACGAGATGAGTTTAATGTTTCCAAGGATATCTTTTATAATATTCTCCTGTATTGTAATATTGGTTACAAATCCATTACACAGAAGTGAACATTTATCTTTTGAAGGTCTGGGGTTAATGACATCATTGATATATTGAACAACTTCAGTAGTGTCCTTGTGTAGAGCATACTTCAAGACCTGAACTGTTAGTCATGAAAATATGACTGATGACATTCATTCTGCACTGCTCATCCACTTACACTAAAGTACATTTTGATAATCTGGTGTGTTATTGTTAAATCACTCTTTTGGTGTTAACAAATGGCGTGATAGAGAAACTTTCTAATTTTCAAACTATCGCACAGGAAAATGTCTGTGTCTGTACTCACTCTAGTACAATTTCAACAGGTGATTGTTGAAGGAAACACATATGCTTGCTGTTACCTACTGGATTCAGAAAATAGTTCCGTTAATATTTTTTGCACTGTATCTTATGTCAGAGCTACAAGAAATATTGTAGGTTCTTTGACAGCTTTGATGATACTCTGAAGCAAACAACTTGTCGTTACTATATACTAATTTTAATAAACTCATTGCTTATACAATGACAACCTGTACATTGGAATGTGTATCAAATGCCATGAAGGGCAACACTTCAGATGTATGGAGGAATTTAATTGCAGGTATGGAAGATCTTGTGCATCTATTATTGGGGGTCGTAGTTATGAAAGTAAGAAAATCCTTTTCTAAGTGTGTAATTTTGGGGAGAGGGCTTGTAAAATTAATGCATGGGCACTGTCCTCTGTTGCTGCTTAACAGACCAGACATAAGCATAGAAAGTGTTCTGTCATAATGTTTTGTGCCTGTACAAATATGAAGTGTTTTATCTTTCACACTAGTACAACTATTTTTCCACTTTAATGAAAGAAAACTGCAGAGAGCATTTGTTCTTCTGATCAAACCTGTAAAATCCTTCTAGTTCCACTTCTCTCTCTCTCTCTCTCCCCCTCCCTCCCTCACTGCCTCCCTCTTCTTTGGTTGACATTTTGCAATATCAAACTCAGTTATAGACTGTCTGAATCTGAAGAACCAGCAGCATTACCAGTTGTTGTTTTCAATACCTCAGCAGATTGTTTATGATCAGAAAATGACATTCTGGCCTCACCTGTTTTTATGTAGATGCGGTGAGAAACCTCTGTCACCTCTACTCAGATAAAAATTACTTGATAGTTGACACTATACATGTTGGAGTTGCTTTCCTCCAATCGGAGCACTCGGCATCATGCCTCAACTGCTCACTGCTGCCAAACTATCACAACAATTGGCCAATTCACTTCCAGTTCTTTGTTCAGCTATTTTTCGTGACGTGTTTGGATCCCAAATATTGGCACACACACACACACACACACACACACACACACACACACACACACACACACACACACACACACACACACACACACACACAATCTCTGTAATTACGATAAGTTTCACATGACATTTTACTGTCTCATTTTCCTCATCAAATTGAATTTTCAATTTTGTCTTATTTCTCTTCCTATCATTCTTTTCTCATTTGGAACCATCATGTGTGCCTACAACATGAAAGCAAGTGGCAACCTAAACAGCTCATTAATTGGTTACAGGGTATCTCATGTAGGCAGTGTGAGGATAGTTTGAGGTAACCAATGAGAGTAAGAAATTACAATTTGCTTTTAGTGCTGATACTGAAATTTTTCTCTGTCCTGAGTTGCTAATAGATATTAGCCTGAAATGCTGTGACCAAAGAGATTGTGATTTTAGTTTGGCTGTGGATTGTTTACCACCATTTTCTCAGATATGTGGCAGGTTATGAGGTTGTGCTCATGACAAGTTATGAGCTTAAGTTAGGGACTCATCTGCACCAGTTAAGTCATTGGTCACTTCACATTAGCTGTAGGCAGACCATCTTGCATTTGCATCATACCTAATGGTGGCTACTTTGGAAAGTGCTCCATGTTACACATTAACAGCATTTGCAAAGTGACCCACTGTCTTTGTGTGCCACCTCACCTATAATGGAGCAGCAACTGGCTGCCAATGTGGCTTCACTGCAGCGGCAAGTGACAGACATAAACTGTCTTAATTTTGAATTTCAAAATTTTTCCGGCGAATTGACTGTTCAAACAAATTTCAAGCTTGCAGCCAGTCGTCGTTCAATACTTTGCACGATATTGCAACTGGGTACCTGTCAGTCATCTTAAGGTGAGCCGCTGCAGACTGGCAAAAATGTCCTCCGTTCCGCAATATATAGCGTACTGTAACTATTCTGCGCATGCGTCGAAAAATAGATAGATGAACCACACTGCCCACCGGCAGCGCTCTCGCTGGTGGAATAGCGGAACTCACTCACCCTCTGTGTTGCTGTTTGCCATGGCTGTCGACGCACTCTGTCATCTTCAATTTGAGCAAATTGTGGAGATGATGGGATCCCATGCACTGTCCAGCTGGTAGCCGCTGTCACGATTTAACAGATTTTCCGCCAGTCGTATTTCTATGGATTCTTTAATAATGGAGTCCCAGAAAGACGTTGCTGTGGTCAAAATCATTGTTTTCTCATACTCCATTGAATGTCCAGTAGAAATACAATGTTCAGCAAAAGTGGACTTGCTTGGCTGCAAAAGGTGCGTGTAACGTTGATGTTCAGTGCCGCGTTCTTTCACGGTGTGTGTGATTTGACCTATGTAAGCCATACCACATTGGCATGGTATCTTGTAAATTCTGGCCTTTTGTAGTAACAGATTGTCCTTAACTGATCCCAGAAGGTCCGAAATCTTCAATGGTGGGCGGAAAACCACTTTTACCTGAAATTTTTGGAGGATTTTTGCTATTTTAAATGAAGTGTTGCCAACAAAAGGAAGAAAAGCTAAAGATTGTTCTGGCCTGCTCTCCTCTTTATTCACTTCCTCCTTCTTAGTTTTAAGTGTTAGTGCCCTGTTAATCTGCCGGATGGAATACCCATTTTCGCTGAATACTGTCTTTAGATGGGCGAGTTCTTGAGGTAAGCTATCTAGATCTGAGACAGTATGAGCTCTATGAACAAGTGTTTTAAGCAAACTCATGGTTTGCGATGGGTGATGGCAACTTGATGCTTGCAGGTACAAATCAGTATGAGTGGGTTTCTGGTAAACTGAACGCCCTGGAGAACCATCATTCTTCCTTCGAACCAGGACATCCAAGAAAGGCAAACAAACATCTTTCTCTATTTCCATGGTGAGCCGGATGTTGCTATGAATGGAGTTGAGGTGATGCAGAAACTCCATTAATTTATCTTCTCCATGAGGCCACACTATGAAAGTGTCATCCACGTACCGCCAAAAAATTGTTGGTTTCAGGGCAGCTGATTCAAGCGCTCTCTCTTCAAAATCCTCCATAAAAAGTTTGGCCACCAAAGGAGACAGGGGGCTACTCATGGCAACACCGTCAGTCTGTTCAAAATATTCTTGATTAAACTTAAAATAAGTTGAGGAAAGAGTGTGCCTGAACAAAGCAGTGATATCAACAGGAAACATGTTACCAATCAGTGTCAAAGGATCTGCATGAGGAACTTTTATAAAAAGTGAGACCACATCAAAACTTAATAGAAGGTCCACACTGCTAAGATAAAGAGCCCCCATTGTATTGATAAAATCAGCTGAGTTTCGTATGTGATGTGAGCACTTGCCCACAAAAGGTCTCAGTAAAGAAGCGAGATGTTTAGCTAAATCATATGTAGGGGCTCCAATGTTGCTCACTATTGGACGCAGAGGAAGACCCTCTTTATGAACATTTGGAAGGCCATACAGTCTTGGAGGTACACAACCATGTGGTCTTAACCTCTTGATGGTCTCTTGTGGTAAGGAGGAGGAATTTAATAGTGCTGAAGTTTTCCGTTGCACACGTCCTGTAGGATCGTAATCAATCCTCCTATAGGTAGAGTCACTTAGCAGACCATACATCTTATCTTTATACACACCACGAGGTAACAAAACAGTTGCATTACCTTTGTCAGCTTTCAATACCACTATGTCAGGGTCCTCTCTCAGATTTTGTAATGCAGCCCTTTCTGCAGAGGTTAAATTCCTGCGTTGAGTAGGAGCCTTCAACAGAGCACGGCAAGTTTCCCTTCTTATTTCGTCTGCAGTATCCAAAGGAAGACATCGTACAGCTTCTTCAACACCACTCAAAAAACTTATTAATGGCAGTGCTGTAGGTGTAGGTGGAAAATTGAGTCCCTTGCTTAATACAGACAGCGTCGCGTCATCCAAATTCTTCTCCGTGGGATTGACAACGGAACGTCGTACCATTATCCCTTCTGGCGACGGCTTCTGTGCCAATAGGCAGTCAAATTTTGATATCTGCAGACAATTAGCATCCTTGTGAATCCACTCAAACTTAGCCAGAGTCTCTCCTTCAACCCAGTCCCATGATGCAGTAGAATGATACCTTGCAACCTTCAGATGTAACTGGTAACGTTCTTCTGAAATAGCATCTAACCTTCGACTTGTATAGAAAATCCTCTCTTTGACAATAGCATGACTAGCTTTCTCAGTAATCTTCCGTGCAGCAGTGGTCTTAATTAAATGAATCACTCTAGCAAATTTTGGTATAATGCCTGGTCTCGACACCTCAATAAAAATGTTAAAGAACTTAAAAGCTTTGCTCTTTTACCACATAGCTTCTCAAAAGTTCAGATATGTGAGGCCATCTCCTCCCCGTAAAGGCGTCTGATGTGAATTTTAAAATTTTCCCGGCGAATTGACTGTTCAAACAAATTTCAGGCTCGCAGCCGGTCTTCGTTCAATACTTCGCACGATATTTCAACTGGGCACCTGCCAGCCTTCTTCAGGTGAGCCGCCACAGACTGGCAAAAAGTCCTCCATTCCACAATATATAGCATACTGTAGCTATCCTGCGCATGCATTGAAAACTTGATAGATGAACCACACTGCCCGCCGGCAGCGCCCTCGCTGGTGGAATAGCGGAACTCAGTCGACCCTCTGCGTTGCTGTTTGCCACGGCTGTTGACGCACTCTGTCGTCTTCGATTTGAGCAAATCGTGGAGATGATGGGATTCCATGCACTGTGCAGCTGGTAGCCGCTGTCACGGTTTAACAGATTTTCTGCCAGTCATATTTCTACGGATTCTTTAATAATGGAGTCCCAGAAAGACGTTGCTGTGGATAAAATCATTGTTTTCTCATACTCCATTGAATGTCCAGTAGAAATACAATGTTCAGCAATAGCGGGCTTGCTTGGCTGCAAAAGGTGTGTGCAACGTTGATGTTCAGTGTAGCGTTCTTTCACGGTGTGTGTAGTTTGACCTATGTAAGCCATACCACATTGGCATGGTATCTTGTAAATTCCAGCCTGGACCTTGTGGGATCAGTTAAGGACAATCTGTTACTACGAAAGGCCAGAATTTACAAGATACTGTGCCAATGTGGTATGGCTTACATAGGTCAAACCACACGCACTGGGAAAGAACGCTGCACTGAACATCAACATTACACCCGCCTTTTGCAGCCAAGCAAGTCCGCTATTGCTGAACATTGTATTTCTACTGGACATTCAATGGAGTATGAGAAGACAATGATTTTGTCCACAGCAGTGTCTTTCTGGGACTCCATTATTAAAGAATCTGTAGAAATATGACTGGCAGAAAATCTGTTAAACTGTGACAGTGGCTACCAACTGGACAGTGCATGGAATCCCATCATCTCCACAATTTTCTCAAATCGAAGGTGAAGGTGACAGAGTGCGTCGATGGCCATGGCAAGCAGCAACGCAGAGGGTGACTGAGTTCCGCTATTCCACCAGTGAGAGCGCTGCCAGTGGGCAGCGTGGTTCATCTATCAAGTTTTTGACGCATGCGCAGAATAGTTACAGTATGCTATATATTGTGGAACAGAGGATCTTTTTGCCATTCTGCAGTAGCTCACCTGAAGATGACTGGCAGGTGCCCAGTTGAAATATCGTGCGAAGTATTGGACGATGACTGGCTGCAAGCCTGAAATTTGTTTGAACTGTCTTAATTTTAATCTGACTATAGTTACAATATCTTGTCTCAAAACACAGTTTTCAAATTTTGTTCTTGTTGTCCAGTCTGAAGACTGATTTGGTGCAACTTTCTTTAACAATACACAGATACCATTTACTGTCAGCTCTGTTTCTGCACCACTGTAGCTGAATACTGCTTGTTGTTCAGTTAAATAATCTACTCTTAAAATGATGTGTGGGGTAAGAAGTGCAAATATGAGAAAGTTGCTGCTAACTTAGGTCATTGCCACAGGTAGTTCAAAGTAATTCCCATTCAGACTTTTCTCCTCCCCCCACAACTGTTCTCGTAAATTTCATTATCGATTTTGGCTGGTTTTGCTAGGTACCATCTTTCTCACAACTACCAAATGCAGTATCACTAAAAGAGCAAAACAGGATATTAATTATCAAGAATGCAAGAGAGAAAGACTTCATCGGTGAAAATCAGGACAGGGTGAACCACAGAGGCCTGATGTCTAGCGTCTACATCTGACAACAATCCGTGTATATCTGCAAGATCTACAAAATCAATGCTGCTAAATCAGCTTCCTCACTCCTCACTGTTGCATCAGTTACCACCTGACATGTCATTGTTGTGAGAGACTTTCTCTTTTAGGATTATTTCCTGGGTTCACGGATGTAACCTTAACAACCTTTACACCATTGTATGCCACTGATCTCTCTGGGTCAAGGCTGTTTATACTGCACTTAACTTCTATAATTATTTTTATGCATTCATGGGGTACCAAAGCCCTCATCTCTGGCAATCAGATTGTACATAAATATCATAAACAAGTGAGAGTTTAGTTATTTGGTCTGCGCGGCTGAATTTGTGTGTCCTCGGTAGCTAGTCAACGGTATCAGTCAGAAACCAAAGCTAACAAAGTCTTGTTTTTTCTAGAAGGCTTTGGAATGCTTAAATATCATCCTTGCAATGGCTTGCTGGTATCACATGTCTTAGCCTAACAAGTAACTTCATCAAATATATGATAAATCATAGTTTCTCACAATCCATGTAGTCCTGCAGAACTGATTCTTTTGAAACATATATCTGAGGAAATGGGCAAGACTTCTAAAAAATCAGATTGTTTGAAACATCTGAGCATGATGTTGTTTGATATCAGCTTACATTGCCTGCCAGCTCCTCATCAGATACTACCACCACAGCAGGTAAGCTGAAAGGAACAACTTGACAGGAGATGTGACACTTTTAAGGAAGGGGCCAGATGCTTGTAGCCAATTCCCCTCCTAAGAACCTGATCATGATCAGTATGGCACAAGGGAGTCAGTGAGTAATGAAACACTTGTATCCAAGTGCTAGGGTGGATATTACTACCTGCATTCCAAAACACTTGAGGCTGTCAGACAACAAAGGAAAAGAGTGAACTGAAAACTGTGGAAGTCTTGTTGCTGCAAGTTTTTTCCTGATCTCTCGAATTGTGTGATGAATATTTTGCCTCTGAAAAAGGTCATACTCATGGGAGGCTAATCTTAATATGGGGAGTCATGTTTGTTGTGGCACCCATCATTGCTTACTATTGTTTTAGCTTCCTCTACTGAAGACCAATTTTTTGTTCCTCCTCCTTCATTTGGAATGGAAGAACATTGACGAAATTGGGTTCTGAGTCTGATCGCATGAGGAGATCTGGCACCCATGGCATAATGGGGTAGCATTCTCCTGAAATTTATTTGGTTTCTCTCTCTCTCTCTCTCTCTCTCTCTCTCTCTCTCTCTCTCTCTCTCTCTCTCTCTAACTTCTTTGAAGTACTGGAACATTAGAGGGCTTACCTGCTGTGGCAGTAGGATCTGATGAGTAGCCGGCAGGCATGGGACTTACAGTCCATGTCTCCTTCAGCCATTGGCTGCTATCAGGTCACTGTACAATCTGCTAGTTTTGTTCATAGTAACAAAATTATGAAGTGAAATGAGGCAGCTACAGGTGTGTGCTTGTCCTGCAGTGGTCGGATAGTAACAAATTTGATTTCATTTGATGCCGAGACGCTATTCCAATACAATTAGAGCCTCTGCAATGCTGTTAGTTTTGGGAATACAAAGTGGACTGAGGCATGAATAGAAATATGGACTGAGGAGGGAAGCCCACGAGGGTGGTCAGTGCAATTGTGCAAAACCACTGTGCCAGGTTGATGTATTGGTTATTGCATCTGCCTAATGAGAAAGAGGACATTAATAAAAATTTTAGTCTTCATATAGACAAAACTGGTGTTTGAGGTCTCTGGAACTATACAGAGTGGTCCATTGATAGTGACCAGGCCAAATATCTCATGAAATAAGCATCAAACAAATAAACTACAAAGAACAAAACTCGTCTAGCTTGAAGGGGGAAACCAGATGGCACTGTGGTTGGCCTGCTACATGGCGCTGCCACAGGTCAAACGGATATCAACTGCATTTTTTAAAAATAGGAACCCCCATTTTTTATTAAATATTTGTGTAGCACGTAAAGAAATATGAATGTTTTAGTTGGAACACTTTGTTCGCTCTGTGATAGATGGCGCTGTAATATTCACAAAGTACGTGGTGTCACGTAACATTCTGCCAGTGCAAATGGTATTTGTTTTGTGATACATTACCCATGTTAAAATGGACTGTTTACCAAATTTGGAAAAGGTCGATATAATTTTGATGTATGGCTATACTGATCAAAATACCCAATGGGTGTGTGCTATGTATGCTGCTTAGTATCCTGGACATCATCCAAGTGCTCCGGACCACTCACCGGATAGTTACGTTATTTAAAGAAACAGGAAGTTTTCAGCCACATGTGAAACATCAACCATGACCTGCAACAAATGATGATGCTTAAGTAGGCGTTTTAGCTGCTGTCGTGGCTAATCCACACATCAGTAGGAGACAAACTGCACTATAATCGGGAATCTCAAAAATGTCGGTGTTGAGAATGCTACATCAACATCGATTGCACCCCTACCATATTTCTATGCACCAGGAATTGCATTGTGATGACTTTAAATGTCATGTACAGTTCTGCCACTGGGCACAAGAGAAATTATGGGACAATGACAGATTTTTTGCACACATTCTATTTAGCGACAAAGCGTCATTCACCAACAGCGGTAATGTAAACTGGCGTAATATGCACTATTGGGCAACGGAAAATCCACAATGGCTGCAACAAGTGGAACATCAGCAACCTTGGTGGGTTAATGTATGGTGCGGCATTATGGGATGAAGGATAATTGTCCCCCATTTTATCGATGTCAATCTAAATGGCGCAATGTATTCTGATTTCCTACGCAATGTTCTACCAATGTTACTACAAGATATTTCACTGCATGACAGAATGGTGATGTACTTCCAACATAATGGATGTCCGGCACATAGCTCACGTGTGGTTGAAGCGGTATTGAATAGCATATTTCATGACAGGTGGATTGGTCGTCAAAGCACCATACCATGGCCCGCACATTCATCGGGTCTGACGTCCCCGGATTTCTTTCTGTGGGGAATGTTGAAAGATATTTGCTATCGTGATCCACCAACAACACCTGACAACATTCGTCAGTGCTTTGTCATTGCATGTGCAAACATTATGGATGGTGAACTACTCGCTGTTGAGGGGAATGTCATTACACATATTACCAAATGCACTGGGGTTGACGGACATCATTTTGAGCATTTATTGCATTAATGTGTTATTTACAGGTAATCACACTGTAACAGCATGCCTTTTCAAAAATGATAAGTTCACAAAGGTACATGTATCACATTGGAACAACCGAAATAACATGTTCAAACGTACCTACATTCTGTATTTTAATTTAAAAAACCTACCTGTCACAAACTGTTTGTCTAAAATTGTGAGCCATATGTTTGTGACTATTACAGTGCCATCTATCACAAAGCGATAAAAGTGGTCTAACTAAAACATTAATATTTCTTTACATACTACTCGAATATATAATAAAAAATTGGGGTTACTATTTAAAAAAAAACACAGTTGACGTCTGTTTGATCTATGGCAGCGCCATCCAGTGGGCCAACTGTAGCGTCATCTGGTTTCCCCCTTCAAGCTACACAAGTTTCGTTCTTTGTAGTTTTTTCGTTTGACGCTTATTTCGTGAGATATTTGGCCTGGTCATGATTGATTGACCACCCTGTATAGTTTCATTTGAGTAAATTATCTTGCTTTAGTGTCTCTACTGCTAATGTAGGTGTCAGGTTGTGCAACTTCGCATTGTGTCCTAAAGAAATGTGTGATCATAAAGGCCCAGCCTAAGGAAAAGTCAATGACTAAATTCCAAAACACAAATAAATGTCAAATATTAAACTGACTAATACTGTAACAGGCTATTAGAACAGGGATGTACTGACAGCGACAGAGGCTAATATTATACACAGTGCAGTAAATGTAATTTGAAGTAGCAGTAAGGTCAGAAGAATCGGAGCATGCACAGGCAGCAGTGAACGTGTTCCAGTGTCCTTGTGCAGTGTGCCAGAACATTTTGACAGAAAAAAATTCCTACTTTAAATAGTTGATGACGAATTGCTATTCAGACTGGCCTCATTGTTCAGTATCCAAAGTCAGTATTAATACAGAATGAATACAAATTATCAAGTTGCAGACTGATGCACTGAAATGACTATGTGCAATCCAGCTGCACCACAGCCTAACACTGAAGCACTGAGATAGCTCGTAATATGCTGAAACACTTAACACCTTACCCAGCCAAGAACAGTGACCAAAAGATGATGGTACATGCTCTGCCTGCTCCCTCCTCAACTATCTCACATCACTGACATCCTTTACCAAGAGTTACTATGCGCCTTACCACCATTCCAAATACAATACAGTTTTTAAAATACTGCCAATGTGTAGAATATACTTGTTCAAAGAGTGGTAACTGAAGACCATTTATTTTTAAGTACATATTGTTAATATGCTAACATAAATACGTTTCATATTATGCATGAACTGGAAATGGGATAGCTGCTCAATGGATCACCTTAATTTTTCTCTTACTGGCTTTATATTATGTTGTTCATTTATCTTTGTTATAAATGTTAATACATGTATTTCTGATTGAAGTAACATAAAAATACAAATGTGTTACATATGGTAAATAATGGTGGTACTGCTAATAACCTGGTCATGATAGTGACATCACAATAGTGGCACAAGTCAACACCATAGAGATGGGCTATAATGCTACTGCTTTTTCCAGGTTTCAAGATAAGAGATGGAGGCAAGGGTTAAAATTTTTGGGGCTTACATTGATTAATTATTGTCCCACACTTTTTTGACAACTGAGGGGTGTGGGGAAAGGGGGGCGGGGGTTATTGTGAATGTTTGGATGCCTCTTGAAAGCTCGTACACTTCTAACTTTATGCTCCACAAAGTGGTGGGTTTTACATACACACACACACACACACACACACACACACACACACACACACACACACACACAAAGAAAACAGCACTGGCACTTAAAGCACCGTCTGCATCAGGATCACCATTTTTTTAATCACCTTAAGAATTTCAGCCAGCACTTTCTTCAATCTGATATTACATAGAAATTTTTCTGTAAAATGCTCACCTTCTACACCTCTCAGAAAAGAATTATTACTTGTTTTTGCTGAGATGCACAGCTTTACTGCATTTGTTTCCCTCTGATAATCCTTAAGGAGCATATGATACATTATTTTTGCTCCACTGTTATGTACTGAATTTCAAAATCACATTCTCCAAGAGGGGTTGGTCTGCTGTTCATTAGTTACCAATTTAGTATGAATGAAAGTATTTTATGATCTGTAACAATATGTCAGCCCAGTAAAAGCAAGACTTTCAGATGGAAAGTGCATCTCCTCCTGCAACAATGTGCTTGCTCTCCCAGTGAGTGAGTGAGTGAGCACATGAGTTGTGAAAACAACAGTAATATTTTTGATCACTCTGGTACTGGTTCCATTTATTTTTTCCTTGGTGCAGAAAAGTATGAGGTTAACAATGTAGAAATTTTTGCTTGAATCAGGACAGTGAAGTACATGTGCCTCTCTATAAATCTTCTTTCATGTTAGTTACACGTTTGAGCTTGATAGTGTTTATTGTGACTTCTGACCATTTCCCACAACTTCAGTTTTGGAAAGGGACATTTCTAAAACTTTATTTAGGTTAATGAACCTTGAATTATCTGATTATGATTTGGGCTTGTGGTACATTCTGGCCATTGATTTTGCACTCTGTTCCCGCCAGGTGCGGTAATTTTTAATTTTATGTTCCATTATTTTTCTCAAGACCAAAATTTCTTTAAGACTTCAGTTTCAAATTCTTCATATTTGGAATAATTTTTGGATACACAAATGTCCCAGAGATATGCTTAACATTAAACCAAACAGTCTAAAATAAACACGTGTTAGTCACATGAAATGTCTCTGAAATAAATGTTTGAACTGTTTGATAAAGGGCACAGCATGTATACGTTGGTTGGGTTCATTGTCCTGAAAATTCCATTATCTAAAATTATTTGCGGCATGTTATCATTGTTAGTCTCCACTTTGTTCAATTCTGCATTAATTTTGTGCAGTAGAAGCTCTTCATTTATTTAGTTCGATCCTTGGTCAGAGTCTGTGACTTTACAGTGGATGCTATTTCCTTCAGTACCCACTACTGCTCACCCACAACCTCTACTGAACTTTTTCACCATGGACACTATTGCATAAAGTTGCTGTCAATGATATTACATTCCAACATGTACATGTACGTTTCCTTTACAGTGGGTATCCTGGTACTTTGTATTGCTGATATCACATCCTAGGCACTTTCCTCTTACATGTAGCTGATCTCCATTATTTGTTTGACTTTACTGTTTAAGCTTGTTATCAACATGATTGTCCAACAGTTTCTTCCCTAGAATTTGGCAGTTGGTTTGACTAATGCCTCCTATGTCTGTTGACATATTTTAATATTTGCTCCCATGGTGTGAAGCTGCTTTGACCCCTGAAATACCTTTATTAACCTTTGTCACTTATGAAACTTCTTAGGCACATCTTATCTAAGATAAGCTGTCTATGAACATAGAATACAACATAGTGATTCAAGGGCAAGATACGTAGTTCAGTTTTGAATAGATATGTACTATTCCTTAAGATTTTAGGTTCAATGGGAAGAAGGTTGAAAATTTTTACAGCAACATATATAGCATCTCTATACAGCAGAGAGAATTCATGTAATTCTTTTGTTTAGTGCCACACCTGTAAATTGCAGGGTTTTGTTACCAAGGATCTGGTCTCTAGGAACACGATACATTAAAGAAAATAAGTGTTTAGAAGCAGTAGTAAATATTCTCAGGTGGCTAAATTACTTGCAATGGAAGGTTCACAGACTCACTCTACATATGACTTCAATCTCGCTACTAAGCAATGAAAATATTTTGAGTAAGTAAAGAGTTCCCCCAGGACATAGAAAAATGTGACACTATTAAATGCACAGAAGTGGTATAAGCTACCTTTCTGACCTCTTCATGTCCAGAATAAGAGATCAAAAGCTGCTGAGCTGATAAATGTGATGTTTCCAATGTGATTTGCAGTGTAAGTGAATGCCCAAGCACTTGATGGTATCAACTCTTTATCTGCTGGTAATTGAGTATCATGGAGTGTTTCTCACTTTTTGTGACTTGGTGTAAATTGTATAAATTTTATCTCACTTAGGTTGGCAGGAAGAAAGTTAACAAACCTGCTACATAACTTTGGAGAAGTGTCGCTAATATTTGTCTTCGACAGATGTTCCATTACAATAATGGTGTCATGAGCAAACACAGTACATTTCCACTTTACACCTGTCACAACTGAAGGCAGAACTTAGCATAAATCAGAGATTCTGAAGGACCAAGAAGGACAGAAGATGTTTCTCTACCCAAACACTATTCCAGATAAATTATTATTAAAAGACTAATAAGGTTCATAACACCCAGTACCAGTTGCATGTAGCCTATATAACTGCTTTATTTGATTTTCATTATTTCATGCATACATGGAGTGAATTTAAATTCCTTTCATAATTTAGTACTCCAGAGGTATGATCTTACGACAAATGTTTAACACCATAGGATGAGTATTACAGTCAGAAACTGCACATACATCTTAAGACATTGTAGCTCAAATTGAATGAATTATGCACACTATATATACAGGGTGACCATCTGAAGTTTTGGATGAGATTATCTCGGAAACTATACATCACATAAAATTAGTGGGTAAGGCAACTTTGTAAGCTCGAAGGGGTACATCAAATGATACTACATGTGATCTGCAGCCCCGACCCCCTTGGGTGGGGTGGGGGCAACTTTTAAATCTTCATTTTTTATTGCACATTCGGATTCTCTATTAAAAAAAGCAAGCAAGTTTTGCCTGAAACATTTTTTTAAGCCATTGACAGATGGTGCTGAAATTGAGAAAAAAGTAGAATTGGGGAAGAACTCTGATTTATTTAGAATTATCCAAGAAAGATGCATCAAATCAATAAAAAATGTGCACCAATTCTTTCGTTATGCCAAATTAAGCTCCTTTTGTGCAAAATGCACTGTATCCTACTTTTGGCATTACCCAGGAATGACGACATGGACATAGTAGAATGTGTTCATTAGTGTGAAGCCCCTTGCCTCTCACAATTTGGGGTGCTTAATTAACGAAATTAGCCATGAAGAAATTGTTCAAAATTATCCCCATTTGCTTCAATGCATAAATTCAATCATCTGTGAAAGTTGTCCACAGTTTTGAGCAGCACATCCTGTGGTATGGCTGCACATACTATTCAAATGCATTGCTCCATATCGTTTCAAGTTGTGGGCTGTCTTTCATAAACAATAATTTTTAACTAAACCCACAAGAAAAAAATCAGGAGATGTTAAGTTTGGTGAATGTGGAGGCCACTGAATTGGTCTGCCGTGCCCTAACCACCAACCACGGTACCATAAATTTAAAATGTTCCACAAATTTTTAGCATAATGGGGAGCTGCTCCGTCCTGTTGGAACGACATTTGTTGCTTAGTTTCTAAATCAATATCTTCCTTTAGCTCCAACAAATCATCATGGAGAAGTTTTTGATAAGATTCCCAAGTAACATTTCGGTCAAAAAAATATTGTCCTATCAATAACCCATTTAAAATTCCACATCAGACCATTAACGACCATGCGTGTTGATTGTCAATGGGTCTGTGCATGTGTGGATTGACAGGGGACCAATAATGACAATCACAATGATTTAATTCGCCATTGTTTTTTAATGTGGCTTCATTGGTGAACATAACATATCTAAAAAAAAATCATTGTCACTTCTTATAATTTCCAAGGCCCATTGACAGAAATGCATGCATATTTGCATATCTTTCTGTGTTAATGCCTGTGCCAGCATGATGTTCATGTGCCTTCAAAATCCTCAAAACAGTTGATTTCGGTATTTCAGTTTGTCTCTGAATCACACGACTACTAAATTAGGGATCCAGTCGAACACAGGCGAGAGCGGTATGGGCATGAGCTTAATTTCGATTGTATTCACGAAGACGAGGTGGACGGTGCGTGTATCCATGTTGAGCTCATTGAGTGCAAATTCGAATAATGTTTCCACTTGGATGTTGTCTGTTTGGGAAACAATCCGCATACAATTGCACAGCTGCAGCGTAATTGTTATGGCATTCACCTAAAGTTAACATCATATCAACAATCTGTGTAGGGGGATAGTGAGCCATGTTTCACTAAAGAATAATTTACTTTCATCAGTTGATTATGGTTCACGATCTGAAAGTGAAGTGACGTCTGATCGCATTGCACCGACCTTTATACTGAGCCATAGTTCACAGTTTGGCCATGGTAGCACCACTGTAGGGTGAGTAATGCAATTGTGAAGAGTTCCCTAATGAGATTTTAATACCATTCCACCTCCCTCCATCAAAAACTGTGGCAGGTAGGACACATTTTGTAACAAAATAGTTTAATTTGGCATAATGAAAGGATTGGGGCACATTTTGTATCAATTCGATGCGTACTTCTTGGATCATTCTAAATAAATTGGAGTTCTTCCCCAATTTTAATGTTTCCTCATTTCATCGCCATCTGTCAATGTTCCAGACAAATCTTGACTACTTTTTTTTATGAAGAATCCAAATCTGCAATAAAAAATGAGGGTTTCCATTTAAGATTTAAAAGTTGTCCCCCACCCCACCCAAGGGGGCGGGGGCTGAGGGTCACGTATAGTATAATTTGCTGTACCCCTTTGAGCTTACGAACTTGTCTTACCCACTATTTTTACCTGATGTACAGTTTTGGAGATAATCTCATCCGAAACTTCAGATGGACCAACCTGCATATCTCCAAATATTCTTAATGAGAGCCCTTTGTGATTTCCAAAAAAATGTAAACCTTTCCTCATTGCATAACACCAAATTTAACACAGTTGCATACTTGCAAAGCAGTCAGAAGTCTGAAGTTTTTCTCTACATTAGAGTTTGAGTCTTTAAACATACTGAAGATGATTTATGTGGAAGACATTTTTTATGCATCATAATTTGAGAATATTTTTATAATAATGTTGCTAATCACTTACAGCAAAAATTCTCTTACCAAGATGTAGCTACTAATCAAACAGAATATATATTATTGTACTTCCAGTTATAGGTTACTCTTACAATTGTACTTTATAGATAAGTAACTGATGTATGTGTATGCTGAAATGTATCTGTGCCATTGTCCTAATTATCTGAATGTTAGTAGTCTGTTACACTGATACATGAATTAAAACTTGAACAAACGGATTGTGATCTGTGTATATTTCTGTTAAGCTACGGTCTTTCCAAGAATGACACAACACTTCAGTATTATAAAATATGCATCATATTAGTATATCAGAGGTTGACATGGGAATTGTGTGGGACTAGATATTATCACCCTTCTCACTGTGTATAAATGTTGCTCACAATCCAGTAACAGGGTTTATACCATTTTGGAGTATTATAAATTGTAAGATTCAACTAACACTAATCAGCATGCCAGGAAACTATGTAATCTTCCTTGGCATATGGTATGGGAAGACTTGTATATTGTCTTTTAGTGTGTCTTTGGCAGAAGTTGAAACAGGTGATTAATCCTTCATTCTATGTGTTGATGTTACTAGTAGATTTTAATAGTTGTGGTTCACAATGATATAGTATGGTCCAGCAGTGAAAGGACAGAATCTTTGTCCTTCAGTTATAGTTACACCTAATTTACCGTTCTTTCCTTTGTATTTGATACATATATACTGCTTTTCATGTGTGGTTATGTGTGTAGACTGGGAATTTTATCTGTATGTCATATCTCATGCAACACAGTGCATACTGTTAATGTATTTATAACTAAAGCCTCCAACAGACATTGCTTTCTTCTACAAAATGTTCACATGCAGGTCCACAACCTCCAAATTAGGTTATCAAACTTGCTAAATGGTATATACAGAAATTTTTGGTCAAGCTGGTGTAACTACAGTTGGGAATTTATTAATGACCTTGTAAGTATATGGTTGTCATTACTTTTTAAACTTTACTTACTCATAGAAAACTTACTGTAACATAATGTAGAAACACACAGATGAAGTTCTACGAAGCAGTATTTGCTTTCTGTTAATTAACCTGTGAATACAGGTAATTACTATATTTTGCCTTGGTTAAATTGTTATACAGCTACCAAAATGGTAGTATGTTTTCCTACAAAATGTCTCCATCAGTTGAAACACGCTAATTGTAATATCTCTCAGCTTTGTTATTTTATATGATGTTTTTCCACGTTTATTTTTTATTTTATTTATTTATTTATTTAGCATCCGTGTCATCGCACAAATGATATTGGACTTGTCATACATAGAAATTAACAATATAGAATATACAAAATGAAATTGTCTACAGCTGGATTTGTCACACACAGAAATTAAAATATAGAATGTACAAAATGAAATTGTCTATAATAAATGACAGCAAACTTACAGTTTCTTTCCACATAAATGGTTTATAGTAATTTGTTTCTCAGTAACAATACATAACTTTATAACTATATAAAGTAAAGTATAATAAAAGCTGAAACAAACGAAGATAGAAAATTTTGGAGGTTAGTGTGTAAAGTCATTTTCTTGGTCTTCAAGATATTCATTTATTGAGTAGCAACATTTATCAATTAAAAATTTTCTAAGTTCAAGTTTAAAATTTGTATTGAACTTTAAATCTTTAATGTACTGAGGCAGTGCATTATAGAGCTAAATGCCCATGTCTCTTACATGCTTCAGAGTTCATGTTCTTCTTACTTGTTCTATGTGGAGATCATTCTTGTTCCTTATTTATAGTTGTGACAGTATGTATTTGTGCGGAACTGCTTAGATTAGCTTTGTTTAAGAGTACACATTTAGGTATATAGATTGATGGCAGAGTAAGTATTCCTAACTTTTTGAAAAGCGGTCTGCAGTGAGCTTGTGTTGGACTGTGGGTAATTATTCAAACAGCCCGTTTTTGTAAAATAAAAATGTCTTTCAAAGCAGATTTTGAGCTGGCCCAGAACACTATTCCAAATGAGGCAACAGAATGAAAGTATCCGAAGTATGCCATTCTGATGCCTTCTAGAGTGCAAACATTTGCAATAACTTTCAATGCAAAGCAGACTGAGTTAAGTCTGTGTCTAAGAAATTTTACATGGTGTTTCCAATTCATAGCTTCATCTATATGCATTCCTAACACTTTTGCAAAATTCACTCTCTATTAGTCTGTCATCCAGTTCTAGATTAATGTCTACATCCTAAATCATTTTACCAAACTGTATGTAATTTGTTTTCTTTACATTGAGTGTAAGTTTATTTGTACTGAACCAAGTCTCAATACTTTTTAGGATTTTGTGAGTAGTTGACTGTAATGAGTTTTTAAAGTCGCTCACTATCAGACTTGTGTCATCTGCATATAGTACAATTTTGGCTGTATCATATTGTAACTGTAAATCATTGACATACATGAGAAAGCATAGTGGCCCTAAGATGCTGCTCTGGGGTACTCCTAAAGGAACTTCTTTTGCTTCTGAAACTAACCTTATTTTTTTATTTGAATTTGGTGAGCTCTACAATCTGAGATCTGTTTTTGAGATATAACGCAAACCACATTTTAACTCTGCCTCTAATTCCTACTGCTTTCAGCTTATCAAGGAGGATTTCATGGCATACCATATCAAAAGCTTTAAATAGAACTAAATTGATTCCTGCTACACTTTTGTTTTTCTCCAGTTTTTTAATTATTTCTTGGGTGTAGTATATGGCTGCAGTTTCTGTGCTTTGTTTCGCATGAAAACCATGTTGATTACTATTCCAAAGTATATTATTGTCTAGGTAACTAGTGACTCTCAATTTCATCAGTTTCTCTAATATTTTCGAGGAAGCAGGCAGAAGTGACATGGGATGGTAGTTTTCTATTTTACGTCTGTCTCCATTTTTAAATAGTGGCCTCACTTGTGAGATCTTCAGTCGCTGAGGAAACACACCTCCACTGAAGGATAAACTTGCAATATGTGCTAAAGGTTTAGCAATCTGCACTGCAGTCCTTATTACGATTGAAACTGATACTTCATCAACACCTGCTGCAATTATTGGTTCTAAACTTCTAATCACTCTAATTACTTCCTGTTCATTTGTTGAAGGAATATTCAATCTGCAGGCAACCATTGCAGCATGTATTATTTTTTGTTTCGTGAAGTTTAAGTTTAGTGAATGTGGTACATTTAAAAAATAGTTATTAATATAGTTTGCCATTTCCTTCTTTTCTATATTGCAATTTTCGCTGCTTTTGAGTGTTATTTATTCCTCTTCTCCCAAGGTAGTAGTTTCATTCCTCACAATGTCCCATATAGTTTGTGGTTTGTTGTCTGAGTTACTGCTTAAATTGTCATTATATAGCAACTCTGCCTTTGCTATCGCCTTTCGGTATATTTTTCTGTATGTTTTTACATATTCTACAATCTATGGATCTTGCAACTGAACTCAGGCTCGTTCACTACCTATTTTTCACGTGACTCATCTCCAAAGGGGTTGGTAGTAAACGGTTGCATTTACGCCCCTGCTATTGAGTCATATATTGGCTAGCTTTTGAACAGCAGTGAATTGAACTATACACGTTCAGATTAAAACTTATTTATTCAAAAGAAACACTTTAACTTTGTGGCCATGCATTTTTAAGTTCACAAAAATCCAATCTGTACAAATAATAATTGATGCAATTCATACACTGTTTGTCTTGCAGCTACACATGTTCATGTTGTTCCTTCACATACACTGGCGTCCATGCTTACACACACTGCACTTTACCACTCCCAACTTACCACTATAATGGACAATGACCAAAGACCCGGTTTTCCCGCTCATATCCACAGTCCTGAGTCGGGTCATGTGACACTACTTAGTCAAAATAATCCCTAAACAAGGCCACAATTCATTTACAATTTTAATAAGATTTAAATACTTAAATCTAAATACATTATATAATTTTACACGTTTATTGCCACACTTTTATAATTCATTGCAATTAAAAGAAAACCAAAACACTATGCAATGGAACTACAATGCCCATCAAAACACAAAACAACTATTTTCTGGTCTATTTTGCCCAGCATATTATCTCTGCTGCTGTGCCTTAAATTTAAATTGTGAACTACTTGAAAGAGCTCCATATTATCCCCTGTAACCTTACATACCCTCACTTCATGGAGACATTACCTTAGTAATGGCAACATGAAGTAGCACCAAACAGAGCCAACCCATATTACTTTATATATAAACATTTTAATTATAACTATAATGGCACCAAACATGTAGAACAGTGTTATAGTGGTGAGTTAATGAGAGTAAATACTGTCATCAGAAAACATACAAACATTATCCAACAATGTATCCAATTCAAATATACAATTAGATAGTCTCCTCTTGAATCTGGTTGGGTTGGCAAAATGCAAAGAAATTTACATAATATAAATGCCCATGCTAGTCTATATGTAGGTTGCACAATCACTGCACATTAACACTTCCACTTTTTACACATTTGTTTCTGTTGTTACACAAGGTTGTTGTAACCAGATCCTTGTGTTCACAGCTTTATGCATTGGAATGCAGGCTTCCCAAACTTGTCAGCGAGCAGTACTGTGCTTCCTCTTGTTAGCCAAGTCATCCTATCAAAATTTAGTCAAATCCTGATAAATCTTGCCTAGACATGCAGACCCACATTTCACAGGAGTCAGGCTATCCAGCCCCTCCCTGGAATATCCTGTGTTCACTGATGAGCCCTTATTGAGGTTTATACAAATGACAAACATGCACACAAATCAAACACAAACATGGCATAGTTAAATATATTCTATTTCACCCTTCAAATGTTCCCAGATCAGGAGCTCTGACATTTCTACCCCCCACACCAAGAGAATTTATTCCCAGATGCAGATTCTTATGTTTTTAAGCACCCATTCAGCTATATCACTGTACATAAATAAGCTCAATTTTTTTCCATGAATTCCTATATCAATTTTCACATAATATTTTGTAATATCTTGAAACCCATTCTTTTCTGCCATTTCCATGGCTAACTAGATTTTATTAAAATCTCAACTATTTTTTAAACAAACTATTTGCAGATTTCCTCCCTCCTATATTCTCCACACATTTATACAGAAATAGAGACCATATATACAGTAGGTTTCAGTTCCTGTATGACTTTTTCAACAAGGCTTCTATCACACCCACACCAGTTGTACAAATCTATTGGACAACAGATTCCCTTATTGCAAATACATACAGTATAATGAAGTTTGTTGACCACCAACAGTGGCATTGCAACATACACAGTAACACAAATAATACTCCAGCTATAAATACACGTATACATAGATCCCAATAATTATTTTTTTATAGCCGCATATAAGAGTCATACCCCACATGCAAACGCACACTTTTTTCTTTTTAACTAGACAATAGTATACATCGGAATCTCACTTCCTTACCCTTTATTCTTTCACCACATATTTTTTCAACTCCGTTACATTTCTGAGTCCAAATGGCACTGGATATACTAACCAATATGCATTAGGGTGTGGACAACCAGTTATCTCAAAGGGTCCATGGTACAATTCAAATAACTTTTTGATTTCGCCATCAATGTCACTGATTTTTTCTTGTTCCTCACCAGCACCTTATCTCCCTCCTTTAACTTTGTTGTCTTATACCTTTCTCCATGCCTCCTCTGTCTCCCATGTTTTTTTTTTTTTTTTGTTTTTTTTTTTTTTTTTGCATCTTCTCTTGACTTGTCAAGCCTTGAGATGGAGGAAAATGGAAAATCTGTGTGTTCTGCTATTAGATTGTCTGGCTTGATATCTTTCATGAGCTCATAGGGTGAGAATCCTGTTACACAACTCATCACTGTGTTCATAAGATCCTCAAACACAGTTATATATTTTGCCCAAGTACTATGATTTTTACTGCAATATGTCCCGCATAGCCTACCTAGCTCCCTCATATACCTCCCAGCCAGGTTCCCCACAGGGTGATAGACTGAAATACTTATATGCTTTATCCCAGATCTTTGTATAAACTTCCGCCACATACTAGATACAAATTGTTCTCCGTTATCAGACAGAACATTCTCTGGTTTTCTAAATGATTAATGGAAAATCTCATATAAAGATGTGAAACAAATACTAATAAAGAGATAGAGGGGCTGGCCAGTACTTACCTCAGCTCAGTACAGCCAACAGATACACAAAAAACAGAACCAAAAATTTACGTTCCTAGCTTTCGGAACAAATGTTCCTTCATCAGGGAGGAGAGAGGGGAAAGAAAGGGAAGAAGGGAAAGTAGATTCAGTTACCCACAACCCAGGTTATGAAGCAACAGGGAAAGGAAAACAGGGAGGGTAGCAAGCATGGAGGCATGGTTGTCAGAGGGAAGCCAAAGATATTCTACTGTAAGTACTGTGCCAGCTTCAAACCAAAGAGGATGCATACAGAAGTAAAGAGGTATATAGTACAAAGATAAACACAACTATGTAGGATGAAAAGATGCGTGAATGGCTAAAGAGGAAAGGGAAAGAGGAGAAGACTGAAGAGTAAATGGGAATGAGGTTGTTTAACGTAGGTTCAGTCCAGGGGGAAGGCGGGATGAAAGGATGTGTTGGTGTGCGAGTTCCCATCTCCGCAGTTCAGAGGGACTGGTGTCAGGTGGGAGAAGCCAAATGGCACATACAGTGTAGCAGGTTCCTAGGTCCCTAGAATTATGCTGTAGGGCATGCTCTGCTACTGGGTATTGCACATCTCCTAGGCGGACAGTTCGTCTGTGTCTGTTCATGCACTCGGCCAGTTTAGTTGTTGTCATACCGATGTAAAAGGCTGTGCAGTGCAGGCATGTCAGTTCATAAATGACATGTGTAGTTTCACACGTGGCCCTGCCTTGAATTGTGTATGTTTTACCAGTAGCGGGGCTGGAGTAGGTGGTTGTGGGGGGATGCATGGGGCAGGTTTTGCAGTGGGGTCGGTTACAGGGGTAGGAACCACTGGGTAGAGAAGGTAGTCTGGGAATATTGTAGGGTTTAACAAGGATGTTACGGAGGTTAGGGGGGTGATGAAAGGCAACTCTGGGTGGGGTGTGGAGAATTTTATCAAGGTATGATCTCATTTCAGGGGTTGACTTGAGAAAGTCATATCCCTCGCGGAGTAATTTGTTGATGTTTTCGAGGCCAGGATAATATTAGGTGACAAGGGGGATGGTTCTGTGTGGTCTGGGGATAGGAACATTGTTGTTGGATGGGGAGGAATGTATTGCTTGGGAGATCTGTTTGTGGACAAGGTCTGCAGGATAGTTGCAGGAGAGGAAAGCACTGGTTAGGTTATTGGTGTAATTGTTGAGGGATTCGTCACTGGAGCAGATACGTTTGCAACGAATACCTAGGCTGTAGGGAAGGGAGCGTTTGATGTGGAATGGATGGCAGCTATCAAAGTGAAGGTACTGTTGTTTGTTTGTGGGTTTGACATGGACAGAGGTGTGGATGTGAGCTTCAACAAGATGAAGGTCAACATCCAGGAAGGTGGCTTGGGTTTTGGAGAAGGACTAGGTGAAATTCAGATTCGAAAAGTAGTTGAGGTTATGGAGGAAATTAAGGAGTGTTTCTTCACCATGAGTCCAGACCACAAAGATGTCATCTATAGACCTATACCAGGCCAAGGGAAGCAGCTGTTGGGTCTTCAGGAAAGCCTCCTCCATGTGGCCCATGAAGAGGTTGGCATAGGACGGAGCCATCCTGGTTCCCATGGCCATTCCCCTGATTTGTTTGTAGGTCTGGCCTTCAAAAGTGAAGTAATTATGGGTGAGGATGAAGTTGGTAAGTGTGATAAGGAACGAGGATTTTGGAAGATTTTCGGGTGGGCGTTGGGAGAGGTAGTGCTCAAGGGCAGAGAGACCATGGGTATGTGGGATGTTTGTGTAAAGGGATGTAGCATCTGTGGTGACAAGAAAGGTTTCAGGTGGGAGAGGAGTGGGAATGGATTTGAGACGTTCTTGGAACTGGTTTGTGTCTTTGATGTAGGATGGGAGTCTGTGGGTGATAGGTTAGAGGTGTTGGTCTATCAGAGCTGAGATATGTTCTGTTGGGGCTTTGAAGCCTGCTACAATGGGACGGCCAGGATGGTTCTCTTTGTAAATTTTCGGTAATAGGTAGAAGGTAGGGGTACGTGGCTCAGGTTGAGTGAGTAAGTCTATGGAAGCCGTTGTGAGGCCTTGTGAGGGACCTTGGATTTTTAGGATTTTCTGCAGCTCAGTCTGGATGGAGGGAATGGGATCCTGGGTAACAGCTTTGTAGGTTGAGGTGTCGGAGAGTTGACGCAGTCCTTCTGCCACATACTCCACACGGTCAAGTATGACAGTTGTGGAGCCTTTATCCACTGGGAGGATGACAATAGAGTGGTCTATTTTCAGCTCCTTAATGGCACGGGATTCAGCTGGGGTGATGTTGGGGGTTGTCAGGATGTTCTTCAAGAAGGACTGGGAGGCAACACTGGATGTGAGGGATTCCTGAAATTTCTGCAAGGGATGGTTTTGGGGGAGGGGAGGAGGATCCCTTTGAGAAGGCGGTCGGAACTGTTCTAGACAGGGTTCAACACTGGGTCTAGTATTTGGGGGCTGTGTTTGGGTAGTGAAGTGATATTTCCAGTTGAGGTTCCGGGTGAATGAGAGGAGATCTTTAACCAGGCCAGTGTGGTTGAATTTAGGTGTGGCGCTGAACGTTAAGCCTTTTGATAGAACAGATGTGTCTGGAGGAGAGAGGGATCTGGATGAGAGGTTTAGAACTGAATTGGGACTGGTGATATGTGGCATTTGACTGTGGTTATAGTTGAGATTTGGTCTGTGTGGGGTATGTGCTTGGATGGGGAGATCGAGTAGGGTGGTTAGGCTAGGTTTGTTGGCTATGAGGGGGGTTTTGATTGATTGATTGATTGATTGATTGATTGATTTCTTTATTAATCCATGTAACAATTTACATTGTGTGGATTTCGTCAGCAAAATCATATACAATACAATATACCTACAATTATACACATAAAATTTGTATTTACACACATTTTTGAGGTATCTTAAATTAGTTTTATATCCTTGTGTAATTTGTAATTTTCTTATAGTACTGTACAATTTTTGATTTCCTCATGTATTACAATGCAGGATACTTTAATTACACTACATGTTTTAATTCAGATAGTCCATTACTGCGTAGTAACTTTTATTTAATAAAAAAAATTTTAGTTTTGTTTTGAACTGTCCGATTGTGTCAATATCTTTTATTTTTTGGGGTAATTTATTATATAATTTAACAGCATTGTACAACAAGCTCTGCTGAGTTTTAACTTTATTTTTCCTCTCTAGATGCAGATTGTATTGGTTTCTAGTTTCATAGCTGTGTACTAAAGAATTTTTCATATAGCAGTCAATATTTTTTTTTACATACATAACACTTTGAAAAATGTATTCACAAGGGACAGTTAGGATTTCCAGCTTTTGGAAATGTTCAAGGCAGTGAGCCCTACTGCCACTCTTGGTTATTATACGAATTGCTCTTTTCTGTAATTTGAAAACTGTTTGAATATTTTTACTGTTGACTCCCCAAAATATTATTCCATAGGTAATAACAGAGTGGATATAAGAAAAATATACAGATCTGACACACGTAGTATCACAAACTGCAGTCAGAATTCTCAGAGCATAGCATGCTGTAGCGATTCTGTTACTAAGTATTTTAATATGTTCTCCCCACTTTAACTGACTGTCTACATGCATACCAAGAAATTTTGTGTAGTCTACACATTCTATAGTTTCATTGTTTAACTTAAAGTTGTTATAGTGTGGTTTTTTGCAGACATAGAAGTTAACAGCATTTGTTTTTTTAAGATTTAGTGTTAGTTTATTATTGGATGCCCACTCACGTACACTGTTTAGTGTTTGTTTGGCTTTTTCTTTTAGTGCATCTGGTGATTTGTCACTGATTAGAACATTTGAGTTATCTGCAAACAATATTGTTTGTCCATGCTTGATGCTCTGTGGGAAGTCGTTTATATAAATGAGGAATAGTACTGGGCCAAGGACACTACCCTGTGGGACACCTATATTTACATAATTTGGGTCTGAAGTATACTTTACAATATAGTTTGAGCAACTTGAAATATGTGAGATTTCAGTTATCTGTCTTCTATTTTTTAGATATGACTTGAACCATTTGTTCACAAGTCCCCTTATTCCAAGTTCATCTAACTTATTTAACAATATGTTGTGGTCTACTGTATCAAACGCTTTAGTTAGATCAAGAAATATACCTGTTGTGTAGTTCCCTTTATCTAATGCTTCTAGAATGTGTTTTGTGAGGTGTGCTGTTGCTGATTCTGTGCTTTTCCCTGATCGAAATCCAAACTGGTCAACAGACAGTAAGTTGTATTTATTTAAATAATTCATTAGCCTATCTTTCATAATAGTTTCTAATATTTTTGCAAAGTATGATAGTAGAGAAATTGGCCTATAATTTTCAATTATTCCTGCATCACCTTTTTTGAAGAGAGGTAGTAATTTCGCATATTTTAAATAGTCTGGAAAGTAGCCCTGATTGAAAGATTGATTTATAATATCAACTAAAGGTGGAAGTAGGCTCTTGATACAGTCCTTAATTATAAAAATGGGGACTTCATCCAGACCAGCTGAGTTTTTGTTTCTCAGTTTGCTGACTGCTTTATAGACTTCTTCCTGTGTTGTAGGGAATAACACCATTGAGTGTGATACACCATTATTTGGCTTTTTGACCTGAGGGGCTGTTAGAAAATTTTCCTGTAATTTTATTCCTATGCTACTAAAATAATCATTTATATAATTTGCCAAATATATTGGGTCTTTTATTAGAGTCCCTTCCTCTTTGATTTTCAAGTTTGACAGATTCATTTTCCTGGTACCAGTTTCCTGCTTCACAATCTTCCATACTGCCTTATTTTTGTTTTCAGCAGAGTGCACTATTTTGGAGTTACGAGCTCTCTTTGCTGCATGCAATATTTTCCTATATGTTTTCCTATATCTTTTATAAAAGAGTGAGAAAGCAGGATTAGTTTGGCTGTGTTTAATGGAGCTCAGGTACTTTATTGTTTCAGATGATTTTTTGATTCCTTTTGTGACCCACTTGCTTTTTCCTGCTGTTGATAATGGACATAATACTTTAGGAAATGTTTCTTCAAAATTTAATTTAAACAATGTCATGAAATTTTTGAATTTTTCATTTGCACCTACTTCTGAGTATACTGAGTCCCATGTTTGTCCTGCTATCTGTTTGGCAAACTCATGTCTATTTTTTTTTTGAAAAAATTCGTCTGTAAATATGCATTTTCTTTGTTTCTTCTGGAGCCACTTTTATATTAATGATTTGAGCTGAGTGATCAGATAATCCTAGCTCTGCTACAACCACCTCACAGTTATCTTTGCCTAAATCTGTTAATACCTGATCAACAGCTGTCTTTGAGTATTTTGTTATTCTGGTTGCACTGTTAACCATTGGAACTAAATTGAAACTTTGAGCAAGACTTTGTAATGAGTCCCATGTAGAATCAGGATTCAGTTTATCAACATTTAGGTCTCCACATATGAGAATGTGGTTCTTTGGAGTGGATATCTTGTTAAGAACATGATTAAGTTTGGAGAAAAAGATATTGAAGTCTCCACTAGGAGATCTGTATATACATAAGATAATCAAATTCCTACACCTGTATTGGTCCCTGATTTCAACTGCTGCCAGTTCAAAATGTTGTTCTTCACTGATTACACATAAATCGCTTCTGGTCTTATACTGATAATTTTGTTTTACATAAATGCAACACCCTCCACACTTCATAGAAGTCCTACAGTATGCACACGCTAAATTATAAGACTGCAAGACTAATTGATTAATTTCAGCCTCATTGCACCAATGCTCAGTGAGACAAACAACTGAGCACTCTGTAGACTCCAGCTCCACTTCTAGCTGTTGGGTCTTATTTGCTAGGGAACATATATTTTAGTGAACAACTGTTAAGTAATTTTTTCCAGCACTATTTGCATTCCCACTTCTTTTCGTTTTAATGTCGTTCTGTTTTGGTTCAACTGCTTCCTTATTATGATTACACTCACGTTTTTTGTTTGCATATTGTATTCTTGGATAGTCACCCCCTGCAGACCGTATTAGTTTCCCTTATTTTTTATAATTTTACATACATCCAGGAGCATTTTACTGAAAGTCATTGCACCTAGTCTGTTTAGGTGCAGGCCATCCCTACCCAGGCATTTGTCGTCGAGAAATTTATTTGGGTCAACAAATACAACACCAAGTTCGTCGCACTGTTCCCTAATGCCAGTGTTTATTTTGTTTGTATACGCGTTACTCACCGATCTTCTTTGTAGAATTCCGTTGATAACAATTCTGGAGCTTGTAAACAAACCTTTGGCTGACCGAATTACATTACGAATATCATTTATGATTTCTTCTTGTCTGCTGCTTCTAATAGAGTTTGTCCCTACGTGAATTATCACGCCTTTAAAATTTGTGTTGGAATCATTGTTGTTTTGGTTGGATTTTTCCGTGTTCCTAATGTTGTTGAAATGTTTCACAATCTGCTGTGGTCGGATTCCAGGGCGAACCTCGACTTTACAGTTCGGAACCACTACATTTTTTAACATGGAATCGCCGATGACAAGGAAATCACTTTTGTCGATCTGTTTTGCTGGATTTCTTTCACATTTGTCTTTTTTCTTATACGTCAAAGTTTTCCACTTATATTTGCTTACAGATTTACCGCACGAATCGTTTTCCGCCACTGTTTTCACTGGGATTAGCATATGCGAGTTTACATAGGTTTGTTTACTTCCCAATAACGGAGTTTGCACGCGGGAGTTTCTTGAATTTCCACATGTTTCGCTTTCTGCCACTGTTTTTGCCGGAATATGCACATGTAAGTTTTCACGGTTTTGTTTTTTGCTCACGAACGGAGTTTGCACAAAGGAGTCCTCACATTTGTTTGTTTTGTTCTGTAATGGGTTTCCACATACGCAGCTTGCCGATTCACTTTTTAGCTTTGCGTTTTCTTCTTTCAGAGACTGAATCTCTTTTTTGAGAGTTCCGATATCACTTTGTAGCACTTTAATTATTTCTTCTTTTGACTTTATGGTACTTACAAGTTCTGATGTTTCCCACTGCAAACAGTCGGTGCATGTCCACGGAACTTCGTCACTAATGAATTTCAGGTTCACTTTTGCGCACTTCTCATGAAGCCAAAAATTGCACTTTACGCATAAGATTCCTTTTATCACACGTTTTCTGCATTGCTTACATGTAGAACCGCTGATTTTTTCCTTTTTGGTAGAGACAGACGTGTCGTTACACTTTTCATTCGGCGCCATCTTTGGTTCTGTTGTGGTTGGTGTTTGTGAGGGATAGGGAGAGGGACCCCACTTCTTAGCTGTTGCACTAGCACTGTGGATAGTTTTTTTTGGTGGTGTGTGGCATGGAACTCAAGTTTGCAGCTGGCTTCTAGGATGATGTTCCTGAGTGTGTTCTCCAAGCAAGGGTTTGAGAGGTGGAGGACTTTGAAGAGAGATAGGAGATGTTGGGAGTGGTGGTTACATGAAGTAGTGTAGAGATTCAGGACAAGTTGGGTAAGGGCTAAGGATTGAAGGTTTTGGAAGTCCAGGAGAGACTGGTGGAAGGAGGAATTGCATCCAGAGATGGGAACTTTTAAGGTAAGTCCTTTAGGGGTAATTCCAAAGGTTAAGCGGGACTAGAGGAAAAGTATGTGGGATTGCAGTTTGGCTACGGTTAATGCATGTTTCTGGAATGAATGTAAATAATGTTGTATAGGATTAGGGTACATAGTGGGTAACTGGTGGGTAGGGAAATTAAATAACTAAAGTTAAAATAGTAATCATAAGAAGGAATAAAACACGGAGGGAAGGATGAGAAAGAAAGAGATTGTGTTGGTAATGTTCAATACCAAAGGAAGACCACTAAATAGGAAAAATATGGAAAAAGTTGACCAGACCAAGCAAGTATGTCCAGATCAGGGGAAAAGAACACACGTTGCTCAAAAACAGAGATAGCGAGTGGCGAAAAAAAGGATCGCGTGCCGCATGAGAGATCGCGCGTGCCGCATGAGAGATCGCGCGTGCCACAAAAGAGATCGCGCGTGCCACAGAAATGTCTCAAAATCTCTGGTTTTATAACATTCACAAAGTAATCTTTCTCTAGCTTGTTAATTATATTCTGGCTAGTCACCTTTTTCAGTGGATACAGCTTTACAAACTTTGAGAATACATCAACAGCTAAAAGAACATTCTTTACACCCCCTCGACCTGTTGGCAGCCTCCCAAATAAATAAATAGCCAACAGTTCACCATTTATTTTAGGAACAGTATTCTGCATCTCTCCTTGTACTGCAGTAGTATTATACTTCACTTTTTGACATTTGTCACAAGAAGCCAACTGTCTCTTTATCCTCCTGGCCATGTTGTTAAAAACTAACATTGTCTTGCAGTATTTCCAAACATTTTTGAGCCCCATAATTCCCATGGCTAAGGTGGATGTAATTGATTAATTTTTCCACATGCTCATCTGGAAATCATACCATCCACTCCTCTTTGTCCAAATTTCTTCGTCTAAATAAAATCCCCTTATAAATTCTATAATTTATTTATTTATTTATTTATTTGATTAGCCATCCGTAGACATTTTGCAATGTATGGATGTTGTCAGTTTGGATACAGTGATTTTTGCAGATACATTGACACTTTTATATGCATTTACAGAGTATACGAATACAATGACATTTATCACTTAAATTACATTCAAACAATTAAATATTCACTTATTGTTTAGAAACAGTGTTCCTGAAAATATAGTTTAAGGGTTTTCTGTAACAGTACATGCTGTTAATTTCTTTGATTTCCTGTGGCAGCTTGTTATACAATTTTACACCCTGATACAAGAAACTTTTTTGGGTCTTATGCTTGTTTCTCCTATCTAGATGAAGGCAGTGGCTTGTTCTTGTGCTATAGCTGTGTAAAATGCTGTTTGTACTATAATTACTATATTTTTCTTTATATATACTATAGTGTGGAACATAAATAAACAGGGAACAGTTAGAATACCAAGTATTTTGAATAGTTCTCTGCAGTGAGCCCACTTACTGCTTTTAGTTATAATTCTCACTGCTCTCTTCTGCACTTTAAAAACTGTTTATAAGTTGAGTACATTATTTCCCCAGAAAATTATCCCATAGCTTATGAGTGAATGTACATAGCTAAAATATACAGTTCTTAGACATTCATCGCTGCATACTGAGGAGAGAACTCTAAGTGCGTAACACGTTGTAGATATCTTTTTTGTGAGTTTTTTGACATGTTCACTCCACCTAAGCTGGCTGTCAATATGCAACCCTAGGAATTTTGTGGTGGGCACTTCGTCTACAGAGGTGTTATGTAGCTTTAACTTTAGGGGACTTTTTTCTGTTTATTCTAAAGCGTATGCTATTTGTTTTCTTAATATTTAAGGTCACTTTATTCTCTGTAGACCATTTGTAGACATCTTTCAGTGATTCATTACAATTTTCCAACATTTGTGCTGATATCTCACTGGTGATTATAATATTGCTGTCATCGGCAAACAATATCTTCTCTCCATGTCGGATATATTGTGGAAAGTCATTTATATAAATCAAGAACAACACCGGACCCAGCACACTTCCCTGAGGGACCCCAATATTAATATGTTGTGGATCTGACAGGTGTTTTTCTATGAACTTTGATCTACTGGAGACATGCGAGATCTCTACCCACTGTACTCTATTTTTTAGGTATGAATGGAACCATTTGTTGATTACCCCTCTTACTCCTAGTGCTTCTAACTTAAGTAATAGATTCTGGTGGTCAACTGTATCAAAGGCCTTTGACAGGTCAAGGAATATGCCAGATACATAGTTGCCTTCATCCAGTGCTTCTGGAACCACTTTAGTGAAATGTGCTATTGCCATTTCTGTATCTCTGCCTGGTCTGAAACCAAATTGGTCATTTGAAAGAAGGTTGTATTTGTTTAGATAGCTCATAAGTCTGTTCTTCATTATGGACTCTATTATTTTGGAAAATGATGACAGTAGGGCAATTGGCCTGTAGTTCTCAATGTTTTCTACATCATCTTTTTTGTGTAAAGGTAAAATTTTTGCATGTTTCAGATAATCAGGGAAACAACCGGCTTTGAAAGATTCATTTATGATACTGGTTAGGGGGGCTTTGATACTATTTATGCATTTTTTCAGCACAGACATTGGAATTTCATCTAAACCTGCTGAATTTTTGCTCTTTAATTTCCTTACCACATTACATACTTCTTCCTCAGTAGTGGGTAGCAATACCATTGAATTTGATGTATATTCCCGTGTTCGTGGATTATGAGATTTTGAAAAATTTTCCTGTAACTTTGTAGCTATACTACTAAAGTAAGAATTAACAAAGTTTGCTAGTTCTTTTGGGGTACTTGTTAGGTTTTCTTTGTTCCTGATTTGGGTGTTTATTTGCCTATGTGTTGCTGTTCCTGTCTCTTGTTTCACTATAGACCATGTAGCTTTACTTTTATTTTTAGCTAGATTTATTAGTCTATCATTGGCCTTTTTTTTTGCAACATTGAGCACCTTCCTATAGATTTTTTTGTAGTTTCTGTAGTAATGAAGAAAATCTGGATCACTGTTGTTGTTTTTTATAGAGTTTAGGTATTTAAAAGTTTGGGCAGATTTTCTAATTCCTGTGGTAATCCACTTATTTTTGGTGGATGTTCCAGTAGAACTTAGTGCTTTGGGGAAGGCTTCTTCGAATATTATCTTAAACTCCGACATGAATTTGGAGAATTTCTGATTCACATTATTTTCTGAATATACTTCTTCCCATCTTTCAAGTCTTAATTGTAAGCAAAATTTTTGTATTGCTGCGTCTGAGTAGACTCTTTTAAACATGTGGAGGTTTACTGGTTTTTCTACAGAAGCTTTTACTTTTATGATTTGGCATAAATGATCTGATAGTCCAAGATTTTTGACAGTTATGACACAGTTTTCCCCACCTATATCTGTAGCTACATGGTCAATGGTAGATGTTGAGTGTTTGGTTATTCTTGTTGCACAATTAACTAAAGAGGTCATGCCAAAACTATTCAGAATATTCAGAAAAGTGTTACTGGTTTCATCTGCCTTAGCTGTGTTAATGTTTAAGTCACCACACAAGAGTATATTACTTTTCAGGGATGACACTTGTTCTAGGCTTTGCATAAGTTTTGAAAAGAATGTTTCTAAATCACCACTGGGAGAACGGTATACACATAGTACAATTAGTTTTTTGGGCATATCTACAGCTGGTATCTCTACTGCTGACACTTCAAAATGCTTGTCTACACTTAGTAGGATAATATCATTCCTGACTTTAAATGAAATACCACTCTTAACAAAAATACATATTTAGCTATTTTTTCATGTTCTTTACTTCCCTTCCAAAGTTTGTTTTGATAAACTTCAAAGGTTTGGTCCCCATTCTTAAGTCTTCTCATGTGCTTACAGATGGATTTGATTTCCTTCTCTCCACCCAGTCCTTTCATATACAATATCTGTAGTTCTTTCTTGTCTCCATTCCCTTCATGTTCTTCTCTAATGAAAGGTACACTTGATAAGGCATCAGCCACATTGTTGTCTGTGCCTTTAATATATCTTATCTCATAGTTAAACTGCTACAGAAACATGGCCCATCTCATGAGTTTATTATTTAACAGTTTACATTCTTGCAAATAGCTCAGAGCCTTATGGTCTGTGTAAACAATCACTTTCCTACCTTCCACATATATCCTGAACTTATGAAATCCAAAAACTATGGCTAAAAGTTCCTTTTCTGAGATACCATACATTAATTCACGTTTGGACAGCATTCTGCTTGCAAAAGCAATTGTCCTGTGCTCAGTCTTCCCATCTACTATCCTCTCCTGAAATAGCACTGCCCCTATCCCATAATCTGAGCTGTCTGCCCCAATACAGAAAGGCAAAGACAAATCTGAGTAGTACAAAATGTTGCTATTTTTTAAGCTATTCTTTATGGCTTTAAATTCCCTGTCACACTCAGATGTCTAGCACCAGGTTACACTTTTCTTTAATAGTCTACATAAGTTAGGTGAATTCAGGCTATAATGACTTATATACTTCCTGTTGAATGAACATAGTCCTATAAATGATTTCAGTTGTTTCCTGTTTGTTGGCACCTTGCAGCCAACAATAGCCTTGATTTTCTCTTTATTGGGCAAAATGCCATCAGGAGTTAACTGATGACAGAGAAATAGTAATGTTGCTTGAAAAAATTCACACTTACTTAACTTAAGGGTCATCCCCCATTTATACATAGCCTTGAATACATCCTCCAACAGCTGACAGTGCTCTTCCCAATTGCTACTCGTAATCAAAATGTCATACACTGTCAATTTTCTCATTAGTTCATCACCCAACACATGACTTAAAGCCCTCACAAAAACTGCAACAGGTATTGATAAACCAAATGGCACAACTGTAAACATATAAGTCCTGCCCTCAAATAAGAAAGCAGTGTACTTTCTGCTCTCTTCAGCCAATTGCACCTGCCAGAACCCGAAAGCCAAATCAACACTTGACAGAATTGTATCATTATAAAATTTTTGCAACAGCTAATTCATGTTCTCTGGCTGATCATTTTCTTTGACTATTATTTTATTTAACTTTCTTGCATCCAATACCATTCTTATAGAGCCATCCTTCTTTTTCACCACCACTACTATTGGATTACAATACTCACTCCTCCCCATTTCCAGTATGCCCCACTTCAACATCATCTTTATCCTCGCCCTCACAGCCTCTCTATTAGCTATTGCTATAGGATAAGGTTTGGCCCTTATTACTACATGTGGCAATACCCTCAAAACATAACTGAAATCTACAACTTTTCCAGGTCTTTCAGAGAACACATGTTTATGTTTACTCAATAAATCTGTAAGCTGCACCTTTTATTCCTCATTTAAATGTCCCATTTCATTTACTTTGTCATATATCTGCTGTTCAGTGCACATTTCATCACCTACCTCATCTGTCCTTTGTAAATGAGTCATTGTCTCACCTCCTTTTAATTCCCCTTTAAATTTTATTCTTCGTCTGTTTCCACCAGCATGAAATTCTACCACTCTGTCCTGTACAAAAATGCTACTGTCATACTTGTACAAGAAGTCCATACCCAAAACTACATTCAATGCCAAACCCTTCACCATAAAGCAACTAATATCAAAACAATACTCATTACTATTAAATTCCAGTAATACTTCTCTGGTGATGGGCTTGCTACATGTCCCAGTTGCTGTCTTAATTTTGACTCCTGTAACTGGTAATTCTATTAATCCTAAAACCTTTAATTTGCTGCCAGAAAGATTCAGAAATTGCAGATAAACTTGAGCCAGAGTCTAATAATGCTATACCTGTAAATCCTCCCATATTGATATCAATTATTGGCTGTATCACCTCTATTTCTACTCTGTTCTGCCCTGATTCCTGTAATAAATCTCTTTCTACTTCACCCCTGCTTTCCTCTTGCATAATTCAAATATCTTTAGGCCTTTGTCCAAAACATACATCAGTATCCCCTTTAAACAGATCCTTAATAGCAAACTCAACATTCTCTCCTTCACTTAGTTCTTCCAATTTTCTGGCAATTTTAAATTTTATTTTACCCCACTCCTCAGGCATCAAAGCTTTATGTAATTTTGCATAGGACACCCAATCACTCAAATCATAATCAGCCTCCTCCTTTCCTAACCATCTACAATTAACATCTTTCAGGCTTGCATCCCCATCAGTTAAGAAAACATGGGTTTCAATTTTATCTTCTGGGCAACCTACAGCGACATTCTCCATATTATTACGCATTTCCATATCCACATTGAACTTATTATCACTACCACAGTTAATACCTGTTCCCACAAGCACATTAGTAGATAATTTACCAGCATTTTCCACATTGTCAAATATACCACTCATATTAGCCTTTACATCACACTGAGTAACCCTCTCCTCACCTTTTCCACAATCCTCCATACTATTTCCAATAGACATCTCTACCCATTCATCACATCCATCATTACTGTGAACATTGCCCCTTTATTCCATATCCACCTGTGTTTCCCCTTTTGGTGAAACCACCTTTGTCTCTGATCTTTCAACGAATTTTGCTGTACACAAACAAATATTGTCCTCTTCTGCTTGAAATTTCTGTTCCCTCTTAAACATGTCATCAAAAACTCAAACTGTTCATTGCTGATATTAGACTCGTTCCAGTTTTTCCTCTTATACCTTTTATCTGTATTTCTATAATTGTTAAAACCTCCCCACAGATTTTCATTTCCTAAGACAGCATCCATATGACACATACCAATTTCCCTATTTTCCTTGCTGACTTTATTATTCATCCCATCATGTCCTTGTCTGGCCCTGTTCACATAATTACCAGCCCCCCTGAAGACCTTAAGTGAGGCATCAACTAGTTTTTTGATTGCCTACCCTGCCCATTTGTATCTGGCATTCCTATTCTCCCCCCAAAATTTCTGTTATATCTTTGTGGCCTGCTTCTCCAATCTCTATCCTGATTATTCTGATCAGTTCTATCTTCTCTCCACCTGTTATGATTATTACTGTCTCATAATTAATACTGTTTCCCCTTTCATGATATGTTCAACTCTCCCTCTGTTCCATGTATTTAGGTCTGTAACACAATGCCCTGTCCATATTATCCACAAAATTAAGAAATTCTTCCACTGAATCTGTTGCACTGTGAATCAGATCCCATTGCAAATGCTCTGGTAATCTTCTCTTTGGTGTAGGTATTTCTATTAATACACCCAGTGGCCTATCCAGATGATTTAATTTATTCAGTTCTCTAACACAGAACTCTCATATTTTCCTTTCCACTCTTGTAACTGGGTCCATTCAAAAAATCGTTTTGCAATCTCAATTGTTTTGCCTGGCCCCAGTATTTGTTCAAGAACAGGTTTTCAAAGGTTTTAAAATCACAAAATTTATCATCATTTTGGTTTGCCGATGTCTGAGCTCCCCCTTCCAGCTGCCTCTTAACATATTTAATTTTTGCCTGCTCACTCATCCCTGTCATAAAGCTATCCTTACATGCAGTTAGAAAGTCAACTGCTTGGTATTTATTCTCCCTACTGAAAGGTTTTGACTGAAATCCATGCCCCATAGGATATCCCAACAATAAATTTCCATTCCCTGCTGCCACATTATTAACTGTTTCCCTCAAGACATTTATTTCCCCTTATAATTCCTTCTATTGTCGGTAATCCCCTTATGGCAATCCAGCACTCCTATCTTAATGGATTCAATGTCTGCCTCTGTTTGTTTTTTAAATAATGTGCATTTCTGTTCCTGTACCTGAACCTGCCCCACAAGATTACTTTGCACAGTGTCCAACTTGGCTACTAGTCCTCTTTCAACCTCATCAACTCTCTCAATAATTCCCTCAATAATTTTAACTGTGTTTTCGACTTTATCTGTAATTTGAGTGAATTTGAGATCTAGCTGATCAAATTTTTCACTCACTGTCTTTATTTTATCACTAAGCCTCAATTCCATATCCCCTACTTTCGAATCCATTTCTCCAACTATTGCAGATTTTATATTCCCTATTTTTGAGTATATTTCTCCTAATTTACTAGTAAGTTTTACAAAAATGTACTCAGGTCACTTTCTAGTATCCAGCCTTTTTTTTTTTTTTTTTTTGGCATGCTAGGGCTACTACAGTTACTCCTAACATCCACTGATTTGCCTTCACTTTGAGATTCATGCGTCTCATCAGCCATGGCTAATGAAAGGGCACAATTTTGCAATGTAGCTGCTGGCTGTACTTATCCTTTATATCCTTGTGTGACGCGACATCTGCAGTGAGCTCCGCAGCACATCTATGCAATGAATCATAGTCGGCGGCATGGACATGCAGCAAACTCAATCAGGAGTGAGAACACATTGCGTGGGCCCCTGGAAGCATGTAGTCATGATGGTCGGTGGCATGGACAATGGTGTTGATGGTTTTTTCCTCCGGCAACACACGGACACGGCATGGACGACTGTTTTACTCACGGCAACACGGAGTCGACTCATCAGGCTGAGTAAATGACTGCCTCACCATCGTGGTGGCCTTATACCGGCATAACCAAGGGGCAGCGCATATCTTGTCCAGCACAAAAACACTCCGCTACTGCTAATGCACCGATTTAGCTCAGAGCCCCCACACTGACTGTTCAAAAGCCTAAACATCAGACGAACACCCAATTCCGAAATACTATGGAATATTGAAGAAAGTCCTATCCCAGATGAGCCCCCAATTGCAACTGAACTCAGGCTCGTTCAGTACCTATTTTTCACGTGGCTCATCTCCGAAGGGGTTGGTAGTAAACGGTTGCATTTACGCCTCTACTATTGAGTCATATATTGGCTAGCTTTTGAGCAGCAGTGAATTGAACTATACACATTCAGATTGAAACTTATTTATTCAAAAGAAACACTTTAACTTTGTGGCCATGCATTTTTAAGTTCACAAAAATCTGATCTGTACAAATAATAATTGGTGCAATTCGTACACTGTTTATTGTCTCGCAGCTACACATGTTCATGTTGTTCCTTCACGTACACTGGCGTCCATACTTACACTCGCTGCACTTTGCCACTCCCAACTTACCACCATAACGGACAATGACCAAAGACCCAATTTTCCCTCTCATATCCAAGGTTCGTATGAGCAGTTGCCAGCGGGCTCGTGAACTTGCGCAGAGCTGAATTCGCATATGAGCAGTGCCTTCCTCCCATTTCTGGCTACTTGAAGTGTGGCTGTTTCCTGTATGAGCAGTAGCAGCAAGTAGCCAGAAGCTACTCAGAAAAATTTTTCTGGCACACCCAAGCTGCCAGATTCGCGCATTGAGTTATATGGGGGGGGGGGTCCTTCCCCATGTGACCCATGTATATGTTTTGTGTCTTCTTTTACAGCTCCCACGTCAATGAAAACAAAACAGATTTCTGTGGCTGGGAGCCATCAAGTGAATTAATATACATTCTCATAACCATGAAAGACCTAAATAAGTTAGTAGTTTCAATTTTCTGATTTTCTACTATTTCCACGTTATTAGCAATCAACCATTAATGTCTTAATGAAGCTATTTCTGTCTGTTTTATAGAGAAATTTGCTTCAGTTAATTTTTTTTCCACTGACGCAGTTAGTTTATTTGAAACAAAGTGTTTCATTCTGCACAATTGGCTACTTTCAACCTCATTCAATTTAAAGTGCAAGTTTTCATTTTCTGGGACGAATGACGTTATACCATAATAAAGATCCAAACATGAGAATACAGTACTGGACCTCCAAGAAAATTGCTGTCACGAAAACCACATGAAAAGCTGAATATCAGGTACTTGAGAGTGCATCAGGACATTGAAATGTGCAATTAGAACGGAATGAGCATTTTAGTACAGTTTATGAAATTCTGATGCTGCTGGAGTAGTCTCTGATGTCCTGTTCCTTTTATGACACTGTAAGATCTCTTAATGCTATATATGTGTGAACATACGTGAACATTGACTTGAAGCTGACTAAGTAGGCAAATTTGGACAGTAGTTTGGAACTAAATATTTTATTTCAAATATAATGATAGGTGTAGCAGAATTTTACAAATCTCCCTTCTGTGAAAGTGGTTTTCGATCACAAGGCACTTGCTAGTACTTCCTCTAGGCCTGAAGTTATTTCTTAATTTGTGTTTATGTCTTAAATTTATAGAATGCCATTCTATGCTAAATTTTAGACTGGCAGCATACCGTGTTTTATCGTTTTAACCCTCCACATGGCTTCATATTTATTCCTGGAGTAGAATATAAACTGTCAGTTGTACAGTTTCTCTGCCTCACAGACAACCATGTTAATTTTTTCACATTTTGAAATAGTCATGAATTTATTGACCTTTATTCCGGTGTAAGCTACACAACAAACTCTTTTTTGTTGCAAGAAATTTGCATTCCATCCTACTAGTTTTTTGCAGTGCTGTGTAGATGTAAACCTGTTGGAAATGCTACATAACAATATTGCAGAGTACGAATTTTTTAAAAAAATCTGTCAAAGTCGCCCCTTCGCAGAATTTTATGGCACTTTGAGCTGTGGAGTCTAATTTTGAAATGACATTTTTCCAAGAACTGCTTCCTTATTTGCATCCTTTATCTGTGTGGGATATGATAAAACAATTGCTCTAAGTGCAACTCGGTATGTCCTCTCAACAACATGCCGCACGGCTACACATGGTCACGTGATGCCCCACCAGAAATACGACTAAAAGCGTACGAGCAGAGCAAGCACCAAGCACGGGCTGCCTACATCATCATAGCTGCGCATGCGCAGTAGAGCCTGTTGTCTGGTGCTTTCTGGCAACTGCTCAAATGAAGCACCACAGTCCTGAGTCGGGTCACGTGACACTACATTAGTCAAAATAATCCCTAAACAAAGCCACAATTCATTTACAATTTTAATAAGATTTGAATACTTAAATCTAAATACATTATATAAGTTTACACATTTATCACCACACTTTTATAATTCATTGCAATTAAAAGAAAACCAAAACACTATGCAACGGAACAACAACACACATCAAAACACAAAACAAGTATTTTCCGGTCTGTTTTGCCCAGCATATTATCTCTGCTGCTGTGCTTTAAATTTAAATTATGAACTACTTACCTTACAATCTGAGGAAGTTTTAATTTCTTGGTTCAGTCTTTTCATGGTTGCACTGGAAATCCTAATGCCTATAGTTATCCAAGGTTTCTGTGCTTTTTGTTCTGAAGACTTGGACCTCACTAACTTCTTAGGTAAACACATTTCATATTGTGACATGAATATAGAAGAAAAAGTATTATATGCATTATTTGCACTTGATTCTGATCTCACATCTGTCCAGCTTTCATTGGTTAGACAGTTAACAAAATATGAGCAGTTTTCTTTAGAAAAAATTCTTTTATAAGTGTGACGTTTTTTTCACACGCACTGGGGGAATGGTAAGCACTAGAGCATTATGATCAGATAAACCAATGTCAGTGTTATTCATTGGAATCTATCTATTCATTGGAATCTATTACCTATGAGGGTCTGTGATGTGTGCATTATTCGGGTAGGACCTATTACATGGGGTAACATGTTAAAACTCTGTAAAATATTCAGAAATTTATCTTTAACCATATCATTGCACAGAAGATTTATGTTAAAATCCCCACAAAGAAGCACAGTAGCTTTTTCAGTGTACCCAATGTTTAACATAATTTCTAGTTTTGAAAAAAAATTTATCTACATCTCCACATGGTGACCTGTACACAATCATTACTATCATTTTCCTTTGCTTACCATACAACTCAATAGCAGCTGCTTCAAAATGCTTTTCTACACTTGACTTTTCAATATCATATCTTCTTTTGAATTTTATCCCTGTTTTTGTATAAATACAGACACCACCACTTCTGGCATTTTCCCTACAGTAAGAGCTAGCTAGTCTAAAAGGGTGTATAATGATGTTGTTTAATTCATATTCCATACACCAATGCTCTGAAAGACACAAGCACTCAATGTTAAACTCATCTAAAGCAACCCCTAGTTCAAGGTATTTATTTCTCAGAGACTGAATATTTAGATTGATAACTTGAAAAGAATTTGATGGGAGCCTAGATTAATTACACTTACAGTTTGTTTTATTGACCTGGTTGTAGAAAAGTTGGTTGTCTGCACATTTGTTGAAAGTTCTATACTGCAACTTTTCCTGTTCTGGGATAGAAAAAAATCCTGATTCATTCTTGAAGGTCGTTTTGGTCTTATGCTTATTTTTCCATTCTTCGGTGTGTCGGTTATCACTGTAGGCTGCACTGATTTTGTTTTTCCATTATTCTTGCAACTACTTGGAATAGTGGTGTGAGTGAGCTGTACTGCATTTGCTATTACATTGGTTCTTGAAGCTGTTGGAGTACATAATTTGTTTTGAACTAGGCCTTTAGGCACAGCTTTCATAGTTAGAGAAGGTGCCATGGTTGTAACCTTAGTATCTATACACATATTAGAGTACTGTGTTGTGTCTTCTGCTTCAATTTGTAATATAATAGGATCATCATCTTTCTTGTCAATAAATTTCCAGATGAGCTTTTTTATTTGTGAACAGACATATTGCTTTCCCATATTATTCAAATGCATACCATGTCTGGTATAATTCACAGTTTCTAAGCCATCAAGTTTTAAAAACAATGTATTTGGGAAGGCTTTGGTAATCTTTTCCAGTGTTCTGTTCATGACTTCAATTTCCTTGTTTACACACAAACTTGGAACTAGATCTTTTCTGAGTGGTATGCTTGATAACACTACATTTAGATTTTTTAAATGATTCAAGGCCTTTCTAGCAGATCTGATGGCTTCTCGGGCATTGTTTTGGTAGACATCATTTGCACCACCAAATATTAAAGAACATCCTTTTTAGTTAGTGGGCATGCTAGTGTTTTGCAGTCCTGTGTGACTTTATTCATTGGAACACCCAGCTTAACTATACCTGTTGCATTAGCTTGTAGTTCTTTCAACATTTCTGCTATTTTCCGTCCATGACTGCCAGCAAGAATAAGAATTTCTCCTTGAAATCCAATGTGTCCCTTTGTATTGTGTTTTTGTTCTGGTCTGTCACTTTTTTTTTTATAATGTTCACCATTATTTGCACTGTTGCTTATACCAACACATTCCATAACACACACACTTGAGTCTATTGCTGTCATATTTAGGCTTCTGAACCCTTCATTCTGCGTTTCTTTTTTACTATTTACAGTTTTCATAGGTTTTGTTTTGGATGACCCATGGAATTTCAGGTAACTTAGAAGTTCAGTATTTTCCTTTCAAAGTTTTATTATATCACTCTTTAAAGAATGAATTGCTGATTGCATATTTATGATGCATTCTTTTAGATGTTCAATATCAGCTACAAATTTAGTACATGGCGTATTTTTACCTCCAACGGCTGTATTTTCGTTCTGAGAAACATCGCATACTTCCTGCACAGGAATGATTTTCTTTCGCTTCTTAAGTGACACTATTAATAACAATAAATTTTGGATCACAACAGACAAGGAATCTTTTGCATATTACACTTTTTTCACACTTTACGTTTATATTTTCAGGCTAACACATTCGCGATTTCTTACTAGCCACCATGACAACAATCTGAATTTGTAACACAATGTAGGAGGGGCATTCAATAAGCAATGCAACATATTTCTTTTCTCTCAGTGTCAATTAAAAAAAAATGCCCAATTTAGTTTTGGGGCATGATGGAATCATAGGAACTGAAGTAGGAATATTCCATGATGTTCCGATAAGTGGCAGCACTATATGTAGGCTTCAAAATGGCTTCTGTAATGGAGATGCCTTCCAAGCAGAAACCTGTAGAGTTTTCTGTGCAAAAACAGACAATCGCAGATGTTCATAGGCTCTTGCACAATATCTATGGAGACCTGGTACTGGAAAAAGAAGCATGCCAGCCACACACAGTTGTGACTCCTGCAATGTTGGAACACGCTGACACTCTGTTCTGATCCACTGACCACAACACGTTTCTGCTCAGATGGATGTCTCTGTTGGTAGTGCAGACACACTCGACTACCAATTGGGGCCCCCAGGGGCTCAGCATTCATTTGCTGGGTATGGGCTTGGCGACCCCGGGGTTCCTGAGCTGGGGACTGGTAAGCGCCGCCAGTCCCCTGTCACCGTAAGCTCTGAGCATACTTCAGCGACCACCGTGCGGCACGGTGGTGGAACGTTGTGTGTCTCAGGGAATGGGGATCTTGGCTTGACCGCCCGGATCGCGAGGATGGAATAAACCTCTATAAAAAGCCCCTCAATCTCAAGGTGTGCTGCGCGCTGATGAGATGCATGGATGTTGAGGTGGAACAATCGATAGCGGGCAACCTCTGGGGAACCTGCCGCACCTCAGTTGTATAAGGCTTACCTGGACACGCAGGGCTCTGTCTAGGTGGACTTCTAGTTCCCTAGCTGCTCGTGGGACCGAGATGGATCCTTCAAAATCCTCTTTTCTTCCTCCCAGCGGAAAGGGTGGGCCGCTGGAAGGTTCTAACACCCAGTCTCTTAGGAGGGCCCGTGCAGTCAGTCCCCCTGACTCCGGCGATTCTTTAAAAAGTCCAGTCTTAGGTATCAGAATGCATTCTGGTAATCCGAATGTGTTTCTCATTGTGAAACGGAAGGAGGGTAGTTTTGAGAAGGTTTCGCCCTTCTATATACAAAAGGGATTGGAGGGAATCTGTGGCTCCTTAAAATCGGTGAAGCGCTTACGTAATGGGACCTTGCTAGTGGAAACTTCCACTTCCCAGCAAGCAACTAACCTCCAATCTGCTAAATGCCTTGGAGAGTATGCCATAGACACTGAACTGCACAGCACCTTGAACTACAGCAAAGGTGTTGTGACATGCCGGGATCTAGTTGATATTCCCAAGGAAGAACTGCAACGTGAGTGGGCTCCAGAAGGTATCGTTGATGTCCAACACATCATGAAGAGGGTTGATGGCACTCTTGTCAAATCTGACTCCTTTATTCTGACCTTCAGTAGCACAAAACTTCCTGAACATGTTAAAGCTGGAAAGCCTTTGCCTTAGTGTGAGGCCTTATTTCCTGACCCCAATGCGCTGTTTTAAAAGACAGCGTTTTGGGCATACCACCTTAGGCTGTAAAGGCAAAGCGACTTGTGGAAACTGTGGTCAGGCTGCTCATGAAGGAGTTGGTTGCTCGTCTCCGGCTAAATGTATTAATTGCTCTGGGAACCACCCTGTTTGGAGTAGGGACTGCCGAATATTTTTAGAGGAACACAAGGGCCAGGAAATAAAAACAACCAAGTGTATCCCCTATGGCGAGGCCAAGAAGATCTATAAGTCGATGCTACCTCCCACATTTGCTACATCTTTTGCCTCCCTGGTTCAGAAGCCTACTCCAAAAGTCGATGCCTCAACGCAGACTGAGGTGGTGAGTGTTGGCACTAACACCTACAGCTGTTAGTGCGCTTGCAACGCAGCTAGTGTTTCAGAGCCAGTAGCCCCTACTCGAACGGCAGGCAAAGGCACAGTGGCGAACTTGGTCAGCCCCTCGCACCTCCAACAGCTGAGGTTGTTCCCAAGCCCAGTGCGCCAATTACCACTCCCACATCAGCTCCCCCAAAGTCCACCAAACCACAGAAAGCTACTGTACAGCAGCAACAGCGGGTCAAATCCCGTGGTAAACCATCTGACCATGCAGATGTTGTTTTACGTGAGGCTTCATCTGACTCTTCCCCAGAGTTGATGGAGTACGATGTATGTGTGGGGCAATCATCTCGTCCCACGCCTGCCCCTCCACCTGCTGCAGTCTCCCCGCCCCGTCGGAGAGACAGGATGAAGGTGCTACCCCCAACATAGATGGCTCCCATACTCCAGTGGAACTTGCAAGGGTTCAGGACGCATGTGGAGGAACTTCGTCTACTCTCTCAGGGTAGACCACTGTGTCTCTGTCTCCAAGAGACGTATTTCCATCCATCATACTCCCCTGAGATACGAAGCTATTCACTCCACAAAAAGGACGACCTGTGTGGAGAGAGAGCTAGAGGCGGCGTAGGTATTTTCGTCAGGACGGACTACCACTCCTCGCCTCTCTCACTTACGACGACTTTACAGGCCGTCGCTGTGTCCGTGCACGTGCGTCATCCATTGACTGTATGTTCACTTTACTTGCCCCCACATGATGCTCTTGATGAAGCGGCCCTCACCGACCTTCTTACACAGCTCCCCCAGCCATTCATTATTTGTTGTGATTTTAATGCCCACAATGTGCTTTGGGGCTCTGCAATTACCTGCCCCAGGGGTAGAGCAATTGAGGGGCTTCTCCTGTCATCCTGTGCCTACTTGCTCAATGGAGGACAGAGTACTCATTACTGCACAGCGATAGGGTCATTCTCTGCCATTGATCTCTCGCTTTGCTCTCCAGCTCTTGCCGCCAGTGCTCACTGGGAAGTGGTTGCTGACTTGCACGGCAGTGATCATTTCCCAATCTGGTTTCACCTGCCAGATGGCGTGGGCCCCGAAAGGAGACCACCACGATGGGTGCTCAGTGGAGCCGACTGGACACTTTATAGCCAGTTGGCCCAATTCGAACACTGTGCGAATGTTGAGGTGTGGGTGGATCATATTACCAAAACGGTCCACCACACCGCTGCAGCATCCATTCCACAGTCCACAGGCCACCGGAAGAGGCCACCTGTGCCTTGGTGGAGTGCCGAATGCCGCCCTGCAATCAGGACCAGGCGTGCGGCTCTGCATCGGTTCAAGTGTCGGCCGACTGCTGAGAATCTTGCAGCCTTTCGGGTGGCGAGGGCAAGATGTTGCCGCATTATTCGTGAGAGCAAGAAGAGGTCGTGGCAAACGTTCCTGAACACCATTAATCGTTCCACCAAAAGTTCCATTGTGTGGGAAGCCATCAGGAGAATTTCTGGCAGAGGAGGGAGGTGCCCCATAGCTGCTGTAATGCCTAACGGCACTCTCCACACGGATCCGCGGGACATTGCCCAGACTATGGCAGCGTATTTTGCCACAGTTACTGCAACAACCAGTCAGGATCCAGGTTTCCAGCGCCATAGAGCGGTTGCTGAGAGATGTAGTCTGAACTTCCAGTCCACCTCTCATGAAGTTTACAACTGCCCATTTTCTATGTGGGAGCTGGATTCTGCATTGTCTGGAGCTCGTGACACATCCCCTGGTCACGACAGGATCCATTACAGTATGCTATGGCACCTCACAATGCGGAACAGAGAACTCCTCCTCGCACTTTTTAATGAGATTTGGGCGTCAGGTCACTTTACTGACACGTGGCGTGAGGCAGTTTTAATCCCTTTTTTAAAACCTGGGCAAGACCGCACGAGCCCAAGTAGCTACCATAGTATTGCCCTCACTAGTTGCATAGGGAAGACCTTGGAGCGGATGGTCAACCGCCGCCTTGTCTGGATGTTAGAATCCCGGCAACTCCTTACTCGCTTTCAGTGTGGGTTCAGGAGGTTTCGTTCCACCTTCGATAACTTTGCCCTCCTGGAGGAGGCTATACAACAAGCTTTCCTACGCCGTCATCACCTTCTAGGTGTATTTTTCGACATCGAGAAGGCCTACGATACCACTTGGAGGCGTCTCATCCTGGAGCAGCTTCACGAATGGGGTTTTCGTGGTTGTCTTCCTCTTTTTATTCAGTCTTTCCTCTCGCTACGATATTTTAGATACCGAATTGGTGATGTCCTGTCTGATCGCTTTGTGCAGGAGAACGGTGTCCCTCAGGGTAGCGTTTTAAGTGTGACTCTCTTTGCCATCGCTATTAATAGCATTACGTCCATAGTGAAAAGTACTGTCCAGTGTTCATTGTTTGTGGATGATTTCTCTTTGTTTTGCTCTTCTTCAAGCCTTGCAACGACAACTCGTCAGTTGCAACTTACGATTAGGCATTTGGATGACTGGGCGCAGAAGAGTGGTTTTAAGTTTTCCACCGAGAAGTCTGTATGTGTTGTTGTTAACCGTTCTCGTTCGATTTTAACCTTTCCTGAGTTGAGGATGAGGGACACTATTCTTACTTTTAAAGACACGGTGAGATTTCTGGGGCTCATTTTTGACTCGAAGCTCACGTGGTTACCTCATCTTAAAGACCTGAAATGGCGGTCACTTAAGGCTTTAAGTATTTTAAAATGTCTTAGCCACAGTACATGGGGAGCTGACAGGACTTGTCTGCTCCAGTTTTACAGGGCGTTTGCGCGATCTCGGCTCGATTATGGGTGCACGGTGTATGGGTCTGCGAGGCATCCTTACTTAAAGTTGTTGGACATTGTGCACCATGAAGGGCTTCGGTTGGCCACTGGGGCATTCCGAACTAGCCCCATACCAAGCCTCTGTGCAGAGGCTGGTGAACCGCCACTTCATACGTGGCGACGGCTACTTACAGTGCGCCAGGCATATAAAACTTTGTCCACACCATACACCCCTGCATACCATACCGTTGCTCAGCCTCCTCTGGCACGATTGTTTCATAACCGGCAACATGCGACGCAGCCCTGTTGGATTCGCGCACAGGATTGCCTCGGTGCGATGTCTATGGCTGGTCTTCGTGTTTTACGTCGCGGTTGGAGCAGATCTCCACCTTCACTCCTCCGGAGACCCAAACTTATTTTAGATTTGACTAATTTTAAGAAAGATGGCACACCAGCCAGTGCCAGATTGGTTATTATGTGTTTTAGGTAAAAATTTATATTACTGACAGTATTGAAATTATTGATTTGAAATTTTAGCAGTAGGGTTGTGTTATCCATAAAATTTGGTATCTAAAGTATGAAAAAGACTGATTCATATTTAATAGTATTTCTTCACATTCATTGAGAGTATGTGTAATGTATTGCATGCAGCATTAGTCAAGCACACCGTTCGCCCTGCCCAGTAGTCTGCGTCAGCTGTGAGAGAGTGAGAACAAAAATCTGCTCTCCTATTGGCTCCTCAGCAAGCTACGCTTCAATGGAAATGACAACCCGTAATCACTCTCTGTGTAACAGCTTGTTTGAGATGGAGAGAGTCTTAGTGGGAGCAACACCTTCTGGGGATGACCAGCACCGAAAGAGTGGTCGTGTACATGGCTGCAATACGAGGTGTGACGATAAAGTAATGAGACTGATTTACTTTGCAAGATGTGGCAACCCTGCAGTTTTGCGTAGGCACAATAGCTTTGACCTTGGTCTATAAGTTGCTTCTAGTCCAACTGGCACATCGCTGCAACTGCTCAGTCGTGAGTTGTGCTGTAATAAGTTAACACGTGTTTGTGTCTCTCATCAGGGAAATGGAACCGCATAACATTGTGCAACGGTATGCCATTTCTTTTTGCGTTAAATTGGGTGAAAACGTGATGACAGCTTACGGTAAGCTTCAGAAGGCTTTTGGAGAGGACGTTATGACAAGAGTTCAAGTTTTTCGTTGGCTTAAAATGTTTAGTGAAGGCAGAACGAATGTTGAAGATGAAGACTGCAGTGGACGACCATCAACCTCACGGAGAGATGTCAACTTGGTCAGGGTGCATGAACTCGTACGATCTGATCGAAGATTATCCGTGAAAATGATTGCAGAAGAACTGAACATCAATCGAGAAACGGTTCGTCTAATAATAACTGAAGATCTAGGTATGAGAAAGATTTGTGTAAAAATGGTCCCCAAAAACTCAGACCGCAACAGCGAGAAACACGGAAAAATGTGGCAGCCGATCTGTTAGATCAAACGGAAACCAATCCAGAATTGTCCAGCCGTGTTACCACTGGTGATGAAAGTTGTTTTTTTTTTTTTTTTTGGTACGATCCAGAGACAAAACGCCAAAGTTCGAAATGGTGCTCAAAGGGATCACCCAGACCAAAAAAAGTTCGCACGTCAAAGTCAAAAGTGAAATGCATGCTTGTATGTATCTTTGATTCCAAGGGAATGGTTCATAAAGAGTGGGTGCCTCCTGGATAAACAGTTAACCAATATTACTACAAAGAAATTTTAGGAAGACTTCGAAAAAGACTTCTTCGTGTCCGTGCCAACATTGCTGATAATTGGATTGTGCATCACGATAATGCGCCATCCCATACTGCTCTGTCACTACAGCAATTTTTAACCTCAAAACAAATTGCAGTACTATCATAGCCACCTTATTCACCAGATATCGCTGCGTGTGACTTTTTTCTATTTCCAAGAGTCAAAACGGCGGTCAAGGGACACCATTTTCAAACAACACAAGATGTCCAAAAAGCTGTGACGAGGGTATTGGAAGATATTACAGAAGATGAGTTCCAGAAATGTTACCATCAATGGCAGAAGCGCTGGAAAAAGTGTGTGCAATCAGAAGGGAACTACTTTGAAGGAGACAACGCTATACTTGACTGAAACGGTAAGAAACCTTTTTTTTTTTCACATCAGTCTCATTACTTTATTGTCGCACCTCATACAACGAATCAAAGCTCTCGGTCTCTTTGAAATGAAATGCCTAGACATATGTTACGGCAGTTGTATGGAAAAACTCCACAATGCCAAGAACTTTTCCAGTTTCCATATGTTGAGATGTCTCCACATTTTTGTCAACAAGAAACAGTGGCTCTGTCTTTTATTTCAGTCATCCTGTGTATTGTGGGAGCAGCATAGTTTACACCATGTGATGTCCAGCATTCTGTGACAACCAACTAATCGAAAGGTGTTAATGCTGGATTAGCACCTGACACAGTCCTTGAAGTCGAGGTAGAAAAAGAAAATGTATGGTGGTGTACAGAGCTATAGTCATACACTTCTTTGATGAATTACAGCAGAAAAAACAATGTAGCAAACTGCTTACGCAAAAACAATGCAGGGACCCTTTCTTGTGATTGATAGTGTGTGGGATATGGTCCTCCTACAGTATGGGTGATGAAACTTTACACTGGTTTGTGCAAGCAATATGGATCACTGGCCACCTGTTCCACTGGACCAATACCTGTATTAGAAACGCCACTTATGCTCGATATCAGATACCAGAGGGTATTTGTTTTCGATAAATCAGGGAGAGGGATGCGGTAATATCTTACCAAGTTCTCTGCCGAGTAATGTAGCAAGTTTTTATAGTTTCTAGTTTTTCTCTGTTGGATGGTACAAGATAAAGAGAATGTTTGAGTGACAGACATGAATGTACCCTGAGGGACACAGATCTTTGGACTGCAGTGCCAGTATGTAGTTCGCAGACGCACTGCAATGCCATAGCAGAATCCTCGTCCTTCTTCCAGTTCCCGTATGATGTCGAGTCTTCCCACTTTTCACCATAAGAAATATCACCGTAATTGCTGGTACTGTATTTTCTACTACCATGTGTTGCAGGAGAAAGCTTCGTTTGGCGCTGGCTCAAATGGTTCAAATGGCTCCGAGCACTATGGGACGTAACTTCTGAAGTCTTTAGTCCCCTACAACTTAGAACTACTTAAACCCAACTAACCTAAGGACATCACACACATCCATGCCCGAGGCAGGATTCGAACCTGAGACCGTAGCGGTCGTGCGGTTCCAGACTGTAGCGCCTAGAACAGCTCAGACACTTCGGCTGGCTTCTCGCTGGCCTTACATGTTGTATTCAGTTGGTGGAGCTATGCTGATTTCCACCAAGTGGTCAAAACATGGTCATGTTGCATTACCTCAGCTCACCCTGTTTCTCCATAGGATGCAGAAGGTCTTAGATATTGTGCTCTCTGACTTCTGCACAGTTCCGACTTAAATTGGACCAATCACTTGGACAAAGCTGCAGGGAGAGCAGGGCAGACATTGAGGAACAGTTGCAAGATGCAGAGGGACTGTCAAAAACCACGCTCGAGTTTTGCTGTATGGGATCCTTAGCAGACAGACTCGAAAAAGGGGACTCAATTCCAGACATGAGAATGCCAAGACATGATTCATCAGTAGCTGTAATCATTAAAAGACATCTCCATAGCATTCAATGCAAGTATGTCATTCAGTGACGAGACTCGATTCCATATTGCTGACAGCATTTCTCCTAGAAAGCATAACACTACAGATCTGAAAAGCCAGTGGATTGGTCATAGGATTTTGTACATTTCTTACGACTTCAATTTAGCGTTGCATTTTTTAAGTGATTCCTCACATACCATACCATCAACTGTATGTGATCATTCTCAATCAACCATCATCATCCCTCGCCTATAGCCCCGTGGATATATCACAGAACCTTTGTTACACTGTCTACATGGCATCGAGATAGAATGTGTTACAAATACTGTTTTTACAAATACTGTAGTGTGGGAAACACCTAGCAGCAACAACAGGGAGTTACAAACATCGGCTTAATGCCATGTTCCTTAGCCGAATCATTTTCTAAATTTAGTGATACAAGTGAATTTATTATGAGCTTACACCGCTGAGGACATGCACCCACCTTTTCGGTCTGTTAAATACACATCTCATGATCACCGTCTGTATTCAAAGTTGTGGTATTTGTGTCGAAGACAACTTTATTAAGAAAGTACCTATAGTACCCTTGCCCGATTTATAAAACATGTATAGTTTGTAACATGGATGTTGTTAGTGATACTTGTCTGTGCCTGTAGAAACAAGACCGCATTTTACGCAAAGTGACAGTGACATGGTCGTTGTGATCATGATTAATCTCTCTTCCTGAGGCACGCTGGTACCAATCGCAAGAAAAACAAATAAGGCATGTCGATCCGTTGTGGATATGCACTAAGTATTCATTGGAGCAAACGTTAAAACCTGCGAAGATCCCAGCGAGGATCCCCCCCACTCTACCACCCTGCGACACTCGCCCCGCACTCAGCTCGCCCACGATGGGTCCTCACCCCACCCCCATACCTCGCTCACGAACGGGACCTCACCCCACCCCCTATAGTTCCCTCACAATGGAAGACCAGAAACAGTACCTGCATTTGCGGTTTGGAGCCCGGGTGGTGTTGCTGCTTTGTGCTTCGCTTTGTGAGTGCGGAGAGCGCGTGATATTTTCATGTGTCTTAAAATCATTGTGAGTGCGGAGTGCGCGTAGTGTTGCTGCAGTAGCTGTTTTTGTTAGTGCGGAGTGCACGTGCTATTTTGGCTTTGTGCGTCGCTTTGTGAGTGCAGAGAGGGCGTGATATTTTCGTGTGTCTTAAAATTATTGTGAGTGCGGAGTGCGCGTGGTATTTTTTTGGGCGTCTTTTTTTTATCATTGTGATTACAGTGTAGCGTTTGTGTTACTAAGATGAGTGCTTTTAAATGCGAAGTGTGTGGGAAAGTGTATAATTACAGAAAGAATCTCAGTCAGCATGTTTGCAAAAACCGTCAACAAGAGCTGCCTGTTGCCACTACAACTACTGTAGCTTCTTATCAGTGCTATGTGTGTGACAAAATTTTTTCTCTTAAAAATAATTTGTATCGCCACCAAAGAAATATTTATGGTTTGCAGGAAGGGGGGTTGTTCTTCAAGTGTACATTGTGCCCATTTCAAAGTAGTTCAAAACGAGGTTGGATGGATCATTTACAAACTGCTCATCAACTTAATTCCAAAGATCTGCAGTTCTCAAATGAAGACGAGTTTTTGCAGTGGAAAGAAGACACTGAATGCACGACACATTCAAAGTTTATTAAAACGCATGGGTCTACTAGTTCCACACATTATTATGGCTGCCATCGATCAGGTAACTTTATCTCCAAAGGTAAAGGCACAAGACATCTTAAATTGACAGGCAGCAACAAAATGAATGGAAAGTGCCCTGCAGAGATGAAAGTAACTATACACGAAGGTGGAACATACCAAGTACATTTTGTGTCGACCCACATTGGTCACAAACAAGATTTAACGCACCTGCCCCTGAATCAAAAAGACCGGGAAACCATAGCAACAGATATTGCAATGGGACTTCCGTATGACAAAGTTCTAGATAACGTACGGACAAGTTTGCAGGATTCAGACTTGCAGAGAATCCATTTGACTACCAAGCAAGACTTATATAACATTGCAGCAAGCTACAACCTCTCCTCCAAGTCGGTCAGACATAAAAATGGTGCAATCAGTATCGAAGCTTGGGTAAAAGAAATGAACGAAAGTGAGAATCCGTCTGTGTTATTCTATAATTCACAAGACTTGACTAGTGAACATCAAGAACTGAGGAGTGAGGATTTTGTATTAGTGATAATGAACAGAGCACAATGCGGAATGTTATCAAAATATGGAGAAAACTGTATCTGTATTGATGGAACCCATGGGCTTAACGGGTATGAATTCAAAGTGACCACTCTCTTAGTACTGGATGATCTCAGGCAAGGATTCCCATGTGCATTTCTAATTTCGAACAGGAAGGACGCCGATGTTTTAAGTATACTTTTGCAGTACGTAAAAACACAGGTTGGACCAATTTGCCCCAATGTATTCATGTCTGATTTGGCAGAGTCATACAGTATTGCATGGAACAGGACAATGTGTGCTCCTAAGATGAGACTCTATTGTACATGGCATGTGGACAGACAATGGAAAACTAATATCAAGCAGAAAATTTCGGATCTGGATAAAAGAAATGAGGTGTATCGGCTCATTAAATCAGTGTCAATGCTGAGAAATGTAAGTATGTTTCAGGAATCACTGCAAAAAGCACTGCAGAAGCTCAGTAGTGACCCTGACACATCAGAATTTGCTTCATACTTCAAGACACACTATGAGGGAAATGTGGAGTGTTGGGCCTACTGTCACAGAATGTATGCCGGTCTCAATACCAACATGCATGTGGAGAGTATGCATAGGACGTTAAAGGAAATACATGGTAATGCAAGACAGATAAAACGACTGAACAAAGGCATATCTACACTAATGTCCCTAGTTACAGCCATGATGTTTGACTGGCTTATAGCAAATGTAAAAGGGAAGGTTACAAGCACAGTTCAAGACATTCGTAATAAACACAAAACTAGTTTGTTAATGGACAAGGACCTCATCACTGAGGTAGATGGTGGTTGGGAAGTGCCATCCACATCATCTTCAGAGGTGTACATTGTTAAAGATAACAGAGTCAACTGTGAGTGCAAATTAAAATGTAGTGATTGCAATGTGTGCATACATAGGTGTTACTGTACATGTATGGATTACAGTATTAGATTCAATATGTGTAAGCACATTCACACTGTTTGCCGAGATGACAGTGTTGGTGAAAATCCCCTGCCAAGTCCAGAGGTAGTGGGTACTGATGTTGATGCCACCAGTGAGAGAGCAGCAATATTAGCTGAAGTAAGCACAAAATATGTTTCAAAAACACCAAAATCATTGTTAGAAGGGAGACAGGAGCTTATTTCAGTGTTTTCCAATATTGTCAGTGGAATGGCTGAGACTGAACTGCAGTTGGCCAAAAAAACTGTGTTATCCTTAAAGGCAAATGTAGGAGCTGTTCGAGCCCGAAACAGTTATTTCAAACAAACAGATAAGGGCCAGAAAAGAAAGCTAATACCAAAGCGGAGGCTGTTTTCTACCAAGAAGAAAACAGCACGTAATATTTCTCTGGCTGTTCCAAATGCTGAAGAAAGATGTGAAGTAGTAAAATCACTTCTGAATGAGGGTATGTATCAATTTTCAAGTTATTGAGTAGATACATTTATGTGTTGAACCTTGGCAGAGTAAAATGTAATTCATGGTTAATATACGAATTTGTGTTCAGTACCTGTCAACTTTGTGTGAATTATAATTTGAAATTTATATGCAGAGCTCGACATGAATCATGATGTTCCTGTGGAGCATAGTCGTGCCGTGCCAGATGTACAGCACAGCAAAACAGGTAAAACTTGATGGGATCCATCATTCTAAATATGTGTGGTACTACTATAATGTCCTCACACCAAATAAACATGTCACATTAAGTAAAATTTAGAATTTTGCTGTTCAATAGCAAGGCAGTGTGTTTGGAATCTGATGTAATAGTTACTTGCAGTACAGTATATGTATATACTATCTTTCAGTACCTATCAATTTTGCCTCAATTGTGACATGAAATTTATTTGCAGGGTGAAGTGTCGGCAGAAGTGCCAACACCATGTTGTTTGAGGAAGCCGAAATGCACGCTATAAGCTCACGCAGGATGGCGTGAGGTCTGAAACAGGATACGTAATGAATGCTATAAAGAAAAGTACGTAGCTTCTGGAATACTTAACTTTAATTCACAATTGTAGAACATCGCTCTTGATGATACAGAAGTATTATAGCAATTGAATACGGCGCCTTGCTAGGTCGTAGCAATATAGTCAAATGTGCATTTCGATAGATAATAAATATATTTTAGACACTGAAGTACTGTAAGATACATCTATGTTATCAACATCTTAACACAGTCTATTAAAAAATACCTTCAATTTAGGTAAGATAATACTTAATTTGGAGAACTGTTGGCTATTAGAAAGTACAGAGAACAAGGAGAGCGATTGGCAGTTTCCTTTCAAAGGCAAGTTTAATACTGTAGTCTGGCTGACTGTCTCAGTTTTCATGGCTGGTAAATTACTTGCTTGAAACTGGAGCACTGAGACATCATGAAATGACAGAAATAGGCACGGCTTAGGCAGGGACATGTCCTCACCTGCCACAGTCGGAGTCTCTACTTACCATCTTCAGAGGAAGGAATGGTGTGCACACTCGACCATTAAAACCCCTAACATTCCTACTGGTGAAGAGGGCAGGTTAGGCGTACGCAGGCAACTTCACTCTAATTTTAAACGATTACCAAGGTGAGATCAGCACAGTTGGTATACTCAACGAAAAAATAAGATCTAGCAGAACCATAATATCTCGATACATCAGTCGGTATAGAAATCCGACTCAGTTCGGTATCTCGGTAACAGTGACTTTGTATACAGGTGATAAAAATCGCCATTTGGCCAAGATCATGGAAGGAGGAGGTTCATAATCAAAACGTAAATTCACCTAATCATCTGAGGTCTGTATAATATGATAGTTACAATATTACATTAATGCTGACAGGCTACAATATATACCGTTAAATTACTGCGGCCTTTGATATTACTTACATTATACAAGTGCTACTTAATTTTTAATTTATTAGTACTACTATATTTTTAACAACTTTACCTATCCAGTGTATCAGTAGCCTCTTGAGGAAGATTGTGGATAAGAGGTTTAGTTATTGTTTAGTGCACATACCCCCTTTTTTCCATTATGTGTCCGCATTTTATTATTATGTAGATAGCGTGGAGTGAGTCAAGAGCATGAATGTTTGCTGATGCATACATAAATGCATGTGTAATGTCAAGTTGTTAACTACCTATGTTTCTGGGAAAAAAATGCAAACAAAATAGGTATGACGGAGATATACAATAGTATGAAATTTGTTGTTGCCATGATTGGTCACAGAAATGATTCAATTTATTCTACCGTTGAACAGAAAGTCGATGCAGCCTCATCTGTACGCCACGATGGGCATCGTATCTTCGTCTTTTAAGTGAACGGTCGCTCCGTCACAGCGTCTCCTTCAGGTTGCTGTCTAAGGTACAAGAATGAGTTATTTACAAATGTAACTGATTAATCACTTTCCTTGTGAATCTTTTAATAGTAGCGAAGTGTTATAATACACATTAATTTTTATGTTTCCGGTAAATTCAATAGGAAGAGCAAAGTCTGATGGAATTTCCATCGTGCAATCATTGAATCATCAGCGTTTAGCCTTTAACCTTAACTTTGGGACTGCTGATGTTATCATTATTTAATTACAGGTGTTCCTTTCATATTTTTCCAGCAATCTGTATAGGATCAACTGATGATTTCTTTGTGAGAAATGTATCAGCCGTTGCCTTCCATGGGCTATTGTTGTTGGCCGCACAGACAATTAGCTTTCACTTTAACTCGGGCATTTCATACAGAATACGTTGCATGTTTCGTGTGTACTGTATAAAAATAATATCGTGTGAACGTTCTTACAATGACGAACGATCTCACGGTCAGTAAACTGTATGCCACTGTTCTCCGTGTACCATGTGGCCATGACTACACAGACAGTGATCTCTCATCGTTCATCAATGGCTCTCATTTAAGGCAGCATGCGTGTGCAAACATACATTGAGAAAGAATATTAGTGTGTGAATTTTATCGGAATCAAGATTATTAAACGGTGCGCAATGTGTATACCATCGTTTTAAAGAAGCCATGTGCGCATGACTGTACAATAGGCAACCGCTCCTTGTGCGTAGCTTTCAGATCAGGCAGTGTGCGTGTGTTAATGTGAATTTGATATAAATCTTTTGTGTGCGTTGTAGTCGATGCGTCGACGATGTAGCTGTGAGTAAGGTATATGAAATATCTCTACTATGCTCGCACATGGTCACAACTACATAGACGATGAGGTTTCTTCTTTCTTGGCCTGTGTGATGTTGTGCATTCTGTTACGCTGATATACCGATGAGCACACCTTCTTTTTGTTATTACGCTTACTTGCTTAACTTCTACAAACAATAGGTACGTGTGCTCTCTCTGTGTACCGTTTGTAAACATTTAGTCTCCGTAGGCGTACGGTGCCCCAGTTGATTTCTTAAGACTTTTTAAGTGATTGTATTACGGCCCAGCTATAATACCGACCTGTGAGTTACTGAGGACACTTCCCTTCCATATCCATTGCACTAAATTAAATAATAATGAGACCATTTAGCATACTGAGATGGTACATCACGCCATGCACCTACTGTATGTACTTACAAATTGTATGCTTTGTTTCCCCCCACACACTTGCTTTCAAATACTACACGTTGGTTTAGCATACGGAAGAAATCTATGTTGCTCACGCACGTACTTCCGTAGCCCATTAACCGTAAATAACTGGGTCGTTTTACATACTAATGATGAGCATATAGTGCAAAAATATTCATTGAGGATAGGAATGAGCAGCATAATTAAGCTGAGTGGCATACGATACATTTCTTTCACGTAAGTGTATCACAGTACCGTGTTACGTAGATGAGAAGCTGGTCAGAGAAGGATACGTGCTCGAATTTGAACTTCTCCCCACAGAACCACTCTTACTCTATTTCTCCTCTCTAGGGATCTTCTCTAGTTAAAACGATAGGATACTAAACCAACCCAATTTATTGCGCATGTATTATTAGCGCAGAATCATACCAGAAAAAAATGAGACTATGGCAGCTTGACTTCAGATTGACTTCAGTTTGTTACTACAAAGAATTTAGCTACATAGAGGAGAGGAGATTACAGCAATCTATGCAATATTCTTCGGGCATTTTTCATCCAACTCTCTCCCACACGTGTTGCAGCCATGAAATACACTCACACAGATTGGTCACAAGTGCGGACAATTGTCCATGCCATGATCCTCCCCAGAGTCATTAGAGACATCGGGCCAACAATATTACGGCTGGTTACATAACCTTCTCTAACAACTATAAAATCATACTGCGTAAATCGGCATTATGTGATGTTCGCAATACAGAAGTGAATGTAGCACTTACTGATGACTATTATCGTGTATATATCACAGACCTTTCGTGCCACTGAAATAAGCTTCATAAATGACTTAGACTGAGCCCCAGGTTTAGTCTATTGTTGATTTCATTGTAACGAGAGGGAGACAGTCAGCTATAGAATAAACTGAAAATGAAACGTACTTTCAATTCGGCAACTATTATTGTTGCAGATGTAGGCCTACACTAAAAAATAAGAGAACAATTGGTGAAATACGTAAAATTTATTTTTTTGTATTAAATAAACCAAGATTCTTAAAGAAAATTGAAAAATGAATAAACACAAACAACATTAAATGAACACAGCAAAAAATTAAACACAGAACGAAAAACGAACCCAAAAACAAACAGAACAAAATTGTAACACAAACAAGAACTTTAGAAACAAACGAACATTTTTTCAGTGGGTGCAAGCGGCACCCGAGGGTTGGTTACAGGGACTCTCAGCAACCCCCTCCACCACCTCTTCACTGACTTCCTTCATCTTGGCATCACCATTGACACTCTCGGCTGCGTCCTCCTCTAGATCTCTAGGGGCTTGTTCCGTCTTTGCAACATTCATGAGAGTCTCAGCTGACCCCTCCTCCTCATCTGCACAGTCTTCATCAATCTCAAGAGCACCCATGAGACTCTCAGCTGCCTCCTCCTCTAAATCTTGGAGAGCTTCTTCCATCTTCGCAGGATTCACGAGCATCTCAGCTGTCCTTTCCTCCTCATCAACACCTGCTTTGTCAATCTCAGAAGCATCCACAAGACTCTCATCTGCGCCTTCCTCAATCGCTTCACATGCTTCACACATCTTGGCAGCACCCGTGAGACTCTCATCTGCCTCCTTCTCTAAATATTGACGGGCTTGTTCCATCCTGGTAGGACACATTAGACTCTCAGCTGCCCCTTCCACCTCATCTCCACATACTGGGTCAGTCTCAGCAACATCAATGAGACCATGATCTGCCCCTTCCTTAATCTCTTCACGTGCTTCGCCCATCTTGGCAGCACCCGTGAGACTCTCAGCTGCCTCCTTCTCTAAATATTGATGGGCTTGTTCCATCCTGGTAGGACACATTAGACTCTCAGCTGCCCCTTCCACCTCATCTCCACATACTGGGTCAGTCTCAGCAACATCAATGAGACCATGATCTGCCCCTTCCTTAATCTCTTCACGTGCTTCGCCCATCTTGGCAGCACCCGTGAGACTCTCAGCTGCCTCCTTCTCTAAATATTGATGGGCTTGTTCCATCCTGGTAGGACACATTAGACTCTCAGCTGCCCCTTCCACCTCATCTCCACATACTGGGCCAGTCTCAGCAACATCAATGAGACCATGATCTGCCCCTTCCTTAATCTCTTCACGTGCTTCGCCCATCTTGGCAGCACCCGTGAGACTCTCAGCTGCTTCCTTCTCTAAATATTGATGGGCTTGTTCCATCCTGGTAGGACACATTAGACTCTCAGCTGCCCCTTCCACCTCATCTCCACATACTGGGCCAGTCTCAGCAACATCAATGAGACCATGATCTGCCCCTTCCTTAATCTCTTCACGTGCTTCGCCCATCTTGGCAGCACCCGTGAGACTCTCAGCTGCCTCCTTCTCTAAATATTGATGGGCTTGTTCCATCCTGGTAGGACACATTAGACTCTCAGCTGCCCCTTCCACCTCATCTCCACATACTGGGCCAGTCTCAGCAACATCAATGAGACCATGATCTGCCCCTTCCTTAATCTCTTCACGTGCTTCGCCCATCTTGGCAGCACCCGTGAGACTCTCAGCTGCCTCCTTCTCTAAATATTGATGGGCTTGTTCCATCCTGGTAGGACACATTAGACTCTCATCTGCCCCTTCCACCTCATCTCCACATACTTGGTCAGTCTCAGCAACATCCATGAGACCATGATCTGCCCCTTCCTTAATCTCTTCACGTGCTTCGCCCATCTTGGCAGCACCCGTGAGACTCTCAGCTGCCTCCTTCTCTAAATATTGATGGGCTTGTTCCATCCTGGTAGGACACATTAGACTCTCAGCTGCCCCTTCCACCTCATCTCCACATACTGGGTCAGTCTCAGCAACATCAATGAGACCATGATCTGCCCATTCCTTAATCTCTTCACGTGCTTCGCCCATCTTGGCAGCACCCATGAGACTCTCAGCTACCTCCTTCTCTAAATATTGATGGGCTTGTTCCATCCTGGTAGGACATACTAGACTCTCAGCAGCCCCTTCCACATCAGATCCACATACTGGGTCAGTCTCAGCAACATCCACGAGACCATGATCTGCCCCTTTCTCAATCTCTCCACAAGCTTCACCCATCTTGGCAGCACCCGTGAGACTCTCAGCTGACTCCTCCTCTAAATCTTGACAGGCGTGGTCGATCTTAACAGCTTCCACGGGACAATCAGCTACTCTCTCCTCCTCTTGATCCATCTTGAGAACATCCACCTAGGCAACCAAGATAGTTTTAGGTACTTGGTTAAACTAGAAACAACATTATACGTTAGAACTTACATTATGAAATAATAATGGTATGAGTTTTCAGATATTGCGTTGAACAAGAGGTTTCTATGGATTATCACTGTTTTATGTCAGATTCAAAAGAAATTAAAAATTTCAATAGTATTGGTAGTGTTTAACAGGTAGTAAGATGTTGGAATATTTATTACTACCGCACAGGTATTAGAAGCTGATGACTTAGTGTATGGTATGAAAGAGAGGGTCTTCCATTATCACCGATTGCACAATAATATATCGCTGAGATCCTCATACTGGCAGAATGTCTGCAAGTAAAATGTTTCCGGCCTACTGAAGAACGGGATACAACCTGTCGGCTCTGACCAATGACGTCAGATTTTGCCAGAGATGATTTACTACACAGATTTAACAGCGGAGACAAATGTTCCTAAACTAAGGAATGCAGGAGAGAAAAACAGGTGGTAGACATATATAACGTCCAGTAGTATTTCGACCATAATGTTAAGGATATCGCTTGTTTGAGTCCGAGTGCTTCTGTAAAAAATAAACGAAGAAAAGGATAGAAGTAGGGGTAGCGTAGAGTACCTCAGTTGACATATATATGAGTTGTATCTCGAAATTCAGTTGATCTGTGTAGGTTAGTTGCAGTATGGGATACAAATTTAACGTACGTCGTTAGCATTGGTATCCTATTCTTCAGTGGAACTGTATATGTCAAGTGAAAGACGGGATACAAATTTTAAAGATGTTGTTTCTTTCGCCTCCACTACTACTACCATTCTGTTCTGACGTAGATAGTATTACTAGCGAAGGCAGAAATATCTACATACATGATATTTCATCCCATACTTCAGCTGACCTATATAGGTCAACTGAAGAATAAGATACTAGTGCTAACGGAAACGAGGAAATCTTCGTACGTATCATTGGCAACCTGTTGACCTATGTAGGTCAACTGAAGTATGGGATACAATTTATTCTTGTCTTCTATACTTATAGTATCGACTGAAATTTATCACAGTCTTGCTAGCGACGACAAGAAAACCAATAGCAGTGAAATTTGTATCCCATTTTTTAGTTGAGCTGTATAGGTCAACTGAAGAATATGATACTAATTAGTATTAGCGAATGGGAAATAACAAGAATTGTAACATGTGTATTCTGTACTTCAACTGACCTATATGGGTAAATCACATGAATGTTAGACATGTTGCTTTTTTCATCTAGCTAGCGCCAGTATACCGTACTTCAGTTGACCTGTATACGTCAACCGAAGTACGGGATAAAAATTTTACGTATGTCGGTCTTTTCGCCTTCAATAGTGCTAGTATAGACTCGGAAAATGATATTACCACCCAACGAAGAACTGTTCAGTTACAAGCGTTATGTGGTTTGGGGATTCGCAAATGACGCATAATTCCCCATTTTCTCTTATTCCCTATGTTTTAAATGCCGCGCAGATTATGTATTAACAAGACAGAGATTTGAAAACCAGATTTTAAACTCGTTTTTCTTTCCATGAGCAGTTATGGACTATATCCATACTGTGTTGTTTATAGACGGCTGACTGAAATTGAAGAAGCTGCAGAAAGATTGAAATCTGGGAAAATGGTCCGAGATAAGACCAGAACCCACTGAGAAAGGGGAAGCATTGCATTACAAAACGAATGGAAAACTTGAACAGATGAAATAGAGAGGGCAGTAGAGAATCACATGGGCAAAAAGATTATTTCCAATAGAATTCTTACCTAATTCACCAGATGCTGCTTTTAACTGTTTAAAATGGAAAATTAAAAAAGAAAAACAGGAAATGAAGCCTCAAACGTGAATACACACACGTAAAAATAAGTTGTGCAGTAAGCTGAAAACGGGAAAAGAAGGCTGGATGCAGAAGAAATGCGAAACAATAGAAGCGTGTGTAACAATGGGAAAGTTAGATACCATATATGGGAAAATTATGGAAACCGTTAGAGGAGAGAGATTCAGATGCATAAATATCAAACGCTTACCTGGCAAGCCATTACGAACGAAAGGACGGAGGTCTGAAAGCTGGGTTTAACGTATGAATGGGTCCTACAAAGTAAACCAACTTAAAAAAGGAAGTGGATGAAGATTCGAAGTGAAATATGGTACACGAAAAAGAGTTTCTCACTGCAGTAAAAGACCCAATTCGGAGAAATACTCATGGCATACACTACAGTGTTTCAAAATTGTTAAAATCACTAGTTGGGAACCTGAGAAAGGTGTTCCACGTGTTACGTAAAACATCCTAAGCAGGCCAAATACACACAGGCTTTCAGAAAAACGTAATATACCCATTCCCAGATAGGCCAAATGCTCACAATATTCAAAGTTAACGGAATGGTCACGAAAAATCTAATAGAATTAATGAAGACATTGGTAGCGGAGGTTTCTCGGAAGTATGGGGACCAGTAAGTCATTTCCGACCTTAGCACTCTGAAGACAGACTGCTGCAAGGCAAAAGTACATCGGTAGGAATTCCATTTCTGAGGGACACAGGGATAAAATACAGGGAGTGATGTGGTCGAAAACGTGTGTATAAAACAAAATGCAATTATAAAGGTCTCAGGATCTCGCAGGCATACATCAGCTAGGACGGGAGTGAGATACGTTTCTAACGTAGCAGTTCAGGAAGCAGTACGGAAAGTAGACAAGAATTATGTATGGGGATTGAAGCTCAGAGAGAAAAAATAAAACTTTAAGTTGAGTTCGTGAAATTACAGTTCTGTAAGATACACCAATTTCCTTTGATTAGCAGTTGAACGAAATGAGTTATGTCTTGAAAAGAAATTATCAGTGAATAATAGCAAAGGTAAAAGTAGGATAGCAAAATGCGGTAGGATTGAACTAGGAGTTGAAGGTGGAAAAATATTAACAAATTACACTGAGAGAAGTAAACTGAGCTTTGTTGTTTACGCAAAAATAACAGATTATTAGCAAAGTAGAGGACATGTAAACATCAGGATGTCAATAGCAAGAAAGACGTCTCTGAAAAGCAGAAATTAGTTAACCTATAATATAAATTTCAGTACTAGGTAGTCTTCTCTCGAGCTATTTGTCTATAGTGCAGCCATGTACATGAGTGTAACGCTGAAGATAGACAATTCATAAAGACCGGAATATATAGTTTTGATATATTTATCCAGGAGAGCACTGAAGATAAGGTGGGTACAGCGTGTAACTTGCGAGGAGGAAATGAATCGAAATGGAGGAAAAAGTCTTTTATCACACAATTCGCTGATAGCTGGGATCAGTTTCTAGTATGCATCGTGCGGATACATAGGATCTTACGCTGTTAACAGAGTGTTGAGAGAGGGTGAGTGGGGACAGGAGGTGGAAGGGTTGTAAGATTCGTACAGGTAGAGGAAGACTTGAACACATTAAGCAGATTGAAATTAACGTCGGCTGCTGCACGTATGGAGAAGCAAAGAGCCTCTCACGGGATAGACTACCCTGGGAACCTGCATCACATCATACTTCAAACGGGAGACCGCATCATCAACAACACACCACGTGAAGATTTTCCAACAGTTGCTTGGCCCTTACTTACCAACGGGAAATGGCCGTATTATTCATTGAAGAAGAGGGGCCTAGACTCGATGCATATACCCTCACGCGAAAAATATTATGTTGTGGTGCATTCTGGTAGCAGTGATTAACTCACTTTAAGTAATAAAACAGCAGTTCCTGTAACTCCATATTCAATAGCTGCAATACCCTTCTAACATTCAGCACACTTTCTTTTCCTAATCTTCTGTAATTGATTATTCTAGACTGTTATTGTCATGGCATTTGATAACACATCTATTGTAATTTTTTGTTTTATGTTGCGCACGATGTTTGGTGTAACATCGGGATATTTTCACTCTGCCACAACGTGAACGTGTTATATCTGTTTCAACAAGTGGATTATATTTTCGTTACCCTTTAATGTATTTCAAGCAACCTGCTACGCCCTCATCTGGTTCTTGTTCTATGATCATAAAGATGGACTAGAATGGTGGAAATAATGCCTTGAAAAGCCGTATGCAAGAAATAGTGAAGATAAGGAACTGGAGAACGCTGAGGCAAGCAATCCGGAAGAGGGGGGAGTTTGTTCCCCGTGTGATCAATTGTATCTCGTAGTCAAGCAGCTAAAACATGGGAAAGCCGCTGAAGATGGTGATAAACCAGCAGAACTCATCAAGGCTGCCAGACAACAGCTACATGAAGAACTGTTCCATTTCATACAAATTACATACGAAACCAGGGAACACCGAACAGACTTCGAAGAATAGTTACATAACCAACACAAGAGAAAGTATCTGCAAACAAACGTGAACAATTTTGCACCCTCAGTTTAATAACACACGCCACCCAGATCTTGACCTCTATCATTGTAACGGAGACTGAAGAAAGGATAGGTGTACAAGATACGGAAGATCAATTTGGCTTTAGAGGAGCTCTAAGCACACGAGAAGTAGTACTCGGGTTACGGCTAATACCTGAGACAAGACTAAGCAAGAGCTAAGAATGCAGAAGAGTGTCGTAGGAGGAATGGTCAGTATTCAGGTGTATGACAGGAACGATCATTCGAAGCTTAACCGTCTACTAAACATGGGTTATAAAATCAGCAACGAGCACTTCTTCTTCGATAGTGTAACAAAACCTCTTCTTGGCCTTCTATATTTTGAGGGGCGTAAGTATGGCCCAAATCACGAAAAAAATTTCATGTAAATATGGGCTGTAAAGTGCTCACCTTCAGACTTTCGGCACTTGTGCAGCTTCACTGTTGTGAAACACATCTCTTCCACAAAACATGTACTTACAGATCTTGAGCTACGAGTAGAGTTCATGTTTACTAGTCTCTTTTGCTTCGAATGACCGTTCCTGTCGCACCTCTGAATACTGATCATACCTCAGAGGACACTGTATACTGCCTACGTTGACAAATAGAGAGTATTAGACGTTGTAGTCTAGCGATAGATTTTTGAGATGCTGAGAGAGGGAATGCCGTAATGTATCAAAACAGAGAAGTACTGCAGTAACATTACAGAGAAAAGGTGGCTGTGATAAGAAGCGGATGACATCAAGAGCAAGCCACTGTTAAATAAGGTGTACGACCGAGCTGTTCACTTTCTGCTATCTTATTCAGCAGATACATTCAGAGGACTCTAGGTGATTTTAGGGACACACTAGGACCTGTAGTAGGAATTAAAATTGAAGGTAAGATAACAGACATATTGAGATTTTCTTATGATACTACAGCGTTCAGTGAACGTGCGGAACTACAGAAGCGAGATGCAGATGAAAGTCAGCCCCATTTCTTCCTAACATGGAAATTAATAAAGTTGAGACAAAAATCTTGAGTAGTCAAAATACCGTTGCCCAGTGCTCACGTAACAATGAGGGACTGGAGACAATGGAATCCTTTGGCTTCCTATGGAGTAAAACTACCCTCAGACTGATCAAGGAAGGATATTGCAAGCCAAATAAAGCAGGCAACAGCTGCTTTCAAGAAGAGCAGGAACCTTACATATCCAGTTTCATAGCCCAATACCTGAGGAAAGACCTCATAAAGATTTTGTGTGGAGTGTGCCTCTGTACATATGTGAAATACGGACAATCGAGGAGGCGGAAAAAAACTGATAGCCTTCGAGGTGTGGTTCTATCGCAGCAGGCTCAAGATTTTCTGTGAAAATAACGTATTAAACGAACTGGTGCACTGCAGGGTAGATAACGTTCAGCTATGTCTCCTAAAGCTTATTGAACGCCACATGTGTCAGCCATGTGCTGAGACATTATGGTGTCATTAAAGGTGTTGCTGAAAGGACAGCAGAAAGGAAGAACAAAAGAGACAAACATAGTCTAGTATACATCAACCGTATCGTGGACGACACAAGTCACCACCTATGCTGCACTAAAGGAAAAGGCCGGAGACAGAAATGCTTGGCAAATTGCTGATAGCCATCCTGATAGTTAAAGACCAAAGAAGAAGAAGGAGATCATGATAAGTTTGAGTAATTAGCCTGTGCTACATGTGAGGCGAGAAATGCACCTACACCGTGTGATCAAAAGTATCCATACACCCCCAAAAACATACGTTTTCCTTATTAGCTGCATTGTGCTGCCACCTACTGCCAGGCACTCCATGTCAGCGACCTCAGTAGTCATTAGACATCGTGAGAGAGTAGAATGGGGCGCTCTGCAGAACTCACGGATTTCGAACATGGTCAGGTGATTGTGTGTCACTTGTGACATACGTCTGTACGAGACGTTTCCACATTCCTAATCATTCCTAGGTCCACTGTTTCCGGTGTGACAAGGAAGTGGAAACGTGAAGGGACACGTACAGCACAAAGGATACAGGCTGGCCTCGTCTATTTGACAGAGACCACTGACAGTTGAAGAGGGTCGTAATGTGGAATAGGCAGACACTATCCACACCACCACACAGGAATTCCAAACTGCATCAGGATCCATCGCCAGTACTATGACAGGCGGGAGGTGAGAAAACTTGGATTTCATGGTCGAGTGGCTGCTCATAAGCCACAGATTACACCAGTAAAAGCCAAACGACGCCTCTGTTGGTGTAGGGAGAGTAAACATTGGACGACGTAACAGTGAAAAAGCGTTGTGTGGAGTGACCAATCACGGTACATAATCTGGCCATCCGATGGCAGGGTGTGGGTATGGCGAATGCCCGGTGAACGTCATCTGTCAGCATAAAATTCGGAGGCGGAGGTGTTAGGGTGTGGTCGTTTTTCTCATGGAGAGGGCTTGCATTCCTTGTTGTTTTGCGTGGCACTATCACATCACAGGCTTGCATTGATGTTTTAAGCACCTTCTTGCTTCCCACTGTTGAATAGCAACTCGAGGATGGCCATTGCATCTTTCAACACGATCAAGCACCTGTTCATAATGCACGGCCTATCGCGGTGTGGTTACACGACAATAACATTCCTGTAATGGAGTGGCCTGCACAGAGTCCTGAAATGAATCTCACAGGACACCTGTGGGATGTTTTGGAACGCCGACTTCGTGTCAGCGCTCACCCAGTGACATCGATACCTCTCCTCAATGCAACACTCCGTTAAGATTGGGCTGCCATTCCCCAAGAAACCTTCCAGCATGTGACTGGACATACGCCTGCGAGAGTGGAAGCTGTCATCAAGGCTAGGTGTTGGCCAACAACACACTGAATTGCAGCATTACCGATGGAGGGAGCCATGAATTTGTAAGTAATTTTCAGCCAGATGTTGGGATACTTCCGATCACATTGTGTACCTCGCACACGCTGCTCTGTTAACCTCCTACTACGAGTAAATTTTTTGTCAATCAGCGACAGCTGTGTTAAAGTAAATGTTTTTAGTACATCAAATCATAATTTGTACGCTTTACCTCAAACTTGTTACTCAGTCTGGCACAGAGTATAATCCTCACCATTGTTCTAGCTTTAACTTAATCAGCTTAATTCTAAAGCAGCCTGTATCTGTAGAAAACAAAGTAATTCCACTTCATAGACTAACATTCATTAAGGATGTGGTAATTCCCTGTTAATGATCTTTTTGGTTCCAAAACTTTAGTATTATGGTGTTGAAAACTAATGTGGGCATAGTATCTCTAGCAGTACCTGCATGGAGACACGTCGTAAACCTATCATTCGCCTCAATGAGAGACAGTTATACTTACTCATAAGCTGGGCCCCTGCACTTCTTATCAACTTAAATTGATAATATGGACCGACAATCCTTTTACAAGGTCACGTTTGTTTCAATGTTCGAAGAAACGTCGTAACAGAGCAAAGGAAACCCCACGAAATTGGATCGAATTGTGCTCTCATTGTGTGAGTAGTGTTGCAAGAGAGATGACAATGTTCTTTAGGTCAGACGATCATTTATTTACACAGATGGAATGTTTATGAGGCCGGATATATCCTACTCAGTTGTTTCAAGAGATCATGCCAAAGTACCGCTATCAATTACTAGATGTAGTAATTATACCATTTCAACCATCCGTGTTAGATGGGATATAATAACCTTCTTGTTTGGCAACAATCGTTGAAGTGTTGTAACTGTTGTGACTGCCTTATCCGTCCTCTACCGTTTCACATGTTCTTTGGTGGTATTCATGGTGTCAATTATTCCCAGCTGCTGGTTTCACGTCCACTGACCCCTACGTAGGACGCAGAAGTGCTCTTCTCCACTTAGAGGTTTGCCTAATTGTACTTATTTGTATATAAGTTCATAGGAAGTATTGCCTTTTATTGTGATATTTCTTTGCGCTAATGTGACTGTTGAAGGTGTGACTGACTAGACGAGTGTATGCTGCTGTGGTCCAGATTTGCATCACACAGCAGCATCTAAAGGACCTCCGCTATCCTTGATAGCAAATGGCAACGGCAGCAATCGCAACTGTAGCCAGACGTTCGTACCCTCACTAGCAACCGTATAATTTGTCAGCAATGAATCAGTAGGATATTTTGCCGAAGTCTTACATCTCTGTAAGAGACAAGCCAATCATAAATGGTATTCCACAGAAAATGCCATAAGTTGCACTAGGTCAATTACGACTTTGTCCCAAACTGAAATTCAGCTGCTGATATTGCAGCATTGCCTGGTACGTGCACTACTGGTAAACGGATGTGTCTCCGACTGGTAGCAGCCTTCGGACCGTTGAGACCCGTCATGACGGAGTTGTACAGTTGGCGGACTCACAATCGTTGTAGGCTAGCGTCTGTAACACGAGTAATATTTGCCGAACCCGTGACAGTTTTACAACGGACTCTTACATTCCCTGAGTAGTACTTTATATTTACATTTGGGTCTTCGAACCAACGGTTGCTATATTATTGGATTCTAATATGGTGAATCAGTCTGTTAATACTTCATGTAAAGATGAGGGCCAACTACATTTTACAGTCATAGAAATACGTGCAACTCATGAGATTTCCTCGACTGATATCACCTGCCTAAGTGGCTAGTTCTGCAATGTGTACGATCAGAGACGTAACTGTTTCCTCATCGCTCTCACACGCATACTCTTAATGTTAGTAATAAGTCGACTCACCTCACTGGGGCCCTCCTGCGGCGCATCGACCAGTATCATATCTCGTTCCTCGGAGCAAATCTCTCTCTGTGTAGTGAGCTCCCTGTGTTGATCCTTAAACGGTGGATTACCTTCTGCGACTTTATTCACTTTGAAGCGCCCGATAACGTGGACCTGTGGGTGGTTTGATCTTATAGTTACTTACTCAGCTAGGATGGCGTATATCAATCATACATAAAGCTTCATATATTTCACTTAGCATTCTTAAACATATTATATATTAAATTAGCAGGTCTTAAATGTAGACTAAAAGAAGACGTCAGTTAAAAACGAAGTTGTTAAATAAGGCAGAGAACTGTGGGATACGAGGATAAAAGGTCGATGATTAGTGGTAGGTTGACACGACTATTTCTAACTCATCCATGAATAGTTACGCAGGCACTTGATAGGAAAAGCTGAGACGATGTGCCTAGATTGGAATATAAGAAACAATTTACTACCGAGGCAGTGCATAATGTGCGAGAAGACATAAAGAGTTTAGCTCACACAGAAGAATGAAACCAGCCTCTTAAGTGATAAATCTAACCACATGAGACATTTTTCGTGGCGTGATTTGTATGTAACGTTCGTGAAGGTTTTTTTCTTTACTACTTACCACAGTACAGCACAAAATTATGTATGCCAAATACGCAGTCAAGTACCGTTTTCGTAAACCCTGTCTGGTGCCATAGTCAAACTCCGTTAACTTCACTAACCCAACGAATCTAAATCAATTCCCACCAAGAAATAAGAGTTTTTGTTGAAACTGACGTCAGCGATTTTCGTATCTAACACTAGATCTCCATATTATTTCCTGAATCTGGGCGATTGTTTAAATGAGTAGCGGGGAATCCTACAGACTGCGTGTTGAACAGAGCCGGCCGCGGTGGTCTCGCGGTTCTAGGCGCTCACTCCGGAACCGCGCGACAGCTACGGTCGCAGGTTCGAATCCTGCCTCGGGCATGGATGTGTGTGATGTCCTTAGGTTAGTTAGGTTTAAGTAGTTCTACGTTCTAAGGGACTGATGACCACAGATGTTAAGTCCCATAGTGCTCAGAGCCGTTTGAACCATTTGTTGAACACAGGCCACCAAAAGAAGGGAGCGTGTGTCGGTGTCAGGCGACAGTATAGAGCGTGAGGCGTGAGCTCCACGGCAGAGGCACTGTCCGTGTCTGCATCCTAAACGACGGAAAGCTGATCTGTACGCTTTAACTTGGCGTGTCCACTGGCGCAGAAGGGGCATATCGTGAGTTGGCAGCTACAGGTTGTGTTCCCATGTTGTGGGAACTGATAGGTCCACAACGGTGAAAAGGTAAGCCTGGAGTGGGACGAAAGACCATCTGGATCTTACGTGCTTAACAGCACGTCTCCCTGAGGTGACAGGCTGCTGCGAAGCGTGCTGCTAAGAAACGTGCGAGCACTGACATAGGATAATGCAAATAAATTCTGGAGTGGAAGAACAGAACTCACATGTGTCTACATGGAGAACGTCTGATTGGCTGAACGTGACATAGGACAGATGGTGGGAGTCAGAAGTTGCGTGTTTCTCAGCTCCAGCACAATGAACCTATGACTGGTATATTATGTTAAACTAAATAGGGAAGAGAGATTTCGGCACTGTTACAAGGGATCTGATTGGCTGGTACTCAGGAGAGTAACAGTCACTGATTATCCGAAACCACGCACACTCCGAAAAGTAAATAAAATTTCTGATTCTTATTGGGAGCGCTCTGTAGAGCAAACTTCCGTCAGAGACTCGCCAGCGGACACTTGAGTTGAGAGAGACACACAGAGTTTCGGCTCTCAGGGAGAGCAGTCTTCAGTATAGGTCAGATGACTGAGAGTGCTGCAGCCACTACGGCAGCCGCCCGCGGCCACAGGTAACGCTAAGTATGGTGAGCGACAGCGGCGTTCGCTAACTAAGCTGCACGGTGGATGTAAGGATTTCAAACTGACAATACGACTTCCACCGTTCAGTTGAGTTTACTGGTAATCTCGAACACAACATCTACTCAAGTCAAGGCAATGGGTGCAGGCACGAGTATTTCTGCATTTCTTTCATATATGATTAATATTCGGGAAGCACTGTGGAACTATTGCGAACGTGGTTGCTTTCCCAGACTAATTAACCAATCTTTGCCAAGGTATGGGTATTTTAGTTACAGTGTAAAGTAAGTTAATCCACCACTGGCCATTAAAACTGCTACGTCAAGAAGAAATGCAGATAAGCGGGTATTCATTGGACAAATATATTATACTAAACTGACTTGTGATTACTATTTCACGCAATTTCGGTGCATAGATCCTGGGAAATCAGCACCCAGAGCAACCACCTCTGGCCGTAATAACGGCCTTGATACGCCTAGGCATTGAGTCAAACAGAGCTTGGATGTCGTGTACAGCTTCAACACGATACCACAGTTCATCAAGAGTAGTGACTGGCGCATTGTGACGAGCCAGTTGCTCGGCCACCATTGACCATACGTTTTCAGTTGGTGAGAGATTTGGACAATGTGCAGGCCAGGGCAGCAGTCCAACATTTTCTGTATCCAGAAAGGCCCATACAGGACCTGCAACATGCGATCGTGCATTACCCTGCTGAAATGTAGGGTTTCGCAGGGATCGGATGATGGGTGGAGCCACGGGTCGTAACACATCTGAAATGTAACGTCCACCGTTCAAAGTGCCGTCAATGCGAACAAGAGGTGACAGACGTGTAACCAATGACACCTCATACCATCACGCCGGGTGACACGCCAGTATGGCGATGACGAATACACGCTTCTAATGTGCGTTCACTGCGATGTCGCCAAACACGGATGCGACCATCATGATGCTGTAAACAAAATCTGGATTAATCCGGGTACATCATCGCAGGCGCTCCTGTCTGTGGTGCAGCGCCAAGGGTAACCGCAGCCATTGTCTCCGAGCTGATAGTCCATGCTGCTCCAAACATCGTCCAAATGTTCGTGCAGATAGTTGTTGTCTTGCAAACGTCCCCATTTGTTGACTCAGGGATAGAGAGGTGGCTGCACGATGCGTTACAACCATGCGCATAAGATGCCTGTCATCCCTACTGCTAGTGATACGAGGCCGTTGGGATCCAGCACGGCGTTCCGTATTACCCTCCTGAACCCACCGATTCCATATTCTGCTTGCAGTCATTGGATCTCGACCAACACGAGCACCAATGTCGCGATACGATAAACCGCAATCGCGATAGGCTACAACCCGACCTTTATCAAAGTTGGAAACGTGATGGTACACATTTCTCCTCCTTACACGAGGCATCACAACAACGTTTCACCAGGCAACGCCGGTCAACTGCTATTTGTGTATGAGAAATCGGTTGGAAACTTTCCTCATGTCAGCACGTCGTAGATGTCGCCACCGGCGCATACCTTGTGTGAATGCTCTGAAAAGCTAATTATTTGCATGTCACAGCATCTTCTTCCTGTCGGTTAAATTTCGCGTCTGTAGCACGTCATCTTCGTGGTGTAGCAATTTTAATGGCCAGTAGTGTACTTAATGAACATACTAGTTTTCTGTTCGTGTGCGCTTGTGTTTAACATGACGTCTGTTCATTCAGTAGTATCATAAACGCGCTATTTATATTTTTATAACGCCGCTAGGACCAAAATTCGTTAAATAAATTCAATTTATTAATTTTGGCCTTGTCCAATACCTTTAACTAAACTCCTGTGATCCTATAGGAAGCGATTTGTTAATCGGTAAGGTCATCCGGTACAGATACTTCTGACTTCCACAGAGGTATGTCGACGGCTTCGTCGTAACCTCACAACGGGAGCTTCCTAACGAAAACGTAATTTATTTTTACATTATTATGAGGAATCTTGTACCAAAGAAAAGTGTTACTTTCAGTTAAGAGTGAATAACGTGGAGTTATTAATTACCTGTATGTCAGTTGCCCTGATAAAACATTACTCGTTATACTGAAAGTATTTAGTGATACGTAGCAGATTTTCGCGCTGTTCCTGTATAGTATCGGAGCCCCTATATCTGCTGTAAGATTATTAACGCAGCACAATTTTATCAGTTCACACCTGTGATATTAGAGCCCTTTATATCTGTGTACATTGTCCTTGCTCTTAATTAGTATCTTTACGTGCTAAAACTCCAGTTATTAAACTGATCGCAGACGAAGTGGACATACAGATGGGATGACATCTGGTTTCGTTTTCGGAGTAATCCTATCAGAAGCTGCACCAAGGCTCCTGGGCCATCTCTGATTCGCTCCAGTGAGAGGCAGTGACACATTTTTGCGAGTTCTGCCATTGACGGCGTGTGTGCGCTACCGACTGTTATTACTACTATTTCACACAAATAGTCTGGCTAACTTAAGTAGTTGCAAATTCACACTTCTCATAACGTGAACAATTGTTGATGGAATTATAATAAACCAGAAAGGACTGCACTGATGCTCTTCATGTGTCAGGTCTGTTTTAAAAAATTTAAGTTGTTCTCGGTATGCCATTTGTGTCAGTCACAGAGGATTTCATTATACAGTCGGAATGTACCCGAAGTCTGATTAACTTCGACTAATTCTTACCACGTTTTCTGCTATGTTAAGGTAGTCACTTCGCTTCTACAATGTACGTTAGATGAGTCATCACTTTCTTGCAGGCATAAATCGCCAAACTGTGGTAATTGATTTCGAGTGCTTTATTGGTTCCCTAATGTCTCATAAGTGCCACTGATGGTATATGGGGCGTCATTGATATTCAGCTTGTGGTTTCGTACGAGGGTATCCTACTGAAGTGTTCAGTTCCGTCAACAGTCTGGGCTAATATCACTTATACCTATATCTTTACGTACATGGCAGTTTTCTCTTTGATGTGATAGGTCCTGGCCCCAGTATTTGTGCGCAGTTAAATTCACGTCGGCCAATCGGATTGCGGTTCTCCGTGTTTACATAAATCACATAAAACGGTCATCGGCATACTTTCGTTTCAAATGTGTCAAACAGTTTCATTCCCCGTCATTCCACACTTCGAACTACATCTATAATGAATTCGTCGACAGCCACGCGGGATTAGCCGAGCGGTCTAAAGGCGCTGCAGTCATGGACTGTGCGGCTGGTCCCGGCGGAGGTTCGAGCCCTCCCTCGGGCATGGGTGTGTGTGTTTGTCCTTAGGATAATTTAGGTTGAGTAGTGTGTAAGCTTAGGGACTAATGACCTTAGCAGTTAAGTCCCATAAGATTTCACACACATTTGAACTTTTTTGAATTCGTCGACAATGGAAGCCGTTCGCTAGTCTTACCTCTAATCTGCGATACTGATGGACGGATGTGTCTCCGACTGGCAGTAGTCTTTGGCCAGTTGTGACTCGCACAGCTGCAGATCTATAATTTGTGCACATGAAGCTGTTTGAAGCTGCTGTGTTTCACACAAGTTTTAAAATCGTAACCCGTGGATATTTTACACCGGGCCTTACTGTCCCACAATAATAACTATCCGTACGACCCAAGATTTACATCATTACCTTGTAACCAATCTATCATTTGATTGCAATAAAGTGAATCACTTAAACTATCCTTCCGGAATTTATAGTCGAGGAGGCATGTCTGGAGCATCAGAAATTCTCGATAGACATGATCTGGCAGAGTGGCTGATTCTGCAATGAGTGCAGTTTAAGAAGTACCTGTTGTTTCTCAGCTCTCAACCTGTTTGTCCGCCTCCCTCTGCCTGCCCTCCACGGCAGTAATGACGCTGACTTACCGCAGCAGGGCCCTCCTGCGGCGCGGCGACCAGTTTATTCTGACGTCTCTTGCGGCGACGGCGACGCTGCTCGGTGTGTTTGCGCTCGCGGTCATCAGACGGTGGTATTTCTTCGGCTGCCTTTCTCTTCTTGACGCGCCCAACAGCATGGCCCTGTAGATGGTTTGGTTTTACTATCGCTTATTCAGCTAGGATGCCGTATGTCTAACAGAAGAAAACTTTAGACAACTGACTTAGCTTTGTTAAATAGATGGTATATTAAGTTAGCAGACCACAATTGTGTCTAATAACGAATGTGAAATATGATGCTATAGGCGTTTGTCAAAAAATAATATATCAATTAGAGATAGGGAACAGAGAGGCACGCGAATGAAAAAGGTACAGAATGTTTTAATGGGGCACACTTTACAAAATAAAGGATTGTTGACAAGAATAATGATAAGGCATCTAGGAATAATGAACCGACTGATGACCTCAGATGTTAGCTCCCATAGTGCTCAGAGCCATTTGAACCATTTGAACCATTTGAATAATGAACCCCGCACCTGAAAGGGGAAGAACGTGAAGTTGTGCAAAGCGTATAAACACCAGATTCTTGTCTGCGCACGGTAGGTGGATCAAAACAAAATGTCCACACACTCTGTGACCAAAATGGTACTGAAACACAGGATGACAGACTAAAGGCCGAAATACTAAATGTCTTTTTCCAAAGCTGTTTCACAGAGGAAGACTGCATTGTAGTTCCTTCTCTAGATTGTTGCACAGATGACAAAATGGTAGATATCGAAATAGACGACAGAGGGATAGAGAAACAATTAAAATCGCTCAAAAGAGGAAAGGTCGCTGGACCTGATGGGATACCAGTTAGATTTTACACAGAGTACACGAAGGAACTTGCCCCTCTTCTTGCAGCGGTGTACCGTAGGTCTCTAGAAGAGCGTAGCGTTCCAAAGGATTGGAAAAGGGCACAGGTCATCCCCGTTTTCAAGAAGGGACGTCGAACACATGTGCAGAACTATAGACCTATATCTCTAACGTCGATCAGTTGTAGAATTTTGGAACACGTATTACGTTCGAGTATGGCTCAAATGGCTCTGAGCACTATGCGACTTAACTTCTGAGGTCATCAGTCGCCTAGAACTTAGAACTAATTAAACCTAACTAACCTAAGGTCATCACACACATCCATGCCCGAGGCAGGATTCGAACCTGCGACCGTAGCGGTCACGCTGTTCCAGACGGAAGCGCCTAGAACCGCACGACCACACCGGCCGGCTACGTTCGAGTATAATGACTTTCCTGGAGACTAGACATCTACTCTGTAGGAATCAGCATGGGTTTCGAAAAAGACGGTCGTGTGAAACCCAGCTCGCGCTATTCGTCCACGAGACTCAGAGGGCCATAGACATGGGTTCCCAGGTAGATGCCGTGTTTCTTCACTTCCGCAAAGCGTTCGATACAGTTCCCCACAGTCGTTTAATGAACAAATTAAGAGCATATGGACCATCAGACCAATTGTGTGATTGGATTGAAGAGTTCCTAGATAACAGAACGCAGCATGTCATTCTCAATGGAGAGAAGTCTTCCGAAGTAAGAGCGATTTCAGGTGCGCCACAGGGGAGTGTCATAGGACCGTTGCTGTTCACAATATACATAAATGACCTGGTGGATGACATCGGAAGTTCACTGAGGCTTTTTGCAGATGATGCTGTGATGTATCGAGAGGTTGTAACAATGGAAAATTGTACTGAAATGCAGGAGGATCTGCAGCGAATTGACGCATGGTGCAGGGAATGGCAACTGAATCTCAATGTAGACAAGTGTAATGTGCTGCGAATACATAGAAAGATAGATCCCTTATCATTTAGCTACAAAATAGCAGGTCAGCAACTTGAAGCAGTTAATTCCATAAATGATCTGGGAGTACGCATTAGGAGTGATTTAAAATGGAATGATCATATAAAGTTGATCGTCGGTAAAGCAGATGCCAGACTGAGATTCATTGGAAGAATCCTAAGTAAATGCAATCCGAAAACAAAGGAAGTAGGTTACAGTACGCTTGTTCGCCCACTGCTTGAATACTGCTCAGCGGTGTGGGATCCGTACCACATAGGGTTGATAGAAGAGAGAGAGAGAGAGAAGATCCAACGGAGAGCAGCGCGCTTCGTTACAGGATCATTTAGTAATCGCGAAAGCGTTACGGAGATGACAGATAAACTCCAGTGGAAGACTCTGCAGGAGAGACGCTCAGTAGTTCGGTACGGGCTTTTGTTGAAGTTTCGAGAACATACCTTCACCGAAGGGTCCAGCAGTATATTGCTCCCTCCTACGTATATCTCGCGAAGAGACCATGAGGATAAAATCAGAGAGATTAGAGCCCTCACAGAAGCATACAGACAATCCTTCTTTCCACGAACAATACGAGACTGGAATAGAAGGGAGAACCGATAGAGGTACTCAGGGTAACCTCCGCCACACACCGTCAGGTGGCATGCGGAGTATGGATGTAGATGTAGATGTAGTACACAACATATGAAGAAAGCTGAAACAAGTCAATAGATATATGACTCGAAAAACATACATTGTCTGTGATCCATTTTGTGTATAACGTTTGTAATGCATCTTTGTTCACTAATTGCGATAGTTGAGCAGAAGTGTACGCACAGCAAGAACATAGTAAAATACGCAAGCAATTGTGAACAAGAAAATTTGCTAGCGAGGATCTACATTTATTTTTATAATACTCTCTGTTACCACCTTAATTTCTCTCACGTGATCCTCTGATCGTCACGTGAATATACGTGTAAAGCTCTGTGGCGCCGCCTAGTCTTCTCCGAATTCACATTCTGGAAGACTACACAAAGAGATTACGACAACATCGTTACCGTTTGTTTAAGAGCCCTCACACTATACAACTCTCTGTTATATCTTCGTGTGGTTTGGTCTGGTTACTTACATTCTTATTAACTATTCTTCGTGTTTCAAAACCTTACTCTGCATGTGGCTTTGATGGGGGCCACAAGCACTGGAACGGTGAAGCATATTACGTCGCATTGGTATCGTGTCTGTTTCTCCTGCAGCTACTGAATAGAAGTTGAAGTCGGATTTTTGCCTCTTATTACCGACAGCATATGACCACTGCAGTTCATAGCAGCACTTAGTTTCCTGAACAGGTATTGAAGCTAACACTCCGTATGATCGTACACTGGACACTTGAGGTAGCATGTAAGACTGAATCGACTGTTAACATGCGTTTTTAGCTTGTACTTCAAACGAGTGGAATATTCCGTATCCTTTTAAGTTTACAACGGAAGTTCACTTTCCACAGCAATATCATTCCGTTGTATGTTACATTTATTTTAGGATATTGTAAACAATGCTATTTTATATTAATGAATTACAACAAAGTGAGTTCCTTACCTAGTCCCACGTGTAAAAATGACAGAGCTGTCTGGGAGAGTGACTGATTCTGTGCTGTATACCCGGTAGTACTGATGTTTGCTCACCTCTGCACGGCCGTCCTTCCGAGTATCGTCGTTACTATTCTCTTCTTTCTTCATGCGAGGGGCAGGTCCTGGAGTCGGTTGACAGGGAAAGATCTCGAAGATGGACGGATATTCTGGCTCCCTTCTCTCTCTGAAGCGTCCGTACTCCATAAACTGTGGGTGTTTTGTTTTTGCTATTACTGACTCATGTAGTATTGCAAATAGCTAAGACATAGGAATACTCTAGATATTCGACTTACCGCCCTTGAATGGATTTTATATCACAAAAGCACTTGTAAGTGTAAAGTCTGAAGAATGTGTTACATAGTGTTATAGGGAGTGGTTATATAATGAGATTGCTGTAAGAAATCCTAAACTAGTAACGGCCACTTGAAACCAAAACTTTTGTGTAGGTGCTAACTGTAGAAGATATTAAGCAGATTTGGCCAATGCAGTGTGGTAAACAATCTGATATAAAAAGATTAGCCCATGAAGAAGAATGAAACCAGTCAAGAGACTCATGGTCCATAACCATAATTGATTAACTTTGGCCCAGGGTGTGTATAACGTCTATGATGATGTTTTGTTTACTAATTACACGCACATGTGTATGCATACATGTGAACACTAAGTACATAGTAAAATTTGCATGCAAATGTAAACATGAAACTTGGAAACGATAATATAAAGTTATGCTAATAATACTACCCTAAATCATCTGCTGAATTAAATTAATTAATCTAATACCTTGTTAATAGCATATAAATTAGGTGTCCTGATAAATTATTAGATGGAATAGATCTAGCCACATATAATAATTCAGATTCATCGAACGGTGTAATAGTTCGTGAAGTTGTATAGTCTCTAAAGATACTATATCTTTTTTTCTTTAATGATTAACACCCATAATGTTACTCCATATGTACATCGCTATTCTTTTTAATTCTTGTTTTATTGTAGGGCAATTGTTTCGTTTAGGTATCTCCCTAAGTAAACATACTTGATCTACCGTTACACAATATCTTTCAATGGCCTAAATGGTTTCCAGTTTTTTTGGTAACATCTAAGTTTCATTGGCAAATGTTCTTGTATGTTTATAGTCCCAGAACCTCCGCTTTGATGCAACAAAGGCAGTATTTCTCCATCGAATAATGTAGCACTGTTATCAAATGGAAAAACAAGCAAGTATTCGTAAACGCCAATGCTTTCAATCAAATTTTTCCCACTAATAAATGCAAGGAGCGTTCTAATGCAAACCAGACGAACAATGAGCCATTAGATCGGTCCCATCGGCCATCATTCCGTAATACTTTCGATTTCCACAGGGTTTCCTATAATCAGTGTTCTAGCATGCACCAATGGTATTCTTTAAGGGAGTAATCTTAACTGTCACTCGTGCTACGGCTCCTTAACAGCACTTACGCTGACGCATTGACGATGACATTATGGTTATAGCACAGAGACTATTTGGGGATAGGTATTGACTGACAGAGTCAGTGTTCTTTTTGTGACGAAATAGCCTGTCTATTGCCTCTGAGTAGAGCATGACTATTCCGAAACAGTGACTCTTTTGCACGGTTTACGCTTTTGATGTTGAAACTGGTACCTCAGAATGCTTGTCTGAGACACAGGCAAGGCTTTCATCAGGGTAATAAGCCGACAAACTTTTTATTGTACTGGTTCGCTATCTTCAGACGTGGTGGTTCGAGATTTCCACCACACTATGGGACACCTGTGGACAGGAAAGAGCATATGGTCTAAAACATTTCCTGTCTGTCTCCATTCTTGAATCACACTTCGGTCGTTTAGCTCAGCTCAAACAGTGATAAAATAACTACTTCTGCAAGCAACGCCTTCAGCAGCTTTCAGGGTCGTCAATGAGGTCTGGTTTAACCTGAAAGTAATTCACCCAATGTCCCATTCGTTCATTAAAGAATTCACCCTCGAAGGAGCTTACTGCTGTCGTGAGCCGAAAAACAAAATTCCACAATTCTGGTTACAGTTTGCCATCAGACAGTAACGTGTTCATATCATGGTGCCTTTACTTAGATTAAGTTTCCGATTACGTGTAATAGATGTAGGATGCCGTTTGGTCCACACATTATCTTGACAAGAAAATGTACCGTGGAACATTCGCCACCTCTGGTCCTCTCTAATGAAGCGCAGTAATATTTTTCACGATTTATCCTACACAGTTCATGTTCGCTACGTTTTCATACAAACTGTGCAAATAAACAATCTGCTTGCAGGATCTCACTTGTCTCAACGGGTCACTTGGGCCAATATTATTAAGGTAATCGGAATTATCCTCCATAACGGTTCCGAGAGAAAGAATATAGGGGACTTGTAACCAAGCATATGGAATCGCAGAAGCACTCTTGTTCCTTTTACGATCAACGTTCGTCTAGCTGTCGCTTTCTTGGACGCATTATTCGTTGGACGTTGTGTACTCACAACTCTCCGTCCATCTTCTCGCGCCCTTCACTCTGTCTTTCTCCTCCCACCACTCTCTCCATCTTTCTACTTCTCACTAGTCTGTGGCCGAGCGGTTCTAGGTGCTTCAGTCTGGAACCACGCGACTGCTGCGGCCGCAGGATTCGAATCCTGCCTCGGGCATGGATGTGTGTGATGTCCTTAGGTTAGTTAGGTTTAAGTTGTTCTAAGTTCTAGTTCTAGGGGACTGATGACCTCAGATGTGAAGTCCCATAGTGCTCAGAGCCATTTGAACCATTCTCTCCTTCCATCTTCTCATCCTTTCTCTGTGCTCCCCCTCTATCTACGCACTCCTTTCCCTTATGTCGACCTCCTGATCCCCCCTCTATTTCCACTTCCTCGTACCCCCTCCCTCTTATTCCTTCTTCCCATCCTTCCCTCCCTCCTTCTGTTTGACCGTCTCCTCCTCTTCCCCTGTTCAATCCCTTTCTGGATCCCCCTCTCTCTCTCCATCTTCTTCTCCCCTTGCTCCACCCTTCTCTATTCTGCCTGTCAAAGTCATGCTCTTCCTCTTTCCTTTCACTGTCCATCTCCTCCTCTCCCTTCTCTCTGCCCATTTCTTCCTCCACCACTCCTTGTCTGTCACCTCCTCTCACTATCTGTTTCGATCTCCTCCTTTTCCCGCACTGTATATCCACATCCTCCTTTCCCCTTGTTTGTCCATGTTATCACTTCCACAAGTATAGGAGGCTTGTGATTCTCATCTCACAATATGTTTTTCCCAGATCGTAATGAATATGTGTACCAAATATGTTAAACATATAGGATGACATTTTTGTAGTGTCTTTGACAGTGTATGGACATGACAACTATGTTTCACATTTATTTAAAATACAGAGTCCGCCAGAAAAATGTATACACTCTTTGTCAGGCACTATCGAGATATCGATAATGTCATTCGATTTGAGTTACGAGTGTGTTGTAGTAAGATCTTTGGCTCAACAGGTGTTAGTACTTTTATCTTGGAATTGAGAAAACAAGATGGTCGGAGCACGCTTGACATTCGAGCAACGAAAATGTATAGTGAAATGATTTTTCAGGGTTGATAATGCCGTTGAAGTGAAACGTCAGTGCAGGCGGGAGTTGGAAAAGGGAACCGCCAACCCGCCTAACAATTAAATGCATCATTGACAAGTTTGAATTGCGTGGAACGATTTGTGATATTCATGAAGGAAGATCAGGAAGACAGCGTACAGCTTCAAGTCCTGCTTCGTCGGCACTCGTGTTGAAAATTATTTTGCAAATTCTACTCAGACGTCTGCTACGCAATGTGCACGTGAAGTGAGGGTTAGCAGTACAAGTATACGAAGAACCCTCAAAGCTGCAAAGTTGAAAGTTTACATTACACGATTACTGAACGCGATTTATGATGACGATCCTGATCGCCGAGTGGAATTTTGCGAATGGTATCAGCAAATGGTAACGGATGACGAACAGTTTGTGACGAAGGTAGTGTGGAGTGAGGAGACGCAATTTAAACTTAATGGAACTGAGAATCTCCATGACAGTGTCTGCTGGACAGCGGAAAATCCGCATGTTTTATGTGGATAAAGCGCTCAGTCTGCCAGGGGTCCATTTGTGGTGTGGACTATCAACCAGGGGCTTTGTAGAACTCTCTTTCTTTGATGTTACTGTCACTGGAGAAATGCACCTGGAAATTTTACACACAAATTTTGCCAGGTATATGTGCTCTTTGTGGAGCTGATGAAGAGGTCTTCTACCAACAGGACAGGGTGCCACCACACTACCACCTAGCCACACCATTTTTTCCTGGATGATAATTTTCGGGGGCACTGGATTAGACGAAGAGGGCCCATTGAGATCCCTACTCGGTCTCCAGGTCTAACACCTATGGACTTTTACTTGTGAGGAACTGTGAAACATAAAGTCTGTCGACGTAAGCCACGCACGCTGGAGGAACTTCGCCAGGACATTACAGCGACATGTGCAGCGATCTCCACTGTAGCAGTGACTGATGTAGTTGCGGCGACCGCTCGTCTTTCTGTTATGTGTACAGCCGCCAACGGCGAACATTTTGAACAATTAAAGTAACAATGTGAGAAACTGTAGGTTGTAAAACATGTGTGATAACTATTAAATGTAAAATAACACATAAGTAATCATTTTCGTTCCTTGAAGTGTGTATAAATTTTTCTTGCGGACTCTGTATTTAACGTGTATTTGTAGGTATATTTTACCTGTATTTCTAACGAAGGTCGTCCTGCAGATTCATTTCCACACAGCTCACTATTTATGACATCAAATCTCCTGAATTATATATGACTTACAAATAAATAATTTTCTAAGTACGCTCTATGGGATTTGTGGATACGTCTGCCACAAGTGTTGCGAATGCAGTTGATAGTAAAGAACCAACAGATTAATAAGTGATGTATGATGTATCAGTATTTCACGCTTCTTAGTCTTTGATATCATGTCTCCTCAGTTATATGTGGTTCAACGATGATAGAATCTGTGGTATTGTGAATACAGCCTGCAAAGAGGTGTCTCGTACACAGTAGTACAGAAGTAATAAATTAAAACTTGGTGCTGTGCGAACAGCGAAAATGTAGAAACAGCAAACTAATTTGCTTTCTACATTTCCTGGAGTTGTCAACGAGAGAAATTTGCAAGACACTGAGTGCTCTCATTCTCAGGTCAAATACCGAAAGCATCGAGTGTGGTTATTCGCGTGTTATGGGTTACACTGCTGTTTTCTGTGTGTGTCAGAATGTGTATAGGAGAGATGAGCGAAGAGGAGAGGGACAGTCGGAGAGGGAAAGGAAGAGATGGACATCGAGACACGGCAGAGGAGACGGACAGAGTGAGGGGAAGGAGAGATGGAAGTGAGAGAAGAGAGACAGGCGCATTGGACAGGAGATATTGTGAGAAAAAGATGAACGGATAGAAAGGGGGAGGAGTACATGAACATAGTGTGGGAGGAGGAAGTAAACGGAGCAAGACCGGGCTAGTAGATGGCCAGAGAGAGGTGGAAAGAGGAGATGGGCAGAGAGAAGTAGTACAAAGTAGACAGACAGAGGGAAGGGGCGATTGGGAAGTGTGCATGAGGGAGATGGTGACGTAGTGGTCAATTGGAGAGGGAGAGTGTGTTAGTTAGTAGATGGAAGAGAGGAGACAGAAAAGGAGTGTATTTCTTCCTTTCTAATAATAAATTGGGAGAAATAAATACGCGGGCGCCTCCGTGTACTCAGCCAATAAATATATAAGAAACGGAAACTGGCTCTCAAAACTAAACTAACATCGCACTAAAATAAGCAAATCATAATTCGCACAGGTCAAATATGTTGTTCTTTAAAAGTTAATCTTAAGAGAACAATGAAAGTGGATAAACGGGTGGACATAGAACGAAAAGATTATAATGGATTTACGTGGTGGAGAGTGACCAGAAATTTTGATGGGTTAGTATAACTCCATTCTTGCCAAAAGAAAATCGTGTACTTCAATCTTTAAAAGGCATGTGGAGTGGACAAGTGTGGGTGTATGTAAAGAATACAATAAAATAAGCGAACAGTGACCTGTGATGGGTATAATAGGTTCACAGTCATGATAATATTACCGTAGGAAGCAATATGAAAAAGAAGAGAGTCTGATGACCTAAAAATATCATGTAGTCATGGTATTGCGTAGGTGACGGTTTTATATTTAGTTCTTAGCATAGCAGAAGCCACATACACTGATCAGACAGAACATTACGACAACAGACCTACTATACATACACTACTGACCATTAAAATTGCTACACCATTAAGAAATGCAGATGATAAACGGGTATTCATTGGACAAATATATTATACTAGAACTGACATGTGATTACATTTTCACGCAATTTGGGAGCATAGATCCTGCGAAATCAGTACTCAGAACAACCACCTCTGGCCCTAATAACGGCCTTAATACGCCTAGGCATTGAGTCAGACAGAGCTTGGATGGCGTGTACAGGTACAGCTGCCCATCCAGCTTCAACACGATACCACAGTTCATCAAGAGTACTGACTGGCGTATTGTGACGAGCCAGTTGCTCGGCCACCATTGACCAGACGTTTTCAATTAGTGAGAGAATTGGAGAATGTGCTGGCCAGGGCAGCAGTCGAACATTTTCTGTATCCAGAAAGGACCGTACAGGACCTGCAATATGCGGTCGTGCATTATTCTGCTGAAATGTAGGGTTTCGCAGGGATCGAATGAAGGGTAGAGCCACGGGTCGTAACACATCTGAAATGTAACGTCCACTGTTCAAAGCGCCGTCAATGCGAACAAGAGGTGACCGAGACGTGTAACCAACGGCACCCCATACCATAACGCCGGGTGACACGCCAGTATGGTGATGACGAATACACGCTTCCAATGTGCGTTCACCGCGATGTGGCCAAACACGGATGCGACCATCATGATGCTGTAAACAAAATCTGGATTCATCCGGGTACATCATCGCAGGCGCTCCTGTCTGTGATGCAGCGTCAATGGTAACCGTAGCCATGGTCTCCGAGCTGATAGTCCATGCTGCTGCAAACGTCGTCGAACTATTCGTGCAGATGGTTGTTGTCTTGCAAACGTCCCCATCTGTTGACTCAGAGATCGAGACGTGGCTGCACGATCCGTTACAGCCATGCGGATAAGATGCCTGTCATCTCGACTGCTAGTGATACGAGGCATTTGGGATCCAGCACGGCGTTCCGTATTAACCTCCTGAACCCACCGACTCCATATTCTGCTAACAGTCACGGGATCTCGACCAAAGCGAGCAGCAATGTCGCGATATGATAAACCGCAATCGCGATAGGCTACAATCCGACCTTTATCAAAGTCGGAAACGTGATAGTACGTATTTCTCCTCCTTACACGAGGCATCACAACAACGTTTCACTAGGCAACGCCGGTGAACTGCTGTTTGTGTATCAGAAATCGGTTGGAGTCTTTCCTCAGGTCAGCACGTTGTAAGTGTCGCCACCGGCGCCAATCTTGTGTGAATGCTCTGAAAATCTAATCATTTGCATATCACAACATCTACTTCCTGTCGGTTAAATTTCGCGTCTGTAACACGTCATCTTCGTGGTGTAGCAATTTTAATGGCCAGTAGTCTTTAAACATGTCCAGGCAATAGCGGCGTCACACGGCAAGGAATGACTGCTAGTCTGACACACGCTTGTGCATGTAGTCTCAGTGACAATGTTGTTCTTTTGTGAAATAGGGAAGGCACGCGATCTATCTACGTTGGGCTGAGGTCAGATTGTGATGGCCCAGAGGCTCGGCATGACCATGCCGGGAATTGCACGACTTACCGAGTTTTCGAGAAGTGCTGTGGTGAATGACTTCAAGATGCAGCGAAAACAAAGTTAAAACCATGTCCTTACGCCGTGAGGTTGAGCGGCAACACCTCATTACAGAAGTGAAACCGCAAAAACCGGGACAGGTGGCGAACTGTGACGAAACTAAGATCAGACTTTAAGGCTGCGCAGACTACAGTTGAATCTGAGTACACAGAGCACCGAACACTCCTAACGAACGGCCTCCACAACCGTCGACGCATGCGTGTGCCAGTGTCAGCACCTGACGTCGGCAACTACGACTCAAATGGGCACGTGACCATCGACACAGGAGTTGGCACAGTGGCAGAGCGTTTCATGGTCCGATGGATCCCAGTACCTTCTTCATAATGCCGGTGGGAGTGTGTCAATCCATCGTCTTCCAGGTTAATAGCGCCTTCACACCTGTACTGCGGGATGGAGACAAGATGGCGGCGGCTCCATTATGCTCTGGAGAACATTCACGTGAGCATCCGTGGGTCCAGTTTAGCTTGTGCAAGGCACCGTAACGGCAGGGAGTACACTGTTTGCAGATCAAGTACATCCCATTATGACGATTACGTTTCCTGACAGCTGTGGGATTTTCAGCAAGATAATGCACCATGTCACGAGTCCAGGAGTGTAGTGGAGTGGTTTGACACACCTCATCCCGCCAGATCTGTACTCTACCGAACACACGTGGGGTGTGACCGAACGTGGCTTCAGAGCTTACAGCTCCCTTTCCAGGTATTTACTGGAAATGGGTGACTCGTGTGTGCAGACGTGGTGCCAACTCCCTCCAGCGACCTATCGAAGTGTCATTGCTTCCTTGCCACGACGTGACAGAGCTGTTATCCGTGCCAAAGGTAGACATACCGGCTATTAGGTACGTCGTCGTATGTTCTGTCTGATCAGTGTATGTGTAAAGCCTGTATGTAGCAAAGTTCATGGGCAACTGAACGTATGTTTATGATAATACTGCTGTAGAAATTAATAATGAAAGCGAACAGACATTGTATGATTTGCAATTATTAATAACACACCCACTATTTGATTTATACGGATTTATTTAATTGTTAGTATTCGACTATATAATACTACGCTCCTCATTTAAATATATGTTCATTAGCTATGAAAATATAGTTGCTTCATAAAGACGTAAAATTATCTTAAGGTGAGATCTGAAACTCTTCATGGGAAGTGATCGTGGATGGCTGAGGGCAAAGAGATTTGGACAGTGAACCACCAACGATAAAGGAGAGCGTCTCCTGGAGTGTTCAGATGAACATAACATGGTACAACAATCATAATCTTAGAAGTGGATAAAATAAAAAACTGCACCCGGAAAGTCAATGTGATAATGACAGCCATTTCATCGATTTTATATTCACGTTGAGAGCTTAAAGATATCAAATAAAGTCTAACAACAGTTCTCCAGAATTAGACGTAGACACCGAAAACGAATGTATGTTTGTAAGGTCTAATTTAAGATTTAATATAAACCGGAAAACTAAAACAAGTAGTTGGAATATTGAAAAAAACTGGTACGTTAAAAGAACAGATTTTGCTACTAGAGTAAGCGTTGTTACTAATTTCAGTACTGCTTTAACATCGCTGTACCGTTTCTGATACGTATTGGAGTTGCTCACCATGTTCAGATCCATTATTCCAGCATCAAGGTCTTTCTTCCACTCTTTTCTACTTGTGTAGCGCTCCACATAAGGTGTCGCTTCCTTCGTTTTCTGCGTTTTCTTCGTTTTCTTCGTTTTCTTCCTGCAGGGAATACACGAACAGCACAAGATGCTCCGTAGCACCTGAGAAGCCAAAACAAAATCACTATACGCGTAAACCAGTGCCTACACATTAAGACAACGATGACGCCGCCCCAAACGTGGACTACATAGAATCAGAAAGTTGAGGTTTTTTTTTGTGGACTGGCTCCGACACGGATTTGACCCTTGCCTCAGTTTGTTGGAATAATCTCTTGAAGCTGTAAAATCTGCGTTAATAGACGTATTTATTCCAAACGTTGAGAAAAAAAAATGAAATGTATACTTCCATCGATGCTTCACGTTCAGTGGGACTGTGGTGAAGTGCAATATCGAACAGTGCGGGTATGCATATGTTTTCGAATTAGTTTTACGTTACATCAAGTGCAGAGTTATGAGATACAATGGAGGCTCACTCAGTATCCTCCTGCTTCACTTATCCCCGGCGAACTGGAATTCCATATTACCAAGCCGTAACACAGTGTGTCAGTGTTCAGGACGTCCACGACGAATGGCAGCTGCAGTTAACTCCGAGATAATATCTGGAGTATCATATTAACAAGTGAGGTATATTTCCTAATCCGAGCGGAGTTAGACACGAGAGGCGTAAGAATTTTAACTCTAAGCATTATCTCCAATCAAAATTTTCATGGTCCTTCAGTGGCATATTCGGTGAGTCGTAGACAACAGAGACAGCCTGCTACAAGAAATCCATCTAAAAAATGTGTGTGCTGCTTCGATTTCCGAAACGTGATCCAAACTAAATAGGCATATCACCTTCAGAAGGTACTTTGTTATTAGGTCAGGCAGACTCGACTCTAAAGGGGGTGAAGCTGTCCTGCTGCGGCAGGAATTACTTTCTCGGATATACACATTAGTTCCCCTACCGCAGGACTGCAGATATCGGTAGCACGAATTAAATTACGTTCTGTATTATCCACCCCGTTAGCCGGTTTTTAGTACCCGAGAACTGAGATAGGTGAAGTAAGAGTGGAAAGTACTGTTGCTCCAACTTGAGCAACCGCTGGTGCTCTGCGGGAATTTCAGCGCTCACACCTCTATTTAGGGAAATTCGTGTACAACAGACCCAGGACAGAGCTCACCTAATGTAATGGAAGACAGTCACCACATAGTCCTCGACGACGGCTCTCCTGTTCTGGAGTCTCTTGCGACAATAGTGGCTCACGTAATTCTTGCCACCAAAAGTGAATATTTGTGTTCGGTCGATATTTCATCAAAAATCAGGATAAGGTAACTTTTCCTGTTATTTGGACGATGGAAGCGACAACAAGAGACGTGGAATTCTTTCCTAAAAGTCATTGGAACATAAATAACAAAAACTGGCACTCTTTCAAAAAGTAATAATAGAGTTGCTGAAGTAAGTTTACCCGAGAACGGCTCAGTGTAAGTATCTTACTACACATTCTTTAGAATATTAAATGCGAAAGACTTCTAGTGTCAAAAGCGACATTTAACTTAGTTATATGTTAAGAACTCCGTGGTACGGTGGAATACAGAATACTCACCAGTGACTGCCGAACGTCGTCTAGAACGAAAGAAGGGTAAAATCTTCTCATCTGTGGAAGATCACCCGTGAAACTGGGATGTAAATGCTCGAACTAACATGTTTTAAAAATTGTGAAAACCTCTTAAGTGGATAAATTCCCCCCCCCCCCTCCCCCCAGCAGTCATCACATATGATCATTTCCTAAGGCCCCCGTCTTAGATGAAATGGATAAATTATATACGGAAGTCCTCTACGAATTCAGTCCTTGGAATGTATTATGCTCACTGTCCTGTTCTCTCTCTCGTGACAAATCGTCCCTTCACGACTTTTCTACGAACCTTATCGACATCTGAATTAGAGTCTGCTACCCCTCTGAATAGTTCAAATTATGGTTCCAGTTCCCTAATCTAAATCGGTGCCTGGAAGTCCAACTTCCTACATACCTATCCCGTTGTCGGCTTGTCGGCGTTTACCAAAAGAGCTCTTGAAAGACTTATTTTGTTTTGTGTTCAGATCTTTCCAAAGTGCAGTACCAAGTGTGTAAGAATAAAAAAAATTACTCGTACAAACTCAAGAGGACTCCCTAAACGCTTAGATCAGCGCACTACTCTGTTTTTAATATACACACGAGATATGAAGAACATCATTACACCAGTGGTTAAATCTCTCCAGTATGCAAATGATTTATCGCTTTTCTTCTACACTTAAAGACCAAATCTCTATGCCTAATGTCAGGCAGAGCCATTTACACCTTCAATGACTGTGTGACGGCCAACGACCTAACTGTTTGACTAAGAAATTTTCTACAGTTGTCATCAGCCCACTATGTAACCACGAAAAGAAGCAGCATTAACGCAATGTGACCTGCAGCTGGAACTTGACGGTGTGACCACTGTAAGTCTGTCTTCGTCCGCTGCATCATCGATTAGAATGATCGTTGTACCGTAGCGTTGCGAAAGGTGCACTTCATCAGTTTGACTTAGTAGAATTCGGGTGCAGGCTTGTTGGCCTTGGAGAAATGCGACCATCTTACAATAATATCTTACTAGGAGAAGTTGTTGACGCCCTGCTGCATGTCGATGTTAGTACTTTCAAAGATATTTTAATAGCCAAGTAGGGCAGCAGCCCAATACAGATTAATCATGCTCCTGCGACAAATGAGGGTGTCTTCCACAACAAGGTCTGCATTGGAAATGAGGAGTGTTTGCCCTCTGATAGTGAAAGCATTCGGCTCAGTGCACAGTATCTACAGTTAGGTTCAAACAGATACATCCATAGACCAACTTAGAAATCCATTCCGGTATCAGATGTAAAATCTCACTATTTACAGTACGATGAAAAATTGCTTTGGCACAATGAGTTCCAGTTTCATTGTCTACTTTAAACTTTACTGACGCACTTTGTTCACTTTTATATTGATTGCTTTTAATTTCAAGAGACTTCAGCAGAAAGATGCGTATTACTTCTCCCGCAGCTGAAGTATTCCTAAGAACTTCGTCTGCCGCCACCTTGATCATATTTTACTGCAGAAGCGGCAGCGATTCGAGATGCTCTGACATTACGTATTTATGTGAGGCTCCAGAACCTGCTGTAGTCTAGCAATCAAAAAGCGTGTTCCATTCTGTTCAGATTAGAGTGTAACAGTAAGATGAATATTCAGGTATTTGAAATTTTACGATAAGCATTGAGAAATAAACGAAAAGGCATGAGAATTTCATTCCCATGGGCCACAGATCATGTATGGCTGGCTTAGGGCACTTAGTCGGAAAGCTGGCGAAGAATCCCAATGGTTCTGGATGTGCGACGAACGTCGTTCTACCATCCTCAGATTTCCAGCTGTGAACGACACTGCGATCCAGCCAGTAATTAGGAGGTTCTTCTGTCTTCGAGACTTTCAGTCTAGCAGGAAGGTGAAAACTATCTTTTTTTTTTCTTATTCGTATGAACCATAAGTTCATCCTAAGTACTTACATTTGGTAGATGTCAGGGATATCCGTTTCTGCGAGTGTCAGAACACAAGAAAGAAGGAGACGCAAGTAACCATATGTTTACCTACAAGTACTTGGAAATACATCAAAACTCTTTAGTGCAAAACCTTGTGAAATTGATGATTCCCATTCCAACAAGTGCTCATGTTTTGTTATATCATAGGGATCCTTAAACATCTTCCCCACTCCTTCTGATGCGTTTACCCTACGTACTAATTTTATTTTCTTCTAGCTCAGAAAAGTAAGTAAATTCGCTGTCCTCGATTGTGGCTTTACTTCACACCACGTGCTTTCTGTCCATCACGTACTTTCGTTTCTGAAAGCTCCCAGTAGGTTGACTGAAGAAACATGTTTATCGCAGCGTTAGCGTGGTTTTAAGAAATAGAGGTAATTTCTGTACTTTTGGACTGGATTGACTGTAGAAAATGCTTCAGAATGTTAATATACCCTGCGCTATAGAGAAAGAGATCATTTATTTCCTCAAAACAACACAGCGATGCTTTTTATAGGTGTAGCGCTATGTCTCCATTCGGCACATTCACGGCAGAGAATACTAGACGTAGAAGAGAGCGAAGAAGAGAAGGTGGAATATGATGACAAAGATTAGGCATTTCCAATGAGGTAACGCACCAGAACACCAAAGCCTATGCCAACGGAACATTAAGGATGTTTCATATAGTACATCTACCTGAGATGTTGAATAAAACTTGTAAAAGTTGATTATGATTGCGTTGCCTGGTTTTAAAGACTGTTCTTCATATCACATTTGTGTAGTGCACTAAATGCAAAATAGGTATTCGTTTCAGAGAAAGAGCAAGAAGGAACTGTTTTTTCAGTTCCATAAAAAATAGAGTCAACGATCTTGCCGCAGTGAAGGCACCGGTTCCCGTCAGATCGCCGAAGTCAAGCGCTGTCGGGTTGGGCTAGCACTTGGATGGGCGACCATGCGGTCTGCCGTGCGCTGTTGGCAAGCGGGGTGCACTCAGCCCTTGTGAGGCAAACTGAAGAGCTACTTGTCTGAGAAGTAGCGGCTCCGGTCTTGTAAACTGACACACGGCCGGGAGAGCAGTGTGCTGACCCCATGCCCCTCCATATCTACATCCGGGGTGACGCCTGTGGTCTGAGGATGACACGGCGGCCAGTCGGTACCATTGGGCCTTCATAGCCTGTTCGGATGGAGAGAGAGAGAGAGAGAGAGAGAGAGAGAGAGAGATAGCAAATAGAAGAAACTGTATAAAGGACCATATACATAGGGACTTGCAAAAGTAAGTGACACATGTCGGCCCATGCTTGTGCAACAAGTGTGACGCATTTTCAGAAGACAGTACATGCTCTGGGTATCTTGCGGACACAGTTCTCCAGTGATACAGATAACAAATGAGAGTGAAATCACGCGACAGCTGGACACGTACTCCATGTATGGACTACATTCAATGTCGCGTTCAGCAACAGTGAAATTCTGCCAACAGTTTGACCAAAGCCGGACAGATGAGGATCATGCTGATCGCCAATGGAGGCCATCGACTTGTACGTCTGCCATAGACGACGATGTGAAGGTACCGAGGAACTGATTCACGCCAGTCACAAATTTTCGGACGATGAAGACATTTACACACTTGTTCTACAATGGCTGCGTGGCCAGGAGCGGGTTTCTATAGTCGATAAAGTGAGCGACTCTTAAAACATTTCGAGTCTTGCTTACAGAGCTCTGATGATTGTGTTGCAAAACATTGTCATGTAGCTGCGTTTGTTTGAAGTTTAATGCAGTAATCAATATAATATACTTGGCGTGACATAACAACGTGCAATGTACTTTCTGAAGGCGCTGGAGTGAACAGTTTTCTGATAGTATTTTATGACATAATAATTAACTAACATTTTGCGCCACGTACGTAAAATGTTTATATATTTCAGTTGTCAGATTACAAATAAAATATCTAAAGATAATCCGTGAAAATATGTCATTATTAGGATGTAAAACGAGTTTGATGAATGATGTAGCATATATGAGTCTACTTGCCCTAATACTTTTATGATTCATAAGAATTTTTTTAAATTTGTTATTTCAGTCTTATTCGGTCCCAGAACATTTAATTGACAATCAATACAAAATTTTCGTTCGCAAATCCAAGCTCAGAACCGAGGAGAATAAATAAAGCTCCTGTTTGAAATTTTATGCTTTCCCGGAGTAATCAGAATCGATAGTCTCCTCAGGGGCCTGTATATTACGAAGACCTGCAACCTTGGCATCAGTTTTCAACAGGACTCAGCAACAGGGGTTCTGATAAGGATGGGGAACAGCTGGATCGCCGAAATACTGAATGAAATTGATTTTATAATGGGGCAGCCAACCTGAGGTGTCATTCAAGAAAGCCCTTATTTGCTTTACACGAAATAATAGTGTGGTTGTACGAAATACGGTTTGTTATTTATAAGTGAATACTCTTGTTAATCTCTGTGTGTATGCATTTCATTCTCTCTTGAATACTACTTCGTGTTTTCTGAATACATTTGATATGTGAAGAGTCATTAGCTCTAAGTATTGAACATAGGTGAAACAGCAAATTAATTTAAAACCATTGTATACATTATTTATACAATGTTTTCTCTGCATATATGAGTTGACATTTGTACCACGCAGTTTGCAGTATGGCTCAGTAAACCCAAGCGAAATAATGTAGTAATAATAAAATTAATAAAAATGCAACAAAGTAAAGGCTGTGTGTGTGTGTGTGTGTGTGTGTGTGTGTGTGTGTGTGTGTGTGTGTTGGCTGTCCTACCTATGCCTTCTCTATATAACTCCATATTTTACTTCCTCTGCTCCCCATTTGATTAAAGTCGACTTGAGGGCTAATATGAGAGGACTAATAAGAATGTCGTTAGATTAACGACCCCAAGAGGGAAACGAAACCGGTGCATCAAATGTATCTAATGCCAAGCAGCCTACATCTGATGTCTTAATGAGATACAAAGTATTCTTTGAGTTTTGGCCGAGAAAGAAGAGAAGGCTGTGTTGGCGAAGCGGTTAACGCGCTGGAGTTTCATACATCTCGAGCTGCTGAGATCCTCATTCAACGTTTTCACCTGAATTTTATTCATTTTCTCAGTCCACTTCAAGCAGGTGCCGGAATGGTTCACCTGAAAAGGTTATGATCCGTTTATTGCTACACCTTTGTGCGATCCGAACGTCGACGAGACGTCAAACGCAAATTTTCGTTCTACTTATCTAGAACATCACAAAGTAGGATAAAGTTTGAGCGCAGTTCTAGAAATCCCTTTAATCAGTTGGCAACTTTTTGGATCCTTAATCGATAGTTTGGATATAGAGTTATCAAGTTTACATCATCTTAATTCCTTCCTTCAGCCTACTAAAAAATTTCACTATTTTATTTAGCGTTGAAAAGTAAAGAATAAAGTTAATGCCTCATAGGGTAAAACTGCCAAGGTTATCATTGATATCCATCCAATATCCCTGAGTTCATGATGTCTCCCTGAGGTACTAGACGTACCCTAGCAGCAGTAACCCTAATGAGTTTCCTTCACTTAATAATTCAATTATGAATCCATCGTGATCAAACATTTGAGACTCGAAAAATAAGTTATAGTTGCGTTTACTGTATGTCCTTATCCGTGTTACACCAGTTCTCAATTTGCTCCCGTCGCAGAATCAGGAAATTCTGTGGTCTTTCAGCTCCTTTTGTGTAGTCATAGATCTTGCAATTTATATACACATCACACTTAAGCAAGTTTACATAATTATATTTCAGTTACGCCTTTGTTGTTATTGCTGTATCACTACATCCAAATTAGAACACTGAAGATTGTAAACTCGGCAACACGCAAATAAGAGTTAGAAAATCTAATCTGTATCGTTATTGCTCGTACTTACACCCAAACCTCCAGATATCAGACACTCAGATCGGTACCAAACGTTGTGTTTCAATAGAGTACCAACCAAAACACCGATTTAGTTCGCGCTGGGTGCTATCGTCCAATAGAACATTCATAAACGATAATTAAAAGTAACACCAGCACAATGGAGTCTAGGAGAAGCATATCTGTGATAAAACGCCACAGAGAGCTGTGGTAGGTGAGTGGGTAAGGCGTTAGCTCCTCGTCTTAAACTTCCCGAGTTCGAAGCCCACTGATGACGATTTTTGTAAAAACAGTTTACGCGTGATATTGTTATAAGGGATACCATATTCCTGACATGTAAAAGAACGTTTCGGAGTTTGTAACAAAGTTATTTTTGCTGGCCACCATATCCCATTACTACACTCCAGGAACTAAGGAAAGCGTAGGGGGTGCAACGAACATAGTTTATTTATTTTCCTTTTCTCTCATTAATACCACCGAGAATAGCAGGTTGATACTCTATCGGCACACAACGTTTGGTATTGATCTAACTGTTTCACATCTGGAGGTTTGGGTGTTAGTGATAAAATGCTATTAAAGGGGGGAGGATCATCACATAGAGCCGAAGACGATGTAGTTCAGCCACACATGTTGCAAGGTCTTGACTTCCAACGCCTAAAAAAACATATGTGACATATTTTCCTGAACCTGTAAAGCACTATAACACGTTCCGAAATACTTCACGTTAATGATAATGCTAAGCCGAGAATCACAGCCAATATGAACGTTCTTACTACGGACTATTTCACTTCTATCTCCCACTACGTATGGTCGTAAGTAGTGGAAAACAAACTACTGATACTGTCAGGGAATGGTGATGATGATATAACAAATGTGTTTTTTTTTTATTTACTTATTCTTAGCATTCTTCTCACATGCATCTGACAACGTATTTGCCTTCCCTTCCACCTTATTGTGGAATGAACCCAATCACTTACGGTAATAAGGCAAGTTGGTTCGTACATCCAGAGAAAACTGTTTATTTAATTTGGATGCTCGTTTTGCTATTGCAGTTTTACATTTACATTGAAAACGATTCCATAATTACTGGACCTAATTCGGTCAGTTCTGATCCTCAAAAAGAAAAAAAAAAGACATTGGACATAAGGCGATCTACGTGGATAGAACGTAAAGCGAAAAACTTATCTACGATGGCGTTAGGTGGGAGAGTTCCGGATGAGACATTTAACTGACTTATTTGCTTGGGATGTATGTTCAATGCTGTTTGCAGAAACGTGCACACATATGAGATGGAGTTCTAATTTAGCAACGTGCATTCTCGATTACCTATCTGCACTGTGGTTTTGTGGAAACAGTTTCGCACGAACTAGCACAAACAGTATACGTTGCTCACATTGGCAGTTTGGTAGAACTCAACGAGCTCATACTGTGACTACTGCAAGTTTTACTCCACTGAATATGCGTAAGTTGATTGCAAATCTGCTTAAATAATCGGAACTATCTATCAGTCACTTCGTTGGCCATACTGGCACAGAAATGCAAGACGATAAGAGAAGACCATATTGCTGAATTCAATTTTCCGAAAATCACAACAGATCGTAATTAGGATGCTACTTTCAGCCATTGCACAAACGTGGAAGTGTTAGTTTTGAGACAAGTATTCAGGATATAGGAAATCAACTGAAATCCCTTGCCAGAGAAAACGTATCAAGGTCGGATGAGAAGCTGGGACATTCTACAGAGGTCACTCAAAGAAGTTGCATCCCTTCGATTACTAGTTTATTATAGGTTGCTGGAGCAACTAGGTAGCTGGAGCAACTGACGGTACCAAGCGATGGGAAAAGAAGCGTAGGTCAATCCAGTTTTCAGGAGAAGTCGCCGGGCAGATTCACATGATAATACAGCGCTACTGACAACGTCCGTCTGTTGCAGATCTGTGGAACAAGTTCTACGCTCACTCATTTGGACGTTTCACCAGAAAGAATATCTGTAAAAGAGTTTTCTACAGACAGAGATCTTGACAGACTTACCAGTTAGTTCGGAATCTGACTCAACCCGTAAGCATATACCACCGGGAATTTTCTCACTATGTAGGCGATAACTGATGCTTGCTACTTTAAAAAGTTTCAGATATTCTTGCAGGATGTAGTATTATTCAGAACTGAATGAAGTGAATAATGACATGTTCGGAAAGAAGAACCTGTTGAGATATGGATCGTTGAATATTCTCAGTTCACAGAGAACAAGGAGTGCATTTGGCAGTTTCGTTTTAAAGGAGAGTTTAATACCGTAGTCTGACTGGCTGTCTTAGTTTTCATGACTTGTAAACTATTTGCGTGAGACTGGAGCGCTGAGACATTACGAAATGACAGAAATAGGCACGGCTTAGGCAGGGACATGACCTTCACCTGCCACAGTTTTAGTCTCTACCTACCATCTTCCGAGGAAGGAATGGTGTGCACACTTGATCCATAAACCCCTTACATTCCTACTGATGAAGAGTGCAGGTTAGACGTACGCAGGCAACCTCACTCTAATTTTAAACGATTAGCAACGTGAGATCAGTACATTTAGTATACTCAACGAATAATTAACATCTAGCAGAACCATATTATCTCGATACATCAGTCTGTATCGAACTCCGACTCAATTCTGTGTCTCGGTAACAGTGAGTTTGTATACAGGGAATAAAAATCACCATTTGGTTATGATCATGGAAGAAGGACGTTCATTTAATCAAAACATTGTACGGCTTTTGGTATTACTTGCATTATACAAATGTTAATACATTTTTAGTTGTATCAGTACTACTATGTTTTTAATAACTTTACCTACCCAGTGTACCAGTAGCCTCTTGAGGAAGATTGTGGATAATAGATTTAGTAATTAATTAGTGCACATATCCCCTTTTTCCATTATGTGTCCGCATTTTATTACCATGTAGATAGCGTGGGGTGAGTCAGGAGCATGGATGTTTGCTGATGCATGCATAATGCATTTGTAATGTCAAGTTGTAAACTAACTGTGTTTCTGGAAAAGAATGCAAACAAAATAGGTATGACGGAGATATACAGTAGTCTGAAATGTGTTGTGCCGTGGTTAGTCACGGGAATGATTCAATTTATTCTACCGTGGAACAGAAAGTCGATGCTGCCTCATCTGTAGGCCACGATGGGCATCGTATCTTCGTCTTTTAAGTGAACGGTCGCTCCGTCAGAGCGTCACCTTCAGGTTGCTGTCTAACGTACAAGAATGAGTTATTTACAAATGTAATTGATTAATCACTTTTTTGTATGTCTGTTAATAGTAGCGAAGTGTTATAATGTACATTAATTTTTATATATCTGGTAAATTCATTAGGGAGAGCAAAGTCTGATGGAATTTCGATGAATCACCAGCCTTTAGCCTTTAGCCTTTAGCTTTACAACTGCTGATGTTATCATTATTAAATTACAGGTGCTCCTTTCTTATTTTTCCAGCAAATTGTATAGAATCAACTGACGATTTCTTTGTGTGAAACGCATCAGTCATTGCCTTCCATGGACTGTCGTTGATGGGCACACCTACAATTGGCTCTCACTTTAACTCGGACATTTCATATCGAATAAGAAGAGTGTTTTCGTTTGTACTGTATAAAAATATTATCGTGTGAACGTTCTTCCAATGAAGAATGATATCACGCTCAGTAAACTGTATGCCACGGTTCTCCATGTACCATGTGGCCATGGCTACACAGAAAATGAGCTCTCATCGTTCATCAATGGCTCTCTTTTAAGGCAGAATGCGTGTGCAAACATACACTGAGAAAAGATATTAGTGTGAATTCTATCGGAATCAAGATCTATTAAATGGTGCGTAATGTGTATAACATCGTTTTAAAAAAGCCATGTGTGCATGACTGTACAGACAATGTACATCCGCTCCTTGTGCATAGCAATCAGATCAGGCAGTGTGCGTGTGTTAATGTGAATTTGATATAAATCTTTCGTGTGCGTTGTAGTCGATGTGTGGACGATGTCTACTACGCTCGCACGTGGTCACAACTATATAGACGATGATGTTTCTTCTTTTTTGGAATGTCGATGTTGTGCATTCTGTTACGCTGATACACCGACGAGCCCACATTCTTTTTGTTATTACGGCTACTTGCTTAACTTCTACAATCAGTGGGTAGGTGTGCACTCTTTGTGTACCGTTTGTAAATATTCTGCCTCCATTATGATTGCCCACAATTTCTGGTAGGTGTATGGTGCCATATTTGATTTCTTCAGACTTTTAAGTGACTGTGTTACGGACCAGCTATAAACCCGACCAATTAGTTACTGAGGACACTTCCCTTCCATATCCATTGCACTAAATTAAATAATAATAAGACCATTTAGCATACTGAGATGGTACACCACGCCCTGCACCTACTGTATGTACTTACAAAGTTGTATGCTTTGTTTCCCCACCACACAATTGCTTTCAAATAATACACCTTGTTGTAGCATACGGAAAGAATCTCTGTTGCTCACGAACGTACTTTCGTAGCCCATTAACCGTAAATAACTGGGTCCTTTTACATACTACTGATGAACACATAGTGCAAGAATACTCACAGAGGATAGGAATGAGTGCCATAATTAAGCTGAGTGGCATACGATACATTTTTTTCACGTTACAGTGTATCATAGTACCGTGCTACGTAGATGAGAAGGTGGTCAGAGAAGGATACGTGCTCGAATTTGACTTCTCCCCACAGCACCACTGCTACTCTATTTCTACTCTCTACGGAGTTTCCCGAGTTAAAACGAGAGGAAAATTGAAACAACCCAGTTTATTGCGCATGTATGATTAGCGCACAAACATACCAGAAAAAAATGAGACTATGGTAGCTTGACTACAGTTTGTACATTCCGGAATTCCATGACAGTATTTTTAAACAAGCTACACAGAAACTCAGTGGAGAAGCAGAGAGGATCACAAATAAAATATCCCAAATCTGTCAACTCTCAGATTTAAGTATGTACGCTTCTACGGCAAAGAAGTTAGCTGCATAGGGGAGAACAGATTACAGTAATGTCTGCAATATTCTTTCGTCATTTTTCATCCAAAGCACTTCCACACGTCTTGCAGCCATGAAATACACTCACATAGATAGGTCATAATTCCGGAGAGTGGTGTAGGCCATGACCTTACCCAGAGTCATTAGAGACATCGGACCAAACATATTACGGCTGGTTACATAACCCTCTCTAACAACTATAAAATCATACTACGTAAATCGGCATTATGTGATGTTTGCAATACAGAAGTGAGTCTAGCACTTACTGATGACTATTATCGTGTATATATCACAGACCTTTCAGTGATACTGAAATGAGCTTCATAAATGCCTTAGGCTGAGCCTTGGGTATAGTATATTGTTCATTTAATTGTAACGACAGGGAGAGAGTCACCTACAGAATAAACTGAAAATGAAACGTACATTCAATTCGGCAACTATTATTGCTGCAGATGCAAACTAAAAAAATAAGAGAGCAGTTGGTGAAATACGTAAAATTTATTTATTACTTTAAACAAACCAAGGATTGTAATTGAAAATTGAAAATGAATAAACACAAACAACATTAAATGAACTCAGAAAAAAACGAAACATGGAACAAAAACTAAACAAAAAACACACAGAACAAAATCAAAACTCAAACAAGAACTTTAGGAACAAACGAACATTTTTTTCAGTGGGTGCAAGCGGCACCCGAGGGTTGGCTACATAGACTCATAGCTGCTCCCTCCTCAACATCTACACGAACTTCCTCCATCTTGGAAGAACCCATCAGACTCTCAGCTGTGTCATCCTCTAAATATTGATGAGCTTTTTCCATCTCGGCAGCATTCACGAGACCTTTAGCCGCACCTAGCTCCTCATTTCCACATGCTTTGTCAATCTCAGCATCATCCTCGAGACTCTCATCTGCCCCTTCCTCAATCTCTCCACATGTTTCGCCCATCTTGGTAGCACCCATGCGTCTCTCAACTATCTTCTCCTGTAAATCTTGGTGGGCTTGTTCGATCCCAGCAGAATCCATGAGACACTCAGCTGCCCCTTCATCCTCATCTCCACATACTTTGTCACTCTCAGCAGCATCCATAAGACCATCACCTGCCCCTTCATCAATCTCTCCACATGTTTCGCCCATCTTGGCAGAGTCCATGAGACTCTCAGTTGCCTCCTCTTCTAAATCTTGACTCGCTTCTTCCATGTCGGCAGCATTCATGAGACCCTTAGCTGCACCTTCCTCCTCAATTCCACATGCTTTCTCAATCTCAGATTCATCCTCGAGACTCTCATCTGCCCCTCCCACAATCTCTCCACACGCTTCACCCACCTCGGCAGCACCCATGCGACCCTCAACTGTCATCTCCTGTAAAACTTGATGGGCTTGTTCGATCCCAGCAGAATCCATGAGACACTCAGCTGCCCCTTCATCCTCATCTCCACGTACTTTGTCACTCTCAGCAGCATTCATAAGACCATCACCTGCCCCTTCATCAATCTCTCCACATGTTTCGCCCATCTTGGCAGCGTCCATGAGACTCTCAGTTGCCTCCTCTTCTAAATCTTGACTCGCTTCTTCCATGTCGGCAGCATTCATGAGACCCTTAGCCGCACCTTCCTCCTCATTTTCACATGCTTTGTCATTCTCAGCATCATCCTCGAGACTCTCATCTGCCCCTTCCTCAATCTCTCCACATGTTTCACCCATCTTGGTAGCACCCATGCGACTCTCAACTATCTTCTCCTGTAAATCTAGATGGGCTTGTTCCATCCCGGCAGCAATCATGAGACACTCAGCTGCCCCTTCATCCTCATCTCCACATACTTTGTCACTCTCAGCAGCATCCATAAGACCATCACCTGCCCCTTCATCAATCTCTCCACATGTTTCGCCCATCTTGGCAGAGTCCATGAGACTCTCAGTTGCCTCCTCTTCTAAATCTTGACTCGCTTCTTCCATGTCGGCAGCATTCATGAGACCCTTAGCTGCAGCTTCCTCCTCAATTCGACATGCTTTCTCAATCTGAGATTCATCCTTGAGACTCTCACCTGCCCCTTCCACAATCTCTCCACACGCTTCACCCACCTCGGCAGCACCCATGCGACCCTCAACTGTCTTCTCTTGTAAATATTGATGGGCTTGTTGCATCTTGGCAGCATCCACGTTACAAATAGCTATTCTCTCCTCCTCTTGATCCATCTTGGAAGCATCCACCTAGGATACCAACATAGTGTTAGGTGCTTGGTTAAACTAGGAACAACATTATACACTAGAGCTTACAGTATGAAATAATAATTGTTAAGAGTTTTCAATCATACGGCGAATTAGAGGTTTACATAGATCATCACTGTTTTATATCAGATTCCAATGAAATTCAAAATTTCAACTGTAGTGGTAATGTTTAACATTTAGCGAGTAAGATATTGGAATATTATTCCGGCATAGGCATTAGAAGCTGATGACTTAGTGTATGGTATGAAAAAGAGGGTCTTCCATTATCACCAACTGCACAATAATGTATCGCTGTGATCCTCATACTAGCAGCATATCTGTAACTTAAATGTTTCGGGCCTACTGAAGAACGGGATACAACCCGTCGGCTCTGACCAATGACGTCAGAATTTGCCAGAGATGATTTACTACACAGATTCAACAGCTGAGACAAGTGTTCGTCAACTAAGGAATGTGGGAAAAAAAAACAGGTGGTAGACATATATAACGTCCAGTAATATTTCGTTATAATGTTAAGGTTATCGCTTGTTTGAGTCCTAGTGCTGCAGTAAAAAATAATAAAAAAAGGATAAACGTAGTGCTAGCGTAGAATACCTCAGTTGACATATATGAGTTGTATCTCGAAATTCAGTCTGTGTAGGTTAATTGCAGTATGGGATGCGAATTTAACGTGCGTCGATTTCTGCGTTTTCGTTAGCATTGGTATCCTATTCTTCAGTTGACCTGTATACGTCAACTGAAGTACGGGATATAAATTTTACGATGTCGCTCTTTTCGCCTTGTGTAGTGCTGGTATAGACTCGGAAAGTGACACTACCACCCGACGAAGAACTGTGTCAGTTACAAGCGTTATGCGGTTTGGGGATTCGCAAATGACGCATAATTCCCCATTGGCTCTTGTTTCCTATGATTTCAAAGCCGCTGAAATTGTGTATTAACAAGACAGAGATTTTGAAACCAGATTTTAAACACGTTGTCCTTTCCAGTAGCAGTTTGGACTATAGCCATACTTTATCGGATATAACGGCCTAATCGAAACTGAAGAAGCTGCAGAAAGATTGAAATGTGGAAAAATGGTCCGAGGTAAGTCTAAAACCAAGTGACAAAAGGGAATCATTGCATTAGAAGACGAATGGAAAACTTGAACACATGAAGTAAATAGGGCAGTTAAGAATAAAATGGGCAGAAATATTGTTTCCAATAGAATTCTCGTCTAATTCACCACATGCTGATTTCAACTGTTTAAAGAAGAAAAGTAAAAAAGAAAAACAGGAAATGAAGCCTCAAACGAGAATATACACACGTAAAAATAAGTTTTGCATTAAGCTGAAAACGGGAAAACAAGGCTGGATGCAGAAGACACGCGAAACAATAGAAGCTTGTGTAACAATCGGAATGTTAGATGCCATATACGGGAAAATTATGGAAACCGTTAGAGGAGAGAGATTCAGATGTATAAATATCAAACGCTTACCTGAGAAGACATTACGAACGAAAGGACGGAGATCTGAAAGCTGGGTTTAACGTCAGAATGGGTCCTACAAAGTAAGCCGACTTAAAAAAGGGAATGGATGACGATTCTAAGTGAAATATGGCACACTAAAAAGAGTTTGACCCAGCAGTAAAAGACCCAATTCGAAATAAGACTCTTGGCGTACACTACAGTGTTTCAAAATTGTTAAGATCACTGGTGGGGAACCTGAAACAGGTGCCTAAGAAGGAAAATACACTCATACTTTCTAAAACATTTAATATTCCCATTCCCAGACAGACCAAATGCTAACAAGTTTCAAAGTTAACGCAATGGTCACGAAAATTCTAATACGAATTAATGAAGACATCGGTAGCAGAGAATTTCTGTGGAGATGAATTTAGGTTGCGCGGAGGAATGGGGACGAGTAAGTCATTTCCGACCTCAGGACTCTGAAGACAGACTGCTGCAAGGCAAAAGGAAATCGGTAGGAATTCAATTTATGAGGGTCACAGGGGTAAAATACAGGGAGTGATGCTATCCTATACTTGTGCATAAAACAAAGTGCAATTATAAAGGTCTCAGGACCTCGCAGGAATACAGTAGCTGAGACGGGAGTGAGATGCGTTTGCAACCTAGCAATTCAGCAAGCAGCACGGAAAGTAGAGAAAAATTACGTATGGTGATAAACCAGCAGAACTCAAATTGAAGGTAAGATAACAGACATGCTGAGATTTTCTGATGATGCTACAGTGTTAAGTGAATGTGCGGAACTACAGAAGCGAGATGCAGATGAAAGTCAGCCCCATTTCTTCCTAACATGCAAATTAATAAAGTTAAGACAAAAATCTTAATGAGTAGATAAAATACCGTTGCCCAGGCTCACTTAACAAAGAGGGACTGGAGACCGTAGAATCCTTTTGCTCCCTATGGAGTGAAAGGACCCTCTGACTGAGAAAGGAAGGATACTGCAAGCCAGATAAACCAGGCAACAGCTGCTTTCAACAAGAGCAGGAACCTTACTCATCTCTTTTCATAGCCCAATACCTGAGGAAAGACCCCATAAAGATTTTGTGTGGAGTGTGCCGCTGTAGAGATGTGAAACACGGACATACCAGAAGGCGGAAAGAAAAATGATACATGCAGCTACGTCTCCTAAAGCTTATTGAATGCCACATGTGTCAGCCATATGATGAGAAATTATGGTGTCATTAAAAGTGTTGCTGAAAGGACAGCAGAAAGGAAGTACACAAGAGACAAACATAGTCTAGTATACATCAACCGTATCATGGACGACACAAATTGCACCACCTATACTGCACTCAACAAAAGGGCCGGAGACAGAAATGCTTGCCAAGCTGCTGATAGCCAACCTGATAGTTAAAGACCAAAGAAGAAGAAGGAGATCATGATAAGTTTTGAAAGTGGAACAACTAATGGTAAGAGGCTTTAAATGTTCGGAAATGGTACATGTTTGAGTAAGTAGCCTGTGCTACATGTGAGGACAGAAATCACTGTGTGATCAAAAGTATCCTGACACACCCAAAAACATAAGTTTTCCATATTAGGTGCATTGTGCTGCCACCTACTGCCAGTCACTCCATGTCATCGACCTCAGTAGTCATTAGACATCGTGAGAGAGTAGAATGGGGCGCTTCGCAGAACTCATGGATTTCGAACATGGCCAGGTGATTGGGTGTCACTTGTGTCATACGTCTGTACGAGACATTTCCACACTCCTAAACATTCCAAGCTCCACTGTTTCTGGTGTGGCAGGGAAGTGGAAACGTGAAGGGACACGTACAGCACGGAAGGGAACAGTCCGGCCTCGTCTGTTTTACAGAGACCGACGACAGTTGAAGAGGGTCGTAATGTGTAATAATCACAGACTACGCACACCATCGCACAGGAATTACAGACTGCATCAGGACCCACTGCCAGTACTACGAGTGGCGGGAGGTCAGAAAACTTGGATTTCATGGTAGAGCAGCTGCTCATAAGCCACACATTACGCCGATAAATTCCAAACGACGCCTCTCTTGATGTAAGGAAAGTAAACATTGGACGATTTAACAGTGGAAAAACGTTGTGCGGAATGACGAATCACTGTACACAATGTGGTCATCCGATGGCAGTGTGTGGGTATGGCGAATGCCCAGTGAACGTCATCTGCCAGCGTAAAATTCGGAGGCGGTGGTGTTACGGTGTGGTCGTTTTTCTCATGCAGAGGGCTTGCACTCCTTGTTGTTTTCCGCTGCACTACCACAGCATAGGCCTACATTGATGTTTTAAGCACCTTCTTGCTTCCAACTTTTGAAGAGCAATTCGGAGATGGCGATTGCATCTTTCAACACGATCAACCACCTGTTCATAATTCGCGGCCTGTCGCGGAGTGGTTACACGACAATAACGTCCCTGTAATGGACTGGCCTGCACAGAGTCCTGACCTGAATCCTATAGAACACCTTTTGGGATGTTTTGGAACGCCGACTTCGTGTCAGCCCTCACCCAACGACACCGATACTCCTCCTCAGTGAAACACTCCGTTAAGATTGGCTGCCATTCCCAAGAAACCTTCCAGCACCTGATTGAACATATGCCTCCGAGAGTGGAAGCTATCATCAAGTATAAAGGTTGGCCAACACCACATTGAATTCCAGCATTACCGATGGAGGGCATCATTTTCAGCCAGATGTTGGGATACTTTTGATCACATAGTGTATCTCGCACACGCTGCTCTGTTAACCTCCGTCTATGAGTAAATTTTTTGTCAATCCGCAACAGCTGTGTCAAAGTAAATGTTTTTTAATACGTCAAATCATAATTTGTACGCTTTACCTCAAACTTGTTGCTCAGTTTGGAACAGAGTATAATCCTCACTATTGTTGTAGCTGTAACTTAATCAGCTTAATACTAAAGCAGACTATATCTCTAGAAAACAAAGTAATTCCACATTATAGACTATCATCAATTAAGGATGTGGTAATACACTGTTAATGATCTTTTTCGTTCCAAAACTTAAGTATTATGGTGTTGAAATCTAATATGGGCATAGTATCTCTAGCAGAACCTGCAAGGAGACACGATGGAAACCTATCATTCGCCTCAATGAGAGACAGTAATCGTTTCTCATAACCTGGGCCACTGCACTTCTTCTCAAGTTAAATTGATAGTATGGACGGACAATCCTTTTATCAGACAACGTTTGTTTCAATGTTCGAAGAAGTGTTGTAACAGAGCAATGAAGACCCCACGAAATTGGATCGAACTGTGCTCTCATTGTCTGACTAGTGTTGGAAGAGGGATGACAATGTTCTTTAGGTCAGACGGTCATTTATTTACACAGATGGAATGTTTATGAGGCCGAATATATCCTGCTCAGTTGTTTCAAGAGACGATACCAAAGTACCGTTATCAAGCGGACGTACTAGATGTAGTAATTATACCATTTCAAACATCCGTGTTAGATGGGATATAATAACCTTCTTGTAGGCAACAATCATTGAGGTGTTGTAACCGCCCTCTACCGTTTCACATGTTCATTAGTGGTATTCATGGCGGCAGTTAATCCCAGCTGCTGGTTTCATATCCACAGACTCCTGTGTAGCACGCAGAAGTGCTCTGCTCGACTAAGAGGTTTGCCTAGTTGTACTTATTTGTATATAAGTGCATAGCAAGTTTTGCAATTTACTGTGATATTTCTTTGCGCTAATGTGACTGTTGAAGATGTGACTGACTAGACGAAATATGCTACTGTGGTCCTAATTTGCATTACACAGCAGCATCTAAAGAACTTCCGTTATCCTTGATAGCAAATGACGACGGCAGCAATCGGACTGTAGCCAGACGTTCTTACCCTCACTAGCAACCGTATAATTTTCCAGCTGTGATTCAGTAGGATATTTTCCGAAGTCTTACATCTCTGTAAGAGACAAGCCAATCATAAATGGTATTACACAGAAAATGCCATAAGTTGCACTAGCTCAATTACGACTTTGTCGCAAACTGAAATTCAGCTGCTGATCTTACAGCATTGCTGGTACGTGCAGTACTGCTAAACGTATGTGTCTCCGACTGGTAGCAGCCTTTGGACCGTTGAGACCCGTCATGACAGAGTTCTACAGTTGGCGGACTCACAATCGTTGTAGGCTAGCGTCTGTAACACGAGTAATATTTGCCGAACCCGTGACAGTTTTACAACATAATCTTACATTCCCTGAGTTGTACTTTATATTTACATTTGGGTCTTCGAACCCAAGGTTGCTATTTTATTGGATTCTAATGTCGTGAATCAGTCTGTTAATTCTTCATGTAAAGATGAGAGACAACTGCATTTTACAGTCATGGAGATATGTGCAAATCATGAGATTTTCTCGATTGATATCACCCGTCTAAGTGGCTAATTATGCAGTGTGAACAATCGGAGACCCAGCTGTTTCCTCATCGCACTCACACGCATACTCTTAATGTTAGCAATGATGTCGACTCACCTCACTGGGGCCCTCCTGCGGCGCATCGACCAGCATTATATCTCGTTCCTCGGGACACATCTCTCTTTTTGTAGGCAGGTCCCTGTCTTCATCCTTAAACGGTGGATTATCTTCTGCGACCTGATTGACTTTGAAGCGCCCAATAACGTGGACCTGTGGGTGGTTTGATGTTATAGTTACTTATGAAGCTGGGATGGCATATATCAATAATAGATAAAGCTTTAGATACTTAACTTAGCATTCTTAAACAGATTATATATTAAATTAGCAGCCCCTAAATTTAGGCTATAAGATGTCAGTTGAAAACTATGATATTAAATAAGGTAGAGAACTGTGGGATACAAGAATGAAAGGTCGATGATTAGTGGGAGGTTGACATAAATATTTCTATCTCATCCATGAATAGTTGCGCAAGCGCTTGATAGGAAAAGCTGAGACGATGTCCCTAGATTGGAATATAAGAAACAGTTTCTTACAGAACAATGCATAATGTGCGAGAAGACATAAAGAGCCGGCCGCCGGGGATGAGCGGTTGTAGGCGCTTCAATCTGGAGCCGTGCGCCCACTACGGTCACAGGTTCGAATCCTTCCTCGGGCGTGGACGATGTGATGTCCTTAGGTTAGTTAGGTTTAGGTAGTTTTAAGTTGTACGGGACTGATGACTTCAAATGATAAGTCCCATACTGCTCAGAGCCATTTGAACCATTCGACATAATGAGTTTAGCTCACACAGAAGAATGAAACCAGCCTGTTAAGTGATAGATCTAACCACATGAAAAATTTTTCGTGGCCTGTTTTGTAGGTAACTTTCGTGAATGTATTTTCTTTACTACTTAACACAGTACAGCACAAACTTATGTATGCCAAATACACAGTAAAGTAAGCATGTATCTCAAACCAGTGTGTTGTGCAAACGTTTTTGTAAACCCTGTCTGGTGCCATAGTCAGACTCCGTTAACTTCACTAACCCACCGAATCGAAATCAATTCCAAGCAGAAAATAAGAGTTTTTGTTGAAACTGACGTCAGTGATTTTCGTATCTACGAAGCCAATCCCAAAAGTAAGATCTATTTTTTTATAAGTACATAGACCTGTTCGTTTCTACAATGGTTAACATAAGTTTACAGCTTGAACATTTAGCTATTTTTCGACATAATCACCATTTCTGTAGAAGCATTTTTGTAGGTTTTTGAATGCCCATGTCATACCAGCTCGCCGCCATGCTGTTCAGAAGGTTATGATCCTCTTCTCTCACCTTGTCGACGGAGCTGAATCACTTTCCGGCCAAACGTTCTTTTAACCTAATAACAACTGAGTCCTGAAAGTTGTGCTGGTCTTCTGCAAGGCGGAGAAGAAACAGGCGGGAAGCATCAACTCGTTGCCGCATGTGGTCCCAGTCAGCATGCGTGGCACCCATCTTGCGCACACCTTCTGGTAGTTCAATGTTTCCGTTAAAATTCTGTGAGCGGTGCTTCGGGAAACCCCAGGGACCAACGTGCAGAGATCATCCAAGGTGATTCTCCGATCTTCACGCTTTGCTCAACCTTCATCATTGTCTCCTCAGAAATTGACGGTCTCCCGCTCCTTTGTTCGTCGTGAATTACGGTCCGACCATCTGCAAACTCTCTACACCACTTACCAACATTTTTGACATCCATGCAGGACTCACCATACACTTCCGTCAATTGGCGATGTATTTCAATCGACGCAGTGCCCTTTTCGTTCAAAAACTGGATAAATGTGCGCAATTCGCACTTGGCGGTATCATCCAATGAGAGCTCCATTCTCAACGAGTGCCAAGCCAAGACTGAGCGCCTCAGCACAGCACGTGACTCATTCTTCATAACATCGTGACCGATTGCCACACAAACATATAAAAAAATAGGATACCTTACTTTTGGGATTACCTTCGTAACACTAGATTTCCTTATTATTTCCTGAATCTGGGCGACTGCTTAAATGAGTAGAGCGGAATCCTACTGACTACACGTTGAACACAGGCCACCAGAAGAAGGGAGCGTGTGTCGGTGTCAGGCCACAGTATACTGCATGTGGGCTGAGCCCGACGGCAGAGGCACTGTTCGTGTCTGCATCCTAAATGATGGAAAGCTGATCTGCACGTTTTAACTTGGCGTGTCCACTGGCGCAGAGGTGGCACGTCGCGAGTTAGCAGCTACAGGTTGTGTTCCCATGTTCTCCGAACTCCTAGTCCCACAACGGTGAACAGGTAAGATTGGCGTGAGACGAAACACCATCTGGATCTTGTGCGCTTAACAGCACAGCTCGCTGAGATGACAGGCTGCAGCGAAACTAACTGAAATTTTGTTGAATCTGCTAAGAAACGTGCGAGCACTGACATAGGATAATGCAAATAAATTCTGGAGTGGAAGAACAGAACTCACATGAGTCTACATGGAGAACGCCTGATTGCCTAAACGTGATATAGGAGAGATGGTGGGAGTCATAAGTTGCCGGTTTCTCAGCTCCAGCACAATGAACCTATGACTGGTTTATTATATTACACTAAATAGGGAATGGAGAATTTTGCACTGTTATAAGGGATCTGATTGGCTGGTACTCAGGAGAGTAGGAAGCGATTTGTTTATCGGTAAGGTCACCCGTTACAGATTCTTCTGTGTGGAAACACAGGGATGTCGATGGCTTTGTCGTAACCTCACAAAGGGAGCTTCCTAACGAAAACGTAATTATTTTTACATTATTATGCAGAATCTTGTGCCAAAGAAAAGTATTACTTTCAATTAAAAGTGAAGCATGTGGAGTTATTAACTACCTATATGTCAGTTGCCCCCATAAAACATTACTCGTTATACTGAAAGAATTTAGTGACACGTAGTAGATTTTCGCACTGTTCCTGTATAGTATCAGAGCTCCTATATCTGCTGTAAGGTTATTAACACAGCACAATTTTGTTAGTTCACACCTGTCATATTAGAGCCCTTTAAATCGTGTACATTGTCCGTGCTCTTATTTAGTATCGTTACGTGCTAAAACTTCAGTTATTATGCTGATCGCGGATGAAGTGGACGTACAGATGGGATAACATCTGGTTTCAGCCCGGGAGTAATCCTATCAGAACCTGCACCAAGGCTCCTGGGCCATCTCTGATTCGCTCCAGTGGGGGGCAGTAACACATTTTTCCGACTTGTGCCATTGACGTCGTGTGTGCTCTGCTGGCTGTTATTACTACTATTTCACACAAATAGTCTGGCTAAGTTATGTAATTCCAAACTCATTCTTATCTCATCACGTCAAGAACTGTTGATGGGATTATAATAAACCAGAAAAGACTGCACTGATGCTCTTCATTCGTCACTTCTGTTTTAAAAAACTTAAGTTGTTCTCAGTATGCCATTTGTGTCAGTCACAGATTTCATTAACATAGTTGGAATGTATCCGAAGTCTGATTAACTTCGACTAATTCTTACCAAGTTTCTGCTATGTTAAGGTAGTCACTTCACTTCTACAATGTACGTTAGGTGAGTCATCACTTTCTTGCAAGCATAAATGGCCGAATTGTTGTAATTGATCCCGAGTACTTTACTAGTTCCCTACTGCCTCATGAGTGCAGCTTGTGGTTTCGTACGAGTGTATACTACCGTAGTGTTCAGTTCCGTTAACAGTCTGGGCTAATACCACTTTACCATGTACGTAAAGATATAGGTATGTTTTCTCTTTGATGTGATAGCTCCTGGCGCCAGTATTTGTGCTCATTTTGGGACTGGCTGTGCGACCGTATGACACTACGATTTATAGCCACCGTGCAGCTAGCTTTCTCTTTCCTTGTTAGCAAATAGCTAAAGACGCAATCAAATTGGAGCTAGAGGTACTTAAGCTCACCCTTTGCTGAGCCAACCAATCGAGCAGTTCAGCTCTCCAATCTGATACATATTTCATGTCGCTGTAAGAGACAAGCTGAACAAAGAAGGTATTTCCACAAGAAACTTTAACCAGGTGATGGGTCGAGTTGCATAAGGCTCACTACGCGATATCAGTATGTGCTCAGTTAAATTCACGTCGGTCAATCGGACTGCGGTTCTCCGTGTTTACATAAATCACATAAAACGGTTATCGGCATACTTGCGTTTAAAATGAGTCAAACAGTTTCATTCCCCGTCATTCCACACTTCGATGTGTCCCCGACTGGCAGCAGTCATTGGTCAGTTGTGACTTGCACAACTGCAGATCTATAATTTTCGTATATGAAGCTGTCTGAAGTTGCTGTGTTTCGCACGAGTGTTAAGTTCCGAACCCGTTGATATTTTACATCGGTCCTTACTATCCCACAGTAATAACTATCCGTACGATCAAAGAATTACCTCAGCGAGTTGTAACCAATCTGTTATTTGATTTTAATAGAGCGAATCCCTTAAATCGTCCTTCCTGAATTTGTAGTCGAGGAGGCGTGTCTGGAGCATCAGAAATTCTCGATAGACATGATCTGACAGAGTGGCTGATTCTGCAATGCGTGCAGTTTAAGAAGTAGCTGTTGTTTCGTAGCTCTGAACCTGTTTGTCCGCCCCCTCCTGCTTGCTCTTCGTGGCAGTAATGACGCTGACTTACCCCAGCAGGGCCCTCCTGCGGCGTGGCGACCAGTTTATTATGACGTCTCTTGCGGCGACGGCGACGCTGCTCGGTGTCTTTGCGCTCGCGGTCATCAGAAGGTGGTATTTCTTCGGCTGCCTTTCTCTTCTTGACGCGCCCAACAGCGTGGCCCTGCAGATGGTTTGACTTTACTATCGCTTATTTAGCAAGGATTCCATATGTCTAATTGAAGGAAACTTTAGACAACTGACTTAGCTTTGTTAAAGAGATGGTACATTAAGTACGCAGACCATAATTGTGTATAATAACGAATGTGAAATGTGATGCTATAGGCGTTTGTCAAATAATAATATATCAAAGACACATAGGGAACTGAGAGGCACACGAATGAAATGGATACAGAATGTTTTAATGGGGTCCACTTAACAGAATAAAGGTTAGTTGACACGAATAATGATAAGGAATCTAGGAATTATGAACCCCGCACCTGAAAGAGGAATAATGTGAAGGTGTGCAAAGTGTATAAACACCAGATTGTTGTCCGCGGACTGTGTAGTACACACCATATGAAAAAAGCTGAACAAAGTCAATCGTTATATGACTCGAAAAACATAGACATTGTCTGTGATCCATTTTGTATATAACGGTTGTGATGCATCTTTGTTCATAAATGCGACAGTAGAGCAGAAGTATACGTACAACAAGAACATAGTAAAATACGCAAGAAAATTTGCTGGTGTGAACCTGCATTTATATTTATAATACTCTCTGTTACCACCATAATTTCTCTCACTTGATCCTCTGATCGTCACGTGAATATTCGTGTAAAGCTCAATGGCGCTGCCTAGTCTATCACAAATTCACGTTCTGGAAGACTACACGAAGAGATTACGACCCCATCGTTACCTTTTGTTTAATAGCTACACACACTATGCAAGTCTTTTTTATATCTTCGTGACGTTTGGTCTGGTTACTTATATTCTTATTAACTATTCTTCATGTTTCAAAACCTTATTCTGCATGTCGCATTGATGGAGGCCACAAGCACTGGAACTGTAAACCATATTATGTCGCATTGGTGTCGTGTGTATTTCTCGTGCAGCTACTGAATAGAAGCTAAAGTCGAATTTGTGCCTCTTACTACCGACAGCATATGCCCACTGCAGTTCATAGCAGCACTTAGTTTCACGAACAGGTATTGAAACTAACACTCCGTATGACCGTACATCGTGTACTGAACACTTGAGATAGCATGTCGAATGCACATGCGAAACCATGTAAGACTGAATCGACTGTTAACATGCGTTTTTAGCTCTTGTTTCAAACTGGTGGTATACTACGTATCCTTGTAATTTTACAACGGAAGTTTACTTTCCACAGCAATAGCATTCCGTTTTATGTCACATTTACTTTAGGATATTGTAACCACTGCTATTTTGTATTAATGGATTACAACAAAGTGCGTTCCTTACTTAGGCCCACGTGTAAAAATGAGAGAGCTGTCTGGGAGAGTGACTGATTCTGCGATGCAAACCCGGTAGTACTGATGTTCGCTCACCACTGCACGGCCGTCCTTCCCAGTGTCGTCCTTATTATTCTCTTCTTTCTTCATGCGAGGGGCTGGTCCTGGAGTCGGCTGACAGGGAAAGATCTCGAAGATGGACGGATATTCTGGCTCCCTTCTCTCTCTGAAGCGCCCGTACTCCATAAACTGTGGATGTTTTGTTTTTGCCATTACTGACTCAAGTAGTATTGTATATAACTAACACATAAGAATACTCTAGAGATTAGACTTGCCACACTTGAATGGATTTTTGGTCACATACTCAGTCGATAAATGTAAATTCTGAACAATGTGTTTCATTGTGTTATAGGGAGCGGTTATAAAATAATAAATCAAACAAAGTAGGAAATGAGAGGCACAAGAGTGAAAAGGTGAGGTAAGCCTTTAATGGAACGTGCTCAACAGGATTGGACGCAGGTTAATGGGACTGCTGCTAACTGCCGACGCAGTGTGGTAAACATATTGATATAAAAAGATTAGCCCATGAAGAAAAATGAAACCCGTCAACAGACTCATTTTCCATAACCATAATTGACTATCTGTGGCCCAGGGTGTGTATAACGTCTAAGATGATATTTTGCTTAGTAATTACATCAGTACACGTTTATGCATAGATGTGAACTCTAAGTTACATAGTAAATTTTGTATACAAATATAAACATTAAACTTGGAAACGAAAATATAAAATTATGCTAATAATACCACCCTAAATCATCTGCTGCAGTAAATTAATTAGTGTAATACTTTGTTAATACATGAATTAGGTGTCCTGATAAACTATTACATGGAATAAATTTAGCCGCATATAATAATTCAGATTCATCGCACGGTGTAACTGTTTCTGAAATTCTATACTTGCTCTAAAGGTACTATATCTTTTTTCTATAATGGTTCACACCCATAATATTACTCCCTATTATTATAGGGCAATTGTTTCGTTTAGGTACCTCCCTAAGTAAACATACTTGATCCACCGTTACAGAATATTTCTCAATGGCCTAAATGGTTTCCAGTATTTTGATAACATCTAAGTTTCATTGGCAATTGTTCTTGTATTTATATAGTTCCAGAACCTCGGCTTTGATGCCACAAAGCCAGTACTTCTCCATCGAATAATGTAGCAGTGTTATCAAATGGCAAAACAAGCAAGTATTCGTAAGTGCCAATGCTTTCAGTCAAATTTTCCCTATTAATAAACGCAAGGATAGTTCTAATGCAAACAAAGTGAACAAATTCCGTTTAAAACGTATGTTTATGATAATACTGCTGCAGAAATTAATAATGAAAGCGAACAAACACTATATGGTTTGCAATTATTAATAACACATCCATTACTTTATTTGTACGGATTTATTTAATTGTTAGTATTTGTCCTGTTATAAAACAAATATTTCGACTATATAATACTACGCTTCTTATTTAAATATATGTTTATTAGTTATGAAAATATAGTTGCTTCATAAACACAGAATATTATCTTAAGGTGAGATTTGAACTTCTTAATGGGAAGTGATCGTGGGTGGCTGAGGGCAAAGAGATTTGGATAGTGAACCACAAACAATAAAGGAGAGTGTCTCTTTTGACTGTTCAGATGAACATAACATGATACAACAATTATAATCTTTGAAGTGCATAAAATAAAGAACTGTACTTGGAAATTGAGTGTGATAATTGAAGCCATCTCGTCGAATTTATATTACCGTTGAGAACGTAAAGATATCAAAGAAAGACTAACAACAGTTCCCCAAAATTAGAAGTAGACAACAAAAATTTGTATATGTTTGTAGGGTCTAATTTAAGATTTAATATAAACCAGAAAACTAAAACAAATAGTAGGAATATTGAAAAAAACTGGGAAATTAAAAGAACAGATTTTGCTACAAGAATAAACATTGTTACTAATTTCAGTAATGCTTTAACTTCGCTGTGCCGTTTTTGATACGTCTTGGAGCTGCTCACCATGTTCAGATCCATTATTCCAGCATCAAGGTCTTTCTTCCACTCTTTCCTACTTGTGTAGCGCTCCACATAAGCTGTTTCTGTCTTCGTTTTCTTCGCTTTCTTCGTTTTCTTCCTGCAGGGAAGGCACGAGCAGCAGAAAATGCTGCGTAGCACCTGAGAAGCCAAAACAAAATCACTATACGCGTAAACCAGTGCCTACACATTAAGACAACGATGAAGCCGTCTCAAACGTGGACTACACAGCAAACAGAAAGTTGAGATTTTTTTTGTGGGCTGTCTCCGACAAGAGTTTGACCCTTGCCTCAGTTTGTCGGAATAACCTCTTGAAACTGTAAAATCTGCGTTAATAGACGTATTTTTTCAAAACGTTGAGAAAAAATGAATTATATGCTTCGATCAATGCTTCAGCTTCAATGGGACTGCGGTGAAGTGCAATATCGAACAGTGCGGGTATGCAGAGGTTTTCGAATTAGTTTTGTGTTACATCAAGTGAGGAGTCATGAGGCACAATGGAGGCTCACACAATATCTCCTGCTTCTTTTATCCCAGGCGAACTGGAATTAAATGTTACCAAGCCGTAACACAGTGTCAGTGTTCAGGACGTCCACAACGAATGGTAGCTGCAGTTAACTGCGAGATAATATCTGGATTATATTAACAAGTGAGGTATATTCCCTTATCAGAGCAGAGTTAAACACGAGAGGCGTAATAATTTTAACTCTAGCCATTATTTCCAGTCATTGCTTTCATGGTCCTTCAGTGGCATGTTCGGTCAGTCGAAGACAACAGACAGAGCCTGCTACAAGAACTCCATATGAAAAATGTGTGTGCTGCTTGGATTTCCGAAACGTGATCCAAACTAGATAGGTATATCACCTGTAGAAGGTTCTTTGTTATCAGGTCAGCCAGACTTGACTCTAAAGTGGGTGCCGCTGTCCTGCTGCGGAAGGAACTTACTTTCTCGGATATACACATTAGTTCCCCTACCCCAGGACTGGAGATATCGGTAGCACGAATTAAATTACGATCTGTATTATATACCCAGTCAGCCGGTTTTTAATCCCATAGAACTGAAATAGGTGAAGTAAGAGTGGAAAGTACTGTTGCTCAAACTTGAGCAGCCGCTGGACCTCTGCGGGAATTTCATCGCTCACACTTCTATTTAGGGAAGTTCGTGTAACAGAGACCCAGGACAGAGATCACCTAATGTAACGGAAGACAGTCACCACATAGTCCTCAACGACGGCTGTCCTATCCTGGAGTCTCTTCGCCACTATTTTGGCTCACGTAATGCTTCCCACCAAAAGTGAATATTTGTACTCGGTCGGTATTGCATCAAAAACCTGGATCAGGTAACATTTCCTAGTACCTGGACGATGGAAGCGACAGCAAGAGACTTGCAATTCTATCCTAAAAGTCACTGGAACATCATTATCGCAAACTGGCACTCTTTCAAAAAGTGAGAATACAGTTGCAGAAGTAAGTTTACCAGAGACCGGCTCGGTGTAAGTATCTTACTACACATTCTTCAGAGTATTAAGTGCAACCGATTTCTAGTATCAAAAGCGACATTTCACTTAGTTACATGTTACGAACTCCGTGGTCGGTGGAATACGGAACTCACCAGAGACTGCCGAACGTCGACTAGAACATCTTCTCATCTGTGGAAGATTATCCGTGCAACTGGGAGATAAATGCTGAAACTAACATGTTCTAAAAATTGTGAAAACCTCTTAACTGGGTGTATAAATTCCACCCAGCAGTCATCGCATATGATCATTTCCTAAGATTCTCGTCTGAGATGAAAGAGATAAATAAAATACGGAAGTCCTCTACGAATTCAGTCCTTGGAATGGATTATGTTCACTGTCCTGGCTCTCTCTCGTGACAAATAGTCCCTTCACGACCTTTCAACGAACTTTATCGACATCTGAATTAGAGAGTGCTACCTTCCTGAACAGTTCAAATAATGGTTCCAGTTCCCTAATCTAAATCGGTGCATGGAAGTCCAACTTCCTACACACCCATCCCGTTGTCAGCTTGTCGGCGTTTATTAAAAGAGCTCTTGAAAGACTTATTTTGTTTTGTGTTCAAATCTTTCCAAAGCACAGTACCATGTGTGTAAGAATTAAAAACAAATTACTCATACAAACTCAAGAGGACTCCCTAAACGCTCAGATCAGCGCACTATCTGGTTTTAATGTTCACACGAGATGTGAAGAACATACTCACTCAACAGAGGAAAGTCCACTGGACCTGACGGGATACCAATTCGATTCTACACAGAGTACGCGAAAGAACTTGCCCCCCTTCTAACAGTCATGTACCGCGAGTCTCTAGAGGAACGGAAGGTTCCAAATGATTGGAAAAGGGCACAGGTAGTCCCAGTCTTCAACAAGTGTCGTCGAGCAGATGCGCAAAACTATAGACCTATATCTCTGACGTCGACCTGTTGTAGAAATTTAGATCATGTTTTTTGCACGCGTATCATGCCGTTTCTGGAAACCCAGAATCTACTCTGTAGGAATCAACATGGATTCCGGAAACAGCGATCGTGTGAGACCCAGCTCACTTTATTTGTCCATGAGACCCAGAAAATATTAGAGACAGGCTCCCAGGTAGATGCCATTTTCCTTGACTTCCGGAAGGCGTTCGATATAGTTCCGCACAGTCGCCTGATAAACAAAGTAAGAGTCTACGGAATATCAGACCAGCTGTGTGGCTGGATTGAAGGGTTTTTAGCAAACAGAACACAGCATGTTTTTCTCAATGGAGAGACGTCTACAGACGTTAAAGTAACCTCTGGCGTGCCACAGGGGAGTGTTATGGGACCATTGTTTTTCACAATATGTATACATGACCTAGTAGATAGTGTCGAAAGTTCCATGCGGCTTTTCGCGGATGATGCTGTAGTATACAGAGATGTTGCAGCATTAAAAAATTGCAGCGAAATGCAGGAAGAACTGCAGCGAATAGGCACTTGGTGCAGGGAGTGGCAACTGACCCTTAACATAGACAAATGTAATGTATTGCGAATACATAGAAAAAAAGATCCTTTATTGTATGATTATATGATAGCGGAACAAACACTGGTGGCAGCTACTTCTGTAAAATATCTGGGAGTGTGCGTGCGGAACGAGTTGAAGTAGAATGATCATATAAAATTAATTGTTGGTAAGGCGGGTACCAGGTTGAGACTCATTGGGAGAGTCCTTCGAAAATGTAGTCCTTCAACAAAGGAGGAGGCTTACAAAACACTCGTTCGACCTATACTTGAGTATTGGTCATCAGTGAGGGATCCGTACCAGGTCGGGTTGCCAGAGGAGATAGAGAAGATCCAAAGAAGAGCGGCGCGTTTCGTCACAGGGTTGTTTGGTAAGCGTGATAGCGTTACGGAGATATTTAGCAAACTCAAGTGGAAGAATCTGCAAGAGAGGCGCCTTGCATCGCGGTGTAGATTGCTGTCCAGGTTTCGAGAGGGCGCGTTTGTGGATGAGGTATCGAATATATTGCTTCCCCCTACTTATATCTCCCGAGGAGATCACGAATGTAAAATTAGAGCGATTCGAGCGTGCACGGAGGCTTTCCGGCAGTCGTTCTTCTCGCGAACCATACGCGACTGGAACAGGATAGGGAGGTAATGACAGTGTCACGTAATGTGCCATCCGCCACACATCGTTGGGTGGCTTGCCGAGTATAAATGTAGATGTAGATGTAGATAATGACACCATAGGTTAAATCTCTCCAGTATGCAGACGATTTGTGGCTTTTTTCAACACTTACGGACCAAATAATATGCCTACTGTCAGGAAGAGCCATTTATACGTTAAATGACTATGACTGCCAGTGACCTAACAGTTTGACTATGAAATTTTCTATAGTTCTCTTAGCCCACTATGTAACCACGAAAAGACACAGCATTAATGCAGTAAGACCTGCTGCTGGAACTTCTCGGTGTGAACACTGTAATTTTGTCTTCGTCCGGTGCATCATCGATTATAATGATCGTTGTACCATACCGCTGCGAAAGGTGCACCTCATCAGTTGGACTTAGTACAGTTCGGGTGCAGGCTTGTGGGCCTTGGAGAAATGCGATCAACTTACAAGAATGTCTTACCAGGAGAAGTCGTTGAGACTCTGCTGCGTGTTCGACGTCAGTACCTGGAGAGATATTTTAATAGCCAAATAGCGCAGCAGCCCAATACAGGTTAATGCTCCTGCGACAAATGAGTGTCTTCCGCACACAAGGTCTACATCGGAAATGAGGAGTGTTTGCCCTCTGCTAGTAAAAGCATCGGCTCAGTGCACAGTATCTACAGTTGGGTTCAGACAGATACATCCATAGACAAACTCAGAAATCCTGTCCCGTATCAGATGTAAAATCTCGGTATTCACTATTTACAGTACGATGAAACATTGCTGTGGCACAATGAGTTCCATTTTCGCTCCCTACTTTAAACTTTACTGACGCACTTTGTTCACTTTTATACTGATTGCTTTTAATTTCGAGAGACTTCAGCAGAAAGATGCGTATTACTTCTCCCGCAGCTGAAGTATTCCTAAGAACATCGTCTGCCACCACGTTGTTCATATTTTACTGCAGAAGCGGCAGCAATTCGAGAGGCACTGACAGTAGGTATTTATGTGAGGCTCCAGAACCTGCAGTAGTCTCGAACTCAAAAAGTATGTTCCACTCTATTCAAAATAAAATGTAACAGTAAGATGAATATTCAGGTACTTGAAATTTTGCGACAACCATTGAGAAATAAACGAAAAGGCATGAGAATCTCATTGCTATGGCCCCCACATCATGTGTGACTGTTTAAGAAGACATAGTCGAAAATCTGGCGAAGAATTTCAATGGTTATGGATGTGTGATGAACGTCATTCTACCATTCTCCGATTTCCAGCTGTGGGTGCGGAAACTGGCCGTAAAGTCAATGCGGCACTTCGATCCAGCCAGTTACTAGAAGGTTCTCCTGTCTTCGAGAATTTCAGACAGGCAGGAAGCTGAAAACTATCTTGGTACTCATTCGTATGAACCATTAGTTCATCCTAACCACTTACATTTGGTAGGTGTCAGGCATATCCGTTTCTGCGAGTGCCAGAACACACAAGAAAGAAGGAGACCCAGATAACTATCTGTTTACCTACAAGTACTTGGAAACACATCAAAACTTATTAGAGCAAAACCTTGTGAAACTGATGGTTCCCATTCCAACAAGTGCTCATGGTTTGTTATATCATAGGGATCTTCAAATATCCTCCCCACTCCTTCTGATGCGTTTACGCTACATACTAATTTTATTTTCTTCTAACTCAGAAAGTAAGTAAATTCGCTGTCCTCGATTGAGGCTTGTACTTCGCTCCACGTGCTTTCTGTTCATCACGTACTTTCGTTTCGGCAAGCTCAAAGTAGGTTGACTCAAGAAACATCCTTATCCCAGCGTTAGCATGGTTTTAAGAAATATAGGTAATTTCTGTACTTCTGGACTAGTCTCACTATAGATAACGCTTCAAAATGTTACTATACCCTGCGCTATAGAGTAAGAGATCTTTTACTTCCTCAAAACAACACAGCGATGCTTTTTATAGGTGTAGCGCTAAGTCTCCATTCGGCACATTCACAGCAGAGAATACTAGACGTAGAAGAGAGCGAAGAAGAGAAGGCGGAATATGATGACAAACATTACGCTTTTCCAATGAGGAAGCGCACCAGAACACCAAAGCCTATGCCAATGGAACAGTAAGGATGTTTCATACAGTGCCTCTACCTGAGATGTTGAATAAAACTTGTAAAAGTTGATTCTGAGTGCTGTGCCTGTCTTACGTCAAGCACAGAGATTTGGCCTTTAAGTGTAGAAAAAAGGCATAAATCATCTGCGTACTGGAGAGCTTTGACCTCTGGTGTAATGATCTTCTCCAAATCACATTTGTATAGGACACTAAATGCAGAATACGTTTAGTTCCAGAGAAAGAGAAAGAAGTTTATTTTTTGCAATTCCATAACAGTTCCCCTGCCGCAGTAATAACACCGATCCCCGTCAGATCACCGAAGTCAAGCGCTGTCGGGCTGGACTAGCACTTGGATGGGCCACCATGCTGTCTGCCGAGCCCGTTTGAGAAGCGGTATTTTCACTCAGCCCTTGTGAGGCAAACTGAAGAGCTATTTGTTTGAGAAGTAGCGGTTCCGGTCTTGTAAACTTACCTATGACCGGGAGAGCGGTTTGCTGACCACTTACCCCTCCATATCCGCATCCAATGATGCCTACGGGCTTAGGATGACACGGTGGCCGGTCGGAACCGTTGGGCCTTCTTGGCCTGTTGGGACGGAGAGACAGAGCGAAAGAGACAGATAGCAAATATAAGAAACAGTTTAAAGTGTCATATACATACGGACTTGGAAAAGTAAGTGACACATGTTGGCCCATGCTTGTGCAACAAGTGTGACGCGTTGTCGGGAGACAGTACATGCTCTGGTTGCCCTCCAGACACCGTTCTGCAGTTTAAATTAAATGGGACAGTACGATCACTGTGGGCATAACGCCTGACACACAGATTAACCGTGAATTTTGACGCTGTATGGACCACATTCAATATCGCGTTCAGCAACAGTGAAATTTTGCCAACAGATTGACCAAACAGGTCAGATGAGGGTCATGCTGATCGCCAATGGAGACCATCGAATTGTACGTCTAGCATAGACGACAATGTGAAGGTATCGAGGAACTGATTCATAACAATCACAGATTTTCCGACGATGAAGATATTTACACAGCTGATCTACAATAGATCCGTGGCCAAGGAGCAGACTTATATAGTCAAGAAAGTGAGAGACTGTTAAAACGTTTCGAGTCTTGCTTACAGAGCTTTGATAAATATGTTACAAAACATTGTCATGTATCTGTGTCAATTTGATGTTTCATGCAGCAATCAATAAAATTTACAACAATGTGCAACGTACTTTCTGAAGGCACTGGAGTGAACAATTTTATGATAGTATTTTATGGCATAATAATTAACTAACATTTTGCGGGACTTACGTAAAAATGCTTATATACTTCAGTTGTTAGATTTCAAATGAAATCTCTAAAGATAATCTGTGAAAATTGGTCATTATTAGGATGGAAAACGAGTTTGATGAGTGATGTAGTATATGTGAGTGTGCCTGTCCTAATACTTTTATGATTCACAAGATTTTTTTAAAAAATTTGGTATTTCAATCTTATTCGGTCCCAGAACATTTCATTGAAACCAATACAAAACTTTCATTCGCAAAACCCAAGCTCAAAACCCAGGAGGATAAATAAAGTTCCTGTATGAAATTTTAGCCTTTCCCGGAGTAATGAGTATAGAAAGTGTCCTCAGAGGCCTGTGTATTACGAGGACCTGCAACCTTGGCATCAATTTTCAACAGGACACAGCAGCAGGTTTCTGATAAAGATGGGGAACAGCTGGATCGCCGAAATATTGAATGAAGTTGATTTTATAATGCGGCAGCCAACCTGAGCTGTCATTCAAGAAAGGCCTTATTTGGATTACACGAAATAATACTACGTTTATGTGAAATATGATTTGTTATTTGTAAGTGCATACTCTTGTTAATCTCTGTGTGTTTGCCTTTCATTCTTTCTTGAACACTACTTCTTGTTTTCTGGCTACATTTGATACGTGAAGATTCCTTAGCTCTAAGTATTGAACATATATGAAACAGCAAATTAATTTAAAACCATTGTTCACATTATTTATGCTATGTTTTCTCCACATATATGAGTTGACATTTGTACCAAGCAGTTTGCAGTATGGCTCAGTAAACCAAAGCCTAATAATATAGCAATAATAACAAAATAAAACTGCAACAAAATAAAGGCGTGTGTGTGTGTGTGTGTGTGTGTGTGTGTGTGTGTGTGTGTGTCTGTTGGCTGTCCTACTTATGCCTCCTTCATATTACTCCATACTTTACTTACTCTGCCCATCCCTCCCCCCACCCCCACCCAGCTGATTAAAGCCGATTTGAGAGATGAATATGGGAGGACTAACAGGAATGTCGATAGAGTAACGACACCAAGAGGGAAAGGAAACCGGTGCGTCCAATGTATCTAATGCCTAACAGTTCCTAGCAGCCCACATCTGATGTCTTAATGAGATACAATGTATTCTTTCAGTTATGGCCGAGAAAGAAGAGAGGGCCGTGTTGGCGAAATGGTTAACGCGCTGGAGTTTCATACATCTCGAGGTGCTGAGATCCTCACTCAACGTTTTCACACGAATTTTGTTCATTTTCTCTGTCCACTTCAAGCAGGTGCCGGAATTGTTCACCTCAAAAGTTTATGATCCATTTAATGGTACAACTTTGACCGATTCGAACGTCGAGTAGACGTCAAAAGCAAATTTTCGTTTCTACTTATCTAGTGCATCACAAAGTAGGAAGAAGTTTGAGCGCGCCTCTAGAAATTCCTTTAATCAGGTGGCAATTTTTTGGATCCTTAATCCATAGCTTGGATATAGAGTAATCAAGTTTGAAATCATAATTCCTTCCTTCAACCTACTAAAATCATTTACTTTTTATTTGGAGATGAAAAGTGAAGAACAGAGGTAATGCCTCATAGGGTAAACCGGCCAAGGTCAGCAATCATACCCATTCACCATTCCTGAGTTCATGTTGTTTCCCTCAGCTACTAGACGTACCATAGTAGCAATAACCCTAATCAGTTTCTTTCAATGAATAACTCAATGATGAATACATCGTGATCAACTATTTGAGATGCCAAAAATAACTTCTAGATGCGCTTTCCGTGTTACACCGGTGCTCAATTTGCTCCCGTCGCAGAATGAGGAAATTCTTCAGTCTTTCAGCTCTTTTTGTGTAGACGTAGATCTTGTAATTTATACGCATATCACACTTAAGCACGTTTACACAATTATATTTCAGTTACGCCTTTGTTGTTATTGATATATCACTGCATCCAAATTAGAACACCGATGAACGTGCACTCGGTAGCATGCAAATAAAAGTTAGAAAATCTAAATTGTGTCGTTATTTCTTATACTTACACCCAAGCCTCCACATATCACACACTCAAATCGGTACCAAACGTTGTGTGTCAATAGAATATAAACCAAAACACCGATTTAGTTTGTACTGGGTACTGTCACACAGTAGAACATGCATAAACGATAATTAAAAGTAACACCAGCACAATGGAGTATAGGACAAGCGTATAGGTGATGAAAGATCACAGAGAGCTCTGGTAGGTAAGTAGGTAAGGCGTTAGCTCGTCGTCCTAAACGTCCCGAGTTCGAAAACAGTTTACACGTCAACATTGTTATAAGGGAGGAGATATTCCTGACATATAAAATGACGCTTCGGAGTTTGTAGCAATGTTATTGATGACGTTTGCTTTCGCTTCGTTGGTTGAAAGTAGCAAACCTGTAACATTCACTTTCATAGAGAAGAACACACCTGTTTATACAAAGGTACTCTGTAGGTTTGCTACTATTATCAACTAACGAAGCGAAAGCAGACTGCCAAAAAAACACTGCTACAAACTCCGAAAAGACCCTTTACATGTCAGGAAAATGTTCTCCCAATTAACCATGTAACTGTTTCACGTATAAAAAAATGTTATCAGTGATGTTCCAACCGGGACTTGGATCTCAAGCACTGCCAACTTCCTTTATTTTCTTTTTTTAAGGTGTGGCTGCAAAGTGAGCAGTGATCGCAGCTCGAGGACTGGCCACCATATCTCGTTCCTACACTCCAGGAACCAAGGAACCAAGGAAAGAATAGGGAACGTGGAGTAGAGGTACAATGAACATTATTTATTTCCTTTTTCTCGAGAATAGCAGGTTGATACTCTATCGACGCACAACGTCTGCTATTGATCTAAGTGTTTGACATCTCAAGGTTTGGGTGTTGGTGACAAAATGCTATGAAAGGGAGGGCGATCATCACATACAGTCGACGACGATGTAGGTCGGCCACACATGTTGCAAGGTCCTGACTTCCAACGCCTAAAAACATATGTGACATATTTTAATGAACCTATAAAGCATTATAACACGTCCCGAATAATGATAATGCAAAGCCGACAATCACAGCCAGTACGAACTTACTTACTACGGAATATTTCACTTCTATCTCCCACTACGTATGGTCGTAAGTAGTGGAAAATAAACTACTGATACTGTCAGGGAATAGTGATGATGATACAGTATCTGTGTTTTTTATTTACTTATTCTTAGCAATCTTCTCACATGCATCTGACCTTCTTGTGGATGGAACCCAATCACTTTCGGTAATAAGGCAAGTTGGTTCGTACATTCAGAGAAAACTTTATTTAATTTGAATGTTCGTTTTGCTATTGCAGTATTACATTTACGTTGAAAACGATTCCATAATTGCTGGACATAATTCGGTCAGTTCTGATTCTCAAAAACATAAACAAAAAACAAAAAACTTGACAATGGACATAAGGCGATCTGTTTGGATACACACAAGGTGAAGACCTTTTCTACGATGGCGGTAGGTGGAAGAATTCCGGATGAGACATTTAACTGACCTATTTGCTTTGTACTTATGTTTAATGCTGTTTGCAGAAACGTGCACACACATGACATGGAGTTAAAATTTAGCAACGTACATTCTCGATTACCGTGTATGCACTGTGGACTTGTGGAAAGTTTCATATGAACCAGCAGAAACGGTATACGTAGCTCGTTTTGGCAGGTTGGTGGAAATCAACGAGCTCATTCTGAGACTACTGCCAGTTGTACTCCACTGAAGATGAATAATTTCATTGCAAATCCACTTAAATAACCGGAATTATCTATCAGTCACTTCCTTGGCCATACTGGCACAGAAATGCTAGACGATAAGGGAAGACCATATTGCCATTTTCCGAAAATCACAACAGATCGTAATTCGGATACTACTTTCATTCATTGCACAAACATTGAACTGTTAGTTTTGAGACAAATATTCATGATATAGGAAATCAACTGAAATCCCTAGCCAGAGGAAACGCATCAAGGCCGGATGAGAAGCTGAGCCATTCTACAGAGGTCACTCAAAGAAGTTGCACCCCTTCAATTACCAGTTTATTATAGGTCACTGGAGACACTTGGTAGCTGGAGCAACTGACGGTACCAAGCGATTGGAAAAGAAGCGTAGATCAATCCAGTTTTCAGGAGAAATCGCCGGGCAGCTTCACATGGTAATACGGCGTTACTGACGACGTCCGTCTGTTATAGATCTGTGGAACAAGTTTTATGCTCACTCATTTGGACGTTTCAGCACAAAGAAAATCTGTAAAAGAGTCTTCTGCAGACAGATATCTTGACCGACTTAGCAGATAGTTCGGAAGCTGACTCAGCCTGTAATCATATACCATCGGGATTTTTCTCACTATTTAGCCGTTAACTGATGCATGCTGTTTTAAAAAGTTTCAGATATTCTTCCAGGATGTAGTATTATTCAAAACTGAAAGAAGAAAATAATGAAATGTTCGGAAAGAAGAAGATGTTGAGATATGGATCATTGAACATCCCCAGTTCACAGCCTCCGTTCTATTTACAAGTAAGACGGCATTCTCACGTCATGGCACAGTAAGTTACTGCTGTACCGTCGCGATGTCTGATGCCATTTTTCGTGTAAACGTGAAATTGTGGCGACATGATTGCTTCAGAATCAGTTAATGCGCAGCAGTTGCAGGTGATAGATCATTGAGCCAGACACTTAACCAAACAGGTTAACAAGTGTTTTGTATTACCGATTACCAGTCCTATTGTAGAACTTTGTACAACGGGGCACCATACCGCATCGTTTTTTAGGCCATATCCTCGCCGAGTAGTTCCAGTATCATGTCCCCATCATTCACCGGAGACGAATGTGCAGTGGCTGTGGAGGCACTTAAAAGTCATTGGTGTATGCCCATCCAGTCCATCGACAAAGTGCGGACGTAACAGGAGCGTGTGACCAGAGCATGTAACGCAATCCGAACAGCGGCAGGTGTATTTGAAAGAGAGTGTGCTTAACAGAGAAGGATGTCATGATCCGTACAAATCACATGCCGCCCTACTTATAGAGTCTAGCTCTGTGTATGACTACGGGAAAGTTCCTTGCTGATTTGGACAATACTGTGTCGGTTTAGAATATATGAAACTTGCTTTCGAAGACCTGTTTTTATCCACAGGTAGTGTAGGTGATGATCGTATTTCGCAAAGACTGATCACAAAAAATAAACATAATGATTGCGGTTAAATGGGCGAAAAGTTACAAGGTGCTTTAATCACGTGATTGGTTATCCGTCACTGGAATCAGTCACAATCTTCGAAGCTCTGGAGCTCAAGTTCGGACCGGTTTAAAGTTGAACGACCCAACAAACCTGGCTCTTGTTATGGCACAACGGAAGCAAGCAGCCAAGAGGTCCACAATGTTCCACCTATTACGCACGACCGAAGTACATACGTATATGAAACAAATGCTACTCTAGTATGATGCACAACTGTCGCACAATCAACTTAACAGCTCATGCATCCAAATTGGTGATAAGAATAATACACAGAAGAATGAGAGAGAATGATCTGGATCTGCTTCTGTATTTGGCTTTGATGCAGATGGACACGAGCAAGCAGTCCTGTCATAGTGATTGATAATTGAAGCAAGATTTATGGAAAATTAAGACAACAGACTAAGTGTTCGGCAATTTAAAATGGTACCACATGTTCAAAATTCACACAAAATGTGTAGCCTGTAGGAAAATACGGATAATATAATATATGTACAGGAAGCAAGAGGGTACGAAGGAAATGAAAACCAAGATCGGAGTGCTCTAATTAGACAGGGCCCTATGGTTCAACCTGTACGTCTTACAAACAATCAGGGGTGTACAAGAGAAATTCATGAGTAGGATTTGAATTCAAAGTGGAAGATATCAATGAGAGGATTTGTTGATGTCATTGCTACCCTCATTGAAAGTTAGAGAGAATTGCAAGCCCTGTTGAATGGAATCAATAGTCTAAAGAGCACACACAGTAGTTACAGAGTAAACCAGAGAGATTAGAAAGCAATTAGGAGTAGGAGAAAGGAGAACACCGATAAGCTCAAAAGAAAAATAGGGTCATGAATTAGAAGAATGAAGGCCTTCCTGGTAGTAGTATCGCACATTGGCCTTAACAACTAATGAAGAAATTTCTTTGAATATGTGGTTCAAAATAGTTCAAATGGCTCTGAGCACTATGGGACTTAACATCTATGGTCATCAGTCCTCTAGAACTTAGAACTACTTAAACCTAACTAACCTAAGGACATCACACAACACCCAGTCATCACGAGGGAGAGAAAATCCCTGACCTCGCCGGGAATCGAACCCGGGCGCGGGAAGCGAGAACGCTACCGCACGACCACGAGCTGCGGACTTTTGAATATGTGTCTAGTATACAGCATTGTATGGAAGTAATCAAGGATTGTGGGGAAACCGCATAAGATGATTATCGAAGCGTTTGTCATATGCTGTTACAGAAAGGCGCTGAGAATTACCTGGACTGTTGAGATAAGTAATAAAGAGTTGAAACTTCCTGGCGGATTAAACCTGTGTGCCGGACCGAGACTCTAACTCGGGACCTGACCGGAGTTTGGAAGGTAGGAGACGAGATACCGGCGGAATTAAAGCTGTGAGGACGGGTCGTATGTCATGCTTGGGTAGCTCAGATGGGTTTACTCCCACGTGTAGCAGTCACCTCGATCGCTTTTACCTTTTCGACTCCTTTTGTGGGCAACTTCTGGATGCTGATGTGATACCAGCCTGTTTTACTGATCAGTGAGCCGTAGCCGTCACGTTTAATTACGAGTGGCAACCGGTTAAATTGTATTGTCGTCCCTGGCTGCTCAATAGCCTATTTGCAGGATACCTCTCTTGGTGTCGTCCTGGAGGACGTATGGGTTCGTTGTTCTCGTACTATGGACCGATACTCGTCTATTGGGGCATGGTGGAGACTGCATGTTAAACCGCAAATCCGTAGGGCTCTCATGCGTTTTGGAGCTGCGAAGGTGGCAGACGATCGACGAACGCAAGAACTTTGCTACTCAGTCTTACGTCAACTGTACGATTGTGATATGCATGCTCCCCTACAGGTTACTGATACCGTGCATCAAAGCCAGATTGCTGCAGCTCAAACGCATTCAAATGGAGGGACTGCGGATAAGGTCTCAACCACGCTCCCTTTTACAAGACGAACTGACGCCACTATACCATCTAGTGCGTTTACTGGCGCGCCGGAAACGTGTGTGCCTTGCCTCCCTCACAACCGCTGACGTCCGCATGTTCACCTCTCACCGTGACTTTTCCGACTATATTTACACATATTTTACTTATCTGTACGAGACCCGGCTGAAAACTCTCTCGATGACATTACATCCTTGCTGCATCGCGTCGTCGCTCCTCAATTAAATGACGCCTTTCTGCGTCCCTTTCACGAGGACGATATACAGGGTGTTTCAAAAATGACCGGTATATTTGAAACGGCAATAAAAACTAAAGGAGCAGCGATAGAAATACACCGTTTGTTGCAATATGCTTGGGACAGCAGTACATTTTCAGGCAGACAAACTTTCGGAATTACAGTAGTTACAATTTTCAACAACAGATGGCGCTGCGGTCTGGGAAACTCTATAGTACGATATTTTGCACATATCCACCATGCGTAGCAATAATATGGCGTAGTCTCTGAATGAAATTACCCGAAACCTTTGACAACGTGTCTGGCGGAATGGCTTCACATGCAGATGAGATGTACTGCTTCAGCTGTTCAATTGTTTCTGGATTCTGGCGGTACACCTGGTCTTTCAAGTGTCCCCACAGAAAGAAGTCACAGGGGTTCATGTCTGGCGAATAGGGAGGCCAATCCACGCCGCCTCCTGTATGTTTCGGATAGCCCAAAGCAATCACACGATCATCGAAATATTCATTCAGGAAATTAAAGACATCGGCCGTGCGAATGGGCCGGGCACCATTTTGCATAAACCACGAGGTGTTCGCAGTGTCGTCTAAGGCAGTTTGTACCGCCACAAATTCACGAAGAATGTCCAGATAGCGTGATGCAGTAATCGTTTCGGATCTGAAAAATGGGCCAATGATTCCTTTGGAAGAAATGGCGGCCCAGACCAGTACTTTTTGAGGATGCAGGGACGATGGGACTGCAGCATGGGGCTTTTCTACTTTTTGAGGATGCAGGGACGATGGGACTGCAACATGGGGCTTTTCGGTTCCCCATATGCGCCAGTTCTGTTTATTGACGAAGCCGTCCAGGTAAAAATAAGCTTCGTCAGTAAACCAAATGCTGCCCACATGCATATCGCCGTCATCAATCCTGTGCACTATATCGTTAGCGAATGTCTCTCGTGCAGCAATGGTAGCGGCGCTGAGGGGTTGCCGCGTTTGAATTTTGTATGGATAGAGGTGTAAACTCTGGCGCATGAGACGATACGTGGACGTTGGCGTCATTTGGACCGCAGCTGCAACACGGCGAACGGAAACCCGAGGCCGCTGTTGGATCACCTGCTGCACTAGCTGCGCGTTGCCCTCTGTGGTTGCCGTACGCGGTCGCCCTACCTTTCCAGCACGTTCATCCGTCACGTTCCCAGTCCGTTGAAATTTTTCAAACTGATCCTTTATTGTATCGCTTTTCGGTCCTTTGGTTACATTAAACCTCCGTTGAAAACTTCATCTTGTTGCAACAACACTGTGTTCTAGGCGGTGGAATTCCAACACCAGAAAAATCCTCTGTTCTAAGGAATAAACCATGTTGTCTACAGCACACGTGCACGTTGTGAACAGCACACGCTTACAGCAGAAAGACGACGTACAGAATGGCGCACCCACAGACTGCGTTGTCTACTATATCTGTCACATCACTTGCAGCGCCATCTGTTGTTGAAAATTGTAACTACTGTAATTTCGAAAGTTTGTCCGCCTGAAAATGTACTGCTGTCCCAAGCATATTGCAACAAACGGTGTATTTCCATCGCTGCTCGTTTACTTTTTATTGCCGTTTCAAATATACCGGTAATTTTTGAAACACCCTGTATATGATGTTGTTACAGGATCTCAGTCCCGCAAGTCCTAAGGAGTTTTATGTTTAATTTTGGCCACTCATTGGTGACACCTTAACGTCAATGGTAAATGAAGTGATACCGGGAATCTCACCTCCTGCTCCTTTTCAGGAAGGTAAACTGATCCTCCTCCGAAAACCATAGGTTTTGATTCCCTCCGTCCTATTTCTCTCCTTAACTTCGATTATAAAATCGTCGCTCGAGCAATTAATATCCGTCTCTCTAAGCTGCTCGATACCACTATTGCCACCCACCAAAGCTGTGTGCCTGGACGCGCGATACTGACTTCTGTTCTCGAATGTCGTGATGTAATTTCGGTGGCCGCTGCCGCTAATATCCCAGGCGCTTTGCTTTTTCTTGATTTCCAAAAAGCGCTTGATCGTGTCAGCCATGATTTTCTAACGAGAGTGCTCACCAGTGTCGGCTTTAATAATGATCCTCGACAGGTCTTAACTCGCATCTATACCGGTTTCAGGGTCTCGGTGATTGTGAACGGTCACCCTACCCCCCCGGATATCGATCAGACGGGCTTTACCCCAGGGAAGCCCCTTATCAATATCTCTTTTTGTCTTGTTCTTAGAGCCCTTACTTCGCCGCCTCACCACGCAATTACGTGGCTGGACTATATTAGGGGAACTTTTTTCGGTCCGTGCATACGCCGATGACGTCATGGTTTTAGTACGACATGTCGAGGACATACCGAGGCTTAAGGATACCTGGGATTCATTTTGTCGCCTTGCTGGTGCTCGCATTAATGATCGTAAATGCACGTTCCTACTGTTGAGAGGCTTCGATCATGTCGTCATTCCTTAGGCGACAGTCGTCAATCGCCAAGACCCCGCATCTTAGTGGATCGCAATCCGATCAAAATGGCGACACTAAATTGGCGTGAGGTTGCGAGTCGTGTTCATGGGGCGATCCTTGAACGTGATCAGGCCTCGAAAGCTTGGAGGATTCGCTCTTTCCGATATCAAAATGAAGACATCCATCTTATTTGCCTGCCGCAATGTTTTAACCTGTACGCGGGGGGCTCTGCATTCAGTTACCTCTCGTTTACTTTCCCGCCTCCGTCCTGTCTGTCTGACCCCTCCTGTTGATGTTGGACGGATTAATACTAAATTGCGGAACATTCGTGAATATTTTCTAATTATCGGTATCCTAGGTGCTGACATACTTTCTATGACGCATATTAATACGAGCATGCTGTCACCTCATTGGGGTGCACCACTTTCCCATTCTTTTGTTGAACTTGCTTCCCCATCAACGAGTTGGAAAACGGTCTGGTCTCACCTTAGTCTTCCTGTATTTCCGATGGAGATGGCTTCAACGTGGTATAACGTCATTCACAGTCTGACACCTACTGGTGATCGTGTTTTTGGTATTAGCCTTCGTCCGACTGATCAGTGCGAGGAATGTCGTCAGACTGACACATTACTTCACAGGCTTGTTGCTTGCGGACGGGATCATTGGCTCTGGATCCGCTGCCAGTTAGCTTTCCCTTACTCGAGGGCCTGAAACTGCTTTCCCAGACGACATTCTCCTACATCCGGACATTTCCTTTTTTCCTTTTCCTCAGACGAAAACAAACACGATTGTCTAGCTGTTGGGTTACTATGTTCACTATATAGTTGAAGGTGGGAATGACCCAGATCCCCTCGTTTTTCACCATTATCTGACAATAGCAGTTGCCACGATTCCGAACGCTTTTTGCGAATATGCTTTTTCTTGTGTTTAACCGTCCGGTTGTTGGTTAAGCTCCCCTGTAATCCCTGTTTCTCCCCTGAACTTGAGTCCCCTCCCTCGTAGCTTTGTTTTCTCACTTTTTCTCTTCCACATGTATGTAAAAAATGACAAGAAGGGTGGGATAATGCGTTAGTCTTTGTTGTGGCGTAACAAGCTAGCTACGCCACACTGAGAAGGAAGCCGAAAGGCACGCGTACACACACGCCGACTGGCGTCAAGTCTGGAACAGGATACGTTATGACTGCTATAAAGAAAATACGTATCTTTGGAATATACTTAACTTTTAATCACTCCTTGTGATACATCTCTCTTGACTATACAAATGAGACTCGTAAGATACATGCACTGTTACAATTGGCGCCTTGCTAGGTCGTAGCCATTAACTTAGCTGAAGGCTATTCTAACTGTCTCTCGGCAAATGAGAGAAAAGGCTTCGTCCGTATAGTCGCTAGTAACGTCGTCGTACAACTGGGGCGAGTGCTCGTAAGTCTCTCGAGACCTGCCTTGTGGTGGCGCTCGGTTTGCGATCCTGACAGTGGCGACACGCGGGTCCAACATGTACTAATGGACCGCGGCCGATTTAAGCTACCACCTAGCAAGTGTGGTGTCTGGCGGTGACACCACAGTCTTACCCTTTAGAATTTAATAAGTGTTTGTGCTTGATCTAATTTGTTGATTTTCTTTTTGCAGCTGATATTAAATGATGATTAGACTATGGTTGTCTCATTTTCGTGAAAATACCAAGTCAATCTCATAATTAAAAAAAAAGATGGTAGAGCACTTTCCGCGAAAGGCAAAGGTCCCGATTTCGAATCTCGGTCCGGCACACCGTTTTAATCTGCCAGGAAATTTCATATCAGCGCACACTCCGCGCTGCAAAGTGAAAATTTCATCCTGGGATGAAGAGTTTCTCTGCAGAAGGCGCCCGGACAGGAATATGTGGAAAAAAAGAGGCCATAAGAAGAGACACAATTATACAACGTGTGTTGAGACATCAGGAAACAGTTTTCTTGACACTAGAGGGATCTATAGATGTTGTAAACTGTAGTGGAACACGGAGCAAGGAATATATACTACAGATAACTGAAGAAATTTGCTGGAAGTACCCCACTGCTCTGAAGAGGTTCGCAAAGAGAGAGGTAAGTGGCATTCCGCATAAACTCAAGCAGCAGACAAATGGCATAAAATAATAAAAACTAAAATTAATATTTTGTGCTTATACAACAGGTTTGAAGAATCAGTTTCAAAGTTCAACCAGCCAAAAAATACCATCCGAATCAACAATCGCCAACCAAGGCGTAGTAGCAAAAGACTATTGCTTTAGATGTATTTGGATATAACAATAAAGAGAGAGAATAATAAACACACATTTGACATCTTCAGAAAGCCAACAGCCACAGACATTATTATACCTGCTTCATCCAACAACCCGCTAAATCAAAAATTAGGTGCCCTACGACACATGTTATACAGACTAAATAACATCCCACTCAGCAAAGAAAACTATGAAAAAGAATTACAAACAGTACAACTCATAGCCACAAACAATGATTGCAGCACCCATATAATACAATAACGCAATCAAAAAATTAAAACACAACCAAAGAGAAATGAAGACATGCAGAGAGCACAGAAACCCACGTACACTACATCACACACGGAAACACAAAACAATAACACCCATGACATGAATAACTAAAAACATGGTACACTCTTACATACAATCACAAAAGCAACACACAAGACAGCAAATATACTAAGGAAACACGGATTACAAAGAGCTTACAGAATAAGAAACACACTCCAGTAACATGTACAAACTTCTCTGCCTCGTGATGACTGGGTGTTGTGTGATGTCCTTAGGTTAGTTAGGTTTAAGCAGTTCTAAGTTCTAGGGGACTGATGACCATAGATGTTAAGTCCCATAGTGCTCAGAGCCAACATTTACAAACAACGGACAAACCAGATAAATACCAAGGAACAGGTATATACCAGCTATAGTGCCAAGAATGTTAATCAGTATATCTGGGGATGACAAGCAGGAACTTCAAAGCTAGATATAAAGGACACATAAGAAGTTGGAAACATGAGAATACCCATTCTACCTTCACTAAACACCTTATAAAACATGGACATCAACCATCCAACATGTAATGTAACAAGACAGTTATCAGAGTGAATAACCACAACAGAAATCTCTTAACATTGCAAGAAAACTATCACATACATTGAGCCATTCCAGTGGAAGAGAAGGTACTTAGCGACCAAATCCAAATAAACCATAACTCTCTGATTATGCTAGTCAACAAAACAATAACAAACCGAAATGTAACCAGGATAAATAATTAATGAATATCCTTTCCCTCACCTCCCCCCCCCCCCCCCCCCACAAACACACACATACAGAAACATGAACTCATATTTACTAAAAAAGTAATAATACATTTACACAGCAAAACACACATACACATATACGAGGTGCGGCTAGAAAAAAACCGGACTGATGCTGGAAAAAACATTTATTTACAATTATTTACAATTTCATATTATCTCCTTCAATGTACTCTCCTCCTCGGTCTCTACACCGCTCCATACGAATTTTCAACTGTTCATAGTAATGCTGCAGATCATTTTCGGTAAGTCCATACATTACTTCCGTCGCTTTTTCTTTTACTGCTTCAACAGTCTCAAATCTAATTCCCTTCAAAGCTGACTTGGCTTTAGGGAAAAGAAAAAAGTCACAGGGGCCAAATCAGGTGAGTAGGGTGGATGATCTAAGATGGGAATGTTGTGTTTTGCCAAAAACGTCTTCACTGACAACGCACTGTGAGCTGGGGCATTGTCTTGGTGAAGGATCCATGACTTTTTTCTCCACAAATCGTTCCGTTTTCTCCGTACTCGCTCACGTAGGGTAGCCAGGACGCTAATGTAGTAATGCTGATTCACTGTTTGTCCCTCTGGTACCCAATCAATGTGCACAATCCCTTTGATGTCAAAAAAAAACAATCATCATTGCCTTGAATTTCGATTTTGACATTCGTGCTTTTTTTTGTCGTGGAGAACCAGGAGTTTTCCAATGCATCGATTGGCGTTTAGTTTCGGGATCGTAAGTAAAAAACCACGATTCATCGCAAGTAATAACATTTTGTAAGAAGGTGGGGTCACTTTCAATGTTTTCCAGGATGTCAGAACAAATCATTCTTCGGCGTTCCTTCTGTTCAATTGTGAGACACTTTGGAACCATTTTTGAACACACTTTGTTCATGTTGAAAGTTTCATGAAGAATCTGCCTAACACTTTCCTTGTCAACTCCTGTTAACTCAGACACTGCTCTGATTGTTAAACGGCGATCTTGTCGAACAAGTTTACCGATTTTTTCAATGTTTGCATCAGTTTTTGCTGACAATGGTCTGCCAGTGCGAGTGTCATCACTGGTGTCTTCGCGGCCATCTTTAAATCGTTTAAACAACTCAAACACTTGTGTTCGCGATAAACAATCATCGCCGTACACTTGTTGTAACATTACAAACGTTTCACTTCCAGATTTTCCTAGTTTGAAACAAAATTTGATGTTAACACGCTGTTCTTTCTGTACACTCAACATTTTCCGATGCACAGACAAAACGTCAACTACTTAAAACAGACGCCACGGGCAGACTGAGTGCAGGAGGCAGATGAAACTCGAGCAGTAGGCGGAGCGAGAGTCACGTGACAGGCCACGCGACTTTCAGCCTTATTGCATTCGTTTTATTGTTTCACCAGTACTAGTCCGGTTTTTTTTCTAGCCACACCTCGTATTGATTATAAAAAATTACAGTACACACAGGAAAATACACACACATACACGTCACCACATATTTATTTAAATAAATACATTTACACACAGCAGAATACACACACACACGCGCCCCCGCACACACACAAACACAAACACACACACACACACACACACACAGAACAAATGAAAACATGAAACACAACACAAAAAAAGACAGACAAACACACAACAGTTGGCAACACTACACACCAAAAACCGCACAGATGTCGATCACCAAATGGAAATTGAAAGTGAAACATGCGATGTGACAAATGTGGATGAAGGAACGCCAGAAATCGGCCAGCTGGAGTACGAAAACTAACAAATACATCTCCAGGACCACACACATGTGTTAACAGAGTTGGAAATCGAAAGTAACACCGAACGATACATTCACAAAACGGAACTTGTGCTACAGAAGTTATTTCTAACCTAAAAAGGAAGAGAAAACCACGACAAAATGTAATATTGCAGCATATTATATAAATCATATAATACGTTTATTGTATGTATAAAAAGAAACATGTATTTCCTGCCACTGATAATGGTTCCAAAATAATAGGAGCGAAACGCGTATGGCAATACACATATTGCCTTCATTTAGTTGCATAGACCATACATACCTCCACGAACGTAGAGGTAACTCCTATGCGTTCTTTTCAGATTCCTTCGATAAATTTTCTTTCATCACCTATTTTCTTCAAAACTCCCTCATTGTAAAGTCGGTTTCAGAATTCTTCTCCATAGCTACATTTCGAAACTTTCTAATATTTTTTCTTTCTTTTTAACCATCCATGATTCACTGCTGTATACACTACAATCCATTCACAAAATTGAGCAAACCCTTTCCTCAACTGTGTTGGAATTACTCTAGACGTTAGTAACTGCTTCACTTTTACAAACGCTCTCTGCCCTATAGATATTTTCCTCCTCATTTCTTCCGTATAACTTCAGTTCAATAATAAAAAAAACTTTCACTTGTAGAAAGACTCTTACTTGTTCTCTCTTTTTTTCTCTCTGGGAATACGTTTACTGGAGCTTCCTTCATGCCTGTTCTCAGCACTTCCTCTTTCCAGTATTTATCTTCATCCTATACTCCTTGCTCCTTCCTGCAATAATCTTCAACATTTTCTGCAGCTTCTCTTTTCATTCCGCCAGCACTGCTGGCCCGTCCGCTTTTTTTTATAGCCATTCTCCTTTCTCTTCTAATTACGATACCTCTTGTATCCTCTATGGCCCTACCTAACAGTTTTTCTCCACATGTGTTGAATAGCTTCGGTGACAGTGAGCATCTTTGCCTTACAACTCTTTCAGTGCACATCTATTCCGACACCAGATTGCCTACACTGTCACCTTTTGTTCTGTACACGTCTCCTATATTAACCTTCGATCCTTCCACCTTTCACTTCTTTTAAAAATATCAGCAGTGTACTCCAGCTGACAATACCGAAACTCTTCTTCCAGTCGACAAAGCAAATATCCATCACCTTGTTCATTTCTGTCATTCTTTCTCTTATCATCCTCATACAACCTATAGCACCTCTTGTTCTTTTACCCTTTTTAAACCTAACCTGGTTGTCCCCATTATTTTCCTCAATTTTCCTTTCGATTCTCTGTTGTATGACTCTCGTTATAGCCTTTGTTACTGGACAGATAAACTAATTGTCTTATATTCGTGGTATTATTTTGTATAGTACTTTTTTGGTAAATGTAGTAGAATAGTCTTAAGTAAATCGTGATACTAGATTCCGAAGTCATAAATTCTGTTTAATACCACAGTCAATCTGGCTATCGAATTTACACCTAAGATTTTCAGTGTCTCAGATGGTATTTTGCTACAACCCAATGGTTTCTTTTCCCGGAGCTCCTGATTCACTTTCTCCAATACACATTTCAATATGTTAGGACTTCGTTTTCTTTCATTTTCTTCCCCTTAATCTTCCAAATTCAATCTGATGTTATCAGCTTGTACACCATACACCTCTTCCACGTAATCCATCCAAACGTCTTTTTCTATACACGTCATACTCACGCGAAACTGAAAGTTGGCAAGATTTCTAAGACAAAACTGTTCGAGAAAGACATTTAAGAAAATGCAGAGCAGGAGAGAAGAATGAAAGCGTAACGCAAATTTAATGTTCTAAACATGGTCCTCAGCTCACATCGAACGAAAGAAGAGCGTGAAATTTAATATGTTCGAGTGAGCTTCATGTAGGACATCTGAATATGGAAATAACTATGAGAGGTATGGCTAGCACATCGGAAATTCACTATGTGCTTCGTGTTTTTCCGTTTAGATAGCCATCATATGGCGAACAGGCGGTCAAACATGTCTGTGTGGAAGTTAGCGGAGAGACGGCAGGTCGTAAGTAGTGCTGTAAATGACGGAAGAAACGTTGGGCTGGAAGCCCATCTAGCAGAAACTGAATACTGCTGAAAAGTTGCTTTTATTGGGACTCCTTTCTTACCGTGAGTTCGTATAAGCAATAAAATGACCAGAGATGTGTGCACGTGTCGATCAATGGCAGAACTCACACAGTTCTCTCTGAGCTGACCTGTGGCTGGGCTACATAAAACTTTTTCAGGGTTTTTGGTGTGGTGACAAACCAGGCCTTGGCCGAAACGTAATTGAAATATGCAGTTTCTGCTTTCTAACTCTTGAGGTGAAATTTAGGAGCTGACCGGACGAACGCCTAGGAAAGTCCACATGCTGGTTTAATGGATGGGGTCGCATGCTGCTCTTGCAAGTTGGGAACACATTACTATTAAAATTTCCTGCGTACACTTCAGTCTGCTTCCGACGCTTCTTTGACACGTGATGAATTCAGTCACTTTATTGACGTCTCATATGAACTAGGATGCAGTCTAGCATACACGTTAGACTTGTTTTTAGAATTAGAATAATAAAATCATCTGCACAATCACATTTATATCTAACAAAATAACCTGTTTCGGCTGACATTTGCAATCCTCACGTCATAAAATACAGGGCGTGGTTACGTCCCACCACTGACAACATGGTTTCCGCAGTCGTGGAACGCTAACACAGCCTATATTTTAGTACCACTGGAGGCCGATCTCGGCCGAAACCGGTTACTTCGTTAGGAATAAATGCGATTGTGCCAGATAATTAAATTACTCTAAAAATAATCATTCTTTGTATTCCCTTCTAAATACAAATGGCGGTCTTCCCATTGTTTGTAAACTTTTACGGGTCAAATAAAGAGAAACTAAAACTGCCCTGTACCCAGTGTGAATAACTTTCCCAGCGGTTTTAGTCCCGTTTCCTTCGCTCACCAGTTACCACATGTTTCCATAACCCTATTGCTTCCATTCCGTATTAGCTGTCCTATCTTACATTGCTCCGAAATATCTAAGGAGGAAAGCAGATAAGGTAAACCTGCTCTCCCATGTACGATGCGCTACAAGATACACGAACAAGCAGCGCGGGATTAGCCGAGCGGTCTACGGTGCTGCAGTCATGGACTGTGCGGCTGGTCCCGGCGGAGGTTCGAGTCCTCCCTCGGGCATGGGTGTGTGTGTTTGTCCTTAGGATAATTTAGGTTAAGTAGTGTGTAAGCTTAGGGACTGATGACCTTAGCAGTTAAGTCCCATAAGATTTCACACACATTTGAACATTTTCCATCAACAACCCCTATGAAATGACGTGAACCTTCGACGTGACATCCGGGTGGCGCCAACGCAGGAACGAACGTACGTACACTCAACAACGCTCAGATACTTCAAGACCCAACGAAAAAAGTTGATGATTTAAACTACGTTGCCAAATTTGATCGAAGGTGAATGGCAATAGGACGGGTTAAGGGAGATGTGGTTACGCTTTGACGAAGTGGGGTTTCCTCTAAACTATTGGTGCCGAGTGCGGAGCAAAGGAGGAAATTATGAAATCCTAGTTAATGAGTGAGCACTTGCGGTATTCCATGGCGATCTGATGACTCGGCACCAGGTGTTCTGAGCAGGTTGTCAAGTCTAGACATTTGCATTTTAGAGTAGACACTTTACGGTGCAAGGAAACCGACACACACACAAACACCTACACACACTTACGGGCATGCATATGTGTGTGTGTGTGTGTGTGTGTGTGTGTGCTATCCATATGACAGTAACTTAATGAAAATTTCTTTCCAGAAGTCATTCATTAGTTGCTGTGAAGCTAAGTAATTTAATCACATGTAATTTTAAGTTCTCAGTGTAATTAGACGAGCAGCACACCCAGAGACCACATACAGTACATTTCCTTGGTACAGAAAGAAATAGCCTGTCCTTGTGTGACGAATGAATCCATATATTTTATAAAAACGGATAATTGTATCGTTGCCTATATTCCACATCCGCTATTAAACCACTGGATCGATTTGATCCAAACTTCGCACTGTCTGGAAAGAAGCGCTGTGGTGTGCAAGAACCACCTACCAATCAAAGAGGTGGGGGTGCAGGTGGAAAAGTAGCGTAGCCCACGACTGACAAATATCTGGAATTTATTCATTCGACATTTAAGAGTGAGAGCACTTAATCACTTGGAACAAACTCTATACGTAATTTCAATGTTTATCCCTTACTACATTTTCATGTAGTGCAGTAAAACAACTGCATCAGGAATTTCATTTCAATTTATGGCTTTTTTTGATAGAAACTCTATTCGTGACACATATCGCATACAGTATTCACATATACCACCGACTGCACTTGCAAAATATACCAATGTACGGCACATAGTTATGGAAATATGACGTCATATACACTGACGTGAATGAAAAGTTGCTTCAGTATGCATGACGTTTTAATTTATTTCTACTCTAGTACCAACTCTACTCCCAACACACTTTGCGGACAGTACGCACAAATACCGTTGAATGAATCTGGAACATTATATCACAGTGCGACTCATTGTTCAGAAGATAAGACGTCAAAACATTGAACTTCGTGAAAAGGAAACTGCGGGGTGAAATTCACTAGGGGTACAAGTCAAATACGGGTAACAATTTGTATGAAATATGTTAAATATATTTGAAATGTATGTGACACAAGCTGCAAGTAAAAACTGCTCCTAAATCCAATGTCAACCAAACTAGGTACACATGTTACTTATGTATTATCTGGAAAAAAATATTGTGGGCCTAGGAATCACCTACTATTTTGAGGAGTGCTCACGAAGAGAGAAGGGTGGAGGAAGAGGAGATGGAGAAACAGTGAGGGGTAAGGAGTACCAGGACACAGTTAGAGGACGAGAAGGCAGAGAAACTTAGAAGATGAGATTGAGGGCGTGGGAGATGGGTGAAAAGAGAAGCATGAGGAAACGGAAAGAGTGAGAGGGTGGTCAAATGGGTCAAATGGCTCTGAGCACTATGGGACTCAACATCTTAGGTCATAAGTCCCCTAGAACTTATAACTACTTAAACCTAACTAACCTAAGGACATCGCACACACCCATGCCCGAGGCAGGATTCGAACCTGCGACCGTAGCAGTCCCGCGGTTCCGGACTGCAGCGCCAGAACCGCACGGCCACCGCGGCCGGCAGTGAGAGGGTGAATAATGTGGACAGTAAGAGGGGAAAGGATGATGTGCGTAGAAAAAGGAGGGGGGGGGGGGGAAGGAATCTGAGATGGACAGAGATAGGTGCAGAGAAAGTGGACACAGAAGTGGAGGAGGAGTGGACTAACAGAACACTAGAATAAATACATAGCCAGGCTTTTGGAGGTGTTCAGTTTGTATGATTAAAATTCACTATCATTGGCGTATCTTGTTTTGTTTGATCTTCAGTATATTAATATTGGACTCCATGCTAAGCAGACTACAGACACATATGCACTGCACATGTGATTCCTATAAGGCACAATATTCGCAGATGCAATATTGTTCTTTTCCATGTCAGTAACCTTTCAGTTGGCCTATCCTGCTAACGTTAATCATATCACGTAACATAATATCTAATGGTGCCTTACAGTTGGCTGACCATGCCCGGATATTCTAACTAGCAATTCAATACAAGTGAATAATAATCTCACTGTGTGTACTAGAAGGAAAGTGATATTTATAAATAATTAAGCTCCATTCACTACATGTCTGCCTCATACTGCATAGGAGCGATCGAAGCTGGATGAACTGCTTGAATGGATATGGGAGGTAGAATGTCGCGGGTAAAATGGGAAGACCTGACAGTTTATAAAATAAGCTGTAACAACAAAGGAGATTTGGTACGTAGAAGTGCTTAACATGTAAAGGATACTGGAACATCGGAGAGACAGGGAGTACAAGTTACTTTCAGGTAGCTTACAGGGTGAGTGCGTTGTGAGACGTGGACAGCACGGTCTAAGAAGTTCCGGAGGAAATCGCTACTGCAGACGCGTGAAACTGCACAGTGGCTTCTGGCAGCCACCTGTTGCCAGCTAATGCCACACGCTAGGAACACATCGCTTCTGCTATTCGTTTGACTCACCCCACAGCTCACTAATTTACAAAACTCGTGCGTCTTTTGTGTAGCCAGCTAGAAAACTGAGTCGACACGTGTAATGTCTCAATATCGTACATTCATAGGCATTCTTTGGAACAGGTAATTTAATCCTTTGCTCCAGACGATCCATTAATGGTTTCTAAACTGAAGAAAAACAGGTTGTAACGCTTTCTACGTAACTGGAGACACGGATTCATTGTACGTAGCTCATCTGATGAAATCATGGCTAGTAACGTGACCTCGTTGGCCATCAGAATTCAACAGATAGATGATTAACGAAGAGGACTGTTTTGTCTTCTTTGTCGCCTTTCTGGACTCACATTTGGGATAACAAGTGTTCACACACTCGTCCGACCACCCACGTTACGCTCTTCTGTTTGATACCTTCATCGACTGAGGTCAATGCCGGGCGGGGCTCACTGAAGAGGTTCACAGTTCACTCCATTAACCAACATTGTTCAATTCGTACTTGTGATATTTCTCGGAAGATATGGTCATCTACTCGACGTCTTGACCTGGTCTTTAATTTTTCTGTGAGGAAATGTTGCAGAAATACTGGTACATGTCTATTGCGAGACAAGTGTATTACGAGAAAAGGAAAATTAAATGCCCATTGGTAAGCGTTCCTCTGACATAAGAAGATACAGTCTTAAGAACACATAACACGAATGATAAAAGCAACACTTTTCATCACGAGGTTACAGAGTTTAGAGCTACCTTTCTAATTCCTGCTCTAGTGTATCCCTTTAACGGTAAATCAACCACCAAAAAAAGGTGCACTTCAGGCCATTAAAATCGAAACACTAGGAAGATTAACCAGTAACGAAGCTTTACTCATTGCGTCTATATGCAAGAGTGGCAAGAATACACGTTTAAATTTACATGTGATCTGGGGGCGTACAGAGTGTCACATAGAGGGGAGATACGGACACATCACCCATAGCTGCTTCAACTCACTGCCACAGTCCAACCACTGTAGTGACTGGCAAGTGCTAGCGTGCTAGCACTAACACCCTCAGTCACATATGTAGCAACTGAGAGAACACCACATGTCGTATCTACTGCTTTATTTTCTTCTCCTTTCAAAGATATAAGTATTACAGAGATGAATCGTGTGGTGTCACCGCCAGACACCACACTTGCTAGGTGGTAGCCTTTAAATCGACCGCGGTCCGTTAGTATACGTCGGACCCGCGTGTCGCCACTGTCAGTGATTGCAGACTGAGCGCCGCCACACGGCAGGTCTAGAGAGACTTCCTAGCAGTCGCCCCAGTTGTACAGCCGACTTTGCTAGCGATGGTTCACTGACAAATTACGCTCTCATTTGCCGAGACGATAGTTAGCATAGCCTTCAGCTACGTCATTTGCTACGACCTAGCAAGGCGCCATTACCAGTGACTATTGATTGTAATACATGTACCGTCAAGAGCGATGTTCACCAATTATGGATTAAAGTTAAGTATTCCAGAAGATACGTACGTTTTTGGCTATTCTCTTTTCCGTGTCCTGTTCCAGACCTCACGCCAGCCTGCGTGAGTTAAAACGCGTGCATTTCGGCCTCCTCTAGCAACACGGTGTTGGCTCTTCTGCCAACACAACATTGGCGCCGAGGATTTTGCGTTCGTACTGCTCTGATTTACTTGTGTCATGGCTTCGCCACAATCTCCAGATGTACTGTCCGAATTTTATCGCTTACAGAATCAGCAGACACAGGCCTTGCTGGATGCCCTTGGACAGCTCGTCCAGGGTCAACGTGCAATGCAAAACGATGCGGCGGCCGCCGCTCCACCGCTACCGCAGCCACAACACACTGTTGCACCACCTTTTCGTCCTTTTGATGCTGCACTGGAAAGCTGGACGGAGTGGTCACGCCAATTTGGATTCCATCTCGCCGCCTACAGAATTCAAGGTAATGAGCGGCAGCCTTATCTCCTTTCGTCCGTCGGCGTCCAGCCATACCATGCGATAGTGAAATTATTTCCCTGACGCGACGTAGCAACTCTGTCCTAGGACGAAATTTTGTCTGCATTAGATGCATATTTTAAAGAATCAGTCAATGTAGTTGCAAAAAGGTATACCTTCTCTCGTACAAAACGTACGGCCGGTCAGACTAATAGGGAGTGGGTTGCAACTTTGCAAGGCCTTACGAGGGATTGTGCTTTTGAGTGTGACTGTGTACTCCCTTATTCAGATACTATGGTGCGTGATGCAATAGCACAGAACGTTTCTGATGTTCGTATACGGGAACAGATTTTGAAACTGGTCAATCCCTCCCTTCAACAAGTGATAGACATATTGGATCGGCAGGACACACTTGACTTTGCTCAGGAATCTTTTGAAACTTCACCGGCCTTGTGTCACGTTAACCGGCCCGCCGGGCGCGCTGCACGGAACAGTAAACAGCCCTCGCGCCCGTCCGCGCAGCTGCCGCCAAGCTCTCAGCCAAGTGTGCCGCGCAAGCATGCACATGCAGTGCTAAAATCATGCCCGCGGTGTGCTACTAGACATTCGCGTGAGAATTGCCTGTCACGCCAAGCTGTTTGCTTTTTCTGTAATAAAAAAGGCCATGTTCAAAGTGTTTGCTGGAAAAAGCTCCGAATGGACACTCACACCCATTCCAGGCCCTTTGCTTCGCGCCGGAATCGGAATCGAACCAAGAATACTCAGGCTCGTGAACTTTTGCCCATGGAAATTCATGCAGTTCATTCCACTCCGTCCAGTGCCACTTTCTCTAACAGTGACAGTGTTCGTCCCACAAATAGTGTGCGTCGACATCGACGGAAATCCCGTCACGTCGCGGGTGATTCTGTACCAGTGTCAGTTCACGTTGCACGAGACAGTCGCTCTTGTCGTCAGCAGGACAATAAACTTTTTGTAGACTTGGACCTTAATGGCAAAGTGATACCGTTCCAGCTCGATGCCGGAGCTGCAGTTTCACTGATCAATCAAGACACGTACAAACAGCTGGGCTCACCTCCGTTGCGTGCCGCAAATGTTAAGTTGAGTAGTTATTCAGGACAAGCGATCCCTGTATTAGGACAGTGCAGCCTTCTTGCAACATACAAGGGACAAACAAAACTTGTGTCATTTTACGTCCTTCGTTCTTCTTCTGCAGTGAACTTGTTTGGTTTAGATTTATTTCAGTTGTGTAACTTGTCTATAGTCAATCACGTCCTATCAGTGAACCAGACTGTGCCTTCAGCCAGTGTTTCTCGTCTATGTGAAGAGTTTGCAGACATTTTTGCACCGGGCCGTGGTTGCGCTGAGAACTATAAAGCACATTTGGAACTGAAAGTCGACGCGCAACCGAAATTTTTCAGAGCGCGCAATGTTCCCCACGCATTGCGTGATGAGGTCGCAAGAACTTTACACAAATTGGAATCAGAAGGTGTGATTGAACGTGTGCAGGCTTCTCTCTGGGCATCACCCTTACTAATTTTGCCAAAACCTTCCGGAAAATTGAGACTTTGTGTGGACTTCAAGGCAACAGTGAATCCACAACTAGTGATTGCAACTTTTCCTTTACCCCGCCCGGAAGATCTTTTTGACAAACTGTGCCTGGGTAAATATTTTTCGAAGTTGGACCTGGCAGATGCGTACTTGCAAATACCGGTGGACGAAGACTCCCGGCGCGTTTTGGTGGTTAACACGCATCTTGGTTTGTATCGATTCAAAAGACTGCCATTTGGGTGTGCATCCGCTCCTGCATTGTTTCAGCAATATCTGCAAACTGTTTGTGCGTCGGTCCCTACTGCAGCAAACGATCTGGACGATATTGTGATCTCCGGAAAGACGGAAGAAGAACATTTAGCCAATCTCCGAACTTTATTTCAGGTCTTGCGACAAAATGGTCTTCGCTTGCGGAAGGACAAATGTATGTTTTTTGCTCGTGACTTACCCTATCTGGGACATGTAATCAATGCCCAAGGCATACATCCGAGTCCCGAGCACCTCCGTGCCATACAAGACTTGCCTTCGCCACAGAATTTGAAGCAGCTACAGAGTGTGCTGGGAAAAATTAATTATTATCATCGCTATGTGCGCCACGCCTCTTCCATTTCAGCTCCGCTTCATCGCTTACGCCGTAAAGGTGTTCCGTTCGTCTGGACGACGGAATGCGAACGCGCCTTTCGCCAGTTGAAATCGGCGTTGCTTTCCAATACTTGCCTTACGCCATTCGATCCCCAGAAACCCCTTTTGTTGATGGTAGATGCATCGGATTTCGGGATCGGTGCTGTGCTTGTGCACAAAGATGGATCGCACGATCGCCCTATTGCCTTTGCGTCTAAATTGCTCTCGTCTGCGCAAAGAAATTATTCACAGATCGAGAAAGAAGCTTTGGCTCTCGTGTTTGGTGTTACTAAGTTTCATGATTTCTTGTATGGTCGTCACTTTACCATCATCACAGACCACAAACCTTTGACATCGCTTTTTCATCCGAACAAGCCTGTACCTCCACGTACAGCGCAGAAATTCATTCGCTGGTCTATTTTCCTCTCGCAGTACCGCTACGATATCTTGTATCGCTCCACTGCTAAGCACGGAAACGCCGATGCGTTGTCCCGTTTGCCTGTTGCTGAGGATAGAGCATTCGATTCCTCCGAACTTGCTTGCATGTTCATTGATGTGGAAACCGGTGACGTGGTCGAATCGTTTCCGATTGATTTTCGTCGTGTAGCTACAGCCACAGCTGCTGACCCTGTCCTTGCTACCGTTTTGCGTTTTGTTGCTACGCAATGGCCCTTGTCAAAGTCACGGATCGAAGATCCGTTGGTTCGCCGATTTTTTGCTCACAAGGAGAGACTTTTTGTTCGACGTGGTGTTTTGCTGTTGCGTTCTGATAATGATCAGTCTAGGGTCGTGATCCCACGTTCGTTACAATCCTCTGTCTTACGGCTTCTCCACCAAGGACATTGGGGTATAGTGAGAACGAAACAACTTGCTCGTCAGCACTGTACTTGTTTCGGAATCGATGCTGCGATTACGAGTATGTGCTCTTCTTGCATGGCGTGTGCGGAACAACAATCCGCACCACCGCGGAAATTCTTTGCATGGCCAAAAGCCACTTCCCCTTGGAAACACTTACACATCGATTTTGCTGGTCCATTCTGGAATGCTCGATGGTTGGTTGTGGTAGATTCATTCAGTAATTTTCCTTTTGTTGTCCGGATGTCTTCCACGACGTCATCTGCCACCATCCGAGCGTTATCTGCTATCTTTTGCATTGAAGGTCTTCCACAGACTATTGTTTCCGACAATGGCCCACAATTCATGTCCGCCGAATTTCAGTCATTCTGCAAGGCCAATGGTATTCAACATCCGCGCCGTTTTCGCCTCAGTCAAATGGTGCCGCTGAACGATTGGTCAGGACTTTCAAGTCCCAGATGTTGAAGTTGAAAGAGTCGCATTCTCGGGAGGACACGTTGTTGCTCTTTTTGTCCTCGTATCGCTCTCAGCCCCGAGATGGTCGCTCGCCGGCTGAGTTGCTCCACGGTCGTCCTCATCGAACCTTGATGTCTTTGCTACATCCGCCGCATCAGGTTCCTGTGCTGCGGCAGACACCTGCTTTTGCTCCAGGCAACGTTGTCTACTATCGTCACTATCGAGGTTCACGGCGTTGGCTCGAAGGGCGCATTCTTCGCTGCCTCGGCCAGGCTATGTATCTGGTTTTGGGGGCCTCTGGTGAGGTGCGTCGGCATCTCAATCAGCTGCGCCTCTGTCGTCGCACGGGTTCTGCCGCTCCCCGTCTGCTTTCAGCGACGGTGCCGTCCGGTCAGAGCCCTGGGGACCCATCTACTGGCTCGCCTCATCCCCAGGTGTTACCGACGCTGCCTTCCATTTTGCCCCATGGCGACGCGCCGCCGCCGCCGCCTGTTCTCACGCCGGCGACGCCCACAGTGGACGCTTCGCTGCAGCCGCCGGGCGCCTCCCTGGGTCACGCGCCGCCTATCACTTCCCGGGACCAGCTGTCCTCCGACATGGAACTCTTGCCCGCTCCGGACCACATGGCGTCTTCGCCCGTCGGGTGCCACGACCTGATGGAGGTCGACCCTTCGGCCCCTCCTGTCTCTCTACGGGCGCATACACCGCATGTTGGCGTGCACCCTGGAGTAGGTTTTCAGACGTTTCCTAGCTCCCCTCGGACCGAATGGCCGGGTGCGGGTGGCACAGCCTCGCCTGTTGTTAGGCTCCCCACCTCGTCGCATACGTCAACATGGGGTCCTCCCCACGGCGGGCGGAAGCCTTATAACACAACCGTACGCCGATTTGCGGGGGACGAATGTGGTGTCACCGCCAGACACCACACTTGCTAGGTGGTAGCCTTTAAATCGGCCGCGGTCCGTTAGTATACGTCGGACCCGCGTGTCGCCACTGTCAGTGATTGCAGACTGAGCGCCGCCACACGGCAGGTCTAGAGAGACTTTCTAGCAGTCGCCCCAGTTGTACAGCCGACTTTGCTAGCGATGGTTCACTGACAAATTACGCTCTCATTTGCCGAGACGATAGTTAGCATAGCCTTCAGCTACGTCATTTGCTACGACCTAGCAAGGCGCCATTACCAGTGACTATTGATTGTAATACATGTACCGTCAAGAGCGATGTTCACCAATTATGGATTAAAGTTAAGTATTCCAGAACATACTTACGTTTTTGGCTATTCTCATTTCCGTGTCCTGTTCCAGACCTCACGCCAGCCTGCGTGAGTTAAAACGCGTGCATTTCGGCCTCCTCTAGCAACACGGTGTTGGCTCTTCTGCCAACACAACAAATCGCAAATACAGACTTCATTTAATCCTCAACAGTCTCACCACCTGGCCAGTATTAAGTGGGATGACCCGTTGCACCGGCCGACTAATATTTCTTCCTTCTGCGGTATGAAGCATTAAGGTCCTTACTGTTCCATCTCCCCCTGGCCTACTATCCATAATGCCGGTTCTCTCCATCTAGTGCCTCACCCTCTGTCTTCCTGCAAGGCTAAAATCCACTCGACATTTCCCAGTTTTCCTATTAGATCGCTGGACTTCACGAAAGTTTGAGGTCGAGAAGGTATGCTTCCTTCCATATCTTCATCATTTGTACTCTTCCTCGTTGCTTGGCCTCTCTTTCAATATCTTTCGGTATACTTTGTTCATGGCCGATGGGTATTATAGCCAACCATTCTCCAGTCAAGTAACGACTTAGTGTAAGTACTTCCGAGCCTCCCTGAGCGATTGATCGCGAGTTGATGGCGGACTCTATCTGCAACAATAAAGTGCTAAGTGTTGACTCATCTACCAGCGATTTTTCTAAACTTTTCTCAGCGACCGTTGCGTTGTTCCCACCATACGCTCCCACCAACCTCCCACCAAGCCACAAGTGGTGCAATAAGCTTCTAAGTAGAACCTTGCTGAGAGATGTGCTGGCTTGTCTTCGCGTTCTCGAAGTCATGAGTGAGGTCTTCTAGGTCTTTATTTGGTGCTCAAAAGTTTTCACATCATCGGAATAAACAGTATATAAGTTGATAGTGGAGGGCGGAGAAACTAATAATCCGGGACCAAATCCTAACATTTGAAACACATCAGTGGAACCAGAAACTCGAAGGGCTGGACACCAGGCAACCTTGCATGTGGCAGTTGCCCCCTTCTCTTCACCAGGGAGAAAATATACCCACCCACGCTACAAGGGTCCGACGGACCGGCATATCCTGCGGAAGAAAAAGTGGAACTTGGCCCTCACACTTGCAGCGTCATTCACACCGAACCTGGATCCGTCAGACCCAGCGTTCACACTTACGACCGACCAGGAGGTTACACGCATCTTGGCCCAACCATCGCGCAATGACATACGACAGGCTAGCACAGCTGAAGTCAAATGGACCATCATGCATACCATAGCTAGGAAGGCCCCTGGTCACGATGGCATTCAAAACCGTGTCCTCCAGGAGTTCACGGATAAAGCAATAGAATACCTCACACACATCACGAATGCTATACTTAAACACCAACTCTTCTTCGCCTTTTGGAAGACGGCCAAGGCCCTCATGTCCAGGAAGCCGGGGAAAGACCACTCCCTCCCACAAAATTACCGACCCATCAGTCTGCTGAGCAAGATCGTTGAGAAGGTAATCCTAGCATTACAAAAGACACCCTGAGGCCGGAGCAGTTAGGCTTCAGGAATCACCACTTGACAACACAGCAACTCCTCCGCGTCGTTGAATACATAACACGCGAATACAACACAAAAGAAGCAACTGGGGCAGTGTTCGTGGACATCGAAAAGGCCTTTGACCGTCTGTGGCACAACGACCCCATACGCAAACTCAGTGACGGAGGGTTCCCCGACTGGCTCGTACTTCTCATACACTCATATCTCACGGACAGGAATTTCAACACCGACGTGCAGGGCAAACAATCAACACGACGTGGTATCCAGGCTGGAGTACCCCAAGGAAGCATCCTACGGCCCATACTGTCTAACCGCTACATTAATGACCTTCCAGCTACACGCAACACGATGGTGGCAATCTAAGCGGATGACACTGCCATCCTCGAGCAAGATTGGAAACCGTCTAACATTAACTCACGACTACAGACTGCACTCAGAGAGGCAGAATCTTGGTTGGTAAAATGGGGTGTTAGAATAAACGTCGACAAGTGCGAAGCCGTTCTGTTCATTAGAAGACCGGAACTACTGCGCAAACGTCAGCGCTGCAACCCAATAAGTCTACATGCACTCCCAATACGTTTCCGTGAGAAGGTCAAATACCTCGGTGTCTGACTGGACCGGAAACTATCCTGGGGGGACCAACAAAGCAAACGCGAGGCTCAAACAACTCTATCCTATGCTTAACAGGCGTAGCACACTGAATAGGAGGTTGTCCAGGTCCATGTAGATCACACTTGTTACACCTCTGATGACGTATGCTGCTCCCATCTGGGGATACGCTCCGCCCACACGCCTGCGCCGTCTGCAGCTCATACAGAACAAAGCACTCAGAATCATAAGCAATGCACTGCGTTAGACACGCGCCGCGGATCTTCACCGGGAATATCGGCTAGATACCCTCTTGCAGATATTCCAAAAACTCTCCACACGACTGTACAGAAACACGAAACACTCGCGTAACCCGTTTATTCTTTCTCTGGGGAACTACGACCACAACCATAGATGGAAACATAATAGACAAAAGACACTATTAGAAGGTAACTAAACATCTATGATCCATAGCACGCTAACACAACAGTACTGGCGAACCCCTGCAACATAGCTACTACTGGCAACCCCAGATGCTCGACCCGCCGAAAAACAGGCAATCGCGGGGAAGTCCCAGAATCGCAGGGAAGCCGTACTGTACACAACACGCAAACCAGCCACACACACACACACACACCCTACACTGTGAGCTGATCTATGGCCGACGGCCCACTAACGTGTGACGACCTCGAACTGTTACAGGGACGCAGCTACTGCAGGGCGCCCTACAACGAGTTCCAGCAACGACAAAGGTAACAATGCACGATGCCTCGCACTAACATAACCTCACCTTGCATGCACTGTCGCAGCTACCAAGCCGCTACTGCCCTTACTACCAGTTCTACTGTGGCAGAGGCTTTTTTCTCTTGCTGTTTGCCTTGGCACTTTCTTCCCCTCTGCCCTCACAAACAGCTACCCTTCGATCGCTTTCGTCCACTTTCTGTCTCCTGATGGACCATGTCAATCAGTATTCCCACCCAGAAGCATGGACAACATCACAGCCCGTATCCTGTGATTCCTGATTCGAAAACTAACATGTTATATGGTGGTGTCAGCAGAACTTTTTGTTTGGTCATCACGTCGGTGTGGGCGTGGAGGGGCACCATCCTATAGGAAAAAAAGGCGGAAAAACTAACTGAAAGGGAAGGAAATATTGATGTCAGCTGCATCCGGGAATTTATGCAGAGTCAGCGACGACGAGAAAAGAGGTGTGTCGGACAGGTATTCGAGACCGGGATCTCCTGCTCGCTAGGCAGTTACGTTAACAACTGTGCTACCCCGACCCGCGCTGACAACCTCGGCGCCCCTCCCAGCAACACCACATTCCTGTCTGGCGCCACTCACTGCAGTCCCCTCCCGTGTCCTTCGTGCTGGCGACTTCGAGATTCCAGCAGGAAGTCGAACGTTTTTGTGCATCCGCGCTGAAGCAAGTGCTGACGGATCCGAACAATACCTAACTATCAGTTTAATTACACGTGGTTGCAAAATACTAACGGGAATTCTTTTCAGAAGAATGGAAAATCATGTAGAAGTCAACCTCCGGGAAGATCAGTTAGGATTCCTTAGAAAGGTATAAGAGGCAAACCAATACTGCCCCACGACCGCTCTTAGAAAAGATAGATTAAGGAAAGACAAACCTATATTTATAGTATTTGTATTGGTAAGAAAGATGTACAGAAAAGCTGACTGGAACACTCTCTTGGAAAATGTCAAGGTAACAGGAGTAAAATAAAGGGAGTGACAGGCTATTGACAACTTGTACAAAAGCCAAGACGGCGGTTATAAGAGTCGACGGGCGGGAATGGGAAGCAGTGGCTGAGAAGGCGGTGAGACAGAGGTGTTGCTTATCCCCGATGTTATTCAGTCTGTACACTGAGCAGGCAGTATAGAAAACTAAAGAAAATTTTGGAGTAGGAAATAATGTACAGAGAAAAGAAATCAAGACTATCGGGTTTCTGCCGGTTGTTCTCCGCTTTCTTGTACCAATATTTCATTTGCGTAACACGCAGTCTTCTTCAGGTGCTGCCTGATACTGATTCCAGTGTGGAACGAGTCCGGTATTTACGGCTGTGTTGTGCCGGGCGCTCCGTCTGCGGCCCGCCCCGCGTCATGCACCGACCAATAGCAGCGGCTGTAGTGCTCTCTCTCCTCTGGCCGCGGCAGTTCCGAACGCTGTGGTCAATACCCGTTGTCGATCTCGCTGTTACAGTTCTGAACGACGTCCAAGTCGTGCTAGACATTTCATCCTCCGGTTGTCGTCACCCGTGATCTGGGACGTTCTGTTACCGCTGCGTGCCGCGTCAGGCGTTCCGTGCGAGGTCCGTGTCCACCAGGGGCGGCTGCGGTGTTGTTTTCAGGCCGCTGTTGCTCAAACTGCCGCTCGAGACTCTGCAGAGCGTCCTCAAGTCTTGATCTGTTGTCTAAGGTACCATTTTACGTGCGTCCTACGCTACATGTACGCTACATGCACCGGGTAGTTTTCTCTGATCCTGTCTTCATATTTGTGTCCCATGGGGTCTTCATGGCCGGCCGCGGTGGTCTCGCGGTTCTAGGCGCGCAGTCCGGAGCCGTGCGACTGCTACGGTCGCAGGTTCGAATCCTGCCTCGGGCATGGATGTGTGTGATGTCCTTAGATTAGTTAGGTTTAAGTAGTTCTAAGTTCTAGGGGACTGATAACCACAACAGTTGAGTCCCATAGTGCTCAGAGCCATTTGAACCATTTTTTTGGGTCTTCATGTTGTTCCCGTTGCGACTTCAGAAGACCGAGTCCCGAATTCGAGGCAGAACTCAACTGGAAACTGGTGTCGCGGTTAATAATACTCTCCGTGACCTTAATCTCAATAGATTCTTTGCTAATGCTGCCACAATACTTCGATGTATGCGTTAGAATCTTGGCATCGTTATAGTTCATAGAATGATTGAATTTTAAACAATGTACGACAATCACTGACTTGGTTGCCTGTGTCAGCATCGTGTGCCTTTGATGTTCTTTGCACCTATGGCAACGGCATTAGTCGTCTGGCCTATATATTCCATCCCACATTCAAAATGTATGAGGTAAAAGCCTGGTTTCCGCAGATCCAGGTAAACCTTCACACTCCCTGGCAGAGCCTTAAGCTTGGTGGGTGGATGGAACACGCTCTTGATGTTATGTTCGAGGAGAATTCTACTGATGTGCCCGACATATGGCATATATCCAACTTTCTTCGTTTCGTCTTTTACCTCTTAAGGAACCTCTGATGGGTAAACAGACCACAGAGCCTTTTGAACATATTCAGAAGAGTATCCGTTTTTGTAGAACACAAATTACAAGTGTTCTACCTCCGTCGCCAAATCATTCGTGTCCGTTCAACCAGTTCTGAGTAAACTATTTTTATATGTCGGATAGTGGCAACTGCTGGCGTGCAGTCGGAGTGTGTTTGGGGTAGGCCTACGCACTGTGACTGAAGATACCACCTGCCACCCTCTTGACTAGTACACCTAGGAATGGGATAGCCCATCCATCTAGAGTTACATGATAAATTTAATGTTAGGATGGCGTGAATTTAGGAGGTCCAAGAAAACATGGAGATTTTCCCCCCCGTGAAGCCATATAACAATGGCGTCTTCCACGTACCTAAGAAAGCATTGCAGTTGATCTGGGGCGGATGTAAGTGCCTCCTCTTCAAATCTCTCCATAACGAGATTCGCCATCATCGATGAGAGAAGCCTACCCATTACCACCCCTTTCATTTGCACGTACAATTGATCCCCATGTAGGAGGTACGTCGAGGTAAATATGTGTCTCAGTAAGTCTAGCAGAGAACCGTCGAACTTTTCCCTATCAGATCAAGTGAATCGTTCAGTGCTACGCGGGTGAACAGGGGCACCATGTCGAAACTGACCGTGATGTCAGATACCTTGACCTGTAAGTGCCTCAGGCGTTATAGGAAATCCTCTGAGTTACGAATGTGACGGGCTCACTTTCCCACATATGGCGAGAGCATCTTCTGAAGGTGTTGAGCAGTGAGGTAGGTGGCTGCGCCCGTGTTGCTGACTACTGGACGTAGAGGAACACCTGCTTTTTGCACCTCAGCAGAAGATTAGGTCTTGGCGTCACTGGTGCATTTGCTCTTAGCTGCTTAACGATCTTTTCTGGAAGGCCGATTTCCTTTAGAAGAGCCCAGATTTTCTTATCCGCCTTGTCTTGTGTAGTCGCTGTCCACTGGTCTTTATACCTGGTCGTCCAGAAGTTGTCGCACCTTACTGTCATAATCTGCTCTTCTGTAGGACGACGGTAGCATTCCCCTTCATATGCTGGTAGCTCCACAACGCTATCATCTTCCCTGAGTTGTTCAAGGGAAAACATCCCATCTCCAGAGATGTTTCTTGAGCGCTCTGCGAATCTCCCCTCGCACTTCTTCACCATCATTGGCAGTAAATTTCAGGACCACCTGCTCCATTGCACTAACGAAGGCCGCCGCAGGAACATTTATGGGGGTAACTGAGAAATTAAGACCCTTGCTGCGCACTTTCAATGTGGTTGCGTCGAATCCCTTCTCACTCAGGTTGACGACCGTGCGAGCGTCCTCGTTCGGCTGCTCTTTGTTATTAAGACGTTCAAACTTGCCAAGTTGACAGGACGCTGGTTTCTTCCTTGTGTACTCCGCTAGTGACCAAAAGATGTCATCAAATCGGCCCAAGACTTGTCTGGTTAGAAGGTTTGGTATAAAATAGTGTAGAGACAGCAACACTCTGAATGTCAAATCAAGTCGGTCACACATGTCACGTACTCTCTCCCTGACCAATGCTAAGCTCGCTCTATGGTTGATTCTGTTGATCGGTCTGGAATTGACGTTATGTTTGATTTTAGAAAACACTGGAACCACGTGCTCTTCTCGGTGTCTAGGCCGGAAACAGATAGAACAGAGCTTTTTCCCCTTCCCTTGTCAAAACTTATCCAGCGTTCTAATTATAACATAGAGGGAGAAGTACCCACATCCTAAAGGCCAGGTGCTGTGGAGCAAGAAGAGATATTCAGAATGCAAGGGAACTCATTCAGTATGCTCATACTGCAGGATGTGCCAGATACAGTCTCTAAAAGCCGAGGCTGGAACTCCTTAGATCAGTGTCCGAGCATCTGAAAGCTCTTACCAGATATGAAAACCAGAACCAATGAAGTTGTTTAAGATAGGTGCTCCAGCGTCTTATGATTTCTGAGCTGACCTGCTGTAGGGATAACGTCGTGGACCGTTTTAGGGTGGGGGTCTAAACATTCCTTGCATACACACAACATTCCTTGCATACATCTACATCTTGATGGATACTCTGCAAACCACACTTAAATCCCTTGCAGAGGGTTCATTGAACCACCTTTACAGTAATATTCTGTTATTCCGCTCTCGAGCAACGCGCAGAAGAAACGAACACATATACCTTTCCGTGCGAACTCTAATTTTCCTTATTTTATCGACATGATGTTTTCTCCCGATGTATGTCAGCGTCAACAAAATATTTTTGCACTCGGAGGAGGAAACTGGTGACTGATATGTCGTGATAAGGTCCCGCCGCAACGAGAAACGCTTGTTATTTAATGATGCCCACCCCAAATCCCGTATCACGTCCGTGAAACTCCACCCCCTATATTGGGAAGGATGGGGAAGGAAATCGTCCGTGCTCTTTCAAAGGAAACATCCCGGCATATGCCTGAAACGATTGAGGGAAATTACAGAAAATCTAAATATGGATGGCCGAACGTGAATTTGAACTGTCGTCCTCCCGAACGTAAGTCCAGTGTGCTAACCACTGCGCAATCTCGCTCGGTCTACTGCGAACTGTGACTTCTCTGACAGTAGATAACGTATCCACTTGCATAAGTGAGGCCATTTCAAGCAAGCACGCTATTTGATTACAAGCCACTTGTGAAGTACGGTGTGAAAAGCCTTCTGGAAATCTAGAAAAACGGAATCAATATGAAATCCTTTGTAGATACCACTCAACACATCTTTCAGTATATAGCTACTTCTGTTTCATAAGAACGATGTTTTTTAAATCTTCGAGGTGAAAGTTTGATCACAATATATGTTCCAAAATCCTACTGCATATCGACGTTAATGCTACGGTTCTGTAATTTAGTGGATTACTCCTATTGCCTTTCTTGAGAATTAGTGCGACCTGTGAAATTTGCCTGTCCTTGTGTATGGATCTTTCGACGAGCGAGCTGTTGTTTACATTGTTAATTGTGAAGCTATTGCATCAGCGTACTCTCATAGGAAGTTAATTCGCATACATTCCGGACCGGAAAACTTGCTTTTATTAAATGATTTGAGTTGCTTCAGTACTCCTAGGGCATTTAATGCAAAATTATTCTTGTTGGCAGCTGTTCTTGATTCAAATTATGAAATATTTAATCCGTCTTCTTTGTTGAAGGAATTTCGGAGGGCTTTGTTTAGCAAATCTGCATTGGTAGTACTGTCATCGATATTATTTCCTTTGTTATCGCGAAAGAAAGCCCTGATTGTGCCTTCTCGCCAGATATATAACATACGAGCAAAATCTCTTTGGATTTTCTACCAGGTTTCGAGACAAAGGTCCTTTATGGTAACTAGTTAAAGCATTTCATGTTGATATCCGCACTAAATTTCGAGATTTTGTAAATGATCGGCAATTTTGGATGTTTGCGTCCGTTTAAGTTTGGCATGCTTTTTCGTTATTTCTGCAACGGTGTTGTGATCTGGTTTGTGTAGTCGTTTTTTAATTTGTTTGGTATTGCAGTCGATACTATTTGTTTTAATTGAAGCTATGTCAGGTCTACACTTACATTGTTAATTAAGGAGGAATGGAAATTGTCTCTCAGGAAACAGTGAGGCGAATTTTTATCTGGTTTTTTGAATAGAAGTATTTTTAGTGGATTTTGGAGCTACGGTACTTAGGCTCGCTACGACAGCCCTGCGTTCACTAACTGCTGTATCCGTTTTGATGATCGTTACTGGCTCAGGATAATTTGCTGCTAAGAGATCAACAGTGTTTTTACAATAATTTAGGATTCTAATAGGTTGGTTAACTAATTACTCGAAATTATTTTCAGAGAATGCGTTTAGTACAATTTCGCATGATGTTTCATGGGTACCTTCGGATTTAAACAATTATTTTCACCAACATATCGAGGGCAAGTTGAAGTCACCACCAACTATAACTCTATGAGTCGGGTACGTGTTTGAAATTAGACTGAAGTTTTGTTTCAACCTTTCAGCAAGTGTATTATTTCAGCTGGGAGGTCAGTAAAACGATCCAGTTATTATTTTATTCCGGTTGTCAAGAATGACATGTACCCATGCTAACTCACAGGAACTATCTACTTCCATTTCGGTACAAGATAAACTGCTTCTAACAGGAACAAACACGCGACTGCCAGCTGTATTTAGCCTGTCCTTTCTGAACACTGTTAGGTTCTTCGCAAAAAATGTCGCCTAAGCATAACTTTAAGTACCTATAACGATTCGAGCATCAGTACTTTCTATCAGCCACCTACAGTTGGTTGCACCTTGTGCTCTTCATGGCATCCGAAAGGACCCGTTCCACATATGGATTGGCCCCACCGAGTATGCACACGGGCTTTCTTCCCTTCCTTGGCAGCCATATCCCTAAGGGTTTCCATAACGCGCCTGACATTGGACCTCCCAGCTACCAATAATCCAACCCCTTGTGAGTGCCCGGATCTTGCAGGCCGAGAGGTTTCCTTTGAAATAGGGCAAGCGACTGCATCTGACTGAGGGACATTGTCAGCCGCAGATAACACCTGGAATCTGTTTGTCAGCCTAACCGGGGTGGCCTCCCCGGGAAGTCTTCTGTAGCCTGCCCCCTCCCCCTTCATACGCAGACGTCGTTTCAGAACACCCACACCGTTGTTTGAGGAACTTTACATTCCTGTCCTTGCCTTCTTGTGGACTTGCGAGGGCTCTGTGTGAACGCGTCTCGGATATGCAAGACGTTATCATCACACGTGCGTAGCCGACCAATGCCCTTCCCTGTGGGTATACAACCAACTTTCAAGGATTCTGTATACCACTAATAAATCTACAAGTGCAGCGGTGGCTTATTGCTGTATCGCCGGCGAAATGAGGTTGGACGAGAACGATGGACTGACCTCACGCAAATTCCAACACACAAAATGATTTCTCTTGTAAAGTTGTAGCCATGTTTTAGTGTTGGCGGAGCGGTTAAGGCTCTGGAGTTTCATACGTCTAAAAATACTCACACCGTCATTCAGCGATCTCACGTGAAATTTAATTCATTTTCCTTAGCCACTTAAGAAATGGGATTGGTTCACCTGAAAAGTTTATGATCCATTTAATATTACACCTTTACCCAATCCGAAAGTCGACGAGATGTCAAAATGAACTTTCCACGTCTGTGAATATATAGCTTCACAGCATAGGCCGAAGGTCAAACACAGCTCTAGAAATCAGGTGGTAAATTTTTGGATCCTAGTAATCAACTTTGCATTATCTTTCTTCCTTCCTGGAGCTTACTAAAATCTTTCATTATTTTGTTTAGAGACGAAGAGTAAAGAGTGAAGCAGTGCGTCGTGGAGTAAATAGGCCATGGTTAGCATCCACATCCATCCCTGTTTCTGGGTTGTCTCTTAAGTAGGGAACGATTCCTAACCAACAAAGCTAAACAGTTTCTTTCATTGCATTAGTCACAAATTTCAGTAAATAGTCCGATAGTAAATATATCATGATCAGACACCTGGGATTCGCAAATTAACTGCTAGTTGCGTTTCCTGTAAACAGTTACCAGTGTTACAACATAGCCCTATGCGCATCCGCAGCAGAATCAGAAAATTCGGTGACTTTGCAGCGTACATCTTGTGATGAACATGCGTATCAGACTTGAGAACATTTAACTAATTATATTCATGCTACACCTTTCTTGTGACTGATATATCGTTGTGTCCGAATAAGAATACTGAAGATCGTAGTTTCGGGAATCTAAATTGTCATCTTAAATCTCGTACTTAGATGCAAAATCCTGCGGAATGGAGGAAGATTAATACATACATCCCATGGCGACATGCATGGTGCAGTGTCCTTACCTTCTAATGCCTGAGAAAACTTACGTAATACATACTTTACTGTACATGTAAACTTCTATAAAATGTTTCGAGAAACTTCAATAGTAATGTTAACGCTAAGCTGATAATGACATTCAATATGAACGCTGTCCTACGAAACACTTCAATTCCCTACCACATAATGAATGGTTCTAAAAAGTGGAACAGTAAATTGCGATAATGAGAGGCAATAGTGAAAATGATTCCGTATCTGGGATTGTTTTTTAATTATTTATTCCTAAAATTCTTTTCAGATGCATCTAACCACATATTTTAATTCACTTCCACCTTCATGTGTACTGAGCATAAAGGACTTAATGGTAATCAGACAAATAGGTTCGTACGTAGTGACAAAACACGATATTTAATTGGGATGCTTGTTTTACTACTGCAGTTTTACATTCACGCTACAAACGCAAAACAAATCGAAATCGATCTCTCCTGATTCTCAAAAAAATTTAATTTGATTGACAATGGATATAAGGCGATCTGTTTTGCTTAGCATATATCCCGAAGAATTAATCTAAGATGGCGAAGGGTCGGAGGGTTGCAGATGAACCGTTTAACAGACCTGATCCTTCCAACGTATATTTACTGCTTGTAGGAACATACACACACCTGAGCTGTAGTTAAAATTTAGCAGTGTGCGTTCTCTATTACTGCATCTACGCTAGTTTCACGTGGTTTAGCGAAGAAGTATCCGCTGCTCGTTTTGTCAGTCTCATGAGGCTCATGCTGAGATCATCGCTAAGTGTAGATCCACTGAATATGTGTGAGTTCATCGCAAGTCCCCTTAAACGATCGAAATTTTCTAATTAGTCGCTGCGTTAGCCCTACTGGCCCAGAAACAGAAGACAATAAAGAGAAGGTCGAATTGCTGTATTTGACTGTCCGAAAATATTACGCCACGAAGCTTGACAATTATTGCTCCTTTGAATCATCGCACAAATGCCGAAGAGCTAGTTTTGTAACAAGCGACTACAAAATAGGAAATCAACAGAAATCGTCATCAGAGGAAACACATTGTTGATGCATGAGACAGTGCGACATTCTACACAGATTACTCGCATCAAGCGATTGGAAAAGAAGTGCAAGGCATTGGCGTATTCAAGAGGGGTCGTCGGGTACATGCACATAATTGCAGGCCAGTATTACTGTGATTCATTCACGAGAGAAGTGGCTTACAAAACTTTTGTTCGACCGATTTTTAAGAATTGCTGACCACTCTGGAGCCTTTGTCTGGTTTGACTAATATAAGTGACTGAGAAGACTCGACTAAGGTCGGTACGTTTCCGCGAAGGATTCTCGAGTAGGCGCGAGAACGTTACGGTGTGCTCAAAATACATACTCCAGTCGCAGACGCCACGAGATGTTGTACATCACGAAGATGGTACTGTAGAAATTTCAAGAGCATACATGTCGAAGAAAGATGGGCAACATATTCTCACGAAATGCTAACTTCTGGGAAATCAGAACAATTGGAGCCGTTACGATGGTTTGTTTACAGGAGACCTTCCCTGTACCACGTGTGAAAACAAGAGGGAAGGCAGGAGTGCTGGAACACTCTGCGTCACACACCGTAAAGCGGTTTGCGGAGCATATCTGTCGAATCAGAGTGATGCACGATTCACAGGAGACTCCGAAGCCAAAACACTAAGGAAATACGCGTATAAACTTTGGAAGTGGTTTTGGTGATGCTCGGATTCACGCTGTATCTTACTCTCATTAGGATACGCACCATTCAGCAGTATCAGCTTTAGAAACTGTTGCCTACAGTATCAGAATTGGCTTAATATGGATTGGTCGCTTACCTCCATTGTTTTTCGTCACAAGTCTGCTTCTCTTCAACAGTTAACCTTCTTTCAAAACCTTCTTTAACCTCTGTGCTAAGAACGGCAACAAACTCTTTAATCACCGTATTCCTCTCAAAGAACTCCGACACACGCCCGGATGACTTGAGCTCTCGAAGCAGACAGTTGCTAAGCAACGGCAGATTCACTTCGCGCGATTTTCTCATTGTTGTGATCCTCCCCTGGGACCGATGCTAAGCAGCGAATACTGGTGATGACTAGCGACCGCATTATTGGGTTTTTGTAAGACTGATTTTTGCGTTTTTGGAGTCCTCCAATTGAAAGTGTAATGGACTCCAATATTAACATAGAAACCGTCATTATATTTTTGACACAGCCATTCTAGTTCTTTGTGGCAAATGAGCGATTAATTATTCCCTATGTCGAAACTCGGAAAAATTCAAAGCAGTTGAGATATTTACCGGTGCTACAACTATCTTCTCTTTTGGTAATATAGTAATGGGACGCTTTTTACGGAAAAAATCCTATCATATGTCACTCACACAAAAACACAGACTAGTTATGCGTACCTGAGTATGACCACAGTCCGTGGCCTAACGCTACGATCATATAACATTTTGGAACTGCAGTACACAATGAACCACACTTCTAAGCTGTGTAATATGAAACTTTTCTGCTGTCTCTCAGTACATTTTTGGAGGCTGAGAAAGGTCTGCCACAGACATCCGTAGTCCCGTCGACTGAACGCCAAATGCAGCGGTCATAAATGTCTGTTTTAATACCAGCAATAGCCTTTTCATACATCTGTTACAAATAATTTTTGCAGTGTGGACTTTCCTGGTATACTGCAGGAAGGTCTTAAAATGTTGTGTTCCTCAGAACGACCCATGGCAGATTAGATGACACTAAATCCTCACACAAGTCTAGATGAAAGCTGTCCACATTAAGATTTGCCATAGGAGACTTTAATATTTCAGTCTGTGTTTGCTCTACTTACTAGTGGAGCGCGTAATGTGAGCTGTGGAGCTTGGTGCTGAAGAAAATGTCTTTTTAGAACGGATTACCTAAACAAACGATTTCTAACAAGATGACAGTAACTAAAAAAATAAGATCTTAATCATATAAAATGTCAACTTAAGCTCAATCACATATGCCCGTCAGTCATCTAATTTTATAAAGAACGATTAGAAAGTTTCTGCTTAAAAGCCGTACAGTCCAGAATGAGTATGCCGATCAGGAAAAATCGCCGTGGGCATTCAGGAAATCATCCCACCGACGCATCAGGCTGGAGATAACTGTTAGCTAAAACAACAAGTCCTGCTGGTTGACGAAGTCCGTAACTACCTGATACACATCCTCCGACAGGTATAGCTGATTTGTCGAGTTCTTATTTAAAGAGAGCAATGGCGTGATAATCCAACGGGAGGAGATCAGGACTATAGGCCGGGTGTTCAAGTGCCTCCCACTTACGTAGGCGTAACTTGTACATTACGACATTTTCGATGTGGGGACGTCCGTTATCATGAAGCAGCAGCTCCATATGAAACTTTCTGGCAGATTAAAACTGTGTGCCGGACCGAGACTCGAACTCGGGACCTTTGCCTTTCGCGGGCACGTGCTCTACCAACTGAGCTACTCAAGCACGACTCACGGCCCGTCCTCACAGCTTTACTTCTGCCAGTACCTCGTCTCCTACCTTCCAAACTTTACAGAAGCTCTCTTGCGAATTTTTTTCCGTAGCATTGGATGGGCCCGCATCTCGTGGTCGTGCGGTAGCGTTCTCGCTTCCCACGCCCGGGTTCCCGGGTTCGATTCCCGGCGGGGTCAGGGATTTTCTCTGCCTCGTGATGGCTGGGTGTTGTGTGCTGTCCTTAGGTTAGTTAGGTTTAAGTAGTTCTAAGTTCTAGGGGACTGATGACCATAGATGTTAAGTCCCATAGTGCTCAGAGCCATTTGACCCATTTTTTTTTTTTAGCATTGGATGAGAAATTCTATTTAAAAATCATGTTTTGTAGCAACAAGTGCTTTTAGTCGCCACTTTTTCTGTGTAAGTCCAATTTAGCTCCCTTTTAGATCTTTAAGAAAGATTTAACCGTTTAACCGTTTCGAGGTATGTTGCACAGTGGAATAGTAAGAAGTGCACGAATAATATTTTGTTAAGAACCGACAGAGACGGCTAACTGGGCCGCAACTGCTACCGGCTTCGTAACGGTGTAGTGCGGAACAGACAGAACGTGCTACAGTAACGAGGCTACGTGTAGTAACTTCACTTAGAGCTGTAATAAGAATACCTTTAGGGATGCAAAGTTCACATAAAGGAACACTGTGAAACCCTGAAGTTAAACACTAGAGCAGACGAGAGCGCTTACAGGCTTGGAAAAGAGAGGACATTCAATCATCTCAGTCACAGGGGACTTCTGATATACGATCCGCATTCCTGCCGACCACAGCAGTGGCTGACTGGTGATGGGGGGTGGGGTGGGGGGGGGGGGGAAGCCTGTCTTTCGTCGACGAAGAACCGATCTACCTGGCTTCAGGCTGTTCAGCTTAGGCTGGGCGCCTGTGTCACCGCCACTGGGGCAGTACAAGTACAGCCTTACCGGCTGTGTGTTGCTGCTGAGTCTCCTGCCTAAACACCACCTCGACAACCGACAACAGCCACGAGCAGACTTCTGGGACCGAGCCTCGGTGCGGCTCCACTCGTCGAGAACGCTGAGCCTCTGACGGACGTCCACGGCCACGCCGGGCTGCGGGGACGCAGTCTCCTGCGACGTAGCCGCAGCGATAACGACGGGGAACACGGGACCTGTGTTCGGCAAGTTCCTCCTTGCCTGGCACTGACGCGCTACCTCTCGCGCTTTCAAGCAGCGCGGACTCGGCACGTTCGCTGCTAGACAGCACAGGGAAGAAGACTGAGTGACTGTAAAATTCTTGCCAAGAAATAATTTTAATTTAATGACGTTTCGTTAGCGCCTTGGCATTCTGCAGGATCACTCAATATCGCTCTCCGCTCGACCTCCTGATAACAACACGACAATTGCTCAGATCATAATGGGGTGAATAAGGATAAGACCTTTAAATCAGGACGCTACTAATGATAATACAAAATTGACTTTCGTAATCTGTTTAAGTCGATTGCGGGTGTTCATTATAATAATGGGGTTAGAAAGGAAAATAACGTTATCGATTCACAGGGTTATAGAAATTGTAGTTCCAGTTTCAAAACGTTGTAAACAGCTAACCACTTCTCAGAACTATTTATAACTTGAACGGATTATAATCGAAAAAGGCGGAAACGCTACAGGAAAAGAAATACGAAAGTTTTGCCTTCAGAAGGCGCAGTAAGGGGGAAAATACGCAAAATATAAGGCACATGGTAAACGGCTGTTTTTCAGTTTGCGTCTGAGATACTCAGAGTAACTATCTCAATGCAGGATCGCAAGCTGCTTGTAAAGCTCTTTTACAAGAACGGTGACTGTGCGCCAGTAGCTGTGCAGAAGTTCTGGACACTCAGGGATATGGAAAAGATTGTTGGTCTGATGTCTGCCAGGGTCTGGAGTAAATGATAACGATATTCCTGAAGAAATATTCTGCATTGCCAGGGGGCTCGAGCAGAGGTGTGTAAACATGGAGTGCACGGGGAATTACCCGAACTTTGGACATGCCTGTGAGACCGGTGCATAAAATTCTGCGAAACATCGTGTATTCATATCCGTACAAAATTACTCATTTTCAGGACTTGCTTCATGTTGGCGTGGAGTTAGATAAACGTTTGCTCTAGAGTTCCTTACTCGCATGTCAGTGTACAATGAGCGACCATGGAACATTCTGTAGACGAACCCCGTTTCTACGAGTATTCCAAGGATCTGTCAACCGGTGGAACAATGCTCCTATGGGAGTACAAAAAATTCGAATAAGTTCCTGTTTATTTAAAGGACTCTGACTGAAAAGCAGGTTACCAGCTCCCTCATTTTACCTTTTTCAGTACCTTTAAAAACTTTCCCAAAAATGGTGGCATGCGAACGTACTCGGCCTTTTCTTAACATGCATCTCACCTCAGTGTCCCACCAGCTCCCCTAACCAAACCCACTAGTCCATCGCTGTAAGTCACTCAAACCCATCCATTTCTGCCGAGTGGTATTTTTCCGGAAGTCACACTGTAAATCACTAGTCTCATTTATTCTACACACCAACGTGACTAGTCGTTTTGTTGCCACACCCCCGAATAATTTTAGAAATTCTGACTGAATGTTATCCATCCCTTCTCCATTATTCGACCGCAACTCATCGAAAACTCTCTCAAATTCTGACTCTAATGCTGGATCTCCTTGCCCTTCCCTGTCGACTTCCGTTACTCACTTTTTCCATGATGTCATCAGGCAAGTTCTCCCCCTCACAGAGGCCTTCAGTGTACTCTTCCCACGCATCCTTTCTCCCCTGTTCATTTAGTAGAGGAATTTCCATTAACGCCTTCGTTTTAATTTTTGTATATGATGAGTCAGTCCTTTCGACAGTAATTTATTGTCCGATTGCTTCATATTTTTCATGTAGTCATTTCGCCTTTGCTTCCCCGAATATCCTATTTAGTTCCCAAGTGTTTTGCACTTCTATGTTCCTGAACTTGCCTGAACATTTTTGTAGTTCCTTCTTTCGTCGGCCAGCTCAAGTATTTCCTCTGTTAGACATAGGTTTTTCGCAGTTACCTTTCATGTACGTTTTTCTTTCGAACGTCTATGACTGCCATTTTTAGAGACGATCATGTCCCTTCATCTGAACTGCCTACTGACTAATATATTTTTCGCAGTATCTGTAGCTTCAGAGAACTCAAAGCCTATATTTTCATTCCTTAGTACTTCCGTAACCCACTATCTTACGCACTGAATCTTTCTAAATAGTCTGTTCATCTTCAGCCAACTCTCCATCAATACCAAATTGCGGTCTGAATCTGTATCTGCTCCTGGGTAAGCCCTACAATTCAGTATCTGATTTCGGAACTTACGCCTTACAAAAATGTAATTCAGCTGGATTCGCCCTCTATTTCCTGGCATATTACGGGTATGCCTCCTCCTCTTGTGAGTTGTGAAGACAATATTCGCTATTAGCACCTAAAAATTTATTGCAAAACTCCGTTAGTCTTTCTCCTCTGTTATTCCTACTACCTAGCTCGCATTCTCTCCTAAACCCTTCTTCTAATCCGTCTCCCACAGTCTCATTGCAATCTCTGGCTGTGAAAGATGTGTTCAGGGCTCCCATTACGAATGTAGCTCAACTGAAGGCACAAATTGCCCAACGCATTCTCAACGTGATCCCTGAGATACTCCGATCTGTTGTGGAACATGTTTTTTCTCAATCTCAGCTTGTGCAGAAAACGTTGGGCAGCATGTTGAACATGTCTTGAAACAGTCTCGCGACAGGTAAAAGCCAATTGTTTGTTGCTTTTCATGGAATTTCTGGGCTCACAACAATGAAAAACAGATTTCTCCTCTTCTGATGATGTCCGCAGATCCTGGTCTAGTGGCTAGCGTTGCTGCCTCTGGATCACGGGGTCCCGGTTTCGACTACCGATTCCCAAGGTTTACTTCCGCCAGTACCTCTCTCCCACATTCGAAACGTCGCAGCAGTTGCCCAGCACTGTCACTCCTGGAAGACGGGATATTTCAGAGAAAGGCGCTAACTAAAGCCTAGAGACTGACAGCAATAACAAACAGATGCCTCAAAAGCTATGTAACTGCAACAAAGTCGTGAAAATGTGTAAAAGAAAACATTGTGTAGAAAGCAAAAGTTCAAAATTTGATCATTACAAAATATTAATTGGGACAGAACGCACATAAGCAACAGAGACATTGAACTGAGGTTTAGTAAAGGAAAAACCGAGCGAGGTGGCGCAGTGGTTAGCACACTGGACTCGCATTCGGGAGGACGACGGTTCAATCCCGTCTCCGGCCATCCTGATTTAGGTTTTCCGTGATTTCCCTAAATCGCTTCAGGCAAATGCCGGGATGGTTCCTTTGAAAGGGCACGGCCGATTTCCTTCCCCATCCTTCCCTCACCCGAGCTTGCGCTCCGTCTCTAATGACCTCGTTGTCGACGGGACGTTAAACACTAATTTCCTCCTCCCTCCCCTTAGTAAAGGAAAAAAATGTATCACGAAAATGGTATGGAGTAGTATGATAGACAGTAAAAACATTTAAAGTAACAAGCAATAGAAATGAATTGTTACAGTGTAGAATTGGCCACGTTTTTTGCGGGCTCTTGGTGTTAGGTTCCTATTTGACCTAAGAACATAGGGTAGAAATATTTTTCTTTAGCCCGGACCTGCGGACATTTTTATAGGCATTCTGACATCGGTTTTGCTGTGGCTTTTTTACAGTATAATGCGCAACGTTTGATCGACGACCTGGAGCTGGCGCTCAGGAAAAGTGGATGAATCGATTAATTCCATTCGCAAAAGATTGTAATTGGGCTGAAATTAATGCTCAGTTAATGATACCATTTGTATGTGAACCATTCGGATTTTATGAGAAAAAACAGTCGCCCTTAAATAACTGCTGACTCGAGTGAGACTGATGGGTCAAATTTGGTCCACTCATGTGTCGGGTCTTCGTCTAAGATAAGTTTCAACAGTTTCAAAACAATCTTGCTTCGTTTGGATTTTACGTACAAGAAACACCTTTTCCTGTGAGGTTTCTGAAGCGCATCACTTCTATACTTGAAACTGATACAAAACGGCCCAAACACTGCACGAATGTAGATAAATAGAGTCAAAACAATTATGTTTTAATCCAATAATGTTGATCCGTTATCGAGATAAAATGGTTTGGATTCGAGGTTATTGTAGTACATAAAATTCGTACTTACTTGAATCGAATGCACGTAAACGGTTTCAAGTAAATCAAACAAATACAAAACGCCTTACTACGGTAAAATTGAAAACTCGATTTCAAAAATTTAGATAGAGTTGGATTTGTCGACGACCACTCAGACAGTTAAACTAACCTACGAATTGGTACAAAAATAAGTGTCAGAAAAGAGGTGACCTTACTTCTAACCAGTAGATAAGGTTTTTCTGTGTGTTCTTATACACTAACGTGCTGTCTTACAGAAAATTTATTTTCGGACACAACACGCTTAATTTCGTCATTTTTCGTACAGGATTGAAAAGTTGATAGTATTTTGTCGTGCATAGGATGTTTCGCTGTTCGTCTGTTTATTGAAGCCAATCATACTCTATCCTAATTCGGTGTGATTGTTGCAACATTTCGGGCCAACATTAATTATGTGAAATTTTCTGGCGATGGATTTTCAATGTTCAGTTTTTGTTATTATTGCAAGATCCGGGCAATCACAGAGTCTCGGGTTATTGGTAATTGGGAACTCCAATCTTAGACGTGTTATGGGGATTATTAGAGACATGACTGGCAAGGAGGGGAAGAAAGCCAGTGTGCACTCCGTCTGCATATTGGGTGGAGTCATTCCAGAAATGGATCGGGTCCTTCCGGATGCCATGAAGGAAGATGTTAAAGCGAACTGCAGGTGGTGGCTCAAGTCGGTAGCACTGATGTGTGCCGCTTTGGATCGAAAGAAATTCTCTCTGGTTTCGAGCGGCTAACAGAGTCGTAAAAGCTGCTAGTCCTGCTGGCGAGATGAAAGGAGAGAGCAACGTTTGCAGCATAGTCGACAGGACCGATCGCGGACCTCTGGTAGAGAACCGAGTGGAGGGTCTAAATCAGAGGCTCAGACGGTACTGTGACAGTGTAGGCTGCAGATTCCTCGATTTGCGCCATAGGGTGCTTGGGTTTTGTGTTCGATGAATAGGTCAGGAGCCCACTATACACACATGATGCGGCATTATCTGGTAGGAGGTGCTGTGTGGCGTGGACTGGGCGGTTTTTAGGGTTACAGAGTCTCGGGGAAAGACAAAAAGGGGTTCTGTCTCAAAATGTGGAAGATGAACGTAGGTCTAGGAATCATCGGTTTAACAGATGTAAATTGTTGTAACTGTGTTGGGAAAGTACCAGAGCTTCAAGTGGTAATAGAGAACACTGATGCTCAAATCGTCATAGGCACTGAAAGCTGAAGTCGGAGATAAGTTCAGCCGTAATATTTGCAAAGAATCTAACGGTATTCCGAAAGGATAAGGTACACACAGTCAGCGTTGTCTTGTTTGTTGATGTTAGAAGTAGTTCATCTTGTAGCGAAATTTAAGTAGGCAGTTCCTGCGAGTTAGTATGGGTGGATGTCATTCGTAGCAACTGGAATAAAGTAATAACTGGATCGTTTTATAGACCTCCCAACTGAAATAATAGCCGGTCGGTGTGGCCGTGCGGTTCTAGGCGCTTCAGTCTGAAACCGCGTGACCGCTACGGTCGCAGGTTCGAATCCTGCCTCGGCCATGGATGTGTGTGATGTCCTTAGGTTAGTTAGGTTGAATTAGTTCTAAGTTCTAGGGGACTGATGACCTCAGAAGTTCAGTCGCATAGTGCTCAGAGCCATTTCAACCATTTGAACTGAAATAATACAATTGCTGAAAGGTTCAAAGAAAACTTCAGTCTAATTTTAAACACGTACCCGACTCAGCAAAGGACTTGAAAGAGCAGTTGAACGGAATGGACAGTGTCTTGAAAGTAGGGTATAAGATGAATAGCAACAAAAGCAAAACGAGGATAATGGAATGTAGTCGAATTAAGTCAGGTGATGCTGAGGGAATTAGATTAGGAAATGAGACACTTAAAGTAGTAAAGGAGTTTTGCTATTTGGGTAGCAAAATAACTGATGATGGTCGAAGTAGAGAGGATATAAAATGAAGACTGGCAATGGCAAGGAAAGCATTTCTGAAGAAGAGAAATTTGTTAACATCGAGTATAGATTTAAATGTCAGGAAGTCGTTTCTGAAAGTATTTGTATGGAGCGTAGCCATGTATGGAAGTGAAACGTGGACGATAAATAGTTTAGACAAGAAGAGAAAAGAAGCTTTCGAAATGTGGTGCTACAGAATAATGCTGAAGATTAGATGGGTAGATCACATAACTAATGAGGAGGTATTGAATAGAATTGGGGAGAAGAGGAGCTTGTGGCACAACTTGACTAGAAGAAGGGATCGGTTGGTAGGACATGTTCTGAGACATCGAGGGATCACCAGTTTAGTATTGGAGGGCAGCGTGGAGGGTAAAAATCGTAGAGGGAGACCAAGAGATGAATACACTAAGCAGATTCAGAAGGATGTAGGCTGCAGTAGGTACTGGGAGATGAAGAAGCTTGCACAGGATAGAGTAGCATGGAGAGCTGCATCAAACCAGTCTCAGGACTGAAGACCACAACAACAACAACAACCCGACTCATACAGTTATAGTTGGTGATGACTTTAATGTACAATGGATTTGTTGTCGAAAATACATGTTTAAATCCGGAGGTATACATAAAACATCATCCGAAGCTGTCATCAAGGCATTCGCTGAAAATTATTTCGAGCAGTTAATTCATGAGCCCATGCCAATAGTAAACGGATGCGAAAACCTTGTTGACCTCTTAGCAACAAATAATCCTGCGCTAATAACGATCATCAAAGCGGATGCAGGGATTAGTTTACACAGGGTTGTCGTAGCGAGACTAAATACCTTAACTTAAAAATCCACCAAAAATAAACTAAAAAGCTGATAAAAATTCGCTTGACGCATTCCTAAGGAGCAATTTCCACTCATTCCAAATTAACAATGCAAGTGTAGACCAGTGTTCAAAGAAATAGTATCGTCAACAATTGAGAGATTTATTCCAAATAAATTAACAAACGACCGAGCTGATCCCCTTGCTACACAAAAAGGGTCAGAACACTGTTGCAGAAACAATGAAAGAAGCACGCCAGATTTAAACAAACGCGAAGACTCCAAGATTGCCGATCTTCTACAGAAGCTCGAAATTTAACACGGAATTCAGTGCGAAAGGCTTGTAACAGTTTCCACAACGAAAATGCAAGGAGATTCTGGACGTATGTAAAGTATGATAGCGGCAAGAGACAATCAGTGCTTTCTCTGCACGATAGTAATGGAAATACTATCAATTACAGTCTTGCTGAAGCAGAATTACTAAACACAGGCTTCCTAAATTCCTTCACCTAAGAAGACTAAGCAAGTATTCCAGAATTCGAATCAAGAACAGCTGTCACCATGAATAACTGACAAGTAGCCGGCCGTTGTGACCGAGCGGTTCTAGGCGCTACATTCTGGAACCACGCTGCAGCTACGATCGTAGGCTAGAATCCTGCTTCATGCGTGGATGTGTGTAACGTCCTTAAGTTAGTTAGGTTTAAGTCGTTCTAAGTCTAGGGGACATTAACGTCGATATGCAGCAGAATTTTGGAGCATATGTTGTATTCGAACATTACGAATTATCTCGAAGAGAACAGTTTGTTGAATGTTCAAATGTGTGAGAATTTCTAAGGGACAAAACTGCTGAAGTCATCGGTCCCTAGACTTACACACTACTTAAACTAATGCAAACCAACTCATGCTAAGAACAACACACACACCCGTGCCAGAGGGAGGACTCGAACCTCCGGCGGGAGGGGCCGTGCAGTCATTGACATGGCGCCTCGAACCGCGCGGCCCCTCAGCGCGGCTAACGGTTTGTTGACACACAGTCAATACGGATTTGGAAAACGTTCTTGTGAAACACAGTAGGTCTTCACACACGCGAAGTGGTGAGTGCTATTCACAAGGGATTTCAAATTTATTTCGTATTTCGAGATTTCCAGAGAACTTTTGACACTGTACCACACAAGCGGCGTGTAGTGTCGTTGCGTGCTTGTGGAATATCGTCTCAGCTATGTGACTGGATTCCTTATCTATGCTGGCCGGCGCGGCCGAAAGGTTCTAGGCGCTGCAGTCTGGAACAGCGCGACCGCTACGGTCGCAGGTTCGAATCCTGCCTCGGGCACGGATGTGTGTGATGTCCTTAGGTTGGTTAGGTTTAAGTAGTTCTAGGTTCTAGGGGACTGATGACCTCGTCCCATAGTGCTCAGAGCCATTTGAACCATCCTTATCTATGTAAACAGATTTAGGAGGCAATCTGAACAGCCGACTGAGGTTATCGCCTAGTAAAGCCATCAGAAGATCAAAACTAATTGCAAAACGATTTCGAAAAGATATCCGTATTTTCGAAAATAGGAAATTGACCCTAAATAATGAAAAGAGTGAGGTCACCTACACGAGTGCTGAAAGGAATCCATGAAACTTCGGTTACACGATAAATCAGTGTCTATTCTAAAGGCATTAAATTCAAGTAAATACCTTTTCATTACAATTACGAACAACTTAAATCCGAAAAGACACATAGAATATGTTGTGCGGAATGCAAACCAAAGACTGCCTTTATTGGCAGAACACTTATAAAATCTAACGGATCTACTAAGGAGACGGCCTACACTACACTTGTCCGTTCTCTTTCGGAGTAGTGCTGCGCGGTCTGGGATCCTTACCAGATAGGATTAACGGAGTACATCGAGAAAGGTCAAAGAAGCGCAATACGTTTTGTATCATCGCCAAGTAGGGGAGAGAGTGTCACTGCCATGATAAAGAATTTGGGGTGGACATCATAAAAACAAAGGCGTTCTTCGATGCGGCAGAATCTTCTCAAGGAATTTCACTCATCAACTTTCTGCTCCGAATGCAAAATTATTTTGTTGACGTTGACCTATATACGGAGAAACGGTCATTATAATAAAATAAGGGAAACCAGAGCTCGCACGGAAAGGAATATGTGTTCGTTTTCTCTGCGCCCTGTTCGAGATTGGAATAACTGTGAACTATTATGGAGGCGGTTCCATGCACCCTCTGCTAGGCATTTCAGTGTGATTTGCAGAGTATCAATGTAGATGTAGATGTAGATGTAGATGTAGATGTTATTGCTTTGTTCAAACAAACAATGACAAGAACTTTAAGATACGACATAACAGCAACATGTATGCTTTTCGGTAATTTATTATTTGTTGCTCGAAACTTTCAGCGTTCGTATGATTCATTACAGAGTCACTTTTTTCTTGCTGTGATTGAGATGAAACATTTCGGTTACAAGATCATTCGGAAATTTTCTAAATTTTGAAACAACACATATGCTTAGCTGACAAGCAGGTTTCATTTTACCACAGATCTGTACGATTCCCTATAAGATGGGTATATGTTGGTAAGGCTATCCTAGGGCGTGGTTACCTGCATGTCATGATACATTATGAAGATACGTTGACATATAATAGTGGTCAATTCTAACTTTGTCTTGAACTGTTTCATAACGTGTTTGGTCACTTGGCTCTTGTTGGCTACTTTGCAGCTACTTTTATGAAGCGAAATGACGTAGCGTCTCTTGTAGCTGTTGATATAGGCGAAAGCCATTTGCCGTCCAGAAAGCCTTTGAAAAGTAACCCTTTTAACAGTAGTATGTGTGAGTGGAGAGATTTACACATTTTCCTAAGCTTCGAAGCTGCTACTTCACATGAACCATGTGCACACGTCATTTTTTGTACAGCCATTCTACATATTTTATTCGCATCCCAAGTTTATCTATATATTATGGTTGTATCGTAAGTTTATCTAGGCAGCATAAACTATTTATATAAATATTATCAAAACTTCGAACAGTATTTAATGTTTTGTATGTATCCTATTTTTGTTTGCTGTTATTTTGTATACTGTGTTGAGCATTTATCTTTACAATGCGTAGCCAGCCTCATGCGTATAAGAATAAGATGTGTAACTACAAAACAAAAAATTAAGAATAAAAAATATGCAGAATTAGAAAATAAAAATTATAAAACAAAATAGAAAAATAGTAAAAAATAAAAACGTATGAAAAAATAAAAGCAAAAAGCGTCGTACAAACATGTGACCTTCGAGTGGTGGACATGCTTGCATGCTCTGAGGACACAGCATGCGATACTGGACAAGTTCAACCATCCCAAGTTGGTAATCGTAGAGGGGAAAGACTAACGGTGCCCAACTCAAAGAACATGGTAGAAAAGACAATAAAAAACTATACCGGGTCTGTCGTCGTCCGAGTCAACAAAAATATACATCGGTTGGCAAGCTGTGGCGGTCTAATGTCAGAATTGTGATACAGTAGAAGTTGGGACACACGAATGAAAAATGCTCTTACTGTAGCATATAAAAGGTGAGTACCTCCTGGGCAGAGCTAGGGATGCAGAAGAAGGAAAATTATCTGCCAGCTTCAAAGAAATTTAAATGGAAACGTCTTGACAGATTCACTCTTTTTTGAGTTAACCCTACATCCTCAGGGCAGTGAGCTATCTGAGCTGCAAGGTGTTAGTACACCTGATCTTGCAAAATTTCCTCATCCTGTGCAAAAACCCAGAATATTCGTCAGCCATACTAAACAATATATAGTACCATACACCTGAAGAGCATACATGTCATTTCTGAGAAAGTTTTTCTACAGGGGCAAAATTTCTGGGGCTGAATTTGCTACTGTTGGGATGAAAAAACATTTTATTCTTTCTTTTTTTGGGTGGGGGAGTTGATTTTTTTTCCTCGAAGGGACAATTTCTCCCCAAGCCCACCACCTGTTACATGTACAGTAAGAGGTGTAAGAGCAAACTTATGTGCTTCTAGGGAGTGGGATGTATCTACAATAAGAAGTATCCAAGATACGTGTTTGCTTGAACGAGTATATAGGATGTATCCCTGAGTGGGGATACATGCATCCTAAACTTCAATGACCAGTTGTATCATACCGCACGACAAGGCAAATCCCATTCGGGTAGACATGATGGCATGTTTCATGTTATATGACATCTTGTACGATGTTACTAGACTTGACATGACACATTATATTACATGGCATGTGTACTAATACTAACAAGTAAAAAATGGCAAGTATTTCAAGATATTTTGGTTTAAATGTCTCTGCATGTGCCACACAAGTAGAAAAGCTAGTCCCCTTCTTTTACATCCTTAAGTCTGCACTGGCCTTCCTTGCCTTTTTGGTACTATGATAGCATTTTTCATTCTGGCATTGTTATGTAAGATATCGTTCAGTCTTCCAGTCTTCCATCATTCGTTCTTGTGTAATGTTTACGTAGCCCCTCTCGGATGCAAGCAACTAAAGTCAACATGTAATAATAACAGGAACACGTATTTTCTTAACACGTAAACTACTGTTTCATGAATAATGTATGCTGTTACATCTTAATATCCGCATTGCCAGTCTATTTTGTAATTCACTTGATGGGTTTTGTAGATTTTTAGTTTATAAGTCTACAATCTGGATGACTGAGGGGTCTCTTTTTATAATATCAACCAAAACGATATTGCAGTGCTGGTACTGCTAAAAGCTGAAAGCAAGGGAAACTAGGTACGTAATTTTTTCCGAGGGAACGGAGCTTTACTGTATTGTTTAATGATCCCCTTGGGTAGAAAATTCCGTAAATAAAATAGTCCCCCATTCGGATATTCAGGAGAGGACTACTCAAGAGGATGACGACATTAGGAAATACAAAACTGGCGTTCTACTGATCGGAGAGTGGTATATTAGATCTCTTAGTAGGGGGGGGGGGGGTTAGATTAGAAGACCTAAAAATGGAAATGGAGCGGCTACAGTTAGATATTGTGAGGAAAAGTGAAGATTATTGGCAAGTGGAACAGGACTTTCGGACAGTTGAATACATGGTTATAGATACAAAATCAAGCAGGGGTAATGCAGGAGTCAGCTTAGTAATGAATAAGAGAATAGGAATGCTGGTAGGTAACTGTGAACAGTGCAGTGAACGCATTATTGTAACCAAGATACCAAGATAAACACGAAGCCCACACCCAACACAGTAGTACAAATTTATATGCCAACTAGCTCCACAGATGGTGAAGAAATCGCAGAAATATCCGATGAGATAAAATAAATTATTCAGATAGGTTAGGGAAACGAAAATTTTGTCATTGGAATTCGATAGCAGGAAAAGGAAGACAACGAAAACTTGTAGGTGAATATGGACGGGGCACAAGGAACGAAAGAAGAGCCGTCTGGTAGAATTCTGCGCATAGCACAATTCATTTATCACCAAGACCTGATTAGAGAATCGTTAAGAGACCTGGAGACACCAGGAGGTTTCAGATTTATTATACAATGGCAAGACAGAGGTTTAGGAATTAGATATTAAATTTCAGCATATTTCCAGGTTCAGGTATGGACTATGACGACAATTGACTTGCTATTAACTGTTAATTAAAACTGAAGAAATTGCAAAGAGGTAGGAAATTAAGGAGATGGGATCTGGATAAGGTGAAAGAGCCAAATAAACTGGTACATCTGCCTAATATCGTGTAGGGCCCCCGCGAGCACGCAGAAGTGCCGAAACACGACGTGGCCTGGACTCGACTGACGTCTAAAGTAGTGCTGGAGGGAAATGACACCAGGGCTGTCCATAAATCCGTAAGAGTACGAGGGCGTGGAAATCTCTTCTGAACAGCACGTTGAAAGGCATCCCAGCTATGCTCAATAGCGTTCATGTCTGGCGAGTTTGGTGGCCATCGGAAGTGATTCAACTCAGAAGAGAGTTTATGCAGACATTCTGTAGCAAATCTGGGCGTGTGGGGACTCACATTGCACTGCTTGAATTGCCCACGTCCGTCGGAATGCACAGTGAGTGGGTACGGGTGATCAGACATGATGCTTACGTACGTGTCACCTGACAGAGTCGTATCTAGACCTATCAGGTGTTCCGTATCACTCCAACTCCACACGTCCACACCATTACAGAGTCTCCACCAGCTTGAACAGTAGCCCATGCAGGGTCCATCGATTCATGAGGTTGTTTCCATACCCGTACACGTCCATCCGCTCGATACAATTTGGAACACGTTCCCAGTCATTTACAGTCCAATGTTAGTGTTGATGGGCCCAGGCGAGGCGTAAAGCGTTCTGTCGTGCAGTCTTAAGGATACACGAGTGGCCTTCGGCTCCTGAAAGCCCATATCGATGATGTTTCGTTGAATGGTTCACACACTGACACTTGCTGAGGACCCAGCATTGAAATCTCCAGCAATTTGCGGAAGGGTTGCACTTCTGTCGCGTTGAACGGTTGTCTTCAGTCGTCGTGGGTCCCGTTCTTGCAGGAACTTTTCCCGGCTGCAGCGATGTCGAAGGTTTGATTTTCTACCGTATTCCTGATATTCACGGTACACTCGTGAAATGGCCGTACGGGAAAATCTCCACTTCTTCGCTACCTCGGAGATGCTGCGTCCCATCGCACGTGCGTCGACTATAACACTACGTTCAAACTCACTTAAATCTTGGTAACCTGTCATTGTAACAGCAATAACCGATGTAACAACTGCGCCTGACTCTTTGTTTTTACACAGGTTTGTCTGCTGTTTACATATCTCTCAGTAAGCATGCCTATACCAGTTTCTTTGGCGCTTCAGTGTAGAACTTAACTGATGAAAGGAGAAAATATAAAAATGCAGTAAATGTAGTAGGTCGAACCCAATAAAAATGTCTAACAAATGAGACTGATAAGAAGTACTAGATTGTTAAGCAGAAATGGCTAAACAATCTTGTAAATGTAAGGTTTCTGAAGCGTATTTCAATATAGGAATGATAGATATCTCCTACAGGAATATTAAAGGAGCCTTTGGAGAAAATAGAAGCAGTAGTATAAACATCAAGAGCGCAGACTCAAAACCGGTCCTAAGCAAAGAAGAGAAAGCTGCAATGTGGAAGGAGTATACAGAGGGTCCGTACAAGGGAGATGAACTTGAAGGCAGTGTTACAGAAACAGAGGAGTACTTAGGTGAAGATGAGATGGGAGAAAGGAATATGAGAGACCACTGAAAGTCTTGAGTGGGAACAAAGCCTCGGGGGTAGACGACATTCTGTCAGAACAACTAATAACCTTGGGAGAACAGCCATGACAAAACACCGCCTCTGCTGTGCAAAATATATGAGACAGGTGAAGTACCCTTAGACTTCAAGAAGAATATAATAATTCAAATTTCAAAGAGAGCAGGAGCTAACATATTTGGATATCACCGAACTATCAATTTCTTAAGTTATAGTTGCAAAGTACAAACACGAATTCGTTATAGAAGAATGGAAAAACTGGTAGAAGCCGACCTCGGGGAGGGCAAATTTGGAATCCGAAAAAATGTAAGAACACAAGGAGCAAATTCGTAGCAGAGGAGCAAACTATAGGAGACTTTTTTAAGCAGTGCATTTTACAGTGATCTGAGGACCCTACACCAAGTGACTACGAGTGCTCTGGGCTAGTCGCCAAGTGCCATAATTTCCGTTTGGTTGTACATACAGGGTGTTCGAAAATTCACGTTGCAGGTTGCCAGTACTTCTTATGCAGGAGAGTGGACAGGTAATATTTTCATCCAGAACCCATGTCTGTGAACGTACCGTTCCCGTGCTAAAACCCTTTGAACACATATTGGTCACGCGAACACTTTTACAAGTAACTGATTAGACGTGACCCAGCACATCACTTGTTTTACACCACCACAGTCACGCCTGCTAGCGGTGATGGTACCATTTCTCTAAGCCGTTGCGTAATTGTGGGTAAAAGGGTGTGCGATAGAGTCGGACGTTGTGGAAAAAATCGTGACAAAGACGAAGGGCAGCTCTTCCAATACTATTCGGAAGCATGATGTCTATGTATTCTGTAAACGTGTACTCAAGCATGTTGCTCTAACACTCAGAGACATGTGAATGGGGCTCGACCAGGTCAGGGAGGTAAGACAGACGTCAAGTGACTTCAGTCGATCCGACGTATTTACCCCTCACCATGATACCCTGTTGCATACCTACCTAGGAAACAAATTTTTAGACGGCTGTAGCACGGAAACGGTACGTTTCGGAAAATTAGCTCCTATTCAGAATACGAGTATGTACTCACTCCCCCCTACAAGTCCTACAACTTGTAACGGCTATTTCCGAACACCATATTTATATACAGGGTGTTTCTTTTAACTTTAGACAGCTAAATATCTCGTAAAACACGCATCGTACGGCAACATTTCTAGGTGACAAGTTAATATTAGTAAAGGGGACATTTGTCTGTCCTAAAGCTAGCCACTCCTAACCTCCGCTCGTGTTTGTGAGGAATCTACACTCCTGGAAATTGAAATAAGAACACCGTGAATTCATTGTCCCAGGAAGGGGAAACTTTATTGACACATTCCTGGGGTCAGATACATCACATGATCACACTGACAGAACCACAGGCACATAGACACAGGCAACAGAGCATGCACAATGTCGGCACTAGTACAGTGTATATCCACCTTTCGCAGCAATGCAGGCTGCTATTCTCCCATGGAGACGATCGTAGAGATGCTGGATGTAGTCCTGTGGAACGGCTTGCCATGCCATTTCCACCTGGCGCCTCAGTTGGACCAGCGTTCGTGCTGGACGTGCAGACCGCGTGAGACGACGCTTCATCCAGTCCCAAACATGCTCAATGGGGGACAGATCCGGAGATCTTGCTGGCCAGGGTAGTTGACTTACACCTTCTAGAGCACGTTGGGTGGCACGGGATACATGCGGACGTGCATTGTCCTGTTGGAACAGCAAGTTCCCTTGCCGGTCTAGGAATGGTAGAACGATGGGTTCGATGACGGTTTGGATGTACCGTGCACTATTCAGTGTCCCCTCGACGATCACCAGTGGTGTACGGCCAGTGTAGGAGATCGCTCCCCACACCATGATGCCGGGTGTTGGCCCTGTGTGCCTCGGTCGTATGCAGTCCTGATTGTGGCGCTCACCTGCACGGCGCCAAACACGCATACGACCATCATTGGCACCAAGGCAGAAGCGACTCTCATCGCTGAAGACGACACGTCTCCATTCGTCCCTCCATTCACGCCTGTCGCGTCACCACTGGAGGCGGGCTGCACGATGTTGGGGCGTGAGCGGAAGACGGCCTAACGGTGTGCGGGACCGTAGCCCAGCTTCATGGAGACGGTTGCGAATGGTCCTCGCCGATACCCCAGGAGCAACAGTGTCCCTAATTTGCTGGGAAGTGGCGGTGCGGTCCCCTACGGCACTGCGTAGGATCCTACGGTCTTGGCGTGCATCCGTGCGTCGCTGCGGTCCGGTCCCAGGTCGACGGGCACGTGCACCTTCCGCCGACCACTGGCGACAACTTCGATGTACTGTGGAGACCTCACGCCCCACGTGTTGAGCAATTCGGCGGTACGTCCACCCGGCCTCCCGCATGCCCACTATACGCCCTCGCTCAAAGTCCGTCAACTGCACATACGGTTCACGTCCACGCTGTCGCGGCATGCTACCAGTGTTAAAGACTGCGATGGAGCTCCGTATGCCACGGCAAACTGGCTGACACTGACGGCGGCGGTGCACAAATGCTGCGCAGCTAGCGCCATTCGACGGCCAACACCGCGGTTCCTGGTGTGTCCGCTGTGCCGTGCGTGTGATCATTGCTTGTACAGCCCTCTCGCAGTGTCCGGAGCAAGTATGGTGGGTCTGACACACCGGTGTTAATGTGTTCTTTTTTCCATTTCCAGGAGTGTACATTATGAAGATACTTTGACATTTTATAGTGGTCAATTCTAACTTTGTCTGTGAACTGTTTCATAACGTGTTCGGTCACGTGGCTCTTGTAGACTACTTTGGTTCAAATGGCTCTGAGCACTATGAGACTTAACTTCTGAGGTCATCAGTCCCTTGAACTTAGAACTACTTAAACCTAACTAACCTAAAGACATCACACACATCCATGCCCGAGGCAGGATTCGAACCTGCGACCGGAGCGGTCGCGCGGTTCCAGACTGTAGCGCCTAGAACCGCTCGGCCACCCCGACAGGCGTTGACTACTTTGCAGCTACTTTTATCAAGCAAAATGACGTAACGTCTCTTGTTGCTGTTGAAATAGGCTAAAGCCATTTCCCGTCCAGAGAGCCTTTGACAAGTAACCCTTTTTAACAGTAGTATGTGTGAGTGGAGAGATTTACACATTTTCCTAAGCTTCGAAGCTGCTACTTCACATGAACCATGTGCACACGTCATTTTTTACAGGCATTCTACATTTTTGTTCGCATCCTAAGTTTATCTATATATTATGGTTGTATCGTAAGTTTATCTAGTCAGCATAAACTATTTATATAAATATTATCAAAAACTTCGAACAGTATTTAATGTTTTGTATGTGTCCTAGTTTTGTTTGCTGTTGTTTTGTATACTGTGTTGAGCATTTATCTTTACAATGCGTAAATAGCCTCATGCGTATATGAATAAGTTGTGTAACTACAAAACAAAAAATTAAGAATAAAAAATATGCAGAATTAGAAAATAAAAATTATAAAACAAAATAGAAAAGTAGTAAAAAATAAAAACGTATGAAAAAAAAGCAAAATCCGTCGTACAAGCATGTGACCTTGGAGTGGTAGTCATGCTTGTATGCTCTGAGGACACAGCATGCGACACTGGACAAGTTCAACCATCACAGGTTGGTAATCGTAGAGGAGAAAGACTAACGGTGCCCAACTCAAAGAACATTGTAGAAGAGACTATAAAAAAACGTATTCCGGGTCGGTCGTCGTGCGAGTCAACAAAAATATACATCGGTTGGCAAGCTGTGGCGGTCTAATGTCAGAATTGTGATACAGTAAAAGTTGGGACACACGAATGAAAAATGCTCTTACTGTTGCATAAAAAAGGTGAGTACCTCCTGGGCAGAGTTAGGGCTGCAGAAGAAGGAAAATTATCTGCCAGCTTCAAAGAAATTTAAATGGAATCGTCTTGACATATTCACTCTTTCTTGAGTTAACCCTACATCCTCAAGGCAGTGAGCTATCTCAGCTGAAAGGTGTTGGTACACCTGATCTTGCAAATGTTCCTCATCCTGTGCCAAAATCCAGAATATTCGTCAGCCGTACTAAATAATATATAGTACTATACGCCTGAAGAGCATACACATAATTTCTGAGAAAGTTTTTCTACAGGGACAAAATTTCTGGTGCTGGGTTTGCTACTGTTGGGATGAAAAAACGTTTTATTCTTTATTTTTTTGAGTGGGGGAGTTGGTGTTCTTCCTCGAAGGGACAATTTCTCCCCAAGCCCACCACCTGTTACATGTACGGTAAGAGACGTAAGAACAAACTTATGTGCTTCTAGGGAGTGGGATGTGTCTACAGTGGGAAGTATCTTAGATACGTGTTTGCTTGTACGAGTATATAGGATGTATCCCCGAGTGGGGATGCATGCATCCTAAACTTCAATGACCAGTTGTATCATACCGCACGACAAGGCAAATGACATTCTAGTAGACATGATGACATGTTTCATGTTATATGACATCTTGTACGATGTTACTTGACTTGACATGACACATTATATTACATGGCATGTGTACTAATACTAACAAGTAAAAAATTGCGAGTATGGCAACATATTTTGATTTAAATGTCTCTGAATGTGCCAGACAAGTAGAAAAGCTAGTCCCCTTCTTTTACATCCTTAAGTCTGCACAGGCCTTCCTTGCCTTTTTGGTACTATGATAGCATTTTTCAATGTGGCATTGTTATGTGAGATATCGTTCAGTCTTCCAGTCTCCCATCATTCGTCCTTGTATAATGTTTACGTAGCCCCTCTCGGATGCAAGCAACTAAAGTCAACATGTAATAATAACAGGAACACGTATTTTCTTAACACGTAAACTACTGTTTCATGAATAATGTATGCTGTTACATCTTAATATCCCCATTGCTTGTCTATTTTGTAATTCACTTGATGGGTTTTGTAGATTTTTAGTTTATAAGTCTACAATCTGGATGACTGAGGTATCTCTCTTTAAAATAACCGAAACGATATTGCAGTGCTGGTACTCCTAAAGGCTGAAAGCAAGGGGAAACTAGATACGTAATTTTTCCCGAGGGTACGGAGTTTTACTGTATTGTTTAATGATGATGGCATCCCCTTGCGTAGAAAATTCCGTAAATAAAATAGTCCCCCATCCGGATACTAAGGAGAGGACTACGCAAGAGGAAGCCGACATCAGGAAATACAAAACTGGCGTTCTACGGATCGGAGAATGGTATGTTAGTTCTCTAAGTAGGGGGAGGTAGGTTAGAAAACCTAAAAAGGGTAATGAAGCGGCTACAGTTAGATATTGTGAGAATAAGTGAAGATTATTGGCAAGTGGAACAGGACTTTTGGACAATTGAATACATGGTTATAGATACAAAATCAAGTAGGGAGAATGCAGGAGTCAGCTTAATAATGAATAAGAAAATAGGAATGCTGCTAGGCAACTGTGAACATTGCAGTGAACGCATTATTGTAACCAAAATACCAAGATAGACACGAAGCCCACACCCACCACAGTACTACAAATTTATATGCCAACTAGCTCCGCAGATGGTGAAGAAATCGCAGAAATATACGATGAGATAAAAGAAATTATTCAGATAGATTAGGGAAACGAAAATTTCGTCATTGGAATTCGATAGCAGGAAAAGGAAGAGAACGAAAACTTGTAGGTGAATATGGACTGGGGAAAAGGAACGAAGGAGGAAGCCACCTGGTAGAATTCTGCGCATAGCACAATTCATTTACCACCAAGACCTGGTTTGGGAATCGTTAAGAGACCTGGAGACACCAGGAGGTTTCAGATTTATTATACAATAGCAAGACAGAGGTTTACCAATTAGATATTAAATTTCAGCATATTTCCAGGGGCAGGTATGGACTCTGACGACAATTGACTTGTTATTAACTGTTAATTAAAACTGAAGAAATTGCAAAAAGGTAGGAAATTAAGGAGATGGGATCTGGATAAGGTGAAAGAGCCAAATAAACTGGTACATCTGCCTAATATCGTGTAGGGCCCCCGCGAGCACGCAGAAGTGCCGAAACACGACGTGGCCTGGACTCGACTGACGTCTAAAGTAGTGCTGGAGGGAAATGACACCAGGGCTGTCCATAAATCCGTAAGAGTACGAGGGCGTGGAAATCTCTTCTGAACAGCACGTTGAAAGGCATCCCAGCTATGCTCAATAGTGTTCATGTCTGGCGAGTTTGGTGGCCATCGGAAGTGATTCAACTCAGAAGAGCGTTTATGCAGACATTCTGTAGCAATTCCGGGCGTGTGGGGCGTCACATTGCACTGCTTGAATTGCCCACGTCCGTCGGAATGCACAGTGAACACGAGTGGACACAGGTGATCAGACATGATGCTTACGTACGTGTCACCTGACAGAGTCGTATCTAGACATATCAGGTGTTCCGTATCATTCCAACTGCACACGTCCACACCATTACAGAGTCTCCTCCAGCTTGAACAGTAGCCCATGCAGGGTCCATCGATTCATGAGGTTGTTTCCATACCCCTACACGTCCATCCGCTCGATACAATTTGAAACATGTTCCCAGTCTTCTACAGTCCAATGTTAGTGTTGATGGGCCCAGGCGAGACGTAAAGCGTTCTGCCGTGCAGTCTTACGGATACACGAGTGGCCTTCGGCTCCTGAAAGCCCATATCGATGATGTTTCGTTGAATGGTTCGCACACTGACACTTGCTGATGGCCCAGCATTGAAATCTGCAGCAATTTGCGGAAGGGTTGCACTTCTGTCACGTTGAACGGTTCTCTTCAGTCGTCGTGGGTCCCGTTCTTGCAGGATCTCTTCGCGGCTGCAGCGATGTCGGAGTTTTGATTTTCTACCGTATTCCTGATATTCACGGTACACTCGTGAAATGGCCGTACGGGAAAATCTCCACTTCTTCGCTACCTCGGAGATGCTGCGTCCCATCGCACGTGCGTCGACTATAACACTACGTTCAAACTCACTTAACACCTGCCTATGTAATAGCAGTAACCGATCTAACAGCTGCGCCACTGCCTATACCAGTTGCTTTAGCGCTTCAGTGTAGGACTTAATGGATCAAAGGAGAAAATAAAAAAATGCAGTAAATGTAGTAGGTCGAACCCAATAAAAATGTCTAAAAAATGAGATTGATAAGAAGTAGAGATTGTTAAGCAGAAATATCTAAAAGGTTAATGTAAGGTTTCAGAAGCGTATTTCAATATGGGAAAGATAGATACCTCCTACAGGAATATTACAGGGGCCTTTGGAGAAAAGAGAAGCAGTTGTATAAACATCAAGAGCGCAGACTCAAAACCGACCCTAAGCAAAGAAGAGAAAGCTGAAATGTGGAAGGAGTATACAGAGGGTCCGTATAAGGGAGATGAACTTGAAGGCAGTATTACAGAAACAGAAGAGTACTTAGATGAAGATGAGATGGGGAAAAGGAATATGAGAGATCAGTGAAAGTCTTGGGTGAGAACAAAGCCTCGGGGGTAGACGACATTCTGTTGGCTCAAAATGGCTCTGAGCACTATGGGACTCAACTGCTGAGGTCATTAGTCCCCTAGAACTTAGAACTAGTTAAACCTAACTAACCTAAGGACATCACACACATCCATGCCCGAGGCAGGATTCGAACCTGCGACCGTAGCGGTCTCGCGGTTCCAGACTGCAGCGCCAGAACCGCGCGGCCACTTCGGCCGGCTACGACATTCTGTCAGAACAACTAATAACCTTGGGAGAACAGCCACGACAAAATACCCCCCTCTGATGTGCAAAATATATGAGACAGATGAAGTATCCCTCAGACTTCAAGAAGAATATAATAATTCCAATTTCAAAGAAAGCAGGAGCTAACAGATTTGGATATTACCGAACTATCAATTTATTAAGTTGTAAGTGCAAAATACAAACACGAATTCGTTATAGAAGAATGGAAAAACTGGTAGAAGCCGACCTCGGTGAGTACAAATTTGGATTCCGGAAAAATGTAAGAACACAGGAAGCAATAGTGGATCTATGTCTCCTCTGAGAAGACAGGGTAAGGAAGGCAAACCTATGTTTATAGCGTTTGTAGACTTAGAGAATGCTTTTGGCAACGTTGATTGGAATACTGTGTTTGAGATTCTGAAGGTGGCAGGGTAAAATACATGAAGCCAAAGTCTGTTACAACTTGTACAGAAACCAGACAATTGTTATAAGAGTTGATGGGTATGAAAGGGAAACAGCGACTGATAAGGCAGTGAAGTGCTTTGTAGCCTACTCTCGATGATATTCAATCTGTACAATGAACAAACAGTGAAGAAAACCGAAGAAAACTTTTTAGTAGGAATTAAAGATCAGAAATAAGAAATAAAAACTTTTAAGTTATCCTATGACACTGTAACTCTGTCAGAGACAGCAAAAGAGTTGGAAGAGCAGTTGAATGGTATGGACAGTGTCTCGATATAAGAAGAACATCAAGAGAGGCAAAACGAGGATAATGGAATGAACTCGAACTAAATCAGATGACGCTGAGGGAATTAGGTTCGGAAACGAGACACATAATGTAATAGATGTGTTTTGCTATTTGGGCACCGAAATAACTAATGATTGCCGCAGTAGAGAGGATATAAAATGCAGACTGGCAATGGCAAGAAAATGGTTTCGAAGGAAGAGAAATTTGTGAATATCGAATACAGATATACTTGTCAGGAAGTATTTTCTGAAAGTATTTGTATGGAGTGTAACTAGGTATGGAAGTGAAACATGGATGATAAACACTTTAAACAAGATGACAATAGAAGTTTTTGAAGTTTGGTGCTACAGAAGAATGCTGAGGATTAGATGGGTTGATGACATAACTAATGAGGAAGCATTGAACAGAACTGGGGAGAAAAGAAATTTGCGGCATAACCTGACTAGTAGAAGGAATCGGTCGATAGACACATACTGAGACGTCAAGGGATCGCCAGTTTAGTAGTGGAGGAAAGCGTGGGGGATAAACATTGTAGAGGGTGACCAAGAAGTGAATACTGTAAGCAGATTCAGAGGGATGTAGTTTTCAGTGGTTATTCGGAGATAAAGAGCCTTTCACAGGGTAAAGCACCCTGGAGAGCTGCATAAGACCGGTCTTCAGACTGAGGACCACAACAATGACAGCAAGTCTGCCTTGCATGTTACACTTGTTAGAATAGTTTAATTATCTGAAACAATCACATATTATTCTAACAAATAAACAGATAAAAGAGTTGTTTCGGGCGACATTTGCCACACTGACAACGTGGTTTACGCAGGGGTGGGATGGAACCACTGCCTGTGTTTTATGAACTGAGGATGGTCGATATCGGCCGAAACAGGTCATTTGGTAGGAATAAATTTAATTGTGCTGGATAGTTAAATTATTCTAAAAGTAACTAATTACTTGATCCTATATCGATAGATATGTCAACCTTCCCTTTGTTCGTACAATGTTAAGGACTAAACGAAGAAAATGTAAGACTCATCTCAGCTTTCCCAGCTGTTAATTCCAGTTTCCGTTGCTTACCAACTATCCCATATTTTCATAAGCCTTTAGTTAGATGGAATTTCATGCACCAATTATCTGTTGTAATTTACATTGCTAGCAGATAATCTAAGCAAGAAAGCATATGAGATAAACTTGCTCTCCGACGTACGATGTGCTACAAGAGATACCAACAACCAGTCTGAAATCACGCATGCCACCCCGGTTAGTTCAGAAAGTATCAGTTCTTTCGACTTCCATGTGAGAAACATCCGGCCAGCAATGCTCACCTGGTTCAAGAAGAAGGTTGAAGAATTCCAAATACCATATTAAATCTGGCCCAAGATTAGGACAGGTCAAGGGAGATTTAGTTATACCTTGAAGAAGTGGTCTCTCCGTTTGTTTCTGACTGCAACTTCGTAGCAGAACAGCAAACTATAGGACACCTTTTTAAGCAGTGCATTTTACAGTGATCTGAGGACTCTACACCAAGTGACTACGAGTGCTCTGGACTACTTGCCAAGTGTCATCATTTCCGTTTGGTTGTATATACAGGGTGTTCGAAAATTCACGTTGCAGGTTGCCAGTGCGTCTTACGCAGGAGGGTGGACAGGTAATATTTTCACCAGAACCCATGTCTGTAAACGTACCGTTCCCGTACTAAAACCATTTGAAAACATATTGGTGACGCGAACACTTTTACAAGTGACTGATTAGTCGTGACCCAGCACATCACTTGTTTTACAACACCACAGTCACGCCTGCTGGCGGTGATGGTACCATTTCTCTAAGCCGTTGCGTAATTGTAGGTAAAAGTGAATGCGATAGAGTCGGATGTTGTGGAAAAAATCGTGATAAAGGCAAAGGGTAGCTCTTCCATTACTATTCAGAAGCATGATGTCTATGTATTCTGCAAACGTGTACTCAAGCACGTTGCTCTAACACTCAGAGGCATGTGAATGAGGCTCGACCAAGTAAGGGAGGTAAGACAGACGTCAAATGACTTCAGTCGATCCGACGTAAGTACCCCTCACCATGATACCCTATTGCATAGCCACCTAGCAAACATGTTTTTAAACGGCTGTAGCACGGAAATGGTACGTTTCCGGAAATTAGCTCCTATTCAGAATACGAGTATGAACTCACTCCCCTCTACAAGTCCTAGAACTTGTAACGGCTATTTCCGAACACCATATATATATACAGGGTGTTTTTTTTTACTTGAGACAACTAAATATCTCGTAAAACACGCATCGTACGGAAAAAATTTCTAGGTGAAAAGTTAATATTAGTAAAAGGGACATTTGTTTGTGCTAAAACTAGCCACTCCTAACCACCTCTCGTGTTTGTGAGGAATCTAGTTTATATTTTCAAACGAGAAGCACCCCCCCCCCCCATTTTTATTTGCTATTCGGATTCTAAACCAAAAAATACTTGCGGTTTTTTTGAAGCCATTCTTTCCCATTCGTGGTAGACGGCGCTGTAATCGACAAATATAAAGTGTGCTTTTTTGCTATTACTTGGCCATACATTTCATTTACGGTGTAAATGAAAACCTTTGTGTTCTAACAGTTCGTATTTATGTTCGAAATTTACTCTTGTGTTCCATGTTTGTTTGTGCAGTACAATACGGTTAGCCATTTCGAAGTCTGCCTAGAAGCTAAGTTTAGCATGATCGCGGAACAACGAAATGAATGTAATAGCTCTCTGTTCCCATCGCAATGCTTGATTTCGGTGAATCCCCATGCCTCTTACCACTGGGTTGCCTCATCTCGTTGAGTATCCACGGCACATGAGCCTGTCACATTCACTTCATGGACATTTTACGTTATTTCAGAGGTTGTGGTTCGTATTCCATCGATAGCAGCACAGCTGGCAGTGCGAGAGTTACGGGGATTGGATGGAAACACACCGGTATCAGTCACTCTGGTGGTGGGGTTCGCAGGTAGTCACCCAAATCAATCATTCCGATGGTATCGGGACTCACCAAAAGCAACCCTATAGTAACATAAAACTACGTCACCGTACAAGTAGCTTACCTGCCAGAAATGTCAAGGCCTAACCATACTACTTGTGCTGTACAATCACATATGCAACTCTCAAATAACGTTGAACATAAGCATCAACCAAGAGAACATACAGGTTTACATTTACATCGTAAACGAAATGTAGAATCAAATGCATCGGTTCCTAATTGCAAAAACAGGCACACATGATATTTTTCGATTACGGCGCACCTACCACGAATGGAAAACAATCCCTTCAGTAAACCGTACGTATTTTTTGGCGTAGAATCCGGATGTGCTAAAAAATTGGGATTTCCCATTTGAAAATACGAAGTTGACCCCGCCCACGTAGGAAGAGTGATTAGGAGAAAGCCATTTGCAGGAGAGATTGAGGTCAACATTACAAATACAAACTTTTAACCTAGAACACTTTTTTCGTGCGATGAGTTGTTTCCAAGATAGTTTTGTCAAGTTAAATTGAAACGGAAAAAATAGCCATACCAAGAAGGAATTTGCCACATAAACGGAAGTTAGTAGGCGTGTTTCTACATATGAAAGATGACATTTATTCTAAAGTTCGCCCCAGTCGCGTAGGAGTGCCGCTACTAACGCCACTGTAAGGATGCAAATCAGTTTTAGCTGCTGGTAAACCTTTCGGGACGTGGGGTCGTGGTCCCAGAAACTCTTCCGTTCCTGAAGTTTCGTCCAGGACTGCGTTTGGTTTGCTCAGGTTTTGCTTTAAATACTCGCTGTAACGGTCATGGGCGTTAGTTGCCTTTAAGACTGGACGTGGTGACTCGATGTTTATCAGTAATGCCTTTAAGGCGACTAAGATTCCATTTTCATCACTTCTTCGTTTTTGAACGAGAGCGTCATCCACAACCAGCGTTAACCGAACCTATATTTACGGATCAAGTGCAGCAGACGTGGATCTCAACATCGCAAACCAACAATAGGCACCTGTAAAACACACTGCAGGTTCGTTTTGATGCTCATATTCAACATTCTGGAAGGTACACCGGTTATTAATGTACCAGCGTTTCACTTTTGCAGTGGCTTATCTCATGCGTACATTAGTTTGTTGTTTTGCGTTGTTAATCACTTACATGCCATCTGGCAAATGTATTCCCCAGAACTTTCAGTTCTCTGCTTTACTTACTTTTCGGTGTTGCGATTTTTTCCCTTTACCATATATAGTGTGTGAGTGTGCTACACATATGATAACGACGCGCCGAGTATCCGCGCAGTCTGAGCGCGTCTTGTCACGGCCCGCGCGACTCCCTCCCCGTCGGAGGTTCGCGTCCTCCCTCAGGCATGGGTGTGTGTGTTGTCCTTAGCAGAAGTCAGTTTAAGTTAGATTAAGTAGTGCGTAAGCCTAGGGACCGATGACCTCAGCAGTTTGGTCTCATAATCCTTACCACAAATTTCCAAATTCCAACGTACGGTGGTACCACCACTTGTCATTTCCTTTCCTGTTTCACTCACAAATAGAGCGAGTTAAAATTAATGTCCACATGCGTCCATGCGAGCCCTGATTTCTCGTATCTTATTTTCGTGGTCCATAGGCGAAATGTTTGTCACCGGCAGTAGACCCGTTGTGGGGTCAGCTTCAGATTCCAGTCTTCTATTTTTCTCAATAACGTTCCTAGGAAAGAACGTCGCCTTCCCTCCGGGGATTCCATTTTAGATTTCCGAAGCATCTCCGTAGGTCCTGCGTGTTGTTCGAACCTACTGGTAACATGGGGCGCAGCCCGCCTCTGAACTGCTTGGATGTCTGACTTTAATCCCACGTGGTAAGGATCCCAAACAATCGAGCAGTAATGAAGAATATGTTGCACTAGCGTCCTATGTAGAGACGAATCACAGTTCCCCAAGATTCTTCCAATAAACAGCAGCCGACCGATCACCTTTCCTACCACAATCCGCACATGTTCGTTCCAAGTCATATCGCTTTGTAGCATTACCCCCACACATTTAAACGACGTCACCGTGACCTGGGACACTACCAGTGCTGTATCCCAACATCAAGGGTTTGTTTCTCATACTCAACTGCATTGCCTTCGATTGTTCTACGTTTAGAGACAGCTACTATTCATCACACCAACTAGAAAATTTTTCTAAGCCGTCTTGTATCCTCTTACAGTCACTCTAATCTGACGCCTTCCGTACACCACAGCATTATCAGCAAACAACCGTAGATTGCTACCCACCCTCTCCGCCACACCATTTATGTATACAGAAAATATAGCGACCCTATCACACTTCCCTGGGGCACTTCCGACGATACCCTTGTCTCTGATGAGCACTCGCCGTCGAGGTCAACATACTGGGTTGTCTTACTTAGGAAAACTTCCGGCCACTCACATATGTGGGAAACTGTTCCGTATTCTCATAGCTTCGTTAAACATCTGAAGTGGAAAACCGTGTCATAAGCTTTCCGAAAATCTAGAAACGTGGAACATGCCTGTTGTCCTTCTTCCATAATTCGCAGTACATCATGTGAGAGCTGAGTTTTGCACGAGTGATGATTTCTATAACCATGCTGAATCGTGAACATAAGCTTATTGGTCTCAAGAAAGTTTATTATATTCGAAATGAGAACATGTTCCAGGATTCTGCTGCAAGCCAATGTGAAGGATATTGGTCTGCAATTTTGCTGGCCCGTTCTCTTCGTTCTCTTACCCTCCTGATACACAGGAGTCAGCTGCGCTTTTTCCAGTCGCTTGGGACTTTGCGCAGGGTGAGAGATTCACGATAAATACAAATAAGGGACCAGTGTCTTAGCGTACTCTTTGTAAAACCGAATTGGGATTCCATCCGGGCCTGGTGAGTTATTTTTTTTTCATCTCTTTCAGTTGTTTCTCTACGCCAAGGATGCTTATTACTATGTCGCCCGTATCGGAGTCTGTATGTACGACTCCACTTAAACGCGAGATTGAAAACTTCGGGTTTAGTTTTGCTATCTTCAAGTGCCACGTCAGACAGGTCAACAAGGCACTGAATTGTAGCCTTAGCCCCGCTTAGCGATGTTTCTCGGCTTTCCGCCCATATCTTTTGCCAGGGTGGTGGTGGTGGTAGTTGTATCCTTCGCGCATAGATCTTTTCACGGAGGCACGAATGAATGTTAACCTTTGTCTGTCGCCATTAGCGTGTTCTCTTTCGAACCGAAAGCAACAGCCGTTGTTGTCTTAGCATTTTCTGAATTTCGTTGTTAAACCACGGTTGCTCTTTTCCGTCCGTATTCCACTTACAAGGACCATAATTCTCCAGACTACGATTTACAAACTGTTTAAGTTTCGGGGATAATTTTTCTGCATCTATCTCACTAGAACTAAGTGATTCCAGTCTAAGTGAGATGCTGACAACTTCTTACCTGCTCCTTCTAGAAGAAACGTTCTTCTAACTTTCTTGACTGATTTATTAACTTTTACACCATAGTTGCTATAATGACCTCTATATTGACGTTTTCAATAAGGTCCGGCCTCTTTGTAGCTGCGATGTCTAAGAAATTTCAACTGCGTGTGGGCTATCAAACTAACTGCTCAAGCTTGATTTCAGCATACGTGATCAAAAGTACTTCGCAAGACTGTTAAACTTGATAATGGCCAATCCACAACCCGCAAGAAATTCACAGCTGTCCATTGAAATTGCAATCCCAGGAAGATCAGTAAATAACTAAGTTGTACTTACTTTGCGTAAACGCAAGAGCAGCAAGAAAACAGGATGAAATTTGCTGGTGATCAGGGATTAAAGAGTACGATCTATACAGAGCTCCCATCTCAGTCAGCAATAATAGTTATAACACGATTCCACGTAGAGCTTAACTGAGCTTGGATGGAAGATATTGGTACCTCATCCCGTGCTACCTCAGCTCAGTGCCAGAGAACATCGATCATTCCAACTGTCAACTGGTGGCGTACTTAGTCGCTCGTCAGCTCGTGACCAGATATTTTCAATCTAGAGAACTTATTGGCAGGGGAAAATACTAACACTTTTTATTATACTTCATATATTAACGGACAGGAGACGACGTGTAGTGTTTACTGATTTATTTTCGTCTGCATTCAGAGATATACATAATACAGAGATAAATAACAAACAGAGAACTTATTCAGTCATCAACAGCCTCGCCAACCTAGTCACTCTTAAGTTGGGTGATCGTCTGCACCGGCCGACCGGCCGACCAAAGTTTGAAGGATTGAGGTCCGCCCTATTCCACATTTCCCTGGACTTATTTCAATAGTGCGGGTTCTCTTCCACATATGCTTCAACTGTCAGATAAAGAGTACAATACCGCCAACTCGGTATTTCTCAGTTTTCCTGTGAGGACGGTGGTATTCATAAACTTTCCTCAATTCGAGGAGATAATGTTTCTTCCATCTCTTCATGAAGTTATTTTGCAGTTTTTCTGCTAGTTTCGCATCTCTTCCAAGATTATTGTGTATACGAGATTCAAGAGCAGTGGCTAATGAAGTCAACCGCTCTCCAGTCTAGAAATGCCTTCGTGTCAGTATTTCCCAGTCGCACTGTGTGGTCGATCGCGAGCTGATGGCAGCACCTAGACTGAAGCGCCAAAGAAACTGGTGTAGGCACGCGTCTTCAAATACAGAGATACGTTAACAGGCAGAATACGGCCATATGGTCGGCAACGCCTGTATAGGACAAAATGTGTCTGGCACACTTGTTAGATCGGTTATTGCTGCTGCAATGGACCGTTATAAGACTTACGTCAGTTTGAACGTGGTGTTACAGTCGGTGCACAAGCGGTGGGACACAGCATTTCAGAGGTAGCGATGAAATGTGAATTATCGTGTGCGACCATTTCATGAGTGTACCGTGAATATCAGGAATCGAGTAAAATATCAAATCTCTGGCAGCGGTGTGGCCAGAGAAAGATCCTGCAAGAACAGGACTAATAACGACTGAAGAGAATCGTTCAAAGTGACAGGACTGCAACCCTTCCGGAAATTGCTGCAGATTTCAATGCTGGGCCATCAACAAGTGTCAATGTGACAACCATTCAACAAAACATCATCGATAAGGGCCTTTGGAGCCAAAGGCACACTCGTGTATCCTTGATGACTACACGACACAAAGTTTTATGCCTCGCCTGGGCTCGTCAACACCGACATTGGACTGTTGATGACTGGAAATATGTTGCCTGGTCAGACGACACTCGTTTCAAATTGTATCGAGCGGATGGACATGCATTGGTATGGAGAAAACCTCATGAATCCTTGGACCCTGCACGTCAGCAGGGGACTGTTCAATCTGGTGGACGCTCTGTAATGGTCTGTGGTGTGCGCAGTTGGAGTGGTATCGGACCCTTGATACGTCTGGATATGACTCTGACAGGTGACACGTACGTAAGCACCGTGTCTGAACACCTGTATCCATTCGTATCCACTGTGCTTTCCGACGGACTTGGGAAATTGCAACAGGACAATACGACAACCCACTCGTCCAGAATTGCTACAGAGTGGCACCGGGAACACTCTTCTGAGATTAAACACTTCCTCTGGCCACCAAACTCCCCAGACATGAACATTATTGAGAATATCTGGAATGCCTCGGAACGCACTGTGTAGAACAGATCTCCATCCCCTCGTACTCTGACGGATTTATGGACTGCCCTACAGGATTGATGGTGTCAGTTCCCTCCAGCACTACTTCAGACATTAGTCAAGACACATCGTGTTGCGGCACTTCTGCGTGCTCACGGTGGCTCTACACGAAATTAGGCAGGTGTACGAGTTCCTTTGGATCTTCAGTGTATTTCTACCAATAAAGCCCTAAATTTTTCTTCCTCTTCTATCGTTTTCCAAAATCCTTCTCAGATAGTGTTTCTCAGTTCGTACCATACGTTCATCCACCAAGCCGCACGTAGTACAATAAGCTTCAAAGAAACACCGTGGTGAGTCAAGTACTGATATGTCTTCGTGTTCTCGAAGAAGTGAGTGAGGTATTTTAGTTCTGTGCGCGACATGAAATATAGTCCCTGGCAGTCCCCTTCTCGCCGGAAATATGGGAACGGCACCATATATTTGCTTGTTTTCATATTTAACATTAGTTCAAATTGGAGAATTGTTGTTATAGCTAATCGCAAAAGAAGGTTGTAGCACCGAAACAAGTTATCGAGCTTGACGAAAAGTGAACCTACGAAATCTACGCCTGTTACAGAAAACGGCTTGGTGATTTCAATACAGTCAGGTGGTAGAGGACCTTCTACCTCGGATACGCGGACACTTCTGTTTAGTTTCCAAGGAGACACGTATGTACGGTCATTTTTACCGTTTCTCTTCCCTTCAAGATTCAAAAGTCGTTACGTATTTCAGACAGAACTATAGCAGTTCCTAGGTGGTGTTAATGTACATGCCTCTGTCGAATGAGTAGTTTTCTGAATGGGTGGGTATACTCTATGAGTAGTGGGTGTTTTTCTTGTATCTTAGACTCTGCAAAGTGAACTCGTCTTCCAAGTCGCACAAGTTCGTTACGAAGGAACTTGTTGTAACATTAAATTTCATATTCCGTTGGAAGTTGGGTATTTGGCAGGGAAGCTATGATGCTGGACCATCCGCATCCAACTGCGTTTTTCTGATTCTAATTCTTGGAAAGTGAATTTGCTCTTAACATTTTCTGAGCGTCGAACATTATAGATCAAAGGCAATAATCCATGCCGTTATGCGTAATGTTTCCAGTAAGCTCTATATTTTGACGCGTCAATGGAACACACCAAAGCATTAATAATGAAAGAATGTTTTATATCTTTCGCATCTCTGGAAGGGAATCGTCAGAGAATTTTTCCAGAGACCACGTGTGAAGTGGCTGACTTGTACACGGAGGTCCATTCCATCATAGTACAGAAGATCGGAATTTTCCCATTGATGTTCCACGTAATACCAGATCTGCAGGATCATATGTGATGGGACAATGTCGGCACTGCAATGGCGTCAAACTCTCTTAGGTATCAATTACTCCACGGACAAACATATTCTGGCAATTTTGGTGTCTCCGTATCTAGTCCAGAGTCACCATAGGATCGCTCCACATTCTGGCGTTTGCGATGTCAATTACGGAGAACTGGTGAAAAAATCTCAGAAGTAGCGAAGCCAGGAAGGCGTGTACTTAGTCAAGGCGCGGAAGCGTCACCATTTTAATAAAGGTACACTGCTTTTACTGAAGATCAAAATAACAAATGTGTTTTTAGTCTTGGAGATTCTGATGTACAGCACTGCTCCATGAACCCTCCCCAAGGCATCACATACCCCGAAAAACAATTTTTTCTGCAGTGGATGTTGATGGCAATATACCAAGAGAATCATAGAATTTCGCTGTCACGTGCAGATACTTTCGTTTAATTAGCAGGCTCATACTGCAGTTTATCGGTTACGGGACGGTAATCATAGAAAACTTATTCCATGTCCCAATCAATGCATAACACTGCTGTATGTTCTTCAACTCTTCGCTGATCCGCCGGCCGAAGTGGCCGTGCGGTTAAAGGCGCTGCAGTCTGGAACCGCAAGACCGCTACGGTCGCAGGTTCGAATCCTGCCTCGGGCATGGATGTTTGTGATGTCCTTAGGTTAGTTAGGTTTAACTAGTTCTAAGTTCTAGGGGACTAATGACCTCAGAAGTTGAGTCCCATAGTGCTCAGAGCCATTTTTTTTTTTCTTCGCTGGTCCGTTTCCCATATGACCTCTAGTATATTATAAATACTATCCCATTTTTCCATTGGGAGTTTTTTCTGTTTTAGCAGACTTATCAGCTGCTTTTATAAGGATATCAGATTACTGTCGTCCTCACAACAGGCTGCAAAGTCGTCCAAGAAAGTACATTGAAGCAGAAGTTCTGCTGCAGTAGGATATGTGCCCCTAAGTCCTGTAGCCAAACCACGCAAAGTTGCGGAAAGGAGAAACTTGGTGTATGTGAGGCCAAACTGTAAACGTGTATTAAACCTGGGAATGATGACATCATCATAGTTTGGCAAATTGCATCTTTTTTCTCGACATGAAACCGGGGGAACCTCGTTATATCTCTATCCTTTTCGTTCTACGTCAGTTATAAATATACCTGAGTGCCATCTCCAATGATTGTCTTCTGGAACATCCTGAAGCAAATTCATGATGACAATATTTCAGACAACAGATTGGAGCCTGTGTCCAAAATGTCACTGAGTGATGGTGAACTGTTTTTCCGAGTTGAAGCATCAAATAATTCTACGTTTTGTAAATCTCAGTCTTTCTTTCCTCACAGCTGATGAGGAAGGTAGGATACATAATTTATAGTATCCTGCGTACTGATCGTTTCGCCCTGCTGGTTCTAAAAGAAATATTTGGGAATGACACATCTCACAAAACTGAACGTTTTTAGAAAATTTTCATTGTAAAGATATGCAACTTTTACCTGCGTCTGGAATGGGCTACTTTAGTTCTCTTGCAACATTCCTTAATCTTAGTACCACTTAACAATCGTAAAATTCCATTAGCTTCCTGACGTGCCTTTCTGCGTTCTATAGTCTTGTAGCATACATAAACCAGTGTTGAGCAGTATCTGCAGGTAACGCACTCAGAATTTTGGATGCCATTATGCGGCTATAATTGGTCACGTTTTTCCCTTTGGCTCGTAAGGCTTATCGGGATATTTAGAGGATGAACTTCACAGCTTAAAATCCTGCTGAACTTTGTTTTATACTGTGTTTGTCGTGTACATTTTGTGAAGAAATTTCGTTCATTTTGTGTCAGATGTAAAAAAAAAAAAATTCTATGCTTTAAGAATTTGTTCACAGATTCATTATCATTAATGTAATGATTTTACATCATAATAATGAGTTACTGATTGTTATCAGTTAACAAAATACATGTATGTGTAACGGTAAAATAAAAGGAAAGAAGGACATAAATGTGAAATGTAAAATAACAATTTAAAACATAATATTCAAATAATCTGGCAGCACATAGTGACAGATTATCTTCCAAAAACGGGATTTTAGAAACCACCTGTAACGTCGCGAGTCAATACAATACGCAATAGCATTTTTTTGCAGTAAGCTACTGGGTCATTCCACACCAAGTGGTCTAAAACTGAAAAAAGTTCCCACCATCATGGTCTCCAATTTTCGTCAAATTTTAACTGTAGCTTTAGTCAAGTGTTGAAGTAAGTTTCCCAAGATTTCAGGCCTCTAGCTGCAATAGCTGCTGATCTAGACCCCCTTGTCTGAAGTGTACTTAGTCCGTGTGCATGCAACATAAAAAAAATGTCATATTTGGAGTCTAATAAAATCGAAACTAATTCATAAGAATGGTTAGTAAGATGCGACCCTGTACAGTTTTTTTTGCTGATTCCAACGAAATTATTTATAACATTACTCATGCAAACCCCGGTCAAATAACTCGACTCAAAGTATACTTCAAAATTTGTCGTGACACAACGCGACAAATTTTGACCAATATTAAGACTGCAATGATTTCCTTGCAGTTGAAGATATGGACTTGAACTTTTGGCCAAGCTTCATGCTTGTGCTAGACATAATGCAGCCGGATTTGCAATGATCCAGGCCATATGGTCGCCCTGCAGTATCTCTTCAAATTAGGCAGTGTCAGCACAAACGGTAAAATTTACCAAAGTTTCAAGCCAATTACTAAAAAATAGTTGGCCTGAATCTGCTTGTGAATAGTATCACCTAAAAGAGAAAATCTTGCTCTACAAGACTGACATTTGTTTTTTTTGCAACGCGACCATTAAGTACTCATTAACTCACATCAAAGTTGTTATATTTTGTATGCGCGATGCACTAATTTTTCTTCATTTCTAGGAATTTGAATCTTAATAGTCGCTTAGAATTACTGATATAATTGGATATTTCATTCGTGTTTTATTCAGTGATTGGCCAGTGAGAGATGTCAGAAGTTAATGAAGAAGAAGAATCGTTGGCCCCCTGTTCAATTGGAAAAGATGCTGCTGCATCAAAGTGCCATGTTATCTTCTATGCTAAGAAGACTGGATTCAAAGCGTTTAGTGATTTCACAGAATGTGACCAGAAATTGCTTGTTTCGCGTTCAGAAGCCAAACTTGACGAAAATTCCATCATTTGCTTCCACCATGAAGCCCTCTTCCTACATGAATATCAAGCGATGCAAAAGAAATGTTGCAATCCATTCAAGAAGAGGAATCACAATGTAAAAGCTGGACTTAGACTGCTTGATAATGAAACAGCTGCCAAACTTTGCCTGTTAAAGAAAAAAGAAGTGATTGATATAAAACCTGGTCAGAAGCTTTGCCCTCGCTGCATGTCGGCACTGAACCAAAAGCTAGAAGATTCATCATCACTATCAACCCAATCTGAACAAGATTTCACAACGGATGAAACTGAACCAGCCATCAACAAAAGTTTATCATTTATTGGTGCTTCACCATTGAAAAGAAGACAACTAAGTAAAAGAGATAAGCCAAGCTATGCAAAAAGAAAGATCTTGGATGCACAAAGTTTAATTGGGAATCAAATTGCTGCTGCTGTAGGAATCAATTACGATGAACAGCCAAGTTCAAGTAAAAGTCGCCCATGCAGTAATTGTGCAGATCTTGATAATCTTATAGAAGAGTTGAAAGAAAAATGTAAAGTGTCAAATCGTAGGACAAAAGTTCAAATATTGACCTTGGTTCCAAGAAGCTGGACAATTAAAGATACGACAACAGCATTTAATGTATCAGAAAGAATGGTAAAGCAAGCGAGAAAACTGAAGAATGAGCAAGGTGTTCTAGCTTTTCCAGCAAATCGGCAAGGAAGGAAGCTTTCAGATGAAGTTGTCCAGAAAGTACATGACTTTTTTCAAGATGACGAATTCAGCAGACTTTGTCCAGGGAAGAAAGACTGTGTGCCTGTGAGAATTTCAGGAACAAAGGTGTACAAGCAAAAGCGGTTGTTGCTTTGCAATTTGAAGGAAATGTACGTGTCTTATCAGAAGCAAAATGGACCAGAAATTGGCTTCTCAAAGTTTTGCGAGCTTAGACCAAAATGGTGTGTTACAGTTGGCTCTGCTGGAATGCACTCAGTTTGTGTCTGTACAATACACCAAAATGTCAAGCTTATGCTCACTGGTGCATCAATCAATGAAGACTACAAGGAAATTCTTAGCAAAGCTGTTTGCAGCTTGGAAAACAAGGATTGTATGCTTCATCGTTGTGAAAACTGCCCTGGTCCAGAAGGTGTAGAAGCAGTTATTGCAACATATTTTGAAGATAATGACCCTGAAGAACCGATTGAGTACAAACAATGGATTCATACCGACAGGGATACTTTAGAAACAAAGCAGCTTTCAACAGAAGAGTATGTTGAAGATATTGCAGCAAAAATTTGGAACCTGTCTTGTCATCACTACATTGCCAAGCATCAAAGCCAGCACCTGAAAGCTCTCAAAACTGATTTGAAAGAAGGCGAATTCATAATACTAATGGATTTTGCTGAAAACTATTCATTTATTGTTCAAGATGCAGTGCAAGGCTTTCACTGGGAAAACAGTCAAGCAACAGTTCATCCATTTGTAGTCTACTACTGTGAAAACGAAGAGGTGCAATGTGTGAATCTTTGTGTTATTAGTGACTGCCTTCGACACGATACGATTACTGTCCATGTTTACATTGGAAAAGTAATCAATTACCTGAAGATGCAATTTTCCAAAATAAGCCACATCCACTACTTCAGTGATGGTTCAGCTGCACAATATAAGAATTTCAAGAATTTTCTCAACTTATGCTATCACAAAGAAGATTTTGAAATAACAGCAGAATGGAATTTCTTTGGAACAAGCCATGGAAAGTCGCCTTGTGATGGCATTGGAGGCACAACAAAACGGTTGGCAGCAAGAGCAAGTTTGCAACGTCCATATGAAAACCAGATTCTAACACCCAAAGATCTTTTCAACTTCTGCAATGATAATATCAATGGAATCAAATTCTTTTTCATCAGCAAAGAGGAAGTTGAAGAAGAAAAAGCTTCTCAAGAAGAAAGATTCCTGCAAGGGCACACTCTAGCTGGCACAAGAGAAAACCACCATTTTTTGCCCATTGATATGACGACAATTCAGGTCAGTAGAGTTTCAAATGATGCGACATCTTTTTTGGCCAAAATTAGTGCTGCTGAACTAGTAGTTCAAGTCATGGATCTTCAGCCTGGGCAGTATGTTGCTTGCATTTATGAAAAGAAATGGTGGATTGGAAACATCGTTGAAATCTCAGTCGAACAGAAAGATGCTTTCATAAGCTTTATGCATCCTCATGGTCCTGCAAGTTCATTTTATTGGCCCTTAAGACGTGATACTTGCTGGATTCCAGAACAACTTATCATTGGTGTTATTCCAGCTCCATCAGTGACATCATCTGGTCGGCAATACAGTTTTCCTGAAAGCATTCTCTTGCAAATCAACGATGCTTTCAGAATGATGAAGTAACTGAGGAAGACAGGCTTGGGAACCTGCATAAAGAAACCCACAATCAGGCTTGGGATCCTGTGGTAAAGACACCCTGTAATCAGGCTTGGGAACCTGCAGTAAAGATACCCACCCGTGGCTGTTACTGCATGGCTATCGGGCGTGGCCCCTATGGCGATGGGGATGCTGGTTTTATTGTGATAACCAGTAATGGCTCAGCCATCATGGACCAACGCAGGGCACTGCGCACACAAAATATAAGATACTTTGACCTGAGTAAATAAGCACTTAATGGAAGCGTTGCAAAAGAAAAATATATCCATCTTGTAGAGCAAAATTTTCTCTTTCAGATGATACTATTCACAATTAAATCCAGGCTGACTATTTTGTAGTAATGGGCTTTGAACTTTGGTAAATAAAGCCATTTGCGCTGACACTGCCAAATTTGAAGAGATTTTGCAAGGCGACTATAAAGCCTGGGTAGTTGGAAATCCAGCTGTATTATGTCCAGCACAAAGATAAGACTTGGTAAAAAGTTCAAGTCCATATCTTTATCTGCAAGGAAATTATTGCAGTCTGAATATTGGTCAAAATTTGTCGCATTAAGTCACGACAGAATTAGGGGTACACTTTGAGTCGACTTGTTTGACCGGATTTTGCATCAGTAATCTTATAATTAATTTCGTTTGAATCAGCACAAAAAACTGTACAGGGTCTCATCTTACTAACCATTCTTATGAATTGGTTTCAATTTTATGAGACCCCAAAAATGGCATTTTGTCTGATGTCGCGCGCATGCGAACTTACTACCCTTCAGACAAGGGGGTCTAGATCAGCAAGTATTGCAGCTAGAGGCTTGAAATCTTGAGAAACTTAATTTAGCACTTGACTAGTGCTACAGATAAAATTTGAAGAAAATTGGAGACATGATGGTGGGAAGGTTTAGACCACTTGGCATGGAATGACCCTACTTTGAAGTACGGGCTCATAGTTTTGGGGCCACTGGCGGTGGCAATATACGGCCGCTGGTATCTAGCGTGACTCACTCGCGCCTGTCGCTAGCCTAGCCGTGGGAAACGCAACCTGTGTTAGCTCGAGCGACAGATAATTCAAGTCCCTAGGAATCTAAATAGTATTCAATATTATTCAGTTTTGTGAAAAGTTAATATACAGCCCTTTGTTACTGAAAGAAAGGTTGTGTTAAAATGTCAGCTATCTACTTTCAGATTTAGAAATGGCTCTGAGCACAATTTAGAGACAATTACCTAAACCACCAAAAACCGACACTTACAGGATTAAAGTCAGTAGGATTCACAGCAGTTTGTCTCTTAGTATCATTTGGAATTATTACTGAGGTTCACTAAATGGCAGAACAATTTATTTAGATTTTTTATAATTATAATTATAATTATAATTAAAAACGTCCACTATTTTTCATTTTAGTAACATAGAATTCAGAAAGGGTTAATATTTATTTAATAACAATTTGTTTTGTTGTGTGAATAAATGAGAGTGAGTAAGAGTGTATATGTGGGACGTACGTAAAGATTCAATATTATCTTATGTTAAACTTTACGTAACTATGTCTTGGGAACGTGTGAGCCAAGCAGTTACATTGAAAGCTGTAATTTCCCTACCTTGCTGATGACGTATGTCCAAGAGTACTTGCTTTTGTAAGAAGGCAGCCAGAATAGCCATTTGCAGAGTAATGATTTTATAAAGTCACTTCAAGATTAGTTTTCTTTTCGTTTGGTTTTGTTAAACATTTTATTAAGATTTGCATGATGATGTGACGTAAATGCATTTGTGAATATTGATTGGCGTTGGACAGTTTTGGCGCGAGAAAGAACACTCGAAGGACTGTTTTGATTGGCTGGTCATTTTGAACATCCAATTAGAGTTAGGCATTTCCCGCGCTCTATCAAGCACTTATAGGCCCTGGAGGGAACGGCAGGGAGTCAGTCGTTGGGTAGCTATTGGACATACAAGCCATGTTGGACGTGTAAAATGAAGAAGTTACAGGTATTTCGCGTCCGGATGGTATTACCGAAAAGCAGTTTCATTTACAGACAGATTGTGGAAACTTCAGCTTTGTGAAGTGTTTAGTTGGGAAGATAAACTCGTGTGAACTTTCGGCCTCTGTAGAATTCCGCGTGACATGTTTCATATTCATCTATGGAATAGTTGGCGAGCAGTTTCTTTATTAGAAATCCACTGAAAAAAAGACCGAAAGTGAAACTCACATATTGTAGCAGAGCATCGACTGTAGATCACGTAATAATTCGGGTCGGACTTACGTACATTTCTAGCTGTTTTGCGTGTATACTGGGTTGTATGAACTACGAACTGAGGAAATTTATATTAGTCGTTTAAGTAAATACGGGCTGATGGCTAATTCTTTAATTTTGAACCTAAAGAAATAAAGAACTTGTTGCCGAATTTTGACACTTTTTCTAAGAGAACGAAGCAATCGCCCTCCTCCCGAAAATCGTTATAACATATTACAGGGTAGCTTGCTACCAGAGTTTAGGCGGACTTTGCAAACGTAGGTATTGACGATGTTTTTCTTCAACGCTGCTTTTAACATCGTCTGAACAGTATCAGCGTATGCAAAGAATCGGGCTGGTGACCAGATACCGTACTGAGGTAGGTGGAACTTTTTGTAGTGCACAGTACGACGGAAGACAGTGGTCATCCAATTACGCAACGCAACGCGACTTTTAACCTGCCTAGTCGCACAGATTCATTACGCGTGGATCTACGTGGTTTGAAAGTTTATCGAAATTATATCGTAACAAAAGTTATAATTTTTCAAAATTATTAATTGTGGTGCAGTAGTTTTCAAAATTTCAGATTATTACAATAGCTGCATATAATTTTCAAGAACGTTAATTACAAGTCAACTTTTATACGAAAACATTAAATCATCATTGAGAAGATATTCGCTCTAAGTCTAGATTACATTATGGGCTGCGCTCTACTTCTTAATAGTGGAACTAGGTAGAAACAAAGCTATACTCTCAGATTTCATCAACATCGTTTATTTACACTTGGGAACGTTCACTTGTTAGTCTTATCCCATTTTTATTGAACAGTTTTTTACAATATTATTGTTGTTTCTCATTGTTAGAGCCAATAATAGTATTGTACATTTTACTTTTTTTCCATTTATCTTGATTTCAATACTGTTGTTAACAGATTATTCTAGTTCTGTATGGGGATTTTATTTTCTTGTCGCCTCTCGGCTGTTTAACGACTGCTGCTAACCCCTGTGGCGTTGGCCATAAGATCTCCTTCGTTCCTAAAGATACCCAGCGCTTTCACTTCCTAGAACCTGCACTGCCCCACCTTGGCGTATTCTGTTATAGTCTGGTCACTGCTGACTCAGTGTCACAAGTGTCCATTAGCAGTATCCTGACACGTGCTGCACCTGAATACACTAATCTCCAAATTACACGTACAAATATCCAGTTTCTGGCAGCTTATCTCGAGGCGTTACGCCATGGATTGGAAGACATAGGTATCCGTACTATACTTCTGTCAGAGATCTGGCTCAAACAAAGCATTCCCACAAGCTCGGTAAATCTGACGACTACGTGTTTCTTAGACACGATAGATGTAACAGACGAGAGGGAGGTTCAAAATGGTTCAAATGGTTCTGAGCACTATGGGACTCAACTTCTGAGGTCATAAGTCCCCTAGAACTTAGAACTACTTAAACCTAACTAAACTAAGGACATCACGCACATCCATGCCCGAGGCAGGATTCGAACCTGCGACCGTAGCGGTCCCGCGGTTCCAGATTGTAGCGCCTAGAACCGCACGGCCACCTCGGCCAGCCGAGAGGGAGAAGTAGGGGTATACATACCTCTATGGTTCTTAACCTACTATGTTGCACACATCGAACAAAAATGAAGATAAATAAGTAGAATATGTGTTCATATTCCTTGACAGAAAGTGCCTTTAATGCGTTCTTTACAAACTTCCTAAAGTACGTGTGGTTGCCTGCTTCGAAATTGCTCTTTCAGGTCTCGAAACAATACACGAGCACATGTTCATAGCTGGTGACATTAACATAAATTTTCTGCACAATAGTTCCTTCCAGTGCGAAATTTTGGCAGGTGCTTTCTTCTTCAAACGTGTCACTGCTTCAGGTTTCTGTTACCCATCATATAAGCTGCAGTCAGCCTCTCCTACATATATTTGCAATTAAATCCCAAACACAATGTTTTTCACCTCTCAACTACTTGCCCCTGGCATGCCTACCTGTGACGTAATTTTCATGAAGTATGCAGTAGAATGTCCCAGAAAGAAAACACAGCTGACTACATACCGAGGCTTCAGATGCGGTAATTTACCTGAACTTGCAAGTACTGCGCAAGAAATAGTTACAGCATCCCCTTGTCTCACGTGATACTCTACAAACCACGATTTTGTCAGGCAGATTCCATATTTCTAGATTTCCGGAAAGCATTTGACTTGTTGCCCAATTGCAGACTGTTAAAGGTCCGAGCATGTGTGTTAGGTTTCGAGACTTGCAAGTGGCTTGAAAGCTTTTTAAGTAGTAGAACCCAGCACAGAATTTTCGACGGCGTGTGTTCAGGGCATCTTCGGAAGTGTGCCTGGGAACCGTGATAGGAACGTTTTTATGCTCCATGTACATAAATTGTCCAACGAACAGGGTGAGCAGCAACTTACGGTTGTTTGCTGATGACACTGAGGTGTTCGGGTAGGTATCCTAGCTGAATGACTATGGGAACATACAAGATGATTTAGATAAAATTTCTAGTGACAGCTTGCTCTAAACGTAGAAAAGCGTAAGTAAATGCGGATGAATAGGAAAGACAGTCTTGTAACCTTCAAATACAGCATTAGTAGGGGGCAACTTCGACTGAATATCCAGGCATAACGTTGCAAAGCGGTATGAAATGTAATGAAAACATAATTTTGGTAATAGGTAAGGTTGATGCTCGATTTCGATTTATTGGGAGAAGTATGGGAAAGAGTAACTCATGCATGAAGGAGACGGTGTTTAGAACGCCAGTGCGACGCATTCTCGAGTACTGTTCGAATTTTTGGGATCCCCGCAGAGGACAAATTAAAGTAAGACATCGAAGTAATTGAGAGGCGGACTGCTAGCATTGTTACCGACAGTTTCAATCGGTACATGAGTATTACACGGATACTCCGTGAACTCAGATGTTAATCCCTGGAGGGGATACGACGCTCTTTCCTCAAGATACTACTGCACAAGCTTAGAGAACCGGCATTTGAGGCTGACTGCAGAACGATTCTACTACCGCCAACGTACATTTCGGGTAATGACCATAAAGATAAGATGCGAGAAATTAGAGTTCGTACGGTGGCTTTTAGGCAGTCGTTTTCCTCTCGCTGTATTTGCCACATAAATAGGAGGGGACATGACAAGTAGTGGACAAGATACCTTCTGCCATGCAGAATACGGTGGTTTGCGAAGTATGGGTGTAGGTGATGGTGCAGGTATCTGACACCAGTCCTTAACTATAAGTGTCTTCACTGAGGCCTGAAAACATGGACTAGTTAAGGAACTATCTAGAATTGGCGCTGCAACAGTACCCTCTGATTGCGGACCTATTTGCATTCTTCTTGCGGCGCCGAAGGTCTTAGAATAAACATTATGAAACCAGCTAACAAATTACCTAACTACAGACAACCTACTAGAGGAATAACAACGTGCTTGCGTAAACAACAAAGCACAATATCTGCCTTAATATAGTTAAAATACAGTATGACCAGAAACTTGTCATGGATGCACAAGAGGCAACTATCATGTGCTGCTCGGACTTCGGCAAAGCATTTGACATTGCCGACATTTAGTTTGCGAACTTAGCAGACTAAATTTCTCGCCGAGTGCAGTGTAATGGTATCGCTCATACATGTGGAACCGGCAATGTGTCATGTTGGGTACCATGAAGACTCAAAGGAGGCAGGCAGTTTTAGACAGGTCCTACGGTTCTTTATTAGTTTCTATAATCTGTTCATTGAATGCCAATGATGTGTCATCAGTTTTCTCCTGCTGCAAATACCACGTGACCAAGCTATATCTAAGTACAAAGCCAACAGGCCTGAAGACATCCATCGAGGATGTCAATACCGACCTTTGCGCGATACCAAAATGGAGACAGTCTCTCGGGTTAAAGGGCAACCCACCCTAAATCTCAGCAGTACTGACCCCTTCATTCTAGCCTCATTAGCCCGAATTATCGGGAATTCATACCACCTTCAATCCTAATTGGAAAAAATATCAACTTATCTATCTCAGCATATGTTCTAGAAGAAATAATAGATGAAAATATAGATTGGGATGAGCACGTAACTGCTCTGTACAAGACGGCATCAACATCTCTGCATGTCCTACAAAAATATACGATAAAAAAACCTCTTCCCTATAGATCAGAAATAGAAATTACTACGAACACATATACTTCCAGTTATTGATGACACTGAATGTACCCTGCAACGTCTTTCTCAGGAAATCTCAAGGATGGATGCCTGTGTTCGTCGCATCTGTGGTGTTCGACTCCTTGATCATATTTCACCATCGTATACATACCTATCCTGACTGCGTGCGCCTGTGTTCGTCGCATCTGTGGTGTTCGACTCCTTGATAATATTTCACCATCGTATACATACCTATCCTGACTGCGTGCAAACTAGTGCAGATTTTTTCCATATCCTTCGGATTCTCTACTGTCCTTCATATCTCTCCTGCACCTTAACGTTCCTTTCTCAACAACATTGCAGAAATACCCACTCCTATCAGAGAAAAATCCTTTCTACACCACTCCATGGTTGAGCCACTTTCACGAAGTCCTTCGCAGAAGCAGGAACTCGACTCTGGCATAACCTCCTGCACTATACTTGATAACTGAATAACATTTACAACTTCAGAATAGAGCTAGTGACATATCTACTGAAGCATTAATAATGGATACGACTGTTCCTGAACGCGCTCGTCAGCGCCAAACATACTTAAATTTCCTTTCCCCAGAACTCACTGTATCGAAAAACATCTATTTTGCACACCTACACATTCTTTTTACATCTGCCACTGTCAGCATTGTCATCGCTGTCATGATTACCATTTCTTATTGTTATTAACGTTATTAGTGGCGGCGGCAGCGGTAGTAGAAGTACTGCCAGTATTAACCTCTCAGCTCATAGTATTACTCACATTATTTGTATTGATACTACAACCATTTTGATACTATTTACCATATTAACACTTCTATTTTTTAGCTAAATATGACGTAAAAATGTACTTCCCATGTGAAACTTGGTCATATTCATGACAGGGCCCGATGGCCCTAAGCTGTTCAGGTTGAGAATTAAATAAGTATTTCTCCTGAAAGTAGCTCTAAGCTGATGGCTGGGTGTTTAACGGTGTGTCTCATAACTACAGCTGCTGATTCCACGGTTGAAGATGGAGTAAGTCTCACGTTTGCAACCGATTAGGATGCAGTATCTGCTATCGTTCATGTTCATTTCAAAACTGCCCTATTAGCAATGTCGACATATTCTTCGCAGTTCTTTACGTCAGTGTGTTAGAAAGCAGATCCATAAGTGTCATCTCGGGCTCTCGAACGGTCTAACACCTCTTTCAGTCGCGTTTGAAAGTACTCATAATCTCTATCTTTGTTTTTACCTCCTTCATCAGTTGCCGTACGAACAGCGTTCGGTCTAGTTTAGCAGGGGATATAACCCGTCGGCTTTGACCAATGACGTCAGAATTGGCCAGAGAGTATGTATTACAAAGATGAAAGAGCTGAGAAGAATGTTCAGAAACAAAGGAATGCCAGAGAGAAAAACTGTACTTCACATATATAAGGGCCAGTAGTATTTTCACGTTAACGATGTCGTGTGTTTGTATCGTAGCATTTCTCCGCAAAATACAATGGAAAGAAATGAATGCAATATATTACTAGCAAAGAATACATCACGTTATATGTATGTCAGTTGTATCTCGAAACTCTTTCGAACTGTATTGCTTAAGTGCAGTACAGGATACAAGTTCAGTGTACGTCGATTTCTTAGTTTCAACTAGCATTGCTGTCCTGTTGTTCACTTGAACTATGTATCCCCTGCTTCACTAAACATATGGAAAAGTGAACTTACCACACGGAAATATCGAGGAATTACCGAAGCTCGCCTAGGCAGACAGTAACGAAAATTACATACCCACAAACAGACAAATCCATTCCTATAAACGAAAATAAGACACTAAAAATTGTTCTACAATAACAAACTAATACTCCAAATTACCTCAATATCATCACGAATAATTATTTTAATGTACAATGATAGCGCTTATCCGGAACACAGAACTGTTTTATTATCTATGCCTCGAAGTGAAGACATTACAATCTATGACTAATGTATGACGTCATTGGTCAAAGCCGACGGGTTGTATCCCCTGCTTCACTAGACCCACAGCGTTACTAGCTTTCTTTCAATGATTCGTTTCTTATTGAAATTGCACAAACGTATTACTGTATCCGTCTCCACATCATACCTTGATTTCATGTCACATGCGAAGAATCAGAGAATATAGTACAAGAAACTGTCTATAGATTGCGCTATCGCGAATTGGTGCTACGCTGGAAAATTCAAAGATTATAGCAATATAAACAAACAATAGAAAGCGCTGCCTGCGGTTAAATATTTTATCATTACACGACTTTGTTTAAACCGTTACTATCCAGCCTGTGAATGAACCCCACAATACTTTCAGGATTTACTTAATATACGTTTGCTAGAATAGTAAAGAGTACAACTCAATTGCTGTGCCGAGGCTCTGCGACTACTGATTATTCTGCTATATGCTGTCTCCGATCTTACCTCGATTCGAGGCCGTGAAGCAGGTGGACGACGATTTTCGTCTGGCAGCTGAACTCCCACTCCACTGCCATGCTATCCTAGTCACAGGTTCCCAGGTGTCGGCACCATATTATGCACCGTTCATTAACTGACGTGCAATGTTTACACCTTCATTTTCGTCTCCAATCAGAGATATATATATTTCAGAGATGAATAAAGATCAGAGCACATTCACAATGAAGATCGTGTCAATCTTGTATTCGATGTAGATGGCTAAGGAATCACTCATGACTAAATGTAATGCCAATTATGGAACGTATAAATTTTTGTTGCCTTGACTTTGTGGAACCAGGAACTAGGGCTTAAAGGGCATTTTTGGATACGTTTGTCCTTAATATTTCCATTTACTGCCCCTTGATGACATATTCGAGTGCCCACTGGAGTCTTCCTCTTATGTATAATGCAATCTTTAGGTGAGATGGCTTATTTTAAAGAGCCATTTTTATCAGCGATCCCCAACTAACTCATCCACTACTTCATTAAATGTGATGTTAGCGTCTCCCTTGATCCACATAAACGTTAACTTCTACGCGAGGGTACAGACCTTCTTTTGTGGCATTCTTAGTGTCCGCTACCATTAGATTAGTTTTCCTGAGAAGAGCTCACGTCTGACGGTCTTGGAACAACCTTCTACAGTACAGTAAAAGCGCAATGTTTATATTGTGAGTTTCCGCAACTAATTTAAAGCTTCACGCATAGTTCGTTGGCGCTTCTATGGAAAGTCTCCCTGGGAAGTGCAATCAGATTCTTTGCAACATGTGCTTGGCCACAGGAACACGCAACAACCCCCGCCATTAGCTCTGGTTTTCGAGCCGTCATTATATACACTACCGGACAAAAGTTTTCGATTACCTATCACAACTATGGATTTTTAATTAAAACAGAGAATTCATTCTGAATATTTTAACACATCCGCAATTCCGATAATAAAACAATTATAATCATGTAAAGTTGGAAGCGCCTGTACTGTGTATTTGACTGGTTGTTCACCTAGAGGGGCATTGGTGAGCATCCGCTACAGCACTGACGTACCTTAACCTAAGCTGGTTCCGTTCTAATAGGCCTCATTCCTTCAGCTCGCGTTAGTGTACAGTACAGTGGGTGAATCTGGCAGTGTGTTTGTATACCTAATGAGGTTCATAACGTATTATCTCCTAATCAGACAGAATCAGAAGACTTGAATTCAAAAACGTGCTGTAATTTTAGCCCTGCTACAGGACCGCTACTCTAGGAAGACAACAGCAACGAAAGTTAGCATAACCCCATCTACAGTGATATATACGTTGTAACGGTTCAAGTAATCTAGTGTCAATGTAAGTGTGTCTCGAAGACACCGAGTAACATCATACAGGAAAGATCAATTCATATGTGCACAGACTAATCACCAGAGGACGCGTACTGCACCTTAAATTCTCGAGAAAGTAAATACTATCCGAGCAACTCCAATCGCTGTCCCAACAGTGCAACACCTTCTCCGTGAAAGCCGGCCGGAGTGGTCGATCGGTTCTATAATAGGCGCTACAGTCTGGAACCGCGCGACCGCTACAGTCGCAGGTTCGAATCCTGCCTCGGGCGTGGATGTCTGTGATGTCCTTAGGTTAGTTAGGTTTAAGTAGTTCAGAGTTCTAGGGGACTGATGACCTCAGATGTTAAGTCCCATAGTGCTCAGACCCAGCCTTCTCCGTGAACAAGTTTTAAAGTGGTTTATAGCGGCCACAAAACGGTTATTATGTGAACAAAATAACGGGCACAGCGAAAGCAGTGGTTTTCACGGACGAATCTAAATACGAAGTATTTTAGAAGCCATCGTCGACTTCGTGGGGAACGTATGAGGAGTAATGTTTGGGGCAACGGCGGATGGTCGGGCATGGTGTGGGGATGTTTTATGGTTGATAAAGTCAATGGTCTAGTGAGAATTAATAAAGAAATTAGAGAAGGAGTAATAGTACAAGGATACTCATCAACAATGCAGTTCCATCTGGCAGGAGACTTACATTTCGTGGATTTGTTCTGGAGCAGGACAACGATCCGAGACATGCATCTAAATTGTGCAGAGGGTCTGTCAGTAGAAAAGAAAAATGTGGGGAACAGAAGAATATGATTTGGCCAAGTTAGTCTCTTACTTTAAATTCCATTGAAGTCTTACGGGATGGACTTGACAGGGGGAATATATAAATGATGTATCTAATGTTGAAGACCTGTGGAATAATTTACAGAAGTGTTGGACTACAGTATCTACAAAAACACTACAAAATCTTATCTCCAGAATGACAAGAGTTTGTGTAATTGTACTGAGGGCACAGTGTTGGTACTCTGAAGAGGCTAAAATCTAAACCATGTTGAACTGTACTTAATCACAGAGAGATGGTTCAAATGGCTCTGAGCACTATGGGACTTAACATCTGAGGTCATCAGTCCCCTAGAACTTAGAACAACTTAAACCTAACTAAGCTAAGGACATCACACACATCCATGGCCGAGGCAGGATTCGAACCTGCGACCGTAGCGGTCGCGCGGTTCCAGACTGAAGCGCCTACAACCGCTCGGCCACACCGGCCGGCAATCACAGAGAGAGAAAATATTTATTTTGTTGGTGAATTTAGTTTGTATGTTGTGTTTGAACACTGAAACAAAGTATATAGCTTTTTTCGTAAGGGATCGAAAACTTCTGACAGGCAGTGTATCTCGAAATACTACAGGAAGTTATCAGCAATGCTGTTTTTTGCAAAGTGCGCTGCTCGGTCGAAAGTTTTTGTTGGAAAGTAGAAAAGGTCTGCTGCTAAACTCTATTTGTTGTAATGGTAATCGGCATTATAAAATGCACACATTCTAACGGGGTTTCCAATGTCGCTATTGCGCACTCAGTTACGAGTTGGTATTTCATACAGACCGTCCTCCTCACGGTAATTTGCTAGCACTGCCCCTCCAGCTGCAATTTTCGACTGCATATGCCGTGCAAACAACAAAGATTGTTTAACATAATGGACGCCTTTGAAATAGAGAAAATAGCGGAGAATATTGTGGACATGTCAGTAGAATTAACAAAGAATGGTAACGCGTACGCCGGCCGAAGTGGCCGTGCGGTTCTGGGCGCTACAGTCTGGAACCGAGCGACCGCTACGGTCGCAGGTTCGAATCCTGCCTCGGGCATGGATGTGTGTGATGTCGTCAGGTTAGTTAGGTTAGTTAGGTTTAATTAGTTCTAGGCGACTGATAACCTCAGAAGATAAGTCGCATAGTGCTCAGAGCCATTTGAACCATTTTTTTTGTAACGCGTATTTAGAGAACTGCTTTGACATTCCTTTGGAGTATTAACTCCGGCCTGACGCATTTTACTTTTTCACATGCGCAAGAAAACGTCTCGGATTCGCATTGTTTATTGTTCTAATTGATAATTTCCACACTGAACTAAAACTGCCTCTCTTTCACAATGTATATTAAAGCGAATATTTGCTCCTTTATCAAGATGACGGTCATGTCGTTGCGCCTGTAGGACACACTGTACTGAACTGTGAGGTAGTCAGCCAGTGACGCAGACAGAAATTTTTGCAATTAAATGGTCGATGTTCCGTACGAGGTTCCAAAATGGAACAAATACAGCCCCGAACTTATATATAATTTATACACTTATATAAAACATCGAATATTCCAGAATATGCTTCTATTAAATGTGGAAGGGAGTCACAGATACCGAAAGAAAATATACAAACGACTAAAAAATGACTCGCTGAAAGGAGATCCTAGCCAGAAACCGCTTCGTTCTCAGCCCGTGCCCATTTGCGTAACATTATTTTTCAAATGTAATGTATATCCATTTATTTGATTTTACGATGTTGTCAAAGCCTTATCTATCGAGATGTCGTTAACTGACATGTAATTACAATAAATTATACAAAGAAGGCGCGATTTTGATAAACTTCTAATGCGCTGGTGTCTTGAAACGGGATCCACCAAGTAATAATACGAAAAACACCAAGCTCAAAAAACACCAAGCTCGAAAAACACCAAACACGAATATTTTTAACCAACAATACTTCGCTACCTACATTTTATTACAAAGAACCGTACCACAAGCGGCTCTTTTTTCTAGAGATCATCAATATGATAGCATTACATCAGATCATATTCAGAGTATTTAAGCAATAATGTAGAAACACCAGCAATAAGGGCCAAAACTACAAGTATGGTGGCTCCTAAATTGCGTTTGTTAGGCAGAAAGCCCTTACGCATCTCATCAATCACATTCCTCTCCATGAAGCAAAAATCTGCGGCATCTAGCCGGCCGGTGTGGCCGTGCGGTTCTAGGTGTTTCAGTTTGGAACCGCGTGACCGCTACGGTCGCAGGTTCGAATCCTGCCTCAGGCATGGATGTGTGTGATGTCCTTAGGTTAGTTAGGTTTAAGTAGTTCAAAGTTCTAGGGGACTGATGACCACAGATGTTAAGCCCCATAGTGCTCAGAGCCATTTGAACCATTTTACGGCACCTGATTCTACCTGCCATGGTCGATATGAAATTCCCCGTTGTGGCGCCATATACAGGGTGTTACAAAAAGGTACGGCCAAACTTTCAGGAAACATTCCTCACACACAAAGAAAGAAAATATGTTATGTGGACATGTGTACGGAAACGCTTACTTTCCATGTTAGAGCTCATTTTATTACTTCTCTTCAAATCACATTAATCATGGAATGGAAACACACAGCAACAGAACTTACCAGCGTGACTTCAAACACTATGTTACAGGAAATGTTCAAAACGACCTCCGTTAGCGAGGATACATGCATCCACCCTCCGTCGCATGGAATCCCTGATGCGCTGATGCAGCCCTGGAGAATGGCGTATTGTATCACAGCCGTCCACAATACGAGCACGAAGAGTCTCTACATTTGGTACCGGGTTGCGTAGACAAGAGCTTTCAAATGCTCCCATAAATGAAAGTCAAGAGGGTTGAGATCAGGAGAGCGTGGAGGCCACGGAATTGGTCCGCCTCTACCAATCCATCGGTCACCGAATCTGTTGTTGAGAAGCGTACGAACACTTCGACTGAAATGTGCAGGAGCTCCATCGTGCATGAACCACATGTTGTGTCGTACTTGTAAAGGCACATGTTCTTGCAGCACAGGTAGAGTATCCCGTATGAAATCATGATAACGTGCTCCATTGAGCGTAGGTGGAAGAACATGGGGCCCAATCAAGACATCACCAACAATGCCTGCCCAAACGTTCACAGAAAATCTGTGTTGATGACGTGATTGCACAATTGCGTGCGGATTCTCGTCAGCCCACACATGTGGATTGTGAAAATTTACAATTTGATCACGTTGGAATGAAGCCTCATCCGTAAAGAGAACATTTGCACTGAAATGAGGATTGACACATTGTTGGATGAACCGTTCACAGAAGTGTACCCGTGGAGGCCAATCAACTGCTGATAGTGCCTGCACACGCTGTACACGGTACGGAAACGACTGGTTCTCCCGTAGCACTCTCCATACAGTGACGTGGTCAACGTTACCTTGTACAGCAGCAACTTCTCTGACGCTGACATTAGGGTTATCGTCAACTGCACGAAGAATTACCTCGTCCATTGCAGGTGTCCTCGTCGTTCTAGGTCTTCCCCAGTCGCGAGTCATAGGCTGGAATGTTCCGTGCTCCCTAAGACGCCGATCAATTGCTTCGAACGTCTTCCTGTCGGGACACCTTCGTTCTGGAAATCTCTCTCGATACAAACGTACCGCGCCACGGCTATTGCCCCGTGCTAATCCATACATCAAATGGGCATCTGCCAACTCCGCATTTGTAAACATTGCACTGACTGCAAAACCACGTTCGTGAACAACACTAACCTTTTGATGCTAGGTACTGACGTGCTTGATGCTAGTACTGTAGAGCAATGAGTCGCATGTCAACACAAGCACCAAAGTCAACATTACCTTCCTTCAATTGGGCCAACTGGCGGTGAATCGAGGAAGTACAGTACATACTGACGAAACTAAAATGAGCTCTAACATGGAAATTAAGCGTTTCCGGACACATGTCCACATAACATCTTTTCTTTATTTGTGTGTGAGGAATGTTTCCTGAAAGTTTTGCCGTACCTTTTTGTAACACCCTGTATAATGGACCAGCTCCTCGTCCAAGTTAGCTTTCCCGCCTTGAGTGAGGACTGCTTGACCCTTTGTTTACTACCAATGAAATCTGTGTACAGTGAATTACAAAGGCAAACTAATAAAAGGGCCAGAACATTCAGAAAACTGTTTTACAGTATTTTTGTTGTATGTCGTTTCAGAGCAAAATTGTAAGAAAAGCTATGTTAAGAGTTTGGGAAAGTCTGCAAACTGTTGTTATTACTCATGCAGAACGCCGTGTTTCACTGTGCTGCACATTATACCATCTTGATGTTCCCTCTGCAGGCGTATGTTGCTGCTTCATTTAGCCGTTCGACGTGTGGAACGCGAGCTTGAAGATAGCTAATGCTTCGTGATTAGTGCTGTTTTGTTGTCGAGAACGTTGAATGCCCCACGACCCGTAGAATCGTAGAAACTGTAACCTTTATCAAACTCAGTCTTCGTTATGAATTAATTACGCACAATATTGTGGTACACTGACTATAGCCACGTGAAGAACAATCCACGTTATTCGTTGTCAGTGTTTCACTTTGATTATCGTTGACATTACTGACTTCCGATAGCTTAACAGTGGCCAGATCAGCAACGCACAGATTCCACTGTTCCGTGATTCTATGGCTGAGCAGACGAGACGACTCAACACTTATTTGCCAATGATTACACACTGAAGCCATGCATGACCCTCTTGCTCAGGACGAAAGGTGACTCGTAGTAATGACTTACGACACACAAAATGTAAATTAAACGAGCCTCAGCAAAACCTGAAGTTCTCAGAACTGTGTAACCACAAACTCGATACTGGTTTCTCTTATTTTATTTTTATGTTCGTTTCTCCCTGTGAGTGGGGGTGCAGCTCCAGTACAAGCTAAGTTGGGAGCATTGTTCTCTTATGGAACCAAACTGGCCATTTGCCTTAGTACCACTTATATAAATAAGCCTTTCATTTAGGTCCTTATTTTGTTCATTTAGGAGGTGATCTATAACTATCATGACAGTTACTATAATCTATGGCCATGGTAGCTGTCGAGTAGTCTACTTGCGTTCATGTTTACACAGGAATTCGATTACTTTTGGTGTTAAGTGAGAACTGTCATGTCCACCTCGGTAGCTACGAATGGCTAAGTGAGGGGTCTCAGGTTCAGTTCCTGCTAGGGCGGAGATTTTATCCGTTTTCGGACTGCATGTTGTGTTGTCCTTACTTTGGTATCGTCATAATTGACATTACTATAGCGAAGGCTGAATGGGCATGGCCCAGAAGCCCGTAAAAATTACAAAATAAAAAAGACTATCATAATGAAGACGGCAACTTATGACCCACAACTGATGCCTCTCCTCCCCCACTGGAGCAGTGTGCTCTTTCTCCTACCAATAATGTTGTCGTGTGCTCGCATTGGCCCTCCCACGACCGCCACCCCCACCCTCCCTAGTGTCTCCATCATGCTGAGACTGTCATTCGTAGTCTGTACCTCCACTGGGCAGCTGCATGAAACATCTGCAATTTCCAGCATGGTAATGCATCCTCAGTGCTGTTTGCCTATTATTTGAGGAACGTGGTTGTAAATATGGAACTTAACATCAAAAGACACCAAAAAATGCATTATTGCTACTCTCATATTATAGCAAATAACGTTGCTACATAAGAAGAAAATAGGACTTTGTAACTAACATTACAGCACATAAATGGCAATAATCATGCGTAAAAATGTGTAGTTAACGTCACTCTGCATCAGCAAAATACTCACTTTCTACTTTGATAGTACAATAGTATGGTAAATAACAGTCATATACGGTATCAATGTATTTTATTATATACCTTCTGCACACTGGTAGTGCACTCGGTCAGGGATACTTGAGAGAGCAGATCAGATCAATGCAGCCCACTTCCTCCTTCTCGTCCGCTCCAGTAATAACATGGATACACTGCCTGATGTCTCACTTGCAGCATGATTTGTATCAAATTCAAAATGCTTAAGGATGTGCTGCTAGTTTAGCACAACCAAGAGGGTACTTGCTGATAGAGAAAGGGAGTAGCCCTCATTACCAACGAGTCCGCAGCTCGTGGGCTAGCGGCTAACGTTGCTACCTCTGGATCACGGGGTCCCGAGTTCGATTCCCGGCCGGGTTGTGGGTTTTCCCTGCCCGGGGATTGGGCGTTTGTGTTGTCCTCATCATTCCACCATCATTCATGAAAGTGACTAGACTGCACTGTATACAGATTGGGAATGTGTACAGGCGCTGATGAACGAGCAGTTGAGCGCCGTACAAACCAAACATCATCATCATTACCAACTGGTTCCGCTAAACCAGCCATAAATTTTATACAGAGGAAGAGAATAAAACTTATTTTTAAAAAAAGCCATTTTTATTCGAACCTTCATTTACTACCTTCACAGCGCAGGTTAATGGAAGATGTGCCATCAACATAGCAATTTACATCGAACGGTAAATGCTTGTCACAGAGTCACACTTGTAAATAACCTCGTCACTATGAAACACAGATAGTAGCTTTTAAAATTTCTATGTTCTATTACACAAAGCAGATATTAGTTTTTAGGAAACAGATAGTAAGTACTCTACTGCATTCAAATTATAGCGTTCATCCATAATTCTTTTATAAACTTTATGAATAACTTTATACACTTTTCAGATACAAGTGGGTAGAGAATATATATTGCTATCTTTTCACCCCAAAGGGAAAATACAGTCGTAAATGTCATTATCGGTCTAGACGCATCAACACTTGTACTATGAGAGATGGTCTAGATAAGATTCTGACTGATTGTTCCACGTACGAACCGTTGGATGTGGAAATGACAATTGAAAACAAGAAATACCAGCACGAGGAGCGTTGCCCCTTCACAGCATACACTGACTTTAAATGTCGACTCATTCTTATCGCGCTCTGTAAGGGAGACTGCACTGATACGCATGCGACCTTTACAGAGCAGCATGTACCATATGTTGCGACATATAGAGTTGAATGGTGGTATGACTCAGGTAAAAATCGTTTGATATCATTTGTCAGGGATAATTCTGGGAGGTGGCTGCTCAGTGAGGTAGAACAACTTGCGTGGTGTTTTGATCACAATAACGACACCAACATCTCCATGATCATCCCAGATGTGGAGCTCTGCAGCACAGCATATACTGCAGGCAACTTAAAGAACTATATGCTGTGACTCATACTCACACCCTTCCACAATTTGAGCAGTTATAATGAAGATTTCATCGCTGTGCACTTGAGTGATTTTGGTTTGCACAACGACCAGATCGTGTTCTGCCCGAGAGCGTTAAGACACACATCTCGTTCTCCATGCGAATGACGCCAAATATTACATCACAGTTCCTGGACTTAATTCCATTTATGCAAGCACTGCTTTAGAAATACGTTACGAGGACACGTAAATCTCTAAAGCTGCATTTGCCGATGATGCGAACTTCCACTCATGACGAATAATGTTGTCTTTCCTTATAAATAGCTGAATTTCAAAGAGAGACTCAACTCAGTCACATTGCCTGACATACCCACATTCACCAGTAATCTTACAGGCTATCCCATAACGAATTCCGAGTATAAGCATCTGGTGAATGTTTAGCAGGAATTCAGCGTCTATGATTTAGGGGAGTATGCAAAGCTATACAGGGTGAGTCACCTAACGTTACCGCTGGATATATTTCGTAAACCACATCAAATACTGACGAACCGATTCCACAGACCGAACGTGCGGAGAGAGGCTAGTGTAATTGTTTAATACAAACCGTACAAAAATGCACGGAAGTATGTTTTTTAACACAAACCTAGGTTTTTTTTAAATGGAACCACGTTAGTTTTGTTAGCACATCTGAACATATAAACAAATACGTAATCAGTGCCGTTTGTTGCATTGTAAAATGTTAATTACATCCGGAGATATTGTAACCTAAAGTTGACGCTTGAAACTTCCGACGTTCAGTTGCGTGTTGTAACAAACACGGGCCACGGTCGGCGAGCAGCATCTGCAGGGACATGTTTACGATGACGACCGTGTTTACGAGTGTGGCTGTAGTGCACTGTTGTGGTTTGGTCTAGCTGTCGCAGTGTGCGCATGTAGCGCTTTCTGCTATTGTTATTCTGCATTCGTCTCCGCACGCAGACCAACTGTAGTACACCGTCTTACCAGACGTCTGTGATAGTGTAGTGTTGTAGGAACTGTGACCATGGTGTATTCGAACTCTGAAAAGGCGGAGATGATACTCATCCATGGCTAGTGTCGACGAAATGCAGCTGAAGCCTGCAGGGTGTATGCAGAACGGTACCCGGACAGAGAGCATCCAACGTGCCGCACATTGCAAAACATCTACCGCCAACTCTATGCAACAGGTATGGACGTAGCACGCAAACGGGTCCGTAACAGGTCCGTCACAGGAGAAGCGGGTGCAGTTGCTGTGTTAGCTGCTGTTGCCATGAACCCACACATGAGTACACGGGACATTGCGAGAGCCGGTGGACTGAGTCAAAGTAGTGTCATGCGCATACTGCATCGTCACCGCTTTCACCCATTTCATGTGTCGCTACATCAGCAATTACATGGTGATGACTTTAAGGGGATACGGAATCGGATTTTGGGTTAAAAAATCGAATTTTTTTTTATTGGCGTATTATATTCTGCCATGTTTCCTCTTTAAAATGACGTATCATACATAGCTCTACTACAATTATAACTATTTTATTTTTATATATTTGTGAGATCGGGTATTGCGCTTTAGTTATACACGTCTCTCGTGGCTGACCATGAACTTTTTGGCAGTACCTTTAAAGTGACATGAATTCAAATATCCCGGTTTCCAGCGACTATTTATACACTAGTTGCCCGAAAATGTTTCTCTCTGGTTTCCTCAAGTTACTCTTTGACTTTGTGGCGGGACTGTTTTGTAAACAGTGTGATATAAGAAAGTAGTTGTTGTTGAGTTATTTCGTATTTAGTGCTTCATTTTTCGCAGTGAAAATGCCTAGAGCTAAAGCAAAAGTATTTAAAAAGCGTGTGAACTGGCAAAAGAAAAGAAATAATGATTCATTAGCAAAGCAAAGCAGTTCATCATCATCACTGTTGGAAAATGTGAATCCACTTATTACTGATTTGCCGAACGAACTTACACCAAATGAAAACAGTGCTTCTCATAAAAAACTAAGAGATTTGGAAGAGAAATATAATTTACTTGATAGAGGGAATGAAGTTTTTGAACTCATTGATACGAATATATTGTGTGAAGCTCTTGAAAACAGTTTGTGCTGCAAAAAATGTCATGGAAACGTTTCTCTGAAAGTAGAATCCCATGTTGGCCTGGCTGCCCAGTTTAATTTAATATGCAGTGTTTGTAAATACAGCTGTAAGTTTCCAAGTTCGGTTTCAGTAACTGTAAATAATGGATACAAGAAAACTGAACTTTATAGTGTAAATATTAGGTTAGTTTATGGATTGCGAGCAATTGGTAAGGGCAAAGCAGCTGGTGATATGCTATGTGGTGTTCTAAATCTTCCAAGTGCACCTTCAAAGTTTGAAGCTTACAATTATGTACTAGGATCTGCAGTTGAAGATGTAGCACAGAAGTCAATGCAGGTTGCTGTGGAAGAAGCAGTGGAAGAAAATGACGGCAGTCGTGACCTCACAGTGGCGTTTGATGGCACGTGGCAGAAAAGGGGCCACACCTCCAACAATGGTGTTGTAACAGCAACTAGTGTTGATACTGGCAAGGTTATTGATGTTGCAATAATGTCTAAATACTGTAGGTGCACAGGCAGGCTGAAAAATGAACACAGTGATGACTGTATTGCTAATTATTATGATAGTAGTGGTGGCATGGAGGTTGCTGGGGTGAAGAAAATTTTTCATCGCTCTTCACAGTGGTATAATGTTCGCTATGTCAAATATCTGGGAGATGGTGACTCTAAAGCATTCAAAGAAGTTTTGGAAAGCAAACCATATGGGAACAGTGTAAATATAAGCAAACTTGAATGTATAGGACATGTGCAGAAGAGAATGGGTGCCAGGCTGAGAAGGTTAAAATCAGTTATGAAAGGGAAAAAACTAGATGATGGGAAAACCTTGGATGGCAGAGGAAGATTGACTGATTCCATAATAGACCACATTCAGAACTGCTATGGCCTTGCAATCAGGCAAAATACAGGCAATCTTGAAGAAATGAGGAGAGCTATATGGGCTTTATATTTCCACACCGCATCCACGGATGAGCATCCACAACATGGTTTGTGCCCCAAAGGTGAAAACAGCTGGTGTAAATACAGTAGGGGACTAACAACAGGAGAGAAATACATTCACCACCACAGTCTACCATCAGCCATCATGGCAGAAATAAAGCCCATTTTCAGAGATCTGGCTGACAGAAGTCTTCTGATGAAATGTCTTCACGGAAAAACGCAGAACCCCAACGAGTGCTTGAATAGTGTGATATGGCATCGTCTCCCAAAAACAGTGTTTGTCGGAATTAATACACTACATTTTGGTGTGTATGATGCTGTGGCAACCTTCAGTCTTGGAAATATAACTAAATGCCAGGTCCTTCAAAAGTTGGGTATGTGTGTTGGTTCCCGTACGGTACGTGCTATGTTCTTTTTAGATCAGCACAGACTAAGGCATGCTGATAATATAATCAAGACATTAGTGAAAAAAGCAAGACAGGTGCAGAGGGGTGCCAAAAGAAGACTTGAAGATGATTATGAAGACTGTGAAGGGGGTGTTAGCTACGGATCAGGAATGTTTTAATCTTCTTTCTCCGTTTCCCGTAAGTTTACTTTTTACTTCATCTAGGAACATTATCTCAGGTACTGGTCAACCTAGAAGTCTGAAATTTTTATGACGTAGTGACATAGGTCCCTATTACATACTGAAACAACGATTTTTTAATTACTTGATTTACAAAAGACTTAGGGGTGATAGTCTAGTAAAAAGCGATGGAAAAAATTTACTTAAAAATAAATGTACAATATCTCTGTAAGAAAATACTTTGACAATAAACTGTTGTTTCAGTATTGTTGTAACATATGAATGCACATACAGTAAAATTTTTACCTCTCTGTCTCCAGTAGTTTGTGAGAAAATGTTCCCTTTAGTAGGCATATATTAACATTGCGGGGATAGGTGATTCCGTATCCCCTTAATCATCGAGTGCAATTCTGTCAATGGGCATTAACAGAGAATGCATTACAGTTGTACCTGTTTACCGATGAAGCGGGTTTCACAAACCACGGGGCAGTGAATCTACAGAACATGCATTACTGGTCCGTGGACAATCCTCGCTGGCTCAGACAGGTAGAGCGACAGCGAACGTGGACTGTAAATGTATGGTGCGGAATCATTGGCGACCACCTCATTGGTCCTCACTTCATTGCAGGGGCCCAAACATCTGCAACATACATCGCGTTTCTACACAATGATCTGCCAACGTTGCTCGAAAATGTCCCACTGGAAACGCGTCGACGTATGTGGTATCAGCATGATGGTGCACCTGCACATTCCGCAATTAACACTAGGCTGACTCTTGGCAGGATGTTCGACGGGCGTTTCATAGGACGTGGAGGACGCATAAATTGGCCAGCCCGTTCTCCTGATCTTACACCTCTGGACTTCTTTCTGTGGGGTACGTTAAAGGAGAATGTGTACCGTGATGTGCCTACAACCCCAGAGGATATGAAACAACGTACTGTGGCAGCCTGCGGCGACAATACACCAGATGTACTGCGGCGTGTACGACATTCATTACGCCAGAGATTGCAATTGTGTGCAGCAAATGATGGCCACCACATTGAACATCTATTGGCCTGACATGTCGGGACACACTCTATTCCACTCCGTAACTGAAATCGGAAACCACGTGTGTACGTGTACCTCACCCGTCATGGTAATGTACATGTGCGTCAGTGAAAAATACCAATAAAAAGGTGTTAGCATGTGGACGTAATGTGCTGTTCCAGTATCTTCTGTACCTAAGGTCCATCACCGTTCCCTTTGGATCCCTACGTAATTCGGTGCTCTCCGATACACACGATCGAACAGCGGAGGAGTGGTACTCAAGCGTCAACTTTAGGCTACAATATTTACGGATGTAATTAACATTTTACAATGCAACAAACGGCACTGATATACATATTTGTTTATATGTTCAGATGTGCTAACAAAACTAACGGGGTTCCATTTAAAAACCGTAGGTTTGTGTTAAAAAACATACTTCCGTGCATTTTTTTATGGTTTGTATTAACCAATTACACTACCCCCTCTCCTCCCGTTCGGTCTGTGGAAACGATTCGTCAGTATTTGATTTGGTTTACGAAATATATCCAGCGGTAATTTTAGGTGACTTACCCTGTATATGGGCATGGACGTACAACTACTTGCAGATATTTTCGAGAAGTTCTGGATGGTATGCATGACCAAAAAAATGGTTCAAATGGCTCTGAGCACTATGGGACTTCACATCTGAGGTCATCAGTCCCCTAGAACTTAGAACAACTTAAACCTAACTAAGCTAAGGACATCACACACATCCATGCCCGAGGCAGGATTCGAACCTGCGACCGTAGCGATCGTGCGGTTCCAGACTGAAGCGCCTAGAACCGCTCGGCCACAACGGCCGGCATGCATGAGCACATACAGTTTTAATTCCACATTATATTACATGTCGACACTGAATTTTTGATCAATGTCAGCATGGTTTTCTTCTTCGAATGCAGCATGCACGGTGTACTTTGGGAATGTGTACACAGACACGCCAAGGCAAACAAGACGTGAATGGGCGGACAAATGGCTCTGAGCACTATGGGACATAACTTCTGAGGTAATTAGTCCCCTAGAACTTAGAACTACTTAAACGTAACTAACCTAAGGACATCACGCACATCCATGCCCGTGGCAAGATTGGAACCTGCGACCGTAGCGGTCGCGCGGTTCCAGACTGTAGAGCCTAGAACCGCTCGGTCACCCCGACCGGCAATGGGCGGACAGTTTAAAGCATATGAGTATGAGAGTTGCATACGTATCTTCGTGTTAACAACTTATACGGATATGCCACGCAACATAATCTGGCTGATGGGAAGTTTTGATGGCTGTCTGAGGAGGACAGCCGTATATTAGGTGATTTCAAAGGTGTGGCAGCTGGTCTGGTAAAGGATATGGTGTGGAAGGTAGACTTGGCATATCCTGCTAGTTTGCATGATACGCACAGCAATGGAGCACCTCGTCCCATAGGACTCCACCCTCAGTCTAATGACGGCACTGGGTCGAAAACAGATATGCATTATGCACTGCACATATCTCCAGCAACGTATCCATTTGGAATGGTTCTGATTAGCATCACCCTTGGCATCTCTTTTAAGTGAAGTCGCTGGTTGAGGAAGTATATTGACGTTAAAACGGAACGGAGGGCCCTTGTGACAAATGACTTAGAGAAATATTTTTTAAAAATTGATGAATAATGCTATTTTCAAGAAAAACGTCGACAAATTAAGAAAACACCACGAAATTCATGAAGGTTACTGCTGGGAGAGGCGTTATGGCGGCATTATTATGTCGCTTGGCGGCATTCTTCAACCGAGGTTTAGTCGTTCTGGAGATGGATAAGTTTTCGACGGAGTTCATGAGAGCTGTTTATGTTTGTATGTGTATATGGGACATTCCCTAACTCCGTGTGCAGCAATTTCACTATGCCTTTCTGAAGACCAAATTCACTGACACAGAGTTACTTTATATGGATGAAGACTGTTTCATCTACTGGATGAAAGACTGCAATCCATATAAAGTAACGAGATACATTCCGGAGGAATTCGACATGTCTGGATATTCGACCAATAATACGGTTTACACCTCATAACAAGATGGTTATCAGAATCAAGTCTTCTCGGTTGTCAAGCCGCGTCAATTGGAATAAAATTGTCAAGGTTTCTATGGCTATCTCCGCCATCGTTGTCAGGAGCAGCGGACAGCACTATGTTGTGATTTTATAACCACGGATGTGGCGGCTGGCACCAGTGTGAGAGGGCCGAAACGATGCGAGCGAGGAAGGTGAGGCGGACAGCTCGTAGCAACTCCGGCCCGCCGCGCGACAGGGTGACATCAGGTGGCGCAAGAGCCCGGCGACACGTCTGTACTGCCTCCCTGCAAGCGTTAAGCAGCCGCCGTCGTTTCCTTTCGACGCCCAGAGCCCACCCCCACCCGCTACTCACTGTGTGCGTCTTGTCTCTGTTATAAGTGTTGTTGTTCATTCTAATCTCGGCCGTCTATTTTATAACGGAATCCCATTACGTTCACACACAAGCCGAGACTCTCGTTTCTCAATCAGTATTTTGTGTCCGTTTACCAGGCAATGCTCAGCTACGGCCGACATTCCAAACTTCTTTTTTTTAAGGTGTCTATCGTGCTCGGTACGATTTGCTGGATTGTCTGACCTACGTAGATGTTGCTACGGCACCATACGCACGGGGTACGAAGAGCTATGTCGTCTTTAAGATGGCGCAGCATATCTCATATTTTGGGCCGGGCTGGAACTCAGGCGTCAATCCGTGTCGCTACGACACACGTCCTAACTTGCTGCACATTGTCCCACTGTGTGTCTCCTACTCTACTGCAAAAATTTTCTTAGCCTGCTTTTTCTCTACTTGTTTACACGTCGTAGTAAGCAACGGAAACTACAGTGCGTTTAAAATTGGTTGCGACTTTTGACAGTTCAGTGCGGATCGAGTGGAGGAAAGCGTAGTTGCCAGCGTGTGCTGAACGCGTCAGCATGCGAAGATGACGCCAGGCGTGCTCGGTACGTAAACTGTCGGCCGCGCAAGCTGCTCCATCTGCAATCTTTTTCAAACGATTTTGGAGAAACTATACGGTAGTAAACTGTGAGCTTCATTCGTCAACTTCATGATCAGTTACCTATTACTTCGTTAATGGTCTTAGTTATTGTGTTATTTCGGTATTAGCTAAACTACTGCGAGAAATTCTTAAAGTTTGGAGTGAAAAATAGGTATCGCTACGAATTTTCGTGTGATGTGATATGTCGTATGTTGCTGCATACAAAATTTAGGTAACATATTGAATTATTTATTAAACCTCGAAGGATATCGTTATTTATCTCCAACGTCCAGAAAATGGAATGTATGTAAACGTTTCCGTCACGAGCGCACAAGCCACTGAAAAAGGCAGAATGAAATATTCATAAAGCCCTCGTAACTCATATACGGTCTGAGATATCCAAACAAGATTTTGGCAAATGATAGAACGCAAAGAGCAGAGCATCTTGCCATATGATTAATATGCGCAACTTCCATGTCTACAACGGTATTCAAGCAACTACAGAAGTTTTTAAAAGAAATAATGTAATGTTCAAGGACAATAAGTAACTGCTGTGGTTTTTGGAACAATGTAAATGAAGAAGCTGCGAATTTATTTTTATACTGACAGTGGGCTTTCTCATAACGAATGATATGTCTCGCCCTCTGTTGCTAGTTTAATAATACGCTGTTTTATGATTCTGCCACTATTTAAACTGCAGTAGAATCTTGTTGTTGTTGTTGTTGTGGTCTTCAGTCCTGAGACTGGTTTGATGCAGCTCTCCATGCTACTCTATCCTGTGCAAGCTCCTTCATCTCCCAGTACTTACTGCAACCTACATCCTTCTGAATCTGCTTAGTGTATTCATCTCTTGGTCTGCCTCTACGATTTTTACCCTCCACGCTGCCCTCCAATGCTAAATTTGTGATTCCTTGATGCCTCAAAACATGTCCTACCAACCGATCCCTTCTTCTAGTCAAGTTGTGCCACAAACTTCTCTTCTCCCCAATCCTGTTCAATACCTCATTAGTTACGTGATCTACCCACCTTATCTTCAGCATTCTTCTGTAGCACCACATTTCGAAAGCTTCTATTCTCTTCTTGTCCAAACTAGTTATCGTCCATGTTTCACTTCCATACATGGCTACACTCCATACAAATACTTTCAGAAACGACTTCCTGACACTTAAATCTATACTCGATGTTAACAAATTTTTCTTCTTCAGAAACGATTTCCTTGCCATTGCCAGTCTACATTTTATATCCTCTCTACTTCGACCATCATCAGTTAGTTTACTCCCTAAATAGCAAAACTCCTTTACTACTTTAAGTGTCTCATTTCCTAATCTAATTCCCTCAGCATCACCCGATTTAATTTGACTACATTCCATTATCCTCGTTTTGCTTTTGTTGATGTTCATCTTATATCCTCCTTTCAAGACACTGTCCATTCCGTTCAACAGCTCTTTCAAGTCCTTTGCTGTCTCTGACAGAATTACAATGTCATCGGCGAACCTCAAAGTTTTTACTTCTTCTCAATGAATTTTAATACCTACTCCGAATTTTTCTTTTGTTTCCTTTACTGTTTGCTCAATATACAGATTGAATAACATCGGGGAGAGGCTACAACCCTGTCTCACTCCTTTCCCAACCAATGCTTCCCTTTCATGCCCTTCGACTCTTATAACTGCCATCTGGTTTCTGTACAAATTGTAAATACCCTTTCGCTCCCTGTATTTTACCCCTGCCACCTTCAGAATTTGAAAGAGAGTAATGCAGTTAACATTGTCAAAAGCTTTCTCTAAGTCTACAAATGCTAGAAACGTAGATTTGCCTTTTCTTAATCTTTCTTCTAAGATAAGTCGTAAGGTTAGTATTGCCTCACGTGTTCCAACATTTCTACGGAAACCAAACTGATCTTCCCCGAGGTCGGCATCTACCAGTTTTTCCATTCGTCTTTTTACCTACTTGATCGTCTGCTGCCTTCACTACTTCATCCCTCAGAGCTACCCATTCTTCTTCTACTGTATTTCTTTCCCCCATTCCTGTCAATTGTTCCCTTATGCTCTCCCTGAAACTCTCTACAACCTCTGGTACTTTCAGTTTATCCAGGTCCCATCTCCTTAAATTCCCACCTTTTTGCAGTTTCTTCAGTTTCAATCTGCAGTTCATAACCAATAGATTGTGGTCAGAATCCACATCTGCCCCTGGAAATGTCTTACAATTTAAAACCTGGTTCCTAAATCTCTGTCTTACCATTATATAATCTATCTGATACCTTTTAGTATCTCCAGGATTCTTCCAGGTATACAACCTTCTTTTATGATTCTTGAACCAAGTGTTAATTATGATTAAGTTATGCTCTGTGCAAAATTCTACAAGGCGGCTTCCTCTTTCATTTCTTCCCCCCAATCCATATTCACCTACTATGTTTCCTTCTCTCCCTTTTCCTACTGACGAATTCCAGTCACCCATGACTATTAAATTTTCGTCTCCCTTCACTACCTGAATAATTTCTTTTATCTCGTCATACATTTCATCTATTTCTTCATCGTCTGCAGAGCTAGTTGGCATATAAACTTGTACTACTGTAGTGGGCGTGGGCTTCGTATCTATCTTGGCCACAATAATGCGTTCACTATGCTGTTTGTAGTAGCTAACCCGGACTCCTATTTTTTTATTCATTATTAAACCTACTCCTGCATTACCCCTATTTGATTTTGTATTTATAACCCTGTATTCACCTGACCAAAAGTCTTGTTCCTCCTGCCACCGAACGTCACTAATTCCCACTATATCTAACTTTAAGCTATCCATTTCCCTTTTTAAATTTTCTAACCTACCTGCCCGATTAAGGGATCTGACATTCCACGCTCCGATCCGTAGAATGCCAGTTTTCTTTCTCCTGATAACGACGTCCTCCTGAGTAGTCCCCGCCCGGAGATCCGAATGGGGGACTATTTTACCTCCGGAATATTTTACCCAAGAGGACGCCATCATCATTTAATCATACAGTAAAGCTGCATGTCCTCGGGAAAAAATACGGCTGTAGTTTCCCCTTGCTTTCAGCCGTTCGCAGTACCAGCACAGCAAGGCCGTTTTGGTTAATGTTACAAGGCCAGATCAGTCAATCATCCAGACTGTAGCCCCTGCAACTACTGAAAAGGCTGCTGCCCCTCTTCAGGAACCACACGTTTGTCTGGCCTCTCAACAGATAACTCTCCGTTGTGGTTGCACCTACGGTACGGCCATCTGTATCGCTGAGGCACGCAAGCCTCCCCACCAACGGCAAGGTCCATGGTTCATGGGGGGGAGTAGAATCTTAGTGAGACGTATATCTGTAAATTCTACTGAGTCTAGGCAAAAGAGGTAGTTGCTAACACAACAATAAGAGAAGGGAAGTATTACTCAAACCTCGACACAGTCCTTCATGAATCCATGTCTCCTTAAATACATTTTTGGTATGGATGACAACTTCACACCAGCCCTGTTATGTAACACTTGCAATGACTTCTTTCGTCAGCATTTCAACCTCAATGAGCGTAAATTTCTTATTTCTGCCACATTACCTTTCACATAGGCCTACATATTCTCAGTCGGATTTAAATGTGGATGATACGGGGGAATCCTGATTAAACTATGCCCCTTAGCGTTAGCCTGTTCGTCGGCCTGGTAGCGTGGAGTTTTTGACTTGTGCAGTACTACAAGTTCCATTAACTTCGCCTTACACAAGCTAGGTTCAATTTATCCAATCGAATATTCCTTTGCACCTAGAGAAAAATAGCCGCTCTCCTTCGCTGCATTGTTGGAGCTTTATCCATCACAACGGAGTGGTATTGGGCATTGTCCATTGCTTTGTCGAATTCGGAGGAATAGTTTGCAGCGGAACATTATACTCACAGCCGACGATCGTATTCTAGGACGAGCGCTTTTACTGTGAATCTCGTTTTCACACGTGCTCTACTGTTATTAATGTAGCGCCAACATGCAACACTCGTTCACAACACCTGACGACTGCAGAACACTTTAACGCCAGAAAATATCACTTTACTACAAGAGCAAACAGACGCGACACCACGTGGCACTGTTTATCCACGGCGTGGCAACAGGGGCGCTGTACCAAGCGAACTGCTGGTGGCGTGGTAGGGAAAATCGGCTCACCATTCTTGTTAGCTGGGCAACAGCGTCATGCCCCCACCGGTGAGCCAAACGTCAAAAGTCGCAACTAATATTAAACGCACTATAGTCATCAGGCTTTAATTGTATAATAAAAATTACGGTCTACGTACTAAATGATTTTTGCATCAAAATATTTTATTTCCAAATATAAAAATTTGTGTGGTTTATTGTGTATGTCAAAGACCTTACACATTTTATTATTTTGAACCAACATCCACTTTTCGCACCATGCAGACATTTGTCTAAATCAGTCTGCAATTCGTTCTCTTGCTCTCATCACTTTCCTAGCTGGTAAACTACATTATGATATCTCCAAACATTCTAAGAGGGCTGCACAGATTGTGTCCTAAATCATTTACCGGAACATAAACTAAGATCAGCAGGGAGCCTGTGACGCTCCCTTGGGGATCCCCAGATGTCACTTCGTTTTCACTAGATGACCTCATATCAGTTATTACGAACTGTGCTCTTTGTGACAGGAAATCGCAAATCCAGGCGCAAAACTGACACGATACTCCGGAAACAAGCAATTTGGTTAGAAACCTTTTTATGGAAAGGTGTCAAAAGACTACTGGAAATCTAGGAGTATGTAAGCAATCTGAGATACTCTGAAGAGAGCACTGAAGAATGAAAACATCAGAGCGTCGTGTGAATAACGAGGCAGATGTTTCACAAATACAATATTTCCTTCATCCGCGCTGCTTATGTCTCATTAGATCGGTTTTGTCGAGGAATTTCATAGTAATGGAACGCAGTATATGTTTTAAAAACCTATTGCAAATGTCAGTCGTATACCCTGACGATAGCATGAGTCGACAGGATAAATATTTTGGCTTCCGGTGGCTTTCGTGTCAGTTTATGCATTGCCATAGTATATTTAGTTGTTGCCGGGTAACATAAAGCTACAAAATTATTCTTCAGCTAAGATAATCTTAAATTTGGAAATTTGTGATAAGCTCTTATAGGACCAAACTGCTGAGGTCATCGGTCCCTAAGCCCACACACTACTTGATATAATTTTAACTTATCGCTATAGAGAATACACACACCCATTCCCTAGGGAAGACTTGAACCTCCGTGGGGGGGGGGGGGGAGGGGGGGGAGAGCTGCACGGACCGTGAAAGACAAGTCACCTCATACCGCGCGGCTAACTAACACGCGCGGCAAGATGATCTTAAACAGGATGACACAAGATACGTGTTTGAAAGTATTTGTCTTCTGTAGTTTAATTGTATGCCGTAAATGACTCTCCTTGTGATATTGCTGTGTAGTATCCCCGCAAATTCTATAGCTCACTCATCGATGTCTCAGTTCACATTTCAGAATGAAAGCTCTAACTGCGGTACTGCGTTTGTTGATGGCCAAGGCATTTAACGTTAATCGTAGGGTTGAGACGCACATTCAACAGCACATTTCCGCCAAGAACAAAAACCCCAGAATGCCCGTTTCTCCGTGTGATTACAGTACAGAGCAGAAGTAAAATTGTAATGACAACAGTTAACCAACCTCTGCTACAGATATTTGTGTAATGTTAACCGTGTTGTTTACAGATTGCTGAATTGTTTCCAAAAGACAAAATGATCTACATGGTTCCAGAAAGGGCCAGTCAGGACGACCAGTCTCAGTTGTAGCCCTAGGGAGTGTGCGAGTGCGAACTTGATTCAATGAGGAGTCCACGTCAGCAATATATGCAGCACAGAAACTCAGGAAGTCACGACGGTCTCTCCAGAGGTTAATGAAAAAGAAATTACGGTGGCAACCATTGAAGAACAGGGATGTGCAGCGGCCACAGTCTTTTGGAAATGAGATGACTGAGGCCTGTAAAAATGGAACTGTCGACACGGATCAGACCTGTCCTACTGATGAACCACACTTTCATCTCCTTAGGTATATCAACAAACAGAACTGGCACTACCAGACTGCCGAGAATCCACATTTTCTAGCTACTGCTCGACGTCATCAACAAAAAGTCACTGTGTGGTGCCCATTTAGTACACAGTGTACTAAAATGCCCATTTTTATTGCGGGGCCTATTACAGCAGACCAATAAAGCTGGGTATTGGAACATGAATTTGCACCGGCTACACGATGCGACGGAATGCTTCGAAACTACTGTTTCATGCAAGACGCAGCACGTATATATCGTACTGCGGCCTTCTTAGATTTCTCTCGTGAGACGTCCAGGGATCGGACCATTGCCCTGGACACCTTAACATTCACTGTGAACGGTATAGACTGACGCCGTTATAGTGCCGATCTCAGCGCTGGTGATTATTTCACATGAGATTATCAGCAGCACAGGCCCTTCAAAGGTGCACCTGCAGCACTCCTAGATGTTGGTACTGCAGTTTCCAGAGAAATTCGAGCATTGTAAAATAATGATAATCATAAAGGCATCACGGAATTCAGTTCGAGGATATACGCATTCATTGCTGCAGAAGGGAAACACTTGGGCTGTCTGAGGCGACAGCGTCGTGCGCTCGCGCCCTGCCCGCATGGCGGCTTTTCCGGCGCAACGAGACGCGGAACTCAAAGGCTGCCTTACAATGGTGACGTAGCTACTCCTCGTCACCGCTTTCGTCCACGTCATTGGTACGTGGGGCGTTGGCCAGGAATGAAAGTGACAGAAAGCGGGAGTTCCAGATGGCCAATTGTTTAGAAAAAAAATAGACTAGGAGCAAGTAGGACTTGCACACTGAGGTTTCGTACAAACTATACAGGCAGTTCATCCACCGCGGCAGTCGAGAGTCTCCAGGTTTTATGTCTGTTATCGGCACTGATACTGGCAAGATACCACTCCTGAGAAGTCCCTGACTTCTGAGAATGTTTCAATTACAAGTTAAATATCGGTCAACAAGTGAGAAAAGTAATATTTTTGTGTGATATAATTATAAATTAACAGTTTTCAGATATTTTCCTTTACTTACGCGGTGAACTATCACGCTTTTCCAAATTTCACGGTTCCGGGTCAAGGGGTAGTAACATATAGGTCTTGATGAGTGAGGTTCCGAGTATCAAAATATGTGACATACAGGGTGACAATTATTTAACTGTACGAAAAAAACGTAAATTAGTTACATACCACAGCGTGCACACATTTCATTCGACATGTAAAGGTCACTACAGATATTCGGATTTAGTTATGACATGTTCAGTATGCCTGCATCCTTGGGGATGATGTGACGCAGGTTGTAAGGGGTCCGTAGGCCCTTACTGTAAGTTTGCACTGGGCACAGGTCGAAAGGGCAAATAATCGATAGTACCGGGTTGCGAGAGCGAGGGAGAGTTGAGTCAGTCAGTTCCAGGTTGCGGGCCGAGCCGTGCGGAGGCCGGTTGCTGTGATACAAGGCTTACCGACAAAGGGAGTGGCCATCGCCGCGGTTTAACCCCTTTGTGTTAGAATAATACGGGAAGGTGAAGAAGTTTAATTACAAGAGTGATCAGTGATATTTTTGTGACGATATTTATTTGGTCTCGCGTCTACCGCGCCGGCATCATTTGGATTGCAGTGTGGATTGCAGTGTTGGATTGCAGTGTTGGATTACAGTGATTGAATTTGCGTGTGACGATTATGAATAACGAAGAGGCCTGTGCTGAGATTAGCTGTAATTAAACATGTATGACGAAGGCAGTGGCTGTCTCCTTTTTCTTGTGTTTTAGAGACGAATATAGGTTCTTGATTAATGAAGCTGTGTTAGGCGTTCTTCTTGTCACCAGACATTTCATTATTACAGCATTTGAGAAGGACAAAAATCGAATGTAACAACTCCGCAGCAGTCCATTCCGATTGCCAGCCCCATTAGGTACACGGTCACATTAATTAATTATTATTTGGGCTGCTATCAGATCCCGATCGAGCGGGATACGTAAACCGGAGGTGTTACAAGGTGAATACCAAAATTCTGCAAGACCCGCTGAAGTTTCGGAAAATCGATGCTGTCGATGACCCCCTGAACGGCTGTTTTCAGATCAGCAATTGTTTTTTAGCTATTGCTGTACACCTTGTTTTCAACATAGCCCCACAAAAAGGAATCTAGGCAGAATGTGGTCCCCAAAGTGCTCCTGCAGGGCATCAAACACTCCCCTGCTTAGACAGGGTCGAGTTCCATCTCGCACGAATCACATCTTGTCGAAATTATGGTCACTTTAAATGACAGGGATGAAATCATCTTCCACAACCTTCACGTAAAATTCGGTAGTCACCGTGCCTTGAAGGAATATCGCACCGATTTTTCCGTGACTGGACACTGCTCACCACACAGTCACCCGATGAGGGTGAAGAGACTTCTCGGTCGCGAAATGCGGATTCTCAGCCCCCGAATGCGCCAGTTTTGCTTATTGACGAATCCATCCAAATGAAAGTCGGCTCCGTTGCCAAAACAAACCGTGCATGCGCGTACCAATTACCATTGTGTACGCGGCCAACCGTGCACTTTGGACGTCTGAACTCAAAACGTTGAAAAGGTATGACGATTTTATTTCACATATCTCAATAAGTGTTATCATGTAAATGGCTGCTCCTTTCGACTGCATTTATCTAGAAACTTCAATTTTTTGCACCGTCAAGAGGCCGTAAACTTTAGTAGGAGGCAAAAGGTATAAAAGTTTCAACTCGACACGTGTACCTGTTCCTGAGAAAAACGGTTTTTAACAGTCAGGTAGGCAGACAGACGGAAAGACGGAGATCAAAGTGATCCTATAAGGTTTCCGTTCTTGCCGACGGAGGTACGGAAACTGCTAGAAATGAACCGTTTATAATAGCATTGTTTACAGGCAGCATTTGGTACAGCGGAAGGTGTAAAAAATAGTATTTCCAGGGTCGTGTGGTCGAGTCCCTGGACGAAAGCTTATTTTTATTTTTGTTTCCACTTTCAATTTTTACGTTACACAAAGAGTCACCGTCCTCTTCTTCACATTCCCCTCGATCGTCGACTTCTTCGGAGCAAGTCAGCTCCTCATCCCACACAAACGTATACGCTGATAAAACTTCCGCTGCTTTCTAGTGTATTTTACTTACAGTCTGAATGCATTCTTCAGTTATTACCGCTGTACTTTCTGAAGTGATAATGTCATTCTCGACCGAAACACGTAAACTTTAATCCAGCTTCGTTTTCAGTCGTAGCTTCGACACATGTTTGTGGATACTATCATCTTGTGACTCCTGGCTTCCTTCTAGCGATTTCTAGTGTATTTCACTTACAGTCTGAATGCATTCTTCAGTTATTACCGCTGTACTTTCTGAAGTGATAATGTCATTCTCGACCGAAACACGTAAACTTTAATCCAGCTTCGTTTTCAGTCGTAGCTTCGACACATGTTTGTGGATACTATCATCTTGTGACTCCTGGCTTCCTTCTAGCGATGTTCCAGGCACATCTGTACTTTCACTTGTACTATCAGAAATCTTCGCTCGACTCGAAATTTTTCACAATCCTTTTACTGAGTTCTCACGGTATTTTCCTAACATTCACATTACTTGGTGCACAGCCAGCAAGTGAATGAGCTCTGTAGCCGTAGGTAGCTCTTAACCCAAAGGCCGATTGTCAGAATTTACCTTCTGCTAGCCCTATTTTTTGCCTGCAGCTGCCAAGGGCTGTTCGAGGATCAAATTGACATTGACGGAATACAACCCGTTCTTCGAAAAAATGGCAAAAAAACCGCATAGGAACTACAGTTTTCCAAAGGCACAATAAAAAGGGGTAGCGTTAGCGATTAGTAATAGAAACGTTTTCAGTCCCAGGTTCTAACCCCGCCATTGTTTAAATTTGGAATAAAAATCATCACCTAAGGCAACCGAAGACTTGCGGCATAAGAAGGAACCATCATTATGCCAACGGCCTTATCAAAGTAGGCCGAGAAGTGGGCAGAGGTTCAGTGCACTCTCTCAACCTTAGTGTCGGAAACACCACGTGAAAGGTGAAAGAATCAGCCATGACAACGGCGTAATTATTCAAAATTCAATGGAAACCACTGCATTAAAAACACATAACGTGTATCCATAGGACGTGGCCTGTAGTTGAAAATAAAATTTATGGCGGGCCACATCAAACCGGTCAGAAGATTGATGAGTCAAAAGAAGTAAAAATAACTTAAACTATAGTGGATCTTTCCCAAAGCCTTCACACTTTGCTCGGAAAATACTTTTCTAAAGCGTACTTAACGATATTTTTGAACTTTTTTCAATTTCTGCTCCACATCTTCGTCCTCATTATTGAGTATTTGATGTTGACCACCGAGATACTCTGCATTTTGCATCTGTCATTCATGTTAAGCAAAAACATATTCCTACCATTCTTAGCATTCTTTGTAAACCCGTGGCCGTTGTTCCTTACTACCACTGAAACCTTCCTCTGCGTAACTGATTCGATAAGTTTAGGTCTGTTGCTAGGAGATATGAGACGTCACCCACACGAGTTGTTTCTCCATCTGCTCGAAGCAATATTCGGAAAACACATTCAGAATAATATCACATGAATCCCTATGTGTGGCACCAGTTTTGATTGTACGACCTTTCCAACCAATGCCTGGCAAATTGAAGTCACCCTCCATTACAACAGCATGATCAAGGATATTATTAACGATAACCTGCAAGTTTTCTGTGAAGCGCTGAATCACTACAAGTCCTGACACAGGCGGTCTATAAAAGCACCCGATTATCATTTTTGAGCGATCTCTGATGCCTGAGGTCACCCACATTAATACATATTCGGAATCCGTGATAACCTAGCTACGTATTACAGAGTTCTTTACTGCAATAAATACGTCGCCACTATTGGCGACTAACGTATGCTCACGATTAATATTCCAATCGGAATTTACGATTTCTTTGCTATTCACTTCCGGTTTCAATCAACATTCTGTTCCTAATGGTTCAAATGGCTCTGAGCACTATGGGACTTAACTTCTGAGGTCATCAGTCCCCTAGAACTTAGAACTACTTAAACCTAAGTAACCTAAGGACATCACACACATCCATGCCCGAGGCAGGATTCGAACCTGCGACCGTAGCGGCCGCGCGGTTCCACACTGTAGCGCCTAGAACCGCTCAGCTACTCCGACCGGCTCTGTTCCTAATACCAAGTTGGCGTTATAGCCTTCAATAATCGATACTAGTTCTGGGAACTTTCCTTGGGTGCTCGTGCAGCTTAAAATAAGAAACTTTTCTACATCCAGTACGCGAAGACGAGCATTCTCTAAGAACATTGTGGCTGTTGTAACTTCGATTTTGGCAGGAAATTCGTCTCTTATCCCAAGGGAGTTCCTCTAACCTAAGAAACGTTTATGTGCACGTCAAATATACTCTCGTACACTAGTTGCCGTTTCCTGCTTGTAGTGCACGCCTGATGTATTAAGGGAACCCTGCAATTATCCACCCAATTGCGGAGGTCGAGAAATTCGCATCTGATACCTCGGTGGAGTGGTCTGAGCCTCTGGCTCGTACCTCCCACTCTGCTCCAAACCCGAGGACCGCGATCGACACTGGGCACGATGCTACGAATAGTCAGCACAGCCTGCACCCCGTGTGCGACGCTAGTTGCCTTCACCAAGTCAGCCAGCCGCCGAAAGGAGCCGAGGATGGCCGCAGAACCCAAGCGGCAGGCGTCATTCGTGCCGCCATGTGCCACTCACTGCGTGCAGCCGGTGGCACCCAGTGCGCTCGGTAGCCACCGGCAGCGCCTCCTCTACATCATGGACGACACCACCAGCAAACATCGAGTGAACACCGGCATTATTTACCGCCGTGCATGCTGTTTCTCTGCGGCTGCGTTACCCGCCTAACGGTGGAGCTCCTAATGGACAGCATACCCCTCCTGTGTACTTGTCCGGACTGGGGAGGAAAATCCGTCACCGTCCAACATCCCGTGCTGGCTCAGAAGTATCATCGTTATTGGGGTAGCACCTCACACCTGTTGCTAAGGCATAAGGAGCCAGGCGTACAGCGTATTCCCTCTTTCGCCTTCCGCCCAGAGACAGCCCACGTTAACCCATCGCTGTTTGTCACTCTCTCTCGCGTGAGGACGGACCGGTCAGATGTTGCGTACCGGAGGATACAGCGACGAGCGACAACCAGGTCACCAGCGGATTCCAGCGACACCAACGGTGTCGTAGGCTTCTACTCTGGCACGCTGATGTCGCCGACGTTTTGAACAGAATCTACAAGCCTATCGACAATGGCCAATTTAGCTTGCAGCAGTTTATGCACAGCAGCCAGTTCTCCTTGTGTCCATTCACAACAAGCACAGTCCGTATTGATATCGTACTGTGTAAAGTTATTGAGCAAGATCTCAAAAAACACAAGCAAAGCAATCAGGAGTCAATGAGAAAGTACAAACAGACACCCCCCCCCCCCCCCCCCATGAAAGGGAAATTACCCGACCGTGGTGTTACTGAGTTTTTAATGTAAGAAAAACATAAGGAGGCGAATAAACGAACACTAAAATCTGCTCTGCAGGTTCACACTATAGCCTGAGACCGCAAGATCCGCAAGCTCTGAAAACATAAATAAATGTCTCTGCTGACAATTTGATAAATCAACAGTTACTTTTTTACTAAAAACTCTGCTTCTACAAAAGCTACTCCAGGAAATAAATATGGAAAATCTAATGCACCGATCTAAACTATGCACTTCGTGCTAACATGACACTGAAATGTAATCACAAGACTTTGCACTTCTGGAGGAGGAAGAAATTTACGAGGAAGTCACCTCACACAAGGATATGCACTAATACTTATGCAGAAAAGAAAAGCTTAGAGTAATTTGCTAAACAGTAGTTCACGCAGTAAAATACACAGCTATAGTTTACAGAAACTAACTTAAACTACTGTGTATCAAACAACAGGTACTGCTGCTACCGCTACATGGGCGTTCTCTGGCCTCGGCGCCTGACACTGCACCTATGAGAAGCTGCCCGACCACCGTACCATCAACTCCTAAATGCTGGCTTTATGTCAGATGGACTGCTGGCAGCACTTTGGAACGGACGAGTCATTCGTTCGCTGACCTCATACAATTTTTTACTCCCATCCTCCACAATGCTCGACTTTTCCTGCCCGTTAATACATGAGGTCTGCCTTGGTCTCGATTCAGCTGCGGTTTCTCCTTCGCATTTTCACTTCAGTACCAACTAACCAACAGTTGACTTGGGAAACTTTAGATGGATTGAAACGTCTGTGGATTTGTTACTCAAGTGACATTTAATGAATTTCGAAGTGTCTCAGTTCTTCTGACTAACCAGTTCTGCAGTTATTGCCTCTCGACTGATGGCACAACACGCTCCGCCGCCTTCGATACAGGCGAGTCAGCCTCTCGCGACGCATAATGGCCGCTTCTATAATACTTAGTGGTGTCCGAATACCTTTGATCACACAGAGTAGCAGGTACCTGTGTACAGTGATTACCAAGTGTTATCCCTCTTTCCTGTGGTAGATGCTGGGCAGATTGTAATACCTTCTTGAGAGTAGTTTATAATTTCACCTGCTAGCACCATTGTGACTTCTATCTCATATGTACAGTATGCTCAAAAGTATTCGAACGACCTGAACTCCACTTCGCCGGATTCGCATGCAACCCGCATAACGCAGCTGTCTAGGAGGTCCTCTAATCGCTCCTTGGTACAGTCGTTTGACTATTGAAAATGGTTCCAACAAGTCACCACTAGAAAACACTGTTCTGTATCGCAGTAACTCAAGATGTAAAGTAACTACAAATATCAGGGAACACCTTATAACAGATAAGACTGAACTTAAGGCTTGTAAGCTCACATTTATTACAATAAATGACATACCTGAAATGTTACCACTCTCATTATTACGTCAGATACGTAATGCACGTATTAAGTCGTCGTATTCATGATTTCCTCTTGAGAGTAACATACAGTTCTTATTATTTAACAGAAAATGACATTAAAAATTTAAGTTATTCACGAGCAGCTAATTGAGAATACGTTTGAACTTCAAATGAAACGACGAACCGTCTCGTTCGGCATATGGATTCAAACCCAGGTCATGCAGACTAAGCAAAGATTTCGTGACTGACGGAAACGAACAGTCATTCCTGACTAGGCATACAGAGACTGATATACCTCGATTTTAGACAGTATAAGTTAGCAAATATCAACTTTAAATTACACAACGTAAACATTTTTAATGGACGCGAATTCCTACCCAACATCTATTGTCCCTGTTAACGAACTACGACGGATGTTAACTATTGCTTCTTCACAAGTAACTTACTTGAAATGCTGTGAGTTAAAGCTTTGTGTTCGAGAGGCATTCGAACCCAGAACCTAATCGGATTGATATCGAAGCACAATCAACTGTGACATATCGGATTTTCTCGGCAGTAGCTAGATGTTTTAACTGAAATGACGAGACGAAACATTAATTTTTTACTTCCCAGATCTCCAACCTGGCACCTATCGCTGTTATATTCTAAAGAAAACGAACGTTAAGTATGGGATTGTTACACCAGCAGCGGCATGTGAGCATGTTTGAACTAGAAATAATATGAAGAAGAGTTCAGTGCTGACTGGGAATCGAACTCCACACATATCGTTGTTGACTACACACAAAGAGACATGAGCTACCGAATTTTTCTCTACCAGCAGCTCGGCATAATATCCTTGAACTTAGAGTAATCCTGTGATCCTACATAGCGTTTGTATCGTCACTAGAAATAAATAACTATTATAAGAAAGGTTACTGGTGATAGAGTTTCTACATGTCGCCACTCCTGACTGTATTGTGGTTCAACCTAACGTCTACTTGGTAGAGAAGGAATATCATGTTTAATATGAATTTCAGACCGCAATGCCATTACACCATCTTCACTTGGCGTAGCCAGAAGAGAATAGAATCTGTCTCTCCCTATCAAAAACCAGCGGCAGAAGTTAGAATCGAACCCAGACCGTAAGTATATGAACCTATCATCAATCCAACAGACCACCGAATTCTCTTTTCTGTGACTAATTTCTCTATCGTAACGCCGTTGCGCCACACTGGATGAGAATTCTGACACAGGCTCCCTGTAGTGGTTTTCAGCATGTTCAGTACATTCATTTACTTGTTTGATCGAATCGCCATGAATTCCTGCCTCAGCTACCCAGTGCATACATTCGACTCTATTTTGTAATCACCGAAATAAAATCACGTAATTGCCACCTACACAGAACTGCCAACAGTGTAGGATGCAGAAATTTAAATAGGAAGTGTTCCTTTCCACTTGAGCTACTATATTGAAAACGTCGTGCAGTGCAAAAGAAAAGCTGGAACTGTCTGTCTCTCAGAAGTCTAGATCTGGCCATATGCATTATCTCACAGCACTGTGGAATGCAGAAGTTCTGGAGGAACTGTTGTTGACATCCCGAGCTGCTATTGCTACGTGTCACCTAGTAGTGTAACTTTAAGTGTCGTGCACTAGTGATGGGGAGCTCGTGAATGAGTCGTTCAAATGAACGCTTCACTTCAGTGAAGTGTGAACTAACCACTCAATTTCAATGAACTGGTACTTCAAACTCTTCACAGATAGCACACTCCACACTTTTTTCTAGTTCACTCACTCTCTTCCCCTCTCCCTCTCCCTCTCCCTCTGCATCGGCGCTACGTCACTCACTTCACTTCAGTCCTCCCTCTGTTGCCTGTCGACGAATCGCGCGGAGTTTGTGGGGAACGATAGGTTTACGACGGGTTATGGCGGTGAGGGGCGAGGGGAAGGCAGCGTCAGCTGCTACGTGCAGTGCTGACATTACTCGTGACTATTTGTGCAGCTATACTTCGCGTCTACGGGTAGCCTACCGTTGGCAGCGCTTGCAGACAAATGAATATTAAAGATATAAACAAAGGGGCTGGCTGTGTGAGCACGCACAGCCAACATGAAAATAAAAGGGATTTTACCTGAAATCGTAACAATGACTACAGGTGACAGTTTACGTTTTAAATCTGGAGGGTTATTATTCTCCACAAAAATAAAATCTACAGGAAAACTTCTGAATAATTACTTAACGTAGGTATATAGACTGTGACAGTGGTAAACATACTCATTCTATTTTGGATTAAATTTTACAAGGAACATAAAATTGGACTGCATTTCGTTGGTAGCCCTATTTTTCAGTTCATGAATACAACAATTAATATTTCATTTGGCAGATAAAGACTTTTTTGGAGACTTCATGAGAAAATTTCGAGCAAGATTAAATGTAATACCTTCCTTATATGTGACAGGCTTCTCTGTTTATCTTTCCTTTGTCCCCTTCGACCATGCTCTATTTAAGTTAACTCAGACGCTGTAAGAGCGTAAAACGTTGCGTGCACGTTACTGCATAGTTCGGCCATCTGTTGGTAAATTATGAAGTATTACGAAGCTTCATTGTACGAGCGAGGCGAAGCGAGCGTAGCAGCGGCTGAGCGGCGAACTGGGCAACTTCGACAGGCTTCCGTACTTCACGAATGAACTACTTCATTTGAACGCTTCACGGCAAAGAGTGAAATGAATGAAGTAGTTCACTGGAATGAACGAGTTCGACCCATCTCTATCGTGCACCACAGATAAGACATCGTGAGGTCGAGTACAGTCACTGCTACACTTTTTAAAACGCAGTGCTGCTGTCTGCTGAAGTTATCAGTCTAATGGAACTTTGAACATAATTCCCTTCACTTCTCATCCCAAATAGTCGCATGTGGAAAAAGGACTAACTTCTGCAACATTTTGTTCTTTTCAGGTTTAATAGGCAGCCAGGCGGCAGATGCATCAGAAAAGTACTTCCTAGTTTATCTGTCGTGTGGTAGTGGCATTTTATTCTTCTTCAAACCTTGTTTGACAGCTTTAACTCAGAACAAGTTTTCTACATGCATGTAATCAATAAACTGCATGTGCATTGTCAGACTGTTACAGGTAACATCCTTGCATACCTCTACAGTGCTGTTCCTGGCACAGCCGAGCATTGGCAACAGCGTCACAAACATTTGGCAACACTGTGACAGTGCAATCACTTCCATGTACGGTACTGAATTGACTTACTAAATTCACTTGATATTCCCTTTATATTTGAATGACTCGTGCTATATAATCCTCAAGTAATCTAAGACACTGAGACAGAAAATTTTTTGCTTAAGGAAACGCTATTCTTCAATAAGCGACAACTTTTATTATCTTTCAGGATGCATTAATGAGGCTGAGGACACAAGAAGACTAACGAATTGTGGTGTGCGTACTGTAAGACCTTCGGTACACACACCATCAGATTATTTGACTTGTCACTCTAACGAAGTAGGCGAGTGTCAGCAATATGTCTCGTGGTCTTATCGTGGCGTGTTTATCTTCTGCCATTAGGTCAGACGATAGAAATGCCACTGGCACGCTTACAGTAGCAGATTGATGGCGACCAACTTTAAACAGAACTTGATTAATTTTCACACACATTTATTAAAATAATAACAATCATAAACCTTACTTAACTTGATTCTGGATGCTATTTACAATTGACAATCTGAAGTTCCTTTGGTCTTGGTACGTTAATCTTATTCTCACATATCTCTGATACTTGACAAAGTGTCTATTCATTTATCTTCATGGCTGTGTACAGGAATATGATAATCTTATTAGTCGCAGACTGAAACTTGAATATATACTAATGCAGACTGACTAATCGGAAGTCTGTACACTCGTTATAATACCTCGCGCGTTCAGGTATCACTGCGCGAGTGTGATCCGCGAGGATAAAAGGTTCTACATTAGCAGCAATCTCATTGGCTGCGTTACATATTAATACGCGGATCGGCGGAAGCAGAATTTGGTCCGTATCTAAGACAGCGCCATCTCGTAGTGCGGAGACAGACGAGCACTGCACCTGCGCTGTTGTGCTTAGCGGGGCGCGCTCTAGTGGGAAAGTTGTGTACGTGCTGACTACGCAGAACTATGTACACAACAAGAATCATAATCAAAATACAATGAGATGCCAACTTGTCTGTCATCATCGTGTTAACTCGACAGAAATAGTTGGGTATTATTGCCTGCATCACCGGCATCCCATTGTTATCTTCTCTTACTGAGATTTTCATATTTCCCTGAACACAAGACGCCGAGATATACCATGATGAGAGTGGTGTGCTGGCAGCAGTGTGTCCATAACCCCGTGGTACAGCCCGTGCCTCGTGTCGCAATGACCCAGTGACTCGTCAGTTCTATACGTGGTAGGGGCCAGCATGTGCGAGCTTTTTTTTCTGATTTATTTTATCGAGCTGCGAATTTCCAGAAAAAATTCTGTAACGAAATCTGAAGAAAACCTTCACACATCAAGTTCTCTTGGTAGCTCGACTCAGTAAGTTGTGTTAATGGTGATAGATCTTGGCTTTCTGACTGCCAAGCTGCTTCACAATACAAGCATCTCTGAAGAAATTCGAATCAACTGTCAACAATACGAATTTCAATATTGTTCTTCACTTAAGACTCACATGCCAGGGTGATAAGTATGAAGGAAATGAAGCTCTTGATTACTATAGGGCCTCTATGCTAAATTTCCACAGTAGCAATTAGGAACTCTCTGCAGACATTTCCTAACAGCGGCTCTAGCAACTTACTGTTTCTCTGGGTAGCTTCAAATATGGGCAATTTTGTCGTCTTATATCCAATTGAATTTTTTAAATATCACTTTTGAAAAGCATTCACTTCTTCATTAATTAATCTATGAACCTAAAAACAAGCAATTTGCCTGAGTAGCTGTAGAGCACGTTCTGAAAGGTATTGACACAATGTTTCGCATCCATTTACCATATGGAATTAAAGAAAGAAACCAAACACATTACATTGCATTTACTCTCTGTGCCTTGACTAACACATATGAATCCATGACAAAAATAAATTATTTGAAGAATCTCCTGTGAAAGGAAAAAGAACAGGATGTGACACTTAAAATATAGCGCACTGGATCAGAAACAATGAAATTAATTCTGTGCCACATTGATGTATTGCATACTAGTGTAATAAAATGTTGTTGTTGTGGTCTTCAGTCCTGAAACTGGTTTGATGCAGCTCTCCACGCTACCCTATCCTATGCAAGCTTTGATCTCCCTGTACTTACTGCAACCTACATCCTTCTGAATCTGCTTAGTGTATTCATCTCTTGGTCTCCCTCTACGATTTTTACCCTCCACACTGCCCTCCAATGCTAAATTTGTGATCCCTTGATGCCTCAGAACATGTGCTACTAACCGGTCCCTTCTTTTTATCAAGTTGTGCCACAAACTCCTCTTCTCCCCAATTCAATTCAATAGTTCATCATTAGTTATGTGATCCACCCATCTAATCTTCAGCATTCTTCTGTAGCACCACATTTCGAAAGCTTCTATTCTCTTCTTGTCCAAACTATTTATCGTCCATGTTTCACTTCCATACATGGCTAGACTCCATACAAATACCTTCAGAAACGACTTCGTGACACTTAAATCTATACTCAATGTTAACAAATTTCTCTTCTTCAGAAACGCTTTCCTTGCCATTGCCAGTCTACATTTTATATCTTCTCTACTTCGACCATCATCAGTTATTTTGCTCCCCAAATAGCAAATCCCAAATATCAAAACTCCTTTACTACTTTAAGTGTCTCATTTCCTAATCTAATTCCCTCAGCATCACCCGACTTAACTAGACTACATTCCATTATCCTCGTTGTGCTTTTGTTGATGTTCATCTTATATCCTCCTTTCAAGACACTGTCCATTCCGTTCAACTGCTCTTCCAAGTCCTTTGCTGTCTCTGATAGAATTACAATGTCATCGGCGAACCTTTGAAGTTTTTATTTCTTAAAAAACTCATCAAATGAAAGGGGTTTGTGCCGCCGTTGCTATCGAGTGTGAAACACAAATCGTAGACAGATTTTATGGGCCACCACTCAACAACATTAAAGCATTTTACACGGTCGAGAGTGAGGAGTGGAGCAGACGTCGGTGGCAGAAGGCGAGGCAACGCAGTGCCTCAGCTCCCGCGCCAGTGGGCAGCAAAGGGTCCCAGAGAACTGAGACACATGCAGTGTTTAGAGGCAGATGGTCGGCCAACAAATCTCTCGCTAAAATATTGTTGAACCAAACTGTTATTACCAATGTGACAGAAAGTGAAATATGCTGTAGATTCACTTGAATTACACTCATAGCTTCAGCACCGAGAGGAAAGGGGCGATAAAAATTTTGTTGACGTGTGCTTTCAGTTGCCAGACGTCGTATTAGCTAGTCCCGCGTTTTACCTCAAGACTATGGCCGTAGTTAAGGGTGATGTACTCAGACTGCAGTGAAGATTTCCTCTGGGAAGTGCCTGAGTTACAATGTTGCCAGATGGAGCATACTGCTGGACATAGAATTCTGACGGGAGCATGACTGTATTGTCCACCTTACGTGAACGACTCGGTGGTCAATTTTTTAGTCTAATACTGTATCTACAAACCATATTGCACGCTGAAAACCCAGAAGAATTTAAAAAAGAACTATAGTGTTCGAAATACTGATAGTATTGTATACGTGTGTGTAAATGCCTTCCAGTGCCCACTCAAGGGAGACAAGGATAGACAGTCTAGCTTCAGTACTATGAATACGCCTCAGTTTGTGGATAAACTCATACTTAGGTTACTAATCGTTTTGAATATTTAGCAGTACTGTGCCCATCGGTGTTAAACTCGTTTTCAACCAATGATTCCCACAGCTACAGGAACACTACTTGTGATACCTCTTAGACAAAATACTAATGCAGTGCTATAAGACAAAAAGATCAACCTGACACAAACTGTGGGAAATTTGTTTTACAAAAATGGCTCAAATGGCTCGGAGCACTATGGGACTTAACATCTATGGTCATCAGTCCCCTAGAACTTAGAACTACTTAAACCTAACTAACCTAAGGACATCACACAACACCCAGTCATCACGAGGCAGAGAAAATCCCTGACCCCGCCGGGAATCGAACCCGGGAACAAGGGCGCGGGAAGCGGGAACGCTACCGCACGACCACGAGCTGCGGACATTGTTTTACAACCTTCGTACCTGGATAAAGAGCTTTTCCTATTTGAGATATCTGTGAACGTTGCTGCATAAGGCGATTTAAGAAGAAACTAAATTCCTTCAGCTACGACAATGTTTAAAGAAATCGTCTTAACGGCACTAAATCATGGTTTGTGAATCGTTTACGGGCCGTACTCTGCCGCATTTCGCTGGTTGGAAGGCAAAAAACTTAGTGACAAATTTCACATAAGGAAAAGGGGGACGAAAAGTCTCCCACTGGAAGGTCATGTTGTTTTATTTAAATGATTACAAAATCGTGTAAAGCGAACAGTGAGGTTGTCAGTATAAGCACATTACTGTTTTCAGTATGATGATGTACTGCCCAAGGGCTGTAATGAGAAACGGCCCGTTTAGGTCAGGCATATTGTATACAGAAGTAGAAGGGAGAGCAGCACTAAATTCTACAATCCATATGCATTCATACACATAGAAATTACTGGTACAGTGTACTTATGGAGCCCAATGAGTGAACTGCCTATTTTCCAGTGAGAAAGAGCACTGGCAAACAGTATTCGCTACATTGGGTTACTTAAACTGATGTCACTCTGAGCTAGAATTTATGGTCAGCGACTAAGTGTAAGGTCAATGAGTCAAATGCGGATTTTGCAACTGTGAAATACTTTCCTACATTATAGAAGCGAATATTAAATTTCAACTAATATTGCTAAAAGTTAGAACTTGGATAGCTTAGAATGAAAATCTTTCTGTTTATTGCAAAGGAAAACAATTGATTTTCTAAAACATCCTCTGTCATACACAACTTGAAACAGGTCACGTCGACCAAATCATATGGCAGAACTGACAGCAACGTATATCGGAAGGCAGTAAGATCCCTTGGCTTTTGGTTTGGCAGTATTCGACAGCCATTTCTAGGCGCAAGTAAATGAAGAAAGGCAGCATGTTTTGTTATCAAGTAACGTCTTCATCGATTACTTTAGTTTTAATGTAATCTACGAGTAGTTGCTGATGTTTCATATTAACATGAAAAGGACTCTGTAGACAGGGAAAGAACCTGTTCTTGGGCAACTGCTTCTATAATCACCAAAATGCATTAAATTATCTTCAACCACATGTGTTTCAGCAGCGGTATGAAGAAAATGATACTAATAATGACGGTAATAATTGAATTATCCGGTAATTTCACACTTCACAGTGGATTTTCTCGAACTAAGAAATGTGCTAAATTAGTGAAAATTTCAAAATGGCTTCACATCGAGGCCATGATGCCTAGAAGAGTCTTTACATCCTGCTGACATGAGAATAGCATAATCTCCACGTCAGAATCTTGCTTCTTCTCCTTGACAATTTAATAGACTCGCATTTTTCCCCCGTGATTAATTTTGTAAATTAAGCACATCATCCGTTACAGTACACTCCTGGGGCTGGGAAATGTGGCCACAATGATCTGGTGGAACGAACTATCACAGGTGCAATGCGTGGGTTCAGGCTTTTACTTTTGAGACGCTCAAAGACATTTACTTTACCTCTGGTAACCTCAAGAGAAAGACGTTATAATCCAGAATCCTCATTAAACATCACGTTCCTTCATTACCAACTGGGCAGAGCCGGTTTGTGTTGGGAAATGACATTGGCGGAAGTCATGGTAAACAGAAATACTGTCGCCACTAAACTTACTTACATTAGAAAATTTTATTCTATTTGATGAACCGATAGCCATTTAAAGGAACAGGGCTCTTATTTTATTTGTACTTGATTGAAATTCCTCTTTTGAGGAACTGAATCTCTTGGAACAGTATAGATCAATAATTTCGATCCTTTTCCCCAGACTGCAGTCTTCTATAGGTCTCCTCTAAAAGTAAGGGTCCGAATCCTGATCCAGTACAAAAATATTCATAATTTCATTTTCACGTACAAACCAGCCTGCTAGTGAAAATAATGTGCTTTTTTAATGTCTGTTCATGTGTTGTCAATGATCGCAGTAGGCGTCGTTATTACTGGTCAAACACGCACACATCTTACTGTTGGTGACTAAGCAATTGATACTTAAGCTATATTCGTGGATGATAAAGGTAGGTGTGCGGTTCGATTGTCGCTCAGGCACAAAAATTTGTATCCACATTTTAGATTCAAACACCTAGCAGTTGGTAAGAAAAACCAATACGTAACATTTCATTTTACTTAATTAACAATCCGATTATGAGTTGGGTTCGTATCTCCATCACAGAACTTCTCATCATGCGCTTCATCTTAAAAAGCACGCACACTTTGTTACTTCTGAATGGAAATATATCAGACATCTTTCATGGTTAGTTAACAGAGACGAAAGAGTCTTGATACGAGTCCCGTTTTATTACAAAAACTGTCGTCTTTTATTTTCAAACTTAGATTGGGTTACTGATATTGGCGAAAATTTCAGTGATTCCTGACTCTTCATGGCTAGTCAGCAGTATGATATGATTAAATTAGATTAATTCTGATTAGATTAATACTTGTTCCACAGATCATGGATACGACATTTCGTAATGATGTGGAACGTGTCATTTTAATGAAAGGTTTCTTTACATACCATGATTCAATTTTTTACAACTATTTTTTACTCTCTCTCTCTCATTCTTTTTTGTATTTATGTGTGTCTCTCTCTCTCTCTCTCTCTTGTCAAACACACACACACACACACACACACACACACACACACACACACACACACACATTTTTTTTTAATTTTTTTGTTGTGCTCGACTATCGGCCAGGCCGGAAAACGACAATGAATGAATCTCCTAGTTTTGAGTTCACTTATGAAAGAAATATAAAAATATCTCTGAGAGTTACTGATTTATGATGCTTAGTTTGCAGTCAGTTCTGAGTGTTGTTAGTAACTCTACTCCAGTCCCTAAAACTAGTTACAGAAATGCGATTCAGACGCATTACGTATTCCAGCCCATGGCAGCCGCGTCTTTGAGACGCCGGCTATGGTCACTTCCCAGACCGCTGTAGGAACACATCTGTTCGTCCTCTTCCTGCTGGTACTGTAACTGAGATTTGGCAACAAAGCAAGGTATGTTTGGCGACTCTGTGATCGAAGAGTTACTTCCTGGTGTGCACGGAATAAAGCCTCAAATTTCACTTGATTATCCCTGTCATATCCATTGAATAATCTGTGTTATTATTGCTTGAGGTGTAACAAAAGATTGTAAATTTACGGTTTTCAGTCCACTAAAGTCGCTGCACTCTGAAATCGCAACTTATCTCGTCTTTTAAATAGCGGTTTACAAGTTCTAGACAGTACTGGCCTCGTAAGAGGAAGTTGAGACACATACCTCTTTGCTAGCTCTGTGGTAACATACTGACGTGTGAGAATTTTTCTGTTATGGTTCCTGGTTCCAGTCACACTGACTGTAAAGTTTTTACCCCTTCCGTGAAATATCTACAAGCAGTCAGATCAAACATCGATAAGGAAATCTTAAGGAAATACTTTCGGCTCATAGTACAATGGTGAAAAACTTACAATGCTGCACAACAGGTAACGCCTCTTCCCGCTACTGACAATCAAATTTTGGGTTTCCAGGATTACATACCTTTGTTTATGAAATGCCACAGTGCACAGTTTTTGTAAGGTTCCTTCAGTGTTTTAAAACAATAGTAAACATGAGAGACAAATTAATCATCAACAATATATGCGATTTCTCTGATGTTATCTATAACAGTCTGACAATGCACATGCGGTTTATTGATTACGTGCATGTAGAAAATTTGCTCTGAGTTAAAGCTGTAAACAAGGTTTGAAGAAGATTACAATGCCACTACCACACGACAGCTAATGCAGGAAATACTTTCCTGGCGTATTTTGGAACGATGCGCTGTCCCCATACATAATACAAAAGTTTCGAGATGTATCTGCTGCCTGGCCGTCTATTAAACATGTAAAGAACAAAATGTCGCAGAAGTTATCCCTTTATCCACATGCGGCTATTTTGGATTTATAAGTGAAGGGAAATTCTGTTCAAAGTTCCATTAGATTGATAACTTCAGCAGACAGCAGAATTGCGTTTAAAAAAATGCAGCAGTGAATGTATTCGAACTCGCGACACTTACCATGACGCTACCAGCTGACACATAGCTACAGCAGCTCCAGAAGTCAACAACAATTCCTCCAGAACTTCTGCATTCCACAGTGCTGTGAGAAAATGCATATGGACGGATCTAGACTTCTGAGAGACAGACAGCTACACATTTTCGTTTGCACTGCACGACGTTTTCAACAAACAGGTAGCGTAATAGAGTAGCTCAAGTGGAAAGGAACACTTCCCATTTAAATTTCTGCATCCTACAGTGTTGGTAGTTCTGTGTAGGTGGCAATTACGTGGTTTTATTTTGGGCCATTACAAGATAGAGTCGAATGTATGCACTGGGTAGCCGAGGCAGCTAGTTCATGGCGATTCAGTTAACCTTCAGTTAACCAAGTAAATGAATGTACTGAACATGCTGCGAACAACTACAGGGAGCCTGTGTGTCAGAATTCTAATCCAGGGTGGCGCAACGGCGTTATGATAGAAAAATAAGTCACCGAGAAGAGGATTTGGTGGTCTGTTGGATTGATGATACGTTCATATACTTATGGTCTGGGTTTAATTCCAACTTCTGCCGGTGATTTTTGATAGGGGGAGACAGATTCTATTCTGTTCTGGCTATGCCAAGTGAAGAAGGTATAATGGCATTGTGGTCTGAAATTCACATTAAACATGATATTCATTCTCTATCGAGTATACGTTATGTTGAACATCTTTTATTTGAGCTTCTGTATGTCGATAAAATTGGTTCTGAACTGGGAATGCATCTCAGACCGCCCTTAACGCGGAAATTGACCTCTTCGTGACAATACAGCTCAACTACAATTTGTTCTCTGTTCCAAACTGCAGATTCTTCAGCATCTCCACATATCGCGCGTGAATGGGTTCGAATCCTGGACCGGCACTAAAGATTTCATTATGTATTATCAAGCTCTAGCATGAGAACACCTATCTGCTGGTGGATAATAATTTTAATTTTTAATGTATTTTCATTCGTTGTCAACACTAACGATATCTGACGTTTTTGACTCCCAGTGAGACACAGATCTATTTTCGAGTTCATTGTAAGTTCGAGGATGTTATTCCGAGTAGCTGGTGGAGAAAAATTCGATAGCTGATGTTTCTCTGTGTGTAGTCAACAACCATATGTGTGGGATTCGATTCCCAGTCAGCACTAAACTCTTTGTCATATTATTTCTATTTCAAACATGCTCACATGTCGCTGCTGGTGTAACAAACCCGTATTAATCGTTCGTTTTCTCTAGAATATAACAGCGATACGTGCCGGGTTGGAGTCCTGGGAAGGAAATATTAATGTTTGATCTCGTCATTTCAGTTAAAACATCTAGCTACTGCCGAGAAAATAACAGTTGATTATGCTTCGATATCAATCCGAATAGGTTCTGGGTTCGATTCCCTGTCCAACACAAAGCTTTACCTCACGGCATTTCAAGTAAGTCACTTGTGAAGAAGCAACATTTAACGTCTCTCGTAATTCGGTAACAGGGATAGTAGATGCTGGGTAGCAATTCGCGTACGTTAAAGATGTTTCTGTTATGTAATTTAAAGTTGATATTTCCTAACTGATACTGTCTAAATTCGAGGTATATCACTCTCTGTATGCCTAGTCAGGAATGACTTAGTTTCCGTCAGTCACAAAATCTTTGCTTAGTCTTCATGATCTGGGTTTGAATGCATGTGCAGAACGAGATGGTTCGTCGTGTCACTTGAAGTTCATACGTATTCTCAATTAGCTGCTCGTGAATAACTTAAATTTTTAATGTCATTTTGTGTTAAATACATCTTTTACATCTTGAGTTATTGCGATACAGAGCAGTGTTTTCTAGTGGTGACTTGTTGGAACGATTTTCAATAGTCCAACGACTACACCGAGGAGCGATTAGATGACCTGCTAGACAGCTGCGTTATGCGGGTTGCATGCGAATCAGGCGAAATGCAATTCAGGTCGTTCGGATACTTTTGAGCACGACTGTACACCAACAATGTAGTTAAAGACAGATTGCTACTTACTGCAAAGAAGACACCTCAAATTGCAGAAAGGCACAATGAAAAGACAGTTACATAAACCTTTCCGTCAGAGCCTTCATCAATAAAAGAGAGATATACTCCATTCACACACAAAAGCAAGCACACTTCACGCACACACGACTGTCAACTCCAGCATCTTGGGTCGGAATGCTACCATCGTGTGGGATGCAAGCAGCAATGTGGATGGGGCGAGGGAGAGGAAGGGCTAGTAGTGTACGGGTGGAGAGAGAGACGGTGCTGTCTGGTGAAGTGTGCAGGGACTAGACTGCCTAGAGAGAGGTGCAGTGTCAGGGGGTTGTAGGGCAGGGAGGTGGGGAAAAGCAGGAGCAAAAGAGGGGAGGCGTGGGGAAAGACAGGCGGTTGCATTGGCAGAGGGCCTGCAAATAAACTAAGTGGGAGATGAGAATGGGGAGGAGACAATAGGACAAAAGGGGTGGAAACTGTTGGGTGGAGGGTGTGGGGACAGTATGTCACTGTACACTGAGGCTGAGATAATTACAGAAGCGGAGAATGTGTTGTAAGGATAACTCACATCTGCCCAGTTCAGAAAAGCCGATGGTGGAGGGAAGGATCCAGATGGCTCGGGTAGTGAAGCAGCCATTGAAATCAAGTATGTCATGTTCAGCCACACGTTGCATCACAGGGCAATCTACCTTGCTCTTGGTCGCAGTTTAGCAGTGGCCGTTCATCCTGATGGACAGCTGGTTGGCTGGTCGTCATACCAACATAAGAAGCTGCAAAATAATTGCAGCAGAGCTGATAAATGTGATGGTTATTTTAGAAGAGGCCTGGCACCTGATGGTAGGAGAAAACTGTTCCTTCACAACCTCAACACCTTCTCCCCCATCTGCTTCACATGGTCCTCCTTAACCCAGCATGCCACCTTCCTAGATGTTGACCTTCACCTCTCTAATAGCTCCATCTGCACCTCAGTCCACATTAAACCCCGTAACCACAAACAGTACCTACATTTTGACAGCTGTCATCCTTTCACACTAAAAAATCCCTCCCATAAAGCCTTGCCACCATGAGATGGCATATCAGCAGTAACAAAAACTCCCTTGCTCAGTATGCTGAGGGTCTCACCAAGGCCTTCACCGACAGGGACTACTCCCAAACCTAGTCCATGAACAGATCTCCCATGCCATTTCCCCTCACAACCCCAATCCTCCCACCACCCCCAAAAACCAGCCATGAAGGAGTGTCCCTTTCATCAACCAGTACCACCCCAGACTGGAACAACTGAACCACATCCGCCACCAGAGCTTTTATTACCTACCATTGTGCTGTGAAATGAGGGACATCCTATTCAAGATACTTCCTAGCTATCCTAAAGTGGTGTTCCATTGTCCACCCAACCTCCGCAACATCCTAGTCCATCCCTTATGCCACTCCTGATCCCAACCCCTTTCCACCAGGATCATATCCCTGCGGAAGACCCAAGTGCAAAACCAGCCCAGTTCACTCACCCAGAACTTTCTATTCCAGTCCTGTCACAGGTTTATCCTACCCATCAGCGTCCAGGCAACCTGCAAAAGCACCCGTGTCATTTACCAGCACCATTGCAATCATTGTGCAGCTTTTTATATTGGTATGACAACCAACCAGCTGTCCAGATGAACGGCCACGGCCAAACTGTGGGCAAGAGCAAAGTAGACCACTCTGTGGCACAACATGCAGCTGAATATAACAAGGCTGATTTCAGTGGCTGCTTCACTACCCGAGTCTTCTGGATCCTTCCTTCCACCATCAGCTTTTCTGAACGGTACAGATGGGAATTATCCTTACAACACATACTCCACTCCTGTAACTATCCCGGCCTCAACCCACAGTAACATACTGTCCACACACCATCCACCCCCTCCGTACTATCATCTCCTCCCCACTCTTATGTCCCACCCTCTTTATTTGCAGTCCTCTGCCAACACATCCGTCTATCTTTCCCCACACCTCTCCTTTTTTCCCCACCTACCCTTCCCCGCAGCCACCTGACGCTATGCCTGTTGGCAATCTAGTACCTGCACACTCCACACATTCTGGCCCAAGAGCTGGAGTTGGTGGTCATGTGCACGCGCGCGTTTGTGTGTTTGTGTGTGTGTGTGTGTGTGTGTGTGTGTGTGTGTGTGTTACTGAGGAAGGCTGGGGGGTGAAAGCTTTATGTAATTGTATTTTCATTGTGCCTGTCTGCAATTTGATGTTTCTTCTTTACAATAAGCAGCAATCTGTCTTTTTCTACATTGTTGATATTCCTATTTGGAGTTTCTGTTGTTTGAGAATGTACACCATCAGCCCAAAAAGTACAGTAACTATCGTGCAGGTCGGACAACTGTAAACAACAGATGTGCATTTGACAAGCCAGATGTGACCAGCTGCAGCAGTGGGCATGCGGCCACAGTGTGTCAACGCTATTGTGTCACAAATCACAATGGAGCGACATCTCTACATCCTGTGCTCAAGACATTCTTTGGAATGTTTTGAAGAAGAAAAAGATGTTTGCAAGGTTTGCCCTGCACATCTCAACTACTGACCAAACACGATGACAATACAAACCTACCACAAAACAACAAAGTGCAGTTAGTCAAATGAGGGCGTCAATGTTTTGGTGAAATAACAGACATTAAGTCAGTGTGGCCAGGGAGTTGCACATCCCAAGGAAGGAAGTTTGTCACCGTTTCATAAGATTGTACAAACATTCTGAGCATTGTACTCAAGTGAGAGTAAGCTATACAAAAGGCATCTCAAGCATTAAAATCAGCATCTCAATGTTTCCCTACTTTTTATTAATGCAGTCTCAAAACTTTTTGGACTGTAAGTGTATCGTGCAGTGCAAAACCCTTGAAGAAGACATCCAAAGCATTTGAGATATGGTTTTATACGGGGTGTTGGTAATTAAGCATATCAATAAGATAAGAAATGAAAAGGTTCTGGCGTAATTTATGAGGAAAATAATGTGTGAAGAAAACTGATTGGAAGAGGAGACATAAAGATAACATATGTTAAGACACACATCACTACACAGTGCTGTGAAGAGCAAAAACTATATGAAAAGAGACAGAGTAGCTGCAACAGGAAGAAGACGTGCTTTGCTGGAGCTGCACATTTTAGTGATTCTGACCGAGATAAACGAACACTGCATTGTTGTTCTTCACACACTGTTGAAGAAGTTGACATAGAAACAGCTATGTGAAACATCTGTGCAATTTTGGAATTTTCCTTGTGTGATACCGCGTGTACAGGATTCATGGGCCGATTTGAAATTCTAGGTTTGTGTATTTTAGTGTTCATGTCACTTCTGCATAGTCTTTCAATGACTGTATCAATATCAATTTTTATTAATATATTTTGAAATATCAAGCATTTGTGAGTGCCACGATAAACTTATACTGTTATTGTCAATTGTGGACTCAAATTTATTAGCCCTATCCTCATTCAAAACAATCACTTTCTAATTTCATTATACAATTACATGAGAAATAGGTGATGTCTAAGAATTTTCGGACACTTACAAAACTATATTTTCAAAATTGCTGGTATCAGTGTTTTGTATATGTAATATGTTTCACAGCAAATTAGAGTTTGTGATTCACAATTGCTGCCAAAGACTAGATGTCCACTAAATTTCGCTGCATATAAATGCAAACAAATGAGCATTTTTGACAATTTTTGGAAGCTTCCATTGTTCTATGCATAGTCTAATTTGTAGTAAATCAGTGTTTGTGATTTTGTTACTGTAGCAGATATTCTGACATATTGTGTTGGATCTAGTTCTCCTCTAATAGAGGAGTAATATGTTATATACATTTACCATATATTAACTCTATTTTCAAGTTTGCTGACAACTATAACTAACCTCATAATGTTTTGGGAATCTAGTAATTTTTACCATACATTCTTCTTTTGCCTTAATAGAAATCTTGTTTTGTGTATTTGCTTCAATTCTTACAGGGAATTAGTAAATTTTTAGCTCAACAGATTAAAAGATAATCAGCAAGCTTACTTTAAAGTTATTTATTCACTGCCCTGTAATACATTACACCAGCTAAAATGCAGCCCCACTGTGAACGCTGTTCTCAAAAACGGAGTGAGTTGGTCGACATTTGCAAGGAGCTGGAAATCTCTCTACTACTGTCAAATGACTGGCAGCTGCCGTGAGTCGTCACGTTGGAAGAGCTTCCGAAAGTCGTGTACCTGTGATACCAGTACCAAAGGTACCTCAAGTACTATCCGCTCCTGTGGATCCCTTGTCCTCTGCAGTAAGTATGGGATCTGTCAGTACTCATCCACTTGACTGCCAGAGGCATCTCAACAGGAGAGCTAGACCTCCTGTACAGGGTGGACAGGGACCAGGGACTCACAGCGTTGCACCGATCCCCCCTAATCGACAAATTTCAGGTGCTGTCTTTCACTGAAACTAAGCCTTTGGGACACGCTTCACCTGTTTTGGGGAAACCTGTTTGTCCAATATCAAGAGGATGCAAACACAAAAGGACAGGGACTACATGGATTAATTGTTGGCAGTTCAAATGTATGACAAATGCATTACGGAAATGGAAGCGAGGGACATGAAAGGACACCTGGTGCACTCAGTGTGTAGCCCGGTGGCCTCATACAGCATGTCGAAGAGGCTATACCTGCGGCCATTGAGGGAAAAGGGTGCATCCGACTGCAGACTGTGGCACACATTGGAACAAATGAGGCCTGTCATCTGGGCTCAGAGGTCGTACTTGTGCCAATCCAGTGACTGGCAGACAAGATGAGAAGACCAGCCTTGCGCACGGAGTTTTAATGGACTCACAATTTGCAGCATATTGCCCGGAACCGATTGTGGCCCTTCGGTTCTGAGTCGAGTGGAAGAACTGAACCGGAGACTTCGAAGGCTCTGTGACTTCCTGAACTTTGCACCACAGGGTTGAGAACTTTAGGGTCTCACTAAATGAGTGAGGTACACACTACGCATCAGAGGCTGCTACTCGGGTAGCTGACTGTGTGTGGGGTAGAGACGAAGGTGTTTTTAAATTAGGCAACCTTCCATCCAGTTCAGATAATGATAGCTGTAGGAAACCCAGAAGTATTAATGTAGGATTGAAAGAAAAGTCTCATACAGGTTGTTAATTGCCAAAACATTCACAACAAAGTGCCAGAATTTGAAGAGCTCCTGAAAAGCAGTGAAGCTCACACAATACTAGGTACAGAAAGCTGGTTGAAATCTGAAACTGATAGCAGTGAGATTTGGGGGGGAAATTTATGGGTAAACGAACGGCTAGGCAAATGGGAAATGGAGATGACGCATCTGTCGCAGTAAACGTGAAACTCGTTTTCATCAAGATAGAAACTGAAGCTTCGTGTGAGATTGATGGGCTCACTGGGTATCAGTCTTGGGCATAAAATGATGACTGGATTTTTCTACCACCCACCACACTCATCTCTCAATGTAACCCAATGCTTACAGAAAACCTCAGTTCACTTGTACGCAAGTTCCCCCGTCACACTGTAATCATCAGTGGAGATTTTAAACATCCAACAATCAAGTGAGAAAATTACAGTTTTGTTAGTGGTAGGTGTCATTAAGAAATGTCTACCTGGAAAAGATAGTTCAGAACCCCACTCGTGATGGAAACATATTGGATCTAATGCCAAGAAATAGACTTTATCTCCTCGAGGGCGTCCACGTCAAAACTGGTATCAGTGACCGTGGTGCGGTTGTGGCAACGATGATTACCAAAGTACAAAGGAAAACTACAACAAACAGAAACATGTTAATAAGCAGAAAGATGTTCAGTAAACCAGATAAAAAATCAGTAGTGTCATATCTCAATGAGGAGCTTGAAACTTTCAGCACAGGTCAGGAGCATTTAGAGAAACTGTGACTCAGGTTTAAAAGAATAACTGAGCATACACTGGATAGATATGTACCCAGTAGAACAATTCATAATGGGAGGGACCTTCCATGGTAAAGAGTCACTGTAGAAACAGAGATTACTTGATAATAGGTGTAAAACAAACCACAGGGCTCTAGATACAGAGAATCTAAATGAAACGTGTTTGGCCATCAAGAGAACGAAGCCTTCAATGACTACTGTAGCTTAATACTGTCAAATGATCTTTCACAAAACCCAAATAAATTCTGTTCGTATGTAAAGGCTGTTAGTGGCACCACAGTAAAGTGTCCAGTCCCTAGTGAATGAGGCAGGAATTGGAACAGAATAGCAAAGCAACAGCTGAAATGCCTAATTCAATTTTCAAATGTTCCTTTGCAATGAAAAATCCATAAGAATTGCCCCCAATTTAATCCTTGTACCCCTGAAAAGATGACTGAAATAAGTATTAGTGTCAGTGATGTTGAGAAACAGCTGGAATTGTTAAAATTGAAAAGAGCTCCAGGACACAATCGAATCCCTATCAGATTATATAATGGCTTTGTAGCTGAATTAGCTGCTCTTCTATCTATAATCTATTGTAGATCCCTCGATCAAAACACCGAGCACAGTTCTTGGCAAAAAGCACAGGTCACACCTGTCTACAAGAAGGATAGCAAAAGTGATCCACAAAACTACCATCCAGTATCCTTGGCATAGATTTGCTGTAGAATCGTAGAACATATTCTGACCTGCCATAATGAGGTAGCTTGAACAGAATGACCACCTCCTTGCCAACCAGCATGGATTCCATAAATATCAATGATGTGAAACCCAAATCACACTTTTCTCACATGACATACTGAAGATTTGGATGAAGGCAGGCAGGTGGATGCAGTATTTCCTGATTTCCGAAAAGCATTTGACTCAGTACCACACCTACGCAGATAGTCAAAAGTATGATCAAATTGGGTATCAAGTGAAATTTGTGACTGGATTGAGGACTTTTTGGTAAGGAGAAAATGCAGCATGTTATCTTGTATGGAAAGTCACCATCAGATGTAGAAGTAACTTCGAATGTGTCCCGGAGAACTGTGTTGGGACCCTTGCTGTTCATATTGTATATTAATGACTTTACAGAGAATATTAACAGTAACCATACACTTTTTGTAGATGATGCAGTTATCTGTAATGAAGTGCTGTCTGAAAGAAGAGGCAATGGAAAAAATGATGGACGTCAATTGGAATAAGCTTTTCAGGAGATGCAATTTAAAGTTTGAAACACTTTACGATCAAAGCTTGGGTGTGTAGTGTGAAGCTATGTGCACTAATACTTGGGAGTACTTTATTGTCTCATGTTGTTAATAAATTTTATAATTTTTATTTTAATATTACAGTCACTACACCCAATTTTCAAATTTTACTACACACTATTATCAGAAACAACAATGAATGTCAGATATGTGACACTGAAATAATACATTTAAGGCAATGTCTTTAGTTCTCACTGCTGCACCGAATACTTTGCTGTTTTCTGACACTTGCTCGTTGATTTTTTTCGTCTCATAAAATGGCTGTTTTCATTTAGCACGCCCTTGCTGCTGGGCTGCAAAACCGCATCAAGTGTTGGAGGTCCCGAAACTTTTCAAGTAAGAGTGGGATGAGATCTGCAACAGAGCGTAAAGGATATTATTTTCCTTCATAACTGCAGAAATTGATTTCTTGTAATGAAAGATTAATACTAAAACCACAGTGCCAGATATTTTGTTTTATTTTAAGAACATTAAATGAGAGTAACCATCTTACAGTTGTACAAATACGAGGATGGTTTGATGAGTTCTCGGAATGCAATAGCAAAAGAGTACTTACATCACTCAAACTTTTTACATTTTTCAATGTAGTCTCCTTGTAGGTTAATGCACTTATTCCAACGACATTCCAGTGCCTTGATCCCATCTCAAAAATGAGTTTCCTCCAGGCCTACAAAATAGTTGTCAACTCCAGCTATCAATTCTTCGTTTGAAGCTGAATCTTCATCCATCAAGAAAAATTTTCAGTTTTGGGAAGAGATGGAAGTCTGACAGTGCCATATCAGGTGAACATGGCATGTGTGGCAACAATTCATACCTTAGTTCGTGTAATTTTGCCATGGTGACGCACATGTGTGCAAGCTCGCATCAAGAGTCGCGGCACCCATCATGCAGATAATTTTTTCATTCCTAATTCTTCAGTTAAAATATGATATACCCTTCAGATGACATCTGGAAAGCGTGAGCAATTTCACGCACTTTCAATCGGCGATCCTCCATGACCATTTTGTGCACTTTTGCAATGATTGGCCAACCACTGCGCGGATCATTATCTAAGCTCTCCCGACCAAATTTAAATTCATTTGTCCACTTGGCAACAGCTGAATATGAAGGAGCAGAGTCCCCCAGTGTATTCTGGAAATCGGCATGAATGTCCTTTGCTTTCATACCTTTCTTTACAAAATACTTAACACGTTCGCTGCGGTCGCCAGTGCGAGCCGCTAACGCGCGAGGCGGACGCTTGTAAGCGCACGTGCGCTGAGAGATGAAATCATAGCCCTGCGAAACCTGTAAGTTTGTGGCGAATAAACTAGATGCCGCCAGCTGATTCGTTTGGAGTTCGTACGCTGGCTACCAGAGGCGCAGCGTTCCACTCAGTCAAAACAGTTCGGGGCTAGCTGCCAGGAGCGCTGCAATCACTTCTCTTTGCAGCCGCACGGCCTTCTATGATTTTTATTTCGAGGAAATAACTTTACATAGTTACCGACTTAGCTCGCCACTGTATCTTTTCATAATTCTTATGGATGAATAAAACTTTGTTCTGCAAGGGAAGTCAGCAGTTTCAAGTTATAATAAGATACTGCTGGAATTTATATTTCGTAATCCATACCTGGCTGAATACAAATTATGAACACGCCTAAATTTTGATCGCAAGACTAATGTCTAGTTTTGCGACAAATTCATGTTGTGCACGAACGTAATATTGGCAACGAATATAACGTCTGCGGAAGAGGTGCTAGATATAGAAATACAAGTACACTTTAGCTGCATGCCGATCATGTGATAAATGCTGCCTGCTGTCTGTCGCTTATAAGCGTTACATGCATTTATTGCAAACAATTCTAACAAAGCCCCTTATTTATTTATTGTATTGCTAACTGGACAGAAAATGCAATTCACACAAGTGACAAATCCACTCCATTGAAAAAGAATTAGTCGGAAAACACCAAAAGATTTATAAAACGAAGAAAAAGAAACAGGACTCGTCTGCAATGTGGTGCTATGGAAACCCAATCACAAATATATACATATTATAAAAATGACTGTATGTGTATGTATGTATGTTCCACATCTCCTCCTACTGGACCGATTTCAACGAAACTTGGTACACATATTCCTATTATCGGAAAACTATCACTGTAGGGGTAAGAACCACATACGACACATACGTCAGGAGATATGACGTCATGAACAATGTAATTCGTCAAAAACGGCCGCATCATGTGACGATATTCCACATCTGCTCCTAAACTAGTACACCGATTTCAATCAAATTTGGTACAAATCTTCTCTAAGGTAATGAATCATTTGCTATGGTAGCAAAAACTACTTACGATATATAGTTCAGGAGATATGACGTCATAAACAATTCTGTTCTTGAATAACCGCAACATCAGGTTTGTGATTTCTATTTATTATGTCATTACTACTAAAGCTATTCGCGACGAATTTTGCAGAGGATATGCATATATACCACTAAATGTAGCTTTGAAATTATATCATAGTATGACACGTAGTACAGGAGATATGACATCAAAGCTATGAAACGCACGAAAATCCGTCCCACTATGCATGTGGTTGTAATGTATTACGTCTGTAATACCAACTCCATTCGCAACTCATTTTGCAGTTTCCTAATATTCTTCCCGGGGAACATGGAAAATTATATTCTTGTGGGACACATAGTACAGGAAATATTATGTCATGAAGATTGACCTGTGTGAAAACGGAACTGAGATGAATGGAAAATAGATAGCGATAGAACAGGAGGCGATGGACAGAGAGAGAAGAAGCAGATGGACTAAAATAAGACAGGAATGAATACACACCCGGGCAACGCCGGGCACTGCAGCTAGTAACAAATACGTTTTCAAGGTGTAGAGGTGATGTTTTTATAGCAAACCACAAATAAGTCCACATACGGTACTGTACAGAAACATCATATTCTGAGCAACCAATGTAACTATATTTACATGGCTATCAAATAAAGCAAACACTTTACAAATCAAACACAAACAGATCTTCCTCTGTAGATACGACGTCCCATTACATTATGGATGTGTAATTGTGCAGCAGTTCAAACAGAATCCAGGTTGGTTTGGACACGTTATACACACGTATGGTGTATCCGTACGCTTGCCCCGTGCCGCGCACGTTTTACATCGCTTCCGCATAACTTGCTTCGTCCCTTCCGTTGCGTCCCGCTTTTGCACAACATGTGTGTCTTTACATTTGTTACGCACACCTTTTGTAACGTCCATTGGTGGAAGTAGTCCCTTTATTATTTGTATTCTATAATCATACAAAGTCATATTATGCCCTGAGTATTTATTATATAGGTAATGTGCATTGAACATTAGCATGTCAACTACATGGAAGAATAGTTTCTTTGGCCAGCGGATTGTCTTTCGTTCACATAAATAATAAGACAACATCTGGTCCTGCCTATCGGTCCCAGACATACAACTATTATATCTGATAATTGGCAGTGGTTTCGCGACTATTTGCTGGCGTGCATTCTGCACACGTTCCATTGTATTGGGGTATTCTGTGGAAATATAGGAGACCTCTCGTCTATCCTTCCATTTGCCGATCATTACCCCGTCCGAATATCGTGCTATGGTGTCCCCTTTCCCCAGCTTGGCGCATACCACGTCTTTAGGGGTATTTTTCCTATTTACCCTTAGTGTCCCGGTGCAATGTGTTTTTGCATTCAACAGGGTTTTAGCTAAGGCAAAGCTGTTGTAAAAATTGTCCATGTAAATGTGATGGCCAACATTCACCTTCTCTTCTAACAAATGCAATACTATCTTTTCAGCATGCCCTTTTCCCCCCATATCACCACGCATCCCCGTGTACACAGCGCATTTATTGATGAAGCCGTCTGGGTTATTTAGCATGTACAATTTGATGCCATACTTATTTCTTTTGTTTTTTATGTATTGTCTAAATGACAATCGTCCCCTCCAAAGAATCATTGATTCATCTAAAGAGAGATCCCTACCTGGATAATACACATTACACATTTTGTTGTTGAAATAATTCAATATAGGGCGTATCTTATACAGTCGATCATTTGGTTTCGGTTCTCCTGACTCTGGATTTTTTGCAAAATGCAATGCGCGTAAGATCAGCAAATATCTGTCTCTGCTCATACTCATCGTTATTCCTTTATTTTCGAACAGCGGATCCCTCTTCCAGTAGTCTTGTAGTCGGGCACATTTGACATTACCCATATGTAATGAAATCCCCAGGAAGACAAGTATTTCTTCTATACTTACGGGTTTCCAATTACTAATTCTAGAGCCCTCTTGTGTATTTGCGCTCGCAAATATATTCCGTGCGTTATCATTTGTTTCGTCAACTATGAGCTGCAGTATGTCATCTGTAACCAGTAGCCTAAAGAAATCCATTGGCGTATTGCCAGCAGGCTTCATCAGCAAACATTCTGCTTTCGTAAACGGGTGATACTGCATCCCATGTGGTTCTTCATGCCACGTAACACCTGGTTTGCTTACCTCTGCGAGCGCTGGTTCTTTATCGTCGGCGATTTCCTCATCATCGTCGCCCGTATCGTCCGATTCCGAACTGTCACGAAACATACTGGACAGTTCTGCTTCCACACTGTCATCACTGTGGTCTGTTTCTGCAGTCTCCAAATGCCAGTCACCCTCATCTGGTTCGTCCTCTCTGAACTCTACATCACTATCTTCTAACACACGTAGTAACTCATGGTCAGTATATTGGTCACTCTTCCTACACTTTTTCGCGTTCGAAGGCCCCGGTGTCGGTTCAGTCGCCGCCATTGCAAACAATGCACAACACAGACGACAAAAAACGAAAACACACAACTGCAGACAGGAACACGTTACGTGATATGTCGTTGGTTACTTGAACTAACACGAGTGCACAGCCGAACAAACTAAACTGAGAACTCTGCTAGTGAACACGCCGCTTATATGCGTCAGCCGCAGCAAACATGTTGACGGCGTAGCGTAATGGTCAAGCGCATTGCTCACGAAACAGTCGACCTGGAATCAATCCCAGGTGCTTCCTAATTTTTTTCAATTGTTTTCATTCTTATTTTCCTTGGTTTCGTCAGATTTTTCAACTATTTACCGTAGAATTTAAATACATTCAAGTAGTATATTTATATAACTAGGCGAAAGTTTTAATGAAAATAAAGATTTTAAAGATTCTTGTGATTACGTGCGCTACTTTTTATTCATTACGACAGTAGAAGTTTTGCCATTTTTATGGTGACATATCATAGAAACATGTGAAACATATATGTTTCACTCTAGGCACATTTTATGAAGGCATTGTTTGAGCAGTTACATTTCTCTGCAACATGCTTCATTGGAAAGCACACTTAATTCAAGTTTTAAAACTAAGGTGTTTCCTCTAATAGTTTGGATGCAAACCAAGCGTACTAGATCATAGGGGTGTCCACAAGAGCACTGAATTGATGCAGCACGGTCGAATGTATTTTAATTGCATCTTCTCTTGATGATACCTCTCGCTGTTGTTGGAGTTATTCAGGGGCACTTTGTAATCTTTTAATTAGATTTTTGACTTGACGATAGAAATATACATCTACCGTAAATAACCGAACACTCTGAAGATACGAAGTAAAATAAAAATGAGAAAAAAAAAATCAGGACGGACCTGGGATTGATCCCAAGTCGCCTGTTTCGTGAGCAATGCGCTTGACCATTACTCTACGCCAATAACGACGAACAGAGCGCTAAATAGGGTATAGCCTCCTATAGTGCTATCGGAACAACTTTCGAGAGCATGTTCTCCTTTCCTATGGCCAACTCAGGTGAAATATTTCGGGCACGTTACGTGGAGTCCCACCTCTTTCTAGAAACAATTCGGACGAAATCGGCGTGTCCCAGTTGGCGACCTCCCCTAGTGAGAACTCAGCTAGCGAGCGCACCGCTTATAAGTGTTACCCGCACTGGCTTGCTGATCGCGGCAACGCTTATGAGCGTCAGCCGCTCTGGCGTGTTGATCGCGGAAACGCTTATGAGCGTCAGCCGCTCTGGCGTGTTGATCGCGGAAACGCTTATAAGCGTCAGCCGCAGCGAACGTGTTAATCACTGCTTGAATCTAGGTTTTTTTCCATCTTTGCAAATCACTACACAGGAACAACAACAGAACCACATCATTGCCACAGCTCTCTTCCAAGAGCACTGATGTGGCATCTGTTTACAGGCAACAGCCCAATGAATATCACTCATTGCATTAGCGCTGACCTCCCGTGGTGATTCCGAGAACTTTTCAAACCACCCTCGTAATCCAGAAGGAAGAATTCTCAAAGATTTAGCTCATTAGCTGTATCCTCAACTTCATAGAGTTCTCATCTCTTGTTGTAACAACAGCTTCTTCACCGACTGAATTCAAAAGAGCACTTCTTCTTGAACAGAAGTGATAAAAAACAGGTCCAAGATCTGAGAAGTGATGCAAATCTTGTCTAGGTTATGCTGTTTTATTGGGTTTATACACATCAGTCCAAATAAGGAAAAATTTTGCTCATCGTAGCATCTCATTTGATAAAATTCTTTAAGAATTTGTGATATCTCTTCAACACACACATTTTCAAAACATTTTAATGTCTTACACTTATAGTCTTGGTCAGAGACATGAGATGATAAACACAGTGTCATCATTAGCTTGAACATTCTGCCATAGCTTCTTCTCTTCTTAAAAGACTTCTCTGTGTTACACACATTTTGAGAGTCATCTATGTCATCTTCTACATTTCCCATGTTATCGTCTTGCAAATAAATAACGTCCATAGGGTAATAGTTATAAAAACAAAAGACTGAGAACAATAACAGCGGGGCTGCCAGCAGAGTTTGCAAGGAAAACAGAATAAAAGAAACAGATTCGGAAACATGCTGGAATGACAGTCATCATTTTTTCCTATGCCACAATTGACATCTAGAATTGTTTCCACTCATAGGTAACTTTCAGATCATTAATACACAATCACTATCAGTGTCCTTGCTGTATAACACTGTATGTGCATTCTGTGTCTTCAGTTCTGCATTGACACACCTAACTCATTTCCAACAAAAAAGTGACATCCACCATTTTTCCCGTTGGTTCTTCAAGTATTAAGTCAGATTGTGATAAGATTTTGAAGTGATGCAAAGATTGTCAACTTGCTTTAAATATTCAAAAACATAAAATTGTGCACATCACACAAAGAAAAAATATAGTATCCTTTGACTACAATATCACGGAGTCACTGATGGAATCATACCTGGGTGTAATGCTTTTTAGGGACATGAAACGGAATGACCACATAGGCTCAGTTGCAGGTAAAGCAGGTAGTAGATTTTGGTTTATTGATAGAATACTGGGGAAGTGCAATCGTTTACAAAGGAGATTGCTTACAAATTACTTGTGCAACCAGTTCTAGAATATTGCTCAAATGTGTGGGACACACATCAAATAGAACAGGGGATGTTGAATGTATACAGAGAAGGGCCGCATGAATGGTCACAGGTTTTTTGACCCATAGGAAAGTGTCAAGAGATACTGAAGGAAGTGAACTGGTATTCTCTTGAAGATAGACATAAACTATCCCAAGAAAGTCTACTAACAAAGTTTCAAGAACTGGCTTTAAATGACTCTAGGGATATACTACAGCCCTCTACATATTGCTCACATAGGGATCACGAGGACAAGATTAGAATAATTACAGCACACACAGACGCATTCAAACAATCATTCTTCCCATGCTACATACATGAATGGAACAGCAAGAAACGCAAATAACTGGTACATTTGGATGTACCCTCTGCCATACACCTCATGGTGGTCTGCAGGGTATAGATGTAGACGTAGATCCAACAGATAGTCAAGGACACTGGATGTAAATGCAACTCTGAGATGCAGACACAGATGGGGAAGCTGTTGCAGGCCACAACATACCAGCCATAAGCCTGATGGGGTGGGGGTGGGGGGGAAGCCCTCCCCTCCTCTCTCGGGAGAGGTGGAGGGGAGGGGGTGAAACCTCATATGCCATGGCTATTTTCACAATTGACACTGATGGCATAGGATGTATGTTTATTGCTTATTTAGCCTGACCAGATTACATATGACCAGAACAACACATACGAAAAACCCTGTAAAAACATTCACAAGAATACTGATACTAAGCGAAAGGACTGCACAAAGATATGGTGGATGGGTGCTTTTTTTAAGTCTTGGCATGTGGACCTTTCGTATGGTAATGAACAATATCACAACACGTTAGAAACAGGAGGTTTAATCACCAATAATTGCGTGGATATTCAAACACACTCACTTAGAAACAATAGCTGGTTACATGATAACAACTCAGTATCTCTCATTCGACTGCCGTGCCGTGACATGCGGACGGCGCCGTTCGTAGCTAGGTGGCACTCCCGTGCTCAGCCGAGTTGCGGAGTGCCTCTATCGCCGTTTGCGCGTACTGTCATGGCGGCACTGTTAAATGTCGTGGCACTGTCACAACACTTTTCCCCCCTTGAAAAAAAAAAAACACTCACTTCCTTGGAGACACGGACAGTGCGGAGACATCCATGGCGTCTTGTGAGGCCCCGAGAAGATCCCGCGAAGAGACACGAGAGTACGGTCGAAAATGTCCAGGACGGAGGCTCGTGCGTGGAACGTGCCTCCTGGACGAGATGATGGGTGAAAACTCCGGAGCAGCATCCATAGGTGTCGTGGACCTGGGGGTGTGCTCCAGCGAGATGGGTCCCGGAGAAGGCGGCGTCGCGACTGGGGCCGGTTCCGGTGTACTCGGAAGCGGTAGCGACGTCGGCTGCACCAACACGTACGGTAGATCGGCAGCAGCGACAGGACTGGCTTCTCGGGCTGGTGGAGGCGAAGGAAGGGGCGGTGGCACCGACGTGGCCACCACTCGTGGGTGCATCTGGTCGTAATGGCGAACAACCATGCCGTCGTCCGTACGTATTTCACAAAGCCGGCGGCCGCGAAGAGTCTTGACCACCCCCGGAATCCATTTAGGGCGAGATCCATACCCTCGTGCCCACACGTCGGCGCCCACAGAGTATTTTCCCGTACTAGGGAACACAGCACAAGGCCTGACAGGGTGAAGCAGGTGCAGTAGAGTGCGCGGTTGGCGGCCATGCAAGAGTTCAGCAGGGCTGCGATCACCCAGAGGCGTGAAGCGATAAGAACTCAGAAATTGCAGCAGAGAGTCATCTGTGGAAAAATCACTAAGGAATTTTTTCATCTGGCTTTTGAAAGTGCGGACAAGGTGCTCGAACAGAGAGACCAGCGGCTTGTGGTCGGTGATGAGGTGAAACTTGGAACCATACAAAAAAACGCTGAACATTTTTAGAGCATAAATGATAGCGAGCGCCTCCTTTTCGATTTGAGAGTAACGCCGTTGCGCATCGTCGAGGGTCTTGGAAGCATAGGCGATGGGTCGTTCCGACCCATCCTCATACCGATGGGCGAGAACAGCCCCTAGGCCATACTGTGACGCGTCAGTCACCAGAGCCAAGTGGTGACCCGGACGGAATGTGGCAAGACAAGGCGCCGACTGCAAATGAGCCTTCAGGCAGACAAAAGCCTGCTCACACTCGTCGGACCAACAGAAAGGGACGTTTTTGCATAACAGCTGATGCAGAGGATGAGCTACCGCTGCCGCGGATGGAATGAATTTGTGATAATAAGCAATCTTGCCTAGAAACGCCTGAAGTTCGTTGACCGTAGACAGCCAGGGTAGAGCGTTAATGGCCGCAACGTGCTGACATAGAGGACGTATACCCTCACGGGACAAGTGGAAACCAAGATACACAATGGAGGGTTGGAAGAACTGTGACTTGTCCAGATTGCACTTAACCTAGCCGAATGCATAATCCGAAACAGTGAACGCAAATTGCGCAAGTGCTCCTCAGTGGAGGCCCCTGTGACAACAATGTCATCCAGATAGTTGATGCAGCCGGGAACGGAAGCCGTGAGCCGTTCCAAAAACCGCCGAAAAATGGCCGGCGCGCTAGCTGGTACTGATACAACCCACAAGGAGTGTTGATGACGAGAAATTCCTTGGAAGAAGCATCCAATGGCAACTGATGGTACGCCTCCGATAAGTCAAGTTTGGAAAAGAACTGGCCCCCAGCGAGCTTGGTAAATAACTCCTCAGGACGGGGAAGAGGATAAGTGTCAATGAGGCTCTGAGTGTTGACGTTGGCTTTAAAATCACCACACAATTGCAGACTCCCGTTTGGTTTAGAAACCACCACAATTGGCGATGCCCATTCGCTGGAGGTAACAGGAAGGAGAATCCCTGAAGCTGTTAACCTGTCTTATCTCAGCCTTGACAGGTGCACGCAACGCCACCGGAATAGGGCGTGCCCGGAAAAACTTAGGGCGAGCTGTAGGTTTAAGTGTAATGTGGGTCTCAAAATCCTTGGCACGACCCAGACCAGCAGAGAACACGGACGAAAATTCAGAACACAATCCATCCAGCTGTTGACATGGAATATCCTCAGATATGAGGTGCACATCATCATCAATGGAAAACCCGAACAACTGGAAAGCATCATAACCGAACAGGTTTTCAGTGCCCGCATGATCCACCACATAAAACGTGAGGGGCCTAACAACAGACTTTTAGGCAGTGGAAGCATCAAACTGGCCAATGATAGGAATTTTCTGTTTATTATAAGTTCTCAGATTTCGCGTAACTGGAGACAAGGGAGGGGAGCCCAACTCCAAATAGGTGCGAGAATTAATGAGAGTTACAGCAGAGCCCGTGTCCACTTGCATGCGAATGTCTTTATCCAGAACACGAACAGTAACAAACAACTTATTTGTTTGAGAAAGCACACAGTTAACATCCATGTCCGAAGCCTCGTCCTCGTCGACAGGAACTTTAGGGGACTGACACACAGAAGCAATGTGGCCTTTTTTCCTACATGAATTACACGTGGCCCAACGTTTTGGACACTCGGCCCTGTCATGCTGTATGAAACAACGTGGACAAGAAGGAAGTGTGGAACGAACCTGCTTCTGTGGTTGCTGTTTTCGCTGCGAGCGTTGCGGCCCAACGCGACGTTGTTTAGGTGAGTGAACCGCCGCCACATCTTCGTTCTCCTGTGAAACAGGCAAATTGTCCGTGTCGAAAGTTGACTGTACAGCACCTACATCACACCACGCGTCTATTTGCTCGCCAGCAGCGTGAGACACTTCAAAGGATTGAGCGATGCTTAGAACTTCCGACAACGACGGGTTTGGCAGTTGGAGGGCACGTTGCCGAACTTCTTTATCAGGAGCAAGCCGTAGAATAGCATCCCTAACCATTGAATCAGCATAAGATTCATGATGAGTGTACGTGAGAAACTGACATTTTCTACTCAGACCGTGTAGTTGCGCCGCCCAAGCCCGGTAAGATTGATGGGGCTGTTTACAACACCAGTAGAACGCCACCCGGGCGGCAATGACATGGGTGTTTTTGCGGTAATAGTTACACAGTAAGTCACACATTTCTTGGAAGGACAGGGAGGCAGGTTCCCGCAGAGGGGCTAACTGAGATAGCAGCTGATAGATCCGTGGGGAAATCCAAGATAGAAATAACGACTTACACATAGGAGCGTTGACAACGCCGAAAGCCAAGAAGTGTTGCTGCATACGCTTCTCATAATCCTCCCAGTCTTCAGCGGCCTCGTTGCAAGGAGGGAATGGAGGCGGAGAAGAGGAAGACAAACGGTGAGTAAGCGACGTCGACAACGCCTGAATAGCAGCCGTCAGCTGTGTTTGTTGTGGCTGAATAGCAGCCGTCAGCTGTGTTTGTTGTTCAATGAGCGCTTGCATAAGCTGTTCCATGTCTGCCCCGTCACGAACACACAAATCCACAACGCAGTGAAAATATCCGACCTCGTCGCCAAAAAGTGTTATAACCTTTAATCACCAATATTGCGTGGAAATTCAAACACACTCACTTAGAAACAATAGCTGATTACATGATAACAACTCAGTATCTCTCATTCGACTGCCGTACCGTGACATGCGGCCGGCGCCGTTTGTAGCTAGGTGGCGCTCCCGCGCTCAGCCGAGTTGCGGAGCGCCTCTATCGCCGTTTGCGCGTACTGTCGTGGCGGCACTGTTAAATGTCGTGGCACTGTCACAACAGTGCATGGGTATGAATCAGTGATGTACAGGTGGTACAACAACTGTTTGTATTAGAGGAAATCATACAGAACATCCCAAGAAAATAAACTGGATATCAGGTTGAGAAGAAAGTAACTAAAGAAATAATAAGGAAAGTGCTCTATTTATCATAATTTCAGGACATAAACAATAATAAAATACATTAGTTGCACATGGAATCACTGTACATAAAAAATATACAAAGAAAGTTAGCTTATTATTAACTGCATGCACAAATACCTTTCTGAACACAAACAAGCAACTGACAATATGTTCATCTTCCTTGTTCTTCCTATGAATACATCAGCAGTCTTCTGATGATTCATTTATTTCCTGTAGCATTCTTCTCTTCCAGTCAGAATAGCTTTCCTCTTCTTTTGGAGGTGACTGACTTCTTCTTTTCACTGCTTTCTGCAAATCTGAAAGAAGTGAATTGACTGCTAAAAGGGTACCAGTTTTTGCAAAATATAACAGGCATATGTAGTTTCCTACTGACCTCTATTAAAAGCACACAATAATACCACAACAGAGTGAGAAGGTAAAGGATATGTGAGGGTGTGGGTGGAAAGACAAGGAGCACAGAGCTCATAGATGTAGGTGGAAGAGAATTAAATGTTAATGATCAAGGAAACTACAGACAACACTTTTAAACTCAGTTCTACATTTAACGAGTACTTTCAATCGAATACCGTCAATTCACTTTCTTTCTTTGTTGGTTCTGGCTCTTTCAATATTCTCTTATCCTCTCTGCACATTGTTTTCTTTCTGATGTCCATATAACTCCTGTTATATTCGTTTTCCTATGTTGAAATTATTCTAATTTTAATAACAACACTGTAGGAAAAGACAGATTGTGGCTTACTGTAAAGATTACATGTTAAGTTGCAGACAGTGGCAATTAAAAGACACTTACACGTAAGCTTTCGGCCACAGTCTTCGTCTAAAAAAGAAGGAGAAGCACACACCACTCATTCACATGAACAAGCACACCTCATGCACGAAATCACCAACTCTGGCAGCTCAGAGCAGAATTCTGGTCTGATATTGCAACCTGTAGTTTCTATTGTTTATTCTAAGTTTACCACCTTCTTTAAGGAATTTTTTTCTTTATTTGTGACTAACGAATATTATCTCTTTTCAGATCTTTTTTGCTCCTTTGCTCTGGACTATAGTTTATTTCTTTTATCGGATTAAAATGCACATTACCTTTGAAACTTCCTGGCAGATTAAAACCGTGTGCCGGACCGAGACTCGAACTCGGGACCTTTGCCTTTTGCGGACAAGTGCTCTACCAACTGAGCTACCCAAGCATGACTCACGCCCCATCCTCACAGCTTTACTTCTGCCAGTACCTCGTCTCCTACCTTCCAAACTTTACAGAAGCTCTCCTGCAAACCTTGCAGAACTAGCACTCCTGAAAGAAAGGATATTGCGGAGACATGGCTTAGCCACAGCCTAGGGGATGTTTCCAGAATTCTGGGCACATTACCTTTATTAACCTGTTCCCACTCATTCCGTGAAAGATGTCTAAAGCGAATTAATCTCTATGTGACTAATACTTCTGAAATTTTTTCATTATTCCAACAGACTGCTTCATCACCACTACTTTTTCAACCACCTTCAGTATGTAAATAATAACAATAATGATGATGATGCTAATAATAATAACAATAATAATAATAATAATAATAATAATTATTATTATTATTATTTCTTTCTTTTCTCAGACGTTATGTCTGGTCAAAAATGGAAAGTGACGCAGACCTTGATCAAGTGTGACTTCCTTTTGTTGTGGTATTGAGATCTTTAATAATATGCTTGCTGTAATATCTGGTGTTTATTGTTTGATCCTGTATTGCAATCATGAATCCTTCCGTCTCACTGTATATATTGCCTTTTCTTAGCCATGTGTTGGATGCATCTTGATCGATGTGTGGCTGTGTTAGATGATACGGGTGGCTGTGTTAGATGATACGGGTGCTTGCCATGTAGTGTTTTCTTTTTCCAATTTACTTTCTTTGTATCTGTTGAGGTTGTGTGATCTAAAGGGTTGTAGAAGTGGTTATGAAATTGCAGTGGTGTAGCCGATGTATTTATATGAGTGATTGCTTTGTGTATTTTGCTAGTTTCCGCTCGTTCTAGAAAGAATTTTCTTAAATTGTCTACCTGTTCATAATGTAGGTTTTTTATGTCGATAAATCCCCTTCCTCCTTCCTTTCTGCTTAATGTGAATTTTTCTGTTGCTGAATGTATGTGATTTATTCTATATTTGTGGCATTGTGATCGTGTAAGTGTATCGATTGCTTCTAGGTCTGTGTTACTCCATTTCACTACTCCAAATGAGTAGGTCAATATTGGTATAGCATAAGTATTTATAGCTTTTGTCTTGTTTCTGGCTGTCAATTCTGTTTTCAGTATTTTTGTTAGTCTTTGCCTATATTTTTCTTTTAGTTCTTCTTTGATATTTGTATTATCTATTCCTATTTTTTGTCTGTATCCTAGATATTTATAGGCATGTTTTTTCCATCGCTTCTATGCAGTCGCTGTGGTTATCCAATATGTAATCTTCTTGTTTAGTGTGTTTTCCCTTGACTATGCTGTTTTTCTTACATCTGTCTGTTCCAAAAGCCATATTTATATCATTGCTGAATACTTCTGTTATCTTTAGTAATTGGCTGAGTTGTTGATTTGTTGCTGCCAGTAGTTTTAGATCATCCATGTATAGCAAATGTGTGATTTTGTGTGGGTATGTTCCAGTAATATTGTATCCATAATTTGAATTATTTAGCATGTTGGATAGTGGGTTCAGAGCAAGGCAGAACCAGAAAGGACTTAATGAGTCTCCTTGATATATTCCACGCTTAATCTGTATTGGCTGTGATGTGATATTATTTGAATTTGTTTGGGTATTAAAGTGTGGTTTTCCAATTTTTCATTACTATGTTTAGGAACTGTATCAATTTAGGATCTACTTTGTATATTTCCAATATTTGTAGTAACCATGAGTGGGGTACACTATCAAAAGCTTTTTGGTAATCAATGTATGCGTAGTGTAGCGACCTTTGTTTAATTTTAGCTTGATATGTCACCTCTGCATCTATTATCAGTTGCTCTTTACATCCTCGTGCTCCTTTGCAACAGACTTTTTGTTCTTCATTTATAATTTTGTTCTGCGTACTGGAGTAGGTGGTGGTGGGAGGGTGCATGGGACACCGCCCCCGGTGTAAAACCTGCCCCATGCACCCTCCCACCACCACCTACTCCAGTCCTGTAACCCGGAGGGTGTACACGATCAAAGGCAGAGCCACGTGTGAAAGCACCCACGTGATCTACCAACTGACCTGCCTACACTGTGATGCATTCTATGTGGGAATGACCAGCAACAAACTGTCCATTCGCATGAATGGACACAGGCAGACAGTGTTTGTTGGTAATGAGGATCACCCTGTGGCTAAACATGCCTTGGTGCACGGCCAACACATCTTGGCACAGTGTTACACCGTCCGGGTTATCTGGATACTTTCCACTAACACCAACCTAACCGAACTCCGGAGATGGGAACTTGCTCTTCAATATATCTTCTCTTCCCATTATCCACCAGGCCTCAATCTCCGCTAATTTCAAGTTGCCGTCACTCATACCTCACCTGTCATTCAACATCTTTGCCTCTGCACTTCCGCCTCGACTGACATCTCTGCCCAAACTCTTTGCCTCTGTATATGTCTGCTTGTGTCTGTATATGTGTGGATGGATATGTGTGTGTGTGCGCGCGCGAGTGTATATCCGTCCTTTTTTCCCCCTAAGGTAAGTCCTTCCACTCCCGGGATTGGAATGACTCCTTACCCTCTCCCTTAAAACCCAAATCCTTTCGTCTTTCCCTCTCCTTCCCTCTTTCCTGGCGAGGCAACCGTTGGTTGCGAAAGTTAGAATTTTGTGTGTATGTTTGTGTTTGTTTGTGTGTCTATCGACGTGCCAGTGCTTTCGTTTGGTAAGTCACATGATCTTTGTTTTTAGATATGTTAAATAATTTAGTTGGATGTGCATGTGTTGAGGTGAACTTCTTTAGCCAGAAATTTGCTATAATCTTTTCCAGGGGCTTTCCAGTTGTGAGTAGAATTAATTGCTTGGGTGACTTCATGTTGCAAAATTATAACTTCAGGCATTTGTGGTATCATCTTGTATGTGTCTGTTTCTGCTTGTATCCACCGTGCATGCCTGTTATGTTGTACTGGGTATGACCATACGTTGCTCCAGAAGTGTTCCATGTCTGTTATGTTTGGTGGATTGTCTATTTTAATGTGTGTGTTATCTATTGTCTGGTAAAATTTCTTTTGGTCTTTGTTGAATGTTTGGTTTTGTTTCCTTCTACACTCCTGGAAATTGAAATAAGAACACCGTGAATTCATTGTCCCAGGAAGGGGAAACTTTATTGACACATTCCTGGGGTCAGATACATCACATGAGCACACTGACAGAACCACAGGCACATAGACACAGGCAACAGAGCATGCACAATGTCGGCACTAGTACAGTGTATATCCACCTTTCGCAACAATGCAGGCTGCTATTCTCCCATGGAGACGATCGTAGAGATGCTGGATGTAGTCCTGTAGAACGGCTTGCCATGCCATTTCCACCTGGCGCCTCAGTTGGACCAGCGTTCGTGCTGGACGTGCAGACCGCGTGAGACGACACTTCATCCAGTCCCAAACATGCTCAATGGGGGACAGATCCGGAGATCTTGCTGGCCAGGGTAATTGACTTACACCTTCTAGAGCACGTTGGGTGGCACGGGATACATGTGGACGTGCATTGTCCTGTTGGAACAGCAAGTTCCCTTGCCGGTCTAGGAATGGTAGAACGATGGGTTCGATGACGGTTTGGATGTACCGTGCACTATTCAGTGTCCCCTCGACGATCACCAGTGGTGTACGGCCAGTGTAGGAGATCACTCCCCACACCATGATGCCGGGTGTTGGCCCTGTGTGCCTCGGTCGTATGCAGTCCTGATTGTGGCGCTCACCTGCACGGCGCCAAACACACATACGACCATCATTGGCACCAAGGCAGAAGCGACTCTCATCGCTGAAGACGACACGTCTCCATTCGTCCCTCCATTCACGCCTGTCGCACGATGTTGGGGCGTGAGCGGAAGACGGCCTAACGGTGTGCGGGACCGTAGCCCAGCTTCATGGAGACGGTTGCGAATGGTCCTCGCCGATACCCCAGGAGCAACAGTGTCCCTAATTTGCCTGGAAGTGGCGGTGCGGTCCCCTACGGCACTGCGTAGGATCCTACGGTCTTGGCGTGCATCCGTGCGTCGCTGCGGTCCGGTCCCAGGTCGACGGGCATGTGCACCTTCCGCCGACCACTGGCGACAACATCGATGTACTGTGGAGACCTCACGCCTCACGTGTTGAGCAATTCGGCGGTACGTCCACCCGGCCTCCCGCATGCCCACTATACGCCCTCGCTCAAAGTCCGTCAACTGCACATACGGTTCACGTCCACGCTGTCGCGGCATGCTACCAGTGTTAAAGACTGTGATGGAGCTCCGTATGCCACGGCAAACTGGCTGACACTGATGGCGGCGGTGCACAAATGCTGCGCAGCTAGCGCCATTCGACGGCCAACACCGCGGTTCCTGGTGTGTCCGCTGTGCCGTGCGTGTGATCATTGCTTGTACAGCCCTCTCGCAGTGTCCGGAGCAAGTATGGTGGGTCTGACACACCCGTGTCAATGTGTTCTTTTTTCCATTTCCAGGAGTGTATTTTCACTTTTTTTGTATCTTCTAAATCGTTTGGCCAATGCTTGTAATTTCTGCTTGTTTTCATCTAATTGCTCTATCGCTTCTTGTTGTGAGATTTTACTTAACCTTTTTCGTTTTTTTTTTTCTGGCATTCCATTTCTTATAAATTGTGTTAGCTGTCCGATGTCTTTTCTCAGCTTTTCTATTCTGATCTGTAGCCTGTGTTCCCATGCTGGTTTTGTGGGTTTCTTCTGTGTGTTGGTTGGTTCTGATCTCTGCCTAGTGTGTATATTTAATGTAGTGAGTGCTCCTATATAAACCAGTAGTTGTAACTCTTCCATAGTTGTATTTTCATTTATTTTGTTGTGTATGATTGTGTTGATAGTTGTTATTGTTGTTTCGATTTGTGGGTTATTTGGTGGTCTATGCAAGAATGGTCTAATGTCTGTATTTGTGTCTTTGTATTCTATATATGGCAGCTGAAATTTTTCTTCTATATCTAACGTGTGTCACGTCGTGTTCTATTTGTGCTTGTTCTGGTGGCTGTCTTAAGATTTCATTTTCCTCTGATTGTTTAATTGATGCATGTTGTTCTTTGTTTGTTTGCTCTGGGATGTTTGAGTCCATTACTGTATTTTCTTCTTTTTCTTCTGATTGCACATTATTTTGTTCTAGTATTTGTTGTACTTGTTGTTTGATGTTTCTGACTGGGTATCCTGTTATTTTCGATTATTACACGATCTGATCAGCTAGTCGTCGTTCTGTTAAAAATTTTAATTCTGCGTATCTGGTAATAAATATTATGTATACTTGTGATCTGTATCCAGTTGTGTTGGTTCCTAATTTTGTTGCTTGGTATTATTGCTTATTATTATTAAAAGAAATAATATAGCAACAATAAAATGGTCACAATATCATTTTCAGTTATGTCTGCCAAATACAAGACAGTGTGCCAGCATCATGGACTTAATGTGGAGACCAGAGGCTGAAGCAGCTTTCTTCAAGAAGCATCTGGTACAGGAAACACCACTGGAACACCCAAGATGGAGCACCCCTTTGGTGCTTGTGATTGATGCAAGGCAAACAGCAGTGGGTGCAACTCTTCAACAAAAAGTAGATGGCAAATGGCAGCTGTTCGCATTTGTTTCTAAGAATTTAACACACGAGTAGCAAAAATGAAGTGTTATCGACTGTGAGTTACTTGTTATTTATTTAGCTATCAAGCATTTCTGGCCATTTTGCAATTTTTACAGACCTCAAGCTGCTAGCAGCTATCTTTCAGTGAGCCACACACCTCAGCTCACTGCGACAGTGTAGGCAGGAAGAGCGATCACACAGTTTACAATTGATGTGCGTCACATAACAGGAAAAACAATACTGTCACAGACTGCCTACCTCAGAACTGTGCCACTTTAAACTACATTCATTGGGTAGAGCTGGCATCTAAACAACAGGAAAATCCTCTCTTATGCTGTCATATGGAGGAGCAGTGAATGGCTCTGGCATCTGTCAGCTCCGAATGTGCCCGACAGAATTTGATGTGATGTAGCAAAGGGGAGGCAACAACCCTAGATACCAGAATAATATTGTCATAACTTGGTACACCCAAGAATCTGATCTACAGCCAAGATAGTATTCGACAAATTGATGTGGCCTTTTATGACAGTGTAATAAGATTAGCAGGAATGTCTTCCTGCCAATCACTCACTTTCCAATGCCACCAACAGGACTTTCGCATATACATGTGGACGTCATGGATCTGCTCCCATACACTTTGGGACAATGTTATTTACTCACTATCATTAATCATTTCACCTGGTGGTGAGATGTCATCACAATCCAGGACATATCTGCTGGGATGGTTGCAAGGGCGTTAGTGCATATACAGTTCTCCAGGTTTGGCTTCCTCAAAACGTGATCACAGATTGTGGGAGGCAATTTGAAAGTCAACTTTTCCACAAACTTTTACTGCTGTGCAGCTGCAAACAAGAGTAATTCTACCACATGCTCAAAACTGTCCTAACGTGTAATGCAAAATTGTGGACCAAAGAACTGCCTCTGGTCATGGTCGGACTGAGACTGAGGGTGAAGGAAGGCATACAATAATCCTCTGCACAATTAGTCAATGGGGAGCAGCCGCTGGTTTTGGGAGAATTAATCATGCCAGTTTCCTCCCACTCAGTTGTTCCAGAGCTATGTACACAATTCGCACAACAACTCAGTGCCAGAATGAGGAACATTCAGCACAGACCTGTACAAAAGTACCACGTGTGGCTCAGTGATGGTGCAGTGTGCAAATCACTCAAATCACTCATTTCTCCGTACTCTGGATCATATCGGGTAGTTTCAACAGAAAACCACAATTTCAAAATTGATAATGGCAGCAAGAAGGATATAGTTCCTACAGAGCAGCTCAAACTTGCATACACCTACAGGTGCACTCCTCACTAATCTCACATCACTGCACTGGAACATAGAGGACACCAAGTGACATCTGCAGAACAGGAGCAGCTCATTCCTGCACCAGCAACCTTTACAAGAACTTCCAGACAAGTACAGTGCAAGGTCCCTCAAATACCCGGTGCACCCAGTTCCAAAAAACAGGAGGGCTGATGTGTTGGCGTCACAGATTTACTTTGTCACAGTGAATGAGCAAAGCTATTGCTGGCTATAAAAGGAATCATTGCTTCATTTGGCATGGTGACGATTACTGCATGTTAACCGAAAACTATCCATTACACCAACTGTACAGCACGACTAATGTGTGCTGACAAGAGGTAGTTACCTTACATGTGGTTACAGTGCTGCCAGATTGCCACTCTTTAACGTCCTTTTTCTGCCAGATGTACTCGCCCGAGAGGTGTTTTTTTTTTTTTTTTTTTTTTTTTTTTTTATTGCTGGCATGTGAGGATTCATGCTGTGAAGCCCGAATGCACGAATTTCACTTCAACCTGTATATAGACTGACTAGTTCAATATAATGAAAAATGGCTCCCAGCTCTACAGTTGGATGACACCTTTAACATTGCTTATGAACTCTTAAATGATCTTACTCAAATAACTACCGCATAATAGGTGGTAAGCATATCAAGCAACTTTTTTACTATCCTATATATTATGCTCATTCTGGAATTGACAATGAATTGTACAGGGTAAGATCTGCGTATAGGAACTAGTCTGAAATCTTAGTCTAAAGGTGTTTGGATTCACTGCTAAGAAGTTACATAGCATCAGATTCTGCTGAAAGGAAGTAGCTTTACCTGAATGAATTTTTCTAATTTTCTGTGAAATGTACTTAAATGTGTCCAGAATGAGATTTCACTCTGCAGCAGTGTGTGCACTGATATGAAACTTACTGGTAGATTAACACTGTGTGCCGGACCGAGACTCGAACCTGAGCACACAGTTTTAATCTGCCAGGAAGTTACTTAAATGTGTGCTTAAAAAGCTATTTTAACATAAGGAATTCTATATTGGCTGATACATTTAAAATCTTGTCCTCGGCTACAGGAAACAATAAAGCACAATTAAGTATCATAAAATTAAATGTATTGGTACTGCAGTAAACAAAGCACAATTCCCCTTAGTGGATTACTTAGAGCATATTTGAAATCTTACATCAGCTTTTCCATCAAGTATGTTCAAACTGATTTCCACCCTGTTCTGATAAACTGATGGAAAATGGTTGAAACATAGAATTCAACTGACACTGAGATTGGTGGAGGTGGCATATCAGCTCACACAAAATGCAATAAGGAATCCAAGTACGATCTTGATTATGACAGAACTATTTTAGGGGACCAAGATCACAGTCTTCAGCACATGTACTAAACTACTAAAAGCAAATATGGATAAAAAATAATAATCACACACACACACACACACACACACACACACAGGACATGAGGCACATGTAGCACGGTGATGGTGATGGTGATGGTGGTGATGATGATGATGATGATGATGATGATGACATGGAGATGTGCGCTTGGAGGGAAGACAGGCAGAGAAAGGAGAGACGGAACAGGGTCTGGGTGCAGTGTGTTAGTGGACATTGAGGCCAGCAGTATTACAGGACTGAAGGATGTGTTGCAAATGTAACTCCCATCCGTGTAGTTCAGAAAAGCTGGTGTTGAAGGGAAGGATCCAGACGGCATGGATTTGAAGCAGCCACTGAACTCAAGCACGTTGTACTCAGCAGTGCATTCCGCCACTGGGTGGTCAACTCTGTTCTCGACTATAGTTGTCATCTAAACAATCCCTCACACACCCACATTCTACAGGCTCACAAAATTCACAGCCCCAACAATGCAGGATGTCTCAATAGGTTCCCTGTGTTCCCACTGAAAGAATCTTGGCTCTTAACTAATTAGTCTCTCATATCAAAGATACAACCACATCCTTCATCGACACTCTTCCATCCCCGCCCCATAACCACCTGGATCCCTACTCGTCACTGCTGATGCAATCTTTCTACACACCAACATCCCTCAAGTCCATAACCTTGCTGCTATGTACACTAGCTCTCCTAATACCCTTCCAACTCCAAACCCTCTATCTCATTCCTTAAACTCCTTTCAATTACATTCTCACACACAGCTATTTCTCCTTAGATGGGAAGATATATAAATAAATCTGTGGTGTACAGTCATGGGCACCTCCATAGGACCTCCTATGCTGACTTGTTTATGGGCCATCTAGAAGGAACCTTCCTGGCCTCCCAAAACACCAATTCCCTTGTGTGGTTCAGATTAATTGATATCTTCAAGATCTGTACCTTATCCTCATTCTTCTGCAACCTCAACACTTGACCTCAACCTCTTTCATGGCTCCACACATACCTCTATCCATATCAAGCCGACTAACCACCAACAGCAGACTCGAACTGCATTTTGACAGCTGTCACCTATTCCACACCAAATAATTGCTCCCATTTAGTCTGGCCACCTGTAGACAGCATGTCTACAATGATGAGAATACTGCTGCCCAGTATGCTGAAGGTCTCACAAAAGCCTTCACAGACAGGCACTAACCCCCAAACCTAGTCTGCAAACAGATTTCCTGTGCCATATCCTCACACATTCCTCATCCTCACATTACCCTTACAAACCATCTGTAGAATGCGCTCCTGACCACACATCATCATCCTGGACTACAGCAACTCAATCATGTCCTTTGCCAGGGCTTCGACTACCGATCATCATGCCCAAGAAAGAGGACCATCCCATCAAGATCCTTTCCACCCTTCCTAAAATGGCATTCCACTATCCATCCAACCTATACAACATCCTGGTCCATATGCCTCTCCCACAACCTTACCTTGTGGAAGGCCAAATGAGATCTGCCTGGTTTACCCAGCCCATCCCGCTCTAATCCCTTCAAAGGCTTATCCTATCCCATAAGAGGCAGAACCACTTCTGAAAGCAGTTATGTCATACACCACCTCTGCTGTAGTTTCTGCACAGCACTGTGTCAGCATGACCACCAGCCAGCTGTCCACCAAGATGAATAGGCATTGCCAAAATATAGCCAAGAAAAGAGCTGATCATTCAGTAGTGGAACATGCTGCTCACCGCAACACGTTCAACAGTTGCATTACAAACTGTACCATCTGAATGGCACAATACCAGATTTTATGAGTTACACAGTCTAGAGTTATCTTTGCAACACATCCTTCACTCCTGTAAACCTCCTGGTCACAATCTCTGCTAATCCACTGCACCCACATCTCCTACAGAGCAGTCCAGTCGCCCCTTCCTCTGTCCTTTTACCCCCTCCCAATCCATACCACCATATCATTACTGTCATCTTGTGTCACATGAACTCACTGGGTACAGTGACAGCGCGTCGCATTCCTAACCCTTGCACCTCGCTGCCTCTCCCTCCCGCATTCCATCCCAGTCCACACAATGAACTGCAACCATCGCAGCATAGTGTGTTCAGATGACACACTGTAGCTGCGCAGGTGTGTGTGTGTGTGTGTGTGTGTGTGTGTGTGTGTGTGTGTGTGTAAGGAGGGGGGGGGGGGGGGGGGGCAGTCCATCAACCCTTCCATACCCTAGCTTGTTAAAGGATTTGTCCAAAAGCCAGCAAAGTTTTCTTTACTTTTCTCTTTTGTGAGAACATCGATGACTCAACATTTCTACGATTTGGTAAGTGGTCCCCTTTACTCCTAAATTATTCACATAAAGATCAAATAACATGGGCAACAGGCTGCCGCATTTCCAAATCCTTTAATTCTTGTTAGCTTTTCTACTACTGGTTCTCTCTAGCTGACTTCAGTGTCACTATTATCTGTAAGGTGCTCTATTTTTTACTCAAAAAGAAAAAAAGAAAACTATGGTCTCATGCCATTGGACCTGGCATTTTTGTGTTCTGTCGCTTTCATCTGATATTTCCTTGGTTGAAATGAGGGAGTCTTTTGAGATGGTTCAAGTAGGCTCATTTGCTCTCAATAAGCCTGTATGGCTGAGACAATGAGTCCTACTGCAGCTATGACTGTCACTTTTGAAGGTGGAGTGAAGGGGACTGCCGACATTAGCAAAGATCCACATTTGCATGAAAAATTTCAGGTGCATGTGTTCATGCTAGTTTGTGTTGACAGGGTCTGAGTTGAGGAATCTTTCCCCTAAGATGGGTTTATCACAGAAGCAAAATATGTAGCAAAACACAGAGAGAACTTTTTAATATGATAACCTGTCTTTACTTCTGAATATGTAATTTGCTTCGAGTCATTTTTGGTATTTTTTTTTTTTTTCTTCAAATGTTGTTAGACTCCAGATAAAGTGTCCAACCAAAAATATTATGCTCTTGTTTGGTCATGTGCAAGGGGTAGTTGACTAGTTGGTGATTAGTTTGTATTTCCCACAGATAGCCAACCCTTGAAATGATAATGCTATCTCTCCTTGGTGCTAGCATTTGAAGTAGTGCATTGGACTTGGAATGGACAGCTTCATCATAAATTATTTGAAACCAGCCACACAACTGTAGCCATTCAGCAAAGCTTGTTGCCAATCTTCTTCATTTTATCCTACAAATCAGCAATACAGTCCCTTTTACTTTCTTCTTTTAGCTCTTTAATATCAATGCATATTAAATCTATGCATGAGACAACATTGCTGCTATAGATGATAATTTGATGAAGCTCCATCAATGCTGCATACTCGCATATTACTCTGTGCTCTGGCAGGAGGAGGAAGAGGAGGAGGAGGAGGAGGAGGAGGAGGAGCTGGTTTAACATCCTGTAACTGATGAGAGCACTACACAGAAGTACACACTCAAGTTGGAGGATGGGTAGGGAAGAAAATGAGTTGTGTCATTTTCAAAGGTACCAATCCTGGAACTTTTAGCTGATTTACAAAAACAATGGACAATCTAAACAGCTGGATGAATATATGAAGTGCCATCCTCCAGAATGCAAGTCAAGAGTCCTAACCACTGCAGCAGCGCACTTGGCATTTTATGCTCTGGATCTGTGTTCTTAGAAAATTCACCAACTTCAGACTATTGGCCATGCACTGGAAGTCCTCTTTTTCTACAAAGAAGGAATAAAACCTATTCAAATGAAATCTTGTACTATTTTTATGGTTGTAAAAACATTATTGACAACACCCGCTTCTTTGTAACTGTTAGAAATACATTCTGAGTGGAGCTCTATTGATTATCAAAAGCCCTCTTTCACCAGTTGGTGTTACTGGTCACAGATGGCACAACTATTTGTAAGAAGTGTTTTCATTTGATACAATGGTAAATGGTGTGCTCCCCCAAGCAACAGTGAAATTTAAAGTGAATTCTGTCCCTGTTTCGTAAACCTGAGAAAGCCTAAAACAACTGAAATGTATTTGGTTCTAAAAAAGCTGCTTTGATAACAAAATTTCAATAGCCACCACCCCATCAGTATGCAGCCAACAAATCATCATGTACCCAACACTGAGATTGAAGGGGGGGGGGGGGGGGCTTCATATAGGGTTTGTAACATCGTTACTGTTTAGAGTTGAACTAAGATCCCAATTTCCTGTGAATCAGTGTATTCCATTATTGCACTCAGTGGTCTTCACCAGGGTATGCAAAGAGTGTATGTTTACAGAGAATTATTACCGCTGTCCAGCCCCCAGTTCAAGCATACCAGCTTTGCCAAACACACACACACAGTAAAGGCTGGCCAAACTGCGTGACATGTTTGCCTTTGGCATCACACACAGAACAGACGTAGCTTTTAAAATGTTGTGGAGATGTTTGAATTTGCTCTTTCCCACCCACGAAACAATCTCGGCATACTCCAGTAATGACTTAGGAAAAGCTATGAAAATAATGAATCAACAATGTAGGGAAAGACAGACTGCTTCTTACCATGAAGAAGATACATCATGTTGCAGTCAGGCATGCTTAAAAGATGCTCACATATAGCTTTTGTCCAAAACCTTCGTGAGTAATGGCATTCTGGCCTGAGATGTTGGAGTTGGTGGTTGTGTTTGCATGAGGTGTGCTTGATTTTGTGTGTGTGTGTGTGTGTGTGTGTGTGTGTGTGTGTGTGTGTGTGTGTGTGTGTACACGTGTGCTTATATGTGTATGCGAGTGCATGCATAGTGCATATGAGTGTCTCTTTTACTGATTAAGGCTGTCTCAGGATGTCTACCTGGAATTAAATGGCATATCACATCAAGATTTATGTTCCAAAACATTATTACTAATGAATAAAGCAGCTGCCAACATTTCTTTTCCATAATCACAATTCCTTTAAATTCCACAAAAATCTCTTTCTGGATTTCTCAAGATTATTACTACAAAATGAAGGCAAGTTATACAGAGCCCCTGATTTAACACTTCAGATGTTCATTTATGACATTTTGTAAGCAAAATTACATTATAAAAAATTGAGACTCAATGATTTAAACTCCACGTATGACGAAAAGTAACGATCAGACCCTGTTCCTTACCATTCAGATTGACTTCTTTTGATAATGGTGCATGTTCTGCCGGTTCTTCTTTTTGTCTTCTCATAGACGGAATAGATTTGTCAAAATCAGCAACTAACTGAACAAACCCACTTTTTTTTAGATTACACATTTCCATGAATTTACGCATCTGAAGCTTTACTTTTCTTTCCCTGAAAAGATTAAGATTGAATGTCATGAGAAAAGCTGGACTGCTGTGCAATACTAATGGATCAAACGGCGCCACCGCCATGAAAGTTGTACATTTATAATGATCTCAGAAACTAAATTACAGTAAAGGTGGAAAACTATACTTTACAAAATAGCAGAAGGCAAGGCATAGACATTAGCTTTCAGGACCAAAGATTCCTTCTTAATGAAAAATTATGGAGAATGTTGCACGAAATAGGGAGATTGTTAGATAACGTTTGAAGTCGCCCACCATTTCATATTAAATTATAATCACTAAAGTGCGAGTCATTTATGTTGGCGGCCGAGTTTAGGTTCGTTCTGCGCATCTGACGTCACAAAACACAGTCAGCCAATGAACAGAGAACGACATTGCCACATCTCGACTGCAGTGCAGAGCATGGACGAGTATCTTCAGTTTTAGAAATGTTCAGTCATAAATAAAGTAATAGAACAAAAGCAATGTCTTGATAGCAGACATTCTTTTATAGAAAGTTTGGAAAAAGCATTCTTTATACCAATTGCTTCATATTCTATTAATTAATTAAACCAAACAAGCTTCAGGCGATAGCAAGGAAAGGTGTTTGTATCACTCTCACGAACCGCTTTTTTGCAATAAAGAACAGCGGTAATTGTTTATTTCCTATTGTACTTCGACGAAGTGTGAGTAATTCATAGTCATACCAACAGTGTTTGTCAGTATTTTGCGTGACGTGTTATAGTCCTCATGACGTTATGTAGTCAGACGAGGTGCGTTGGCGTAACGGTTAAGGTGTTGGGCTGCTACGTGAAAGGTTATGAGTTCAAACCTTGTGCGGTGCTTAATATTTTCATTATTTTACTTCGCAAATTATATTCGTTTGAATGCAATTTTTTGAAATTTCTAGTGCTTTGTCTCTTCATTAACCCTTTCGCTGCTGCAGACACATGCTCCCCGCATTCCGCGCTGTGTGCGATTTTCTCATCACTGCACTGCTCGCCTGTGCAGACACATGGTGTTCCCACTGCTTTGACACACTTATCATTCGATTTCACAAAAACTATTTGGCCCAAAAATTTGATTTTTTACACGTCTTTTTGACTGATACCTTCCCCCCATAAATGACTTAATTTTGTTTCGATGTTCAACGCAGTTATTATGCAGCATTAAATATAGTAAACCATTGCACGAAATTTTGAAGAGTTTGCAGAGGTAAAAGTCCATAGAGTATACTTTCCGTATGGTCGATTTTAGTTGCCACAATGTTGAGAATGAAATGTGGACAAGATACCTAAATTTCATATAAAATTTACTGTATAACAATAGCTCATTTAATTTAAGTACGACGTAGGTGTCGTATGTAATATTGAGAAATATTCCGTCTTTCGCGACTGTAATAAAAGTATTATTTACACCTGACGCGTTTGGCTTTATTTTAAAGCACTTCAATCAAGGAAATACACAATGGTACTGATGTTCTCTTTCTTGTTTTTGTTCCACAGTCGCAGTTTTACCAATGGTACTGAAATATATTCCTCTTCTGCAACTGTAATAAGGGACTTATATTTAGACCAGACGCGTTTCTCTCTTTTGAAGCATCTTCAGTGGACAGTACGAGGGCGGTTCAGAAAGTAACCTCCGATTGGTCACAGTGCGGGTTGTGGGGGGAGTAGCGACGCCATCTGTGCGTTCACGCACTCAACAGGTCAGTCGGCATCAAGCCGTGGTCGAGTGAACGTCATACCTGCGCTAGTTTAGTTTTTGTGGCAGTTTGAAATGTGTGCTGCAATAGAAAACCCCGCCAAATGTGAAGTGCGTGCTGTCATAAGGTTTTTTTACAGCCAAAGGATATTCTGCAGCAGCTATTCATCGTGAGCTTTGTGCCGTGTACGGACCAAGAGTTATGAGTGAAGGAGTTGTCCGTGAATGGGTACGTTTATTTAAAAGTGGACGAGAAAACGTTCATGATGAAGAGAGGAGTGGTAGACCATCATTGGTGACTGACGAACTCGTTCAGACAGTTGATGCAAAAGTTCGTGAAAATCGACGTTTCTCAATGTCGGAGTTGTCTACTGGTTTTCCACAGATTTCTAAGACTCTCTTGTACGTGATAGTGACAGCAAGATTGGGCTACCGTAAGTTCTGTGCACGATGCGTGCCCAAAATTCTTACCGACCACCACAAAACTCAAAGAATGGCCTCTGCATTAGACTTTCTGTCACGTTATGAGGACGAAGGAGAACCATTGTTAAACAGAATCGTGACCGGTGACGAAACCTGGATTAAGTACGTGAACCCTGAGACAAAAGAACAATCAAAGATGTGGGCACATTCAAATTCGCCTACCAAACCAAGAAAAGCCTCGCAAGATTTTTCTGCCAGAAAACTGATGGCAACGGTGTTTTGGGATGCCAAAGGGGTGTTGTTGGTTGAATTCATGGAACGTGGTACGACCATTAATCAAGACGTGTACTGTGAAACAATAAATAAGTTACGACGGGCTATACAGAACAAACGCCGTGGTATGCTGGCTTCCGGTATTGTTTTTTTGCACGATAACGCCCGTCCTCACTCTGCTCGCAGAACAACGGCCCTTCTTGAGTCCTTCAAGTGGGACGTTATCAACCATCCACCTTACAGCCCAGACCTGGTGCCAAGTGATTATCACCTCTTCATGCATTTGAAGAAATGGTTCGGGTCACAGCGGTTTGATGACGACGAAGAGCTCAAAGATGCGGTCACAGGCTGGCTCCAGGCACAAGCGGGTGATTTTTATGCAGAAGGAATTTCAAAGCTTGTGAAGAGATACGATAAGTGCCTCAATCGCTATGGAGACTATGTAGAAAAATAGTGCAAAGATGTAGTTGTAAGATGTATATATTAAAATATTTTTATTTAACTTGGTGTATTTTTTTAAATCAACCGGAGGTTACTTTCTGAACGGCCCTCGTATTTTGTCTCCTCCATTGCCAAGTCACCTTTCGTAGTTTTGTGGTGCGGTAACACAATATTCAACGTTTGTGTTGGCAGATCAGTGTTTTAGCAAATAAATGATGTTTGTGTGTGCCACACACAAAAATTATATTTGACATAGCTCAGAGCACTTCACTGATAGACGGTATATTCAAGTCCTAATGTTTTTGTAAGTCCACAGTTTTGTTTAATGTATTTTGTCTACTTCCTTTTGATTGATTGAAGTGCTTTAAAATAAAGCCAAACGTGCTCAGTGTAAATAAAACTTTTGTTACAGTCGCGAAAGACAGAATATTTCTCAATATTACATACGACACCTATGTGGTACTTAAATGAGCTATTGTTATACAGTAAATTTTATATGAAATTTAGGTATCTTGTCCACATTTCATTCTCAACATTGTGGCAACTAAAATCGACCATACGGAAAGTATACTCTATGGACTTTTACCTCTGCAAACTCTTCAAAATTTCGTGCAATGGTTTACTATATTTAATGCTGCATAATAACTGCGTTGAACATCGAAACAAAATTAAGTCATTTATGGGAGGAAGGTATCAGTCAAGAAGATGTGTAAAAATCTAATTTTTGGGCCAAATAGTTTTTGTGGAATTGATTGATAAGAGTGTCAAAGCAGTCGGTACATGATGTGTCTGCACAGGCAAGCAGTGCAGTGACAAAATCGCGCACAGCGCAGAATGCAGGGAGCACGTCTTTGTAGCAGCGAAAGGGTTAATGCGGCCGTGGTGGCTTTACTTCATGAACTGCGCGCTCCCCCCAACACGTAAGCTTGCGAACTATGCTATACTATGGCGCTGCTTCTATTGGCGCGTGCGTCGTGTGCAACTGGCAACGCAGCAATCTCCCGCGTCTGGGCGGGCATGCGCGAGCTGCCAAGATAAAAGAATTGAACTATAGGATAGTGCAAGAAGGAAATCAACAATGAAATGTAAGCCACAAATAGGTTTTGTACACCTGAGAAGCCACAAGCAGCATGGAAGGTAGTCAACAATTCAGACTGTAGGGGTGAGAATACAGTTGGGTTTTTTATTGACTTTTTCAAGCAAAGAGTGGTTTTTTTTTTCTAGTTTGGGTTCCCCCTAGAGGTAAATGACTTGCTTTAGTCTAAAGCCAAGCTGAATGCTGGGGTTGGACATGGAATTGGGGAGGGAGGGGGGGGGGGGGTGTACGGGCATGACAGCAGTTATATACACACATGAATGTTAATCTGGCAACAGAAGTGTTGAAAATTAAGAGACGAGGAAATTACTAAATTGGTATCTCGATAGCAATGTGGAGAAAAACAATAGATGTCTTTAATGAAGTCAAGAGAACAACAGCACTGGCCAAGGGTACTATGCTAAGTGGAAGCATTGCTACCAGTTACTCATCAGAGTTTTTTAAATCCTGTGATACATCCTACGTGGAATATGTAGCATTAGTGGAAGCAGCAGTGACCACCTGGACACACCACATCATTTAAATAGTATGCCAGGCCAGTAAGAATGTGCAAACACTGCTCAAGTACCCAACTCAGCTGCATTCATTTATGGAAACAATTTTTTAATAAATGTTTTAAATTCAATGTGAAACAAGAGATATAAGATGATATATACGAATATAAGGAAAAAACTCTATCCAAAGAAGTAATGGGGAAAGTATACAAGGATTAAAGACTAAAAAAGCTTCATGAGAAGAAGGAATTATAACTGAACTAGCTGAGAAAGATCTGCTTCACTTAGTCTTCATTTGTTTTCTTAGAACATTACAGATCACTCAAGAACATTATACAACATTCCAGATCACTCAAGAACATTGAACAAATAAATAATTAAAGAAATCATAAAAATGTTAGTGTTTGACACTCAGAAATACTCTGGAATGCTCAAAAATACTCTTATATCCATTACAGTATTCAACACTACCTATTCAACAGCACCCTAATTTGAAATGTAGCCCTCTTTTCTTGAGTTGCAGTGAACTGCTGATCATGTTCTCCAACTAGTCTTTTGTCGGCTCAAATTAGTTTCACACTTACACTATTTGATCCAGTGCTCTATATTTGTATTTGCATGATGTTAATTAACTGTCATTTGTTCATTACCACTGAAATAAACCTGCAAACATTTATAAGACTTATTTGGAAATGGTGACAATGATCCAATTCTATATCTGCTCTTTTATTGAAAACACAGGACTGAACTGATGTTCACCAAATTTGGTCATTTGAAAGTAAGTATTGTATGGTCTGATATTTTGTAGGAAATGTTCTGGTTCCAGTTTTTCCACTCATGTAGTTAAATAATTCTGGTGGAGAAATTTACAGTAGTGCTAATCACATTTTTCCACTCATGCAACACATTCCTGGTGTTTCTCTGCTGAATCTCTTGGCACCATAGAACTGGCACACATGATCCATTTTGCCAGAGACAACATGTTTGTGTCTGTTCTAGTCTCTATTGCGATCATAACGGAATGCTTCTCCTGTGAAACTGTAATTTCTACTACTTCTGCTTTGCACTTCTCTTATACTAATGTTTTGTTCATGTGCTTGTGATTGTATTCTTTGATAAAATTCACTAATTGATTTATTTTGTAATCTTGTTTCTTCATCAATTTCTGTCTGTCTGCTTACTGAGTGTCTCATTCAATCATCTTCTCCAATTCATCTCGTTTTTCATCTGTTAAAGTTTTCTCTCAACCTATTCATTTTCTTCTATTGTGAAGTTAAACATGCTCCTCATACTTCATCTATTCATTTCTTTGCTGTTTTTTCTGTTCCCTTCTTTTAATTTCACCACTGGCAAGATCTCTTTGTTACTTAATATAATAAAATTCCACTTAATACTCTGTTCACTAGCTTTAGCAATTCACTTTGACTTATATTTATTTAACTTCCTATCACTTCCATTTTTCTTTCATCTACTATAATCAAGTTCTGAAAGTACAGTGACACATGTGTCTCACCATCGCTTATATCTACTCCTCTGAGCTGCACTGTATCCCCACAACAGGATAATGGAACATTCTTGAACATCCTAGAAGGAACATTCTAGGAAGTCTCTATCACTTTCATGCTAGATTCTCAGCTGCTTCACTGACTCCCCCCCCCCCTCCTCCTCCCAAGCATCACAGTATTTGACATCATATCTCCTGAACTGTGTGTCGTACAATGACATAATTTTGTAGCTACGTTGAACAACATATGTGGCTACTGCAAGTGAAAAGTGTTGTGAATAGGGTTAGTTGTAAATAAGTAATAAATTAAAATGTCACGCTTCATGTGGAAGTTTTCCTGCACGAACAGCAAAAATGCAGTAAGCAATAAACTTTCTTCCTTTCAGTATTTTATGAGAGCTGTCAATGTGAAAAAGTTCCGTAAAGGTTTGAAATTATGTGTAACGTTTGCTCCAAATCACTAAGTGCTCTCATTCTAAGTATGAGTATGCATGCGTCATTGGCTGCACTGCTTTTTTTGCCCCCACCCCCACTCTCATCCCTTTGTAGGTATGTGGTTCCCATCACCAGAGTGATTCTTCCCAGTCAGTAAGTGATACGTGCAGTAAGTTCAGTTGAAATAGGTCCAACAGTTTAGGAGGAGATGTGGAACATACAAACATGTGTACGTACATATATCTTTATAATATTTATGGCTTAATGAAACATATGGATAATGAAACAAAAGAATACATAACTTAATCAAACTAATGTGGAGGGGAGTGAAAATAACTTCAGAATGAAGAATGTGAAGACTATACTCACTGCACTAACAAGGACACAAAACAAATTTTACAAATTACTGGGATATGCTTCTGAAAGCAGTCTACAACATGTCAACCCTTAAGTACTTTGTATGTTATAGGAATACAATTACCATGGACGGGTATCTCGGCCTCCTTTTTATTTTTTATATATAAAATATTTGGTGAATACATATGTTTACATGACTTCTTGTTCATTACACTTCTCAACGTAGTCCTTGAGGGAAATGGGATGTTTTTAAACAATGCATGATTTAAAATACTTACCCAACTAAAATACAACAAAATTTGCAGTATACTTTTATTTTATATATTGCTAAAATAACAACAGCTGGTAACCTGTCTACTCACTCACAGATTATCGTAAGGGAAACAATATTATCAAATTGCAATATAAAGACTTGGAAAAACAATTACAGTTATGAGAACTTATGTGTGAAATCAACTTTGAGTTTACCACTTAGCGTATCAATGTAGAGCAACTATTACACTCCATAATTCTATGAATGGAGAAACTTGGCCATATTTTAACTATAAAAGATGAACCATGTGCTCTTACGAAACACTGAATCATGTTTTAATCAATTTCAGCTTGCACGAATTCCTAGTAGACCTTCCGAAAACACTCCAAACAAACTGAAATACCACACTGTTAATGCAGATATCTTGTTTTTCCACTTCAAACATGCTGCGCAAAAGGCATACATTTTTCATTTTCAAACTATTATTTTTCTATTTGAGGTTCTTCTTAAAGATTTAGTATTCTTCCGATGGTGTCAAATCTCATGGCACGCACCCAGTAGGAAGTTTGCACTTCATATGACACTCAACAAGGTCTCTTGCTCCATGAAGAACAATCTTGTCATTCCTTTTACCCTTGGATAAGCCTCATACAACACCCAAGTGTTCAAATCACAAGCAACATCCACTAATGTAAAGAAAATGGGCAAAAGTTGTCACCTTTTCTTGTGACCTGACGAATAACTTACACATTTTTGGTCAAGACAGTCCCCATCTTCTGTCATGTTAAAAAAAATGATAATTCAGGGTTTATCCAAATCAGGATCATTATTAACTGAGTGGTGCATAGAAGAGTAGTATTGCAGCTTTGGGCTTTTGGGCACAAAGGAAACCAGTGCCATGTCTTTAGTAAAACCATAAACAGTTGTTTTCACACCTCGATTCTTATTGGTTAGAAACTGCTGTAGAACTTCTTTTCTTTTTGCTTTTTTCAGCACAGCAACATATTTGAGACCTCTTTTTGAAAGTTCTTTGACTAGGTCTACTGATAACCAGTTGCTGCGTATGTTTTCAGTAGAGGTTTCACCAACCAAAGAAGAGCCTGTGTGGGAACACTGTCACCTTCTCTTGGTCTGATATGTGACCATTACTGTTTTTGTCAGAATAAATTTGTGTATTGCACGAATAATTATTTTGCGCTTCAGTCAAGTACTAAAGCTTCCAGTAGCTGGAAGACAATGCTGTGCTGTCTTATTTTAGGTTAGATGGTAGCTCCTGTTTTCTCCATTGAAAACATATGTTAATACCAAAGAAGTAAGATTCTTCATCATTACCAGGTGTCACAACTTCATCACTTTTCCTTTTGTGTTCCAAACTAGTGTCATGAAAACTAAATATCTCGAAATTGGAGTCATTATCACTGTTATAAGTCTTCACCTGAGAATATACTGTGTCATCCTTGAAGATCCACCTCTGTCTCATGTTAAACATGTTGCATAGAAGGTCCAATTTTCTCTGTTATGGATAAACAGTAACACTGAACAACACGACATGCCAGCAATGTGGTATATCTGTAAGGCTTCTCAACATCCTAAAAGAAGAAATAAAGTGCAGTGACAGTGTAAGAGTTAGGCACGTGTAGCTTGCTGTAAGTGAAATACCACAAGACAAAAAACAGTACTGGCCTGAGAGACTTGAGGGCTAGTGAGAAAAATCAACAAATAAATCGAAGGTTATGCAGAGAAAATAATCAGTGAATTACAACACATATTCTGAAGAGAGAGAGTTATTTGTAATGAGACGATAATTGAGGAACACTAACACAAAGATGTACTGTTTATTGATCACAAGCAACAATCATATAGCATTACCTGGGAGTAGCTGACACAAACATTAAGATAATCTGGACTTCAAAAAATAAATTGTTAGTTTCCACAATAAAATAAACCCAGAGCAACTGATTGGAGAAAAGTTATGTTATAGTAAAGAAAACAAACAACACAATGGGTTATCCGCGACAAATCTGAGGATATATGTATGACATAGCCATAGCAGCAAGAACAAGAAAGCCTAGAAGAAGAAATTAATAGCTCAGACTCCATATAATGCAGAAGGAAAAAATATTTGAGTGTAACACCTAAAACATAGAAGGAATGAATGTTAGTTTAGAATGTCCAACATCACGGTCAGGTCCCAGCTGACACCTGTTTAAATCTCCACAGTGGCAAGGTAACTATTTAGCTTTTCCTGTGTTTTCTTAGTAGTATATTTCCTAAATATTGTGTGTGTTTTTCTATTTAAGAGGTATCATCTTGCGTTTTTAATCGCGAGTGTAAATTCAGGCAGTCTGTACTGCAGTTTCCATTTCTTCTGAATAGCCAGCTACACAGCACATTAAGGCATCATTGTCCATTGGTGACTTGTCAGCACAGTAGTAAGTTGCATATCTACCTTTCTTTCTTCTTTTACGTTTACTGCTTCATGTAGTCTTGCTAGGATGTGTGCAGACACAGGAGGAGCTGGCCTCAGTTCACAAACAATGGAATGCATTTTTGTCTATGATCTGTTACCTTCATGGCTGTTGCCTGGGGATGTATTGGTGGTGGCAGAGAACCTGGAAAGTCACATGGGGCACCTTGCACTTGTTTCGTCCACAGGCTCAGCTGCTGAGGCACCTCCCTAGTGTATCCATAGCGGTGGATCAGCCCTCACAGCCGGATGAGTGGCGGATGGTAATGCAGTCATGTCACTTGAGGTGGAGGGCCAATGTGAAGGCTGTCCATCGGGCCTTGCCCATTCACCCTGTGAGTGAACAGATGACCACTCCTTCAAACCAGGGTTCGAGCAGGCTCACGTGGGCAGGAGTTTGCTAGGTTTTTTTTTTTTTTTTTTTTAAGGGCTTAAGCAACCGTTCTGTGGCTTAGGGAAGGGTAAAAAACCAAATGGGAAATCAGCAGCAATGGGATTGAAACTCAAACAGAGGGGAAACTAAAAACAGAAGGAAATCTTAGAAAACTACCATAGAAGAGGGGGGGAGGGGGGGGGTTGTTTTTCCCGAAAAAGAGCTTCAAATGACCGAAGTCATCTCACTGACACTGATAAACTTCAGGACGCGATCGACTGAGTGCATGTCATCTGCTAAAATGGAAGATATATCAGGCGACAGCTGTAAACGGGCGCGTAGCGGATTAAAATAGGGGCTCTGAAGTAAAAGGTGTCTTACCGTCGACGGTTGAGAGAAATGGGGACAAAGCGGGAGAGGATCACCACTTAAAAGATGACGATGGCTAAAAAGACAGTGCCCTATCTGTAGTCTAGTTAAAATTATCTCCTCCTAAGGACGAGGTCGGGAGGAAGAGGTCCAAGCACAGGGAAGAGGTTTCACTTCCCGTAATTTATTTTTGGGAAGTGTAGACCAATGTGCGTGCCATAAAAGAGCAACACAACGACATAAAATGCTCTTGTAGATCGGCTAAGGGAACCATGCGAACAGCGGGTCGAGGAAGAGAGACTGCAGCTTTGGCCGCTATATCGGCTGCCTCGTTTCCGCAGATACCAACGTGCCCTGGGATCCAGAGGAATGCCACAGAGACGACCCCCAAGTGGAACAAGTGGAGGCAGTCCTGAATCCGGTGGACCAGAGGGTGGATAGGATAAAGAGCTTGGAGGCTGAGGAGAGAGCTGAGCGAATCCGAGCATATAATATACTGGATCCGCTTATGGCGACAGATGTATTGGACAGCCTGGAGAACAGCGTAAAGCTCCGCAGTAAACACCGAACAGTGGTCGGGAAGCCGAAATCTATTGGAGGTGTAACCAACAATATAGGCACTACCAACACCAAATGTTCTTGAGCCATCAGTGTAAATAAATGTGGCATCCTCCATTTGTGCACATAGAGCAGCAAATGCCTGACGATAAACGAGAGGAGGGGTATTATCCCTGGGAAGCTGACAATGGTCACAGAGCAGGCAGGTCCAGAGGCAAAGCCAAGGCAGCACCGTACCCCCAGTTTTAAGAAAGTGGAGGCGAAAGAGAACTCCTGAGAGGAAGGGTGGCCTGCATACCCTAAAACTAAGGAGGCATCGAAAAAAAGGCATGGACTGGATGAACAGCCATGGAAGACAGATGACTACTCAGAAGGACAGCTCGCCGATTGGACAGTAGAGGTTCAGCAGTATCAGCATGAAAGCTTTCCACAGGGCTGGTGTAAAAAGCTCCAGGTGCTAAACGCAATCCACGGTGGTGGACACAGTTGACACGCTGAAGACTAGACGGTCGTGCAGAGGAGAAAACTATCCTTCCATAGTCCATATAGGCGGAGAAGGACCACTCAGTCCGCTCCCCAGGAGGTACCATTCAGAACATGGAGGGTGTTGATGGATCACAGACAGCGATCCGAAAGATATGAAACATGCGAGGACCAGCACAGTTTTCTGTCAAACATAAGTTCCAAGAATTTAGCGACATCCGCGAACGGAAGGTCGACAAAGCCTAGATGTAAGGAAGGTGGAGGAAACTCTGTACAACGGCAAAAATTTACACAGACAGTCTTACTGGGAGAAAAGCGGAAACCGGTTTTGATGCTATATGAGTGGAGGCGATCAAGACATCCTTGAAGACATCGTTCAAGAGGGCTGTTCCGTTGAGAGCTGTAGCAGATCGCAAAATTGTCGACAAAGAGGGACCCCGAGACATCGGGAAGGAGACAATCCATAATTGGATTTATGATGATGGTAAAAAGTACAACACTTAGCACTGAGCCCTGGGGCACCCCATTATCTTGGGAGAAAGTAGTGTTCACCCACACCTTAAATGTACGCGCTGTCATAAATTTATGAATAAAAAGGGGTAGCCGACCTCGAAAGCCCCAAGAAAACAGTGTGTGGAGGATGCCTGTCCTCTAACAGGTATCATATGGTCTCTCCAGATCAAAAAACACTGCTACCATTTAGCGTTTCCTGAAAAAATTGTTCACTATATAAGTGGAGAGAGCAACACGATGGTCAACTACAGAATGAAGCTTTCAGAAACTGCGTTGGACAGGTGTTAAAAGGTGTCGGAACTCCAGCCACCAGGCTAAACAGCAATTCACCATACGCTCCAAAACCTTGCATATACTACTCGTGAGGGATATGGAGCAATAGCTAGAGGCGAGATGTCTGTCCTTTCCAGGTTTCAGAACAGGAATGACAATATTCCCGCCATCTTCTGGGAAAGGTACTGTCGGTCCAAATTCAGTTATAAAGGCGAAAGAGGTAACGCAGACTATGGTATGATAAATGCAGCAACATCTGAAAGTGGACGTCATCCGGTCCTGGGGCAGAAGAGCGCGAAGAAGACAGTGTGTGTTGGAGTTCTCACATAGAGAAAACAGTACTATAGCTTTTACTATTTTGAGAGGAGAAAGCAAGAGGTCGCACTTCAGCTGCTAGTTTCTTCTGGAGAAAGGCCGGCTGGTCATTTGAAGAGCTTGAAATCTCAGTAAAGTGTTGACCCTATGAGTTAGAAATTGTGACTGGGTCCACCAAGGTATCATGCGCAACAGTGAACCCAGAGATTGGGGAGAAACTAGACGTGCCCGGTAACCATTTAATTCGACTCCAAACTACTGATGAGGGAGTGAAGGTGTTAAAGGAGCTGGTAAAGAAGTCCCAGCTTGGTTTCTTGCTATCACGGATGATATGACGGCATTGCGCACATAACTGCTTATAGCAGATACAGTTGCCCAATGTAGGATTGTGGTGGAAAACACGAAGAGCATGTCTCCGCACGCGTATTGCATCATGGCATGCTTCGTTCCATCAAGGAACTGGAGGGGGCGGGGGGGGGGGGGGGGGGGGGCGCCAGGGCAAATCTGAGGTGCAAGGTATTGAACATTCTGCGGTTTTAAGAATAACTTCCATAACATGAGTGACCTGATCGTCAATGCTAGGAATGTGAGGGACATTGAATGTCACTAGAGAGGAGAAAAGCGTCCAATTGGCTTGTGAAAACTTCCAGCATCTTGGTAGCATAGATGGCAGTTGTGGCTGTAATCTAAGGACACATGGAAAATGGTCAATCGAGTGTGTATCAGCAAGATCAAACCATTCAAAGCACCGAGCTAGGTGAACAGTAAAGACCAAAAGGTCCAAATAAGAGAAATTTGTTGTGGAGGCAGACAAAAATGTAGGTTCCCCAGTGTTGAGGCAAACAAGATTCGCTTGGTGGAAGCGGGCAATCAATAGAGAGCATCGCGGACAAGGACGCAGAGGTCCCCAAAGTGGGTGGTGGGCATTGAAGTCCCCAACCAGCAAATAGGGGGGGGGGGGGGCGAGGGCTGACCAAGGAGATGAAGGAGATCAGCTATTGCCATCGGTGTGGACGATGGAATGTATACGGTAAAAAGAGAGAAGGTGCATCCAGAAAGGAAAAGACAGACAATGACAGCTTGGAAGGAACCGTTTAAGGGGATTGGATGATAATGGACAGTACCATGGAGAAGAATCTTAAGTCCTCCATGTGCAGGAGTGCCATCAACAGGGGAGATCAAACCTGACTGATTGGAAATGAGGGAAAACAAAGTGATTGTGGGGATGCAACTTTGTTTCCTGAAGACAGAAGATGACCAGGGAGTAGAATAATATGTGGATCGACAATTCATCCCAATTGGCTCGAATGCCGTGGATATTCTAATTGATAATTGACATAGGGTGGACAGAAAAGGGAAGAATCTCACCACGGTTGCTGTCAACTCAACAACCACTGTGAGCCGGCAGCAGACAGTGTGGAACAGCATTCAGCCAAAGGCAGAAGATCCTGATCCATAGGTTGTTAGGGGCCAGCTCCTGCCACCAACGATTGGCTGGTTGATCAGCCACCAGCCTTGGCGACACGGAAGACGGCTGAGGGCGGTTACCGCCAGGTGGCGCTGTAAATGAGACACACCGTGGCAGAGAAGGAGAGGAACTTCGTTTCTTATGAGCCTTCTTGGAAGCAGGACATTGAGATGAGGGAGGAATCGATGGTTGTGAAGTCAGGGTATGTAAAAAATCTTCGCGAGTAGGCTCTTTTTTGGAAGTCTGGGCATCCGATTTTGGGGCTCGTGATTTAGCAGGAGCCGATGAAGGGTGAACCATAGAGAGAGCAGGTGATAGTGGGGAGGTTGAATGGGCGATCTTTGAGCTGGCTGATCTGATGACTGTGGCACTAAAGGTGATATCGCAAGTCTGCGTGGATACCTCCTTTGTAGGCTGAGAAGATGCAAGGACAGTGCTATATTTACCTGCCAGAGGCACAGTGGGCTTTTGACTGGTAAATAACATACGAGCAGCAAAAGAAGACACCTATTCCTTCACTCGGATTTCCTGAATAATTCGTTCATCTTTGAAAGTAGGGCAATCTCTAGATGAAGCAGCATGGTTGCCCATGCTGTAGATGCAACAAAGGGATGGAGGTGGACAATCACCCTCATGGGCATCCCTGCCACATGTAACACATTTGGCCGGATTGGAACACGACTGGCTGATATGATTAAACCGCTGACACCAGTAGCAATGTGTAGGGTCAGGGAAGTAAGGGCAAACTGAAATTATCTCATATCCTGCATGAATGTTCGATGGAAGTTGAACTCTGTCGAACATCAAGAAGAGAGTACAGGTTGTCCTTGTCAACCCTTTTCATGACTTGTACAGCTGTTATGCCCTGGTCAGACAGGTAGTTTTGAATGTCCTCATTGGACACTCTGTCAAGTGAGCGTGTATAAACCACACCGCATGATGAATTTAAAGTGTGGTGTGCTTCCACCCAAACAGGGAAGGTGTGCAGCAGTGTAGTTCACAGAAATTTTTGTGCCTGGAGGGCACTGACTGTTTCTAACAGCACAAGGTGCCATCTGTTAATTGGGAACAATACATTACAGGACCTGCAGTTGTGTCGACACCTTTCTGAATAATGAAAGGATTGACTGTGGAGAAGTCTTGACCTCCGTCAGGCCGAGAAACAACTAGGAATTGTGGCACTGATGGAAGAATTGTCTGTGGCTGAGACCTATCTAATTTTCGCTTGTGAGCAGAAGTTGTAGACCTAGAGAAAACCGTTGCAAAAGTATCCCCCATAATTAACAGCATCTCCGATGGTGAGCTCCTTTCTCGTTGGGGCCCTCTCTGAGGACACTTCTGCCTTAGGTGATTGTTCACACCTCAGGTCACACCTCCCGAGAAACGGACGGAGGGACCAATCGGCATGTTCGGAAGGTACCAGCTCAGGTAATAAACCCTCCCTGGGCCTGGCATTTACCAGGGGCTACGTAAGTGTCCTACCAGTCTACCCGGGGTGGGGATTTATGCGTTACCCCGTCACCAGCTACATGTGGCAACATGTGGGTCAGCCTTCATACACGCACAGAGGAAAGCAAGAGAAAGGGAGGAACAATGAAAAGGAAAGAAGAGAGGTCTCAAATGGCGCATTAGAGAAGAGGGTAAAGAGAAGAGGCAAGGAAACAGGAGGACAAAGGGTGGACAGAGACTTTCCAGCATAGAGAGCAAAGAAGAGAAACTATGTCTTACAGTTACAAGCATCTGTCTCTGGACATAGTCATGAAACATACTCCCAAAGTATGGGAGAAGGGGAAGGGAAGAGGTGGGGGGGGGGAGGGGGGAGGAAAGATGGGGGATGAGGTAGGATGTGGAAAAGGACGGTATGCAGCCTGGAAAGGAAAGAGCCGCACTAGCGGGTCCCGTGCTCGCCACGCATTTATCCACAAAAAAGTTGTGGACCCCCTGGGGGAAGAGTTTGTTAGTTATCAGGATCTCCAACATTAGGTGTGTTATGGAGCCCCTTAGGAAGATAGTGTTCATGGCTGGAAAGAAAGCCAGAGTGCATTCAGTACGTCTGCCACAGGGCCTCATCCAAGACGCGGCGGTGGACTTGCCTGCAGCAACTGAGAATGCAGGGTGCAGCCATCTGCAACTTGTGGCTCACGTCTGGATTAATGGTGCACGTCACACGGATTCACAGGCATCTGGCAGAGGTGGTGAAGACTGCTGGCCTCATGCACGGGGTGCAAGTAGAGCTCGCAATTTGCACCACTCTTCCCAGTTTTTATCAGGGTTCTACAGTTTGGAGCTGTGTCGAGGGTACCAACAAAAGCCTTTCACTATGATGGTCTTGGTTGCAGATTTCTAGACCTGCATGATAAAGTACAGAATTATAGGATTCCCACTGTAGGGATGCACAAAGGAAGCATCTACTTGGGTAGCAGAGTACTTGTGGAGTGCAAATGGTCTTTTTAGGCTAGACATTAGTTTGAGGTACTCTGGTGAACACTCGCCAGTCAATGCACAGATTGCGAATTCAGACTGCAGAGTTAAGACACTGAGACTGTCAAAATTTTATCAGTAAATTGTCGAAGTATTTGTGACAAAGTTCTCGAATTTTATTACACTCCAGGAAAGTTCTCGCACTCAAATTATTCTCAGGGCTGACAGATGGCTGAAACCCGAAGTTGAAAGCTCTGAGATACTTAGTGAGTAATGGAACATACACAGTAAGACAGGTTAGACACCAAGCATGGGGAGTGTCCATTGCAGTTGACTAAAATATTGTCACTGCTGAGGTCGAAATTGAATGTGACAGTAAAGTTATCGAGTCACGTATAACAGGTTTAGGTGAAACGAATTAATTGTTGTCGTGACAGTTATAGTCATTCAAAGAAAATTTATGGCCAGTAGCGAGTAAATACCCAGCTCATGCAATTCTAATTAGAAGCAACTTTAACCTACCAAGTATAGACAGGTATGTCTATGGATTCATTGCAGGGATACAGACAGGTAGTCTTGTGAAGTACTTTTGAACACATTTTCTGAAAACTGTCTTGAGCAGCTAATTCATCAGCCCATATACAATGGAAATATCTTAGACCTTGCAGTGACAAATAGGCTGGACCTTATCGATGGTGTCAGTATAGAGACGGGGGTTGGTGACAGTAAGTCATCATAGCTGCTATTGTTATGAAAGTTAATAACTCAGTCAAGAAGGCTAGGAGAGTGTTTCTGCTAGAAAAAGCAGATAAGCAGTTGTTAGCATCTCATTTAGACAATGAACTGACATCATTTAGTTCCAGTATGATAGACATAGAGGAATTACAAGCAAACTTTAAACAGATGGTAAATTGTGCACTGAACAAGAATGTGCCCACTATGTGGATTATGGTTTGGAGAAGACCCACTGTGGTTTAACAACAGAATCTGGAAAATGCTGACAAAGTAAACACTGTTGCACTCTCGGTTCAAAAGAGAACGCACAAATGATGACAGGCATAGGTTAGCAGAGATTCGTGCATCTCTGAAATGATCCATGTGTGAAACGTGCAATGACTAGCACCATCATACATTAGCAAAAGATCTGGCTGACAACCTGAGAAAATTCTGCTTCTTAGTAAAATTCCAAAGCAGGTCCATTTAGTCACTCATTGACACATTTGGTGTGGCAGTGGAAGATAGCAAAACAAAAGCCAAAGTTTAAAATTTCACATTTAAGTAATCGTTCATGCAGGAGTATAGTACAATCATACGGTCATTTGACCAACTCACACAATCCTGTATGGACGACATAATAATAATCATCCCTGGCATTGAGAAACAACTGAAATGATTCTAATGCCACCAACATACATTTCACATAAGGACAACAAAAATAATACGCAAGAGATTATGACTCAAACGAAGCCAAATAGACAGTTATTTTTTTCTTGCTCTATTTGTGAGTGGAACAACAAAGGAAATGACTAGTAGTGATACAGTGTGCCCTCTGCGACACACTGTACAGTGGCTTGTGGAGGCTGTAGATGCGCATGTAGCTGTATCAGTACCCAAACTAAAATATTCCAAGGAAAGTGTGGCTAAAGAGTTTAAGAGTGAGAAACAGATTCCATAAAATCTTCCTTAAAATCTCAATCACTCATTTCCCACATATTAACATGTGCATACAACCTACAACTACAAACTTGTCAGACACCCTGTAAATTGGTTCAGCAATTTTTGTCATGAAAACATAAGACAGAGTTACTTTTGCATTTATGAGTATGGATTTAGTATATCGAAGATTACATACAGTACAGTAGGCATTACTGAGTTATTACTATGAAGGAGCACTAAAGTACTTAAAATATGTTATACCAATACCAAAACAAACACAGAAGAAGCTGAAACAATAACTCAGGATACTGTAATTCGCTGAATGCTAATATAAAAAAAAAAAAAAAAAAAAAAAACAAATTCAGCTAAAATGTTGTGTACAGACATTTGTTCACCTCCACCACTGCACAATGGTGAGTGCTCTCACTGGAAGAGAAGCCCACACATAGCACAACTGACTGTTTGGAAGTGTGTTAATATCATCAGCTAAGTGATTACATGCAAGGACAGCAATTTTTTCATTGTGTGTACCATGTATTCATCCTCGGCAAACTACTCTGCAGCCTCATTTCCTGAATTCTGACTTTTTGTAACTCCCAGTAAAATGACACAACCTTTCTTTTGTCTGTAGGTAAAGAAAGGGATCTTGGGCATAAACAGAATGAATTTAGATGAAGACTACCATAGCTTTGAATGTGTCTCATTGACTTAATATCCTTTACATCACATATATCTCTATACTGAGAACTATGAATTCACTGGTAGGAAAATCATGAGGACTGATTCAGAGAATATCATAGAACAGTTGATGGAGTATCCACATATACATACGACAACACTGTTGCATTGTTATTGTGCTCAGATAAAATGCTATAAAATGCTGACATAAAAACAGTCTGGAATACAGGACTTTTTGTAATGTCGATAGCTTTAAAATTACTCTGGGCATCTTTCGTAATGAAGGTAGTGAATGGCTCTATCCTTGATCAGTCTATACAATGCATCATCATGACAAATGGGAGTCACTGATGAACACCAGGGCCTTACAGTTCCAGAAGACTGTTCGCATTGGTCAAAACCTGAACTTAGGAATCTCAGGTTAGCCAGACCTGTACCAAACCAAACCAGGCTGCACTTCTTTTGGCTTGACCCGGAAGGCACTTGTGGTTTCTTATTGAATGACATGGATATAGCAAGACTCTCTCTCTCTCTCTCTCTCTCTCTCTCTCTCACACACACACACACACACACACACACAGATAGCTAAACACACACACACACACACACACACACACACACACACACACAGATAGCTAACGTATTAAGTGGTGACAAAAGAAAAACTAGAACATGTAAATATATTTCAATATTTGGATCCAGTAAGGGACAATGCAGAACAATAAAACAAACATAATTAAAGAAAGAACCCAAGCTCGAATTGGAGCATACTATACAAATTTCTAAAACCTTAATCTTTTGGCTGCTGCAGACATGGTTGTTAAACACAGAGCTAAGCACCATGTGATTGTCTAACAGTCAGCATCGGGGCTTCAACCTGGGCTGAAGCTACCCAAGCGGCCTGTCTCACTTTGTGCTGAATATTTCGGAAGTACTTTCTACAATGTCTCCTTCTGTTGTTCCAGAATCTGTGCTGAGAGGCACATTACTGTAGATGTAAGAATTGAAGCCTGACTGTGAATTAACTGTTATTACAAATCCATGTTTTCTGATACAATTTTGCTTACCAATTCCAATAATTTAGTGTTGCTTTCAATACACACCAGTAGTTCAGTGTCCTCCATAGTTATAAGCCAGTAATACCTACTGTACTGTATGTAATCTTCAATATACTAAAGTCATACTCATACTATAAAAGCAAAAGTAACTCTGTCTTACGTTTTCATGACTGAACCACTGAACAGATTTTGTAGATGAAATCTGGTATGGAGATAGTTTAAACACTGAAAAAGAGCATAAGCTACTTTAGAATGTGTGTAGGACAAGATATTTATTGATTTGAACAATATTATGTGAATTGGGCAATATTTACTCTTTGAAAAAGCTATTCACTCTTTGACTTTTGAACTTTATATTTGTGAAAACGTTTTTATTAGTAGATTATGTTCTAGATAATACAATTCAACATAATGGATACAATGCTTATACGATCCTCAAATTGTTTAATTTATATTCACATACTAATATTATAAATGGGAAAGTAACTCTGTCTGTTATGTTTTCATGGCTAAATCACAAAATTGATTTCAATGAAATTTGGTACGGCGGTAGCTTTATCCTGAGGAACTGTATCACAAGACTTACTTGGCAGCATTATGAATGACTTTTGATGGACTACTTGAATGGTTATCGCACTGACTTCCTAAAATTTTTTCCCATAGTTGACACTATATTTATTATTTAAATTCATGAAAACTAGCATATTTTGTCTTACACATTTTTAACAAAATCATATAATTTTTACTGGAATTCTTTATACACCTATCTTTACTATTTACTGAAGCGATGAGAGTGAGGACAATATTGTTTTAGAAGCTCTCATACTGTGTATCACTTTTCTTCTTCGCTGCTTTGCATGCTACACAATTCCTGGAGGGTCCTTTCTCGATGGGATTGGGAGGGATAAACCGAACAAAACCTGAAAACGTAGAATGGAGTTAAACCTGACTATGAAGAAAAATAAAATCAGATAATTTTTAGCATTGATGTTATGTGTTTTTCACAGGAGCTATGAATTTATGGCATAGAACTGGGAAAAATGTAAGATCAAAGAACTTAAAAAAATCAAAGTTTCATTGTAGATCTATTTAGTGATGTAGAATGTACTTGACTGCTTTTGATATTTTGTGAGCTATAAGCACACAAAATATCAAAAGCAATCAAGTACATTCTACATCACTAAATAGATCTACAATCTGATCTTACATTTTTCCCAGTTCTATGCCATAAATTCATAGCTCCTGCGAAAAACACATAACATCAATGCTAAAAATTATCTGATTTTATTTTTCTTCATAGTCAGGTTTAACTCCATTCTACATTCTTACTTGACGTTTTGCTTCACTTCATACCGTTTTCTTCCTATTGACACTTAATGTGACTGAACAAGACTTTAGTGGCACCAAAAACAGACAGTTTACCCACCAGTGGTGCCAAATTTAAGGGAACATTTTAAGCCAGTGCAGAGAGGGGAGATGTGAGAGAGGAAATGCTGACGTAATCCACAATCGGCATTGCCAAACCAACTTGCAATGTTCAGCTTCACCGTGCACTTGTGACACAACTACTGCTACACTGTGGCAGCAATGGAAAAACAGGACAGTCGGCATGAAGTATTCTGGAGTGAGGCAAAATGTGATGAAGGGACCCAGCCGCCACCTTTTCTCATAACTCAGTTTCCTCTTTTTGGCTGTATTTCCGATGTACTGTATTCAGCAACATCGATTGTTAACCTTCAAATTCAAACACTGAGTTTAGAAGAATATTCCCGGTCAGAATCAAGGAAACATCCGCCATTTCCAGCTAGTGAGCGCTTATTGGCTGACATCTTGTTACGTCACCCAACAGCCAGTGCACTCACCACACCACACTAAAGCCTAGTTTTTACGAGGACACTGGGTTGCACACAACTGCCCTACCAGTCAATGAGCATGTGCGGCATGCATTTGTGCAACTTGTTGATAGGAAGCAACCTCTAACAAGGCGCTTAGTAACGTATGGCCTAAGTGAGGCCTCACTAGCTATCTCTTTATAATTATATGTATGCAGCCAAGAAGAATCCTGTACAACCAGTTAAGTACAATATATATTATTTTTTACCAACAACTTCTAATTATTTTAGTCGTTGCAGATCCAGACCATGCAGCCAGCACCTTATCGACATTACTGACAAAGCTGCTGTGACTTATATGTTTCTATTTAGCATTGGCCACCAGTCAACACTGGTGACGACTCGTTCGTCGTCACCATAACAGTTTGAACTGTTGTCCACCTAAATACGAGTCCAGTGTGCTAACCACTGTGCCAACTCGCACTGTAAAGGGAGAAAACTCATATGACTTATCCGTAGTGTAATGAATAACATTGTGGTTTAGAGATTTGGGTGCGACAAATTCACATCCTGCTATATGCTAACATTTTTTGTCCATATTAGCATTGTTAACACATTCTGGGACTTAGTTATGAATGTAATACAAGTATGTTCTGCAAAATTCGTTCCTGAAACATTTACATCTGATAAGAGAACAAAGGATGAAATAAATAATTGGCTGTCCATTTCCAAATATTTGGTGATTTCAGAGTGTTTGGCTAGGCAGGAACCTAAGAGAACATCTTCCTTTTCACAAATACCTCACTGTTTATTTCCCAAATATGCAGCCATTTCAGAGTGAGTGGTTAGGCAAGAGCCAAAGAGGACAGCTTTAATTGCCGAGACAAACAAGTAATGATAAAATTCATATTCTTCCTTCTCACAAATATTTGGCTCTTTGTTTCCAAATATGTGACTATTTCCAAGTGTGCGGTTAGGCAGGAACTAAGGAGGACACCTTAATTGTTGCAAGTGAAACGATGAGCAGTAACATTCATATTCTCCCTTGTCACAAATACTTAGAATGTTGCACAACTACAAACACTTTCCTGTAAAGAGTCCTCACTACAACTGAGATTCTCCTGTCACTTACGCATTCATAAACATCAACTTTGCACTATAGCAATCAACAAATCAAAAGCCTCGTTTCTCATCACCTTTATAGCATCACTACATTAGGATTATGTCAGGTCATGCAAAAAGTAGTGTCAAAATTACTCGATCCACAGACATAAAATGAGCTCCCCTTCTGGATGTTTACAAGCAATACACTAGAGGTCACTGTGCTCGCATCACCAGAATATGCTGCACTGCCATTAGCTACAGAACACACACACACACACACACACACACACACACACACACACACACACGTTAATTCCAATGCCTTTCACTGTATTTCACAGTTTTCAGTTTTATTCACCATTTTCATCAATTTTTGCTTTTTTCTGAGTGAGCACAAAGGAAAGATATCTCAAACACACGTTTTGACGTATAATTTGTGGTCATAGCAGGTCAGAAAATAGCTTGATTACCTTGTACCCAGATACCAATTTCAATTTTCTGACGAATTTTCGCTTGCTGTTATATACCTGTGATTTTTTAAGAACTGATGAAATTCATTACCACAAATTATTGTATAACTATTGTATTGTAGATTTAATTTCCTTGACTTCTACAGATTTATTGCCATGAATTGGAGAGGATTACGATTTTTAATCACATACGCTATTCACAAATATTTTTGTTCATGTTTTGGAGGTTTTAATGTTTTCCTCGAGTCTGAATTTTCCTCACTTTTACATTTTTGAAGTGTGGACCACATGAAATCGTGAAACAGCAGTTTCACTGTATTTCTCAGCTTACCAATGGTATGTAACATGTCATGCACTCTATTAACAAAGACAAAACAGTAATAAGAAGCTATAGTGGCTTGGCCTGTCTCACAGTCAGCGACATAATAATGGACTTGAAGCCTGTGAGCCTACTGTATAAGCCAATGGGTTAATCGTTAGAGGAGGACAAACTGCCTTTCTATACTACATACACTATGGAAACAGAGCATCTACTGCACAGTTTTCACCCCATTAGGAGATTTGCCAATTTGTTTCTGAAATTTTCAATGATTTCTTGTTGGTCAGAAATGTCAGATAGTTAGTAATATTTTGTAACTGAAATGTAACGCTGGAAATCAAGTGTACATAGTCCAAAATGTTCATCTTTTCCTGTGTTTTCTGGCAAAATAATTCACCTGTGGACAGTCACAAAGGACCAGTTGTGTTTGGGCCCAAACAGTTAATGGAAATGTGCAAAAATGGTACCTTTGTACAGGCATCTGCAACAAAATTTTCAAGGCTACAGAAATCTCAGCGTATCAATATTTTTATTTATATATGTGTGCTCCAGTATATAAACAGATAACTGTTTATTATTCTTGTCTTCCTGAAGCACTGTATGCTAAATATTTACTTTTATGCACTTGACATACAAAATAGATATTACAGTACTTCACACCTCAAGTCTGTGTATTTGTCAAAATAGTATCTTCTGTCAAGGATAAAATGAAAAATAACAAAACTGCTTGGATCATTCTCTAGCTGACAGTTTTGCCCCAAAGGCAAATAATCAAATGCACAACTAAGTGCACAATCCTTTCCAATCAAATGTGACACCATACCATGCTTGTATCACAAGCATTTCACTATCCATTATATTCCTTGTTGAGACCTTCTATGTTGACAGCTTAAGCCTGTGCTTTCAATATCTGTAGAGGAGTTATCAGTTACGCTGACATTGAATAATTTATCCCCACTGTTGCTCTTTGTATCTCTGTTATCTGTTCCTATGAAAATAGCTGATGACCGAAACATTGTGATACCTATCTTGGTAAACAGTAACACACCATGTGAAACTGAATGCATAAAAATGGGAATGCAGCTGAACACAATCAGCCAAAAGAGTGAAAAGCTACTGAGGTAAGGGAAAGAAAATCCACTGTATGGGTAAACTCGTTAACAACACACAGGTATCCGAGGAGCGGTGCAACTATACTCATCATTAGCACTCACGAGTACAGCAAGGTGGCACGAGTTAATTCATCAACAGTGCTCAAGGAAAACACAGAGAAAGTGCTTCATCTCATCAACAGTGCCTGTAGACTGGCGTTTCATTACAATTTAACTTGTAAACATCAGGCAAATGGTTAAAGAGCAAAATAATTATTAGCTGGACAGGGTGTATACGTGGACAAAGAAAAAAAATTCCCGGATTTCCCGATTAAAAATACACGTTCTCCCGGGTGAAAATTCGCTTTTTCCGTGTTAAGTGACAGTATACTCTTCCTCGGCAATGTAAAACTCATCAATCCTTTGAATGTTTATGGTTTTATATACCGACGTAGAATTTCCAGGCACTTTTATAAAATGAAACTCCCGGGGCGGTGGGCATGTACGCTGCATATTTTCGTATTACGATGGTATAAATTTGAATTCCACCAAACACCGCATGTCACTTTCCGAAGCACTGAAATCGAGATTGCGATGCGCTTTTGTAAGCCTGTCATGGCTCATGTCACTTGATCTCGCTCGCTGCTGACAGCATAGGTCACGTGATGTAGTCAGCCAATAGCAAGATCACTCTTAAGTAGCGCGAACACACAAATAAGAAAAGTTCATGGTTTAAATTAAGATACATCACACAAATGTGCCAGTAAAATTTTTAATAACGACGCAAATGTCTGATCTGGGCTCGAAATTCTTCTAAATGGTCGACCTCAAAGAATTGATTTTTAAATGAGAGTCAAACGCTTTGCGATTTAAGAAATTCATCGTACGTTTTCGCACTTAGTTCATCTTGCGCAAAAGGAAATTTGCTTTGAATGTAACGCTTTTCAAACCACCATTCGCAATATTTTCCCGCGACCAGTTAGAAATAGGTTCGTTTCAGCAGTTGCAAGACAGCGCCAGATAACAGGCGTCACAGAGCTTGCGCAGTTACGACGACGCAGGAAACCCCCATGTTCGTACGTGTAAAACATTAAAAGATATTAGGTCATAAAAGAAACAAAACATGAGGATACTTCAAGAGCATCGGAATTTCGTGAACCACACTAAGATGAATAATTTGGCTTAAACTGCACATTCGTATGTCCATATTCGGGTGTAAATTTTCTTGGAGTACCAGTGCAGTATTCTCATGTTTGCTTCTTTATTATGGTATAATGCCATACATGCACTTGAAATGCAGCAAACAGTTGAAATCAGCCAAGAGTGTGAAATTAAACACTTCGTTTCAAATAAATTGACTGCCTCAGCAGAAAAGAATAATAAAAGCCAAATCTCTTTAGCAAACTGACAAAAATAACTTCATTGTTCTGCAAGACGATTAATGCTTGACTGTCAGAAAAGTGAAAATAAAATCTGAAACTAATAACGTATTTTAGCCTTCCGTTACTAAGCGAACGTATTTGTGTTCATTTGATAGTTCCCGGCCACAAAAATCCGTTTCTTTATCATTTAACGTGAGGGCAATAAACGAAGACGAAACAACTAAATCACTCAACGTAAACACAGGTCACGTGGAGACGACCCACCTCTCCACCACAACTCGGACTGCTCTGTGTATCAGCCCCAGATTTACTATATTTCCGAACCGGGGCAATATTAGATAGTCGTCCAGCCACCCTTCTGTAACCAGAAGCGGGAGAAGGTACTACTCATACGCGACTAACCTGCGCATGTGCAAGAGCCTGCCCACAACTACTCGAACAACTCTAATTTAAACAGTTGTCACGTCAAGCTCGTCGAAGGCAATTCGTTGTCATGAAGCACTTCATAGTCTTCCTAAGCCTTCGACACATTGTGCTGTTGGCAGACGCTTGTATAAGCACTGTGTTTTGTTGTTGTATACGGCGCATTTCCTTTGCTACTTACGTTTTATTTTCGTTTTTTTTTCTCTCGTTCATGTTTTGTTGCTGCAGTATTATTCTGCAGTAGCGGGATACAGTAATATCCTTTGTTAGATTATTTGTTCTTACCAGTGAAAATCACAAAAATTTAACTGAAAACCAAAACAATGAAAAATTCCCGGAATTCTAAACAATTCCCGGGTTTTTCCCGGTTTTCTCCCAGATGAAAAAATTCCCGGGTGTTTCCCAGATCTTCCGATTGTCCCAGGTCGTATACACCCTGTTGGATGAAATGTAGTATATGTAAGATACTCATCAGATCAGTTCTTACCTATGCAACAAATGTCTGGATGCTAACAAAAGCCAATAAATGATGCTTACAAATTTTCTAAAGGAAAATAAATGGAAAAACTATAGCCCATTTGGCATCTGTGCAGGTAAATAAATAAATAAATATTTTAGAAAATGAGGACACTGCCACATTTATAACATCACACAGACTAAGATGGCTAGTATATGAATAAGGAATGATATGTGACTTTTAAAAGAAATTATGGAAATGGGTATAAGATATTATGGAAATTGATATATTATAACAGAAAAAGGAATAGACCAAAATGAAAATGTTTACATGATGTTATATAGTATCTGGTAGCAATGAATGCATAAGATAGGAATGAGAAAGCTAAAAACTGACAAAATTAGGAAAATGGTGAAGCAAGCCTACGCTAAAACTGAACTGCAGAGCTGTGTGATCCAACAAGGTACTCCGTGTGGCATTCCTGACTCCTGCTCTCTAAAGTCTGTAATTAATTACTGACAATTCTTATTTCAGAGATATCAAAATGCAAACTACAATATAGTTCTAGAAAGTGACAGATTTTAAGGAAGAAGTCTTTATGTGAAAGCTACAAATATGAAGAGACAAAAGTGGAATATGACTTCAAATAATGTATACCTGTAACAGGATTTTTGTAATATGAATAATTTTGAAAATGTGAGGTTCCAATGAAAAGAAAATTCGTATTATTGTATAACAGAATTAACTTTACAACAAATCTGAAATAGCAAAAACAGTTTTGTGATGAGGCTTACCTGCAAGCTACATATACTGCAATTATACCGTACATCTTGTCATTTTTTTCTGCAACAGCATTTTGTTCCAAATATCTGGCAAGAAAGGCAAAGATTCATAAGACAGAAGTAAATTGAGGGTGAAGTGCACTACCTTACTCTTGCTATAGTCACCATATAACTTAATGCACAAAAATTTGACTTCATCGAAGTGACACATGTAATAATTATGAGGTAAGATAAAACACCTTTCACACAAATTTCACAGCTGTAACTAATTACACTCTAGTTTTCTAACATAAATACTGTCCGCATATTTAGTAGCAGATTCTCTCTCTTCACTGGCTACAAAAATTACACAGAATAATTCAAAAGCTAAAAGTAATATATTCATAACAATGGACTGTAGTATCAGTGACATAGTAAAAAAGTAAAGAGAAAGTATTAATAAACAACAACTCAAGATTAGCTCGCTCACGGTTAGAGCTTTAGAAGTTTAACAAACGTGTGATATGCACCTCACTGCACCACTGAAGTTTGAAGTATTGTTTTTTATTGAAAGAGTTATAACAATATCAAACCACTTGCATGTCATGTAAAAGCTTAATACACTGAAAGTAAAAGTAAAACAATATAAAATGTAGAGAGAAGGGCAATGGTAAATCAAGAGACAAAATTATCTTAGTAATTAAAGATAATGACCAAACAGTACATGATGCCAAACATGTAACAAACCTCTTTAACAGTCACTTTCTAAATGTAAACGAGAAACTAGGGACAGTCAGCTTACAACAAAAAGCATTGCAGTACACGTGATAGTCAGCACCACAAGCATTCAATCAATTTGAGATCACTTCCAATTAAGCCAGAAAAATAATTAAGTCCCTTAAGAACAAAAATTCTCATGGATTAATAACATTTCAAGCAGAATACTAAAGTTGTATTCTTCTGATATAGCTATTGTGGTCAGCTGTACCTTTTATACATAATAATGTATCTTTCTAGACACATAAAAGTAACACATTGTTAGAACTTTATTTCAGCAAGCATTAGGAAAAGTATTAGTAAGTACCTAATTGTTTGACTGTTAATCTCCTCCTCAAAAGTTTTGGAAGAGATAATGCATTTAATCATTGAGCATACCTGCAAATAGAAAATCCTGGGCCAGTCACAATTTGAATTGTAGAAGGGCTTCTCCACTGATCATGATATTTACTATTTCACTGACAGTGTATTAAAATATGTGAATGACAAGATTTCACCTACTGCAATTTTTTGTCTGAGGCATCTGACAGTGCAAATAAATTTTAGTTTGGAGAAACTTACAACTCTATAGCTTTTGAGATATAATGAGTAAGTGGATCACTTAATATTTAACTGATAGAAAGCCAAGTGTTACGTTATACTGGACCACTGTTGTTCTTGCTATATATGAATAACATTCCACCTTACACTGATAAAGCAGAAGTTGTGCTCTTTGCAGATTATAAAAGCCTCATAATCAAGGGTACACAGTACATTCAATTCTAAGCAAGGCCAGGTATATCATAATCAACAACAATACAGCACGCGAGGAAGAAAATATGTAAAACTGATTTTTCAACATTCTCATTTGTGCATAATGATTAGCACTAAAGTAAAAAGGCAGCTGAAACAAGTAGGAAGATTTACATGTTTGGGAAGTTAGATGAAGATGCAGTAGTGCCACACCTCAAATAGACACTTAAAACATTTACCCAGAGGCAAGAACATGTAGAAGAACTGTGGCTAAAGTTTAAAAGAATAGTTGACCAAACACTGGACAGTTTGTACAGAGTACATAGCTAATGACGGGTGGGACCCTCCGGGGTATTCAGTCACTTCTAAAGAAACAACGACCTCTGCATGATATGTGAAAGACAAAGCGCAGAGGTGTGGAGAGATGCTGAATGAAATGCATTTAGCTGTGAAGAGGACAAAGCATGAAACATTAAATGACTGCGCTAGCAGAATCTTGTGGAAAGATCTCTCACAAAATGTCGAAACCCAAAGAAATTCTGCTCATATGTAAATTTTATAAGTGTCCAGACACTCATGGATGACACAGAAACTGAGATGGAGGGTAGAAAAACAAAAGCAGAAATACTGAAATCGGTTTTCAAATGTTCTTTTACTAGGGAAGTCACAGATGTACAGCCCCATTGCCAATGCAAAGATGAGTGACATAGATGTTAGTGTCAGCAGCATTGAGAAACAGCCAAAATTGGTATAATTAAAGTAGGCTCCAGGGTCCAATGGAAACCCTGTCAGATTTGATACAGAATCTGTAGCAAAGTAGTTCCTATTTAAACCATAATAACTCCAGGGTGTATACGCGGACAAGGAAAAAAAAATTCCCGGATTGTTCCCGGATATCTCGTATAAAAAATATGCTTTTTCCCAGGCGAAAATAAACTTTTTCTGTGTTAAGTGACAGTAGGTTTTCCGTAGAATTTCCCTCAGAACTGTAAAACGTATCAATCCTTTGAATGGTTAACGTTTTATACAATCGCATGGAACTTCCCGGAAAAAAAAGAAAAGACGGGGCAAAGAAGTTTTGGAGAGACTTTTAATAAAAAAAAGAGAGAGAGAGAAGTTTTGGAAAGACCTTTGATTTGCAGCAACATATACGCTGCATATTTTCATATTACGAAAGTATAAATTCACATTGCACCAAACACAGCGCGTTAGTTTCCGGAGCGTTGAAACCGAGGTTGCGATGTCCTTTTTTAAGCGAGCCATATCTCAAGCCACGAGATCTCGCCAGCCGATGACAGCAGCTATTCAGAGCATAGGACACGTGTTATAGTCACCCAACAGCAAGATCACTGGTTACATAGCGCGAACACACAAGAGGAAAAGTTAACGGTTTACGTTAATGTACACAGTACCGCATATCTACAAGAAAAGTTAAGCTTTCACATATAATTTTGGTCTCCAAGATTAACAAGCTACAACAGAAGCTAAGCTTTCACATGTAATATTGATCTTTTTTTGCGTGTGTTATACTTTAAGATACATCAGTAAATTTAAAATTATGACATAAATGTCTCGGCTCGAAATTCTTGTAAGTGGCTGGTCCTCAAACTGTTCAGTTCCGAACGCTCTGTGATTTAGAGATCCATCCCACTTTCTCACGCACAACATAATTCATCTTGCGTAAAAAGAAATTTACTGTGAAAGTAACGCGTTTCTAACCACCGTTTGCAATACTAGCCGGAGACTGTTAGAAATAGGTTCGATTTTCCAGTTGCCAGAGAGCGCCAGAAAACAGGCATTATTGTGCGTGTGCAACTGCAGTGGTGTAGGAAGCCCGTATGTTCGTGTGTATAAAGCACTACGAGAGCTTACATTACACCATAAAAGAAACAGTGCATCAGAGGATACTCCAAAGAGCATCGGAATTTCGTAAACCATACTAAAATGCATAATTCGGCTTGGAAGTGCAAATTGGCTTTTTCCAGATTCACAATGAAGTAGGTCCCATATGATATTAAGCTTTTAAGTGTGGTTTTTGGGATGTAAATGTTCTTGGAGTACCAGTACTCTACGATCTCATTTTTGGTTCTTTATTATGGCATAATGCCATATATGGCAGAAGATAATATCGTGCACTTGAAATTCAGCGAACAGTTGGAACTAGCCAATACTGTAGAATGAAACACTTCGTTTCAAATAAAATGATTGCCTCGGCGGAAAGATTAATAAAGCCAAACTTGCAAAAATAGCTTCACTGTTCTGCTACTAACTTGGAAATAAAATAAAATCAGAAAACTGAAATTAATAATATATTTTTGCCCTCCGTAATTATGTGAATGTATTTTAATTCACTTGATAGCTCCCGGCCACAGAAATCCGATTTGTTTTCATTTGACGTGGGAGCTGTACACAAAGAGAAGCAGCGAAATCACTTAACGTAAACACGGGTCACATGGAGACTAACCCCCTCCCCACTACAACTCAGACAACTCTGTGCAAGCGTAAATCTGGCAGCTAGGGCGCGCGAGATAAATTTTTCTCGTTTGCATCTGGCTGCTTGCTGCTACTACCGATACAGCTAACAGCCAAACTTCAATTAGCGGGAAGCGGGAGAAGGTACTGCTTATACACGAGTCAAATGCGCATGCGCAACAGACTGCTGGCAATTGGTCAAACAAACCTAATGTGAACAGTTGTGATGTCATGCTCATAGCAAGCAGTTTATTGTTACACTCTGCGTCCTACAGCCTTTGACATATTTTTGCTATTTGCAGACGCTTTTGCGTACACGGTTTTTTGTTGTTGTAAATTGGACATTTTCTTTGCCACTAAAGTTTTACCTTTTCCCTCTCGTTTATATTTTATTGCTGCAGTATCATTCTCCAGTAGCAGGATACAATAACATTCTTTACTAGAGAATCAATTCTGCAGTCAAAACTACAAAAATTTAACCGAAATCTAAAGCAATGAAAAATTCCCAGGTTTTTCCCGGTTTTCTCCTGGATGAAAAAATTCCCGGGTTTTTCCCGGATTTCCCGGTTGTCCTGCGTCATATACACCTGAACTCACAGATCCCTTGAACAAAAAACTGTGCACAGAGTTTGGAAAGAAACTATAGGTCACATCAGTTTTCAAAAAGGGTAACAGAAGTGATCCAGAAAAAATAACCTCCTTCAAGCTGACCCATCATGCATTCCAAAAATACTGATCGTACAAGACCCAACATGGGCTTTTTTCTTATGGCATCCTGAGAAAAGGCGTATGACTTGGTAACATAGCAATGTATATTAATGTAAGTACAATTATACACAGCATCGAACAATATTTATGACTAGGTTGATGGTTTCTTGCTAGGGAGGATGCAGCATGCTATCTTTTGTAGAGACTCATATGGAGAGTCATAAAAAATATAGAAGTAACAGTGGGTGTATCACAGGTTAGTGTGTTGGGACCCTTCTTGTTCATGTTGCGTATTACAGACTAGACATATAATATTAATAGCAACCTCAGACATTTTGAACACGATGGAGTTACCTACAATGAAGTACTGTCTGAAATAGCTGTGCAAATAGTCTATCTGTCTTGGATAAGGTTAGAAAGAAGTGTACAGACTGATAACCAGCTTTAAATATACAGAAATTATGCACTTTGCAATACATAAAAGCTTAATATCTCGTTGTTACAGTATCAATGATTCACAGTTAGAATCAGTCAACTTCTACAAATATCTGGATGTGACTGTTTTCGGGATATGAAATGGAATAGTCCCATAATTTCAATTGGGAGTACAGTACTGGCAGACTTGGCTCGATCAACAGGATACTAGGGAAATGCAGCCAGTCTACAAAGGAGACAGCTTATGAATTATTTGTATGTCCTATCTTAGAAAATTGCTCTCGAGTGTGGAATCTGTGTCAGATTGGACACATGGAACATATGTCAAAAAACCTGAATTAGCAGACTCAGAAAGATAGACATAAATTATCCTGCAAAAATCTACTCACAAACTTTCAAGAACCAGTATTAAGTGAAAAATCTAGAGATATACTTCACACCCATACATGATGACGATTATAATATCTTAGGCTGGGTGCACAACAACATCTTAATCACCACTCCCAGACCCCTAGACATCGTTCCTGTAGAGTCTGTGATGACAAAATTAGACTAACTGTGGTATGCAGAGGCATTTACGTACTCATTCTTCCCATGTTTCATATGTAACTGGAATGAGAAGAAACCCTAACATGTGCTACCATGCTAAGTACTTGCTACCTACACTTCACAGCAGTTTGCAGAGCATGGAATTCACACATTATAGATCCTGCCAAATGCTTGATTATAGTAACATTTTCATGTCTGATTGCTGACTTTGTGATGAAAAGATTACAAAATTAGCTTAATTTGTATATGTCAAATCACTGATAAAATACAGAATAATTTTCTGGAGCAATTCTACACAGAAACACACAGAATTCATTGCACAGCAATGTGCAATGTGCCATCTAGTTACAATCCTGAACTTATATGTCACCAACTGTTTCACAAAAACAGGCAGTGCTACTAGCAACTGCTTCACAATACATTTATTCTTTTTTGAAGTTTGTTGTTAACAATCTGGCACTATTTGAAAATAATTTTAGGTTAATAAATATAACACATTAAACAAAAATAGCCTCCACTATTCGCATCTTAGTCACATAAAGTAAGCAGCCATAAAAATCTATGACAACTCCCTAGTGAATAAAAGGTGACGGCAGATAGTTTAAGTTTCAAAAACAAACTGAAATGATTTTTACTTGATAACTACTACTCCACAGATTACTTTCTGAGTAGGCAGTATGCACATGGTTGGGCTACATTCATCAAATTTTGTCATTGACTGAGATCTTAACGAAAAGATTGAATTACATAAATGGCTAGCATAGCCATGTTTACACTGATAAAATGTAACCTGCTGACATGTTCCACATTGTGGTAAGTTGTCACTAATAAGAACCATGGCACAAGGAAAAAATACTAAACTAAACTGAAAATCAAAATGAAATAGTTATGGTTATAACACATCATACATATGGTTATAACACATATTACACATTAAGTAGATAATTTATGGATACACAAACACATGGAAAATTTTGCTATGGATGATAGCACTGTTGCCACTATGAAAAATTTTAAAGAAATATTAATGAGATTTTGAAGTTCACTTACTGATCCAAAATTGTCTGAGCAAAGTTGCTTATTTCAGAAATTCCAAGTTGTACACAAATTTTATTCACATCTAGTGTCTCCTCCATTCCTACAAGCTTTTCTATTATGCTGCGATTTGTTATGTATAATCTATTCTTCATTCCAGAAAGTCTTACAAAGTCATCCTGGAAATAGACAACATTCAAATAATTTAAATCAGAGGAGTGACATATTATCATCAATCAAAAGAAAATGTTCTTTGTTACTGGACATTTCTAGCATCCTGCACATAACATATAATACAATGTCTAAATCATCAAAGAAAATTACTTACCTAATGTTAAACAGACCTAATTAACAGTTGTATAACACTAACAAGATTTCCAATTTGCACATTTAACTCAAAGATGATTTAATTGTGTTTTCCACTTTAGTTGCTTCATTTCTACTGAGTAGGGTAAGTTCAGGTGCTGAAAGTACTAACACAATGCCTGCTTGTGGGAATGCACTAGTCACGCTGTGGTATGTCAAGTTTTCTTCTATTATAATTGCATATATAGTTTTTCATTGTGTACACTACAAATCAATAACACACATCACGTAATAAAAATACACATGGAAAATTTGTGATGGATGACAACACATTTCCAATGAACCAGTAAAGGATATTTGCCAAAAGTTACTGTGCAGGTAATTGAAGTAAATTTCACGGACTGCACAATAACTTCAGATCTCTGAAACAATTGTGCATAACATCCCTAAAAAGCAACTGAGACTGCATACATAGAAAGCCCAGATCCTACAGAGGTCACTGTCAATATATAAGCTTCAACAATGCCGCTCCACATGCAACATTTTAAATCATATTGCCAGACAACAATTTTCTGAAACACGTTAAAAGTATTCACAATTCCGAATATGGACAGCCATCAGCTGTATAATAGAATGATGACAATGAAAATTTGTGCCAGACCAGGACACGATCCCGGACTTACCGCTTATTGCAAGTGGCCGCCTTACCATTTGGCTATGCGAGCATGACTCATGGCCAGACCCAAACTTCCATATGTTGTTAACCAGGTGTCCTTAACCTGTACGCATACATCTACTATGTATATTCCCATACATGGCAGATATTTTACTTGAAAGTTGCTTGCCCAGTGTCAGCGGATAAATAGGGTACTGCAGTGCTTGTGTTATTCAATTACGATGCAATGCCCAACATAGCATTGTAATTTGGCACAACAAAGTCTTCGCAGTATCTTAAAATTTTCCATGTCAAACACAGTGTGTAATCTAAATGTCATATTGCAGGAACAACAAATATGTGTAACTTCTGGGTATGGGTTTCAGAATATCCACATAACAGAATACTCAAAGAAAAATTTCCACAGCAGTATAGGGGACAAGATAGACCCTGACATGGTCACCTCATTTCACGTAGCTCAACTGCTTCTTTTGGATTTAATTAAGTACTGGGTTTATATCCCTAAAGTACAGATCCTCAACACCCCACAGTATTCATGAAACTGCCGGCCGCGGTGGCCTCGCAGTTCTAGGCGCGCAGTCCGGAACCGTGCGACTGCTATGGTCGCAGGTTCGAATCCTGCCTCGGGCATGGATGTGTGTGATGTCCTTAGGTTAGTTAGGTTTAAGTAGTTCTAAGTTCTAGGGGACTGATCACCACAGCAGTTGAGTCCCATAGTGCTCAGAGCCATTTGAACCATTTATTCATGCAACTAGCAGCATCACTTCACACTGTGGAAAGGCTATGAGAGGGAACTGACTACAGAATGCCAATCCACTCTGTAAACCAAAGCAGGCCAAGTTAAAAATTATAATATTACTGTTGCAACTGAAATTCTAAACTAAGAATTGTGTGTGCAATCAGTTATTTATCTGTATTAGTTTGAATTTTGGAAATTTGTAATGTTCCATCCCTTTACCATCTTCCGTAATTTGTCTGGTTTTTCTTAGATTTTTGTCTATTTTACTAATTTTATCAGAAGGATGATTCCTTTGAGTTTCCCCCTTGTTCTCTCAAGAAGCGGTCTCTCTCATCATGGAGTCTGAGTGACCTGCCTTTCATTTCTAACTTTCCACAGCCTTTCCTTCTTTCCTCCCTGGCAAATGAGGCAAAATTGCTGTTTCTTCTTCGCATTCCACTGCCCCTTTTTATACATATCAATAAAATAAATATTCTAATAGATTAATCAGGGTCAATTAATGGAATGGGCATGCAAAATTCCACTTTAAAAATCATTTTGCTTGTAACTGGAAACAAACCAACATTTTCTGTCAACAATGGGCATCACTTGAAATATGTCATGAGAACTGTTTGTTTCGGCTTACTACAGCTACACAATCTGAAAACAAAATTGCAAATATCTACTCAAACACCAGAGAACAAGTGCCTGACAACTCTTAGGAAGCAAACCATGTATAAACATTTTCAGTTTTAACAGGGTCTATGAGTAGTGCTGGAATTTCACCTTATCATTGTAAGGTTTAATGCCAAGCCATTCTATTTCCTTAATTTCTCAACCCTTACTGTTGATGTTGTATGTTAATGACTTAAATTATTAATGGAAAATCTCATATTAAGATGTGAAACAAATACTAACAAAGAGATAGAGGGGCTGGCCAGTACTTAGCTCAGTACAGCCAATAGATTCACAAAACAGAACAGAAAATTTACATTCCTAGCTTTCATAACTTTGTTCCTTCATCAGGAAGGGGAGAGGGGAAAAAAGGGAAGAAGGGAAAGTGGATTCAGTTACTCACAACCCAGGTTATGAAGCAACAGGGAAAGGTAAACCGGGAGGGTAGCAAGGATGGAGGCATGGTTGTCAGAGGGAAGCCAAAGATATTCTACTGTTAAGTACTGTGCCAGCTTCAAACCAAAGAGGATGCATACAGAAGTAAAGAGGTATATAGTATAAAGATAAACACAACTATGTAGGATGAAAAGATGCATGAATGGCTAAAGAGGAGAGGGAAAAAGGAGAAGACTGAAGAATAAATTGGAGTGAGGTTGGTTAACGTAGGTTCAGTCCAGGGGGATGGCGCGATGAAAGGATGTGTTAGAGTGCAAGTTCCCATCTCCACAGTTCCGAGGGAGTGGTGTTGGGCGGGAGAAGCCAAATGGCACGTACGTTGTAGCAGGTTCCTAGGTCCCTAGAATTATGCTGGACGGCATGCTCTGCTACTGGGTATTGGACATCTCCTAGGTGGACAGTTCATCTGTGCCCGTTCATGTGCTCAGCCAGTTTAGTTGTCGTCATACCGATGTAAAAGGCTGTGCAGTGAAGGCATGTCAGCTGATAAATGACGTGTGTTGTTTCACATGTGGCCCTGCCTTGAATTGTGTATGTTTTACCAGTAGCAGGACTGGAGTACGTGGTTGTGGGGGGGATGCATGGGGCAGGTTTTTCAGCGGGGTCGGTTACAGGGGTAGGAACCGCTGGGTAGAGAAGGTGGTCTGGGAATATTGTAGGGTTTGACAAGGATGTTACGGAGGTTTGGGGGGGGGGGGGGGGGGGGGGCGAAAGGCAACTATGGGTGGTGTAGGGAGAATATTATTAAGGGATAATCTCATTTCAGGGCTTGACTTGAGAAAGTCATATCCCTGGCGGAGTAATTTGTTGATGTATTTGAGGCCAGGATAATAGTGGGTGGCAAGGGGGATGCTTCGGTGTGGTCTGGGGGTAGGAACATTGTTGTTGGACGGGGAGGAATGTATTGCTCGGGAGATCTGTTTGTGGACAAGGTCTGCAGGATAGTTGCGGGAGAGGAAAGCACTGGTCAGGTTATTGGTGTAATTGTTGAGGGATTCGTCACTGGAGCAGATACGTTTGCCACGGATACCTAGGCTGTAGGGAAGGGAGCGTTTGATGTGGAATGGATGGCAGCTATCAAAGTGAAGGTACTGTTGTTTGCTTGTGGGTTTGATGTGGACAGAGGTGTGCATGTGAGCTTCAACAAGATGAAGGTCAACATCCAGGAAAGTGGCTTGGGTTTTGGAGAAGGACCAGGTGAAATTCAGATTCGAAAAGGAGTTGAGGTTATGGAGGAAATTAAGGAGCGTTTCTTCACCATGAGTCCAGACCACAAAGATGTCATCTATAAACCTATACCAGGCCAGGGGAAGCAGCTGTTGGATCTTCAGGAAAGCCTCCTCCATGCGGCCCACAAAGAGGTTGGCATAGGACGGAGCCATCCTGGTTCCCATGGCCGTTCCTTTGATTTGTTTGTAGGTCTGGCCTTCAAAAGTGAAGTAATTATGGGTGAGGATGAAGTTGGTAAGTGTGATGAGGAACAAGGTTTTTGGAAGATCTTCGGGTGGGTGTTGGGAGAGGTAGTGTTCAAGGGCAGAGAGACCATGGGTATGTGAGATGTTTGTGTAAAGGGATGTAGCATCTATGGTGACAAGAAAGGTTTCAGGTGGGAGGGGAGTGGGAATGGATTTGAGGCATTCTAGGAAGTGGTTTGTGTCTTTGATGTAGGATGGGAGTCTGCAGGTGATAGGTTGGAAGTGTTGGTCTACCAGAGCTGAGATACGTTCTGTTGGGGCTTTGAAGCCTGCCACAATTGGACGGCCAGGATGGTTCTCTTTGTGGATTTTGGGTAATAGGTAGAAGGTAGGGGTACGTGGCTCAGGTGGAGTAAGTAGGTCTATAGAAGCCGTTGTGCGGCCTTGTGAGGGACCTTGGATTTTTAGGATTTTCTGCAGCTCAGTCTGGATGGAAGGAATGGGATTCTGGGTAACAGCTTTGTAGGTTGAGGTCTCGGAGAGTTGACACAGTCCTTCTGCCACATACTCCACAAGGTCAAGTACCACAGTTGTGGAGCCTTTATCCGCCGGGAGGATGACAATAGAGCGGTCTGTTTTCAGCTCCTTAAGGCACGGGGTTCAGCTGGGGTGATGTTGGGGGTTGTCGGGATGTTCTTCAAGGAGGACTGGGAGGTAACACTGGATGTGAGGAATTCCTGAAATGTCTGCAAGGGATGGTTTCGGGGGAGGAGTGGATGATCCCTTTGGGAAGGCGGTCGAAACTGTTCTAGACAGGGTTCAACACTGGGTTTAGTATTTGGGGGCTGTGTTTGGGTGGTGAAGTGATATTTCCAGTTGAGGTTCCGGGTGAATGAGAGGAGATCTTTAACCAGAGCAGTGCGGTTGAATTTAGGCATGGGGATAAAGGTTAAGCCTTTTGATAGAACAGATGTCTCTGAAGGTGAGAGGGATCTGGATGACAGGTTTAGAACTGAATTGGGACTGGTGATATGTGGCATGTGACTGTGGTTATAGTTGAGATGTGGTATGTGTGGGGTATGTGCTGGGATTGGGAGATTGAGTAGGGTGGCTAGGCTAGGTTTGTTGACTATGAGGGGGGTTTGTTGAAGGTGCTGTTGTGGTTGGTGTTTGTGAGGGATAGGGAGAGGGACCTCACTTCTTAGGTGTTGCACTAGCACTGTGGATAGTTTTTTCAGGTGGTGCGTGGCATGGAACTCAAGTTTACAGCTGGCTTTGTAGACAATATTAATATGAGGGCTGTTCAAAGAGTATCTGAATTTCCTTTATACAGTCAATCTTTATTCATATACAATATTTTGAAAAGAAAAGTTGCTACTCACTATATAGCAGAGATGCTGAGTCACAGACAGGCACAACAAAAATACTGCCTTTTTGTTGTGCCTATCTGCGACTCAGTACCTCTGCTATATGGTGAGTAGCTACTCGTTACATGCCATCCTGGGTTTTCCATTGTTTGATTTACTCAGATGCAATTGTTTGACACTAATCGCTTTCAAAGTAGTCCCCTTCAGCTTCTCCACAGCCTTCCAATGTGCTGCTACTGCTGGAAGCATCGCTGGAAAGCCTCTCTTGGTATGGCACACAGCTGCTCCATTGGATTCTGCATAATGTCCTCCCTGCTCTGAAATGTGGTCTGTTTTAGAGACTTGGGAAACCCCAGAAGTCACTAAGTGCTACATGAGGGGAATAGGTTGGAAGACAAACCACAACAGTGCAACAGTGTTGTGTTTGGCCACAAAACTCTGAATTAATTGTGAGTAATGAGCGGGTCTATTATCATGGTGGAGGTGCGAGCTGCCTGCTAATTAGCATCTGGTTGTTTGTATGTCACTGCTTCATGAAGACGACACAGACCTTCTTGAAAGAATTCCTCATTAACGTTAGTACCTTCTGTGGTGTCCTTGAGACAGACCACCACTGGGCTCAAAGAAGACAGTCAACATAACTTTAACACTGCTGCAGTCCGGCCTTACTTTTTTCGGTGTTTGGCATCATGAATGTTTCCAATGCAATAAATGGTACTTTGTTTCTGGGTAATATCCATATGCTGAGCACTCATCACCAGTGATCACTGTGTTAAGAATATTGAGATTAGTATTCACAATATTCAGCACGTCCTGTGTGATCTCCGAACGAATTTGCTTCTGCTCAGTTGTTAGCAACTTTGGCACAAATTTTGCTGAGATCCTCCTGCGGTCTAAATGTTCTGTTGAAATGGAACGAACAGACCCAATACTCATTTTAATCTGATCTGCAAGTTCTCTGAACATCATTCATCTATCCTGCATTCCAGGGTAATTACAGGATCAATTACAACCTCGTTTGCAGATGTTAAGAGCCTATCTGAATATGCTTAAGCTTCACTTAAGAGTAGTCATCTTTGAAACAGCTGTACCAATGCTTTATCTGTGTGGTACCCATTACTCCACCCCCGAACACTTGTTGAATCTTGCATATTGTTTGTTTATACATGGGAATGCCAAGCTTAAAACAAAATTTGATGCAATAATGTTGTTCCAATTTTTCTGTCATTTTGTCCGCAATACAAAATCTGATGGCTACAACTTACGCGTGTTCAGTCGTCAACAGCTAGCAACTGACTGACTGTTTTGTAACAGGTTAAAAAAGGCATGGCCAAGGCAGTTGGAGAAGGAGGCAAGGACAAGGGTCCTCCAGACCCAGCATGTAGCAGGAGATGCCTCAACCCCAACCACTCATCCCAGCATCAGCCTCAAAATTGCTTAAAACATTATATCTTCCATGGAGAAAACAGAGAATCAAATCGACGGTTCACTTTCACAGAAAAGATGGAGAACCAGTCCAAGTGTCTACAAGTCATCTGCCAACAATAAAGGCAAAGAATTTGAAATGTTCAGCATGGAGAGCCAGGGGGGCAACATTACACCAGGATGTGTGGGAGGGAGGGGGGCCGGGAGGTGTTGCTCATTAAATAAATTAAAACTATGGAATAATCTGGTACGACTGATGTAGAAGTAACGTAGGACACTGGATTCCTTCTGGGAGGAATGAAAGGAAGAGCACCATGCAATAGAAGTCTCCTCAACAAAGCGGATTTTATTAGATGAGGTAGTAGTTCACCAGATGTTGCTCTTGGAGTGATGAAAAGTCTTATTTCAGCCCATGAAAATGCACTTGAGATCATGAAGTGAATGTTGGACATGTAACTTCATCTCTTGTCAAATAGCCATTTCATTTCCCAGCATACGCATGCAACCAGAGAAAGACGACGGAGCATGCAGTATGGCTCAGGTCAGAAAAAAGGTCACAAATAGCAGATACGAGTATCACAAGGTGACTAGAGTCACATCAATCAATAACTGGGAGACTGCTCATGGAGTCACTACAAATTAAATCACAGTCAAGAGAGGTGTGTTTCATAAAATGTGGGGTTCTGTTAGTGGCTCTGAGCTCTGCTGCAACACACTACATGTTCTCGGCAACAAATGTTGTTCTTGACAGGCAGGGGATGTAACAGTTTATCCCATCTACATCTACGTCTGCGTCTACACGGATACTCCGAAAATCACATTCAAGTGCCTGTCAGAGGGTTCATTGAACCACCTTCACAATTCTCTATTATTCCAATCTCCTATAGCGTACGGAAAGAATGAACATCTATATCTTTCCGTACGAGCTCTGATTTCCCTTATTTTATCGTGGTGATCGTTCCTCCTTATGTAGGTCAGTGTCAACAAAATGTTTTCGCATTTGGAGGAGAAAATTGGTGATAGGAATTTTGTAAAAAGATTCCGTCGCAACGAAAAACGCCTTTCTTTTAATAATTTCCAGCCCAAATCCTGTATCATTTTTGTGACACTCTCTCCCATATTTTGCGATAATAAAAAACGTGTTGCCTTTCTTTGAACTTTTTCAATGTACTCTGTCAGCCCTATCTGGTAAGGATCCCACACCGTGCAGCAGTATTCTAAAAGAGGACGGACAAGTGTAGTGTAGGCAGTCTCCTTAGTAAGTCTGTTACATTTTCTATGAGTCTGCCAATAAAACGCAGTCTTTGATTAGCCTTTCCCAAAACATTTGCTATGTGTTCCTTCCAATTTAAGTTGTTTGTAATTGTAATACCTAGGTATTTAGTTGAATTTATAGCTTTTAGATTAGACTGATTTATTGTGTAACCAAAGTTTAACGAGTTGCTTTTAGCACTCATGTGGATGACCTCACACTTCTTGTTATTTGGGGTCAACTGTCACTTTCTGCACCATTCAGATATCTTTTCTAAATCGTTTTGCAGTTTGTTTTGATCTTCTGATGACTTTATTAGTCGATAAACGACAGCGTCATCTGCAAACAACCGAAGACGGCTACTCAGATTGTCTCCAAAATAGTTTATATAGATAAGGAACAGCAAAGGGTCTATAACACTACCTTGGGGAATGCTAGAAATCACTTGTTTTACTCAATGACTTTCTCTCAATTACCATGAACTGTGACCTCTCTGACAGGAAATCACAAACCCAGTCACATAACTGAGACGATAGTCCATAAGCACGCAATTTCACTACGGGCTGCTTGTGTGGTACAGTGTCAAAAGCCTTCCGGAAATCCAGAAATACGGAATCGATCTGATATCCCTTGTCAACAGCACTCAACACTTCATGTGAATAAAGAGCTAGTTGTGTTTCACAGGAAAGATGTTTTCTAAACCCATGTTGACTGTGTATCAATACACCGTTTTCTTCGAGGTAATTCATAATGTTCGAACACAATATATGTTCTAAAATCCTGCTGCATATCGACATTAACAATATGGACCTGTAATTTAGTGCATTACTCCTACTACCTTTCTTGAATATTGGTGTGACCCGTGCAACTTTCCAGTCTTTGGGTACAAATCTTTCGTCGAGCAAACGGTTGTATATGATAAGTATGGAGCTAACGCATCAGCATACTCTGAAAGGAACCTAATTGGTATACAGTCTGGACCAGAAGACTTGCTATCATTAAGTGATTTAAGTTGCTTCACTACTCCGAGAATATTTACTTCTACGTTACTCATGTTGGCAGCTGTCCCCGATTCGATTTCTGGAATATTTACTTCGTCTTCTTTTGTGAAGGCATTTCGGAAGGCTGTGTTTAGTGTTGTGTGCATTTGAGGTTTTCGGGCGCTAAACAGCATGGTCATCAGCGCCGAAACGCATAAAAACAGGAACACATGCAGTGAAGGGACGAAGACGGACAGCGAACAAGGAGAGCGGCTAAAAGACACAGACCTGACGCAGTTACAAATCCTCACATACAAGAGGAGAAGAAACGCACTAAAAAAGGAAAGGAAACACAAGGAAAAGAGAACAGAAATCGAAGTGAAAAAGTAGGTAATCGTGACTGGCGGACCTCTTACCTAAAGCCTGGGTGAGCCAGTCACCCAGCAGCACATTAAAATCCTCTCCCTAAAATCCGAGGCAACAAATTGGACAGGACACAAAACCGTAAGACCTTAACCACAGTCGTTGCGTCGTCTTGCAAAATAGACGGCAAATCCCGTGGCAAGAAAACCACTGCCCTCTGGTCAGGGAATAAAGGACAGTCAAGTAAAATGTGGCGGACAGTAATCTGGACGCCACAAGCACTGCAGATTGGTGGGTCCTCCCGCCGGAGTAAAAAACCGTGCGTTAAGGGACTGTGCCCGATGCAGGGGCGAGTGAGGAGAACCTCATCCCGCCTGCATGACTGGTAGGACGTACGCCATGGCCGCGTGGTGGCCTTGACGAGACGCAGCTTATTTTCACCGACTGCCAGCCACTCCCCTTCCCATTGATGCATAACACGAAAACGCAAAAGGGAGGTAACAGCATGGAGGGGGACAGCACATTCAACAACATGAGGGAGGGAACATGCATCTTTGGCAGCCACATCCGCCAGTTCGTTTCCCCTAATACCCACGTGCCCCGCCACCCAGCAGAAAGAAACCTCCTTCCCCTGCCGTTGCAGGTGCAGTAGGGCATCATGGATGTTCTGGACGACCGTATCTGCTGAGTACAAGTGTTGCATGGTCTGAAGGGCACTCAGGGAGTCAGAACAGATGAGGAACTTAAGACTGCGAACACATCTCATCTGCTCCAAAGCCCGCAAGATCGCAAACAATTTGGCATCAAAGATGGTAAACGCCGCAGGAAGTCTTAACTTGACGACTCGATCAGGGAAAACAACAGCACAACCAACAGAGTCCCCCTGTTTAGAGCCATCCATAAATACTGGTACATGGTCGGGATGCTGGTGTAAAATATCGGAAAATAAGGAGGTAAAAACAAATGCAGGAGTGCAGCTCCTCCGGTACTCCGACAAGTCTAAAAGGACGCCGGGCCTCTGGAGCAACCAGGGAGGCAGGCGGGTAAAACCTTGTCATTGGGGGGCCACACGCTCCACACCAAGGGACTCAAGCAAATGCTTGGCACGAATCCCAAATGGTCTCGTTGCCCTGGGACGACTGGAAAAAGAGATGTTCCATAGGCGGTCGGGCAACGGTAGTGTACACAGGGGAGGTAGGACAGGCAAGGAATTGACACACCCGTCGCACCATGAGGAGTTTCCGCCGGATGGCGAGCGGCGGTTCCTCTGCCTCAGCACACAGGCTGGGGATGGGACTGGTACGGAAGGCACCAGTGGCCAGCCTGATACCCTCATGGTGTACTGCGTCAAGAATCTTCAGATACGAAGGCCTTGCTGACCCATACACAGTGCAACCATAGTCAAGACACGATTGGACGAAAGCCCTATAAAATTGCAGCAGACGCACCCGATCTGCTCCCCAGGACCGATGGCTCAGACACTTCAAAATATTCAGTGCCTTCAGGGCCCGTACCTTGAGGTCTTTAAGGTGAGGCAACCACGACAACTTGGAATTAAAAGTGAGGCTCAGGAACCTCACAGTGTCTCTAAAAGGAAGAATGGTGTCCCTCTGACGCAATTCAGGGGAGGTAAAAAGACGTCGAAAATGATTAAAATGAACACACACACATTGGTCTGCAGAAAAGGTAAAAACCCGTCTTCGCAGTGCATGCCTCTAATCGCTTTATCGTAAGCTGCAACTGCCGACTAGCAGTGACAAGACTAGAGGAAGAAGAGAAAACAGCAAAGTCGTCCACAAACAAGGAGCATTGGGCAGGACTCCGGATAGTGGACGCGATACTGTTAATGGCGACGGCAAAGAGGGTGACACTTAAAACGCTTCCCTGAGGAACACCATTCTCCTGCACGTACAAATCAGAAAACACAGTACTAACCCGATATCGAAAGAGGCAGTGGGAAAGAAAGGACCGAATGAAGATGGGGAGACGGCCACGAAAGCCCCACCGATGGAGTTGATTGAGGATGAGGCAGCGCCAAGTAGTGTCATACGCCTTATTAATATCAAAGAATACACCTAGACAATGCTGGTTACGTAGGAAGGCCTGCTGGATGGCCGCCTCAAGCAGTGTCAAGTTATCTATAGTGGAACGACATCTCCGAAAGCCACACTGAGAGGGGCTAAGGAGCTGCCTGGTCTCGAGCAGCCAAACCAGGCGGCGGTTGACCATGCGTTCCAACGTGTTCCCGACACAGCTCGTCAAAGCAATACTCCGATAACTACTGGGATGTGTTCGGTCCTTCCCCGGTTTGAGGAGGGGAATCAAAATCGCCTCCCTCCACGAGTCAGGGTACGTGCCGGATAACCATATCATATTAAAACAATTCAGGAGAACTTCCTTGGAAGGCAGTAACAAGTGCTGCAGCATGCTGTACCGGATTTGATCATGACCAGGCGCAGTATCATGAGCCACAGACAGCGCCAAATCCAGTTCCCACATTGTGAAGGGGCAGTTGTAGGGTTCAGAATTTGGAGACCGGAAGTCCAAGTGACCCCTCTCGATGGCAGTGCGGTAGCGGCAGAAATCTGGATCACAGTTAATAGTGGCGGTAGACGCCACAAAATGCATGGCCAGTGTCTGGGCAATGTCTCTTGGCGCCGTGAGAAGACTTCCCTGATGCAGCAATGCCGTGACAGGTAGCTGGCCGAGTTTCCCGGAAATCCTCCTGATGGCTTCCCATACTTTCGTAGAACTAGTGGAGCGGGAGATGGAGTTCAAGAACGATTGCCATGACCGTCGTTTGCTCTCTTTAATCACTCGCCGCACTTTGGCCCTTGCCACCCGAAAGGCCGCAAGATTGTCAGCTGAGGGACGGCACTTGAAGCGGCGCAGAGCTTCACGGCGGGCTCAGATGGCTGAGCGGCACTCAGTGGTCCACCAAGGGACAGAACGCCTCTTGGGATGACCGGATGACCGTGGGATTGACAATTCAGCAGCATGGGAGATCACGGCTGTAACATGGTCTACCCATTCATGGACGCTGGCACGGTGTTCCAAAACAGCCAGTTGGCTGAAAAGCGTCCAGTCAGCTCCGCAGAGGTGCCACCGGGGCGGCACTGGTAATGCCATAGCCTCATCCAGGAGACGAATCCAAAGGGGGAAGTGGTCACTATAATGGAGGTCAGCAGCAACCTCCCACAGAGCAGAATCTGCGAGTGCTGGAGAGCAAAAGGAAAGGCCAATAGCTGATGACAACCCAGAAGCAGTACAGAAATGAGTGGGAGCACCAGAGTTGAGGATGCACAGTTCTTCAGACATCATGAGGCTTTCCAGAATGCGACCCCTGGGGCAAGTAGTCGAAGAGCCCCATAAGACATTATGAGCATTGAAGTCCCCCAGAAGAAGAAATGGGCGGGGGAGTTGGCTAATAAGGTCTCTGAGAGCCTCAGAGTCTATCGCATCCTGAGGTGGTAAGTAAAGTGAACAGACTGTGAGCCTCCGACCCACAAGAAGGTCAACTGCAACTGCTTGCAAGTCTGTAACAAGAGGGAGCTCAGATGAGGGGTGCATGTCACGGACAAAAACCGCAACACCACCCTTTGCCCTTTCCCCCGTCAGATCATCTTTCCGATATACGGTATAGCCCCGTAAAGAAGGAGCATCAGTGGCCCGAAAATGTGTCTCTTGGAGACATAAGCACAAAGGGCACTCTCGTACAAGGAGTTGTAATTCGGACACATGCGTCCTGAACCCATTCAGGTTCCACTGTAATATGGGAGCCAGTGATCAGGGTGGCTGAACTTTCACCCTGCCTCTGTGTTTTGGAGGAGAGCCTGTACTGGCCGGAGATTTATTCCTGGGGCGAGAAGATCGCCCCCGGTCGACATCAATGTCCATCAGCTCCGATGACGACCCACGGGAGCTGTCAGACAGTACAATGGCCTCGTCATCGGACCGACCCTGATCAGTCTCCTCAGGTGGCAAAACCTTCACCTTCGGCATCTTTGTCTTGGGAGGCTTAGAATGCAGAGCCTTGTCAGCAGTTGGAGCTTTACTCGCCTGGGCAGAAGGTGCCATATGGGAAGAGGCAGGAAGTACCCCAATGTCAGGAACCACGGCCTTGTCCGACTTTGCGGGGAGAGCCGCAGGTTTCAAAACAACCGCAGCAGCACAAGTGCACTGGCAAACGCAGGTATTAGTGCTAACACTAGCAACCTCCGTTTGCGTAGCAACAGTGGCCATTTGTACCGGTTTTTTCAGAGCGGAAGCGAAAGATGTCATAAACACAGGAGGTTGCATGGCCTTAAAGAGCTTCTTGGCCTCATCATAGGGGATGCGCTTGGATGTTTTGATCTCCTGTATCTTCCGTTCTTCGAGATAGATGGGGCAGACCCGGCTCCAGACAGGGTGACTCCCAGAGCAATTCACGCACTTCACAGGCGATGAACAATTGGCTCCTTCATGGGCAGGCTGACCACATTTACCGCAAGTGGCTATCCCATTGCACCCCAACGTAGTATGCCCAAAGCGCTGACATTTAAAACAGCGCATTGGGTTGGGGAAATATGGTCGTACTGGCAAACGTAAGAACCCCGCTTTAACATGCTCTGGGAGTCTCGGGCAACTGAACGTGAGAATAAACGAGTCGGATTTGACGAGATCCCCATCGACTCGTTTCATAATATGCTGCACGTCAACAATACCTTCGTCAGCCCACACAGATTTTAACTCGTCTGTGGAGATATCCATCAAGTCCCTACATGTCACAACACCCTTACTATAATTCAAAGTGGAGTGGAGCTCGGTCTCGATAACGTACTCTCCGAGACAGGTTGCTTTCTGAAGAGAAGCGACTTGACGGGAACTAGAAGTCTCAACTAACAGAGTCCCATTGCGCAGTCGCTTCACAGATTTCAGTGTTCCTGCAATACCCTCAAGACCCTTGTGGATGTAAAAGGGAGAAACCCTCTCAAAGCTACCCTCCTTCCGTTTAATAATCAAAAACACATTCTGATTATCAGCATGTGCTCTGTTACGACAGTCTGATAAATCTCGATCAACACTAGGCGCTGGAGGACTCGCAGCACGAAGGCGCTTCTTCGATTGGGTGTGTTTTCCTACCAGTGGCCCACCCAAGCCAATGGTAGGGGGAAATGTAGAGGTCGAAGGGTCCATTGCGGTCCCACGAGCAGCTAGGGAACTAAAGGTCCGCTCAGACAGAGCCCCGCGTGCCTGAGTAAGCCGTATACAACTGGGGTGCGGCAGGTGCCCCAGAGGTTGCCCGCCTGCGACTGTTCCACCCCAACAGCCATGCATCTCATAGGCGCGGAGCACACCGGAAGATTGAGGGGTTTTTATAGAGGTTTACCTTCCTCGCAATCCAGGCGGTCAAGCCAAGATTACCATTCCCCGCAGCACACAACATTCCACCGCCGCGCCATGCAGTGGTCGCTGAAGCATGTCCGGGGGTTACGGTGACAGGAGACTGGCGGCGCTGACCAGTCCCCAGCTCAGGAACCCGGGGTCGCCAAGCCTTGGTGCTGGCATTCGGCCAATGTCGTTGTCTTGGTATTACCCGAGGGGAGAGTGTGCAGGGAAACGGGGAGCACATACTACGGAGGTTCAGTGGAGCTCCTGGCAGAGGGCTTCAAGGTGCACTCAGCTGATAATCCCACATGAGGGTGGGTGTCGGAATCAATGCCCATGGTATGCAAGAAGAATTTTGTAAATTGGAAGATTAGGAAATTTTCAGATAATGATTTCGCAAGCGAGTAAAAGTTGGTGCCATAAGAACTTGTTGTGTACTACTTTATACACAATGATAAGGAAGTGTGGGCTAGAGAGGTGTGCAACAGTTGTCGTCATACAGAAGCTGGACAGGAGATCAAATGATTAGCAAACACACAAATACAGTAAAAAGAAGTTTTAATTGACTTGTAGCTTTCTTCCAGCATTGAGAAGAAGCTTTACAAAAGAACAAACAGCAATCAAGACCAGCTATTACAAGAAGCAAACTAAAGCATCATACAGTGTGAGGCTACTGCCACTCGTGCACGAGCAAACTATCCATTGTTGACTAAGGCTGAAGACTGTCACAGACTGCGACTGAGACTGGGCTGTGTGTAGCTGCTGCCGGCCATCCTACACTGCAGTGGCAGAGGGCGCTCATAGTTGTAGCAACTGAAGGTGTGGCCCAGCAAGTGTGCATCACTGAATCTGCCAGGTCTCTGAGCGACCCCTGCAGCACGTGTTTGCATTGCCAAAAGTGAGATGCCCATGAGCATGGTATCGGTCAATGATACCAGTGAACTGAAGAGGGAATATCAACACTTCAACAAGCAGACAATCTACAGCTCTAGTCCAGAATGTTCCAGCTATCAGCCTCATAATGACAGACTGGTGCTGCTGATCCATAAAACTGACAACCACAGCCCTGTCAAGATTAGACCAGCGCCCAGTAAATGTGGAGAATAGTAGAATGATCTGCACCCCAAGACACGGGAAAGGAAGCAGAGAGCATTACACTTCCGCATGCACCTAATCTTTAGTTGACAAAGATGGGACAGCCAAATAAGCTTTTTATCAAAAGGGAGACCCAAAATCTGAGACTGTGCGACAACATCCCAGTGCAGGGTAGACAATTAGAATTCTAGGTCAGGATGGACTGTCATATGATGACAGAAATGCACAATTCGCATTTTCATGCGAGAGAACCAGAAGCCATGGAAAAGGGTCAATATGGAGGCCCTTTGGATGGCACCTTGGTCCTGGCATTCAGCCAATGTCACAGTTTGGGCACTATACCAAATGCAAAAGTCATTGACATATACTGCAGGGGTGAGCAGCAGTCCAACAGAGATCACGAGCCCATTGATGCTGATGAGGAAGTAACACTTATAAGCAGGATTGCACGATATTGTTCTCTTGGAAAGCCTAGTAATGTACCAACTCTAACCCGAAACAACTGGTGGGGAAGAAACTGACAAACAAAAATCTGTCGAGAGCCTCAAAAGCCCCAGTCATAGAGGGTAAGTAAAATGTCATGAAGAAGCCTGTCAGATTGCTATTTCCAGCCTCAACAGATAGCTTGTTGAGGATCACCCATCCCAGGAACTGAACTGATAGGGCGGACAAAAGGCTCATGATTCAACGACATTCATCATGTTATCATCATTTCAAGCATTTTGTAGAGCACGTTGGCAAGACTAATCTGTCAGCAGCTGCAGATGGATGTAGGGTTTTTGCCTGGTTTAAGAATTAGGATGATGGTAATACTGAAAAGCCAAAATAGTTGAAGACTTTAAGGATATGGCACACCTGAGTTAACAGTCACATGTTGGATCACTGGATTATAAATTGAATCAGGTCCTGGAGCTGTGTCGTGTGCCAAGTGAAGAGCCTGAAGCAGTTCCCAGTCAGCATAAGATTCATCACGTAATTTGGCAACAGGTGATGGGCAATAGGCAGAGCTCTTCAACTTGGTTTTTATATGTTCAAAAGGTAGCAGAGTAAGAAGAAGAAGAAGAAGCAGACACTGTAACAAAGTAGGTTGCAAGGTGTTCAGCAAGAACTGGGACTTGGAACAAAAACCACCTTGAAGGAACAGACCAGGAATGGTGGTTGATCTTTGGTGGCCCAGAAGACTACAGAGCTTGGCCCACATCTGAGATGAAGAGGCACATGTTCCCAAGGGGGAGATATAGTGCTCCAGCATTCCTTACCGTGTTAATTGCACAGTGAGCCTTAGCACCAAACCACCTAAAAGTGGAAGGGGGGAAGGACTGTGAATGGGTGTCACTTGGGACACTGCACAGATCTTCAATGATCCTGAATAAATGTTGTAATGTCTTTTGTCCACCAAGGCACCACTAGGAGGCGAAGGGGGTCGTAGAAAGGGGGACAGCAGTTTCAACGGCATGGATGATGGTGTTGAAGACAACTTCCACAACCTCATAGATGCAATATGACACAGGGTGCAGCTAACAACAGAGGTATCCCACAACTGCTGGTTGGTTCTTCAAAGAGCCCAACATGGCAACTGGCATGTCAGATGGTGACAAGGAAGTGACAGTATCACCATTAAAAACTTGGTTTTAGATAAAGCACAGTTTAAATAGAGTTTGAAAGGCTTTAAGGTAAGTAACTCCTACTCTATAGATGAATGAATATCTTAGCAGGGACTGTTAGACAAGCTTAAGTAAAAATATATGTTAGATTTCGGTTTTGACAGCATTTGGTCACAACAGTCAAGATTAGGTATTCTGTGTATCATAAATTTATTAAAATGGCATAACTATGTTTCATTCTGGCAGTGTATTAATTCCATAAATATTAGCTTTTCCAGTTTACTGTAATATATTCACGTATCTTGACAATCTCCTGACAAATAATCAGGGAAGTGAGTATTATACTCAAATGTTCTATGTTTTTTATGTTATACTTTCTGAATCATCTCACTTTTTGGTCTGTGGAATGAAAAACAAATCTAATCTAAGTTCAAAGTGTCCACTGTCATAAAAATTGTTGTGTAGTGACCACTGCACTGAAGCTGCGAGATTGGAGGAAGAGACTAAGATCTGTAGCCAAAAAGATGCTACAAGCAGCATCGAAGTGGGTAAGAATAACATCACTGAGGGAGACTGAGCATGATTGGAAAGATGCTGGTCAATCAGAAGGCCCCTACCAGACAAAATGGTATGTCACCAAAGTGGGTGGTGTGCGCTCAGATCCCCAAGTAGGAAGAAGGGTCTGAGTTATTGGATTAAGGTGGCCATCTCAACATAAGTGCACAGCCTGAAGGTAAACAAACATCACCAACATCTCTGGGGCCGTTTGCACTTACAGTGCTGTTGCTTCCAAAGTGGTATGAAGAGGAATCCATACACTGATGATATGTGTGCAGATCAATGTACAGACCCCTTCTGATGCTGTCTTGGAGCAATACAGCTCTGACAAAAAACACAGTAACTTCAAAGGGTTGGGGAATGATTACCAATGAAGTGTGTTTCTTGGAGAACAACACAGGCTTGAGAACAAGAGGAAATTTGTTGATGTCCTGGCAAGTGACAGTAATGTCTAGTGCAGTTTTACTGAATCATCACATTGAGCATGTCCCAGTTCAGTACGCAGGTCCAGGGGGACAGATCATCCCTCAGGATCACTGTCACCAGAAGGGTGGAACATCATTAACAAACATTAGTTCGGAGTCCAATGGCAAGGTGAGATCTGGCACCTCTGTGGTCACCAGAGTAGACACTTCCTGAGTTTTTTTCTTCTTTCCATTCACAACCTTTGGTGGTCAAGATTCTTATGAGGACTTATCTGCTGTTGGTGTAGGAACAGAAGAACAGGCAGCCCATGCACTCGCAGTCCATGACTCCTTCAGCCACTGGCTGGTTTCAGGTCTCTGACGGTGGATTTTCAGGGAGAGGGTTCTTGAGAAGGAACCTTGTCACTGATTGACAATGTGGGACGACGCTGCTTCTCTGTTCATGTTGGTTAGTTGCTTAATTCTGGGGAGGGGACCAAACAGCAAGGTCATCAGTCCCTCCAACCAGGTGCGGAGAGTGGTTCCCAAAGACAGTGTCACAGGAACCAGGAGAACAGAAGACCTATCAACTCCACGGGCAAGTCTATTTGCACAACTTCTGCAGGTTTGGTGGCGCCATTTATTGGTAGAGAGGCTGACACGTACACACCATTTAATGATGCATAGTGCCAGAGTGATTTCACGCCGAAGAGAAGATGGTCACACAAGTTATTGTCCACTGCTGAACATGCAGTCGAGTAAGCAGGAACAACGAGGAGTGATTTGGTCTTTGGCGGCGGAGGCAGTTGGAGGCCATGAAATGTATCGGTGGATGAAGGCTGTGTACGGTGAGTACTGTCTGAGTCGTTCAAGTGTTGTGGAATGGCGCAAACAATTCCTTGAGGGTTGCAAGTCACTGGAAGACGATGTTCATCCTAGACAAGCTCATCATGTCATCACACCGAAAATGGCTGTGGAAGTGAATGCTTTAATCTTGGATAACCGCAGAATCACCGTGGACGAGATCCATTAGTTACTGGGTATTAGCATGGGCACCCACACACCATAATGCATCAACACTTGAACTTTCGAAAAATCTGTGCACAGTTGGTTCCCCACCAACTGATCGCCGCCGACCAGTGCAATACACTAATGGTACAGTCCGAGTCATCTGCAACATTATCATGAGGAGGAATATGGCTTTCTGTTGCGTATTGTTATAGGTGACGAAACATGGTGTCACCAATTTGAAGCGGAAAGCAAGTGTTAGAGCAAGCAGTGGAAACGTGCAACTTCACCAACCAAAGAAATCAAAGGCCGTGCACATCAATTCTGATAAGGTCACAATATCTTCCTTTTTCTACCACAAGGGCCCACTGCTTATTGAGTTCCTGGAACAGGAAACCACCATCAATGCCCAGCATTATCAATCCACTTTACAGATGAGCCATCAAGTTGAAACCCTGAGGCATGTTGTACAATGGCGTTATCCTCCTGCATGATAATGCCTGCCCACACGGCCAATGTGGTGAAGACGACATTTCAGCAGTTTCGGTGGGAAACACTGGAACATCCACCATGCAGGCCCGACCTTTCATCATGTGACTCACGTGCTTGGACCTCTAAAACAAGCTATTCACAAACATCGATTCGCAAGAGATGACGAAGTGTGTGACTGGTTCTAGGCCTGGATCCGACAGCAGCCTACTAGCTTCTTCGAGGATGGAATCAATAGGCTAGTGTCGCAATGGGATAAATGTGCTAACAATTTTGGCATCTATTTTTGAGTATGTGTACTGCGTATAACTACATTTTTGAGTTCGCAACCTTCAGCTCGTGGATTTTGTAGTCCGTGAGTAGGTTAGCACACTTTGGGGAGGGTGGTCATTCCTGCAGTTGACACAGACACGACTAGCACACAAAGTAGATTTTCATCTGAGATGGCCAGCACCTCCACAAATCGATCAACATGTACAATGTGAACCTGTGAACAGATATGCCACAAGTGCTGGAATTTAAAACATCGCTAGGGTGTGAGAAACACATCATCACGTAGCTTCCTTTTCTAGAAGCTAATACACCAGTATCTACCTTCTTGTCTGGTGGTCCATAGCATAAATGACATACAAGGGGTGCAAAACTTCTATGGCCATTGGACTGTGACTTAGGAAACGGTAAAGAACGAAAATGGAAACCAGCAGCAATGGGAATGAAATTCAAAAAATTGGAGAAACTAAAAGCAGAAGGAAAGCTTAAAAATACACTACAGAAAGGGGTTGGTTGTCCCCAAAAAGAGCTTCAAATGAGTGACATCATCTCACTGGCACTAATAAACTCGAGAACGCGATCGGCCGAGCGCGTGTCACCTGCTAAAATGGACGATATATCAGGTGTCAGCTGTAGACAGGCGCATAACGGAGTAAAATAGGGACACTCAATTAAAAGGTGACTTACCATCCACAGCTGAGAGCAGTGGGGACAGAGTGGGGGAAGATCGCCGCTTAAAAGATGTCAATGGCTAAAAAGACAGTGCCCTATCCGGAGTCTAGTTAAAATTACCTCCTCCCGACGACGCGTTCGGGAGGAAGAGGTCCAAGCACAGGGAAGAGCTTTCACGTGCCGCAATTTATTATGGGGAAGTGTCGACCAATGTGCGTGCCATAAAAGAACAACACGACGACATAAAACACTCCGTAGATCGGCGAAGGGAATCATGCGAACAGTTGGCCGAAGAAGAGAGACTGCTGCCTTGGCCGCTATATCGGCCGCCTCATTTCCACAGATACCAATGTGTCCTGGGAGCCAGAGGAACGCCACCGAGACGCCCCCCAAATGGAGCAAGCGCAGACAGTCCTGAATCCGGTGGACCAGAGGGTGGACAGGGTAGAGAGCTTGGAGACTGAGGAGAGAGCTGAGAGAATCTGAGCAGATAACATACTGTACCCGCTGATGGCGGCGGATGTAGTGGACAGCCTAGAGAACAGCGTAAAGCTCCGCAGTATAAACCAAACACTGGCCGGGAAGCCGAAATTGATTTGTGGTGTCGCCAAAAATATAGGTAGTCCCTACAGCTAACGATGTTTTCGAGCCATCAGTGAAAATAAATTTGGCTTCCTTCATTTGTGCACATACAGCAGCAAATGCCCGACGATAAACAAGTGAAGGGGTACCATCCTTGGCAAATTGACAAATGTTACGGAGCAGGCAGATCCGGGGACAGAGCCAAGGGGGTGCTGTACCCCAAGTTGTCAAGAAGGTTTTAGGAAAGCGGAAGGAAAGAGAATGGAGCAGTTGACGGAAGCGGACTCCCGGTGGTAGTAGGGAGGAAGGGCGGCCTGCATACCCTACATCAGAGGAGGCGTCAAAAAAAATGTCATGGGCCGGATTAGCAGGCATGGAAGACAGATGGCTAGCATAACGACTCAGAAGGACAGTTCGCCGATTGGACAGCAGAGGTTCAGCAGTCTCAGCATAAAGGCTTTCCACAGGGCTAGCGTATAAAGCTCCAGACACTAAACGTAATCCACGGTGGTGGATAGAGTCGATACGCCGAAGAATAGACGGCCGAGCAGAGTAGTAAACTATGCTTCCATAGTCCAATTTCGAGCGCACTAAGGCGCGATAGAGGCGAAGAAGGACCACTCGGTCTGCTCCCCAGGAGGTACCATTCAGGACACGGAGGGTGTTGAGGGATCGCAGACAGCGAGCCGAAAGATAGGAAACGTGGGAGGACCAGCATAGTTTTCTGTCAAACATAAGACCCAAGAATTTAGCGACATCCGAAAACGGAAGGTTGACAGGTCCTAGATGTAAGGAGGATGGAAGAAACACCTTACGTCGCCAAAAATTAACACAAACGATCTTACTGGGAGAAAAACGGAAGCCGGTTTCAATGCTCCAAGAGTGGAGGCGATCGAGACATCCTTGAAGACATCGTTCAAGAAGGCTGGCCCGTTGAGAGCTGTGGTAGATCACAAAATCGGCCACAAAGAGGGAGCCCGAGACATCAGGAAGGAGACAATCCATAATTGGATTGATGGCAATGGCAAACAGTACAACACTTAACACGGAGCCCTGGGGTACCCCGTTTTCTTGGGAGAAAGTACGGGAGAGAGTAGTGTTCACCCGCACTCTAAATGTGTGCTCTGCCATAAATTCGCGAAGAAAAAGGGGCAGCCGACCTCGAAAGCCCCAAGAGAACAGTGTGCGGAGGATGCCTGTCCTCCAACAGGTATCGTATGCTCTCTCCAGATCAAAAAATATTGCTACCGTTTGGCGTTTCCGGAGAAAATTGTTCATGATATAAGTGGAGAGAGCAACAAGATGGTCAACTGCAGAGCGATGCTTTCGGAAACCACATTGGGCAGGTGTTAAAAGACTGCGGGACTCCAGCCACCAAGCTAAACGGCAATTCATCATACGCTCCAAAACCTTACAGACACTACTCGTGAGAGAAATGGGGCGATAGCTAGTGGGGAGATGTTTGTCCTTTCCAGGTTTCGGAACAGGAACGACGATAGCTTCCCGCCATCGTCTGGGAAAAGTACTGTTGGTCCAAATTCGATTATAAAGGCGAAGGAGGTAACGCATACTATGGGTTGATAAATGCAGCAACATTTGGATGTGGGTACCATCCGGTCCTGGGGCGGAGGAGCGAGAAGAAGAGAGTGCATGTTGGAGTTCCCGCATGGAGAAAACAGTATTATAGCTTTCGTGATTTTGAGAGGAGAAAGCAAGAGGTTGCACTTCCGCTGCACGTTTCTTCAGGAGAAACACTGGCGGGTAATTTGAAGAGCTCGAAATCTCAGGAAAGTGTTGACCCAATGAGTTAGAAATTGCGACGGGGTCCACTAATGTATCATGCGCGACAGTGAGCCCAGAGACCGGGGAGAAACTAGGCGCGCCTGAGAACCGTCGAAGCCGACTCCAAACTTCCGAGGAGGGAGTGAAGGTGTTAAATGAGCTAGTAAAGAATTTCCAGCTTGCCTTCTTACTATCGCGGATGATGTGACGGCATCGCGCACGGAACTGCTTATAGCAGATACAGCTGGCTAAAGTAGGATGGTGGCGGAAAACGCGAAGAGCACGTCACCGCTCACGTATTGCGTCACGGCATGCCTCGTTCCACCAAGGAACTGGGGGGCGCCGGGGCAATTCGGAGGTGCGTCGTATTGAACGTTCCACAGCTGTAAGAATAACGTCTGTAATATGTTTTTTTTTTTTTTTTTTTTTTTTTTTTGTGGTTTTAGGGCGCAAAACTGCTATGGTCATTAGCGCCCGGTCCGTGACTGAGGAAATAATAAAAGCCGAAAATGGAAAACAGCAAAAATGGGAACCAAACTCAAAGAATTGGAGACACTAAAAGCAGAAACAAGGCTTAAAAGTCCACTACAGAGAGGGCTTGATGGTCCCCCGATAAAACTTCAAATGACTGACGTCATTTCACTGTCACTAATAAACTGGAGAACGCGGTCGGCTGAGCGCGTGTCATCTGCTAAAATCAACGATAGATCAGGCGATAGCTGTAGACGGGAGCGTAACGGATTAAAATAGGGGCATTCAATTAAAAGGTGTCTGACCGTCCACAGCTGAGAGCAGTGGGGACAGAGTGGGGGAGGATCGCCGCTTAAAATATGTCGATGGCTAAAAAGACAGTGCCCTATCCGGAGTCTAGCTAAAATTACCTCCTCCCGACGACGCGTTCGGGAGGAAGAGGTCCAAGCGCAAGGAAGGGCTTTCACTTCCCGCAATTTATTGCGGGGAAGTGTTGACCAATGCGCATGCCATAAATGAGCAACTTTGCGACATAAATCGCTCCGTAGATCGGTGAAGGGAAGCGACTGAATAGCTGGCCGAGGAAGAGAAACTGCAGCCTTGGCTGCTATATCAGCCGCCTCATTCCCACAGATACCAGCGTGTCCCGGGAGCCAGAGGAACGCCACCGAGACGCCCCCAGGTGGAGCAAGCGCAGACAGTCCTGAATCCGGTGGACCAGAGGGTGCACAGGGTAAAGAGCTTTGAGACTGAGGAGAGAGCTGAGAGAATCTGAGCAGATTACGTACTGTATCCGCTGATGGCGGCGGATGTAGTGGACAGCCTGGAGAACAGCGAAAAGCTCCGCAGTATAAACCGAACACTGGTCGGGAAGCCGAAAGTGATTTGGGGCGTCGCCAACAATATAGGCACTCCCTACACCCAACGATGTTTTCGAGCCGTCGGTGTAAATAAAGGTGGCGTCCGTCAGTTGTGCACATAGAGCAGCAAATGCCCGACGATAAACAAGTGAAGGTGCACCATCCTTGGGAAATTGACAAAGATCACGGAGCAGACAGATCCGGGGACGGAGCCAGGGCGGTGCTGTACCCCAAGTTGTCAAGAAGGTTTTAGGAAAGCGGAAGGAAAGAGAATGGAGCAGTTGACGGAAGCGGACTCCCGGGGGTAGTAGGGAGGAGGAGCGGCCTGCATACCCTACATCAAAGGAGGCGTCGAAAAAAGGGTCATGGGCTGGATTAGCAGGCATGGAAGACAGATGGCTAGCATAACGGCTCAGAAGGACCGCTCGCCGATTGGACAGCGGAGGTTCAGCAGTCTCAGCATAAAGGCTTTCCACAGGGCTAGTGTAAAAAGCTCCAGACGCTAAACGTAATCCACGGTGGTGGATAGAGTCAAGACGCCGAAGAATAGACGGCCGAGCAGAGGAGTAGACTATGCTTCCATAGTCCAATTTCGAGCGCACTAAGGCGCGATAGAGGCGGAGAAGGACCACTCGGTCCGCTCCCCAGGAGGTACCATTCAGGACACGGAGGGTGTTGAGCGTTCGCAGACAGCGAGCCGAAAGATAGGAAACGTGGGAGGACCAGCACAGTTTTCTGTCAAACATAAGACCCAAGAATTTAGTGACGTCTGAAAACGGAAGGTTGACAGGACCTAGATGTAAGGAGGGCGGATTAAACTCCTTACGTCGCCAAAAATTAATACAAACGGTCTTACTGGGAGAAAAACGGAAGCCGGTTTCGAGGCTCCAAGAGTGGAGGCGATCGAGACATCCTTGAAGACGTCGTTCAAGAAGGCTGGTCCGTTGAGAGCTGTAGTAGATCGCAAAATCGTCCACAAAGAGGGAGCCCGAGACGTCAGGAAGGAGACAATCCATAATTGGATTTATAGCGATGGCAAACAGGACAACACTCAGCACGGAGCCCTGGGGTACCCCGTTTTCTTGAGAGAAAGTACGGGAGAGAGTAGTGTTCACCCGCACCCTAAATGTTCGCTCTGCCATAAATTCGCGAAGAAAAAGGGGCAGCCGGCCTCGAAAGCCCCAAGAGAACAGTGTGTGGAGGATGCCTGTCCTCCAACAGGTATCGTATGCTCTCTCCAGATCAAAAAATATTGCTACCGTTTGGCGTTTCCGGAGAAAATTGTTCATGATATAAGTGGAGAGAGCAACAAGATGGTCAACTGCAGAGCGATGCTTTCGGAATCCGCATTGGGCAGGTGTTAAAAGATCGCGTGATTCCAGCCACCAAGCTAAACGGTAATTCACCATGTGCTCCAAAATCTTACAGACACTACTCGTAAGAGAAATGGGGCGATAGCTAGAGGGGAGATGTTTGACCTTTCCAGGTTTCGGAATGGGAACGACGATAGCTTCCCGCCATCGTCTGGGAAAAGTACTGTCGGTCCAAATTCGATTATAAAGGCGAAGGAGGTAACGCAGACTATGGGTTGATAAATGCATCAACATTTGGACATGGATACCATCCGATCCTGGGGCGGAGGAGCGAGAAGAAGAAAGGGCATGTTGGAGTTCCCGCATGGAGAAAACAGCATTGTAGCGTTCGTGATTTTGAGAGGAGAAAGCAAGATGTCGCACTTCCGCTGCACGTTTCTTCGGGAGAAACGCTGGCGGGTAATTTGAAGAGCTCGAGACCTCAGCAAAGTGCTGACCCAATGAGTTAGAAATTGCGACGGGGTCCACTAAGGTATCATGCGCGACAGTGAGCCCAGAGACCGGGGAGAAACTAGGCGCGCCTGAGAACCGTCGAAGCCGACTCCAAACTTCCGAGGAGGGAGTGAAGGTGTTAAAGGAGCTAATAAAGAATTGCCAGCTTGCCTTCTTGCTATCGCGGATGACGCGACGGCATCGCGCACGGAGCTGCTTATAGCGGATACAGCTGGCTAAAGTAGGATGGTGGTGGAAAACGCGAAGAGCACGTCACCGCTCACATATTGCGTCACGGCATGCCTCGTTCCACCAAGGAACTGGGGGGCGCCGGGGCAATTCGGAGGTGCGTCGTATTGAACGTTCCACAGCTGTAAGAATAACGTCTGTAATATGTGTGACCTCATCGTCGACGCTAGGAAAGTGACACTCATCGAATGTCTTTAGAGACGAAAAAAGTGTCCAATCGGCATGGGCAAACTTCCAGCGTCGCGGGCGCATATATGGCAGTTGAGGCTGCAGTCTAAGGACACATGGAAAGTGGTCACTCGAGTGTGTATCATCAAGGGCGAACCATTCGAAGCGCCGAGCTAGCGGAACAGTACCGACTGAAAGGTCCAAATGAGAGAAATTTGTCGTGGAGGCAGACAAAAATGTAGGGTCCCCAGTGTTGAGGCAAACTAGATCCACTTGGTGAAAGATGCCAAGGAATAGTGAGCCATGTGGACAAGGATGTGGAGATCCCCAAAGCGGGTGGTGGGCATTGAAGTCCCCAACCAGCAAATAGGGGGGTGGAAGCTGACCAAGAAGATGAAGGAGATCAGCTCGTGTCATTGGTGTGGACAATGGAATATATACAGTACAAAGAGAAAAGGTATATCCAGAAAGGGAAAGACGGACAGCGACAGCTTGGAAGGAATTGTTTAAGGGGATTGGGTGATAATGGAGAGTATCATGGAGAAGAATTGTGAGTCCTCCATGTGCTGGAGTGCCTTCAACAGAGGGGAGATCAAATCAGACGGACCGAAAAGGGGGGTGAACAAAGCGGTCATGGGGACGCAGCTTTGTTTCCTGAAGACAGAAGATGACCGGCGAGTAGGATCGTAAGAGGATCGACAATTCACCCCGATTGGCTCGAATGCCGCAGACATTCCAGTGGGTAATGGACATAGGGTGAACAGAAAATGGAGGAATGTGACCAAGGTTGTCGTCAACTCAACGACTGCTCAAAGCTTGCGACTGACAGCATGGAATGGCATTCAGCCGAAGGCAGAAGATCCTGATCCATAGGTTGTTCAGGAGCAGCTCCTGCCACCAGCGATCGGCCGGTTGATCGGCTGCCAGCAGTGCGCCTCGGCGACACAGAAGACTGCCGAGGGCGATTACCGCCAGGTGGTGCTGTAGATGAGACACGCCTTGGCGGAGAAGGAGATGAAGTGGGTTTCTTATTAGCCTTCTTGGAAACATGATGTTTAGATGAAGGAGGAACGGATGGTTGTGAAGTTGGGGCACGTAAAAAATCTTCATGAGTATTCTCTTTTTTCGAAGTCTTGCTGTCTGACTTTTGGGCTAGAGATTTAGCAGAACCCAATGAAGGGTGAGCCACAGAGAGGGGCAGGCGAAAGTGGGGAGGTTGGACGGGCGATCTTTGCGCTGGCTGATCTGACGACCGTGGCACTAAAGGTGAGGTCACAAGTCTGTGTGGCCGCCTCCTTCGTTGGCCGAGGAGAGGCAAGGACAGTGCTGTATTCTCCTGTCTGAGGCACGGTGGGCTGTCGACTGGCGAATAATTTTCGAGCAGCAAAGGTCGACACCTTTTCCTTCACTCTGATTTCCTGAATGAGCTTTTCGTCCTTAAAAATGGGGCAATCTCCAGAGGAAGCAGCGTGGTCACCCATACAGTTGATGCAACGAGGGGATGGAGGTGGACAAGCACCCTAATGGGCATCCTTGCCACACGAACACATTTGGCCGGATTGGAACAGGACTGGCTGGTGTGATTGAACCGCTGACACCGATAGCAAGGGTTTGGGATGTAAGGGTGAACGGAAATTATCTCATAGCCTGCTTTGATTTTCGATGGGAGTTGAACTTTGTCAAATGTCAAGGAGACAGTACGTATAGGAATGATGTTCGTGTCAACCCTTTTCATGACTCTATGAACAGCCGTTACGCCCTGGTCAGACAGGTAGTGTTGAATTTCCTCGTCGGACAATCTGTCGAGGGAGCGTGTATAAACGACCCCACGTGATGAATTTAAAGTACAGTGCGGTTCCACACGGACAGGGGAGGTGTGTAGCAGTGAAGAACGCAGCAATTCTTGTGCCTGGAGGGCACTGACTATTTCTAACAACAAGGTACCATTTCGTAATCTGGAACAAGACTTTTACAGGACCTGCAATTGCGTAGACACCTTTCTGAATAATGAAAGGGTTGACCGTGGAGAAGTCGTGACCTTCGTCAGACCGAGAAACAACAAGGAACTGTGGCAATGATGGAAGGACTGTCTGTGGCTGAGACTCATTGAACTTACGCTTGTGAGCAGACATAGTAGAAGAAGAGGAAACCATTGCGAAAGTATCCCCCATGATTACCGGCGTCTCCGATGGCGCGCTCCTCCCTTGTGGGGGCCCTCTCTGAGGGCACTCCCGCCTTAGGTGATTGTTCACACCTCAGGTCACACCTCCCGACAAACGGACGGAGGGACCAATCGGCACTTTCGGAAGATATCAGGTCGGGTAATCACCCCTCCCTGGGCCTGGCCGTTACCACAGGGTACGTATGTGTCCTACCTGTCTACCCGGGGCGGGGAATTACGCGGTACCCTGTCACCGGCTACGCATGGAAATGCGTGGGTCGGCATTCAGACACTCACAGGGAGGAAAAAAGAGAAAGGAAAAAAACAAAGGGAAAGGAAGGAAGAGAGGTCTCAAATGCCACAGCGGAGAAAAGGGCAAAGAGAAGAGGTAAGGAAAAGAGAATGACAAAGGAAGGACGAAGACTTGCAAGCGGAGAAAGCAAAGAATGTGTTACAGTTCCGAGCGTCCGTCTCCAGACGTAGGCACAAAACATACTCCCAGAGGGGGAGAAAGAGAAGGAAAGAGGCGGAGGTGAGAGGGAGGGGGGGGGGGGGGGGGTGAAGATGGGGATGGGGATGGGGAAGGATGCGGAAAGGAAAGGTATGCAACCCGGAAAGGAAGGAAGGCCGCATTAGCTCGGGGTCCCGTGCTCGCTACGCATGTATCCACAAAAGAGTTGTGGATCCCCTGGGGGGGGGGGGGGGGGGGGGGGGGGGGGGGGGGGGGATATTGAAGTGTGATGGTAACATGTACACCACCAACTAATTTGCAAGAGAGTAACAACCAGGAGTGGATACAATATGCCATCCTAATTAAGATGAGCAGGGAAGAAAGGGAAGAGTTTGCGTGTTTCCAATATTCTTCACAAAAAAAAAAAAAAACACCATTGGTTTAGTAGAGAAAAAGAACATGCAATCTGTTTGGTTGCAAACCAGGAACTGGGGGGAATAACTGCGCGGGTCATTGTGATTGGGAGCAAATTGCTGTCTGCCTGAAGAGCCCTTTCGGGACCTCACAGCCACAGTCTGATAACTTTGGTCACTTCATGGTACCAAATATCCACCACGAAGCCACCTATGAGGACTCTGGGTGCTACACAGCCAGAGCAAAGACCATCTGATGTGATAGCCAGGGTCCAAGGGTCCAGGGTCCAAATGCCCTTATGGAAAGGCTCTGAATCCTTAGCGTCCATGGGGAGATGACAGTTCAAGCATTAATAGTGCAATCTCTGCATGGTGAGGGGCCTACTACCATATGGGTATGGGTATCTCACTAGCACCCCCCACCCCCTCCCAAATATGGACTGGCTACCATATTGGGTATCGGGCAAACTTCCCCACATGGCCTGCAAAATTTATAGAAATTTGGGGAAAAGTGAAATTCCAAGCCAGATGGGGGGGACTGAAATAAGTTAACAGAAGTATGTGATGTAAAAGAAGAGAACAAAGTGGGTGAGAATCAACATCCGATTGGTGAGCTATGTTGTCAGTAAGGAATCTGTTCTAGAGAATAAGTCACAAAAAAGATACGCTGGAGAAAAACTGCAGCACAGGAAAGGAAGAAGTACTGCAATGGCTAGGGGGCCCATGCTCCCCATGTGCATACTCACAAAAGAGTTATGAGTCCCTGAAGGCAGAACATCACGGAGACAATGTAACAGATCAAAAAGCACATATTGCATCATTCAATAACACATCTCTTATACAAGGTGATCCACATTTTTTTAAGAATGTAATTGTTCACATTAACAATTTTATTTACTCACTTACTCTATTTGCTAATCAATACATCATTCTCAAACACACATTATTTAACTTTTAGTCAAAAATGTAAAATACATAATTTCTGATAAAAACAAGTACAGCACATAAAAATATACAATATAGCACACTGAAGTGCCAAAGAAACTGGTACAGGTATGCGTATTCAAATACAGATATATGTAAACAGACAGACAATGTAGCACTGCGATTGGCAACGCCTATATAGGATGAAGCATTTAAAACTGTTTGTTAGAATATTTGGCAAAATACACATTGGATTAAAAGAAGTGATAACAAATGTTGTTCACCTTGAAGAGGGACATCCATTAACATAACGCTCGATCCCCCTGCACCACCACGGAGGTGGGTGACTTTAAAATCTTAAATAGAAACCCCTATTTTCATTGCAAATTATCTCTGTGAAAAAACATGTAACTTTTATATGAAACATTTCTTTAGTTTCATGATAGAAGGTGCTGTAACTGATACACATTAATATGGGATGACAATTGTTGCAAAACAGTAATATCTCACAAAAATACACATCCGGTTAGGAAAATCAAAGTACATTATTTGATATTTGGGAAAATGCTATCATATGACACCATTACCCTTCTGCAATGCATTCTTAGACAACATTTAGCATTACCCAAGAACGATGACGTGGACGCAGTAGCAACATGTTCCCTTCAGCGTGCTTGATTTTGGGAGTCCCCTTGCCTCTCACTATGCAAGGGTGCTTGATTACTGTGAGTCCCCTTGTCTCTCAAAAGTGTTTCACTGCAGCAAATGTTGGAAATGCTGTCAGTTGTTTGTAATCCACATTGCAACTCTGTGTCTGAATGATAATACGACACAGATTAGTGTCTCTGCACTAACATTTCCACATCATTGCAAATTCGTTGCCATACATCCACGTAAACTCTCGTGTGGGCCACATTTGAGGACCACCTCCTCTCCTCGTCCAATCCTTCAAACCGGATAGTTTCGATTCAAAACTTCTTGAGCTAGTCACGATTAATGTACTGGGCATCCATCATGCTGAAACCACATATCCAGTCTTCTTTAGAGTGGAACATCATCCATTAGTATATGAAAAACATTATCCACGATGCCACTATACATTTGACCAGTGACATAACCTCCTATGAAGTAAGGGCCAATTACCTGCATACCTGAAATACCAAACACCCCACAGGCATTCATGTTCAACTTCCCTTATCCAATGGGGATTCTCAACTGACCAATAATGCATATTATGTCGATTCACTTGACCACAATTCATAAAATTTGTTTCACTGGAGAAAAGTATCTGTGAAATGATATTATCAATGACTTCCTGTTGTTCCTGTATACAGTTGCAGAAATTATAGTGTCTGTGAAAATTGTCACCATGCAGTGCTTGTTGCAGTGATAAATGAAATGGATGCAATTTGTGTGCATGCGGTATGCATTTTTGCCGAGAACTAATGTGAGGATTTGCAGCAACCGCAGCTAAAACATTCAATGTGTTATTTTCGTTTGCCACAGGCTGTGGTCAGACTCTTTCTCTAGGTTTAGCACTTATCATTTCAGGAAACAGGTGGGAAATACAGCGAAATGAAGTTACAGACAGATCATTCCTATCGAAGAACAGAGTAGCATACCTTTGAAGAGTTTCGTCAAAATTTCTGACGAGATGTGTACAGTCTGAATCATTGAAGTAACATTCACAGTCTGACTGTGGACTGAGCAAATGATCATGGTCTGTGCTTCATTTGACTGTGGGAGGTGTCACATGATAGCATCATCAAAAATATCAAAAAAGTACTTCAAATGTCTTTATCGGATGTGTATTCATTTGAGATTGTACCATTTTGCAACAACTGTCACTTCACTTCCATGTCTGCTGATTACAGTGCCACCTATAATGAAACAAAAGAAATGTTTCCTACAAAAGTTTTTTCACAGAGAATCCAAATCTTCAAGAAAAAATAGGTGATCCTATTTAAGATTTCAAAGTCACCTCCCCTCCCACTTCCAGGGGTGCTGCAGAGGGGCCGAGCATCATGTTAATGAATGTCCCTCTTCGAGATGAACAATGTTTATTACCACTTTTTTTGACCTGATGTTTATTTCGACAAATATTCCTACAAACAGTTTTAAATGCCTCAGCCTGTATAAGATGCCAAGTGTCTGGTGTAGTTGTTAGATCGGTTACTGCTGCTACAATGGTAGGTTATCAAGATTTAAGTAAGTTTGAATGTGGTGTTATAGTCGGTGAACAAGTGCTGGGACACAGCATCTCCTAGGTAGTGACGAAGTGGGGATTTTCCTTTATGTCCATTTCATGAGTGTACCATAAATATCAGGAATCCAGTAAAACATCAAATCTCTGACCTCACTGAGGCCAGAGAAAGAACCTGCAAGAATGGGTCCATGACTACTGAAGAGAATCGTTCAACATGACAGAAGTGCAGCCCTTCCATAAATTGCTGCAGATTTCAATGCTGGACCATCAACAAGTGTCAGCGTGCAAACCATTCAACGGATCATCATCAATATGGGCTTTCAGAGCCAAAGGCACACTCATGTACCCTTGATGACTGCATGACACAAAGCTTTACACCTCGCCTGGGCCTCTAAACACTAACATTGGACTGTTTATGATTGGAAACATGTTGCCTGGTCAGACAAGTCTCTTGTCAAATTGTATCGAGCAGATGAATGTGTACGGGTATGGAGACAACCTCATGAATCCATGGACCCTGCATGTCAGCAGGGGACTGTTAAAGCTGGTGGAGACTCTGTAATGGTGTGGAGCATGTGCAGTTGTAGAGTTATGGGACCTCCGATACATCTAAATATGACTTTGACAGGTGTCAGCATCCTGTCTGATCACCTGCAGCCACTCATGTCCATTGTACATTCCAACAGACTTGGGCAATTCCAGCAGAAAATGTGACACCCCACATGCCCAGAATTGCTACAAGTGGCTCTCGTGAGTTTAAACATTCCTGCTGGCGACCAAACTCCCCAGACATGAACCTTATTGAGCACATCTGGGAAGCATTGCAACATGCTGTTCAGAAGAGATCTCCACGCACTTGTACTCTAACAGATTTACGGCCAGCCCTGCAGGATTCATGGTGTCAATTCCCTCCAGCACTACTGCAGACATTAGTTGAGTCCATGTCACGTCATGTTGCAGCACTTCTACGTTCTCGCCGGGGCCCTATACAATATTAGGCAGATGTACCAGTTTCTTTCGCTCGTGTGTGTGTGTGTGTGTGTGTGTGTGTGTGTGTGTGTGTGTGTATATACACCTCAACAAAAGTTTGGAATATCATAGAGTTTACAACAATGATTTCTTATAGCACACCCATTGAAGTTTGTAATACCTTATTAATGAAATAAACATAATTCCTTCTGAAAACAAGAATTAATTTGTTTCGTTACAAAAAATCATTACAAAACAAAGCAGGCTCTTTTGTAAGTGTACATTTTGAAAACAAAAACAATGAAAATCTTTATCTCACGATGTTCATTATCATGCCTTTAGTAGTACGTCTTCCCTGCAGTTGGATGAGTTCTTCCACATTGTGAGGCCCCCCGCTATGGAAAGAAACTTGAAGTTTGGAGAGTGTGTGGACCTTATACTGTAGCCATCATTGAAGAGATTGGACGAAATTCTGCTCCTAAGGGGGTGAAATACGGAATGAAAGGTTTTTTGAAAGTATGTCAATATTAAGGGCATTTTCAAGCTAGAACTACGCAAACTGGTATTTGGTTTCTAAGTCACAAAATGAAACATACGTGTTTCAGCCTTTTTGGAAATTCAACCACTAAGGGGTAAAAAAAAAGGGTGAATTTTTTTTCAAAAATAAAAAGTGCTAAAGGATTTTTAAGGCTACATCTATGACAGTTGGTATTTGACTTCTCAGTCAGAAATTAAAAAAAGAATACATGTTTCTTTGTTTCTGAAAATTCAGCCCAAGAGGGAATGGAATAGGGGATGAAAATTTTTAAGAAAATATTTTGTTAAATTATAGAAAAATTAAAGGTAAATTTATGAAAATTGGTATTTCACTTCTCAGTTAGATATAAAGAAACAGTCGTTAGGGGATGAAAGTTACTATGGAAATATCTCCACAAGAACGCAAAAGACATGATTAATAAAAACTTTGGGCCACAGCTACCAGAACAGCTTTATGGTCAGAAGCACATTCAGAAAAGACCATGCTTATTTGGCTTTAGTTAGCACTACAAGCTTAGAAGGTGTTGAAATTTGTGAACAATATAAAATCGATTAAAAACAAACAAAAAATTCTGCAGGACATACAGTGTACGCGATTGAAGCAGCGGGTGACCAGCTTGTGTGTGTGTGTGTGTGTAAATGTTTAACTTATATCAATGTCCAAAAACTTATAGTTACATGGATGGCACATATATGAATAAATACATAGATAGATAGATAAACAAATGTAAGAGAAAGTTGAATCTGATACAGTTAAATAAATCTAAGTAAAATCCCACCATAACATGAATTATATTTATTCTTCTGATAGGCCTATCACTTTTGTTGGTTTACCAATGCACAACTAAACTGTCATCCTACCACATGTAGACCTCACACTAAGCTACAGATCAATGCATCACCAGCTTCAAATAGACCATGAGCTACACTACAGACAAATCTCTCAACAAAACCCTGAAATCTTCATTCCCAAAAGTAATACAGAATCACCAATTAGGTTGTCAGTTTTCTGTTCTGTAACTATATGTGCATGTATTACAACACACTGTATCATCATTTCATCACAGGTCAATGCTGACATCTGATTGTTCAACTCGCAGTAAAATAATAATAAACCAATGTTCCAATAGTGCTGAAGAAGTAAGAATGAACATTAAGAACAGTTGGTTACAGCTCTGAGAGTATATCAGTATGCTCTAAAGAAGTACTAACACATGCCTATTGAAGAAATGTCTCAGAAATACTATACCCTTTCACAAGTTATGCCAAAATGTACAGCTGCTAGATCAGCACACATCACTGCCTTTGCGCTTTCACTTAGTTTTAAATTTTTGGCACCTCCAGATGATATTTTCAAGTCTAGTATGCGCTGCAGCTCTGAAGCCTTCCTGAAAGATACAAAAATATTTGTAAAGCATATGATGTTCTTGTTTTTAATTTTGATTGTACTTCTGTTTGAAATGAAAGAGTGGATTTTATTGATTACAGCAGCCTATTGCTTTACAGCACAATGTACAAGGTATATGAAAGAAAGGGGTTGCTAAGAAAACCTCAGATTTTGGTAATACACTTTTAGTAACCAAGACAATATCGCTACTTATAACGGCCCATTATTCTTTCAGCGAACAAATCTAACTCTTGGGCAAAACACTACATCAATGTCTACATAAACATAGAAGCATATAAATGGTGCCACAAAATCAAGAAAATTATTTACTGAATACTTATAAAAAAAATTACACTGACTGGACTATTTCAGTAAGGAACTTAAACAATTCTGATTAAATAAGGGTCAAGGGAAAAAAAAGTCATCTAATTCTTCCTCGGCAAGAGTGTCGTGGCAATAACAGTTGCGTGCAGCACTGCAGCACGGTATCACGGAACTCAGTTTTCAGTTTCCGTTGTCTGCGAACTAAATCCGCCATGCAATTATCAACATTTAAAACATCATGGCACACACATTCGTTACACCTTATTTCGTTCTTGCTTGGATGACCTACTACAATGAGTTGCTGAATGGGGTACGTAAAGTTTCCTTTCACTTGGTACTGACACACTAACATAAAAAAACATTCACGATTATCTGAGTTTCTATATGGCTTTTCCTTATACATGACGAAAACAGTTTCTTGGGTAAGGATCATTTTGGAAAATCACTCAAAACCGATGGTCCACGTCGCTCTAGTTAGACACCAGGTTTCTTTTTGCCATGAATTACTCTTCTTGCGATGCCAACTACTCATAAATAATTCGCTACTTACTTAAGAACTTTATCGTCTTCTATTCCGAGTTTCGGAAGTAACGACTTCAAAAACGCGTTTTGGAAAGCCATTAGTAATTTCTCATTATCCAAGAAAGTAAACAAACTTTATTTCCCGCGCATTCCAAAGTCTTTCCACTCTCAAGACTCTAGTAATGTAAGCGAATGCGAAAATTTCTCTATATGTCATGTCAGTCATTCGGCCATCGATACCTAAATATTAGGCGTATTTATTTATTTATTCATCCGTGTACCATTTGTTACAATACTATCGGACTTGACAGAAACATACAGGTATAATATATACAGAGACAGCTGCAATCCTCTATTCAGAAAAGTATAAGTTAATTAACCTACACAGCCTGTATTCCTGCAACTGCTAAAAAAGGAGGCAGATAAACAAAGAAGACAACATGTAAAATATAAGTTTATAACTTTCTACAGTTTGCACGAGTGCAAATTACAGCTCCTTGCTTGGGATCATGAAGACCAATTCAACGAAAATGAGGATATACGAAAGTACCACACTAAAAAATGCATGAAATTAAGAATTCCACAAGATAACAGAACTCAAGCTGAGGGAAGCATTGATTACATAACAGTAGAGTTGTACAACTTTTTACCAACACGTATCACTAATGTCAAATCGAAAGTAAAATTTAAACATTTGATCAAACAGCTGCTATTAGAAACTCCTTTATATTCAGTCACAGAATTTCTTTCACACGAAAATAACAGCAGTAACCAGCCGTAGTATAAAAAAAGTATTCAGGAAGAGAGAAACAGTAAAAGTAAAAAGAGATAACCTCTTAACAACATTATAGTATCTAAATATAACTTCAGTACAAGTATTACCGGTATTGCTTTTAAATTTTTGTATTAATTTAAGCAAAACTGGAGCTAAAATATGTATGAGCTATGTGACTGTCTTACGAATTATATATAAAATGATATGGTATCAAATTACTGCAATTAAATGTCCATTCATTTATGTACTGAAAATATGCCTGCCTCATAAAATCTATTTTTCTTACTTCATCTACAATTGCTCAACAATTATGTAAATTTACAGAAGTATTGTGGCTAAAATTTATAAGTTATCTAAGCAAAGCAGTTTGATTCAGTAGAAGTAATGTTTTGTAATGTAAAACTGACGATGCAAATATGTATTTGGACATGCTTCATAGGTGTACATCATAAGCTGATCAATAAATAAAAATAAAGTAAAAAACATTTCAAAAATAGGACATGATAAGGTGACGATAGAGCAGGAAATCGACCATGGCCGAAATAAAGGAACCATCACAGAATTTACCTAAAGCTGGGTTCACACACGCAACGAAAGTATCGCCACAAGTCAAGTCATTCTGAAGTGGCGCCGTGAGCTACCGTTCACACAGGACGCCACAAATTCTTCGTAGTTGCGCAGTTTGCAAAATAAGGTCAACTGCCTCACCTGATTAAACGGCTGTACATATTACTAAATAAGATGTTTTGGAAACATAATAAATGTAAAATATTACTTACCAAAGTGTTTCTCGTCTCTCTTGTCTCGACTACATGTTTTAAGAACCGGTCTGCAGCTTCAAACCAAGCAAGGCTGGGTTTATAAATACCGTCTGTAGACGCACCACTCTTGAGTGATTTCAGTACTTTTTTTATGTTCATTCATGTAAGCATTTCGAATGCTTCGAATTTTTAAGTTTGTTGTAGCTACATCAATTCCAGGTACATATTCACGCATACTGTTTACTATTTCAATTAATGCAGCATCTCTCAAATTTCTGTCTCTGTATGATTCGTTTTTGTGGTTCCAAAGGCATTCTCGTTCTAGATACACCTCAAAGAATCTCATAATTGTCGCTGTTGACCACCTTTTCGACATATTAATAACAAATGCAGAAACAAAAGCACTATCTGCGAACGAATACGCACTAGAAGAGTTCGAATCCAGCCGCGAGGTAGCAATCGAATGACGTTATCCGATTGGGGAGAAGGCAAAATGGCGCAACAAAGTAGAACCAAGTTCAACTTTTTGTGGCGTGACAGAAGTTGCGCTTCTTAAATGGCGCTACCGAAAACTAGGAGTTCACACATGCAGCTACAAAGCAACTGCAGTTCGCCATTAGCAGTGGCGATACTTTTGTTGCTTGTGTGAACCCGGCTTAAGCAACAATCTTCAAAAGACGAGTCCCCTATATTAAGACTGGAGTAGTCAACTTTGCTCATATATGATTATAAGGGGAATAACAAAATACATCATCTACATTCTGAATGCAACATACTCAATAAGTAAATAAATGAAAAATAATAACACTACTGAAAAAGTGAAAACATGTGTCTAAATTAACAAATCAAAAAATTTTTGGATCACTTCGGTTTCGAGAGTTCCAGAACCTGTACATTTAATTGGAGTAGAGATCAACATAAACATCATTTCCAACAGTTTTATTACACATGAAAACCACACACAGCATGTTGTACCACCATACAGCGAGACCTTCAGAGGTGGTGGTCCAGACTGCTGTACACACCGGTACCTCTAATACCCAGCAGCATGTCCTCTTGCATTGATGCATGCCTGTATTCGTCGTGGCATACTGTTCACAAGTTCATCAAGGCACTGTTGGTCCAGATTGTCCCACTCCTAAATGGGATTCAGCATAGATCCCTCAGAGTGGTTGGTGAGTCACGTCCTCCATAAACAGCTCTTTTCAATCTATCCCAGGCTTGTTCGATAGGTTTCATGTCTGGAGAACTAGTTGAACGATGTCGCTATATCGAAGGACGCCATTCACAAGATGTGCACGACGGAGGCCCGGATTGTCGTCCATGAAGGCGAATGCCTCGCCAATATGCTGCCGATACGGTTGCACTATCGGTCGGAGGATGGCATTCAGGTATCGTAGCGCCGTTACTGCACCTTCCGTGAGCACCAGCGGCGTATGTTGGCCCCACATAATGCCACCCCAAAACAGCAGGGAACCTCCACCCTGCTGCACTCGCTGGACAGTGGGTCTAAGGCGCTCAGCCTGACCGGGTTGCCTTCAAACACAGTTTGAGTCGTAACACGATGTCCTGTGGCTGCACAAAAGGCATTATTCAACATGGTTGCTTTGCTGTCAGTGTTCCTCCGAGCCATAATCCGTAGGTAGTGGTCATCCACTGCAGCAGTAGCCCTTGGGCAGCCTGAGTGAGGCATGTCATCGACAGTTCCCGTCTCTCTGTATCTCCTCCATCGCTTTGATTCACTCCAAAATGCTTGGACACTTTCCATGCTGAGAGCACTTCCTGACGCAAAGTAACAATGCGGACGCAATCGAACCACAGTACTGACCATCTAGGCATGGCTGAACTACAGACAACATCAGCCATGTACCTCCTTCCTGGTGGAATGAATGGAACTGATCAGCTGTCGGACCCCCTCCCTCTAATAGGCACTGCTCATGCATGGTTGTTTACATCTTTGGGCGGGTTTAGTGACATCTCTGAACAGGCAAAGGAACTGTGTCTGTGATACAATATCCACAGTCAACGTCTATCTTCAGGACTTCTGGGAAACGGGTTTATGCAAAACTTTTTTTGATGTGTGTCCATGAAACTGCAGAAAAATTCAATGTGGATAATAAGTCAATTATGTGAGTGAAACATGGAACTAATTAAAAATACCCCTCATAAAATAAATCACAAGAGCATATTACATAGCACTGCTGTAATGTATGAAGCACAAGCACGCAAAAAACTGCCAAAACTGTAACCCATATGATGGGTTTAGCATTGGATCCTTCCTCAGCAGAGGTGTGTCACAGTGCATCTGACTAATGGAAGAAACTTTCAATGTAGGCTTTCATGGCTAGTGTCTTTTTCAGTTAAAACTTCAGGACTAAGAGGCCATGGTCAATGTATAAAACTGCTTCCTGATGTTTTGTCTCCAACTGCAAGAACATCTTCTGTGGCAGTAGCTGTTTTACATTGGAAAATATCACCTGCAGCTGGAAATGAATGTCAGGAAGCAGTTTTATACTTCTTCCACAGCCTCTCAGCATGGAAGTTTTAATTGAAAGAGCACAAATATTCTTTGCAAAAACAAATGCAGCACCGATGTTTCATCAATTAACAGAATCAAAAGAACCCAAGAATGAATGAGGATCTTGTAGTCCTGTAAGCTAACTTATTCATTTATGTTGTAAAAACACTTCTCAACAATAAATGGTTTTAACTGAACTCTAAAAACCTTTTCCTCTCCAAAATCTTTATGTATGTTGGCAGCACATTATAGAGAATAGCACTAAAGTAGCTCACATGTTTTTGAGTGCAGGCTATCCTAACTTGTTCAGTATGGAGGGAATAACTGTTGCACAGTTATAACTGTGGTGTCAGAGTTGGTTTTCATCAACATACATTTGTACATGTTCAAGAAGGGGACAGTAGGCAAACACAACTTTTTAAATATGGGCTTGCAGTGAGCCCTAGCTGAGCTCTGTGACAAATTTGAATAGCTCTTTTCTGTAATGTAAAAAATTCATTTAATTGATTATTAATTTTATTCTAGAAAACTATTCCATAAGGTAGAAGGGACTGGAAGTAAAGACAAAAAGTCACTCTAGCAACACCGGGGGACCAAACTTTAGAAATAATTCTCAGGCAAAAATAAGCAGAACTGAGTTTCTAGGAGAGATTAGTTACATGGTCTTTCCAGTTTAAGTCATAGTTGACATGCATTCCTAAAAGTACCATTTTTAACTCATTTCTGCCCAGGTCTTGGATTAGACTTGTTTTCCCAAACTGTATATAATTTGTTTTCTTCACATTTAGGGTCCACCTGTTGGCATTGAACTGTGAGTGCAAGAACTTAACCGACTTCATCAGTTGTAGTGGCCAGAGATTCCCTAATGTCACTCACTATTACACTAGTGTCATCTGTTAACACCATGATCTTTGCAGCAGTATCAGAGGTGTATATATCATTTTATAAGTAAGAAACAGTAGGGGCATAACACATTACCCTGGGGTACACCTATCTCAACTCTTCATGCATCAGATACTAATCTGATTTTATGATTAGCATGAGCTGATGTGAGTTGCAACACCTGTAACTTATTTTCCAAATATGTATGATTGGCCCAACTTGTTTACTATTCCTTTATCCCTGTTGCATCCAACTTATCTAAAAGGATTTCATGACTAACAGTATTGAAAGCTTTATAAAGATCTAAATTAACTCTGGCAACACTGTTGTTGTTATCCAAATTTCTGATTATTTTGTTGGTGTAATCATTTATCTCTGTTTCTCTACTGGTACCAGTTCAGAAACTATGCTGGCTGTTATTCTGTAGGCTCTGGTTATCTAAGTACATGGAAACATGTTGTTTCATTCATCTCTTAGTTAGTTGCCAAGAGGACTGAAATGGGCTAGTAATTTTCAACTTTATTCCTGTGTACATAAAGGTATCACTTTTGATATTTTTAATCTTTTGGGGAGCACACCCTCAGTGAACAATAAATTAACAATATGAGTTAAGAGTTTCGCAATTTGTGGAGCAGCATGTGTTGTATTATAAATGACACAGGAATATTGTCTAAGGCTTTTAATAATCTTTACTACTTCATGCTCACTAGCTGAACTTAACCTCATACTGTATGCTGGAGTGTAAAACCTAAATTTATCCTGATTAGCGAAATCTAAGCTAAGTTTCTAAAAAGCCATTATAATGTAATCCTTTATGTAATTTGGAAGGGTCTTTTTTTTTCAGTATTGATATCAACAACATTTGTAAGAGAAATTTCCTGCTATTCAAGTATCAACCCTGTTTCACTTTTTACAATAGCCCACACAGATTTCGATTTGTTGCCTGGCATCCTTATTATGTTATCATTTCTAAACAGCTTTGTCTTTGCAATTACCTGTCGATACATTTCCACTACATATAAAAGGCAATGTTCCGACTGCCTGACTCACTCAATGACTCGTCATTGTCCAGCCCAGACTGCTAAGGATAGAAACTTGAAATTTAGAAACAGCATTTGTTTTACACTGCAGGTGTTGTTTAAGAAGGGATTTTTCAAAATTTCACCCTGGAGTGAAATACAGGATGAAAGGTTTTCTGAAAAGTAGTCACTATTAAGGCAATTTTGAAACTATTTGAAACAAGACCCCCAAAAACTTTAAGTTTGTCGATGAAAAATAAAGAAATACTTGTTTCATCATTTTTGGAATTTAACCCCTATGGGGATGAAATAATGGGCGAAAGCTTTTTTTGGAAATATTTCATTATCAAAGAACTACTACATATTTTTCAAGCTACATCTATGAATACTGGTATTTGACTTCTCAGTTACAAATAAAAAAATGCATGTTTCAGTATTTTTGGAAATTCAACCCCTAAGGGATGCAAAAGGGAATAAAATGTTTCATTATGAAAGCATTTTTAAAGCTAAATCTGAACATTTGAATTTGGCTTCTCAGTTAGAAATAAAAAATATGTGTTCACTGTTTTGTGAAAATTCAACCTCTTTGAGGGTGAAATCGGGAATGAAAGTTTTTATGGTAATATTTCATTATATAACCAATTTTGAAGCTAAAGCTATGAAAATTTGTATTTGGCTTCCCTGTTAGAAACAAAAAATTGCATTTAACTGCTTTTTAAAATTCAACAACTAAGGAGCTGAAATAGGGGCTGAAATGTTTTATGAAAATGGTTCTAGTGAAAATATTTTTAAATCTAAGTCTTTGGAAAGTATTTGGTTTCTCCATTAGAAATTAAGACGTATGTCTTTCATTGGTTTTGGAAATTCAGCCCACTAGGGAATGAAACGTTTTGTGAAATTATTTTAGTATGAATGTATTTTCAAAGATAAATCTATAAAAATTTGTATTTGGCTTCTCTGTTATACATTTTTTTTTAAAAAAAGTGTTCCACTGTTTTGGAAATTTAATCGCTAAGGGGTGAAATAGTGTATGAACGTTATTAAGAAATTATGTTGTTATAGTAAAAAAGTTTTAAGCTATATAAAGAAATGTGTGTAAGGGAATGGAAGTTGCAATGGAAATATCACTGCAAGGATGCAAGAGGCATGATTAACAGAATCCTTGTACTCAAGCTACCAGAATTGCTTTTTGGCCTGATGTACATTTGAGGAAGATCCTGACGTCTGGTCTTAATTAACAAGAAAAGTGTAGAAGGTGTTGCAGTTTGTGAACAACATAAAAATCCGATTAAAGAAAAACAAACAAAAAAGTCTGTGCAGACCGTTGTTGTTGTTGTGGTCTTCAGTCCTGAGACTGGTTTGATGCAGCTCTCCATGCTACTCTATCCTGTGCAAGCTTCTTCATCTCCCAGTACTTACTGCAGCCTACATCCTTCTGAATCTGCTTAGTGTATTCATCTCTTGGTCTCCCTCTACGCTGCCCTCCAGTACTAAATTTGTGATCCCTTGATTCTTCAGAACATGTCCTACCAACCGATCCCTTCTTCTTGTCAAGTTGTGCCACAAACTCCTCTTCTCCCCAATTCTATTCAATACCTCCTCATTAGTTATGTGATCTACCCATCTAATCTTCAGCATTCTTCTGTAGCACCACATTTCGAAAGCTTCATTGATCGTGACCGGGCCAAATATCTTACGAAATAAGCATCAAACGAAAAAATTACAAAGAACGAAACTTGTCTAGCTTGAAGGGAGAAACCAGATGGCGCTATGGTTGGCCCACTAGATGGCGCTGCCATAGTTCAAACGGATATCAACTGCGTTTTTTAAAATAGGAACCCCAATTTTTTATTACATATTCGTGAAGTACGTAAAGAAATATGAATGTTTTAGTTGGACCACTTTTTTCGCTTTGTGATAGATGGCGCTGTAGTAGTCACAAACATATGGCTCACAATTTTAGATGAACAGTTGGTAACAGGTAGGTTTTCTAATTAAAATACAGAACGTAGGTACGTCTGAACATTTTGTTTCGGTTGTTCCAATGTGATACATGTACCTTTGTGAACTTATCATTTCTGAGAACGCATGCTGCTACAGTGTGATTACCTGTAAATACCACATTAATGCAATAAATGCTCAAAATTATATCCGTCAACCTCAATGCATTTGGCAATACGTGTAACGACATTCCTCTCAACAGCGAGTAGTTCGCCTTCCGTAATGTTCGCACATGCATTGACAGTGCGCTGACGCATGTTGTCAGGCGTTGTCGGTGGATCACGATAGCAAATATCCTTCAACTTTCCTCACAGAAAGAAATCCGGGAACGTCAGATCCGGTGAACGTGCGGGCTATCGTATGGTGCTTCGACGACCAAACCACCTGTCATGTAATATGCAACTCAATACCGCTTCAACCGCACGCGAGCTATGTGCCAGACATCCATCATGCTGGATGTACATCTCCATTATGTCATGCAGTGAAACATCTTGTAGTAACATCGGTAGAACATTACGTAGGAAATCAGCCTACATTGCAGCATTTAGATGGAGGCCAATTATTCTTCCTCCCATAATGCCGCAATATACATTAACCCGCCAAGGTCGCTGATGTTCCACTTGTCGCAGCCATCGTGGGTTTTCCGTTGCCCAATAGTGCATATTATGCCGGTTTACGTTACCACTGTTGGTGAATGACGCTTCGTCGCTAAATAGAACGCGTGCAAAAAATCTGTCATCGTCCCGTAATTTCTCTTGTGCCCAGTGGCAGAACTGTACACGACGTCCAAAGTCGTCGCCATGCAATTCCTGGTGCATAGAAATATGGTACGGCTGCAATCGATGTTGATGTATTATTCTCAACACCGACGTTTTTAAAATTCCCGATTCTCGCGCAATTTGTCTGCTACTGATGTGCGGATTAGCCGCTACAGCAGCTAAAACACCTACTTGGGCATCATCATTTGATGCAGGTCGTGGTTGACGTTTCACATGTGGCTGAACACTTCTTGTTTCCTTAAATAACATCAAGTATCCGGCGAACGGTCGGGCACTTGGATGATGTCGTCCAGGATACTGAACAGCATATGTAGCACACGCCTGTTGAGCATTTTGATCACAATAGCCATACATCAACAAGATATCGACCTTTTCCGCAATTGGTAAACGGTTCATTTTAACACGGGTCATGTATCACGAAGTAAATACCGTCCGCACTGGAGGAATGTTACGTACTTATACGTTTGTGACTATTACATACCGAGCGAGGTGGCGCAGTGGTTAGCACACTGGACTCGCATTCGGGAGGACGACGGTTCAATCCCGTCTCCAGCCATCCTGATTTAGGTGTTCCGTGATTTCCCTAAATCGTTTCAGGCAAATGCCGGGATGGTTCCTTTGAAAGGGCACGGCCGATTTCCTTCCCAATCCTTCCCTAACCCGAGCTTGCGCTCCGTCTCTAATGACCTCGTCGACGGGACGTTAAACACTAACCACCACCACCACCAAAGTGAAAAAAGTGGTCCAACTAAAACATTCATATTTCTTTACATACTACAGGAATATGTAATAAAAAATGGGGGTTCCTATTTAAAAAAATGCAGTTGATATCCGTTTGACCTATGGCAGCCTCATCTAGCGGGCCAACCATAACGCCATCTGGTTTCCCCCTTCAAGCTAGAAGAGTTTCGTTCTTTGTAGTTTTTTCGTTTGATGCTTATTTCGTGAGATATTTGGCCCAGTCACTATCAATGGACCACCCTGTATAATGAATTTTCACTCTGCAGTGCAGTGCGAGATGATATGAAACTTCCTGGCAGATTAAAACTGTGTGCCATGTTGAGTCTCAAATTCCCAAGTTCCTGTCTCCATTTGGCACACGGTTTTAATCTAGACAGAAAGAATACTATAAGTTACCATAAGACACTGTTTTAACATCTGGAACTTCAACATTAAAATTAATACACGAAACAAATGGGTTTGTCTGTACTACACTTAGTGCTGAAAATATATTCAGAATATAATACTCTTTAGTGCGCCGGCGGAAGTGGCCGAGCGGTTCTAGGCGCTACAGTCACAGGTTCGAATCCTGCCTCAGGCATGGATGTGTGTGATGTCCTTAGGTTAGTTAGGTTTAAGCAGTTCTAAGTTCTAGGGGACTGATGACCTCAGCAGTCAAGTCCCATAGTGCTCAGAGCCATTTGAACTCTTTGGTGCCCAAATGAGTTGCAAAATCTGAACCTATTAACTGCTGATGAAAGAGTAATATTTTGTAGGGAGCTTTGAACTGATTAGCAGTGGGACTGTTGTTATCACCATCATACATCCTGGTCAAACTGGAAAACATCTCAATGCGGTCTTGTAACAAATAATGTGCCAGAAAGAACTTAAGTTTTGGAGTAGGGCTGTTTATCAGAGAAACTTATAATCTTCTTAGACTCAGAATTGACACATTAAAACTAAGAAAACGAGTCTTTCCAATTTCTTTAGAAGACAGACGAGTATTTACACCCAGGCTTAATTTCTTTACATATTTTTCAGCTTCATCCAACAATGACAAAATATGGCTTGTTGTCTGCAGTGAGAGAAGTGCTTTACATCCTCTGGTTAACAGATTCCTACAATTAAAGCAATTGCAAACACTGTTTATAAACTTTATATAATGTGCTCAGAAAAAATTACGTGCCAGAGACAGCAAATTTAATGTTTTGTGATAGTTCTGTAATTAGGATATTTGTGTTTTGCTGCTTTCATAGAAAAACAATGTTATGTATTTTAATACCAGAAACTACAGACTTCATAGAAGATATTCTATGCTTGTCCTCTACGACATCAGAAAACTAGCAACAGGTACTCTGATACCCCTGCATATAAACTTTCTGCACTGCATTGTAGCACTTTGCGTTATTCCTTTGGTAGTATCCTATTTCCAAATACAGTACAATGACATATCACAGTCTGTATAGTTTCCCTAAATGTTTACATATTCTGTAATGTAGAATAACACTGCATCTAACATACAAGTGAAGTTAGTAGGGTAGACCAGGGCAATGCCGACACCTGGGGCAATATCGACACGATATGTTTTAGTTGTATTTTGATCTGCTGCGTAGTGCTGCGCCCTTGCGGACGACACCACAACTAGCGCTCAGTGTGTTTCTGACTTCTACGCATGCCAGTAGTTTTGTGGTATTTTATCTTAAAATTTTATAGTTTTCGGTGTAAAGAAGGACTTCTGAACAAGTTAAAGTAATACTCCGATTATTTGTGTCACTAAAATACAACATATACAGCTAGATATTACATATTTTAACAAGCATGTTGGTACAGTAGTTGTAACATTTCAAAGTGTGTAGTAGTCTGTAGGGTAAGGTATCCGCCATCTTGTCCCTCCAGGGTAATGCCAACATCCCATTATGGGGCAATATCGACAGGGTGTCAGCATTTCCCCATCTGTCCTAATATTTAATGGGGGACTGTTAATGCCTAAAAGTTTGTTTTTATTGTATTCCAGATGATCAAGTAGGTAAAAAGACGATGTCTAATAGAAATCCTTGGGTAACAGAAGAAATATTGAATTTAATTAATGAAAGGAGAAAACACAAAAATGCAGTAAATGAAGCAGGCAAAAAGGAATAGAAACGTCTCAAAAATGAGATCGACAGGAAGTGCAAAGTGGCTAAGCAGAGATGGGTCAAGGACAAATGTAAGAATGTAGCGCAATATATCACTAGGGGTAAGATAGATACTGCATACAGGAAAATTAAAGAGACCTTTGGAGAAAAGAGAACCACTTGTACGAATATCAAGAGCTCAGATGGAAACCCATTTCTAAGCAAAGAGGTTTGCAGAAGGGTGGAAGGAGTATATAGAGGGTCCATACAACGGCGATGTATATGAGGACAATATTATGTAAATGGAAGAGGATGTAGATGAAGATGAAATAGGAGACATGATACTGCGTGAAGAGTTTGACAGAGCACTGAAAGATCTAAGTTGAAACAAGGCCACGGCAGTAGACAATATTCCGTTAGAACTACTACAAGCCTTGGGAGAGCCAGTCCTGACAAAACTCTACCATCTGGTGAGCAAGATGTATGAAACAGGCGAAATATCCTCAGACTTCAAGAAGAATATAATAATTCCAATCCCAAAGAAAGCAGGTGATGACAGATGTGAAAATTACCGAACTATCAGTTTAATAAGTCACAGCTGCAAAATATTAACGCGAATTCTTTACAGATGAATGGAAAAACTGGTAGAAGCCGACCTCAGGGAAGATCAGTTTGGATTCCGTAAAAATATTGGAACACATGAGGCAATACTGACCCTACGACTTTCTTAGAAGATAGATTAAGGAAAGGCAAACCTACGTTTCTAGCATTTGTAGACTTAGAGAAAGCTTTTGACAATGTTGACTGGAATACTCTCTTTCAAATTCTGAAGGTGGCAGGGGTAAAATACAGGGAGCGAAAGGCTATTTACGATTTGCACAGAAAGCAGATGGCAGTTATAAGAGTCGAGGGGCATGAAAGGGAGGCAGTAGTTAGGAAGGGAGTGAGACAGGGTTGTAGCCTCTCCCCAATGCTATTCAATCTGTATATTGAGCAAGCAGTAAAGGAAACAAAAGAAAAGTTCGGAGTAGGTATTAAAATCCATGGAGAAGAAATAAAAACTTTGAGGTTCGCCGATGACATTGTAATTCTGTCAGAGACAGCAAAGGACTTGGAAGAGCAGTTGAACGGAATGGACAGTGTCTTGAAAGGAGGATATGAGATGAACATCAACAAATGCAAAACGAGGATAACGGAATGTAGTCTAATTAAGTCGGATGATGCTGAGGGAATTAGATTAGGAAATGAGACACTTAAAGTAGTAAAGGAGTTTTGCTATTTGGGGAGCAAAATAACTGATGATGGTCGAAGTAGAGAGGATATAAAATGTAGACTGGCAATGGCAAGGAAAGCGTTTCTGAAGAAGAGAAATTTGTTAACATCGAGTAGAGATTTAAGTGTTAGGAAGTCGTTTGTGAAAGTATTTGTATGGGGTGTAGCCACGTATGGAAGTGAAACATGGACGATAATAATTTAGACAAGAAGAGAATAGAAGCTTTCGAAATGTGGTGCAACAAAAGAATGCTGAAGATTAGATGGGTAGATCACATAACTAATGAGGAGGTATTGACTAGAACTGGGGAGAAGAGAAATTTGTGGCACAACTTGACTAGAAGAAGGGATCGGTTGGTTGAACATGTTCTGAGGCATCAAGGGATCACCAATTTAGTACTGGAGGGCAGTGTGGAGGGTAAAAATCGTAGAAGGAGACCAAGAGATGAATACACTAAACAGATTCAGAAGGATGTAGGTTGCAGTAGGTACTGGGAGATGAAGAAGCTCCCACAGGATAGAGTAGCATGGAGAGCTGCATCAAACCAGTCTCTAGACTGAAGACCACAACAACAACACCGCTGTCAGGATACAGTTCTTCAAACAGCTCTGCTTCCCGCCCTTGTCCTTCTCGTTTAGTGCACAATGTGGAGCATTCATAACTCGCTTGAAATTCATCACTCCTAAACCCAACTTAACTTTTCCTCGCATGGTTTTATCAACTGCATATGCTGTGCTGCGTTGACCTATAGCAATATCCTTTCTTCTCTGTATCGTCTTAGCCTTATCAGCTAAAATTCTATCGCAATGTAACGACTTGATAGATCTTTATTTGCAGTGTATGCAGTGCCATGTTCCATACACTCTTCGTCGAGCTGATTATCTCCCTTATCACCCCGTGCCAAGCGTTTTTGAAGCTTTGTCCCAGGTCCAGAGTAGTTATACCAAGGGATGTATAATTCCACTGGCAGTTTGTCTAGAATACCACCACCTCCTCTAATGCGACTCCTAGTATGCATGTTATGCTAGTGTGAACTATGCGCCCCCATTATATAGCAAATTGTCGGCATCAATCCAACTGTTTTGTGTAGCAGGAAAACGAAGCCATTTGACTAGTGCTTTATTTCCACGACGTCTTATGACTCTCTCCACGAGGAAAACGTCCAGTTCAGAGTTTTTCTGCAACTTCTCGGTGTAGAATCAGCCTGCAATTTCTTCACCTTTACTATCCTTCAATATATAAATTCTAGGATTCGTTCTCTGCACCTTTAAAACTGTAAATATCTCTGTTCACCAGTTTGGTAGGTATGATTTCTCAAACGACGTCTTGTGTTTTGAGATACGCACCAAATCCCCTACATTAAATTTCTGTCTGCGTGGATCCAGCATTTTAGTGCGACAGTGCACCATATTCATCAGTCCATTATCACGAACATCGATTGGTCTAATTTCTATTGTGTTATGTTTGGTTCGATTATACTGAGTAATTATTTCTGGGATGATATCTGTCCATTCGTATGAGCCATGAAAGTTATAATGCATCCACATTCGACCTTTTATTGTTCTGTTCAGACGCTCCACTATACTTGCCTTCAGGTGAGTGAATGTTGAGTAGTGATATATTCCATATCTCTGCATCACTGTCTTGAAATACCTATTTTAAACTCTCCGCTGTGATCGGTTTGGAGGTTGTCTGGGCATCGATTCGTCCCTGTCTGTAACAAACGTTCAAAAACATCCGCGACATTTCTACCCGTTTTTGTTTTGACAGGTAAATTTGGAGTATGTATCAATAATCATTTATATATATTTGAATCCGTTATTCTCATGTGAATATTCCCTCATATCTACAAGATCAGCTTGCCATAAGTAATCCAAGCCTTTAAACATAACATGCCTACGAGGGTATGTTTTGCGTGCTGGCTTGTGCAGTCTCCATACTTATTCGATCATACCTCTCTCTCGAAGCTCCGACATCATGGAAGCAACCTCCTTCGAATGGGCTGTATTACCTGTAGCAGCTGATGCCATGAGCAGCCGTAGTCGATCTATTAGTTCGTTGGGGTCGCCATGATATATATACCGAGGGATTCGATTGTTCACTGCTTTATTCTCAATGTCAATACCATCACCGCTGCCGCCGCCGTTGTTGATGTTTTCACCTTCAAGTATTGGTTTTATAATGGTTTTATATTTCTTGTTGCTCAGGCTTTTCGCGATCTAATGTACATCAGTCATGTGCAGCATTTCACAGTATGTTTCCCTATCATTAACTGCATAATTTATAGGTTTTTCGTAGGTTAGGAAAATAAGATTCGTTAAGGTGTTCTCTCAAATCACTTATCACCAATCTGTATTGTGTCATCAGTTACAGTTGTAGGATGTGTACCCAATCGAACGTTTCTACTTAACACCTGCTTTGTTTAACCTTCCAGTCTAAAGAGAGTGGAAGGGCTGACCCAATAAGGGAACATTTCAATTCCAATGTGTTTATTAACTACCAAAAACAATCTCACATAAAAATTGACAGACGCCACTCAGGCAAGATTATTTACGAAACACTCATTACATAAAATCATAAGCGAGTTAATAAATCATTAGCCAACGATATCCCATAAACATTGAGAAACGCCACTCAGGCAAAATACTTAAGAAACTTCCATTGCATAAAATCATTAATAAACTAATAAACCATTAGCAACGATCTCATATAAATATTGACAGAAGCCACTAAGGCTGAATTTGACCATAACTTTAACAAAACAACTCTAGTTAAGACACGTTATTTAAGATCCTTTCAATTCCAATACTTTAATATTACATGTAAAAGTGGTGGTGGTTAGTGTTTAACGTCCCGTCGACAACGAGGTCATTAGAGACGGAGCGCAAGCTCGGGGTCAGGGAAGGATTGGGAAGGAAATCGGCCGTGCCCTTTCAAAGGAACCATCCCGGCATTTGCCTGAAACGATTTAGGGAAATCACGGAAAACCTAAATCAGGATGGCTGGAGACGGGATTGAACCGTCGTCCTCCCGAATGCGAGTCCAGTGTGCTAACCACTGCGCCACCTCGCTCGGTACATGTAAAATAATAGTGTACACACAGCTTAAATTTTAACACGAATACTTAGAACATATTTATTAAAATGTAACTTGGGCAATCTTGCAAATTACTAGACTAGAGAACCTTGAAGAGCGAACCACGAAATTATTCAAATGCCCATTGGCTTGTAAGATGGGCTTTTAGGGCATATAAAGTTACAACTTTGTAGAATCACAAATGTGTAATAACAGAAGTAAGGCCCAAGTTTGTAAGGCCGAAGTTTAACCACGAACAGTGGAACCGACTGAGGGACGTAATACTTAACTTCGAACCAAGACGTGGCTCCGTTTGCAACCCCACGTCGAGTAGGCCACCGAAGTGTGAACCATGCAAACGCTACCGAAGAGGAACACACGAGCTCAGGCGAAGTCCACCGCCCGTAAGCCAAACTAGTAATCTAAAGGGAAACCCTGAGCTTAGATTGCCCACTGCCTCAGCTCACTGAAACACAGACAACACCCGACAATAGGAAGCCAAAAATACTTTTTTCAAGATTGACCAGTAAATTAACACTATAAAATCAAGGCTCAACAACACTAACTTCACTCGCAAATCCTTTCTTAAATTGAAACAGTACCTGATAAACGCTAAGATTGGGAAATGAACTGACTCACGAGAACTTAATGACACACATATTGGCCACATTAAGTGGGCCTGCAAAGCTCAACACGGTAACCTTTAGAAATAAAAACTCAGTTTGCCCGCAGAGGACATATTGACATGGATTAACTGATATCGTAAGCAAATTAAACACTTGCTAATAACAGCCAGTGAAATAAAATTCTGCAAGTACATCAATATTATGCGGAAGCAGAGCACACGCTGAATAAGAGGCATCAAATGAAATCGAATACACATAACATCACGTGTCCGGCAACATCTTACTGTACTAATAGCGGTCGCAATCACAGTTAACTAAGCTCTCTTAGTAATTAGAGTACTTAACTGGATGTCTTGATGCCGGAGGGATTCTGCGAAGATGCCAGACCATCACTTCGCAAGACCGTAACAGCGTGTCCCTCCAAGGAAGCGGGCACATCCACAGCTCACAAGGTTTCCGAAGACTGACAGTCAGTAGCGAGCCAGTGGGTGCGTTGCACCTTCCATCGAGCTACGGACCCCCTTGAAGATGTTTCCCGCAGTCGGAGACGAAACGTTGGGAATGGACACAGAATTCATCAGCCGACCACGGCATAACAGCCCGGATAATAATAATGGACATGGTATTTCCGGCCGTGAAAGTCTCCATTTTAGCATCAGGATGTAGGTTGCAGTAGGTACTGGGAGATGAAAAAGCTTGCACAGGATAGAGTAGCATGGAGAGCTGCATCAAACCAGTCTCAGGACTGAAGACCACAACAACAACAGCCTCGACCTTTTCAGTTAAGTCGGCTACTTTCTTACCGACTTCATTAACTAACTCATTTAACGCATTCATCATTCTCAGAAGAGTCTGGTAATACGTCTTTAGTTCCCTGCGCATACCTCCAACTTTATGCACAATAGCCTGAAATTTCGCATCCGTGTACAGGCGAATGTTCTGTCTGTGTACACCCATTCTCTCGGGTTGAGAGCTAGACATACGCGCGAATCTGTCCATGGTGCAGTGTATACTGATGTACTATCCTCTCTTACCGTGCTATATATGCAGAAACTCTCGAAAGTTTCGCCTGTACCTACCATCACTCAGTTTTCTAGTTATATCAATAACCAGAAACCCATACTGTGAATGATTCCAGCAATCAGCACATATCTTTACAAAATCATTGAACATGTAATCATTGAACGACATGTCAGTTCCGACATGTGCCTGGTAAATGTGTTTTAAATTCAGATTGTCTTGCTTGAAGGCTATAATTAGGTTTGCATTAACCCTAACCAACTGTTTCGGGATTCTTGAATATGTTTGGCTTAGATAAAATACATCAGTACCCATATGACAACAGAAAAAGAAATATTTTAGAATTTGGTCTTGGTTTTCCATAGCAACATCATCAAATATGAAGACAGTGTTTGGCTTTGCCTTTCTAGGTGGAGGGATATTACCGCTTTCACCGAATGTCGTGTATGTAACACCATCTACACCGCACAATATCTCAATAGCTGTTTTTGGGTTAAAACAGTGTTTTTGAGAATACAAAACATGTTCAAATCGGACTCCATCTACATGTGTTACCAGCGTCATAAGGACATCAGTCTTTCCGCAATTGGATGGACCTACAATAATGGCTCGTATATTATCAGAAAGGAGAATTCCATTCTTCTTCTTCTTCAGGTCTTCTTTTGCATCTTCACACGACCAGTCACCGACAACAAAGTCCTTGTGACGAGGATGTTTCACTCATCCTGCCATGATACTAACTACGCCAGGTAGTGACAAGTAGGTGGCATATATAGAAAGATACACTTAAAGGGGCAGTAATAGTACGTATAGCCAGTATAGCTCAGTCCAGATTCACTGATCTGGAGGCGTAGCATAGCACTGTGCTCAATTGTATCCAGCCACCTCCGCATTTGGGGAGCGTTTTCTCAGTTTTCTTTATGTTTGTGTATATACATGTGTCGTGGAAGTCAATGCATCGCAGCATTTGCAGTTGATAAAACCATGCGAGGAAAAATTAAGTTGGGCTTAGGAGTGATGAATTTCAAGCGAATTGTGAATGCTGCACGTTGTGCACTAAGCAAGGAGGAAAGGGTGGGAAGCAGAGCTGTTTGAAGAACTGTATCCTGAAAGTGATGTATGCAGCTAAAAACGCACTGAAGCAGAAAGATACTGGAAGAAGAAGAATAGGAGGAGGATCGGCTAAAGCACCTCGAGCTCTACCAATACCCAAGACGTCTGACGGTTTTCTTCCATTTCTCATCCCGACCTTCTCCGCGTTCTCGGCGGTAGGTTCCCTCGCTGGTGGTGCTGCAGTTATCGTTCGAACAGTCAAGAACTCGCAAAATTCCCAAGCGCAGTTGGAAGAGGTAAGAAGACAACCATATGATGGAAGCCGCAGCCATTGGAAAAGGACTATACTTGAAAATGTACAGGAAAGGGCTTTGTCTATTCACAAAGAAAAAGAAGCCCATTAGCGGTAATACCAGATCCACCACTCACAAATACTGATCTTCTTAAGTTTGTTAGAAACAAATTCAACATACCAATACAATTACATACTATTACATCTAAGGCAGGAGGGGTGTACAGAATAAAACAAGTGCACACAAACCACAGCATGTCAGTTCACTACAGAACATCAAAGAGATAACATGTGTGAACTATGAGTTTCTTAAATCAGTTGGCTTGAAATCGTGCAATGACTTCCTTACTCAATATAACCAGTCCGGTAGAGTATGATGAGAGAATTATACGCCAGGAATACTTCTCTCATAAACCTTATGCTTCAACCACATTTAACGAGAACGATGACATTAGGATTGTCATCCAGCACCAAGATGCACTCACACTTCCATGCAAGAGTTTCAGATATCTAGAGGGATCATTCAAGAAAACCGACGGTAGCGATACAGTGGAATGCAAGTCTTTTAGACTAAACACCATCTGCTGCATTTTGTTATCGTTCAGTACGAAGCTATTTGCTTTAAACCAATAGGATGCTTGAGCCATCATCTCTTTAACACAAGATTTTAGGCTACTGAAATAATTACTACAATGAAGGAAAGTTGTATGTTCTGCATATAGTACAGTCATGGACTTGATGAATGATGGCAGATCATTAATCATTATTAGAAACATGCAAGGCCCCAGTACAGATCCCTGTGGTACACCTATTTTAACTAATTCAATACTGCTTCTTTTCATTACACACACCCGATTTTCTATTTACTTTAGCACCTATGTCTGATACTAAAGACTGTGAACTCGTTATTTTCCCTACATCCTCTTCTCGAGCTACTTTCACTTTTTCAGCTACCTTGTTCTATTGTGGGACCAACAGTCTCTACCAGTTCTGTTCGATCCTCCCTACTTCAGATTCGAAACGACTATATATGTCTCCTAACATTGTTTGTGCTTATTTATGTCTCCTAACTTTGTTTGGGCTTCCTCCATATCATGCTTCAGATTACCGATTTCGGTACTGAATGTTAATACTTCTGCTCCAGTTTTATCTACCTTTGTGTTAACAATTCCAATATTACCGTTAACAGTTTTAATTGCTTTATTCTGGTCATCCATTCTACTGATTAACAAACTGAACAAGTCTTTTACATTTCCGGAAATCACAGTTTGAAACTCCGGTTCTGTCTTAATAGCTTCCTCGTATCCGTCATCCGTCAATTTTTAGCAGCAGCGTCTGTGATGCTAGCCACCAAATTTTGAATGGTCCCGCTTCCTGGGTCGTTCATTGGTCGACCGATTGTTCCGCATTTGGTACAAACAAATTACTCGTTTCGCCTAATTTATTCATGTTGCCCAGTTTGCTGATTACTGTGAAATTTAAATGTGCGGCTTATTTCTGCCACTTACTGTTACTGTACTTGAGCGACTTTGTTTGTAGCAACAAGTTATTATTCGCTACAAAACTGCACAATGCAAATTCGTGCCCAGAACAATACCAAACTGATATTGTCCTGTCACCTGCGTCACCACGTGTAACCTCCCCCTTACTAATCGGCCTATCCTGCTTGAGATATAAAATATGACCGTGGATCGCGTGTATACCTACTGGAATTTTTCTAATTGGATAAGGCTATCTTTCTCGAAGAAGTAATACCGACAAGTAGGGGGAAAGTGTACAACCGATATTTCTGATGGAAAAGTCTACTAAAATTAAAAAGTAATTAAACCGAACAGGGCTACAATTTGGAAAAATGAAAGTTATTTTGTGCATTCACTCACGAACAACTCCGGACGGAAAAGGGGTACCACTGAACATGAATCCAAAAGTTACACTAATGAACGAAAAGGAAATAATTACGGTCACCATCCCACTAGGGCGATTTACATCCAAAATCCTGTACGAGATGATGGGAAAGAAAAACATTTGCAGATGAAATGAAGACATGTAATTAGAATTCTGATATCTAAACAAAGTAAACCCTGCAATATTATTAGTGTGTGTCAATGCTGTAAGACTTGTAAGTTCAATTTGCTAGAACACTGCCTGTCGACGAGATCCTTCAGGATTTCCAGGCAGAATAGAGAGACGTGTAACTCAAGGAACATTAATGTGCAACGTCGATATAAGACTCGTTAACAGGTGTGGAGCTGCTCCTAAACATGTACGCCCTCGCCACACACAGACGAGGGTGAGCAGTGGTCACAGTGCAGTAAAAATAAACTCTTACCTACATACAAATGATCGGTGTCACTACACCAACCTCGCTACGCTATGAAAAATGCGAGCTTAGACATTCAGCAGTGTCCGTTGATAATCACATTCTCCAAAGACCAATTAACCTTCCACCAACGTGATTGAAATTCCGAACAACAAACTAAGAATGACTGTTGGAAAACATACTGCACATGCCTGATAACAGTACAACAGTACAATCATCAATGACGAAATGCTGTGCGTCTTTGTCGACGCTACCGACACCGGACCGCAGGCGGTGACTCCTGGAGTGGAAACCGACAGCGACGTCCATCACCTCTCCTGCTTGTCAAAATGGCTCAAATGACTCTAAGCACTAAAGGTACTTAACATCTGAGGTCATCAGAACTACTTAAGCCTAACTAACCTAAGCACATCACACACATCCATGCCCGAGGCAGGATTCGAACTTGCGGCCGTAGCAGCTACGTGGTTCCGGACTGAAGCACCTAGAACCGCTCGACCACAGCGGCCGGCTCCCGCTTGTCCCAGGGGAAGAGCCTTATTGGCTCCAAGTATCCACGGGAAAATCACTCAAAGGGAACTGATAAATGAGGGGAATCACCGACCTCTGGGTCCAGCCAGCTAATTTCTCTTGTCACCTGTGGCCAGGGCATCCAGAATACTGGGGTTGCAACGTGTCCGTAAAGAAGCGATACCTGAGCAGCGGCCGACACTGGCGTCTGCGCCTGCAGTCGCCAGAGACCGTTTGGATGAGGCTACCACAGTGTCACGAGTCCGAAACTGTAACGATAAAAGAATTCTAATACTAACCTTGTTACACGTCTTTGAATTGCTGGATTTGTCCATACAGTCTTATTAAAAAGTGCAATACTTGGTAATAATAACGCGCTCTACTCATTTTAATTACAATAATATCATTAGGTGTGTAGTACTGGACGTTAAGATTTTACTAGGAATTGTAATAGTAATTTTCGCCTCACAAACATTAATATACGCTCAATAGTAAACGCCTGATGGCCTAAAGTTATCGAACAATTGTAAAGTAAAAGAAATGAACCATCGCATAGCACCGACAGAGTCTATTATTCTTTATCTTTGCCGTTCTTGCGAGGTGCCTGTATATCTCTATGTACATGTATCGATTAACGGTATAAGAAAGAATTCTGTTGTTTCAAGGCAAATGAGGCTTTTGGCGCCTCACCTTTTATTGTTTGTATTCTATGAAAGGCGGACGCGGACTTGCTGCGTTCCGCAACTGTATTTTATATTTTATGTGAAAATATTGAGTGAATATGCTAAATGTTATTTTTTTTTTTTCAATCAGAAAACATGTAGTTTCTTGTAACTCATTACGAACAGACAGCATCAAGAGGACATTTTGAGTGTTATGTATAAAGTATTTAACCACAATGGTCATCTATTGTAATTTAATATGAAAAGTTCATCACCAGAAATTACGATCACGCTGATGGACCGAACGAAGCATGAGGCAGAAGGAACATTATCGATTTCCTATTATTTCTGAGCCAATTTTTTTTTAAATTGTGTAGTGTTGCATTTCTTTTAAAGTCCATAAATCTTCTGGTCCCTTAGTGTTGTTCCGGGTATGACTACATCGCGAATATAAAAATGAACAGAAATGATAATGTTTCTCTCGTTCAGGTATTTAATGCTCAACGTATGTTATTATAATAGTGTAATCAATCCCTGATTCTGTTGCCAAGTGGCCCACCAAAATATCCACTTTTTCGACATTAAAAAAAAAACAATTCTTTTTATTTTCGTCCCCCAAGAGCAACGCTACAGAATCCATCTCTCGCCATGAGCATAAAATAGTATAAATACAGCCGCATTTGAAAGGTACGACCCGAAAGTTTTGTCATGTTGCGCCTGTACCCTTATGTTTTATGCTCCTCATCAACTTAACTTTGTTTGACCAGTGAGGATCTAACGCAAAATATTATGTAGCTGTTTATAATTTTTATATGTTTACCGTGGAAAGCGATTGCGCAAAATCATGCTGTTGGCATGTGCTCGTAATTAGTTATGCAAATTCGTGATGTTGGTGTACTTTCGTATAGAAATGCACATTACTTTATCAAAATATGTGTCTTTCCTTATTGACATCGGGCCACTACTTTAATAAATGTACACCGCTAAGTGTTCGATTTTGGTGTGCAGAGTGGCACTATGTGCGAGTCGGCGGGGGTGGCCGAGAGGTTCTAGGCGCTACAATCTGGAACCGCGCGACCGCTACGGTCGCAGGTTCGAATCGTGCCTCGGGCATGGATGTGTGTGATGTCCTTAGGTTAGTTAAGTTTAAGTAGTTCTAAGTTCTAGGGGACTGATGACCTCAGAAGTTAAGTCCCATAGCGCTCAGAGCCACTTGAACCATTTGAACTATGTGCGAGGGGCGATCAGTAACTATGGCAACACATTTTTTCTCTGAAAGCAGGTTGGTTTTATTCACGATTCCAATAACCACACTACTCGTCATGCTTTTGGCTACAAAACCCCATTTTTCAACATAATCTCCGGTAAATGTTACCCCACCTCACTGGGAGGGCCCGTATGGCCGCATGCTATTACTCTACTTGTCTACGTCGGAGACAACGTTTTGCTGCACCTGTAATCTCCCCGTCATCCATGTAGTACTTGTCACAGGGCGAATCCTTCGTTGGACCACACGGTGGAAGTCAGAAAGTGAGATATCCTCGCTGTAGGGGGATAAGGAAGAACATTACAATGAAGTTTTGTGAGCTGTACTCGGGTGTGCAGGCTTCTGTGACGCCTTACGTTGTGATGGAGAATGAGAAGTTGCTTTGCATTTTTGTGGTGACGAACACACTTGAAGTCTTTTCTTCAGTTTCGTGAGGGTAGCACAGTACACTTCAGAGTTGATCATTGCATCGTAAGGGAGGACATCAAACATAACAATCCCGAAGACCGTCGCCATGACATTACCAGCTGAGGGTGAGGGTTTGAACTTTTTTTTCGCAGGAGATGCCACTCCACGGATGGCTGTTTTGTTTCCGGTTCGAAGAGATGAACGCAGATTTCATCGCCCGTGACAATGTTCGGCAATAAACTAATAGCCTCGTAACGCGCATCCAACTCCTTCGTTGCTCTTTACGGTCTTCTGTTCGACGGCGAGGAACCCAGCGGGTACGCACATTGGAGTACACCAGCTGGTGGACGAGTGGGTCAACACTACCAACAAAGATGTCCAGTTGGGCACTGAGGTATTTGATTGTGCTCCGTCGATCACCTCGAATGGGAGTGTCCGCAGTTCCAACGCTGTAGGTGTCACAGCTGTGCGCGGCCTGCCGGCATGCGGCAGACCGGACAGGGTTGCGCAACATTGTTGCGATGATGGCAGACACCTCGCCCAACGACTCGCCGTGCTTCTGTTCACTGCCAGGTCTCCGTAGGCATTGTGGAAGCGCCTATGAATAACTGCGATACTCAGGTTTTCCGTCAAAAGAAACTCGATAACAGCGCTCTGCTTGGAACCCACCCCATTACAGACGCCGTTTTGAAGGCTGGCTACGTATTGCGCCGACACCTATCGGGACTTCAAAAAAGTATAGGAGCTGAAACGGGAATATTCCTCGATGTCACACAACAAATTCCGCATATTTTCAACCGAAATTGGCCGAGGAAAAAAAAATGTTGCATTACTTGTTGAAAGCTCCTCGTATGTTGCTTGTCGTTGCTGGACTTAGCGCTCCCCACCACATGGCTCTGGCTGTGTATCCACATCACGGCACATGCAGTATAGCGAAAGTTCAATCACGTGACTGGAAGTGTTGCCATCATGCTCTTTACCCCATGATTATTTTTTGCTACTGCACTCAACAATCATAAATCATTTGCTGTTCGTGTTCATACTGTCATGCTATGACGCACTCCAGTGTTTGTCCTACACTTTTACGAACGCTAAAGTAAACTGACGTGAGGTCTAAACCGGCATCTGCAGGAGAATTAAAGTAAATACTGTGGACTTGTGTGGTTGCGCACACATCCCATGTAATGAGGTCCGATAATCGATTTTAAACCTACGCTCTGTACTATAATTATTGAACCTGGAAACTGATTACATGAGCCAACAAACAGTGATGCTTACAGTTCTGCTGTGGTCTGTATGTAGGCTGGATTCATTCGTCATAAGCAAACCAATATGGCGTACGATATGTACAGTATTTAATAATCACTTTCTGAATATAGCAGGTGAACTAAATAGAAACCTAGTCCCAACAGGGAATCATATAGCGCTCGTAGAAAAAAGTGTTCCGAGACTGTTACCTGAAATGCTCCTCCATGATACTTACAAGAGGGAGATTGAGTTAGTAATTAAATCACTAAAGACCAAGAACTCTCATGGATATGACGGGGTATCTAGCAGAATACTGAAGTATTGTTCCATGTTAGCCCATTACTTAGCCATATCTGTAACTTTTCCTTTAGGAGTGGTCGGTTTCCGACCGATTAAAGTACTCGGTAGTGAAGCCATTTTATAAATAGGGAGACAGGGATAATGTTGACATATTATAGACCTATTTCTATACCATCGGTGTTTGCTAAAGTTATCGAGAGGGTTGTATATACAAGGTTACTGGAGCATTTAAATTCACATAATTTGCTGTCAAATGTACAGTTTGGTTTTAGAAATGGTTTAACAACTGAAAATGCTATATTCTCTTTTCTCTGTGAGGTTTTAGACGGATTAAATAAAAGGCTTCTTTGATTTAACGAAGGCTTTTGACTGTGTTGACCACAAAATATTACTGCAGAAGTTGGACCATTATGGAGTAAGGGGAGTAGCTTACAATTGGTTCGCCTCTTACTTTAAGAACAGAAAGCAGAAGGTAATTGCCCGCAATATTGAGAGTGGTAGTGATGTTCAGTCCCAATGGGGCACTGTTAAGTGGGGCATTCCCCAAGGGTCAGTGCTGGGGCCACTGCTGTGTCTTATTTATATAAATTATATGCCTTCTAGTATTACAGGTGATTCAAAAATACTTCTGTTTGCTGATGACACCAGCTTGGTAGTGAAGGATCTTGTGTGTAATATTGAAACAGTATCAAATAATGTAGTTCATGAAATAAGTTCGTGGTTTGTGGAAAATAATTTGAAGCTAAATCACAGTAAGGCTCAGTTTTTACAGTTTCTAACTCACAATTCAGCAAGAACCGATATTTTGATCAGACAGAATGGGCATATTATAAGCGAGACGGAACAGTTCAAGTTCCTAGGCGTTCGGATAGATAGTAAGCTGTTGTGGAAAGCCCATTTTCAGGATCTTGTTCAGAAACTAAATGCTGCTTTATTTACCATTAGAACAGTGTCTAAAATAAGTGACAGTTCAACACGAAAAGTAGTCTACTTCGCATATTTTCATACGCTTATGTCATATGGTATTATTTTTTGAGGTAATTCTTCTGATTCAAAAAGGGTATTTTTGGCTCAAAAACGGGCTGTTCGAGCTATGTGTGGTGTAAGATAGAGAACCTCTTGTCGACCCCTATTCAATAGTCTGGGAATTATGACATTGCCCTCACAGTACATATTTTCTTTAATGTCGTTTGTTGGTAGCAATATTAGCTTATTCCCAAGAGTTAGCAGCTATCACTCAGTTAATACTAGGCAGAAATCAAATCTGCATATGGAATGCACTTCCTTGACTCTTGTGCAGAAAGGACTGCAGTATTCTGCCGCATCCATTTTCAATAAGCTACCACAAGAACTCAAAAATCTTAGCGGTAGCCCAAACACTTTTAAGTCTAAACTGAAGAGTTTCCTCATGGCTCACTCCTTCTATTCTGTCGAGGAGGTCCTGGAAGAGCTGAGAAATTAAGCAAAGTCCTTATATTTCATTTTATCTGTTTCTACTATCGTGTTATAATTTCATGTATGTAGGTATTAAAATCCATAGAGAAGAAATAAAAGCTTTGAGGTTCGCCGATGACATCGTAATTCTGTCAGAGACAGCAAAGGACTTGGAAGAGCAGTTGAACGGAATGGATAGTGTCTCGAAGGGGGGATATAGGATGAGCATCAACAAAGGCAAAACGAGGATAATGGAATGTAGTCGAATTAAGTCGGGTGATGCTGAGGGAATTAGATTAGGAAATGAGACACTTAAAGTAGTAAAGGAGTTTTGCTATTTGGGGAGCAAAATAACTGATGATGGACAATGTAGAGAGGATATAAAATGTAGACTGGCAATGGCAAGGAAAGCGTTTCTGAAGAAGAGAAATTTGTTAACATCGAGTATAGATTTAAGTGTCAGGAAGTCGTTTCTGAAAGTATTTGTATGGAGTGTAGCCATGTATGGAAGTGAAACATGGACGATAAATAGTTTAGACAAGAAGAGAATAGAAGCTTTTGAAATGTGGTGCTACAGAAGAATGCTGAAGTTTAGATGGGTAGATCACATAACTAATGTGGAGGTATTGAATAGAATTGGGGAGAAGAGATGTTTGTGGCACAACTTGACTAGAAAAAGGGATCGGTTGGTAGGACATGTTCTGAGGCATCAAGGGATCACCAATTTAGTATTGGAGGGCAGCGTGGAGGGTAAAAATCGGTGAGGGAGACCAAGAGATGAATACACTAAGCAGATTCAGAGGGATATAGGTTGCGGTAGGTACTGGGAGATGAAGAGGCTTGTACAGTATAGAGTAGCATGGAGAGCTGCATCAAACCAGTCTCAGGACTGAAGACCACAACAACAACAACGACTCGTTCCATGACCATGGAGACTTCTCCTTAATTTGGTCCCACGGAACAATAAATAAATAAATAAATAAAAATAAATATCTTCCCAGAGTTCTTTTTTTGCGTCAAGAACATGAAAAATTCTAGTGACCATAAATATGAGAATGGAGAGGCCAACAATACATCTCGATAGTGTCTGACTGCTTTGCTGGCAGAGGTATGGAATAAATTATGCCTTTCTGATACGTAAAGGATACAGCGTGCTTTTGGCAGACTTAGACCATTACCTATAAAAGTTTTCGTGTATATAATCCTAAGGCCGTTCAGCAACTTGCCTACTGGGATAGTAACTCTGTATGAGATGTTGTTGATCATGACATCTTTTTACAGTTATGACTCCTCAAATTGGAAAACGTGTTATATTTTTAGTTGGATGTGTACGTGCTCTGGAAGACTGTAGTTTGAATGGATTATTCTGTAATGACAGGATGTAATACCTCGATACTATACTTTAAAAGAGACAATCAGGACCTATAATAGTTTATTAATCTATGAGCCGTACGCCTATAATTTTAACGTGGAAATCAATTACACAAATACAACGATACTGGTAGCTATTTTGTACGTAATCTGATAGTGGAATTCAGAGTTAGTTCGCCTGAGGGCTGAAATCATCTCGTCTGCCCACGTCTGCCTATTTTGTACGTAATCTGATGGTGGAATTCAGAGTTAGTTCGCCTGAGGGCTGAAATCATATCGTCTGCCCACGTCACTCCCTACAGAACCAAGACTGGCAAAATAGCTCTATTATTATGGCAGAAACATTGTTTTTCCGGATGTTTCATGGTTCCAATAAGCCATGCTATTATCAGTATGGTGTTGTAAATAAATACCCACGAGTGGTCTTGGAATCAAAAATTATTTACCACATACGTAAGATGTTTAGCATTTTCGTGGTTTGTTACGACAAAATACGAGATTTGATCGATAGTCTGGGACAGGTACCATCTATAATTATCGCGAGAACTACTGTTGTAGAAGCCTATTTTACTGATGGTTGAGTACTTGCATACGTATAATTCTGAACAAATGTTAGACGCAGATTCGTCATGTTTTTTAAGTGCTTATCTGAACTCCAGGTCGCTTATGCTTATCAGAGGATCACGTGAACATGATTTCTCTCTTCAGATGGCTCATGGTATGGATCTTGTGCCACTGACAAAAAAAACGATTTTGAAAGCAACACGTCCACCGACTCCTAATTTCTCTAATCTTGCGCGAAATTTACACTGGCTACAGATGTCACTTGCCAACAGTGTTTTTCGCGAAGAGATTACATGATGCTAGTGTATTGATTGGTACCAAGTCCAGCGTTACGTTATTGGTTTCTTCCTTTCTTTTTTTTTATTTTTTAGGATAAAGTCTTCTAGATAGTAAGTTGTGTGTTACAAACGATTCGTTGCTGTGAAGTGTGGTGAGCAAGTTATAAGACCACATTGCGGGATTTCCTCGTTAGTCTGAGACCCCTACCACATTGGCTTGGTAGGTGTGGAATTTATCATGTATCATGCACCATATGTTTAATGTATGATGCACGAACAAATTATCCAGCAGAGTCGTATGTGAGGAATACATTACAAGCAAGGATTATGAGCATTTCTTCAAATGAGTTGTCGCATTTACTGTCATAGAAGAGAACGAAAAATACTTTTTATAGTCTGCTCCTCTCTCACAAGAATCAAATAGTGAATTTGACTCCGATATTACCTCATTTTGCGATTTATATTCGACGACAATACTTACGGCATGATGTCGTAGCTGTAACAATGCATGGGAACCGGGCGAGAAGGGGACTCGTCGTAAAATCTTCAAGTGCGTCAGTATACACATGGTGATAATATTGCAACCAATACAAATAGCATGTGTTTTGCTACTAAGTATTGCATTTTTGTTAGTAGGTCTGTATGGATAAATCCAGCAATTCAAAGACGTGTAACAAGGTTAATATTATAATGCTTTTGTCGTTACAGGTTTCACCTCCCAACACTGTGGTAGCCTCATCCAAACGGTCTCTGGCGACTGCGGGCGCCGACGCTAGAGTGGGGCGCTGCTCAGGTATTACGAATACGTTGCCACCTCAGTATTCTGGCTGCCCTGACCACAGATGAGAAGGGAAATTAGCTGGCCGGACCACAGGTCGGTGATTTCCCTCATTTATCAGTTTCCGTTCGGTGATTTTCCAGTGGATACTTGGAGCCAATGAGAAGGCTCTTCCCCTGAGACAAGCAGGAGCGGTGATGGACGTCGCTGTCGGTTTCCACTCCAGGAGTCACCGCCTGCGGTCCGGTGTCGGTAGCGTCGACAAAGACGCACAGCATTTCGTCATTGATGATTGTACTGTTGTACTGTTATCAGGCCTGTGCAGTATGTTTTTCCAGCAGTCACTGGTCGTGTGTTGTTCCGAATTTCAATTACGTTGGTGGAAGGTTAATTGGTCTTTGGACAATGTGTTTATCAACGGACACTGCTGAATGTCTAAGATCGCGTCTTTCATAGCGAAGAGAGATTGGTGTAGTGACACCCATAATTTGTATGTAGGTAAGAGTTTATTTTTACTGCACTGTGGCCACTGCTCACCCTCGTCTGTGTGTGGCGAGGGCGTACATGTTTAGGAGTAGCTCCACACCTGTTAACGAGTCTTATATCGACGTTGCACATTAATGTTCCTTGAGTTACACGTCTCTCTATTCTGCCTGGAAATCCTTAAGGATCTCGTCGACAGTCAGTGTTCTAGCAAATTGTACTTACAACTCTTACAGCATTGACACACACTAATAATATTGCAGGGTTTACTTTGTTTAGATATCGGAATTATAATTAGATGTCTTCATTCCATCTGCAAGTACTGCCTGGTTGTAAGCGGCGTCACCCATGCTATCTCTGGAATGCAAGATAGTTGGGGGAGGAGGGTGATTTTTCATTTGTTTGGTATAGAGAGAAAGAGTGGAGAGGAGGGAAATGCTGGACACTTAATCTGCTGGCAACGTCTATTCGTGAATGGGTCCACAGTTTTCCTCTGGCGAGCGCGTACCTCTCTGCGAGTTACGACTGGCTTGCATAGGTGGTGGTGCCGTCTCAAACATGGTTCAAATGGCTCTGAGCACTATGGGACTTAACTTCTGTGGTCATCAGTCCCCTAGAACTTAGAACTACTTAAACCTAACTAACCTAAGGACATCACACACATCAATGCCCGAGGCAGGATTCGAACCTGCGACCGTAGCGGTCTCGCGATTCCAGACTGTAGCGCCTAGAACCGCTCGGCCACCCCGGCCGGCGGTGCTGCTTCCCTGAATGACAGATTCATTTGTGCCATCCACGACATTGGAGGTGACTACGCACACATTGTGTACATTCCTCTACCATGTCTGGGAAGAAGTTGTGGGTAGTGTTGGGCAAGCATCATGTTTGGATCTGTTTGCCGTTATTACCCAAGGCAGGAGATCCCTGACTAGAACTAATACAGGAGCAGTGTCAGCCACCACGACGGAGATAATAACACGTACAATTACTGGTCTTCTCTAGGCCATTGCTAGCGTCGTGTTTGCAGTTACACCTTATACGTTTAACTTCGAGGGTTTGGATGTCCTACAGGCTTTATCAACTCTGTCTCTAAGTGGGTATTTTGTAGCGCAGGAGGAGGATGGGGTGCTTCACACTCATTTGGCCCAGAGGGAAGGGTGGGAAGGGATGGGTTGGTTGGTCGGTTTGGGGGAGGGGACCAAACAGCAGGGTCATCGATCCCATCGGATTAAGGTAGGATGGGGAAGGAAATCGGCCTGCCCTTTCAAAGGAACACCCCAGACCGACTCCCAAGTGTGGTTGTATCAATAACATAAGGAACCAGAAGTCATAAAACAGCTACCTGTCACTATCTACTCTCATTTTCTTTACGTTACACCCCATTTGCTACTTTCAGGTCCTAAAGAACCTACGACCTTTTCTCCCCTAACGCTGTTCGGAATGCAGCTTCTCCTCTTTTTTTTTATATAGTGAATGTGCTCTACTTCATTTTAAAGACCTCAGTCAATCAAACACTTTTAATACATTTAGAACCACATGTAATCTGTTCCTGCTTTTAAATTGTGTTACACCATGTTCAAGTATTTTAAAAACGTGTGAGTGAAGAGCAGGATGTTTGTACGGCCAACAGCTCGATCCCCGCTCTTATGGGGTGAGGTGATGAAATGAAATGGAAGCATTTTCCTATTACTCCCGAACAGGAATCAAATACGTTACTTACAGGGAGAAACGAATATCTGATAAATCAGCCCTGACTATGACAAAATCTTCACCGCAAGGTACATATCTAATCAGAGAGGAACCCAAATTCCACTTATTTTTGTGTATTAGACCGGTACAATGTTACTGAATTACGAAAGACACCTTGTGAAGAACTGCGTAGTGCTGCTTTATCCCACATAGCCATAGCAGACAATATCACGAGATCGGTAATACCCACCAATTGTCCAAACATGTGGTCTGTCTGACAGAAGATGTTTCGCGACGACATGCAGCCATTATCAAGTTCTATAAAACATGGAAAACATGGAAATCATTACTTCACATTATTACACATAAAATTATAAAATGAATTTAATTTCTCTCTACATTTTCGTCTAGTATTAAATACCTTAACTTTAATATGCCATTAGGCAGAGCCAAAACAATAAGCAAGCAGAAAACATGCATTCTCAACGTAGAAGATTCTCCACTATACATATCATGCTATAATGTTCATAATCCTCGGTGACGCTTAACACCCTCTCAGAGCTCTGTTTCCTAACGAAAGTCACCGAGCGAGGTGGCGCAGTGGTTAGACACTGGACTCGCATTCGGGAGGACGACGGTTCATCCCGCGTCCGGCCATCCTGATTGAGGTTTCCCATGATTTCCTTAAATCGCTCCTGGCAAATGCCGGGATGGTTCATTTCAAAGGGCACGGCCGACTTCCTTCCACATTCTTCCCTAATCCGATGAGACCGATGACCTCGCTGTTTGGTCTCCTTCCCCAAAAAACAACCCAACCCCTAACGAAAGTCAACTTTTTTTTCTCTCTCTCTCTGTCGTCAGTCTTCTGAGTGGTTTGACGCTGCGGCACGCCATGGTTTCCTCTTCTGTTCCAACCCCTTCATCTCAGAGTAGCACTTGCACTCTGCGTCCTGAATTATTATTCCCTGATGTCCAACACACGTCCTGTTATCCTGTCCCTTCTTCTTGTCAGTGTTTTCCGTATCTTTATTTCTTCGCGTATTCTTCGAAGTACCTGCTAACTCCTTATACTATTGACACTTAATTCTCAAAATTCTCCTGCATTACCACATCACAAACGCTTCGACTCTCTTCTCCTCCGGTTTTCCCACTGCCCGTGATTCAGTACCATACAATCCGCTCTCGAAACGCGCAGTACGTTCTCACAAATTTCTTCCTCAAATTAAGGACTTTGTTTGATACCGGTAGAGTTCTCTTGAACAGGAATGCCCTCTTTGCTTGTTATAGCCCACTTTCTATGTTCTCCTTGGTTTGTCCGTCATAAGTTATTTTGCTTCCCAGGAAGCACAATTTCTTAACGTCGTCTACTTCGTGATCACAAACTCTGACGTTAAGTTTCTCGCTCTTCCGTTTCTTCTACTTCCCGTATCTTTTCCTTTTTCCAGTTTACCCTCATTTCACATTCTGCACTCATTAGATTCTTCATTCCCTTTACTGTTCCTGAAGCCTTCTTCACTTTCACTGAGGATAGCAATATCATCAGCGGGTCTTAACATAGATATTCTTTAACACTGAATTGTAGTCCCATTCTTGAACCTTTTTTTAATTTTCGTCACTGCTTCTTCGATGTGTAGACAGAACAATATGGGCGAAAGATTGCATCCAATTCTTATGTCCTTTTTAATCGGCCTCTTTGTTCTTCGTCTTCCAAACTTATTCTTCCCCCTCGGTCCTTGTACATATTATATTTTTCCCGTCTTTGTCTACAAAAAACTAAACTGCTCCGGAACAGTCCATGAAGGTCCAACGCTACTGACCGGCCGCCGTGTCATCCTCAGATCATAGGCGTCACTGGATGCGGATACGGAGGGGCACGGGGTCAGCACACCGCTCTCCCTGCCGTACGTCGGTTTCCGAGACCGGAGCCGCTAGTTTTCGATCAAAGGGCTGAGTGCACCCTGCTTGCCAACAGCGGTCAGCAGACCGGATGGTCACCCATCCAAGTGCTAGCCCAGCCCGACAGCGCTTAACTTCGGTGATCTGACGGGAACCTGTGTTACCACTGCGGCAGGCCCGTTGGCGCCTTTGTCTGTAGGTTAGCCCTACTTTTCTCAGAATTTGGAACGCTTTGCGCCATTCGATATTGCCCTGGTAGAGTTTGAAAGCGGCCTCATTGTGGATCTTCATTTGGCCGACCGGTCAGATCATCAGTATCCAGATTTGTGGGGCATTCGGATGTGGCAGTGGCCCGATGTTAGACTGCATATTGACTCGAGGGCACACGTACTCGTCAGCAGTTTTCTGGTCGACCATATGTGACGGCCACAAGGGAGGATCATCATACTGTGCACCACACACATCGCAGCACTGTCATATCAGCACCTGTCATACGGAAACAAGTAACAGACTCCCTGCAACGTTCTGCCTCATCCTGCGCTGTTGGTTGGAGTCTAACAGCAGCTGGACAGTGGAATTACCGTCCGACGTATGGGCTACTGTTAACGCCACAACACAGACGGCTGCGTCTGGTGTGGTGGAGTAGGCCACCAGGGCCGACAGAAATAAAACAAGCGGACAAGGAAGAGAAGGTTCCGCTCGTGCGGATACCGTATGTGAAGGCCGTCAGTGAACGTCTAGGCAACGTCCTCCGCCGACAAGGTTTGAAACCGATTTCCGCAGCAGCCACAGGATCTATAATATGGAAGGTTCCACTTAGGGTGCAGTCAACAAGCTAAATACTGCAGGAGTACATGAACTATGTTGTGAGTGCGGAGCTACATAGGGGAAACAGGTAGTCCAGTTGGCACACGAATAGCGTAACATGACCGCTATGTGCGAATAGCACAGCGTAATAAATCAGCCATAGCACAACGCCACCGTGGCTGTGGACAGCATGTCTTGTTCCAGGAAGCCCTCGTGCTGGCGAAAGAGTCGTGGAAGCGGCAACGCAAAATTCGAGAGCCGACTGAAATTGTCGAGCAGCCGGACCACGTCAACACAGAGGTCGGCTATACTCTTCTGGCGTCCTGCCTGCCGGATGTCACAGACCACGCGCCGCGTGCGGTCGGGGGGCAGCAGCCACACCGGACACAGACCATAGAGTATGCACAGGGCGACTCAAGAAAACATGGACAAACTGACGTGGCACATGGGGCCTCTAAGAGCGATCAATAATCAAATACTGAAGCGCCAAAGAAACTAGTATAGGTATGCGTATTCAAATACAGAGATATATAAACAGGAAGAATACGGAGCTGCTGTCGGCAACGCCCATATGAGACAACAAGTGTCTGGCCCAGTTGTTGGATCGGTTACTGCTGCTACAATGGCAGATTATCAAGATTTAAGTGAGTTTGAACATGGTACTATAGTCGGTGCAAAAGCAATGGGACACAGCATCTCAGGAGTAGCGATGAAGTGGGGATTTTCCCGTACTACCATTTCACGAGTGTACCGTGAATATCAGGAATCCGGTAAAACGTCAAATCCGACATCGCTGCTGCCCGAAAAGGACCCTGTAAGAACAGGACCAACGGCGACTGAAGAGAATCGATCAACGTGAAGGAATGCAACCCTTCCGCAAATTGCTGCAGATTTCAATGCTGGGCCATCAACAAGTGTCAGCGTGCGAACCAGTCAACGAAACATCATCCATATGGGCTTTCGGAGCCAAAGGACCACTTGTGTACACTGCACGACACAAAACTTTACGCCCCAACTGGGCCCGTCAACACCGACTGTTGATGACTGGAAACACGCTGCCTGGTCGGACGCACTAGTTTCGTTTCAAGTTGTATCGATCGGATGGACATGTACGGCTATGGAGACAACCTCATAAATCCATGGAGCCTGCATGTCCACAAGGGGACTATTCAAGCTGGTGGAGGCTCTCTAATGGTGTGGGGCGTGTGCTGTTGGAGTGATATGGGACCCCGGATACGTTTAGATACTAGTCTGGCAGGTGATACGTACGTAAGCATCCTGTCTGATCACCTGCATCCATTCATGTGCATTGTGCATTCCCATGGACTTGGGCAATTCTAGCAGGAGAATGCGATACCCCACACGTCCAAAATTTGTACAGAGTGGCTCAAGGAACGCTATTCTGAGCTTAAACACTTCCGATGGCCACCAAACTCCCCAGACAGGAACCTTATTGAGCATATCAGGGACGCCTTGCAACATGCTGTTCACAAGAGAACTTCGCCCGTCGTACTTTTACGGGTTTATGGATAGTCCTGCAGGGTTCATGGGTGTCAATTGCTTCCAACACTACTTCAGACATTAGTCGATTCCATACCACGTCGTGCTGCGGCACTTCAGCTTGCTCGCGGGGGCCCTGGACGATATTTGGCAGGTGCACCAGTTCCTTTGGCTCTCCAGTGTAGGAACCGGGAGTCGCAAAAGCATCTGGGGCTACTAAATGGCGTTTCAGTTATTTAATCACACTCTAAAAATGGGCGCCCGCTACAGAAAGTGCTCAAAATTTTGTCCATATGCATCGAGACACGCCTGACATAGACACTGCATTGAACGGTGTGCCTTCTTATAGATGCTGGTGTATCCCGAAGACAGCCTGCTGCCGGAACAACTCCGTCCTCTGGGTCCTCCGGCGATGTAACAGATGTTTCATACACGAGTCCCTTCAGATACCCCACAGGAAAAAACTGACTGAGGACAGATCGGGTGATCGGGGTGGCCATGTCTCTTATCACGACCGATCCAGCGCCCGGGAAATGTTGCCTACAGATGTGCCTCCACCTGTACGCTGAAAAGCACGGGGATCCGTAGTGCTGAAATCGAATACGGTGACGAATAGGCACGGGAACATCGTTCAGCATGTCCGGCAGAACCTTTCGCAGGAATACAAGACAAGTGCAACCAACAAGTCGGTCCGCGAGAGCGTACGGCCCAAGTAGACAGTCTCCGAGGATGCCAGCCCACACGTTAAGGGTAAATTTGCGTTGTGATGCATGCGTACGTGTAGTATGTGGCATGTGACAACGCAGCCTCATCAGTGAAAAAGACCAGGTGTAAAGCTTGGGTCTGCAGAGGATTCCTGACGAAACAACCGCACAAATCCCGTGTTCTTGTTCTGTTCCCCTTGTTGGAATGCCGGGATGCGTTGGAGAAGAAACAGATGCGGTCCTTGGTCGTGTACGTGCGCCAGACGGAGGGTTGGGGGACATCAGTGGCGCAGGACAAACCGCGTGTACTCGTTGGTGGCGTACGCTGCACCCTTCCGAGAACTTTCTTCCGCCCCAACTGCCGTGTTGTTCATTTGCAGCCAGCATCCGGCTTGTGCACAAATGATGGGCGGTTTCGCATGGTGGGTGGCGAATAATGTCTGCCACGGCACAACACAATCGCACGGTTTCTCGTCAATTGCAGTTGGACGCACAATAAATCAAAACCATACGTGTAGCTAACTGTTACTCCCAACGCTTCCACGGCGAGAATGGCGGCAGTCTCCGTGCGCTCCGCCCGTGCATGTATAGCAACGGTCTCTCGTAACCGTACTGCCCTCTCGTGGCGTTTGTGACCCCCGGTTCCTACCGGATTATTGATCTGTGTTGTACGCCCTGTCCCACGTTAGCTTGTAAACGTTTTTTTTAATCACCCTGTATATACATAGAGTGGGCACAGCCTACTGCCGCATGTTCTCAACATCAAACCGTGCTAGTCACGTGGATTAGCGGCGATACTGTCAGTCTACGACTTGTGGTAATAGCGAAACTTGATTATACACGTATTCGCCTTTTTTATACAGGTTTCTTCAAGTTTCAGTTTCAGTAACAGCTATGGTACAGTATTCTCGTTGCTGCGGATGTGAAGAGAAGTATGTGAAAGGAGGACCAGTTACTTTTCGTAACTATGTACAATAAATGCATAATTGTAAATGTCAGATTGATTTGAGGCACTTAATATGTCGAAAAATATCGAGGCACGGCGTTACGAAGTCTTGTGTTGCAGAGATAATTCTCGCGATTTTATAGCCATGTGTTTACGAGCCAAGCGCTAGATAAATTTGCAAGTGTGTTTGAGTAAAGTGCCAGTTAGCGCTTACACATCGGTGCTTTGTTCATATGCAGATAAAAATTGTAGCCCTACATGACAGTCTGATTAATTTTCTCCAGTTTTTGCAAATTCTCAAATTCTTGTGTGTTCTAACAAGGGAAACTGCCCATCGCACCCTCTCAGATTCAGTGGTAGGAGAGTCCAGTGGACAGCCTGTCAGAAACTCACCACAGATCAAGCACGGAAACAGTAAGATGGTGTACTGGACTGCGAAAAGAAGCAAAATAGAAACAGTGAATAGTCCAAAGAAAAAGAAGTGCCATACAGAGAAGCCAGCAACACAAATGGCGTTCTGGTTACGTAACCAAGGTCACACGTTCTCTATATAAGCGGGCGGTGCACGCCACCGGAATCATTCCGCTGTGAGCTCTATCTGCAACAGCGTTGAAGCACTATGCCTCGTCGACGTGTGTATCGTCATCGCCGCCACCGCATGCCACTTTACAAACACATAATTAGCTTGGAAAATAAGCTTGGAGGAAATGGCACTGCACAATCTGTCATTCTCAATGGACCTATTTTGTTTTTTTATTACGGTGTTGGACTGCCAAGATGGCGAGCCGTCTTCAGACCTCCTTCGTGCCAATTTTTATCCATATTTGTGTGTGTGTCGTGGTGCAACGTCCGTCTGCAACAGCGAGGTGTAAGGTAGGGATCTAGAAGGACAGCTGATTCTGCACAACTACTCAGTTAGCAGCCGAAAGGAAGTGGCTTTCGAATGGGAACCCCAAACGTTTGATGACACTCGAATCCTCCACCGGGAAACACGTCTGGTGTGTCACAGACGGCATTCATGACAGAACGTCTGTCATATGATAATAAGGCACCTAATTTGTACGAATGGTGAGTGAGTGAGGTATGCCTCCTTACCCGATATAGGTGTTCGTATGAATCTGACTGTGACCACTCCGGAGGAAAGATGGAAACATAATAGTTTGTGACATAAGCTGCAACATATGAACGCAACAATTTCACAATCACGCAGTTTCTCTGTGCTCTGTCAAAACATATGTTCTTAACGTTTTTGCAGTTGCGTTCCGGTTTGGAAGTCTTGACTCATGACTTCCTTTGTTGTAACATAGTTCACACCAGTTTATTTGTTGCTTTCATTTCTGTGAGACGTCTATGTGGTATATCGCCTGCTCTCACTATTCATCACGTTTACTTGAGACAGTAACGTATTCTTACAACATGACTCATATTCTATAACCGAGTTTAAAAGATTGCACGAGGGAGTTTAAAACATAGCTCGTTCGCTTGGCAGTCCAACACCATGGCCACTTACGATGCCGTTGCTCCATCAGGCTGCTCACTGTTTTCACCGTTTCTGCTTTGCTTCTTTTCTTTCACAGTTCAGTGCGCCTTCTTCCTGATTCCATGTTTGATCGTGTTCAGTTTTTCACGGGCTATCCACTGGGTCATCTTACCACTAAATCTGAAGGGGTTTGACGGTGAGTTTCCCTTGTAAGTATTTCTGCATGAGACATTTCCGGCCGGCCGGGGTGGCCGAGTGGTTCTAGGCGCTACGGTCTGGAACCGCGCGACCGCTACGGTCGCAGATTCGCATCCTGCCTCGGGCATGGATGTGTGTGATGTCCTTAGGTTAGTGAGGTTTAAGTAGTTCTAAGTTCTAGGGGACTGATGACCTCAGAAGTTAAGCCCCATAGTGCCCAGAGCCATTTGAACCATTTTTGAGACATTTCCCTATACACTGTCATTGTAACGTAATTAATTAGAACAGATTCGACAATTTGAATCGTTACAATAGAACCGTAAAAAATATTGTTGGCTGTCACTCCTTATTCCGTTACCAAAAGATCGTAAATAAAGTGGAATTTGAGCTCTGGTACTATGGTGAAGAAGCACAATACCATTGCTTTTCACATCTTTAAGCTAACTACGGTTCCTGGTATCAAATTTTTAAGATGCCTGTAAAACGCGTATACCAAGTTTACAAAGTTTCACGGTACGGCGATTTGCCTATTAGCAGCGAAATAATAACAGTCAAAATAGGTTGCGCGTTATAGGGCTAAAATGCACCCTCCCACAATCACGTGACTTAAGCTGCAGCAGATGTTGCGGATAGAGTTGACGTTCTGCGTATCCGAATGCTCACTCCAAAGATATTTATACTCTACGGCATGGAAGCGACAGCCTAAACAAACGGCCATAGGGAAACTGTCAGTGCATTTCCGGGCACTCCAAGCAGAAAACGAGCCCACCAGAAGCCAAGCGCTGATTTGCCGGCTGTCGCCAATCACTGACAAGTCGGGAAGACCACGAATAGCTTTTCTCTTACCTTACCCCTTCCATTATGATTAGCCTGTTATATTCTAGGGCCAATAAAGTTTCAACAAAATGTGACGTACTGACACTGCAATAAATAGAGCCATCGTTCTATAATTAAAGTATTTTATTCAATGAAGCAGTACAACACCCAGAAGAATTTTAATCGTAACATGATGAACATCACAAATGTATCATGTCGAAACTGACTTCACAATATCTAGACTTAGCACTTGCGATGGAAACGCACGTTCTTAGAATCCATTGGAAGACTGGTTGTGATACATATCACACTCCAACTGCTGATGCCTTAAGAGATGTCTCAGAACAAGCAACAACGGAATGTCCATATTCTGTAGATCGCTCCACGACTTAAGACCATCTCGGGCTGTAATTGTTGTGTCCGTCGGTGTAACGAGGTGGATGCCCACTCTAGAAGACATCAGAGGCTATAGGATGTAACACTGACGTGACAAAAGTCGCGGGCTACCTCCTAATATCGTGTCCGACTTCCTTTTGCTTGGCGTAGTGTAGCCTCTCGACGTGGCATGGACTCAAGTCGTCGTTGGAAGTCTCCTGCAGACATATTGATGCTGGTGGCAGATTTTGTACACTGACTTATCTCTCGATGACGTCCCATAAACTTTCTATGGGATTACGCTTGGCGATGTGGGTGTCCAAATCGTTCACTCTCACTCTTCTTCAAACCAATCGTGAACAATTGTGGCCTTCCATATTGTTCGGAAATATGGAGTCCATGAAAGGCTGCAAATAGTCTTCAAGTAGCCAAACATAATCATTTGCATTCAGTGATCGATACGGTTGGGCCACAGGGCCCAGTCCATTTCATGTAAATACAGCCCACACCATTGTGGAGCCACCACCAGCTTGCACAGTGCCTCGTTGACAACTTGGTCCATGGTTTCGTGGGGTCTGCGTTACATTCGAACCTACCATCAGCTCTTACCAAAGGAAATAGGGACTCATGTGACCGGTCCACGGTTTTCCAGTCGTCTAGCGTCCAACCGATACGGTGACAGGTTCAGGAGAAGCGCTGCGGGCCATGTCGTGCTGTCAGCAAAGGCATTCTCGTCGGTCGTCTGCTGCCATACCCCACTAACGCCAAATTTCACCGCACTGTCATGACGGAAACGTTCGTCGTACGTCCCACATTGATTTCTGCAGTTATTTCACTCAGTATTGCTTGATATTTTACGTACATACTTTATGAGTGGGCCTGGTAGTATGTTGGTAAAATGAGTGCCTAAAAACGATTTCTCTATCTTGAAAAGCAATATATTTGCGAAATACCAATCAACCTATAAGATTAACTTCTCGCAGCTGGGCTTCAGTACAGTAAAATTTTGTGAATGACATCGTAGACGCCTTTGACTGTAAAATGATTTATTTGGAAAATTCAGTAATGCAGTTTCTACACTATGGACATTATCAAGCGGAACTAACTGCTCTTTAGAACTTGACAAAACATGAAAATCATCTGACATGATATAACACAATGCTGACTTCATTGCGTTGTGTCCCTTATTACAAGTCTCCCTGTTATACTACACTCTTTGAACTGCACTGTAAATATGTTGCTCATATTCTCCATAAATTTTGCTGGCATCCGTAATACTGGGTGGGAAAATGATTCCATATTTGTTTTTGTTTCATATAAAACAGAAGGTGATTCGTCACATGGTATTCCGCGAACTCACGTCTGTTTGTTACTGATTACGAATCTATGTGTGAAATGCTCGATTTAAATGCATTGTAAGTATATTGGGACATGCATCTCCGATGCAGCGATGAAGTCGGGATTTACCCGTACGACCATTTCACGAGTGTACCGTGAATATCAGGAATCCGGCAAAACATCAAATCTCCGACATCGCTGCGGCTGGGAAAAGATCCTCCAAGAACAGGATCAACGACGACTGAAGAGAATCGTTCAACGTGACAGAAGTGGAACCCTTCCGCATATTGTTGCAGACTTCAATGCTGGGCCATCAACAAGTGTCAGCGCGCGAACCATTCAACGAAACATCATCCATATGGGCTTCCGGAGCAGAAGGCCCAATCGTGGATGCTTGATGACTGCACGACACAATGCTTTAAGCCTCGCCTGGGCCCGTCGACGCCGACATTGGTCTGTTGATGACTGAAAACATGTTGCCTGCTCGGACGGACAAGTCTCGTTTCAAATGGTATCGAGCGGATGGACGTGTACGGGTATGGAGACAACCTCATAAATCCATGGAGCCTGCATGTCCACAAGGGGACTATTCAAGCTGGTGGAGGCTCTCTAATGGTGTGGGGAGTGTGCTGTTGGAGTGATATGGGACCCCTGATACGTTTAGATACGACTCTGACAGGTGAGACTTACATAAGCATCCTGTCTGATCACCTGCATCCATTCATGTGCATTGTACATTCCGATGGACTTGGGCAATTCCAGCAGGAGAATGAGATACCCCACACGTCCAAAATTTGTACAGAGTGGCTCAAGGAACGCTATTCTGAGTTTAAACACTTCCGATGGCATCGAACTCCCCAGACATGAACCTTGTTGAGCATATCAGGGATGCCTTGCAACGTGCTGTTCAGAAGGGATCTCCAGCCCCTCGTACTCTTACGGATTTATAGACAGCCCTGCAGGATTCATGGTGTCAGTTCCCTCCAGTACTACTTCAGACATTAGTCGAGACCATGCCACGTCGTGTTGCGGCACTTCTGCGTGTTCGCGGGGGCCCTAAACGATATTAGGCACGTGCAGTGCATATGTACAGTACATCCACACTCTACAAACCAACGTGAAATGCATGGCATACAGTGGTAAGAAGTAGAACCATTCAAAGTATTATTACATACTCATTTCATGAGAAGATGTACTATCGTCGCCAACCAATTCTGTCAGAAGTTGCTAACGTGCATTTCTGCATTAAAAGCGAGAAAGTTGGGGAAACGAATACAAATGAAAAATAACAATAATAATAAAAAGCAGAGTGACAGCAAAATACTTACAACGCATTTAAATCGAGCAATTCACCGTCGAATTCGAGAGCAGTAACAAATATACCTGGTTCCACAGAAAATCATAGGATAGGACAAAACGAGATTCTGTTTGATGTGAAACAACATATGTAAACATTTACTCTGCACAATATTGTGGATATAAGCAAACATCAAGGAGAATACGAGGAACATATTCACAATACAATTCGTTTGTGCAATATACACACGAAGTTTTAATCAGAAACACAATATTATAAAACGTGGCTCTGTTGTGCATGTAGCCAAAACAAATGTGGAGGACTTTAAATCACCCAGTAAGAAAACGAGATGTTGGATTGTTAAATTGGCAGCGAGCCAAGGTCGAGTTACCGGATGTCCCTATGAAAAACAAGAATCAGAAAGGTGAGTTAATTTACAATGAATTTAAAACTTGTCAAAGGTGAAGATAAAATGTAAGTTTTTATATGTACAAGAGATACGACTTCTTGTACTTGCAGTTAAAAACAGTAATAATAAAAGGTAAAACGAATCAGAATAAAAGCACATTTAAAAGCATTTAAAACAAGATGCCGAAATATTGATTAAAAGAAACACTTTCCTGGCACTAAAACTGGAAGGACCTGTCCTGGGTTAGGGAGTATGTTGTTGAAGGGGAAGACGTTAGCTGGTGAGGACTATAGGAACGTGGTGCATAGTATCGATAGGGTAGGAATGGCTGTTGGGACAGAAGAAGGGTGAAGTAAAGTGAAGCGAGGGGATTACTGCTGAGACTAATAGTTGATGGGGAAAGGAGGTTGAGGAAAGAAAGGCAGGCGAGGATAAAAAGGGGGGGTCTAACAACCCTACCACAACAAAGGTCAAAAATTAATTATGATTTGTTGTGTTGCTCACGCTGCTAAATATTGCATTTTCGGGCAACAACAAAGTTATATTATGTGGCAGGTGTCATTAGAGCACAGTTAATAAAGTCATTTCATGAAATAATGGATAAACTAGGCACTCATCTTTTCGTGTTTCCCACGCTGGTCTCGTTGTGAACTCATGGCTAAATCGTCGAAAATCTAGGTAGTGATGATTCCAATCTCGGATGCAAAGAGGCCTAGGCGTTATTCTGCGATATTCAAAAGTTTTATAGATGTGTTTCATAAACCATTCTTGAAGATTAAACTTTTGCAAGTTAGCACAATGGTGATGTAAAAAAGTAATCAGCACTCCGAATTTAAGTTACACTTCTTTTTCATTACTTTTGTTGCAATCTCATGTAACTCACAAAACATCACTTCAAAATATAAAACATACTTGAAAATATCTTCCTCACTGTTAAAGTTCACATTTTATAAACTGACTACAATTTGCGTCTTTTCAACATGACGACCAAGACTTGACTCTCTAATAACCGCTTACGCGCCCAAAAATCAGAGTTACAAGTACGACAAAGATCATAGTGACAAAAGAAAGAATTCACATAAGAATAATATCATTGCAATATAAACATATCGATGTATCAAAGTACCTCTACATAAATGAAATCAAATCTGAATGTTGTCTCAGAAATATGTTAACTACTTTACAGAAACACAGTAAAATGTTGCTGGTATCGATAGGTTGAGGTGAGGTGCCGTGATGGTTACGTAATTCGAGTACCATTACAGGAGGAGGGTAAGGAAATATGTGGAGAGGAGAGACAGATAGCTCCGATGAAGTGGAATGTATAGAGTGGACTTATAGCTGGTAGGATGGATAAATATCATGGCGGAGGTCGTGATCTGGGAGGGAGAGATGGTTGAATTTTCTTTGGGAGAGTATGTGGAGGGTGTGGAGGAGTAGGGTTGGGGAAATGTGTTGGTAAAAGCGCGGGCAGCACACGAGAATTGGAAAGGAGAAACTGTAGGATCGTTGGAGCAGAGACTGCGGATGGTGTGGATTGTTCGGAGATATTCAGTGTAAGTGAGTAAGGACGCAGCTTCGAGTGCAGCGGTTTAAACCGACGTGCGGACCAATCACAGCTGCAGGCAGTGAGGTGACGCGAATCCGGCGTCCTCTGGTGAGGTGGCGCACGGCGATCCCTCCCTAGCAGAGGCTGGAGGTGGCCGGTTTAAATATCTCTTCTGCGGAGATATGAGTGACGCGCGCGACACGCCGTGTGCGGTCGACGAAGGCACCGTCGAGGGCGCAGTACTCACTGCTCACCTGCTGCTGTCCAAGGAAAACTGTTGTTCCAAGACAGCTGGATCAGAGATATTTCATGGAAAGGAACTTTGTCGTTCAACATCGCTCATCACTAGCCCCTCAGATGGTTTAACCTTGAGGTTCTCCATGAGATACATGCCCCTCGATAAATATGTATCACCGACATCCAATCTGACAATCACTCGCTGTGCACCTCTTCCAGGAAGCTTCCGAACGGACATTGGTGCCGCCATTTGTCTTCGATCACAAACTTGCGCCTAAGTCGCCGTTCATTAGCAAGCAGCATGGCAAGACTTGCTTCAGTCGATAGGGTCGCCACTCCTAGAACAACTTGTCGCACTTGTAGATAGTTTTATGGTATTTGTGCCAAGCCACACACTGTGATTTTAGAAAAGCAACTATGTGCACCGATTCAGCGATTGGTCTAGGTTGTGTACAGAGTGATCCAACCTACCGGAAAACCTCGTCTGCAGTACAGTGACAGAAATCACAGTCAGCACATCCCCCATCTCAGTGGTTCCGATGCGTTACTGAAGACAAAACAACAGACCTACTCTCGTAGATTCTGTCTTTTAAAGGACCTAAGTTCATTTTCCTTATGGTAGTGCAGAACTTCACAGCTCACAGGTCCTCTTGATGGAGTTCAAATGGCTCTGAGCACTATGGGACTCAACTGCTGTGGTCATCAGTCCCCTAGAACTTAGAACTACTTAAACCTAACTAACCTAAGGACATCACACACATCCATGCCCGAGGCAGGATTCGAACCTGCGACCGTAGCAGTCGCACGGTTCCGGACTGCGCGCCTAGAAAAGGTCCTCTTGATGTTTGGCCTCAGAAAATAGTACTATTCTCGACACTCCCAAAGAATCAAAGGGTAATTCGCCAAGTGCACGCTGTAAGCACCAATCTTTGACTTCACAAAGAACAACTCTTATTGGAAAATACTACTTATTGTAGGATAAACACTACGTTTTGTGGTAAATTATAGACGTAACAATGTCATCAGCAGTGACTTAACAAGGATTGAACTGCTACTTTCTCGTCTTGTGCGTATCTGTCAGCAGTTTCCACGAAGTTCACCAGAAGAAAGGATCCAGAGCACCTGGATTTGGTGACGTGACTCTGTCGCACGAGAATGTCTATCCACGGTACATTTGGAAACGAGCACGTATCGAACAGCTGCTGCGTCGGCGAGAACGAAAAAGACGCACCGCATTGCTGCGTTCCTTGAGATCGACCAGAGTAAGGAGTATGTTGGATAGTGAGTGATACCATCTGTGATTAGAAATGGCTGTTTATCTTTGTATCAAGCTTTTGTACGTCCATTCTCTTGAGTTAATATTACGTACCACTTAACGGAATATCAGTCGTTCTTAAGGATATCTAAACCGTTTTCTATACATGCTAATTTGCTACATTACCTATCTTTTTTAATCCCCTGCGTCTTTCAGTGTTGATTATATTATGTCACAACGCACCCTTATCCGAAATTTAGTTCGGGAACGCAGTTTCAAGAGAGTGCATTGCGTGTCAGTTCAAGCGTTGTAATTGTAAACCAGTCGAGAACGGCGCTAAATGCTGGCACTATTCCATTTTTCGTTTGAACAAGCGCCTGTCGCCAAAGAGCGTGAAATGCGAGGATACAGCCAAACACTTTCAGGTGCAGAGAGGCCTCTAGCGGGTAGACTTGGAACTACCCTGCCTCGCCTCGGTTGCCCGCCCGTTTAAACTGACCCAGTGTGTATTGATCCTGCGCGAGGAGCACGTTCGCGGGTGACAAGTGCGATACATACCAGAAGAGAGTTGCTGTTCACAATGAAGCGGGTAAGTCTGGATTACGTATTTTATTCTAAACCGCTCGAGAAGTGCGATATACAACAATGCTCCTATCTCTGCTGAGACATCCCATTCAGCTGTTACTGCAGAGGAGACACGAACAACATTGATAGTACACTCATTTTTTATTTAGCAGTAGCTAACGAAAGGAATCGTATGGCGATCGCTTCAGCGTTGTGTCTGCTTCTTTTCCAGAATAATAAAAGAGGTGAGATATCGTTTATAATTATGTTGTTCCATATATTACGACCTTTCAAAATTTCAATTATTGTTGTAATAGGCTCCATCGCACTTAGAGAGCAGCTGGCTTGATAGGTCCTACGTTGTTTTTCAAAAAGTATTTGTGAGCATATAGAGACGAGAACATTTATTTGCGTAAGGTATGAGTGAAACACATGAACTTCATTTGGCCTGTTGTGTAGACGGAATTATCGTGATTGAGATGATTATATGGTACAAGCCGCTCATACATTCAGGTTAGTGTCAATAAAATCGAATCAGTCTTCGCGGTATAGTTTTAAGAACATTCCGGACGTTCCGACGCTATTGCCACATCTGAATTCTCAAATTTTTATTTCATTCTGTGCAGTGCGATATACTTCTAAATATAATACTTCTTCCGAATTGTGTATAGGCCCTATGGTCGATGACAAATATTTTAGCAGTAAAAAAGTGCGTGAGAGGATATCAAGACGGCTTAGATATGAAGTTACTTAGTGAAGCATAGAACCAGTATTACAATATTCGGTGATTAGTGTAATTTATAGTAAATGCCTCAATCCTATCGGCGAAGTCGAAATATTGACGAGAAAGTTGGGTATTCGGCAGCGGAATGCGTAAATTCTTATAACAGTATCACAAACATGTTTGCTGTGTTGCAAATATTTTCCGTTTTTGGGATTTTATGAGTATCTAGTAACAATACAGTGTTAGTATGGTACACGTATGCGAATGTTTTGGACGCTCTGTTGTATACTGTGCTAGTATAAACATAACCGAATTTCATAAAAACAAACTTCCACGTATTTTCTACAGTGGCCACAGATGTGATGGTTAAAGATTATAAGCAAAGATTTGATAATTGCAGCTTTTATGAAATATTCTGCATTAATAAGAAGGTTCATCGAAATAATGTTCCGTCACAGGCATAAGGCTTGATTTCAGGAACGACGCAGATATTAGGTTATAGGAAGTTAGCTTGTCTTTCGGCTCTAAAACAATTCATTTTCCACAGCTTTGGATATTCTGTCGTTTCTGGCATATTGCACATTTCATGGCTATTTTATTTAGCCATACCCTTTGCTTCAGATCCAGACATGCATTCCAGTGGCGTATATCGGGAGCTCTTAACCTGTGTTTGCATATTCATAGGCCTGTGTAGTCTGTTTTAAATAGCAAATAGCTACAGAAGTACATGGAAGATTTTCACATATACTGATTTTATGGTATATAGAAACTTCTCATATTTCAACGTGTTATTGTAGTATGATGCACGTAACAAGTAACACTTGCTGTTTGTAACAGAAAGTGGTTGCAAAGGACTACGTGAAATATTTTGGAAGTATATCTGCCTGGTTCTGCAGCTCATTGACTTTTTTTATATACAATTCTGAGATGATGATCCCGAGTAATCAAAACGAGACTTTACGTAAGGTTTAGCCAACAATAGAGTTTGCCTTACAAGTATATAACGTATTTGAAACAGGAAGTTACGAGAAGGAAGCGAGACATAACAGAACGCGCCACAGTAAATGATAAAGAAATGCCAAATATCGTAATTTTATCTGCGCAGTATGCCGGCTTTTGCGGTATAATTTGCGTTAACTTTAAGCGTCTGACAGTTCAGTTTTTTTAGCAACTCTATGAGGCTCTCCCATATGTCACACAAACCCGTCACCATTCGTGAGGCTTTCATTTGTATATGTTCAGTATCCCCTTTTACTCTTTGGTTTGAATCCCACGCACTTGAGTAGTTTCCTAGAGTGGGTCAATCTCCCTTGTAGCCTGATTCCCTGGTATTCTACTAATTAACCGAAATTTGCCACCCGCTTTACGTAGACCTTTCATACACCACCAAAAGGTTGTTACACCCAGGTATTTGAGTTCACAGATTCCAGTTAAGATTCAGTGATAATTTAGTCATAAGATTACCATTTATTATGTTTTATTTTTCTATTTCATTTTTACGTTTTCGAACATTTAAAACAAATTGTTTATCTCTACAACACTTTGGAATCTTATCAAGATTCGAGTGAATATTAGTGCGTCATTTTGTAGAGAGATGGATTAAAGACAACTTCATCAACTGCAGAAAGCCTGAGATTATTATGAATATTGTTCGCCAGATTATTAATATTTAATATGGACAGCACTGGGGCAACATACTTCTCTTTGGTATACCTCAAATTATTTCATCATCTGTCGATGACTCTCCATGTTGCGTCCTCCCTACCTAGAAATTTTCAATCAAACTTCGCTATCTGCCCAATACGATCATACTTCCATTTAAAACAAGGGCATAGTACTGAGTCAAATGCTTTACGGAAATCAGATTATGCACCTACCTTAACTGCCTTAATTCGTGGCTCTTGGGATGGTAAGTGAGAATAGCTCGAGTTGGACCTAACATGATCAATGTTTTCAGAATAGATGGTGATTGGCATGGAGGAGGTCATTCTGTTAGAGATATCTCATTACGTTTGGGCTCAGAATACAAGATTCTACAAAAACGTGCATCAAGGATATTGGACAGGAATTTCATGGATCACTTCTAGTAACGTTCTTGTAGACGGGTGTGTCCTGTGCTTGCTCCAAGTACTGACTGGGTTCAGTGTGTTGTTTAAGGGGTCTACGAAATTTTATAGTGAAGAGGAGCTAGCACAACCGCAGATTCAATATCGAATAAGATAGGGATTCCACTCTGCCCTGGAGCTTTCTTCAATTTTAGCGATTTCAACTGTTACTCAACGCTAATGACATACATACATTTCAATCATCTTTGCTGTGGTCGAAGAATAAACTTGGGGAATACTCTTGGATTTTTCTCTGTTAAGGAACATTTGAATGCAAAGTTCAGACTTTCTGCTTTAGCTTTGCTACCCTCGATTTCAGTTCCTAGTTTGTCCGTGAGTGTCTGGACACAAACTTTGGTGCCACTACCACCTTTATATACGATCAGAATTTGTTTGGGTCTAGTGAGAGATCTCTCTAGAATATTTCGCTACTGTAATCGTTGTAGGTTTCACTCATGGACCTCTTGACAACTAAACGCTTTTTATTCAGCATTTCTATGTATATAACACTGTGCTTTGTTTAACACCTATCATGGAACAGACGTTCTCTCTTTAGTACTTTCTTTGCTGTAACTGTGAACTGTGGAGAGTTCCTCACACCATAAACCGTTCTTGTACATAAATATCTAGACAGTGCGTGGCCAACTATTCTTTTAAATTTGAGCCCCAGTTATCCTACATGCTACTGTCGAGAGCTAAAGGTTTCAAATGTCTCATTGAGATATGAAACTGCCGCCTCTTTTCTTGTTTGCAAACCGTACAAATCTTTAGGGTTGTCTTAGTTGCTCCTTATTCTTTATCAGTACTCCTGATAACTGATACCAGTTTCAATATGGACATTTTCAAAGTTGTCAAGTCTATTTGTTGCCATTAGATCCAATAAATTTCCACCATCTGTGGGCTTCTGAAGTGTCCTTTCTAGGTAGACATTTAGTGGAGTTTCATAGCGTGTGATCTCACGGCCACCACTAACATAACTTTAATTATTCCAATTGATTAATAATTCATCAGTCTTCTCTGATGATGACTGTAGGATTTGGGAACATACCTACTACTGAGTGTAATAAGCAGACGGTTACATCTATAGATGAATCTAATAATCGACAGAAAGAGTTAAAGCCCTGCATTTTACCATCTGGCACTTACAGTACCGTTCTTGCTACACCTCGCTCCACGAAGGACATGGCCACGAAGATTTGCGACCTCAAATTTACCATTCCAGTAGTAAAATTGCCCACTATCACAGTACCATACCTGTCGCCTTCTCCTCCAGCAGTGAACAAGCCACCAAATTTTCGCCTCCAGTGGCGAAATCGCCTGCTACACAACAGCCAGGTCAGAAAGGACAGAAGCAATACTCCCGTAAAGACTTTCTGCGTCCCTCCATCCAACAGACATCTGTGTCTTCATCTACCAACTGCAGAGGCTCTAAGAAATCAAAGGCAAACGTCTTCACATTCCCCAACTAGGAGATGATCCTCAATGGTATCGCCACGTAATACCCTCACCTGGCCGACCTCGATTTTGCCAGTGCGCACTGCCAACCATTTTTCTGCCCTGGAATCTACAGGGTGACCCAGTGAGAATGCCGACGCCTCTAAAGACCTCACGGAATAGGACCTTCGAGCCTCTGCGCCCTCTATCAATGAGTCTTCGGCTGGCTCTCGGCAGCCGCCGAGGTGACTACCCTTCCTTTGTTCCGTCCTCCCAATCCCCATTACGACTCTTCTTCACTGGAACGTTCGCGCATTAGATCCAACAAGGAGGAATTACAGCTGCTCTTGGAATCGCAGCGTCCACTTATTCTCTGCCTCCAATTCGACGGGCAAGTCGCCGAAGTGGCGTCAAATCGAAAGACTTGCTCCAGGCGAGCGGTCTACCCGACGGGAGGCCCTCGTCACACGCCATTTTTTCTGCCTCCAATAAACAAAATTGCGTCCTCCCGATTGCTTTGACCTCTCGCATTTCCTTCCTGTCCGCTTTGATCTTTGTTCCGAGGACGCCATTCCATCTCATGGGGGAGTCATGCTGCTCATCTGAGACGAAATTCATAGCCAAATCATCTCCATGAGCACTCGGCTGCAAGCTATTGCAGTCCACATTATTCTTCCTCGCTTCACATTTTCTCTTTTTAACATCTACATCCTACTGTCATTCGGTTTCACGAGAGTAGACTTCCTCCAACTGACTGATCAACTTCTTCACCTCTTCTTGCTGCTCGGTGACAGTAATGCACACCATCCTCTTTGGGGCTCTTCCAGACCCTGTCAGAGAGATGCCCTTTGGCTGACCTTTTCAATCAACTCAACCTCATCTGTCTTAACACTAGAGCACCCATGTTCGTTTCAGATTCCACAAACGGCTATACCCATTGGGACCTCTCGTTCTGCACTGCCCAGCTTGCCATCGTCTCGAGTGGTCTATTTTCCCTGACATATACTCAAGCAACCATTTGCTATCCGTTTTCTGACTCCTCGCTACCCACGTGGAAACCCAACTGGAAGCTTTCTAAGGCCGACTGGGGGCTTTATTACTCCCCAGCTACCTTCGATGAACAACATTTCCCCAGTTGGGATGACCGGGTAGGGTACCTCCTGAACGTTATCCTTTCCGCCGCAGAACGTTCCATACCTCGAACTTCTTCTTTACGGCGCTGTGTCTCGGTCGCTTGGTGGACTGAGGCGTGCCACGACGCGATATGCGCGCGGAGACGTGCTCTCCGCGTTTTTTAACCGTCGTCCTATGATGGTGAACTGTATTCGTTATAAACAGTTGAATACACAACGTCGCAGCATTCTTCGCGACAGCAAAAATGCTAGCTGGATTTCATTTACTAGTTCTTTTAACAGTTCCTCTCTCTCTTTCGTTGTTTGGGGTAACCTCCATCAGCTCTCTGGTACCTAGGTCCATTCGCTGATTTCCGGCCTGACCATTGTAAGTATTGTCATTGTGGACCCTATAGCTATCGCCAACACCTTGGCCGCTATTTTGCGGAGATTTCGAGCTCCACTCATTATCACCTCGCCTTCCTCCAAAGGAATAGAGTGGAGCAGGCTCAGGTGTTACCCTTCTCTTCTCAGAATCGCGAATGCTACAATGCCGCCTTTGCTATGGGGGAGCTAGATCATGCTCTCACTCCATCTCGGGCCGGCCGCGGTGACCGAGCGGTTCTAGGCGCTTCAGTCCAGAACTGCGTCGCTGCTACGGTCGCAGGTTCGAATCCTGCCTCGGGCATCGATATGTGTGATATCCTTAGGTTAGTTAGGTTTAAGCAGTTCTAAGTTCTAGGGGACTGATGACCTCAGATGTTAAGTCCCATAGTGCTCAGAATTATTTTAGGCCATTTGAACTCCATCTCAATCTTCCGCCCCAGGGCCGGACGATGTTTTCATTCAGATGTTGCAGCACCTTTCTCTTGTGGGAAACACTCTATTCTCGATACGTACAATTGCATTTGGGCAGATGGCTCGTTTCCGGGATGATGACGCGAAGCACTGTCATAATGATACCTTTGCCCAGCAAGGACAAACACCTTCCTTCTAGTTACCTCCCGATTCCTCTCACTAGCTGTGTTTCAAGGTGATGCATCGTATGATTCATGCCTGGCTTGCATGGTGGTACGAATCTTGCAATCCACTAGTCACTGCACAGTGTGGATTTAGAGCACGCCGTTCCGCAGTTGACCATCCCGTCACTTTGTCAACCCACGTCATCAACGGTTATTTGCGGAAATACCAGACTGTGGCTGTTGTTTTTGATTTTGAGAAAGCCTATGACACCTGCTGGAGAACAGGTATACTCTGTACAAGTGGGACTTCCGAGGCTGTCTGCCCCGGACAGTGTTTTCAAGGTATATATAGGTTCGTCCTTGTTGAACATCTTCATCCAGGAGAACGGGTGACTCAGGGCTCCGTCCAGAGCGTCCTCCTCTTTACTGTAGCCATTAACCCTACTATGGCATGTCTCCCGCCAGGCACTCCGGGTCTCTTTCCATCGACGTCTTTGCGATCTATTGCAGTTCTCCACGGACTTGTCTCCTTGAGCGGTGTCTTGAGCGATGTCTCGATCGTCTTTACTCGTGGAGTATCGACAGTGGCTTTCGCTTTTCCATCGACGAAACACTTTGTGTGAATTTGTCGCGGCGCAATCGGGTTTTTCGTCCATCTTCACATCTTCGACTTTTGCTCTTCCGTTCACTGAAACTACGAAACTCGTCGGGGCTCATGCTTGATAAGAAACTTTCTTGGTTCTCCCACGTGTCTTACCTGGCTGCACGCTGTACCTGGTCTCTCAGTGCCCTACGTGTCCTCAGCGGTACTTCACTGGGAAGCGAATCGGGCCATCCTCCTCCGTTTGTACCAATACCTTGTCCAATCGAAACTAGATTATGGTTGTTTCCTGTATGCATACACACGTCTATCCATTTTATACCGTCTTAATACAATCCGCCACCGTGGAATCCGTTTGGCCACTGGCGCCTTTTACTTTAGCCCAGTTGAGTCTCTATGCAGAAGCTGCCAAACTACCGCTGTTATACCGGCATGATGTTCTCCTCAGCAGATACGCATGCCGTTTGTTTGCCATGCCCGGCCACCCATGGTATGCCTCGTTCTTCGATGACTCCCTTGACCGCCAGTATGGGCTGCGACCTTCTTCTCTGTTAACTGCCAGAGGTCGCTTTTGGCTATTGCTCTGGCAGTTTAACTTCAACTACTACCCGCCACGTTCCTGAGGGGTGTGAACCCTTCACAACCTTGGCTTCGTGTGGCGGACCGCGTTCGTCTTAGACTTCATTCGCTTCCTAAGGAAACTAATCCAGATTCGATCTATCACTGTAAGTTTCTCGATCTTCGCATGGAATTTAGCGATAGTACCTTCGTGTAGACTGATGGCTCTAAGACTGACCATGGTGTCGAGTGTGCCTTCGTCATCGGTACCGACCATTTCCCGTATCGGCTTCCAGAACGCTGCCCAGTATTTACAGCAGAGCTCTTCGCCCTTAATCAGGCCACACAGTACATGCGGCGACACATATACTCCGATTTTCTCAGTGACCTTCAGAGCCTCTGCGTATTGCACACAGCCTATCCCTTAGTGTAACTGGTTCTAGAGAGTTTCCATTTGTTAGCTGTTGAGGGAGCCATCGTGATGTTCATGTTTATGATGTTCATGTGGGTTCCTGATCACGTCGGTCTTGACGGAAAATGAGGTTGCTGACGCTGCTGCCAAGGCTGCAGTCCTCCTATCTCGGTCTGCTAGCTTTTCCATCCCTTCGGGTGACATTTTTGCCGTCTGTCGGCAGATGGTGTCACTTTGGCATCACCACTGGACATCTCTTTATGAGAACAAGTTCCGGTGAATTAAACCTCTCCTAGCGGCTTGGCCGACCTCATCTCGGCCATCTCGCTGCGAGGAAATCATTTTAGCTAGGCTGGGTATTGGGCACTGTCGTTTTAGCCACCGCCATTTGTTAAGTGGTGGTCGGCCACTACTTTGTGCTCATTGTCGTCAACCTTTGACGGTTCTTCATTTCCTGACCCAATGCCCTTTTTTTAGACTTACGTTCTCATGTATGTCTGCCATCTGAGTTACCGCCCATTTTAGCGAACGACGCGAGTGCTGTCGACCGCGTTTTACTTTTTATTCGTCGTAGCAATATGGCGAAGGTCATTTAAACTTTGGTTCGGGACATCCTCTGTTTGTACAGCGTATTTCGTGAACTTTTCTCCACGAGGAAGTCCTTGTTCTTAGTTCGCTTTTTTTTCTGTCGATTGGGCTTAACATATAATCGCTTTTGGGTTCTTTACTTCTTGATGATCCAAGGCTATGACATGCGCTTATGACAGAAACGATAGAAAGAGGCAGTTAAAGTTTATTCCCATCCTTGATATTAAGTCTCGTTTGCCTAATTTCGCGTGAAATTCTATCTCCGTGGATTTGATTTTCTTGTTTACTGCGAAAACTGAACCATCTCCATTTTTCAGTTGCCTACTATTTTGACACACAAAAATGTTCTCCATAAATATGACTGCTATCAGTTTCGAGTCAGATCTTGCTGCCAGGATAGTTGGTGTGCACCATGAAGAGCGTAGCATATGTGGATGTGCTTTTTCAGCAGGGCAATGCAAATCACCTTCCTGTCACAGAAATGGTACTAGCGTGAGCACTGTATCAGGCAGTGGTTACTTTACCCTGCAGGAACATCAAATTTGACAGAGCTGTAAAATTGCCCTCCACATCATGAACGATAGGATGGGACTGGTATGTCGTGTGCGAATGCACTCTGTAATAGGCAGCCCACCAGGTCTACGCCGCACCTGTGTACGTCCATCACTCGTACACAGACGGAACCTACTCTCAAGACATCAGAGCGCCAGTCCATTCTCCATTCAACTCTTTCGCAACTCCAGAGTACCCGTGCTTGCCAAAGTCGTGGTGTCAGTGACAGACTGGCCAGAACCGCATGTGACGTTATTCCTACAGCAAGCAGGCGATTCCCATCATGTGCCACATGTGTCCAGGTTTCGTCTCTGGACGATGTTCGTAATGTTCGATCGGTCACCGCTGCTCACACAATGCGTCGACCTCGGCGTGCGCCTGTACTACGCGGACGTCCGGAACCTGATCTCCAGCTGTGGGAAATTTCCACAGACCACTGTCGAGAGTAGCGACACACCACCCATACACAGTGCCAAACACGTGCAGTGATACGTCGATACGTTCATCCTGCTTCCCACTGGCTCACAATGCGTCCCTGTTCAAATGCCTGACGTTGTTCAACAAGAGTACTTACGAGACGGTGGGGCATATTTGTGTCCTAGATTGAATGTTTCAATCACTGTTCCCCTCTAAACTCGTCACAGCTACTGTCCGCAGTGTCAAAACAAAGGGTGCACAGACTGCCCCCAACTTAGCGCAATCAGATCGCCGATGACAGTGATAAATGAATCAATAAATCTGCAAGCTGTATCCCTGTGCCACTGACCATAACCCTTGAGGGCTTTGCATTTTTTCAGGCAGTGTATAAATTTATACTACTTTGGTGGGTGTTGGATTTGTGTCTATGTTGGCTACGACATCGAGTAACTGTTGTTCATAGTAGCTTACCCGCATTCCCATTTCCTTCACTATTAGACCTACTTTTGCATTGCGGTTTCTGATTTTGTGTTTACAGCCCTGTACTACTCTGACAAAAACACCTGTTCATCCTGTTAACGAACTTCACTAATCTCCACTACATCTAACTTCAACCTATCTACTCGCCCTTTTCAGCTTCTCTAAGGCACCTACCCGATTAAGGGATCTAATATTCCAAGCTCCGTCCCCTAGAATAACAGTTTTGTTTTTCCTGATGACAATATACTTCTGAGTAGTCTCCTCCCAGAGATCCGAATTGGGGACCATTTTACCCCCGGGGTATTTTACCCAGGATTCCACTGTTAACGCATACAGCAGAGTTGGATACTCTTGGGGAAAAATCACGTTTGTAATTTCCCACTGCCTTCAGCTGTTCGCAGTAACAGCACAGCAAGGCCATTTTGATTAATATTAAAAGGCCAGCTTAGACGCTCATCCAAACTGAAAAGGCTACTGCCGTCTTTTAGATTCTCTGTCCCAGGGTCACGCAAGCCACTCCATATCGTCGAAGTCCATGGTTCATGGGGGGCTGGGGGAGGGGGGGGGGGCACAGAGACATACAGGATAAACAGCGTAATTTCCAGCGGCGCGTGACGCGTCGGTTCCTTGAACAGAGCGCGACTTGGAGGGGGAGACCGTTTAACACCTGCGGTGCTGTGCTTCCTACTCTTCCCTCCCCTGCGGGCCTGTGCTGTGTAGCCATTATTCGGTTCGGTGGGTCAGCTAACGACTGAGCAGACGGGGGCGAGTTCTTTACCCTTGCATAACCAACAATTTACCCTTTCGTACAAATACCTGCCGCTTTTTCCGCGCTGTCAGTTGGGCTTAGATTAAGAGTACGGACAGTCTTAATAGACAATGCAGTTCGCATAATGGTTCAGGCTTCGTAACAAATATATTTCATTTGTTACGAAGCCTGAACCATTATGCGAACTGCATTATCTATTAAGACTGTCCAGCCGGCGTGGATTCCGGAAAAATCGTCAAGTGAAACCCAACCCACATGTCTCACAAGATATTCTGAAAGCATTGGATCATGGCAGTCAGGTAAGTGTAGTATTTCTTGACACCCAAAAGCAATTGTCGCAGTACCACACCTACGCTTGTTATGGAAAGTACGATTGTGAGGGGTGTGAATCGAAGTTTATTAATAGACTGAGGATTTCTTTATAGCGAGAACGCAACATATCTTGAATTGGAAATCATTGACAGTTACAGAAATAACTTCAGGTGTGCCCAAGGGAAGTGTGTTGGGTCTCTTGCTAATCATGTTGTATATTAATGATTTTGCGGAAAATATTAATAATAACCGCAGAGTACTCACTGATGATGCAGTTACCTTTAATGAAACACTGTGTGAAAAAAAGCTACACAAATATTCAATCTCATCTTGATAAGATTTAAAAGTGATGCAAAGATTGGCAGTTTGCTTTAAATTTCGTAAATGTAAAGTAGCGCCTTTTACAAAGCGAAAAACATAGTGTGCTATGGTTACAATATCAATAAGTCGCAGTTGAATTGATCAATTGTAAAGGTTTGAAATCGAACGATACATAGCCCCAGTCATAGGTGAAGCTTGTGTGGGGACTTTAGTTCATTGGTAGAAAGCTAGGGAAATGCAATTAGACACCAAAGGAAATTGCTTACAGAACACTCGTGCGATCCGTCCTAACATACTGCTCGAGGTGTGTGTAGGGATCCTGAACGTTTATGAAAGAGGGCAGCACGAATAGTCACAGGTTTGTTTTTTCTGTGTAAGTGTGTCACAGAGATGCTGAAGAAACTGAACAGCCAGACGCTTGAAGATAGACTCAAACTATACAGAGAAAGACTAGGTTAGAGATGCATTATTAATATTGCGAGTTCAGTTGCAATATTTTGCGTATTTTCGGTTACTGTCGAATGCGATTCGGAGCTACAACTCCATTTTCAATGGCTCTCTATACCTATGGACGTTAAATGTACTTCAGTTTTCCACCTAACAGAAGAACACAGTTGTTAGTTTTACGAGAAAACCATCTCAGGTGCGATTAATGAGGGAGATAAATTATTGTAACGTATTACCTGTGGAAATGAGCGTAAGGCATTGTGGGCCGGGAGTCCCTCATTCGGGGAAGTTCGGCCGCCGAGGGCAAGTGCTTATTGCATTCGACGCCACATTGGCCGACTTGCGCGTCGGAGATGGGGATGAAATAGATGATGACAACACAACACAGAGTCCCTGGCCGGAGAAAATCTCCTGCCCCTGCCGGGAATCGAACCCGGGTCCCTTGGCGTGGCATTCCGCCGCACTGACCACTCAGCTAACGGGGGCGGACACGTATTACCTGTGTTTGACCAGATAACATTTGTCTGCTACGTTGATGAAAAACTTCTACATTTTCACTCACATTTTGAATAATTTAGCATGTTTACGAGAGTATTATATGACTCAAATGAGGTATATATAACCTATGCTACAGTGATTTGATGGAGTACTGAATTTCGTATTTCCGTTTACCTATATTGACGAGACCAGTGTAAGTGGAATGATATATGAGGTGATGATGAGAGGATATCTTTGAGAGGGAGAGGGGCGGGGACGGGTAAGGGAATTGTGATCATTACGACTTGTGAGGTTATTGTATTAAGAAACCCCGTGACTGAATACAGAAAGTAATCTGTTGTGTTGGCTACGTGTCTTTTCATTCAGCATGTCAGTGGTTTGGAATATCTGAGCCTCTAGTACGTTGAGTTTTGCGTCTGAGGATTGTCTGTGGCCATCTGTGAGATCCTTATTGATGCATAGATGGCCGTGTTTGCTGCCATAAAGATGAGTTTCCATTGCAGACTTACGTACATACGTGCATTTAAACAGTGAGCTGACTAGTGTTCATTCTTTCCTATGGCAAATGATTTGCGTGTTCTATGTAAAAACTGGATCAGTCTGGCCATGAGTTCGTGTAACCAGCTGAATGCTTAGTTTGTCAAGTTTGTTGCAACTATGAGAAAGGACATGCTTTACTTTTTGTGTAATAGCTCATTTTAATCCCATATCTTTTTTAAATGATTTACAATTTCAGAGGCTCTTTCAGTGTATGGAATAAAGAAATGGTTTACATTGATTTTGGTAACAATTGTGTTCTTTCATTTCTATTTTCTTTCTTTTTCATGTCACAACAGATTGCTTTCTATATTCAGTCACTCTATTTAAAACAACCCCACAAGAATGAATGAAGACAATTCCCTTGTGACTGTCTCAAACATAAATACACCCTGTCACCTCCATCTCTTTCCAAGTACCCCCGGTATTGTGCTCAGTACTCACTGCCATTTTGCAGTAGGTTGTTTCACTTCAGGTGTATGCATACACTTAAAGTGTGTGGGACCCGTACCAAATAGGACTAACAGAGGATACTAAACGTATACGGAGAAGGGCAGCACAAATGGTCACAGGTTTGTCTGAACCGTAGGAGAGTGTCACAGAGATACTGAGGGAACTGAACGGGAATACTCTTGAAGACAGACATAAACCGTCCCGAGAAAGTCCGTTAAGTTTCAAGAACCGGCTTTAATTGTGACTCTAGCAATATATTACAACCCCCTACGCATCGCTCACATAGGGATCGTGAGGATAAAACTAGAACAATTACTGCACGCACAGAGGCATTCGAACAATCTATCTTCTAACACTTCATATGTGATTGGAACGGGAGGAAACCCTAATAACTGGCACAATGGGACGTACCCTCTGCCATGTACCTCACGGTGGTCTGCAGAGTATAAATGTAGATGTAGGTGGAAATGGAAATAATATGATGTTATTACAGCAAAAATTACGCGTTTCACAATAAGAACAGTAAGTGGCAGCGTGTATTTTGAGTCACTCTCTGTGTTAATTATCACATCAAATGTTGTATTGAATACGTTAGAATATAAAACAAAACTTAACTGTCGCTCCTCAAAATAATTTTTTGTTATATTTCGTGCATCTATGTAACCGGAAGTAATACAAAGTTCAATATTCCATCATATCATTGTAACACAGGTTAAATATACGTCACTTGTGTCATGTAGTACTCTAATAAATATGGTAAATTGTTCAGAATCTAAATGCAGTTGTACGCGTTTTCTACCAATGCAGAAGACGAATGTTACGTGGTCAAACGCGGGCGATATGCAACACTATTTGCTCTATTTCTATCATTAATTTCGCCTTCGACAGTTCTCACATAAAACTAATAACTGTGTCGTTCTGTAGTTGTTACGTGAAAAACTGCAGAACATTTAACGCCCATATGTCCATACAGTCCTTATAAATGAATTTGTAGCTCCGAAACGCGTTGAACAGAAATTAAAAACAAAACAAAAAATATTGTGACTGAAGACGGAATACGATTAATAAATCCCCTAACCTAGAAGTTAGTTAAGGACAACCTACGACTTAAGATGCGTTAATAAAATAAAGCCGAGAAATACTACTTACAAAATTTCAATAGCAAGCTTAAAATAATTAGGAATAGTAAAAGCCCGTAGAAATCGCAAAGGCGAGATTAGCTTAATTATAATTCGCACAGAGACGTTTAAAGTCATTCTTCTCGCGCTCCGTAAGTGAATGGAACAAGAAGATACAACATAACAGGTATTTTGGCGAGTGCCGTCTGCATGCACTTAAAACTGGGTGCAGAGTATGGATGTAGGTGTAGACATAGATGTAGATAGCATGCCCTTTTGCATTGTCTGATGAATGATGCGCTCTTTCGTACAGCCCTCTGGTCATCGGACATTAGGATTGATGAGCCTATAATTTGTGAGGAGCCAGTGTTCAACAGTGTGTCTCTTGGTGAATGGAACGGGAAATTACAACACTTTGAAGGGTGTAGTGTTAAGCCTTGTTTCCGAGGTTCTTGCATTTCTTTTGATATTCACGTAGATGTTTCTCTTTTACACAATATTAGGCAGCGTATTGACATTAAAAACAAAGTTCTTAACGTTTCCCAGCCAACCAAAGGACGAATAATTGTTTTTTAATCTGCGTGTTTTTTACTGAAAATTAACGGAAAGTTCAATATCGAGGTAGTTGGAGCTCCAGATCAGTTGGGTCAGGATGCGGATTGGAACAGTTAATGATTTGACAAAAGGAATCGCGACAGCGTTCGCTTACGGTTATTAAAGCAATCAGAAAAGTCTTAAATATGTGCTTAGCTGGAAGGAATTTGCATACTGTTCCACAGCTTGAATCCGTTACAGTAATGAGGTCAGTAAACGAAAGCTTCCTGTGCATACCACTAGTCTTTGTCGTGTCTTAGTGCATGAACCTCACGTTCCTCTGACCTGCGGACCGCTAAATTTTGGTTGACAGTGACAGCGACGGTTTAATGGGATGATTTTTTCACATGCTGATAACTGCTGGAAAAATAGTATAACTAACCTGGAACGGAACATTAAAGCTATGTTTCGGAATCTGACATCCATTCAGTCATAAGGCGTTGAAACAGGTTTTTGCTCTGTCGCGAGCAACCATTAACGATTGAAACTGTGGTCTAGGTTGCAGCTTCATTTGGTTACCACCTCTGCAAGCTGTCGGGGTCACCAGAGCACGTTCCATACGCCTCGCAGTTTGCCAGCATTTCTGTCACGATTTTCGAAACACTGCGGGGCTCCCCGTTAATCATGCACGACTAGCGGTCTGGGAGATTTGTGACCAACCCACAGAATAGAGACTGTTTCCTAAGAAACTTCCTCGCTCCACAGCCGCCCATCTGCCGGAACTGTGTCTGTGAAGGCCGGAGATGAAAGTTCGGCTCCGGCGTACAGTTATTATGCAGGAGTTTAGTTTTAGCGCATGCGGTGTTACAAAGGGCGAGATTTCATTCCTGTATTACGTAACTAATTTTCTCTTATACAGTCTCTACGCTAGTCCCTGATGTTCAGAAAAGCTGGTGACACATGTTAGTACGCTGGATCCGTCCGTGATATGATGTTGGTAGCAAATTTGGCAGAGAAATAACGGAGTACGAGAGTGGCCCACGTAGTAAATTCTGTTCAATAGGCTGCTGCAATGGTGCACATGTGTGACGGTGTGTTACTATTTACTTCTGTATCGCTTTTCGTCTGTTCACAAATACTTTTCCAGATATATTACTTTTTTAAAATTGAATTGGCGCCGAAACATGTACAAAAAAAAAAAGCAGTCATCTGTTCAAAACCTTAGGGACCTCGTTCTAGCAAGACACGGTACTGAAATCGAAGTGATCAGCGAAAAGTAACAGGACTGTACGCGAAATAGGATGCAAAAAGAAATGAAGAATTCTTAGCCCAAGTGGACCGAATATAAATTTTTGAGTACGTACATCTGTAATAATAAAAATGGCTGCAACATGCAAACTGAGTAACCAACACAAAAATCTGACAAGCAGTCGTACGAGAGGTAGTTTTATTTATCACTTCGACAAAATACAGCTGCGATCTCGAAAATAAGTGATGATGTTAGTATTTATGTCCATAATGACTCTTCAGCGCGACACATTTTTCCCGGTGATAGATGAGTTGGAAACCTTGGTTGTAGAAGTCTGTTTACTATCTTTTCAGAAAGCGTTCCACGTCGAAAATCACGTTCTCGTCATTCTGGATATGCCTGCCACAAAATGGTTTCTTCCTCCCAGGAAAAAGGAAGAAATCACTGAGTGCGCTTGATATACTCTTTCTTCGGGGTCAATCAATAAACTATTCTCCCAACCAGTTTCAATAACAAGCGACAAACAATCAGGTATCTTTAACGGTAATGATAAGGGAAAGGATTAATTCGCCCCAACGCTTCACTTTAGATTTTGCATTTATTGTCACACCCTTCAGTGTAAACCACAGAACAAGCAAGTGTAACAATGAGAGAATATTTGCACTCGTAAATCTGCTATACAACTTAAGAATTACTTCATAAACAATAGGAATCTAAAATGATTCCTTTTTAACAAACATATTTTTAAGACCACAAACAATAAAGATCAACGGTTAATAAAGTCCCATAAACTTGAGCAAGGATCGCTTTTTCAGTCTCTGAATGAAGCCAGTAGGTGACATAGGGGACAATCAGACGTACATTAAATATTACACCATTAACGACGATCACTCATTAAGAATTATAACTACAAATTAAAGAAGATTCATTTAAAGCAATTAACATCAACAGCAAATAATTAAGTCACGTCTCAGCAAATGTATCAAAACCAAATCTTTCAGTTCTATAACAGTGGTGGATAGTGGAAAACGCCGGATTATCGAGACAGAAGGCTAAATTTTACCAAACAGCAATTTCTGCAAACCTAGAACTATCTTAATAGTGTACAGTACTTAGGTTATCCAGAACTACTCTGATTCGCCATTCTTCGACGTAACGGTGGAATAGACCGAGCGTCCCGCTGCTCTTATTTCATTCTCCTGGAACAATGAGAGACAACTCTTACCCCAGCGTGGCTCGGGAAAGAGGATGGCTCCACCAGGAGGAGGAAACATTTACCCGAACTGGAAAGGCAACTCGTCTAACACGAGCCACTAGGCTGGACGAAGACCAGTTGGCGATTTTTAATCATTTACCAAAGCTTGCTGGTCAGCGGACGAAAATTACAGAGGCAAAGGTAGCTTTATTTGTGCTCAGAAGAACTGATAACTTCTGCAAATGAGATTCCGGTAGAACTACCGCCGTAGTATCAATACGGGACTTCGGAGCTGAGGAGAGCAAGTCAACAACGGTCTCTATCCGATACACCCAACATTTCAGTCGTGGCTACAAGGATTACCAAATAGAAACTCTAGCACTACCTTAAACATAATTAAATAGAGCACTTAAATGCCACGGGGACTAAACTCCTTAACACAAGAATATATATACACAATAACAACGACTGAAGTTAAATATGCACAACAGATATTGGCGAACATTAACACAATCTCGCATTGCAGACATCCATAAAATTAATTGGCTCTCTCTCTCCGCCAGACAGTACAAGTTATTTCACATTTTACAACGAGCTTATCCAAACAGTGACCTACGCCGTCCATGGGAAAACAACGGCTAGCAGAAGGTCCACAGCCAAATAATTTTTCTTTTTTTTATTGTTTCTTTACGACGCGCGCCTTAAGTCAGCATGGCGTTCAAATGCACGATCATGCAAGGGAGCAGTGACACACACGCAAGGCAATTTCCGATCACAAACGCAAAGCAGAGAAACGTTGCCACACAGTTATAAATAGCTCCCACAACACCGGGAGATTGGCCCCGCCAGACGAAGACCGTTGCACTAACTAGATGAAAAATCTTACTTTCAGTGACGACACCACCTTCTGGAGGTTATTGGCAGCCGCAGACGGACTTCATAGCTTGCCCAACCCATGAACGGAAACCAAACGTTGTCCACAGAATTACGGCCTCTTGTGTCCTCACGCCCCGGGTTTCTGGGCCCATCCAGACTTGGCATAGAGGAACCGAGCGTCCCGCTGCAAAACGGTCCTCCAGGGCCAAACACTCGCCTCAACTCCACGTCCGCCCTCGGCTCGGCGCACAGAGCCTCCTCCTCGCGGAGGTTCCGCAACGCCCTCTAGGAAAGCGCGGAAACTCCAAACAGCAGAAAACCAAGGGGAAAACAGGAACCATGGCAAACGACACGGTTCAGCCATCTAAGGAGAATACGAAAGTGGAGAGAAAATTTGACAGTTTAAAGTTAGCTCGACACAACGGTAGTTCCAAAAACGCAATCGGCGTCAGGGTCATATAGCCACAGCTGGCACTCGTCCACGTTGACCAGAGGGGCTAAAGCAGCGGCAACGTTCCCCCTGCTGTCTCGTCTGGGCGCACCCGTGGGCAGTCGTGGCTCACAGCGGGCGGCGAGCTTGCTCTTGTGGAGGATGTCTCGGAAGTCGTTGAAACCTGGCCCGTGTCCGAGTGTCACTTTTTCCTGTATGGATGCGGCACTCCGGTGATCGAGCAGCGTGGCCTACATTTGTCTTGAGAATGCTGGTCCATCGGAGATACGGTCTGCCACTTCATTGTTCTTCATTCAGACTTGTTTGACCATACTGGAACCCTCTGCTCCACCTGACGGCGTCATATGATGGCGCATCGTTGTCGTACACTTCCACCAATTCGGCATGGATTGCTGAAACGTTGTTTCCCTTCAAATATAGGAAACAAATTACCGCATGACACTCCACAACATAGATGGAATGTGCCTTTTTTGTTCCCATCGCGGCTTACTACGATACTGTGCTGCAAACCAAGAAACATTTATTAGTAAAGTAAATAAATTTTCTGTACCAGTTTACGATCATTATGAATATTTTTTTGAAGAAGACCGTCGATAGCGCAGAACAAATCTCTTTACTAAGCCGTTTCGGCTGCTGTCATAGGCAGATATTTGCAATTAAGACTAAAGGAATATCAAGAGTGGCAGACGTTTGATATACAACAAATTAACAGTAAAAAAAAATTGGAGTTAATTTATCACAAAACTTTGATCTTTCGAAGGAAGGTTCAGTACCAGTATTAAAAGCTTACCCCTACTTGGGGCGGCAACTAACTGATTTGAAAATTGTACTTACCTAAACATGTAAGTTCTAGCCGAAATATGTTTTCCAAGTCAACATATTTTAGTGTCTTGCTTGGCTAAGCTTTAGTTTATAGGGTACTTTTTTTTATTGGACACGCTTATTTATGACATGAAATACTTCTACATTTGCAACATTTTGTTAATGCGAAATGTATTTAGTACTAAACTTAAGTCCGGAGCTCGTGGTCGTGCGGTAGCGATCTCGCTTCCCACGCCCGGGTTCCCGGGTTCGATTCCCGGCGGGGTCAGGGATTTTCTCTGCCTCGTGATGACTGGGTGTTGTCATGTCCTTAGGTTAGTTAGGTTTAAGTAGTTCTAAGTTCTAGGGGACTGATGACCGTAGATGTTCAGTCCCATAGTGCTCAGAGCCATTTGAACCATTTCGAACTAAACTTAATAATGGAGTAATTCCCTTCAAATGCGCATTTTAGATCGCCTACTTGTTTCCAAACGAGTGACGAAAGAAAGCACAGGTGCAACCTACAGACGAAGTGTAGGACTGGTAAACAAAGGCCACACACCCCAATGAAAGTCTGTAGCCACTGCAATCGCGTTAGGCAGGGCAAAGGCTTAAATCATGGTCCGGCCAACCAGGTATACTTTCTCAGTGGTTTTCAACAACTGTTTAGACCAACGCCGGTATTGGTCCTTAGGAAAGGACACCGTCGATTTCCTGCCCTATCTTACATTGGCTTCTGCTACTTGTCGTAGACGAATCGCCGAGCCCTAAGCTTCATTCGTTTTATGAATGAGCCAAATTTAAACATTCTTACACCGGCAGAAGACACTAGGCGTTTGCGTAAACCTTCATGCTGTCACATTTCAGGTATTAAACGACAGGTTTCTAGTCTTCCACACTCCTGCCTTTCTCCAGTATAATTACCATACAAAACTGCTTTTTTAGGGGCAGTCAATGTTGGTAAGCTGATAGTCTCATATTGAGTACCGTAATTAATGGTGCCGAACACTAAACCTTTACATAAGCCTTTCACAGTTATAAATCAAATAAACGGACGCATTACTATGTGGTGGTCGCATATTGAGTGAAGTGATCTCATTTGACGAATAGATTGCCAGACAACTTCCGCTGCTGTGTTAGCAAATGTCATCGAAGGCTCAAGGCTGGTTTCTCTAAGCGTTAGTTAACTGGTAGCCTCGATAAGTATTGTGCCACAATGATGTAACGGTAAATCTCCTACCGCCGTTTGCATACCATACGTACAAACGTTGACAAATCTACAAGAATGAGTTGGTTTTAACTGCTCAAATGTTTATTAAATGATATTCCGCCACTGAACTGAACTTACCAGCAAACAGCGCCACCAGTAAGCTGTTCACTTTTCAAATCTTTGTAATTGGACCTTGGTGATGGGAAAACGGTACCCAATGGGATAACTTTGTTTTAATTTCCTAGGATTTTTATCTATGACTTATCAGTTCTTCCATCTCAGGCAATGTTTGTTGACTTGAAAAGCACCGAGATGCACCGTCTTTCGGAGCTTCCGTTAAACTATGGATGTGCCCCTGTAACTGCCTCAGTCACATCAAACGACGGAGGATTGCAGCGGCGTACCATCTCCTGTAGTATCAGGCCTGGTGAAGAGAGATGTACTTACTTTACTTATTCTTACTTATATTCAGCAAACTGAAATTATATGAATTGGACCGTCAATTAGTTAAAACTCATCTACGATTCTCCTTTTGGTCTGCAAGTTGACTTTTCTGTCTATTAATAACTGTTTTATAATGATCAAAGCTCTATTTATGAAGTTCTCTACTCTCAGCTGAAAACAGCTGCACGAAGCGACAAGAAGCCTCAGGCGCCACGCACAACAGTTTGCGCCATCATTCGGTTCACTGTTCGGACACTAGCACATACGTAAATACACTGTAAAATTAGGAATAAACATACATGTGACACATTTGGTCATTGTTTCCCTAAAATACTTTGTGTAGTCAAAGTCAAAATTCACGCAGCGGTATGTGTTACGCCTAATGTTTCAGTTTAGGCTTAAATGGAATCAAAACATTGTACCAGTTTTTAGTATCTTTCTATGCTATTAACAATGCAAACTGTCGCTGCTAATTTATCAAACAGAAAACTTCTTAAGAAGGCAGAATAGCGCTACATACAACTTTCTCTGTCGAAAACAGCATTTCGCAGCCATTTCGTTGGACATTTAAGTTCGTATTGTCGAGGTCACGCGGTTACAACTAGAAAATTTTACTGTCGATTAGTTTTCGAGTGTGAGCTATTTACAAATAATACATAATTTTTTTACCAGTTAACTACTCAGGTTCTTTCCACACTCATACTAACGTGCGCGAGCAGGTAAGACAAGAGACGTTTCTACTGAAGCACTTCTCTCCGCCTCTAGTGCACCTGTTCTGCTGAACCTACAACCGTGTCCTCCGCGAAGTCACAAAGGGTGGGAATATCACGTTTCTGAAGCTCGGTAAGAACATCGCCTCGCATACTCTGTAAATTTTGTAAGGCAGATCTTCGCACGCATCATTGTACAGTTCGCCTAGGAATATTTTACGAAAGTCCTGGATGGAATCCTACTGAATATACACTGAACGGCTTGAAATAACGTGCCAGACTTCAAAGAGGGCACCGAAGCGTTCTACCTGATTTGTACTTATTGATGCAGTTCGACACAGAAGACTGTTCTATGCAGAACTTTGACCAGTATGTCCTGCAACAAACGCAGCTGCTGCAGTTTTATGTGCTGCAGGGCGAAGAGCTTACTATTCAGACCGAAGAATTAATCATAGAATCTTTGTGGACGGTGTTTGAAAACAGGCTGTTCCTGGCGTAACGCAATTTTCCTTCCACACTTCCGGGCGTCGCGTGTAGGCAGCCTACACGCAGAGCGTAACGTTGCGAACCTCAGCTGCGTCGCTCGGCTCGTGCGTGCATCCTATCGATCGCCGCCGTCCGAATATTTCCGACAACTGGCGGACACGGCCGAGATTTCCGTGCGCCGCTTTTCTATTGTAACATTCCAGATGGCTTGTCCCCTCGGAGCCAGTAACGGAAAAACACCGCATCACTGGAATCCAGTCTGCGGATTACTCTGTCGTTAGTATCTGTGTACGCACGCAGCGTCGCATTGGTTAAACCAAGGTTTTCTCCGTACACACAATTTTGATGCCAGGTGCTGCTTCCGCACTTACAAATTTCAGTCTGCATACTTACGAAGTGGAGCTGAGTATGTGCTGTGGGCATAAGCGTTGTCGTTCACTTTTTTCTTCGTCATTAATTTTCCATTGAAATTGATTCGGTAGAATACTATTTTCACGAACGATCGTTAGAGGCCCTGAGTAACATTATCATGATTGGGCACAGGAGATTTCATCCCCCCTCCAGATCTCATTAGACTTTATCACAACACCATTCTCGCCTCCATCGTGGGTTACGGGTCCGGCGTCTGGGCCCACAGGCTCACGAGGGTCTTGCCTGCCATGGCCGTGAGGAGGGTGCAGCGCAACATGCTACTACTTTCGATTGGAGCCTACCGACCATCTCCTGTTGGGGGGGGGGGGGGGGGGGGGGCACAACTGATTCTCATGGCACTGTATCCCGTAGACACAAAAATTAGGGAACAGGCAGCATGGTATTGGGTTAAAAGATGGGAACCTGAAAAAACCGAACACATTCTGGGGGTGCGGGTGGGGGACAAATTCGCAATCAAAATGAGAGGCGAAGAACTGTGGCAGGAATTCTGAGACAGAGAAGAGACAGGAAGGAGGACATACCAGCTACTGCCAAATATTAAGGAACGACTTCAACTCTCGCACTTCAAACCGAGCAAGGGATTGCTGCACTTATTTGCCGGTTCGGAAAGACGGCTACCCCCTCGTATGACCGTGGTGCTGAAATTGTCACTCCGGACCACGTGATATACGAGTGTCCCATTTTTGATGACGTAGCCACCAATTTAAGACGCCAATTACCCAATACAGACACATACCATCTGATTAGAGACCCAATCACATTCAGGATCTAGTCTTGCCAGCGAGGTATCGGCAAAGGTCCTGCGAGAATATCGTAGGGACAATCTATAAATCGTGATCAAAACATGACATACCCGCACCTATCCCATTCCACCGAAGCGTGGACTGGTCGATCGCCGTTGACGGTCGGTATCCGTCACGTCTTGGAGTAAGGGGAAGGTGCGATAAATGGGGGTGGGGGTGATGGAGGAGGATATGTCGCTGTGGTACGTACAGAATACGTACAGCATTAAAGCAATCATTAAGTCACTGTATCACCTCTGGTTTCGTAAATTCTCGCTGTTAAGCACAAGTGCAGTGACTGTGCTCTAAGAGGGGGTGGAGTTAGTTCGACGCACAGTAGACCACTTTGCATCTGTCAGTGGGTTTGGTAGAGTTCACTTCTTGTTTCCTATTATCTGCCAACCACCCTCCCCAACAATCTTCCACAGCAACACTTGTCAGCATTCAAGAATGTGTACGGAAACTATATGGTAAACTTCCCAGACTATCACAACGTCATTCCTAAGAGAGCTGTTAGCGTTACGTGTTATGTTAAACGAAGTTTTACTGCTAGAGATCTAAGCAGCCTTTTTTGTACATTAAGCTCAAAGTTATTTTAGCTCATGTATTGGCGCACCTACGGTTATAACATTTGTAGACACAGCAAAAGCTTTTGATTGTTGACTGCATTTAAAATCTTTTAAATTCTAAAAGTAGCAGGGTAAAGTACAGGTAGCGAAAGATTGTCTACAACTCTTATTTAAATCAGACTACTGTTATCAGAGTCGAAGATCATGGAAGGGAAACCGTAGTTGAGAAGGGAGTGTGAGAGATTTCTGTTTTTCAAAACGTACATTAATCAAGCAGTAAAGAAAACCAGATAGAAATTTCGTTAGGGGATTACAACTCAGGAAGAAGAAATAAAAACATTGAGCAGGCAAAGGACTTAGAAGGTAATAGATAGTGTCTTGAAACGATGTTATAGGAAAAATATCAAAAGTAAAACATAAGTGGTGGAGTGTAGTGAAGTGTAGTGGTATTAAATCGACCGAAGTTCAGAGGATTAGAGTAGGAAATGAGACACTAAAAGCAGATGAGTTTTGTTATTTGGACAGCAAAATAACAGATGATGACCGAAGTAGAGAGAATATACTCTGACGTGACAACTCATGGGATACCGCATCATATCATGTCGGACCTCCTTTTTCCCAGCGTAGAGCAGCAACTCGACATGGCATGGAGTCAACACGTCACTGTAAGTTGCCTACAGTAATATTAAGCCATGCTGTCTTTATAGCCGTGATTAACTGCTAAAGTGTTGGCGGTGCAGGATTTTGTGTACAAACTGACCTCTAGATTATGTCCCATGTCGGGCGATCTGTGTGGCCAACTCATTCACTCGAATTGTGCAGAATGTTCTTGAAACCAATCACGAAAAATTGTGGCCTGGTTTCGTGCATTGTCATCCAGAAAAATTCCATCTTTGTTTGGTACCGTGAAGTCCATGAATGGCTGCCAATGGTCTCCAAGTAGCGTAGCAGCACATAACCATTTCCAGTTAATCATCGGTTCAGTTGGATCAGAGGACAAGTCCATTCCATGCAAACACAGCACACACCAGCTTGCTCGGTGGGGCTTCGAGGGGACAGCTCAACCCTCGAATCCTACCGTCAGCTCTTACCACCTGAAATCGGTCCTCATCTGACCAGGCCACTGTTTTTCCTGTCGTCCAGGGTCCAGCCGAGACGGTCACGAGCCCAGGAGAGGCTTTGCAGGCGATGTCTTGTTATTAGCAAAGGCACTCGCGTCGGTCGTCTGCTGTCACAGCCCATTAACACCAAATTTCGCCCCACTGTCCTAACTGATACGTTCGTCGTACGCCACACATTGATTTCTGCGGTTATTTCACGAAGTGTTGCTTGTCTGCTAGCACTGACAACTCTACGCAAACGCCGCTGCTCTCGGTCGTTACTTGAAGGGCATCGCCCATTGCGTTGTCTGAGGTGAGACGTAATGCCAGAAATTTGGTATTCTCGGCATACTCTTGACGCTGTGGATCTCGGAATATTGAATTCCCTAACTATTTCCGAAATGAAATGTCCCATGTGTGTAGCTCCAATTACCATTCAGCGTTCAAAGTCTGTAATTCCCGTCGTGCGTGCATAATGACGCCGGAAATCTCTTGACATGAATCATCTGCGTACAAATGACAGCCACGCCAATGCACTGTGCTTTTATACGTCGTGCACATGATACTGCATATGAGTATATAGCTATCCCATGCTTTTGTACCTCGCTGTAAACTGCAGACAGACAGTAACAAGAAAAACGGTTCTGAAACAGGGATTTCTTAACATAGAATACACTACTGGCCATTAAAATTGCTACACCACGAAGATGACGTGCTACAGACGCGAAATTTAACCGACAGGAAGAAGATGCTGTGATATGCAAATGATTAGCTTTTCACAGCATTCACATCGTGCTGACATGAGGATAGTTTCCAACCGATTTCTCATACACAAACAGCAATTGACGGCGTTGCCTGGTAAAAAGTTGTTGTGATGCCTCGTGTGAGGAGGAGAAATTCGTACCATCACGTTTCCGACTTTGATCAAGGTGAAATTGTAGCCTATCGCGATTGCGGTTTATCGTATCGCGACATTGCTGCTCGCGTTGGTCGAGATCCAATGACTGTTAGCGGAATATGGAATCGGTGGGTTCAGGAGGGTAATACGGAACGCCGTGCTGGATCCCAACGGCCTCGTATCACTAGCAGTCGAGATGATAGGCATCTTATCCGCATGGCTGTAACGGATCGTGCAGCCACGTCTCGATCCCTGAGTCAGCAGATGGGGGCGTTTGCAAGACAACAACCATCTGCACGAACAGTTAGACAACGTTTTCAGCAGCATGCACTATCAGCTCGGAGACCATGACTGCGGTTACCCTTGACGCTGCATCACAGACAGGAGCGCCTGCGATGGTGAACTCAACGGCGAACCTGGGTGCACGAATGGCAAAACGTCATTTTTTCGAATGAATACAGGTTCATTCTGGAATACAGGTTCTGTTTACAGCATCATGATGGTCGCATCCGTGTTTGGCGACATCGCGGTGAACGCACATTCGAAGCATGTATTAGTCATCGCCATACTGGCGTATCACCCGGCGTGATGATATGGGGTGCCATTGGTTACACGTCTCCGTCACCTCTCGTTCGCATTGGCGGCACTTTGAACAGTGGGCGTTACATTTCAGATGTGTTACGACCCGTGGCTCTACCCTTAATTCGATCCCTGCGAAACCCTACATTTCAGCAGGATAATGCAGGACCGCATATTGCAAGTCCTGTATGGGCCTTTCTGGATACAGAAAATGTTCGACTGTTGCCCTGGCCAGCACATTCTCCAGATCTCTCACCAATTGAAAACGTCTGGTCAATGGTGGCTGATCGATTGGCTCGTCACAATACGCCAGTCACTACTCTTGATGAACTGTGGTATCGTGTTGAAGTTGCATGGGCAGTTGTACCTGTACACGCCATCCAAGCTCTGTTTGACTCAATGCCCAGGCGTATCAAGGCCGTTATTACGGCCAGAGGTGGTTGTTCTGGCTACCGATTTCTCAGGATCTATGCACCCAAATTGGGTGAAAATGTAATCACATGTCAGTTCTAGTATAATATATTTGTCCAATGAATACCCGTTTATCATCTGCATTTCTTCTTCGTGTAGCAATTTTAATGGTCAGTAGTGTATAAACTCAAGCTTTAGGGACTCCCTTCTGAAGCTGTTTGTAAGGAAGACAATAGAAACTTTTGAAATATGGTGCTACAGAAAAATGATGAAGATTTGGTGAATAGCTGGCATAAAAAAATGAAAATGTGTTGAATCGAATCGGGGAGAAGAAATTTAGAGAACCGCTTTCGTGAAAGAAGCAATAGTTTGTTACGACATAATCTTGAGCCTTAAAGGTCGTGGTAATGGAAGCAATTTAGAGGGGGAGGGGGGGGGAGAAGATTGTTGTAGAAGGAGACCAAGGTTTCAAGGTTTGACTACTGGAAGCAGGTTCAAGGGGCTGCAGGGGGCACTAGCGATGAAGAGAGGCAGAATACACTAGCTTGGAGACCTGCATGAAACTTGTCTTCAGACTGAAGACAACAGCAGCCTCCAGTTTCAACGCCAGCAACAGTATCAGAATGTCCGCGTGGCAGCTAGGAGACAGAATTGCGTTCAGACCGCGGGGGCCCCGGCCGAGGACACAGGATGGGCAAGCGTCCGTCAGCCGCGTCCCGCGCTGTAATGGAGTTGCGAGCGGCTAATTGCCGTCTGAGGGCAGCGCTGATTAGCCGCCAGGATCGATGTGTGGTGTGAGTGCGCCGCGGGCAGCGCCGGTGTAAATGCGTAATCCGCGTCCGTTCACGCTGCCCCCACGTCCACCAGCACCTGGCGCTGACGTCGGCCAACATTCCTGACTTATATTACTACCTGTAACGCAGTTGTGTCAGCTGACTCGGCCAACTAATTTTCTTCGTCCATTTTTTTAAATTTTATCCAACGAGAAAACACCTAATTGATTGTGAGGGGCCTAATCAGATTACAAAACCAGTTTGTAAAATGTGAGTAGAAAATATTACATCTCAGAAATTATGAACAGAATTTTCTGAGTGGAAACCAAACTGTGAAGTGCGCCAAGGGTATCTTCCCCCCCCCCCCCCCCCCAATCCCACCACCGTCTGCCCCATTTATTACCCCCGTTTGTTTTTTATATCAATGCAGTTGTAGAACATTGTAGATCAGCTAGTCAGGGTAACATTAAACATGCAAGGTGCAACTCTATAAAGCATGAGTGAAGCACACAAATACACGCCTGGAAATTGAAATAAGAACACCGTGAATTCATTGTCCCAGGAAGGGGAAACTTTATTGACACATTCCTGGGGTCAGATACATCACATGATCACACTGACAGAACCACAGGCACATAGACACAGGCAACAGAGCATGCACAATGTCGGCACTAGTACAGTGTATATCCACCTTTCGCAGCAATGCAGGCTGCTATTCTCCCATGGAGACGATCGTAGAGATGCTGGATGTAGTCCTGTGGAACGGCTTGCCATGCCATTTCCACCTGGCGCCTCAGTTGGACCAGCGTTCGTGCTGGACGTGCAGACCGCGTGAGACGACGCTTCATCCAGTCCCAAACATGCTCAATGGGGGACAGATCCGGAGATCTTGCTGGCCAGCGTAGTTGACTTACACCTTCTAGAGCACGTTGGGTGGCACGGGATACATGCGGACGTGCATTGTCCTGTTGGAACAGCAAGTTCCCTTGCCGGTCTAGGAATGGTAGAACGATGGGTTCGATGACGGTTTGGATGTACCGTGCACTATTCAGTGTCCCCTCGACGATCACCAGTGGTGTACGGCCAGTGTAGGAGATCGCTCCCCACACCATGATGCCGGGTGTTGGCCCTGTGTGCCTCGGTCGTATGCAGTCCTGGTTGTGGCGCTCACCTGCACGGCGCCAAACACGCATACGACCATCATTGGCACCAAGGCAGAAGCGACTCTCATCGCTGAAGACGACACGTCTCCATTCGTCCCTGCATTCACGCCTGTCGCGACACCACTGGAGGCGGGCTGCACGATGTTGGGGCGTGAGCGGAAGACGGCCTAACGGTGTGCGGGACCGTAGCCCAGCTTCATGGAGACGGTTGCGAATGGTCCTCGCCGATACCCCAGGAGCAACAGTGTCCCTAATTTGCTGGGAAGTGGCGGTGCGGTCCCCTACGGCACTGCGTAGGATCCTACGGTCTTGGCGTGCATCCGTGCGTCGCTGCGGTCCGGTCCCAGGTCGACGGGCACGTGCACCTTCCGCCGACCACTGGCGACAACATCGATGTACTGTGGAGACCTCACGCCCCACGTGTTGAGCAATTCGGCGGTACGTCCACCCGGCCTCCCGCATGCCCACTATACGCCCTCGCTCGAAGTCCGTCAACTGCACATACGGTTCACGTCCACGCTGTCGCGGCATGCTACCAGTGTTAAAGACTGCGATGGAGCTCCGTATGCCACGGCAAACTGGCTGACACTGACGGCGGCGGTGCACAAATGCTGCGCAGCTAGCGCCATTCGACGGCCAACACCGCGGTTGCTGGTGTGTCCGCTGTGCCGTGCGTGTGATCATTGCTTGTACAGCCCTCTCGCAGTGTCCGGAGCAAGTATGGTGGGTCTGACACACCTGTGTCAATGTGTTCTTTTTTCCATTTCCAGGAGCGTATTTCCAGGGTGAGACTGAGCGGAATCTAAGCTGACTGTAGACCACAAAGTGTTCGAGCGCAGAAAGAAAGTAAGAAGGATCTGTTAGAAATCTGATGGAAGAAGTAGATTCTGTCATTTCCTGGTTAATGGCACTGCATTAATTCCAGTAGTACATGTTACATTATAATAATAATAGTATTATTATTTTATATTTGTATAAAAATTATTCCATTCCATTGTGGGATGGTGGTACAGCAAACAGCTTCAATTTTTTTCGAAGTAAAAACAACCTTGGTTGCGAAATTGTTTAATATCAGTGACCCATTTTACCTTTCTGGGGCATCATCAGATTGTGTAAGCAGAATGTAAAATCCATCCTTCTTTAAGCGACATAAGACGAAAAATATCGGCTACAATAAGTGGATATGTAATTCAGCCGTCTAAAAACATATAAAATGGTACGCCAGCTGAACCCGCCGTAGTAGTACACAATACGATTGTAAGTAGGCTTTTTAGGTTTTTATGTTGGTAACGCCACGTAGCGCTCTATATGAAAATCACCGACTGTGCTGTGTGCAGTCATTGGCTGATTTGCATTGTTGGAATATTGCTACTGTAGTGTTGGGCAGTTAGATGTGAACAGCGCGTAGCGTTGCACTGCTGACGGCTCACCTCCAACTGCGCAACGCTGCGCAATGTTCACATCTAACTGCCCAACACTACAGTAGCAATATTCCAACAATGCAAATCAGCCAATGACTGCACACAGCACAGTCGGTGATTTTCATATAGAGCGATACGTGGCGTTACCAACATAAAAACCTAAACAGCCTACTTACAGGATCCGCGTACAAAATAAACGCGTTATGAGCAGCACTCAGCGCAATGTCCCTTTGGCAAATAATGTAGTATTCGTGGGCACACCAAAAGGAGATTGAGCTGACTGGTGCTCATTGTACGCGTCTGTACGCGTCGTCCTATTTTGTATTACTATGGCGGGGGTCAGCTGGTGTAGAATTTCAAATGTTTTTATGGGAGATGGATTACATATCCAGTTACTGTTGCGTCCATTTTCCGTTTTATATGGCTTAAAGACGGATAGGTTTTATATGTAGCAAATTTTACAGAATCTGAGGATGCCCCAAACGGGTGAAACGCGCCTTTGATATTAAATAATTTCACAACCAAAATTGTTTTTATTCTGTAATTATATTTATATAGTTTCATATTCTATGCACAGCTAGTATGGCTTGCCACATGCTAAATAATATGTACTGACCTTATGTTTAGACGATCTGGCTCTCTTTTGGAAATATTAGCAATGAACCGTAGTATTAGTACATTCGCCATCTACATGGAATAGCAAAGTAATAATAATAATAATAATAATAGTAGTAGTAGTAGTAGTGTTATGTCGTCAGCGAAAAGAAGAAGCATGGTATTCCGTAGTAAAAATGCCTATCAAAGCGATATTTAAGTATCCAGCTCATTAATATAGCAATCATATTATAATTATTTTAAATATTGAGTCTGCCCGTTGCGTTATATACCAGCTATATGTTACAAACCTGTTGTGTGGTTCATACATGAAGAAACATCCTCTGGCCCGCTGGAATTTTGTCTACACAGTTGGCTGGAGACCAAGCAGGTGCTACACTGTCGGACTTCGACGTAGATAAAGTACTGTGGGGCCGTGTAAATCGTGTCCCTCTTCCTACCAGCCTCTAGGCAGCTGGCCTGTTCGCGAAGTGCAGTAAGGTTCAGTGAGACCTGGGTGAAGCTGTGAGTGTTGTTGCTCGGCAAGACGTGCCGACCAGTTAGAGCGGCGGGCAGTGAGGTCACGTGGATTCGGCGTCCCCCCGGGGGCGAGTACGCTGGCGCCCGCCACATCGGACACAGCGAGCCGTGGAAGAGCCGTGTCGCCCGGCGGCGCGCTGGCGTAGCGTCGCGTTTAGGGGCCTCCGGAACGCCCTATACTTGCAATGTTAAAATAACGCTTATAAATTACATCTTTCCTCACAAAGTATTTGAGGTAGGAAGTTGAACTTTTTACAGATTATTTATTGGAATATGGGCTACAACTTAACACAGGGATTTTACAAAATTTTAGTTCAGTTATTAAAGATGATTTTTTTTTCAATTGTAATGAAAATTCACAACATTTTTTGCAATTTTTTATTTATATATTCAAAAATATACAGTTTTTTGGAAAAAGGCTGTGTTAAATTATGCAGAAGGTACTGTGTAACATTTACTGAAAGTTTGAAACAAATATGTTTGGAAGATCCTTAGAAAACATGTAATTACTATGAGAAAATAAAAGTTTTGGGAATCGAGCGACAAAGATTGGATTAACTTTTTAGTGCATTCCAGGTCCATAGGATGGATTATCTTCATCCTCTGCAAACTCCTCCTCCAGCTTCCTCTTGTTCCTCCTCCTGTTTACTCTTGCTTGTATTTCTAGACTCTTTACAGCCCTGTCTGCAGCCCGAAGGCGTTCCTTGTCTAAAGCAAGCATCGCTCGTACCATGTTAGAACCTATCTTCATTCCCATATTTCTAAATACCTTGCACCTTACAATGTTGCCATCATTGAAAGTCGCAACAAAAAAATGGTTCAAATGGCTCTGAGCACTATGGGACTCAACTGCTGAGGTCATTAGTCCCCTAGAACTTAGAACTAGTTAAACCTAACTAACCTAAGGACCACAAACATCCATGCCCGAGGCAGGATTCGAACCTGCGACCGTAGCGGTCTTGCGGTTCCAGACTGCAGCGCCTTTAACCGCACGGCCACTTCGGCCGGCAAGTCGCAACAGCATCATACACACCAAAGTGAAGTGTTTCTATTCCAACAAATACAGCCTTGGGGATTCTCGACCATATAACACTATTTACACTTTCATTGGGGTTTTGAGTTTTTCCGTGAATACACTTTTTCAACAGTTCAGGTGCTGCTAAGTCTCTGAAAATAGGTTTTATCACCTCCATTATTGCATGAGGCAGACTATGCTTATGAGTGTACACTTCACCAGTTAGCAATCCTTTGTTATATTTACACCAACTGTCTTCTTCTTTGGGACACAAGCTATGTTGGGGATTTTCATCGTCTTTATTGTTTACAGTAATAACACATACCTTTGGCTGTCCAACATTTCTCCTTTTCTTAAAAGCCTTCAGAGGATTTCTAATAACTTTACTTTTATTCATTATTATACTTCAACAAAACAGAGACTCAAGAAACAGAATTAATTACGAATATTTTCGAGATAACGACAGAGTAAATAAACATGAAACAATCGACAATCACACCAGCGATATATATTGAACCATCACAGGTTAGCCACAACACATACTTTATCTCACATCACTAAAATGTACCTGATGAACACGGACGTTAATAATAACATCATTTGACAGCAGTTTAACAGCGCCACAGTGGGTCACGCCCATGTAGAACACATTTCAAAAAAAATTTAAAAATAGTTGTAGTCTTCGGAATTGAATAAATTATATATCTATTAAAAGGTAATAGTCTGCAGATTCAGAAAACGCAAAAAAGTAAAAATTGAACTTTTCATGATTTTGAGCCTTTCCGGAGCCCCTTAAATGCGCCGCCTCTAGCCAAGTACTGTAAAAATACTGCACGAGCTGTACAGCTGACGCCCGATAAGGCCCTGACAACACAGCATCAGAAGCATGCTGTAATGAGTGGATACGTATGCAATAGATGCGGAGTGATAAGAATAGAGGTTATAACAGACAATTCGTCGCCGTTAGCAATATGCCCTTCCCCATGAACCATGGACCTTGCCTTTGGTGGGGAGGCTTGCGTGCCTCAGCGATACAGATAGCCGTACCGTAGGTGCAACCACAACGGAGGGGTATCTGTTGAGAGGCCAGACAAACGTGTGGTTCCTGAAGAGGAGCAGCAGCCTTTTCAGTAGTTGCAGGGGCAACAGTCTGGATGATTGACTGATCTGGCCTTGTAACATTAACCAAAACGGCCTTGCTGTGCTGGTACTGCGAACGGCTGAAAGCAAGGGGAAACTACGGCCGTAATTTTTCCCGAGGGCATGCAGCTTTACTGTATGGATAAATGATGATGGCGTCCTCTTGGGTAAAATATTCCGGAGGTAAAATAGACCCCCATTCGGATCTTCGGGCGCGGACTACTCAAGAGGACGGCGGTATCAGGAGAAAGAAAACTGGCGTTCTACGGATCGGAGCGTGGAATGTCAGATCCCTTAACCGGGCAGGTAGATTAGAAAATTTAAAAAGGGAAATGGATAGGTTAAAGTTAGATATAGTGGGAATTAGTGAAGTTCGGTGGCAGGAGGAACAAGACTTTTGGTCTGGTGAATACAGGGTTATAAACACAAAATCAAATAGGGGTAATGCAGGAGTAGGTTTAATAATGAGTAAAAAAAGAGGAGTGCGGGTTAGCTACTACAAACAGCACAGTGAACGCATTATTGTGGCCATGATAGACACGAAGCCCACGCCTAATACAGTAGTAGAAGTTTATATGCCAACTAGCTCTGCAGATGATGAAGAAATTGAAGAAATGTATGATGAGATAAAAGAAATTATTCAGGTAGTGAAGGGAGACGAAAATTTAATAGTGATGGGTGACTGGAATTCGAGAGTAGGAAAAGGGAGAGAAGGAAACATAGTAGGTGAATATGTATTGGGGCTAAGAAATGAAAGAGGAAGTCTCCTGGTAGAGTTTTGCACAGAGCATAACTTAATCATAGCTAACACTTGGTTCAAGAATCATGAAAGAAGGTTGTGTACATGGAAGAATCCTGGAGATACTAGAAGGTATCAGATAGATTATATAATGGTAAGACAGAGATTTAGGAACCAGGTTTTAAATTGTAAGACATTTCCAGGGGCAGATGTGGACTCTGACCACAATCTATTAGTTATGAACTGTAGATTAAAACTGAAGAAACCGCAAAAAGGTGGGAATTTAAGGAGATGGGACCTGGATAAACTGAAAGAACCAGAGGTTGTACAGAGTTTCAGGGAGAGCATAAGGGAACAATTGACAGAACTGGGGGAAAGCAGTAGAAGAAGAATGGGTAGCTCTGAGGGATGAAGTAGTGAAGGCAGCAGAGGATCAAGTAGGTAAAAAGACGAGGGCTAGTAGAACTCCTTGGGTAACAGAAGAAATATTGAATTTAATTGATGAAAGGAGAAAATATAAAAATGCAGTAAATGAAGCAGGCAAAAAAGAATACAGACGTCTCAAAAATGAGATCGACAGGAAGTGCAAAATTGCTAAGCAGGGATGGCTAGAGGACAAATGTAAGGATGTAGAGGCTTATCTCAGTAGGGGTAAGATAGATACTGCCTACAGGAAAATTAAAGAGACCTTTGGAGAAAAGAGAACCACTTGTATGAATATCAAGAGCTCAGATGGAAACCCAGTTCTAAGCAAAGAAGGGAAAGCAGAAAGGTGGAAGGAGTATATAGAGGGTCTATACAAGGGCGATGTACTTGAGGACAATATTATGGAAATGGAAGAGGATGTAGATGAAGATGAAATGGGAGATACGATACTGCGTGAAGAAGAGCACTGAAAGACCTGAGTCGAAACAAGGCCCCGGTTGTAGACAACATTCCATGAGAACTACTAACGGCCTTGGGAGAGCCAGTCCTGACAAAACTCTGCCATCTGGTGAGCAAGATGTATGAGACAGGCGAAATACCCTCAGACTTCAAGAAGAATATAATAATTCCAATCCCAAAGAAAGCAGGTGTTGACAGGTGTGAAAATTACCGAACTATCAGTTTAATAAGTCGCAGCTGCAAAATACTAACGTGAATTCTTTACAGACGAATGGAAAAACTGGTGGAAGCCGACCTCGGGGAAGATCAATTTGGATTCCGTAGAAATGTTGGAACACGTGAGGCAATACTGACCTTACGACTTATCTTAGAAGAAAGATTAAGGAAAGGCAAACCTACGTTTGTAGCATTTGTAGACTTAGAGAAAGCTTTTGACAATGTTGACTGGAATACTCTCTTTCAAATTCTAAAGGTGGCAGGGGTAAAATACAGGGAGCGAAAGGCTATTTACAATTTGTACAGAAACCAGATGGCATTTATAAGAGTCGAGGGACATGAAAGGGAAGCAGTGGTTGGGAAGGGAGTGAGACAGGGTTATAGCCTCGCCCCGATGTTATTCAATCAACAAAAGCAAAACGTGGATAATGGAATGTAGTCGAATTAAGTCGGGTGATGCTGAGGGAATTAGATTAGGAAATGAGACACTTAAAGTAGTAAAGGAGTTTTGCTATTTGGGGAGCAAAATAACTGATGATGGTCGAGGTAGAGAAGATATAAAATGTAGACTGGCAATGGCAAGGAAACCGTTTCTGAAGAAGAGAAATTTGTTAACATCAAGTATAGATTTAAGTGTCAGGAAGTCGTTTCTGAAAGTATTTGTATGGAGTGTAACCACGCATGGAAGTGAAACGTGGACGATAAATAATTTGGACAAGAAGAGAATAGAAGCTTTCGAAATTTGGTGCTACAGAAGAATGCTGAAGATTAGATGGGTAGATCACATAACTAATGAGGAGGTATTGAATAGAATTGGGGAGAAGAGGAGCTTGTGGCACAACTTGAATAGAAGAAGGGATCGGTTGGTAGGACATGTTCTGAGGCATCAAGGGATCACCAATTTAGCATTGGAGGGCAGCGTGGAGGGTAAAAATTGTAGAGGGAGACCAAGAGATGAATACACTAAGCAGATTCAGAAGGATATGGGTTGCAGTAAGTACTGGGAGATGAAGAAGCTTGCACAGGATAGGGTTGCATGGAGAGCTGCATCAAACCAGTCTCAGGACTGAAGACCACAACAACAACATAGCAATATGCCGTCTGTAAGCACCCCTCGTTTATACCTTTCGCTAATCAGCAGCACAGTACTACATTGCCAAACAATGAATAGCACATTTTGAAGTTTGGGGAGTAATCTGAGGATTACATTTTAGCTTCAGTATCCTGAAAGATACACCAGCATTAATTTACATGTCGGCATACTGGAATATGGCTTGACGTTCTCTGTATTTTTCTGTCTGTAAAAATACGTAGACAACTGTAGGGATGAAACTCGCGACTTTTATGCAACAGAAGAATACAGTATCCATGGAGCCACTGACGACATGGAGCCTACGTTTAAACACTAAAGGTATCGATAAGTGATTTTGTGGAGTGCCCTCCCAGATAGCCCGCTTGTTCAAGCGCCGCTTCCGGGACGGCGAAGTGCAAGGCCGCAAGTCGAATCCGCCGGGCCGATTAACGATGAGGCTCGGTGTGGTGGCCGACCTGTGAGTGGATTTTAGGCGGTTTCCCACATGCCAATAGGTGAATACCGGCCTAGTACCTAACACCCGCCTCAGCTATACGTTTCGCAAACAATTAGAAAAACTTGGGGGCACTTCCACATGAACAGCACTGCACAGAGACAGTTGGGGTGCAGACATTCCATGGATACGGGACGCGGGAGTGGAGAGGGGGGGGGGGGGGCGACAGTTGGGTTGCGACAAGAAAGGTATCCTTGCAGCCCTTAAGCGAACCATACCAAATCCGTTACTATCCATGTCGATCCTGCAGCGATGCGGGACAATTGGTAAAGACAAAGAAGTAATTTTTTCGAGTGATAAAAAACGTAAGGTACGAAGAAATCTGCTATTTGAAGGTTTATTCTTAAGGGCCAGCAGCATAATAAGACTATGACACAAAACGGCATGATTATTAAAAAGATGCACCAGATTAGTTGCTTATAATAACCAACCGTTACTGACGACAGACTGTTTCGGCATTTATCGCCCTTGTCAGGTTCCTCCGAATATAATTTTGGTGAGGCTGTGTGTAAATGAGAATGTCATTTACATCAAAATAACTATATTGCACTCAAGTCTAGAATGATGTGACGTCTACATTACGTCGTTAGTGAACTGTACTATAACTGTCAATGTTTTGATTGAATGTAAATAACGTAAATATATTGAACAGTTTTTGTGACATTGAGAATTTAATATCTTCTCAAGCGGAAGGCACTGGAATCGAGTAAATGAATCTATCGGGTGGTCTTAACTGTTGTTTTAATACGATATCCACCTCTCTTTACTTTCTACACTCAGTTAACAGTAGCGGAAACTGTGCTTTGAATTTTGCTCATAGTAACGCGCCTCCATGTTAGTTCATACTCACGAAGGTGATGCGAAGAGCGCCTGTTGCCGCCGGCATGTGTGACCGGAATACAAGTTTACATTTGTCAAAGATATATTTATTACAGTGCAGGTTCAGCATTTCTGATTGCTTCCGGTCTGCATTTCGTGTCGTTGCTTTTTCATTGGTTTCGTACCCACTGACTCCACTTACTGTTGCCCACGTCGCAGACGGCGCTGCCGCTTGGCAGGTGGTCCGTGTAGTTCGCGCCCGGCCTGTCGGCTCGAAGCGGCCCTGCGTGGTAGGGTAGGAGCGCGGCAGCTGGTCCCGCGCGCTCACAGTCGATAAGGCACGCCGAGCAGAGGCGGCGCGCCGCCGCCACCAATCGATAGCCGGCGATGGCCGCATCGGAAATACGGCCGCCGGCGTGGGCGCGGCGATAGACAGCACAGCACAGTACAGTGCAGTGGGGCGCCGCTTAGCCTCTTCACTTACCGCCCTCCAGCCTGCTCTGCTTTACGGAAAGTAAACAAACGGAAAGACGTGGCGGCTCGTCTGTTTACCTGTACTCTTGAGGACCATCACCCTGTCCTCTGCCGTTGTAGCGATCAGACAGCTTGGTCGGAAGCCGTTCACACTTTCAAATGCGTATGATTGTCAAAAAACGGATATGGTTTTCGTTTGTAAGGAATGTTTGCTAAACCGTTAGAGCAGCTGTGTGGTCGTCTGCTGAAACGTGTACTGATCACGCCCACGTGTTTTCCGATTGCAAAAATTATATAAATTCGGAAACCGAAAATATGAAGTATAAAATACACAAAGAAGAAAGAACAATTAACGAGACAAAAGGAGTTTCCACCATTCCTACGCACTTCCTCCTTTCCATCAAATGGCTGTGAGCACTATGGGACTCAACTTCTGAGGTCATTAGTCCCCTAGAAATTAGAACTAGTTAAACCTAACTAACCTAAGGACATCACACACATCCATGCCCGAGGCAGGATTCGAACCTGCGACCGTAGCGGTCTCGCGGTTCCAGACTGCAGCGCCTAGAACCGCACGGCCACTTCGGCCGGTTCCTCCTTTCCATTACCTTTCGTTCCATTAATGGCTTCATGGCAATGAGTTTCAAAATCGGTTACATTTCTGCGAGCGGTGTGTACGAAAACGGTAATGATTTGTTCGTGGATGAAGTATCGCTTACGAACCGTGGGAAAATCAGTCCTCGCAATATGCCCTATTCCTCGCTTAAAAGTCTATGCTTACTGAGAGAGCCGGCCGCAGTGGCCGAGCGGTTCTAGGCGCTACAGTCTGGAACCGCTCGACCGCTACGGTCGCAGGTTCGAATCCTGCCTCGGGCATGGATGTGTGTGATGTCCTTAGGTTAGTTAGGCTTAAGTATGGTTCAAATGGCTCTGAGCACTATGGGACTCAACATCTTAGGTCATAAGTCCCCTAGAACTTAGAACTACTTAAACCTAACTAACCTAAGGACATCACACACACCCATGCCCGAGGCAGGATTCGAACCTGCGACCGTAGCAGTCCCGCGGTTCCGGACTGCAGCGCCAGAACCGCTAGACCACCGCGGCCGGCTGGGCTTAAGTAGTTCTAAGTCTAAGAGACTGATGACCTCAGATGTTGTCCCACAGTGCTCAGAGGCATTTGAACCATTTTTTGCTGAGAGAAGTTGAGAAACAAAGACCTAGGTCTGTTAGCATGTGGTCCCGGCTTTTTAAGAATCGCACCGTTGGAGCCTGTTTCCGTTATGGTGCTTTAAATAGCCACAGATATCTACAGTTCCTGACATAAACGCTGGCACAGTTACTGGAAAACATCCCGCTGAACATAAGGCGGATTTCCCACCAATTCTACACAGATAATTGCGGAGGCCCTTAATAAAATATTCGGAGATCGTTGAATCGATCGCTCGGGGAACGCAAAACGGTTTGAGCCCTCGTCAGACATAACTTCTGTACTTTTATCTGGGAGATAATTTAAACAAGCAGCACGCAGGACACCAGAGGACAGGAAATACCGTATAAAACGGAGCTGTGCTGCGGTAACTGCAGATTAAATTCAGTGTGCAGTGTTGTTTGTCCGTAACCGCTTTATAACGTAATTCAGGGTCAAAATTTTGAAGACTTGATATGACAGTCATAATAATAAACACACAAACTGTACCTGAGTTTTGTGTTTGCTTATACACGGCACAGTATGTACCCGTGACCATACTGCCATCTTCCGTCTAAACAATTAAAGAAAATACGCAGATAATAAGTTCAATACTGAACGTGTCATGTGCAGCAATGAGGATTTAAATTTACGTTTTACGACAGTAGAAGACTAACTACATCATATAATTACATCATATCAAAACATAAACACTACAGTTATAATATATTCATTCGCCGTTTCTACATAATTCTCTTTGTATATCTAAAATTGCTGTAACTGAACCTGCATCCGATACGCTATTTACTTTTGTCGACATATTTTATGACTGAATCATAGATAAAAACTGCTGCCGATCCCATCGATGCTGCTGGAAACACGGAGAGGTCCAGTTTGCTGTCCATTCGCTGTTCCTGTTGAATTCTTAACTGAGGACAAGCAAACAGGAGGCAGCTGACATCAGCAATCAGTATAGCCTATCGCACCACGTACAAGGCCGTGCAAATGCCTTGGCAGGGTCCAATAGTTTAGCCTAGACTGCTATTAATTGAGCTGGAGATGCTTCTTTACTGTAGCTGTTTTTCTGGAAGAAATGTGCCGTTGGAATCGTGTCTTTGAACTGCAGCGCAACGGCCGCCCTTTAGTTTCCTCGATGAGTTCATCTTCTTATCAAATGAATTTAATGTCCGATGTAATGATATAACATTCTTTTTGGCGTAAGTGTATCCTTAGCTGTATCCCTGTTACTGCTTGCTTTGCAAGTACATCCACCTCTTTGTTGTATTTGACGCTGCAGTATCCTTCCAAACAAGTCATTTCTATGTGATTCCATTTTTCGTTACAAGGAATGCACTACTCTACTATGTTGTTGGTATTTTCAAACAGTTTCTACATTTTTAACTGTAACTGGCATTAATACAGATGTAGAATCAGCGAGTTTAGAGTTAACGTCGATAACGTACTTCAGTGCTCAACAATAGCGACTGGACACGCAGCAAAATCATAGGCATCATCTGTTTTGTACATATGCAAAAAAAAATGGCTCTGAGCACTATGGGACTCAACATCTTAGGTCATAAGTCCCCTAGAACTTAGAACTACTTAAACCTAACTAACCTAAGGACATCACACACACCCATGCCCGAGGCAGGATTCGAACCTGCGACCGTAGCAGTCCCGCGGTTCCAGACTGCAGCGCCAGAACCGCTAGACCACCGCGGCCGGCCGTTGTACATATGCGTCGTAGTAGATTTACAAGTACTCCGTGGGTGTTTAGCAATATTCTGGGGTGGGCTTTTCACCACAAACAAAATATTACTCTATTTTTACAGTTGCCTCGCAAGACTGCCTTAAATTGTTGCATAAAAACACGGGAGAACTGCCGGATATCAGTAACTTCCTGCCTTAAATTGTTAATACGAGGAATATATGTTGAGCGTGAGTGAAACGCCAGCCAAAAAAATTTGGTTTGTGTGTGTGTGTGTGTGTGTGTGTGTGTGTGTGTGTGTGTGTGTGTGTTGATTTGTGAAGTCGCTTTCTTCGTTTGCACATTTATTTTTATGTTGCGCAATATATAATTGGATGGGACGGGCAAAAATTTTCATGCGTTGCCCAGCACTAGAAATCATTTCACGCAGAAAGAGAAGTTTCAAATAAATAGTTGAGAAGATAAACTAGAAGCACCTTATCATGGAGCTTATTAAACAAACAGATTAACAATATTTACACTTGATGTAATTGCAAGTAACTAAGACAAATCGTGAATTTGAGATAATTTTCGTTTCTCGTTTTATAATTTATGAAATATGATTCTGGTCCATAAGTTTGCAACGTCTTTCGCTGACGACGGGCGCTGCAGCGATTTAAGCGACACCTCTCCCAGACCAACACACTTTTAAGCGTCTCCGAGCTAAGGCTCGTTACCTTATTAAGCGGAGTAAAAAGGAATACTGGGAGCGCTCCGTAGCGTTCTGGGCCGCTAGCAACAGTCAACTGTCCAGGGTCTGAACCTCCAAGGAACTCTGCGCACTGATCCATTGGTCCTCGCGGAACATCTTGCGCGACACTTTGTGATGGCATCGTCGTCCGCTTCTTACCCTCCCACCTTTCTCCAGCAGAAATCCAGAGTTGAACAGACCCCCCTCCATTTCATCCCGCATCACGTTGAGCCATATAATGCGCCTTTCGCTGAATGGGAATTGGTGCAGGCTCTTAGCTCTTCACGAGACGCAGCCACAGGGCCAGATTCCATTCACAATGATTCAACACTTGGACGTTCCCCAGAGGCAACAGCTCCTCAGGTTTTTCAATCGCATCTGGCTCACGGGTGCTTTTCCGTCACAATGGCGAGACAGTATAGTTATCCCCGTCCTTAAGCCCAGGAAAAACCCAACATCTCTCAATAGCTACCACCAAATTAGCCTTACGAATGTACTTTGTAAACTGCTCGAAGGGATGGTCAACTTCAGATTATGTTGGGTACTCGAATCTCGGGGCCTTTTGTCACTGTACCAGTGTGGCTTCCGGGCAGGGCGATCTCCAACTGACCATTTACTCCGATTGGAATCGGCCATCCGACAGGCTTTTACTCACTGCCGGCACCTTGTCGTAGCTTTCTTTGACCGACATAAGGCGTATGACATGGCTTGGCGCCGTCACATTTTAGTTACCATCCATGACTGGAGCTTCTGTGGTACCGATTTTTATCCGAAAGTTTTTATCTTACAAAACTCTTCCGGGTTCGAGTTGCCACTTCTCTCAGCACCCCTCAGATTCAGGAGAATGGTATCCCACAGGGTGCTGTGCTAAGTGTCACACTCTTCTTGATTGCCATAGTTGGACTTGTGACCTCTGTTGGGCATCTGGCTACCCCAGCGTTATACGTTGACGATTTTTGCATCTGCTGCAACTCCCACTCGGTGGCGTCTGCTGAGCACCAGCCCCAAGGCGCCATCCGACGTTCCTCTGCGTGGGCCACTGCCTGTGGTTTCCAGTTTTCCCCCTCCAAAACGCGGGTTATGCATTTTTGTCGTCGACCCACAGTCCGCCCTGATCCAGAACTTTATTTAGGCAACCAGCTCCTCGATGTTGTAGCACAGTCCCGTTTCTTGGGCCTTATTTTTGATAACAAGCTGACATGGCTGCCCCACATTCGCCACCTAGAGACTACATGCATGCAGAAGCTTAATGCTCTCCACCTCCTGGCCCACACATTTTGGGGTGCAGACCGTTCCACTCTTCTCCATCTTTACTGTGCTCTGGTCTTGTCCAGACTCGATTATGGTAGTCAGGTTTATGGCTCAGCAGCTCCTTCCACTTTGAAACCGCTTGACCCTGTCCACCATTGTGGGATTTGTCTGGCTATTGGTACCTTTCGCACTAGTCCTGTTGATAGTCTTCTCACGGAGGCAGGGATACCCCCTCTACACATCCGACAGAGCCAACTCCTTGTTTCTTACGCAGTAGCCATTCGCCAATTCCCTGACCATCCTGTGTACCCTGTGCTCCTCGCCAATGAGGGATGTCTCCCTCTTAACACTCGGCCACAGGGGGGATTGCCGGTTGGCATGCGTCTCACTACCCTCTGCTGGGATCTCCATCCATCTGCACTCACTGGACTGCACCCCGTGTCTCTCCTCCCATGACCCCCCCCCCCCCCCCCGTTGACGGTGCCTAGACCACGGCCACGGATTAGGACCGATCCCTTACAGGGTCCCAAGGTCTCTGTTGCTCCTGTGGTTTACAAGCCTCTTGTATGTGCCATCCTTGCAGAGTTCCAGTGTGCCACCATCTTTTACACTGATGCTTCTAAGACTACTGATAAGGTGGGATACGCTTTCACGTCTCCTTCCGGCTTCGAGTACTATTTGTTGCCAGGATCATGTAGTGTATTTACAGCTGAGCTTCTAGCCATTCACAGGGCCCTCCTTTTTGTTTCTCAGGCCTCCCTCCATAGTGTTTTAATTTGTTCCGACTCCATGAACAGCCTGCAGGCTATCGATCGATGCTACTCTCGTCAGCCCTTGGTCTCTGCCATCCATGACCTTCTCTCTGCCCTTGAGCGTGCCGCCTTTTCAGTCGTCTTTTTCTGGGTCCCAAGTCATGTGGGAATCCCAGGGAGTGAATTGGCTGATGCCAGCTGCGAATATGCGGATCTACGTCAAATCTCTCTTTGCCCAACAGTGGAATGCCATATGGAGCGCTACTGCTCATAGTAATAAACTTCGCACCATCAAGGAGTCTACTGCAGTTTGGGGCACTTCTTTCCGCCCTTCTCGTAAGGAGTCCACTGTTTTATGCCGTTTACGCATTGGCCATACCCGGCTCACCCATTATTTCCTTCTACGTAACGACCCACCCTCACAATGTGGTTGTGGCGCCAGACTGACGATATCTCACATATTGGTGGCATGTCCCCTTCTTTCGATGCTTCGTGTAAAGTATAGTCTTCCTGCTTCCTTAAATTTAATATTAGCAGACGATCCACGGATGGTTGACCTGGTCCTCGGTTTCGTCCGCAAAAGTGGTTTTTATTTCCAGATGTAAGGTTCTCCTTTAGTCTTGGAGCAGGGGCGGATTGGTTGTGGTTGGGACTCCTTTTGCAGTCTTCATGGTCTGTGACCCCATGACCGCCCTCTTTTTTCCAGTTTTTAGATTTGGTCTCACCTTTAATGCTTTTACTGTACGTGTTTAGTGTTCATTCTTTTATAATTTGACTCCTCTGACTGAATCCGTCCACTATTAGCAGACCCTCTTTCTTATGTAACCCACTTTGGAATCGCGGGACTGATGACCTCGCCGTTTGGTCCCATACTCTCTCAATTAATGAATCAATCTGTTTCATTATTTACAATGGTCTGCCGCGACTGTAGAAACCGCATGCTTTTGAGGCGAAGCACTGCTGGAGCCATGTTCTAAGCGCATTTTCATCCGAGAAGGAAGTTCCTTGAAGGTTGTTCGATTGAGCGCTAAAAAAGCGAAAATATGAGAGGACGAGACCAGGTGAATGAGGTGAATACGAAATGATTTCGCAACCAAAATCCTGTTGTTTTGTTAGCCTAACAGAATGTGGGGGACTTCATCTGCAAGACGTCTCAGTGGTTGACAATAAATGTCAGCAGTGATGGCTCCACCGTGGCAAAGCTATTCTCAGTACACCACACGGTCGCTGTTCCACCAGATGCGTAACATTTTCTGTCGTGGATGCGCGCAGTTCTTTGTGCAGGGAGTTGCTGCTTTGTTTGGGCTGAACCTTGCCTTCCTTTTACTTATGTTATCATACAGACACCATTTCTCTCCACCAATAGTTATAGAAGATACGAATTTTTGGTGTTGTTCACGAGCCAATTGATGACGAGCGAGCGGAGATGCACATATGGCCATCAGCCGATTTTTGTGATTGTGGCTTGGACCATGCGGTACCCATTAACTCGACTTTTGAACCTTCCTCGCGCGAGCAGACGTCGCACGTTGGTTGAATGATTACAGTTTCACATTCACCCGTTCTTGAATACACTGGCGTGTGTCGTTGTGTATTAATGCGTTTAAACGATCTTGATCCAACCCTGAAGATATTCCTGAACGTCGAGAGTCACTAATGTCAAAATATCCTTTTCAAAACGAGAAAATCATTTTCTTGCCGTGCTCTGTCCAGTGGCATTATCACCATAGATGGTTTAAAAAAAATGGCTCAAATGGCTCTGAGCATTATAGGACTTAACTTCTGAGGTCATCAGTCCCCAAGAACCTAGAACTACTTAAACCTAACTAACCTAAGGACATCACACACATCCATGCCCGAGGCAGGATTCGAACCTGCGACCGTAGCGGTCGCGCGTTTCCAGGCTGAAGCGCCTAGAACCGCTCGGCCACACCGATATGGCCTAAATGTTCCTGGCTGTGTCCGTTGCTGTCACCCCTCTATTGAACTCAGACAGAAGATATGTCGGAAATGTTCTAATTTCTCCACTTGGCACCCATTTTCTAGCGTCCACAGCTCCACTCTGTATCTCTGATGACAAAATGGCGATATGTGAATTCAAATATCGATAGTGAACTATAAAAACAAGGACAGTCGGTAAATAAAGCTATATCAATCCGAATACCAACATGAAAAACAAAAACGCTATGAACTTAAGCACTAACCTATTAGTACTATTGGGTAAGACATTTCTAAAAGTTTTCGTCGAGTGTACCGTGGGAGTGTTACGTGATCAGATTATTTCGAAGACACACATTTCGTTTAAACTTCTTAACTGGAGTGTCTCGAACGTGATTTTCGCAACGAAACATTTCTAAAAACTAGTCAAAAAACTGAAACTTCCTGCCAGATTAAAACAGTGTGCCGGGCCGAGAGTCGAACTCGGGACCTTTGCCTTTCGCGGGCAAGTGCGGGAGAGCTTCTGTAAAGTTTGGAAGGTAGGAGACGAGGTACTGGCAGAAGTAAAGCTTTGAGGACGGGGCGTGAGTCGTGCTTGGGTAGCTCAGTTGGTGGAGCACTTGCCCGCGAAAGGCAAAGATCCCGAGTTCGAGTCTCGGTCCGGCACACAGTTTTAATCTGGCAGGAAGTTTCATATCAGCGCACACTCCGCTCCAGAGTGAAAATCTCATTCTAGTCAAAAATTACGCTAAATTTGTGACTTGTCGCGTGGGCAGAGGGAGTAGGGATAGCCACTGTGCACAGCTTGTAGCTTAGAAGTGAGGACGCGGGTGTGGGCGAGGAGAGCTGCCGCCTTTACGACGCCCTGGGGCGGCGCAGCAGCTGTTGACGTATCGAGCAGCGCGTGCTCAGCTATGCGCCGGCTCCTCGGCTGGTTCCCAGACGCGCCGATCGACCGCCAGCTCCGGGAAACAAAAGCGGGACAGCCGACAAAAGCAGGCCGCGGCAGGCGAGGGCGCCGGTTCCGACTCGTGCACCCTTCACTGTCGTCGCTCAGGGGGCGCTCTCCTTTACTAAGCCCTTTTCAGTGACGTCGATTTGCAGAAAGTATGTGGGACATAGTCTATGCTGTGTTCGAACATAATGAATTACCTCGAAGGAAACACTCTATTGACACACTCTCGGCACGGATTCGGAAAGTAGCTCACACTAAGTAATGAGTGCTGTCGACAGGGATCTCAAATTGATTCCATATTTCTAGATTTACAGAAGGCTTCTGACACCATTCCCCACAAGAGACTTCAAATCAAATTGCGTGGCTACGGAGTATCGTCTCAGTTGTGCGACTGGATTCGTGATATTCTGTCAGAAAAATCACAGTTAATAGTAACTGACGGAGAGCAGCCCTCTTACACTGTTTGCAAATGTTGTCATATACCGTCTAGCAAAGCCATCAGGAGTTCTAAACCAACTACAAAATGTTTTAGACAAGATATCTGTATGGTTAGAAAAGTGGCAATTATCTCTGAATAATGAAAAGTGTGAGACCATCCACATCAGTACAAAAAGGAATTAGTTAAATTTAGGTTACACGATAAACCACACAAATGTAAAGGGCGGAATTCAACTGAATACCTAGGGATTACATTTACGGACAACTTAAATTGGAACAATCACGTAGATAATGTTGTCGGTCAGGCGAACCAATGGCCGGCCGGAGTGGCCGGCCGGTTCTAGGTGCTACAGTCTGGAGCCGAGCAACAGGTCCACTTGCAGGTTCGAATCCTGCCTCGGGCATGGATGTGTATGATGTCCTTAGGTTAGTTCGGTTTAATTAATTCTAAGTTCTAGGCGACTGATGACCTCAGAAGTTAAGTCGCATAGTGCTCAGAGCCATTTGAGTCAGCGAAGCAATGACTGCATTCTACTGGTGTAAGACTTAGAACATAAAAAAAAAACACTAAAGGGCCAACCTACACTACGCCTGTCCTCTGCTTGGTTGAAAGAAGGGCAGTTCGTTTTATACTATAGCGAAATATTGGAGAGCGTTCACGGATGCTACGCGAGTTGCGGTGGCAGGCATTAAAAAGTGTTTTTCGTTGGGATTTTTCGTTGGAGCGATACCAAATATTCCATTGGTGTGCGCGAGAAATGATCATCGTAATAAAATAAGAGAAATTGCACCTATCACAGAAAGATATAAGTGTTCGTTTTCCCCATAGACAGAAATAGTGTGAAAGTGTTTTGATGAACCCTCTGCCAGCTGCTTAAGTGTGAATTGCAGAGTAGTCATGATTGGTTGATTTGGGGGAGGGGACCAAACAGCGAGGTCATCCGCCCCATCGGATTAGGGAAGGATGGGGAAGGAAATCGGCAGTGTCCTTTCAAAGGAACCATCCCTGGTGCGATTTAGGGAAATCACCGAAAACCTAAATCAGGATGACCGGACGTGGGTTTCAACCGTCGTCTTCCCGAATGCGAATCCAGTGTGTTTATCACTGCGCCACCTCGCTCGGTGAGTAGTCATGTAAATGTTGATTGTTGCAACTACATTTACGCGTAGCTATGTAGGTCTGGCCATTATAGAACAGACATGGGCTAAAAATTTGTTTTTGGGATAAGTCGCTGCAATTCTAGCTATTTTTCGATGTCATTTTATGTGCTTACTAACAGGAGGCATTTACTTTTGTTGTGACTGACTGGCAGGAGCAAACCCAGCAGGTGCTATGATTTCTGCGTTTAAATTTGATTATCGCGCGTTCTGGATTCGTTGGCGTGTCCAATGCGCTATTTTCCATTTCTCCATATGTACTGAGCCATTCGCGGATCGCACTCATGCCGTTTATTGCTCGTTATCTTGTTTCGGTGGTTTTGTCGCCTCGTTTTTTCGTTTCATCCGATTTACTGGCTTTACTAGGCTGCTGGTTAGCTTGCTCGTGAGTGGCAGCAGCAGCGCTTATCGATATGTGCACTGTCGTAGCATCTCTGGAGCGACCGCTAGTATTTCCGGGTCGTCGTCTGTGAGAGTTCAGTCCCGACGCCGCAGCAGTGGAGTCGGGGACGGGGCGCCAGTGAGGTGCGGACAGCCAGTCCTCGCCGACCGCTGGCGACACACGTGAAGCGTCCGACGGAAGGAGACTGGAGCGGAACGACCGTTGGTTGGTCGTCTTTTGACGGAGTCTGGGCCTCGTCAGTTCGTCGAATTGCCGGACGTGGGTCGGTTCCTTCCTTGTGCAGAGATGTCGTGGCCAAAGGGCAAGAGTTTCCTCTGCGTGGATGGGTCCGAGCCAGGGTGCCCGCGAATTCCGAGCGGACATCGAGTTGAGTCGGCTTGGAGCTGCAGTCAGCTTCGGACAGCCAAGAGTCGCCCGACCGTTGCCGACACACGTAACTTGAGTGGGAACGACCTGGGTTGGTCGTTCGGTCGGTCTTCTCATCGGACGACGTGTATTTGGTCGCCGACTGCTTGTGGAAACTCTCTGTGGGTCGAATTTATTCGTCCTTGTTGTTTCACAGTGATTGCTTTTACGATTGTTCGAGTTCTTGTGCAAGTGTGTTTACTTGGAACCGCGTGTACTTCTGCGATTTCCACTGAGCAAATGAATGCTGTCTGCGTACTGTAGTAGTCAGTCGGTCGGTTGCAACAAAGCAGCGCGTGTGTCGGATGGGAGGGAATTGATTAGGCTGTTGGTTCGTTCTTCAGCCGTCCCTAGCTCGTGATGCCACCCGATTGTTTAGTGTTACGCTTGGCTACCTGTCTCACCTAAACTGTGCTTAGAGTTTCCTCCCCAGGCCGACCCTTGGAACACTAATGAGCACCACTGTTTGTTGTTTGTGATTGTCATTTTATTCGGTCGCAGGTACTGTGTCAGGTCTTCAGCCGTGTATTAATATTGTCTGTTTTACGTTTAGTATATGGTCTTCAGCCGAACGTCATAACAACTTTAAGACTAGGCCTTCAGCCGTGTTTCATTGAAAATTCTTGTTGCTCTGTATTTAGGCCTGCAGCCGCGTTTGTTTCAGAATCTGCGGCTTTAATATGTAAATCATTGTCTGTGCGGTTTCTCTTTAATTATCTTGAATTCTTGAAACGGTCTTCAGCCGTGCTCTGTAAATGTTTATCTTAAAGTTGTCTTTAATTATGGTTGTGTAATTGTTTGGGCCTTCTACGGACAAGGTCCTCCAAGTTTTCTTAAGATGTTTTTCTGTTCTATTGTGTAAAAGCTTATCTTTAAAGTCTCTCTTTTATTATGTAAAGAAATTTTTTTTTAAATGGGCTTTCAGCCGAAGAATTAACCTGAATTTTCCTTGATATGGCCTTTAGCCTGAATTTGCAAATGCTTAGCTTCTAAGGAATTACCGTAGCTGACATGAAATATTATTTCGGCCTTTAGTCGAGGAGATATTGTAATTTTATTTAAGTAAGGCCTTCAGCCGTTACTCTAAATCCTGGTGTTTTAAAAGCAATCATTTAAACTTAATCTGGAGAAGTTACTTGGGCCCTCAGCCGTGAATTGATCTTTGTTGTTTTAAAGAGAAAACTGTGCGTTGGTTTGAGGAATGAAGTTGTGTGTGTTCTTGTATAACTAACAGTAATTGACCTTGGCCCCTTTCCACAATCTGATTCGCTCTGTCCTGCGAAACCAGATTTCATGTACTTCTACCGTAAATGTAGTTATTCCATTTATTTAGTAATATAACCTCAGGGGCGACCACGTTACAATTTCGTTATGAAAAGTCTCCATCGAACTTGCAGGCCCTGAAGACGAAGTTTTCGATCTGCACTTAACTAAACACTTACGTGTAAGTACAATATCAGTTGATCACAACAGGATGCTGTCATTCAGCTCACACAATTACTTGGGAGTAACAGTTTGCATGGATATGAGATGGAACGATGACCTCCAGTCAGTAGCAGGTGTCCCTCCACTCTGAAACTACTTGGCCCTGCCCATCATTACGAGGTGCATCTGGCTATCCGTGCATTTCGCACTTGTCCCGTCGACAGTCTCCACGCAGAATCGGGGATTCCCCCTCTACAGACACGACGGAGCCAGCTCCTGGTTTCTTAAGTAGTCGCCTTTCGACGATTCCTTCACCATTCCGTGTACCCTCTCCTCTTTGTAAACGAGGGATGTGTCCCTCCTGAAAACCGCCCACGGGTAGGGTTTCCGGCTGGAATGCGTTTTACTTCCCTCTGTCGGGTTTTCCATCTCCACTCACTGGAGTGTGCCCTGTGTCCCCCCCCCCCCTCCTCCTTCTGTGGATGGTGCAACGACCACGGATTAGGGGTCCTGAGGTGTCTGTCGTCCCTATGGTCTTCCAGAGTCTTGTAAGTTCCATTCTTGCAGAGTTCCAGGGTGCCATTGATGGTTCTAAGACGATAGATAAAGCGGTATATGCTTTTATGTCTCCCACTGGCGTGGAACACCATTCACTGTCAGGACCATGTAGTGTATTCACAGCAGAGCTCCTAGCCATTAACGGGGCCTCCATTTTGTTTCTCAGGCCTCCCTCAACAGTGTTATAATACATACCGATTGAATGAGTAGCTTACATGCGATAGATGCTATTCTCGTCACCCTTTGATCTTTCCTATTCACGACGTTCTCTCTGCCCTTGGCCGTGCCTCCTGCTCAGTCTTTCTCTGGGCCCCAAGTCACGTGGGCATCCCAGGAAATGGATGGCTGAGCGTTTTGCTAGAGAGGCAGATACTTACCCCTCATTCCGTTTCATGATTCCAGGTGCAGATATGCGGATCTACATCAAATCTCTCTATGCCCAAAGGTGGAATGACATCTGGTGCAGTACTGCTGTCAGTAATAAACTCCACACAGTCATGGAGACAACTGCAGTTTTGCGCTCTCCCTTCCACTCCTCTCGGAAGGAGCCCACTGTGTTATGCCGTCTACGCATCGGTCGTACTAGGCTGATCCATTGTCTCTTTACGTAACGAGCCAGCCCCACAATGTGATTGTGGAGCCAGACTGACGGTATCCCATGTATTGGTGGAATGGCTCTTTCTTTTGGCTCTTCGTACTAGGTATAGTCTTCCAGGTTCCCCGTCTTTAATATTAGCAGACGATTCACGATGATTGAATTGGACCTCACTTTCCTACATGAGAGTGGTTTTTCCTTTCAGTTATAAGATTTACTTTACTCCTAGAGCGGGGTCAGGGTGAGTGTGGTTGACGCCTGACTTTGTGTTTTCTAGCCCTGGGACGCATGACCACTCCCCCGTGCAAAGACCCTTTTTTATACCTCTGTTTTTTTTTAGATTTGGCCTACCCTTTTATGCCTTCTAATGTATTTTAAGTTACTCAGTTTATAGTTTGACTCTTTTGGTTGGATCCGCCCACTTTTAGCGCACCATTTATCTTATGCAAGTAACATTTGAATTGCCTCGCCGTTTTAATCCCATAAACCCCACAATCTGTCAGTTGTAGGTAAAGCGTGTGGCAGATTTTTATTCGTTTGTTGACTACTGGAAAGATGTAATCTATCTAGAAAAGAGGATGCCCAGAAAACTCGTGCGACAGAGTCTGGGACATTGCTCAAGAGTGTGGGACCAGTACCGCTGAGGACTAACAGCGGTTACTGAACTTATACTATGAAGGGCGGCGTGACTGCTCACAGGTCTGTTTTACTGGCCGGAGAAAGTCGCGGGAACGTTGAAAAACCTGAATTGGCAGACTCTCGAAGGCAGACGTAAAATATTCCGCGAAAGCATACGTACAAAGTCTTAAAACCCAGTATTAAGCGAAGAATCTAGAAATATAGTATTTTTCTCTGCCTATCTCCCTCGTTCAGATAGCAAAGACAAGGTTGGACCAACTTGAGAGGAATTTAAGCGGCCATCCTTGTCGCGTTCCATATGCGAATGGATCGGGAGAAGCTCTGATAGCTGGAACAATGGGAATACCGTCTTTTCTGTTCGCTTGTCGAGTGATACGACAGGCGGTAACAATATGCACAATAGCGATAACAAGTGGTTTGTTTATTAATTCTGGGGACGAAAGTCCACACTAGTCGACTACCAACTTAAATGTCAGTCCCTGAAGTTGTCTGGAATATACCCACAATGATGAAGTCCAAGAAAAGCGATAATGGGCCGTGTCGGGGAAGGTGGCGAGAACGATTAGCGAGTCCAGCGAAGTGTTGCACTTGAAACCGGCTGGGGGAAGTCCAGCGAGTGTTGAACGACTGGTGCTCACGGCGTGTGCGAGACGACCCAGAGCGATGGGCTGCGGAAGCGGCTGGCGTTGTCCGGAGAGTGCGGGAAGGACGCCGACCTAAGTACCCGTCAGCGGGTGAAAACTGAAAACTGTCGCGGCGTTACGTGGACACGTCATCTAGCGAAAGCGGAACGGCGCCTGAGACTATGGAGCTGTCTGCTACGGCATACGGGGCAGCTCACACCCCTTGACGCCCGGAGGAAATCAGCCCGGCAAGCTGTTCGGCGCTTACCGTTTCCGTGCGATCTCTCACAGTGTAAATAGCCTTTCGCTCCTTGTATCATACCCTCCCCCCCCCCCCCCCCAACTCCAGAATTTGAAAGAGAATATTCCAGTCAACATTATCAAAAGCTTTTTCTAAGTCTACAAATGCTATAAACGTCGGTTTGTCTTTGCTTAACATATCTTCTAAGATAATTCGGAGGATCATTATTGCCTCGCGTGTTCCTACATTTCTAAGGAATCCAAACGGACCTTTTCCGATGTCGGCTTCTACTACCTTTTCCATTCTTCTGTAAAGAATTCATGTTAGTATTTTACAACCAAGACTTATTAAACGGATAGTTCGCTAATCCTGACCCCTGTCAGCAACCGCTTTCTTTGGAATTGCAATTATTACATTCTTCTTGAAGTTTGAGGGTATTAGGCCTGTCTCATACATTTTGCATACCAGATGGAATAGTTTTGCCATGGATGGCTCTCCCAAGGCTATCAGTAGTTCTGACGGAATATCGTCTACTCCCGGGGTCTTTATGTGACTTAGATAATACATTTCTTCAGTCTCTTCATCATCTGCGGAGCTAGTGGACATATAAACTATTACTACTGTGGTGGTCTTCGTATGTACGTTGGCTACAATGATGCGTTCGCTATGCTGTTCGTAGTAGCTTACCCGCATTTCTATTTTTTTATTCATTTTTGAACCTACTCCTGCATTGTCCCTACTTGATTTTGTATTGATAGCCCATATTCACCTGACCAGAAGTCCCGTTCCTCCTGCGACCGAACTTCGCTAATTCTCACTATATCTAATTTCAGGCGATCCATTTCCCTTCTTAAATGTTCTAACCTACCTTCCCGATTAGGGATCTAACATTCCATGCTCCGATTCATAGAACGCTAGTTTTGCTTCTCCTGAGTTGTCTCTGCCCATAGATCTGAATGGGGGACTACCTTACCTCCGGATGCTATCATCATTTAACTATACAGTAGAGCTGTATGCCCTCGGGAAAAATGAAGACTGTAGCATCCCTTTGGTTTCTGCTGTTCGCAGTACCAGCACAGCCAGACCGTTTTGATGATGTTACAAGGTCAGAGCAAGAGTGTTACCCTTGCTATTACTGAAAATGTTGCTACCCCTCTTCAGGAACGACACGTTTGTCTGACCTGTGAACAGATACCCCTCAGTTGTGGTTGCACCTACGGTACGGCTGTTTGTATCGCTGAGGCACTTAAGCCACTCAACCGACGGCAAGGTCCATGGTTCAATCAGACTAGCAATCAGAAAAGAAAAGCTATAGTTTCGACAGTAAAGCAGTTCGTTAACGATCATTTATATTCCTCTTCCCCACCACTCCCATAACCATCCCATTCCCGCTGTTACAATTGCTAAGGCTTAAAATCGAACATCGTCTCTATCTAAACAGTAAGTCACATGTGTGTAAATTTGTCTGAAATTTTCTGTGAACAGCACTGTACAGTGCACGGTGAGCGTACTTTGTACCAATATTATCGATTGCCTTTCCTGTTCTATTCACGTATTGAGGGACAGAAAAAAGCTGTCTACACAGCCCCGTGTGCCCTAATCTCTTACAATATTCTCATCATCCCTACACTAGGCGTGAGATAGTGGTACCAGAATAGTCACATAGTATTGACTATGTACAGGTTCTTAAAATTTAACCAATACGGTTCATGAGAACTACATTCCAAGGATTCCAGCGGAAGTTCTACAAGCATTGCCCTTAATATTTCCATATGGAAAAGACAGCCCTTAATGGCTGTAGCAACGGCTCCATTTGCACTGTTCGTTCACGTTAACGTGACTACCTGTCAAGTCCCTCAATAACCACATCTTGCAGCGTGAGACGTTCAGGAAGACAGTCAGTGAGGTTCTGGGAGGTACCGACAGGGATGTGGAACCATGCCGATTCCAGTGCTGTGGCCAGGTTTGTCGGCTGAGTATCAGTGCCGCGAACAGGCCAATCGAGGTGGTCCCACAGATTCTCGACTGGATTTTAATTCGGAGAGTTTCGTGGCCAGTGGCATACGCTGGGCGATGTGTTGTATTGTCCTGCTGTTAGATGCCATCGTGCAGAGGAAAAACAAAATGTATGTAGGGGTGGACATAGCCCCAAGTATAGATGCATACTTGTTGATCCATTGTACCCTACAGAATGACGATATCGCCCAGGGAATGCCATGTTAACATTCCCCAGACCATAATGCCCCCTTTTCCAGCCTGGACACTTCTGAAGATTGTTGCAATGTGTTTGCTTTCCGATTTTTCACGCCGTGCACGTCAACGGCTATCTGTTCTGTGCTGGCGTAAGCTGTCGCCAGTAACCCGGTCGGCAAAGAGGTTGCAAGAAGATCGATAATAGGCGCCGCATCATGCGCGCCTATCAGAAGAGAGGCCAATGACAGACTCGTAAACAACGTGCTGCCAACGTCCTCTCGACCGCAAGTATTTAGATCGCCGCCGTGGACTGGAAGGCCCAGTCAGTCAGTCACAGACACCCAGCCCAGTCACAGTTCCAGGCAGTCACCCAGTCAGTCGCAGTCGCAGTCAGCTCAGCTACTAGCTCAGTCACTGTTCTAGTTGGCGTCTGTCAGTTCATGTCGTCGGCTACGAGAGTGTAGTGTTTGTAGTGGGACTTGTACTTCAACAGCAGTGAGGCTATTACGGAAGAGCTTGTACCACAAAAACTTGCGTAAAGATAAGTAGCTTCTTGTTCTTACGAACAAAGAACCCTGTTAATACATTTTTCAAATAACTTCCGGGAATTCAGCCAGGTAACACTTTCAGCGACCTCCGATATTTCGGCGGGAGAATATCCCGCCATTTTCAAGGCAAACTGCAGCGGGCAGGCGACGTACATGCAAATTTAAAACCTCGGTTCTCCGACTGAAGCAGGAAAGATAACACACACACTGAACACTAGTGCCACCAAAGAGACCAAAGTCAGAGCTATCGATAGTGAGACTAAGAATTCGCAGATGAGGTAGCATTGCCTCTGTCTCTCTGTTTTTTGACAAGGGAGAGAGCCGGATTCCAAACAGAATTTAAAGAAAAACCTCCATCCCTGTTAACGAGGTTACTCGCTACTTTAGTTTCAACTGCCTCCTCAATAACACTGTCCCAATAGCTGGACGTGCACGCCAATATCTCGGTGTTATTATATAACATGGGGTGACCAGTATCCAAGCAATGTTAGGCAATAGCAGATCTACTTGGCTGCTGTAATCGTGTGTGCAGTTTATGCTCAGTACATCGGTCCTCCACGGTCCTGATAGTTTGACCAATATATGCCATGCTGCAGTTACAAGGAATACGATATACGCCCGCCTTACGCAGACCAAGATCATCCTTAACAGGACTCAAAAGCGCTCTACTTTTAGATGGGGGTCGGGAAACACATTTCACATCGTATTTCCGTAAAATACGACCGATATTGTTGGAAGTGTTTCCTACATAAGGCAAAAAGGCAGTAGACTTAGGTGTTGACTCAGAATTATCATCAATCACCCGATGTACAGTTGGTCGATAGCGCAACGCACGTTCAATCTGTCTATAACTATAACCATTTTGACGAAATGTAACTTCAAGATGGGACAGCTCAGCTGGCAAAGTCAGAAACAACATGTGCCCTGTGTACCAAGGTACGAAGTACCCCTTCACGTTGAGCCGGATGGTGACAACTATTAGCCTGCAAGTACAAGTCGGTGTGAGTACGTTTCCTGTAGACTGCATGTCCCAATGATCCATCATCCTTCCTCTTAACCAACACGTCAAGAAAGGGAAGGTAACCATCCTCTTCCACCTCCATCGTAAAACGAATGTTCGGGTGGACCGAGTTCAGATGTTCTAGAAAGGCATTCAAATTCTCCCTACCATGAGGCTAAACAACAAAGGTATCGTCAGCATATTTGATAATACATGCGTGCAGTTGTGTTGTGGAAAGAGGATATCGGCCACCCAAGAACACGCTCTTCTTGATTCCTATTGTGCAAGACTCTACAGTGGGAACGACGACACAAAATGTTCGATGGACGTCCAGCTGCGATAATGGCATGCAAATTCCTACCTTCGTCGCTGACGAACTTCAGTCAGCACGGGTGCACGAACCACGTGCCTGCTGCAGAGAGCCACACGTTCACTGAACTGCCATCGAGGAGACACTGTTGGTAACCCCTCGGTTCGTCTGTGCGGTCAGTTACTCAACAGCTGGACGTCTATTCGCCCGTACACATCTCGTCAGCCGTCATTCACCCCTGTTATATGTGGCCCGTGGTGCACCGTAGTCGTCTCGACGCCTTTTTGCCATGTGTGGTATGCTTTAACACGGCGGCACGTGAACAGTTTACGAACTTAACCGTTTCGGAAATGCTTCCATCCTATACCCGAAATCCAATGATCATCCCCGACTGGACGTCAAAGAGCTCCGTTTTCGCATTGCGACAACGACTGTAGTGTTTTCCTGCTTCCCCAGACACGCTTTGTATGCAACCTGCCGTCTGTGAGCGGTGATTGCACGTTGACGTCGAACCTGGCCGGTGGTCACATTAATATCACTGGCCTGTTTATTTTGTCACGCTCACTTGATAAGGACTTCAAACGCTAGAACAATACTCTAGAACTGGTCGCACTAGCGTCTTCTATGAGGTATCCTTTACAGATGCACTGCATTTTCCTATAACCTTCCTAACAAGTCTGTCTTTCATATGCCTTCCCTAATGTTCGTGTTCGTCTCATTTCATAACGCATTTTAGCGGTACCCCAAAATACCTAAACGATTCGACGTGCTCAAGGCATTTCGTCACTAAATTATCCGATACTGTTAAGTTCTTGCTCTTTGACCAACAAATATCGAACAATGTTACTTGAAATGTGCTGAAACTTGAGCACGCGTAGCTCACAAGCTTCGTCCTTCTTTCAGATCCACATACTGTGGCTTTTCTGGGGGCAGAGGAAGTCGTAATACTTTGTATTTGGTATTCGCCTCTTCAAGGGGAACAGCCCAAAAATGTTGGTCGGAACCAGAGGATTAGAATTATTTTCTTATCCAACGTTCCAGACAAAACTGAAGTTGTTGTGTGTATGTGTCTACTTTATGTTTGTATATGAATGCGATTGTGTGTGTGTGTGTGTGTGTGTGAGAGAGAGAGAGAGAGAGAGAGAGAGAGAGAGAGAGAGAGAGAGAGAGAGAGAGTCATTGTATTTGTTCAGTGAATAGTCTCTACCAACTTTGCTGCAAGAACATACGGATAATTAATAAGACGCACTGATGACCACAGCCCACAATAAAAGAGAGGAATTGAGTCAACTCCAGCAGTAAAACAGATCGATATTGCATAGAACACAATGGGCAATAAAATGCAAATACTCAGCGTTAAAGGACTAAGGCGTACAGCGGCCTCACCCTACTGGCAACGTGACTTCCTTCCACAATTTAAGCTGGCCAAGTCAGACACACTCGTCCGAACGATGTAGGTTCGCCCTGAACGCAACCGTCAGGACCTCTTTTAACCGTCGTAGACTAGCACATTCCGCGGCTAATATTGTTGTTGCTCTTGCAGCAGAGGTGTACAGATTCTCCTTCCAGCCAGCCTGCCTGCCCCAATCTCCACTGAAACTACTAAAGCAGCTCGACCTCCGCAACGGAGACACGAGAGTACACGTGTACCGAAGCACAGTGGTTAAAGCAGGCCAGCTTGGGTTTCCGCAAGGCTGGCAAGCTGCACGGGACCCCTTCAGCCGGCTGTATCTGACAGTAGGTTGCGTTATCAGGCGCACGTGACTCGCCAGGTGTATGTTTGAGTAGGAATTTTCATTGCGTCATAGTGGTGGGAGCAGTAAAATAAACAAACCAAATTTAAAGGAGACTGAGAAGAAATTAAGATTTGGAGAATATACACCAGTCACAAAACAGAGCTGGATAAAAATTGTCGTGTGCTTGAGGCAGCTTCAAATAAATCGGTAGGTGCCTCGCGAACTAAATTGTGTAAAAAGTTGCTAAATACTCATTCGGGAACCTCGAGTATGTTATGAAACTTTTGTAAATTTGAAAAGCAGTTTCCTCATTCCAAAAGTATTTTGAAAGAGAACAAAGCCTCAGTGGCTGAGAAGTGTGTGGAAATGTGTGCTAGGGACTTGGTAACTTTTAGTAGTTTATAATCTTTCTAAATTTAGGGCAAACATTGACTGAAATAGGAAAAAAAGGTTGAGTAAATATTAAAAACCACATTCCGTTGGTATGCAAGCCAGTGCAAAGAAAGCTTAGTATGAAAAAGAAGCTTCTTCTTTCAATCGTCTACTTTGTAGGTTAACACAATATAGGTGTTTGCTAAAATGGTCACTTACAATGAATTCAGCTAACCTGCAACAAACACCCTGGAAAAAGGAATTACAATTGTATAACTGAGGTCATATTCGGGTAGAACACCTAAGGTTACAGAAACTAGGCTTCCAAAAACTTACTGCAGTTGGAGTTGTAGTACAATAGACTTCTTTAGGTTCTTACGTGCATAGGATCTCTACTATCAGTTTTATCATACAGACAATATGTCTTAGAGGTGGTCTGATGATTGATTGAACTGAGAACAACCAGTGCTTGTCGAAAGGGAGTGAAGTTGCGGTGGAAACAGTTCATATCGTCCGATATACGCCATAGCGGAAAAAAAGGACAAATAAAATCTACCATTTTCTGGCCTTCAGTGACCCAAAATGAATATACACTCCTGGAAATGGAAAAAAGAACACATTGACACCGGTGTGTCAGACCCACCATACTTGCTCCGGACACTGCGAGAGGGCTGTACAAGCAATGATGACACGCACGGCACAGCGGACACACCAGGAACCGCGGTGTTGGCCGTCGAATGGCGCTAGCTGCGCAGCATTTGTGCACCGCCGCCGTCAGTGTCAGCCAGTTTGCCGTGGCATACGGAGCTCCATCGCAGTCTTTAACACTGGTAGCATGCCGCGACAGCGTGGACGTGAACCGTATGTGCAGTTGACGGACTTCGAGCGAGGGCGTATAGTGGGCATGCGGGAGGCCGGGTGGACGTACCGCCGAATTGCTCAACACGTGGAGCGTGAGGTCTCCACAGTACATCGATGTTGTCGCCAGTGGTCGGCGGAAGGTGCACGTGCCCGTCGACCTGGGACCGGACCGCAGCGACGCACGGATGCACGCCAAGACCGTAGGATCCTACGCAGTGCCGTAGGGGACCGCACCGCCACTTCCCAGCAAATTAGGGACACTGTTGCTCCTGGGGTATCGGCGAGGACCATTCGCAACCGTCTCCATGAAGCTGGGCTACGGTCCCGCACACCGTTAGGCCGTCTTCCGCTCACGCCCCAACATCGTGCAGCCCGCCTCCAGTGGTGTCGCGACAGGCGTGAATGCAGGGACGAATGGAGACGTGTCGTCTTCAGCGATGAGAGTCGCTTCTGCCTTGGTGCCAATGATGGTCGTATGCGTGTTTGGCGCCGTGCAGGTGAGCGCCACAACCAGGACTGCATACGACCGAGGCACACAGGGCCAACACCCGGCATCATGGTGTGGGGAGCGATCTCCTACACTGGCCGTACACCACTGGTGATCGTCGAGGGGACACTGAATAGTGCACGGTACATCCAAACCGTCATCGAACCCATCGTTCTACCATTCCTAGACCGGCAAGGGAACTTGCTGTTCCAACAGGACAATGCACGTCCGCATGTATCCAGTGCCACCCAACGTGCTCTAGAAGGTGTAAGTCAACTACCCTGGCCAGCAAGATCTCCGGATCTGTCCCCCATTGAGCATGTTTGGGACTGGATGAAGCGTCGTCTCACGCGGTCTGCACGTCCAGCACGAACGCTGGTCCAACTGAGGCGCCAGGTGGAAATGGCATGGCAAGCCGTTCCACAGGACTACATCCAGCATCTCTACGATCGTCTCCATGGGAGAATAGCAGCCTGCATTGCTGCGAAAGGTGGATATACACTGTACTAGTGCCGACATTGTGCATGCTCTGTTGCCTGTGTCTATGTGCCTGTGGTTCTGTCAGTGTGATCATGTGATGTATCTGACCCCAGGAATGTGTCAATAAAGTTTCCCCTTCCTGGGACAATGAATTCACGGTGTTCTTATTTCAATTTCCAGGAGTGTATATTTAATTGAGCCTCGTCTTGTGATACTCGGTTACTTTGAGCAACTTCCGAACCCAACTTGTAACCAGTGAAACCGTACAGAATAAACTGTTTCGTAGCGTAACACAGCGGGAAGACGGGCACGGAAGCGAAACCCCTATAGCCGTCTCGGGTTCGGCATACCTCGCCTTGCTTGGGAGTAAAGCGGCCTGCTGGCGGCCAGCACGTCAATTGCAACTCGCCACTGTTCCCGTCGGAGCACTCCGTTACACTCCTGGCATTGTGACATGGCGAATTATCTTGTTGAAAAATGCCACTGCCGTCGGAAATCGTGAACGTCATGAAGGGTGTACGTGGTCTGCAACCAGTGTACGTACGGTACTTCTTCGCCGTCATGGTGCCTTGCACGAGATCCACTGTGACCTAAGGATGCCCACGTCAATCTTCCCCAGAGCATAATGGAGCCGCCGCCAACTTGTCTCCGTCCCGCAGTACAAGTAACTGTTTCCCTGGAAGGCAAAGGATTCGCGCCCTCCCATCCGTGTGATGAAGAAGGTGTCGGAATTCATCAGGCAGTGCAACGCTCTGTCACCGCGCCAACGTCCTGTGCCGATGATCACGTGCCCATTTCGCCGGCCGGAGTCGCCCGGCGGTTCTATGCTCTACAGTTTGGAATCGCGCGACCGCCACGGTCGCAGGTTCGAATCCTGCCTCAGGCATGGATGTGTGTTATGTCCTTAGGTTAGTTAGGTTTAAGTAGTTCTAAGTTCTAGGGGACTGATGACCTCAGAAGTTAAGTCCCATAGTGCTCAGAGCCATTTGAACCATCTGAACGTGCCCATTTCAGTCGTATCTGCCGAAGTCGTGGTGTTAACATTGGCACGTGGATGGGTCGTCGGCTGCACAGACTCATCGTCAGGATACACCCAGGGATGGAACGCACTGCCGCCTTGGTGTCTTCGGAGGACCAAAGTGATTTTAAGCTTGACGCAGTACCCGAAAAATTGTACTCCAGATATGGTTTTTACAATTTTGTTTTCGTTTATTTTAAGTATGTACCATAGTTTTATCGTTATTTATACAGATGGGTCCCCGCAGGGGAATGCTCTCGGTTGTTCTGTGGTTTTCCCTGATAGGGTTTTTAAAGAGCGTCTTCCATAACAATTTACAAATTATGATGCGGTGTTATACGGCATTCTAATGGCACTGGAGAGGGTTCACAGAGATCACCGTACGAGTTTTCTTGTCTGTTCCGACTCTCTTAGTGCACTGCGAGCAGCTGCCAAGGAAGCATTTTGGGATGGTGCTGTCCATCAATGTCCCATCCCGTTGCCCGCCATCATCTCATTTTCTGACAGATGCATCATGCGTCAGTGGTAGACTGAATGGTTGTACGTGTCGGACAACAAACTGCGGTCACTCAAACCGAACACAAAAGCTTGGCGGGCTTCGTTCAGCCTCGCCGCTGGAAGCAGGTTTTGCTTACCAGACTGCGCATCGGGCACAGCCCTTTCACACGTGGATTCCTCCTTCGGGGGGAGGATCCACCTTTCTGTGAAGTTCGTGGCGTGCCGCTTTCAGTTCAGCATATTGAGGCTACGTGTCTCCTGTATACTGATAATAGGGCAGCCCTTGGTCTCGCTGGAGATCTGCCCACCGTCCTCGCAGATACCGATACCAGTTTTAACAGAGTGGTGAAATTTTGTGAACTCTCAGGCCTCATCCCTAAACTGGTGGGGAAGGGCGGCAGACTTTAGTACGTTTTAAACTGCTCTGCATTCGTCTTCACCCATGAGATTTCCTGTTGATTTTTCGTCAGGGCGCTGATGAGCGTGGTGTCGAGCATCATCATCATCATCATCATCATCATCATCGTTAGGAGTGTTCGGTGCACTGTGTGCTCAGACGCAATTGTACTCTGCCCAGTATTAAAGTCTGATGATGTTAGTTCCGCCCTAGTTCGCCGCCTTTCCTTGTCTACCAGTCTGCCCCGCCTACGACGCCCGAAATCTGTAATGAGGGGTGGCTGCCAAACCCCACGACGTCTGGACATGGTTTCACCTCGGTTTCTCCACGTGTTGAACACATTCACCACAGCACTTCTCGAGCATCCGGCAGGTCGTGCAGTTTCCGAAATGCTCGTACCTAGCCTCCGAGCCATCACAATCTGCCCTCACTCAAACTTAGATAGATGGCGCGCCTTACCCATTGTACAGTCGGACAGCACGCTCACTGAAACTACATGCACCGTGCGTGTGCCTGATTAGGAGGCATTCCTCGCTGGGTGACGCTGCTATCACCTGGACGGGTTTATATCGATAGTAGGTCGATGGTTATAATGTTCTGGCTGATCAGTGTACGTGTGCGTGAGATTGAAATATTACGCACCGATATTACTTACTATTTTCCGCATACAATAATCTGTGTTCTCGAGCCGCGTGGAGTGGCCTCGCGGTTAGAGGCGCCATGTCACTGTCTGCGCGGTCCCTCCCGCCGGAGGTTCGAGTCGTCCCTCGGGCATGGGTGTGTTTGTGTTGTTCCTAGCATAAGTTAGTTTAAGTAGTGTGTAAGTCTAGGGACCGATGACCTCAGCAGTTTGGTCCCATAGGAATTCACACACATTTGAACGTTTTTGTGATGTCGAAGAAGTCTTCAAAATAAATGGGGCAATGTGTCCACTTTTCCTTGTCTTCAACATCCCGCGAAAGGAGGGCTCTGGTTGTCACTCCACGATACAGTACTTGGCGCTCGGGCATTAGGCGGCTGCAGTGGGCAAGGTGAGTGACAGACAACCGGTGAGCACGAGGATTCAAAAGCTACGCTTTTAGGAGATCGTAACTGCGTACTATCAGAATTATGGGCCACATGTTCTCCCGTGATGGATTACTGAATCTGATACCTTGCGAGTGTTGCTTTTTCTCCTTAAAATGTGAGGTCGAGTTGGTGATGTTTCCTTGTCAGACATTCGCCAGCTGTCGTGTCATCTTGCTGTCAGTCCGCTGCAGCCTCCTTCTGGTGACGACAGCGGCCGTCGCGTCCTCCTAACCCAGCCGGCCGCTATTACCGGCTGATCCCACGGGCCAACCACGCCTTCACGCGAATAAGTCGGGACGGCGCTCCTCCCGTGGCCCGGGACCTCACGCGTAGCCTCCTCCGATGCTGCCCACGGACCCCGGCACTGGCTCCAGGCTGATGTCGCCCGTTCACTCCCATACACCAGCACGCGGCGTGGCGGGAAGGGAATAGGACTATGCCATGAATCGTTAATTCGTGGCACACAGTTTCAGCGTACGAGGAGCCTTTACAACATACGCAGAGTGAAAGAGTCACTATTCAAACTGCACCAGTTCGTCTCTCGGTGGACGCAGGTGAGATGCGCAACCGGGAACCGAAGGGAAGGCTCGAGGTTGGTTCTAGTGGAGCACGGAGCTAGCTTCGGCCTGGAGCGGGCTGTCGGGGCCGGCGGCCGTGGCCTAGGTTGCGCTGAATGGCGGCAGGTGCCCGGAGTGTGTGCGTTCTCCTTGTAGGGCGCGGCGCCGTCCCCCGTGTGGGGGTCGCGATGCCACCTTGAGGCGCTAGGCGAGCAGGCCACGTGGAATGCAGCCGCAACTGGGCCACGCGGCGCGCTCGGCTAACGTAACCGGATTTGCTTGCGTCACCGCTCGAGGATGGCAGCACCTGGCTCTGCTCGGCTAGGCTCTGAAACCGCGTGTGGCCGCACCGATGACAAAAGACTTCGTTCCGACCCATTTCACTCTGCCGACGCAATTCACATTTTGACTGAATAAATTTTCATTGCGGTAAAGGTGTATATAATTCTAATCGAAGACACACTTTGACACTCGCTGACAGTTTGAAACTGACTGCTGGACTGGGTAACAAACCCAGAACATTGCTTTTCATGACCAGTTGAGCTATACGTGCACGCCTCAGGACACACTCTGACAGCTACATTTCTGCCAGTATTGCGCTACTTCAGAAAGCTCTCAAGAGCTCTCCTGAAATACCTCTGTAAGAAAGGCTATTCCCGAGAATTGGTTAAGCCCCAGCCTAGGATTTTCTCCAGGAATTATCTCCTCCCAAATAAGAGCCAAGTGCCTCGGACAATGTGCAGCCCAACTCCGTCTCGACTCAGAGTAAAGGTGACGTTCCGCGTTCTGGCGCAACACGGGCCAATCGAGCCCGACCGACCGCCGTGTCATCATCAGCACACCAGTCTTCCGCTCGTTGTCGGGTTTCTTGAACTTGCAACCGCTACCAGTCAGTCGAGCAGCTCCTTAGTTGGCCTCACGAGGCTAAGTGCACCCCGCGGTAGTCGTTCCGTCAAGGAAAAATCGCTGGTGGTGCCGGGAGTCGAACCCTGATCCCCCGCATGGCAGTCAGCCATACTGACGGAGTCGGCGATGCAGAGTGAACCGTCAATTCTGAAATCGTGTATCTTGTGCCTCGCAGCTTCACTCTTAAGAGGTTAAAGAAGCGTAATAGACTGACAGAAAAAATTTCGCAACTTCACGAAGGAGTTGTGCGACATAAACGAAAGTTCATAGGCGTTTTACTACGTATGAAAGATGTCCATTCAAATTTTACGCCAGTCGCATAAGAGTGGCGCTGTTGGCGCCACTACGGGGATACAAATCACGTTTGATTTTGTAACTTATTACTATCTTTACGACGTTTCTCATCGAGCCATATACGTTATCTCGCATTTGTAGCTGCTTCTCTCACACAAATAATGATAAAAATTCAGGAATTCAGGGTCGCCACCATCCCAAGCCCTTCCTAACCATTTAGAAAAAAACGGAGCTGGAAAATTATTAGTTTAATTACTTTAATAATTTAATTACAAATATGCAAATTTCTTTAAGTAGCCAGATAAACAGCACTCCATGTCGTGCATGAAGCAACTTGATTAATTCAGGATTGGGAATCGGAGTAAGTGGGTAAGATCAACACCACAGAATTTATCTTCAACGTATATTGTTTAAGCAATATAATTATGGTACATTCGGAAAAATAACTCGCTTCCCTCGCTTCAGTTAAGCTGAAGTTCTTAAGTACTTTAACAGTTAAACATAACGAAGGCCGTAACTCAACCTGCTTCCTATCACCTGAAACCCCCCTTAAGAGCTACGATCCGTACTCACCAAGCGTTCACCGAAGAGTGCCGCTTTCTCTTTCGAGATTACCTAACTCCCCGTGCAGCGGAAACTACCAGAGGGGTAGCCCTCCGTCACCAACCTCACACACAAAAACAGCCTTCGACGAAGATGGGTAAATCTCTCTGTTCAGGTATTGAAAACCTAAGTTGGTCGTCCTGAGCTCTCCTTCGAACGAGAAGCAACATCGTCTGCTCCCAGCAGACGATGACCAACTCAGCGTTTCCCACAAAACAAAACCGAAGCCCCACAATAAAACACACTTATAATATTCAATAGGCCTTATTTGAGTGCTCAGTCTTTCTGGAGGAGTTCATGAATTGAGCTAAAATCAAGTAGTAAAGTGAATAAGTTATACCGAATTCGACAAGCGTCTTATGAAACGATTTCACAGAGACGTTTAACTTTAAACACAGGCTGTAATGGTCATCAGACTTATTTACCGTTAGATTAGACGTGATGAGTTGTTGTTAGTCAAGAATGCCTTTAAGGCGACAAACACGCCATTATCGGCACTTCTCTGATTTTGAACGAGATCTGTTATAGGACCTTTTTTTTTTCACTTGCTGCTCATTATTTACTGACCCACCTTCTAATTGCTCATGGTGGGTCGTCTTAAGCCTCTTGGCCACTGTGACTGGGTTCGGGCCCAGGAGTGGTTAGTGTGTCACCTCCCCTGTTCTCGATCCCACTCACACTGTTGCCCGTGTCCCGCCTCGTGGAGGCGGGCTTTTGCGCTATTTGTTCATTTTTACTCGTTGTGCAGCTTTTGAATACATTTACAAATAATATAAATAATACGGAAATGGAAAACAATTTCATTTTGTATTTAAGAAGAAGTAAATAGAAGGATAGGAAAGAAAAGGATAGAGAAATTCCCACCACCTATGTGTGGGTGGCGGTCAGGGTCTTGGAATGACCTTCAAGACGCTGGCCGCCACTCACAAAAATGGTGCAAATGGCTCTGAGCACTATGGGACTTAACGTCTATGGTCATCAGTCCCCTAGAACTTAGAACTACTTAAACCTAACTAACCTAAGGACAGCACACAACACCCAGCCATCACGAGGCAGAGAAAATCCCTGACCCCGCCGGGAATCGAACCCGGGAACCCGGGCGTGGGAAGCGAGAACGCTACCGCACGACCACGAGATGCGGGCCCGCCACTCACAGTTCACACATATGCTAGCATACTTAATTAACTTATTACTACTTGCATGGTTGCTGAATTTATTATTAACTAGTCTAGATGTGATGGAGTGATTTTGGTTTTATTTTGTTCTGTACGACGTTAAGTGCTTGTGGGTTGCAGTGAAATATGTTGCCACATTTAGTTCAAGTCTTTGTATGTGTGTCAATGTGTGTGCTTGTGGGTGTGTATGTGTGCGTGTCAGACCAGTTCTTGCTTGATGAATGGTTGGCACCTCCCGGCTACATGGCAACTCAGCCTGGACGGTGGTTTTCCCCGATCTACATTATGTATCTGTCGGGTTGGGCCCAGCTAAGGGGAACCACAATTAAGATCCTTCCACCCAGGCCTGGTGTCGCCTCTCGTCGGGAGGCGCAGGTTCCTAAGGTAGGTGCCTATATTTAAGCTAACCCTTGTTTACAGGTGTGGTTTCACCTTTCTGACTACGTATCCTCGTATGTGTGTTCTTGTATGTTAGGTGCTATGTGCGTGTGTGTGTATGTGTGCATGTCAGACCAGTTCCCGCCTCCCGGCTACGTGGCGACTCAGCCTGGACGGTGGTTTTCCCCGATCTACGTTAAGTATCCGTCGGGTTGGGCCCAGCTAAGGGGAACCACAATTAAGATCCTTCCATCCAAGCTGGGTGTTGCTTCTCGCCAGGATGCGTAGGTCCCTGGGATAGGTGCCTAGCTTTTAGCTATTTCTCGATTTTGTGACTTTTTGTGTGCATGTGTGTGTTCTTGTGTGTCAGATGCTGTTCTGGTTCCTAGGCTACTCACACGCAGGTTGCCACAATGGGTCGCCGACATGACTCATCTCAACATCTGAGTCTTCGCCCGAGGTGTTTGTGCTGCTATCCGTCCCATGGGCACTCTGTGGTCTGCGTCCCCGGCCTTGCCTTCTGAGTGGTCTGTTGTTCAGATATTCTGTGTACAGGGTCCTAGAGATTTCGTCGGTTAGTATATTGAGTTTGTCGCATAGGTCTGGGTCGCGTAAGATAGTGTATATTTCATCTTGGGTATTCTGCCGGGTAATGTGTAGTGTGTGTCTAGTGTTTGTGCGTTGCCCGCAGAATAGGACAGCGTGTTCTGGGGAGCCTTCTTCCCCGCATGTGCATCTGGTAGTCTGTTGCAGACTCACGCGGCTCAGGTGCGTGGGATAAGGGCCGTGGCCATACCGCGACTAGGATCGATATGCTTTAGTCTTAATCGTTCTTTGATGTCAGGGAGGAAGCTATAGACTCGTCGGCCCTTATCGCTGTTAGCCCACTCGCTCTGCCAGGTATCCACTCGCCATGCTTTGAGTTGTCGTGATGTAGCATATGGTACACCAGTGATCTGCCGAACCTGGTCTAGTTTCCCCATCTTAAAGCCAGTACCTTGCCGCACGGTATCTTATAGTTATATCTATTGGGAAGATTCCCATCACGACGCAAAGTGCGTCGACTGAGGTTGTGTTGAAGGCCCCTGTTAGTCGAAGCAGAATGCTTCTTTGCCCACGCCGTACGGCGGTTCTGTTAGTGGAGAGGCTGAGTCTATGGGCCCACGCGCTGGCAGCAAAGCATAGTACCGACTCGAAGAGAACGCAGTGATATGTCCGTGTGACTGACAGTGGTAGTCTGTATTGTTCCGGGTTTAGCCTTTCCAGTTTGTGCAGTATTTTTTCTGCTTTGTCCGTGGATATTCGTATGTGTTCGTGGAAGTTCAACCGTTCGTCTATGCAGACTCCAAGGTAGCGTGTTACTTTTGATATTTTAATGTTCGTGTCCCCGATTTTGACTGTTGGGTTCCTATGCAGGATGCCCTTTAGTAGTGTGTATGTTGTTTTGTTTTCAGCTACCTTGAGCTTGTTGTCTGTGCACCATTGTGTTATTGTTTTGAGTGTATCATTGGCTCTGTCTTCTAGCTGGGCACGGCTGTTTTCTGACACTGCCACAAGCAGGTCATCAGCGTAAGCGACAACTCCATCTGTCGTATTGTGCTCCTCAAGTAAGTCTAGGAGCGCTTCTATCATTATGTCCCAGAAGATGGGGCCGCAGATCGACCCTTGTGGACAACCTTTAGTAATGCGTTTGATTACTTTCTTGTCGTCCATATGGCAAGCGACTGTTCTGTCCCTGCAGTAGTCAACAAGACTGTTGTACAGTGATTCCGGTACCTGCAGGTGTCTGAGCCTCTTGAAGAGGGCCGGCCACCATAAATTGTCAAATGCACCCGAGATGTCTATCATGATGGCTAGTGTGTACTTTGCAGGTGTTGTGTACGATTTGTAGTGCTTTGTTGATTGCATCATCAAGTGACTTTCCTTCCCGAAAGCCATATTGGTGTGGTGTCAGTCCCCAAAGTGTGCGATGTGTTTGGAGTCTTTTACAAAGGAGTTTTTCCTGTGTTTTGGCGAGTGTATTGATGAGACATATGGGTCTGTATGATTTGGGTTCTGAGGGGTCTTTGTCTGGTGCTTTCTTGATGATGACCGCCCTAGAGGCTTTCCACACTGCAGGCACACGGCCTAGCCTTAATACGTCGTTCAGCAGTGTTGTAAGGTATGGGGTGATCTGCGGTGCTATCTGTTTTAGTACCTCAGAGTGGATACCATCTGGTCCAGGCGCTTTCTTGTTTTTAAGTTCTGAGATCGCTATCGCCACCTCTTCCTGCGCAAACGGACAGGTGACGGTTGGTGTGGTGTAGGCTGTGGTAAGTTCACGTCTCAATGCGGCTTGTTCTGGTGTGTCTGTGGTGGGGATGTCGTCAGGAAGGAGTTTGCCCAGCAGGTACTCCGCTGTGCTTCTCCAGCCTTTTGTCATCACCTCGTCATCCTGTCGTAGCGTTCCCAGAACCAGTGGGCTCTTAATTTTTTCGGTCGCGATCTTGTAAGGTTCCCCCCACATGTTACGCTGTGTTTGTCTTGCTATGTGGTCATTCCATTGGTCCTTTCTAGTCTTATTTAGTTCTTTTTTGTATCTGTCCTTGGCAAGCCGGTATTCATGTAGTCTTACTTGTCTTTCTCTGTCCGAGATTGCCCTTTGGTAGAGTCTGCGTCTGCGTCTGGTGTCCTGCTTGAGTTGTGTTAGGTGTGCAGTCCAGGGGATGGTCTGCTGTTTTGTTTTGCGTGATGTGGGGATGCAGGTGTTCTGTATGTGTTTGATGATTAGCTTGTGTGCTCTATAGTCAAAACTGCCTGTGATGTTCTGCAGTGATTGTTCCTGTGTCTTGCGTCTTACTGTGTCCCAGTCTGTCTTATGGAAGAGCAGTCTTCGGGGTTGTGTTGCAGTGTTGTTGTGTGCTGTCTTCTGTAAAGTTAGTGTGATAACATTATGGTCACTCATGGTGATGTGGTCGTGCACCGTCCAGTCTTGTATGTAGGTGGTCGCAGCGTTATTTACAAGGGTGATGTCTATGTTGGACGAGGAGCCGTCATGCCCTATGAATGTTGGATGCTGTCCTTCCTCGTTAATTACGTGCAGTCCGTTTTCGTGTATTATGTCATTGATTATTCGTCCTCTGTCGTCTGTTCTGTTGGAGTGCCATAGAGTGGATTTTGCGTTGATGTCTGCACAGATTAATAATTTTTTGTTGCCGGCGTATTGCGCAATTTGCCTAATGGCATTTGCATACGGATTGATGCAGTGGCTGTATTGAGCATAAATCGATGCGACGACCCATGTGTCGCCCCTGTGCGTGATCTCCACTGTGGCAATGTGTTCTGTCCATAGTTCTGTGATCTTGACCGGGTGGATATCTGTGTTGAGGATTATGACTGACGCCTTGCAGTCTGCCTTACCCGATATCGATATCGCGTGGGGGGGGGGGGGGGGATGTTGGTGATGTGGCCTTGTTTGGTATATGGTTCCTGTATGCTCAGGATGTCGCAGTTAAGCTCATTCAGGACCTGTGGAAGTTCCAGACTAACGTGTGTGCTTCTCATGGCATTCAACTGAGCAACCCTCAGTTCGGATGCTTCACATGGACGTAGCACTTACTTCCTGTTTGACTGAAGTGGAAGTAGGTCCTCCCATAGGCCCTAACGTGATCTTTGTAAAATTTATCGAGATCGAATTTTTCCTCTCTGCGGGCGCATACCTGCAGAAGTAGGTCTAGCAGACTTTCTGAGTCCGTGGGAATGTTTTCTGTTTTTAGAATTATTCTGTCCGTCTGCTCCGTTGTGCGAAAGCAGACTGAGTTGCCATAGGGGTGATATAGTCTAATGATCATCCTTTGCGCTGTTTCAAAGAGCTCCCCTTTTTTCTAATCTACTTAATTTTAGGTTTAAATCTATGTTATTATAATTAAAGTCGCTGGTGGTGATAGCGGGTGTCGGCGTCTGCGCCGTCTTGGGGTGTCGTGGCTGAGTGGCAGCTGCACGTTGCCCCTCGGCGATGGGTGCTTTGTTGATGCTGCTGTTGGTATGCGCAGGAGGAGCAGCCGGTGGTGCTGGTGTTCCTCTTGCTGACAAGGACTTGGGTGATAAGAGGGGGCTGGTGTCGCCTGTAGAGGGCACTTTTGTAGCACTGGGTGGTGGAGGCGCCTGCGGTTGCCGTAAATGATCGTCACACGCTAATTCTTTCCCCACACGTATTAGTTGTTTCGACTCCTTGGGTATTTCTGTCACTCGTATGCTGTTGGCTCTTTCGGGTTGCGCTTCGGGTTGCCCAGGGGTGGTCTTGTTAGTTTGATGATTATGTACGCTGCACTCATTGGCGTAAGGGCAGCAGTATATGTCATCGTCATCTTATGGGGGTGTGTCAGTGTGACATATCTTTCGTTTGTTTTGCACATGGTGATGGGTGTTGTCAGTGTCTTGGTCCTTCGTCTGTGTGCCAGTCTTGTTGGTTTGGGTGATTAGTACGTCTGTTTCTTTGGGGTTTAAGGTCTCACCTTGTACAAATCTGACAGGCTTTATGCGCCCTTCGCATTTTTTGGTGTCGTAAGTACGGTGTCGCGCTGGAGTAGATGTATAGTCTTGGCTCTTCGGCGTCATGCTTTTGTGATGTTGCTGTGGTTGGTCATGTGTGTCATGGTTGTCTTGGTTGTGTGAGGATGCAGTGCTTGTTACTATTAATGCGTCTTCAAGTTCGTCAATTCTGTTCATTAGCGTCGTGTGGAAAGTTATCCAATGCAGGATTTGTCTCTTGATTAGTTTGGCTGCGTCTGATGGTATCTGTCCTGTTAATGCGAGGTCGTCTATGAATTCGATGGTTGCATAGTGGCTGTCTTCCAGGTTCGTGTTGTGTGCCAGTCCTGGGATGTGGCCGTCATTGGGGTAGTCGTCAGGGAGCAGTTTCTGCCTCTTACGCCAAGTTATGGCACGCTGGTGGTTACGGTTTATGGTCGAGGGTGCCTTGTATGGGTGCGTCTGTGCTTGGGTTGGTTTATGTCTCCCACGGGTTGGACTTGAGGGATAGTTAGTTTCCATAATCGGTGCTGTCAATTAGGCGGTCTAGGAGTTGTTTGTATGTTTGGCAAGCACCACCCTTGCTTTTGTTGCACCTACGGTTCCTGTTACGATAGGGGATGCAATCGATAGCCTCCTTGGCTCGGCACTCGGCGCGTTTATGGCCCTTCTTACCGCACCTTGAGCAGATGGCGGCTTGTTCGGTGCACCCTTTCGTTGTGTGACCAATGTCACAGCAGTTGTAGCACTGGCTCACAGTTGTGTAGTTCCTGACAGTTAGGGATTGGTAGTCTATATACACCTTACCCTTTTTCGTTAGGTACCAGTACAATTTCGGCGAGACTTCAAGGACCTGATGGTTGTAGCCCCTGCCCTTCGGTCAGGGATTGGTAGTCTATATACACCTTACCCTTTTTCGTTAGGTACCAGTACAATTTCGGCGAGACTTCAAGGACCTGATGGTTGTAGCCCCTGCCCTTCGGTCCTGTGCGAAATCTTATTTTGACCTCGCTGTCAAAGTCGTCTTTCGAGAAGTCGTCGCTTTAGTTTTGATCGTAGAGGCACTCTAAGAATTCTTTGTCGGTGATTGTGTCGGGCACCCGGTAGATCGCAACTAAGGGCTTTCGCTTTCTGGGCCCTTCGCAGGCAATGTTGTCAATATCCTTCGCTTTCTCGATTATTTTGCGGCAGTCTTCTTGTGTGGTTGCCTCGACTATAACCGCTGTTTTTGTGTTTCTTATCGATTTTATGTGTAAATTGTCCTGCCTGGGATTAATGTGTTGGGTCAGTGTTTGTCTCACCGCTTTGGTGTCTTGGTTGGATGTTGACTTAATGAAGAGGGTGGTTGCCTGTTTTGCCTTGGCTGCCTCAATTCGTTTGTGTTCTTTTGGGGCGGTGGATAGGGCGCAGCGTACGTTAAGGTTTTGGCTTGCTGTTGAGCCTGTTCCGTAACTTTGTCTGTTAACTCCCTAACCTGACCTCTAAGCTCCTGATTTATCTCTGTGAGCCTGGAGTTTTCCTCCTCGAGTTTATTGACCTGCTCGCTAAGTGTCTCAATACGTAGGTCCTTGACTGGATCTGCTGCACACTGCTGCACACTGTGTGTAATAGGACTACAAGAAACTGCATATTCCTTTTGCGATACTCCAGAATGCATTGGTAGGAATGTAAGCACTGTACATGATCGCTGACATCGGTGGCAACGGGAAGGTACGGTCGCAAGAAGACTGGGCTCCGGACGCCCACGTAACACTACCGAGAGGGAAGACCATCGTCTTATGTGATGGCTCTGATGCATCGCACTACATCAGCAGCAGCAATTCAAGCAGCAGTTGGAAAAATTTTGGAAATTTGTGGTAAGGACTATGGGACTAAACTGCTGAGGTCATCGGTCCCTAGGCTTATGCACTACTTAATCTAATTTAAACTACCTTACGCTAAGCACAACGCACCCACACCCATGCCTGAGGGAGCTCTCGAACCTCCGACGGGGGGAGCCGCGTGAACCGTGACAAGACGCCTGAGACCGCACGGCTACCCCGCGCGGCACAGCAGCTGGCTGCAGTGACACGACGTATTGTTACAGATCGGATACTTCAAGACAGCCCTGTAGTGTGCATTCCACTGACCCCATATCACCACTGTTTTCGACCGGAGTAGCGTCAAGCCAGGGCTTACAGGAGGGTGGGATGGAGATCTGTTATTTCCCAATGGAATCTGGTTCTGCTTCGGTGCCAGTGATAGCTGTGTGCTTGTTACGACGAGGCCAGCTAAGGGCATGCGGTCAACGCGTCTGCGTGCTAGAGACACTGGACCTACATCTGGAGTTATGGCCTGCGATGCGATATCACTTGATAACAGGAGCACTCTCGTAGTTATCCCACGCACTCTGACTGCAAATTTGTACGTCAGTCTGATGATTCGACCTGTTGTGCTGTCATTCATGAACTGCATTCTGTGGTGCATTTTCCAATAGGATAACGCTCACCCACGTACCCCTGTTTCACCCCAACGTGCTGTACTGAGTGCCGACAAGTTGCCTCGGCCTGCTCAATCACCAGATCTGCCACCGATCGAACACGTATGGGACATCATCTGACGACAACTCCAGCGTCATCCACAATCAGCATTAACCGTCCCTGTACTGACCGACCAAGTGCAACAGTCATCCCACAGACTGACATCCGCCAACTGTACAACACAGTGCATTCACGTTTGCGTGCTTGTATGCGACATTCTGGTGGGCACACCGGTTATTATTGTAGCACCATTCCATATTTGCAATGGCTTGTCTCGCGCTTACAGTAACCTGTGATTTTGCACTGTTAATCAATTAAATATGTTACCTAAAGAAATGTATTCTCGAAATTTGATTACTCTGCGTTAATTATTTTTTGGTGTAGTGATTTTTTCCATCAGTATAGAACTGTAGAATTTCGGTAGCAAGCATTGTTTCGTGTCGAAAGAATGCAAATCCATACTTTACATACTGGAAATAAGTTTTCAAATGGTTTATATTTCATGTGCGTAGCCATAAGAGTTTCTTAAAGGTGTGGCTTTCCTCACGATAATGGCGGGGGATCTGGCGAGGTGGTTCGACGAGACGCGTTGTACTGACTGTCACACTCGTTTCGACGGTGTCATAACCAATCTTTCTACTTTCTGCTTCAGTACATTATACGAACCCATTTAACCCACTGAACTTCAACTTTTTTCATAGTGCAGACATTAATGTGTGATTATTTTAATTACGTCTTAGTCAAAAATAACAATGCGAAAAAAATATTTCCCTCCATTTCCTTTCCAACGCGGGGAAGCGTGGTAAGCATTCCATTATGAATAAGTTGCTTCAGATTTTCGGAAGATGACTGCGCAAAAATTAAGACTTACGGAAGACAGACAACACCACTGGCTAAATCATCTCTACAATTTTCTAATTCACAATACGGGTGCCGTTCGTGCCACGGCAAACGTGCATTTGAGTGACACGTATTATTCGAGAAGGCCAGACAGTAGATCTGTTCAGTGGACAGCCTATCTAAAAGTCCTGACATGCCTGTCCACTTCATGCAACTACACCACGGCGCATGGTATTACGAATCGAAACCTGCAGAGTTACTGTACATAAGAGGTGAGTGTTGGTTTCTAATGAGTCTTGTAGTTTCAGCTCAGTCGTCTTATGAAATCACATAGATGGTTACAACTGTGTACTTGTCTACTACTGTTTTGATGTAGGTTCTGCATGTACCAGTGGTAATAGCGTGATCACTCTTTATTTCAAATTACGATATATATTTTCAGAAAAGCTCTCGGATCGTGTTTATGATTACAAATATTTGACATTCAGTGTATTATTCTCAATGACAGACTGTTCAGCATTACATGCAAATTCTAGCTTCTGGTGTGATTGTCACATCGATCTTCTACTTGTCATAGATGTGAAACACTTTTTGCACAAAGCAATTTGACACGAGGTATATAACATCTTTGCTCTAGTTTTCGTCTTTCTTTTAGCACATCCTGCCCACCTTGTTTTACCTCCAGACGGCATATGGTCCGCAACGTTCATCATAGGTTTGTACGCAGCAGTGGTGTGCCCAGCAGCTCTTTTCCTTTTGACAATGGCGTCTTTCTTTCCTAAAGCAATCATTTGCTCTGCAACTGGGTTACGAAAGTCCATCAAGGGCACTGTGTTTTTATGACGAGGCTTCTAGTGAGGAGAAACTTGAATACAGCGCAACCTACAGGTGCAATCCGTAATAAAGAGGTCAGCAAACCATAATCGGGATTCCCTTTACCAGAGGGACATTACCACACAGCACAACATACAGCCAATTCTCACTGGTTCTCTGATAACTTACTCTGGGACATATACGTCCCAACGGCAGTGCTATGGGTAAGCCATTGAAACTCATACAACAAGTAAATAGTCTACTTTTTAGGGTCAGAAATTTTAAATGTATAAATCATGATTTTGTAATAATATAACAGTGAATGACAGTGACTTCCGATCTCACGGTCCCGTGAAACCAGAGGAGAAAATAAAACAGAACTGCAAACAGCGACGGGCTAATTGCAACGACCTGATCCCTGAACGAAACACGGCACTCCATGCCCATAGCGTTTCCCATCATTCGAGACGAGGCGGCCTGATTTCAGCCCACAGCCGAGTGCGCGCTCTCTACAGTCATACGGGAACCTTCACCCCCAGAAGCAGCGGCTGTTTGAAGGTCCTAGTTGAGGTTCGGGGAGTAAAGTGGTAGGGTAGCATTTTCAGGAGCACCGCCTCTCGGAAAGGTTCTGGCAGAGATACCTGACAGATTCGTGCCTGGCATTCTGCGGGAAGATTGGAATGAGAGAGGGAGAGAGAGAGAGAAGAGCTACGTTACAGGTTTGTCAGAAGAGACAGATTACTGTCTAATGTTCCGTGGGCAACGAAATCATTACAGTCGGAGCACAAATTCGAATTAAGGACAGGGAAGGAAGTCGGCCCTGCCTTTTTCACAGGAACCATCGCGACATTTATTATAAGGAGATGCAGGGAAATCACGGGAGACCCAAATCTGGATGACCGGACGAGGATTTCAGCCGTTCGTCCTCCCGAATGAGAATCCAGTGTGCTGAGCACTGCGCCTCTTCACTCGGTCAAGTTTCTTGGGTTTCTCTGGCCAGCATCACAGCGGCACAGAAACTGTTGAATCTTGCCAGTAGGCCCTGCTTCTGGAAGGAAGCTGCCCACCAGTTATCTGCATTTAAAATTAAGAGGGTGTTCTGTACCAAACGAAACATTCTTTACACCCACACACATGTATCATGTAATGTCAATAAAATTGGAAACTGAAAAAAATGGAAAAAATATTTCCAGCAGTTTTGTTTCCAACGCAGGGAAGCGTGTTAATAACCTCATTATGAATAGGTTGCTTCGGGGTTTCAGAAGGCGACTGCCCAAAAAGTATCTGCCACCCTAGCACAGGTATAGTGATTGTTTTAAATTAGTTGGATTTTGCTGTAGTGGTCTGGCGATCATTCATTGCTACTACGAAACGGATTGTAAATGATACAGCATTCACGTGGATCATTCCGTACTAGTCGTCATTGTCTGGAAACGGCGCACGACGGAAGAGCAAGAGGGAGACTGCGTAAAGGGTTAGAAAACGAGAATTTCTCTTGTTTGGTACCCCAAATGAAGCTCACAGAGGTTTGCTTAAGAAGTGAGCGCTTTGCAATTACAATAAGCCTCAGAATTTTTCACGTGCACGTGTTTTCCTGCTGTCTCTAAAATATATGTATTTGACGTGTATTTCATGGGTACATGAATATTTTCTTATTGACGATTTTTAACGTTTTCCAACCGCAGTCACGCTACACAGATTCAGCGTGAGCACGGAAAACCCCGCTGGCGCGCGTGGAGACCGTCTTCTGTCAGACCTTCTCCGTGGTCCACTGGTAAGCGTTCCTAGCCAGCGGCGCGGAGATTCCGGGTTCGGTATCCGATGGACACTCTTCATTTTACTGAACTCTGATTATTTTAGACGCGTAAGAAAAGAAGCCGCTTGAACAAATATACGAAATTGGAAGGCAAGCCACTGAACTGGCGTGCAACAGAAGGGCACGCAACCTGCTAGGAGCTGCACGTCATTAATTTATTTACCTTGTCGCCTTTGTAGCATGCGGTTTTGCCATTGTATTCGCACTGGTGTAGTTTGGTACGGAAATGTTTTTCTAAACATACGTGTTGGCTTTCAGACTACCATTTGGTGCAATTCGACCAAAATCTGTGATTCATCAATTCATCAAATTTTCACATTTTCTGAAATTGTCAAGCAAACCTCGCGTTGCATGTTGTGTCGTCTCGTCTGAAGGCATGAGCTTCCCGTCGCTGTTGCTCTCGTGCTGAGAGATGGATCACCACACTTCAAAAAACGCCCTTTTGTGTGTGTGTGTGGGGGGGGGGGATATTCTCCTCTGCCCGCAACATATCTTGACACGAATTCTCCCTTCCTCTGCCGCGCTCATTCACTCTGCTGGCTTTGTTCGACAGAACAATGAATGTACTGCCAAGCCAGACATTGTCGGTGTGCACACGGCTTCTCTGTAATGAAAGCGCCACAGTCCTCACTACCCAACCCCACTCACAAACTACACGTCAGTATGCACCACGCTCCTATTACTCTCTTCCCACTTCGTTTCCAAGAAAGTGTTGCCCCTAAATTTAAAACAAATTGAATATAAGTACTGAAACTTCCTGAAAGGTTAATGCATAGTTGTCAGACACAACCTCGACAGAAAGCGGTTTGGCGGAGCGGTTCAAACCGCGGCGGCTGGCAGCATCTTCGAGCGGCGAGGAACCGATTCCCACAGAGCAGCTGATAGCGGTACACGAAAAAAATGTTTTCCGAATTTCATCATGTAAAAACAATACTGTGTGTAAATGAAGGAAAGCTACGTAAACTCCTGTAGTTAGTCTTTTGGTAGGAATTCTCTTCTTTTAAAAATTAAAAACTACATCTTTCCGTTTTACGTGTTTTCGTCGCTATAAAATACACTCCTGGAAATTGAAATAAGAACACCGTGAATTCATTGTCCCAGGAAGGGGAAACTTTATTGACACATTCCTGGGGTCAGATACATCACATGATCACACTGACAGAACCACAGGCACATAGACACAGGCAACAGAGCATGCACAATGTCGGCACTAGTACAGTGTATATCCACCTTTCGCAGCAATGCAGGCTGCTATTCTCCCATGGAGACGATCGTAGAGATGCTGGATGTAGTCCTGTGGAACGGCTTGCCATGCCATTTCCACCTGGCGCCTCAGTTGGACCAGCGTTCGTGCTGGACGTGCAGACCGCGTGAGACGACGCTTCATCCAGTCCCAAACATGCTCAATGGGGGACAGATCCGGAGATCTTGCTGGCCAGGGTAGTTGACTTACACCTTCTAGAGCACGTTGGGTGGCACGGGATACATGCGGACGTGCATTGTCCTGTTGGAACAGCAAGTTCCCTTGCCGGTCTAGGAATGGTAGAACGATGGGTTCGATGACGGTTTGGATGTACCGTGCACTATTCAGTGTCCCCTCGACGATCACCAGTGGTGTACGGCCAGTGTACGAGATCGCTCCCCACACCATGATGCCGGGTGTTGGCCCTGTGTGCCTCGGTCGTATGCAGTCCTGATTGTGGCGCTCACCTGCACGGCGCCAAACACGCATACGACCATCATTGGCACCAAGGCAGAAGCGACTCTCATCGCTGAAGACGACACGTCTCCATTCGTCCCTCCATTCACGCCTGTCGCGACACCACTGGAGGCGGGCTGCACGATGTTGGGGCGTGAGCGGAAGACGGCCTGACGGTGTGCGGGACCGTAGCCCAGCTGCATGGAGACTGTTGCGAATGGTCCTCGCCGATACCCCAGGAGCAACAGTGTCCCTAATTTGCTGGGAAGTGGCGGTGCGGTCCCCTACGGCACTGCGTAGGATCCTACGGTCTTGGCGTGCATCCGTGCGTCGCTGCGGTCCGGTCCCAGGTCGACGGGCACGTGCACCTTCCGCCGACCACTGGCGACAACATCGATGTACTGTGGAGACCTCACGCCCCACGTGTTGAGCAATTCGGCGGTACGTCCACCCGGCCTCCCGCATGCCCACTATACGCCCTCGCTCAAAGTCCGTCAACTGCACATACGGTTCACGTCCACGCTGTCGCGGCATGCTACCAGTGTTAAAGACTGCGATGGAGCTCCGTATGCCACGGCAAACTGGCTGACACTGACGGCGGCGGTGCACAAATGCTGCGCAGCTAGCGCCATTCGACGGCCAACACCGCGGTTCCTGGTGTGTCCGCTATGCCGTGCGTGTGATCATTGCTTGTACAGCCCTCTCGCAGTGTCCGGAGCAAGTATGGTGGGTCTGACACACCGGTGTCAATGTGTTCTTTTTTCCATTTCCAGGAGTGTAGTTCTCATTCAATTCTCAAGAAACTAATTGGCACAAAAGTTGATATTTGCAGATATTATAGTTTCACCTTTTAGCGTGATGATGAAGTCTCTATTCTGTCCATGTTGGATATAGTTACTCTGATACCTACTTTCCAGGTATTATGTAGCATAGATTTTGAACGGTTTGCAGCGAAAAAGGTGGTCGCTGGCTATTTTACGTTTCGTTCGTTTTAGGTGATACGTTGCTGCGAACGAAATGTACCTAATATATCGAAATAGTTTTTAAATTTGAAATCAAAGCCATATGTCAGTACAGTATGGAGGAAATAGAAGTTGAAGTACTTTGTCTGTGCGCGCTGTCGCCGAGCGCGCTACCTGAGTGCGCCACGGCCAAGTACCGCGGCCTCCATCGCAGTCGTCAACATTTCGTGGAAATATACGCACGTCTTTCACATTAGTGATGACGAATTGTTATTGTACTTACTGCTGGGAGAAAATGACGACCATGAAGATGAAGAAGAAAGAACAAGGAAAAGAAGACGTTTTACTTCAACAGTTGCTTAATGGAAAAGTTGAAACATGTCCTCCCTTTTATTACACAAGGCTTGACAAAAATTTCGTTTTCGATACTTACCAATCGTCATTTATTAAACGAGAACAAAGTCCTCTGAGTTCTTCACGTTAAATATTTCCCAGTTTAACTATATTCCGTAGGTCTGGTCAAAGAAGCTTTCGTGAAGAATTCATATGATAACACATGACGCGAAATTAGTCGTAACACTAAAGCAAGAAAACTCGAAGTTCATTGAACACTACAGTAGTTTATTTATCGTTAATTCTGTTGCAAATGGTGTTTCTCCGCATACCTCGAAAATGCGAACTAACAAACAGTCGCGTCTTCACTTCAAGTACAACACTCCACAATTTTCAAGACAGTAAAGTAAGTTTTCTTTAAAATGTAGCATGTTTTGCACAACTACATAGCAAAAAATAAGTTCCACCGCCTCTCTGCCTGCTGTAATTAGTCTAACCTTGTCCACACGATCCACATGGGAGAGATACGTAGGGGGTTATGGTATATTGCTACAGCCATCATTTAAATCCGGTTCTTGAAACTTCGTAAGTAGGCTTCCCCGGGCTAATTTACGTGTACCTTCAGTTATCTGTCGGTTCAGTTCTTCCAACATCTCAGTGACACACTCCCGCAGGTCAAACAAATCTGTGACCATTCGTGCTGTCCTTCTCTGTATATTTTCAATATCATCTGTTAGTCCTGCACTTGAGCAATATTTTATGATGCATCAGACGAGTGACTTCTAACCAGTCGTCTTTGTAGACTGATTACGTTTTCCCGGAATTCTGCCAATAAACCGAAGCATCATACTCGCGCTGCCCTGCCCATGACTGGGCCTATGTGATCCTTTCATTTCATATCCCTACAAAGTATTACAATCAGGTATTTGTACTACTTGGTTGCTTACAATTGTGACTCTTTGATATTGCAGTCCTAGGATACTTCGTTTTTTTCATTTTGTGAAGAGCACAATTTTTCATTTCTGAACATTTAAAGCTAGCTGCCAATGTTTGCACCAAACTGAAATCTCAGCATTACCTCAATTAATATGACACGGCCAAACAAATGCAATAACAGTTTCAGAAACAAGGCCAAGGGAACGTTGGAACGGATAGGCAAGGTTCAGGGAAAACGCCTTTCACCCTTTCGTTTACACACTTTATTTAAACAAGACAAAATATTTTTCAATTAAAAACATTCCCAGCATTTTAAGAGATATAAATAAAAACACGTAGCATAACGCACAGGCCTACTCAAGCGCTTGAGGAAGGTTCACAATTACGCATTTCTTAAGAGAATTGTCAACCATCAAATTTACACTTTGCTCTCAGTTAATAGCAATAGCTTTTTTTTTTTTTTAAAAAAAAAAAGAGGTTTCACCATGTAAGAAAAACAACCATTTAAGGGACACCGACGACACATACTTGCAAGGCAAGCTTTGAATTATGTATGGTTCCTTTAAAATATTAAAGGCTATATGATTTCACCACACTTCATAAAATCTTACAATTTCTTTCAGTTAAGAAACAACAGAAAACTCTTAACGTATTAATCATTTGAGAAAAAAGAACATTTGAGAGCTCCCATCCAAAGTACACCTTCCAGCAAACTCTCAGTTATGTGTAATTGCTTTATATAACTCTTGACTCGGTAAGCCGTCTGCCGAGTTGCCGTCCCTCGGTTGTCGCAGGTGCGGGCTTCAGGCAGGCGTCGTCTTCTAAAAGGCGTGGCCCTCACACCGGTAAAACTACAAAGCAGTAAGTCGTGTATTAACGGCCGTTTCCGGATCGCTAGTCGAGAAGTGATGTCAATAAACAAACACGGGAGAGAAATATGTCTGATGCGAAATAGGACAGTGCGTTCGTAAAACCAATACGGAAACCCCGAGCTATCAGGGGCTGAAAAGGTAACTGCAGAATCCAAGGCCCGCAACTTCACGAGGCGGTATCGAACCAAAACACCAAAGAGATGTTACAGATGTCCAGAACAACTCAAGAGGTGGCCGACAAATGCAAAGGTTGAAGCAAACAACCGCCCAACTTATGTCCACTCGGAGGAGGCAGCAACATCCACAGTACAATTGTGGAGTTAATGATACATACACATTACCCCGAAGATAACGGCAAGTATGGGAAATAGAACACTGGGCACTCCTTGAAGATTAAATGGATAAATAAAAGGAAACCACCAGCAAGGCGACACTATCCAGGCTCATTCTTTCAGGAATTCACGTAAACAAACAGCTAAGCCATAAGTCAGAGTTTGTAAGTAGGATCAGAATTTGTGTGCAAGATCACAGCACTGGCGTCACTCCACCAGGTAACGGAAGTAAAGGAAGGTCCCTAAATAGTGGAAAAACGACCGGTGCGGGAGACGATCCCCTGACCCTCTCGTTCTGAAAGACAATGGGGCAGTCTCCAGTCTGTTATGGCGGTCGCGTCCTAACTCCTGCTGCCATCTCCGTCCGGCCAGAGTCGCTCCATCCGACTGCCCTGCACCGATCGCTCCGTCCTCCGTACTGTCGACCACCACGCTGAAATCGAGCTGCCGCCGCGAAGCGAGGGCTTCCACCAAAACGAGAACATCTCACAAGCGAACAAACAAAGAACAGAAATTCGAAGGAAGCTCAGTCAGCATTCACAACAGATAATTACATGACATGCAAAAATCTGAGACTATTATTGATACTATTCGTAAGGCTATAACCACACTTCCAGGGGTACACCTGAATTTACGTCAACATCCCTTGATGACTCCTAGATAGCTCGCTGCATTTTCGCTTTTGGGTAATTCAGAAATACTACATATAACTGACTGTCTTTAGTTATGGCTTTCAGTGTGTCATGTGAGAAAAGAGAGAGTTAGATTTTACGTGATCGATATTTTCGATATCCGAGCCGGTTGGCATGGAGGAGGTCATTCTCTTCGAGGTACCCCTTTATGTCTGTGTTCCAAGACACAACAAATTTACGTGAAGGACGTTGGACGGTAGTTTTGTGGATGTAATTGTCTTACATGAATGGATGTAATTGTCTTACATGAAGTTCGATTCTGCACTTGTTGCTTTCCGTTTTGATCACATAGTTGCTTACATACATTCTATAATATCTTTCAAATGCCTTAAGAGTAGTACACACTGATCTCCAGTAGTTAACCTTGTACTGTACTTCATTTTATGTAACTCACGGCATGTGTGAAAACTAAGACTTTTGCAAAATATTTACCATTTTGCATCAGTTTAGCAGCTGTATCCCTCCATGCTTCGGGATACTTCAAAACGTTCTTATAATCTGCATCGCCTGTATCATACAAGAAGTCGTATTTGCTCACCTGTTCAATGAGTTTTTCTTTTTACCTGACTTCTACTGAGTGCACTGCACGCTCACCCATATGACAGACCTGCTGCCTCAGCCGTGTGTGTGAAAACAAGGCAGAAAATGCTGTAGCATGCGCTCACAGCCACCGACCGCAGCGGTGAATCTGTATTTTGAGACAGACGCCGCGTCGGCAAGACCGCCCTCTGTGTGACCGACACGGTGCCACGACGCGGCCTGCCTGCCGCGGCTCGAGGTCGCAGACCGCGTCCTGTGTCACCAGGCATCGCTCTGTGTTCCAATTCCGATCCGGCAAACTACGTCAGTTTGTCGCGTAGTGCTTAAAAAATGATGCAACTCTGGGTGCTACATAGTGAAACCTTAGTTCACCAATAATACTGCCGTTTTACTAGAGGAATAAATGCCAATTTTTAATGCAGTTGTACTCTTCCAAAAACACACATTCGTCAGGTGTTATGTTTTTAGACCGAAGCGCCAAACAAACTGGTATAGGCAAGCGTATTCAAATACAGAGATATGAAAACTGGCAGAATACGGCGCTGCGGTCGGCAACGCCTATATAAGACAACAGCTGTCTGGCGCAGTTTTTAGATCTCTTACTGCTGCTACAATGGCAGGTTATCAAGATTTAAATGAGTCTGAACTTGGTGTTATAGTCGGCGCACGAGCGATGGGACACAGCATCTCCGAGGTAGCGATGATTTTCCCGTTGGACCATTTCATGAGTGTATCGTGAATATCAGGAATCCGGTAAAATATCAAATCTTCGACATCGCTGCGGCCAGAAAAAGATTCTGCAAGAACGGGACCAACGACGACTGAAGAGAATCGTTCAACGTGACAGAAGTGCAACACTTCGGCAAAGTGCTGCACATTTCAGTGCTGAGCCGCCAACAAGTTTCAGCGTGCGAACCATCCCACGAAACATCATTGATATGGGCTTTCGGAGCCAAAGGCCCATTCGTGCATCCATGATGACTGCAAGATACAAAGCTTTACTCCACGCCTGGGCTCGTCAACATCGACATTGGACTATTGATGACTGGAAACATGTTGCGTGGTCAGACGAGTCTCGTTTCAAATTGTGTCGGACGGTTGGACGTCTACGGGTATGGAGACAACCTCATGAATCCATGGATCCCGCATGTCAGCAGGGGAGTATTCAAGCAGATGGAGGCTCTGTAATAGTGTGGTGCATGTGCAGCTGGGGTTATATGGGACCCCTGATACGCCTAAATTCGAGTCTGACAGGTGACGCGTACGTAATCATCTTCTCTGATCACTTACATCCATTAACGTCCATTGTGCATTCCGACGGACTTAGGCAATTCCAGTAAAACAATGCGACGCCCCACACCTCCAGAATTGGTGCAGAGTGGTTCCAGGAACGCTCTTCTGAGTTCAAACACTTCCGCTGGCCACCAAACTCCTCAGACATGAGAGACGAGATACTGGCAGAAGTAAAGCTGTGAGGGCCGGGCGTGAGTCGTGCTTCGGTAGCTCAGTTGGTAGAGCACTTGCCCGCGAAAGGAAAAGGTCCCGAGTTCGAGTCTCGGTCGGGCACACAGTTTTAATCTGCCAGGAAGTTTCATATGAGCATTTATTGATCATATCTGGGAAGCCTTGCAACGTGTTGTTCAGAAGAGATCTCCACCGTCTCGCACTCCTACGGATTTATGGACAGCCGTGCAGGATTCATGGTGTCAGTTCCCTTCAGCACTACTTCAGATATTAGTCGAGTCCATGCCACGTCGTGTTGTGGCACTTCTGCGTGCTCGGTGGGGCCCTACACGATATTAGCCAAGTGTACCAGTTTGTTTGGATTTTCAGTGTATATCAAAAGTGTATACAGATTGCTAATTTTTTTCTTATTGCCCTGCTGCAGTGAAATGTAACCCTCCTATTTGTTACGAAATATTAACGTAGTTTCATAGTTGCTACGCATCATTTCTGCGCATTTTGTATTTAGGAAGAAAATGGGAAAATGGTAAATATGCGAAATTGCTACGAGGCCGCCCTATGGGCGATTTCTACACACGCTGCGCTCGCATTCATCTACATCTACAAGTAAGTGCCTGGCAGACGATTCATCGAACCACTTTTACTCTGCCGTTCCACTGTTGAGCAGGGCGCGGGAAAAACGAACATTTAAATCTTCCTGTACGACGTCTGTTTTTTCTTATTTGTCTTTTTTCGCTTTTTAGGTGGGTGTCAACAAAACAGTTAACTAAAGCTTATGTCGCAGGCCCAGAGATTTTGCCAATGAAAACAGTTGTTGGAGCTGATTGGTGTAAGGCTGTAGCTACTACCAGTAACAAAACTGGTTCAACACGCAGAGATATTAGGTAGAAAACAGTATTTCCTGTTGCTAACTCATTTCAGGTATGGAACTGAGTCAGTTCTGGATGCTGTTTCAGATCAGAATTGTTGTATATTCACGGATAACAACAGATTTCCAAGTGGAGCTGCTGCAGCCCGCACATACACGTAAAATTTTCGAGCTGAACTCAAAGCTGTGAAAGTTCGATGGTAGCGCTGTTGTTGAGCACTCCACTAATTTAGTTTCCATCTGTATGACAGATTCCGACAAGCTTTTTAATGAGTGAGCGGTCTTCATTCTGAAAGAATACAGTATATTAGAAGAGTGTTTGATCAACATTAACGAGTTATCACAACGAAGAAACCTCCCACGTTAGTTAGCGCTTTCTTCAGTGCTCGTTATTTGAACTTACTGGTAATTTCTATAGCGCAGAAAATTAGATATATTTAGAAGAGCTCCTCTCTTTTTAGAAGTTCGCACTTGATTCCCTGTAATACATTTGAAACGCAAACATAGTTAGCTGCGTTTGACCCCTGCCATGTAGGTAGCACAAATAGCTTCTGTGCAGAGGTGTTGCCTCTACTCGCAGGCGTACCGAAATACGCGAGATGGCTAACGTCCGTCGCTCCTGTTTCAGAACGGAGGTTTAATCGAATTTTGTAAACAAAGGGATTATAGTAATAACATTCCTTTGTCACTTTACGTAAAATAATGACATTTCTCTAAGTAGCCTACTTTAAGCTAATCTGCAAGACGAATCTCCATGCGTAATAAGTTTCCGTAGGTGCTGAGCCACTGTATATTTGTGTGTATTTTCTGTCTACAATCTAGAGTGCGGCTTTCACGCCGTTATCGATGACAATGTTGTGGTCTAAGACCACTGTACTCTATAACGACGTGAAAGCTGAAATCTAGATTCTACACAGCAAATATACAGAAATACAGTCCTTGCGCAATGTTGCCTACTCTTCCGCCAGTTCAAAACGTTTAGAGACAGGATTAATGAAAATTAGAGAAAAGTTAAGATGATGGCTTTAAAGCTTCAGGTGGGGGCAGTCTGCTTTCTGTCGAGTGCGATGCACAGAACTTTTATGCAATCATGTGAAACTATCACAAAAATCCTTCTTTGGGATGCTATTCAACTCGTGCGTCTCATTGCCTTGAATCTCGGTTATGTCTTCAAAGCGTTGACCCTTCGTATGAATTTTTGCACTTTGCCCTTTTGTGGTAGGTTCTTATTGATAACACCAAGTATCGTCACCTGCGATGGGTTTTACGAGAAAAGAATTGTCTGCATTTTACATTTCCGTCAAGGTGTGCAGGTTACACTGAGCGAGGTGGCTCAGTGGTCAGCACACTGGCCTCGCATTCGGGACGGCGACGGTTCAAACCCGTGTCAGGCCGTCCTGATTTAGGTTTTTCGTGATATCCCTAAATCGTTTCAGGCAAAGGCAGAGATGGTTCCTTTGAAAGGGCACGGCCGACTTCCTTCCCCACATATCCTTAGTCCGACGGCACCGATGACATCGCTCTTTGGTCCCCTTCCCCAAATCAACTAACCAAGTTGTTCGGGACAAACTTTGCAGACACTTTTCTTCAAAACATTCTGGAGAGCGCCTTGGCCGGCCGAAGTGGCCGCGCGGTTCTGGCGCTGCAGTCTGGAACCGCGAGACCGCTACGGTCGCAGGTTCGAATCCTGCCTCGGGCATGGATGTGTGTGATATCCTTAGGTTAGTTAGGTTTAACTAGTTCTAAGTTCTAGGGGACTAATGACCTCAGCAGTTGAGTCCCATAGTGCTCAGAGCCAGAGCGCCTTGAACACTTGATTTGGTGTTTAGAGTTGTTAGTTCAAGCTGACACCGCAGGCACTGCGCTGACGTCGCTTTGGTTTGAGAGTCATTATGTAAATCAAACTGCGAACATTTCAGGCAGCCTTCGTCACGGTGGATACTAGCGTACGTGCTGTCGCATCTCTTTCCTTCCATTTACCACATGACTGGAACACCAGGATCAAGTGGGAGGTAGATGGAACGCTGATTGCTGGCAGTGTGACTCTGTAGCCGTTGGCTGACGTCGAGGAGGGCGGTGGAGTGCTGCTTGCCAGTGGCTCCTGTACCTGCTGGGGCGGTGTTGGCGTGTATAACAGCGGCGAATCCGCCTCCATCCTCACGTCGTGTAGATTTCCCTGAAACAGTCGCCATCAAAGTATTCCTTCGAATACGAGAAGGAGGTATTAGGCAGCGTTACCCTGTAAGATTCATTTTTGCAGTAACAGCTGTTGAATTGTCACTCTACGAAATTGTTAGTCTTCGTGTATTGATACCAGTTGGGGAGGGAAGGAATGTAATTACATTCGGGTCCTTAGTATAGATAGCAGTTACCATATTAAATGAAGATGTGAAGATGGGCTGGACAAAATAATTGAGGATAAATTGTCGCACGTAGACGCACCTGTTCAAGCATTTGTTTTGAGAAATAAAAGCTTTGACTTTTTTAATTACTTGAATGCCTGTCTTCCTCCGTTTGTTTAATCCATTCATAACTGACTTTTCAATCTGTCCCTCCCCCTTACTCGGGTTCGCCACCAATTTTGCCCCTTCGAAATTATCCATTCTAGTGTATCTTAACACTTGCACCAATCTGCTTTCATTCCGAAAGCAAACTTTTAGAGTCCTATAAAAAAATTCCTTTTTACTAACTTAGTAAATGTTTTCACCGTTTCTAAGGCTTTAAAGTTTGTAGACCTCCCTACTGTGTTTCCACCTCGTCCCTAGTGTTCCCAGGTCCAGTCCTCCTTGTCGATCTCCACCACAAAAATTTTCTTCCGCTCCACCTCCCGTTCGTTCGTCTCTAATGTGTGGGCCCCCGTCCACCTACAGCTCGTGCCCGGGTTCCCTCAGCCCCTCCGGCATGTGCTCGCCTGGGGCGCTGTTCTGTCGGCGCCGGCCGCAGTCGCGTTGGCTCATGTCCAGCAGGGCGTAGCAGGCGACTGCAAGCCACCCCGTCTGCCGCCCCCCCCCCCTTCCCCTGGACCAGACACAGTGCGGCCTTGACCCCGCTGTGCTGCAGACCGCCCCCAGACGGGCACTGCGCAAATGAGGCGCCTAGCTCTCCCAACAGCGTGCCTCCGCCAGATGGCGGCATCTGTACTGTACTGCTGACAACAAGCTGCCGGTCTTCCAGCACAGTAGCAGGTGCATTTGGACGAGTGTCACAAGCACCACCTTCTTCTGGTGCAGAGATGTTGTGCACGTTGTGATCGCCTCCCCCATCTGGATGTGGTCGTCGACTTACTCTGGATGGGATCACCAGGCTGATACCGCAAGGTTCCGCGCAGAGTTCCGCTGGTAACCCTCAACTCTGTTGACGGGATCGTCAGTCTTAATTTCTAACGACGCCTCTCCGTAGCCTCTGTACTAGAGCGTCAACTTCGTACTCTAGAATTCCCGCGGTCAGTATTTGTCGAGGTTTTCTCCCATAAGTTTAGCACCCGCGCATCCAATGTGCTCGGACCGCGCGGAGTGGCCGCCCGGTCAGAGCCGCCATGTCACAGATTGCGCGGCCCCTCCCGCCGAACACTCGAGTCCTTCCTCGGGCATGGGTGTGTGTGGTGTTCTTAGCATAAGTTAGTTTAAGGGGACATTGCATGTCCTATGCCGCCAGTGTTAAATTATCGAGTTTTGTGACCCATTATCTTCGAAACATTTTAAGACACCAACTTACAATTTTCCATAATTATTGAAAGCACCTTTCTAGATACACTGAACTAGAATTATTACTAAAATTATATTGTGAGGCACGTTATCTTTTGCTTTCAAACACTCAATTTTTTTACAAAATTTTGTAAATAAGTGAACATAAAAACAAAACAACTCCGGATATTTTAATTATGCTAGCTTCATATCCTTCCCCATGAACCATGGACCTTGCCGTTGGTGGGGAGGCTTGCGTGCTTCAGCGATACAGATAGCCGTACCGTAGGTGCAACCACAACGGAGGGGTATCTGTTGAGAGGCCAGACAAACGTGTGGTTCCTGAAGAGGGGCAGCAGCCTTTTCAGTAGTTGCAGGGGCAACAGTCTGGATGATTGACTGACCTGGCCTCGCAACATTAACCAAAACGGCCTTGCTGTCCTGGTACTGCGAACGGCTGAAAGCAAGGGGAAACTACGGCCGTAATTTTTCCCGAGGGCATGCAGCTTTACTGTATGGCGTCCTCTTGGGTAAAATATTCCGGAGGTAAAATAGTCCCCCATTCGGATCTCCGGGCGGGGACTACTCAAGAGGACGTCGTTATCAGGAAAAAGGAAACTGGCGTTCTACGGATCGGAGCGTGGAATGTCAGATCCCTTAAACGGGCAGGTAGATTAGAAAATTTAAAAAGGGAAATGGATAGCTTAAAGTTAGATATAGTGGGAATTAGTGAAGTTCGGTGGCAGGAGGAACAAGACTTCTAGTCAGGTGACCACAGGGTTATAAACACAAAGTCAAATAGGGGTAATGCAGGAGTAGGTTTAATAATGAATAGGAAAATAGGAACGCGGGTAAGCTACTACAAACAGCTTAGTGAACGCATTATTGTGGCCAAGATAGATACGAAGCCCACACCTACTACAGTAGTACAAGTTTATATGCCAACTAGCTCTGCAGATGACGAAGAAATTGAAGAAATGTATGATGAAATAAAAGAAATTATTCAGATAGTGAAGGGAGACGAAAATTTAATAGTCATGGGTGACTGGAATTCGAGTGTAGGAAAAGGGAGAGAAGGAAACGTAGTAGGTGAATATGGATTGGGGCTAAGAAATGAAAGAGGAAGCCGCCTGGTAGAATTTTGCACAGAGCATAACTTAATCATAGCTAACACTTGGTTTAAGAATCATGATAGAAGGTTGTATACATGGAGGAACCCTGGAGATACTAAAAGGTATCAGATAGATTATATAATGGTAAGACAGAGATTTAGGAACCAGGTTTTAAATTGTAAGACATTTCCAGGGGCAGATGTGGACTCTGACCACAATCTATTGGTTATGAACTGTAGATTAAAACTGAAGAAACTGCAAAAAGGTGGGAATTTAAGGAGATGGGACCTGGATAAACTGAAAGAACCAAAGGTTGTACAGAGTTTCAGGGAGAGCATTAGGGAACGATTGACAGGAATGGGGGAAAGAAGTACAGTAGAAGAAGAATGGGTAGCTCTGAGGGATGAAGTAGTGAAGGCAGCAGAGGATCAAGTAGGTAAAAAGACGAGGGCTAGTAGAACTCCGTGGGTAACAAAAGAAATATTGAAGTTAATTGACGAAAGGAGAAAATATAAAAATGCAGTAAGTGAAGCAGGCAAAAAGGAATACAAACGTCTCAAAAATTAGATCGACAGGAAGTGCAAAATGGCTAAGCAGGGATGGCTAGAGGACAAATGTAAGGATGTAGAGGCTTATCTCACTTGGGGTAAGATAGATTACTTTCTACAGGAAAATTAGAGATACCTCTGGAGAAAAGACAACCACTTGTGTGAATATCAAGAGCTCAGATGGAAACCCAGTTCTAAGCAAAGAAGGGAAAGCAGAAAGGTGGAAGGAGTATATAGAGGGTCTATACAAGGGCGATGTACTTGAGGACAATATTATGGAAATTGAGGAGGATGTAGATGAAGATGAAATGGGAGGTACGATACTGCGTGAAGAAGAGCACTGAAAGACCTGAGTCGAAACAAGGCCCCGGGAGTAGACAACATTCCATTAGAACTACTGATGGCCTTGGGAGAGCCAGAAAAGACAACCACTTGTGTGAATATCAAGAGCTCAGATGGAAACCCAGTTCTAAGCAAAGAAGGGAAAGCAGAAAGGTGGAAGGAGTATATAGAGGGTCTATACAAGGGCGATGTACTTGAGGACAATATTATGGAAATTGAGGAGGATGTAGATGAAGATGAAATGGGAGGTACGAGACTGCGTGAAGAAGAGCACTGAAAGACCTGAGTCGAAACAAGGCCCCGGGAGTAGACAACATTCCATTAGAACTACTGATGGCCTTGGGAGAGCCAGTCCTGACAAAACTCTACCATCTGGTGAGCAAGATGTATGAGACAGGCGAAATACCCTCAGACTTCAAGAAGAATATAATAATTCCAATCCCAAAGAAAGCAGGTGTTGACAGATGTGAAAATTACCGAACTATCAGTTTAATAAGTCACAGCTGCAAAATACTAACGCGAATTCTTTACAGACGAATGGAAAAACTAGTAGAAGCCAACCTCGGGGAAGATCAGTTTGGATTCCGTAGAAATATTGGAACACGTGAGGCAATACTGACCTTACGACTTATCTTAGAAGAAAGATTAAGGAAATGCAAACCTACGTTTCTAGCATTTGTAGAATTAGAGAAAGCTTTTGACAATGTTGACTGGAATACTCTCTTTCAAATTCTAAAGATGACAGGGGTAAAATACAGGGAGCGAAAGGCTATTTACAATTTGTACAGAAACCAGATGGCAGTTATAAGAGTCGAGGGGCATGAAAGGGAAGCAGTGGTTGGGAAGGGAGTGAGACAGGGTTGTAGCCTCTCCCCGATGTTATTCAATCTGTATATTGAGCAAGCAGTAAATTCGGATTAGGTATTAAAATCCATGGAGAAGAAATAAAAACTTTGAGGTTCGCCGATAACATTGTAATTCTATCAGAGACAGCAAAGGACTTGGAAGAGCAGTTGAACAGAATGGACAGTGTCTTGAAGGGAGAATATAAGATGAACATTAACAAAAGCAAAACGAGGATAATGGAATGTGGTCGAATTAAGTCGGGTGATGCTGAGGGAATTAGATTAGGAAATGAGACACTTAAAGTAGTAAAGGAATTTTGCTATTTGGGGAGCAAAATAACTGATGATGGTCGAAGTAGAGAGGATATAAAGTGTAGACTGGCAATGGCAAGGAAAGCGTTTCTGAGGAAGAGAAATTTGTTAACATCGAGTGTAGATTTAAGTGTCAGGAAGTCGTTTCTGAAAGCATTTGTATGGAGTGTAGCCATGTATGGAAGTGAAACATGGACGATAAATAGTTTGGACAAGAAGAGAATAGAAGCATTCGAAATGTGGTGCTACAGAAGAATGCTGAAGATTAGATGGGTAGATCACATAACTAATAATGAAGTATTGAATAGAATTGGGGAGAAGAGGAGTATGTGTCACAACTTGACAAAAAGAAGGACCGGTTAGTAGGACATGTTCTGAGGCATCAAGGGATCACAAATTTAGCATTGGAGGGTAGCGTGGAGGGTAAAAATCATAGGGGGAGACCAAAAGATGAATACACTAAGCAGATTCAGAAGGATGTGGGTTGCAGTAAATACTGGGAGATGAAGAAGCTTGCACAGGATAGTGTAGCGTGGGGAGCTTGTAACGGAACATATTAAAGGCTTTACTTTAATGAGGTATGCGATACCCTCCAAATTAAACCAGTTTAACGAGTATTTATGATCATAGAAAAGTTATTGTGTATGTTAACAATAAATGCACAACATGTCTCCATAAACAGTCAACCCATTAAATTATACTGAATAACTGACCCACACAAAAGTTAATATCACTTGATCACTGATACAGCAAATGTCATCATGTAAAAACACTAAGTTTATCTTAAATAATTAATATGAAGTACGAAAAATAGTGGCCAACTTAGGTATTTTGGATCTCCTTAAGTAAAAATCACCCAGTGAAACCTATGTGTTCACTAGGAGCGTTTTCACTCAGTATTCACGTAATCAATCCTATTTTAGACGAAAACCAATGTAATTCTTAATAATTCATGTTACTTACTTAATTATGCAAATTAGAGAAGTCAATTGACAAACTTCTAAAAAACGGCCTTTTTGTAACAGAGAATTATTCTGTCAAGTCAACAAATCTGTCTGTCATTTTCATAACATGTTAAATTATGTCACTCGATGCAAATTAATAACTTATCTGCACAAATTATGATAACAGATGTACATGTGACTTATAAACTATATCTCTTTTTAGTAGTTCTTTGACAATGTTATAAATACAAGCAGCAAGAAGGGTCGAGGGCGCAGTCGGAATGTCACTTTGGTAATGTGTGTTTGTGTGTTATTGTTTGAGGTGGATAAACAATGCAAAGAACATGTAAAGGAAGTACTACTTTGTGTTGTGTCATGGTCTTTGGTGGACAGTGGAATTAATATGGCCACCAGAGTAATAAATATTTGATGTTTACATATTTGTTGTTTTCGCTCGTTCTTTATCATCAACAGCACATAAAAAACACGGGACCTCACGTTTTTAATCCTAGACAACCAGATTTAGAGCCAGCATCAGCATCGAGACAAAGCATCGATCCAGCAAGCAGCAGCGGTTACCACAATGCATTTTAATGGTGCCAACCTAACATCAAGTGCTAACAAGCTCCGTAAATGGGAGTGAAATAGTGCGATAATAGCAATCAGCAATATCTACAACTAGGCGACCATTACAAGCTGCATCAAACCAGTCTCAGGACTAAAGACCACAACAACAACATAGCTTCATATGTGTTGAATAACACACTTGGCACGCTGTGAAAATTTCATGTCTCTACCATCAGTACTTTTCTAGAAAACGGGTCATTTATTGCAAAATATGTAGTTAAGAGATATTGAGTTTTAAAACGTTTTTATTACAAATTCTGCTACAGAATTACAAATACTTCAGTAGATACTGCCACTAGATTAACTGTAGTCTGAAGACTTTCTACATGTTGTGGTCTCAAGTTCGAAGTGTGGTTTGATGCAGCTCTCCACAATCAACCGTCATGTGCAAATTCCTTCATGTCTACATAACTGCCAGAACCTATTGAACATGTTCATTGTAGTAAAGGCTTGGTCTTCCTCAGCAATTTTTGTATTCCCTCCCATGCCCCTCTTCGAACCGTCACCGATTTAACGATTCCTTTATTTTCGGAATGCGTGCCATCAGAAAGTACACTGGGAGATGTAGCAGTAGCAGCAGCAGCGACAACCAACACAAGCATCTTGTTCTTGTCAATTATTGCTTCTTAATTCAAACTGTGTACGTGGATGTATTACATCAACGCTCATGTCTGTAGCTGTGCTGACTGTGAATGCACGATACTTGTCAATTTCTAAGTCATTGCGCTCAGAACACATTGTCTTCAAATAACTTCTTTGTTGTGTTAGATACTTTTTTGATTATAAGATCGTATCGAAAACTGAATTCGGTAATGGGTAAGGTAAAGGTACACTAGATACTTTGTTTCCGACGACAGACGCGGCCTTGCTAGGTGTTGTCATTAAAAGGTGATTTTATCCGGAGATGTCCTTGCGTGTTATTACTTGGTTACTAAGAAGTCCGAACAGTGGTAGACTGTTGTTGGAGATGAAATTTCAGATCGCCTCTAGGGAGAATTTCCAATCACAGTTCAATTTAACGAGGTGGACTGAGGCGGGGATAGCCGGATGGGGGGGAGGGGGGGGGGGTTGGCAGGCCGCTCATTTCCATATACACGATCGCCGGCGCGGGCTCAGAGATAAGCGGCAGGCGGAAGACGCTCTCCGTAAATAAGAGGCTGTGGTGGCTGCCGGCGACGAAGGCCGCGCCCGGTAGGTCGAGACGCGTCCCGTATAAGGAAACCTCCCGCGCGTGGCGTTCCGATCTGTCACGCGTTGACATCATCGGCACCAATAAGTCCGCCCAACGAGCGGTCCAAGGTCCCTCTGTTGGTTTTTTTTTTTTTCTGGAAAGTCCACCACTTTCGCTTAGCGACTGTGCCGACGTGTAAGATATTCATTGCTGACCCGTGTCTAGGACACTCGTAGTTGATGTTGCTGTCGTAGATATCTGTGTAGCAGTATTAAGTTGCTATTGGCCAGAGCAGCTGTCGTCTGAATCTATCGATATCTGATATCAGCTTTGACGCATTGTGCCATTTCCGTCAGGTTCCACACCTTTTTCTACGGTCGTTTCACTAAAGCTTTGTGCGTTGCGATAAATCTTTCAGTCCATCCGTGCATTTTATTTAAAGCAGTGCATTGGACGAGCTGGCTACGCGGTGCCTCGCCAATTAGCAGAAAGGCACTGCACTTCAGCTGCTGTAGCGCCACATGGCCAGAGTGGCGAATTATTTCGGAGAAGTAAGAGCCGCCTCCGAACGCAAACTAAGGGAAAATCTGAATGTTAATACAAAGAGGATGTAGATGAAGATGAAATGGGAGATATGATACTGCGTGAAGAGTTTGACAGAGCACTGAAAGACCTGAGTCGAAACAAGGCCCCCGGAGTAGACAACATTCCATTGGAACTACTGACGGCCTTGGGAGAGCCAGTACCGACAAAACTCTACCATCTGGTGAGCAAGATGTATGAAACAGGCGAAATACCCTCAGACTTCAAGAAGAATATAATAATTCTAATCCCAAAGAAAGCAGGTGTTCACAGATGTGAAAATTACCGAACTATCAGTTTAATAAGTCACAGCTGCAAAATACTAACACGAATTCTTTACAGACGAATGGAAAAACTAGTAGAAGCCGACCTATGGGAAGATCAGTTTGGATTCCGTAGAAATATTGGAACACGTGAGGCAATACTGACCTTACGACTTATCTTAGAAGAAAGATTAAGGAAATGCAAACCTACGTTTCTAGCATTTGTAGACTTAGAGAAAGCTTTTGACAATGTTGACTGGAATAGTCTCTTTCAAATTCTAAAGGTGGCAGGGGTAAAATACAGGGAGCGAAAGGCTATTTACAATTTGTACAGAAACCAGATGGCAGTTATAAGAGTCGAGGGACATGAAAGGGAAGCAGTGGTTGGGAATGGAGTGAGACAGGGTTGTAGCCTCTCCCCGATGTTATTCAATCTGTATATTGAGCAAGCAGTAAAGGAAACAAAAGAAAAATTTGGAGTAGGTATTAAAATCCATGGAGAAGAAATAAAAACTTTGAGGTTCGCCGATGACATTGTAATTCTGTCAGAGACAGCAAAGGACTTGGAAGAGCAGTTGAACGGAATGGATGGTGTCTTGAAGGGAGGATATAAGATGAACATCAACAAAAGCAAAACGAGGATAATGGAATGTAGTCGAATTAAGTTGGGTGATGCTGAGGGTATTAGATTAGGAAATGAGACACTTAAAGTAGTAAAGGAGTTTTGCTATTTGGGGAGCAAAATAACTGATGATGGTCGAAGTAGAGAGGATATAAAATGTAGACTGGCAATGGCAAGGAAAGCGTTTCTGAAGAAGAGAAATTTGTTAACATCGAGTATAGATTTAAGTGTCAGGAAGTCATTTCTGAAAGTATTTGTATGGAGTGTAGCCATGTATGGAAGTGAAACATGGACGGTAAATAGTTTGGACAAGAAGAGAATAGAAGCTTTCGAAATGTGGTGCTACAGAAGAATGCTGAAGATTAGATGGGTAGATCACATAACTTATGAGGAAGTATTGAATAGGATTGGGGAGAAGAGAAGTTTGTGGCACAACTTGACTAGAAGAAGGGATCGGTTGATAGGACATGTTCTGAGGCATCAAGGAATCACCAATTTAGTATTGGAGGGCAGCGTGGAGGGTAAAAATCGTAGAGGGAGACCAAGAGATGAATACACTAAGCAGATCCAGAAGGATGTAGGTTGCAGTAGGTACTGGGAGATGAAGAAGCTTGCACAGGATAGAGTAGCATGGAGAGCTGCATGAAACCAGTCTCAGGACTGAAGACCACAACAACAACAACAACAACAATACAAAGATGTTGCAGTGATACAAAAATAATACCAGAGACAGTGTTACAATTGTAAGAGGAGACCGCGTTGTAAACCCAATCAGCCCAGAACGAACAAAAATTGAAAGTAGCAGCAAGGGTACTTATCTTGGAGTCAGTCGGATAATGGCTACTTGAGGCGGACGCCGTGGAATGGTAACTCAGCTCTGTTAGTACAGACGTCCGTGCTCAATGATTTAGTGTTACAGTAATTCTGAGTTTTGTGTAGTTTGAGAGATCAAGGAAAGTGAAGTGGCATCAGCACAGGATGCGACGCGAATGGCTCTGAGCACTATGGGACTTAACATCTGAGGTCATCAGTCACCTAGAACTTAGAACAACTTAAACCTAACTAACATAAACACATCACACACATCCATGCCCGAGGCAGGATTCGAACCTGCGACTGTAGCAGCAGCGCGGTTCCGGAATGAAGCACCTAGAACCATTCGGTCACAACGGCCGGCTGCGACGCAGAATACAACCGTGTCCGCTTATCAATTGTCCTTTACATTTCATATAGTTGCTCAGCCGCTTATCGACCAGACACGTCCATTACGGGTCACGCAACTGTGAAACAGATGCCGCACGTCGTCAAGATCTGTAGGAGGTAAGAACTTTAGTAGAGCGCGTCAGAAGGTACATAGCCTGCGTAAGCATATAAACTGCCCTATCGTATTGCCATTAACGGACATCGAATTCAGGAATGATAGACGCGGACTGTAAGTCGTGTTTGGCACCTGCAGTACAACAGTGGTTTATACGTAATTACTGCACCAGCTGGCTATACTTGTAATCGCTTGACCAGCCGCTAGCCAAAACAGCATGAAAATTAGGTACCTTATAGCTTATACCGTGGCATTTGGCGCCGTCCGTGAGCAGAGATAGAAAAGAATACTGACCCTATTTATTTTTTACTTCTGTTTTATTCTTTTGAATGTGAGTTACGTGTAGCTACTCCCGAGGAAGTGGTTCTACAACCACATCTAAATCCCACAAGACACCTTGCCGTACCGCTTGTTAGTTAGTGTCCCCTCACCCCTCCCCCTCTTGTCACGAATACCTCGAAAGGACCTCTGTTAGTCATCCTCCGTGTTAACTCGAAATTTCAGATCTTACCTTCATGTTGACTCTCGTAGGAACGTATGCACTGGGAATTCTGACAGTAAGATATACGGTGATCGGCAAAGCCTCTCTTGCAGCGTCTGACTGGGTTTGGGCGAGCTTCTTCGTAACTTCGCACTTGCTGGACGAGCCCGTGATGAGACGCGCCGCCCTTCTTGGGTCTTCAGTTCCCCCCATCAGTGGTACCAGGCGAGGATTGCAGGCTGAGTAGAAATGCTAAAGTATCGGTCGGAGCATCGTTTTCTAACGTTAGGTTGGAAGTTGACAGCTTGTTTGAGAGTTGGCAGAGTCAAGGAATGCGATGTCTTGAGAATAAATGTAATTCTTGTTATGGGCTTATTTTACAAATATTTCATTTTGATGAGCAATTTGTTGTCCACAGTTTCTGTGATGCCATCGACCGGTGGTATCGGTAGGCTCAATATTTCCAACTTTCTTAAGGAATGTGTAATTCTTCGTACAAGAGTTAACGTCGGTTTCTGGCTACTATCATCACTCCAGTGAACTGAGGTGGATTACAGTCGGTGTAGACGGAAAACTGTTTATCATATGGGTACCCAACTTTATAGGAATGATGATCAGGCTGTGCGATGCAGGATCTGCGTTGTTAGTAATGTGCCATGACTTGCCGTTAGGCGCCGGTACCGTGTAGGGAGGAAGACTGTCCCCAAGGACCAAGGACATGCAGCGTGGACGGCACTCGTTACTGTGATCCGCTGCTCTGCGTTATTCAGGTTCTTTGGACTCAGCTGTTTCGATGCACCGTGGAGCTCCACCTCACACTGCTCGTGAGGTCACTCTGTTACTCCGTAACACATTTGGAGAAACCCGAATCATTGGCCGATCGTTCAAACTGCGTGGCCACCAAGATCACCAGATTTCACCCGTGTGATTTCTGGCTGTGGGGTTAGGCCTACTTCAAGGGCAGGGTTTATCAGTGCGACACTGACACACCTTGGAGGCTGAAGACAAGCGAGAAAGGCAGGCAACGTCCAACTGAGGTGTAGACCAGTCTCAAGTGCAAATCCAGGCTGTCGTGGACGCATATGGTCGTCACACTGAGCAACTTGTGTAACCGGGAACGTAAACGTGGTACGTAGTTAACAAATGTTACACTGTCAAGTGGAAACTAAAACGTACTTCTTTCAATGGTTTATTCCTTACTTCTCTTCTGCATGCTGTAACTTTTTCCATAAAGTTTCATTGTCCTACGACCACTCTCAAGTAAGGTAAGTTTAATTATAAACACCCTGTGTGTTTGCTCTATGACTAGAGGGGAAATGCAAGCTGCAGGAACACGTGCTACCAGAAGAAAGATAAATCCCACCTCTACAAAAATGAGCACTTTGGAGAAAAGAGTAGCTATTGTATGAATATAAACAACATAGGTGGCAAGCCACTATTAAGCAAAGAACGGAAAGCTGAAAGATTGAAGTAATATATAGAACTTGAAGAGAGTACTGCAGAAACGGACGAGGAAGTATATAAAAATGCGTTGGAAGATATTATACTGCGAAAAGAATTTGAGGAACAATTAAAGACCTAAGCGCAATTAAGAACCCTACGATAGACGACGTTCCCTCAGAATTAATAAGATCCTTACGGTAGACAGCCGTGACATCTGTTTCACCTGTTGTAAAAAGTACATCAGACAGGGGAGATACTCTCAGATTTCAAGAAGAATTTCCAAAAAATGGCTCTGAGCACTATGGGACTCAACTGCTGTGGTTACCAGTCCCCTAGAACTTAGAACTACTTAAACCTAACTAACCTAAGGACATCACACACATCCATGCCCGAGGCAGGATTCGAACCTGCGACCGTAGCAGTCGCACGGTTCCGGACTGCGCGCCTAGAACCACGAGACCACCGCGGCCGGCAATTTCCAAAAAGGCACGTGCAGAAATGTCTGTTTTTATTAACTCACGCTTCCAAAATACTGACACGAAGTATTTACAGAAGTGCTGAAAAACTGGGGAAGCCGACCTCAGGGAAGGTCAGTTTTCGTTCCGGAGAAATATAGGAACATGCTAGGCAATATTGTCTCCACGACTCTCCCTAGAATATAGGTTGAAGGAAGACAAACGTACATTTAAAGCGTTTGTAGATTTAGTGCAAGCGTTTGACATTGTATTGTTATTGTTGGCTGAAATACACTCTTTGAAATTCTGAAGAGGATGGGATAAAATAAATGGAACGAAAAGTTATTTACCCCTTCTACAGGAACCAGACTGCCATTATTATCAGCCAAAGGATATAAAAAGGAAGCAATGAGGGAGGGAGGGCGTAAGAGAGACGGGAACATCAACTAAAGGAAAACAACGGTAATGGAAAGTAGTCGAATTAAATGAAGAGATGTCGAAGGAATTATATTTTGAAATGGGACACTAAAAGCAGAAGATGAGTTTTGTTATTTGGGCAGGTAAATAACTTACGATGACCGGAGTAGAATGTATAAAAGGCAGGCTGACAATAACGTGAAAAGCACTTTTTAAAAAGGAGAATACGTTAACACCTAGTATGGAAGTCCTTGTGATGGTATTTTATGGCCTTGTAGCCTTCTACGGAGTGATACATGGACTATAACCAGTTCAGACAAGAGGATAACGGAAGCTCTTGAAATGTGGTGCTACGGAAGAATGGTGAAGAGTAGATGGATAGATGGAACAACTAATGAGGAGGTATTGAATCGACTTGGTGAACAAGGAATTTGTCACAACCTGAGTAAAAGAAGTGACGCACCCTGAGACATCATTAAATTCAGTTTGGTCTTCGAGGAAAGTGAGAGGGGTAAAAATTATAGTAGTAGACCAGGGGGTGAGAAAGACTTTGGCTGACGAACATAACAAACAGTGTTTGATGGTGAAGGTCACAAGGTGTGCTGCTAACAGCAAGCACTCTGGAAAAAAGAAATGTTGCTCTGGAATATGAAGAAACATTATAGTGCAAGGTCTCTTCTGGTGCACATCCAGAACGAGAGAATGTCAGTAAGTAAATGCAAAACAAAGAAAATTCGTAACTCTAAGAGTGAGCCCAAAAGGTTCCTTGTATGTAAACAACAGCATTCATAGCAAAATACTAAATGTATCTACAAAAAGTAAGTCACGACATTCCTGGACTCCTTGGAGAATACGTCTCGGCAAGCAAGTCGCGGACCCTAATAGTCAGTAGGCTGTTGTGACAGCAGAACTGTACTTAAAACTCTCCAGTCAACGTGCGCTGCTCCTCCCAGCCGATTTCCATTACATTTATTATCTGAACAAGCTGCAACTTACGTGAAACTGAGGTTACCATCTTACTGTGGCGATTTAGTTAGTTATGCGGGGACCGTATTTTCATGCACTGCGATCTACAGTCAGTTCCACAAGAATATGTACGCTGTTATCTGTATGAAATAGAAGACACAATTATAAATATATGTTTACATGAAAATACATATTATTATTATTTGAACAACTATCTACTATTGAAACCAATCGCCGCTATTATCGATTATAATTTGGCACCTTTTTGACATGCTTTTACGAGATTTTCTGCATATTCTCTCGGCAACGATCTCCATATCGTTCTGGTTTTATATGACAGCTTCTTCAAAGTGTATATTGGCTTTCCTTTAAGCTTCATGTCAATATACTACCAAACATTTTTGAACGGATTTGCATCCGGAGACATTGCAGGCCGATCCATCGTGGATCCCCCCCCGCCCCTCTTGTATTGTTTCAACACTGTACAGAGACGGCTGCGATGTTTCGGATCATTACCCTCTTGAAGCACCCAGTGCAAATAGCCAAAACTGCAACCTACAAAACAAAACATTCAACTCTCATACTGTTTATCTAGGCACCGTGGAAAAGCGCATTGAGTGCAGATTCGAGACCACTACCAGAGACGTCGCAGCGGAAGTTACATTTAAGACTACGGCGTATACTTCCTTGTGGAATCGACTCTAATTTCGTGTATGTATTGTCAACAGCATTCGAGTGGCTGTGATCTCTTACCCAGCCGCGGATTACTTACTACCGCTGTATTTCAAGGTGGTTTTGTAAGAGGGGGATGGAAACTAGGAGTCCAACGTCACTTCGACAGGAGATGCAGGCTGTCTTCACCTGCGGGACACGAGAAGTTCTGACGGTTCTTGGAGAGACTGACCTCCACTGGGCCGTTCCTTGGTTCGTAGCAGAGATTGTGTACTACAAGGCGGGACCCAAAAGAAACCGGACTCCGAGGGCGCTGGCACTCGTAGACGTAGTGCAGGGTTCTCACGGTAGATGGTGTTAGTAGAGACCTTCATGAAACAGCTGTGCAGACTGCGTCAGTGTAGAAATGAACGTGCAAGTGTGTTATTGTGTTTCTCTGACTGTCGGCGGGTTACCTCTGCGAAGTCGTTATGGCAACTTTAAAAGAAAAAAGAGTGTGTGTGAAATTTTGTTTCCTGCTTAAAAAAACTGCAACGGAGACACACCAAATGCTTCAGGAAGCTTTCCAGGAGGACGCTATGAGCCGCACACGGGTTTTCGAGTGGTTTTGGCGCTTTAAGCGTGGTGAGATGTGTGTTGAAGACCAAGCTTGTTCTGGACGCCCTTCAACATCGCGAAATGAGGAGAACATTTAAAAGGTCCACCAAAAGATCGAGGATCGTCGCCAAACGATCGACCAAATTTCAGCAGAGACAGGAATCAGTTGGAGCTCGTGCTAGCGGATTTTGAGTGAGGATTTGCACATGAGACGTGTTGCTGCTAAATTTGTTCCGCGCCTTCTCATACAGGAGCAAAAAACTATCCGCATGAATGTGTGTCAGGACTTGAAAACCGAGATTTCACGTGATCCAAACTTCTTGAACAAAGTCATTACAGGGAATGAGAGTTGGTGTTACGGGTATGACCCAGAAACCAAGCAAGCGTCAAGCCAGTGGAGGACTCCCAACTCTCCCAGACCAAAAAAAGCAAGGCAAGTGAGGTGAAACGTGAAGACGGTGATCATTGTCTTGTTTGATGTTCGTGGAATTGCGCATCGGAAATTCGTACCCCCTGGCCATACTGTTAATCAGCACTTTTACATGGATGTTTTAAGGCGTCTACGAGAGGATGTGAGGAGGAAACGCCCGGAACTTTGGCGATCAGGTGACTGGTTTCTGCATCACGACAACGACCCAGCACACGCGGCCTTACGAGTGACCCACTATTTGGCATCTCAGACGTGGTCTGTCGCACCCCACGCTCCGTATTGGCCGGACCTAGCCACGTGCGACTTTCTCATATTCCCACGAATGAAAAAACCGCTAAAAGGGGAGCGTTATGACGATGTGGAGGCGGTAAAAACAGCTTCGCAACGGGCACTGGACAATATCAAACTTGAAGAGTTCCAAACATGCTTCCAACAGTGGGAAAAGAGACTTGACAAGTGCATCGCATGTAATGGAGAGTATTTTGAAGGTGACTGGAGTAATTTTGTAAAAAGGTTCATCAATAAATTTTATATGAGAACAGTCCAGTTACTTTTGGGTCCCCCCTCGTATACCGGGTCTATCTCCTACGGGTCGTGTGGCGCATGTTCCTGGTGTTCCGGCAGATGTCTGGAATTTTATTTTTGCAATGTGCTGCTAGATGCAGTCCAAACGAAGCCTGCTCATCACGTCTTTCATACATCGCCCAGTCTCGGTTTGTTACCCATTACAGAAAGAAAATTATTTTTAAAGCGAAATTTTATGTGCCCATTCGATAGCGCGATCCGTAGTTAGTCTAGTGCGCTATTCGTTTTATCGATACGTATTAACAAGGAGAGTAAGACACGAAGAATAACGTGTACTCCAGCAGCGAGTGAGCAGCCCTCCTGCATGGCGGTAGCAGTCAGGGCGGCCCAGTGCGGTGCTGCCGCTGCTGTAGAACGCGTTATTTTTCGTGTTCTACTGTCCCTGTTAACACGTATCGATTAAACAAATAACGCTCTAGAGTGATTACTGATGGCTGTATCGAAAGGGCACGTAAAATTACATTTTTAAGTTAATTCTGTTTGTAATGGCGAACGATAGTGTGATTGAGCGGGCGATCGTGGATTAAAGTACAAACGGCACGCGCGTGCAACCCCCCCCCCCCCCCCCACTCACACAAACACAAACAGAAACACGAAAACAGTCTCCGTGTTTATGTATTTCTTTCACATGAAAGACGTGATAAGCAACATTTGTTGTGCTTTCAACGTGCAGCTGGAACCAGCCCAACTAAATAATTGCAGCTATCTGCCGAAACACCACAGAAACAAGGGCTTGAGCACGTGTTGCATATAATTGTACTTTTAAAAGCCACAGAACACTGTTGCAATAAAACTAACGGGGCGCTTCACTTGCTTCACTTACGCTTTCGCAAATCTAACGTGTTGTCAGGTTGAAGCACCGAGCGCGGTGGCGCAGTGGTTCATACCTGCATTGGGGAGGATGACGGTTCAAACCCGCGTGCGGCTATCCTGATTTAAGTTTTCCGTGATTTCCTCAAATCGCTTCAGGCAAATGCCTGGATGGTCCGTTTGAAAGTGCACGGCCGATTTCCTTCCCCGTCCTTCCCTCATCCTATGGGACCGATGACCTCGCTGTTTGGACCCCTCACCCAAACCAACCAACCAACAAACCATCACAATGAAGCTTAGAGTCGCTTTGTTCGAATGTCTTCGTCGGTACAACTAAATGAAATGAAAATATCAGAGTTATGGTTCCGATTTGAGACAGTTGTAAATCAACCAGTACGCGCCGTGAGTTTCAGCGGTCTAATACGTTGCCTGCCGTCAGTTCTCTGGCTGGTTTGATGAGGCCCACCACGGCTCCCTCTCCTGTGCCAACCTCTCCATCTGACAAGGAAGCCACAGCCCAATCGCAGTCTTGCAGTTCGTTTATGTTTATGGTGCGTGAAATATCAATCGACAAAAGCTGTTCGATGCAAGTTCCAAAGATTCTCGAGAAAATCGACTTCGAACTTTTGTTTTCCGAGCGACTTTAACATCCTAATTTCAGGTTGACTTTTCGACAGGCGGGGTGGCTTTGTGGTAGATTGCTCCCCTGCCACGTAGAGGCCTAGGGGAAGTGCAAAATACATAAAACAAGGAGACTGACTGTGTGTGTGTGTGTGTGTGTGTGTGTGTGTGTGTGTGTGTGGCGCGCGCGCGCGTATTTGCGAGTGAGCGTGCGGTTAGCAGTCTCACCCATGATCGCCCGCTCAATCACACTCAATCACGAAAAAGAACATGAAAGATGGAAGGAAGTTTGAAAACTGTCATTTACCACAAATTAAGATTAAATGAAAACTAAAAGAGATTCACAGGCGAATGTAGCAGGCCGGTCACTTACAAAAAACACGAATGAGCCAGCCATCCTGAAAACACATTAAAATTGTCGCCCTAGAATTTTAGAGAAAAGTCTGACGTTGTAGACGTACCACATTCGTGTCACTGTCATTTAAAATTGAGGACGAATCGGTTGAGAAATGAGCTGCTCCCCTCTTGTTTGAAAACAATCTACTAAAATGTGGCGCACAGTGATCTGTACGACACGAGCACCCCGTATTGTACGGTCCTCGCGCCGGAACAAGAATCATGAGTTGGAGGGCTGTGTACTATGTGCAGACGAGTGAGAAGGACCCCATCCCGCCTGCGTGGCTAGAAGGAGGTACACCATGGTGGAGCTGCGATCTTTGACAGATGCAGTTTGTTGTCTGTCTTGTCGAGCCACTCGTCATCCCATCGGAGCGTAACTCTGTACCTAAACAGCGAGACAAAAGATCTGAGCGTCACGACTCACCTCTTTGGTTGCTACATGCATCCGCCCTTCCGTTCCCCGCCAGACCCATGTGCCCTGGCACCCAGCGGAAGGACTCGTCCTTCCCCAGTCGTTGTCACCAGAGGAGGGACTGCTACATCAGCTGGATGCAAGCGTTGCAGAGTTGAAAGGCACTCAGGGAGTCGAAAAAGATGAGGAATTTAGCAGGCATGGCACATCTCATCTGCTCCAGCGCCCTCAAGATCGCGAATAATTCGGCATCAAATACAGTCAACTCTGGAGGCAACTGAAGCCTGAGGACACAACCTGGGAAAGCAAAAAGCAACCAGTTGGGTCCTCCTATTTAGACCAGTCGGTAAGACAGTTACATAGTTGTGGTGCTGATTTAAATTGTCGTATTAAAAACATCAGCTGCAATGCAAACTCTCCTGTACTGCGCTAAATCTAAAATAACTCCGGTCCTCTGCAGTAACCAACGTGAGTCTGTACGTGTCCCTTACCAAGGGCTTCAGTTCAAATGTTATGCGTAAAATAATCAGTAGTGGATAGGTCTGGTAACGAAAGGTTCGAATATCATTTTGATCATTATTTCATTTTTTCATTCAGTCCCAACATCTAAGTCGTGAAAATATAAAATTGATCAAATACATGCTAATTAACATATATCTAGTTGTCATTTTTATGAAAAAATCGCAGAATGCCCAGAGAAACTCAGAGAACCCAAGAGAGCATCCCAGAGTGCACCAGGGAGCTACAACACTAAAAAGAATCGCTTCTCGGCTTTTGGCAAGATCAATGTGTAGTTGATAATATATAATTAAAAAAATTTCAATTCTTAACTACCAATCTCTAATAAAACATTGGTAGTAAACAAAAGACTGGTAAAGAAAATTGTTTGAATTTTGAAAAAAGTAGAATTTTTTCATTTTTGCGTATTCTATCCTTGACGGGAATGTCCATGGATCATGTACCTTCGTTTAAAAATTTACCACTCCAGAGAATCGAACCCAGGCCACTCACGTGGGAGGCGAGCCTTCTACCACAGATACAAAGGGTGCATTGAACTTACGACCTTGTTTTGGGATATTAAAGATGCAGGCAAAAGTTCGAAGTCTCTTGTCTAGAGAACTTCTGAGAGTTGCATCAAATTGCAGTGGGGACGGATATTAGTTCTGAACTGTTCATACCATTAATCTAAAAGAATTACAAAAATCCAATTGTGTGGTGTCCTCATAAGAGCAGTAGCACTTACACCCAAAGTCCGCAGCTTGTAACGCGCACATTCCAGTCGCTGTCTTCCGCTGCAGTTCCCACGTCCTTTCTTGTACCATGCAAGTTATTCCTTGGCGCCTTAACACATGTCCTATCATTATGTCCATTCTCCTTGTGTATATTTTGCACATGGTCGTCTCCTCGAAGATCCTGCAGAGAACCTCTCCATTTCTTCTCACTTCACTCAGTTTTCAGCAGCCTTCTCCGTTTTACGTACAGTCCATGATTCCATTCCATACAATGTTGTGCTCCACTCGTAGATACTCAGTTACATCTTTCTCATATTAACATCGATGTGCCAAGGTAGCAGAATCCGTCGACTTGGTGTGCTTCGTGGCCATAATTTCAATGTTATGTACATCACTAATCTCATTTCTCCTACTCCTTACTTTCGTTTTCTTTGGTTTACTCTCGGACAGCAGTCTATGCTCATTAGAGATGGTGAGAGGCAACAGTTATTGCTACGACCTTTTAGACTTAAATATGTCCTATACTTGAAAACAAACACATTTTTGAAGTAGTGATGTTCAGACGAGTTCATTGGACAGTCGTGTAATTGTTCCCAGTTTTCACAGAGAAGAGTAACATCAGCCAATCTAAACACTGCTATCGTTTCACTTGACGAAGCTTCCTTTTGTTTCCATCATTGCAAGACTACAAATCTGGAAAAAGTTTGAAGGGTTTTGACGGGATGAACTTTTCGATAAAGCGTGTCTCAAGATCCTCGACCGTCTTTCGAATGATACCCGAACGCCTCCAGCCAATTTCGCATTGCTCCAGAATGAATGTCCTGTTCTAGGGCAGCTGCGCCAGCGACGGAGCACTGCATAGCGACACACCACAGGGTCTCCTTCCACACGTACTACTGCTCGCTCACGCTGGCGCTTGCGAGCTACACTCTGGGATGCGACGCACGGTCGCTCGGATATTTGGCGGTGCCGTTGCCTGTCAGCGCCGCCGTGCCTCGTCTGGCAGCTACTAGTACATTACACAGCTCCATTTCTCAGCGCGCCTTTTCTTCCGCTGGCTGTCCTCGGGCCGGAGTCAGAGCGGTAAAATCCAGGACCACAACTCTTACCCTAAATACCAACTGGTTATAATCAGATTGTAGTCAATCGCAGTGGTCTAGTGAGGACTGTAATTATCGTATGGCAGCGAAACTCGCTAGTATGCTAATGCGTTAATACGAAATCGACGTAAACTGGAAAAAAATTAGTTCCAATTTTGGCCACCAGGTGCAAATCTGGCGCTATAAATGCAAGAAAGACTTTTAGAAATGTTTCCTTATGTAAACGGGACCTGGGCAGAAAAGATTAGACAACTGAGAAAGGCATATTGCTGATTTAATTATTAACCGCCGCCTACACAGTTCAAAACGAGCACCTGATGGCCAAAATTGGAACCAATTTTTTTTCCAGCTTATGTCGATTCCGCATTAACGCGTTTACATATCCGCGAAGCTTCGCTGCCGTACGATAATTGCAGCCCCCACTGGACCTCCGTTAGTGGCTTCACTTTAATTATAACCACGCGGTACTTCGATGCCTACAGCGACCACATCACTATGCTTGCCTTATGTCGGTTGCTGTAGCGTTTGTTCTCACGCGGAATCAGCCTTCTGTCTCTGTAGCACGTCAGCTGCGCGTCGCCTGCTTGCTAATAATCCTGTTTGCCTACAGCACAGCCCTGTACGAGTCCTTAAATATAACTTTCCTGTTCTTCTTCCGATACAAAATAAATTCAATAGTGTAGAAGTGCGGATTCCGGAAGAATGGTTAGAGGCTCCTCGCGCTTTCACCAACCAAGTGGACGCCCTTAAAAAAAAGGGCTGTAAAACACTTTCAGCAACAGGTGACAGCTGAATCACGTCATTTGTTTGGATCAGGATACAAATTCTTCAACGTAGTGAGTCATTATATAAAGACCTTTTACCAGTTCTACAATTAAAAAACACACATTTATCAAGGCTTAAATACCACCGAATTTATACCATCCCGCTTCGAAGGGGAAAATATGGGCAAAAAAAGGAAATCCTTTTGCTTTCTCGTTTCAATGAAATCTACGGAATCTGCTGAACATCTTGTCAGTAACGAGGTGGGCATTTTATCGTCCTTTTAGTGAACTCCTGTATTCTCACTGTGCCTCATCGCGAATTAAATTGACCCAGTTGGCCTGACAGATTTCCAAAACAGTGCACTGTGGAAGTTTGTGGTTTCTGTTTCGTAGCGAATAGCTCGCTCTGACCCGCGTTTCATTCTAGAATTTTTGTGTTTGGTTAACGCTTCCTGTCTCACAAAAAGCTTCCTCTTCAGCGTTTTTGGTTAGCGAGCAGACGTTCACGGCGGCAGAATAAAGACGAATCTTTAAAAAGCGTACAAACGAAAGTAAAAGGTTTTGTCGCAGATAGATAGTTGATGTTAAAAAAAAACTTGTTTATGAGTCCAACACAAAAAAAATGTGTACGGTAACTGTGATAACACTAACGCAGGGAGGCGTGTTACCTCGTTTGTGCTCTACTAAGACAGTAAGGCGACGTAAGCAGCTGTTCGGCACCTCGTGCAGTACCGTTTCAATATTTTCTCAAAAATATAACTATACTGATACGATCGGGACCTTCAGACAGAGACGGGAATGAGTCATGTCCACGTTGAAAACACAATCAAATTGCCACTTGGTAGTTAAACTGATGCATAACCACACCCCAATGGTGCGAGGTTCAGTTCTTGCTCCTGCGCTACTTTCTCGCGTTATTACTTCTTCTGGCCAGACAATGATTTGTTTATGTGAAACCTGTCCAAGTCCCACTGTAGTTGGAAGTCCACTTCAAGGTGCAGGCCCATCTGTAACTTCCTGGGCCAGTCAGCCCAAATGTAGACAAAAGCACGGAATACCGACTCTGCGCCTAGTAAATCATTAACGTTCAGACCAACTTTGGGTTTGTGGAAAGCTTTTCTTTCACAGTTTGGATGGGAGTGGCTCTTGCTGAAAATCCTTTTAATGGTGATAGCGGTTGCTAATTTTTCGATTTAATGGATCTCGTTATTGATAAGGTACCAGCGTATTCCTGAAAAATTAAAGTTTTGATCTACGCCGTGACTGTCCAGTTCCGAAGGAAGAATACAGGGAACGAAAGTACAAGGCGTTGCTTGCAGTCTGAATTTTAAACTTGCACTAAGTTTCCTGTCAGTCATTGGGAGCTGTCTACGAAGAGTACTTCTCAGACCTGTAGCAAATCGATATCAAATAGAAATTAGTGACCTTTCAGAATACATGTGAATCTGTGAAAGAATGAGGCCTTTAGGTGTATTTGACACCGCTTTGAAGGCGTTATTGTCGGCGGCGTTCCTTTATCAAATCCAGTTCCTCGTTGGTTATAATGGGAGAAGTAGATTCCTACATAAACATTAAACCCAGCGTCGCCAGTGATCAAATTAAGGACATTAAAGTTAACAGCAAACCACTCTGCCCACTCAACAAAGAAAGGAAGACAGAACGCTAGGGAATTATTATACGGTCTGCAAATGGAGGATAGGCTTGTGTTGGTCCCTTTCAAGCACCAGCTCTGAGGCCCCGACTTCTCTTATAGTCATAATCAGCAGCAGTGGACTGACGCATTGGTATGCGCACGGAAGTCTCGTCCCACCCACGCGGTACACGTGTGTCTCGGTCCGCTTTCTACGTCGCGTTAAGAACACCTGGTGCAACCAACCGGTGTGACCGCTCTGATGTCCATCAGGGTCGCCCTGCGCCCGGATGACTTACGTCACGACTGCTCATCGCCAAGACAAAGAGGATCCACCCACGAGTTCTGGGAACCAGCTGCTTCTACACGACACAGAGGCTTAACCCGTCTACAGTTACGTAAGATTCCAAAATGGATTTAAGCCACGACTCCCTAGGGATGGTAGCAAGGTAGACTACTGCAGCACTTGGTTCTTTTCAGCCAAGGGAATGACTTCTTTGTTCAAAAAATGGCTCTGAGCCCTATGGGACTTAACTTCTGAGGTCATCAGTCCCCTAGAGCTTAGAACTAGTTAAACCTAACTAACCTAAGGACATCACACACATCCATGCCCGAGGCAGGATTCGAACCTGCGACCGTAGCGGTCGCGCGGTTCCGGACTGTAGCGCCTAGAACCGCTCGGCCACTCTGGCCGGCGACTTCTTTGTGTCACGACCTCGAAACGTACACCAGTCCGCTCGGGAAGGTCCATTACAGATCTCATTTATTTACAGCACACATACCAATGAGCTGTGTGAGAGTCAGGGGACTATCAATTTTAGATATTTTGGAGGCATACGACTTGTAATCAAAGGAAAGGCAGAAGACCTGTTTCACAGTAGCGAAGATGGACAAATTTACATAAATCTTCAGTTACGCACTTATAAAGCTCATAGGTGGTAAGGTTTGCATCTTAGAGCCCATCTTTACTAGAATTTTTGCTTCGAATGATCGTTCCTGTCACATCCTTGAATAGTGTCCATACCTTCTAGGGTACTCTATATACACCACAAAATATTAGTGCTCCTGGAAGAAACACGTAGATTTTGATCCCATGACGACATATGCCACCTGCAAGGTAGAAGGGTACTGACAATGGTTCCTACGTCGTCCGCCAACAGACAGCGTAGTGGCATAGCTAACAGAGCGCCATCTGTGATTATCCTTTAATAGGGAATGTTCACATCCATTAGGCTCAGTGCGGCGGAAACGTGTGAAGCAAGCAGGCAACCGCGTTATGGAGACGTACTTGTCCTTCCTACAGCCAACAGAGAGGGTTCGAAAGTGTCAAATTGTGGCCTTCCGAGTGGCGGGATAGTCCTTTCACAGAATTGTCAAGCAAGTTGGACATGCTGCGTCAGTTATGCGAAGATGCTGCTATCAGCGCTCACACCCGTAGACGAGGCTCTGGACGTCTCCGATCGAGCACGTGTGGGATGTGGTGGGACGCGAAGTGACTCGAGTGACTCGTCAGCCAACTACTGTTACAGAACTCCATGAGCAGGTCGAGCGGGTGTCGAACTACGTGTAGCAGGACGGTATTCGCTACGTGTATGATTGACAGGATGTCAGAGTCAGCGCCAGCAATGCCGCCCGTGGAGGCAACCATGTACTAATGTGGGTGTTTCGGCATGGGTCGATAGTTGGTACCTCAGAACCGCTTGTGCAGTTGATCTGTAAATGTTATAATGTCATGTATTCCATAAGCACGTTTGCAGCAATAAACCTCTAAATGGGCGTACTAATTTTTTTTCCTGCAGTATACAGGGTGATTCAAAAAGAATACCACAACTTTAAAAATGTGTATTTAATGAAAGAAACATAATATAACCTTCTGTTATACATCATTACAAAGAGTATTTAAAAAGGTTTTTTTTTCACTCAAAAACAAATTCAGAGATGTTCAATATGGCTCCCTCCAGACACACGAGCAATATCAACCCGATACTCCAACTCGTTCCACACTCTCTGTAGCATATCAGGCGTAACAGTTTGGATAGCTGCTGTTATTTCTCGTTTCAAATCATCAATGGTGGCTGGGAGAGGTGGCCGAAACACCATATCCTTAACATACCCCCATAAGAAAAAATCGCAGGGGGTAAGATCAGGGCTTCTTGGAGGCCAGTGATGAAGTGCTCTGTCACGGGCTGCCTGGCGGCCGATCCATCGCCTCGGGTAGTTGACGTTCAGGTTTCATAACTAACCTTTATCGTAGGACTCTCCATACAGTTGACTGTGGAATTTGCAGCTCTCTGCTAGCTCTGAGAGTCTATTTTCCTGAGCTGCGAACAAATGCTTGCTGGATGCGTGCTACATTTTCATCACTCGTTCTCGGCCGTCCAGAACTTTTCCCTTTGCACAAACACCCATTCTCTGTAAACTGTTTATACCAACGTTTAATACACCACCTATCAGGAGGTTTAACACCATACTTCGTTCGAAATGCACGCTGAACAACTGTCATCGATTCACTTCTGCCGTACTCAATAACACAAAAAGCTTTCTGTTGAGCGGTCGCCATCTTAGCATCAACTGACGCTGACGCCTAGTCAACAGCGCCTCAAGCGAACAAATGTACAATTAAGTGAAACTTAATAGCTCCCTTAATTCGCCGACAGATAGTGCTTAGCTCTGCCTTTTGTCGTTGCAGAGTTTTAAATTCCTAAAGTTGTGGTATTTTTTTTGAATCACCCTGTATATTCAGATAAACTGCTAGCTTAGCAAAAATGTTATGCACTACGCGTATCTGTTGTGCAGATGAAGTATTATAAAATGTGAGGATAATTCTATGATAGTCATTTTATGATACCTGGTGATCCGTGTAATCGAAATGTAGAATTTTTTTTCTTTTTTGTTGAACTAGCTGCTCATCTTGGTGAATGGCTTTCTTTAAAGACAAAAAATGACTGTTTTAGAATGTACTTAAGGTAAACACAGTCGGTGCTGGCACAAAGCTGTAGTGGCAAGACAGGTGCAGTGCAGATGAAACGAACAGAACGTAACACGAGGAGTAAGTGCACCATGAGAATACTGTACCAGAAACTTCCTGTACTTACATAAAATCTGTTTACATTTTCAGAACGTGGTTGTCCACAGCTCGTAAATATTTGAAGATCATCATAATTACGTTAATGAGGGCGTTCTTCAAATAAAGTCTTTTTTTCTGGTAATACAGCCATACAGTCAGTTCCACAAGAAAGTTTTCGCCGATATCTGTATGAAATAAGACACTGTTATATGTTTACATGAAAATATATGTTATTACTAATTGCACAATTATCTTATAATTAATCAAGTCGCCGCCATTATCTATTATACCTTGCCAACTTTTTGGCATGCGTTTCACAAGATTTTCTGCATGTTGTCTCGGTAACTATATCCATATCGTCCTGATTTTGTATGACAGCTGCTTCAAAAGTGTATATTGGCTTTCGTTTAAGCTTCATCTTAATATACGGCCAAACATTCCGATCGGATTGGCATCCGGAGACATTGCAGGCCAATCCATCGTGGACACCCCATTGTCTTGTTTCGACGCTGTACAGAGACCACAGCTCGTGGTCTAGCGGCTAGCGTTGCTGCCTCTGGATCGCGGGGTCCCGGGTTCGATTCCCGGCCGGGTTCGGTATTTTCTCTGCCCGGGGACTCGGTGCTTGTGTTGTCCTCATCATTTCATCATCGTCGCCATCATTTGTGAGAGTGACTAGATTGGATTGTGTAAAAATTGGGACTTTTTACTGGCGCTGATGACCGCGCAGTTGAGCGCCCCACAATCCAAACATCACCATCACGCTATACAGAGACGGCTACGATGTTTCGGTACATTATCCCAGTTTGCTTCTTAATGGACCTCAGAAGGCATTTTTGATAAATATTGCACATTTTTTCGGCGTTTAAATTGGCTGTAAATAAGTGCAAATAGCCAAAAGTGCAACGTAATAAAGAAAACATTCAACTCTCACACTGTTTACGTATACACTGTGGAAAAGCACACTGAGTACAGATTCGAGAGCACTACCAGAGGTGTCGCTGCGGACGTTACATTTATTGTGGTGTTCACTTCCTTGTGGTGTTGAACTGTATTTCAAATATGATCCTCAAGGCATTCTTGTACAAAAAAAATAAGAAGAAGAAAACACATGCCGATTACATCAGTACTTGAAAACAAAAAGATCAGGGGAAACAGCTGGCGATAACTGTTGGGTTTGGTGAGGACGACAAACAGAAACAAAACCGCCACTCTGACACTGTCATGCAGGACTCAGAATGTTCCACGCTAAGGAGAAGATATAGAGTATAACCTCACTCTGCATAAAATAAAGGCTACGGCTTGTAATTTCCGAATTAAGAGGTGCCCTGACGAGGAAATAATGAAAACAAATCGTTTCATTTACTTCAGAGGCAGCAACTGCAAACTTTCGGTGTGAACCAGTGGCAAAAGTGTCACATCTGTTACGGGCTTTCCGGACGTGTATTTACGGGAGCTCTAAACGAGCAGTTCCCGGTACGATTTCCAGACTCTCTCTGAAGAGCAGCTCTGAACGCAGCAGCTGTGTGTGTGGCGCACGCCTCAAAGTAACCGTAGTGCAGGATTCAAAAGGAGCCACAAATAGCCCTGCCACAAGTTCTGCCGAGGAGGCTACGTAGCGAACAACACTTCCATGCTACACACCATTCTACACATGCGTACCTAAGAGTTTCGTGGGAATCACCTGGTATCAAAGTTAAAAACAGATCATTTTAACAGTATGAAGGTAGTAGCGTTTTCATTTTCATAAAAAAAGAAAGACATTGGTCTTTCAGTAACGAATCTGAAAAATTATTCTCACCAAACAGCTGACACTGCTGTGGCCGCGGAGCTGCTGTCGCTCGACATTGAAATGTATTTCCTAAGAGGTACAAACTGCGAATCAAGCATACTGGGTGTTAAATAAGCTGCGAACGAAGGAGACGCTCTTCTCATTGAAGGAAGCCCAAAGGCGCACAGATACTAACTAGTAGTGGCGGAAACGGACAGGATTTTCCGAAGACGGACCTTTTCCGCCATTTCACTCGGGAAATTCCAACTTGCTACGGTAATACTAGTGCGGGAGGTTCAAGTAGGCGGACAGAGCGGACTACGTTCTGTTTTCGTTAGACGTTTCTAATTCGTTTGTACAGAAAACATTTTATTTGTGTGTGCTTATGAGGCATTAAAAATACAGGGAAAAACAAAATTGTTTCAAATCTATTGTTACCTTTTGTATACATGGCAATGAAATGTCCAAATTCATAATGGTGAATTATGTGTAAAACTGGCTTCATGTTTGGTAAGGTATAAGTAGCGATATAGGATGAAACTGTTAGGATTTGAACATCGCAACTGAATTTAAAGTAGGAGGAATATTGTTAATTTCGTCTTGCAGTGATGCACAAATAATAATAATGATAAAACTTTTTCTTCTCCGCTTTTCAAACTTGTTGCTGGCTATCTGATCTTCATTTTGACGTAAGGTAAAGCAAAGCTTTCGGTTTGAACACTGCAGTGTTTCACGAAACTGGATCCTGTAGTCCCTGTTATGCTGTAACCTTCTTCCGACCTCACAACTGATGTGTGCCGGAAATTAAAGTAAATGTCGTGTGACATTGTTGTCTGGGAAATTCCACAGGACTGCTTGAAATCCCCAGTCGGACAGGGCGGTTTTCCTACGTGCTCATTGGCTTCTTTCCTTGCGGATGGCTAAAAGCTGTGTGGTATGTATGTTGGTGGTGTGTAGGTGAGTGTAACGGATGCATGTATAGTGCAGTTTTATGTTGGTGTTGGTGGTGGTGGTGATAAGAAGGTGAAACTCTGTGCTGGCAAATAGCCCACTCACTTCGAATAGCACCAAGCGGGCCGCCAAGCTTAATGTCCCCCCATAGAACATGCCACCACTTCACGAGACGCTGCGGAAAGGTTTGGAATCTAATCCAGGACATGAATGCGAAGACTGGTGGTCAGTGACTTCCCGCCACCGCTTCTGCTTCCCTTGCTGCTGGTGACATCTCCTCAAGTCTTCAATCGCACCTGGCTCACGGGTGCTTTTCCGTCACAGTGACGAGTCAGTATAGTTATTCCTGTCCTTATGCCTGGGAAGAACCCAACGTCTCTCGACAGCTACCTCCCGATTAGCCTGACGAATGTTAGTATTCGAATCTCGGGGACTTTTGTCCCCGTATCAGTGTGGCTTCCGGGCAGGACGATCTCCAACTGACCATTTACTCCGATTGGAAAAAGACATCCGACACGCTTTACCCACAGCCGGTATCTTGTCGCGGTCTTTTTTGACCTACGTAAGGCATACGACAAGGCTTCGCCCATCACGTTTTAGCTACCATTTGGCACTTCACTCAGCGCCCCTCGGATTCAGGAAAACGGTATCCCAAAGGGTTCTGTGTGCTAAGTGTCACACAATTTCTCATTGCCATCAATGGGCTTGTGACCTCTGATGGCCCTCTGGTTACCCCTGCGTTGTACGTCGACGACTTTTGCGTCTGGCGCAGCTCCCACTCGGTAGCATCTGCTGGGCGCCGGCTGCAAGGCGCCATCCGACGGGCCTCTGTGTGGGCCACCTCCATGGCTTCCAGTTTTCCCCCTCCAAAATGCACAGTATGCGTTTTTGTCGTCGACCCGCAGTACACTCCGATACAGTACTTTATTTAGGGGACCAGCTCCTCGATGTTGTAGCGCACTCCCGTTTCTTGGGCCTTATTTTTGATAACAAGCTGACATGGCTCTCCCCCATACACCTCCTAAAGACCAGATGTATGTGGAAGCTTAATGCTCTCTCTGCCTCCTGGCCCACACATCTTCGGGTGCAGACCGTTCCACTCTTTTCCATCTGGTCTCTGGCTTGTGCAGACTCGATTATGTTAGTCAGGTTCATGGCTCAGCAGCTCCTTCCACTTTGAAACTGCTTAACCCTGTCCACCATTGTGGGGTGTGTCTGGTTGTTGGTGCCTTTCGCACTAGTCCTGTTGATAGTCTCCTCATAGAAGCGGGGATTCCCCCTCCACACATCCGACAGAGCTAACTCCTGACTTCTTACGCAATCGCCATTCGCCAATTCCCTGACCATCCCGTGTACCCTGTGCTCTTTGTCAATGAGGGATGTCTCCCTCCTGACACACGCCTATGGGTGGAGTTGCCAGTTGGCATGCGTTTCACTTCCCTCTGTCGAGATCTCCATCTCCACTCACTGGAATGCACCTCGTGTCTTTCCTTCCATAACCCCCCCTTGGATGGTGCCTAGACCACGGATTACGACCGATCTACTCCAGACTCCAGGGTCCTAAGATCTCTGTCACCCCTGTGGTGGTTTTCTGGCATCTTGTATGTGCCATCCTTTCAGAGTTCCAGGGTGCTACTATCTTTTACACTGATGGTTCTAAGACAATCGATAAGGTGGGCTACGCTTTCACGTCTTCTACTGGCTTAGAACCGCATTTATTGCCGTGATCACTGCAGAGCTTCTAGCCATTCACAGAGGCCTCCCCCTTTTTGTTTCTCAGGCCCCCCTCCACAGTGTTTTGTTCAGACTCAATAAGCAGACTACTAAACTACTAACAGCCGCTCGCATGGTTGCAGATGACATGATGTTCGCTAAGTAAAAAGACGGCAACAGAAAAAAGAGCACACACAGCGCCAATAAGAGCTTAAAACATGCTGTAGCATGCAATAAATAAGGTAGTTTAAAAGTATCAATATAAAACTATATTTCAAAAGACGATTTGTAAATTGTAATAATGTTTTACTGTGTTTGTACAACCATACCATTTTCTGTATGTTTTAGATTTAAAAAAACCACTGATGATGGTGATATTTGTCGCCGAAACTAGTTTGGGATAATAAAGAAATAAGCAAATAACACTGTGTTTAGCATCAAGGCGGACTCAGTTTGTGATATTACCGTTTTTCTATGCAAACACGGACCAAATGGAAGAGTTCCAAGATAATATTATTGATTACAGTTACTTAAGTAAGATGACCGTTCCCCCCTTCCCAAAGCAGACTGGGAGAAGATATAAAGAATAAAGAACTGAGCTAACTCATGTGCGACGTAAGCCAAATCAAAGCTTGCGTCAGTGAGAAATAGCCTTCATTTATGCAATACCTACTCTTACACAACTGGACAGGTTAAAAAGTCACAAAATTGTGAAAAGTTGCATTTACAGCAAGAACTAAAATTTACACTCAGATAATAATATATTTGGTAAAAGTTTTCAAAGTCGAGTAGTACTCCATTTTCGTCAGCGTGACGTCACGCATACTATGTGATCAAAAGTATCCGTACACCTGGCTGAAAATGACTTACAAGTTCGTGGCGCCCTCCATCGGTAATGCTGGAATCCAGTATAGTGTTGGCCCACCCTTAGCCTTGACAGCTTCCACTCTCGCTGGCATACGTTCAATCTTGTATCTTGGGGAATGGCAGCCCTTTCTTCACGGAGTGCTGCACTGAGGAGAGGTATCGATGTTGGTCGGCGAGGCCTGGCACAAAGTCGGCGTTCCAAAACATCCCAAAGGTGTTCTATAGGATTCAGGTCAGGACTCTGTGCAGGCCAGTCCATTACAGAGATGTTATTGTCGTGTAACCACTCCTCCACAGGCTGTGCATTATGAACAGGTGCTCGATCGTGTTGAAAGATACAATCACCATCCCCGAACTGCTGTTTAACAGCGGGAAGCAAGAAGGTCCTTAAAACATTAATGTAGGCCTGTGCTGTGACAGTGCCACGCAAAACAAGGGGTGCAAGCCCGCTCCATGAAAAACACGACTACACCACCGCCTCCGAATTTTACCGTTGGCACTACACACGCTGGCAGACAACGTTCACCGGGCATTCGCCATACCCACACCCTGACATCGGATCGCCACATTGTGTACCGTGATTCGTCACTCCACACAACGTTTTTCCACTGTTCAATCGTCCAGTGTTTATGCTCCTTACACCAAGCGAAGCGTCGTTTGGCATTTACCGGCTTGATTTGTCACTTATGAGCTAACTGTCAGTGGATCCTGATGCAGTTTGGAATTCCTGTGTAATGGTCTGGATAGATGTCTGCCTATTACACTTACGACCCTCTTCAACTGCCATCGGTCTCTGTCCATTAAGAGACGATGTCGGCCTGTACGCTTTTGTGCTGTACGTGTCGATTCACGTTTCCTCTTCACTATTACATCAGAAACAGTGGACGTAGGGATGTTTAGGAGTGTGGAAATCTCGTGTACAGACGTATGACAAAAGTAACACCCAATCATCTGATCACATTCGAAGTTCATGGGTTACGCGGAGCGCCCCAGTCTGCTCTCTCACGATATCTAACTACTACTGAGGTCGCTGATATGGAGTATCTGGCAGTAGATGGCAGCACAATGCACCTAATATGAAAAACAAATGTTTTTGGGGTATCTAGATACTTTTGATTACATAGTATAGGTGGCAGACGGGTTAGTACTTTGACAATGGCCTCAGTGTCAATCACTGCATTGTAATAAAATGATGACGCACAATTGCGCAAAAGCCCACTGGCCCTTGTTCATTATTTATCGCAAAGGTATAACGGTTTAACAGCGAAGCAGAACTGACTCTGAATTCATAAATTATATTGGCTAGTAAATTTATTAAACGTAGGCTATTTAGACGTTACAGCTTCTAAAATCCCATAATAGTAGCACATTGCATGTTTTTAAGTATTAGATGACAGTCAACTTACAGGATTGCAAAAACACACACCACAGTTACTTAGGCTGATGGCAACAAAAATACTGCGACTTCATTTGCAAAATATATTAACATGTAACATCTTTAAACCCGTAACAACAAAAGACATAACTAATTACTCGCAGTTTTATTCCAAACAATGGTAATTCTTAAAATACTGGTCAGTATAGTTCTGAACTGAGCTAACTCATGTGCGACGTAAGTCAAATCAAAGCTTGCGTCAGTGAGAAAAAGTCACACGTCAGATGATAACCGGTTTCGATTTTATCAAAAATGATTTTGAGACCATGTCTCTGAAACGTTAAACATTAACGGGAATGACGGCGGAGCATTGGCGAGTATCGTCTGTGTTCACCACCTGCTGGTACAAAATCTTTTTGTTGTAATAAGTCTGTCTATCCATATTTATTATGTAGATGAAGTGCGTAATTTTGATGCATGTTTCCCCAAAAAATTGTTAATGTTTAACGTTTTAGAGACATGGTCTGAAGATCATTTTTGATAAAATCGAAACCGGTTATCGTCTGACGTGCGATTTTTAGTTTGTAATCAATCCTTGCGGTCAAGAATGATCAGTATTTTAACTATCTATCAGGTTGCTGTTAATTTCCAACAATGTTTCCAAAACTTATTAAAGGTAATTCTCCTAATATGAATTGGGTGATAGATAGCTAAGTTCAGAATTGTTACACCTAGGTCAATTATTACATCCCTATAATTATAGCAGATATAGGAAACATTAATTTCGTATCAAATAATTTGATGCTCTGAATCGTAGCAATGTATGAGAGGGTGATAGAACACGTCGTTACCAGTGTTCACGTGGAAAAAGGAACATAGTCAGTGTAATTTCCGGAAAGCGGAATACTAAACAGCTGACAATTATACCATCTAATTTCTATGTTAGAGGGTGGGTGTAAGTGTGTGTGTGTGTGTGTGTGTGTGTGAGAGAGAGAGAGAGAGAGAGAGAGAGAGAGAGAGGTTACGCATGGCACCTAGTCAGGTGGATGTGCTCTGAATATTGTATATTCAAATCAGCACGAGATGCGTAGTGGCTGCGACGAACCAACGACTGGAGACTTCATCAGAGATATTCTTCAGTGTTCAAGAAACTCCATATAAAATGTGATCTGTCTTCCGAATAAAATCGTCACTTCAGTTGCCTCTGTGACAGATGCCTGTTTTTGCAGAAGTGGGACGTTTACAGAACATCGTGTCCGTGTGTCTGGGGCAAACTGCTTGCACCGTACAGGGACGGTGCTTCGAGTATCAGTGGTGTTGTCACGTTTTACTCTCTACTCTTAACCGAGAGTGCTTCACTCGCCACGTTCGGCACTACGTAAAGAGAAAATCATCTTGACATTGGCGTATTTACGCGAATCGTGACACAGGCTCAACCAGCCAAGAAGGTTGATTTCTGTGCGCGGGCACGATTAGCAGTTCAGAGAAGACGAGCAATAGAATTTTCCGAAGTGTGGTGCTACACGAGAATGTCGAAGATTACATGGGTAGATCGAGTAGCCAATACGGAGGTACCGAATCAAATTGGGGAAAAGTAGATTTGTGGCACAACATGACTAAAAGAAGGGATCGGTTGATAGGACAGATCCTGAGGACCAAGGCTCATGGAATCGTATATTTCGTCATGGAGGGAGGAGGGAGGTATGTGTGTGTGTGTGCGTGTGTTTTGTGGGGTGGCAGGTGTGTTGGGGGGGGGGGGGGGGTAAGAGTTATTGACTGACGCCAAAGGATAGCTACAGTAAGCAGATAGAAATGGATGTAGGTTGCAGTAGGTGTTTGGAGGTGAAGAGACTTACAGGAGAGACCAGGTCGGAGAGACAACAACACCGCTAATGAGTGAAACATTCGTCCTAGAAAGGTCCAGCTCTACCGCAGGCTAAGTACGCGGTCATCTAGAGTGCCAAAACTGGGTTACGGAATAGGGAAGGCTGTTGTTGTTGTTAAACTGGCGGAAGTAGAGCTGTGAGGACGGGGCGTGAGTCGTGCTTGGGTATCTCAGATGGTAGAGGACTTGCCCGCGAAAGGCAAAGGTCCCGAGCCGCGCGGGATTAGCCGAGCGGTCTTAGGCGCTGCAGTCATGGACTGTAAGGCTGGTCCCGGCGGAGGTTCGAGTCCTCCCTCGGGCATGGGTGTGTGTGTGTTTGTCCTTAGGATAATTTAGGTTAAGTAGTGTGTAACCTTAGGGACTGATGACCTTAGCAGTTAAGTGTCATAAGATTTCACACACGGAGGCTTGCGTGCCTCAGCGATACAGATAGCCGTACCGTAGGTACAACCACAACGGAGGGGTATCTGTTGAGAGGCCAGACAAACGTGTGGTTCCTGAAGAGGGGCAGCAGCCTTTTCAGTAGCTGCAAGGGCAACAGTCTGGATGATTGACTGATCTGGCCTTGTAACAATAACCAAAACAGCCTTGCTGTGCTGGTACTGCGAACGGCTGAAAGCAAGGGGAAACTACGGCCGTAATTTTTCCCGAGGGCATGCAGCTTTACTGTATGATTAAGTGATGATGGCGTCCTCTTGGGTAAAATATTCCGGAGGTAAAATAGTCCCCCATTCGGATCTCCGGGCGGGGACTACTCAAGAGGATGTCGTTATCAGGAGAAAGAAAACTGGCGTTCTACGGATCGGAGCGTGGAATGTCAGGTCCCTTAATCGGGCAGGTAGGTTAGAAAATTTAAAAAGGGAAATGGATAGGTTAAAGTTAGATATAGTGGGAATTAGTGAAGTTCGGTGGCAGGAGGAACAAGACTTCTGGTCAGGTGACTACAGGGTTATAAACACAAAGTCAAATAGGGGTAATGCAGGAGTAGGTTTAATAATGAATAGGAAAATAGGAACGCGGGTAAGCTACTACAAACAGCTTAGTGAACGCATTATTGTGGCCAAGATAGATACGAAGCCCACACCTACTACAGTAGTACAAGTTTATATGCCAACTAGCTCTGCAGATGACGAAGAAATTGAAGAAATGTATGATGAAATAAAAGAAATTATTCGGATAGTGAAGGGAGACGAAAATTTAATAGTCATGTGTGACTGGAATTCGAGTGTAGGAAAAGGGAGAGAAGGAAACGAAGTAGGAGAATATGGATTGGGGCTAAGAAATGAAAGAGGAAGCCGCCTGGTAGAATTTTGCACAGAGCACAACTTAATCATAGCTAACACTTGGTTTAAGAATCATGATAGAAGGTTGTATACATGGAAGAACCCTGGAGATACTAAAAGGTATCAGATAGATTATATAATGGTAAGACAGAGATTTAGGAACCAGGTTTTAAATTGTAAGACATTTCCAGGGGCAGATGTGGACTCTGACCACAATCTATTGTTTATGACCTGTAGATTAAAACTGAAGAAACTGCAAAAAGGTGGGAATTTAAGGAGATGGGACCTGGATAAACTGAAAGAACCAGAGGTTGTAGAGAGTTTCAGGGAGAGCATAAGGGAACAATTGACAGGAATGGGGGAAAGAAATACAGTAGAAGAAGAATGGGTAGCTCTGAGGGATGAAGTAGTGAAGGCAGCAGAGGATCAAGTAGGTAAAGAGACGAGGGCTAGTAGAAATCCTTGGGTAACAAAAGAAATATTGAATTTAATTGATGAAAGAAGAAAATATAAAAATGCAGTAAATGAAGCAGGCAAAAAGGAATACAAACGTCTCAAAAATGAGATCGACAGGAAGTGCAAAATGGCTAAGCAGGGATGGCTAGAGGACAAATGTAAGGATGTAGAGGCTTATCTCAGTAGGGGTAAGATAGATACTGCCTACAGGAAAATTAAAGAGACCTTTGGAGAAAAGAGAACCACTTGTATGAACATCAAGAGCTCAGATGGAAACCCAATTCTAAGCAAAGAAGGGAAAGCAGAAAGGTGGAAGGAGTATATAGAGGGTCTATACAAGGGCGATGTACTTGAGGACAATATTATGGAAATGGAAGAGGATGTAGATGAAGATGAAATGGGAGATACGATACTGCGTGAAGAGTTTGACAGAGCACTGAAGGACCTGAGTCGAAACAAGGCCCCCGGAGTAGACAACATTCCATTGGAACTACTGACGGCCTTGGGAAAGCCAGTCCTGACAAAACTCTACCATCTGGTGAGCAAGATGTATGAAACAGGCGAAATACCCTCAGACTTCAAGAAGAATATAATAATTCCAATCCCAAAGAAAGCAGGTGTTGACAGATGTGAGAATTACCGAACAATCAATTTAATAAGCCACAGCTGCAAAATACTAACACGAATTCTTTACAGACGAATGGGAAAACTAGTAGAAGCCGACCTCGGGGAAGATCAGTTTGGATTCCGTAGAAATACTGGAACACGTGAGGCAATACTGACCTTACGACTTATCTTAGAAGAAAGATTAAGGAAAGGCAAACCTACGTTTCTAGCATTTGTAGACTTAGAGAAAGCTTTTGACAATGTTGACTGGAATACTCTCTTTCAAATTCTAAAGGTGGCAGGGGTAAAATGCAGGGAACGAAAGGCTATTTACAATTTGTACAGAAACCAGATGGCAGTTATAAGAGTCGAGGGACATGAAAGGGAAGCAGTGGTTGGGAAGGGAGTGAGACAGGGTTGTAGCCTCTCCCCGATGTTATTCAATCTGTATATTGAGCAAGCAGTAAAGGAAACAAAAGAAAAATTCGGGGTAGGTATTAAAATCCATGGAGAAGAAATAAAAACTTTGAGGTTCGCCGATGACATTGTAATTCTGTCAGAGACAGCAAAGGACTTGGAAGAGCAGTTGAACGGAATGGATGGTGTCTTGAAGGGAGGATATAAGATGAACATCAACAAAAGCAAAACGAGGATAATGGAATGTAGTCGAATTAAGTTGGGTGATGCTGAGGGTATTAGATTAGGAAATGAGACACTTAAAGTAGTAAAGGAGTTTTGCTATTTGGGGAGCAAAATAACTGATGATGGTCGAAGTAGAGAGGATATAAAATGTAGACTGGCAATGGCAAGGAAAGCGTTTCTGAAGAAGAGAAATTTGTTAACATCGAGTATAGATTTAAGTGTCAGGAAGTCATTTCTGAAAGTATTTGTATGGAGTGTAGCCATGTATGGAAGTGAAACATGGACGGTAAATAGTTTGGACAAGAAGAGAATAGAAGCTTTCGAAATGTGGTGCTACAGAAGAATGCTGAAGATTAGATGGGTAGATCACATAACTAATGAGGAGGTACTGAATAGGATTGGGGAGAAGAGGAGTTTGTGGCACAGCTTGACCAGAAGAAGGGATCGGTTGGTAGGACATGTTCTGAGGCATCAAGGGATCACAAATTTAGCATTGGAGGGCAGCGTGGAGGGTAAAAATCGTAGAGGGAGACCAAGAGATGAATACACTAAGCAGATTCAGAAGGATGTAGGTTGCAGTAGGTACTGGGAGATGAAGAAGCTTGCACAGGATAGAGTAGCATGGAGAGCTGCATCAAACCAGTCTCAGGACTGAAGACCACAACAACAACAACAACATCATCAAAGGTCCCGAGTTCGAGTCTCGGTCCGGCACACACTTTTAATCTGCCAGGAAGTTTCATATCAGCGCAAACTCCGCTGCAGAGTGAAAATCACATTCTGTTGTTGTTTTCAGTCTCAAGGATTGTTTGATGCAGCATTTCACGATTCTCTATGCTGTGCAAGCTTCTTCATCTAATGTCGAACTGGCGTGAAAATACAGAAATTTTAGACAACTACAATTTGTCCATACACAAGTTAGTGGCTTTTTTCCATGACAAACCTAACATAGAAGCATTACTCTTGCCATCACCGAGGCACCAGCAACTCACAGCACAATGCGCACTATTTAGTAAATGGCCCCTGTTCTGTATACATATATTCGGTGGCCGCTACGACTATAGACAAACTTCCGTCCCACTCCTAGCGATTTCCTTGTCTTTTTTGTATTTTTCATTTTCTGTCAGGTGCCTGGTTGTCTAAAAATAAAGCCCTTGACTGGAAACAGAGGTCGTGCGATCGAATCCCGATCGCACCTTAGATTTTTCAGTCCGCATTTTAGCCTAGCTTTCACCTCTAGCGATGTGAGGAGTCCCAGAATCGACACGAGGTTCAGACTCCACCTTAAACTGTAGGTTGCCTTTTCCCGATGGTATAACTGATGTAGGTTAGGGACGCCCAAGTCGCCATAATAGCATCCAATTGAAAGACTCGCAGCACGAAATTACTGCCAGGGAAGAGAGAGGAGTTTGTGACAGGTAGGACGAACTATAGGGCCTCGATTCTTTTCTGCCATGTACCAGGAGGGCTTGTAGCGGGACAACGGGGGACTCAATTAGGAATATTTATGAGGCAGAGGGGAGGGGGGGGGGATGGAGACGTCCTGTTCCGCTATTCCTTACATCCGATGAAAACCTTGGTAGGAACCGATGGCTGGAACTGTTTTTAATAATTTGTTTTTATTTTTCATACGGCGGATCACGGTATTATTATACAGATATAACACAGGGTGGGGCAAATAAAAGTGGCCTAGAGAACAGAGCTCCAAGGTACAAAGAAACACAGCAGAGGAAAGGTTATACAGTACTAACATGACTACAGCAGATGTCGAAAGTGACCTCGATTCACCTCTTGGCATTTTTGGACCCTATTCAGCAAGATGCTGAAAGCGGATCGAAGCTGGACTGCTGGAATTGCTGCAGTCTCATCCGAAATATTCTGCTGCAGTTCTTGAAGACTATGAGGGTTGTTGCGATACACCTTAGACTTGAGGGCTTGCCACGCAAACTAATCGCTCACTGACAGATCAGGTGACAGGGTGGCCGGCTAGGGCAGCGACAAAGTTGACCTCTGCTAGCAATTCCATCAAGCGTGAAGATCGTGTAAATGTGCTTCAATGTGGCACGTGGCGGGCGAACACGTGGTGTGCGCATCACGAGGCAATCATTCACGTCCAATCTTACTCACCCGTCCGGGCCAATTTTATTTTCCCCACCCTGTACAATGGTAATAATGAAAAATAGATAAAATGTAGACAGAAAATACATAGATCATTAATTTCCCAATACAGCCAACAGCATCTGGGTTCAGTGCCATAAAGTCCTTTGCCGTCTATTTTAAAATCGTACCCAGGCAATGCAAAAATGAATAATTTTTTGCAGCAGTAGTTATCAAATTATGATTTATTGATACCCTAGATGGTAGTGTACAACGTTATGATGGTGTGTAATAACTCTTATTAAATTTGACCGTTATTTTCTTATAGTTCTTTTGTTCCTCAATCGCGTAGATAAATCTTTCAGATTATTGTATTATCCACCTAAAGGACATGTTAGAATTTTTGTATTCCCATTATTTTGACTGGAGCTCTGGGGGACCACGGCCGTTTACTATTGTAAGAAAATGAAATACCTACAGCCGTCCTTATGAACATATTTATTGTGCAGCTGCCAGTTTCGACGCTTCAGTGCGCCGTCTTCAGGCCTTACTTGATGCTGAAGGGGTTGTCACGATCCATACATACGACGCATCAGTGGCCAACATAACTGGTTTACACAGACTATCTGTAGCTGTGATGTCATTTCTCCAATCATAAACTGTCACTGTTACAGATAGTCTGCGTAAACCAGTCATGTTGGTCACTGATGCATCGTATACTGGGTGTTTCATTAAATGTGTTTGCCTCTGTAAGTTACGAAGTAATAGGCGACGGAAATATTTATTGCGGTAGGTCACCATAAGAAACGTTACACTGTCTGCGGAGCTATGAACATAGTTTATTGTGTTATTATCCAAAGAGTTACAGCAAAAAGATACAATTTTTAAATGGTACAATAGATGTTTCTATCATGCACTGGAATCAGTAACACCAGCTGTGTATACATCAATTTAAATTGCATTCCTAACACTTTTAGTTTGGGAGCTACAACCCTTCAAAGTATCAGGGGCAGATACCACACGCTGTACATGATATATGCTGTGTGGTGGGTGCTGGGATGTTCTGGCGATGGAAAGTTGATTTAAATGAGATGTTCAAATGTGTGTCCATGTTCCTGAATGCACACTGCAATGCGCCTTCTAAGGGATCTGCGGACGAGATGTAAGATTGCCGGTGTCACGGAGCAAGAGGCGTCCTCGATGCGCCATTTAAATCATCTGGGGATGTGGGCTCAGTGACATAAATACGATCCTTCAGATATCCCCACAAAAAGAAATCTAACGGTGTCAAATCGGGCGGCCTTGCGGGCCACGAATGAGGACAATGGCGCCCCAACAACCTTCTTGCAAAACCTGTTGTTTAATTCTTCCACAACAACACGCGCAGAATGGGCTGGGTGACCATCGTGCTGCATCCACATGTGGACTCTCGTGCGTAGACACACATGTTCAAGGAGACGACCCAAACTGTCGACTATAAACGAGCGATATAACTCATCTATCAGTATACTTGGGAAGTAGTGTGGACCGATTATTTCATCCCCAAGGATTCCACACCATACATTTATAGACCAACTAAGTTGACGGTGGACAGGTTGTACCCACTGAGGATTGTCTGTGGCCCAGTAGTGCACGTTATTGGGATTCACTGCGCCATAATTTGTGAACGTGGACCTTGTACAGACGCCAGCGTGAAATTACGCATGGCCCATTCACAGAACGTAACTCTCGCTCGTAAATCGTTCCCATGCAGCTCCTGGGTCAGTGACAGGTGGTAAGGGTGAAACCTGTGGCAGTGTACGATACGCTATACAGATGTGAGACTGACACCAGCGACTGCAGCAACGGCTCGTAAGCTGACAAGAAGATCGTGGTGTACTGTGCAGCAAAAACAAACACCTCCGTCTCCTCACTTCCTGCAGTTCTTCGTCTGTTACTGCGGCGCATTACCAAGCTGCCTGTTTCCCGAAGTCGTTGTTGAGCACGTAAGAACGTAATGGCTGCCGGAGCTCTTCGCCTAGGATATCTCACGGCGTACGCCATGGCTGCTTCAGTGGCAGATTGAGCCTCGTTTGTTTGTGTGGCTTGAACTGTTGGGTATACGGCCGTGTGCGGCGACAGTCGGCTGTCTAACAGCCCATCGAGGAAGCTTCTCGCTCCGTGACACCGGCGACGTCACAACTCGGCCGCACCACATTTAGAAGGCGCATTGCGTTATGCGCAGTGTGTGTGTTATCTGCCCTTGAAACTTTGAAGGGTTGTAGCTCCTAAACTAAAAGTAATAGGAAGGTAATTTAAATTGATGTATACACAGCTGGCGTTACTGATTCCAGTGCATGATAGAAACAACTATTGTCTGATGCCATTGAGAAATCGACACAGTTTCTCTTCATAGCGAGTGTAACGTGTGCCGCTTCTCAAGTTTCTTCTGCGGATTGCGTCACATGGAAAACTCTAATTCCATGCATATCCAGCATAGACAAATGTTTGACTTTTTTCCGGAAATCTGGACTTCTGCCGGACGAGAAAAGGAGGGACTGTGTTGACTGTGGTGCTGCGAAGTCTGTGAAACTCAATAAGAGGAGTGTGGACTCTGAGATTTCGTTGCAATTTTATTGCGGACTTTGCGGAAAGCGAACCAGCATCAGGAAAAATACGTGTCCGTCGCATATTACTTGGAAACTTGCAGAGGCAAACGCATTTATTGAAACACCCTGTATATGGATCATGATAATCCTTTCAGCGCCAACTAAGTCGTGAAGACGTCGCATTGAAGCGCCAAAACTGGTAACTACACAATAAAGAAGATAATAAGAAGGGATGTAGGCGTTCCATTTCCTTACAGTGTTACAATTTAGCTTTCTTTACGAGCAGGTACGGTTGACTAACTCGTGGTTGAGGATGGGGGTGGGTAAAACATATACTCGCCCTGGGCGAACGCGAAATGTTATGGAAAGGGAGACCGGCCGAAAGTGCGACCCGTTTCGCGCTGCGCGTAGCCGCGTAAGTAGTGTAGCGTAGTGCACGGAGCGCTCGCGAACCCGCAGCCCGCACGCCGCGTGACGTCACACAGTGGGGCGGGCGTTGCGCCGGCGGAGCGCCGGCCGGCAGTCGCGGTGTGGACGCGGCTGGGTCAGCGTCGCCCTGCGTGTGCTCGCGCTCCATCGGCAGTCTGTGCGCCACAGTGCTGCTAGTACCTACAACAGTGGCCCGTCGGCGGATTCACGAAAAAAAGCACGTGTGGCTCAGTGACCGCTACTACTCGGCGGCCCGGTGCAGTCGATAGCTGCGCCGCCCTGCCGGCAGCTGCAGTACGGCGGACTGCAGAACAGCCGAGGCGTGCCGCCGCTGCTCCCAGCGGTTCCCTCAAAGTCGCTGCTCTTAGCCGCAGGTATCTGCCTCCTGTCATTCTCTCCGCGTGGCGTATCGTACCAGTGCACTCTCCGATTTAGGTTTTAAGCGTTGTTACAACGAGAGAAAGCGCTCAAGTACCTCTCTCCGATACTTGTAGTATTCAGATGCATGGTTCTGGTACCACAGTGTCACAAACGGTAAAAATGTCCTCGCAAGGACAGCCTCCTGATTGTTAAAACCAGACAGCGCTCTTATAATAGCTTGAGTGGATAATTATTCCTTAAGACTACTAGCATCTTAGCTCACAAGAAAGGATATGTGCTGTTCAAGTACCTATAATTTTTGTACCTAAGATATGACAAGCGGCTGTGACAAAAATTGATCTCTCACGATTTTAACATCTTACATTAAGGGTGTAGAGTCATTCCGAAGACCTGTCTAAAGCAACATAGTTATATTATGTAGATGGGACAGCAAGTCGGGTGAAAAATCAAAGAATCTTCAAAATGTAGCGTGTGTATTCACATTTTCGCTATCATTGGCGTGGATACGAGGCACTTGCCGGGTAACTGCCTGTATTAGAGTTAAAACACACCTAAAAGACACTACTTACCCAAGTCGTCCCGCCAGTCTAAAAGGCGTTAACCCAGTGCGCGCATTCCACCCGCCCCCTGTGTCTGCAGTAAGCAGGCGAAAAAAAAGAGATACCCGTTTAAAATAATCTGAAGCCATATTGATTATTAATCGATAGTGATTGTTTCAAAAAATGTGAAAAGATTTCCAAATACCGCTAGCAGTTCCAAAAATTTGTTGGCAACTAAACTATTAATTTAGCGATCTGTTTCGAGGTGATACCTCATGTAGCCTGACGTGAGGCGTCAGCTCGAAACAGATCGCTAAATTAATAGTTTAGTTGCCAACAAATTTTTGGAACTGCTAGCGGTATTTGGAAATCTTTTCATAGCGTTTAAAATAGTTTTACTGGACTGACATTTCTTTGAAGTAGTCTCCCGATACCAGTGCACTTCTCAGAAAATTGGTCCCACGTGCTTTTCTCGGGACAATACTATGTTATAATCACTCCAAGCGTACTCTTTTGCCAACAGATATTAATGGAATACAACGTAACAGATACCACAAAATATGCACTATCTCCAAAAATACGCGTCACTCGTTCCAAGACCTGCTTACATAGTCCTAACTTGAGAGAAATTCTGTCGCTAACCACCTCATTACAGAATGAGCTATCATAGCGATGAAACCATTCCGCTAGTGCTGAGGAATAGCGGTGTTCGAAACTTTGTTTACATTTGCTGTAATTGGGAAACATGACTCAAGGTAAATACTGGGAGCCGGCCGGTGTGGCCGAGCGGTTCTAGGCGCTACATTCTGGAACCGCGCTACCGCTGCGGTCGCAGGTTCGAATCCTGCCTCGGGCATGGATGTGTGTGATGTCCTTAGGTTAGTTAGGTTTAAGTAGTTCTAAGTTCTAGGGGACTGATAATCTCAGTTGTTAAGTCCCATAGTGCTCAGAGCCAATTGAACCATTTTTGAATACAGGGAAGTCAGACATATTTTTCAGTGAACAGCACAATCCGCACTGCAACTTTAACTACCATTTATTGTGCAACACGGCTCGGTAAAAGCTGTCACGATGAACCGTTTGCGTACGTGCTTAACAACAATGTAACTCCGTTACAAATTGAATTAGATCTTCGGTGCTACAGAAACGGCACTGTAATAAGACGGCGCGGTCTATAGCTATCGTCTGTAAGGGAAGCAACTGTTCGGATCTTGTTCAGATTGCTGGTTAGTTTAGTGTAAAGAAAGAATATTCGTTTAAAATTCGCACACCATTACTGTGAAGATGAGCTTCCGACCCAGTAATCTGATTGTAACCCATAATAACGCTCGTAGATCAATACAGATTACGCAGTGTAAATTGCTTCTGTGATCTTGACTGAACGTTAAACATGTACCTCCTCTTAGGTGCAGCTTGATTTTCCTCTCTAGCAAGACTTCCTTTACTTTTTATTCGTGGGCTCAGTCAGCTTCCAGTTCGTCGTCGGTGGAGAACGCCCACACTTTGTGGCGAATTCCGCTTCCAAATCATTCTCCCGGAAATTACATTCTAGTGGTTCCATTAAGCGGGCTTTTTTTCAGTGGCTCGTGATTCTCTGGAGATTCTCGGGCCGGTATATCAATTACCTCGCTGGATCTGTGAAGGTCCTGTGCTATAGTGCCAAGAATTGACATATTGCAGCCCAGAAAATTTCTTTCACGTTGCAGGACGTTTCACCTGAGTGGAAAATTGCAACATCACGCTGGTTCTCGTCATATTTATATTTCCTCGTATCTTGGTCGAATCGGAACGTTCGGCTTGGTTTTAACGGCTCTACAGTTGGTAAAACGCTGCAAAAAGAAAGGCTCTTGTGTAGATCAGAGCAGTTGTCATGTAATCTGTTGCCTCGACTGTGTAATAAACTTATGCTTAACCAACCTTTGCGTTGTTGATTGTTGATACTAATGCTTGTGTTTCCCTAAGATGCGTCTGTCCCTAGGAGTAACCTTCCTAATATTCTGATTCCCAATATGAGCTGAGTATGTTTGCATGTTACATTTCCCGATTATTTAATTCGCCTGTTAATAAGAGTTTTGTCCTTGAGGTGTGTGCAAGCACGTAAGTTGCCTAAATACAGAAATTGTTTATGACTGGAATGTTACGCGAGTGAGTTTTTATGAGTTGTCAGCGGTTTACACTGAATTGCTTCCTTCTCCGGTAATGTCCTTCGCATTTCAGTGTTGCAACTTTCTTTTTCAGTACCGTGACCACCAGTCCATCTGGTTGTGCCAGAGTTATAATAATGTCTGTTTTAAGATTTCGCAGAACAAAATTACAAACTGATTTCATTAAACACAGGAGTTGGTTCAAATGGCTCTGAGCACTATGGGACTCAACTGCTGAGGTCATTAGTCCCCTAGAACTTAGAACTAGTTAAACCTAACTAACCTAAGGACATCACGCACATCCATGCCCGAGGCAGGATTCGAACCTGCGACCGTAGCGGTCACGCGGTTCCAGACTGCAGCGCCTAGAACCACTTGACAACAGTTTTGTTATAGGAGCTGGAGTGCGATCTAACTGAAAAAATACTAGTTAGCAGCAACAAATGCACACAGGGTGTAATAAATAATTTAACACTGAGTTTTCATTTGCTGTCGCCAAGATAATGTAGATCTTGTGCTATGTTGCGGGTAACCCTGTCACGATAACTTACATTCCGCATATGCGACCAAATCGTTTATAATATTTCAATACATACAGTGCAAAGGTGCAATATATACCAATAAAAGAAACGTCTATAAATGGAAAAAGCAGAAAACGAAGAAGAACCGCCCATACAACGCGAGAAATTCGTACAGTTTTGTCAGCACAACCAAGGTTCATATTTCAGAATAAATCACTACAATAATATTTGAATACAGAACGTGCTACACAGTATAACAGAAACGTTAATATACTGCAAAACTATAATATCAAGGAAGTGCTGTTTGCAAAATGTGTTTAATTCGTCTGTTACTGGCATAAAGAGGTAGCTGATTATCAGTTGTTCGTCGCCTGCCACATATGCTATCCTCGCATTGACAGTCTCCATCTTGACACGGAGAGACATTTCCAACTTCAGCTCTGGCGTTACCTCCGCCGGCCGTGTACGACCGTTAGCCACATATGCGGAATTGGGTACTCCACACACGACTCTAGGGATGAACGTCACGCAGTCTGGTCAGGGCTACGTCTCGGCACAGAAGAGCGCGTCTAATGACTCCCACAAGACGTGTAGCCCGTCGCTCCACAGGACTGCCCAAACTGTGGGAGGCAGGCAGCCAAGATAGTTTGAAGTTACTGACGGAGGAGGATTACACTTTCGTTCAGAACTCACTCTAGCGCAACTAGTAGGATCGAAAATGTCATTCGCTGCACACACGGCTGGTATAAACGTGAGATTACAGCTCCATAACACTTGAGTTGGAACAGCAAACCATTAAGCTTGAGAAACGTCTAAATAAATCTTTATTGGCAGCGAGATCGTGTCAGGTATAGGTGATAAAAAAAATAGAAAAACTGGCATTCTTTAATTTAGCATAATGTCATATAGCATATTGGGATAACTTATCAAGTCAAGCTAAAGTTTTGAGACTTCAAAACCGTGTAGTGCGATTTATGAAGACGATAACGTCGTGCAGAAAGGCCATTCCAGGAACTGGGATCACTAGCTGCAAATTTATTCTTCTATGAATATTTATCGATTATCATTTTCAAACTAATAGCTCAGTTCAAGGTACCAGTTCTTCCTTTGTCGTAGCGTTTACCCCTTGTAATTAGAATCCAATTTCCCTGGGTTTGGCCAATTTTTATTTCGTTATTGAACTTTGTGACCGTGTGCCCTTCCTGACGCTACAGTAGTCAAGGCAACCCAAGAGGGAATCGTGTGCGGTATGATATTTTAACTGTTTGCGTATCATATTCTCTTAGGCAGAACGTGGTGACCAGCCCAGCATTTGTCTAAACGAGCGTGGGAAACCGCCTAAAAACCACACTGAGTCTGGCCGCGTCACCAGACCACTGTCGTTAATCCGTCGCGTGGAGTGAATACGGTTCTAGTTCACCTCCCTGTCTCGCATGCCAGCACCTCTCATCGGATCAGAACTACAGATGAGAATAATTTTATTGTGAGGCGGTTAGGTGTCCGTTATTCAGGATCAAACAATTTCAATAAATCCACATGTGTCAAAAAAAGGTTAGCTACTTGTAAAGTTCAGTTTAAAAGGAGCCTGCTGGTCAACACCTCCTCCTCCTCCATTGACGAATTTCTTAGCAGAACCGAATGATGTGCAGAAACAAGATTTTACGTCAACAGGTTATTTGATATTATTAATAATACATTCCTCCTCATACAGTAATGTGGCTCGTAGGGGCGAGTGTTGAGAAGTTGTTTTATCCCTTCTGTTGTGTTTGTGCATTTCCATGTTTGTGAGAAGACTGGTATTGGGTTTTATATGAAAATGCTTTTTAATTTGGCTTAACCTACTTTCTTGAAGGCCGTTTAACATTGAATTTTTTGAAATAAAATTAAGTAGTTCTGTTTTGTACGACGTATTCTACATCCTTGATCTTTTTACTACGTATTTATCGAACTAAAAGTATTTCAAACTCATCACTTCGATCCTCCAACACAGCTAAACAGCTGGGAGCTTACCACTGCCCCAACGTAAGTGGACGTCATCGCTAGGGTCCAGGCAGGGGTTAGAGGTTATCCGCGAGCGCTGCTGGCATCAGAACATCTGCACAAACACTGTGCCGTGACCCCGGATTGCGGAATCGTCGACGACCCCAGCACGAGGCGTCATTTCGGACCAGACTGTTTGTTGCTCTGTGATGGAAACTGGCTTGGTGTTGATTTTGTCCATGAAGTCAACAAAACAGACGCGGCGAGTGTGCGCCTACGCTGTAAAGGAGTGTACGCAGTTTGGCATTCGAGTTGGGCCGTGGAAAGCCGCGCAGCTGGCGGAGGTTATCAGCAGCTCTTACCGATAAGCAGGCAGGTAGGTCGAAGTTCTGCCGGCGATGCGTTACACGCGGAAATGTTATGACGTTAGAGCTACAAAAGTTCCCTCGAACTGCTTTTGTCGTGTGTGTGCATTGCATCAAACCCAAACCAGTCTTCCGAACGATGATCGCAACAACAAAAGTGGATTGAACAAGCTTTAAAGGAGTTCCCCTTTTTTGCTCATGTATCCTAACGTCGACCGGTGATCTTAAATTTCCCATTGTGTCGTTTGTGGACCACGTTCAGCTTACGCTATTCAGTTTTATGTCTTTCCGAACCTCTTCATGTTGTGACTTCTAGCTTCTCTTTGTCAGTCAGCAGGTTCTCCCTCTGATTCTGAGTTTTTTTACACACTTTGCGCGTGTCTGTTACTCTCATATACGCGTCCCTGTCAGTGTGTTCTGTGGTTACGCCTAGTTCCTCTCTCTCTTTTGTAACTACTGTACTTTCATACAAATCGCGGTGGCATCGCGTTTGTTAGTCTCGTCCCAGATTTTTCTGCCGCTCGCTTTATGGATATGTTATGTTTGGCAAAGCTTCAGCTGATGATTTATACTGGCTGAAACCGAGCTTATCAGAAAATGTCCCCGAATAATTTCCGAAATTTTTCATTTGATGTATTTCTCCCTTTTATTTTTGGACCTTAAATGCACAGAAAATATCTGCACAACAGTGCAAACGTCTACTGAGTGCACTGAGTGACTTCTCCTGACGCCGGCCCATGTGGCCGTGCGGTTAAAGGCGCTTCAGTCTGGAACCGCGCGACCGCTACGGTCGCAGGTTCGAATCCTGCCTCGGGCATGGATGTGTGTGATGTCCTTAGGTTAGTTAGGTTTAAGTAGTTCTAAGCTCTAGGGGACTGATGACCTCAGATGTTCAGTCCCATAGTGCTCAGAGCCATTTGAACCATTTGAACTTCTCCTGACACAGACTTGTTCCACTGGCTCGTGGTACTTACTTCGTTTTGAAAGCAGTAATGCCCAGTTTACTCTCCACTGTCAAGCTCGGCTCCATCTGCGGTTTGATTTACCGGTGTTAGTGGTAGGTTAACATTGATACAAAGCAGCATGGGTACATTTAGTGTTGGCGAGTTAGGCGATATGCATCTCGTTCACTGAATACAACGAGTGTGTGCTGGTCCCACGGCGACGGCGACTACGTCACAGTACTTCTCATCTGTACAGTGACACCAGTGATCTGTATTGCTTGTTTTGGTTATTGCATATTACAGGGTATCTCATTCTTGTGAAAGTATTTTCACACAAACAAACGTAATAAGAGTTGCAAATCTAATAAAACAAAATTACGTTATTACTCTGTAACGAGCCACCGGACATTACCGCCCTTAAGCCGAAATACTCAAACAATATCGCTGAAGTATCTAAGAAATTTTGTCGATTGAGTTTGGCTTCGCCCTATATGAGGCAGGTGCCAAGTTCTACCGTCGTTTTTAAGTCTACCATAAACTGTAGGTTTTTATACATAATGCATCTCCCTGGTCGGATGAAGACAGGGGTTTAAACATATAAACATACATTAAGACTACGCCAGACTCTGATCTAGAAGAAGACTGCTAAGGACTTGTAATTCACCGACGGAGTCTTGTTCGCCGGTAGAGAGACCCCACCAACGTAGATAAGAAAATCACTCGAGAATATGCGTCTACCCGTAAGTTTCTCTGTCGCAACGAACGTTTTGGTGTGTGGCTGACGGTTCTCGGCGTACCACTGCCACTCCGTTCCCATCAGTACCTTCCCCCCCCCCCTCCCTTCCTTTTTTCTTCTCTCTTTTTCTGCGGTAGGTGGGAAGAAAAGCTGTGGGTAAGCCGCTGTAAGAGCTCGAACGACTCTTACTTTCCCCTCGTGATCACTACGCGAGATGCGAATGAAAACAATATTTAAAGAAAAACCTTATGCTTTGTCACGTGTTTCTTTACTCAGAGTAAGAGCGTCACAGAAATGCTCCACGAACTCTGAGAGACCACCACAAGAAAGGCGTTGTGGAACGCGAACAGCCTTGTTCAGAAAGCACGTTCTCCTATACATACCAGGAAACATTACTTTTGCCAACATAACTTCCGTAATAACCGAGAGATATCTAGACCACCGTGAGGTGCATGGCAGAGGGTACGTCCCATTGCACCGGGCATCAGGGTTTGTTACTGTGCCATTCACGTATGGAGCGCTAGAAGAATGGTCGTTTGAATGCCTGTGTGCGTGCTATAACTGTTCTACTGTTATCTTCACAATCTCTGTATGAGCGATACTTAGGAGGTTGTACTATATTCCTAGAGTAACCCTTTAAAGCTGGTTCGTGAAACTTCATTAACAGACCTTCTCGGGATGGTTTATATCTATCTTCAAGAGTCTGCCAGTTCAGTTCCTTCAGTATGTCCGTGACATTCCCCCACGCATTAAACAAACCTCTGCCCATTCGTGCTGTCTTCTCTGTATACGTTCAGTGTCCACTGTTAGTCCTGTTTGGTACGTGTCCACACACTTGAGCAATATTGTAGAACCGGTCGCACGACTGATTTGTAAGGAATCTCCTTTGTAGCCTGATTGCAGTTCGTCAGTGTACTACAATAAACAGTAGTCTGCTACCTGCTTCAGCCTCGACTGAACCTATACGACCATTCCATTTCATATCCCTACAAAATGTTACATCTAGGTTTTTTTTATGAGTAGGCCGATTCCATCTGTGACTCATTGATATTATAGTCATAGGATACTACGTTTTTTTTCATTTTGTGAAGCGCAGAATTTTATATTTCTGAACATGTAGAGCAAATTACCAATCTCTGCACCACTTTGAAATCTTATCAAGATCTGACTGAATGTTTATGCAGATTCTTTGAAATAGTACTTCATTATAGATAATTCCATCATCTACAAAAAGACTGATTTCACTATTAATATTGTCTGCAAGGTCATTAATATACATCACGAACAGGAAGGGTCCTAATACATTTCTCTGGGGAACACCTGAAGTTACTTCTTATCCTCCAAGATAACATGTTGCGTCCTCCCTAACTTTATATCCCGTATGGTCGTACTTTTGACAATAAGCGTAGGTGTGGTACAGAGTGAAATCCTTTCCGGAAATCAAGAAATACTGCATCCACAGTCTGCCTTGATCCAAAGCTTTCAGCATGTCAAGTGAGAAAAGTGAGAGTTGGGTTTCACATGATTGATATTTTCGAAACCATGCTGGTTGGCATTGAGAAAGTCATTATGCTCAAGATACCTCATTATGTTTGAGCTCAGAATATGTTCTAAGATTCTACAAGAAATAGATGTCAAGGATATTGGACGGTCGTTTTGTGGATCACTTCCGCTCTAGTCTGTAGAATAGAGATGCAGATGTCTAGCAAAGCAAGCGGTTTTCAGAGCCCTTTAGGATAGAGAAGAGCTCAGTTTTCATGCTTTGGTGTGCTATTCTTATGTAGCGTTTTAGTCCACTAAATTAGTTGCTAATTATTTTCTCCTTCCCAGAATGAAAGTGATCGGTAATAAACACGAGAGTTTCTCAAAATATAAAATAAAATTAATGAAACTATGAAATGACTTTTGACAGTATGTGACAACGGCGTTGTAGAAATAAGCTTCAGTCCTTTAGTTACGGCTTTGCTTTGATTAAAAAGCGAATCTTCAGTGCATGTGTCGTATATAGAGTCTTCACTTTTGAAGTTCGTGGTGAAAGAGAGCGAGGACATAATTTTCTGGGCTGCTATGTGAAGGGCTATCAGACTCGAAAAGACCACACATCAGAGAAGAAGGGATTGTCAGTAACGGGGTGACACTCAGTCGTGCAACTTCAAAGAGAAATTTCTGATTTTTAAATCCAACAAAAGAACCGTGGCGATCCCTTGTCATTAAACTGCTATTATCTGTTGTCAGAAATTACCATAAGTGAGTTGAATTGTTCACTATAAAAGACGAGAACGGTGTCGTGCGGGAGTTTGTTCAGATATGATAATATGTAACAGCAGTTTCCGCGATGACAGCGCGCGCTTCCACACGGCAGTCGTTACACGAGTAGGAAGTTCCTGCCTGGCCGCCGCGCAGCTCACGTCTGACTACGCAGCTGACTGAAGACGTTTGAGCATTTATTTTATACAAAGATGTGGCTGAGTAGTGTGTGATTCAATGGTTGAGAGGGGAAACAGACCGCATGTGTGAAATTTCAAAAGCTGCTCTTACACGCACTCACAAAAAGCACATGTATTCAGCTAATAGTAGAATATAGTACTTTAAGATAGTTGCCTGTGGCTTTAAAACAATTTGTGTTTCGAAAAACTGTCATAAATTCCTTCACCGATAATTAGATTTCAACAACCCATGATTCTTATTAGTACCTCTTGTTCTGTCACCTTAGCCCATCTTTGGCACCTCCCCCTACGTGACATTAACTTCTGAACGTCCTCTTGTCTTAGCACCAGAACACTCTTGGCCCACTTTTACCTTTTATATCGCCACAAGCTGTCTGTGCAGCATCTTCCAAACTCAAGAGACATAACAAGCCAAAGAAGGGTGATGTGGCACTTACTTCTTTCTGTCTCGACCCTATCTGACTACCAGGTGTAATTAACTTCTTACAATGTCTTCCACAAGCACTTGAGCGCGATGAAGTCCTGGAGTGGTACTTTACTGTTACTAGCAGTCTTTTAGTAAATCTATGAAAAACACGAATCACGGACCTGAAAACGAACAAACATCAGAACATTAAATTGCTATCCAGTTTGATTCTATGGACTTGTTGAAATTGATATGATGTAAGTAAGATACACTGGTCCATATGTGCTTTAACTCTAGAAGCAAATAAGCTACGTCTTTGGAATATTCGTAGTATAGACCATCTATGAAATGTGTACATATACATGTGTCCCTCACGCAGAGTGACGCCCTATCGTGAAGTGGTCTTCTCGATAGTTAGCGCAAAAAAACAACAAATCTCCTCCCACCTTCTCTTTTCCGTTTTATTCGACGAGTGTTTTTTTTAAAAAAAGACATCGAAGCATTTGGTAACAGAAAGGCACATTTCTAAAACTTCCTCTTCCTCAGACGCTTGAGAAATAACGTCAGAAGCAAATTACAACTGATTATTGGCCACAGGAGTCTAAATGCACTGTGTAAGACAACCACGAATATTTGACTGAAGGCTTTCTCTGTTATCATTCTGATGGCTCTAATAGCTTAGTGCTTGCTTTACCACGTACGACGCTTTGTCTCTGATAACGTGAATGACTTGTTACTATCTCCAAGTGACGTTCATCCGTGGAAGCAGGCGAAGTAACAACTATCACCAAATATTTAAGATTAAATTTATCTCGACTAAAGAGCACTCAAATCAGTAAAAGGAACGTGTGCCACAGATTGTTCCACCTAAAGAGAAATCAGAGCGGTCAGATGCTATATCTCGGTTGAGAGCCCTCATAAGAGATACTGCAGGCTACCAGCCGCAAAAGCAGTGACAACATTTTGTTCTCACTGTAGCGAGTGCTCCTAAGGCGCAAACGAAATCTAAAGATTTGTCTCGCGAGTTGGTGACTGCCAACGGTGGCTGAGCTTCAGGACAGGGAAAGCTGCTGCTGCAAACGCCGCTGTCTGCTCGCTTCCGCGTGACAACCAGAGGGCGATGAACTGTCGTGACGCCAACACCATGCCAGCTGAACGAACGAAAAGCAGCAGTGAAGAGGAAGGAAGGAGGGAGGGAGGGAGATCAGGGCGCAACGCCCCTTCAACGACGAGGTCATATGGTTCAAATGGCTCTGAGCACTATGGGACTTAACATCTGAGGTCATCAGTCCCCTAGAACTTAGAACTACTTAAACCTAACTAACCTAAGGACATCACACACATCCATGCCCGAGGCAGGATTCGAACCTGCGGTTGTAGCGGTCGCACGGTTCCAGACTGAAGCGCCTAGAACCGCTCGGCCACACCGACCTGCGACGACGAGGTCAGTAGAGACGGAGCGCGCAGCGTACGCAATTACAAAAATAACTATATGGTGAATGAAAATAATAATAAAGGCATTTTCTAAAGTTTTCATTTTTGGAAATCAAAATTGATTAATAAGGTAACATTCAGTACCGTAGTAATATGCTTGATGCTCCTTGGCGTGGTGTCCACGAGGTGGTCCAGAAGCTGCTGCTCAGATTTGGTCTGTTCTTCAAATTCGGCTTTCGTAAGGTCATGCGGTGTATGAATGATGCTGCTGTGTTTTCAAAGGAACCGAGGGTGATCAGTCTGGATAATGTCAGCAGGCCTCTCCATTCTGTTGATTCCAGTCTTCTGGGGGATGGGATGATGATCACGAGGTGAGCGCGATACTCACGTGCGCTATCCTCTTGGAAGACGCACTAGTCATCGAAATGTTGACTGAACGGCTGAACAATAAAGATTTTCTCCCCATAATGCTCAACCATCAAAATTATCTCCGATAGCGGTGAGACGCGTCAGACTATGTACACGATACCGACCCAAAATATGAGCGACGCACCTCAATGCAGAACCCGTGAGAATGTAAGCATGCTAGAAAAATGCGTTGGTAGCCGACCTTCTACGAGGTCTATTACGCGTCAGACAACTGCTGCCACAATGGTGAGGGGAGCCCTGTTTCAAACGTTGCATTCCCAGTCTTCTTCACCTACGGTTCTGGAGTGTTTCTATTGTTGCACGTAATGAGCGGCTAGAGCCGACAATGATCGTGTGGAGATGGCAGCGCGCAGTCTTGGTCGACATAACGCTCCCAGTTTTCAAATAAAAGGTAACGCGCTGATCTGTGGGGTCCTTACCAGTCATAATGTGTAGGTGTGTATCCAGTGTCCTGTGTCTCACGATAACGCTCGAATCTTCGCCACTTCGCGTGCCGTTGACCCTTCCTAAAGGTGACAAGTCTAATCTTGAAGCGGCCCTTGCAGACACGTTGGCAGACTGAGTTTCTTACGGATTCGGTTTGAGAGACAGCTCAGTCTTCTGAACTCCACCGGGAATCCACTATAGGACAAGTGGCAGTAGACCAACCTCGTGATTACTGGTAGTCAATAGAGTATTGAGGAAGAGGTTACCGTTAAAAACCTTCGCAACCCACGAGAGTGTTGAAAAATTTATGTTAATAGCTTACATAGTGTCTGCTGCGATATTTGGCAGTGGTTAAGATTAAGACTCGGGAGCAGCAAGCTCAAGTACTCGTTCCGTTCTTCCTCATGTGCATTGTCCGTTGTTTCTGGAAATCTCAGCATCCTTCCCAACCGACCTCATCTTCCATAATACGTTAAACTATTAACTTTTTCGGAATTCAGCCACTTAGTGACTAAAGGTTGATCAGTTGTTTGGAGCGTGAACTTAGACTCTCGCTCATATACATGCAGAGTTGGTTACAGTATGTATTCTCTACAAAATCATTCTTTTGAAGCCGTATTCGCCTGAACGTTGCGATTGTAGGCAGCAGTTGCCACTTTCAAGTTAATGTTAAAACTTCAAGGCAGCTCTGGTTAAGCAGCAACAGTAGAATCGGGCTTTTATAGATCATCAGAACGGGGATGGTCGATCATTTCACAATGTGGATATGCACCCCAGCATGCTTGAACGTAACTGCAAAATCGAAAACGTGTTTAGCTGGCGGAAACTGATTGTGCTGATTTATTTCATCGATGATGATTTGCTGAACATAGTCGACAACAGTCAGCTTTTCGGAATAGTGTGATATTCTCTCTCGATCCGATTTAAGCTTACCGCTGCTGTATCTTCGTTATGTGTGGTGGATGGCAGTGTGTGCATTGTAATGAGCAATCGAGCTTACAGGTCGACTAAAAGGAAAATAAGTTTCCTTGTGGCAAGAGCACTGACAAGCGACTATGAATCAGTCAATGTTGCAGTTCCCTAATGTTCTGCAGTGTATACACGGTATTTCAGGTAAGGCGTTTGTAACTTAGAAAATTGTAAGTGAAATGCATATGTATTTATATGGGAAAATAAAAGAAACTTTAATCTCTCTGTAGACAATGTATTTGAACCGACATTGTAGAAACCAATTTAACTGAAATTTCTATCAACTTTAGTTAGCGATGTTCAAAGTTTTAATGGTGGTTCCAACATGCTCTACATGACTGGTTGTGTTCAAGGGTATACGCTGTGACGGAATGTTTCAAATGTTCAGATGTGTGTGAAATCTTATGGGACTTAACTGTTAATGTCATCAGTCCCTAAGCTTACACACTACTTAACTTCAATGATCCTAAGGGCAAACACACACCCCCATGCCCGAGGGAGGACTTGAACCTCCGCCGGGACCAGCCTTACAGTCCATGACTGCAGCGCCTAAGACCGCTCGGCTAATCCCGCGCGGCGACGGAATGTTTATTTAAACAATGTTTGTTGAAACTAGATTCAAGACTTTCTTGCAGACAGAACTCAACAAGTCGCTCTTGACGGAACGAAATCGACAGATGTAAAGGTAATTTCCCGTGTTCCGCAGGGAAGTGTCATAGGACCGTTAGTGTTTACTATATACACTCCTGGAAATGGAAAAAAGAACACATTGACAGCGGTGTGTCAGACCCACCATACTTGCCCCGGACACTGCGAGAGGGCTGTACAAGCAATGATCACACGCACGGCACAGCGGACACACCAGGAACCGCGGTGTTGGCCGTCGAATGGCGCTAGCTGCGCAGCATTTGTGCACCGCCGCCGTCAGTGTCAGCCAGTTTGCCGTGGCATACGGAGCTCCATCGCAGTCTTTAACACTGGTAGCATGCCGCGACAGCGTGGACGTGAACCGTATGTGCAGTTGACGGACTTTGAGCGAGGGCGTATAGTGGGCATGCGGGAGCCCGGGTGGACGTACCGCCGAATTGCTCAACACGTGGGGCGTGAGGTCTCCACAGTACATCGATGTTGTCGCCAGTGGTCGGCGGAAGGTGCACGTGCCCGTCGACCTGGGACCGGACCGCAGCGACGCACGGATGCACGCCAAGACCGTAGGATCCTACGCAGTGCCGTAGGGGACCGCACCGCCACTTCCCAGCAAATTAGGGACACTGTTGCTCCTGGGGTATCGGCGAGGACCATTCGCAAACGTCTCCATGAAGCTGGGCTACGGTCCCGCACACCGTTAGGCCGTCTTCCGCTCACGCCCCAACATCGTGCAGCCCGCCTCCAGTGGTGTCGCGACAGGCGTGAATGGAGGGACGAATGGAGACGTGTCGTCTTCAGCGATGAGAGTCGCTTCTGCCTTGGTGCCAATGATGGTCGTATGCGTGTTTGGCGCCGTGCAGGTGAGCGCCACAATCAGGACCGCATACGACCGAGGCACACAGGGCCAACACCCGGCATCATGGTGTGGGGAGCGATCTCGTACACTGGCCGTACACCACTGGTGATCGTCGAGGGGACACTGAATAGTGCACGGTACATCCAAACCGTCATCGAACCCATCGTTCTACCATTCCTAGACCGGCAAGGGAACTTGCTGTTCCAACAGGACAATGCACGTCCGCATGTATCCCGTGCCACCCAACGTGCTCTAGAAGGTGTAAGTCAACTACCCTGGCCAGCAAGATCTCCGGATCTGTCCCCCATTGAGCATGTTTGGGACTGGATGAAGCGTCGTCTCACGCGGTCTGCACGTCCAGCACGAACGCTGGTCCAACTGAGGCGCCAGGTGGAAATGGCATGGCAAGCCGTTCCACAGGACTACATCCAGCATCTCTACGATCGTCTCCATGGGAGAATAGCAGCCTGCATTGCTGCGAAAGGTGGATATACACTGTACTAGTGCCGACATTGTGCATGCTCTGTTGCCTGTGTCTATGTGCCTGTGGTTCTGTCAGTGTGATCATGTGATGTATCTGACCCCAGGAATGTGTCAATAAAGTTTCCCTTTCCTGGGACAATGAATTCACGGTGTTCTTATTTCAATTTCCAGGAGTGTATATAAATGATCTAGTAGAAAGCGTCGTATGCTCTCTAAGGCTGTTCGCAGATGATGCGGTTGTCTATAAAAAAGTAGCAACGCCAGAAGACAGTAATGATTTGCTGAATGACCTCCAGAAAATTGATGACTAGTGCAGGCTCTGGCCGTTCACCCTGAACGCCAATAAATGTAAGACATTGCGCATACATGGGAAAAGAAATCCACTACTGTATAGCTACACTATTGATGACAAACCGCTGGAAACAGTATCTGCGGGAAAATATCTAGGAGTAACTATCCGGAGCGACCTTAAGTGGAATGACGACATAACAAGTAGTGGGAAAACAGCTGGCAGACTGAGATTCAAGGGAAGAATGTTAAGGAAATGTAACCCATCCACGAAGAAATTGGCTTATAAGTCTCTTGTTCGAGCCATTCTTCAGTATTGTTCATCTATCTGGGTTCCCTACCAGATAGGACTGATACGAGAGAGAGAGAGAGAGAGAGAGAGAGAGAGAGAGAGAGAGGCGGCACGTTTTGTTGCGGGATCGTTTAGTCGGCGCGAGAGCGTTACGGAGATGCTCAACAGACTCCATTGGCAGACCGGTACAAGAGAGGCGTTGTGCATGACGGAGTTTTACTATTGAAATTTCGAGAGAGCAGTTTCCGGGAAGGGTCGGACAACATGTTTCTTCCCCCTGCATACGTCTCGCGTAATGACCGTGTGGAGAAAATTCGAGACCGTAGTACCAGATTCTTTTTAAATCGGTTCGCACAGTCATTGTGTTGTCTGCACTACTGGTAGCGATTTCATCTCACGAGTGTTTCATCGTATTTCGTAAACCCCCACCCCTTCCCCCCACAGAAATGCTTGACCGTCTCTGTACGTGATACTGCCATGTCTCGATTTAGCTGTGGTTGTTCCTTCGCGTTTCCACATCACAGTGACATGCGCAACCGTCGATTTGGAAAGCTATAGGAGGATTCAAAAGCCCGTGATGGCTCTGTCACTCAGGTGGCGCCCAGTGACCGGTCTGCGTTCGAAGGCACTCAGCTCTCCGACCGACCCACACTGCTGTTGCTGCTCCCCTACTCGGAACGCTACTCGTATACTGCCCGCCCCCTTTTGTACTGGCGGATCAGCCTCTCGTGACAACTTGTGGTCAGTTACGACGGGAGTTCAGTTACTTCTGATCAGATAACGTTGAAACGCGTTCCTAATTATTTTCAAAAACGAATGGGAACATGTCGACATGGAATTCTTGTTGAAACCAAAAAGAAACAGGAACAGAAAATTAATTGCTGCTCCTACGAATTATAGAGAAATCAATTCTCAGCTATCTGACTGCTAATTAAAAAAAAAAATTCTTAACGTCTCCTAACAACTGTTCTGCAATCTTCTGTACGCAACAGACTACTTACCTCGTCTTGCCGCTGCAACTGCGTGATCAGCAACATGATAAAATATTTCAAAACTAATTCAGCGATCCATGCAGAGTCCAATGCATGGACTAATTGCAGCAACTACTGCCATATTTTTATACATAGAAATTGAATTATCAGGAGGGGTTTGGGCAACTAGCCTTAAACGATGTAAAGAGAAATGAAAGAAACCAATAAAGTCTGTAGTCTATTATATTTGCAATATATTATTTAAACACTGATAAACTTTACATTGACTTTTAATTATTCCACCATGTCTGTACTCAATAAACACGTTTGTGGCCACAGCAAAGATACGACTTTTACTCTCAATGTGTGCATATAGGAAACTTCCTGGCAGATTAAAACTGTGTGCCGGACCGAGACTCGAACTCGGGACCTCCGCTGCAGAGTGAAAATCTCATTCTGGAAACATCCCCCAGGCTGTGGCTAAGCCATGTCTCCGCAATACCCTTTCTCTCAGGAGTGTTAGTCCTGCATCGTTCGCAGGAGAGCTTCTGTAAAGTTTGGAAGGTAGGAGACGAGCTACTGGCGGAAGTAAAGCTGTGAGGACGGGGCGTGAGTCGTACTTGGGTAGCTCAGCTGGTAGAGCACTTGCCCGCGAAAGGCAAAGGTCCCGAGTTCGAGTCTCGGTCCGGCACACAGTTTTAATCTGGCGGGAAGTTTCATATCAGCGCACACTCCGCTGCAGAGTGAAAATCTCATTCTGTGCAAATAGTAATCTGACAAAATCCCTCCAGCGCGCAAGCAACCAATAACTACGTGCAACGAAAAGCCAAATTACCAAAAATCCTCAATTAATACCAAAATCTCCTCTGAGACTACTGGCACGATCGCGGCAAGCTGCGACAACTCAGGTCGCGCGACTTATCTCCACCGCACCCTGCGTCCGACCATTTCCGACTCCTCCCAACAACTGTTCGCTCGCTAGTACTCGCGATAATAATATCTGAGCCAGAGTGTGTATGTGCACACAGCAGAATCAAAGACATCCAACTTTCAACGAATTGACTTCTATTATCGTGTAGAGTTCCCTTTGCCAGTTTTCGCTATTCATGATCCTCTCTACGTAAAGAACGGACTGTTGCTTTTTTTGTTGCACCTGATTACGGTAAAAAATTACTGGATAATAAGTTAACCTTTTAAGGAAAGCTCACCGAAAGTTAAGATAAAGGAGAACAGGTGTGGGGCGGGGTTGGGATGGGGGAGGGAAGGGGTGAGGGGGAGGGTAAAGGAGAGAAAGTAAACGCTGGCCGGGTCCGCTGTGGCGCTGTTAATGCCCAGAAACTTGCTGTCGGGTGCAGCCGGTGGTGTACGGGAGCGGCAGGCGGCAGGCGGCGTGCTGGGCTGTGGCACGGCGGCGAGCGCGCGCCCGCCCTGGCTCATTACGTAAACGGCGGGCAGGCGCAGGTGCGCGGGCGACGCCGGCGGATGGCGTGCAGTACGGCTGCGACTGGTCGCCGTTTCCCAGGTTCCGCGCCCCCGCCACCGCCACCGCTGACCGCACTCGCTGTCGGCCACGTGTTTCTGCTGCAGCCGGCTCAAACCACTGCGAGGTGGACTCTCGCTTCCGTGGTCTCCGCGCTTCGACTCGAACACTTCCCTCACGTCACTGTTCAGGAAGGGTGCATCCTGCTTCTCCGCGTAATGCACTGTCGCTGAGCGTTTCACCGACTGCTCCTGGGATTTAATTTTGCGTTGTCTGCTCATTAACAACAGAAATAAACGTCCAATAACGACACTGGTTTCTGTTTTGAAGTCTGTTACTAACTTATTTGATTGTACGAAATGAAAACATATTTCCACAAGTAGCACCTAGAAAGCTTCCTACAGTCAGTAAAACTACTACACAACTGGCCATTAAAATTGCTACACCAAGAGAACTGCAGATGATAAACGGGTATTCATTGGACAAATATATTATACTAGAGCTGACATGTGATTACATTTTCACGCAATTTGGGTGCATAGATCCTGAGAAATCAGTACCCAGAACAACCACCTCTGGCCGCAATAACGGCCTTGATACGCCTGGGCATTGAGTCAAACAGAGCTTGGATGGCGTGTACAGGTACAGCTGTCCATGCAGCGTCAACACGATACCACAGTTCATCAAATGGTTCAAATGGCTCTGAGCACTATGGGACTCAACTGCTGAGGTCATTAGTCCCCTATAACTTAGAACTAGTTAAACCTAACTAACCTAAGGACATCACAAACATCCATGCCCGAGGCAGGATTCGAACCTGCGACCGTAGCGGTCTTGCGGTTCCAGACTGCAGCGCCTTTAACCGCACGGCCACTTCGGCCGGCCCACAGTTCATCAAGAGTAGTGACTGGCGTATTGTGACGAGCCAGTTGCTCGGCCACCATTGACCAGACGTTTTCAGTTGGTTAGAGATCTGGAGTATGTGCAGGCCAGGGCAGCAGTCGAACATTTTCTGTATCCAGAAAGGCCCGTACAGGACCTGCAACATGCGGTCGTGCATTATCCTGCTGAAATGTAGGGCTTCGCACAGATCGAATGAAGGGTAGAGCCACGGGTCGCAACACATCTGAAATGTAACGATCACTGTTCAAAGTGCCGTCAATGCGAACAAGAGGTGACCGAGACGTGTAACCAATGGCACCCCATACCATCACGCCAGTATGGCGATGACGAATACACCATTCCAGTGAGTGTTCACCGCGATGTCGCCAAACACGGATGCGACAATCATGATGCTGTAAACAGAACCTGGATTCATCCGAAAAAATGACGTTTTGCAATTCGTGCACCGAGGTTCTTCGTTGAGTACACCATCGCAGGCGCTCCTGTCTGTGATGCAGCGTCAAGGGTAACCGCGGCCATGGTCTCCGAGCTGATAGTCCATGCTTCTGCAAACGTCGTCGAACTTTTCGTGCAGATGGTTGTTGTCTTGCAAACGTCCCCATCTGTTGATTCAGAGATCGAGACGTGGAAGCACGAGCCGTTACAGCCATGCGGTTAAGATGCCTGTCATCTCGACTGCAAGTGATACGAGGCCTTTGGGATGCAGCACGGCGTTCCGTATTACCCTCCTGAACCCAACGCCGTTCAACTGCTGTTTGTGTATGAGAAATCGGTTGGAAACTTTCCTCATGTGAGCACGTTGTTGGTGTCGCCACCGGCGCCAACCTTGTGTGAATGCTCTGAAAAGCTAATCATTTGCATATCACAGCATCTTTTTCCTGTCGGTTAAATTTCGCGTGTGTACCACGTCATCTTCGTGGTGTGGCAATTTTAATGGCCAATAGTGTATTTCTTGTATGCGGGGTGTTTCCGTAAGAGTATGCAATAATTTAAGAAGACATAGAGGATGTTTCACTGAATAATTTGAGGTAGGGAACCTGTGGTCGGAGAAGCCAGCTTAAGAAGGTATGGATGTAAGCTTCTCTACCACTTTGTCTAGCTCTACTGTTTTTCAGCTTACTTGCGACTAATATGCGTACAAGTGTACACGTACAGTGCTGTTTATTTACATGTACATTCCTTATTTCCTACAAGGAAACAAGGAGGACAAGCCTAATTACTAGGAAGTCTACCTGGCCGTCTGAATGGCAAAGTGTGTCAATTGCTAAGGGACCAAACTGCTGAGGTCATCGGTCCCTAGACTTACACATTACTTAAACTAATTTATGCTAAAAACAACACATACACGCCCATGCCCGAGGGAGGACTCGAACCTCCGGTGGGAGGGGCCGCTCAATCCGCGACATGGCGCCTCAAACCGCGCGGCCACTCCGCGCGGCACGTGAATGACTATCAGTACTTGAGGATCGTGCAAAGAGCGAGTTACTGGAGAACGTAGCCTCGGCTCTTCGTGGCAGGATGTTGGTACAACACTTCGGTGCACCACCTCACTTGTGTGGATGTCCCCAGCCACCTCAGTGCTGTATTTCCTGGTCGCTGGATTGGAAGGGGAGGTCCTGTTCCATCGCCTGCGAGGTCACCACACCTGAATCCCCTCGATTATTTCCTGTGGGGATACCTAAAGTCACTTGTGGGTGAGTCCCCAGGGAATACGGAGATGGAACCACTTGCCAGAATTGTAGCTGCCTGTGATGTGATTCGAAACACAACAGGGTTATTTGTGAGGGTGCGTCACAATCTTGTTCGCCGATGTCGTGCTTGCGATGTGGTCGATGGCCGTCAGTTTCAGCACATTTTGTAAGATACTGTACAAATGGTACATTCATCGTGTCAGTGATTGTATTTGCAGTTAACTGTAACTAATGTAAATAAAAAAGTACGCAGTAATGTGATTTTATTCCTATTATGTCCCTAAGCTGTCTTCTCCGATCCCAGGTTCCCTACCTCAAATTGTTTAGTGGAGCGTCCTCTGTGTCCTGTTAAATTTTTGCACGCTCTTACGGGAACACCCTGTATAATCTCAGTTGTGGGGAAATAATAGAGCACAGCATAAAATCTGAGAGTGGTCGGCGATAGCGACAACTGTCCTGGAGAAGCCAATATTGCTCGTTTCGCTATCCAGCTTTCTGGGATCATAAACGTGTAGACATAGCATTTATTCCCTTTTAAATTACTGCAGATGATTATAAAAGCTTTCATTTTAAAAAATCGAGAAACAATACAGTGTTCTACAGGGAGCCGGCCGCGGTGGTCTAGCGGTTCTAGGCGCTCAGTCCGGAACCGTGCGACTGCTACGGTCGCAGGTTCGAATCCTGCCTCGGGCATGGATGTGTGTGATGTCCTTAGGTTAGTTAGGTTTAAGTAGTTCTAAGTTCTAGGGGACTGATGACCACAGATGTTAAGTCCCATAGCGCTCAGAGCCATTTGAACCATTTTTTGAACCATTTTGTTCTATATGTCGTCACGTTTGTATCTTCGACAATAGGAAATAACTTTGTCATTCATTAACAGGAAGAGACTTTTCGGCTAGAGAAAATAACAGATAAAGCGACAGAACACAATGTAATGTTGCATACAGGTTCGTCTGTCACACTTATATCACACTTCTGTCGCTCACGATACCACTTACAGCATTACTTCTTCGCACGTATAATGCACAAGTTAATTGCAACGAAACAACTCCGTTGATCAGTTAATCGATAGATGATTAATTCAGGGATGGATGGATGGATAAATGGCTGTATGCACTTTCCTCTTATTGTCCTGACAAATTTTTCTTCTTCTTCTTCTTCTTCTTCTTCTTCTTCTTCTGTTCGAACGCTTCTCTATTGTAGCCCTCAAGCTAGTTCATCGAATGTGTCTCTTCATCTCTGCGTAAGTAGTGCAGCCTACATCCATTTGAAGCCGCTTACTTTACTCGATCCTTGCTCATTCTACAATTTCACGTTTCACGCTTCCCGTCAGTATTAAATTGACGATTCGTTGAACCCTAAGAGAATGTTCTGTCAACTTATCTCGTATTTTAGTCAGGCTACCCCAATTCCATTCAGCAGCTTCTCATTAGTTATTCAGTATACCCAACCGATCTTCAACATTCTTCCGTAACATGTTTCGAAAAGAACTGTTCTCCTCTTATCTACATTGCCCATCGTCCACATTTCACTTCCGTAGAAGACTACACTCCAGATGAGTACCTTTTTAAAATGACTTTCTAACACAAATTTATTGCATGTTAACAAATTTCTGTTTTTCACAAATGCTATAGCCAGTCTACGCTTCGTATCCCAACTACTTCGGACATCATCAGTTATTTTACTGCCCAAATAGCAAAACTCATCTACTTTTAGTGTGTCTTTTCCTGATCTATTTAACATCGGCTGATTTAATTCGGCTACATTTAATTACCGTTGTTTTACTTTTGCTGACGATCATTTTACATTTTCAAGACTCATCCATCCCGCACAACAATTCTTCCACGTCGTTTGTCGTCTCTGAAAGAATTACAAAATCTTCGGCAAACCTCAACGATATTATTTATTCTCCCGCAACTTGAATTACTATTCGAAATTTCTTCTTCGTACCCTTGACTTCTTGCTTCAGCGTACAGATTAACGTCAGGGAATGGCAGTAGCCCTGTCTCGCTCCTTTCTCAGCTGCTGCTTCCCTTTCGCACCAGTTTATTTAGAAGTTGTAAGTATACTTCCGCTGCCGGTATTTTACCTATAATTGCAGAATCTGAAACAGCATTTCAGTTAACGTGCTATTTGGACGAGTAACAAATGGAAATAAATAATATATATTTTATGAAGGAGATGTTTCTTCACTGTCCCCGTGTGCTACGTGAAACCATTCATGATTTTTTTTAAAAAAAGGGAATAAATATTGACACTACTGGCCATTAAAATTGCTACACCAAGAAGAAATGCAGATAATAAACGGGTATTCATTGGACAAATATATTATACTAGAACTGACATGTGATTACATTTTCACGCAATTTGGGTGCATAGATCCTGAGAAACCAGTACCCAGAACAACCACCTCTGGCCGTAATAATGGCCTTGATATGCCTGGGCATTAAGTTAAACAGAGCTTGGATGGCGTGTACAGGTACAACTGCCCATGCAGCTTCAACTCGATACCACAGCTCATCAAGGGTAGTGACTGGCGTATTGTGACGAGCCAATCGATCGGCCACCATTGACCAGACGTTTTCAATTGGTGAGAGATCTGGAGAATGTGCTGGCCAGGGCAGCAGTCGAACATTTTCTGTATCCAGAAAGGCCCGTACAGGACTTGCAATATGCGGTCCTGCATTATCCTGCTGAAATGTAGGGTTTCGCAGGGATGGAATTAAGGGTAGAGCCACGGGTCGTAACACATCTGAAATGTTACGTCCACTGTTCAAAGTGCCGCTAATGTGAACAAGAGGTGACCGAGACGTGTAACCAATGGCTCCCCATACCATCACTCCGGGTGATACGCCAGTATGGCGATGACGAATACACGCTTCCAATGTGTGTTCACCGCGATGTCGCCAAACACGGATGCGACCATCATGATGCTGTAAACAGAACCTGGATTCATCCGAAAAATTGACGTTTTGCCATTCGTGCACCGAGGTTCGTCGTTGAGTACACCATCGCAGGCGCTCCTGTCTGTGATGCAGCGTCAAGGGTAACCACAGCCACGGTCTCCGAGCTGATAGTCCATGCTGCTGCAAACGTCGTCGAACTGTTCGTGCAGATGGTTGTTGACTTGCAAACGTCGCCATCTGTTGACTCAGGGATCGAGACGTGCCTGCACGATCCGTTACAGCCATGCGGATAAGATGCCTGTCATCTCGACTGCTAATGATAAGAGGCCGTTGGGATCCAGCACGGCGTTGCATATTACCCTCCTGAACCCACCGATTCCATATTCTGCTAACAGTCATTGGATCTCGACCAACGTGAGCAGCAATGTCGCGATAAGATAAACCGCAATCGCGATAGGCTACAATCCGACCTTTATCAAAGTCGGAAACGTGATTGTACACATTTCTCCTCCTTAGAGGAGGCATCACAACAACGTTTCACCAGGCAACGCCGGTCAACTGCTGTTTGTGTATGAGAAATCGGTTGGAAACTTTCCTCATGTCAGCACGTTGTATGTGTCGCCACCGGCGCCAGCCTTGTGTGAATGCTCTGAAAATCTAAGCATCTGCATATCACAGCATCTTCTTCCTGTCGGTTAAATTTCGCGTCTGTAGCACGTCATCTTCGTGGTGTAGCAATTTTAATGGCCAGTAGAGTTTTTTACGCCTTGAATATTTGTAAGGGAAAATACAGAGAGAGAGAGAGAGAGAGAGATTCAAGTTGGAGTACCTTATTTTCTCTTTACGTCCTTGAATTGACGGGAGCCTGTGACCTCCGCGGTAAGCTGAACATTGCTGGTCTTAGCGACTGGAAACATTCCAGCGATTCATAGGCCATGGTCGGGCAGTGTGGACCGCACGAGGAAAGGTGTTTCCACTCCTCCACCGCGTGGTGAGGCACGCCCTCTTGTGTAAGGTGGACTGGCCAGCGGCCGCAGCTCTGAGCCGTTCCGCTTGCCCTCCTCAGAACCGGACCTCTGCAAAACAAGAATCGGCAGCCCAGAGAAGATCAAACACAGGCAAAGAGATAATTACAGGAAACAGTATGTTTGCTGCGGTGTATAGTATAGTTTCGGCTTTAAATTTAATCGATGACTGCATTGTTTCCATGGCAAGCTATTTTTCTCTTTGCGAAAGGCTTTTATGTACTTTTAACCATTAGAATGGCAGCTAGTTTTGTTTTATCGCGAAACAGCGAGGCGAGTTGGGTTGGCAATGGTTAATACAAAGACTTTTTCGCTGTGACGAGAATTTCCACAAAATTTATATTACCGATTTTCTTTCCGGATGTCAAAATATTTTCACTTCCACCTACTTACAAAGAAATGACCGTAGAAATAAAATCAAAGCTTCACGGAAAAGATTATGTGTTCCATTTCCCACGTTCTATGCGAGGGGGCAAAGGTCGAGAATTAACCCGAACGTGGTCCTATGAACCATCTGCCAAACACTTAAATGTGAATTTCCTAGTGGTCTCTTGCGGGTATCTGGAGAACTGTGACTGTTCCGAAATAAAAAAAAAAAATACACCAATCTCTTACGTACATAAGATACGTAACTAGACTGATGTGCAAAACCTGAGGACAAAAATAGCTTTTGCTTGATGTCACTGCCGAGTAACATAAATCATGAAACTCAGACAATACATAGCAAGAACTGCTACAGTACAGTAAAGAAGCTAACTGAAAGAAATACGCAATGAGGCGAACAGAAACGACACTTTTATTCGAAGACGATAATTATACTGAAGCCATCGCGATTCATTATGATCCAATGGACATCACAAAAGGAGGACATTGTTCTTCGTGGCTTACGTGATTACCACGGACACCAGTGCATGGTCTGCGACGTGGTGCTATTCTGGCGACGAGATCAGCTGGATGCTCTTTGGTGCATATAGGCGTGTTGTGTACGTCTTCGCAACGCATTCCACACGTGCTCGAAGGGATTTAAGTAGGAGGATTGGGTAGACCAGTGCTTTCGCCCAACACCCTCTCGTGTTAAGACCACGTACACTTGCGCTGTTCGATGCAGCCGCGCATTTTCACCCACAAAAATGAAGATAGAGCCGAATGAACACCTCAAAAGATTCACACGGAGAAGTAGTACAGTGTCATAATACACGTTGACCAGTGAGTGTGCCGTGTTCAAACATTTGGAGGTCTGCCGGCCGCTGGTGGCCGAGCGGTTCTGGCGCTACAGTCTGGAACCGCGCGACCGCTACGGTCGCAGGTTCGAATCCTGCCTCGGGCATGGATGTGTGTGTTGTCCTTAGGTTAGTTAGGTTTAAGTAGTTGTAAGTTCTAGGGGACTTATGACCTCAGCAGTTGAGTCCCATAGTGATCAGAGCCATTTGGAGGTCTGCGCGCGCATGCCTCATAATGCCCCCTCGCACCATAAGGCGTAGACCAGCATACGATTATGTTCCGGCATTTTCCGGCATTTTGGGGGGACAGCTAGCATTGTCGAACACGATCGTTTTGGTGGTTCAGTTGTGGGGCGGCATGATGTTGCAGACCGCTGATTCTGATAGGGGAGAAGAATTGTCGTTATTCAACTAGGAACTGCGTCAAGATGTGCTTCATAAAATCTAAACGTCCCACTCCAAACCGCACTAGGAGTACGCGTGTGTAACACACTGATAATCTTTCTTGATCCGACCACGGAAGAACAGTCCGAGATATACCTAGTTACAGGCCTCAGTGTTAATACACAGGAGGCGGCAAAAAGTTTACGTTCGAAGGCCACACTTGCCCTTGTCTACATGTCTGTATTTATATACCCCCATACGAGTAGCGCTAGATTCCACAAACACACCAGCAACGCCCTCGATCGGAAACCTTTTGATCGCCTCTTATAATTTAATTATCCCGATTACCATTCGATCTGTACATGGACGTTGTCTAGTTTCCACACTGTAGAGACTTTTGAAACTTAGGCGCCTCAGACTGCCCCGCCAACCGACTTCTTCTCTCAGTAAAGCTGTGCCATAAACTTCTTTTCCCTACAGCCACATTCTGTTGTTGAGAACGCGTTGCGAATCGTGTATGGGCCAGCGCTGTCCCCCGCTGTCAGAAGTGTTTTCTCGCCGCCCAGGTCACGGCAGCCTGCTAAGCGCCAGAGCACACTCTGCCGTGAATCACACTCTGGTCGCGGGACGTCGCCTGTCACGTCGGCCTGGGAACCTCTGCGTACCCCACGGCCGCGAGTAAACAGTTCTAAACGTGCGAGCTGCTGTGGCACGGCGACGCGAATCGAATTATCTTAAGAGGTGTGCGCCCCCCGGTAGCAGAGTGGTAAGCGCGACAGAATGTCGATCGTGAGGGCCCGGGTTCGACTCCCGGCTGGGTCGGAGATTTTCTCCGCTCAGGGGCTGGGTGTTGTGTTGTCCTAATCATCATCATTTCACCGCCATCGACGCACATGTCTCCGGAGTGGCGTCACGTCGAAAGACTAGCACCCGGCGAACGGTCTACATGACGGGAGACCCTAGTCCCATGATATTTACATTTACATCTCAAGAGTGCACAGGGTACTCACAACTGCCCGGTACTCTTAGTGCCTTGACCTTTACAACTTCACCAACATTTGACAAACGAAACAAACGTTAATACACTCGTCATTTAAGACCACTAAGCGTATAGATAACCATACCACCAACAGGTAGATTTCATTCTCTTTGGATCTGGGCTTCCCTTTGTGTCGTTCGTGGGTGACATGTTTTTGACAGACACACTAATCAGTACTTACTTTTCACATTTTCATTTCGTACACAAGCATCGATGTAGCGACATATTCAGTCAGTTCGGAATGGTAGTTGCAGCCACCTACCATCTCATCAACTTTTCGGTTGTTTGAGAGTACTAATTGTAATGAGAAATAATGTCACAAAACATCTCTAACAAATTTAACATTAAAATAGAAAGTTGTGACATACAAAACTGTAACATTATCGGAATTTACCGACGGAAAACAGTAAAGTAGTTTCAAAAGCATATCAGAGTTGCTCCTCTTTGACAACACCTCTGACGTAGATGAATCACTGTACGTAGATATCCAATCAACTGTAAACTTGTAAACGGCAATTATGTTGTCACATTACGCACTTCAGAAATATGTGCGATTCCTGAATCTTTATTACTCGTGTCTTAACGTGTGGCGTCTGTTCTTTCGGACATCTCTTTCAGACTGAGTGAGAAGTTTCTTGTGACATATCTTGGATAACTTAAGTATATATCAAATGCCTTATTCACTTATCTGTTGAATTCCTTCCAGATAGGTTCCGTCAACATGAAGATAATACCGATAAAATGTTCTACGCCAACATGTACATCGATTCTCCGCAAATCGTCGAACGGTCATGGCTGATGGTACCCTGTACCACTACTAGTCATTTCCTTTCCTGCTCCATTCGCAAATATAACGAGGAAAAAGCTACTGACTATATTACTCCGGAGGAGCACTGATTTGCCGTATCTTATTTTCGTGGTCCTTACGCGCAATGTATGCTGTAGGCAACAGAATCATTCTGCAGTCGGCTTCAAATGCTAGTTCTCTAAATTTTCTCAATAGTGTTCCTCGAACATAACGTCGCCTTCCCTCCAGGAACACCCATTTGAGTTTCCGAAGCATCTCCGTAACACTTGCTTGTTGCTCGAACCTACCAGTAACAAATATAGCTGTCAGCCTCTAGAATATTTCTTAATCCGACCTGGTACGGATCCCAAAGATTCGAGCAGTACTCAAGAACAGGTCGCACTAACGCCCTATATGCGGTCTCTCAGAATTCTCCTAATAAACCGAATTCGACCATTCGTCTTTCCTACCAGAATCATCGCATCCTCGTTCCATTTCATATCGCTTTGCAACATTACGTCCAGATATTTAAACGACTCGACGGTGTCAAGCAGGACACTAGTAATACTGTATCCGAACATAACAGGTTTGTTCTTCCTAATCATCCCCACATTTACGGCTAGCTGTCATTCATCACAGCAACTAGAAATTTTGTATAAGTCATCTTGTACTTTCCTATAGTCACTCACCTTCGACACCTTAATGTACACCTCGGCGTGTATATATATATATATATATATATATATATATATATATATATATATATATATATATATATATATAGAGAGAGAGAGAGAGAGAGAGAGAGAGAGAGAGAGAGAGAGAGAGAGAGAGAGAGAGAGAGAGGACAACAGTGGTCCTATCACACTTCCCTGGGTCACTCCTGACGATACCCTTGTCTCTGACGAACATTAGCCGCCGAGGACAACATACAGGGTTCTTCGAGCTACTCACATACCTGTGAACTTATTCCATATGATGCTTGTACCTTCAATAACAGCCTGCAGTGGGGCACCCTGTCAAATGGTTTCCGGAAATCTAGAAATATGTACTCAGCCTGTCGCTCTTTGTCCATAGTTGGCAGTAGGGTATCTTGTGAGAAAAGGACAGGCTGAGATGCTTCCTAAAACCATGCTGATTCGTGGATATAAGCTTCTCGGTCTCAAGAAAATTTATTATATTAGAACTGAGAATATGTTTAAGGATTCTGCAGCAAGCCGAAGTTAGAGACATTGGCCTGTAATTTTGCAGATCCGTTCTTTTGCCCTCCATTATACATAGGAGTCATCTGCACTTTTTTCCAGTAGTTTGGGACTTAGTACTGGGCTAGAGGTTCACGATAAATACAAACTAAGTATGGGGCCAATGCCGTACTCTTTGAAAAACCGAATTGGGATTCCATCTGGATCTTGAGACTTAATTGTTTTCAACTCCTTCAATTGTTCCTCTACGCCAGGAATGCTTCTTAATATGCCGTTCATACGGGAGACCGTTCGATAGTCAAAGTACGATATACACTCCTGGAAATGGAAAAAAGAACACATTGACACCGGTGTGTCAGACCCACCATACTTGCTCCGGACACTGCGAGAGGGCTGTACAAGCAATGATCACACGCACGGCACAGCGGACACACCAGGAACCGCGGTGTTGGCCGTCGAATGGCGCTAGCTGCGCAGCATTTGTGCACCGCCGCCGTCAGTGTCAGCCAGTTTGCCGTGGCATACGGAGCTCCATCGCAGTCTTTAACACTGGTAGCATGCCGCGACAGCGTGGACGTGAACCGTATGTGCAGTTGACGGACTTTGAGCGAGGGCGTATAGTGGGCATGCGGGAGGCCCGGTGGACGTACCGCCGAATTGCTCAACACGTGGGGCGTGAGGTCTCCACAGTACATCGATGTTGTCGCCAGTGGTCGGCGGAAGGTGCACGTGCCCGTCGACCTGGGACCGGACCGCAGCGACGCACGGATGCACGCCAAGACCGTAGGATCCTACGCAGTGCCGTAGGGGACCGCACCGCCACTTCCCAGCAAATTAGGGACACTGTTGCTCCTGGGGTATCGGCGAGGACCATTCGCAACCGTCTCCATGAAGCTGGGCTACGGTCCTGCACACCGTTAGGCCGTCTTCCGCTCACGCCCCAACATCGTGCAGCCCGCCTCCAGTGGTGTCGCGACAGGCGTGAATGGAGGGACGAATGGAGACGTGTCGTCTTCAGCGATGAGAGTCGCTTCTGCCTTGGTGCCAATGATGGTCGTATGCGTATTTGGCGCCGTGCAGGTGAGCGCCACAATCAGGACTGCATACGACCGAGGCACACAGGGCCAACACCCGGCATCATGGTGTGGGGAGCGACCTCCTACACTGGCCGTACACCACTGGTGATCGTCGAGGGGACACTGAATAGTGCACGGTACATCCAAACCGTCATCGAACCCATCGTTCTACCATTCCTAGACCGGCAAGGGAACTTGCTGTTCCAACAGGACAATGCACGTCCGCATGTATCCCGTGCCACCCAACGTGCTCTAGAAGGTGTAAGTCAACTACCCTGGCCAGCAAGATCTCCGGATCTGTCTCCCATTGAGCATGTTTGGGACTGGATGAAGCGTCGTCTCACGCGGTCTGCACGTCCAGCACGAACGCTGGTCCAACTGAGGCGCCAGGTGGAAATGGCATGGCAAGCCGTTCCACAGGACTGCATCCAGCATCTCTACGATCGTCTCCATGGGAGAATAGCAGCCTGCATTGCTGCGAAAGGTGGATATACACTGTACTAGTGCCGACATTGTGCATGCTCTGTTGCCTGTGTCTATGTGCCTGTGGTTCTGTCAGTGTGATCATGTGATGTATCTGACCCCAGGAATGTGTCAATAAAGTTTCCCCTTCCTGGGACAATGAATTCACGGTGTTCTTATTTCAATTTCCAGGAGTGTATTTGTATGATTCTCCAGCGTGAACGATTTCATGAACGTAAAATTTAAATATTCGACTTTCGTTCTGCTATTTTCAACTGCCACACCAGACTGGTCAACATATGACTGAATGGAAGCCTTAGACCCAACACTATGGTTTAGTCAAAGGAAATTTAGCAGTAACTGTATAAGCAAAACTGTGAAACATCTTACATTCCACAGAAACGGCTTAGGTGATGTAATTTTCGCATTATTTCGGAGTATTATACATCATAAAATTTTTTGAACTACTAGAACTTAACACACAATGCTAGAATGTTGTCTTAATTATGTTCTGCAACTTTTCCATAAACCATTCGTTCTTCTGGAATGAGTGAATTTTGAGTCAGCGAAACACACAAGTCTTTTATTGTCGTTGGTAAAGACTGTCATAGTTCAGAAGGCCACATCTTCACACACATCACTTCATGTTTTAGGTGCAGACTAAAAAGCTATTGCATGGCCTAAGTGCATTTATAAATTTAAAACAAGCTATAATCTGTTTGATGATGGCATAGAGATTTGAATGGAGTAATATACTGTGATGTGAAACCTTTTTATTTCGATATTCAGGAGTTACATGAAACCGGGACAACTGTTAGAAAGAGTCGTAAGGTTCGGTATTTAACAGTTTTTCATTTTTGTTGCAAATTATGTGGCGGTGTAAGAACAAAGTTACTTTCAAAATGACGAACAAAGGAATGTAATGGAAACAGCAACGACAAGCGGTAGGACAATAGCAGGACGCTTATTAAGACTTCAGACAATAGTATCCTTGTACTAGAGGGAGCAAAACGTGTGGAGGAAAACGGAGCGGAATAAATAATTCAGGATGAATTGGAGAGAATTTCACTTCATGGAGGACACAGTTTTTTTTTCATCCATACATGTTTCCGCTCTTTGTTATATCTTCAGCGTGTTTTATTTATTACTCTGACCCATATGACGCTATCAGTTAAACTATGCTTGTAATGCGGTTTGTACCATACTTCATACAACTTGCCATGGTTTCTGGTATTGTTGCCTTTACAGGTGCCTTATATTAGTAAGCACACGAATTCGGTTCACTTCAGATGCCTCAACAGTCGCCCATTTATTGCACCACGAAACAAAGAGTATGTTGCTGTCAGCTCATGTGTTATTGTGGCTGTAGGAATCTAGATGTAAGTGCCTTTTTTTTATTTTTTTTTAATCTTGTGGGACTTAACTGCCTAGGTCATCAGTCCCTAAGCTTACACACTACTTAACCTAAACTATCCTAAGGACAAACACACACATCCCTGCCCGAGGGAGGACTCGGACCTCCGCGGGACCAGCCGCAGATGTAAGTGCTACTTTGAAATAAAAAAAAACTGGTACAAAAGGAGAAATCATGGTGGACAACATTCAACATTTTACAAGACAAATGGAGAAGAAATGTTATTCAGAGCCACATTTTTTTCCTTAATTAAATCATAGTGCAACTTGTAATCTGCAACGGCTGTTGCTTGTACGCGGACTGAATGCCCAATGTGCGGGGTGAGAAAACTGTGATTAACACATGTTCCGCTCACCTCTGGCTACCAGCTAGCAGATTTTAGAACACACATTGTTATCGGCACTGCATTAAACACCGTAATGCAGTGATGGCTATCAGCTAACACAACGCGGATTTGTGGAAGTGATAACGACTCAGATAAAATATAGTAGACCATTATCGTTACGGGCGTTCATGGTGCGAGTGGCGTAGGCATCGACCGTCCGTGATCGTCACACCGTTGACCCTTTAGAGGGCTTTAGTCCCTCACACACCACTAGTCTGGAACCGCGCGGCCGCTACGGTCGCAGGTTCGAATCCTGCCTCGGGCATGGATGTATGTGATGTCCTTCGATTGGTTAGGTTTAACTAGTTCTAAGTTCCAGGGGACTGTTGACCTCAGAAGTTCAGTCCCGTAGAGCTCAGGGCCATTTTTTTTCGACCCATGGCTGCAGTTGTGAGGTAACAGACGCGTAAAGTGCACTCACGAAAATTCGTACAGAATTTTCAAGAAAATTTGTCATGCAGATATGAGTACAGTTTGAGCCACCGTGCACTCTGAGCGTAACTCGGTACTTGAGTGGGTAGTATGTCGGAGTACCTGTGTAAAGAGTCGAACTTCAGTCGTTTTACGGATATTTTTTTTCTGACATTTCCACTTTTTCGATCTCTGATAATGATTTGTTAATGTCGACGTTGCTAAGTTGCTCTGTGGCTATGAGTCGACGTTAGACTGACTGCTCTCTTTATCTGTTCGTGTCAGTCAGTTCAGAGGTCTGGAAGCTAGGCCATAACGCGTCTAAAGGGACGTTGTTTAATGAAACACAGTTGTGTTCGGACCTTCGGGTTGGTGGCAGAATTACGTAATACTCTGAGATACACACACGTACATGTACGCACGGACGTACGTGAACACACCCAAAATTCCGGAAGGCTTGTATTTCGAAACTGGAAAGTGAAATATTGATTTGCCCATACGAGGAAGCAAGAGCAGGTTGTTGATTAGCGGAGAACGGATGAGATACCTCTGTTATTTAAAAGTAAAGGACAGTAGTTCATTCATCGTCGCGACGGTTGGTTTGAATACCATTCTTTACTAAGTATTGCTTGTTGTACTACTTAAAAATTTCACATTGTCCTAGACTGGGGATACCTTTTCATTTGGGTTACCCGCCAGCTTATTGAAAGTTACTGGGTGACATAGAATGTAGAAGAGTAAACCACAGCCTCAGTGTTGATAAAACAGGTGTGTCGCCAGAGCGTTCACTGGGCCTGTCGTACGTTAAAATCGTTAATCCTATCCCGGCACGCGTTGCGAATGGTCAGTTTTAGTAAATGTGGTAAGTACTGGATGAATCCAATGGTGATCGTCCTACGATAGATCAAAATTGGTCACGAGGTACTCTTCGTCTTCTTCACACAAGATCTGGGAGGCTAGTACGGACGTACTTCCGAGATACAGGATTAGTGACTTGCCTAGTTTCTTTACACTCGTAGTGGGTTTGTTGCAGAACCGATTCCTGTGTGTTTGGATACGCGCTACGCTCGAACGCCTTCCACTTCCCACGCGCCGTCGGAGCAGCTGGTATTTATCTCTCGAGTTTATTTGCGATAACGTCTCCCTGTGATAACGAGGCACTGACGCATTAGACGTTCGCCTGCTCGCTCGCCCGATGAGCTGCAGTTTTCAGCAAATATCCAGATCGCAAGGTGTCTACTATAGTTCTGTCGATGAACAGAATTCTGTAAAACACCAGTGCGACTGGCGACTGTGCTGGCTGCAACGCCGCCTTCAGTATAGAATGGATGGAGGGTGGGGGCATTTCCAGTGAAGGCTCATGCCGTTCTGCACGGAGAGCCACAAGTAGCGAGTCTGGAGCTTCTCCAGGTGGTGAAAGCCAGCGTGGCGTCCTGGGAACAGTTCCTGCACTGGTCACAGGATACGGACAGTGGCCAACGGCAGAGCCTAACAGCTGTCGAAACACGTGGCCTGTTCTAGCCCGCTACAGTATCGCGTGACCGGAAGCCCGTCTTCTGTCTCTACAGTCGCCACAACTCGAGGTTATTCCGGCTCGTTTCGTTAATCTGCCGTCATCGGCCTGCACTCTGTGCACCATACGCTATGGGTGAAAATTCTTAGTGGGTTCATCTACAGGGAGTATACCACTGTTCTTGGAAGCAATACGCGATTGCACCTGTGAAATAGTAGTGTTCGTTGGTCAGTAAAATCTTACTGTCTGTGGACAATCTACCACAGAACGTAGAACTGGATCGATATCACACATTAAGCCTATATATACTGTCATATTTGCATTACAGAGTTTGCGTGCAAATGTAAATCCCGCTCTATTCTTTTATGCAAGTGCTACTATTCCTTTATTACTTAACAACGACCATTGATTAGTTCTAACTGCTTGTAAATGATGAAGGAAAAGCCGTACATGTATCTTGCTTAGGCATATACATTAAACATTCATTCATTTAATTCGTTCCTTTTAAAGCTTCCATTCAAATTTGGAAAATAGTAGGAAGTAACGAGATCAAGAATAAAAATAAAATCGTTACAGATCCACAATAGGGACAAGCAAACAAAAGCAGCTCAGGTTGTTGTTAGGATATTGGCTCTTCTCAGCTTCATCGAGACATGTTCCCAGATGGCTACCGTTGCGATTCCACGACGACTTACAACTTTTGAATCACAAGCGATTCAAGACACCTTGGAACCAATGTTAATTTGCAATTTTGGCTGTTACTGATTCAGATATTGGTACACGTGCCTAGTTTGGGTGCTTAGTGTAAAACACTAAGCTCGGTGGCTTCCTCGGCACGTACTACGAGCTGTTTGAGGTTAGGTATTCCCAGCCAGAAACCCCAGAAGTGAGGCTGGCAGTGTTAGTAAGCAGTATTCCTCATGGTCGCCAGTTAACAACAATAATTTGGTAAACGTTATTGGTGTCAAAAGCTAAGAGGTCACGCATTTAATGGCGTGGTCTTCAATAAAACGTAGAACACCACTAATGTACTAATGCATTAACGTCTAAGGACCGAAAAAAATAAATGAAAAATAATATGAACCGTAATTACACTTTCTTCACCAAGAATTAATGCTCGGGGGTAATGTCAGTAGAACAGTGGTGGCAGTAAATGGTTCAAATGGCTCTGAGCACTATGGGACTTAACATCTGAGGTCATCAGTCCCCTAGAACTTAGAACTACTTAAACCTAACTAACCTAAGGACATCACACACGTCCATGCCCGAGGCAGGATTCGAACCTGCGACCGTAGCGGTCGCGCGGTTCCAGACTAAAGCGCCTAGAACCGCTCGGCCACAGCGGCCGGCGGTGGCAGTAAATATTATTGATAAGACATCCTCCACCCTGTAAAGAGGATATATAAAATGGTTCAAATGGCTCTGTGGACTATGGGACTTAACATCTGTGGTCATCAGTCCCCTAGAACTTAGAACTACTTAAACCTAACTAACCTAAGGACATCACACACATCCATGGCCGAGGCAGGATTCGAACCTGCGACCGTAGCAGTCGCGCGGTTCCGGACTGAGCGCCTAGAACCGCTAGACCAGCTCGGCCGGCCGAGGATATATAAAAATTAGTTCATTCAGTCATTGCTTTATAGTAGCACTTTGGAGTTAGTACCATTGCGTGACAGAACTGCTTTAATTATCACTGTCACTTTGATATTCATAGGGAAAAAATTCTTTGTCGTGGTTTTCTATACAAATCTAGATACAAGAGAATTTCGAGATCTTATGAAGGTTCAAATATCGTTGAGCATTTCGAAATTTTTCTTAAAATTTGTCCATGATATATTCTACACGTATTGCTCGTTAAAAGATTGTTGACCACTGTAGAACCTAAAACTATAGGGGTAATCTTTTTATGTGGTGGTAGACGTTCAGGTTTGATAAATATTGAAACATTGGCTTCAGATGCCGTCATATAATATACGAGGCCTATTCGGAAAGTAAAGTGCGAGCGATCGCAAAATCATGTGAAATTCAAAAATGTTTTATTTGCAACAGTGAACTACATCTTCCAGCTACTTCTGTACATAGTCGCCGCAACGATTTAGACATGTGTCGTAGCGTTGTACCAACTTTCCAATACCCTCGTCATAGAAGGCAGCAGCCTGTGCTTCCTGACAATTCTCTATGCCGTCTACAGCTCGATGTCTGTGCCAGCATATTGTCTTCATAGCTAGCGGTTCATGTAAGCAGAGATGAGAGTGTCAGTTACGGGCTCTATTGTTGATGATCAAACACTTCCCAAAGAAAACTCTGCAGGAGCGTATTCATTGTTCCTGCAGAGTGCGGTCGACTGTTGACACGTAGAAGGAAACGCATGGCAGCTAAGTTATGTGGGCTGCATGACATCAGGCGAAATCTCCCACCAGGCCCTCGTACCTGGCGGGAGACGCTATTGCTCTAAGCATGTTTACGAGCTCACTGTGTGCTCGGAACTGAAGAGAGCGACAGGCATACTAGACTCACTGCCCATCGTTTCAGTGCAGAGCTTCATCGGATATTCACTGTGGTTTCCATTTCGCACACCATCGGACTTTACTTTCCGAACAACCCTCGTAATAAGCAATAGTTCACCCACAGGTGTGGAACGTGTACGCCACATTAGTGGAGTTCTTCAAAATAGGAGAGAGATCAGATTCTCCGCTATCGGGTAGACAGCGTGTCATACACTTCTGTGATTCTGTGCCTTGTAGCGCAACGTCTAGCTACGAAACCGTGAAAGCGTGCCGCCAGATGAGATTCTAATTGGATCGCAGTGTGTGGAAAACAAGGACATGCACGACTTGTGCCATCGTGACAATCATTCTGCTGTCAAGTACCACATTAATTAACATCATCTTGCCGATATTCCGTCAACTATTAACGTTATTTTTTCGATTTTTAAGTCTTGGCCCCAGAGAACAAGTTAAGACATGGGCCTACCCAGCCCATAATAAGAGAACAGATTAGTTACAAAGCTACTTGGAACTTCCTACTTCTAAACATAAATTTAACGGATGCTTCATAGTCTGCAGTGATGTAATTTGGTTTTAAAATTTGGTGAGTTGTGTTACAACATTGCACCCTACTGCACATTCTTACTTTAATCGGTGTGCCGGCCGCGGTGGTCTTGCGGTTCTAGGCGCGCAGTCCGGAACCGTGCGACTGCTACGGTCGCAGGTTCGAATCCTGCCTCGGGCATGGATGTGTGTGATGTCCTTAGGTTAGTTAGGTTTAAGTAGTTCTAAGTTCTAGGGGACTTATGACCACAGCAGTTGAGTCCCATAGTGCTCAGAGCCATTTGAACCATTTTTTTTAATCGGTGTCATCAGCCGTCGTCTCTGTCTTCGTGTCGAGCTAGTTTCGTGACATAACACGCGGTAAACAGCTAACAGCTGTCGGAAGATATGCCGCACGCGTTAGCAGAGGCCTCTCAGTTGCACGCACAGAATTCTAAATTTGGGTGTTTGCTGTAACCTACTATCACCGTAGCGCTGGCAAGGTGAAGTCATGGACAGTGGTTTTTCGTTGCTAATTGGTGCTAGAAATGTTCGCAGATTTTTGAAATGCGTCCATTGGTGCGGTATTCAGACACTACGCGCATTTACGCGAGAAGAAATTTGACACACTGCAGTAAGAAACATCATATTTCTGGATTCTTCCTTCGCTGCTTGGAGCACTATTTCATATTTATTTTATGGTTAAAAACAAACTAAGAGTGTTTTAGAGTACCAGTTTTGTTCCGTATTAGAGTGTATGTGTGAGATAGTAAATATCACGTTGAAAGATGATGAATTGCTGGTGACAGCTTTGGAAAAAGACATTACTGTCGAATGGTATGTTGCAAAAATTGTCACAGAAGAAATTTGTAGCGTTGCGGTGAGACAACAGAAAACAAAGCATTGGACAGATGGAGAAGGAAGTGTAGGAGTTGAGAGACCAATTTTATTATTGGATAATATAAATAAATTAGAACAAGACAGAAGAGCGGAAGAGACATGCGTGTGGTTAAGCAGCAGATTTAATAACCCGGAATACTGAGAAAGCTCACAATAAAACAAATACAGAACAGTGAGTCTAAGTACAGTGCTCCGCAGACCGTAGGAAGTGGGGAAGTGGTTAAGAGAACTGGGTAATTTTTTTAGGGTGTTAGAGGGTCCCAGGTAGACAGTCATACGTCAGCTATACCCATATTAATAGAATCTGGCTGAAGGAGGTCTAACTATTAACCATAGAAAGACAAGTAATTATATGTTTTCAGACTAGAGCAAAACCTTGTATTTCCATGATGACCATAATGCCTTCGTGGCGGTTGCTACTCGTCATGCCCTTCTCTTCAACGACGGCAGTCAGTTGTTACCTAACAACAGTTCTGTAGGTCGCAATAGATTAACAAGATAAACATCCACAGTTTGCGTTTTCATAGGCACGTCCTGTTTTTTGGGGTGCAGAACTAAATCTGTAAAGAGACATTTAGGATCGCTTTATTTCTTACATTTATTCCGAAATATTACTTAAGAAAAGAATTTGTTACCAGCTGCTTTTTTTATGTACATAACAATGAGGTAATCAGAATTTAGTTCCTTTTTTATGTTCATATTCCACAGCATCGCCAAATGGTACTTCTGTGGTTTACATTTACATTAAAACTAATTTTTCTGCTTAAATCTGCGTGTCTGTTTTTGTCTCTGACACTCTCCACCATGGAGACCACCAACCGTCCCTATTTGTAGTTATATGACATATAATTACAATAATATAACTGTACTTATAAGGAAAGACAGAAACGTTGATTTTTTAAACTCAGTCTGGAATTTGCTCGAAGTGGAGGGGCATTTTGGAGTCTGTGGGCGCCAACAACCATGCGTTTTCGGCCACAGAGAATTCTCACAGTGGACTACTTCCGGGACCTCGGCAATTAGCGAAAAATTACTACCCATACGCACCTGAATTTAAACATGTTCGCTACGTGGTGTTTGGGATTTGTATTGAAGCAGTGGTGTGAACTGGCACACGAAACGACAAGAAAACAGTTAACATGAATCAAGTACAGAAACACCGATAGATTAGCAATAACAATTTAGAAATGAAATGTTGCAACGTATACGTAACTCCGATGCTAATTTATAATATTACTTGAAAATACAGCTCTTCGGTTGCACAGGTAAAAAAATTTTCAACTTTACCTAGGTTTCAACTGCTCTAAGGCAGCCTTCATCAGAAGTAAAACATTTTTACATTACATGGAGTAAATAGTTATGAAATGGTTTAGAGCAACAGTGCTCACGTTAAAGATAAAAATATATTTGTACATTATAAAATTTTCTTAGGAATGCACAACTTGATTAAGACGCGCCGCTAAGGGTCGCGTGTGCGGCCGGCACTGTAAGCAGCATCAGACTGCTCATGATGTATGTAATTTGCTTAGTAGAAATGTAGTTCGCCCTGAAAATGTCAATTATAACAAAAAATTAATCAACTCTCTTAATGTTAAACTTAGAGATAATGATGCTCTCATAACAAAATCAGATAAAGGTAATTCTCTTATTATTGCTACAAAAGATGAATATGTAGCAAAAACTTTAGAATTTTTTGACGAAAAAAATATTTCTGAGCTACAGGTAGATGATCCTACCCTAATTTTACAAAAAGAAATTAGATCCGCGGTCAATGATGCAAATTACTTACTTAAGCCATTCCAGAAAAAAACATGAACCCCCAGCCGCCTAAGCTTCGGTCCCAGTTTAAGGCCCACAAAATACATCACCCTATTCGGCCTATTTCTAATAGTATGAACAGCGCTTACCACGATCTAACAAAATTCCTTCATGATAAATTAAAAGGGTTTTATGTTTTTCGAAATAATTACTCTATAGCTAACAGTCAGAGCCTTATCAACAAAATAAAAGACATACACTGCGACGAAAACACAAAGATGTTCTCATTTGATATCAAAAACCTTTATACCAATGTGCCTGTACTAACGACTTTAGATATTATAGAGAATAACTTACGTTTGTTCAAAAAAGAACTCTCTGATGAACAGATCACTGATTTCATTAACCTAATGCAGATCGTAACAAAGTACAATTACCACCAACATGACGGTCTTGCTATGGGCAATCCATCCTAGCAGACATTTTTATCAACTCTCTAGAAGAGATATTTTTCAAAAATTTTTCCACAACCACCTTAGGAATTGTTTCGTATTCTAGGTACGTCGATGACATTTTAATCGTCTATAACGGAACGAACGATGGAATTAACCACCTGTTCGAGATCTTCAACAAACTACATGAAAAAATCACCTTCACATGTGAACTTGAAAACAGCTCCCGTCAGTAAATTAATTAGACTTAACTCTGGCAATAGTGAATGACAAAATCTCTTTCAATATTTTTCGTAAGGATTCTTTTTATGACCAAATTGTGCCAGCCTGTTCCACACACCCACGATCTCACAAAAAAGCATTTTTTCACTCTGCTGTTCATAGAGCAGTCTCTACCCCTTTGTCCTCTGAAAATTTAAAAACCGAATTGAATCTAATTAAAACCATTGCAGTTAATAATGGTTACGAACCAAATATAGTAGATGATGTCTTCAGACAGAAAACCAATAACAGAATTACCAAGCTTGGGACCACTATGAACGAGCCTAGCGATTTGAAGAAATACTTCTCTTTACCGTATGTAGGGCCAATAACCTACAGATTGTAACGTCTCCTTAAAAATAAATATGACTGTAACATAGTTTTCTCTACCAACAACTCTCTCAAAAATAATCTTATCCATAATTTAAAACCAAGACGGTCGTCTCTGCAAAACTCAGGCGTTTATAAAATCACCTGTGACACTTGCTCAGCTTATTGTATTAAACAGACTGGACGAGCTTTTTCGATTGGATATAAAGAGCATCTATTAGGGAAAAAAGGTACGAACGTACATAATTCGTCATTCACTGACCACCTTCTTATCACAGGACACAAAGCTAAAGATGTTCATGATATTAGTGTTTTACATACGGAAAAGAAAGGCTTCAGACTTGATATTCTTGAACAGTTGGAAATTTTCAAACATTTTTCCCGTAACGACCATTTAATCCTCAATGAGCAATTACAATTACGTGATAAAAATTTCTTTGATGGTGCAAAGCCCTTGCTTAAAACCACTTAACGCGGAATATTGCTATTATGCTTCCCGTACTGTATCCTTAAATATTGTTCTCTCTCTCCCTGTTTTACAGTATATTTTGTTCAACTTTCGATCTGTTACATACTATCTGACATAATGTAATCAGCACATTACGTGCACTGCTGTTTCAATGCTTCTGACAGCTGTTGTCACTGTAAATTACAAGCATTCAATACTAGATGGCGCGATACAAGGTGCTGACTTGCTAACATCGACGGCGCGCGCGCCTCTCAGTCTGATGCTGCTTACAGTGCCGACCGCACACGCGACCCTCAGCGGCGCGTCTTAATCAAGTTGTGCATTCCTAGGAAAATTTTATAATGTACAAATATATTTTTATCTTTAACGTGAGCACGGTTGCCCTAAACCATTTCATAACTATTTATTCCATGTAAGTGTGCTTTCTTTGTCTACTGTACCGTAGCAGTTAGCTATGATGTAATTTTATTACATATGTTTAATTTAATAATTTTTATATTATTCCAACACTCTGTTATAGGTAATGTAAATTTTTTTTTACTTCTGATGAAGGCTGCCTTAGAGCAGTTGAAACCTAGGTAAAGTTGAAAATTTTTTACCTGTGCAACCGAAGAGCTGTATTTTCAAGTAATATTATAAATTTCGTCTACGGTTGCTGCATTATCGGCTATGTTCAAAATTGTAACATTGTCATTTAATTCAGCTGTTATGGAATCTTCTGCACTGACTGGCTATCCTGTCTACTGTCTCATAATATACCATACAGTTTCAAACTTATTATTTGCGTGTATTTCTGTCAGGACGTGCGTTTTTCTGGATATTTAATGACTTTCTTTAAAATGCTAAAGTATTTTTTGTAGTACGCAAGTAATGTCGGTTCTTGACTTATTCTGGCCTCTATATTAATTTCCCCTTCTCCTGTTACACGAAATTGGAATCACATTAGCTATCCTTAGCTTAAATGTTTCTTTCTTTTTTTCTTTAATCGCCCTTCTGGATAGCTTTTTACGAATGCTACTTGACACAAATTTACTATGGAATGTATTGAATTTCACGTGGCATCTCTTTCTATATGTGCCTCTTCACTTACACCCTCCTAACTTATCCCTAAAACATTGAACTTTGCTTTGATAAATAAGTCTCACTGCTTTGTAAGAACGTGCATCAGTTGTTGTATATCTACAACTACATGGATACTCTGCAAATCACATTCAAGTGCCTGGCAGAGGGTTCATCGAACCACCTTCACAATTCTCTATTATTGCAATCTCGCATAGCCCGCGGAAAGAATGAACACCTATATCTTTCCGAACGACCTCTGATTTCCCTTATTTTATCGTGGTGGTAGCTACTCCCTATGTAGGTCGGTGTCAAAAAAATATTTTCGCATTCGGAGGAGAAAGTTGGTGATTGGAATTTCGTGAGATTCCGTCACAACGAAAAACGCATTCTTTTAATGATTTCCATCCCACATCCTGTACCATTTCTGTGACACTCTCTCCCATATTTCGCGATAATACAAAACGTGCTGCCTTTCTGTGAACTTCTTCGATGTACGTCGTCAGTCCTATCTGGTAAGGATCCCACACCGCGCAACAGTATTCTAAAAGAGGACGGACAAGCGTAGTGTAGGCAGTCTCCTTAGTAGGTCTGTTACATTTTCTAACTGTCCTGCCAATAAAATGCAGTTTTTGTGTAAGCCTTCCCCACAACATTTTCTATGTGTTCCTTCAAATTTAAGTTGTTCGTAATTGTAATACCTAGGTATTTAGTTGAATTTATCGCTTTTAGGTTAGACTGATTTATCGTGTAACCGAAGTTTGAGTTCCTATTAGCACTCCTGTGGATGATCTCACACTTCTCGTTATTTAGGGCCAACTGCCACTTTTTGCAACATTCAGATATCTTTTCTAAATCGTTTTGCAGTTTTTTTATCTTCTGATGACTTTATTAGTCGATAAACGACAGAGTCATCTGCAAACAACCGAAGACGGCTGCTCAGATTGGCCCCCAAATCGTTTATATAGATAAGGAACAGCAAAGGGCCTATAACACTACCTTGAGGAACGGCATTTTTTATTTCCATTACTCGTGCCTCACGATCAGGTAATTCATAAGCAATTTGGTGCACATTGTTTTAGCCTGAGCATTACCTACAAAATGTTGTCAATCAGGTTCCTGCTTGACCTTGTCTCCCAGCACAAGAAGTACCTTGAAGGAACGGTTCGCATCCCTTGCAAAATGACGTGCTTACTTTGAGGATTTTTTTATTTTATTTTTTTTTAAATCTTATGTGACCTAACTGGTAAGATCATCAGTCTCTAAACTTACACACTACTTAACCTAAATTATCCTCAGGACAAACACACACACCCATGCCCGAGGGAGGACTCGAAACTGCGCCGGGACGAGCCGGAGGATTTGTTTACACATCACAAAAAGCTCTCGAAGTTCTTCGTGGTTAACATACACGACGTCAAGTGATTGTATGAATGCTTTCTTCACCGGGGACACGGCCAGTTCTTACCGCAGCCTTCGTCCGTCGATGTTGATGGTCGCCACTTGATGAAGTACACTGAAGTAGTGCATGTAGCCAGGCATCTGGATTTGAAATTATCTGATCTCATTAAAGCGATATAACCGAATACTTGGACAACTTCTTAAAGGATACAGGTTATTTCCTTGCTATTATTTCCAATTAGAGCTTTTTCTAAAAAAATCTTTGTCGACGAGACGTGAGACTAGAAATTTTCGTACTTAGCTGTTCGTGCTCAGTGTGGAATCGGTATAGCTAAGTTTGCGACGCGATGAGTTGCCACGAAGAAAAATCTGACGGGCTCTCTGCCGGTGTGGCCGCGGCCAGAGGACAGGCGTGTTTCGGGGTCGCCACCCTCTGTAGCCGGTGGCGTCAGCCTGACCCACATCCTCTCTCTCTCTCTCTCTCTCTCTCTCTCTCTCTCTGCGCATTGTTCTCGTCCCTCTGCCCGAGCTTCCGGTCGGCTCTGCACACCAGCGGTCGTACTCAATAACGGGGGAGGGGGCGGGGCGCACTGGAGCCTTCTGGACCATCTGAGGTAGCTTTCATAGCATCCGTACGATTACCACAACGAGCCCACGTTCCGTCAAGTGCTGTGGAGCCACAGATAGCGCCCGCAGCGGTTCCTCGCCTGCGCGCTGCGCTGCCTCTGGGGCCTTTAAGATAAGCGCACGTTCCCTTTGTGTGGCGCCTCTTACAGTCTAACGAGCGTAAGTGGCGCAGCTCATGGGAAGGTCGTAAACACGGGGCCACAGCGAGGCTGCACACACTGTTCTACGGCTTCGGAAAGAAGATATTCTCGGTACCCGACACTGTCTCAGTTATCACGAGTGAAACACGTTGTGGTACTAAATGTGTCAATCATAAATTAGCGCGACACCTTTTTTTAGTGCATTCTTCAGTTCTTGGGATCGAACGAGGTGGGGGCCGGGGGTAGCACACGGGTGGCGCTTCAAATCCGCGTCCGGCTACTCGCATTTCGGTTTCTCTTGCCTACCTTGCAGTCGCTTTCAGGCTAGTTCCGTAGTGTAAACGCCCCATTTCGCTCCCCACCCCCCTCCCCTACACGAATCTGCGTCCGTGCTCATATTACCTTGTTGTTGATGGGACGTCCTCAGTACCCTGGAAGGAAAACCGTGAGTGGGCAGTTTAATTACTGCCATTCGGAGCATAATTTACTGGCGTGGTTCATTTTATATTTTCGTAGCTTCTGTCAACAGATTGTGTCCTTTTTGAAATAAAAGAATATTATTTCCTACTCTCGCATTCAGCAAAAAACAGTCGTTCGAAGTATTTTCGGCTCCTACTAATTCTTCGCATATAATTTATACTTGTTTCCTCGTGAGAGTTGCCTCCAGATGGGTTTACCAAGGGGTTTAGCAGCGCCGATAGTTAAATCCGTGAAACACCTCATTACTCGGAGGAGAATATACCATCTGCTTTTCGAATAATTCCTATACAACATTCACGACATTAACGTATACGGACTTTGTCGTGGCAAGGTATACTGCTAATACATGGTACTCTGCAGGGTTTCTATACGCAGTTTGAAACCCGTCATGATCAAAATTTTCACTGTGATAGTGTGACTGTAAATACGGTTTCCACTTACCTTCTCCGCCACGTTCGCCTATAAGCCTTCGCACTTATTTGATTCACCATTCGCATCAGTGACAGACGGTGTTATGATAGGTGGTGCAACGATCCAGTCTTGATTCTTTCTTCCTACTGACTCACCAACGATAACAGTCCCGTCTGCTACTCGGGTAATCGCCTCTCTTACCTAACGTCGACCAGCCCAATGTGAACAGCTGACACGCAATCACTCCTTTGCCTCTTATGTGTAATAGCCGGCCAGAGTGACCGAGCGGTTCTAGCCGCTACAGTCTGGAACCGCGCGACCGCTACGGTCGAAGGTTCGAATCCTGCCTCGGGCATCGATGCCTCGGGCATCGATGTGTGTGATGTCCTTAGGTTAGTTAGGTTTAAGTAGTTCTAAGTTCTAGGGGACTGATGACCTCAGAAGTTAAGTCCCATAGTGCTCACAGCCATTTGAACCATTTTATCTGTAATAGCTACATGGAACAACACTATTGAAGATTTTAGTGGCTATACATGTAGCGTGCTATGAATGTAATTTGATACTTTTCAAGGCAGAAAGACAAAAATGCCATTTTTATGCCAAAAGTCAGATGGACCACATTTTTCGCCAGAATACCGAGCAAGATGCGTCGGTAGCCATTCTGTACTCCCTTGCCCGCTTTCTGCAGGCTACATCAGCAGTAACGCAGTCACAGAAGATTTGTAGTATCTTGTTGACATAGAAAATGACCACAGTTCGGAGTACCAAGTCTTAACTGTGCCTGCTTCTCAGATATGTTTACTGTCTACATGAAGCTATTGACATGGGTATCACGTGTGCCGAGGCAGGAAACAATAGGCGAAAAGCAAGGCGCCTGAACAGATAAGTTTCCAGTGACGAGCTTACTTTCTCGCCTTTTAGACTTGGACTTGATGACTGTATTCACGAAAAAGGATGTGTGTGCTCACCTCGGACGTGAGGCTGGTATACCTCGCGAGGTACGCACTGTTCAATTTTAGGTTACTGGCTTCGTTGAAATACCACGGCACCTCCACCGCATGTTCCGTAGCACAAGAGATAAACGCAGGGAACGTCATGCGGTTGATAGATGCATCTACTCAAGTAACATAAAGTGTAATAACCCAGATGATGCAAATTCGTTTTGTTTTTCGAAGCGTGTTTTTTCGCGAGGGAAGGATTTTTCACAGTAACAACTGCCATCCATGACGCAGCTTTTGGGACAATGCTCATTACAGTATGTGTGTAGATTGATAACGTACATGATATGGTCAAGACGACCGGGGGGGGGGGTGAAGTGCGTTACACACATTAACATCCCTGTAATATTTTTCAGTTATTTCCGTTTGACAGGGTTTGGAATGTGCCTTCATCTCGTTATGACAGTGGATTTCTCTCCGTCGGAAGTACACAAAAATCCACTGTAACCTCCTCCTCCTACGGGAAGCCAGGATGCGTTTACCTTAAGGCTTTCTTCTTTCTTGTTGAAGCTATTCCTGTGTTTTTGTATTTCTATAGCTTCTCTGACTAAGCCGGTGTGATAGTGCTCTCTCCATCCAGGACTTCCGTGTCGGCGAATTTTATTACATGGTCGGTCTCACTCAGTGCTTGCTCTGCCACTGCCGATTTCTCCACCCGCCCCAACCTGCAATGTCGCTTATGTTCTGTGATCCTGGTGTCGATTGATCGTCCAGTCCTTCCAACATAAACTTTTCCGCATCTGAATGGTATGCCGTATATACCCGATATTGCAAGTGGGTCTCTTTTCTCCTTTTACGATCTAAGACATTCTTTGATTTTCCTAGTCGGTTTGAGAATCGTCTTTACGCCTTTACGCAATATACGGCCGATTCTGTCCGTCACTCTGAGAATGTATGGTAGAAAGGCCGTATCAGACATTTCTTTTTCTGTTTTCTTACTTCGCCCAGTGGTTGGCTCTGTTACAATTCTAATATAATTTGTAGAGTATCAATTGCTCCTCAGAACACTTTCCAGGTGTTGCATTTCGCAACTGAGGTGATGCCGCTCACATATTCGTCCTGCTCGCGTTACGAGCGTATTAATCATGCCTCTTTTCTGGCTCCGGTTGTGGTTTGATAGTTTGTGCAGGTATGGGTCCGTGTGTGTCGATCTTCGATAGCCGGCCGGGGTGGCCGAGAAGTTCTAGGCGCTACAGTCTGGAACCGCGCGACTGCTACGGTCGCAGGTTCGAATGCTGCCTCGGGCATGGATGTGTGTAATGTCCTTAGTTACGTTTAAGTAGTTCTAAGTTCTGGGGGACTGATGACCTGAGAACTTAAGTCCCATAGTGCTCATTAGACACTGGACTCGCATTCGGGAGGACGACGGTTCAATCCCGCGTCCGGCCACCCTGATTTAGGTTTTCCGTGATTTCCCTAAATCGCTCCAGGCAAATGCCGGGATGGTTCCTTTCAAAGGGCACGGCCGACTTCCTTCCCTAATCCGATGAGACCGATGACCTCGCTGTCTGGTCTCCTTCCCCAAACAAACCAACCAACCATAGTGCTCAGAGTCATTTGAAGCATTTTGATCTTCGATGCACGCTGTGTCACAGGTTTTCGTCATCCCTTGTGGCCACCATGGCTCCACACAACGAAAGTATCGTTTACGTATCTATATCACATCTAATGTTTACACGTCGCAAAGTCCAGTGCCTGTGATTCGAAATGTTACATGAAGAAGTTTGCCACCACTGGACTAAGAGGAGTACCCATGGCGACGCCTTCCAGTTGTTCGTAGAAATTGCCATTCCACGTGAAATAGCTAGTGGTGAGACATGCATGGAAGAGCTTTGTGATGTATTGCTGGAAAATGGAACCGATGTTATCCAAAGAGTCACTCAGTGGCACTTTCGTAAAACAGACAATTTCAAAGCTGACCAGGATGTCGTTTGGTGCAAGTATTAGTTTCTTCAGCTTCTCAGTGAAATGTCCTGGGTCCTTTGTGTATGTGTCAATCTTCCCCACGCGCGTCTGGAGCAGAGAGGCCAAGTGTTTTGCCAGTTTATACGTCGGTGGTACGGCTTCTGTGCTGCGCAGGTTTTTCTGTATGTCCGGCGGCAGAGAAAATACCAAGGAGTAGCGATTGCTTGTACAAGCCCGCATATAATCTGTGCATGCCATTAGCACGTGTACGTCGGTTTGCTCGCACGAGCTTCCATAACGAAGTCGATCAAACATCGGACACGTAGAACAGCACGAATGACTGTCCAGAATTATCCTGCGTGCTTGTACAAAGTGCTCGATCGAGCACGCTTGTCAAGCGTACAGTCGTATGTGTGGCCAGGTTAATAGTCTGGAGTCAGTCGCTTGTTACGCCTCGACCACGGCGAGGCTCTCAGTACACACGCAGAGGAGCCGGCAGGTACAGAAAGGCAGCCATAGTGTGCGGCCCCCACCGGCCCCCCGCTCCGGGCAGAGGCGCGCAGTGTGGAGTGGACGCCGGTCGGTCGGTCTGTGGAGCTGGCTTCGCTCTGCCCTCGCCAGGACCCCCTTCCGCCGGCGGTCTAGCGTGACACCGCACACCGCCGTTGCCGTTGACTCGTTCTCGGCAAACGCTCAACTTTCTCACCTGGCGTCGCACACATCGAGCCAGTTAAAGACCGAATAGTGCAACGTTCTATTCACGGTGTAACACTATTCTTCCGTTGATTGGCGACTCCATGGAGTGCTGTGTGCACAACGACCATATATGTTAAATTAAAAGGAAGGTCAACGTTGGCCGTAATATTGATGTTTTATTGATGGCAAAATGGATTTTCAATCATACAGTGATCATCTTCAGTGCTGGAAGTTAAAAATTTCACGTAGCGATCAGTGAATAAAAACAAAAAAACAACAAATACACCTGAGTATAAACCAACTGTTGGAAAGAACAGACCTGTGGTGCACAAATTAAACTCAGACACTGGTATCAAGTCATCAGTAACCAAAACTGAGAAGCGATCACAATAACTGAAGCCGCTGTTTACATTCAGCAGACCTCGGTGTGACAGGGTCTTGGAACGCCCTCTATATGGCGTGTGTCAAGTGAAGACTTAACAATTCTTTATTTGCCAAGAGATTAGCACAAAATACCAACGTGCACTTGCAAATCATTAATTGAATATTTCAATTTTAAAATTGTACATTAAAAAACGCATAGCAAAAAAGACGGGGGGGAAATGCACATCTTGACAACATACGCTGGCGTGTTATTTTCAAACAACTTAAAAAACGTGTCAGAATAAAAATCAACAGGTGAAGTTATATGGTGTCAGATTACAGGACTAGAAAGAACAAAAATATACAAATAACATGACATCAAATATAACAGAATTTGCTATAACACAGTAACCGCCATCTGGCGTAGGGAGTCAGAGGTATACAGTTCTTAATTTACGTAAAATATTAAATTGAAACCAAGAAGTCAAATACATAAATGTAATTATGCAATGTATGTCGCAATATAGCAGGTCAAAATGCCATGAAACTCATGTGTTCTAAAAAAAAAATGTTTAAGGGTGCAGACTAATAATTTTTATCGTATTTAACGACGTGATAAGACATACATCTCATTTATCCCGTTTGGACATGTGAACACTTCATATAAATGAAAAAGTCATCGTAATTATGATAGCAGAATGTTTTAAAAGCACATTGTGAATGCAGAGATCGTTTAGCGCATTCGTGAGTGAAAACTACTGTTACAAATTGCAAAGAATAAATTATATATTGGATGGAGACAAGTGTACGAAATGCGCTAAGTTAGTAGATACCTGCACTATCACAACTGATATTTATATAAAACTTTATCATATGATACAAACAGATGATACAACAGTATAAAAGCTTTGTCCCAAATAAATACATCGCACTCAAGTTATACCCTTTTGCACAAGCACTGGGTCAGAACCCATCATACCTTTACAGTTGATAAAACAGAAATGAAAACTGTCAAGCAAACGGTTTTGGATACTCATATAAAGGAGATAGTTTAAACAGCGGCTTCAGTTATTATTATCATCGCTTCTCAGTTTTGGTTACTGATGACTTGATACCAGTGTCTGAGTTTAATTTGTACACCACAGGTATGTTCTTTCCAACAGTTGGTTTACACTCAGGTGTATTTGCGGTTTTTTGTTTTTATTCACTGATCGCTATGTGAAATATTTAACTTCCAGCACTGAAGATGATCACTGTGTGATTGAAAATCGATTTTGCCATCAATAAAACATCAATATTACGTCCAACGTTGACCTTCCTTTTAATTTATTTATCTTCCGTCTATACTGTAAATTATTGGGTCTACTACGTACAGGACATTTGTCCATTTTCAACTGTGGCGACTGCAAAAGTAAAACTGTGAATCACGCTGCTTCACTGCGTAAAAGATTTTTCCCACAAAACAGCTAAAAAATTCATTTTTTTACAATGTTTTTTAACTGTCATTGTTACATTACCAGTGCACTAAAAGTTTCGAAAATAAGTTTATACATAATTTTTTTCAGGGTATGTCCATTTTTTTCGGTTAACGAAATAAACTGTTAGAATGTAACTCAAATGCTCACAGAAGATATTAAGCCAAGGAGCGTGATTAAATTCAGTGTTTATTTTCACAACTATCACCTCCCACTTCAGTGCACTTTTGAATTCTTTTGACAACAACACCTTAAGGTCCTCTTGAGTTGTCTTGCCATTCTTTTACGTGGCAGCACTATTTATAATCCGAACGGTCAGCACGTCCGTTGTTTACTTTTCCTTTGCACCCTTCGCCTTTCAACCTTTTAAATCCGAAGGGGTAAGGTCTGCGGTCGTCGATGGTCAAGAAACGTGACCATTTCTGTCGATCCATCTTCGGAGGGATGTCTCAGGTTTACATTGTCATCTGAGCATTAGAATGTGCGCGGACTTCGACATGCTGGAAGAACATACCCATCCTTGAAGCCAAAGGAACCACTTCAGTAATGCTGGAAGCTGGTTCTCAAGAACGTCCTGGTAACCAGTCTCTTCGAAACGATGCGGTAACACTACAGGCAAAATCTGATTGTCTGTCATACAACACTACATGTTTACAGGGCACCGTTCTTGAGACTGTCTCCACAAATTAATTTGGGTTATGGTCGGACCACTGATGTGACTTAAGATTGCTGATGATACGGTTATGATTGGAAATGACATAATTAAATGTATGAAGAGGACCACTCGCCGATTTGTAATTAGCCAACGTCTATACCTTCATCTTCTTCTCTAAAGATGCTGATTCAGTTGTAAATGGAAAGGATAGAGGCCGTTCATACGTAATGTCCGCCGTATTCTTGTATGTCGAACACTGATACGTGTAGAAAATCTCCGTGTGCTTGTTGAAGGACTACGGTCGATCGACTGCATAGCGTCCTCTGCTTCATTCACAATCTGTTAATATGCACGTCCAGATGAAGTATGAATCCTGCGCGCTGCAGCAGTCTCACTCAGTTCCGTGAGAACACGAGTAAACGCTCTAGAATCTGTTACTCTGCGGTTAGGAGATCGTCCACCGCATTCTCTACAGTCACGGGTTGCACCGTTTCCATCACAAAACCCTTACTTAAATACAGTATCGGCTTATTCGGTATTTGTAAATAGGCGTAGTATGCTAAGACGACTCAGTAGATTTCATCGTCATCATCGTTGTCGTCGTTTTCCAAGTTTCCCGGGTGTGGTGTAAAAGCGCTCACCATCCCCTTCTGTCTTCATACATCTTCTATTCCAGGACAGCTTCCCATTTGTGTCCTTTCTCCTCCACCTCTGATGTTACAGTCCCTATCCAGCGTTTTCTTGGTCTTCCCCGTGGTCTTCTTCCTACGAGGTACAGTTTGAAGTACTTTTTGGTATGTCTTTGGCTGTTCATTCTCATTTGTGTCCATACCACTGGAGCCTGTGTTTCTTAATGGCGCTGGTCACAGGAACCTCAATACAAGCTACTTTCCTGTTCACCTCATTCCTGATTTTGTCCTTCTAGTTGTCTGCTTGTAGTTCTAAATATTCTCATTTCTGTTGCCTAAATTCTGCTGAGGTCGGTCTTTGTTTAGTAGCGTACATGTTTCTAAACCATATGTAAGGACTATTACGAAATAGGTATGGTACATAGTTGCCTTTGCTTTCCGTGGCATTTTTTCTACCCAGAGAACATTTCTGATTTGACAGTAAAAATTAGATGCTGTCCATGTTCTGCTGAGCATTCCCCGCTTAATGGTGTTGTCTTTCGAGGTCATACTTCCTAGGTACTTGAAATGTGAAACAGTTTCTACTTTGACTCCTTCTACAAATATATTTGAGGTTTTTCTTGGTTGTTGATGGTCATTTCTAGTGCCTTTGTTTTACTTATTTTTAGTCAGAAATTTTTGAATGTGTTGTTCTAATCATTGCTTTCGCCTCTCCCCATACTATCAAAACATCAACAAAAATGAGGGCATTTGGTCCACTGTCTATTTTCTTGATAGATTTTTTGATCTTGACATTACTATTACAAAAGGGCACTTCCTTCTTGGACACCTCTCTTTGTTTCAAACTATTTGCTCGTCCGTTGCCTATCAGGACACAGTTGTAACACTATTTGTATAGCATCTTGACTTTATCTGTTAGGTACTTTCGCTAGGCCTAACACAGAATGCTAGTCAGCAGCTAAGCAAATATACTGCTTTCGAACTTAAACCAAGCCTCGGATGGAATAATGAATAAACGCAATAGAATTGACCAACAAATTACAATCAGAATCGCAATCGAAAAAACTCAATTATGTAAACTGAAGCTCAGCTTGTTCTTCGAAAGAAAAATGGCGACCGATAAATAAATTCATAACAACTTGAATACCAACAAGTGAAACTAAAACGAATCCCTGTAACCAATAACAACTGGACACATCTTACATGAAATGTTTTATTCGAATAACTGTGTACTAACTTTCTAAAATGTTTGTTTTTAAAATTTTGACTGTTCCTCCTTAAAATATAGTGACTTAAGAAAGTAGGTACACATAACAGACCAAGTAACTTGGACGCGCATTGCTCTTGGAGTCGCAGAGGAATATGACACTGTTTTCCAACACACTTATCTAGTTTCTGTTAACGGTCGGAACTTTCTACTAATTGCTCAGTTCCTCATAAATCCGCTCCTTGGTCACGAAGCCTGTAGAGAATCGCTGCGGGAACGTCCTTACCGTCGGAAAATTTGCGATTCCTGCAAACCGGTTCCTCCATTTCCTGGACGTTGTCGTCTGTGATTTGTGGTCCTGCCGGAACGGCATCACTAACGTCTGTGCGGCCTCGCTCAAAAGGTTGGCACAATTTAATTATGGTTGGAAACGAAATTGCATTTGGTCTGTGTACTGTCACGATGAATCCGTGTGAATTTTAGACCCTTTGCCAAAAAGAATCGTACCGCCTCACGTGCTTCACCTTTGGAATATGTTTGCAGTTGGCGCGCCATTTCATCCGCATACTGTGAATCACGTGTCAGCTGTACCGCAGCAGAACTGTGTCTAGAGGACAATTCTGTTGTGCAGTGATCTTAGCGTGGACAAGATAGATAAAGTATCATAATGTGGTAATAAGTTGGTGGAAATGAATGAAAGCGGAAAACAACGTTGCCAGAGGTGTCCCAATCTTCCCAAGAAAATTGGACGTCATACTCCTTGTCAGCGTATCTGTAGCGCCAAATCAAAAAAGGGTTCAAATGGCTCTAAGCACTATGTGACTTAACATCTGAGGTCATCAGTCCCCTAGACTTAGAACTTCTTAAACTTAACTAACCTAAGGATATCACACATCCATGCGCGAGGCAGGATTGAGAACCTGCGACCGTAGCACCGGCGCGGTTCCAGACTGAAGCGCCTAGAACCGCTCGGCCACAGGGGTCGGCAGCGCCAAATCGGGATGGCCCCGCAACATGACGCAGTTGAAGGAACTGGAAAAAGAGAGTGTGAGCTGTTACGGTGAATTGTGGTGATGGTCTTCAAAACAGCATGGCCTGAGACATCAGGATGATTTCACATAGAGAACAATGATTGGGAAACTGGAAGGACAAAGTGTGAGGAGAGTAGCCCAGGAGTTATGTATTGGTATTGTTTCACGTGCATGGGCAGCGTTCCGAACCACAGGCACTGCTGCCCGAAGGAGAGGAGGTAGTCGATCATGGTTCAAATGGCTCTGAGCACTATGCGACTTAACTTCTGAGGTCATCAGTCGCCTAGAACTTAGTACTAATTAATCCTAACTAACCTAAGGACATTACACACATCCATGCCCGAGGCAGGATTCGAACCTGCGACCGTAGCGGTCGCTCGGCTCCAGACTGTAGCGCCTAGAACCGCACGGCCACTCCGGCCGGCAGTCGATCATGGTCAACTACAGTAGGATATGATAGCAATGTTATGCAACAGGCCAGAAAGGACACACGTGAAACAGCGCCTGAAATTGTAACCACATTTATGCGCTTCACAAAGGCACGGCGACAACATGAGAGTTCTTTCCTTTGGCCGACCAGAACGTTTTGTTCTGTTGACACCCTGACATCGGCGGCAACGAACTAGATGTGGGCTGTCGAGCTCTTCTCGGATGAGAGCACATTGAGTCCGAATAGTGATTCTGCACGTACCCTCATATGGAGAGAGGTGGGAATGCGTAATGGACACAGGATCAGTGCCAAACAAGAGTGTTTAGGTGGTCGAGATGTTATGGTGTGGGGAAGCAATGTTGCATGGGAGTGCTGACCTGCAAACTTTGAACACACTACACTCAACGGTCAACGTCATTGTGACACTGTATTCCTTCCCTTGTGCTTCTTTTGCGGGGTGCATTTGGTGCTTTCTTCATTTTCACATTGAACAATGCAGGTGAAGGAGCGTTTGTAACGAGAGGATATTCGGCGAATGGACTGCTCTGCCTGTTCCCCCTGACCTAAATCCCATCGATCGCGTGTGGTTTGCCTTGGGGAGACGTCCACATGCATCAGCTAGCATCTAGCAGTTGTCGACGGCTCGGGCGGGGGAATGGAACGCTCCACCACACCAGCTTCTTACCAGCCTTGTGCTCATCAATGGAGCACGTTGTGCAGAGAATGCTTTCCCGTGCCTGGTGATCACGGACGCTGCTATGAACCATGTACCGTCTTTTGTAATGTACAGGGGACTATCGTAAATTACGGTGACTATGGTATAAGTATTGCCTTTGAATAAGTTCTTTGTACACAAGATCCAAGCTTCATCGGGTCAAGTTACTTGGCAGTGATACAATATGGGAAAGTTACTTTCGTCCGTAAGTCTTGCACACAAGTGCCTTTCCTGAACGCTGTAATTCCTATGACAGTTTCAAACTGTGAACAGAATCGATGTAGCTATTTGTTTAGGTTATAAGCTTTGGCTGACCACCACTTCCTACTCAATGTTGCGATTTATTTTTAAGAATCTTACATTTGGTAGAAGAAGTCACTTGAAAATGGTACGTGGTCTGGACGCTGCACTGCTGAAGAGGGAAAACTTATTTGACCAAAAATTATTTGACCAAGTAACATCCTACACCACGATTTCGTGATTTAATTTACGAAACAGGGGCGCTAGGGGTGGGGAAGCTGGCTTTGGAACCCCTAAAATGAGTAATATTTTTAAGGCATACGAGTGAGTCCGACAGGCAGTCTAATGGCTGTTAACGACCGATTATACACTCCTGGAAATTGAAATAAGAACACCGTGAATTCATTGTCCAAGGAAGGGGAAACTTTATTGACACATTCCTGGGGTCAGATACATCACATGATCACACTGACAGAACCACAGGCACATAGACACAGGCAACAGAGCATGCACAATGTCGGCACTAGTACAGTGTATATCCACCTTTCGCAGCAATGCAGGCTACTATTCTCCCATGGAGACGATCGTAGAGATGCTGGATGTAGTCCTGTGGAACGGCTTGCCATGCCATTTCCACCTGGCGCCTCAGTTGGACCAGCGTTCGTGCTGGACGTGCAGACCGCGTGAGACGACGCTTCATCCAGTCCCAAACATGCTCAATGGGGGACAGATCCGGAGATCTTGCTGGCCAGGGTAGTTGACTTACACCTTCTAGAGCACGTTGGGTGGCACGGGATACATGCGGACGTGCATTGTCCTGTTGGAACAGCAAGTTCCCTTGCCGGTCTAGGAATGGTAGAACGATGGGTTCGATGACGGTTTGGATGTACCGTGCACTATTCAGTGTCTCCTGGACGATCACCAGTGGTGTACGGCCAGTGTACGAGATCGCTCCCCACACCATGATGCCGGGTGTTGGCCCTGTGTGCCTCGGTCGTATGCAGTCCTGATTGTGGCGCTCACCTGCACGGCGCCAAACACGCATACGAGCATCATTGGCACCAAGGCAGAAGCGACTCTCATCGCTGAAGACGACACGTCCCCATTCGTCCCTCCATTCACGCCTGTCGCGACACCACTGGAGGCGGGCTGCACGATGTTGGGGCGTGAGCGGAAGACGGCCTAACGGTGTGCGGGACCGTAGCCCAGCTTCATGGAGACGGTTGCGAATGGTCCTCGCCGATACCCCAGGAGCAACAGTGTCCCTAATTTGCTGGGAAGTGGCGGTGCGGTCCCCTACGGCACTGCGTAGGATCCTACGGTCTTGGCGTGCATCCGTGCGTCGCTGCGGTCCGGTCCCAGGTCGACGGGCACGTGCACCTTCCGCCGACCACTGGCGACAACATCGATGTACTGTGGAGACCTGACGCCCCACGTGTTGAGCAATTCGGCGGTACGTCCACCCGGCCTCCCGCATGCCCACTATACGCCCTCGCTCAAAGTCCGTCAACTGCACATACGGTTCACGTCCACGCTGTCGCGGCATGCTACCAGTGTTAAAGACTGCGATGGAGCTCCGTATGCCACGGCAAACTGGCTGACACTGACGGCGGCGGTGCACAAAGCTGCGCAGCTAGAGCCATTCGACGGCCAACACCGCGGTTCCTGGTGTGTCCGCTGTGCCGTGCGTGTGATCATTGCTTGTACAGCCCTCTCGCAGTGTCCGGAGCAAGTATGGTGGGTCTGACACACCGGTGTCAATGTGTTCTTTTTTCCATTTCCAGGAGTGTATTTCGTAGAAGTCTAAACCGGTCTCGAGCTCGATGTACAAAGCAAAAGGACATTTGTCAATGTATAATACTGTAATGCCTGTGTTATTCTGATTACGATGCAAATTTCCTGTTTTGTATCCCACCTGGTAGGAGGCGCGTGGGTCTGCTGCTGTAAACTGAAGGGTAGGCCGAATGTAGGAAGCTAGGAGCAGCCGGTGAGATAGAACTCTCGGTACTGCAGTGTGAATTTAAATCACCTTTACTTTAGCAAGAAGATGAATGCATAACTTTGCACTGAGGAGCACGTAGGTGCGAAGCCGGATGTCTCAAGCTCTCAGAAGTTACACAGGCTCAATCTGTAGTGGCTCGCTCACTATGAAATACAAACGATGTTGCTTGGTCGTCTGCTCTGAATGAAATGGGCTGAAACTGGACCGGCGCTCGTAGAGCTCCACATTGCCGGCTAGAGGGCGCTGCCGTCTGTGTTGGTGTCGTAGCGCCAACCTACGAACTTGTACCTACGCCGTGGCATCGTAGCTATCGATGCCACACTCTGGACATGAGTGCATGTCCAAAGGAACAGTCAGTGCGGCGACTGCGACCGTTATGAAATACATTTAACGAATTCTTAGCTGCATGCATTCCCAAAGGAATTTTTCATCGTAATCTTAATAACACAGGCGCTGCAATATTGTATTTATCTGGCAATATCGGGTAATCGACTTTGAAGTACAATGTCTGACCTGTACACATAATGGATGTAAGAAAGAGTCCATGTCGTAGACGCACGGTAGACGACATATGGAACTTTGGGTGTGGCGGTGAGTTGTGCACGGATAGCCAAATGGCAATGCGACTGCTGGCGATAGGTGGGAAGTCCAGGTTCGAGTGCCGGTCCGGCACAAATTTTCATTGTCATTCCACTCTACAGCTGATGGTTGTCCTCATTCGCAATTGCGAATTGATTTAATGTATATTTCTCACTGCAGTCAGCCACACCTAGGGTCACCCTTTGCTTCTGGCTCAGAAGCTGCAGCGGCAGGTGGCTCAAGGCGGACTACACCGCCAGCCAGCCAGCCAGACAGAACGGCTGCCCCTGCGGCTGTTCACTCTGCTGCCTGCCTCCTGTAACGGCCGCCATCTGGCCTGGGCGCTCCTTACATCAGTGCGAGCCGCCGACCTCCGTCTGTACACTACGCTCCTGCGCCAACTGCCAGTTGCCCATTAACTCTGTCCAGTCATCCTCCTCCTTGAAGCATCTGTCCCGCCCTGGCAGTCTACCGACGTCGATAATTTTAATTCTGTTGCCAGATACTCTTCCTGTCTTCATCAGTCATCTGCATTGTGGGAGATAAGTTGTGTAAGCCACCTGCCTGTCGCTTGTGTGGGGTCATCGCATTTTCTTTGTATACTGTTATTTAGAGGAAGTACGTTGGTGTTCGTCCAGACGGGTGTGGGAAACAACCTAGAAATCATACTCAGGTGGGTGGCGTACAAGAACAATGGTCCTGACGAGGCAACGGGAAATCGATAGTGATTGCATCACTCCCCAGTTTCAGTCTTGGGCTGTCTGCGGTAAGCTAGCCGAGCACATAGATTACTCAGTAATACGTCACTGTTTTCATTTTCCTCCGGATAAGGCAGATTTGGCAGGAATAACAATGAGCCGCCATTCCTACTCCTTATCCCACGCCCCCCTACTCCCTCCACCCGGCCCCCCTCCACCGCCACCTTACACATGCAGGGAGACATACAGAGAGAGAGAGAGAGATGCCGTGAATGAGAATTGAATTCTTCTCTGGGCTATTACTGAGAGTGAAGAACAGGTAAGGGACATTCCTGGCTGTAGCTGCCCGTGTGCAAAGTTGCACGGTATCATCTTAGAATACTTGACTGCTGAATGAAAATCCCCAATTTGAAAGGACCCTTCGGCATACTCTGTCGCCGTTCACCATGCCCCGCTGGCAGTAAGCAGCTCCTATCCTAGGAAAAGCTCGGCACACAGCTTATATAAGTAAATCGCGTTCCTGGAATTTTGCTCTAACGGTATCAAAGTGAACTCTAACGGCGACACCCGATGATTGTACTGTATTGTATTATATGTTAACCGGGGACCTAGAAACGACGGAGAGGCTCCGTCCCCGCCGCTGCCGCAGTGGTCCACAACCCCACGACGACTACTGCAGTCCACTTCACCCCTCCGCCGCCCCACACCGAACCCAGGGTTATTGTGCGGTTCGCCCCCCCCCCCTCCCAAGGAAGTCTCACACCAGACAAGTGTAACCCCTATGTTTGCGTGGTAGAGTAATGGTGGTGTACGCGTACGTGGAGAACTTGTTTGCGCAGCAATCGCCGACATAGTGTAACTGAGGCGGAATAAGGGGAACCAGCCCGCATTCGCCCAGGCAGATGGAAAACCGCCTAAAAACCATCCCCAAACTGGCCGGTTCACCGGACCTCGACACAAATCCGCCGGGACCAGGCGCTCCTTCCCGCCCGGAAAGCCGTGCGTTAGACCGCACGGCCAACCGGGCGGGCCACCCGGTGATTAGTGTTTGAAGAATGCTCAACTTATCAGTCACGGGCGTAGCAAGCGTACCTTGGAGAGTGCAACGGTCCGCATACCTCTTCCTGTAGCAATGCCCAGTTTACTACTCACTGTCCCCGAAACGTAATTATCCCGAGGATATCAGTCTCTGAGATCCCAGTATTTCGACCAGCTCAATTTTTCATCTACAGAACGGAAATATTTATCGGAAGCTCGTACAACACTGCGTTCGCTTTGCAGCATAATAGTTCTTTTCTTAATACATTTCATGTAGCTGGCCGTTGGAGTGACGATCGATTGGAGTGTGAGAGACTTCGCAGCCAGATTCCTGCAGAGCAGCTACTGGTGCAATAGGGAATGGTCTGGCAAGGCTTTACCAGTTCCAGAATTTGCCTTTCAACCAAGGAAAAGCTCCCGAAAACTTAGGTCAGAACAGGTAGATTTGGAACTCTTTTCAATCTAGTTCTGGGACTATGCATTACATAAAAAAATAAAAATTAAAAATTAAATTGAAATCCTACTGTCTGTATAGTTGCGTATATTGATGTACGTATAAAGTCCATTACTTGTTCGACATGTGGAGAGCGCCTATCCTGTGCCGCTCGTTTTCCCGTGTTTGACCAAGCGGTCCACTTGCATAGTGTTTCCAACAACATAGAGGCACAGTCGCAACTGGAAAAGTACCAGGTGACAGTTTAGGCGCGGCGCGCTGATAACTGAGATTACAGCACACGTGATACGCACTACTGAAGTGATCTGACTGGCATTCGCAAACACACCAGAGACGGAACCACCTGACATCTTGCGTAACCATGGTACAGGACTTATCTTTCACGACTGCCTTGTAAAACAAACATGGCTTAAAGGCGATTTGCTTCAGGTTCCACTCGTTGCAGTTTGTGTCACAAGTCTGATCATTTTCGTACGAAAACCTGTGAACACAAACAGAAAATCTCCATTAACCGGTTATTTGAGGGTCTCTATATAAAAGTATTATTTCATAATTTCATTTTTGTATGTAATCATTCTGTTCCGAACATTTTAATACAATAAAAAAGGCATTCTTCTTACATTAATCCTACGGTTCTGGCATCTCTACCTGAAAGTTAAGTTTTCAACTTCGATGTCCAGGAGCTTACTTAGTACCAGAATTGAGTCTCTTCACCGTGGTCTTGAAACGTACAGCTGCCACAGAAACAGGCACTGTTCGAGGCGGCGGTGACAGCTGAGTGTTGTGAAGGCTGCCTTTCTACTGTAAAGCGCAGCCCGCCGCCTGTGGCGTCGTTTCACTGTACGAGCGGCAGCCAACACTGTCGGCTCGCCCTTCGTGCAGCAGCGACCTGTTTTCCTCGTGACGTCACTGTCGTGACCAGCTACCGTGACGTGACGAGGTGTTTGTTGCATTCAGTCTCCAGACACTCCACTTGCTTTGCGTCTGCGAACTAGAACGAATATCTGACGTACTGGATTCCTCATTGTTTCCATCAAATTCGTGATACGTATGCTTGCCAGTAGCAGGAAACAAAGGCCATTGTGTCGAGCTAAACATCTTACTAAGTAAAGCTGTACCAGAAAGCTATTAAATATGTTTCGTGATTCGAGGTCTGAAAGTGGTTTTTCAGATGCGAAAAAAAAAAAAAAAAAAAAAAAACGCTAGCACTGGGGACTGATACTAGTTTGTAAATTGAAATCGTTTGGCTTCTCCTCGAATGACATAACACAGACGTAAAGCATTTAAATAAAGAATATATATGATACTGCCACGCATGAGCTGTGGACCTTGCCGTTGGTGGGGACGCTTGCGTGCCTCAGCGATACAGATGGACGTACCGTAGGTGCAACCACAACGGAGGGGTATCTGTTGAGAGGCCAGACAAACGTGTGGTTCCTGAAGAGGGGCAGCAGCCTTTTCAGTAGTTGCAAGGGCAACAGTCTGGATGATTGATTGATCTGGCCTTGTAACACTAACCAAAATGGCCTTGCTGTGCTGGTACTGCGAACGGCTGAAAGCAAGGGGAAACTACAGCCGTAATTTTTCCCGAGGGAATGCAGCTTAGCTGTATGGATTGGCTATGGCATGGAAAGCGTTTGTGAAGAAGAGAAATTTGTTAACATCGAGTATAGATTTGAGCTTTCGAAATGTGGTGCTACAGAAGAATACTTAAGATTAAATGGGTTGATCATGTAACTAATGAGGATGTACTGAACAGAATTGGGCAGAAGAGGAATTTGTGGTACAACCTGGCTAAAAGAAGGGATCGGTTGGAAGGACACATTCTGAGGCATCAAGGGATCACCAATTTAGTGTTGGAGGGCAGCGTGGAGGGTAAAAATCGTAGGGTTAGACCAAGAGATGAATAGACCAAGCAGATTCAGAAGGATGTAGATTGTAGTAGTTATTCGGAGATAAAGAAGCTCGCACAAGATAGATTAGCATGGAGAGCTATATTAAATCAGTCTCTCGGCTGTAGACCACAACAACCACCGCAATATGATAATGGTCCATTAGAAGTAGAAGCAAAATAGTCATAAAATACAATAGTTCATTTAAGAAACGCAGGGTCACTAGTTCGACACTCACTGCTAGCTGACGCCTCATTCAGGCTTTCTCCATGTGTTCTGGTCATCGGTGTTACTCCTGCATGCTGGATGTCACAGTGATCTTCTCTTAGATCTTGGAAACAGTTAACACTTCCTTTCTCCTTTAGACTACATGTCGTCCCTCATCAGTTTCCTTTCCATTAGAGTTTCTATTACGTCCGTTCCCTGATCCACTGAGTTGTTATAGTGTCTCTGCAATCAATTTCCAAGGTCCGTTTCTTCGTTGCTAACTAACCAACCCCGTTCACGGATTCCTTTCGCATTTAAATTCTTACTGCCACAGTAAATACTAGAGACACGCTTTTCAGGCTTACTTATTTACGGAAACCAAATTACTCTGACCGTCTCAGCTAGTCAAAGATACTCGACAACTACCGCGTACACAGAAGAATACACTGCTTGGCAATTGTTAAGGGCCGCCCAGGATTAGCCGAGCGGTCTAAGGCGCTGCAGTCGTGGACTGTGCGGCTGATCCCGGCGGAGGTTCGAGTCCTCCCTCGGGCATGGGTGTGTGTGTTTGTCTTTAGGATAATTTAGGTTAAGTAGTGTGTAAGCTTAGGGACTGATGACCTTAGCAGTTAAGTCCCATAAGATTTCACACAGATTTGATTTTTTTTTTTTTTTTTTTTTTTTTTGAATTGTTAAGGAACGACTAACACTTGCTAAGGAACAACTGCCGATTGGTATGGAACAAGTACGCGGACCATCTGTATGCTTTCTTGAATTCATCTAGTACGGTGTCTGATTACTGCGACATTCCGTGCTGTACGGCAACATCTCTGCAAGATGTCATTTCAGTGCTTACGATAGTGGGCTAGCAATTGGACGGCTCGAAAGCTGGTCCAACTGTCGCTAGTGTGGCCATAGTAATAGGTGAGTACAAAAGTGTCATTTCGCTGTTTTGAAAATCCGTGTAAATGCTGTGCAAAAGCATGTCAGTGTTTATAAATGGACCACCACACCGCAAGAGGCTCGTTACGTATGCCTAGTGTGGAAGAGCAACAGACATCTCACTCCCAGACAGATCTCGCATTACGCACAGTGGCCAAACACTGTGCGAGGTACCGTTACAGCACAGCGGTATTGCAGCGAGGTTACTTTGTATCATTTCCATTTGTTTATGGGTGCGGTAAGTCCCGACTTTCCGCTTATGGACGACAGTGCCCGCCCACACACGACCGCTGAGGTGTCGGACACCCTGGACGGTGAAGATATTGAATGTATGGAATGGCCTGCGTACTCCCCGGATCTGAACCCTGTAGGGCATGCCTGGGATGCTTTTGGCAGACGGGTTTCTCAGTTAACACCCCGTCCCCGAACCGTGCAAGATGTGAAGACTACCTTGAGAGATATGTGGGACAATAACCCCCAAGGATTCCTCAACAGCTAGGAACAAAACGTGCATCAGTGCCCCAGGAGGGCATATTTCTTATTGAGAGTGTGATATCGATCTTTATGTTGAGAGTCTAACCTGTGTCAGAGATGAACGTTATTTACGTCTGTTGTCTCGCTTTCCCACATGGTACTATTCTTCGTTATAAATATACCATTCTACCCCTATTACGTATGTACTGTTTTTTATGTCGACGCCTGTGATCATTATTCCTGTCCAACAATCTCTCGGTTCCCTAGAATTTGTCAAGAAGTGTGTGTAAATATCTCAATTGCTTCTATACCTTTATAGTTCATGAAAACGCATACACTTCTGTATGAGATATTCACGTTTCAGTTGAAGTGTAAAGTTTGACCATTAAAACACTAGGCTCCGTAACTGGTACGAGCACACGTGTTGCCAATAAATTCCGCTCGTCAACTTAAAGCGTGTACACATTTTTCCCGCTTAGCGTCGTCTTTTGATTAGCTTGATGCTGCCCTCCGTTTCTTACTTCACTGGCCCAATTTTGTCATCTGTACGTAGGTATTTTAGCCGACATACACCAGTATCTGTTTCTGGTTATTCTTATCTCTGTTTAACCAGTACTATCTTTTTCTCCTCCAGTGGTCCTTCCAGCGCTATTCCCGAATGCCGAAGGAGATGTCCCACCAATGTCCCTGCTTTTGGTGATTGTCTTCCAAGCCCTTAGTTAGCTACTCCTTCTTACACCTCTTCATTTCGCACTAGATCTGTCCACCTGATTTTTATCATTCTTCGATAGTATCACATTCAGAATCCTTTCAGCTTCTCCGTCTCCGGGTTTCCGACGGTCCACGTCTCATTTCCGTACAATGCTGTGCTCCAGACACACGCTTTCAGAAACTTGTACCTCATTTCCATATATACCTGATGCCATTCGAACGTGGTTACTACCAACATCTTCCGTACTTCGACAATCGTGGATATTCTTGCTCCCCAGATTAAATTCTTTTACACCTTGTTCCCGGTTTTGATGACAAGCAAATCGTTACTCCATTTTCCGCACTAAGTATGTTGCCCACACTTCCCTACAAGTCCGCATCTCGTGGTCTAGTGGCTAACGTTGTTACCTCTGGATCACGGGGTCCCGGCTTCGATTCCAGGCCGGATTCGGGATTTTCTCTGACTTGCGACTGGGTGTTTGTGTTGTCCTCATCATTTCATCATCATCATCATTCGTGACAGTGGCTAGAATGGACTGTGAAAAAAATTGGTCTGTGAAAAAAATGGGACTTTTTACGGGCGCTGATGACCGCGTAGTTAAGCGCCCCACAAACCAATCATCATCATCATCATCATCATCATCATCATCACCATCACCACCACCACCACCACCACTTCTCTACAGGTCCAAGTGTTCCATCTACTGGGCCACAAGTGCGGTGTGTTTCAAAAGGTTCTTTCACGTCATTGGTTGCTTCATTGACATAAGTTAAAAAGCCTACTCGCCCTTCTTACGATGATCTTGTCTTTGTTTACGTTCCATTTTTCTTACTCCACTTGGATTTTGTACATTTTGATGTTGTGGATTATTCGTCTGTCTTCGTTTCTAGCTCCAGTATTCTAAGGACTACGAATGTCTTATTCATACTTATTTTGTCGACGGCTTTCTTTAGGACCATAAACGTTAGGAAGGTATCTGTATCCTGCTTCAATCTGCCTCCCATTGTGTAGCACAATGTCAGAATTGGTTCTGTCGTTCCTTTTTCCTTCCTGAAACCTAACTTATCTTCCTCCAGCAGAGCTTCACTTTTTTTTTCCTGCTTGTCTCTGTATTACATTGTTCAGCAATTTACGAGCGTAAATTTATCCGCACGTGCCTTCCTCGGTATTGGGATGGTAAGTTACCCGATTCACATATTTTCAACGGAAATGACCTAGCTCCTTCACCTCCGGTAAATTTCAGCAACACCAAAGATATATAACCGAAAACAACAATGTGGTAATTGAAGGGCCTCCTTGATACAAAACACTTTTGTTGTTTATTTATTCCCCAAACTATTTTCAGCGACAAATATAGCCATCATCAGTGGGTGCTTTAATTGTGAAACTTGCAGAAATAGCATAGTTATAAAGCATTATAACTCCTATTTACTTTTTAAATGTTGTTTTCTGTTATGACTGTCATAATATCTTGTGTACTATACTTTACAGCAGGATTTTAAGATTGTTGTCGCTGTTTGCGGTATATTTTCTCTTGTCTTTTTCTCGGCATACATCATGTTCTCTGCAACTACTGTGAGCGGCTATTAGTAAAAAATACGAAAATGTGAACTTATGTATGTCAGTGTTGTACAGTTCGGATTGCGGTAGTGTTGTGGATACAGTTTTGATGTGTACTAGACTGTTACATAGTTTATCGTGTACTCACATTGCAGTTACTTGCAGTTACTTGCATACACAGAAAAACATAACTTTCGCACTTCGTTCATAATCCAAAACATGACGCCATTTGCGTCAAGGCGGACCTACAGTTCCCATATTGTTGTTATTCTATGCAAACACGGAGCAATGGAAGAGTTCCGACTTCTGCTGACTACTTTGAGCTCATGTCGTTCAGTTTTGAGTCAAATTCAGACTGCGCCATTGGACTACCAATTTATTTTACTCCTCCTGCTCCTCCTCCTCCTCATCCTCCTCCTCTTCCACGATCACATTTGGGGAGACTGCCCCTGCAGACTGGCAATGGCAAGGAAATCGTTTCTGAAGAAGAGAAATTTGTTAACATCGAGTATAGATTTAAGTGTCAGGAAGTCGTTTCTGAAAGTATTTGTATGGAGTGTAGCCATGTATGGAAGTGAAACATGGACGATAACCAGTTTGGACAAGAAGAGAATCGAAGCTTTCGAAATGTGGTGCTACAGAAGAATGTTGAAGATAAGGTGGGTAGATCACGTAACTAATGAGGAGGTATTGAATAGGATTGGGGAGAAGAGAAGTTTGTGGCACAACTTGACTAGAAGAAGGGATCGGTTGGTAGGACATGTTTTGAGGCATCAAGGGATCACAAATTTAGCATTGGAGGGCAGCGTGGAGGGTAAAAATCGTAGAGGGAGACCAAGAGATCAATACACTAAGCAGATTCAGAAGGATGTAGGTTGCAGTAGGTACTGGGAGATGAAGAAGCTTGCACAGGATAGAGTAGCATGGAGAGCTGCATCAAACCAGTCTCAGGACTGAAGACCACAACAACAACAGCCCCTGCATCGTATAGGGGGACTGATGACCACAGATGTTAAGTCCCATAGTGCTCAGAACCATTTGAACCATTTTTTTGCATCATATAGGCCATCGACGTACTTCTCCCATTTCTTGTGCGTTTAATTCGCAGTTAGCTACGAAATCTTTAATTGCTCTTCTAAGAGCATTTGTCAGTTGTCACCTGTGGATATGGATAAATTGGCATGTCACTCGACGGACCCAATTGGGGTGATTCTGCGAGAATGTCATTGGAGAAATTCGTAATTAATAATGTGTTTGGTAGTACACAGGAGACTTCTCCGCCCACATTGGATAGTGTATTGTGAAAACGGCGTCCCCTCCCCTCCCGTCCCATCCCCTTCTGCTCCCTCCATAAAGCTGCTGAGGGCTTCCACGTGGGTATAACTGTGCACGCGGCAGATGCGCCGGCGACCTCCTTCCTGCAAGCAGAACAATATGACGCGCCCTCATGCGGGTCCTGCACCGTTCCGTCATTTCCGGGACGACCGGCACAGGGAAGTCTTAAATCGGTACACTGCAGTACACTCTTAGCAAGTCTGGTCTCGTGGCGAGGTCACAAGAAACCTCCCTGCGTGTACAAGGTCAATTACTGGCTGAACAATGCAGGCTCCAATGTGTTCGGTTCATCACCTAAGTTTACGTTGTCTTGTGTGAAATCTAAACATTACTGAACCACAGATTTCTGAGAGCGCACATTCTGATTTGTTTGATATCGGACACACTAAATCTGTTTACTCGTCTGGACATGCAAGAGTGAATCTAACATGTACGTTCAGCTCTGTTTAATGTGCACACTAAATTCTACCAATATTTACTTGAAATGCAGGAAGGGATACAGATAGTTCACATTAATATAACGGGTTTTATGCGGAAAAGATCCTATAAACTGATGCACATCTGATATGTTCGTTGATGACATGAAACTTTTTATTTTCACAATTTTAAGGTAAAAATAGTTACTTGTACTTCTGCCCCAATTCAATCAAGTAACTCTAAATAGTAATTGGGCACTAAAAGAATTGGCACTCTGCAGGGGACACCGAGTAAAACTGTATTAGTTTATTTAGGCCTGAATCTTATTTTGAGTCAATACTGTTTGAAATTACTTTCCAGTCATTATTACACATGTAGTGGTACTTTCAAGTGTAACCACAGTGCCAGACTTTACTCACTTCTTACAAGAGATACACGTGTTCGTCCTGTTTATTGTTTTTTATTGGCTTTAGGGACGTGACCGTACAGCCACCTGAATAGTGTAATATCAGCTATAAATTTGCGAATGTAAAAATAACACAATACCCAGACCCCCGGCGGAGAAACTCTCCGACGTAGACGGGACTCGAACCCCTTCGATTAGCAATACTCTGCGCAGACCGCAGCTGTTTGCAACCTGAAACCTAACAGCCGTGCTCGTTTGTAAGTAACTGTGGTCTTTTGTTACATGCAAAATAAAACACCTAGAGCATTGACAGTGAAAATTATTGGTTTGGTGCATGTTAGGACATGCATTTACAAAATCGAACATTGAACCCGTAGACTACACATTCGAGTACAAGATAAGTATTAGTAGGCATTTTGCAGGGAGACATTCCGGACACATCCGGCGCTTGCCAGATACGTTAGACATGTGTTTAGAAACGTGTCGGGGATGGTCTGAGACATATCACACAATAGTTGAGGTACTATTAATTTAGTTAACGGTAACTGCGACGATAACATAGTCTTTACAGATGTTTTTGACATATCTGGTTAGAAATAATGCAGCAAATTCAGTACACCCGAGAGTAGAAAACTCATCTGGACTCCAAGTTTGGTGAAAAAATTACCAGCGCTAAAAAGTGGTGTTTTTACGTACGTCTCCGGGAGGAATTTAAAGTGGTAAATTTCTTCTAGTGCCTCGTCTTAGGGCTACGAGCAAGAACCTTTATTTACTATCCGTTCGAACGGTTCGTGTATTCTTAAGACGAAACGCTGAAGTAACCGTGTTCTGCGCCTTTAGGTGAGCGCCTAGAGGTCTTACAGGAATGCGTAATAGCCTCTTCCAATGACACTGATCCACAAGTTCACGCGATAACATTCCACCCGAGGCTTTCAGTCGGAGCCCGCATCTCGTGGTCGTGCGTTCTCGCTTCCCACGCCCGGGTTCCCGGGTTCGATTCCCGGCGGGGTCAGGGATTTTCTCTGCCTTGTGATGGCTGGGTGTTGTGTGATGTCCTTAGGTTAGTTAGATTTAAGTAGTTCTAAGTTCTAGGGGACTGATGACCATAGCTGTTAAGTCCCATAGTGCTCAGAGCCACTCGCTTTCAGTCGGAAACAAGCTGCGGAGAGCCACCGTTGACGGCTTCCTGCATTCCGTGCTCACAGCGAAGCCGGTGTCAGCCACGACAAGTGCACGCACTCAGTGTTCGTCGATTCTGAAGTGAGTGTCTGTCACTGCCGCTAAACCACGAGGTCAACATTCGACGATCCGTCGGCGAAGTACACGACTTTCGCAGGATGGCCGCAAGTCAACATACATCTCCTTTATGGCTTATGCCCGCTTCTGCGCAGTAGCGGTTTGTTTCGATGTGCTCTACCGAGTAGAGACGGGAAAAGTTCCCGCTAGAGCGTAACTTGCTCGCTACGTATGTTGCTTACTGTAACAGAACCCACTGGCCTTCAGCACTGCAGCTGATAAGGCGCACACCTGAAGTCGCAGAACGCGGTCAGTTCACCGTCTCGTCTGAAGAATACACAAACCCGTCGAACGGATCGTAAATAAAGGTTCTCGCACGTAGCCCTAAGATAAGGCACTAGAAGAAATTTACCACTTTAAATTTCTCCCGGAGACGTACATAAAAGGATGACGTGTCAGCGCTGGTAATTTTTTCACCAAACCTGGAGTACGGATGGCTCTTCTCTTAGCTGTCGAACTACTCTCGAGTTCTACTGATTTTGCTACATTATTTCTATCCAGATATGTTAAAGATATCTGTAAAGACTATGTTTTCGTTGCAGGTACCATTAACGAAATTAATGCTTTCCTCATTAACAGAAATTGTGTTCCGTACAACACTCATTACGTGACTAAAGGTCATTTCTTTTACATCTAGGTCCTCCCAAAGAAAAACAATACTCTCCATTTAATACAGCTTTAAGCTATCTTCTGCAATTGCCTAACAATTTTGCTAAACATTAGATCTGTAGCGTATACTAATGGCACCACCACAAGCACTTGGTGTACATCGGTCGCTGCCTGTAATTTCTTTCCCATTAACAACGCAATCAATTTTCAATCCCATCCCGTGCCTTGCCATTATGTAAGTACCACTTTATTTACTGTGTAACAGTGCGGAACGATATCAAATGGTTTCCAAAATTGAAGAACTGCAACATAAGCAGCCCCCTCGGTTTCGTCAGCTGCAGGGTTTCGCACAATCGTTGCTTGTGGAATCAGTCTGTTTTTTTTGTGGTGGTTTCCGGGTTAAAAAAATCAGCCATACAGGAAGAAAACGCACACCGACCAGTATTTGCATGCGGATAGTGCCACCACCCTTTGCGGATGAATGGGGTGCTAAAAGCACTGGTGCACAGGGCACGCACCATGAGCTGGAACACTTCCAAACTGTATTCCGGAAAAACGGGTACTCAGAATGGCAGATCAGACGCGCTCTCCGCCCCACCTCTACAGTACAGCGTGTGGAGACGGAAGAAGTCACGGAGGAAGAGAGAGCCACTGGCGCACTAAGGGCAAAATCGGACGAATATTGAGGAAACACCGAGTAGGAACTGTCTTTTTCCCACCCAATAAAACACGAGCATTACTGGGAACAGTTAAAGACGATCTCGCTTTGTGGAAGGCCGGCATGTACCAGATCCCGTGTCAGTGTGGGAAGACTTCAATGGGACAGACAGTGCGCACCATAGAAGATCGCTGCCGGGAACATCAGAGGCACACTCGACTTAGGTACCCCAACAAGTCGGCGGTCGCAGAGCACCGTTTGTCCGAAAATCACGAAATGGACTACCAACATACCAGGGTCTTGGCACACACATCTAAATACTGGGACAGCGTCGTTAGAGAGGCTATCGAAATTCGTACCAGGGACGCCGGCCGAAGTGGCCGTGCGATTCTAAGCGCTTCAGTTTGGAACCGCGAGACTGCTACGGTCGCAGGTTCGAATCCTGCCTCGGGCATGGATGTGTGTGATGTCCTTAGGTTAGTTAGGTTTAACTAGTTCTAAGTTCTAGGGGACTAATGACCACAGAAGTTGAGTCCCATAGTGCACAGAGCCATTTGAACCATTTCGTACCAGGGACTGACTCATCAACCGAGATTGTGGCTATAAACAGCAAGTCGTGGGAACCATCATTGAGTATAATTAAAAAGACTCTCAGCAAAGAAAACGAACGAGCGACCAGGGCGGACGAGGCAATCACACCGACGCCAGCAGAGACGCCGACGCCAGCCTCTCAGCGACCGCAGACGCGCGGCCGCGGGCGCGGGCCGCGGAGAGAACGCCTCGCAATTGGAGGGGATTTAAGACGGCCGCCCGCCCTCAGGAGCTCAGTTCGTCAGCGCACCTGACGATGGCGACATGTCTGATAGCCGAAAGAATGTGCCCGTTGGACACATCCGTGGACTGTTCGAGCAAGAAATACACTGGGAGAAACTGAAGACTCACAGTTCCTAAACTGTTTCGGGAATTAGAAAAAAGCACAGGCATAGGTGTATAATACGCAATGGGAAATATTTTGAAGTGGATATCATTGCTGTAGATTAACAAATAAAGTTCTACCCAAAAAATAAATATAACATGTGAACGCACCTCGTATGTCAAGCTTTCTACGTAGAACTCTAGAATCGGCGTACGAATTTCGAAGAAAATTTCACCAGTGTTTAGAATAGCTATTGCGCACATGTTTTAAGCAATATGTCTCCAATCAGATGAATAATAACCAAGATAGAGATTTAGTGGTAGAATACATTCAAATGCTGCTCTTCCATAAGCATCAAATGTTTTACGTGATTGAATCACATTCTACTAGCGAAAAGTTACTTAATTTTACCATGAAGTTCTTAAATTATTACTGATTTTGTACCACTAGTGATAATGGTATTTATTGCTTTGGTGCCGGCCGGGGTGGCAAAGCGGTTCTAGGCGCTACAGTTTGGAACCGCGCGACCGCTACGGTAGCAGGTTCGAATCCTGCCTCGGGCATGGGTGTGTATGACGTCCTTAGGTTGGTTAGGTTTAAGTAGTTCTAAGTTCTAGGGGACTGATGACCTTAGAAGTTAAGTCCCATAGTGCTCAGAGCCATTGCTTTGGACCAATGTGACTGTATTTGTCTTGGAAAACTGTTTAACACTTTTACTCCCATGTAGTACATTTCTATCAAAAGAAACTCTATTGTGTATGGGCAGAGTCAGGTTTGAAATGACACACAACGTATTTTTTAAGAAATTATTCATTACATGTTTACATAGCTCGTATTTTATAGGTCAACATTAACAGTGTTGCTGTCACAATCGTCGTCGTCGTCGTCGTCGTCACTTTCTAAGTTAATAATTATGGCGTTTAGTATGTCTTCAGTAATCCCATCCTCAGCCCAGTATCGTCTTTCAAGTTTCTCCACGTGAAGACAGCATGCATTCCAGTCCTCTTGAGTTATCGTTTCAAAACCTGTAACAATTGGGACAAATGTGCATATATGCTTTTCTCGGGTATTGCAAAATTTTGTTTGGAATAAAAAATGGAAGCTCAGAAAATGGCTACATACGTTCTTTCACCAATGCAGCAAATTCGTCGTGCAAATATCTCCAAGAATATTTCTTCCTCTGACGAAATTTTTGAGTTTTGCCCCCGCCATTTAAATTGGATTTAAATTACAGTTGTATTGCGGAAGTTGCAGCACAGTGTGCCCATGAGCTTCAAGTATTTTATTAATTTCAAATACTTTGTCTTCCGGTTTATGTTGCTTAATTCAATCAAATAATTTTGTTTTTCTTTTTGACAAATCAGTTTCCACCTTACTTTTTAATAACCACTCAGCCATTTCCTTTTTTTGGAAGATGTAGTTGGAGATTTGTTATGCTCCTTGTGATATGAAGAGTTGTCCATAACAATATTCGGTAGCAAATTCGGCATTATTTTAGTCGATATTCAGATTGAAAAATTTTCGTTCATTTGCCCATGGTAGTCTCCTGTTGCTCCGGCCGCGGTGGCCGAGCGGTTCTAGGCTCTTCAGTCTGGAACCGCGTGACTGCTACGGTCGCTGGTTCGAATCCTGCCTCGGGCATGGATGTGTGTGATGTCCTTAGGTTACTTAGGTTTAAGTAGTCCTGAGTTCTAAGGGACTGATGACCTCAGATGTTAAGTCCCATAGTGCTCAGAGCCATTTGAACAATTTTTTTCTCCTGTTGCACATCCCGCTTTATAAATCAACTGTGCGTTGGGTAAGAATCCATCGATTGATCCAATATTTACCACTATAATCCTATGGCTTTCGCTAACATTGTCCGTAATGCCTTCAACGCTAGGGCCCTGCCAACATTTTCTTTTAAGTAATGTTGTTATCCACCCAAGTTTCATCAATATAATAAAATTTTCTGCCTAGTTCCCTTAATTTCGTCACTTGGGTCAGGTACTTACATCGCCAGTCAATTATATCCGTTCTCTCTACCAGAATCTTTCGTTTACTTACAGATCTTTTTCAGGTAAATCCGATTTCACCCAGCGTCTTGTGTAAAACATCTTTCTGCCAAGGAAGATGTATTTGTTTCATGGCAGTAGGCAGTTTCCGTAATGCCGGTACTACTTTTTGGTTTATGTAAAAGTCCTCCATCGTTTATCGAATGACCTATTTTGTGAAACTCTATAACGATGGGTTTCCACCCAAAATTATTAGTTTTCCTTCTTGGAGATTTCAGTAAACCATGCAGCTTATTTTCGCGTTCCTTACTTGTGCGTCCTATTGTGGCGAGGCTGACGTTTGCATAAATATCAGCCCTTTGACTAGGACTTGTAATATTAGCCAACAGTTCTTCTTGTGTCGCCTCCTTAACAAATGCTGTCATAACATTAGAGACGATCTAACGCTTGTTACTCCGCAAATACGTCCTCTTCTTCGTATTCTGCACATTTTCTTGCAATGCAGGGCGATTATTCATCACTTCCGGATATCTAAGTATATTAGTGAGTTATTTATTTATTCATTTCATTAACAGTACAGAGTAACCCACCGCTTTGAAATGTAAGGTGGGTCGGATACTTCTAAATCCAACAGCAAACACTTCTCATTATTTTTAAATACGAATATTTTAGGTTAGGCTTTACCGTGACTGTTACTGACAATAAATGAGACAACAAGTTTACTGTTACCAGTCACTGTTTATTTATCTACACGACGCGTTTCAGAGGTTACATAGTATGACAGTATACATGTGATGTGTTACGACAGCGAAAGGAACCTGTGACCACTGGAGACAGTGCCACAAGTTCCTCCAAAAAATCGTAACACAGCATACACACAAATGTCATACTAACAGATGTAAATGCACCTGATGGAGGTTTAATTCTTTGAAACGGGTCGTGGAGATAAATAAACAGTGACTGGCATCAGTAAACTTGTCTCATTTCACTTCTCATTATTGCAATCTTATTGGTATACAGTTGTCTATGCTTCTTTAAATAATGTAAAGAACATAATAGATAAAAATGTCTCTAAGGTTACAGGGAATTGAGTGCTTAACAATTGTTAAAATGGTTCTATAAAATTTGTTTCTGCGTAGTTGATGAGATTGTAATTTATATAATGCAAATGTCGAAGAAATATATAAAGAAATAGGTAATACAATGAGTGTGGTGAAAATAATTTTCAATATGTAGAGGGAAGTGATATACTGTATCTGGATGTGTAATATAGCCTATGTAGCATGTTGGTTGGTAATGGCCCATTTCTACCTATTCCAGGTGAGAAGGTCTCGGTAGAACCTCGAGCTATTCTCATCTGAAACGGTTTGTGCTTATGAATGTTTATTGTGTTTGTGTGTATTGTTATATTACTGGAAGTGTTTCAAGTGAGTACAATAAATGGTATTCAGCAGCTGTTTGTTTGTTCTATTGTTGGTAGTTGCGATATATCCTGTGTGATACCTGGGATACATACACACGGTATTATACAGATTAAATATTGACTGAGCATTTGATACATGGAATACATGAATTTAAGCTTTACATGAGAAATATGAGTGAGTTTACAAAGTTAGCTGATTGACACTGGCAGCTAAGATCCCATCAACAGAAACGACGTATATCATAGCACGCTGATATACACTTCTAGCCAGACAATGGGCAACTGATGTTGGGTGCCCCTGTAGGTCAGTAGCAGGGTTCTTCCGGGAAAGGCCACTTCCCCCAACAAAAGCGCTGCTAGCTCTTGTGTTTACAGGCAGACTATACAAAGTTAGAAACGTTTTCACTCTGCAGCGGAGTGTGCGCTGATATGAAACCTCCTGGCAGATTAAAACTGTGCCGGACCGAGACTCGAACTCGGGACCTTTGACCTTCGCGGACAAAGGTCCCAAGTTCGGGTCTCGGTCCGGCACACAGTTTTAATCTGGCAGGAAGTTTCAATAGAAACTGTGTTTGCTACATGATATTATACTTTTTCAAAAGGCTACAGGACGTTATCACATTTACAATCTCCTAAACCAATTTCTAAATAGTGTGATCCACTTCCCGAATTTCACAATCATGGCACTTGCTTTCTCCAGAACTATCAGCAGACTCATAAACTATATATGCAGCAGTGATCGCCTCCATATTTCGCATTAAAAAAAGGATGTAACTCGATAAGAGCGGAGAGTTAAGTACTCTTTCAGCTAACCAATATCATCTTTTGATACAAAAGAACAATTTTAAAAAATGTTTCAGAACCAGCAATAACGTGAAAACGAACAGCTCTGTAGTGTAATGCAATTCAAAATACCAACCAAAAAGTGCGTTTCCGGTTCAGGGTTGCGCGGGGACCGCGTCACTCATCAACTGCGGAGCCGGTAATAAAGCACACGTATAACTTTGTTAACGTTGTTGTACATCCATATTTCACTAATTTCAACACTAACAGATGCTACGTACACTGATGCCCTGAACCGTTAACTGAACAACGTTATCAACACAATAACAGTCGGTCACAATCCACTCTTTTTGTTTCAGTCCTACCTGAATAGAGCTAACAGCTACGACTAGTAAGTTTCTCGATCATAAAAAGGGCGATGTACGTACTGAAATAGACCAAGTGAGAACTCACTCTTGTATGCAGTAGGAGTAAGACAATAGTTTAGTTACAGTCATTTTTAATAACAGCCACGAAGCAGAACTGATAGTTCCACCGTTGCAGGTGTTGATGTGTGCACACACTCTCGAAATTCATTGTAAATAATCGTACCTCAAGTAAATAAGGGCCAAGTCTCATTTTATAAACCTAGGAGTTTAGACCTCTCTGTAGAACAAATTTTCGCAATACGCTCTATGATCGATGGCACAAAGCAAAACGTCACGACACGTTGTTTGGGAAAGCGTGATCTACGGTTGTGCTTACTGACGGAAGCTCGAACCGTAACACTGCGAAATTTGACAAAAGGAAATGTGAAGCCTTCGGCGTCCGAACAGGTGAAACATTAAGCCATGCACGAAAACTCGACGAAAATGCGTTGTAGGTAGTACAAAAAGGTACTTTAAAGGTGCATTCTTTCTAAACGCAAAATTGGTGAAGTATAATATAAAATAGGGCCGCAGAAACAGCAAAACTGAATTCAAAGGAACAACCGTTAGACTTCGGGAGTAATCAGGATGTCAGACTGTTTCGCTGCTCTTCCTAAGTGGTTTAATGCGAAACAAACAATTTATAGACGAACTTGGTTAGCGACGATATTACGGAGCAAAGTCGCACTAATGCACGGCAGATCTTACGGGAACTTGTACATAAAACAGTTGTGCCAAGTTGTAACAGATTCGTGAGGAATTATGTTGAATGTATTCTGTAGAAATTAATAACCGTCAAAATTCTTTATCAGTGCGGTGTTACTTCCAGTGTTTTTTAAACTCTGCACTACCATTTGTGAAAAATCTTAAACAGCATTATTATGTTTAATTCGAAACTCTTAACGGCTGAAATAAGCAGCGAAATACGGTGCTCGTAGCATGTGCTACATGCCCTTCGTCGATAGTATTTAATTCTGCTTGCTTACGCTTTTGCTAGAAGTGCTAATGCGCCATCAGTAGTGGCTATGAGGTGAACGGGACACGTAATAAACTATCCCACCGTTGGAGAATGGTTTGACAAAATTGGTGTGTAAGATGGACGAGGTAACAGTTTTCGGTGCAGAGGGGCTAGACTCGCCGTGCGGATGGTGACGGAGTTGTTGCAGAGGGAGAAGTGGTGGTGATGCTCTTAGGCAGGCACGCCGCGGCCGGAACCCGCCGGGGACAGACCGGTCGCCCTCCACGTGGTGACGTCACGGCCGCAGCCGGAACTGACGCGGCTGGGCGCGCGAAGCAAGAGGTGCGCTCCTTGCTGTAACGACCGTGCGTGCACTCGCCGGGCCTCTCTCTTCTCTTATTTAAGTGTTTCGTAAGCAGAGCTGTTAGAAGACTAGATTGTAGTAATACATTTCCTTTTCCATCTTGTTTCCGTCTCGTTGCGACGTTTCCCGTAGAGCCGTAGAGTTATTTAGAAGACTTGCGCCTATCACAGACAGACTTGTCGAAAAAGCCGAGAAAATCTGTGAAATATAGGAAATTATTTGAAGAATTTCGTACATAATTATTGATGGACGTACACATTGCCAAAGAATTGTTTGTTGATACAGATCCCAAAAACGCAGCCGGCTGCGGTGGCCGAGCGGTTCTAGACGCTTCAGTCTAGAACCGTGCGACTGCTACAGTCGCAGGTTCGAATCCTGCCTCGAGCATGGATGTGTGTGATGTCCGTAGATTAGTTAGGTTTAAGTAGTTCTAAGTTCTGGGGGACTGACGATGGCTCAAATGGCTCTGATTACTATGGGACTTAAGAGCTGAGGTCATCAGTCCCTAGAACTACTTAAACCTAACTAACACACACATCCATGCCCGAGGCAGGATTCGAACCTGCGACGTAGCGGTCGCGCGGTTCCAGACCGAAGTGCCTAGAACCGCTCGGCCACTGCGACCGGCGGGGACTGATGACCTCAGATGTTAAGTCCCATAGTGCTCAGAGCCATTTGAACCATTTGAAGCAAAAACGCAGTGGTGTAGCCACACAATACTTAACTGTCCAGTGTACTGAGTTGATGGATAAAAGATACTCATTATGTAGTAAATTTCATCACGTGACTTTAGTAAGTAAAGTGTTACCGAGGCAATCTAATTCTTTAGATTTTTAAGATCACAGCGTATCCCATACTGCTAAAACTATTTTTTCTAGCTCCATTTTACACAAAAAATGTGAAATGCGCGTAGAGGAAAACTCTGATACCTAAAACATTAGGTATCATGATAGATTAGGTTTATGATAATTAGCACCAGAGTCCCGATGAAGTTGGAATTGCGGAAGACTGGAGGTGCGTTTTGGTAATTGACTCGGCAAGCGTCTTTAAGAAGTTTTAATCGCATAACGAACTTACATGACACTGTGTCTCATTAACGGTACATCAGTATTTGTCGCAGTGTGTTGGATGGCAGGTCTGTATTTACATATTACATATCGTTGGGACAAAATACCAGCTTTTCTAGTATTAGACTAGATTTTTATTATATTCAGCACTTCGGTGACGATAGAAGTCAACAGGCGATTCTTACGGAACGAAATAGACAGGTGTAATGATTATTTCGGGAGTATCCCAAGACAGCGCTAAGAGGCTGCTGATGTTGACGATATGCATAAATATCCAGGCGGGTAACGTCGGCGGCTGGGTGGGAGAGTTGGCGGACGGTGCTGTTGACTACAGGAGAGTCAAAAAGACAGAAAGCTGTAGCAAAAGGCGGGTAAACTTATAGAGGCCATGAGATTTTCAGTGAGACTGGCAGCTGACCCTGAACGTCGATTTATATATGACGTAGTGGCCATAAATAGATGAACAGGCCCGCTACCCATCGGTTACATTACCGGAGACTAAAGTACTTAGAAGCAACCATCCTCAACGACCTAAAGTGAAATGACCACACACGACTAATAGTAGGAGAAATATAGTTTCACTGGGAGAACCTTATGGAAATGTAATTCACGTTCGAAGAAAATGGTTTCCAAAAAAGAACGGTTCAGCAGATTCTTGAGTATCGTTCGTCAGTCTGTAATTCTTACTAATTGGGGTTAATAAAAGAGATGTCGAAAGTCCAACGAAGAGCAGCGCATTTCGTCACGGGACCGTTGTATTGTATTGTATGTTAACCGGGGACCTAGAAACGATGGAGAGACTCCGTCCCCGCCGCAGCCGCAGTGGTCCACAACCCCACGAAGACTACCACAGTCCACTTCACCCCTCCGCCGCCCCACACTGAACCTAGGGTTATTGTGCGGTTCGGCCCCCGGTGGACCCCCCTGGGAACGTCTCACACCAGACGAGTGTAGCGCCTATGTTTGCGTCGTAGAGTAATGGTGGTGTACGCGTACGTGGAGAACTTGTTTGCGCAGCAGTCGCCGACAGAGTGTAAGGGGAACCAGCCCACATTCGCCGAGGCAGATGGAAAACCGCCTAAAAGCATCTACAGACTGGCCGGTTCACCGGAAAGCCGGAAAGCACAGCCAACCGGGCGGGCCTCACGGGACCGTTTGGCGAGCGCGAGAGAGTTACGGAAATGCTCAACAAAATCCAATGGCAGTCACTGCAAGGCGGACGCAGTGAACCACGGAGAGGCGTGCTGCTGGAATCGCAACAGTGTAAATCGCAACAAGTTCCAGGCAACGTACTACATTCTCCGACACAAATCTCACAAGCTGATCAGGATGACAAAGTCTGAGAAACTGTAGCTCATGTGGGTGTTTACCGAGAATCGATCTTCCAGTGTGCCAGTCGGGAAGTGAGAAGGGAAGGAGAAAAAAAGGCAGCGGTACTGGAAGTATCGTCCGTCGTAAGTCTAGTAAGGTCTCTGCTTTGAGTAAATGTCCTCAAAACGTACACGAGTAACTGGCTGACGAAATTATCACGGTGCGTTGAGGTAGTGGAGCACATAGGATGTAATGTTGTCAGATCGCTCCTGAGCACCCCGTCTCCACTACCGTGAAGCGGCAGGCTGTTACGCAGACAAAACGGGCCAGAGGTGCCGGCTGAGCAGGAGGCTGGGCTCTGCCGCGGCAGCCAGCAGCCGGTAAGTAGCCAGTGGCTGGCTGGCAGCGCCTGCCGTGACATTTGGCGAGGTGGGGGCGCGCGTGCCTGCAGCCCCGTGCCGGAGGCCACGCGTTCCCTGCGCGGCGCGAGGCGGCAGCGCCGCGACTCCCAGCACGCTCAGCCGGCGGCAGCAGAGCCGTACCGGTCCGAGTGCCGCTCTCATCACTTCGAGAAAACTAGGGAAAAGCGTTCGTGTTTGTTTTAAGGAAACGGGTTTCTTCTTTTTATCTGTAATGATATGTTGACTGATATGTTAGAAAAAATTTTAAAAAAATGTCTTATTGAAATCTGTATATTGGAAGATAGAAAAAGTTTGGTTTTTGTGGTAAACAGATCACTTGGATCACATCGGTACAAACAAATAACGAAATTACAGTGGCGTTACATCGAAATCTGAAGGTCATCTCCAAATCCGGACGGTAGCATGTTTTCATCGTCCTGGGCCTTCTGCCTCCTCTGGGAACATGCGAAACTGATTGGTAGAACAGATGATGAACCGGTGGAACAAATTTAACAGTTGTAAGTCCTGCACCTTTTTGTATGGTAAGGGCTTTGTTAATCTAGCCTGTGTAGATATATAATTTCGGACGCTTAGCAGAAATGCCTGCAAACCTGTTTCATTATGTTTGAGGTCAATCACTTCATACTCTTCTGTCTAGTCGACATTGTGACGCAAAATTGAAAATAAAAGTATGTTTCACTTTCGTGATATCTTAACAAAAAAAAAAAAAAAATGGCTCTGACCACTATGGGACTTAACTTCTGAGGTCATCAGTCCCCTAGAGCTTAGAACTACTTAAACCTAACTAACCTAAGGACATCACACACATCCATGCCCGAGGCAGGATTCGAACCTGCGACCGTAGCAGTCCCGCGGTTCCGGACTGCAGCGCCTAGAACCGCACGCCCACCGCGGCCGGCAAGATTAGTTCTAAAGTGGGAGATTGAGACACTTTTACAGAAGACGGCGGTTTTTCGACATGGATCAGTGTTACATGAAAATTTATGCTTTTTCCCATCCATTCACGCGAAACGCTCTAATAAAGGAAAACTGCCAGGATCCGTATGGTCCACTTGTTCTCAACTGGCCAAATTTTAACACCCGGCACGTTGCTTCGATACGTGGCTTTTGTGTCCTTCCTTTACTTCCAAGAAGTCTTAAGTCCTGCGAATCCAGGTGGCTGACATTCTCACAAACTGTACCGCAGTTGATGCAGAACGTTGAGCCGGGGAGGCCAGTTTTTTGGCAGCTATAAGATAGCGACGACACCCAGTTTTGCAGATGCATGCGATACAGACCAGAATAACATCGAGTGCTGGCAGCTGAAGCATTGTTGTTGGGACCAGGCGATCTTTGGATCTTGGAGAGCCCCATTCCTCGGGTTTTTGGTCAGTCACTGTTCTATCTACTGCCCAATGGTGGGAAGAAGCATCATCAGTTGGTGGCAGGAAAGCGTTATTGACAGTTTTTACGAATACCGATTTGAAGTAGTTTCTGTATCTGACGCTGTTCAGACTCTCCGCTTACACCATTATACAGCTTGATGAGGAATCTTTTACTACAGTCCACGAAGGCGGTCGGATCTTTAAATATTTGTATGCCCAGCTGCAGTTCAAGGTTGTTCTTCATTACCGTCCTGCATTTTTCTTTTGCTTGATTGTCTACAGCAGAAGTAGTGCCACAGCCACTGGTCGCATGCAAGAACAGGATATTCCCTCAAGCGGGATGGCCAATTCCCTGAGGAGAGTAAAACTGCTGTGGGATTTTTCCTGTCCCTTGTTTCATGAGTGATACATTACTTCGATGATTGAAGACTGGTAGAATGACGAAAAGTCCACGTTTTCTCCAACAACTGCGACGGTTGAATATGTGGGGCCAAACATAGCGGTGTGTTGATAATTAAGGTATGTGTATCTTCCGCAGCTTGCTTGGAAGCTATGCCTGCTGTGGTCGATTTGTCGATGAACATCGATATTAAACGGTCCTTGTTCCGATCTGAGAGGACTTTTCCGGAGCGACACGTGTCACCTTCGTTTCGTTGAAAATTATTCGTGGGATCTTCTCGCTCGATGGTTCTCCCTGGTGCTGAAACTCAGCTCGTCAGGATAACCATCAAACACTGCATCAGATCTTGAACTGTACTTAGATGACGTGAAGGAAACGCAACTGTCACGGATACCTGAAAACAACTGCCCACTGTGCCAAACAGCTCGACGCAAGAGGTGTTCGACATTGGGTGGGGGTGGTCAGTGGCATCTCACAAACATGTTACCCCTCGCTACGGCAAGTACAGACCACCAACCACAGCAGAAACATTACAGGAGATTGGAATTCGACAACAGATGTGCAAGAAAATACGGCAAGGGCGCTAGAGCTGGGGTTGGAGTGGGGGCGTGGAAGTCCTGAGATGGCCCGAAGCAGCTTTGAAATCGCGCAGATTTCAGCACTCGCTACACGCGACAAGGTTCGTTTGACGAACAGAGTCACAACGCCCTATTTTGTGGAAAATAATATCCTCGTTATTCTCAGAAGTAGTCAGTTGGGTCGTATGTGAGTCATATGCGAAAAACAAAAAAAGTCGCCTTTTTCGTATTTCCATTTTTGACTCATTTTTGGGCCAAAATTTGGTGGGACTTCGAAAATTCAGATCACCACTCTCGAAAACATATAGTAAACTTGTAAGAAAAACTTGTACAAAGCTTTCAGGCCGTTTTGAGCACCATTTGACTGGACTAACTGTCTGTAATCAATGTCGACGACCTTCTTTACCGATCAGCATCAGCCATATCTGTACGACCTTGGCCAAATTGCTGGCACAGTTTCACTGTGTCTGGAGACGACACTGCGTTTGGTCCATATACCACCAGAATTCCAAGGTGAATCTATGTGCAATTTACATTTTGTTCGCGAGAGTCATACTGTCCCTTGTACTCAAACTGTGGAGTAAGTTTCCAGCTGGAGCACCATTTGCCTCAAATACTGTGGTGCGTCTGTGATCTGGACCGCAGTAGAACTGTGTCTGCAGGAAATCCGAGAACATGTACTCTCGTATGACAATGCGCCAGTTTTAGAACTTAATGATCTTAATGTAGGACGACATATGTAAAGTAAGAACGAATGCCCACTTATGGTGTATGGTAAACGTAACTCTCACTGTATTTGATAGCTACGTACAAACCTATTATCGAAAAATTGGTGCGCCTCGCTGAAGTAAACGTTTAAATTCCGTAACCCGTGCACAGCAAAATTATTATGAGTGTCTCTTGCATTTAAACTTTTTTATTTTTTTTAGACTTACCATTCACGCAGTACCTTTGATAAATCTGATGAGTAAATGAAAATGTTGTATAAGGACACAGAGAGCACGTAGTAACTGATATCAAGTCGTAGTAACCCCTGATCGGAAGTGACACGTTAATATTGACTATTCAGAAAAAAGGAAGGAAGATACAAATGAACTAATTATTCTGAAGTGAATATGCGACAGTATCATCTTAAAAAACCTTATTCCCGTGAGATAGACAATGTCATTCCATGTAATGGTGCCGAAGCTCTTCGTCGAAATGTAGTCAAAGATGTGTGTAGATGAAGTCTCCGTCTTTCGATGCTCTGATACAGCATCTACTATTTCCTCTCCTCTGCCAACTTCGTTTCAGAGTACACTTACACCCAGCGTTGAACATATACCGATCCCTCTCTTGCCCTGTATTCTTGCGTTCTACAGCCTACAGGTCTCTTGTACTGTGGAAGTTGTTCCTTGATGTAGTATAATACCACAATCTCTTAAAACGTATAAAATTCCATAATTCTGTATTTTATGATATGAGGCCAGTGGTGATACTAGTTTGAAATCGGTTTCAGTAATGCTTAGGACCTATCACGAAGCTTCATCAAACCACCCTCACGGTTTGGAAATCTAAATAATTTTCTGATGTTGATTTGCGCTAACAGGTGAGAGTGCCGCTGATGCTTACCCTGTGACAGGGTCGGGGACGTTCCCGTGAGGGCAGCGCATCGCCATGACGGACCTCAGGTGTCGTCTAACCGCAAGTGGAACCCGTATAGCACGATCTTCTGGCGGGGGCGGGAGGTTGGGGAGGGCCAGACTGCAGATTACAGTTCTGGTGACACCTGCGCCGTTGTGTTCTTTCTCACGCTTTTTTCGATGTGCTACGTAGTGCCATACTCTCCCAGATGAATAGAAATCGGCTAAGTCATTGGCGAGATGGGTCACGTCCGCCATTATACTGAACATGAACCAAGATGTTTTTTTCAGCGTTGTCAGCGACCACTTGTTTCCCTTTGTTTTTCATAGTCATCATAATCACGAGTTTGCTGTAGATCTGTCATCAAAAATTACAACTGTCGTTGTCACAGGTCTGCACGCATACATTCCTGGTTTGACGAACATTCGGGCACCGATCACACGTCGACTCGCTCGATCATATTTTCATATAAAATGTGTGAGACTCTTCGGAACGGCTGGTAAAACGCAACTATGGACATTTCATTTTGGAAGCTCTGTTGGATCTGACCATGAATGACCGGCTCCAGCTGGCTGTACGGTGTTCCTGCGGAAACTTGTCTCCAAGGCGTCAGAAATGTGTTGCACACTGTGCTCGTTATACTCGTTGGCGAACAGCGTTCCGTTAGCCCGGCGGTTTGGTAGCTACTCAGAGTGCCAATTCGCGAGTGCTTTGGGAGCGAGGAGGATGTGTGTTTGCGCTGTGTCACTGTCGAGTGCTCACCAAAGCCCATTCCAAGGAGCCGGTTGCCCCGTCACCCCCGCGCTGTGGGAACCAGTATTGGAGACACACACACACACACACACACACACACACACACACACACACACAAGCTCTCCGCAAACCGCTACGCGAACCAGGCCGCTGACCAGTCCACCCGCAGCTGCATTTCCACAACAAAACCATGCCGTAAATGCCGTCCAGGCGAGTCCAGCAGCGGCGGCGGCGGCGGCGGCGGCGGCGGCACGCGCGCAGCTTTCAGCACAGACGTGAGGCGGCTGACCTCGGCGTTCCTCCTCCTGCCGCAGCCGTCTGTCCGCAGCAGGCTGTGTGACGGGAAGCGGCTAACGTGGTGCTCCGGGAGAGGGAGCCCTGGTCAGGGAACGACTTAGTCCGAAGATACAAGTGGAAATGATAAACTATCCAGAAGGGAAAATTATATCCTCCAGAACTGTGTGTTAGCTGAGAAGACTGATCGCTCCTCTATTATCCAATTGAAACTTTATAGCCAATTTAACAACAGGCAAAGTTGGGCGCAAATGTGCAGAGTCACTGTGTACGAAACACAAATTCCACTGAAAGGAATCGAAAAGTTACGTACGGAAACCAATGCCAGCCGGTGTGGCTGAGCGGTTCTAGGCGCTCCAGTCTGCAACCGCGCAATCGCTACGGTCGCAGGTTCGAATCCTGCCTCGGGCATGGATGTGTGTGATGTCCTTAGGTTAGTTAGGTTTAAGTAGTTCTAAGTTCTAGGGGACTAATGACCTCAGATGTTAAGTCCCATAGTGCTCGGAGCCATTTGAACGGAAACCAATTATTTACGGAAGTGTTGGTACATTCCTATAGCTCGCAAACGACAGGTCGGGAAAACGTGCGAGAGCCAGGCAGAAAGTAATGTCTCTGCTTTCCTTCTTTATTAAATTGGTAATGTAGTAACCGTGAATTTGGCGCACTTTAGCAAAACCACCTGCTACAACCCATCCCAGTAACAGCGTCCTGCCGCGCCGGATTAGCCGAGCGGTCTCAGGTGCTGTAGTCATGGACTGTGCGGCTGGTCCCGTCGGAGGTTCGAGTCCTCCCTCGAGCAAGGGTGTGTGTGTGTGTGTGTGTGTGTGTGTGTGTGTGTGTGTGTGTGCGTGTGCGTGTGTGTGTGTGTCCTTAGGATAATTTAGGTTAACTAGTGTGTAAGCTTAGGGACTGATGACCTTAGCAGTTAAGTCCCATAAGATTTCACACACATTTGAACATTTTTGAACAGCGTCCTGCATGATAGATGGAAGCGCTGTACAAGCTCAGTAAATAACCGACACTGGCGTATGTATAAGACAACGTTCTGTTGTTGAATTCCTTACTGCAGGGGCTGACACTCCCAATTGCATTCACGAAAGGTTGAACAAATTATACGCAAATACTACAGTGGACGTCAGCGCCGTTGGACGAGGGATACGTCGCTGTAGAGAAACTGAACGGCGGACACAGCTGGCTGGCGCAACGCTGAGCTGACGGGCAGGCCAGCAATTGCTGTGACGTCACACATCATCCAGCGCGTCGACCGAATGAACCGTGGCGCTCGCCGGTAACTCAATGGGAACTGCGTCGGTGAAGGCAATGTGATGGCCATTACTGAAAAACTGCGCTACTGCAACATTTGTGGACGCCAGGTACCGAACAATGATTATACTGGAAAGTTGGTTCAAATGGCTCTGAGCACTATGGGACTTAACTTCTGAGATCATCAGTCCCCTAGAACTTAGAACTACTTAAACCTAACTAACCTAAGGACATCACACATATCAATCCCCGAGGCAGGATTCGAACCTGCGACCGTAGTGGTCTCACGGTTCCAGACTGTAGCGCCTACAACCGCTCGGCCACCCCGACCGGCTACTGGAAAGTAAAAATTAATTGTGGTTATTGTAGCTGCTGTCCGAGTTATGTGGTACTGCGTTCTGACTGACGCTCGTAGACCAAACTAATTCATAAATAAAATGTCAACATAAAGAGTTCATAGATCTGCATCGTTCAAACTACTGGAACTTTTTGTGCTTTTACGATCTTCAATTTGGAAACACCATAGCTACTTGCTTTACACTTGTATTGCAGTGTTGTCAAGCCATTGTGTGTGTGTCTGTGTGTGTGTGTCCGCAGCTCGTGGTCGTGCGGTAGCGTTCTCGCTTCCCACGCCCGGGTTCCCGGGTTCGATTCCCGGAGGGTCAGGGATTTTCTCTGTCTCGTGATGACTGGGTGTTGTGTGCTGTCCTTAGGTTAGTTAGGTTTAAGTAGTTCTAAGTTCTAGGGACTGATGACCATAGATGTTAAGTGCCATAGTGCTCAGAGCCATTTGAACCATTTTTGAACCATCAAGCCATTGTGCCGCCGTATCCCTTGTATTGTACTTATCTGCTGCTCATTGTCAACGTGAAGCATGAAATCTCCCGCGCGATTGCTTGTCCCGACATCTAGGCGTGATCCCCTATCGTAGTCTCACGTGGTTTCTGAAGATCGCCTCTACAAAGAAAGCGTTTTCGTCAACTGTTGACCACACTGTTCGCATAAAACAGTAGTAGTATTTCCATTAAAAGTTATCTGTACTTTATGAAGGCGGCCTTTCTATATGATCTGAAAAGTCGCCCTGTATTCGTCTGATGGAAAGAACATCGCTATTTGAGTAATTTCTAATGACTAAATCTGAAATATAAAACCAAAAGCAAATTTGCCTTTGGTTTGCGCTGATGATTAAAATCCGTATAGACACATCTTTGTAGTACTCTTAGTAACCTGCACGACTACCAAAAGTCGCTACATGTACAGCAGCTCACTAAAGAAGACACACCCAGACTCTCTCTCTCTCTCTCTCTCTCTCTCTTTCTTTCTTTGTCTCTCACTTCGAACAACCTCATTGTTTTAGGAACGTGACAGACAACAAGAATACTTGTTAGGAGACCCTCTTCAGTATCTTTTGACATGTCGTGCACAAGACTTCTCAGACGATTTCACGAGAAGACATCAAGTGAGCTTGGGACAGATGTAGTAGCTGACCGAGAAGTAGTAGCACCTCTGCACATCCACATTCTGGAGAGCGTCTGATGCAGGTGTTCGTAAGAACGACACACAAATAGAACTAGGGCTCTACGTCGGAACAAGATACGTGTGAGCCGTTGGGTTATCTTCAAACAATGCAGGGGTTACGTCTCCCAGGAACACAGTTTACAGCTATACAGTTAGAGCGGGTAGGAAGCAGATACGACTTGTTTCACCAATCATGGACTATGCCCGCACGCAGTCCTAGTGCAGATCTGAGCGGATAGGTCTTCACAACTGTAGCATGACAATTCTCAACGACTGGTGCATGCGAAGTATTAATTCCGTCTCCAATCGTACCTGCAGACTCCACCGGACAACATTATATACGAAATAAAGTGAGGCTCAGCAGTACAGCGTTGCAGTACTCATTGGCGCAACGCAATGCGACGTCCGACTTACGCCTTACTTGTTCCGTAACTGGATAAAACTCCATTTCATTAGGATTCATCGACTGTACTCCTAAACTTGTAATAAAACATTTCGCTCTTACAGACTTTCACATCAGCACTGGGCATGACAAAGTACACACCACAGCATCTGACTTTACATGCCCCTATCCCTCACGACTGATGCCTAAAAGTTGGCAGGGTTTGTATAGCCTCCCGGGTTAGAGACTTCGTACATAATAAATCAGCTTAGCAAATTGGAGAATGTTATACTCGTATTGCTCAGGGTGTATCCTAATAACTGATCGCTTCTTGTAGTCAAGTTGTGCGGTAAATTTTTCTTCAGTAGTTACTTGGCCTACCCATCTAATCTTTTGCAACACCACAATCATAGTTTCGGTTCTCTTTGTCTGAACTGTTCATTGTCCACGTTTCAGTTCTGTACAAGGCTGTACTGCAGACCAAATACCTTTAGAAAAGATTCCCTAACATTTAAATTTATATTCGAAGCTAAAAATATTTTTGTACCAGGAACGCTTTTCTTATGTATATACATAGATTTGCCTTACTTCAGTTACACATAAATCGAAGCAGCTGTGTAACTGTAATTGTGCGCGTCAAAACATTCTGTGGTTGAAAATGGAATGAAAAATTTTACTGCTTACGACGATCTTCATGAAGAAACCAGTGTTAATCATTTTAAGCCGCGCGGAGTGGCCGCGGGGTTTGAGGCATCCGGTCACGGACTGCGCTACCACTCCCGCCGGAGGTTCGAGTCTTCACTCGGGCATGAGTGTGTGTGTTGTTCTTAGCATAAGTTAATTTAAGTTAGTTTAAGTAGTGTGTAAGTCTAGGGACCGATGAACTAAGCAGTTTGGTCCTTTAGGAATTCACACATATTTTTGAATCATTTTAAACTCAACATGTCTGTTATCACCAAGTAATTGCTTTCACTTGAACAATTGTATTTCTGTATTTTGCTTTTGCACGAAATCGTAGACTGGGATCTAGGGATACTTGGACGCTGGCCACGAGAAGTAAGAATTCTCATAACTTTTACTGACAAGCAGCCTGCCCCTTGAACAGAAGCGATAACAAGCATGTCGGAATCCATCACCGTATCAGACGAGCAGACCAGCTAGGACCTGTAGGACAGGGTCTGTGGCAAGAACTTAACAGCTCAGCGTTATCTTATTTAGTTTAGTGACGTGGTAGTTCGGCCACCCGAAATGACGCTTAGCTATACGTGACGAAATTGTCAACCTCAACGATCTGCATGAATCATACTTGTTTTCACTCGGCAACACCAAAATTGTCTTCAAATATGTACACTTCACTCTCTGCAAATTATATACATCTTGATTACTCTTACGGAAAATCTCTCTCTTTTTTATTATTAATTGCATTACGCAGTAAGTGATGTTCTATCTGCGTTCTGACATTGGTGTAAGTAAGTGTATGAGGTATGACGTGGACCGAGAAGTTAAACTGCCGCTTGTAAAATATTTCGTTAACCATGAACCAGTTTGATTCGTATAGAAAATTTTAGTTCCGAAATGTGTGTCCTATAACAACGGAAACGATGTGCAATGAATAAAGTGCATTCCTCGCTTGATTTATTTTCAGAACAGAAATGGTGATAGTAGTTACGCAGCGTTCGTACGACATTTCACCAACCGACTGCTGTGGAGGAGACAATATGTTTCGAGGTACATGGAGGCATTCAGATCGGAATATTACCAGGCAGCTACACCTGTGCAAACCTAAGACGAAAGTAATTTTGCATAGTGTCACTGCCGAGGAACATAGCACGATGAAACGTGGACCATACATAGACAAAGTTGCTACTATAAACTGCTAATGAACCCGAAAAAAATATGCACTGAGACGAACAAAAGTTATACTTTTATTCAAAGAAAATAATTACATTGAAGTCACCACGATTCATAATGGTCTCCTAAACATTACATAAGGCTAGGCAGGGTTCTTTATAGGGGGTGTAAGCACAACTGTTTCGATGCTGGCCACAAGGAGGGTAAAGAGTTCCTGTGGCAGGCTGTCCGGTTCCAGCAGCGCAGTTGATGACTGCTGGACGGTCGTCATGCACGTGGACGCGCTGCAGTACGTATCCCCACGCATCCCACAGGTGCTCGCTGGCACTCGAGTCGCGGAATGGACAGGCCAATGGATTCACCGAATACCCTCATGTTCAAAGAGCTGCTCCACTCGCGCCTTTCGATGCACTCGTACTTTATCATCCATGAAAACTAAGTCAGGGCCGAATGCAACCTTGAAACGACGCATATGAGGAAGCACTAGAGTGGCAAATAACGTTGACCTGTGAGTGTACGGTGTTTAAGGATTTCGAGGTCAGCGCGCCCGTGCAACATTATGCCTCCCCACTCCAGGACACCTAGACCACCAAATCGATTATGTTAGATCATGTTCGTGGGTGCATTACGCGTTCCCGCCTCCCGCCTAATGAGGGTACGCCCACAATCGCTACTCAGACTGAATCCGCCCTCGCCAGAGAAGAGCACGTGACCGTCTTCCCTGTCGGTCCAGTTGTAACCGGTGCCACTGATGTTCCGGTGTCAGTGGAGCGCAACGTACTGGTCCTCTGCCATAGAGACCACCCTAGTGTGGACGCTGTGCCCATGTGCAGCGTGAGATGGCGCGCCTCGGAGTCCCGTTAAATGTGTTTGCAACTGCAGCTGCTGTTTGAAGTGCGTTCCTTCTTGGCTGTTGCACAATGTAGTTAACCACGGTAGATCACGTCTTCTCCTTCGGGACTATGGTTCGGAACTCTCCACAGGCACGTGGAGCAACACCGAGCTCCTGTGCTACACACGTCGCACGTCGTCCTTATTCCAGTTTCCCGACGATTCTTCAGCTTCCTCGCTGACACACAGTCTTGTTCCGTTTCCTTCAACACCCCGTGTTGCGGGGCCAGCCCCGTCTGGCGCTGCAGTCACGCAGTCGCCTGTGACGTCCAACTGTCTGTGCAAAGATGTTTGGACAACATGGTTATGGATTAACTTAGTATTAAGAAAACAGTCTCCTGCCACATCTTGGTAAACTTGACGCCACCAGCAGTCCACCATATGTTCGCCCTGAAGATGGCCCCTGCGATGGGCTGAAACAGGTCGGCACTAAATAGATAAAAAACGCGATTAAGACTGTTTACTTAATACTAAGTTTCTGTGCACGACTGGGAGACCTGTGGCAACATGCTCCCGCACTTCAGCTCATTTCCACCGAGTAGTTAATATGTAATGTTACTTTATATAGCTCGTGCGTAAATCTTACACAGGAGTGTAGTGGGCTGAAGCAGAGTAGCAAAGGAACATTTCTCGCGTGTGGTATCTCTTATATAGGGCCGCTAAAGCAGCATTGTGAGGCCTTGTGTCATGCGCACGGGGCAACGATCACCCGAGAGCCGCTTTTTATTTTTATTTTTTTTATCTCTAGAACTCTGTAAACATATCTTGTATAAATAATAAAAGGCATACATTCATTTGCGAATTGTGTCTTGGAAAATCTTTTACTGGATGTGCAGGGTGTCCCATTAATCTTGACCACCCTAAATAACTGTTTGTCCAGACGCAAATTACAAAATGTTTCAAGCAAATGTTCTTTAAACGTCAGGGGGACATCAATCAGCATGACTGCCTTAGTTGTAGCTTTGTTTTTTACAAAAATATGAACAGCGGTATGACTTTTCTCAATGGCACCCTGTATTTTTTATTCGGTAACGCATTTCCTCTCCTATTCAAAAATGTATCACAGTGTACCATTCACTGAAACATAACGTTATTAATTACATAACATAACACCACACTGACTGAGCCTTCGTTCATCAGTAAATTGATTTACTGTAGTATGGCGCACTCGCCAAAATCATTTTGCATTACGTTGAATTTAGCGTATTTACTTCGTTTCGTGAACCTCATTTGTGTTTCCTTAAGTCACATATAGCGACAATGAAAATCCATGTTACTTTTTGAGTTGCGTAATTTTTTGAATCAATAAGCAGAATTTCGTATATTATTATTTCTCTTGTCACGTATTCTGCCGTCTGCAGTGCGACATTCATAATCATAACCTTATAAAATGGAAAAGCACTTTCAGTGACCAACAGTCTTCTGAAGATTACGATTTTATTAGGAATTCTGGCCGCGCGGGATTAGCCGAGCGGTCAAAGGCGCTGCAGTCACGGACTGTGCGGCTGGTCCCGGCGGAGGTTCGAGTCCTCCCTAGGGCATGGGTGTGTGTTTGTCCTTAGGATAACTTAGGTGAAGTAGTGTGTAAGCTTAGGAACTGATGACCTTAGCAGTTAAGTCCCATAAGATTACACACACATTTTAGGAATTCTGTTGGCCCCTCTAGATATAGATTGGAACAGTTTATTAATTGTAAGCGTAGGCTTCCGCGGCCGTTGTCTTCTTCAATAAAATGGCTATGGGAAGCAGATGATAGACAGCACCATGTCGACAAGGGAGAAGACTAATAGGGAAGAGGAGAAGGAGGCACAGAGCATTGCTGTGTTACCATATGTACAGGGGGTCACCGAACGTATTGGCAAAATTCTACGAAAAGCCGACATCAAACCAATTTTCCGAAGCAGAAACAAAATATCCGACATTCTCGGTTCTACCAGGGATGCAGTTGACAAACTACACACAGCTGGCGTGTATGAAATTGGTTGTGCGTGTGGATTAGTCTACATAGGTGAGACGGGACGTCCGATTAGCACAAGGCTCTCGGAACATGAAAGATATATCCGCCTGAAACAACACACTAAGTCAGCAGTGGCGGAACACCGAGACGAGTGCGGGAAACCAATATTTTTTCAAGAAGCCCGCGTCCTGGCGAAACAGCCTCTCACTTTCAAAAGAAAGATTAGAGAGGCGATAGAAATAGCCAAAAGACCCGCCAACATGAATAGAGAGGACGGGTACAAGCTTCCGAGGTCTTGGCTGCCTGCAATAGCAGGGCTACGGAGCGGCGGCAGAGCCGTGGCGGCCCATGCAGACACGCGGAGAGCCGCAGTAGTGGTCGCGAGTACACAAAGCAATGGCACGCCGCAGCCGGCTTCTGGACAGCATGGAAACAGTGTGACGTCACAGCCATCACCTGTTCGCTATTCGTCCGTCTCCTCCAATGGGGTGGATTAATATAAAGACCAATAGAAAACAGCTATTTCAGCCAATGACAGATAATAAAGGAAACACCAATGAAGCATACCTTTCACCCCTCCTCCTCCTCCTTTTACAGCCAATCAAGTAACGACACAGTTTTCTCGTGCAGCTATTTAAGGAACCACGTGTGTTCATTTAGCAGTTAACGTCAGGCCCTGATGAAGGCTAGCTGCAACGCTGGCCGAAACGTTGGCGCATTTTAAATTATGACGATGCGGTCTGATACCCTGAAGAATTTTATTGAAGTTTATTAATTCTGTACAGGACAGTAATTTATGAGGAAATTTTCTGCAAGTAGCAGATGTACGCTGTAATTAACCTATCTAGTCTCTTCTAGTAATCAGTTTTGTGGCTTAAATCAGTTTCCCAATTGCAGGACGAGAAAAAGACTAAATGGAAGTGGTTGTTTTTTGATTATTTATTTTAGCCGCACTCTAAATACGTATTCAAGGGTCCAAGTTTCTCTGAGCTATGTGGAAGTGGGAGTCACGCAATTCTATTGTAACCTGAACAGTTACGTGCATGCCGCCCGCTGCTAGGTTACGCTCGAGTGAAAGCAGCCTTAGTGTACTGTTTAGTTACGCTGAACACAGTACTTGACATTTAATCCGCTGTTGGAGCTGTTCTCAAGCAAAGACAATCAGCGTCGCCAGGAAACTGCCCTTCACACAGAATACCGTCTGTGAAACAAAGGCATTTGTTTACACGGAGACTGTGCGGACCTCTTGCCCCATTTACATGTATATTTGACAAGCGTGGTGGAGGATACTTTTCGTCCATTGTCACTTCTCCTGTTTTGTGTCCTAGTCGCGAATATCACAGCGGAAGAAAAAGTGTGGTAAGCTTCCGTGTGAGCTCGAACCTCTCTGCTTTTAGCCTCATGGTCTTTTCGCGATATATACGAAGCAGGAAGCGGTATAGTGGTTGACTACTCGTAGAAGGTGCGCTGTAGCATTTTTATTGGTAAAAATCAGAGTGACTCAGAACATAAGGTCTGATATTGGGCTTGGATGGGCGTCTTCCTGACGAGTTTTCTAAATGAGCCTTCCACGAAATGTCGAAATGTGCCGCTCTTCTTTGGATCTTCTGTTTCATATGTCATTACTACCCGTTACTGGTCCTAGCCTGGAGCAACAATATTAAAATATGTCTCGTACGAGAGACTTGTAAACTACATACTTCGTGGGTGAACTAAACTTCCTGAGAATTCTTCAATGACTCAATCTGGCATCTGCCTTTCCTGAGATTTGTTTCATGTGGTCTTTCACTCTGGATCGCTCCGTATGCACACACTCAGATATTTTATGGATGTGACTACTTCCCATGATTGTTCTGCAATCGTGTAAGTGTTAAACAATGCATATTTTTGTGTATGTATGCGCAATACGTTACATTTGTTTATGTTGAGTGTCAACTGTAAATCCCTGCTACAAGCGTTGACGCTCTCTGTAACTCAAGCTGCATTTCACCACATTTTTTTGCGATTTCTCGGTATACGACAGCGTCGTCAGCGAAAGGCGTCATGGAACTTCAGACGTTATTCATTACGCCATTTCTAGGTACTGAACAAAGAAATGGTGCTGTAACGCTCCCTTACTGGACGCCAGGAGTTCTACATCTACATGGATATTCCACAAGCCACCGTACGGTGCGTGGCAGAGGGTACCCTGTACCACTACTAGTGATTTCCTTTCCTGTTCCACTCGAAAATAAAGCGAGGAAAACTGACTGTCTGTTTGCTTCCGTATGAGCCGTAATTTGTCGTATCTTACCTTGGTGGCCCTTTCGCGCACTGTATGGTGGCGGCAGTTGAATCGTTTGGCAATCAGCTTCAAACGCCGGTTCTCTAAAGTTACTTCTACACATGAAGCTTCCTCCCCCTTACGAATGACATACTGTGTTCTGTTTTCTAGGAACTCTTCAATCTAATCGCATAACTCGTCTAATATTCGGTGCGCTCGTATTTCGATCGCCTGGCGACAAGGCGAAACTGTATCGAACACCTTCCAGATGTCAAGGAGTACGGGATTTAACTGACATGAGTCTCGTCTCGTGGACGAACAGTTAGATGATTTCACACGATTATTGATTTTGGAATCCAGATTAAGTACAGAGAATTTCCGTCCCCGAAACTGTCACAATGACCATAAAACGTGTTCAAATTATATGGACAGACGCTATCGATATAGGTCTCTAGTAGTGGGTGTTTATTCGACGACAAACCCAGAAAGGACCTGCACATTTTTGGCAATCACTAAGAACAGTTCGCTGCTCCAGGTAAACTGTTGCTAAAGGAGGAGCAAGTTCTGTCGCATTTTTTTTTGCAAACCTGGAAGTGTCACCCCGGTCCAGTGGCCTTTAGTGTGTTTAGCGATTTGCTCTCAGAATAGAACCCGGAATCACACGCTATTCAAGCCAGATAATTAGCATCGCTTCCATAGGGCACGCTACAGTGTGCTATGTGCCACTGTTAAAAATAGTTCAGTGTTTTATAAATGGGAAGGTTTGTTACATAATCGTTAGCGACGAAGCACCATTGCAACTGAGAAAGAATGGGACAAAGACTTGGTTGTGTTCTCGTTACAGGAACCTTATCAACATTCGCCTACAACTCCCTGAAAAACTGACCTAAGTTGTCGTGGTCGTCCGGCTTCCTTTGACGCAGCAGCAGAGGGCGTGGTGCGGCCGAGATTACTGGACACGCGAGTGGCAGCGCGTCGTCTTGCCGATTATCGCGCGGCATGACGGTGGACGTGTTCACGTGTCGGTGATCTGAGGGGAACTAACGTTGCCAGACAGTCACACTGTCACAGCACCAGGCGTGATCGTACGGGGCGCCATTGGGTAGATAAGACGAGCACCTGCGGCTCGCATTTCGGACAACAACCAAACTTCTGATATGTTAAGACCGGCGGCTGTGCCCTTCTTCGAGGTCTCAGTGACAGAAATCACTCAAGATCGCTTGTGGCTTGAGCTCTCCCGATATACCTCGATGCAGTGTGTGTTAGACTGTTCCTCTGGGCCGCAAGTTCTCCAGATCTCTTCCCGCCTGCAAACACCTGGTCACGGGTTACCGAAAGAGTAGCTTGCCACACTGCCTGACAGCCACTAACCGTTGACGGACACTGATACAGAGATGGAGTGACGTATCCGTATGTCTCATCCTTGCTGTATACAGCCAAATTGCCTACAAATGTAATCGTGTACACTCCCTACCACGCTGTGTACGCGGAAGTAGCTATTGTTCGTGGTGCTGCAGTTTCAGTAGCCACCATTCTTTTTGCCGGCCGCGGTGGTCTAGCGGTTCTGGCGCTGCAGTCCAGAACCGCGGGACTGCTACGGTCGCAGGTTCGAATCCTGCCTTGGGCATGGGTGTGTGTGATGTCCTTAGGTTAGTTAGGTTTAAGTAGTTCTAAGTTCTAGGGGACTTATGACCTAAGATGTTGAGTCCCATAGTGCTCAGAGCCATTTGAACCACCATTCTTTAACATACGAGAGAGACGAAGACATCCTTGTTTCTCCCAACATTTCTGCAGAACGGTTTCTAAACTAAGTGAAGCGTCACGGTTCCCAAAGCCGCCATATTCCAGCACAGTAAGCCCGCAGCCCTAGCCAGGGCCTGCTCCCTGTCCCTCGCCCTCGCCGTTGGCCTCGTATCCCTGGTGCGCTGCTAATTGTAGAACGCTGTCCGGCCGAGTGCGTCCGCCGCTGTCCTTGCTGCCGCCCCCACTTCGCCCCTCTTACTTGTTGCAGGTGCGCCTCGGCAATTAAAGCGCGTTAGGGCCTCGGCGTGTCGTGTCGTGTCGTTTCCTTTTCTTCTCGTTCTCTCCCGCCGCCGCTATTAGCGCGAGTCAGTGACCTGCTCCGCTGGCTGCCTACCTTCCCCGCAGCGCCGTCTGCCCCGGAACAACAACTTCAGCGACACTTGCCTCTCAGCCGGTGTGCCAGTCGAAGCAGTAGTCCCTGGATCGAATACATGCGATACAAATTTGGTGAACACACAGAGCTTACTCTCCTGTGGGAATCAAAATCGCTCATTTAGTCAACGAGACGCAAAAGGCAGCCGGCATCAGCGCCCAGGTCGATGTCCTGTTTCCCGACATCCGGAAGGCATTCTATACAGTTCCGCACTGTCGCCTAGTGACCAGCTGTGCGATGCGGAGGATCATTTTGCTAAATGCAGGAAACGATCCACGAGAAAATAGGGGGCAATAAAGTTGATACGCACGTGGCCGGAGATATGTACCAAATGAGAAACATCGACATGAAGATTGTGAAAGTGTAAGTTCCAGTGATAGAAACGACACACGAGAAGACACCCGGCAAGTGGGAAAGAAGGAAGGAAGATGAGACTTTAGTGTCGTCGACAGCGAGGTCATTACAGGCGGAGTACAAAAGCTGGGATTACGAAAGGACGGGGAAGGAAAATGTCCGCGACCTTTTCAAAGGAAACAACCCAGCATTTTGCCTGGAGCGATTTAGAAAAACCACGGAAAATTTAAATAAGGTTGGCCCGATGTCGATATGAACGTTGTCTTCCCGAATGCGAGTCCAGTGTCCTAACCATTGCACCACCTGGCTCCGTGGGCATTATGTCCCTACTGTTTTAGCTCCATACTGAAGAAGGCAGCTGGCCGAAGTGGCCGTGCGGTTCTAGGCGCTGCAGTCTGGAACCGCGTGACCGCTACGGTTTGCAGGTTCGAATCCTGCCTCGGGCATGGATGTGTGTGATGCCCTTAGGTTGGTTAGGTTTAAGTAGTTCTAAGTTCTAGGGGACTAATCACCACAGATGTTGAGTCCCATAGTGCTCAGAGCCATTTGAACCTGGTGTACCAGCCCGACATGGTCTTCACATACGGACAGGCAAATAGCAATGGCAAGGCAGCAGCATGACTGCACTGGAGAAAATATGCCCGCCGACAGCAACCGCACTATAAACTCTTTGCAGTAGTGTTTCGTAGTTCGTGTGGGACAGTTTCACTTACGGCAGTAGATAACCACACGAAAGGCGGATGCGCCTGGTATGTACACCATTGAACACCATTGAACACCATTGAAGGAACACCATTGAACAAAACAGAACACGATAATGGTATCAGCACCAGGCAGCATGGGACCTACGTTCAAACAGGTAACGAGTTGTGGAGAGGAACAAGGATCTCATACATTAAGCAGAAGAAGTGACGTGGGATGTACTGTTATGAAGAGATAGACAGGAAAATGGATGCAGCATTACGCCGTAGTCAAACTTACGTGTGATATGCAGTGACAGTTTTCAGAAATTCGCTGTCCACGAAACCTAAAATGGATCATTGCAGATTTCAATTTCTGAAATTAATTTCGTAGCCACAGCGTAATTACAGCAGTAACGACTGGTCGGAGAGTTAGGAGGTGCGACTTTTCTAAAGTACCAATCCTAAATACGGGGTCGGGTCCCCAGTAATTTTCAGTGCGTGTTTCCTTACGGTATCCGACCCGAAGACGCGGGAAGCCTCTTGAGAGACGGAGTGCCGCTCTAAACTTTATGTGAGGCGGGCACACAGCTCGGCGCTCCGCAATAACTTTGCCGGCGCCGTAAAACGCTAAGCGTCCGTCGCCGCCGCGCCGGCAGAGTTCGAGAAATTGCCGGCACTCGCCGCCCAGCGCGCTGTGATCGCACCGAAATAAAAACAGCTCGTGTCGTCGCTTCCAGTGGAACAGTTGCGGTGCTCTCCTCTAAACCACAAGGGGTACAAGCTAGGATTAGGCGTTAAATAGGCCATAACTTTAGATAGTAGTTGCGGGGGTGAATGACCGGAAACGATTTACCGTTGCTTACTCACGAGCACAGTAGAGTTGTCTGTGTGCAGTCAGAAACGGTAACCGCTGTCTGCTCTGTTGTTTTGCGTTTAACCGTACTTTATGAATCCTAACATACCTGCGGATTATTGGCACTCAGGTGTAATCTTGTGTGTAGTTTGCTTCCCGCTCTTCCCCAAGCTGTAAGAAGACCAATGCTGCATATGCCTTATAGCCCTTAGTACTGCAATAGACTAGCTTCGTTCTGACCGTGTGATTACCAAAACCTCCACAATTTTAATCTGAATATTTTACTAGTTCATCAGCTAAAATAAACTTTTGGAAATGTGTGGTAAGGTCCTATGGGACCAAACTGCTGAGGTCATCGGTCTCTAGGCTTACACACTACTTAATCTAAACTAACTTACGCTAAAGAAAACAGGCACGCATCCTTGCCCGACGGAGGACCCGAGCCTCGGACGGGTGGAGCCGCGAGAACCGTGGCAAGGATGCATAAAATTCGGTGTTCAGACAGAAGGTCCGTTATACCAAAAAGGATTCGAAGCAGCGGACATCAACAGCATATGACGAACAAGTGTGAAACAAATCTACAGTGTCGACTAATAAGACACAAGAAGAGGGACACAACCTCGAGTGCCCCGTTCACACGCAAATCTGTATTCGAATTACTGTGAGCTGAATGCGCACATGCCCATTACACCTCGCATATACCCTGCCTGGCAAAAAAGTGCTTCTGTGCGGCTGGTCCCGGCGGAGGTTCGAGTCTTCCCTCGGGCATGGGTGTGTGTGTTTGTCCTAACGAGGGATCCTCCCCATCGCACCCCCTCAGATTTAGTTATAAGTTGGCACAGTGGATAGGGCTTGAAAACCTGAACACAGATCAATCGAGAAAACAAGAAGAAGTTGTGTGGAACTATGAGAAAAATAAGCAAACTATACAAACTGAGTAGTCCATGCCCAAGATAGGCAACATCAAGGATAGTGCGAGCTCAGGAGCGCCGTGGTCCCGTGGTTAGCGTGAGCAGCTGCGGAACAAGATGTCTTTGGTTCAAGTCTTCCCTCGAGTGAAATGTTTACTTCCCTTAATTTTCGCAAAGTTATGATCTGTCCGTTCGTTCATTGACATCTCTGTTCACTATAATAAGTTTAGTGTCTGTGTTTTGCGACCGCACCGCAAAACCGTGCGATTACTAGACGAAAGGACGTGCCTCTCCAATGGGAACCGAAAACATTTGATCGCAAGGTCATAGGTCTACCGATTCCTCCACAGGAAAACACGTCTGATATATTCTATACGACACTTTGACGGCATGTGCGTCACATGACAGGAATACGTTGTCGGCCCACCTAATATAAAAAGAAAGAAGACTCAATCTAGCAAATGAACAATAAAGCATAATCATTAAAATTAAGACTATAAAAACAAAGAAATTAGAATGATAAGAACTCAAATAAACTGAACCTCTAATAAAGTTAAAAAAGCAACACTAATTAAAACACAAATAACTAATAAAAGAAAATTTAAAATAAACATAAATAAATCATAAAGTATCAATACTATTTGTAGAAAAAATCTACGGCGAATGGGTAAAAAGATTCTTATACTTTGCCCGGTTATAGGTTTTCTTGTGGATGTGATAATCACTCCCAAAAAAGTGATGAAAACATAAGAGTTCGTCACATAAACTGCAACAAATGAATGCAACAGTTTCACAGTCGCACAGTTTTCCTTGTGCTCTATCAAAACATATGTTTTTAACGTTTTCAAATTTTTTCGTGTGTAGACCGTCAAATCCTGCATATGTCCAAGCAAATCTGAACATGTCCTGGAATTCTGGAGAGCGAAGTTGATTATCTGTAAGTGCCTGAACTTTGATAATTGTCTGAAAATAAAAAATTAAACATTTCACTCGAGGGAAGACTTGAACCAAGAACCTCTCGTTCCGCAGCTGTTCACGCTAACCACAGGACCACGGCGCTCCTGAGCTCACAGCACCCTTGATGTTGCCTATCTTGCGCATGGACTACTCAGTTTGTACAATTCCGGATAAATTGTGTGTATTGAACTGGGGACCTAGGAACGACGGAGAGCCGTCGTGCCCGCTGTAGCCTTCAGTGGTTCACAACCCAACAGGCCACCAACCCCACCGCCGCCCCACACCGAACCCAGGGTTATTGTGCGGTTCGGCCCCCCAGTGGACCCCCCTGGAAACGCCTCATACCAGACGAGTGTAGCCTCAAATGTTTGCCTGGTAGAGTATTTATGGTGTACGCGTACATGGAGACTGTTTGCGCATCAATCGCCGACATAGTGTAACTGAGGCGGAATAAGGGAAACCAGCCCGCATTCGCCGAGGCAGATGGAAAACCGCCTTAAAAAACCATCCACAGGCTTGCCGGCAATCCGTATCTCGACACTAATCCACCGGGCGGATTCGTGGCGGGGACCGGCACGCCTCCCCACTCGGGAAGCAGCGCGGCAGACCGCACGGGCTTCTGGGTAGATACTCCTAGGTATTTCTGTTGGTTCTCATTCCAGTGAGTGATCACCGTCAGGTAGTCTAACGATACCGGATCCTCAGGCACAGTACATCTTGGGCACGAAATTACAATAAAGAAAAAAATGATTTATACAGCTCTCCAACTTTCTTCATAAAAATATCGATTGGTTAAAGATAGCAAGCTCTATGACCATTTAATGAAGATCCTAAAATGTTTAACATCGAGAAATTTAAGAAAAAGATTAGTTCAGATAAATTGTAACGGGGCTTATTTTCTACTAACGATTTTTTTTTTTAGTGAAGCATGGTTCATTTTCAAACCTCAATACAATAAGACTCCACTGATGACGCCACAAAGTGTCATAACATGTTTTGGCATGAAATATAATATGAGAAGATTTTATAGTTTGCATAAGCCAGCAAAACCTAATTCCAAAAATGAAAATTCCGTTGGGAGTCATACAGAAGTGAAGCGAAACAATTTTCCTCATTAGATGGTTTCCGTATTGGCGTTTTCTATTCCAAGTGCAGCATCGTCATGGGAGCGAACGCGGATGCAGCAGACCGCCTCGGCATGGTCGCCCCGACCAAATTGACGGATCATCCTTCCCGTGCGTGTCTCGTGTACTCAAACGCCGAGGCAGCCGCCTGGCAGTGGAAACCTCGCGTAGCGTAAACGCTCCATAACTCTGGATCGACTCGCTGGCACACTATTAAAGTTTTTGCTATTCGATACGAACTGCTGCTTATCCAATCCAGTGATGATTACCTGCTGGGTAGCTACGTAACACTGGTGAATTCAAACTGGCACTTGACATTTGTCTATTGAAAGTGTGGCTGTTTCACCTAAATTTCTTTTTCACATCGAAAACTCACTGTGCGGCATACTACCACTAAAGACTTTGCGTGTGAAATATTATTTATAACGTTAGTGACGGTAACGCTACTACAGTTGTAAGCCTACCCACCTGCTAGTGGAAAAGAATCCGCCGAATAACTACAGTTTTTCAGTAGCTACAGTTTTTCCTTGAACGTTATTTGCAGACCGGTTACTGAAATATTTTTTCCATTATCAGTGTTGCTATGGTATAGTTTTCTTGGTGCGTATCCACATGTTGGACGCCTGGATTGGGTCTGCAGATGTTATCCATTTTGTAGGGGAAAAGAATAAGAAAACATTTTGGCTCTCCTTTTGATTCTTTTCCCCTTCAAAATGGAAAGACACATATGCAAACCCAACTCAGACGTCCACCACGTGGAAATGTACAAAGAGATAAGCGAATCGTATTTCACTAAGCTCAGACATAAACCAGCTAGTTATTCGCTCTTTGGTACCGTGCGCGCTGTGCTGGCAATGTTGTCCTTTAGATAATGTGTGTTTGCTTGACTGCTCTGCATATCAGACGTAAGTGTTTGGCAATGTGTTCATAGGATCGCTTTCAGACTGTACCTAGACAGTTCCACCATCGGATAGCAGATGGGAAAAATGAAGACACAAATCTTTCCATGCGAGCTCTGATTTCCCTTATTTTATTACAATGGTCATTTCTCTCCGTTTAGGTGGCTGTCAAAATATTTTTGCCCTCTGGGGAGAAAAATGGAAATTGAAATTTCGTGAAAAGATCTCGCCGCAACGAAAAAATCCCTTCTTTTAGCGACTGCCACATCGAGTCGCTTATCATATCTGTGACACTCTCTCGCCTATTTCGCGATAATGCACAACGAGCTACTCCTCTTTGATCGCCTTTTGACGTCCTCTGTCACTCCTTTCAGGTAAAGATCGCTAACCACGCATCAGTACTCGAGAAGAAGACAAGCGATATGTAGACAGTCTCCTTATTAGATTTGTTGCATCTTCTAAGTGTCATGCCAATGAAACGCAGTCTTTGGGTTGCCTACCTCACAACATTTTCTACACTCCTGGAAATTGAAATAAGAACACCGTGAATTCATTGTCCCAGGAAGGGGAAACTTTATTGACACATTCCTGGGGTCAGATACATCACATGACCACACTGACAGAACCACAGGCACATAGACACAGGCAACAGAGCATGCACAATGTCGGCAATAGTACAGTGTATATCCACCTTTCGCAGCAATGCAGGCTGCTATTCTCCCATGGAGACGATCGTAGAGATGCTGGATGTAGTCCTGTGGAACGGCTTGCCATGCCATTTCCACCTGGCGCCTCAGTTGGACCAGCGTTCGTGCTGGACGTGCAGACCGCATGAGACGACGCTTCATCCAGTCCCAAACATGCTCAATGGGGGACAGATCCGGAGATCTTGCTGGTCAGGGTAGTTGACTTACACCTTCTAGAGCACGTTGGGTGGCACGGGATACATGCGGACGTCCATTGTCCTGTTGGAACAGCAAGTTCCCTTGCCGGTCTAGGAATGGTAGAACGATGGGTTCGATGACGGTTTGGATGTACCGTACACTATTCAGTGTCCCCTCGACGATCACCAGTGGTGTACGGCCAGTGTAGGAGATCGCTCCCCACACCATGATGCCGGGTGTTGGCCCTGTGTGCCTCGGTCGTATGCAGTCCTGATTGTGGCGCTCACCTGCACGGTGCCAAACACACATACGACCATCATTGGCACCAAGGCAGAAGCGACTCTCATCGCTGAAGACGACACGTCTCCATTCGTCCCTCCATTCACGCCTGTCGCGACACCACTGGAGGCGGGCTGCACGATGTTGGGGCGTGAGTGGAAGACGGCCTAACGGTGTGCGGGACCGTAGCCCAGCTTCATGGAGACGGTTGCGAATGGTCCTCGCCGATACCCCAGGAGCAACAGTGTCCCTAATTTGCTGGGAAGTGGCGGTGCGGTCCCCTACGGCACTGCGTAGGATCCTACGGTCTTGGCGTGCATCCGTGGGTCGCTGCGGTCCGGTCCCAGGTCGACGGGCACGTGCACCTTCCGCCGACGACTGGCGACAACATCGATGTACTGTGGAGACCTGACGCCCCACGTGTTGAGCAATTCGGCGGTACGTCCACCCGGCCTCCCGCATGCCCACTATACGCCCTCGCTCAAAGTCCGTCAACTGCACATACGGTTCACGTCCACGCTGTCGCGGCATGCTACCAGTGTTAAAGACTGCGATGGAGCTCCGTATGCCACGGAAAACTGGCTGACACTGACGGCGGCGGTGCACAAATGCTGCGCAGCTAGCGCCATTCGACGGCCAACACCGCGGTTCCTGGTGTGTCCGCTGTGCCGTGCGTGTGATCATTGCTTGTACAGCCCTCTCGCAGTGTCCGGAGCAAGTATGGTGGGTCTGACACACCGGTGTCAATGTGTTCTTTTTTCCATTTCCAGGAGTGTATGTGATCGTTCCAATTTAAATTGACCGTAATTGTAACCCCTTGCCATTAAGTTAAATCGACAGCGTGCAAGTTTGTAATATACTTCTTGTGACTGAAATTCAGCGGATTTTTCGTAGTCATGTGGAGGACCTCGCACTTCTTATTTTTTAGGGTCAATTGCCACTTTTCGCACCTTGCACATGCCTTATCTAAATCATTTTGGTCTTCTGATGACCTGAGTGGATAATAAACGGCATATGATCTGCTAACAATCTGAGAGGGGTCAAACATTATTTTGATGAACCCCATATATAGCTTCGGTTTCACTAATGACTCTCCGTCATAACTAAGACTGTGAACGGGAGAGGCATTTGAACCTGTTACTTCGACTACACGACGCTATTTTTAATACCATTGACTGTGGTAGAGTGATAAGCTTAAAAATGCTAAAATTCCGTGAGCAAAGTATGCTGACAATGTCTTAGCTTAACCTGTTACCGCCACGCGGGACTAGCCGAGCGGTCTTAGGTGCTGCATTCATGGACTGTGCGGGTGGTCCCGGCGGAGATTGGTCCTCCCTCGGACATGGGTGTGTGTGTTTGTCCTTAGGATGATTTAGGTTAAGTAATGTGTAAGCTTAGGGACTGATGACCTTAGCAGTTAAGTCTCATAAGATTTCACACACACATTTAACCTGTTACCAATGATCCGAACTCCTGCCAAGCAATGAAATACCGGTTGATTGAGTATAGGAGTCGGTTTTAAAATTTTGAGCAGTTACTCACGGTACAGGTTTGAAATTTGAGAACGTTTGCCTTGCACCTTCCAGCCGGCCGCGCGCTGCGGTCGTAACGCGTTGCAGATTCGGCTGCGCTGATAAGGCGCTATTGTGAAATGTAAGGCCACACGGCCCACTCCGCTGCAGCTCAGTTTGGCGTTGTACTTGCAGAAGCGCTTCAGGACACGCCTACGCACCGACAGACGCAGAGAATAGCAGAAATGCGCCTCGCGCAGATTGCAATTAAGCAGCGTGACTATGCCGGTACTATTCAGAGGTTTCCCCCATTAATCAAAGTCGCGAACCGCATGTCCTGCGTTTGTTCTACCCCCTTCAGTTTGTGAAAGTTTCTCACGAGCCGTCCCGGGAAGCAACGCTTCGCCTAGTTACGGTGGCTTCTCACAGTAGCTGCATGTTCCTGTCCGCTATATTCCCTGGCATACAATATCTAGAGGAGTTCTTACTCCCAACCCCATAGAACACGAGGATCAGGATATGGTGCTTGTTTCATCAGTAGTCTTTTGAAACAGAAGATTACGACGGTTCTGAATTTGCTGTTAGCGTCAAAAATAATTGTCTAGCTAGTGTAAGACACGTCTGTAGGCTATGCTACTGTTCTGTCTTAATACAATCGGAACTTCAACAACGACTTTAATTACATCACATTAATGTGCGCAGATTTGAACAGTTTCCAAAGCCTAGGGGGTTATGATAAATCTGACAGTAGGGGTTATTGATTTGCGCATTTTGAAGGCGACGGAGAAAAATGGGACAGACACACAAAAGAAAATTAAAGCAAAAGAAATCAGTAATGGTACGCATCATATACAAATCTCCCTTTTGATAGCAAATTCCAGTATCATCCGAGTTTAATTCACCCACGACTGCAGAGATGAATGGTGTCTACATCAGATCCTGTCATTGGCGTTGAGTCACAATCGAAATCGATAAAATAGAAGAATGTCCTATGTCCCGATGAACTCCGTGTCAGCTTCCACCTGTAATTGGCTGCTGACTTAACTCGTCTATTAGGCATAATAAACTGTGAATCTTTCTTAATACAAAACCATACCAGTGGGTGGGAAAAATCACAGGTCAGACCTGTCTACAAGAAGGGAAGCAGAACTGCTGGGCAAAACTACCGTCCATTGTCACTGACTGGAACCTGGAATATGTTACGAGCGTAAAGGCGATTAGGTATCCTCGATACCGACCAGCGAGAATCCGCAAACATCGGTTATGCGAAATCCAACTCGCACTTTTCTCACGTGTCATGCTAAAAGCCATAAACCGAGGTGATCAGGTGAACGCAGTAACCCTTGGCTTTAGAAAGGTATTTCACTCTGTACTGTACGTACACACAGCGTGATCGTATGGGGTATCAAATGAAATTTGTGGCCGAAGTTGTTTGGGAGGATGCAGCATGAGTACTTGGATGGTGAGTCACCCATGCATTCAGCAGGGACTTCAGTCGTGCCCCAGGGAAGTGTGATGGGACACTTACTGTCCGCCTTGTAAATTAATGACCTGGAAAGTAACAGTAATCTCAGACTTTCTGCGGACGATACATTTATCTGTAATGATGTTCTACTTCAAAAAAAGCTCAACAGATGTAGTTAGGTCTTGATAAAATGACAGTGTGTTGCAACGATTGGCAACTTGCATTAAATGTTCAGAAATTTGAAAATACCTGGGTGTAACACCTTGTGGAAATGTGTAATGGAAAGTTTGCGTAATGTTAGTCAAACATAAACCGGATCTTAGACCTCCTTCATGGTAAGATACTAGAAAGTGCTGCCTGTCTACAAAGGAAAGGGCTTACAGAGCATTCGTGCAAGCCATCGAAGAATGTTGCTGATGAGTGTGGGACACATCCAAACTAAGGGTTGTTGAACGTTTGTGGAGGGTAGTGTAAATGGTCGCTGTTTTGTTGCACTCGTGGGAGACCGTTGCAGAATTGCTGAAAAACCTGAGGTGGCAGATGCTTGCGGGTAGGCGCCGCCTGTCTGTCGAATGTTGTCTGCTTACAAACTATGCGGAACCAGTACCAAGTGAGGACTCTCACAGGATATAGCAGCACCTTATCTCCCTCTCCGGTAGGGACCGCGAAGACAATATACTGATTACAACGCAATCAGAGGCATTATATCACTTCCTGGGCTCCATACACAACTGGAGCGAGACGAAGTTTAATCATAAGCACCCTCTCCCATGCAAGAGACTGGATGTAGAAGTGGAAGTGCAACCGAGCGCCAGTTCTAGTTTCCGCTGGTGCTCTTCTCCTCGCACTATTTTAGTAACGGTTCGTTTTGCACCACTGATTTGCACCTACGCGTATTAACAGATAGCTACTTCATTGCATAGGCTTCTACACTGGTGAAGACTCAAGAGAGTGTCGAACTGCCACGGCAGGGTCGTCCTGTGCGCAAGCCACGAAAGCGCTGATGTTAACGTGGCAGTTTGTAAAAATGCGTTGCGTGACAATTTGGATCTAACGTAGAACAGACAACCCAATAGACAGGATACCCAGTTCCTTAACACTGCATGAAAACTGCACACTATATTCACTATTGCTAATGATTGCACTACCGAGCGAGGTGGCGCAGTGGTTAGCACAATGGACTCGCATCTAGGACGACGACGGTTCAAACCCGCGTCGGGCCATTCAGATTTAGGTTTTCCGTGATTTCCCTAAATCGCTTCAGGAAAGTGCCGGGGTGGTTTCTTTGAAAGGGCATGACCTATTCCCTTCCCCATCCATCCCTAATCCGGGCTTGTGCTCCCTCTCTAATGACGTCGATCTCTACGGGACGTCAAACACTAATCTCCTCCTCCAGTCCTCCAATGATGGCACTGATGTGACAAAATCTGTAAGACTAGGGAAGTGTTAAACTTATTTATGAAGTTATTATTGCTCAGAACTCACAAGGTCTGCTGCAATTGGCCGGTGAGAGTCAGACGCTAGCAGAACCAGCTTCGTTTGATAGAGTAAAGTTAAAACTCACTTGCTGCAGGGAGAGTAGATTGCCACCAGGTCTTTGCAGAGAACTGCAGAAAGGGATGTCTGTGACTTCCTTAGAAGAAAGCACAGAGGCCGAGCTGGACTCTAGAGTTTGCAACCGCTGCTGCAGCAGTCTACCGGTAAGCTGTGCCGCCCATGGAGCCAGCGAGGCGGATGGAATGCTAAGCTAGTGTGTATCATCATTTCATTGTGCAAATCTAACATTCACAACCAGCTAGCTGCACCCATCAACCACTTGGGCGAAAGTAGTGTTGTTAGTTCTTAATTTTCCACGGTTTTTTCTTCAAGTCACTAACCATTTTTCCCGCTATTGGCGGTATCGCAGTGTACAAATAGTTTCGTGTTATGCTTTTGTGGGTCCACTCACCTGTGCCATGGCTACAGTTCGTGTTTGCAATCTCTTGTCCACTTGTTTATAAGCTTGATTCAGTTGGTCACACATTTTGGTCGATGTCTTACGGCAATAAACCATATTGATAAAGTGAACACTAGTTTCCTTCTGTACTTTGATGAGTCCTTTCCTTAATATATCCAAGTTAGGTGTGATGCCAAGAAGAAAGAAATATGATGACAGTGATGTCAATAACTACCGACGCATTTCACTACTGATATCATTCTGAGAAATTTTTGAGAAGATCATGTATTCTAGAATAGTGTCTCACTTTAGTAACAATAGTTTCCGTATGCGAGCAGAATACAAAAGGCCAAAATTGCATTTAAGCGGAGAAGGAACTTACTCACCAGCAACAACATCAGTCTGAAAATAAGGAAACGTATCACAAAAGTTTTCGTTTGGAGTGTGGCCCTATACGGATGCGAAACTTGGACAATAGGAAGAGAAGAGAGAAGACGGCTAGAGGCCCTGGAGATGTGGTGCTATAGAAGGATGATGAAGATCAGCTGGAGAGACAAAGTAACAAATGAAGAGGTGCTTCGAAGAGTACAGGAAACCAAATCTCTGTGGAGGCACATCCAAACAACAAGAGACAAACTTGTAGGGCACACCCCACGACACAACAACATCATTGGGACAATAGCAGAAGGAGCTACTGAGAGAAGGAATCGGCGGGGGCGACCAAGGATGTCATACATGCAACAGATCATGAATGGCGTATGATGTAGGGCATACGTGGAAATGAAGAGGAAGGAAGACAGAAGAGAGGAATGGCGCTCTGCTGCAAACCAACCTCAGGGCTGAACACTAGAAGAAAGAAGTATCCGTAGCAAATAACAGTTAAGGTTTCAGGAGGGTTGCAATAATGAGAATGACATTTACACGTTCACTCACCAGATATCGCAAGCGTTAAATAATAAAATAGTGCCAGTTGGTATTTTCTCTTACCTACTTAAGGCATCTGATTGTGTGACTCACAGTATTCTCCCAGATAAACTGAAATTTTATGGTGTTGATAGTGTAGCCAACCAATCTCATATCTAACCAAAAGAATGCAGGAAGTTGTACTTAGTCAGGATTATGTCTTTGGACTATACTGCTTGATTACTAACTAGAAATCAACTACAGGGTTCCACAAGGTTCAATCTTAGGTCCACTACTGTTCTCCATATATGTAAACGATTTTCCTGCCTAGCACACAACAAGCAGAATGAGGTTTTTTTTAGATGACCCAGTATTGTGATCAATCCATGAATATGTACAGTAATTAAAGTACTTAAGAGTATTATTGACTCTCACCCTCAATTTTGTAAAGACACTACTTACTCAGTTCTGCAAATCTAGAGGTACTACGTAAATGATAAGTGTAACACATGGTGAGGAAGCAATAATTGGGATGAAAACTTCAAAATTCTTAGGGGTACACACTGATCAGAATTTCAACTGGAAGAACACATTTTGCTACTCCTAAAACAGCTTAATTCAACATTTGACCTTAGAATCATTGCAAATCTTGGGGGAGATAGATCAGTAATTCGACATATTTTGCATATTTTCCTTCAATAATATGGTATGGAGTAATGTCCTAGGGTAACTCAACTTTAAGGCAGAAAATCTTTATTGCGCAAAAACGTACTGTAAGAATATTGTGAGGTGCGCACCGGCGATCATCTTGCAGACAACTATTCAAGGAGTTGGGCATTCTGACTATTGCTCCACAGTATATTTATTCCTTCATGAAGTTTTTTGTAAATAATCCATTAAGTTCAAAAGTAACAATGATCTACATAACCACAATACCAGAAGGAAAAATGTTATTCATTACTTTATATTAGCTTTGTATTTAGCACAAAGAGGAATGCACAGCGCTGCAACAAAAATTTCTGGTGTCTTGTCCAGTGATGTAAAATGTCTCACTGACAGCAAAGTAGAATTTTATAACCAACTAAGAAAGTTTCTCCTTCACAACTCCTTTATTACGGTGAAGAATTTCTATTACTGTAATGTGTAAAAAGTGGTGGATAGGAATTACTAACTCACATCTGTATATAGCTGCCACTTCCTTTTTGGATTCTGTGGTTGTTTCATTTCATACCCCAGTCATCATTACTCAGTTATTTGGGTGGCATTACTGATACCAAGTTTTTCCTTTGTGTGATGAACACAACTTCGGCAAAATAATTGAGATAGGAGCACGTATTTCACTCCGGTTTAGCCACGTAGGTGGGAAGTACTGTAATCATTGCTATCAGATATGAGCGAAATAATTTGAATTTCTATAGAGCCACTGAGACACTTAATTAGTGTCATTGCTTAACCATGAGCCCTGCCTGTACCAAGACCAACACTAATGCGATCCCTATGCATGGAAGTTTGAAATTACGATGGTTAAAATACAGGCGACGAAAAGATGTCTAGATGTGTATAGAAACCAGACTGCAGTTAAGACATCGGAGGGGCAGCAACTGAAGAAATAGTGAGACAAGGTTGTAGCGTATGCAGCATGTCATCCAATCTGTTCATTGAAAAAGCTGTAAAGTAATTCAATAACACGTATGAAAAAGGAAACTAAGTCGAAGGAGAAGAAATTTTGAGGCTTGTTAATGGTATTCTAATTCTGTCAAACGACGAAGTACTTGTACGATTAGTTGAATGAAACGGATAGTGACTTCAAAAGAGGATATAAGATGACTGTCAAATAAATAAAACAAGGGTAACAGAGTGCAGTCGAATTAAGTGATGGTCGAAAAAAATAGATTAGGTATTTTTTAGGTAACAAAACAAGTAACTACGGCTAAATTAGAGAGGATCTGAATGCAGACTTGCTAAGCATGAGAACTTTTACTGAAAGGGGGGAATATTGTAATATCAAATATAAAATTAAGCGTTAGGAACTATTCTCTGTAATTACTTGTACGAAAGTGAAACATTTGGATTAGAACAATAGAGGTTCTTGAAATGTGGTGCTACAGAAGAATACTGAAGGTTAGGTAGGTACTCAGCACAGCCAGTGAAGGGATACAGTACTGAATCGAATTCGTGAGTAAAACAGGGATCATGGTGGTAGATTACATTCTGTCGCATCAAGGAATAGTTTCGTAATGGAAGGAAGCGTGGGAGGTTAAAATCGTAGAAGGAGACCAAGGCTTCATTACGGTACAGAGGTACGGGTGGTGGCACAGTAGGCTGCAGACGTGAAGAGACGTGGCTCAGAATGGCTGTCGTAAGGAGCTGCACCAAACAAACCAGTCGTTGGATTAAAGGCGACAACACGAACATTTGTCCACACGGAGCAGCAGAACCCTGTCGTTAAAGGAAATGTGGGTGGGAGCGGTTAGCAGCAAGAACGCGGATTGTTTGTGAAATCTCACGTGGGTCCGAGGAGACCACTGAAGGATGAGCTACGACGACGAGATTTGGAATTATGAAGAAAGCGTAGGTGACATTTTGGTGGGAGGCGAAATATAAATGGCTATTACTCGTGAAGAGTCTTTACCATAGCTGGTAAATAGCTCACTTGTTTTGACATGTAGTCCTCCGTCACAGTACTAAAGGCAATACTAGTATTTCATAGTTCCTCAGAAAGACCTGTTAGGTGGCCTCCCACATCACGTAGTGTGGTTCCATAAGTGGTCCAAGGTTCGAATAAAGAGCGGGAAAGCATAGGGACAGCGATGTGCGTGTCAGATGAGAGTAAATGACGGAGAAGCTGCCTTGGTCTGATTAAAACCCCAACCTCGTAGTTCCTCGTTGCTGAAGAAACGGAAAGCTTTTACTTGCACAGCCCTGTAAAAGTCTCTTGTAGAGATATCGGCCATCTCTCCTAGCTGCAGATGGTAAGTCACGGTGTGTGCAGGCGGACAAACAGAAAGTGCACTGTTCCAGATGGCATGTGGAGCGCGAAACCAGGTGTGTGTGTGTGTGTGTGTGTGTGTGTGTGTGTGTGTGTGTGTGTGTGTGTGTGTGTGTGCGTGCGTGCGTGCGTGCGTAAATGTGTAAAATGATTGAGACGCCTGCTCTGTGGATCTCTTCAGTTACTTGCTATATTCCCCACCAGCCACACATTTATTTGTTATTTGGTTTATTATGTTTATGAGGATGTTTATAGTATGCCCACCTCATTGTTCCAATCATAGCACGTACGTAACGTTTCTTCCTTTTTTTTAGTTCTCAGTTGTAAGCCGCTTCTATAGAATATCAAGTAGTCGCCTGTGACTGGTCTTCAAAATGCATTACCTTCTCCAACTCTGATGGCATTCTTCCTAGCGCAGCAGGTATCACACCTGAGTTTTCTTAACCACTCAGACCGGAATAGATACACCATTTCAACATTAATTCCATTCCATGACCAGTGTCAAACCCGTCAACTGTACTGCTGTTTACTACTACATCTACCACCCCATTACATCGATAATAAAATAATCCAGTAATTACAATGTCGTTGCTGTTTGGAAACCGGTTCGTGATACAAGAGACTGTATTCGTACCTGATGTGGTCCACTGTTACTAAATAAATACCATGGCCATCAAACTTCTCAGGCCATACGAACCAACTTTTTTTTTTGTGTGTGTGTGTGTGTGTGTGTGTGTGTGTGTGTGTGTGTGTAACTTTCTACCATCGTCACTTCTGCCTGACAGCGATTCCTCCAATGCGAAGCCTTTTTTTGCCCTCTTCAAACTAGTAGTCTAATAGCAATGTTTACCACTGACAGTTCGAGGTATTTTGTCGCATTACACTATATGTATGTTGCTTCGAGTGATCAGTCTTAAAGTCCCCCCCCCCCTCCTCTCTCTCTCTCTCTCTCTCTCTCTCTCTCTCTCTCTCTGTTTTTTACATCACGATCTCTTCGAGAAACATTGATAAGCCAATACAGGAGAGCACAGTAGGAGAAATCTTTAGCAGAACAACGAAGATGAACGATTGTTCACTTTTTAATGTCGAATATTGTGGAGGGTTCCACCGTGATCTTCACCTCACAGGTCTACGCGATAGCGCCGAAACAGACTGAGGTGATAAGCATCGGACAGCGATATGCACCTATACAAATTGCGGCAGTATTGTGTAGACAAAGTATAAAAGGGCAGTGCATTAGCGGAGCTCTCATTTCTACCCAGGCGATTCATGTGAAATAGTTTCCGACGTGATTATGGCCGCACGACTGGAACTGACAGACTTTGAACGCGGAATGGTAGTTGGAGCTAGACGCATGGGTCACTCCATTTCGGAGATCGTCAGGAAATTCAATACTACGAGATGCACAGTGTCAAGGGTGTGTTGAGAATACCATATTTCAGACAATACCTCTCACCACGGGCGACGGCTTTCGCTTATCAACCGAAAGCAGCGGCGTTTGCATTGTTAGTGTTAACAGAAAGGGAACAGTTCGTGAATTAACCGCAGCAATCAATGTGGGACGTACGACGAACGTATCCGTTAGCACAGTGCGCCGAAATGTGGCGTTAATGGACTGTGACAGTAGGCGACCGAGGTGACATCGCCTGCAGCAGGTTTTCTGAGCTCTTGGCCACATCAGTTGGACCCTAGACGACTGGGAAACCGGAACCTGGTCGTATGAGCCCAGATTACAATTGGTAAGACTTGATGGTAGGTTTAGAATACGGCACAGACCCCACGAAGCCATGGACCCAAGTTGTCAAGAAGGCGCTGTGCAAGCTCGTAGTGGCTCCGTAATGTTGTGGGCTGTGTGTACACGGGGTGGACTGTGTCCTCTGGTCAAACTGAACTGATCATTGACTGGAAATGGTAATGCTCTCCTACTTCGAGACTATTTGCAACCATTCATGGTCTTCGTGTTCCCAAAGAAAGATGGACTTATTATGGAAGACAATACGCCATGTCACTGGATTTGAAGAGCATTCTGGACAATTCGAGTTACTGATTTTGCCTCCCAGATCGCCCGACATGAATCCCATCCAACACTTATGAGACATAATCGAGAGGTCAGTTGGTGCACAGCATACTGCAGTGACAGCGCTTTATCAATTACGGAGTGCTATAGATGCAGCATGACCCAGTATTTCTGAAGTGGACTTACAAAGACTTGTTGAGTCCATGTCACGTCCCGTGGCCGAAGACATCGCAAAATTAGATCTCACGGACATGATACCAGGCAGTGGATATTTTACGATGATGATAGAGCCAAAAGCACCTTCCTGAGAAACATGTATTGTGCTTCACTGAGCAACTTCAGAAGAGAAACAGCTTCATTAAATGATATAATTAGACGCTTTGTAAGTCATTACCAAACGAGACATGACTGGTGGAGCTAGCTGCAGTAACGTGAACCACCCTTTCGGCTCTTCCTGCTTCAGTGTGGTTTGCGTAGGAGCAGATTACATGAAACTAGATGTGAATCCCACGCGGCGACCTACATACCGACTCATCTTGGGGCATACCAGCGTAGGAGGCGAGGGTTACGCAAGACGTGACCAGGAGCGCAAGTGGCGCTGTGGGGGTCAGCGCGTGGGCGTGAGGGCGGAGGGGCCGCCGCAGCACGTAAACACGCCTCGTCCACTCGGCATGGCCAGCCTATAACTGAAGCCTAACCACCTGGTCTCATCCTTCTGACTCCTTGCGAGTGACGTCGATAACTACGACCTGATTAGATACTGACTTCATTTTCCAGGCTTATTGAGAAGGCGATTTATTCTAGAATAGTATCCCATCTGAGCAAGAATAATAATCCAGGGTTTGGATTTCAGAAGAGTTGTTGTACTGTGAACACTATTTACATGTTCACGCTCCTAATCCTGAAAGCATTAAATTTTTTCGGCGACTTATCTAAGGCATTTGAATGTGTGATTCACAATATTCTCCTAGATAAACTGAGATTTTATGGGACTGCTAGCGTAGCCAGCCAATGGGTTATGTCACATCTAACCAAAAGAATGCAGAAAGTTGTACTTAGTAATTCAACCAATGTAACCAGGGTAGATTCTCTGACTGGGGATAAATCACATATAGGGCTCCCCCAGGCTCTCTCTTGGGTGCGCTTCTGTTCCTCAGATATTTATACGATCTGCGGCCTAATACACAACGAACAGAATTAGTTCGTTTTGAGATGACACTAGTATTATAATCAGCCCAAGCATACATATAGTAACAGAGGAAATGGTAAACAGTGTTCTGAAAAGAATCATTGACTGGTTTTCTGCGAATGGTCTCACCCTCAACTTTAAAAAGACACAACATATTCGATTCTGCACATCTAGAATTATTGCACCAACGATAACACATAGTGAGGAAATAATACATATGGTAGAAACTACAAAATTCTTAGGTGTCTGTATCAATGAGAATTTAAACTGGAAAAACCATATTTTCGAATTCCGAAAACAACTTAGTTCAACCACATTTGCATTTCGAATCACTGCAAATCTTGAGGAGAATCATATCATTAATTTGACATATATTGCATATTTTACAGCCGGCCATTGTGGCCGAGCGGTTCTAGGCGCTTCAGTCTGGAACCGCGCGACCGCTACGGTCGCAGGTTCGAATGCCTCGGGCACGGATGTGTGTCTTGTCCTTAGGTTAGTTAGGTTTAAATAGTTCTAAGTTCTAGGGGACTGATGACCTCAGATGTTAAGTCCCACAGTGCTCAGAGCGATTTAAACCATTTTGAACCATATTTTACATATTTTCATTCAAAAATCACATATGGAGTAGTGTTCTGAGGCAGCTCATCTTCAAGAAAGCCAGTCTTCGTTGCTCAAAACGTTCTATAACCATGAGTGGTGCGTAGCCACGATCATTTTCTGGACATCTCTTTAACGAGTTGAGCATTATGATTACCGCTTCACATTACATTTATTCTCTCATAAAATTTGTTGTAAATAATCCACTGCAGCTCAAAAGGAGCAATGATGTACCTAATTATAATACCAGAAGAATAAATGTCATTCAGTACTCCACATTAATGTTGTCTTTAGCACAAAAAGCAGTGCACAGTGCTGCAGCCAAAATTTTTGGATGTGTTAGACAGCAAAGTAAAATTTGAAAACAAAATGACGAAATTTCCCGTAGAACAATTTCGGTTACTGTAGCGTGCGAAAGGTGGTGGGAATGACTAACACTTGTGAATGGGCAACATGTAGCCACATTCACAAAATAATTTGTGATGTGAATAGAGAATGACGTACTCCCTATTATTACGATTTGTCGTGCAAATGATCCGTGAGACATGAAACTAACTTACCATAAACGGAAGGTGAAACCAAACAGATAACAGTTCTGTGTTTTGTTCCATAATATGTGCATCACTAGGCGCAAAATGGTATTCGTTTAACTTTTTCAGTGTCTAAATCCCTCTTATCGATGTGTTAAATCCATGCCACACAAGTCGTAACATTTTTCGTAGACGTCAAGAATTATAACAGCAGGAGAAAAAACATGTAGAACTAAGGTTTCTACGAGTTGTTTTACAGATGTGCTTCAACTGTCACGGTGTAAATTAAGTTTGGACCTGCTGTCACTGTTGTGTGTCCTGTCAGACATGCCATATGCTATTCGATAATACTTTGCATAACTGGAAATGAATATGTAATTTGAGACATTGTATTCATTGTCTAAATCAGTACAAAATGCATGAACACAGCCAATATAACATTTTAAATAAAATAACAATTAAGAGCGTAATTATGACTACATATGTTAATATCAATTTTAAGGAACATTTCCCTCTTTTTATACCTCGCTGAGCATTTACACTTGTGGGTATGAAATTAGCTGAAGTGGCATAGTGTCTGTTACCATTTCAGATGTAACTTGAAAGCGTTGTTGTTTACGCTACATACTTTATGTAAGATTAACATGGTGGGAAGACACGGCAGTTGAAAATGAACAGGATTTCGTTTGGGTGCACTGCAGTTACTATTTCATTGGTAAATACTAACTAAATTAAATTAACGGAATTCAATGAGTAAATCATAATAAAACTATGTATGTAGCGAACTGAAGAGTCGCATATAAAGCAAAATCAGATGGAGCTAGAAGTACAAAAATTACAGAAGCAGCTAGGACAGAACCAAGTACGTATTCTGTGTCTATCGTGGGAAAATATTAAAACATAGAAATGGAAAGAATAAAGAAAGACATAAACTACAGGGAAAGAACTAAATGCGTGTAAACAGGCAATTTTAGAATATCTTTGATCTCGTTAGTCTACGGATACCGCTTTCGTATAGGTTTCGAAAATTATGTGGGAAAGAGTTAATTGCTTCTTGGAGGAGGAAGGGGTAGTTAGATTATAAAACTAAGCTTTCTAGCTGTTGTACGATGTTGTAAGCCGATAATGTCGTGGTTTTAGGATCGTTTCTAGCTACCCAGTAGAAGTAGCGTGACAGGATGCAGACGACGATACTGCCTCCCTGCTACTGTCTAAGAGTCGCTTCACCTTGCCTGCCCACCTGTGCTCCTAACAAATGGAGTTCGAGTGAAGAGGTTGCATTCCGTATAGGCTTGAAAACTTTTTACTAGACAGTATTTCTCAATGAAGCAATAAACTGTTGCACTGATAAATCAGGGTTACGCTCTGGGCTGGGTGGAGTGGGATAGGAGACATGCCACAAGAATAGCATCGGCTTGAGCCCATATTTGCCCTGGTAGTTGATTATATTGTGCACCAGAGATGTAAATTTACTTGGGAAGATAAATATTTGGCTTCGAAATCTGAGGAAAATAATTAACTAGTATTGATCATCGGGTTTTACTCGTTGATAAAGACATCGGTCAAGAAAAGAGAACAAAATAAATGTCTCTCAAGCACTTCTGTACACGCTGTACGTTTCTAAAATCAGGAGACGACGGTGAGAAACGAGACGGCGTGATAGGAGGTGTATAAGCATCTAACTGCAACTGCAGACTGCAGTTAGTTTTCCGCTCGGATAAATTTCCTAGGGTAGCTGCCACATTCGAACAATAAACTTCACGACCTGCATTATTATTTTACGACGACTCAGAGGCCGCGAGCTCTCAGTACAAGAAGCCTCTCGCCAGCGTGGCGTTTGGCAGGAGCTTCACCGTTATGGGCACTGCGCGTGTGTTACACATTGGCTGCTCCAGAAAAGCTGGGAGAAACTGTGGCTGACTGCGCCTGAGGGGTGCTAGCCAGAGACTGCGGCCCTGCAGGAGAACACCATGCATCGTAATGTGCACTGTTTTGTAACGGCATCCTAAAAAGGACGTTAGAAAAATCTAGGCCACTTTCATTAGAGAGTTGTGGATGAACTACACATTTGTAAAATTGACATTACCAGGTTGCTCTTTATCGCTAATTATCTTCCATCAGAAGTATCCTTAAAGTCACGGCGTCGACCTTCGTACAAACGAACGTATCTGACGATAATCGTAAATGGGAACGAAATTCAACCCATACTTCAAGTTAGTTAAATGTGTCTGAGTTAAGACCGTACAATAATAAGTACTCCCCACTTGGTATCATACCAAAAGTCCAGTCAGCTAGCTGTGACTCGCGGTATTCGCTGCGTTGCGACAGCGATCCGGCCTTCACCTTGCAGTCGCAGGCCGTTTCATAATCACCGCAGCCTGTTGCCTTTCCCCATTCCTACGCGGGAAAGTTGTCCGGCTTCGGCGGTGACAGCGATGTAAACACGGCGCGTGGTCCAGGTCTGCTGCCGGGGCCTCAGCGAGACGACAGGCACGATTACATCTTGCAGAGAGAGATGCACTGGACGATGAGAGATCGCAGACAGATCGTAACGTTGATATCAGAGAGAGATGGTTTTTGTTACGTGGAAAACTGGGCTGTAGTTTAGTTGCAAAATTGATAAGAGCACTTTGCCAAGCTATTTGTGTTGCGTTGGATCTATTACGCGATTCAGCCCCGGAAGCTGATTGTAAACTAATAAGTGTCATTAATTATAAACAGGGCACTCAAGTGTCGTGTTAGCAATGAATAAAAATAAATTTATTGCGTTTGCTATCTGCAGCAATGGCAATGCAGTACTTCTTTTCGTCAAGTGTTATGTACTGAATTGATTTTAACAGTTTCTCTTTCCTTCTCCACAGATCCTTCGCGCTATCGCGTTGGAGATATCCATTTTCTTCAGTCCAAATTACACCAGTATTGTGCTTCTTCTTTTCCTGCATCTCTTTCAGTGATGCACTCGTAACATCCTCTGTTTCTTTTAATGTTTCCACGTTTTGTGCCCTTAATTTCCTCCTCCTTTTACAATTTCCTCCTTTTCACAGTTTCCTCCTTTTTTTACAATTTCCTCCTTTTTTTACAATTTCCTCCTTTTTTCACAATTTCCTCCTTTTTTGTACAAGTTCCTCCTCTTTTTGTACAAGTTCCTCCTCTTTTTGTACAAGTTCCTCCTCTTTTTTAACAAGTTCCTCCTCTTTTTTAACAAGTTCGTCCTCTTTTTTAACAAGTTCGTCCTCTTTTTTAACAAGTTCGTCCTCTTTTTTAACAAGTTCGTCCTCTTTTTTAACAAGTTCGTCCTCTTTTTTACAAGTTCCTCCTCTTTTTTTACAAGTTCCTCCTCTTTTTTTACAAGTTCCTCCTCTTTTTTTACAAGTTCCTCCTCTTTTTTTACAAGTTCCTCGTCTTTTTTTTACAAGTTCCTCGTCTTTTTTTACAAGTTCCTCGTCTTTTTTTTACAAGTTCCTCGTCTTTTTTTACAAGTTCCTCGTCTTTTTTTACAAGTTCCTCGTCTTTTTTTACAAGTTCCTCGTCTTTTTTTACAAGTTCCTCCTCTTTTTTACAAGTTCCTCCTCTTTTTTTACAAGTTCCTCCTCTTTTTTACAAGTTCCTCCTCTTTTTTTACAAGTTCCTCGTCTTTTTTTACAAGTTCCTCGTCATTTTTTACAAGTTCCTCGTCTTTTTTTTTACAAGTTCCTCGTCTTTTTTTTTACAAGTTCCTCGTCTTTTTTTTTACAAGTTCCTCGTCTTTTTTTTTACAAGTTCCTCGTCTTTTTTTACAATTTCCTCCTCTTTTTTTACAATTTCCTCCTCTTTTTTTTACAATTTCCTCCTCTTTTTTTTACAATTTCCTCCTCTTTTTTTACAATTTCCTCCTCTTTTTTTACAATTTCCTCCTCTTTTTTTTACAATACAATTTCCTCCTCTTTTTTTTACAATTTCCTCCTCTTTTTTTTACAATTTCCTCCTCTTTTTTTTACAGTTTACTTCCTTTGTAAAATTTATTCAGTTTTAATCATAACAAATAAATTATGATCAGATCATCATCTGCAGCTTGAAATGTTATGCAGTTTAGAATCTGATTTCGAAATCTCTGTCTTACCAATAATCTATACGGTGTCTCCAGATCCTTCCCACGTATACAACCTTCCTTCATGATTCTTAAACGAGGCAGGAGGAAAATGGAGGAGAACCTGTTCTCGCTTCAGGTAATCCTGAGAACTGAAAAGCATCCCTAAATCTTTACCTTAACACTCGGCGCCGCCAGAAATGTTCCACCGACGGATCTTCCTCTCCTTTCCTCCTCCATGTAAATAAGACCTTTCTTAAAGTAACTTATTTGCTTTACATTAATGAGAGAAGCTTTTCTGTTGCAGACTTTTGCTAGCTAAATCGCTGCCTGACATGTTGCATGTTGTTTGAAACCTCTTAAGGAGTTGGAGAATGTTTCTATAGTCCTACACACTAAAATAAAGTTCTAGTTACCGGTATTTTCTTAATAAGTCGAGCAGCGATCCGCTAAAAAGATTTTTACAGGACCTCGCCTGTTCAAAAAAAAATGGTTCAAATGGCTCTGAGCACTATGGGACTCAACTGCTGTGGTTATCAGTCCCCTAGAACTTAGAACTACTTAAACCTAACTAACCTAAGGACATCACACACATCCATGCCCGAGGCAGGATTCGAACCTGCGACCGTAGCAGTCCCACGGTTCCGGACTGCGCGCCTAGAACCGCGAGACCACCGCGGCCGGCACCTCGCCTGTTCATCCTGTTTGTGGCGAGAGCTTTTATGCGCCTGCTGCGCCATCTAGCTGCATAGCACCTAATCTAAATAATAGTAACGACCGAGTGGAATTAGGGTAAAGCTGTCTGGTTTGTATGGTCGTTGAAATTTACTGTCTAAAGCACTCGCTATGCTGACGAGTCATAAGACAGCTATATAGACACTTACACATGAAGGTGGTATCGTGTACGCAAGGTATAAAAGAGCAGTGCGTTGGCGGAGCAGTCTACTCAGCTGATTCAAGTGAAAACATTATCGACGTGATTATGGCCGCACGACGGGAACTAACAGACTTTGAACGCAGAATGGTGGTTGGAAACAGACGTATGGGATATTCCATTTATAAAATTCTTAGGGAACTCAATAGTCAGCAATCTACAGTGTCAAGAGAGTGCCGAGAATAACAAATTTCAGAACAGTACAGTGGCCGACGGCTTTCACTTAACGACCGAGAGCAGCTAGTTTTGAGTAGAGATGTCAGTGGTAAGAGACAAGCAACACTGCGTGAAATAACTGAAGAAATCAAGGTGAGACGTACGACGAATGTATCCGTTAGGACAATGAGGCGAAATTTGGTCTTAACGGGCTATGGAAGAAGAGGACTGATGCGAGTGCCTTAGCTAAGAGCACGACGCTACCTCATCTGGGCTCTTGACCACAGCGGTTCGACCGTAGATCACTGAAAAACCGTGGCCTGGTCATTTGAGTCCCGATTTGAATTGGTAGGAGTTGATGGTAGGGCATTGACTCTAATTGTCCACAAGACACTGTGCACGTTGATAGTGGCTCCATAATGAAGTGGGCTGTGTTTACATTAAATGGACTGGGTCCTCCGGGTCGACCGTTGTGGCCGAGCGGTTCTAGGCGCTTCAGTCCGGAACCGCGCTGCTGCTACGGTCGCAGGTTCGAATCCTGCCTCGGGCATAGATTTGTGTGATGTCCTTGGGTTAGTTACGTTTAAGTAGTTCTAAGTCTAGGGGACTGATGACCTCAGATGTTAAGTCCCATAGTGCTTAGAGCTTTTTTTGGTCTTCCGGTCCAGGTGAACCGATCCTTGACTGGAAATGGTTATGTTCGGCTACCTGGAGACCATTTGCAGCCATTCATGGACTGCATGTTGCCAAACAACGATGGGACTTTTGTGGATGGCGCCATGTCACTGAGCCTTAATTGTTCGCAACTGGTTTGCAGGACGTTCTAGGCAGTTCGAGCGAAGGACTTGGCCACCCATCGAACATTTATTGGACGTAAGCGAGGGGTTAGTTCGTTCACAAAATCCTGCCTGGCAACACTTCAGCAATTATGGAGTGCTAGAGAGGCAGCAGCAATTATGGAGTGCTAGAGAGGCAGCGTAGCACAGGGGACTTCCAACAATCTGCTGAATCCATGCTACCTGGGAGTTGGTGTTTTATGCAGCGAGAAACGAGGTCCGCCACGATATTACGAGGTATTTCATGACTTTTGTTGCCTCACTGTACAGTGACAAGATATAAAACAAATTTAAAGTATGGAAGATATTACGTGATTGCATTACGTAAGCATGTTCCTACGTGTTTTTGGTAAATCTCATTCGGTCATTTGGTGCATCATAGCGGATGTTGGAAGTATGTTAATATATGAGCGCGCGCGCACACACACACACACACACACACACACACACACACACACACACAGAGAGAGAGAGAGAGAGAGAGAGAGAGAGAGAGAGTGAGTGAGTGAGTGAGAGAGATATCGATCACCTTCAGACACAAGGCCCGCAATGCCTATAACACTATGCTCGCACAGCTAGGACGTCTCTTCCCATAGATGTGTGTCGACATGGTCACTAACTCCGTCAGTGCCAGGAACCCAGAGGGTTCTGCATTCAGTGAGGACGACAACGAGAACCTGTAGACTCACGCTCCTACGCTCCTCCTGTTCTTTCACAGTCGTGTTTTGTATTTTCCTTTTCTTTGGCCTTCCAGGGTCGAGCTTAGTCGCTGCGTTTTTAGAGTCTTCATTGCCAATGCATCCGAAGTTACATCAGACCTCCTACCCATCATCTTACGAGCATATTTCAGGAAGCAACGACAGCTAAACTTTAATGAATTCCAAGAACACATATTGTTAGAACATACCAAAAAAATGAAGCTTACTTTCACAACATCTCCGTTGTTTATTTATCGTATCTATCTACAAGCTTTAGAGTTCCTTGTCCTTGTCAACTGCTGGCGGTCCATTAAGCTAATTGTACACTGCATTAATCAATATCGCTTCCATAAAGTTTGTCGCCCTGGAAGTCTTAGAGCATTGCGAAAAGGTAAAGACTGCGTGATCGATCGTTTCCCATCCAAATTGATGCAGCAAGCCTCTGATTTTACAAGCAGTGTAAATGTGATCATAGTCATGAATGACAATCCGCAAGGAGCCGTTACAAGCCGACAATTACGGAGTGTTCCCTTTAGTTTTAAATACAAGGGTGTCGCAGTATCAGTCTGCCTTCATCGTAGTGCCTTTTGCACGAAATAAATCCTTAGGATATCAAGCAACAGCCGCCATGAGTTTACATATCGATTTCGTTTGAATTTTCACCGGTTTAAAAAAAAGAAAAAAGAAAAAAGTAGTTCGATGCTACCAGAGTGATTGACGGTTGGTCTGTGGGGTGAAGTGATGTTTCTATGTCTCACCATCAGATTCCACGTGCATGGTGCCGCATCAAACCTATCAGCGTTACAACTGTTTCCTGTGGTTTTTATTGCTCACACGTTTTCCTGTAAACCCATCCAGCAAAAAGTTTGCTACAGCCAATACGACTGGCTAACATTTCACGAAGCAAGCAATGAGTTACGCAATTAGAATTAATCTTCTTTCTTGCAGTGTTTCGTTCTTCACTTGATTCTGGAAGGAGCCTCCGAAGAAAGCCGGATGTCTATGTCGAGAATCATCAACCATTTTGCACAACTTCCACACAATTTTTTCGTTCGTTATTTACATGACATTAAATTTATGATAGTTTCAACTTTCGAGCACTCATGAAGCGGATAACATTTTTTACCTCACTACAGGTCGAAATTTATATCGTACACGGTACATTTTTAACAGTTACAGAATGCAGAATAACTTATTTCTACCGCAATCCTCACAAAATGAAGACTAGATGTTGAAGAAACGATTCGAATTTCGACAGAATATTTAAATCAATATCAGTAGCAGGAGTGCGTAAAAGGTCGCTACCCTCGTACATAAACTAAATACACTTCCTGATCATATTACCTAACGAGTTGTTGCTTTCATCTGATATTTAGAGTGAGGCTACTGTGCAACTCGTACAATATTTCCGGACTGGTCAGAAGTCTGACAGCTGCATAGAGGCAAACTCTGATAATGAGAGGCTCTTCCCACTAACGTATGTCGGAATTTGTATAAAAACAATTTGCAAGACGTTCTCGCGCATGAACAGTTTTTTCAGTGTGGTCCGCACTGCTAGCTGATTCTTTTCACATTTGATCTGCGTCAAATGGTTTTATGGAATTTATATACAACGTGAAATTATTTCTGTGTTTTCATCTAGTTTCCTTCCTTGTTCGAACATCCAGTAGTACCTTTCTTACTATCTTCTTCTTTCTTCCTTGTCAGAGAATAGTTTAGACGCGCATCTTAGCTGGTTTCGTGTTGATAATCTGCTGTTGGTGCAGAAAGCGTGGCCGAATAACCAGTTTCAAATAAAGTAAATGCGGACGACTGGAAAGTCTGAAAGCTGGCATCACAATTTTAGGCTCTACGGAAACAAATATGGAGGCCACTTCCAGACACAGTGACTCTTCTTAAGAAATCGTTTCAAAGCACCTAATATTGTATCCTTTTTGTGTTACATCTGTCTTCCTTAGCTGCGACCTGACACACATTATGCAGACTCATGGGTTGATGTGAAACGCCATTTGTCCCACTACGTTGAATATTCATTAGAGTTTCTCGTGGGAAATACAGTTGTGGTGTTTCACAACATGAGCTGCAGTTCACAGAGATTAAATTGGACCGGCAGCGTAATGCAATATACGGCAATAACTGTCAGCTCAACGCAACCGTACAGCAGCGCGTAGAGGCGTAACAGTCGCTTCATTTTGTGCGGGCTGAGGAAGCAGCCTGAAAGCGCTAGCAGCGAAAACAAAACAAAAAAATTAACTGCAAATAATTACGTCTGTTCATTCAAGATAGCTATTATATGGAGCTGAGTAAAGAGCTACGTGTCATAATGGTAATAAATCTCTCTCTCCCTCTCTCTCTCTCTCTCTCTCTCTCTCTCTCTCTCCCTCCCTCCCACACGCACACGCACACGCGCGTAATATAACACACCACTGACTCAACTACATCCTCTCCCCTCTTTATCTCTTTTGTCGTAGTTATATATGTGATTTTTGTGCTGTTATTACACTTGGAAAATTGAGAGCTGTTTACCATAAAGTCTACAGTATTATTTTTAATTTAAAAGTGTGGAGTGATATTTTGATTTCCTTTTTCTGAACATAAATTTTTAATTATTTGTGCATCTGATAATGTGCTAAATATGAAGTGTATCGCGTGGTAAAAATAGAAATCTACGTAGCTTTCTCGTCTGTCAGCCCAGAAATCCATATTGCTTGCATCCTCTTAATCGGTTCAATGATATCGATACACAGTATTACTCCACTGGTAATTTTTCTCGCTTGCTTTCGTTGTCTTGGCGAGTGAGTCGTGATTAGTAATAGTGTCTCTTCTAAATATATCTTCATGGTCATTCATCCCTTTAATTGAGCTCTTTTCTCTTGTTTCAGGTAAGTTTTGCGAGGCGCCAGGTCTAAAGCGTGGTAAGTTCTCTTCACGAAGCAGCTAGCTCGGAGAAAGAAGGGGCGATGACATAAGGTGCACAAACGACCGCCGAGCGGAAATGTGAGTGCCGATCGGTTTGTGATCTTGAGAACCCCCGTAAAAGTCGCCATTCTGAGAACAGGCTACAGGAATTAGGGCGCTTGTACCCGGTGTAGCCTCTGTTCGACGGAACTCTTAAGGAACGACGAAAGTCATCACTTGATTGTAGTAGTCCATAGCACATACGACCATATCACTGTGTTCTAGAGATACTTAGTGTCACGCCATTGGTAGTGACATCCAGTAATCTGAGCAACGTACAATGCTTAAATAACTACATTATTTCCATCAGATTTTTCTTTTAAATGAGTTTTTAATCAACCGTTACTAGCCAGTTCCCAGCCTGTGCAGAGATGGATGTGGACGCATCATCCTTATATATATATATATATATATATATATATATATATATATATATATATATATATATATATATATATATATATATATATTCGAAATGGCATGTGATACGTCCACCTCTGAAAGGGCTGGGAATAGGCTAGTAATAATTCATTAAAAACTCATTTAAAAGAACAACTTGATGGTACCGTTATTGTACACGAACTTGGAATAAGTATGCACGTACCACGGACAGCCAACAGTTAGCAAACTGTTTCGTTAAGTACTTAGGAAAATGGTCCCTCCGCATTCTTCGCGTACTTAAAAAGAGCACACGTCCCGCACTGACCAGTAGTTGTAAATATTGTATAAAGCAACAGCTTGCTAGAAACTACGTCGTTCCTTAAGTTTATCGGGGCTGTGGTGCCCACTCAGTAGTAAAGTGAGGTGTTTACAGTAATTACAGTTTGTGTGAATTAGTGTGCTCTTCAACTTTGTACCGAATTTGGTCACTGTGATGGGTTGTACTTCCGCAGATACTTGAAAATGTACTTAGTGGACGTGGTAACCTCTCAGCTCGTAAATATCTTATCGAGGTGGTATTTGTGTAGCACCGAGAGCTGTTGATAGACTTTTATTCGGTTTGTTTCCATCCGAAGGATCATCATCAGAAGACAATGGATAATTGCAGCAAACTGCATCGCTTCGCTCATAAGGCGGAATCAAAGAAAATGGACGACACCGTCACACAATGGATATCTTATAATTTCATATTTATTGATGCCTCAGCAAGAGTTGCACCTTATAGGTTCGAATGGTACAAGAAGTTTACTGTTGACAGTCTTTGTTTATTTACTTCCACAACACCGTTCGACGGTTTAAACCTCCATCATTTTTGTGGATTAATATGACATGTATTTGCTGTGTTGTCACTATCTGTGGCACTGTCTAGTAGAGGACAACACACTGTTGCCGTACACGGGTCATACTGTTGTAGAGATCTTTCACTGAAAGGATGAATGAAAATATGTGAAAGTAAAATAAAAATTGCTCACTGGTCACAAGGTCTTTTCATTTGTTACATCACATAGACCATAACGCATTATAAGCATTGAGGGAACAAAGATTCCGTTTAGAATCGAAGTTAAAAGAACATATAGCAAAACAATACAAGATTTCCGATCGCGACTCAAAGCATTGTGGAGCTAAATGGTTCAAATGGCTCTGAGCACTATGGGACTTAACTTCTGAGGTCATCAGTCCCCTGAAACTTAGAACTACTTAAATCTAACTAACCTAAGGACATCACGCACATTCATCCCCGAGGCAGGATTCGAACCTGCGACCGAAGCGGTCACGCGGTTCCAGACTGTAGCGCGTAGAACCGCTCGGCCACGCCGGCCGGCTTGTGCAGCTTTTTGATCGCTTACATAAATGGATGGTTCAAATGGCTCTGAGCACTATGGGACTCAACTGCTGAGGTCATCAGTCCCCTAGAACTTAGAACTACTTAAACCTATCTAACCTAAGGACAACACACACATCCATGCCCGAGGCAGGATTCGAACCTGCGACCGTAGCGGTCGCGCGGTTCCAGACTATAGCGCCAGAACCGCTCGGCCACCAGCGGCCGGCTTACATAAATGGAATTGCACGTGTAAATATCACCAGTGACCATAAATTATTTTATGTCCAATTTAAAAAATTTAATACTTTGTATATAATTAATTTTTCTAGCATGTTACGCTGAATACTTAAGTGCAATAACAATGTTGCCTGCAATGCCAGAGTTTCTGTGACAGCGGCAGTTTTTTTCGTGTGTTCCTGACGATGAGTGTTTCGATCGAAACCGGTTCCGATTAAAGGTTCATTTTATGAGTAGCCCTTGGTGGTTCACAGACTTTTATGAATATTTGAGAATGACTTCGCAGCCGAAATTGTGAAGAAATGGTAACAGAATACACGGAAGATGTAATTCAAACCGCGACTCTGAGTGAGACAGGAATGCTACCATTCGGACAATTTCTGGTGGTTGTGAGCCCTGTTGCCATCAAAGCGTTACTCTGGAAAGTCTCGCGTGCTGCTTGGCGTAGAAAACTGTGCACACTGCTAGGAGCAGCACAGCCGGCCGCTGTGGCCGAGCAGTTCTAGGCGCTTCTGTCTGGAACCGCGAGACCGCTACGGTGAGAGGTTCGAATCCTGCCTCGGCCATGGATGTGTGTGATGTCCTTAGGTTAGTTAGGTTTAAGTAGTTCTAAGTTCTAGGGGACTGATGACCTCAGATGTTAAGTCCCATAGTGCTCAGAGCCATTTGAACCATTTAGGATTAGCAGTGCGGATCTGGCGAGAGGCGGCGAGGATGTGCAGTGTGCGGCCCCTCTCCCGCACACTGCCTGCTCGCAGTACGCGCCGGCCGCGTCGCGCTTCGCTAAGTCTGGACGCGCAAGTAGCCCAAGGCGAAAGCGACACGCAGCGCGGGGCAACAGACTGCTCGCCACGCGCCGGGGATGCGTCCAGAACTGAAAGCAATACCACGCGGTAGTGGCAGGTCACATCGTGGAATAACTGAAGAAAGTAGAACAAGGTTTGAACGAAAGCAGCAACCAGACTTTTGTCTTGGAATATTCTCCCGCTAGACAATGTTCCTTCCGTTGACCTGTGCATACAGCTTTAACGCCCATGAGGCTACGCTGCGAGACAACTAGGTGTTCCAATCGCGGTTGAATGTGCGCGGCGTAACAGCGACCTTTCCTTTCTTTGTCTGGCCAGCTCCACGGTAGTCAATTGCTGAACTGTTCGCTAGTCTCCTCCTCAGGAAGCACGATACATAAATTATACGATAGGACACACGACAGATATTACACGATTCACTCGTGGCACACACAACTTCCGTCCTTTTGGTGAACTGGTGAAGGTGGCGACATGAAGGACACCGGACCAAACAACTAACATAAAAGAAATTTCCCAAACCATGGAGCCGGCCGAAGTGGCCGTGCGGTTAAAGGCGCTGCAGTCTGGAACCGCGAGACTGCTACGGTCGCAGGTTCGAATCCTGCCTCGGGCATGGATGTTTGTGATGTTCTTAGGTTAGTTAGGTTTAACTAGTTCTAAGTTCTAGGGGACTAATGACCTCAGCAGTTGAGTCCCATAGTGCTCAGAGCCAATTGAACCATTTTGAACCAAACCATGGAGAAACAGTGAACTCCACACGACGGAAACTATGTCAGCGAAGAGAGAGGAGTATAGTTTACCGCTCTTAAACTGTGTGGTAGCTTCAGGGTTACATGGGTAATCTACTCTCTTTGTGCCGAGCAGACTTGAATACACAGCGTTGACGGGACGCTACTAGGGGCCAAAACCATGAAATGTGTAGGACAGGAGTACTCGCCGCCACCGCTAATACTTAATTTGTATAATAAAGAGGCAGTGAGGGAAGTGAAATATCTTGAAGTGGGGGGATTTTGTCACGGACATGCAGCCACCACGATATGGTTCGTTGATAGCGTGGCAGTAATCACCGAACATGAACAGAATCTGAGTTTGGTGCTTAACGAAATGGAACATAGCTGGCAGATCTAATATGAAAATCACAAATACATAAGACGAAGATAATGATGTGCACATCAGATATACACACTGTATGACTAAATGTTTAAGTAGGACAAGGAGCTCTTCGAGAGTGGAAGAATTTTGCTATGTACAGAATTAAATAATAATAATAATAAAGTGCGGTCTCTGAGAGTTCCGTACAAACTTAATAGTGTATACATACAGTCCATCTATAGGTTCTGATGAGTGAGTCTGCAAGTGAAAATATGTGACAGTAATGTCCATCACTTTTGATTGCATTCACTTAGCTTACATTTTTTACGCTACCGTAGACCTTAGTATAAATTTCAACTTGACATCATGACCGTTGCTGAGAAAAAGAGGTCTTAACAGTCGAACAGACAGCCGGACAACAAAGTGATTCTATAAGGGTTCCGTTTTTACTGACTGAGGTATAGTACCATAAAAAAAGACCTGTAGAAGAAACATAATAGTAGTAAGGATTGCACAAGGGAAAAGGGTCCAAAAATGCCTCAAATGGCTCTGAGCACTATGGGACTTAACATATATGGTCATCAGTCCCCTACAACTTACAACTACTTAAACCTAACTAACCTAAGGACATCACACACATCCATGCCCGAGGCAGGACTCGAACCTGCGACCGTAGCGGTCTCGCGGTGCCAGACTGCAGTGCCTAGAACCGCATGGCCACTTCGGCCGGCTGGTGGAAGCACTCAAGGAATTCGTCAAATCACTTTGAAATAAAAATAAAACGTTTATGTTCACTAGTACAGTTATATAACTATGAATTTCACACATTATCTACGACCAAAGTGATAGAAAGCGAAAAATAATGTAACACTTTATAAATATCGCAAAGAAAACCAGTTGGTGCTCATGGAAGCTTCAGAAACATTTAGGAGTTTTAAAGATGTATGTAGAGTAAAATTATGGCTAACTACAGCAGGTCTTCTGCTACAACGGTAGAAGCGACAATGTTCTTTTTCAGATATCGATCATTGTATGCTCTGCCTACGCAAACAGGACGTGGAGGGAGGAAATGGAATGAACTTCGCCGGCCGAGAGGGCGCGTGATGTGGCGTTACTTCAGTGATTACAAATTCTAGACAAATTTATACAGACTGGCAGTAAGAGCCAGTTTTTCAGTATCACGTTGCAATCACAGATGCCCTGATTCGTTTGGGCAGCGTGTCGTAAGGCCGTTGTACCGCCTCCGGAGGCAGGCTGCCTCTCACCTCTTGTAACTGTGACGATGCTTCCGTCGGAACTGACCTCTCGCACGTTCTATCGCGGACAGACGTAGGGATCCGGCAGTCCACGGGAGAACCTCAGCACCGCTTACACTCTCCACTGATTACGGAGAAACGCAATGCATTGAATGCTGCACAACAGGTGGTAGACTAGGAAAAGATTAACTCGTGTACTACGTGAAACGGAGTCGGTTGTTTCAGATAATTCTATCTCATTCACTAAGTGCAACAACTTTTTAGTCTTACAATAATTGTTGGCTTGGGAAGCAAACAATTCGTCATCGTGACCTACCTTTCTCACTTGATAATTTACGGCTTAATGTTCCGTGATAACTTATAACTTAGAAATACACCCAGACGAGCGCAGTTGTGAAGTAGCGTTTTCATCCGAAGCCAGTTTGTAGGAAACTCATCGAGGAGTTACAGACTCTACGTTCACCTCCACAGTACGAGTATATATAGTCGCTAATATCATAAGTAGACAAGAGTAAAAGAAGGAAAAGGAAGCAAAACTTCGGAGTAAGGAAATGTGGAAAAGGAAATTGATCGTGTCCTTTCAGAGGAACCATCCCGGAATTTGTCTTAAGCGATTTAGGGAAATCACGGAAAACCTAATTCTGGATGGCCGGACAGGGGTTTGAACCGCCGTTCTCCCGAATACGAGTCCAGTGTTCTGACCATTGCGCCACCTCACTAGGTTTGGCAAGAGTAGTGATGTCTGCAGTTACAGTACCACAATAAGAGAAAAAGTTACTCATTACTAAAGCATAAAGTGGCTCAGAAAGGAATTCAGTGCTCAGTCACCAAAATCTTCGATAATTTAACAAATAACATGAAATGTCCGAAGATTAGCAAAGGAAAATTTAAGTATAATTTGAATTAATTTCTCGTGGACACCTCTTGTACTACACAGACCAAAGTTAAACAAATACTGGTAACACATAGTGGTCGGCCGCTGTGGTCGAGCGGTTCTAGGCGCTTCAGTCCGTAACCGTGCTGCTGCTACGGTCGCAGGTTCGAATCCTGCCTCGGACATGGATGTGTGTGATGTAGGTTTACGTAGTTCTAAGCCTAGGAGACTGATGACCTCATATGTTAAGTCGCATAGTGCTCAGAGCCATTTTTGGTAACAAATAGTAGGAAAGCGTGTTTATTTTCCTCTCAAATCTGTGTTTCATTTGCAACATGAATAGCGAGGAAAAATAATGTGATCATTTTTATAAAATTTAAGCCACTGTGCTAATCAGTATTCTATAAATGACCAGCATGTACTCACACTCACAGCAAAAGATCGCTTGAACGCAAGCAACAAAGAGACTCCTCCCACATCATTTCGATACAAATCGCGCGTATAATCTATGGAACATGTAGTTAGCTAGCTGTAAACGTTTGAAATGAAGGTCGACTGTATGTAACAGACTGAAGTTTTCTCTTACCAGACCTTACCCGTGAGATAAGGGCGGACCTTTCTAGAACTCGTTTATTGTGTGCCTAAGTGATGCATGCATGTGTGTGAGAAGCGAGATATCCAATAACGACAATATACAAAAAAAAAAAAAAAAAAAGGCAGAGGAACGTGTGCCGACAGTAAAAGAACCGCAACGCACAAAAATGAACCTCATATTTTGTGAATATATTTTATGAGAAGGATCCATTTAATGATACGACGACCCCAATTACTCGTTTAGCTTCCGCAATACTAACTTGTTTGTTGTACATGGTCCTGTATTCGCCCTCTTCCCAGGTCGCTTTGTATTTTCAAGAAACTTTGCATCGCACTAATGTGCTCTAGGCAGATGACGTAAACAGTTCTGCTAACTGTTGCCCTGAAAAGATCTGGCCGTCGTCACACTTCTTGACAGTGGAGTAAATTTTGCCCCGTTGTCATGATATACAGGCGCCTGAAGTTGCATCTAACCATGGTTATCCATTATTATTATCGTCTTAAGGATTCAGTTTCAGTCTTGCCAGTCCAGAATTATGTGATGATTCTTCTTATCATAAATGTTGGTAATATTCCATTTAGTACAACACGTCTGTTGAATCACTTGAATCCCCACAAGCCATTACGGTTAATTAGTATGCCCTGTCCGTTCCCCCACTTTCTTGTTGCACGGGAAAAACCACTGACACTAAAGACTCTGAGTGAGGTGACATTTGCATGGCGGAGGGTACCTTGTACCACTGCTAGTCCTTTCCTTTCCTGTTTCACTCGCCAATGAACCGACTGAAAAGTGACTGCCTATATGCCTCCATACGAACCGTGATTCTTCTTGCCTTCGTGGTCGTTAGTCGAAATCTACGTCGACGGCAGTATAATCGTTCTGCAGTCAGCCGCAAATGCCGGTTGTCTAAATTTTCTCAACAGAGTTTTGTCAAAAGAAGGTCATCTACCCTCTAGGTATTCCCATTTGAGTTCACGAAGCATCTCGGTAATATCTGCATGCTGTTTGAATCTCCCATTAAGACATCTCGCAACACGCCTGTGAACTGCTGCGATATCTGCCTTTGATCCGAACTGGTGGGGATCCCAAACACTTAAGCAGCGTTTATTTAGTAAACAAAGTCGTGGTCGCATATAAATAGTCACTTTTTACTTGCAGATGACCGGTTTCGATCACCTACAGAGATCATCATCACACCAGATGTACGTTCCTTGTTGATAGCAGAAATCGCTGGAGTGGAGCACGCAGAGGGCCCGTCTGTGCTGGTGTGGAGAACACTGCTAAAAAATTAAAAAAGTAAAATAAAATCTATTAAATGTGCCCGGACCTTTGTTAAGTGTCTGATTCGAACGCTTTCCGGAAACATAAGAAAATGGAATCGACCTGTGGCCTCTCATCCATGGTCCGCAGGATATATTGTGAAAAAAGGGCAAACCTGCGTTTCGCGCGAGCAATGCTTTCTAAATCAAAACTGAATTCTGATTTGCGAACAGAAGCTTTCCTATCTCAAGGAAATGAATTGTATTGGAACTTGGAATGTATTCAAGTGTACTGCAGCAAGGCGATGTTAAGGATATTGATCTACAGTTACGCGGGTCTGTTCTTACACACGGGAGTCGCTGCGCTTTTTTCCAGTCACTCGGGACTCGGCGGTGGGCGAGAGATCCGCGGCTCTGCTGTAGAAATGGAGCTGGATGAGCGTCGTCCAGCTGTCCCTAGGCTTACCAAAGTAACCAGCGACCAACTGTAGGACTTTCCTGCGGATGTTGTGTATCTCGTCCATTTACCCTACCTGGTGAGTGTCTCAGGATGATGAAAAGTATTCTAAAATCGGTCGAGAAAGCGTGTTGTAAGCCATAGTGTCTCTTTCGTGAGTGAATTAAATTTGGTCTAGATCTTACCAGAAAAAAAAGACTGCCTAGCATCTGCAGTTTCCTAGAAATTTTAGTGACGATTGGCTTTAAATCGCAATTGACGCTTACCCCTATCTGTTTAACTGTTTCTTTCCAAGGGATGAGTGGCAATCGCGTAGTGAAACAGTCTGTCTGCCTGCCTGCTTTGCGAAAAATGCTTTGTTACTAAACTTTGTCCTATGACGGCGTTAACCTCGACATTGATATCTATCGATCCTCATAAGATACTTACTTGCGGACTTAATTTTGATTCCTAAAGCGAAAATTTTCGGTTTGAAAAATTTTAATGGTACTCGGGCATAAAATGTTTTAACTCTAGACCAGCTTGACACCAGCGATATAGTTTTACAGTTATTCCTATCTGCCAGATAACGCTTCTTAAAAATGGTAGTGTTGTGTACCGTTTTTCTAGCGATTTAACACGTTTCGTTTACCCAGCGTTAAAGCCATTGTACTAAGACTCATTCCAGGATACGTTACTCATTTGGAACATCTTCGTTGTATTTGAAAATATCACTGGTCTACACCGTGAGATGAAAATTTTTTGCCGTTCATTAATTCACCGTTCGCAACACGCGCTTTCTTCACTTCGACACTCCATTGCGTCACGATTCGTCACGACTCTGCCCTGAAGATGCCTATTCCGTGCTCTAGAAGCTTTTCAAAATACATTCTGCAAACCCGCAGTAAAGAATAAGACGCTTGCAGCCAAACAGTACAATAGAAGCAGCAATGGAAGGAGAAAAGACTGTACTTAAACCTGATACTAGATGCATGACGGTGTGCACACGAGCAGCTCTTAAAGATGGTAACGAATGCTGCCGCCGGTCAGTAGGCTACGCTCGTCCCACTCGCGCACAGTATTGTCTTCCTCCGTCACAGCCGCGGATGCAGCTGGCATCTGGCGGTGGGTGTAACGTGCGTGCAGGCGGCCGTGCTCTTGTGAGACAGCTGATACAGATGACAAAATACCCTGCCTGGTGACTGACCTCATAGTTCATTCTGTCAGAACACGAGCGTAGAGTCTCAGGGACCTTGCGAGATCTTGTCCCCGTCTGGACTTCACAATTTCGGTAGCTAGGCCGAAACAGTGTCTCTTCTATGAGGTAGTGAACTTAAAAATCTGCAAGTACTTCAGTTTGCTGCAGACAAGCTGCAAACTACTACACTTAATGGGGTATTCAGGTTGCCGCCTGTGAACCGTGCTATTACTTCGTAGAACAACTAAAAAAAGTCACTTCGGTGGTAGTGGATGAGTAATTTACAACAGACCATTTGCTGTCTATCTCCTGAGGAGCCTCACGGAAAATAATGTTGAGCCATGCTGTGGCTTGTGTTGGTGCTGTTTGTAGGTTTCGGCCCTCTGTTGCAGGCCAGACGGTATCGTTTAGTTGGCACGGTTGCGGTGGTTTGTCTTCTTCTCGTGTTGACTGGCGCCACTCGGTTTTGCAAGCGTTGCCTGTCCGCTAGTGGCAGCAGCGGCGGTTATCGATATGTAGCAACTGTTACCTTATCATTGGGGCGACGTCGTGGTCTTTCCGGGTCGTGTGAGTGGGCCAGTTCGGTTGGGGACTGAGGAGCAGCCAGGTCCGCGCAGTGCGGGAACACGCCGGGGCCGCTGGCGGCACGCATGGACTGCCGGATGGAAGGGCTGTGGTTCAAAATGGTTCAAATGGTTCTGAGCACTATGGGACTTAACATCTGAGGTCATCAGTCTCCTAGAACTTAGAACTACTTAAACCTAACTAACCTAAGGACATCACAGACATCCATGCCCGAGGCAGGATTCGAACCTGCGACTTTAGCGGTCGCGCGGTTCCAGACTGAAGCGCCTATAACCCCTCGGACACACCGGCCGGCTAAGGAAGGGCTGTGGTCGAGAGGGTGCACGACCTCGTCGTAAACCGGATCCAGCAAGCCTTAAGATGAGTGCATTTCAATCCAAGTAGAGTGGAGGCACTCACCTGTGTGGGCCCCGTACTATGTATGTTATGTTGTGACACATTATCATTGCGCAGTTTGGTGTATCTGAGTACCTACTGTGTTAAAAGCACTTGGCCCACTGATTAGACGGTGTGGTTTCTCATCTGTGAATTAATAAAGCAGTGAAGAGATTTGTTTCATTCTGCACACCGTCGTCAGAGTTGTCACAGTGAGTTCAGTGCGCGTTTGTGCGCCTAATCAATTTGATGTCACTCATTTGGTACTTGGTTGTGGCTCGCATTGCGATTGTTTCCGCAATGGCGTGTGGTTGCTGATTCTGGTTGGTTACATTTCGGTTTTGCCTCGCACACAAATCGAGTGGGTCTTTAGTTACTGTTAGTCTGTCTGGTGTTCTGTACTGTGAGTTCTTTGTTCAGATTTTCGGGTTTGTGGAACCGGCGCCACTAAACACAGTATTCTGGGGACGTAGTGCAGACCGCTGGTTCCGGCTTTGGCATATTGTTCCATCGTTGCATTTGGTTTATCTGACGTCAGGTAGCTTCAGCAAGATTATCATTAGTCATTCATTAGACTGCCGCTAGTTTGAGTTACAATCTTGTGAAGTTAATGCAACTCTGGGCTGCCTATCTCGTCGCTCGCGAAAGTGTTTGTTGCCATATCTTGTCAGAGGTCGATTCCTGGAGCACCGTCTGTGACTGTCCTTTGTGTTTTATTATTGTATTATTTATTACAATACCTTGTAATTCCTACATTAAAGATTATGTATGTCTAGTTAATACTTCCGGTCACCTTCTTGATTAAACCTAGCAGTGTAAGGGTTGTGTTACAAGGTTACCATCATCTTATTTCACCCGTTTGGTAGTCAGTTGCTTGTTTCTTTTAGTTAATCTTTGCTTGTGTTTGCTGTTTTACAGAAGGTTTCTAAATTTTTTTATATAGTTGCCGTTCCTGGCGTGTAAGACCTTCACTTGTGATTGTGATCATTTTTACTTTGAAAAAATTATTCGATATTTGTATTTTAGTAGTAAGCCTTAAAACATTATTTACTGCCGTTCCCGGGGACTGATATCTTCTACTGTGTTTGTGGCCACTTGATTTTTAATATTTCAATACCTGTAAGTTGTAATTGCAGCGAGGTCTCAAACATTTTTAATTTATTGCCATTCATGGCGTGTAAGGCCTTCAGCCGTGATCACAGTGCCTTTTTTTAAAACGAAAACATTGTCTGTATCTGTTGAATTTTATGGTAATTTGCTAAATTGTAACGCACTGAAAACACTATTATTTACACAGTTGTTTATTCCTTCATTTTAACGTGTGGTATTTTTTATTTATTGTTGAGTCTGGAATTGCTGTTTTAAAAATAAATGTGTGTAACTGAAAAAGGCGACCAATAGTAGCTGATTACGGTCCTGTCCACAATCGTAACCGAATCCTGCCTTCCCTTGGCTATCAGGTTTCAAATGTGCAGAAATGATTCGACCAGTAGTAGATGCGAACGCAGATCTGAGAGGACGCAAACGGGTCATACTCTGAAGTCTAACACCACTCACATGGGCACCTTCGATTTCCTTCTGTTGTACTCACCAAACACACTGTGTATCAAACACACAAATGTGACAGGAAGAAAACCCGTTCCACCGAAAATACTTGCTGTTGTGAGATGCGTTGCTTGCACGCAGCAACTATACAGTTTTGTCTTAGGGCCAAATAGGAGTAGGCGACAGCTTCGACAAAAATAGATGGGGGCATAGATTAGTTATAATTTACAAAGACTTACTAATAGAATATGTCTTAGAATATTCATCTGTAATACGAAGAATGCGAATGGTAGTATAGACCGTTGTCCACTTGGACTGATGTGTTTTTAGACACTGGTTCAGTCCTAGAGCCACTGAACAATGACTAACATCATTTAGATAAAGTCCAGTTTGGTGGTTCTTGGCGGCAACTGTTAACGAGTCGAGGAACACTTGCCGAGTCACTGTCCTGAGCTACTTACTCATGAGCTGATGAGAGGAGCCACGTGTTTGCAAACATCCATGTTTGGCAGATGGTTGTTCTCTTGGGAACTATTTGTGTGACGTATGACGAAATTGTGACATACTTGCTATTGTGTGCTCCCTCTCTGGAGTGTAACTTGCGCCGGAATGGTAGGCAGCTCGTCGCTCTTCAGGACAGGGTTTATACACTGAAGCCCAAAAGAAACTGTATAGGCATGCGTATTTAAATTCAGAGATATCTGAACAGGCAGAATAAGGCAACAAGTGTCTGCCGCAGTTGTTAGATCGGTTATTGCTGTTACAATGGTAGGTTATCAAGATTTCAGTGAGTTTGAACAGGGTGTTATAGTCGGCACACGAGCAATGGGACACAGCGTCTCCGAGGTAGCGATCGAGTGGGAATTTCCCCGTACGACCATTTCACGAGTGTACTGTGAATATAAGGAATCCGGTAAAATATCTAATCTCCCACATCGCTGCGCCCCGAAAAAGATCCTGCAAGAACGGGATCAAGAGAATCGTTCAACGTGACAAAAGTGCAACCCTTCCTCAAACTGCTGCAGATTTCAATGCTGGGCCAACAACAAGTGTTAGCGTGCGAACCATCCCACGAAACATCATCGATATAGGCTTTCGGAGCCAAAGGCCCACTCGAGTACCCTAGGTGACTGCAGGACACAAAGGTTTACGCTTCGCCTGGGCCCGTCAACACCGACATTGCACTGTTAATAACTGGAAACATTTTGCATGGTCGGACAGGTCTCGTTTCAAATTGTATCGAGCGGATGGATATGTACGAGTATGGAGACAACCTCACGAGCCCACGGACCCTGCATATCAGCAGGGGACTGTTCGAGCTGATGGAGACGCTGTAATGGTGTGGGGCGTGTGCATTTGGAGTGATATATGACGCCTGATGCATCTAGATACGACTCTGACAGGTGACACGTACGTAATCACCCTGTCTGATCACCTGCATCCATTCATGTCCATTGTGCATTCCGGCGGACTTGGGCAATTCGAGCAGCACAATGCGACACCTCACTCGTCCAGAACTGCTACAGAGTGGCACTAGGCCCCGACACTCCCCAGGAATGAACATTATTGAACATATCTGGAATGTCTTGCAACGTGCTGTTCGGAAGAGATCTCTACCCCCTCGTACTCTTAAGCATTTATGGACAGCACTACTTCAGACATTGGTCGAGTCCATTCCACGTCGTGTTGCCGCACTTGTGCGTTCTCGCGGGGACCCTACACGATATCAGGCAGGCGTACTAGTCTCTTTCGCTCTTCAGTGTAGGTATCTTCTCAAGGGCACGGCAGCTTCACATACAGAGGATTTGAATGTCAGTGAACGGACGTCGAGTTTTCTAAAGCAGTGCGATTCAAATCTCAAACAACAGTCGAAAAAACCGACTTTGGAATTTCCCCAGTGCTATTAAGCACAAAACATTTCAACTCAGTTAACAACGTGGCCATAGTTGAATGGATAGCATTCCTATCTTGTAATGACGAGTTCACTGGCTCCACTCAGCGTACGGGCAGGTTTTTTAAAACTTGTATTTGGATTCGGTTTTTATTATCAAATGTAAATGTTAGTTAACAAATATTGACGTTAATGCATTTTAATAAAATATTTTTATTTTGAATTACCCATTGCATGAAAAGACAGTATTCATAATGAATGAAATTTTGGTACAAAAATGGAAACAGCAAAAAAGAAACACTTTATTTCTTAATATTAGAAAAATACGAAAGCATCAAAAATACAAATATGATATTAATGAAAATATTTTATGTAGTATGGATGCTCACTGTTTCATGTGATTAATTTTTAAAAATGAAAATGTTATTTTGTGTAAAAGACTTTGAGTCACGTCAGTACCGATAATTAAAATTTCAGTTGGATAGTATATACTACATTCAAATAAAAGTTTAAAAATTCTCCTCTAGTGAGAATCGAACCAGTGAAGTCGTGATTACGAGACTCAACTACATGCTCACCCACGGGAGATCCGTTTAGCTAAAGCGAAATGTTTTATAATTGACAGCGCTCAGAACCTTCAGATCTACAAACCCAATTTTTTCGAATGTTTTTTTAGAACTGCATCGTTCTGGTTTAGGAAACTGACGTCGATGAACCGCCCTTAAACTCATGTAAGTTTGAAGAAAATGGGAGAGGGGTCAATCGGTAGGCTTAAGTTGTAACTGAAAATATTTTGTAGGAACAGAAATTTGCAGTTTTCGCGTCCAGCCTCGCTCCAGCGCAGTTCGAACTCTGTAGTAGACTGTTGTTGAAGCAGTCATATTTTAAGTACTAGTTATACCGTAGACGTTCAAGATCAAAAAGGAGTCGTGCACCATTACACGACGACAAATAGTACATTATTAACGTAACGTCTTTTACGTACATTCCAGTTCATCTACAAATCAAATTAATTCGGCGGTTTCCTCTTTTTTTCGTTTCGTTGACCAATTGAGATCAAGTAAAAAGTTTCTTCTTTCCTCATTGGCTCCTATTTTTCCATAATTAATCTTCTCCACATGTCTTTTTCTTGCTTCTGTACTGGTTGTTACGGTATTTTTTTCTTTGAAAGTTTGCTCAATTTAGTATGATGTTCTTAAGACAAGTTTATTTCCGATTCTTTGGTACGATTTCACTGTAGTTCTTTTCTTCTTCCTGCAACCCACATAACTGTTCTCATTACAGAAATGCAGGAAATTCTCCTTATCTTTTTATTTAACTTCTGGGGTTACGAGTAGTTTTCGTGAAGTTTATAACTTTTCAGAGAAACAAAAAATAGAAATCTTAACTTGTGCGCATTTGTTACTCCTTCCAGATAAGATCCCTACAGTTTACATATTTTGCCAGCGATGTTCTACCTGTCGTGTGCCATAATCGTGAAAGTTCTCAGCCTGAAAAATGTTCCCCACTGCAGAATCTTCGCCTGTGGGCAGAGGAGTAATGAAAGCCGAAAGACGGACCCTTCCTGTATTCCATGATGAGCAGCTAACCTTCACACGTCGTGACAGCCTGTCCATGAAGCGATATTTTTGCAACAGCCATCGCACACGAAGAGAGGGTCTGGCCCTGAGATGAGATGTCCGTTACTCCGTGACATCATCCCTCAGCATCGCTGCGTGTGTCTGCCGGGTACAGCAGCCAGAGCCGCAGCTCGTGGCCGTCGGCGAGACATCTGAAGGGCGAATCACTCACGCCAAGCGTCAGCCAAAGCACGCGTGCAAACCATTTGTCACCCCCCCCTCTCTCTCTCTCTCTCAGAGATAGAGAGAGAGAGAGAGAGAGAGAGAGAGAGAGAGAGAGAGAGAAAGTGTATGGATTTCGTTCACCAGTTGAAACAAAACTATTTGTATAAAGTGCTTCTACGCTAGAATTAGGAATGAAGCAGAAAAGCACTATAGAATCTTATAAAAAAAAGTCAGTGTGGTAGAATGAAGCAGGGGTACACTTGTAGTGTCGGAACGCTGCTGCCATTTCGGCTCACCTCCACTGCACTAACGCAACGAAGTCTATGTCCATGCTACACCGAGGTGACGCACGTCTCGTTGGCTGAAAGCTATCAATCCGTAAACAATGTTGCTAGTTGCTTGGAACTCCAGAAATCCAAGTCTGCAGGTCGACATCCTGACTGTAAGAGTCGAGCTGTGATCAACCTGGGAGCAAAAGTGATTTTTGGAAGTGTTTATATCTGAAATCAGTTATTATTGATCCACACTGATAAAGTTAGTGTCCAAGTATGGAAAGCTTACAAGAATTCACAGATGCTTTCTCGCTGGCAGGTGTCTAGTTCTATTTTTTCTGGTTTTATAGGCTTACGTTGTGGCTTAACGGGTAAACACGTTCGTAAGCCGAGTCACAGCCTTAGATTGTGGAGGTATCAGATATATGTTTGATGGGAAAGGTGGTCATTCAGTCAGTTAAACCTGACAAACTGGTGTAGGTTCCCTTGACTCTTCGAACTCTTACTCGTTGTCTGTGGAAATTTCTACCTAAAATTGCAAGGGACCAAGGGAAGCGCTGTATTGACTGTTACCGGAGTACGTAGTCTGGTCAACTAACCACTTCTTGGAACATGTTTGAATGCAGTTTGATTGGTACAGTTTATTTTTTCATTGGTGTTGAAGCAGTTGCCATTTTAATCTTGTTCGTGGGCCAAAGCGAAGCTGACGATCCTTACTGACTCTCCTGGAAGAGTAGCAGCGCAGAGAACTGAATCGTGTTCGCCGATAAACGTTCCGCTGTCGAATCGGCGGCGCAGAAGGTCGCGTAATTCGTGTGGCGCGCCGCACGCCGCAAGCAGTGCGCGAATTCCAGCCGCGGAGGCGCTACCCTTGGCGCAGTGCCACGGCATCGCAGAGTCGAGGAACGTCGCAGCCTCGGGCTGGCCAGCGCAGGTTTCGTCATTCCAGCAGGCAGCTTGCCGAATGTGTGCCGGACTTGGTGGCTGCGATCACGCGGACGGACTGAGCAGAGAGGCGTCGCCAGAGACGCCAGCTTCACGTGGCAGCTCCGGCGCGAGGCGGCGCGCGTTGAGAGGCGCGAACTGTGCGTCGTGGCGCTGCCGGCCGTGACCTTTGAGCGCCAGCGCCCGGCCGCCGCGACGCCCAGAGGCGCGGCCTGGGCCGGCAGGGGGTGGCGTCACCGGCTGTCTGCGGCGTCATCCCCCACCATGCCTCGGCGCCCACGCGGTATCGATAGCTCAGTTACTAGTAGTTTCCTCCATACCGGCTGGTTCAAACGGCTCTGAGCACTATGGGACTTAACTGCTGAGGTCATCAGTCCCCTAGAACTTAGAACTACTCAAACCTAACTAAACTAAGGACATCACACACATCCATGCCCGAGGCAGGATTCGAGCCTGCGACCGTAGCGGTCGCGCGGGTCCACACTGTAGCGCCTAGAACCGCTCGGCCACCCCGGCCGGCTCCATACCGGCTGCCGCGACCACATATTTACTGAGGTAATGACACTTCCTACCTTCGGTTGGTTCTTAAGTTCGTGGCGTTTTCCTGGTAAGTTTCCAAGATGCTACTCCAGGCCGGTTCAAATGGCTCTGAGCATTATGGGACTTAACATCTATGGTCATCAGTCCCCTAGAACTTAGAACTACTTAAACCTAACCAACCTAAGGACATCACACAACACCCAGTCATCAAGAGGCAGAGAAAATCCCTGACCCCGCCGGGAATCGAACCCGGGAACCCGGGCGTGGGAAGCGAGAACGCTACCGCACGACCACGAGCTCTCCAGGCCGGTGTAAAATGAATGTGCGCAACGGAAAATAATAAACGCTAAATGAAGATTTGGCCCTTTCTATCTACCCCCTGAAGCAGATCTTAGGATCTCTTGATTTATATAAATTACAATCTAAACGTAAATGAATAATGAAGGCAACTAATCCTACTAAATGATAAACGTTTTTCCTGCTTATATATTTATGTAGATTTAAAAAAAATCTTTAGATTACAAAGTTTACATTTCCTAAGTAAAATTACTAATCAATTGCCCAACTCTGCCCCTTATTATGACTACGCGGCCTAATGTCAATGACACGAAATGACTGACATCATCTACGTACCAAACACTAGAAGACACTACTTTCAAAGATGATCTACGGTGCTTTGGAACCTCAGTGGACATAAACTAACGTGATCACAGCTGTTTAGCTTTTATAGCCCTCATAAGCCGAAGCAATTTGCGATATCACCATATGTAGTGCGTCCGGTGCGTCGAAGTGATGGTTCTCGTACTCGTCTGCGACGATGGAAGAACTCCAGCCACAAATAAACTCTTTCAAACACTAGGACGGCGGAAGGCGATCCTCTGACTAATATACTCTAATACTGTCTTCTCCTCTCTGTGTTCTACAGACGAGAAACGCGAACTCGCAGCCACAAGGACGGAGTTCAGATAATGTCTCAACGTAAGTATAGGCAGAGGAAGTGCTCTGAATTACTGAACGCTACATACTCAACGACGACGTCCAACCCGGAGGTGAAGTCCAGAATCGTATAGGTTCGCAACATTACAGTGCCTAACTATTCTAACTATAAACTCTGCTGAGAGCAAAGACAGCAAGTTCGCCCGTAGCAACAAGCTGATATCGAGCGACCGTCACACACGGGCGCTCACAACGGAAGACCTCGTCTCTCCAGCGGTGGCTACGCAGCAAGACTCGGCTCCCGTTCCTCGTAATTCCGAAAACGACTAATATTTCCGAAACCACGGAATATTCTCCCTCTCTACAGATTTGTCCGAACGCCGACCAACCATATTTTAGTCTTTTGTCGTCCAGCGCGGAAAGTTTGCAAGGAAAAACCTATACTCGTACAGTGGTACGCTTCTGAGTAAAAATCGTTGGAAATAACCGAGCCTGCATGATTTCCGAGGTGCCACTTCTTCGTTCCTCTCACATGCGTCCAAGATTATCAGCGTTCGGAAGTATTATCCGGTTATCCTTTCGGCCCCTACTACAATAGCGGCCGGCCGTCACCCTATTGTGCTCCAGAGCTCAGGTGCCACGACGTCCATCTAGCTACTTCCTGTATTTAAGCAGGACCAACACCTGTGCGGGCCTCCCACCCAGAGCTTCTGCCTGCCGTTTCATCTCCACTGGCGTTCCAATCTCTACTAGTATAGGCAATCATTCATTACGCCGTTTTTATAATAAAGACACTCCGTCACCTTTCATCCAATAAGCGTTAACAATTATTTACAAGACGCACGTGACAATGTCAGTCTCCTTTATATATTCATCTATACGATGTACAACCTATCACATCATACCTAACTGAGTTTGTAGATCAGGGCAAAGTATGTGGATGAGTGCTTGTAAGGTGCGAAATTATAGCCACATTACAAGTTTAATAAACAAAACAGAGACTTTAGTCATCGATAATACATTATCCTTCACTATTACCAGCACTTTGCCAAAGCTGGGGTAACTTTTCGATTCCGTCACTGTGGAAGGCACGTGATTTTGAGGCGAAGAACTCGACTAACAATGCCCAGAAGCGCATTTTCATCCGGAAAGGAAGTTCCTTGCGAGTTATGCGATAGACAGTGGGAAAGGTGAAAATGTGAGGGCGCAAGATCGGATGAATAAGTTGGGTACGAAATGACTTTCCGACCTGACTCCTGTCTAGTGTTCTTCGTCGGTGTAGGAGATTGTGGGCGGGCGTCATCTCTTCACGCAGTCTTCCTAGTCGTTATTCTTGGATTCCGTCTGCAAAGACTTCTCAGTTGTTGACAACAAATGTCAGGAATGAGGGCTACACCTCGGGGGAGCAATTCGTAGTACACCACACCGTCGCTGTTCCACTACATGCATGAAATCATCGTTTGTGGATGCGCGCAGGTCTTTGAACGAGGAGATCATGCTTTGTTTGGGGTCAATAATTCCTTTCTTTCACTTCTGTTAGTATAAATATACCATTTCTCGTCACGAGTAACGATACGGAATAGGCATGGTCGGTGTTGTTCACGAACCAATTGATGACGAGCGAGCACAGATGCACACATATGGCCACCCACTGATTTTCGCGATTTTTGCTTAGAGCATGCGACATACACTCCTGGAAATTGAAATAAGAACACCGTGAATTCATTGTCCCAGGAAGGGGAAACTTTATTGACACATTCCTGGGGTCAGATACATCACATGATCACACTGACAGAACCACAGGCACATAGACACAGGCAACAGAGCATGCACAATGTCGGCACTAGTACAGTGTATATCCACCTTTCGCAGCAATGCAGGCTGCTATTCTCCCATGGAGACGATCGTAGAGATGCTGGATGTAGTCCTGTGGAACGGCTTGCCATGCCATTTCCACCTGGCGCCTCAGTTGGACCAGCGTTCGTGCTGGACGTGCAGACCGCGTGAGACGACGCTTCATCCAGTCCCAAACATGCTCAATGGGGGACAGATCCGGAGATCTTGCTGGCCAGGGTAGTTGACTTACACCTTCTAGAGCACGTTGGGTGGCACGGGATACATGCGGACGTGCATTGTCCTGTTGGAACAGCAAGTTCCCTTGCCGGTCTAGGAATGGTAGAACGATGGGTTCGATGACGGTTTGGATGTACCGTGCACTATTCAGTGTCCCCTCGACGATCACCAGTGGTGTACGGCCAGTGTAGGAGATCGCTCCCCACACCATGATGCCGGGTGTTGGCCCTGTGTGCCTCGGTCGTATGCAGTCCTGATTGTGGCGCTCACCTGCACGGCGCCAAACACGCATACGACCATCATTGGCACCAAGGCAGAAGCGACTCTCATCGCTGAAGACGACACGTCTCCATTCGTCCCTCCATTCACGCCTGTCGCGACACCACTGGAGGCGGGCTGCACGATGTTGGGGCGTGAGCGGAAGACGGCCTAACGGTGTGCGGGACCGTAGCCCAGCTTCATGGAGACGGTTGCGAATGGTCCTCGCCGATACCCCAGGAGCAACAGTGTCCCTAATTTGCTGGGAAGTGGCGGTGCGGTCCCCTACGGCACTGCGTAGGATCCTACGGTCTTGGCGTGCATCCGTGCGTCGCTGCGGTCCGGTCCCAGGTCGACGGGCACGTGCACCTTCCGCCGACCACTGGCGACAACATCGATGTACTGTGGAGACCTCACGCCCCACGTGTTGAGCAATTCGGCGGTACGTCCACCCGGCCTCCCGCATGCCCACTATACGCCCTCGCTCAAAGTCCGTCAACTGCACATACGGTTCACGTCCACGCTGTCGCGGCATGCTACCAGTGTTAAAGACTGCGATGGAGCTCCGTATGCCACGGCAAACTGGCTGACACTGACGGCGGCGGTGCACAAATGCTGCGCAGCTAGCGCCATTCGACGGCCAACACCGCGGTTCCTGGTGTGTCCGCTGTGCCGTGCGTGTGATCATTGCTTGTGCAGCCCTCTCGCAGTGTCCGGAGCAAGTATGGTGGGTCTGACACTCCGGTGTCAATGTGTTCTTTTTTCCATTTCCAGGAGTGTACATACACCTGATTTTTGTACCTTCCCTACGCGATGGTGGAATGATCACAGTTCATCACATCTGGCAGTTCTGGAGTACCCTGACGTGGAGGGACTGTGGATTAATGTGTTTAAGCACTCTTCACCAAACCCCGAAGGTCTTTCTGAACGTGGAAGATCACTAACGTCAAAACGAACCTCCTTAAAATCAGAAAACCGTTTTCTTGCCATGCTCTGTTCAGTAGGATTATCCCCATACAAGGCGAAAATGTTTCGGGGTGCGTGTCACTCTGGTGAAGTGAAGCTCCACTTGTTACTCCATTATCTAACATCCTCAGCTCAACTCAGGATCTCCAAATGACAAAATGACAATATGTGGACTGAAATATCGACAATGAAATACAAATAAAAAATGACAATCGATAAATAAACCCACAGGAACCGGAATACCAACACGTGAAGCAAAAACGATACGACTTTATATGCACCGACCTAATACAATCACTGTAATTTATGTCGCCCGATCAGCTGAATTTGGCGCAGTGCCATTGTCAAGTACTCCTTGTATTGTAATTTTACACAGTGATCTTTTTTGGGTATATGCAAATGTGCGTCTGTCATTTAAATACACTGTCTCACAAAAAGATTGAAGCCCCTAGAACACGTCGTCGAATGTCAGTGTAACTTCGTACACGAATACAGCAGCGGCAGATGTATCAAAGATGAGACAGTAACGAGTAGGACGGTCGCCAAAACGCATTGTTGTTTCTCGTGCGTTGTGTTGTTGCCAGACCTGATGGAATAGATAAGGCCGTCAGATGTAGAGCGATCGCTGAAGCATACGGAAACGGCCGGTACTCGTGTGAGAAACTATTATCAGCACCTGACTTTCGAAAGGGCCTTATTGAGGTTCTCCATTTGGTCGACAGGACGTAACGTTCATTGGAATGCGACAGTGACCCGAATTTGGAATGTATCGGAACGTAAGGGCAGGCATAGTTGGTCGGATCGCGCACTTGTGCCCACTCGAAGAGATGCGCAACGTGCACATCGTAGCCTATTCGCATCAGCGGCTGGACACTCTGTACCATGCCGCACTATTAGTCGGACACTAGCAGCAACCGGATTGGGGAATTACCGTTCTGTGCGTGGGCTGCGGCAACACGAACAGCCGCACTTGGAGTCGTGCCGTGACCGGGAAGCGTGGAGTGGTGGCGAATGGCGTCGCATTGCGTCTAGCGATGAATAGCGCTTCTGCACCACTAGCCCAGATGACGACCGTTGTCTAGTTGGGTAGAGCTCACACACACACACACACACTTTTGCAGAAGCACAGAGGTGTTTTGCAGTGGTGTGGTGAGCCAGTCGTGCCGTGACCGGGAAGCGTGGAGTGGTGGCGAATGGCGTCGCATTGCGTCTAGCGATGAATAGCGCTTCTGCACCACTAGCCCAGATGACGACCGTTGTCTAGTTGTGTAGAGGTCACACACACACACACACACACACACACACACACACACACACACACACACACACACACTTTTGCAGAAGCACAGAGGTGTTTTGCAGTGTTGTGGTGAGCCATCGACTATGGCCATAGGTTAAAACACTCGGTCGTCAGGCCACGAGTGACCTACCGGGACCATCCGACCGCCGTGTCATCCTCAGTGGAAGATGCCGATAGGAGGGGCATGGGGTCAGCACACCGCTCTCCCGGTCGTTATGATGGTATTCTTGGCCGAAGATGCTACTTTTCGGTCGAGTAGCTCCTCGATTCGCATCGTGAGGCTGCGTGCACCCCGAAAAATGGCAACAGTGCATGGCGGCCTGGATGGTCACCCATCCAAGTGCCGACCAAGCCCGACGATGGCCATAGGTTACGGCTGGTAATGATTCAGGGAATTCAGGCATCTTTGGTCGTATGGTGGCGCCAGAGTGTATAGTGTGTGCGTGTGCGCGCACGCGCTCTCGCATTATCTTACCGGAATTGCTCTACAAACCGAAGTTTCAAATTCTGTCGCTCATCGCTTTCTTGCTGCAGTTTTACCTTGAAAATCGTTCTGAGTGCACCTGTAGAAATATGGGCGGCTGCATTCGTGTATGTTACGTGGATGTAGACAGGATTGTTTGCAGACTCGCTGTATGTCGCTTACAAGGTACGCGAATTATGCGTTCATGCACCCTCTGCCCATCTGCGGACCAAGTTACTCTGTGCACACCCCACTGATCTGAAGAACACTCCGCAGTGGTGACGTCAGTGAGTGAGTGGAGGCGCCGCGCAGCGCACAGTGGCCTGCGTTGCGGCATCCGAGCGGTCGATCAGACTGCCGGGCCGTGACGCGTCAGCCATTGTGTGCGCTGCTCAGACGCTTGCCGGTAATGAATCGGGCGGTAAGTGGTCTTCTGCCAGAAGCGAGGGGCCGCACTTCCGCCGCACATCTGCATGGGGAGTGCAGAGCAGAGCCGGCGGCTTCCTGTGGCGCAGCCGCTGGCCGGGCTGTCCCTAATTGGGCATTGTTCGCGGCCTGCCCTCGCGCTCATTTCGCCGGCTGCTGTTCGCCGCGCCGTGCCGTTTACTGCCGGAGAGCGGAACACGGCGGCCAGCAAGACGACGCCGGCGGATCCGGCAGCGGGCAGACTACAGCGTTTCTCAACGCGAATGACAAGTGGCGCTCTACTAACGTGATGACGTACGCGAGAGGAATGGCTGCTACGGTATAAGAACATACCAGTACACAACTGTTATTACATTTACTAGAAAACTCCCCAAAATGTAATCAGTAAGTTGGGAAATGTCCCTCCTGCCGAATCCTTCCTTTCATAAGGCAAGGACTTTACACCAATTATTTGACATTCGTCCTTGTTACGACATCCTGGATGACTTCTAGCTGTCGAACTGCATGTTCTCCTCTTCTTCCGGCCTTATTTCCGAATTGTCCTGAAGGGTCGGTCCTCTTAGTCCCGTTACGCTTTCCTGAACATATTAACGTCATTTCAAGGCACAGATCCATAATTTTCAGGTCGTTCTTTAAGATCCTCACCTGTGTATTCGGTCGGCGTCTAGGACTTCCTTTCCACTCTTTTATGCCAGGTACTGTTCTTGTCATACACTTAGGTTCACAGCGCATTACGTGCCCAGACCAGCGTAGACGACTCTCCCAAAGCTTCGCTGCTATGTCTGCTATCTTAAGCTAGCCTCGGATGTGGTCGTTTCTTACTATTTTAGGGTCAGTCCTCCACAGGAGCGTAACATTCCTTGTCTCTGTTAACTACAGCTGATTTTTTCGCGGCCCATATTTCTGAACCGAATGTCAGAGATGGTCGCATCGCACGCTTTCCTTTGACTTTCACAGACATTTTCACATATCAGATGGCTCCTGTCGATGACTATCATTTCAACCACACAGTTTTCGTACGGTTTTCAGTGTTTTTATCTATGGAAGCTCTGGATGCTGTCATCGATTCGACGTACCTGAAGTGATCGGTTGGTGCTACAAGGACATGGTCTTCGTGCAGCTGTGTTTAAAAACTGGTGGCTGTCCTTGAGAAGCTGCAACTTATTTAGATCGTTTTAGTTATATTTACTTTACGTCGTCTATGTTCTAGCGTCGTGCATCAGCCATTATGCTCGTTTAAAATATCTGGCTAATTCATCAGCATATGAAAATGCCCGGGGAGTTGGTTTCTGTAGATGTTCTGTGGTATAATTCGTGACCAGACTTGTTACCTGTGAACTCAGAGCAGATTCTTGGAGGACTCTTTCATCTCTAATTCTTCCTTGGAGGGCTTGAAATGTTTCCTTAATGTCTTCATACATATCATTCAGAATGTAGCTCCCTTTTCTATGTACAGTTCAAGAATTTAGGAAAATGTTTCAACCTCAAATAGACAAAAACTTGCCCACTGACTATATCTGCTGAACCTCTACTACCGTGATGGAAATCAATGTAACACAAATAGAGAGAACACCAGAAACAGTCAGCCCAACCGTGGAGGTTGAGAGGCACCCACGTGCCTTGCTCATACCCTGGCATCAAGCAGTCAGGCCTGCAAGGTGAGTGGTCTGCCAAGCGAGTGGGTTCATTCTTATGTCACGATTAACATCAATGACTGATTATGAGCTCTAGTACCCACAATTAAGCTACAAATTATTCTCCTGTTTGAATATTACGCAACGGAAATGGATAACGCACATCTATTAGCAATTTACGCAACTCTCATTGTTCACTACGCTCTGGCAATACCACATTTTCTTTCTTACCCGACGGCTTTGATCAACACGTGGCCATCGCTCTGAATATGAATGGCGCACACATTATAAATTCTGGATATCATGACTACACACTATTCTAGGAACAAGGCGACCAATCTTTTTCTTTTCACTATCTTTTTTATTCCGATATATTCCATTATGATTCAAAGATAACCTAAACACACCATTACATTTCATACAACAATTACACGTGAGAAACTCCGCCCAGTGGGCATGGCTTTACATTGGTGATTCTCTATCTTATGGTCACGTAATTATCTAACGCTACAGTGCACTTTCTGGATAGGATGGTGGATCTTTTGCTATATCTCACAGTTCGACTCTCACACCCATCATCACGAAAATTTACTCCAGACCGAGCGGTACAAAACGGAACATCTATAACCCACTGCCTCTGAACCAATCTTGCTACTCTCCCATGCAAACCACACATACTTAAATTACATGAAATGCATCACACTGGCAACATAGAATACAACACAAAGAATAGTCACAACGTTAGAAACACTTCACTTTCAGGTTTCCCACTTCAATTAGTATTCATCCCAGTTTCACACGACACTGACCCACTTCGTAAATTTTCTTTCCTACTACGAACTCTGGAGGATATATATGCACATCTTCCTGTGCAATGCAAGCCAAGTGGCGTTGCTGGATTGACGGCTGACTCACCTTGCTTCTCTCTCAGAGTATTAGAGTTTGAATCCAGCGTCACACGGAAACATAACACGCAAAGGTAATATTAAGATCATATTCATCGTTCCTACCACGAACTCTGGAGGATATATGCACGTCTTCCTGTGCAAATGCAAGCCAAGTGGCGTTGCTGGATTGACGGCTGACTCACCTTGCTTCTCTCTCAGAGTATTAGAGTTTGAATCCAGCGTCACACGGAAACATAACACGCAAAGGTAATATTAAGATCATATTCATCGTTCCTACCACGAACTCTGGAGGATATATGCACGTCTTCCTGTGCAAATGCAAGCCAAGTGGCGTTGCTGGATAGACGGCTGACTCACCTTGCTTCTCTCTGAGTACTAGAGTTTGAATCAAGCGCCACACGAAAACATAACACGCAAAGTAATATTAAGATCATATTCGTCACACACGCGGGTCCTCAACTGATACCTTGGACGAGTACTTCTCTTTATCCTTTGTCTCATACACAGATTGAGACTCACACGGTACTCACCACGTGGAAGTGCTCGTCTCTAATTTCAAGTCCTGCACACGCCATTTCTTAAATATTTCCAACTTATAGTACAGCTTAACTTTAGCACTTGGAAGTATTTCAACTTAGTGCTAGCACTCGCAAGTATTTCAATTTATTGCTACACGTGCTTTCATTGTGATCGTTGGTCACTTCCGAAGATTACTACAATCCCCATAATATTACCTGTCTGTCATTTAATTCTCCCCCCAAAAGTTCCTGAAATAGAGAAATAATTATTCCAAGCTACTCTTAAGTATTTCACATGCATACCATCCTCTCCACTCTTTTGTCTTTACGGAGCACACCTAAGACAGGTCTTACCAACACAAGATCCAGCGACAGAGTGCTGAAACATGGCCGTTCTTCAGGTCATCTCGCACCTCCGCCGAGGTGGGGGAGCACCATGCTACTGTATTGGTCAGCCACATTTCAGGCGCTCAAAGCTCAGGTAAATTTCATCTCTTTGGTTCCACCAAAGGTGACCAAAGGACCGTCTCAAAGATGATCATATATTGCACATTCACTATCTGCGGTTAGCAGACGACCATACATTAATTCATTTCACAGATCTCACCAAATTGGATGTAGGGATTTATTTTGTGGGAGTGCACATGTGATAAATAAATAAATTGTCCTTCTTTCCTACATTGGTATCTGGCTTTGGTGTATTAAGTGAAATTGAGTTATTATTACAAAAAATATGATGTTATGACAAGAATAACGAAGAATGTTGTACCAATTCCAGTGTCGGGCGGTACTGTACCCTTTCAAGGTAACCAGAATAAGCAACCTGATTTCTTCAGAACTAGTGACCAGTGGCTCTCATCGCATATCAAATGCCTGTCATCATTCTATAACTGTAATGGAAGATCTGACTCACCCAGCAGCTTGGGTGCGCTGTAGTATAACTGAATCTTTGTCCCTCTCCATCTCCATTTCAGCCGTACTCATGTGGAATAGACTACGTGATAACCGGAATCTAATCCTAAACCACATTGTTCTGAGTCGCAGATTAGAGATTTTCGTGTTATCGGCGTAGCTTCACCATCGCGATAACCCAGCTCCCTTCTTCCTAGCACGCAGTGAGCTAGTATCTGTCACACTGTCAAAATCCTTCCACTTTTCCTCTTTAAGTTTTCTCCTCAATTTAATGCTATTTCTATCGTCTCCTATGTTAAATTTTTCCTATTATGCCTTTTCTTTCATTGGGCAGTTTAACCTCTCAGGATTTCATTCTTTCGGTATTGGTGTCACGCCTTTCTAATAGTAAAGTATTACTCTCATTTGACACGAACGTCATATTATGAAAAATTTACTTACCAGATTCTTAAGCATTGTAATAATTATATGACTCAAATTGGTTTTTATCAAGTTTATGTCCAACTTTTTCTACGCAGACTGCAAGAATGCCGCATGGGTAGACTCACTTTGGCAGAACTAATGTTGCGCACTATAAAGCCATGCGCCGGTTTTGGATTGGTTCTTGAATATTAGCTTTTTTAGTTTACTTTCGTATTGGTTTGTCATCAGACTCTAGGCATTGACAGTAATACTCCCAAAGTCACGTATCACGGTACTAAAGTTCCTAACCTTGTACCTAAATGACACGCGCCCTGTCAAATTCCTGCTCATTGTTCCACATATTGAACGCCGGAACACCCAAAAAATGATATAGTCTCTTGAAACCAAACAGTTTGTAGATACAGGACTTTAAGTTGATGAAAAACATCCCTACGATATCTAAACTTCATTCACAATATATTAGCATTCACACAATTCCACATCTCCGTTCGAGTTATCCACTACTTCCCTGATTTGGACCGATCGCCGTAAAATATTATATGTTATCTCATTTCGTACCACCTACTTAAAATAGTACAGGCTTTCGTCCGCATGAAATACTTGAAAACGTGACAGTGGCTACTAGGCAAAACTGGTTGTTGTGAGAAAGAGATGTACATCTCCGATTTGTTCAGTGTATCTCAAAGAGTTGAGATGCCCGATTTTTATTGGGATTAAAATACTGACGAAAATAAAATTAATTTCTGATCAACGTGTCTGGGTACAAAACAAGGACAGTTAATCTCGAAACATTTCAGATTAGTGTCCAGAACTTTTAATTAGAGATGTTCTGGAAGTCGGGGATGGTTTTTCTCCTAAATCAACTTCTTCGGAAAATGACACACAGTAGCAAAATCGTTTTTAGGTGATCAGCTGCGGGAAGAAGCTGGGTTCGCCAATCTGGGGCACTGCAACACTAATTTTTCGTGAGCGCCGACCTCAATTGCCAGTTTCCTGTGCTCCCTTTTACTGCAGTCTTGAGAACGGTGACCGTGGTATTGCTTTGGGTAGCTGCCATTAGCAGCGTCGGTAGGACGTCGTTTGTTCCATGCCATCATTTCAGTTCAGTACTTGAAGACCCTAAGGTGGGTATTGCGTCACTACCTGCCACAAGTGTTTGGCAGCGACGTGGCCTACTATCTGCGGGGTTGTTAGGTAGCTTTATTGGCAGTGTATCGCGGTCTCCACAAAGAGCTGTGCTTATCTTTGGTGGAGGTTGCCCAGTATCTGCGGTTCGCCTCCTCAAGACATACCAGACATACTACACAGGGAGTTTACAGCACGATGTCCATAAATGTAGCGATGTGTTCCTGACACCAATAAATTCAAAAAAATGTCCATTTGGACAGTCCAGCGTCAGGTAATTGTCTCTGGTGATCCTTGATAATGCAACGCATCTCGGAGTGCATTTTTAGTCACAGTCTTCTTTAGAGAAGGCCTTGGTATTTGCATTTAGATAGTCCTATTGTATTTCGTTTTGTTCTGCATAGGTCAGAACAATTCGTTTTGCTTTGACCAATTATAAAGCGATTTATTCAATGAGTGAAATGAAGGGTATACACTACATGTAGTATGACCTACATATATGGCCTAGCATATAGGAATGCGGTTGCAGCACGTCAGTTTTACACAGAAAGGTACTCTGGAAGACATATACCTCGCACCACTCAACCACTTGCGGGAGACAGCCGCATTTGAAAGGAGAGTTACAGATGTTGGGATTCCACGGGACTTACGAAGCTGTGCGCTTGGTGAAGCCCTATCAATTAGTACAAGAAGAATTGGGAGAAGGGAAGGCGTTAGTCACGTCAACACCTGGAAAAGTCTACGTGCAAACTTTCTGTAATCTTGCCACCTTCCGTGGGTTTCTTCCCACAACGTCTTGCTGGCCAAAAGTCGGTTACCCACGACTGCTCAGAAATGAAGTCCTTCATTTACTGGATAATGTCATCTAACAAATGTGGTCCATGAATATCTCGATAAGCAGTCTCCGAATCGAGGAGGATTCGTTGCATGACCTGCCCAGATCTCCAGATTTGAATCCAAAGGGGTTATGCTTCTGAGGACATACAAAATTCTTTGTGCTTTCAAATCCTGCACATAATGTCGAATAGCTTGAGACTGTAAAGCTCCTGTCCAAACATCATTGCGGCTTCAGAAACTATCGTTCGTGCGGTGGAGAGAAGGTACCCTGTCACTTTAAAAAATTAGGAAAGGAGTTACACAGGAAGTCCTGGGGACTCCGCTTGTACCGAGGATCATTATTTGTCCTGTTGTTGCATAGGTACAAACTAACCCACGACACGATTACGTCTGACACAAACACGCATTTCGCGCAGTGCAATCCAATGGATTTAAATCAAATATATGATACGTTATACGTCTATGTTCACTGCAGAATGATACTTCCCGCCGGAGGTTCAAGTCCTCCCTCGGGCGCGCGCGTTTGTGTGTGTGTGTGTGTGTGTGTGTGTGTGTGTGTGTGTGTGTGTGTGTGTGTCTTGTTCTTAGCGTAAGTTATTTTAAGTAGTGTGTAGGTCTAGGGACCGATGACCGTAGCAGTTTGGTCCCTTACGAATTCACACACATTTGAACATGATGATACAGACGGGACACCAAAATGTTGGAAGTTCGTGCTGGAAAAAGAACTAATCGCAATTTATTCCATAAAGTAATCTATTGATTACGCTACTTGCATGGACGAGCTAAGCAGGCAGACGGTGATTTCTCGTATTCGGAAAAAAACGAGGTTTAGAAGAAAGCAGTGCATCAACCAGCTTTCTTTTATTAAGATGTGCTTAGTGTTGTTTATATGTGTTTGTCACAGTAAAGGGTTACTGATGATGACGAACGTGCTTTGTGATAAACGTGAAATCACACGGAAAAGATCTAGATACGTCGCCGTTGTGGTCTTCAGTCGGAAGACCGGTTTGATGCAGCTTGCCGCGCTAGTCCGTCCTGTGCTAAACTTTCGATCTCTGTACAACCGAAGCGCCTGAAACCCAAACGTCCACCTAAACCTGCTTGCCTTAATCAAGCCTTGATCTCCATATGAAATCTCCCCCTCTGACATTTCCCCCCATTACCAAACTGACGATACTTCGATGTCTCAGGTCAGGAGGTGTTCTATGAACAGGTGTCTCCCTTTTAGTCGGGCAGTGCCAAATGCTTTTTTTCATTTCGATTCAGTATCTTTTCACCAGTTACTCAATCTACCACTCTAATCCAGCCTTTTTCTGTAGCTCCACATTTCAAATGCTTCTATTCTCCTCTTGCCTGAAACCGTTTTCGTCCACGTTTAACTTCCTTACAAGACTATATCAGACGTAAGACTATATCTAACATATAATTTCTATTCACTGTTAACAACTTCCCTTTTTCAGAAACCTATTGTTGCTAATTTCAATATGCATTTTATATTCTTTCTGCTTCGACCATCATCGGTTATTTTGCTACCCAAGTGGAGAAATACGTCATCGGTACACCCAAAGTTTTTACTTCTTCCCCATGAATTTTAATTCTCTTTCCAAATCTCTCCTTGTTTTGCTTTACTGCATGCTCAAGGTACAAGTTGAATAACTTCGAGTAATGCTTCAAGCCTGTTTCTCTCCCTTCTGAAATAACTGCTTTCCTTTCATGTCCTTAGGCTATTACAAAAGCAGTGTAGCACCTATGCTACGTTGTGGCTCAAATGGCTCTGAGCACTATGGGACTTAACATCTATGGTCATCAGTCCCCCAGAACTTAGAACTACTTAACCCTAATTAACCTAAAGACATCACACAACACCCAGTCATCACGAGGCAGAGAAAATCCCTGACTGTTACGTAGTGAATAGTGTTTTGGTCCCTGTATTATATCACTGCTGCACGCTGATTTTCCGCTCAAGATTTTCAAAATAATGTCTCTAAGTATAAAGATACTGTAAGCGTAGATATTGCTTTCTTTAACAACTCTTCCGAGGCAAGTCGTAGGATCAGCATTACCTCACGTTTCCTACATTTCCTCTATGAAGATTTCTTCCAGTGTTTCCATTTCTGTGTAAATAACTTGTCAGTATATTTCAACCATGACTTATTAAACTAATTTTTCTTTATGTCTGAAGGTGTTTCCCCTGTCCCTTGCATCTCGTACAAAAGATGGAAGAGGTTTTTCACGCCCGATTCTCCGAAGGATTTGAGGGAAGTCTGTTATATTGTCTTCAGATTCCTTTAGATGACTGGGTAGTAATCAACAACTGCACGTACGCTGATAAGCCAATACGTTATGACCAGTGCCCTGTGCAATGTTGGATGCCACCTGGTGGCGTTGCGTGCACGTGACGCGGTAACAAAATTATGTAAGCGGGGCAGACTCGGACGGGGGATCACCCTAGCGTGGATATGGGCTGCAAATGGGGAAATCCACTGAGAAAAGTGACTCGGACAAAAGAGCAGATTATTATTACGCACGGGCTGTGAACGAATTTCTCGAAAACGGCGAAGCTGGTCGAGTGTTCAAGTGCTACTGCCGTGACCATCTACGGAAAGAGGTAGGACGACAGCGAAACTATCACTAGGCGCTAAATATTGGATGTCCATGACTTTTCACAGAACGTGGGGTTCGGAGGTTTTTCTGCTCTGTAAAGTAGGATAGACAGTGATCTGCGGCGCTTCTGTGGAAACAGCACAGTGCCGGCGCACGCACAAGTGTTCCGGAGAACATCATTCATCATACATTGTTGATCATGGAGCTCCACAGCAGACTATCCCTACGTTTCTACATGTAGACCCAACGACATCGTCAGATACGATCGATTGCTGTGGGCACGGGACCATCAGTATTCGACCTTCAGTCAATGGAAAAATGTCGGCTCTTCGGGAGACTAACATTTTGGCTATATTAGGTCGATCGTCGTCTCCTTGAACGGTGGCTCGAAATGTGCAGCACCCCACGGACGCAGGCCGTTGGGAGAAATATTAAGCTATGGGAGGAATGAAATAAATAGGAAGTGCAGGGAAGCTAAGACGAAATGGCTACAGGAAAAATGTGAAGACATCGAAAAAGATATGATTGTCGGAAGGACAGACTCAGCATACAGGAAAGTCAAAACAACCTTTGGTGACATTAAAAGCAACGGTGGTAACATTAAGAGTGCAACGGGAATCCCACTGTTAAATGCAGAGGAGAGAGCAGATAGGTGGAAAGAATACATTGAAAGCGTCTGTGGGGGTGAAGATTTGTCTGATGTGATAGAAGAAGAAACAGGAGTCGATTTAGAAGAGATAGGGGATCCAGTATTAGAATCGGAATTTAAAAGAGCTTTGGAGGACTTACGGTCAAATAAGGCAGAAGGGATAGATAACATTCCATCAGAATTTCTAAAATCATTGGGGGAAGTGGCAACAAAACGACTATTCACGTTGGTGTGTAGAATATATGAGTCTGGCGACATACCATCTGACTTTCGGAAAAGCATCGTCCACACAATTCCGAAGACGGCAAGAGCTGACAAGTGCGAGAATTATCGCACATTCAGCTTAACAGCTCATGCATCGAAGCTGCTTACAAGAATAATATACAGAAGAATGGAAAAGAAAATTGAGAATGCGCTAGGTGACGATCAGTTTGGCTTTAGGAAAAGTAAAGGGACGAGAGAGGCAATTCTGACGTTACGGCTAATAATGGAAGCGAGGCTAAAGAAAAATCAAGGCACTTCCATAGGATTTGTCGACCTGGAAAAAGCGTTCGACAATATAAAATGGTGCAAGCTGTTCGAGATTCTGAAAAAAGTAGAGGTGAGCTATAGGGAGAGACGGGTCATATACAGTATGTACAACAACGGAGAAGGAATAATAAGAGTGGACGATCAAGAACGAAGTGCTCGTATTAAGAAGGGTGTAAGACAAGGCTGTAGCCTTTCGCCCCTACTCTTCAATCTGTACATCGAGGAAGCAATGATGGAAATAAAAGAAAGGTTCAGGAGTGGAATTAAAATACAAGGTGAAAGGATATCAACGATACGATTCGCTGATGACATTGCTATCCTGAGTGAAAGTGAAGAAGAATTAAATGATCTGTTGAACGGAATGAACAGTCTAATGAGTACACAGTATGGTTTGAGAATAAATCGGAGAAAGACGAAGGTAATAAGAAGTAGTAGAAATGAGAACAGCGAGAAACTTAACATCAGGACTGATGGTCTCGAAGTCAGTGAAGTTAAGGAATTCTGCTACCTAGGCAGTAAAATAACCAATGACGGGCGGAGCAAGGAGGACATCAAAAGCAGACTCGCTATGGCAAAAAAGGCATTTCTGGCCAAGAAAAGTCTACTAATATCAAATACCGGCCTTAATTTGAGGAAGAAATTTGTGAGGATGTGCGTCTGGAAAAAAAAAAAAAATGGCTCTGAGCAGTATGGGCTTTAACATCTATGGTCATCAGTCCCCTAGAACTACTTAAACCTAACTAACCTAAGGACATCACACAACACCGAGCCATCACGAGGCAGAGAAAATCCCTGACCCCGCCGGGAATCGAACCCGGGAACCCGGACGTGGGAAGCGAGAACGCTACCGCACGACCACGAGATGCGGGCATGTGCGTCTGGAGTACAGCATTGTATGGTAGTGAAACATGGACTGTGGGAAAACCGGAGCAGAAGAGAATCGAAGCATTTGAGATGTGGTGCTATAGACGGATGTTGAAAATTAGGTGGACTGATAAGGTAAGGAATGAGGAGGTTCTATGCAGAGTCGGAGAGCAAAGGAATATGTGGAAAACACTGATAAGGAGAAGGGACAGGATGATAGGACATCTGCTAAGACATGAGGGAATGACTTCCATGGTACTAGAGGGAGCTGTAGAGGGCAAAAACTGTAGAGGAAGACAGAGATTGGAATACGTCAAGCAAATAATTGAGGACGTAGGCTGCAAGTGCTACTCTGAGATGAAGAGGTTAGCACAGGAAAGGAATTCGTGGCGGGCCGCATCAAACCAGTCAGTAGACTGATGACAAAAAAAAAAAGAAAAAAAAGGGGGGGAGACATTCTACTGCGCTTACATGGGACCTGCGGTACTAATCGAAGACACGCTGACAGCTGCGAACCACTTGCATCCCCCCATGCTGTCTTCCCCGACGGCGGTGTCTTTCACCAGTATAAGTGTCCGTGTGTCGGAGCCAGAACCGCGCTACAGTGGTTTGAGGAGCATTCTTGTGATCTGAAGTTGATGCCTCCGCGACCAAATTCGCCTGACACTAATCCTATGGAACCGATCTGGGTCGCGCTCGCCCGGCTAGCCGCCACGGATCCGCCCGCCTCATTCGTGTCGAGGACCGGTGCGCCGGCCAGCCTGTGGATGGTTTTTAAGGCGGTTTCCCATCTGCCTCTGCGAATGCGAGCTGGTTCCCCTTTATTCCGCCTCTGTTACACTGTGTCGGCGATTGCTGCGCAAACACCGTTTCCACATACGCGTACGCCATCATTATTCTACGACGCACACATTTGGAGTTACACTCGTCTGAGATGTTTCCCGGGGGTCTACTGCGGACCGAATCACACAATAACCCTGGGTTCGGTGTGAGGCGGCGGTGGGCTGGGTGGACTGCTGTGGCCTGTAGTGGGGTTGTGAACCACTGAGGGTACGGCTGGACGAAGCCTCTCCGTTGTTTCTAGGTCCCCTGTTTAATACACTTGTACATACATCTGAGTCGCTATCGGGCGCCATGACCGGCTACACATATCAGCGGTCCGCTATTTACGAAGATTGCATGACCTGTGCGTAGACATATAATGTCACGTACCTCCACAAACCTACTAACAAACTGTCGGATGCCTGGTACGCAGAATCAGTGATGTATTTCGTTCCAAAGACAGACAAACGAACTATTAAGCAGCTGGTCGTAATGTTTTGGCTCATCAGTGCAATGTGTAAGAAACGTACTGTCGTTCAACTCGTCCAAAACACAGTACATGCATTTACTGATGCATCACTCATGAAAAAAATGAAATTATGATCAACTGTTGTGGTTTATTACGTCTGAACAGATAAATACGTGTACCTCTTAGAAGTATTACATTTAGAATCTTTGGCAACCGTAAGTAAAATTTGTCCTGTGTATCACATTTAAACGTAAACTTGCTTTCTTATTTTCACCCTTTTATGATGTGTCATCGCTTATTTTTGGGAAATTTGTGTGATTGTCGCAGAGAAAAGCAACTAGGATTTCCTACGACGGCAGTCTGCGATTTGGGTTTTAAAGCATTTTCGTTGTTAAAACACCCCTGAGTCTTAACTCCGCAAGCCCTGTACTACGTACCCACGGAGGATGTGTTTAATGGTGACTGCAGCATCCGGTGTGACAGCTCAAAAGAAGAAAGATATTTTCTTTTGGATGCCATTTTCTCAACAGTTGTAAAAAAATGAGAAACACTGTTCCGTGGACTGCATTTTCAATAGGTTTCCACCTGTACTAGTACAGTGTGTGCAAAGTCCACGAAACTCAAATCCAAACTGAACGGCTGAGACTGGTTTCAGTTCTGTTCCTGAACACTGTAGCACAGCGTGTTCTCGCATACTTCCTGCTCGCGCATCTGGAAGCCTGCTACTGCCGTCCCCTGTGACGGTTACCACACCAGCGTGGTGCAGAGGCGCCTGCCGCATACGGGCCTGCGGACACGCCATCTCGTGGAAATTCTCCCGGCCTTCAGTCGACGGCAGCTGCTGCCAGCGTTGTGCGCAGGTAGTTGCGGGGTGGAGGGATCGGGCGTGCTCTCGCAACACACGTGAGGTGCGGCCGCCCCCAGCAGGGCCTCCTTCTGCCCTGCCTCGGTGATTGTCCGCGTAATGTAAGGGCGTTAATAGCAGACGCGCCGTTGTCGCTGTCGCTGACGTACGATAATACCACGTAGATGTAGGTCACGCACGACGGGCCATTCGGCAGGTCTCTAGCTCGCTCGCGTGTTTACCCAAAACTTCCCGGACAGTGCGTCGAGGCTCGGGTGTGTTAGTCCTTCGCATGCAGAAGGCAAAGTCCATTTGTTTATTGGCGCTGCTCGTGCCGTGACTAGATTTGGCCTAATAAGTCTGCTTCCAGTCGCCTTACACGTTATTCATTGTACAGAATACGTATCTAAGCCCGAGGGTCAGTCGCTAGGTGCAGGATGGCATATTTAGGTCTTTGTTCTTCGCAAGAAAAAGTTCGTAGTTCACAGTACATCTGTCAAGTTTTTCTTCTTTTCTAAAGGCGCGTACACACTAGGCCAACGGAGGCTAACGAACTACAGCCAGTGCATTCGGCCGAACACTGGTAGGGGGCACATGGGTGTCCGGCCTGTCATCTTCAACAACCCGAGGTGTTGGGAGCTGGGGATTCGGCCATGTGGAATCGCGGTTGGCCCTAATAACTCTTCGAAGTTGCTCCTGTCTTGTTATTATTATAAAGCAGCCTTTTAATTACAATTTCACCGGTCGATATTAGAAGGGAAGGAGAGGATTCAGCAGATTTTATGTTACAGTGAGAAGTTGATCGCCAGAAAAGAAGATGAAGAAACGACATTGGTGGACTGTTACAAACTGATTCTAAAAAGTAAGGAATAGCGTTCTGGGAAAAAATTAATGTCTGACCTTAAAGGTGAATGGTAATATCGACTATTTCATAATTTTTTCGACTGAAAGCTACATATTGCAATACAGACTCAAGTTTGTTTTCCACGTCGTGCATATTTCTAACTCACACCTCACGTATTTCCCTTCAACCGTCTAATCTCTTCAAGTTGCTGTTATAATCGCAGGTCCCACAGTCACGTCCACGATAAGAACCTGTGAACTTTAATGCTGTTTCCATATTCCACTCTAGACTCCACTAAAGCTTATGGAGATAGGCATTCCAGTAACTGACCTACGTCAGTTTTTACGTCGCCAGGTTTTTCGGCTTTGGGAGACTGTACGGCATAGTGTCAGTACACACAATAAACTGCGCGCCATTATGGAGACCACGAATGTATGTCAGTCCTCCATGCGGGCCTCTCGCAGGGACCCCGCGGTTCTCTTCCGGCTCCGCACTGGCCACGCTTGGCCGACGCACGGTTACCTCCTGCGCCGTGAAGCGCCTCAGTGTCGATGCGGCTCCCGGTTGACAGTGGCCCACATTCTGGTGCACTGTCCGACTTTGACTGCCCTGAGACGAACTCTTGGGTTACCGGACTCGTTACCGCTAATTTTATCTGACAATATCTCATCGGCTGATTTAGTTATACGTTTTATTCGTGAGGGTGGGTTTTATCATTTGACCTAAATTTTAACGCATGTCCTTTGTCCCTCTGTGTCCTCCACCCTAGTGCTTTTACGGTGGACGTTTTAATGTGTTGCAGAGTGGCTGGCTTCACCTTTTTAATCTCATGGTCAGCCAGGCATGGTAATCTGTTTTGTCGTTTTAATCTCTTCTATCTGTTTCTTGCGTTTCTGTGCTTTTCTTCTCCCCTTTTCTTCCATTTGTTGCCCTTCCGTCGTTCTTGTGGTTTTTCCTTTCTCTCCAATTTGAGTTGTCAGTCTTGCTTGTATTATTCTCATCCTTATGGCATTGTTTTATTCGGAACAAGGGACCGATGACCTCACAGCAGAGGTGCCACATGGTTCTATTCTTGTCACAACATGTGAAAGGAGTTAACAGTATTTATCGCAATAAAGATACATTTAATATACATAATACAGGTGCCTTTACTTATACATTCTGTCTTTACAACGCACAAATGAGTTGTGGAACAATAATGTCACGTGCCTCCGTGACTGATGCTATGGACACGGAAATTCGTTGACCACATACTCATACCTTGTCACTGTATTTCTAGCTGTGTCAAGTCAAAGTTCCGCCCGTCGTGTCTGAAGAAGATGAGGCTCTCCACTGTGTTTTCGAATGATGCGGTTAGCCGCTGCAGATCGCTTGTGGTTGTTGAGCCTAAATGCATGTGGTCGCTGAAATACATTTATGTTTTTAATAGTGCCGATTTCTGCCGGACTGTGTCTTCTTCTGACAGCTCACTATTTCGTTTTCTGAGCGTTCTACTCTGAACGCTCTCCAGCTGTTCATTTTTGGAACACAACCTTCGACCAGCTAAGAGACAGAAGTGATGACTCTTTCTGCAGGACAATGCTCAAGCACGTACAGAGCAAGCTGTTACCGATTTGTTTGATATATGGGGCTGCTAAGTGCCATACCACTTACTGCACACCCCTGACTTAAGCCCTCGTGAGTTCAACTCGATTTCTAAACTGAAGGAAACACTTCACGGCATTCGCTTCAGAACTGCTACAAATTCGTCGGGCAATAGACCGCACCGCTCGAACTGTCAACACAACTGGCACTGCTAAGAGTATCCCACGACTGTCACGTCGCTGGCAACGGGTTATGCACAATGCTGGTGACTACTTTGAAGGCCAGTAAAACTCTGAAACGCGTATCTATTTTGTACGAGCTGTAAATAAATAGTTGTCATTATTAAAGCTCCAACTCCCGTAAAAGAGGATAAATGGTTTTACGATGAGAGTGAAAAGTGAAGTGTATACGTCCAGAAGCGAGCGAGTAAGGCTGCTGTATAATCGTAGGGCTACTGGCAGTCTCTGCCAGAATTATTTCAGAATTCTTCGCTTCTTTCTGACACCTTGTGTAGGTACCTTGAAATGAATGTCGCATCAGAGTAGTCAGAGGTGGGTCTACCTGTTAAGAAAACATTACACTTCAAAAATTTTGTTTGTAATAAGATCTGAAACGACGTTTACCGAGAACGCTGAAGGTGTGCATGTGTGAACCTCTCATACACACACTTTATGTATTGAGAACTTGCTCCGAAAAATGAAAGACTTCTACATACATTCAGTATTTTTGCACAGGGTTACTCACGAGGACGTTCACACCACTTGTTCGTTTCTGGTATCGCGGCAGGTGCCTGTGCCCACACTACTGAGTTCGACCCGTGGTTCTTGCTGTGTAGTAAAGTCACTAGCACTAATATCGTCCGTACTCGGCTCCAGCTCCAGCTCCAGCTCCAGCTCTGCCGGGTGCGTTCTGGGTCACGTGACGGAGAGTGCCGACGTCTGTGGACGGGCCGCGTCCGCCGTCCTCCAGGCGACCTTGCCCGCGGCTGACCTGCGCCCACGGCGCCGAGTACGTCACAGCCTCCGGCGGACGCCGCGCGCCACCTCTCGGTAGTGACGTAGTCGTGACGACGGTGCTATTACAAGAACTGCGATCACCAAAGGAAAAATCCAGAGAACTAGGAGAGTAATTTTATATGGTTGAGCTGATAACCAGTCATAGCAACGTAGTCAAACGACGGATGGAGAACATTTAGCTCAAATCTGGCAGGCGGAGGACGACTACAGTCGAGACTGGGAAACTTTAGAAATCTGCGCTCCAAGTTCGTGCCACGTAAAGTAATAAAAAGACGACAAAGTCCTGTGTTAGGTAATGGCACCATCCAGTGTGTGTTGCGAAAACGGAGACCCATCAGTGGACTCTCGCTACAGTAGACAGTGCAGGCAAATTTATAGAGAAAACCTAACAGCAACTCGTACCAGAAGGGTCAGCATCAAGCTTGGAATAATATGCATAGTCACATCCTGGCGAATGACCTCTAGGAAAAGCCTTGGGAGCTCTGATCATACCTGTCCCGCAGATCGGTCTGTGGCTGAAACTACAGACAGCAGACAGAAAGCATTATTTCTAATTTCGCATTTGAAGATGTATTGACACTAGAGGATACTACCGTACCAACGTTGGACAAGAGGACACTACAGCTCCTATGCTCGAGCACTGCACAGACTAACGATATAAGCGATAGTCAAATTAGCACTGTCGGCATTGAATTTTTTTGTTAGTCATAAGTCTTGTGACTGGAATGATGCAGCCCGCCGCCAATTCCTCTCTTGTGCCAACCTGTTCATCTCAGAGTAGCACTTCCAGCCTAGTTCCTCAATTATTTGCTGGATGTATTCCAATCTCTGTCTTCCTCTATAGATTTTTCCCCTCTGCAGCACCCTGTAGTATCGTGCAAGTTATTTACTGAAGTCCTAACACATGCCGTATCATCCTGTCCCTTCTTGTCGGTGTTTTCCATACATTGCTTTCTTCGTCGATTCTGCGGAGAACCACCTCATTCCTTGCCATGTCAGTTCGTCTAGTTTTCAACATTCGTCTATAGTACCCCATCTCAAATGTTTTCATCCTCTTCCGTTCCGGTTTTCCCACAGTCCATGTTTCACTACTATTACAATACTGTGTTCCAAAAGTACATTATCACAAATATCATCCTTAAATTAATATCAATGTTTGATACAAGTAAACTTCTCTTGGCCAATAACGTCCTTTTTGCCATCACTGGTACGATTTTATGTCCTTCTTGCTCCGTTCATTGTGGCTTTTTTGCCGCCAGGCGAGGAGAATTCCTTAACTTTCTCTACTTCTCACTGTTCTCATTTCTGCTCCATCTCGTTAATTTCGTCCTTCTTCGACTTACTCTCAGTCCATGTCTTTACTCATTCGCCAGTCTCTCAGTCCATGTCCTTTATTCATTCGCCTGTTCACTCCACTCAGCAGATCCTGTAATTCTTCTTCACTTTCACTGAGTATAGTAGTGCCTTCACCGAATCTTGTCGTTGTTATGCTTTCACCTCGAATTTTAATGCCACTCTTGAACTTTTATTTCCGTCATTGCTTCTTCGATTTATAATTTGAACAGCAAGGATGAAAAACTGCATCCCTGTCTTAACCCTTGTTAATGCGAACACTTCGTTCTTGGCCTTCCTGTCTTCCCTCTTGGTTTTTGGACATTATATAACCCGTCTTTTCCTATAGCATACATCTATGTTACTCAGAATTTTGAAAATCTTGTACCATTTTGCATTGTCGATGGCTTTCTCCCTGTCGACTCCTATGAACGTGTCGTGATATTTCTTCAGCCTTGTTTCCATTATCAAACGCAACGTCTGAACTGCCTCTCTGGAGCCTTTACATTTCCTGATCGTCATTTAACACACCCTCAATTTTCTTTTCCAGTCTTCCGTACATCATTCTTGTCAGCAGCATGGATGCGTGAGTGTTAAGCTGATTGCGCGATAATTCTGGCACTTGTCGGCTCTTGCATTCTTCGGATGTGTGTGGATGATGTTTTCCCGAAAGTCTGATGGCATATCACTGATCTCACACATTCTGCAGATCAACGTGAATAGTCACTTTGTTGCTACGTTTCCCAATAATTCTATAAATCCCAATGGAATGGTATCTATCCCTTTTGACTTATTTGATCTAAAGTCTTCCAAAGCTCTTTTAAATCCTGTTTCTAATACTGGATACCCTATCTCTTCCTTTTCGACTTCTTTCTTCTATCACGTCATCGGACGAGTCTTCCACCTCATAGATTCCATCAGTATACTCTTTCCATTTATCTGCTCTTTACTCTGCCTTTCACAATGGATTTCCCATTTCAATCTTAATGTTATCGCCTTGTTTTCATTTTAACCGAATGTAGTTTTGACTTTTCTGATTGCGATAGCCATTTCATTTTCAATTTCTTCTCATTTTTCATGAAGGTTCCCTGCATTTCCTGTTTATTTCCTTACTGAATTACACGGAACGTTCTTGTATTTCCTTTTTTCGTGAAGTACTTTTTTCTGTTAGCCATTGTTTGTTCGCAGTTAACATCCTTGTATCAGAGATGTGCATTCCTCTTGAATTGCCTACTGAGCTATTCCTTATTACAGTACCTAAAGCAAAAGAGACACGGAAGTACGAAGGAATGAAGAGGGTATCCCTTCATTCCTTACTACTTCTGTATCCCAGTAGCTTGCACATTGATTCTTCCTGACTAGTGTTTTAAACTTCAGGCTGCTCTTCATCATTGCCAAAATGTGATCTGAGTGTGTATGTGCTCCTCGATACGCTTTACAGTCCAGCATCTGATTTCGGAATCTCTGCTTGGCCACGGTGCAATCTAATTGAAATCTTTCTGTATCTTCCGGCCTTTCCGAGTATACCTCCTTCTCCTCTTGTGATTCTTGAACAGAGTATTGGCTATTACTAGCTGAAATTAATTACAGAACTCAGTTAGTTTTTCTCCTCTCTTATTCCTAATACCAAGCCCACATTCTCCCGGAACCCTTTCCTCCTTCCCATACAACCGCATTCCAGTCTCCCATGACTAACAGATTTTCATCTCCCTTTACATGCTGAACTGCCCGTTCATTATCCTCTTCTACTTTCTCTCCCTCTTCATCTTCTGCGTGCGACATCGGCATGATTACCTGAACTACTGTTGTAGGTGTTCCTTTAGTGTTGATTCTGAAGAGAACAACGCTATCACTGAAGTGTTTACAGTAAGTCACTCAAAACAGTTAAGACTGCTTCCAGCGAGCAAGGCACCAAACCATGAAAAAATTCCAGTTGTATTTCACATGGAATACGTCGCGAAATCTGCTCCTTTGTTATTGCATATCTATAAATACCCACAGACTTCAAGAAGAATATAATAATTCCAATACCAAAGAAAGCAGGTGTTGACAGATGTGAAAATTACCGAACAATCAGTTTAATAAGTCACAGCTGCAAAATACTAACGCGTATTCTTTACAGACGAATGGAAAAACTGGTAGAAGCGGACCTCGGGGAAGATCAGTTTGGATTCCGTAGAAATGTTGGAACACGTGAGGCAATACTAACCTTACGACTTATCTTAGAAGAAAGATTAAGAAAAGGCAAACCTACGTTTCTAGCATTTGTAGACTTAGAGAAAGCTTTTGACAACGTTAACTGGAATACTCTCATTCAAATTCTGAAGGTGGCAGGGGTAAAATACAGGGAGCGAAGGGCTATTTACAATTTGTACAGAAACCAGATGGCAGTTATAAGAGTCGAGGGGCATGAAAGGGAAGCAGTGGTTGGGAAAGGAGTGAGACAGGGTTGTAGCCTCTCCCCGATGTTATTCAATCTGTATATTGAGCAAGCAGTAAAGGAAACAAAAGAAAAATTCGGAGTAGGTATTAAAATTCATGGAGAAGAAGTAAAAACTTTGAGGTTCGCCGATGTCATTGTAATTCTGTCAGAGACAGCAAAGGACTTGGAAGAGCAGTTGAACGGAATGGACAGTGTCTTGATAGGAGGATATAAGATGAACATCAACAAAAGCAAAACGAGGATAATGGAATGTAGTCAAATTAAATCGGGTGATGCTGACGGGATTAGATTAGGAAATGAGACACTTAAAATAGTAGGAGTTTTGCTATTTAGGGAGTAAAATAACTGATGATGGTCGAAGTAGAGAGGATATAAAATGTAGACTGGCAATAGCAAGGAAATCGTTTCTGAAGAAGAGTAATTTGTTAACATCTAGTATAGATTTAAGTGTCAGGAAGTCGTTTCTGAAAGTATTTGTATGGAGTATAGCCATGTATGGAAGTGAAACATGGACGATAACCAGTTTGGACAAGAAGAGAATAGAAGCTTTGGAAATGTGGTGCTACAGAAGAATGCTGAAGATAAGGTGGGTAGATCACGTAACTAATGAGGAGGTATTGAATAGGATTGGGGAGCACAACTTGACTAGAAGAAGGGATCGGTTGGTAGGACATGTTTTGAGGCATCAAGGGATCACAAATTTAGCATTGGAGGGCAGCGTGGAGGGTAAAAATCGTAGAGGGAGACCAAGAGATCAATACACTAAGCAGATTCAGAAGGATGTAGGTTGCAGTAGGTACTGGGAGATGAAGAAGCTTGCACAGGATAGAGTAGCATGGAGAGCTGCATCAAACCAGTCTCAGGACTGAAGACCACAACAACAACAACATCTATCTAGAATTTTTCACGCAGAGAATAGTCCATCGAGAATGGGAAAGAGCGCAGCTCTCAGTTCATAGAAAGCGTAAAAGATCATAAGCATGGACCTAGTCACTGATGTGCGCCTGCTGCAGAATCCTACAGCATATTCTCAGTTCAAACGCCATAATGTTCTTGGACGAAAACAAACTCGTCTCTAAGGATCGGTGCGGATTTAGGAAGCAGAAACATCATCATCTGGGCGAAATGCAGCTAGCTTTATCCATACATTAGCTGCAGTGAACACATACAATGCACCTTCCTAGGTATCCAAAGGGTCTGCAGCACTTTACTACATCGCACACTTCAAACGGAGTATCTTCGCAGATGTGTGATTTTATCCATGAAAGTGCGTTATACTGGAGGACAGTCGTTTCTCATAAACGGTTCTAACATCGGGTGTAGCCCGAGGAAACGTAATGGGACACTGATGACCTTAGTGTACGATCGTAAGACTATGCAGAAAGACTTTTGTAAAATTTCAACTTGGTGTAAATAATAGCGGCTGTTATTATACGTGGACAAATGTAAAGTAAATTTCGGTAGGATGTACCCCCCACCATGCACTGCAGAGTGGCTTCCGGAGTGTGTGAATGTATCGGACAAAGACGTGTGCGTGACGCCGGCGACATCATAAATCGACCAGTGGCACCACCCGTCGCAGAATTCAAGGCAGAAGACTGCGTGCATTTGTAGACAACACTACAGTATTTATTCATGTTTGCTGCGACGAGCACAAAGTTCTCAGCGTTTTGGAGGAAAAGAAGCGAGTAGGATGGACGTCTTCGACTTAGTCGTATGATAAACGTTGAAACACGACTGATAAGATAGAAAGGCACTCAAGGTGCGTGTTGCGTGGAGGGACACAAAATATGAACCAGGCTCACGCAACTTCTAAGACAGTCGGTCATGCAACGCCTGGAAATTTTACGTACTAGCACCATTCATCAGACTACACTAATAGGCAAATAGCTCACGGCATTTAAACCGCGGCGTTTGCTACACGCGCCGTTACGTGCAGTCTCCATTGGTATTGGGGCAATGTGTAGCCGCTAAACCAGTTACAACATTGCACTTAACGCAGCCCTGAGATCGGTAACGGTTCCACATATTGTTCTCGATATTCTGCGGCAGGGGTTTCCAACCTTTTAGTTTACCAGCACCACATTGGAAGAAGATGAGAACTTTTAGGCCGCAATTAATACACTTAATACTAATATATATATATATATATATATATATATATATATATATATATATATATATATATATATACCACTGAGAGAAAGCAACGTGTGACGGGATTTTCAAATTGCGACGCAAGAGATCCAGCCGCGCGTCTTAAATCTGCCACTGCCGACGCGAACGAACCGTTGACATGCGGTGCCGATACAAATGAGGCCTAAATTCTTGGTAATGATCGCCAGACTGACTTTCACTCACGAGACATGGTTAACAGACACAATTCTGTTCTCGCTAATCGATTCTTGTCCTGTCTGCGTTACCGAAATGTTGTTGTTCCTCTAGACAAGTGAAACATCAAATTTCTGCCTTTCAGATACTGCCGGCCGGTGTAGCCGTGCGGTTCTAGGCGCTTCAGTCTGGAACCGCGTGACCGCTACGGTCGCAGGTTCGAATCCTGCCTCGGGCATGTATGTGTGTGATGTCCTTAGGTTAGTTAGGTTTAAGTAGTTCTAAGTTCTAGGGGACTGATGACCACAGATGTTAAGTCCCATAGTGCTCAGAACCATTTGAACCTTTCAGATACTGTAGTCTAACTTGTAAAATGTGCCATATTACTTCGGTATCATTTATGCCAAATTAGCTATCGTTTTATTAATCCAGCTCCAGTAGGCAAACATTTAAACTCTCCTTCATACTAAGCTAATTGCTTATGTATTCATTTTTGTATCATTAATCCAGTAAGTTAACATTTTTAACTTTACATAAACTAATATTTTTTTAATTTTTTAAAGAACGCGTGAGGGCCGCTCTCTTCTTGCCCCCGGGCCGCGAGTTGGACACCCCTGGTCTACAATAAAATGATGTCCGGAATGTATTTCTTCTAATTGCAAAAAGCCTCTAACGGCACATGACATAATTTAGTTAAAATCCAGAAAATCTTTTAAGTGTTTCTCGCCGTTTTTCTAAATTTTACTACTTTATGCCACAATTTTGGCATCTGTCGACAGGAACGTAGCTCTTGGAAGTATGATATTACGTCATAACATCGGACAGGGAAAGTTAGTCAGGACTTGCGGCGTGCTCAGCTGATCCTAATGGTGAGGGCAAGTGATAGCTATAAGCAGGGGATCTTCGTTAAACTCCCAGTCTTCAATGACCAGTGCACACGCATAGTCTTGCCGTCGTCTTCGGTCTGAAGACTAGTTTGATGCAACTCTCCATATAATCTGTCTTGCGTAAATATTTTTACATCTGTAAAACCAGTGCGCGCTACATTGGTTATCCTCTAAAATTACTCCTGCTCCCAACACACCCTAAAAAATGGCTCTGAGCACTATGGGACTTAACTTCTGAGTTCATCAGTCCCCTAGAACTTAGAACTACTTACACCTAACTAACCTACGGACATCACACACATCCATGCCCGAGGCAGGATTCGAACCTGCGACCGTAGCGGTCGCGCGGCTCCAGACTGTAGCGCCTAGAACCGCTCGGCCAACCCGGCCGGCCAACACACCCTACTTATTTATTTTCCGAGTTTACTACGGAAAACTGTAGAGAATTCCTCCTCCTGTAAGACACCTTTTTATGCTTTCGTTGGAACCTAAACAAGTTGCAGTACTTTATGGCTATCTTCAGTTAGAGTTTTGTTTTTTCTTTCTGAAAAACTAGTACATGTCAACCTCTTGTATATGTTATGTAAATTTTTAGGTGTCAAACATTTTGCACCAGTTTACGTGCTATGTACAGTAAAGACGTGTCACCAAGTTGAGGCATTATGTTCGGTATATAACAGTTAGTTTGTAATTACTGTCAGTCTGTATAAGTGGGCCAAACATGCAGGTATTTTAAAACCAGATATGCAGAACATATCAGAGCATTACAAAGTGATAGCTCCCACACAACGTTTGCTGATCAATTAGTAGCACAGAATCATCACCCAACGAACGTAGAAACTCGTGCAAAAATTCTTAAATGTAACAAAAATGAACTACAGCAGAGAATTATCACATTATATACTCTTTGAGGGATATCCACAACTGTTGGTAAAATTATTCTCGATGAAAAAATGCGCTTCAGTTGAGCTTAACTAATCCTTCGTATAGAATTGTACACACGACCCGGGGACCTAAATCCCATCTTAAGGTGCTTAAAAATTAGGAGGGAAGGCACAGTACAAAAATAATAAAACCATAGTGTAGCAAGGAACGATTTATCATGTACTACTATTGTTATTATATACTTAGTATTTTCAAATTTTCTTTTAAGCGTTCTTCCTCAGCTTAATACCTAACAGTAATTCTGCAGCTTTTGTCTATATTTAGCATTTCTGGAGTTCACTAGTCATGTTGGTTTCTACTTTACTGGAAATTTTATGCCCTATGATCATGTAGGTAAGCCTATACGTGGTGTTGCACTGTCTGAATCCATATTCCAATTTTAATATGACTTATTCAGTATATTGACATGTTGTTATTGTTGTGGTCTTCAGCCTGAAGACTGGTTTGATGCACCTCTCCATCCTACTCTATCGTGTACAAGGCTCCATCTCCAACTTATATTCTTCTGAATCTGCTTACAGTATTCTTCTCTTGGTCTCCCTCTACGATTTTTACACGCTGCCTTAAATTGGTGATCCCCTGATGCCTCAGAATATGACCTACCAACCAGTCCCTTCTTTTGCTCACCTTGTACCACGAATTCCTTGTCTCCCCAATGCTATGCTGTACTTCGTACCATCGCGATGGTACATTAGTCCTTACTAATGTAAAATTGTTACCTTCTGAAGAAGGCAAATTTATATTTGTCGAAGCCTAGGTAAAGAATTTCTTTACAAATTTACGTTCGATTTTAACAGAGTTCTCCTTTTCAGAAATGCTGTTTTCGCCATTGCCAGACTATATTTTATACCCTCTCTACGTCAGTCTTTTTGTTGCCCAAATAGCAAAACTCATCTACATCTACATATATATCCCGCTAGCCACCAAGCGGTGTGTGGCGGAGGGCACTGTTCGCGCCAAAGTCATACATCCCCCCCCCCCCCCCCCCCCCCTCACCGCCTCTATTCCACTCGCTGATCGCGCGAGGGAAAAACGAATGTCTGAACGCCTCAGAACGAGCTCTAATTTCCCTAACCTTTGAATGGTGATCATTGCTCGATATGAAAGTTGGTGGTAATAATGTATGCTCTACATCCTCGGCGAAGATCGGATTTTGGAATTTAGCGAGCAGGCCCCTCTGTTTAGCGCGTCGTCTATCTGCAAGTGTGTCCCACTTCAAACTTTCTAGGAGATTTGTAAAGCTCTCGTGATGACTAGAAGAACCAGTCACGAATCTTGCCGCTCTTCTTTGGACCTTCACAGTCTCTTGAATCAGACCCAAATGGTAAGGGTCCCATACAGACGAACAATACTCTAAGACTGGACGAACTAAAGTATTGTAAGCAATTTCTTTTTTTGAAGGACTGCGTCGCTTCAGGATTCTACCAATAAACCGCAATCTAGAGTTCGCCTTACCCGTTCCTTGTGTAATCTGATCGTTCCATTTGAGATCATTTCGAGTAGTCACACTTTGATACTCAACGGATGTTACCGCTTCCAAAGACTGGGCATTTATTTTGTACTCGTACATTAATGGGGATTTTCACTTTGTTTTACGCAGTAGGTTACACTTACTAATATTGAGAGATAACTGCCGGTAATTACACCACGCATTTATTTTCTGCAAATCCTCATTGATTTGTACACAACTTTCATGTGACACTACTTTCCTGTAGACTGCAGCATCATCGGCAAACAGTCTAATGCCGCTGTCAATACCATCAACCAGATCGTTTGTGTAAATTGTAAAAAGCAGCGGTTCTATTACGCTGCCCTGTGGCACACCTGATGTTACGCTTGTTTCAGTCTGTCTCCACATTTAGGACGAAAAACTGCTCTCTGTCTGTTAGCTATCCAACCGCTTATGTCATCGGATAGACCGTAAGCGCGCACTTTTCGGAACAAGCGACAGTGCGGAACTGAGTCGAACGTCTTTCGAAAGGCGAGGAATATGGCATCAACCAGGGAGCCGGTATCTAGAGCCTGTTGTACACCATTCACAAAGAGGAGCAGCTGTGTCTCGCATGACGGCTGTTTCCTAAAACCGTGCTGGTTTCTGTATTTGTAGCATAGTCAACATAAAATCTTACTTTAAGTGTGTCGCTTCCTCAACTGATTCCCTCAGCATCACTTGTTTTAACTCGACTACATTATTGTTGTTTTGCTTTTGTTGCTGTTCATCTTGTATCCTCCTTCCAAGACATTGTCCATTCCATTCAATTGCTCTTCCAAGTTCTTTGCAGTTTCCGACAGAATTACAATGTCACTGCAAAACGTTAACGTTTTTGTTACTTCTCCTTGGACTTTAATTGCTACTCCAAATTTTTCCTTCGTTTCCTTTACTGCTTGCTCAGTTTACAGTTTGAATAACATTGAGGATAGGCTACAACCCTGTCTCTCTCACTTCTCAACCACTGCTTCCCTTCATGCTCTCGACAGTTCTAACTGCCGTCTAGTTTCTTTACAGCTATAAAGAGCCTTTCTCTCACTTTATTTTACCTCTGCTGCCTTCAGAATTTCAAAGAGGGTATTCCAGGCAACATTGTCAAAAGCTTTCCCTAAATCTACAAATGCTAGAAACATGAGTTTGCCTTTCCTTAACCTATCTTCTAAGATAAGTCGTAGGGTCAGTATTGCCTCGCGTGTTCCTACGTTTCTCCAGAATCCATGCTGATCTTCACTGCTGTTGGCTTCTACCAGTTTTTCCATTCTCCTTCTGTAAAGAATTCTTGTTAGTATTTTGTAACTATGACTTATTAAACTGATAGTTCAGTAATTTCCACAACTGTCAGCAACTACTTACTTTGAATTGGACTTCCTACATTCTCCTAGAAGTGTGCGGGTATTTCGTCTGTCTCATACATTTTGCACACCAGGTGGAAGAGTTTTGTAATGTGTGGCTCTCCAAAGGCTATCAGTAGTTCTGACGGAACATCGTCTACTCACTGGCCTTGTTGCGATTTAGATCCTTCAGAGCTCTGTCAAATTCTTCTCGCAGTATCATATCTCCCTTCGCATCTTCATCTACGTACGCTTCCCTTCCTACACCTTTGCTTCCAAATTCACCTTCCTTGTATGGACTATCTACATACTCATTCCACCTTTCAGCCTCCGCTTCTGCGCTTAGGACTGGTTTTCCATCTGAGCTCTTGATACTCATACAGCTGCTTCTCTTTTCCTGAAAAGCGTCTTTAATTTTCCTGTAGGCGGTATATGTCCTTCCCCTAGTGAAATATGCTTCTAAATCCTTGAATTTTCAGCAGACACTTTGCACTTCCTGTCAATCTCATTTTTTAGATAATTACATTCCCTTTCACCTGCTTCATTTGCTGTATTTTAAAATTTTCTCCTTTCATCACTTAAATTCAATATGTCTTGGGTTATCCAAGAACTTCTACTAGGCTTGCCTAATATCCTCTGCTGCCTTCACTATTTCATTTCTTAATGATACCCATTCGTTTTCTACTGTATTCCTTTCTCTGTTCTAGTCAACCGTTGCGTAATGCTCCCCTTGCAACTCTCAGCAACATGTGGTTCTTTTAGTTTATCCAAGCCCTATCACCTTAATTTCCTACCTCTTTCCAATTTCTTCAGTTTTAGTGTACAGTTCATAACCAATAAATTGTGGTCTGAGTCCACTTCTGCCTCTTGAAATATCATACAATTTAAATTCTGGTTTCTAAATATCTGTCTGGCCGTTACATAATCAGCTGAAACCTTCCGGTGCCTCGAGGCCTCTTTCACATATACAACCTTCTTTTATGATTCTTAAACTATGTTTTAGCGACGATTAAATTATGCTCTGCTCAATATTCTACCAGGCGGCTTCCTCTTTCATTCCTTTCCCCCAGTCCATATTCACGTACTATTTTTCCTTCTATTTCTTTTCCTGCTATCGAATTCCAGTTGCCCATCACAATTAAATTTTCGTCTCCTTTAAGTAACTGAATAATTCCTCTTGTTGTTGTTGTTGTGGTCTTCGGTCCAAAGAGTGGTTTGGTGCAGCAGTCCACACTGCTTTATCCTGTGCGAGCCTCATCATCTCCAAGTAACTACTGTAAGCTGCAAAATGGTTCAAATGGCTCTGAGCACTATGGGACTCAACTTCTGAGGTCATCAGTCCCCTAGAACTTAGAACTACTTAAACCTAACCAACCTAAGGACATCACACACATCCAAGCCCGAGGCAGGATTCGAACCTGCTACCGTAGCGGCCGCGCGGTTCCAGACTGTAGCGCTTAGAACCGCTCGGCCACTTCGGCCGGATGCAAGCTACAGCCTTCTGAATCTGCTGACTGTATTCATCTCTTCCAGAATCTCTGCGGTTTTTACCCCCCCCCCTCCCCCACGCTTCTCTCCAGTACTAAATTGGTGATCCCTTGATTCCTCAGAATGTGTTCTACCAACCGATCACTGCTTGTAGTCAGGTTGTACCAGAAATTTCTCTTCTCTCCAGTTCTATTCAGTACCTCCTCATTAGTTACGTAATCTACTCATCTAATTTTCAGCATTCTTCTGTTGCACCACGTTTCAAAAGCTTCAATTCTCTTCTTGTCTAAACTGTTTTTCATGTATGTTTCACTTCCATGCATGGCTACACTCAATAAAAATATTTTCAGAAAGAATTTCCTGACACTTAAATCTGTACTCGATGTTAACAAATTATTTTATCTCGTCATATATTTCTTCAGTCTCTTCATCATCTGCGCAGATATTTGGCATGTAAACTTGTACTACTATGGCAAGCGTTTGCATCGTGTCTGTTTTGGCTACGATAAAGCGTTCACTGTGTATTATAATAAACCCACCACATATGTTGCATAATAGTGCTTTATTTGTGGTATGTTGGTTTGGCCTCTTTTATAGTTTATATTATGTTTTATTAATTTTATATTTTGTGTTGTGGTTTTATTAATTTTGTTTGTTGATTATGCCTTTTTATTATCTTTATTTCTTGACAAATGCATTATACATTACTTTTTTATTGCTTGCTCTGTACTAGGCCTATCTTAGCTAGTGCCACGCATAAGTAGATGGTATTAGCGCTGTAGCGAGAGGCGTTCAGGATGAAACTTGGTGGTGTGGCCGTGTTGTTGGCTATGATTTTTCCGGTGGTCCCTCCTGCCCTCGGTGAGCACACAAGATATGAGGCGGGCTGGGCACTTATATGGTAAGCCATTTCCGAGGTTCACAAATAGGCATTCTACACCTTATATGCCTTAATTTTAATTTCTTAAGCCCATGCCACATGTTTAGTCGTTCGCAGTTGGTTTAGAGGTTACATTAGGTTGGTTATGTGTGCGGCAGCGTGTGTTTATTTGTTGTTACATTCAGGGTTAGATTACAGGCAGAGCTGGAGCTGAGTGTGGACGACGTTACTAGCAAATAACACGCCAGGCGCATCAATTTTTTTTTGTGTACGTTTAAAGTTTCTCTTTTCCTCCTGAAACGAAACAAAGGAACACTAAATAGCGTTAACAACAGGTGATGCGGCGGCAGAAACCTTGGACATTGCTGATAACAGCACGTGTGTCAGAGCTAGAAATTCCACCAACAAAACGAATAAGTGTCGTAACATTTCACAAACAGGGGAAGTAATGTCACATTATCATATAAACCGTAAGTAGCACGCCAAATAACGCGGTATATAGCGATTTTTGAGTCAGAAATGAACAAAAACAGAAAGATAGAAAACGTGTCGCTGTTTGCATATAACAACTTATATGGTAGGTATAAAGTTACTGCGTATGCTGTTAATTGCATCATGGCCGGCCGGGTTGGCCGTGTGGTTCTAGGCGCTACAGTCTGGAGCCGAGCGACCGCTACGGTCGCAGGTTCGAATCCTTCCTCGGGCATGGGTGTGTGTGATGTCCTTAGGTTAGTTAGGTTTAATTAGTTCTAAGTTCTAGGCGACTGATGACCTCAGAAGTTTAGTCGCATAGTGCTCAGAGCCAATTGCATCATGTGAAGCATGTCAACAAATATATATCAGCATTATTTCCAAATGTAGTACCCTAGATCTGAGTGCTAAAGCATACCGTAAGTGAACAACATAAAGTGTAGGAAGTCAGTGACATTTCTTAACTGTATACGGTATGTCTATTAATTTAAAACATATGACACCTGATAATCGCTCATTTTGAAGGAGAAATTCATATGACCTGCACAATAGGCTCACATCGTACCAATAATTTTTCAGAAAAAAAACAAATATCGCATTGCAAGTAGCACACAAGTGCTGAAAGATGTTTGGGTAATAAATAAACTATTAAAAATTGTCATGTATGAGGTGTATTTCCTCTCCAGTTTTGCTGTGGTTTATGCAGATAGCATACTAGCTAGACGTGCGTTGGAAGTACCGCTGCTCAAACAGCTTCTCTAGGAAAGTATTAATGGTAAACAGGCAGCATTTGTTAAGCCGTTCGATTTTACTGTAAGTAAATTAACAATACCGGGGTGGTATATTAGGTATATATTTGGTCTGTAAACAGATACTTTCACTGATGGAAACGACATATCAACGAGGAACTACCCGTACGGGGCGGAAATTGGTAGGTCTTACGTACAGTGAAACAAATGATGGCAATTTCAGAAAAATTCGATGCTTTATTCAAGAGAAATCTTCACACATTCAACAAGTCGAAAACGGGCTCCTCCACCTCTGGCCTTGATGCAGGACCAGCATTAGTTGGCCGAGTGTTTGGGTATCCTCCTGACGGATATGGCGTTGAATTCTGTCCAACTGGCGGGTCAGGTGGTCAGAGTTTCCAGCTGGTTGGAGGGCCCTTGCCATAATGTTCCAAACGTTGTCCATTTGAGAGAGAGATCCGGCGACCTTGCTGGCCAAGATACAATTTGGTAAGCATAAAGACAAGCAGTAGAAACCTTCACCCTGAAATGTAAGGCCAGGATGGCTTGTCACGAATACCGCCGGAGTACAACTCTCCTGTAAGGGTGCCGCGGATGGCAACCAAAGGCGACCAGTTGTGAAAACAAACGGCACTACTGGTTATCGGACCGTATGGTGGGGGACTGTCTGGATGGTCTCCCACCGCTGTGCGGTGCGTCGCCAGACACGCTTTGGCTGGTCATCGTGTCTGAAGACAATGAGGTACCAGGCCAAAGTCATGTCTGGAGACGCCCCGGAAAGCGGTGGGATACCAACATGGCGGCCAGGAGTGATGGCCTGGTGTGACGTTCGTTTTCAGATCAGGCAGGACCCCTTCGGTTGTCATCTGCGGCACCCTTAAAGGACAGCTGTACTCCGACGACATTCTACGCCCCGTTTTGTTGCCCTGTGTGGGAAGGCGTCCTGGGCTTACATTTCAGCACACGGCGAGAGTCTCTACCGCTTGTCTTCGTGCTTGCCAAACCCCACCTTCGTCAGCAAAGTCGCCGGATCTCTCCCCAGTTGACAACGTTTGGAGCATTATGGGTAACGCGCCAATTGGACACAATGTTGCTCTATATCCGTCAGGAGGACACCCAACAGCGCTATCAATCAATGGAAAGCCAAATAACTGGTTCCATAAGTGCGAGAGATGGACCAACGCGTTACTGACTTGCTCAGTTTGCGAAGCTCTTCCTCTTGAATAAATCGTCCAATTTTCTGAAACTGTAGGCATATTTTTCGCCTTAAAGTGTATAAATGAAATTTCTAGCTTAAAACGACCGCCAAGTTCAAATAGCTCTGAGCACTATGGGACTTAACAGCTGAGATCATCAGTCCCATAGAACTTCGACCTACTTAAACCTAACTAACCTAAGGACATCACACACATCCATGCCCGAGGCAGGATTCGAACCTGCGACCGTAGCGGTCGCGCGGCTCCAGACTGAAGCGCCTAGAACCGCTCGGCCACAATGGCCGGCCGACCTCCTAGGCGACAAACTAATTTCCAGCCTTAGCGACATTACACTTATCACTCCTTTAGCCCAAAAATGACGACTCATAAAGAGACACTGGTATCCAGAGCTCACTGTTCGGACGAGCGGGAAAAGAGGATAGTGTACCACCAAGAGGAACTCTTCACTACCACTCCACCGGCAGCAGGATAGGAAATGTAACGTGTAGGTGCTCCCCTCGTATAATAGGATGGGTATTAGGTTTAGTTGCCAGCGGCCTTGCCGCAGTGATAACACCGGTTCCCTTCAGATACCGAAGTTCAGCGGTGTCGGGCTGGGCTAGCACTTGGATGGGTGACCATCCGGTCTGCCGGGCGCTGTTGGCAAGCGGCGTGCACTCATGTGAGGCAAAATGAGGAGCCACTTGACTGAGAAGTAGCGGCTCCGGTCTCGTAAACTGACATACGGCCGGGAGAGCGGTCTACTGACCGTATGCCCCTCCACATCCGCATTCGGTGACGCCTGTGGGCTGAGGATGACACGGCGGTCGGTCGGTCCCGTTGGGCCTTCGTGGCCTGTTCGGTGGGAGTTTTGTTCCAGGTGACAATACCGGATGGTATCGGTGGTTTGGTCCGTATTAGCGCCGCGGTTACTCTCTAGAGACAGGCATTATGTCGGTGTCCCGTTACTGCGCTTATTAACGTGAGATAATCTGCGCGCAGTATTGGTGCAGCCCACAGAGGAGCGGGTGCACCGGCAGACGGTCGCTCTAGTCCTCCTGTGTAGCACTGCTGCTTGTTTTTTCGTCCAAGGACGCGTCCTCGAAGCCACTTAGAATACCAAGAGCTTTACGTTAGTCTCTTCTGCAAGAGAACCAGGCACTGTAAACAAGCGTAGGAACGTGCAGGAAGTCACATCTCAGGCGGTACACGCAAAGTAATGTACATTCTGCAATAAGACAGAAAGAGAATGGCATAGTACAGCACTGCCAAGTGTCCGCCAGGATTACTCCGAACTCGAAACTGTGTCGTCATAGTAGGAAAGGAGTTCGGCCAGCTTTGTACCAGCCCGTGATTCGAATAAATAAAAGCAATACACCATCAAATGCTCTCGGTAGCGTGTGAGAAAATCTTCAATCCTCTGCAACCTGAATATTTACTTCACGCTGCACGAACTTGCTGCAGCCTAGTTAGATTACTTTCTCTAGCTGGTACTTGACATTTAGTAATTACTTCTAATACTTAATAATTAAGTGAAAAATGCTAGAAACATCAAAGTGTTTCAGTTAATAATGTACCCAAATTTCGTTTTCAAGGGAAAGATTTTTCTTGAATTCACAATTAAGTGTACAATTGCACCTCTGTAGCTGTGAATCTGGGAGCCTGTAAAAAGAAGAAAAAACTGCGATTTTAACCTAAATACTCGACTAGTAATACAACATATTCGACTGCCCACCTTCATGAAGTACTTTATCACCAAATACGTACAGGGTGTCTCATAAGTCACTCCCTATTTGTAAACAGTTATAATTTCTTTATTTATGAACCATTTTTCTTAGAGCTGCTTTTGCTAGAAACAGCACTTCTTGAGGTTGAGATTGACATCATTTTAAATCTCCGTGTAGGATCTAGCATTCTCTGCGCATTTTTTTAAACGAACTGGTACGTGCGATGCTGCAGACTTGGCCCTGAGCACTATGGGACTTAACAGGTGAGGTCATCAGTCCCCTAGACTTAGAACTACCTAAACCTAACTAACCTAAGGTCATTACACACATCCATGCCCGAGGCAGGATTCGAACCTGCGACCGTAGCGGTGGCGCGATTGCAGACTCAAGCGCCTAAAAGTGCTCGGCCACATCGGCCGGCGCGATGCTACTGCCTGCAACATGTTAGGTGTTACATTGGCTAACACATCCTTCCAGTTTATCCGAGTTCCGTGATTTCCTCTTGTAAACCTTCTCCTTTGTCCACATCCAGAGAAAAGAATCACAAGACGGTAAATCAGGATGCGTCTGCCAATCCACCGACCTGGGGAAATGATCACGCAGCAGCCATTCGCGGACATACTTTCCAAAAGGTGCAGGTGCTCCGCCCTGCATGAAATGAAGCTGTGGGTTGTTCCATTGTGAAATTACTGGCCGTTCACGGCCTTGCAGCATTTCCAGGTATCTTTAGCCATTCATTGTGTTCTGCAGAAAGGAAGGACCAACAACTTCGGATGACGTGATACCACGCCAGACTGTTACCATCGGACGCCCCTGTGTTTTTTCACCACATTCGTGTGGGTTTTCGGAAACTGCCTCATCAGTCCAACATTCTTCAGTCACAGTAATCAAGAAACAATTTCTGCACATAATGTCGCTTCCACGACGTAAAAGTGAGGTATTTCTTAAGAAGCATTGCAACTGCATAACGTGAAAGACGACTTTCATGTGAGATCCTTGATGCAGTCATTTCTAAGGACTCCTCGTGAACATTTCACGAATACTGTCAACATTCTGTAGTGTCCTCGAAGTTGATGATCTTCCTGAAATTCTTGCATGGGCGACACTCCCTGTTAGTAATTTCGAATGGCAATTTTTACCTGTTTTTGCATTCAGTGTTGCACGGATTCCTCGTTCAGCCCTGTACCACGTTTGCACTCGCACCGCAGATACCCAGACCTCAGAACGAGCTGCAATTTGGGCCGTTCTTCCTCAGTCAACAAAGGCGGCATTTCCCAACGGAAACAAAAGAAAAAAATGTTACACACACTCTCAAGGAGTGCTGTTTCTAACGGAAGTTGTTCTAAGAAAATGTGTTCATAAATAAAGTAACAATAACTGGTTAAACATGGGAAGTGATTTACCGGACACCCGGCAGTACCCTTCTCTGTACAACACCCACACTCTTATCTTATCCACCCCTCTCCCCACAGACGATCACGTCCAACGGGTAAAATTCTCCAGAATACCACACAATATTCAAATCCTCGCGGCCACATATCATAAATAAGACGGTGTAAGAGTGGCACGTCTGCGACAGAATCAGTACGTATCCAGTGGCATTCAGGGGAACTGAAACTCGACCTGCAGGCAAATAGTGTAACACAGTTGTACAGGTGTAGTGTCACCCAAACACAACAAATTTGTGTAACTAGAGACTACTTGTCCACCGGGCTAATAGTACGTTATGGCACATTAATCGTGGTTGATTAACCACGGTTTTACCCACAAAGCTGAATCTTTGAAAGCAGTTATCTACTAAACAGATGTGAACATGTAACAATATTAGGGGGTCTTAAGGCTTGGCAATCGTGACATCACTCTCAAATTAACAACCTCATGAGTTATTTAACCGCGCACGTTGCAGATGCTATAAAATGTTGTTAATGTTGTGACTTTAAGGAGTAGAAAAAAGGAGTGTGTTATCTTGAATGTCAGAATGAAACTAATCACATCATCATTTGATGTTAACGTAATTTCGCTATGTAACAATTTGTTACAGATTTTTAGAATGAAAAGACCTAATGATGAAGCAGGCACTAGTTTCGGGATAACAAGGCTTTTGCATCACCCTGGACCAATAAATAATTTTCCGCAGACGCCAGTGAATCAGGACAAGTGCCCAAGTGTACAGTGATGTACCTCAACGTTACAAAGTTCCGCAATTAGAGTAATACATCCTCTATCAGAGGATGTGAACCAAATAAGATTTTCTGTATTTTATTTCTGTCATTTATTTACTCTGATTATTTACACTACACTTTGCAGAGTTGGGTACAGACTACAGTGTGTGTGTGGGTAAAGGATGGTTCCCTAAACTTGACTTCGATGCAGAAACTACCTGTACAGACTATGAAGCCCGCCTCAAACGGACGGCGTCCTGACACTTTGCCAGCCGAGAGTAGCTGCCGAGGCGATGAGACGAGCCAGGGACAGTGGTGAGGGAAGTTGCTGCAGTCTCTTGGTGTGGCTGGCTGTGAGGGGAGGGGAGGGTGTGGTGTGGAATCGCCGCACCTGCCGTCCCAGTCCGCCGGCCACACCGCGGGCTTGTCTGGGCGCGGCTGCCAGTTCCTGGAGGACAGCCGTGGAAGAAGCACCACTACTAAGTACCACCAGATGCAATGGACTGCTGTTCCACTTCGCCGACGATTCACGTGACTAAACAAAAACGCGCGTCACGTAGACATTGGTGTGGCCCACGAAATTCTTGCCTATTGGAGTCTATGGATCTGTTTCTTCTTCTTTTGTTCTCAGTCTATGGATATGTCGGAGCCAATCCTCAATTTTTTCCTATCTTCCTCAGGTCTCTTTAGTTCCGATCATATCGTCAGTTTCATTTCTCGTTTTATGTGCCTGATGTAGCGAAGTCTTGGTCTGCCTCGTCCACTGTTCCCAGGCATATTTTCCTTCTACCATAGTGGCGGGACAGTGTCTGTATAACTGTTCAGCTCACCGGTCCCTCCATTCCTTGACACCCCTCTACAACAATGTTTTCTCTCCTATGGTGTCTAACACGCCATAGCTCTTTATTTATGTTCATGAAATTTTTAGCAGCTCTTTTCAAAGCCATACCTCAAAAGCCTGAAGTCTCTTCCGTTTTGCCACAACTGTCCATGACTGCGATCCTTGCAATCCAACGCTCCAAATAAGTTTTTACGTACTGTTTCCCGGTGTTTGAAATTTGTGTATCGCAATGTTAGTAGCTTCTTCTTCTTTTTATTCTTGAATGACGTTTTAGCTTGTGCAATCCGGTATTTAATATTTCAGCCTGATTTCCAAACCTCCATCATTCTACTACCCTAATATTTAAAGATGGTAACTTGCTTAAGATTGTCTATGTCGTAACGTAGGTTTTCTGCTATTTGAAATTCACTATAACGGGCAGTGAAAAGAAAATAAGACAAGTAGAAAAAAGTAAGTATGCTGTTTATTCTTTCAAAAGTAATCGCCGTAACTGTTAATACGTTTACCGCACAGTGAGACAATACTGTCTGTACCTTCATGCAAAAACATTTGCGATTGCCTATAGAATCGTAATTGTACCCAGCCGTGCAACTCTTTCTAGGAAGCAAATTGACGTGCATAGATGTCTTTTCCTCAGGGCTCCAAAAATATGGAAATCGCACGGGGAGAGTTCGGGACTTTATGGAGGATGTTACGCAGCGAAACGTCTGCAGCGTAGTCGAAAAGACCATCTACATCTACGTCGATATTCCCCGAGCCACCGTACGATGCGTGGCGGAGGGTACCCTTTACCACTACTTGTCATTTCCTTTCCTGTTCCACTCGCAAACAGAACGAGGGCAAAACGACTGTCTGTACGCCTCCTTATGAGCCCTAATTTCTCATATCTTATTTTCGTGGTCCTTACGCGCGATGTATGTTGGCGGCAGCCAGCTTCAAACGCCGGTTGTCTAAATTTTATCCAGAGTGTTTCTCGAAAGGAACGTCGCCTTCCCTCCAGTGATTCCCATTTGAGTTCCCGAAGCGTCTCCGTAACAGTTACGAGTCGTTCGAACCTACTGGTAACAAATCTAACAGCCCGCCTCTGAATTGTTTCAGTGTCTTCCTTTAATCCGACCTCGTGTGCATCCCAAACGCTCGAGCAGTACTCAAGGATAGGTCGCACTGATGTCCTATATTCGGTCTCTGTTCTGGCGTAACCAGAAGCGCCGGAACGAAGATGCGGAACACAAGAGCAGAGAAGGCTGGGAGGAAACGTCGGCCAGTGGTGCTCGGAACTGGACCGCGCCGCGCCAACAGCGACAACTGGAAGAAGAGAATATAAGGCCGCTCCTGCCAGCCTCGGCCACTCGTATCGCCCCAGTTTGCAACGGACAGTCGTGCTACGCTATGAGATTGTCGAGATCCGTATCAAGTGCTTATCTGGACTTTGTGTATAGCAAGAACTTTACTGTTTTCATGTCGCCTCTCGCTAGCGACATTTGCTGTAAGCAAAGTTAAGTAGTGTCAATTTTCTTTCTAGAAATAAAACTACTAGTGTTATTTCTTTGAATTGTTTGTAGGGAAGCAGCCTACTCACGCTGTAGTAAATTCACATCAGTTTCCATTGTGTGCCAGCCAGTCTGCTGTAACTAGCTCTGACGTCATAAATGTTGCGCAATACTTTAAAAATCAAGCAAATGACCTAAAACTTTTATAGCGTGTCAGGAATAATGATAAATTAATGTGTGTTAAATATCAGTTCGATAACTTAAGCCATTTCCGAAATTTGGACGTTTTTCTGTAAAAATCATTGGCGCAACAGAAAAGAGGTAGAGACTTCAAAATTTATATTTAGATTCATCTTTCATAATGATTTAATAAAAACAGTACTTTGGATTTCACAAATTAAGATTTTTGTGGAAATTCATGATTTTGTGGTTTTCGTCTCAAAACTGAAGGAAGCAAGATAGATTAAGTAGGCTAAGAAATAAGGCTAGGATGTTTAGATTTAAATAGGTTGGAGGTCCGCTATGACTATGAAGATGTGAAAAGTTTCTTTTGAATACCTATAAAATTATAGCGATAGCGGATCTCAAAAGGGACAGTTCAGAGCTCATCTGCTGCGTGCAGTGCAATTAAATTAATTCTCTCGCCCACAATATTTAACTTAGCCACGTCAAAATTTTATTATCAATACTTACCTGCGTGCTGAATGCACATTTAAATTAAGAGCTTATTCGGCCATCAGAAAGAGAAGCTATAATTTATTATGTAACTTGAAGTGGTGCGTTACTAGCCCAGCGGCTAGTCGGGACAGCCGATTTGATCAGGCGTTCCCTTAGCCGTCCGCACCGCGGATTTATATATAAGAGCGCTGCGCGAGGAAGCAAGGCCCCAGTTCTCTCCAGACGCTGAATGACACGCCATCTGTGTCGGCAGTCGCGTCGCGTCGGTAGCACTGCTACAAACAGCCTCGGGTGCCGTATTCAGTTACTCGAGATGCGCGTAACCATGAAATCATTTCAAGTGAAGTGGTAATTCTGGGTTGACTTTCATTATCTAGCTTCAGTTTGCGTATTGTCGTATTTTCACGTGCCGTCGCGGGACAGACATTCTACCAATTATTTAGCGTGGCGTTTGATGAAATATTTTCATCAAATTATGGCGAGCATTCTTTTTTAACATTTAATTCGGACATTTATAGTTGCATCAGCGCATTAGACTCTGAACTGCTCTGTTAGTTAGGTTGAAAGGATACTTGTGTTATACCAGTGAATTTCAGAATATACTCAACTTTTTTGAAAAATCGTGTTTGATTATAAATTCCGGACAATCTCCTGATTCCTCAGAGCTACAAGCTGCAGCTATAATAGATTTCTCAGATGAAGTGGGCACTAGGAACTCTACGTACAGGCTTCACGTTTTCGTTAAATCACTTTCTGGGGGCCTATCAAGTAAATAGAGAGCCAGTGTTGAGAACGGCGAAAGACAGCATTAACAATATTCTAATAGCCAGAAGCTGACTCAAAACACTGCAAACTTTTAAACAGCTATCATATTTCCCTTCTTCTCATACTCGCCGCCCCACATGTTGTATAGCATTCCGAGAACGCGACATCCTGTAGGCACCCTATAAGCAACGAGTGAGCAAGACCCCAAAGTTTCCTTTACAGATAAACCAAACTTTCTCAAAATGCTCCCAATAAGCCGAAGTCGACCATTCATCTTCCCTACCACAGTCCTCTCATGCTCGTTTCATTTCATACCTCTATGCAACGTCACACCCAGATATGTAAACGACTTGACTGTGTCAAGATGGACACTACTAATACTATACCCAAACATTAGGCTTGTTCTTCCTACTTATCCGCATTTACTTACATTTTTCCACTTTTAGAGCTAGCTGCCATTCAACACAGCAAGTAGAAATTTTGTCTAACTCATCTTGCTACAGTCATTTAGTCGCCTTACGGTACACCACCGCCCCATCAGCAAACAACTGCAGTTTCCTGCCCACTCTGTCTGCTAGATCATTTATGTATATAGAGGACAACAGCGCTCCTCTATGACCTTCCCTCGGGCACTCCTGACGATAACCCTTGTGTCTGATGAACACTCGTCGTCGAGGATAACCAACTGGGTTCTATTATTTAAGAAGTCTTCGAACCATTCACATATCTGTGAACTTATTCCATATGCTCGTACGTTCGTTAACAGCTTGCAAAGCAGCAGCGTGTCAAATGCTTTCCGGAAATCTGGAAATATGGAATCTGCCGAATCTGCCCGTTGCCCTTCATCCATAGTTCACATATAGTAAACTATGGATGAAGGGCAACGGGCAGATTCCAGATTTCCGGAAAGCATTTGACACGCTGCTGCTTTGCAAGCTGTTAACGAACGTACGAGCATATGGAATAAGTTCACAGATATGTGAATGGTTCGAAGACTCCTTAAATAATAGAACCCAGTTGGTTATCCTCGATGACGAGTGTTTATATACAATCATTGGGCGGGCATTATACTGCAACACAATGATAGCGTCCATCAACATTCCTGGGTGTTTAAAGTTTATGGCGCGCTTCAGTTTTCGCGAAGTGTCGATGTAACTCTGAACGGTAATTGTGGCGTCGTGTTGCAGAAAGTCAATGAGCAGCGGGCCCTTGCAGTCAAAGAAAGTGGTCGGCATGACTTTCCGGGAGCTGTCGTGCCTGATGTTTCGACTACACTGCAGAAGTTTTGCTGGGAAGTTCCCACACGTCGTCCATACAGTTACGATCTCTTCCAATGCGATTTCCATATTTTTTTAGTCCTGAAGAGAGACATTCGCGGCCATCGATGTGCCTCGGACGAAGAGGTGCACGCGTGCGTACAAGCATGGTTCCATAAGCGACCGCACACACTTTTCCGCGTAGGCACTGACCGCCTTGTGTTACAGTGGGGTAAATGGATGGACAGTTATGGCGATCACTTTTCAAGTAATGAACAGTTTACTTACCTTGTTTCTTCTGTCTCGTTTTAATTTGACTGCTCTTTATACATCAGTATTTCGGTTTTCTTCTTATTTGTATTAATACTTTCATATCTTTATTAAAATATCGTGTTTATGACTTTTAAGGCTATTTTGAGGCTGTTTTCATATTCGGTCAATACTGCTAAATCATCCGCAAGTCCAATCATTTTCATTTTTTCATCTTCGGCGCATGTTTTATGATTGACGACATGTCGTAGGAATCCGTGATCTCATCCGTTATAATAAACAAACAAACAAGATCTGGATCACTTCTTTTATTACCGACTACCGGTTTCAATCTGAGCAGGAGATTATCGCCCTAGCCCACCCACAGTCTTTGTGTTTTGCATTAGCTGACAAACATCGCGTTGCGGCGGCGGACCTAAAGATGGCCTGCAGCACGGACTGAAACCGGCAGTCCTCAGTGTACGTAGCGACCTCAGAAAGGAAGTCACCAATGCTCCACGCTAAGAGCATTGCGCAGTAAGACGGGCGCATTGTCAGAGGAGGGGTGCGTGTTCCGGGTATCCTGCAGAGACAGTTCTGCTAAGCTACAGATAACAGGTACATCCCAGTGATAACAGGTGCATTACAGTGCGCGAGTGAAGTGGTACAGCAACAACCAGAGACTACTCCAGATCTGAAGTACGAGGGTGTACGATTCTTATGGGCGAAACGTCTAAACTGCACATAGATTCACCGTGAAATTCTGGCGGTAAATGAGCCAAATGCAATGTCGCGTCCGGCCGTAGTCAAATGGTTGTGATGCTGATCTGCCACGCAATCCAGATGTAGCACAGTACGATTTCCACATTTACGGAAAGCAGAAAGAACATCTGGGGGAAAGAAATTTTTCAACGGCGAGGACGATCACTCAGCGGTTCTCGAACGACTCCATGACCACTCGACGTCTTTCTGTCGTCGAGGAATTCAACGATTCGTAGAACGGTCCGACTGTTGTTTACGGAAACTTGGTGACCATGTTCTACAATAGTGTCACGTACCTCTGTCACTGTGAAGTGTAGTGCAGCTTTGAACTAAAGTTACTTGACCTGCCACGACAATGTGCAACTTACATTTTGAAGTCACTTCGTATTCGTTGAAGAGTAATCTTGAAACGCTGCATCCCTGCCGAACACGTTTCCTTTCTGGTGCAGATTTTTACGACATTGTCTGTTATTTTGACTACTGCTTTCTAGAACCTGTAAAGCTGATAGATTATTGTCCAGACTCTGTGATCCAACTTAATGCTTCGTAGAATTTGCCTTACTCTAGACGAGTTCACATTATCAAAAGCCGTTTCTAAACCATTTAAGTTTATTGATTCTAAATATTTTTATCACATAGTATTGTTAAGTTACTGCTTCTTCAGTTCGTGTATCTTTACTGAATCTAAATCGATCTCCAGAGAGGTTTTCAGTAATTTTGTTTAATATTCTGTTCCTTATGATCTTTGTCAGTATCATGAAGGTAAGGGTTGGCAACCTTAGAGTAAGTGATGGAACGTCTCTCTTTTCTGGCTAACTAGATCTTTGACTATTTACATGCGACACATGTATTTCTGTTCAGAGTCAGCTGCTAGTCTTTGCACGTATACAGGGGGTTTCACGAGCATGCGCGCAGTTCGTATGGGACCGGATATCCCCCTTCCACGCCCCATTATATAAAGAATCGAACACCTATTTATAATATAGCGTCAAACGTCTGATTACTCTAGAAGGTGAATTAATATGTTAAGCATTTCACCTCAAGCATGTAAAGCCTTTCCGGTTGAAAACATTGTAGTTTTTCACGCATCTCAATGTTCACGACGTTCTGTTCCCAGAACTAGGTGTCTTACAGTGACATAATGTGGCAGGTACATTCAGTGGTGTATCTGGATACTACTCGCAAGCCGGCCGGTGTGGCCGAGCGGTTCTAGTCGCTGCAGTCTGTAACCGCGCGACCGCTACGGTCGCAGGTTCGAATCCTGCCTCGGGCATGGATGTGTGTGATGTCCTTAGGTTAGTTAGGTTTAAGTAGTTCTAAGTTCTAGGTGACTGATGACCTCAGATGTTAAGTCCCATAGTGCTCAGAGCCATTTGAACCATTTTTTAACTACTTGCAAAAACTGTTGCGAATAGTAAATATGTAATAAATAGTAAAGGTCAATCGTTATTTTCTTCCTTTCATTATTTTGTAGTGGGTGTCTGCGAAAATAACTTTCGCAAATGATTTAAATTATATGTAAAACGTGTTAGAAGTCATTAAGTGGTCTCATTCTCAAACATTGGGTAAATACATTCTGGGTAATTTGCGCGCCACGAGTGAACTGCCTCAAGGAATATAGTGTGTTTCTAACTTTGATATTTGACTTGCTTGTTAAACTTTTCATATAAGGGTATACCTCTCAACGAGTATATTATAACGGTATTTTAAATTTTCAAATTCGGTCGATAATTAAAAACCACATTTTGTTGCCTCTGGAAACCGTTACATGGGCAGCCTGCAACTGGAATCAGATGAGCGCTCCACCGATTTACAAATACGAGGGGCAGTCAAAAACTTCCCAGAATTTAGTTGTGGCTATTTATTGCCACACCACAGGTACAGATTCACTTAATCGCTCTCAAAATAGACTCGTACAGCGCACAGACAAATATTTCACTGCTCCTGCCATTGCTGGAAACAGCGACGAAAGTCCTGTTTGGCACCTTTCGAAATTCAGCCGTTCTGTTGATTTTCATGCCTTCTACTGTCGCAAAACGGTTATCTTTCAGGACTTTTTTGATCTGGAGGAAGAGCCATAAATCCACCGTTGCTAAATCTGGTGAGTGGGGAGGCTGGTACAGGAATGGATTATTTGTTTCCGCGGAAGATTTGTGGGAGCGACCATTGTCATGATATGTAGTGTCCAGCCTCCTTGTCATTTCGCGGGCCGTTTTCTTCGGTTTGCCTCCGTCATTCGTTTCAAATCTGCACCTGCAAATTCACTGTGCACAACACCTCCGTTGTCGAAAACCACAGTGAGCCTTAGTTTAGTTTCGGATTTGACGGACGTGCTTAACTTGTTAGAGGAGAGGACGTATGTGTTTGCCGTTCTGATGACTGCCTTTTTTTTGTTCCGAGTCGTACACGTACTCCCAGTTCTCATTAACAGTAACGATTGTCTCAAGAACCGTAGAGTCCTGTGCACCTTTTAGGTCGCAGTCGAAAAAGGAGTTTGTTTGATCAGGAATCAGCATCCGCGGAATAAGCTTGTGGTGGCTCTGAGCACTATGGGACTCAACTGCTGTGGTCATAAGTCCCCTAGAACTTAGAACTACTTAAACCTAACTAACCTAAGGACAGCACACAACACCCAGCCATCACGAGGCAGAGAAAATCCCTGACCCCGCCGGGAATCGAACCCGGGAACCCGGGCGTGGGAAGCGAGAACGCTACCGCACGACCACGAGATGCGGGCGGAATAAGCTTGTCACTGACTCAAATCAACTGAGAGGAGAGCGTGTGAATGGGTCCATGAGAGACATGCAGTTCTCGTGCCAACTCGTCGATGGTCAGTCGTCGGTCTGATTAAATGTTTCGTTTGCTCGGCCTCGTTTCTGAAAGTTGATCGTCTTCCTGTCCTTCGCGAAATCTTGAAAACCAGTCGTAAACGGCTGTTTATTTCAAAGCAGCTTCCACGTAAAATACTTGTAAGGCTAATAACACATCTGCAGCAGATTTCCCCAGAACCGTAACTCAGTACAGGCAGCAGACAAAACGAACCTCTAGCTCACGGGACTTGCGAAATGCCCTCTGTTGTGTCGCCAACTGCGAAGATAACGTTCTCACCGTGGGCCCCACCGTTCCTGTCACTCAAGAGGAAATGAATTCCGAAACACACAAATTCTTATACACCGTCGTCTCAACGAGCTTGTGGAAGTGATGCGTTACTGCTTGACTGGAAGGCCGCATCGCGTAAGCGCTCGCCTGCTACTGGGAAATGCAGTAGCCGGCGTCGATTCACGTGGTTCGCATCGAACAGGTGGAGTCGCGCGTTGCGCAAGCGAAGGGCCAGCGGCGAGCGGTGCAAATAGCTCTGATGCAACGCGAGTCCACACCACGGCACGCCACTCCCCTGCACGCATCCTCCAGCCAGAGCCGCTTTCATCTGGCCGTCGCCGTCGCAGAGCGGACGCACACGGCCGCTTCTTCTTCCACGTAGGTCGCAGCGGGAACCCTGTTGTGTCTCGCAGCTGCCTGGGACGCGGAATGGCCAACTGCCCCCCTCACCCCACCCCACCCCGCAGTGCCAGGGATATATCCAGCAGCTAACGTCCTTCTGTTGAATGATACTATAGCGTATTCTAAGTGACGTTCATCGGAGTGAAGCCCGGCTTCCTTTGTGCATACACAATATCGTGCACACAATACAGAACCGAAAGAAGAGAAGGTAGTCATGTTGGGAGCGAAGTCGTCGCTGTAACTCATGCCAAAGGTGTCCCGTTGCGTTAAGTTGAGCACCTTGGGCAACTAGTCCGCATGAGGAATTTTATTGTCCATAAACCAGCGCCTCACAGATGCTGCTTTGTGAGAGCGCGTATTGTCATGGTGATACAAACATCGTCCCCGAACTCTTCCTCTACTTTACACAGTCCACAAAGCTCTGAAGTGTGTTCATATACTTCCGCGTTTAGAGGTTCCTTAAGTGCATTAAGGGGATCACAACAGAATGTCGAAAATCGCCCCTAATTCCGTAGTACCATAACCACCTCCTCCGTACCACCAGTTAACTAAACCCAGACACTTCCATCACATTGCCACAGTGCATAGCGCGATTCATCAATCCAGATCACTCGTTTCGTACACTGCACAGAGGCGTCGCGTAATTTTTACACCGCCTCAAGCGTCACTTAGCATCGAATACAGATATGTGTGGCTCACGGACCACTTTGTGGTATCGTCCACAGAACGAGATCTCGAGCAAGAGTTGGTACCTCATGCCGGCATCACAAGTAAGGATGGCGGCTGCGGAGACGTCGGCGTAGGCACGGCGCGGTTTCCTTACGCTGGCGAGGCCGGAAAGCTATTGAGTCCGTGCTCAGTGCCGCTCACCCCAGTCTTTATGTGACCAGCGACCACTCGTAATCATCGCTAACGACACTGATATGGCTGCGAGCGAGTTTGTACAGGTACTCTGAATTTACATCCGGTCAAAAACAATTCTACCCTGGTGTCAATTTTTCATTCAACGTTATGCCAGCGGCGCATCAAATACGTGTTACTGTGTGAACTCTAAATGTTACGAAAGTTAAGTACACTCGGACGCAAATAAAAAGATAGACAAGGGAGGAATTACCCGAATGAGATAGAAATCGGTAGATGTCCATGTACAGCTACAGACGCAGATGATAATTTCAGAAAAATTAGAGGGTTTATTCGAGACAAAGAGATTCTCGAACTGAGCAAATCAATAACGCATTGGTCCACTTCTGGCCCTCATGCAACCAGTCACTCGGCTTGCCATTGATCGCTAGAGTTGTTGGATGTCCTCCTGAGGCATATGGCTCCATATTCTCTCCAAAGGCGTGTTACATCGTCAAAATCCCTGTCCTTAATGGTCCAAACTTCTCAGTTGGGGAGAGATCCGGCGACCTTGCTGGTCAAGATACAATTTAATAAGCATGAAGAGAAACAGTAGAAACCCGCGCCCTGTGCGGGCGGGCATTGCGTCGCTCAAATGTAAGCACAGGATGCCTTGACATGAAGGGCAACAAAACGGGGCGCAGAATATAGTCGACCTACCGGTGTGCTGGAAGCGTGGCGCGGACGACAACCAAAAGAGGCGGTACGCCACACCGCCACAGGTGACTGGCCTCATGGCGGGTGGCACACAGGTCAACGCGCCGCCACTGTCCAGTGCGTCGCCAGAAGCGCCTTCGCTCGTTATTGGGGTGAACTAGGAGGAGGGCTCGTAACTCTGCTGCAGTCAGTGGGACTTCAGACGGAGTACGTGTCTGGGGATGGAACACCTCCAGCACGCAATAATTCTAGCCACTACAGACTGGAACCGCGCGACCGCTACGGTCGCAGGTTCGAATCCTGCCTCGGGCATGGCTGTGTGTGGTGTCCTTAGGTTAGTTTGGTTTAAGTAGATCTAAGTTCTAGGGGACTGATGACCTCAGCAGTTGAGTCCCATAGTGCTCAGAGCCATTTGAACCATTTTTTTGAACGCAATAAGCAAATAAGAACACATTATTCTGTTGGTATGCAACACTAGAGATTCTAATGTAATCTGCCTGCTTCTTCATATGGTCTGCGTTTCCGAGCCATCGGTAAAGGAGGTGCTCAACATGGTGTCAATTCATAGTAAGGTATACTTCTGTCTGACGTCTCAGGGAATCGTGCATCTCTGAAAGTCTTTATGTTCGCCACTCCCTCTTTTAGATTTTGATGACGCGTTCCTGTAATGATCGTATAACGTTAAATGGGATTTCATACACGAAAGATTTCGTGTTTCCCCAGAACCATAAATCGAAAGGAGCAAAATCGGGTGAACGATCTGGCCAACGTATTGGTCATCACCGACCAATTCATTGCCCAATAACTAACTGTGTGCGACGCTGTCGTACATTTCCGGGTAAATGGGCTAGTGCTCAAATAGGCGTGAACCAAATCTCCAGCCGTTGCTGGAATGGCACTCCCTCTAACACGACAGGGTAGTCAGTTGATAGAAACTGACTACACCTTGTTTCAGTCGAGTTGTTTGGCAGTTTGTCACCTCCTATTAGTCTATCGGCACTGATGTCTTTGTACTTGAACTGAGTGTTGATTTGCAACATCCGACACCCGTTCATAGTAACAAAATAATGTGTTTCCATTCTTTCACTGCGTAATTTGTAATAGCATACAGTTTTCAGCAGAAGAGACTTTCACGGTAGCTCTTAAAGTATGCATTTAAAGTCTGTGTTTACTGGACATTTATTTGTTGTTTTGGTTAATGTTACGACCTCTCAGAATTTGGAGTGGGGAACTCTCTCTCCGTGCCTCCCTCGTCCTTTCTACCTATGTATACATGATGCAGTTACATTAACGTGACCACCACCTACGTTCGACGTCACCGTGCGATAACCACTCACAGTCGACAGGTGGGAGCACTAGCAGTGAAGTCTATATAAACCGTGTCGTAATGCGGAAACGGAGCGATTTATCTGACGTCCAAAAGGGCATGACTATTGGCTTTCGAGCAAAGGGTGAGAGCATTTCAGAAACGACTAAGTTTGTAAACATTTCACGTGTCGCTGTGGTTAAAGTATGCCATGGATGGCGAAATGGCATTGCCCAAACCCTGCGCCGAGGCAAGGTGGTGCACCACGGACCGTGGATGTCACGGGTGAACGACGGCTGCGGAGATGTTTAGGGGCAAATGGAAGTGCAACTGTCGAGCAACTGACCGCCCAGATGAACCAAAGGGCTACCAACAGTGTCTCCTCAACGACCGTTCAGCGAACGTTCCTGTGTTGGGCCTCCACAGCAGGCGACTGGTTCTTGTACCAATGCTAATTGATTCTCATCAGCCAACAGGGCTGGAATTTGCACGCCAGTAAAGCAAGTGGACATCCACTGAGTGCCGACAGGTGGCCTTTTCAGAGGAATCACGCGTTATGTTCCATCGCACAGATGGCCGCTGGCATGTACGGTGTGAAACATCTGAACATTCTACAACAGTCGTCGAAAGGCTGCAGGCCGGAGAGCATGTCCTGGGTGATGTAGCCGTTCTGGAAGTCACAGTGGATCAACACAAGTATACATCTACCCTTGGGACCATGTCAATCCCACATGCAGTTTGTTTTTCCTCGGCACGATGGCATCTACAAGCGGGACAATGCAACGTGTCACACAGCTCACACCAGGGTGAGTTTACCGTGCTCCCATGCACACCTAACTCCCCGGATTTAAACACAATCGAGAATCTGTGTGACCACCTCGATTGGGCTGTTCGCGCCACGGATCCTCAACCAAGAAACCTGGCGCATGGTTCCACATCCCTGCCGGTACCTTCCAGTACGTCGTTGACTCTCCTACTGCATGTCTCGCTACGGTCCGCGCTGCAAAAGGTGTCTGAGGCTTTTGACAGGCGGTCAGATCATCGTGACTGAAAGGTGTATGTATACAGGGTGAACATTAATAAAACCGACAAACTGTAGGGTCTGATCCCCGACTGGGAATGCAGGGAGAAGGGCCTATGAACGTGTGTCCGGAAATGGAAGGTGTGTGTGCAACTGCAACGAATCGTCGCGGAGCACTGTACAGAGCTGCATCGCTTCCACGTCACGACAGAGGTTCAGAGTGGGCTCCACGGGATGCAGTGCAGTTTTATTAATGTTCATCTGCGGATTTTCAGGCATTTTGTTTTAAGTGTACTTTAGCTTCGATGGTCAGAATTGCGAGGGGTAGTTTCATTTTATGTTTTGGATTGGTGCATAAGCTGGTTGCGTTTTGCCCGTACGTTTAATAAAAACAGAAAATACATACAACTCATACTTCAGTAACATATTATCGCTGACCATTTACAGCAGTATGCCAACGCTGGCGTAGCTTGTGGATTCCGCGACTGTAGAAATCACGTGTCTTTGAGGCGAAGAAATCGTCGAGCCACTTTCATAGCGCATTTTTATATGGTAGAGGAAGTTTCTTGGAAGTAGTTCGATAGATAGCGGAAAACGTGAAAATCTGAGGGCGGAAGGTGAGATGGATAACGAGGATGATTTCCCAACCCGACTCCTGTGTAGTGTCCTTTGTCGGTGTAGCGGATTGAGGGCGGTCGTTATCATGGAGTAGCATCAAATGCTTCGAATGGCTCTGAGCACTATGGGACTTAACATCTCAGGTCATCAGTCCCCTAGAACTTAGAACTACTTAAACCTAACTAACCTAAGGACAACACACACATCCGTGCCCGAGGCAGGATTCGAACCTGCGATCGTAGCGGTCGCGCGGTAGCAGACTGTAGCGCCTAGAATCGCTAGACCACCGCGGCCGGCAGATCGATCACTCGCCAACAGAATAGATCTGTCATGTCGTACAATATATTATGAACGTCTTATATTTTTTCTTTTCAGATTTTGTTCGTATAATTGTTGGCATAGCTTAGGGACGATTCGACTTAGATGCATTACCTACACCTATGCTCTGTGTGCCATCTTCCAGTGTGTGGTGTAGTCTACCTCGTCTACTTTTATCAATAAGAGTGTTAACATAGGCAGGACTACGTAATTTCCCAGTTGAGAGGATAGCTGCGGAGAATGGAAAGAAGAATTTTTTGGGCCAAATTATAGTTCTCGCCAGCACAATTAATCGCAGGTCTTTAATTTTTGGGTTCTACAGTCGTAATTGTAGCAGCTGACTGTTTTGACCGAACCACAAAGAGTCAGCTTTTGTGCAGGTAGCCCCACTAGTCACGACGTAGGGAGCCCCTCCACCCCCCCCCCCCCCCTGTTCTCCGCCCCCTCTGCCCCCGTCTGCCCCCGCACCCTCCCCATGCACCCAGAGACTGCGGCAGCTGGCCGGTGTCGGGGAACTCTGGCCAAGGCCGGCGCGGGTCGCGAACCCCGGCCCGATCGATGCGATGCGAGGCGAGGCGGCAGGCGCCCCTGGCGCAGCGCACCCGTCGGGCTCCCCACAGACCCATCGCCGCTGTTACCGGCCACACACTCAGCTCCTCTGGTAGCTTACCCTGACACACCCTCACTCTGCAGGGAAACTGACTTTGCTGGCAGATATTTGGGTTACTAACGTAGGTTCCCGTTCCGCTCGCAACTGCCCGTGTACTTACGAGGTGGGATGCTGTGCCACAGAAACAAAAGCTCCAACGAAGTTTTGATTACGACAGACCGAGAGAGATACGCGTAAGTGTTAGGAGTATTCGATGACAGTACCCACTGGTCTTCTCTAGACTGGTCTGCAGACGTTCGCCTTGATACTATAACGGTAGGAACTTCAGAGTATCTTTCCGCAGTCAGCGTTCCCTTAGTTTAGAAAATTAAGTTGGTACTGTATTTTTATATAATTCCTGTATGTCGCTTGTTTTCTTCCATCACTTTCGTAATCACCTAAACGTATATGGGAAATTTCTAGCCGTTTATACGTGTAATCGACGACGCAAGGGTATATAGCCTTGCTACAAATGTGATTTGTACGAAAATTCTGTGTTATAGGATGTGCAACATGTAAAAGACAGGCGAAATACCCTCAGACTTCAGGAAGAATGTTACAATTACAATTCAAAAGAAAGCAGATGCCGACTGGTATAAAAACTGCAGAACTACCAGCTTAATAAGTCGTTGTTGCAAAACACTAAGACGAATTCTTTACAGAAGAGTGGAAAAACTGGTAGAAGACGACCCCAGGGAAGATCAGCTTCTATTCCGGAGAAATGTAGTAAGACACGAGGCAGTGCTGTCGCTACGACTTATCTTAGAAGATAGGTTAAGGAAAGGCAAATCTACATATACAGCATTTGTAGATTTAGAGAAATCTTTTTACGATGTTGACTAGAATACTTCCTTTGACATTCTGAAGGTAGCAGAGGTAAAATACAGGGAGAAAAAGGCTATTTATAGCTTGTACAGAAACCAGACTGCAATTAGACAAGTCGAGGGCTATGAAAAGGAAGCAGTGGTTGAAAAGCGAGTGAGGCAGGGATGTGCCCTATCCACGACGTTATTCAAAATGTACCCTGAGCAACCACTTTGGAGTAGGAATTAAAGTTCAAGGGGAAGAAATACAAACTTTGAAGTTTGCCGATAACATTGTCGTTCTGACAGAGACTGCAAAGGGCTTGGAAGAGCAGCTGCACTTAATGGACAGTTTCTTGGAAGGAGGGTACAAAATGAACAGCAACAAACGCAAGACAAGGATAATGAAATGTAGTCGAATTAAACCAGGTGATGCTGGGTGAATCAGATTAGGAAATGAGACACTCAAAGTAATAAATGAGTCCTGTTATTTGGGCAGCAGAATAACTGATGATGGCTGAAGTAGAGAGGATACAAAATGTAGACTAGCAATGGCAAGACAAATTTGAGAAATTTAACAATGAATATAGACTTAGGTGTTAGGAAGTCTTTTCTGAAGATTTTTGTCAGCAGTGTAGCCTTGTACGGAACATGAACAACAAACATTTTAGACAAGAAGAGAATAGAAATTTTTGAAATGTGCTGCTCCAGAAGAATGCTGAAGATTAGATAGGTAGATCATGTAACTAACGAGGATGTTTCTGAACAGAATCGGGGAGAAAAGAAATTTGTGGCGCAACCTGAATAGAGGAAGGGATCGGTTGGTACGACGCATTACGACGTCAAGCGATCACCAGTTTAGTATTGGAAGAAGTGTGGAGAGTAAAAATTGTGGGAGGAGAGCAAGCGATGAATACAGTAAGCAAATTGAAAAGGATTTAAGTTACACTAGTCATTAGGAGATGAACGCTTGTACATGATAGAATAGCATAGAGAGGTACATCAAACTATTCTTCGGGCTGAAGATAACGGCAACAACGGACTGATCACAGGCAAAGACCTCTCCAAGACTCATCCAGTGTCTTCAGCAATACGCAGCCATGTTTTCTAGTGTCATCGGCGCCCCTTCCACTAGCATGTCACCTCACCCGATTCTTATCTCTTGGAATCCAGTAAAGTACTTCCTTGGTCCAGCGACCATCAGTTCGTCAATCAACATGTTCCGCACACCTCCAGTTCTTTTCCATTATAAGCATGATTATTACACCCTGAATGCCATACTTTCCCGTCAGCCTGTTCTTTATCTTCCTAACTCTCGTAATACTTCTCAATATGCGTTGTTCCACTGTCCAAGAATCAATCCCTATTATTTTCCCCTTTATGTGAAAATTGTTCGATCTCACTGCCATAAAGTAAAACTGGTAATATATTGTGGTAGTAAATATTTTTCTCACATCAGAAGCTTAAGTTTGAAAACTCTGGTTAGTGCACCTAACGCAATCCAGCACGGTTTTGCTGTTCTGTTTCTTTCGTAATCCATTCATCCAGTCGTCGTCTTCGACTACCCTACCGACAAAATGTTTAAACTGGTTCTGTGACTTTTATAACTGATTTTCACATCTAATATCAGTCTTGATCTTCCATTAGTTATTACGTAGCTGCCTAACGAGAAACACTAGGATGCTTTCCGCAAAATGTAATTGCCTAACTTCCTTAAATTCGCCATCTCCCCCTACATTGTTATAGTCCAATGTAAGCTATAACGTTGACTTCAGTATTGGTCAGTATATTAACGTAGATATTATACGATATGAGAAACAGATTATAGTACAGGCTTTATTGAGAAGAAGTCGAAAGCTTTCTGAAGATCCACGAATCCCAGGTATTGGCAGTTCATACTCGTTCCTTGAATACAATAATTTCGTTCGTGACTTTCATTTCACCCATTCTACTATTTACACTTCAAAAACTGGTTTATTCCTTTGATAGCGTCAAGTTCAACTTTTTTCACGCACTTGTGATAATTTTAATGAACGTGTTGTACTTTAGGGTGATATTTTCGTTGTTGTACATCTTGTTCGCCCCGTTTAGTGATGAAGAGAATAATTACACTGTTTATCCAGTGCTGAGAAACGGTCTTCTTTTACAAACATCGTGCAAATAATTTTTGAAGTTACTTTCATGTAATTTTTCCTGAGATACGGACTACTTCTGTTCGAACCCTGTTATATCCCGGTGTCTTGGTTACCACCCATCTGTCTGTATAATTTTCATCACAAAACTAGACAAATACTAAAAAAGAAGTTTTGGGGCACTTGCACAATTTGATGTCTGATATCTGGTGTTAGTCTCCCATCTGCGATCTTAACTGATGAAGTGTGGTTTCTACCGAAGATAATTTTGTTTTCTTCAAAGTCTTGTTGATCTAATTTACTTCTATTATCAAAAATTCCTTGTACCTTTCTGCATCCTCTCGGACACATTTCTGAACAGTTAAAGACAACTACACTGAATATAACTTCATCTTATTGAGGTGACTCCCAGGACGGTGAATTTGTAGTATATCCGAACTTCACTTAACGTCTGGTAGATGCGATAGTATTTAATTTTGCGACCTGTGCTGGCGTTATTGGGTTTTTCCTCCTGAGTCTAGACTCGCAACAAATTAAATACGGATCTTCTACAGAGTAGCTTCATGCAGCAAATTCATGTCGGTACTGCTGTTTGCTTTAATTTGTCATTAAATTTAAAATGATTAAAGAAGGGACTACATTTAAACACACGACTGCATCTTGCTATTGGTGATAACGAGCAGAGCGCGAAATTCTGTCTTGCGTGACAGTTTAGTATTGAATGGAGTTTTATAGTGGCATACTCGTGTAATTGAATCACATCGTCAGGGAATCAGGGAACTACAGATAGTGTCTAATCTGAATGAACTGGTTTTCATCATCATTATCGGATTTTTATTTCCATAGAATATTAAACAGAAGATCATTTTCGCCTTTTCCAACATTTTTATTATTTAGTTTTGTAATATTTTCTTAACCCAAGAGCAGTCCGTCTTGCTCCAATAACTGAGCAACGTACAGTTCGCAGGGTCCAATAGTTCCTGCCCGGCTGACTTGCTTCTTAAAGACGTCGTTACACCGTGCGCTGACGACTCGAGCGTAGGCGTAGAGCTGGGACTAGCGCTGCGAAAACTTAATTTATGTAAGAGTTCCTTAATCAGACCGAGCCTCACTGCAACCATCGCACTGTCATCCTGTCCTCTGCAGGACGTGGTACTCACTACTGTGAGCCTCACTAATGCGGATTCTGACAGTAGCAGGTTGCACAATAACACGCGTCTTTTTTAGTAGTTCTTACCTGTTCTGCCGGAAAGTTCTCATTTTGCAGTGCTGTAGTCAGTATACTGTACGCTTCCACTTCCACGTATATTTCTTCATTTTTGCTCACGCTTTCCCTACGGCTTCCTTTACGCCTCGAAGGTATCGCGTTTCAGTCGATCGAACCATCGATGCTTTCCTTCTTGCGAATAGCGCGATCGTATACAACACTGTTCGTAAGATTGTGGAAATTTGTATTTTTTAGGGCTCTTTCGTGGTATTAATAAACATTTTTTTGTTTATCAGCTATTTTGTATCGGCATTCAGCGACGTTAACACACTCGTAGCAACTCGCTTTCCGGGAGAGCAGGTCTAAAACTCCCGCCTAGCCACCGAGACTTAAGGTTTATTCACTTCCCTACTTCATTTAAGACTAATGCTGGGTAACTTACATGAAAAAGATACGCCAGGTTTGCTTTCCGATATCTACTGAAGCTGAGCGTTAGTATTCAGTTATCTCAGCCCTTATCTTCCTTTCAAACAGTGTATTACGAAATGAACAAAATCGCTACTCTGCGACGAGGAAGATAAGGTAAGGTGTTCCTGAGATCTTGGTGCTGTCTGCTTATAGTTCTAGGAACATTTAAGGTTGTTAATCTTCGTTTATCTGGTTGCAAAAAGCAGAAAACCTGAGTTAGAATCAAAGTCTCTCACACTTTCATTTGTCACGATGAATCCAATATAATGCAATTTCAGGATTCTAAGAGGATATCTTTATTGCCTTGCCACTGCATTTCGGTAATATCCTTCTATTTATTTCGGTCAATTAAATTAAAATATTCCCTTCAAACTCATCTTGTAAAGTTACATCTTTTGACACAAATGCTCTACAACGTAACATAGGGCTGCCCTCGAGAAGTGTCATGCACTGTTGGTAACACATAACAAAATCTCTGAAGCGACTCCATCTGCATTACGAGACATCAATTTCCTGAAACTTTGTGAAAATGAAGTAAAAAAAAAAAACAGGTACTCAAACTAAGTTTAGCTATCAATTTCGGGCATACAGGAGACCGCCGATTTTGTCTCAGGACCAAACATTCATAGTGGCGGTGCTTCCTCGCAGACGTATAAATGCTCTCGCACTTAAATCATTGCCGGCAGGTGTGGCTGAGCGGTTCTAGACGCTTCAGTCTGGAACCGCGCGACCGCTACGGTCGCAAGTTCGAATCCTGCCTTGGGCATGGATGTGTGTGATGTCCTTAGGTTAGTTAGGTTTAAGTACTTCTAAGTTCTAGGGGACTGATGACCTCAGATGTTACGTCCCATAGTGCTCAGAGCCATTTGACCCATTTGAACTTAAATCATGTAGAGACGTCACGGGCAACTCTGTTGACACTGAGGCCAATCTCATAGTACACTGCGGAATTTTCCAAAATATGAACAAAGCTAAATGGTTGCTAATATAAAGGATGCTGGTGGTTCTATCACAAATGGTTGGAGAACTGCCCATTGTTTAGCAGTCACATGCGCTGTGTTCAGTGTATGCAAATCCCTCTAAGGAATGAAAATCCGGAAAGCTTGTATGGTAGCACCTTCCTGGAAGACTTGGAAATGATGAGGATACGTAAGAACTTCCTTACACTCATCACTTACACTGTGTATGAATGTGTGCGGATTCACTGTTACTCCTTTGTCTCCGATCGCACTAAAACAACGCGGTCTGAATGATCTAGCTGGCGGCCGGCGTGGCGAGACGACCAGCCCTTTCTAACACCCCAGCCGGAGCTCGGCTACCTGGACTCTCGTGTCTAGCGGCAATAGAACACCGCCGCACGAAGCACATGGCCCGCGGCTGACGCCTTCTAGAGAGGAGTCCGTGCAACGCTACGTCGTTCTACACTAAACACGCGACAGTCTTACTTGGGAAAAAAAAACAGCAAACAGACGCAGACACTGCTTGTGACTTTACTTATGGCAAGACGGGTTGCAAGTTTCCACTTATCTTCAGCTAGTATGGAAACGTTGATCACCGTTACGTTTATGCCGAGTAGATTTTTAATACAGCATCTGCCCTCTGGGAAATAACACTCAAACTCTTACTTTTCTACGAGTCTTACCTTTACGCCTGATGTACTTCATTCTGTATGTTACATCTCTTTGTTTCAGTATTATGTGCGTACTACGCTCACTTTTATACAGGGTAACCCGAACGGCACAGACAAAGTTTGAGGGTTTGTTAATTAATGGGACCTACCGTATGCTTAATGTCCCGCAGCCTCCGGTAGCTCGTTAGAGATAAATTGCATTTTATTTGATTTCTTTTCGTCTTTTATCTTTGAATCTGTGTTACACAGAAAGCGTCTGAACAACAGTGCAAATGTGAGCGTATGTTTTGAAAGTAACATGTTTCATTCACTGACTTTACTTGCTCTTGGCGACAATAGTGCCGACTTCATTCTTCACATTAAAGCTTTCATTGAGTACTGTTCCGTTCCGTCTCAGATTTGTATGTATGGCAGTATTTGTTTCACTTTATAGTAACACACAGCACTACGGCCAGGTTTTCTGAAGAAGAGTTGCGAAAGCCGCAGACGCAGACATCCATCCGTGAGGTGCGCCTCGGCCAATAAGTAAACATGTCCGTAGCACTGCTGTGTCTCGCTGTTACCGTTCAGCTACCACTGTCAGAAAACATGGCCGCTACAGAACAGAAAAGCAGCGAGTGAATGGCTCACCGCTCAGAGTAAAGCGGCCATTGCTGTTCTCAGCGGCAGCTTAGTTTCCCAACAGGACACACAGTACATACTGCCGACATACGCACTGTTGTGGAGATATTTTCAGTGCAGTAGAGATCTCCGTGGAGGGCACTGCGAAGGGGGTGGTGACCATGAGAAAAATATTGCGTAACTAACGAAAGGCTAAAGTTCTAACAGTCGGGGCGTGGAATGTCAGAAGTTTGTATCTGGCAGGAAAGATACAAAATCAGAAAAGGGAAATGCTAAGCCTCAGTATAGATATAGTGGGCGTCAGTGAAGTGAAATGGAAAGAAGACAAGCGCGTCTGGTCTGCTGAGTATAGGGTAATATATTAACAGCAGCAGAGAACGGTATAACGGGGTAGCATGCCTTATGAATAGGACAGAAGGACAGAGAGTGGGCTACTGTGAACAGTTCAGTGATACGATTCTTGTCATCAGAATCGAAAGCAAATCAACACCGGTAACAGTAGTTCAGCTGTACATCCCGAAATCAGATACTGGATTTCGGGGCGTATCCATGGGCAAAATATGCTCTGAGCACTATGGGACTCAACATCTGAGGTCATCAGTCCCCTACAACTTGGAACTACTTAAACCTAACTAACCTAAGGACATCACACACATCCATGCCCGAGGCAGGATTCGAACCTGCGACCGTAGCGGACGCGTGGTTCCAGACTGAAACGCCTAGAGCCGCTTGGCCACACCGGCCGGCTCCATCGGCAAATATAGACTAATACCACAATTAGGTAATGATGAAGAAACTAGTCACCAAGAATCAATACACAAAGAAGTGGGATACAGAAGTACACTGAAGGGCCATAGAAACTAGCACACCTGCCCAATATCGTGTAGGACGCCCGCAAGCATGGAGAATTGGCGCAACATGACGTGGCATGGACTCAACTAACGTCTCAACTAGTTCTGGAGGGAATTAACACCATGAATCCTGCAGGGCTGTCCATAAATGCATAAGAGTACGACGGAGTGGATATCACTTCTGAATAGCACGTTGCAAGGCATCCCAGATATGCTCAATAATGTTCATGCCTGTCGAGTTTGGTGGTCAGCAGAAGTGTTTAAACTCAGAAGTCACTCTGTAGCAATTCTGGACGTGGGCCTGTCGCATTGTCGTGCTGGAATTGCTCAAGTCCGTCGGAATGCAAGATGTACATGAATGGATGCAGGTGATCAGAAAGGATGCTTACGTACGTCTCGCCTGTCAGAGACGTATCTAGACGTTTCGGGAGTCCCATATCAACCCAACTGCACACGCCCCGCACCATTACAGAGCCTCCACCAGTTTAAACAGCCTCCTGCTGACGTGCAGGGTCCATGGATTCATGAGGTCGTCTCCATACCCGTACACGTTCATCCGCTCGATACAATTTGAAACGAGACTCGTCCGACCAGGCAACATGTTTCCAGTCATCAACAGTCCAATGTTGGTGTTGACGGGCCCAGGCGAGGCGTAAGGCTTTATGTCGTGTAGTCATCAAGGGTACACGACTGGGCCTTTAGCTCCGAAACCCCATACAGACAATGTTTCTTTGAATGCTTCACACACTGACACTTTTTGATGGCCCAGCATTGAAATCTGCAGCAATTTGCAGAGGGGTTGCACTTCTGTCACTTTGAACGATTCTCTTCGTCGTCGTCGGTTCCGTTCTTGCAGGATACTTTTCCAGGCGTAGCGATGTCGAAAATTCGATGTTTTACCGGATTCCTGATATGCACGGTACACTCGTGAAATGGTCGTACGGGAAAATCCCACTTGACTTATGACCACAGCAGTTGAGTCCCATAGTGCTCAGAGCCATTTGAACCATTTTGAAAATCCCACTTCATCGCTACCTCGGAGATGCTGTGTCCCATCGCTCAAGCGCTGACTATAATACCATGTTCAAATTCACTTAAATCTTGATAACCTCCTATTGTAACAGCAGTAATCGATCTAACAAATGCGTCAGACGCTTGTTGTCTTATATAGGCGTTACCGAACGGCAGCGCCCTATTCTGCCTGTTTAGATATCTCTGTATTTGAATACGCATGCGTATATCAGTTTCTTTGGCGCTTGAAGTTCTCTGAGGCTATAGATAGTACGGCTATGAATAGCTCAGTAGGCAGTTCAGTTAAAGAGGAATGGGCATCTCTAAAAAGGGGAGTCACGAAAGTTACAAAGAGAAACGTATGTATAACCAGTTTAACTGTGAAGAAACCATGAGTAACAGAACAAATACTTCAGTTGATCGACGAAAGAAGGAAATACCCAAAGTTCATGGAAATTCAGAAACACAGAATAAATAGGACGTGTAGGGAATTAAAGCGAAACGGCTACATGAATAATGTGAAGAAATCTAAAAAGAAATGATTTTCGGAAGGACTCAGCATATAGGAAAGTCTAAACAGTCTTCGGTGAAATTAAATCAACGTAACATTAATAGTGAGAGAGTGGATAGGAGGAAAGAGTGCATTGAAGGCTTCTGTGAGGGGAGGACTTACCTGATGACGTAACAGGAGGAGAAAAAGTGTCGATAGGGAAGAGAGAGGGGATCAGCACTGGAATCATAATTTAGAAGAGCCTTGCAAACGTTAAAATCAAATAAGCGGTAAGTATAACACTACATCGGGATTTCTAAAAACATTCAGAGAAGTGGCAACAAATGGATTATTCACTTTGGTATGTAAAATGTATGAGGCCGTCAATATATCATCAAACTTTCGGAAAAACATCATCTACACAGTTACGAAGACTGCAAGAGTCGACAAGTGCCCGGATTATCGCACAGTCAGATTAACAGCTCATGCATCCAAACAGCTGACAATATACAAAAGAATGGAAAAAAATGGGGTATCTGTCAGATGACTATCGGTCTGGCTTTAGGAAAGATAAAGGCACGAAAGAGGCCATTCTGACGCAGTGGTTGCTAATAGCAGCAAGACTGAAGAAAAATCAAGACATATTCATAGGATTTGTCGACCTGGAGAAAGCGTTCGACAATACAAAATGGTGCATGATGTTCGAAATCCTGCGAAAGTATGGGTAAGCTGTACGGAACGACGAGTAATAAATTACATGTACAGTAACCAAGAGGGAACAATAACAGTGGAAAATCAAGAACGAAGTGCAAGGATTGAAAAGGGCATGGGGGAAGGGTGTAGTATTTCGCTGGTGACGTAGCTATCGTCAGTGAAAATTAAGAAAAATTACAAGATCTGTTGAGTGGAATGAACAGTCTAACTAGTATAGGAAATGGATTGAGGGTAAATCGAAGAAAGACGAAAGTAATGACAAGTAGCAGAAATAAGAATAGTGGCAAACTTGACATCGTAATTGGCGATCAAGAAGGTAGGTAAATAACCCATGACGGGCGGAGCGGGGAGTAGTTTTCAGATGGTTTAGACATGTAAAGGGAATGTAAGATCGAAGAATACCAAAACCGATCATGGAGGCCAAGTTTGAGGCAAGAGGGAAACCCAGGACAATGTTCATTGACTCGATCAAGAACAGTTTAAGAAGAGGTAGTCTGCAGCTGAGTAAAACAGTACAACTGTGGAACAAGAATGGTGGAAAGGCAGCGGAAATTGAGAAGTAGTATAAATGTCAGACACCGGGTTGATGGTGGATAAAAGGGAAATGAAGACGACGACGACATGCTCAGTCGGGAGTTGACGAACTGGAATATAGTAGCATGATCAATATTGATTGGTCGCTGTCAAGGTTAATTATCAGACAGCTTTGTGTCTGGTGTGTCTCGGTCTGCAAACGCAGAAGTGGTGTGACCGATCGCTGAAATGCTACATGTTATTAACCTTTCACTCGTCTGATTTTTTGACCAGTAGGTGCATTAAAAATGTCAGTCTTCAGGTAGCTGAAGAGACTCTTCTCGCAGTCCGCTTTGGCATTAAATCTCTCTCCCCCCCCCCCCCCTCTCTCTCTCTCTCTCTCTCTCTCTCTCTCTCTCTCTTTGTCTCTGTCTTTGACGCTCATTGAAGTTCATTTCCCTAATTAACGCTGGGGCTGCTAACTTTGCAACTTCAGTGTTAAACGTTGTTCGTTAGCGGCTAGATGCGAAAAGAGGAAGACTGCGCAATAAATTGGCAGGTGCCAACACAGCAATGTCGGTGCAGCAGGTCTTCCAGATAGCAGCGCACGCGTTCAGTAAACTACTGGACGGCAGTGGTAGCTTTCCAGGAGTATCTTCTATTACTCAGATTAGTGACTACGGTCTGTTTCTTACGGTATAGAATTGGGACCCCTTCAGCAGAGAAAACAGCTTCCCTATCTACTATAGAAATTGTACTGGGTATATAAAGGAATTCTGGAAAAATCAGACGAATAGAATGAGGGACCCTCGATATGGAAGCGGCAAAATTCTTGAGCACTTGACATGACGTGTAAGGAGCAGACCGTTCGCTGAGCTGACAGAGACTACAAACACAAAATAAATATTTTCAGAAGGAATCGCCATGAATGTGCCAGCTGTCATATTCTGATAAGCAGAGTTCAGAAATAATTTTAACCATGTGGCTCACAGGTGTGCACTCAATATCACGAAACGAAATGGTAAATTAAAGGAAGAAGAATGAACAAGAAAAGATGTTTGAATGTTATTACCAATGATAGGTAGACTTGACGAGATATCTGGGCTGCGCATTTACATTCTCTCGACTGCATATTCAAAACTGTCACAAGTGTTAAACGAAGTGCATATTTCGAGTCGACGAATAACGTTTCGTCGCCCGAAATTACTCACATTTGTAAAGCTAACACCTAGTAGAGAGTACTAGGAGTGCGTTCTGAAAAGTAATGCCTCAGAATTTTTTTATGTGAAAACTCAGAGTGCTTTTTAAATAAAACAAACGTTATTAACATTCTAAGTCTTTATTCTTCGTGTTTACGTATTTCAATATAGTCATCCTGGCGACGAACACATTTCCCTCAACCCCAACGAGCAACGAGTTTGTTAATACCGTCACTGTATAATGTTTTACTCTGTTGACGGAGCCACAGCCTCACCCCTGCGCAACACCGCTTCATGGCTGTCAAAATAAAGTCTTCGAAGGTGTTGTGTAGTACTTGGAAAACAGGTGAAAATCGTATGGGGCCAAGTCGGGACTGTATGGAGTATGATCGATGACAGTGAACCCAAGACTTCGGATTGTTGCAGATGTCGCAGCACATGTGTGTGGCCTGGCATTGTCGTGCCGAAGGAGACGGGCCCGCATCTCGTGGTCGTGCGGTAGCGTTCTCGCTTCCCACGCCCGGGTTCCCGGGTTCGATTCCCGGCGGGGTCAGGGATTTTCTCTGCCTCGTGATGGCTGGGTGTTGTGTGCTGTCCTTAGCTTAGTTAGGTTTAAGTAGTTCTAAGTTCTGGGGGACTTATGACCACAGCAGTTGAGTCCCATAGTGCTCAGAGCCATTTGAACCATTTTGAAGGAGACGGGGCTCCGTGTGTGGACGAACTCTTCGAAACTCGAATACAGCAAGTGTTTATCACGCACCTAGTGAAGTTACACACCGCCATGTTACATGCTACAATTAGAGTACCGCGAGTACATGGACATGAAGAAGAAAGACATAGAATGTTAATGAGGTTTGTTTCATTTAAAAAGCTTTGAGTTTTCACATAAACAATCCGGAGGCATCACTTTCCAGCACCATTTCGTAGTTTCAAAATCAAAATTATTGGTAGGTACCAAATACCAGGAAGACAACCTACACGCTTCTGTAAAAGGATTTTTGTATTTAGCTGATGGCTATGTGGAATTCAACGCGCGTAGTGTTTGCAGTCCATTTTATGATTCAGAGCAATAAAATATTTGCTCAAACTTTATCGCGTGACAATTTTCTTTAGAAGCGTCAAAATATTTCCTACTTTCTGACCCACTTGAGTTGCAGGGTGCCATCATTGTTAAATTCCACTGTAGCGTATACAATAACATTTCGTCATTGGTCAGGCCAAATGTACAATGATAGAGAAATAACCACAAGACTTGCGTAAATTCCATTAGGTAAACCACAACAAGCTAATGTAATGAGCACTCAGGATATCGGTTTGTCGCGCACCTTACTTGTCTTTATGTGCCTAATCGATATCCACAAACATTTTGCTTTCGCGCCTGTTACACGCGACTTCTCTCGCAAGATAAAGTTCAGCAGCTTATACACATCAGTAAACACTTGTCTAGGAGTGCAGTGTGAGTGAGAAGTGGTAGGCAAACATTCAGCGACGGAGCTGCTTTGGACCAACGTTCTGCAGTCCTCAGCCGTAACATGACGTCGTAACTACTTGCTGCCAACATAACGCGCGGGAAGTCGCCAGTTACAAATAAAAACCAGACATCTGTACATTAAATGTGAAACTTACTTGACTCGTTGAAGGTGGTCAGCAGTTCCTCGACGCGTTGCATAAATTTACATTTTTTTCATTATTTGCAGGACTTTTTGGCATTTTTACTTGACTCTTCAGTGTAGTAATAATTTGTAAAGTGTGCCGTGTCACTACTTTACCGCAGGAGTTTGTGTAAACTTGTTTGAATTCAGAAATAAGCTGTAACTTATGACATACAATAGCTACTATTCTTGAATTAATATGAATGTAATACTGAAAATAACAGGACTACTGTTTACTCCTGTTTTGGCTTGGAAGTGCTTACTATATAAGATCTTACGAATTTACTGTGCCGTAAAGAGATCACTGCAATGCGGGCAACCAAAGAAGACTGGGTCTGCTCTTTTGCCTCAAGAACTAATCAATAACTAGTTACACGTTTTACGGGATATTTTCTCCCGCTGTTTGTGTCAAACAAAGGAGAGCTGTTTAAACAGAACAGTTCCGTTCTCAGAAATAAATTTTTCGCTATGGTTAATTTTGTTGTGTAACATTTGATGAGCAAGCGAAACGAATGACAATATTCTGCAGTTTAGAAGTTAAGCAGTTAAAAAGTAAGAGTAAATGGAAGAAAGTGGTACAGTATTTTATACACACGGTTTCGTCCTACGGAAGTAGTTAAAACCGTGAAAGTTTCCAGATCTCTGGAGTTAAAATTACGCTGCCGATAGAGGATCCTAAACTGGGGATTCTGAAGCGAAGAACTATTGGATGGAAATGAAGATTAAAGGAGAATGAACAATGTAAAGAGACTGTAAACTGACGAAGTTTCTTAAAAAAACAGCTGCCAGTCGCATAGCTATTGTTGGCAATTCCTGAAAACATGCAATACACAGTCTGCTTTCGTGAATCCACGATGTGATTTGCCACTGACTTGACTGCGTCTAAGACGGAGTATCTTTCTCCCCAAGAACTTACGGACGCACAAGTAACATACGGTGCAGCAAGATGGAGTGGCCAGAAGCTGCACTACAGAAACTTGCAAAACAGTCATTCAAGACGCAAACAGCTGGTCATCGTTCTCGACAAAGAAACATTGGAATAGTAGAAATTGAGGAGATTGTGTCGGATCGTGTGGGACAAAATTCATCGATAAACACGCGCCTACGTAGTCCGGAAACGCATGCTTGTAAGAGCACTGTTTGGGGGGCAGCGGTGTGGCAGCAGTTACAGCCATGTGTCGCAACAAATGCGGTGGAGCAAATGACTCTTGAGTCCAGAGGGTGTGTTCTGCCACTGAATTATGCACTGAGATCTGTTGTGGTCACTTGGAAAAGGTGCTGCGAGTTTAAGTTGATGTTTTAAGCTTTAACTTGATTATGTTACATTTTATTAATTCCCGATATCCGACGACTTGTTCCTTACCTGCCGACAATACGCGAACAATAGACATACTCTACACTTAGACTACGCAGAGACATACATAGATATATATATATATACACAGCAATAAGCGACGAAGAACAATGGGCATAAACGCATTGACAAACAGTATTTCAGAAACAGCACATGAGGAATATCTACGGACACGACATAACAGACGTGCCTATATGAAACATAACAATCTCCAGAGGGTGGACAGCGATACCCTTAGTGACGACGGAAACAGTGACACTGAAGAGGAACAGGAGGAGGGAGACGAGAATGGTTCAAATGGCTCTAAGTACTATGAGACTTAACATCTGAGGTTATCAGTCCCCTAGAACTTAGAACTACTTAAACCTACCTAACCTAAGGACATTACACACATCCATGCCCGAGGCAGGATTTGAACCTGCGACCGTAGCAGCCGCGCGGTTCCAGACTGAAGCGCCTAGAACCGCTCGGCCACAGCGGCCGGCGAGGGAGGTGAGATGTGACAGTAAATAAGCATAAGATGCTGGCTATCTAGCCAAGAAATCACCAAATACTGTATACGGATGAGCACCTAAAGTTAATACATAGGATTAACAATACATAGGATTGGCAATACTATTTCTCTACTACTAACCAAAAAAATTTGTTGTTGTTGTTGTGATTGGCGGTCAACAGCTCGAAGAAACCATTCCGAGGTATTGACCGTCAGTCACAAACGGTAATGGCACTAACAAATCTCTCCTCTTTCCTATCAACTTTTAAATATTCTTCTTAAAAAAACAACAAAATTTTATTTATATTCCAACCTTAAATTATTTTTATTTTGAAAAGTATTATTCTTCGTAAAGTGTTGTAGATAAAAAAAAAGAAAATAAAAATGCAAAAAGGATGAAAAACGAAAACTGTAAGATGTAGGACCTGTTTTAAAACATCAGGTAACAGGTCTATAATTTGGCAATAAATAAATAAATAAAATTACCTGACAATAGTCAGGTTATCTACTATGTCACAGTTTTGACCCTAAAGACTTAGAACATTCAGCATATTAGTAAAAAACATAAAACATTTTCCCTCGCCTTTATCTAGTTGCCTTAAACATACACATATTTATCTTCCCGTAACACTACTTTGCTTATTATTATCATTATTATAATTATAATTATTGTTGTTATTCGTGCAAAGCGTGGCACACAGCTGTCTGTATGTCATTAATTCTCACTACTGGTTTAGATTCATATCTATCATCACAGTGCGAACCTTCATACATTATTTACTTATGTCATGTCATATCAATACGGCAATGTTGATAATACAGCCGCATCAGAAACGTTGAACATCAAACAAAAAACAGGTAACCGTAATCAAGTGGATACCTGTTTGCACTTTCGTTGTTAAGCAGTTGGATGGGGCTGTATTAACATTTCCGTATTAATATGATTTGACATATGCAAGTAATTTAATAATTTTAATACTGTGATGATAGTTACCAATAGGATACGGTACTGATAATAGATCACACATAGACTGCTGCGTGTCATGCATTTTATAACATACCTAAGAACTCCTGGCAACTGGCAAAAGCCTTCAAAAAAATGTTTACTACTTGACCAGACAATCGCAGTATCTCGCATTCCTCGCTGATTCGCGAATTAGTGTCCCTCCTTTTGGAAGTGCTTACTAGTGGTACTGGAATGTGCTACTCTAGCTAGATTGATTCTGAAGATAGCTGTTGGACGAAACGCGTAACGTGTTAAAGTGTAACCAATAACTCAAGTGTTGGACAGTTGTACAATCTGAACACTGACAGCCGAAGACAAGCCACTACAGGCCCAATGGGTGAACGATTATTACTTGCCGGATGAATCTGGAAATTTCGCGTGATTTGTATTTCTACTCTGTAACCGCAAGTTTCGCAGAAACCTGTATTGACGACCACTTCACGTTCTCACGCTACACAGCGGCCCATTTGGCGTAAAATACGTGATCTACAGCAGAATCTCTGATCACCTGTTGCAGGGTGCTCGGCATATCCTGAAAAACGTGCTCAGCGAGATGTTTGCCTTGGAGAGTCTTCACCTAATACGCCTTGTCCGCCGTCATTAAAATTCTAAGCCGCTGCTGATGTTACACCATCTGAGGCCCTTTCTTTTTCGAAATAAAACATCTAATTAAACGCAGAAATTTTCCCACCGAAATAAATGCTGAAGAAGGAGAAGGAAAAGGAGAAGAAGAAGAAGAAGAAGAAGAAGTAGTAGGAGGAGACGTACTGAAGCTTGAGTTCCTGGTAAGACACTTAAAGGTGTTCAGTCACACGAGTTCGTATTTAACAGACGAAAATGTCTTATTAAACAAAATTCCGTTAAAACCGAGGATACATTATACTCAAATAAGCGTGCGTTATGATAAATAAAATTCGTTAACTAAAAAATGGCTCTGAGCACTATGGGACTTAACTTCTGAGGTCATCAGTCCCCTAGAACTTAGAACTACTTAAACCTAACTTACCTAAGGACATCACACACATCCATGCCCGAGGCAGGATTCGATCCTGCGACCGTAGCGGTCGCGCGGTTCCAGACCGTAGCGCCTAGAACCGCTCGGCCACTCCGGCCGGCTTCGTTAACTAGTGAGAAAATTAAATGTATAATGTATACAGCCACTTCAAAGGTTTCATTTTGTACTCAGTATTGGTATTTCAAAAAGTATCAACGACAGACGCAGTGTTCATGGCACGTATTTTCTGTGTGGTTTCAAATAGCGTTCGCGTATTTTGTTGAACATGTAAAGTCCAATGCCACAGAGCGTTAACTGTGGGACTCCATTTCCTGCTGTGTTCACCTGCAGACAATGTATGCTGGTTTCAACACCACAGTGGGTTACTAGGCTTCGTCCTGTAGAACGTGATAATAACTGACTTCCTTCGAGCTTCAAACTGTTCCACCCGGCCAATTGTAGGGCGACGTACAGTTCAACAGGACTCCGACACGCGGTGGAAAGTGATATTTTTTGCATATTCAGTTCATTACCGGTGGTAAAAGAAAGATGTGACAAAATCATAGATCTTATTGAGGACTGAACCGTCGACCTTTGCATCTGACTCTTACTACACTAGTGTCCAAAATTTAAAGCAACAAACGGAAATTTTGCAAGGTTGCGTTTATTTTGCCACAAACCAGTATTAACAAGTGATAGTAAAATAGAAACAATGTAAAGAATACAGAACGTAAACAAATACAACATACATAACAGTAGACAAAAAGTTCTTCATTTTTTCCAACTTACCGGATTTGCACACACATTCCAACAACTGGGTGGTGTGCTCAGTAGGGATTTTGATCATCTCTGGCAACAATACAGCCCTGATAACGACGGGTGAATGATGTCATTAGTCTCATGTTGAGGCAATACCGCCCATTCTTCCCGCAGAGCTGCTCGCAGTCTTAGAGACAGGTTGGTGGATGCTGACGTGATGCAACCGATCTACCTAATACATTCCAGACATGCCGTATGGTATCCAAACCGGGAGGACGAGCAGGTCACGCCATGCGTGCGGTTTCCAAGAAAACATCAACCAACCGTGCTCTGTGAGATCCAGCATTATCGTCCCTCAGTACGACGTCCGGGCCCCACAGCACTTCGCAGCAACTGCTCATGAGGTCCCCAGATATCGTCACGGTACCTAACAGCAATTAAACGTTGTCGATTCACCCATAAAATTTCATGAAGAGATGTTGATGTGGTCAAAATAATCCCTGCCCACACCGTTACGGATCCTGCTCAATATCGGTCTCTTTCCGCATTGTGTTCCACATTCCCTCCAGATGCGAATCCATCGAGAATTACTCTGCATCTGTGAAAACAACATTGGCACACTGTTCGATCGCCCAGGTGGGATGTTTGTGACTTCATTCTAGACGTTCCCTTCTGTGAAGACGCGTCAGAGGTAGACACACAGCGGATCTCCGACAATTAAGGCCATTCTGCGGAAGTCTTCTGTACAGCGATTGCCTCGATACAACACGTCCAGTGGATGCTGCGAGGGCAGATGTCACTTGCCATGGAGTACTAAGGCAGTACCGTCGTGATCTTACAGCCAAATGACGGTTCTCTCTTCCTGGTGTCACACGTGGTCGGCCCTGCCCTGGTCTTTGGGATACGTCCGAGAAACAACAGAACGATTCACACAGAGCAATCGGGCCACATCAGTTTGCTACTCTCCTGCTTTCTTTCTTTCTCTGGCTCTCCACCGCAGAGAGCCTGGTAGGCGTCTTCTTTGTGCCACACTGCACAATCTGTGACTCTGTACATAGCCGTTGTGGATGTGGGAGTACCCGGCAAACGCTACCTCATTTCATCGGTGCCCTGACGTCATCGTTGGCAAGGTTGTCCATTCCGTGGAATGCCATCTTCCGTGCAGAACACGTTTGTACGGACATCTGGTTGACAGTTTGTATGCTTTTATTGTGAAGTAGACACGGGACGGGGAAATAACGGTTTGTTGCTTTAATTTTGCTCACCAGTGTATATATTCCCCGAGCCAGTAAAAGTCCAAGGTATTTCAAAATAATTCTCCGTATTGTACTATAGAGCGCAATTTCGTAAAGAAGCATATGTATTGGTGCTTGAATTTTGGGCACACGATAGCGCCGTTGTAAGATGTATTAGACATTGCCTACGTCTTGCACTGCATTTGTAAATACTTTGAAATCTACGTGTAGACGATGGCGTGACCATTAACATAAAAGTGGACTGCATTCAGGTGAGTCCTGAAGCACGGCAAATACCTCTCGTCTATCTGTGTATTGGCTCCATCACCACGGTAAACACAGCACGACGGACGGACGCTGGAGGCGTAACGGAGGAAGAGTTCTGAAAGACGGACCGAATGGCTACTGCAGTAACGCACAAGGCGATGTTCCCGATAACACTATTTGCTAACTGTTTACATCACATTCGACTCTTTGGCATTCACAAGTTAATCTACAGATAAAGAAACTGCCATGTGTGGTGCCATTTAAGGGAGTATCAAGAAGCGACAAAAATAGGACATTGTAGGTCGGTCAGCTTCGCAGAAAGCAAATAAAATTCCCTATCGGTGGAAATTTGAGAAAACCTTCAGCTACCCGTTTCTGTTGTGCTTTTTTTTTTCACTAATTCCATCAGGATCTGTCTTAATCACGAGATTTACATGAAATTTCTGCAGACCTTGAAATGAATGTTATTTGCTTTCTCTGCGGTAAGGAATTACAGCGCAGGCGCTATGCCGGATCCATAAATCTGCTGGCAGATAGTTCGCTGTAGAAACTGATTTTATTGCTTCAGACTGAGGGTCCACTCGGTACAGCGTGTGGTTTCCCGCAACCTCTGGCATTCCACGCCTGAAACGCAAGAGCGGATGCGGTGGCACTCGTGGGAAGAAACTTGTGGCTCTTGCGGCAGTCTAGCCACCGATGAAGAGTCATGTAGTGTAGGACGGTCCAATGGAAATGTTGTCAGATTCTCTTGTCTGCACTCCTCTTTTAATTTTAGCGCTGTTATCTACGTCTACGAAATGTACATCTTGTTATATTTAGTGCGTAGTTAACATTTATCATTGTCGAACAACGTGGCGACACATGACTGTGTGGTATATAAACAGGTAAGAAGAGGAATATTTGTGATACCTGTTGAGTGCTTACGATAAATTATACACAATTCTTGTAAACCTAAATAACAGTATGCGGTTTGCCGATTCAACGTCTTTCGTGTTTGAAGTTATATTCTTGAAGTTGTATTTTAATTGTCTTGAAGATTACATTAGCTTGTGCTGATAATGGCGAAACAGTTTGTAACCTCCCCGTGAAAATTTTAAAAGTCAATATTAGTGAAATCGTAACCTCCCAGCAAGAATATGAAGACAATGATAATGAAATTGAGCCAAATGTTCACTCCACACAAAAATGAATAATAAAAATGAGTCATGCGTAACTTTCTTGCAAAAATTAAAGAATAATAATGGCCCAAATGTAAACTCCCCACAGTAATAAAACTCAATGATAATACTCGTAAAAATGTGCAAACATGTTATGTCCCCACAAAATTAACGTTAAGATGAACCTGATAAATTTTATAAGGCCAGCTGCGCTGACCTTCGGCCCTGTGCAATAATTAAACCTGAACACAAAAACCAAAATTCTTACCTCAGTAAACTGCATCAATATCTGCTCTTATTTTTCGGCACAGCTCAGTGCAATGCTGGCCCATGTTTAATTTTTGATTCTTGGAGGGAACGCATAGGAAATATTATTTAACTTGAAATGAATCTTTTTCTTTAAAAAGGTTACTTTGTAGAAAAATTATTATTGGGGCAACTCTTGAACAAATTAATTACAATTAACATATGTTATTAGCTGAGCGCAATGCTGCTTCATTACCTTCGATAACAATATACCTCGTCCAGAACCGTGACCAGAGACCCATGTCGACGCCCGCCGACTCCTCACACACAACTTCCGAGTGAGCCCAACTCGCAACTGAACTACTACTGCACACAGAGTGCAACTAGCAACGATAAATAACTCTCTGGTCAGAGATTCTGTCATGCCTCGCCATCGCTGTTAATGAATACACTGAATACATACGTGTTTCATAACCCTCCACTCTTCCCCCATGAACCATGGACCTTGCCGTTGGTGGGGAGGCTTGCGTGCCTCAGCGATACAGATGGCCGTACCATAGGTGCAACCACAACGGAGGGGTATCTGTTGAGAGGCCAGACAAACATGTGGTTCCTGAAGAGGGGCAGCAGCCTTTTCAGTAGTTGCAGGGGCAACAGTCTGGATGATTGACTGATCTGGCCTTGTAACATTAACCAAAACGGCCTTGCTGTGCTGGTACTGCGAACGGCTGAAAGCAAGGGGAAACTACAGCCGTAATTTTTCCCGAGGACATGCAGCTTTACTGTATGATTAAATGATGATGGCGTCCTCTTGGGTAAAATATTCCGGAGGTAAAATAGTCCCCCATTCGGATCTCCGGGCGGGGACTACTCAAGAGGACGTCGTTATCAGGAGAAAGAAAACTGGTATTCTACGGATCGGAGGGTGGAATGTCAGATCCCTTAATCGGGCAGGTAGGTTAGAAAATTTAAAAAGGGAAATGGATAGGTTAAAGTTAGATATAGTGGGAATTAATGAAGTTCGGTGGCAGGAGGAACAAGACTTTTGGTCAGGTGATTACAGGGTTATAAATACAAAATCAAATAGGGGTAATGCAGGAGTAGGTTTAATAATGAATAAAAAAATAGGAGTGCGGGTTAGCTACTACAAACAGCATAGTGAACGCATTATTGTGGCCAAGATAGACACAAAGCCCATGCCTACTACAGTAGTACAAGTTTATATGCCAACTAGCTCTGCAGATGATGAAGAAATTGATGAAATGTATGACGAGATAAAAGAAATCATTCAGGTAGTGAAGGGAGACGAAAATTTAATAGTCATGGGTGACTGGAATTCGTCAGTAGGAAAAGGGAGAGAAGGAAACATAGTAGGTGAATATGGATGGGGGGGAAGAAATGAAAGAGGAAGCCGCCTTGTAGAATTTTGCACAGAGCATAACTTAATCATAGCTAACACTTGGTTCAAGAATCATAAAAGAAGGTTGTATACCTGGAAGAATCCTGGAGATACTAATAGGTATCAGATAGATTATATAATGGTAAGACAGAGATTTAGGAACCAGGTTTTAAATTGTAAGACATTTCCAGGGGCAGATGTGGATTCTGACCACAATCTATTGGTTATGAACTGCAGATTGAAACTGAAGAAACTGCAAAAAGGTGGGAATTTAAGGAGATGGGACCTGGATAAACTGAAAGAACCAGAGGTTGTAGAGAGTTTCAGGGAGAGCATAAGGGAACAATTGACAGGAATGGGGGAAAGAAATACAATAGAAGAAGAATGGGTAGCTCTGAGGGATGAAGTAGTGAAGGCAGCAGAGGATCAAGTAGGTAAAAAGACGAGGGCTAATAGAAATCCTTGGGTAACAGAAGAAATACTGAATTTAATTGATGAAAGGAGAAAATATAAAAATGCAGTAAATGAAACAGGCAAAAGGGAATACAAACGTCTCAAAAATGAGATCGACAGAAAGTGCAAAATGGCTAAGCAGGGATGGCTAGAGGACAAATGTAAGGATGTAGAGGCTTGTCTCACTAGGGGTAAGATAGATACTGCCTACAGGAAAATTAAAGAGACCTTTGGAGAGAAGAGAACCACTTGTATGAATATCAAGAGCTCAGATGGAAACCCAGTTCTAAGCAAAGAAGGGAAGGCAGAAAGGTGGAAGGAGTATATAGAGGGTTTATACAAGGGCGATGTACTTGAGGACAGTATTATGGAAATGGAAGAGGATGTAGATGAAGATGAAATGGGAGATACGATACTGCGTGAAAAGTTTGACAGAGCACTGAAAGACCTGAGTCGAAGCAAGGCCCCGGGAGTAGACAACATTCCATTAGAACTACTGATGGAGCCAGTCATGACAAAACTCTACCATCTGGTGAGCAAGATGTATGAGACAGGCGAAATACCCTCAGACTTCAAGAAGAATATAATAATTCCAATCCCAAAGAAAGCAGGTGTTGACAGATGTGAAAATTACCGAACTATCAGTTTAATAAGTCACAGCTGCAAAATACTAACGCGAATTCTTTACAGACGAATGGAAAAACTGATAGAAGCGGACCTCGGGGAAGATCAGTTTGGATTCCGTAGAAATGTTGGAACACGTGAGGCAATACTAACCTTACGACTTATCTTAGAAGAAAGATTAAGAAAAGGCAAACCGACGTTTCTAGCATTTGTAGACTTAGAGAAAGCTTTTGACAATGTTGACTGGAATACTCTCTTTCAAATTCTGAAGGTGGCAGGGGTAAAATACAGGGAGCGAAAGGCTATTTACAATTTGTACAGAAACCAGATGGCAGTTATAAGAGTCCAGGGGCATGAAAGGGAAGCAGTGGTTGGGAAAGGAGTGAGACAGGGTTGTAGCCTCTCCCCGATGTTATTCAATCTGTATATTGAGCAAGCAGTAAAGGAAACAAAAGAAAAATTCGGAGTAGGTATTAAAATTCATGGAGAAGAAGTAAAAACTTTGAGGTTCGCCGATGACATTGTAATTCTGTCAGAGACAGCAAAGGACTTGGAAGAGCAGTTGAACGGAATGGACAGTGTCTTGAAAGGAGGATATAAGATGAACATCAACAAAAGCAAAACGAGGATAGTGGAATGTAGTCAAATTAAATCGGGTGATGGTGAGGGGATTAGATTAGGAAATGAGACACTTAAAGTAGTAAAGGAGTTTTGCTATTTAGGGAGTAAAATAACTGATGATGGTCGAAGTAGAGAGGATATAAAATGTAGACTGGCAATGGCAAGGAAAGCGTTTCTGAAGAAGAGAAATTTGTTAACATCGAGTATAGATTTAAGTGTCACGAAGTCGTTTCTGAAAGTATTTGTATGGAGTGTAGCCATGTATGGAAGTGAAACATGGACGATAACCAGTTTGGACAAGAAGAGAATAGAAGCTTTCGAAATGTGGTGCTACAGAAGAATGCTGAAGATAAGGTGGGTAGATCACGTAACTAATGAGGAGGTATTGAATAGGATTGGGGAGAAGAGAAGTTTGTGGCACAACTTGACTAGAAGAAGGGATCGGTTGGTAGGACATGTTTTGAGGCATCAAGGGATCACAAATTTAGCATTGGAGGGCAGTGTGGAGGGTAAAAATCGTAGAGGGAGACCAAGAGATCAATACACTAAGCAGATTCAGAAGGATGTAGGTTGCAGTAGGTACTGGGAGGTGAAGAAGCTTGCACAGGATAGAGTAGCATGGAGAGCTGCATCAAACCAGTCTCAGGACTGAAGACCACAACAACAACAACAACAACCCTCCACTGGCGGGGTGGGGGGGGGGGGGGCAAAAATTTGGCAGCGATGGGGGAGTCATTTGGACTTGTCATGAGCAACAAATTTTTTCTTAACTAATTAACTTTACAAACAGAGAATATGCAGATATAGAACATGAAGTAAACATGGTGCACATGCACGGAGTACAAAACATATCAGACAATGACAAAAATCTATATACAATGAGTACAGAACATATCAGCAAATCAGAAAAATGTATATACAAATTATATTGATAAATGACAGAAGTGCACACTTACTGATGTTCAGCACAAAACATATTAACAAATGATATAAGTGCACATGCACTGAAAAATTCTTGAAAGTCTTCACAACAAATAGACATAATGAGTACAAATCTCATTGACAAATGACATAAGTGCACATGTACTGTAGTTCAGAACATATCAGCAAATGGAACAAAATGTACATACAATGAGTAGAAATCATGTTAGAAAAATGACAAAAGTGCACACGTACTATAATTCAAAATATATCAGCAAATCAAAAAAAAATGTATTGGTCATGAATACAAATCATATTAGCAAAAAAGTGATTTTCACTATGTTACAAGAATTAGGATAGGAAAGGGAAGGATTGCATCATGGTTATAGCACTTTAGGTTGCACGCAGCTGCACTGAAAGTCCATATCTTTCTACTGTAGCATAACACCAAGTGAAACAATTTGAAGTTCTTTTCCCAGAAGTATTTATCAGCGTAGCCAAGACACTGAAATGTCGTAGTAATATTCCATGTTATCATTTTAGCAGTACACTAGGTACACCAAACAGTGGGACCATAATAACATCTCCATCGCTTAAGGTGGTGGACAGCATGTCGTGTCAACACCACGTCCTTGAAAGGTACACCAACGTAGAATTAGTGCAAAAACCAAATATAGTGCTCCATGGTCAAGAGGATATACCGGATAAACGGATATTGCAGTAATTCAGGGTAGTTAGGCCAGAAGGTGAAGGACATTAAGTCACATACTAGTCTTCACTGAGAATTACACTCCTGGAAATGGAAAAAAGAACACATTGACACCGGTGTGTCAGACCCACCATACTTGCTCCGGACACTGCGAGAGGGCTGTACAAGCAATGATCACACGCACGGCACAGCGGACACACCAGGAACCGCGGTGTTGGCCGTCGAATGGCGCTAGCTGCGCAGCATTTGTGCACCGCCGCCGTCAGTGTCAGCCAGTTTGCCGTGGCATACGGAGCTCCATCGCAGTCTTTAACACTGGTAGCATGCCGCGACAGCGTGGACGTGAACCGTATGTGCAGTTGACGGACTTTGAGCGAGGGCGTATAGTGGGCATGCGGGAGGCCGGGTGGACGTACCGCCGAATTGCTCAACACGTGGGGCGTGAGGTCTCCACAGTACATCGATGTTGTCGCCAATGGTCGGCGGAAGGTGCACGTGCCCGTCGACCTGGGACCGGACCGCAGCGACGCACGGATGCACGCCAAGACCGTAGGATCCTACGCAGTGCCGTAGGGGACCGCACCGCCACTTCCCAGCAAATTAGGGACACTGTTGCTCCTGGGGTATCGGCGAGGACCATTCGCAACCGTCTCCATGAAGCTGGGCTACGGTCCCGCACACCGTTAGGCCGTCTTCCGCTCACGTCCCAACATCGTGCAGCCCGCCTCCAGTGGTGTCGCGACAGGCGTGAATGGAGGGACGAATGGAGACGTGTCGTCTTCAGCGATGAGAGTCGCTTCTGCCTTGGTGCCAATGATGGTCGTATGCGTGTTTGGCGCCGTGCAGGTGAGCGCCACAATCAGGACTGCATACGACCGAGGCACACAGGGCCAACACCCGGCATCATGGTGTGGGGAGCGATCTCCTACACTGGCCGTACACCACTGGTGATCGTCGAGGGGACACTGAATAGTGCACGGTACATCCAAACCGTCATCGAACCCATCGTTCTACCATTCCTAGACCGGCAAGGGAACTTGCTGTTCCAACAGGACAATGCACATCCGCATGTATCCCGTGCCACCCAACGTGCTCTAGAAGGTGTAAGTCAACTACCCTGGCCAGCAAGATCTCCGGATCTGTCCCCCATTGAGCATGTTTGGGACTGGATGAAGCGTCGTCTCACGCGGTCTGCACGTCCAGCACGAACGCTGGTCCAACTGAGGCGCCAGGTGGAAATGGCATGGCAAGCCGTTCCACAGGACTACATCCAGCATCTCTACGATCGTCTCCATGGGAGAATGGCAGCCTGCATTGCTGCGAAAGGTGGATATACACTGTACTAGTGCCGACATTGTGCATGCTCTATTGCCTGTGTTTCTGTCAGTGTGATCACGTGATGTATGTGACCCCAGGAATGTGTCAATAAAGTTTCCCCTTCCTGGGACAATGAATTCACGGTGTTCTTATTTCAATTTCCAGGAGTGTACATTAGTAGTTTGCGGCATTCATTGCCCAGTTATTGAACATTTCTGTACCATGTATGTAGTATTACAGAATAATGTTCATAAATTGGCGTTTTACAGAGAACATTGGCACTTATTGCCTTATTATAAATCATCAAAAGTCATAATATTCATATGGTGTTTTACAGAGAACATTGACACTCATTTCCTAATTACAAGTCATCAGAAGTATTAATGTGGTGTTTTACAGAGAACATTGGTACTCATTTCCTAATTACAAATCATCAGAAGTCATTACACAATAATATTCATATAATGATTTAAAGAGAACATAGCCACTCATTTCCTAATTACAGATCATCAGAAGTTAATATATTCATGTGGTGCTTTACAGAGAACATTGGTACTCATTTCCTAATTACAAGTCATCAGAAGTCATTCCATAATAATATTCATATAATGATTTACAGAGAACATAGGCACTCATTTCCTAATTGCAAATCATCAGAAGTCATTACATTCATGTGGTGCTTTACAGAGAACATTTTTACTCATTTCCTAATTATAAGTCATCAGAAGTCATAATATTTATGTGGTGTTTTACAGAGAACATTGGTACTCATTTCCTAGTTACCATTCATCAGAAGTCATTATATTCATGTGGTGCTTTACAGAGAACACTGGCACTCATTTCCTAATTATAAATCATCAGAAGTCATTACATTCATGTGGTGCTTTACAGAGAACATTGGTACTCATTTCCTAATTATAAGTCATCAGAAGTCATAATATTTATGTGGTGTTTTACAGAAAACATTGGTTCTCATTTTCTAGTTACAAATCATAAGAAGTCATTATATTCATGTGGTGCTTTACAGAGAACACTGGCACTCATTTCCTAATTATAAATCATCAGAAGTCATTACATTCATGTGGTGCTTTACAGAGAACATTGGTACTCATTTCCTAATTATAAGTCATTTACAGAGAACATTGGCATTCATTGCCTAATTACAAACAATTTACAAAGAACATTGGCATTCATTGCCGAATTACAATCATCAGAAGTCATTTACACAGAACATGAGTTAATAAATGGCATAATTAATCTAATTATAGTAAACATTGTCTTCATAGTTCATCTTATTACATTAATCAGTGGCATTCATTTGCCAGTTACAAAGCATTATTATTCATTATTCAAGTGACATACTATTCAGAGCTGAGCAGTATTACTCACTACTTTCTTAGACTGGTATCATTATTTGGGACTGGTAATACATTTTTTGTTATCAATGCATTGCGTTGGGTAATTACAGGGGAAAGAAAAAAAAATTCCTTTTGGGTTGTTGCTGTAAATGAAAATGTATAACGTCATTCGTCATGAGTCAGCTGTAGCAAGATTATGAAACAAATAGAGTATATGTAATGACATTCATAAATGACATAGATTTAATGAACAACTGCTTATAGCACATTAATTTCATGAATAATTTCTCCTGCAAAAAATACACAAAAGATGGATTATTAATCTGAAGGAAGAAACGCATTTTATGCTGAAAAGTAGTGAACTTCGAATTAACAGGTAGTGAAATGTGTATAAAAAATGTGTTCCATAGCTGTCCCTTCCAAAACCTTCATTCATCCTACTATGCCATATAACACATACTGTCAAAACGAACTGCAACAAATACTTAAATAACTACAGAGCATAAATACATAACTTCAACATTACCCTCATCTGTAAAGAAAAAACTTTATTATCCATTACTTCATTATCATAACTCCATTATAATCTTCACCTGTAAAGAAAAACTTCATTATTCATAGTAGCATATTCCTCATCATTATTCATCAGCATTCATTATCATCTGCAAAAAAAATCACTTCATTACTCATTACACAACTATTCCTTATTTCTATCATATTTCATCACTAAAACTAAGATGTGTAGTTCTGTCTGACAGCCTGCATCAATCGCCTTGTATTCTGAAAGAAAAAATTAGTTAAGACTACTATTCTACGATGTGTATAGTACATTCTTGTTAATGCTTGTTAATCCTGATCCATTTACTCTTCCTCACGAAGTATTGCATTCTCTTTCGTTCATTCCGAAGGTTAAATTCCTATTTTGTTTAATTTATTTCTTTCACGCATCATTTCTTTCTGAAATTGATGAACAAAGATTAATGTCTTGCATTTACATCATATACTCACTAAATAATGACTGGTTTATGGTAACATAGTTAAGCATACAGCATAACATGACAGAAAACGTAATATGTGAAAAAAAGTAGACAGTGTTCAAATGCAAAAATGTACACAGAATATCACAATGCAGCAGCAAAAAAATGTAAAACAGTCACGATGTTGAGATATCATAGGGCAAAAATGTCAGTCAACTGGTGTGTGTTATATCTTAACTATTTCATAGTGCATACAAACAAAATATGAAAACAATCGTACATACATAAAAAATGATGACAAGAAATGTGTTCAGCTTGTATGTTGTGTAGTTAGTAGAGGCGGTAATTAAAGACTTTAATGGAGAGAGAATTTAATAAAATTAATGTCACTAGATAAAATTGCATAATTATTTATAAGATACGTGAGTTTATCTGGAAAAATATGCACAGTCTAATGTGTAACGACAAGAAGAGCGACCTGCTAACCTTACCTTGCCGGGCACTTGCCAAGAAAAAATACGATAATCATCAGTAAGTAATCACATAAATATAATTGCATAAGTGATCATAAAATTAGCAAATGGGATTATAGCATGTTAAATCATAAAGTATCTTCATTCTATAAGAGGTTTGATGTTTGACCAGTGGTGGTTTCCTTTCGATTTTCTGGTTCTCAAAGTTTCGACGTGTACAACATTGGGGTGAGGAATGCTGCGAATCCGATATGGACCTGCGTATAGAAGTTCAAATTTACTGCATCTACCTTTTCCTTTATTAGATAAATGGTGTGTACGTACTAATATCTTCTGTCCAATGTGAAAGTCACGGCGTATACAAACCTGTTTTTGTTGTCTTCCCCGGCGCTCTGCGGCACGTTTGATGTTGTTCAGCGCAATGTCAATTATTTCATGGTGTCGTAGTCGACGAGATGTAGGAAATGTTACTAATTCTTTAATTTTGTTAGGTGGTTCAGCATTTTTCAGTATAACAGACGGAGATAGCATAGTAGATTCATTTGGTATGGAATTAATTAAATCTTGGAATGAGTGTATGTGTGTGTGTGTGTGTGTGTGTGTGTGTGTGTGTGTGTGTGTCCCAATCAATATGTCTTTTATGGCAGTATATTCTACACGGTTTACCAATTTCTTTCATTAATCGTTCACAAGGGTTCGAAGAAGCATGGTACCTGGATATATAGATCGGAGAAATGTTTCTAGCTCGTAACATACGTGTCCATATAGCAGATCGAAATTGTGATCCATTGTCGGAAATTACTTTCATCACATGCCCTACATGAAATAAAAAATGTTTCACAAATGCTTTCGAAACAGTTTTAGCAGTAGCTTTGCGTAACGGAGTGAAGGTAACAAATTATGAAGTGAGTTCAACAGCGACAAAGATGTAGCAAAAACCTCTTATTAGTTCTGGGAATCGGACCAAAATTGTCTACAGCGGCTATGTGTCTTAATTTAACAGGTACAATGGGATATAATGGAGGAATATGTGAAGTTGTGTCTGACTTAGCTTTCTGGCAGATTTTACATGACGCTAAAACTCGTCGTCTACGTTTCTCCATGTTGGCAAAATAGCAGTTCTGTCTCAGTATAAGAAAACATTTTCTGGCTCCATAATGTGCGTAACTTAAATGAGTATACCAGATCAATTTGTTAACAAGTTCGTCAGGAATGCATAATAACCAATTGTTGCTGTCAGGATGAGAGCGGCGAAACAGAATGTCATTGCGTACAGTATAATGGTTTCTAATCGTAACATTTTTCCTATCTTGCCACAGGTGTTTAATCTCTTTCCACACGTTGTCGCTACTTTGCTATGTCCTGTAATGACGACGAAATAAAATTTTCAAATGCAACTTGCTGAATGTACATGACGCTGAAATTTGCTTTGCAGAAGTTGGTTGCGATGACTTGTTGATTGTTGCTGAGAGAACTAGATTTCGGTTAAGAAAATGTTAGATGCGGAAGGATATGTTCATATTTCACAGTATTGTGTACTTCGTACATCAGAGGAACAGTTCGTAGATGACGGTTGTTGGTGTCAGCAGTTGTGTCTGTGAGACAATGGTTTTCGGACAACGGCATTCCTGAAACTGACTGGTCTGCCCATAGAGCACCTTCACTCCAGACCCCAGAGCCATACATGACCAAATTCTCTGGTTTCGACCCTTGAAGAAGAATGGGCTGCCATTCAGACAGACATTCAGACACTGAAAGCGTCCATAGCAGAGCTCCGTTAGTCACAAAGATGAAGGATGGGCACACACCCCTTATTAAAGTCCAGTAATACGTGTCCGGATACTTTTGATGAAATAGTGTACACCGATGTTCTAATGTCCTATATCATTGCAGTGTTCTATTCATTTACATGACGTATACTACGCAGTTTGTGATGTTTGTCGTACGATGAATGAGAAGCTTTCTCGTATTTGTCAGCGGAATGTGGCGGAGGAAGCTGTAGCGTAAGGCTGAAGGCGCGTGCGGTGCGTATGTTGCGTAACGGCAGCCTGCGTTAACCTAAGTCCGGCGGCTCGCACCGCCTTGACACGGGCACGGCGCGCGCAGAGTTGCGCAGCAGCGCGCGCGCCACGCCGCGTCCGGCAGTCTAAAAGTCTACGGCGAGGAGCTGAATACAACAGCAGCTCCGCCACGGACACACTCTGTCCCAATACCGCAGCAGTCTTGTCGCGCGTGCGCCCGTGTTACTGCGTCCTGAATATGTCTCGGCGAAGCACCGTGCTAGCGCACGTCTCGTCCACACCTCAGCTTTGTTCAGCTTTCCTGGAAGAATCGTCCCCACACACTTCAGAAGATATCAAGGGCTGGTAAACGCGAGAACTAGAAACAGCCAGTCTGACAGCTCACGTAGACAAATTGCTGATAAGAATAGAAAAGCAAATTGAGGGTTTGTTCGTCGACGACCGTTTAAGTGTAGGAAAGCTACAGCCAGAAGAAGCTAAAAAAGTCAGAAAAGGGAAAGTCAGAGGCTCAGTTGAGATATAGTGGGCGTCAGTGAAATTAAATAGAAAGATCAGAAACTCTCATCAGATGAATATGGGGTAATATCAGCAGCAGCAGAAAATGGTGTCACGGAGGTGGCATTTGTCAGGAATAGGAAGACAAGACGTAGTGACTTATGGTAAGTGTTAAGTGATAGGGTTATACTCATCAGAATTGACGCAAATCAACAACAGTAGTCAACGTATATACGCCGATGATAGAGAAAATGAGTGAGGTAATGGGACGTGTAATTATGTGTGCAAAGGAGATGAGGAACTGGAACACTGTAAGATGGCAACGAATCGGACAGAGTTACGGGAGAACTTGCGCCCGGTGGCAGAAATAAGACAGAAGAAAGAATTAATGAGCGCTGCAATGTAATCTCAGCTAATAACAGCGAATACCCTGTTCAAGAATGAAAAGACGACATATACTTCAAAAAAATGTTCAGATGAGTGTGAAATCTTATGGGACTTAACTGCTAGGGTCGTCAGTCCCTAAGCTTACACACTACTTAACCTAAATTATCCTAAGGACAGACACCCATGCCCGAGGGAGGACTCGAACCTCCGCCGGGACCAGCCGCACAGTCCATGACTGCAGCGCCCTAGACCGGTCGGGTAATCACGCGTGGCATACTTAGAAAAGGTCCAGCTGGATAACATCATGGTGAAAAAGCGATATGGAAATTCGATATTGGATTTTAAGACACACCCGGGAGCAGATACAGACTGGACGAAGATACATCTTAGTAGTAATGAACAGTAGACTCTAGTTTAAGAGAAACGTCTGGAAGTTTCATTGTGGGAGGCAGTGACGTACTGAACTACTGAGAGAATATCAAACACATCTAACTTTTCCAAAGTCCGTAGCTACTTCGATAATGAATATCACTGCAGGCAGCTCAGATGAAAAGGAATGGACACCTCTGAAAAGGGCAGTCAGAGAAGTTGGACTGTAAATATAGGTACAAGATAAATCGCTAGTAAAGAAACCATGGGTAACAGGTGAAGGAAGTACGAAAATGTTTAGGGTAAGAATGGAGTACAGCAGTATATGCCACTTAGAAAATAAAGAAATAAGGCGCAGCAAAATGGCACGCCTTAACGTGACGCTTCCGAAATTCTGGGAGGCGTGCTGGTCCCCGACATCAAGCGCACGTCCGATTAACGATGCAGGCATGAGACGATAGAAGAAGATATGGAAGACATAAGGAATTCAGTAATCGTCAGATTTTAAGACGGCTTTAGAATGCTTGGGGTCAAATAAAGCAGAAAGGGTTGGAATTTCTAAAATCACTGGGGGTGGGATGGAGTCATATCATGACAGACGCGAAAAAATCTCATACACATGCTGAGGGACGTTGTTGTTTTATTATATATCGTTGGTTGACTGAAGCTCTAGGTTAATGAATTGAGTCCTGGCAGGCGTCGATTAAATATGCAAGCACTAAAAGCACTCCGTCTTCAGGTCACAAATGGCCCATCGGGACCATCCGACAGCCGTGTCATCCTCAGGTGAGGATGCGGATAGGAAGGGCGTATGGTCAGCACACCGCTCTCCCGGTCGTTATGATGGTTTTCTTTGACCGGAGCCGCTACTATTCGGTCGAGTAGCTCCTCAGTTGGCATCACGAGGCTGAGTGCATCCCGAAAAATGGCAACAGTTCATGGTGGCCCGGATGGTTACCCATCCAAGTGCCGGCCACAACCGACAGCGCTTACTGCGGTGATCTGACGGGAACCGGTGTAGCCACTGCGGCAAGGCCTTTGCCAAATATGTAAGAGTGCCTTCCAAAACAATCGATGTTAAGTCAGACACGACTGACAATTACTTTTATTTGTTCCAATAAATTGATCGTTAAACAAACGCCAAACTGTGTCAACATTAATTTTCTTACAACAAAACCACAGATAAACAAGTGGCAATCTGAGCCAATATTCATCTAACAAAACCTTATCTGACATAGCGGGGTCAGGAGGAAAGATGCTAACAAATGCCAAGTGACTGTCGTAATCGTTATTGAAATTACATTCTAAGATAAAAGAACTGCACACCACGAAGGGATTAACCGAATGGGACAGAAATTCATAGATGTGATGTACATGTAGGAAGAAACAAACAAATGGTTAAAATCGCAGATAATTTGGTTGATTTATTCAAGAGTAAGACCTTCACAAATCGACAAGCTAGTAACGCGGTGGTTCACCTCTGATCCTTGTGCAAGCAGTTATTAGAGTTGTTGGATGCCCTCCTGAGCGGTATCTTGCCACATTGTGTCCAGTTGGCGCGTCAGATGGTCAGAATGCCGAGCTGCTTGGAGGGCCCTGCCCACACGGCTCCAAACATTTCCAATTAGGAAAAGATCTGGCAGCCTTGCTGGCCAAGGCAGGGTTTGGCAATTACGAAGGCAAGCAGTAGAAACCCTCGCCGTGTGGGGGCGGCTGATGTGTAAGCCCAGGATGGCTTGCCATGAAGGGCAAGAAGACAGGGCGTAGAATATCTTCGAAGTACCGCTGTGCTGTAAGATTGCCGCGGATGGCAACCGAAGGGCTCCTGCTATGAAATGATACGGCGCCCCACCAGACCTTCAGACCTGGTTGTCGGGCCGTATGGCGGGCGGCTGTCAGGTTGGTTTCCTACCGCTTGGTTTCCTACCGCCGTCTGTGGCGTCTCCAGATGCAGCGGAGGCCGCCGAAGGTCGTCTTTGAGGTCGGAGATTTCTGCTCGAGTGGTAATTAAAAGGAAACCTCGCATTGCCACGTGTTACATCTCTCACTATCTTTGGAATTGTTTCAAGTCTGGATCACCAGAGTGTCAATCGATGAAACTGCTTCTCACAAAACGCTACTCCCGTGATTCCATCTGGCTAACCACTAACTTACGTCCTACCATCCTCTAAAGAAAAAAGTTATGTCACTCTCTCTGTGTCTGTTTCTTAACCAGTGAGGTGCTCTGCGTCATCAACGTCTGTTGTCTCTTTCTAACTTATACTTCATTTACGTGAGTCAATGGTGGCAGGGTTTACATTATGCAAATATTTATCTTTTGCAGAATCAAAAAATTTGGAAGTGCGTCATGTTTTCAGAGGCCTGGGATTGTGGGTCCCCTAACTGCCTTCAAGATACTTATTTCTAGCTTTCAGTGCTTTCTCGGGAAATGGCCAGCTTTCTATGTTTAGAGTACAATGGCACCTTCTGAAACAGGGCGGTACACCATTTCCAGGTCACAAATGTTTTCGCCACGATTTTGTGACATCGCAAATTGTGTTTCCATACAAAGCCCGACGTTACCTCCCCCGTGGCAGTTCCCTCTCAGAGGTCCGAATCGGTGACTAATCCAGAATGTTTTGTGACTGGCTAGATCGTAATCAAACTTTATTCAGATGCACGCCACATGGCATGTGGATACACATTGCCTCTCTTTAACACAGTGGTTTCCATTGACTTCTGTATCATGATACCGTCGATCATTGCTGCCTCTTCTGCCATTTGGTGGCAATTTCTCATCCAAGGGCAAGAAGGTGCCTCTTTCCTCTAATCCGCCCTCTTTGGGTGGGTCACTGGTACAACGAGGGTGAGCCCGCATCTCGTTGTCGTGCGGTAGCGTTCTCGCTTCCCACGCCCGGGTTCCCGGGTTCGATTCCCGGCGGGGTCAGGGATTTTCTCTGCCTCGTGATGGCTGGGTGTTGTGTGATGTCCTTAGGTTAGTTAGGTTTAAGTAGTTCTAAGTTCTAGGGGACTGATGACCATAGCTGTTAAGTCCCATAGTGCTCAGAGCCATTTTTACAACGAGGGTGAATCCTTACGCCAGAAGTCTTCGGCCGCCATTGCTGACGACTTCTGAATAAAAGTTAAGCTGTGGCTGGGATGAAACGCGGTACACAGGACTTTCTGGTTATTAGTCAAAAACGTCCTTATATCACGGCTACAATAATTATGTGTAGTGGAAGAGTCCTTCAGGTTGTGGATTTGTGGACAATTTTCAGTCGTGCTTATTAATGGCATATTGATTGAAGTTGTTAATAATGTGTTACATTATTGTGTATGGTTCAAATGGCTCTGAGCACTATGGGACTTAACATCTATGGGCATCAGTCCCCTAGAACTTAGAACTACTTAAACCTAACTAACCTAAGGACAACACACAACACCCAGTCATCACGAGGCAGAGAAAATCCCTGACCCAGCCGGAAATCGAACCCGGGAACCCGGGCGTGGGAAGCGAAAACACTACCGCACGACCACGAGCTGCGGACATATTGTGTATGTTTCACGCAAAATAATAACAGGAACTTAGTGCATTACACTTTCTTAATTGCAAGGGATATTGCTCTGCGAGATTTTAGTTTGATACAATTGCATTTTCCTTTTTATAATCTGTTATTTTCTTTTTATTAACGGTCTGTTTATTCTGTTCGGCGGTAGCCGGACTACTCCTTTACAGTAACTTTTTACTATGCTTCTGATTTACTGCTGTTTCGTGGAATGGTTAAACAATGGCAGTGTCTCTCACTATAGCGAGTCCCTGTAGACAGCATTAACTGATTGTGTTTCTCTTTTCCAGGTAAGTGTTCCGCGGCGCCTGCTTTCACGTGCGGCAACACCTGCGCTCGGAGCGTAGCGCATGCAGTGGTAAGGTGAGATGAGTCTGCACGCAAGGCTGGTGAGTGACACAGACAGAGAGAGAGAGAGAGAGAGAGAGAGAGAGATATTGAGATGAGGGCCGCGTTAGAACTGAGCTAGTAGGCGTGGCGCGGAGCCCAAGACAGACACCCTCGCCATGGCGTCGGTGACAGCACGAATACCACCACTGCTGGCGTCTCCCTCAGCAGTGGTACAACGTTAACAGCACGTGGTCGTGCTGTCGTGCAAGTCGCTGGTGTAGACGCGATGTAAACAAACTAGCAAATACGTTATCTGCTTCGACTCCCTGCCTCTGAGGCTAGTCATCCCATGCACCCGGCGTACAAATAACTCCAGACGATCCACACTCCCTATTCCACCCGCAGTGACACGGGGATGAAGTAGTATTCTGCTGGGTACCAGGGTACATGGGAGCTGTACTTGCAGTCACCTGAATGAGATTTTGCGCCGGCCGCGGTGGCCGTGCGGTTCTGGTGCTGCAGTCCGGAACCGCGGGGCTGCTACGGTCGCAGGTTCGAATCCTGCCTCGGGCATGGGTGTGTGTGATGTCCTTAGGTTAGTTAGGTTTAAGTAGTTCTAAGTTCTAGGGGACTTATGACCACAGATGTTGAGTCCCATAGTGCTCAGAGCCATTTGAACCATTTTTTGAATGAGATTTTCACTCTGCAGCGGAGTGTGCACTGATATGAAACTTCTTGGCAGATTAAAACTGTGTGCCCGACCGAGACTCGAACTCGGGACCTTTGCCTTTCGCGGGCAAGTGCTCTACCATCTGAGCTACCGAAGCACGACTCACTACCGGTACTCACAGGAGACGAGATACTGGCAGAAGTAAAGCTGTGAGTACCGGGCGTGTGTCGTGCTTCGGTATCTCAGATGGTAGAGCACTTGTCCGTGAAAGGCAAAGGTCCCGAGTTCGAGTCTCGGTCGGGCACACAGTTTTAATCTGCCAGGAAGTTTCATTGCAGTCACCTGTCTGTTGAGACACAGGATCATGTCAGGTCCTCTGACAGTACTCACAAGTGCCGGTGATTTACAGGTCCCAGTACATCGCCATTTAATAGGAATTTGACAGCAAGACATGAAGGCTTACCGGCTGATCTCTTTAGGATACGATGAAACGAATGTGGTACGTCTTCAGAGAGTCTGTGTAGGATATTTACATCTTTTAACAAGTCATTTCATTGAAACTGATTGTAGGCTCACTGTGATTCTTATGTATTTTGTCGTTCTCAGTGAAAGTGCGGAAGCAAATGGATGAGAATGGAGCAGGATCAATCCGTTTCCCGTTTCATAACTTTTAAGACAATTTTAAATGTTTTAAGTTGATTACTCTCCAATTATTTTACCAAGTGCATTGATGACCTCCATCTTGAACGTGCATACAATCGATCGAGTTTGTGACACACACACACACACACACACACACACAGAGAGAGAGAGAGAGAGAGAGAGAGAGAGAGAGAGAGAGAAATGGGGTAGGCATGGAATAAGGTATACAAAAAGATATACATATTAAGCTGAAAACTCGTGGCGTTACTGCCAGGAGAACCCGTGTTGATTTTCCGGGTGAGACCAGTTGAGCCATGACGACTGTCGCACGGAGCAGGCACCGCTCTGCGACGGCATGAACATCAGCCCTCCCTGCCCCGTGCCGTCGTCTCCAACAGTCATAATGGAGTAACTGGTCTCAAGATGATCTCTCACAGATAGAAACGGACCTTTCCCTTAAAAATTTTAATAGTGGTTTCTGACCGCTGTCACTTGGAAACGAACAGGTTAAATCTGTAGGAAATTCCGTCTTCCTCGTCGAATCTCAACGATGTCTCCACAGAGAATTTGTGAGAGACTGATTCATCAGTTTTCTGCTAGAGAAAGCGAAATTACGAGAGTTGAAGTGGTTTTTGGGTGTCCACAATAATAGTAGCCTGAAACGGTTGAAAGGAAAGGAAGAAGTAAGGGAGTTTATAATTTGTCACGGCGACACGTAGATACCTCGGTGTGACCTGCTACTTCGCGTTTACCGTACTCCTTGGAACTTAACTCATCCGATGAGAGCACCGTATATGAAGTACTAAGTGCTCTCTGGTGCCCGTTTTCCACAACAAAGCGTGCAGTGTATACAGCAGCACACAGAAGCTGATGCAACCAGAAAAGCCATCAGCAAGCGGTGTGCAGAAACCTCAGCCGCGCCTTGCCGTACCCTAGCCGTGGCAACGCTACAGCGCCACGCGACGCAATGTTGACCATCGAGTGATTCTGATTACACTCCAGCGAGGTACTGGCAGCGACCTTGTCCGCAATAAATAAGTAATCGCGGCATTCACCTGGAGAGATTTAGCGAACCCCAGAGGACCTAAATCAGGATGGACGCACGGCAGCTTCTCTCTCCCGAGTGAGAGACCACAAGGTTAACGACGGCTTCTGCTTACGAATGAAAAGTGGGTGAGAAAATGTTTGCTGACATTAATATCAGCATTAAAGAAAGCTATCACGGACTGGATTTACCTTATACAGGGTGTCGCATGAGAACGATCAATATTTGGGGATACGGCAGGAACGATCATCCGATGCAAAACTGTCTAGCACACCTGTCACCAAAAAGGCTTACTTTACGAGTAATGAGAACTTGTTAATTGTCTGTAAAACACATCTCTCCTATTAAACAAGCCTTCCTAGTTGTCAAGGTATGCATTTTAGAGTTCGTGTTTAATGGAAAACTTTTTATTGTTTTCGTCCATACCACCCGCTCCCAAAATATGGAAATCAAAGAGCTTGCAGTAGAAGAGATTTACTTCACAGTATGGAAGGTGAAGAATTGGTCATAGAATTTTTTGTCTTGTAATAACGGCACCTCTCATATCCCTGGATATTGAACATTCCTCTAGGGACACACTGTATATCGTGGCTTCAATCACGGTAGTCCAGTTGCAACGCCCGTTGAATGACTCTTCGCAACTAATTCACAGTTCTAATTACATGTCTCTCCAGTTGCGTGTGTTTTCAGGTTCACAGTCGAGAGAAGAGTACAGTAGCGTGCATATGTACCCTCAGCGGAGACATCTTTCATCTTTTCCTATCACTCTATTGCACCTAATGTTCAGTCACTCCCGACACAAAAATTCGGCCTGTTTCTGTGTTCCTCACTAGTAATTCCGAATCCGAAGTTACATGCCATCGCAAGGCGAAAGTGCAAGCAAATAGAGATTACATGCCGCGTCAGCATTGCAGACACATTCGGTACGTGAAGGTGTTGAGGAACATAAGTGTGTCCCATTGCTCGCTCAGGGGCGCTTCGTGCTGCGCCCCTGTAATCTTGTAGGCCCACACGAGGGCCGTGCCATTGAACTGCTGACCGCCTGCGAGCAATTGCTGAGGTACGGAGGCGCTCTGTCACGCTGGTGCATTCCGCTGCGGTCGCTGAGCGCGCGCCCGTTGCGTAAGCGCGCTTTCCTTGCCTGCAGCGTGGCAACAAAAGTCTCGCGGCCACGTACTGACAGCGGGCGAGCGCGTCGCCACATTACGGGACGATCTCGTTGTATTTAGCAGCGTAGTTGACATTTAGGACTGTGAGATACCGGGGAGCCACCGAAGTAATATGCTAACAAGTTACGCACGGGAATACTTTCGATAACAGTTCAAATGCTTCAAATGGCTCTGAGCACTATGGGACTTAACTTCTGAGGTCATCAGTCCCCTAGAACTTAGAACTATTTAAACCTAACTAACCTAAGGACATCACACACATCCATGCCCGAGGCAGGATTCGAACTTGCGACCGTAGCGGTCGCGCGGTTCCAGACTGTAGCGCCTAGAAGATAACAGTTGTTTGAATAAGAATGTATTACTCACACTAGTAATAAACTTTAATAGTGTCAACTTGTGGTATGTCCTGTTCTCGAAATATAACCCTAGTAGTCTTTGTAAATGGAAAATAACATCTGAAATTAGCCTGAAAAGATAACGCGGGGAATGTGCTCTCCTACTGAATTCAGCTCTCTTTGGGTGACCGTGACAGGGTTCTCTGGGAGAAGATAACGCCGCCCGTCCATCCAGATGCAAGTTAACTGTGGGTTTCCCTTTATAGCTCGAAGCAAATTCTGCGACGGTGCTTTTGAAATAGGACATGAAACTTCCTGGCAGATTAAAACTGTGTGCCGGACCGAGATTCGAACTCGGGACCTTTGCCTTTCGCAGGCAAGTGCTGTACTATCTGAGCTAGCCAAGCACGACTCACGCCCCATCCTCACAGCTTTACGTCTGCCAGTACCTCGTCCCGTACCTTCCAAACTTTACAGAAGCTCTCCTGCGAACCTTGCAGAACTAACACTCCTGAATGAAGGATATTGCGGAGACATGGCTGGGGAATGTTTCCAGAACGAGATTCTGTGAAGTTTGGAAGGGAGGAGACGAGGTACTGGCAGAAGTAAAGCTGTGAGGACGGGGCGTGAGTCGTGCTTGGCTAGCTCAGACGGTAGAACACTTGCACGCGAAAGGCAAAGGTTCCGAGTTCGAGTCTCGGTCCGGCACACAGTTTTAATCTGCCAGGAAGTTTCATATCAGTGCACATTCCGCTGCAGAGTGAAAATCTCATCCTGATACATGACATGTGTGTTGTATTCCCTCAATGCTTGTCAAATCAGAGTTTGTGCTCAATCTCGAATGACTGTCGAATTCTCGCAAGTACTGGCGTACTGCTAACATCCGCAATCAACTTGACACACCTCTGCCGTAATATCCGGGAAATGAAATAAAACTTAGCGGCCGTCTGTATCGTTAGTCATCGTCAAGATAGAGATCAACATGTGTTATTTTTCTTATATGTAGTGAGGATAACACGATCGGCAGTATTTACTGGTGTTATTCATACGCAACCCGTTTCGATGTGATAGTAAATCATCTTCAGGTCCTTGGATTCAGCAGACACATCGTTTGTCATACTGCACAAAATATACTACCAAAGTATCTATAGATACTTCTTTTTTAATGATCATACATTAAAATTTCCAGTTACATACTTGCATGTGACCAGCATAGTATTAAAACCCTAATAAAAAATAAGAGCTATAGGTAGCGTTTACACTCTATCATATTTGTAATTACTGCGATAAAATCAAACATCCTGCAATATAGATTTATTAGCAGACAGGAGCATTACATATACATTGGGTTAATCATTGGGCTCTAGAACCTACTAGACTACATCAGTCTTAGGAGGAGGACTGTATTATTTTTGTGTCAGTCACATGAAACAGTTCAAATGCTGCAGTGATTACTGTATCACTTACACGGGGTGGACCTAGACGTATTGTATAAAAGTAATGTAACATATAGTGAAGATAGTTAAATATTTTAACCGTACGATAAAAAAAACATATCCATTATTTACAATGCAATACGCTACACGTGGGCTATTTATTATTTCCATTCACTTTGTCCAACTAAGCCAAAATGCGATCTGATATACAGGGTGTTTCAAAAATGACCGGTATATTTGCAACGGCAATAAAAACGAAACGAGCAGCGATAGAAATACACCGTTTGTTGCAATATGCTTGGGACAACAGTACATTTTCAGGCAGACAAACTTTCGAAATTACAGTAGTTACAATTTTCAACAACAGATGGCGCTGCGGTCTGGGAAACTCTATAGTACGATATTTTCCACATATCCACCATGCGTAGCAATAATATGGCGTAGTCTCTGAATGAAATTACCCGAAACCTTTGACAACGTGTCTGGCGGAATGGCTTCACATGCAGATGAGATGTACTGCTTCAGCTGTTCAATTGTTTCTGTATTCTGGCAGTACACCTGGTCTTTCAAGTGTCCCCACAGAAAGAAGTCACAGGGGTTCATGTCTGGCGAATAGGGAGGCCAATCCACGCCGCCTCCTGTATGTTTCGGATAGCCCAAATCAATCACACGATCATCGAAATATTCATTCAGGAAATTAAAGACGTCGGCCGTGCGATGTGGCCGGGCACCATCTTGCATAAACCACGAGGTGTTCGCAGTGTCGTCTAAGGCAGTTTGTACCGCCAGAAATTCACGAAGAATGTCCAGATAGCGTGATGCAGTAATCGTTTCGGATCTGAAAAATGGGCCAATGATTCCTTTGGAAGAAACAGCGGCCCAGACCAGTACTTTTTGAGGATGCAGGGACGATGGGACTGCAACATGGGGCTTTTCTACTTTTTGAGGATGCAGGGACGATGGGACTGCAACATGGGGCTTTTCGGTTCCCCATATGCGCCAGTTCTGTTTATTGACGAAGCCGTCCAGGTAAAAATAAGCTTCGTCAGTAAACCAAATGCTGCCCACATGAATATCGCCGTCATCAATCCTGTGCACTATATCGTTAGCGAATGTCTCTCGTGCAGCAATGGTAGCGGCGCTAAGGGGTTGCCACGTTTGAATTTTGTATGGTAGGGGTGTAAACTCTGGCGCATGAGACGATACGTGGACGTTGGCGTCATTTGGACCGCAGCTGCAACACGGCGAACGGAAACCCAAGGCCGCTGTTGGATCACCTGCTGCAGTAGTTGCGCGTTGCCCTCTGTGGTTGCCGTACGCGGTCGCCCTACCTTTCCAGCACGTTCATCCGTCACGTTCCCAGTCCGTTGAAATTTTTCAAACAGATCCTTTATTGTATCGCTTTTCGGTCCTTTGGTTACATTAAATCTCCGTTGAAAACTTCGTCTTGTTGCAACAACACTGTGTTCTAGGCGGTGGAATTCCAACACCAGAAAAATCCTCTGTTCTAAGGAATAAACCATGTTGTCTACAGCACACTTGCACGTTGTGAACAGCACACGCTTACAGCAGAAAGACGACGTACAGAATGGCGCACCCACAGACTGCGTTGTCTTCTATATCTTTCACATCACTTGCAGCGCCATCTATTGTTGAAAATTGTAACTACTGTAATTTCGAAGGTTTGTCTGCCTGAAAATGTACTGTTGTCCCAAGCATATTGCAACAAACGGTGTATTTCTATCGCTGGTCGTTTAGTTTTTATTGCCGTTTCAAATATACCCGTCATTTTTGAAACACCCTGTAAGAGTCATATACCGAGGTGTACCGTGACAGAGCGACGCTCAAGTAATCAGGCAACTCAGAGAAAATTGTGTACCTGCCAACTGTAACACAATGCAGATCCATGTAACTAAATAGTATACTCATTATGAGCATTAGCCGCAGAAGGCAGAATCCAAGTTTCGAATAACGCCCAGAGACAAAGTTCCAACACGCCAGGAAGCTAAAATGCGTCGGACATTCGGCCGCAGAGTGGAGGATCCAGTCTGACAAACCTCACATCGATTTGACGCTGTCTGCAATCCCCTGTCGCTTATCCTCTTGAATTCAGCGTTAATTGCTGCATCCTGCGTTATAGCGATCTGCCTTATCTGCTCTTATCTAAAATTGTCTCTGCGATTCTTAGCTTCTGTCATCCGTTCGACTATATCTTTCAGAAAAAATTCGTGTTGTAAATAAGTAGCCAAATATTCTTTTTCTCATATTCGTTACATTCATTATTGGCCGTGTTTTCAAAGTGCCTCCTGGCATAACTTCTGCGTTAGTTACGCGATCTCGTAAATCGTTTCCTGTAACATTAAATTTGAGTAGTTTCTAATCGTTTCATTGCTGGTCGCTATACAGAGCTATACTCTGAATATAGCCCACCATTTACTCTTCTGGATTAAATTTTTGGATATTACCACCGTTTCTTTTTACTAAAAGACCTTTTGCGTAGCGCAATCCTAGCGACTATTTCTTCCTTTCATCATCCTTTTCCGCTATACAGGCACATTATTCATAGAAAACATTCGTCCTCTCAGGTCAGAAATAGAAAAGGGTAACACGATATTAGTAAACTACAGGAGGATCGCAAGACCCGAGAATTACAACGGGACTTCGGAACGTAAGTAACTTTTATTGAACGCTGCAATAACCTTCTAGGTGACAGATACAAGGCACTACTTTTCTACGCAGTTACAAACAACGGTCTGAATATCCTGCCAGTTCTTAAGTTCCTCGACGACAGCAATCGGCTCTTTGGTCACAGAAGTATTCGAGCACTGCTGTGCGAACATTTCGATAGTCAGAAAATCTAAGACTGCTGCGACTAGTTCCTCGACCGCACGGAGTTGCCAGCTGCGATCGATGCCGCCGGCTTTCCTTCCCAATGAGCATCAGCCCCCGTCTATGCGGCCGTGCTCAAATTGTTGCCACCATTCACTACGGCCGGACGCGATGTTGCATTTCGTCCATGTACCTCACACACTCACACGGTGAATCTGTGAGCAGTTTCGGCGTTTCAGACACAAGAATCTAACTGTTCCGTGGTCCTCAACTTCGGAGTACGTTTACAGTTTCCGCGGCATTTCACTTCCAACCTGTGGTGCACCTGTCATCCGTACAACAGCAGAACTGTGTGTCCAGGAAATCCAGAACATGCACTCTCTTCTGACCTCTCGTTATGCAATGGTCTTAGCGTCTGGAACTACACGAGTAACTTATTTTCTGAGGGTACGTAGTTTGAGTTATTGCAGGTGTGATACCCAGATAGTATTAGGACAGCAAGTTGGTTGAAGTGAGTAGCAACAAAATGCAAAGTGCAGAGTGGAATATTTACCGCAGGACTGAGTTAGACGCCAGTGATGGCGGCGTAAGTATTGCGGTTACGAACTCGCCAGTACCTAGTGAGATGGTTTAGATTCCGCTTGTGAAATAATCTGGGCGGAGTTGAGCATCAAAAGTTGGTCAAACATGGTAATAGGATGCTTTGATAGAGCGCCTGCGCCAGGCGCTGTAGTGACAAGTCAGTTAAGAGAGAATTTGCAGAACATTGTGAATAAATTTCATCACGCTGTTCTAAGAGGGGGAGACTTTAATTTGCCAAGCATAAAATGGGAGAGTATTGGCATGAAAGGTGATACCGGCGACAAGTGTCGTTTGACATAATTTGAATGTTTTGCTCGTAAATTACTAGGAGGATACAGTCAGAAAATGAACAAAGCAACGGTAATCTTATATCGCCCAGCAACAAACACACCTGAACATTTCGAATCACTTTACGTGATCATAATACTGTAATAGTATCAATGACTAAAAGTGTTACAAAGAATGTGAAGAAAAGCAGGAAAACATTTTGGTTAGTAAGATTGGCAGTTAACAAATCGCAGAGTATCTAAGTTGACAACATCAACTATTCAGTTCTGAGTACGAAGAAGTGGAGCACAGATTGATAAAATTCAAAATCAGCGTTCAATACGCCTTAGACAAGTATGTTCCGAGCAATGTTTTAATGGTTGGAAAAGGCCCACTGTTGTTAAATGCTACGGTGACAGAGACAACTACCTGACAGATTTAAGAGAAGTTAAACCAGCACAAGTAATCTATTTATTTATTAATCCATCATATACAGGGTGAACCAGAATTCCACCGAGAAACTATCAGAGTCGGTAATATGGCCGGAAAAAGGAAAAAAAGTCTAGTAAACTTGTGAACTAAAATGCACAGTTTAAGAGCTATGAGCACTTTCTCAACTTCGCCAGTGTGAAATAAACCTCGTCTGCTTAACAGGTGTTCGTAACTCTGAAACTTTACATTTTAGAGCACAAATTTACTAGACATTTTTTCTGTGTTCTGGGGTCCATAGTACTTCCTCCCAAAGTATGGAACGCAGAAAGCTTGCAGGAGAACATGTGTGTTTCACAGTGTAGGAGAAGTAGTACTCATAACTCTTACGGAATGCATTTTAGACGACATGTTTACTACAACGTTTTTGTTTTTACCTATCCTACCGTATCTGTAAGTTTGTCAGTCGATTCCAGGCTCGCCCTATATATAAGCGGAATGTGGGGGAGAATCGTTCCTGTTGATCATTAATGACTTCGCAATCTTCTTGATAGCGATGCACAGAATCTAGTATTATCCAATTAGGTCTTGGAAAAAGATCACCGTTGCGGCAAGACATGCAGCTAGCTCTCACTGTAGAGGAACGTCCAGTTCTGCATTTCACGGAGCGTTAAATGTTAGCGAGTCAGTTATGAATGCACGTATTTCTCAGTAATAGTATTCAGGATACTAATGCAGATCCCATGCACTTATGAAATATTGATCTGAGATCCGTACAAGTGTTTTCCATACTGTTCCCTTCTTACGGAAACCGCAAACGAAGAGGGTCTGCCATTTGCTCTATTTCTAGAACTTACAGGGGAAGCTACGACGTTGGGGTCACATATTTACTTCAAACTTTGTACACCTTTAGTAGGCCATTAATAATGTGCAAATGGTAAGCTGCACTTTCCTGGAAATTCCGAGAAAATCGCAAGAGTAGTTTGACGCATCTATCATGTGGCTTATGTATTTCTGCCGGACGTTAGAGTTCACGTTGGTCAAATCATTAGGGCTCGAGCTTCGTAAGATGAACCTCTGTGCGGCGATGGTTCGGCTCCCGCTCAATTTTTAATATACACACATCAAAACAAGTTTTGCGTCACCCTGGTTCCCAGAACTCCTGAAGATAGACGCTGACTGTGGATATTGTATCACAGACACAGTCCATTTGGCTGTTCGGAGATGTCATTAAACACGCCCAAAATCTAAACAACCATGCATAAGCAGCGCCTATTAGACGGAGGGGGTCGGACAGCCGATCAGTTCCAGTCATTCCACCAGGAAAGAGGTAAACGCCTCGTGTTGTCTGTAGTTCAACCATGCCTAGACGGTCAATACCGCTGTTCGATCGCGTCCACATTGTTAGTTTGTGACAGGAAGATCACCGTTGCGGCAAGACATGCAGCTAGCTCTCACTGTAGAGGAACGTCCAGGGAAGTCTCCAGGCGTCTCGGAGTGAACCAAAGCGATGTTGTTCGCACATGAAGGAGATACAGGAACTGTCGATAACATGGGTCACTCAGGACGCCCAAGGGCTACTACTGCAGTGGATGACCGCTACTTACGGATTATGGCTCGGAGGAACCCTGACAGCAACGCCTCCATGTTGAATGATGCTTTTCGTGCAGCCACAGGACGTCGTATTGCGATTCAAACTGTGCGCAGTATGCTGCATGATGCGCAGCTGCACTCTCGACGTGCATGGCGAGGTCCACCTTTGTACCCACGACACCATGCAGCGCGGTACAGATGGGCCCAACAACATGCCGAATGGACCGCTCAGGATTGGCATCACGTTCTCTTCACCGATGAGTGTCGCATATGCCTTCAACCAGACAATTGTCGGTGACGCGTTTGGTGGCAACCCGGTCAGGCTGAACACCTTAGACACACTGTTCATCGAGTCCAGCAACGTCGAGGTTACCTGCTGTTTTGGTATGGCATTATGTGGAGCTGTCGTACGACCCTGGTGGTCATGGAAGGCGTCGTAACGGCTGTACGATATGTGAATGCCATACTCCGACCGATAGGGCAACCATATCGGCAGCATATTGGCGAGGCATTCGTCTTCGTGGACGAGATTTGCGACTACGTGGTGCACATCTTGTGAATGACGTCCTTCAGGACAATGACATCGCTCGACTAGAGTGGCCAGCATGTTCTCCAGACATGAACACTATCGAAGATGCCTGGGATGGATTGAAAAGGGCTGTTCATGGACGACGTGACCCACCAACCACTCTGAGGGATCTACGCCGAATCGCCGTTGAGGAGTGGGACAATCTGGACCAACAGTGCCTTGCAGAACTTGTGGATAGTATGCCACGACGAATACAGGGAAGCATCAATGCAAGAGGACGTGCTACTGGGTATTAGAGGAACCGGTGTCTACAGCAGTCTGGACCACCGTCTCTGAAGCTCTCGCTGTATGGTGGTACAACATGCAACGTGTGGTTTTCATGAGCAATAAAAAGGGCGGAAATGATGATTATGTTGATATCTGTTCCAATTTTCTGTACAGGTTCCGGAACTTTTGGAACCGAGATGTTGATGTGTGGATATTATCAGAATAAAAAAAAATTCAGAATGTCAGTGAGGTGTGTTTTACCTTAGAAGCTCTGACCATTCCCTGTAAATACGGGAAAAGTGCATTCATTCTATGTAGAGATGCATTTTTAGTTTGTGTTTTGCATGTCTGTATGACACATAACATCCTGCGGCGTGTGATGTCGAGAGCACATCCGACGAGTAATTGTACATTATATTGTGGTCAGGGGCACTGTGACTTACTGTGTTACAGAATAACGTCATTCGCACCATTATTTATCGAGGTTAGACTTGGACTTTCGAAGCCTGTCCCTCGTCCTTTAAAATTTAATTAAAAATAGTAAATAGACTAATAACATATGAAATTGACTGCAACTTCGTGAAAATGCAAGTAGTTGTTTTGTATTACCTGTCAAATGTCATGTACATTAAATAATGTGACAAGTGATGAAAATATAATGTTTAAGAAAATAAGTGTTAGCAAGATTCGGACCGTCATCTCATCCACAACCATCTTACGAAGCGCGACCGCTAACCGCTTGGTCACAATAAATTCTAACATTTCGCGTCTTCGCACAGATACGTCAGTAACATACCACACATACTAAATTTCTCTTACGATTTTCTCTGAATTGCCAGAGTAGTGCACATTGCTAGTTGCACATTATGTTGCTTTAATGGTCCACTAAAGGCGTACGAAGTAAATCCGCGATCCCAACGTCGTGGCCTCCCCCCTCCCCTTGTTGGTCTATACGGTCATGCGGCGTAACTTAAAAACGTAGCAGCATTTATTAACATTTTGCATCGATATCGTACCTGCAAGGAAATCGAGCTTAAACAAGGTGCCGACGAATGGTGACGGGCTTGTTTGATTGGAAAAATAGTGACATATGGCGAAAAGTCGTAACTGGAAGACGTTAAATGAGACACCATAAGAATTGGCAGTCATTCTTCCCACGCCGCCTATCCGTGAATTGAACAGAGCGAAGCATTATTTTTTGGCGGAGCACTTCATAATAAATACTGGAATCCGGCTGACGATAACGGAGCAGTGAAGGCGAGTGGTACGGCCGCAGGGAGAGAGGAGACACGGCGCTTTCCCACGCCGTGTCCTGTGGCTGCTGGCCTCTGTAAGGAAAGCAGCGCCAGCTCGCCATCGCCACTTGCTGTTGTCGCAGCCGCAGGCAGCGCCTGCCGTTCCGCGCCGCTGCCCTCGCCTCGCCTCGTCGCTGGCCGGCCAGCCATTCGGGCCCCGTCCTCTGTCCCGTGTCCTCCCCCGCCTCCTCGGCGCTGCCAGCGCACTCCGCCACGCTGGTCGCGCCGGCCGTCCGGCAGCCAGTGTTGTCTGCCCCGACTCTGACTTTCTGGATAACAGGACAGCGAATGGCACTGCAAGGGCGACTGCTTAAGGAGAGTTCAAGTACAGATCTACAGATCTGCTACTTGCTGATTACGTCATTCAGTTACAAGGCATGCCAGCCAGACCACTTTCAGTTCGGTCCGACTCGACACTTCAGTGATGCCAGCACTGTGGCGAGTGCCCTCTGTGATAAGAAGAACAGTGAGGTATTCGACGATGAACTTTAAGAGGGTGCCATGTGACGTCCGCCCAGACCAAACCACGAGAACAATAGCGATCAAAATTAAGGAGAAAAATGGTGAAATGCGGGCCTGGAAACCGTAAGTACGTGCGATTGAGTCCTGGTCGCCTTTTACCTCGTTAAACCGTAGATCTGTCCCCATGATTACCCGGGCAGTTCACGGACACGCAGGTCACCAAAGTGGTGTCCAGTTGAAAGACTTACCCCAGGCCGCTGAGCCACAGGGAATTACTATTACTATTAGTTTGCATTTGAGTAGTTTGAACACCCCGACAACTGAGCACCCCTTCATACTAGACTATCTGGAGGAGTGTGGTTTTTATATAATAAGAAACAGTGCTGAAAAAAGGAATGCTGGGGAAAGAAATAGGAATGTGAGGAGTGCACTGCCCAGAAAAATAGTCTGTCAGCATTACTCAAAAATCAAATCTGTGTGAAATCTTATGGGACTTAACTGCTAAGGTTATCAGTCCCTAGGCTTACACACTACTTAACCTAAGTTATCCTAAGGACAAACACACACACCCATACCCGAGGGAGGACTCGAACCTCCTCCGGGACCAGCCGCACAGTCCGTGACTGCAGCGCCTTAGACCGCTCGGCTAATCTCGCGCGGCAGTCAGCATTACTGATGAAGTTGTTACTGCGACGTATTTGTACACGACGGTTTCTCACACTGAACTGTATCCTTAGGGCCGGCCGCGGTGGCCGAGCGGTTCTAGGCGCTCAGTCCGGAACCGCGCGACTCCCACGGTCTCATGTTCGAATCCTGCCTCGGGCATGGATGTGTGAGATGTCCTTATGTTAGTTAGGATTAAGTAGTTCTAAGTTCTAGGGGACTGATGACCACAGAAGCTAAGTCCCATAGTGCTCAGAGCCATTTGAACCATTTCGTATCCTTAGGCTGTGACATGCTTGAGTTTAGCTTCTCTGACCGCAGACATGGATTGCGCTATTCCTCCGGCAGTGGAGTTCCTACGTTGACTCACGGAAAACAAAGAGCTGACGTCTTTCAGCAATGCAAGTAGTGAACAAGTCACGAGTGATGTCAAATCGGTCCTCATTTACAGTGATGACCAACAGAAAACTTATGGAAGCGTACGCATCTGAAGTACCATTCTCGTTCTTTTTGTGTCACTTCTCGTACACGATGTTTTCCAGCGAACTGCACGAAAACGTTTTCAGTAAACTGATCGCCTACTGCCTCTGAGTTGATCCATTTGGATGCAACACTTAACAGCCTGTGCACACACCTCGGGACGAAAACCAGTGGGGGATAAATACTCTATCGCACACAGTTTTCAGTTACGGCAGCAACCGTATATCTCGTTTGCCAATGTACTGAACCTGGCCCTGGGAATGTGTGCAGGAAACCCTCGTACCGCTAAATGCGTACAGCAATGCTCCCGGAGAGACCCGTTCTTCGGGAAAACCCCGGCTCCTGATTGGCAGTATTGCTGCGGATGTGAAAGCTACAGTACAGTAAAAGTGTGCACATAGCTCTCATTAGCAAGACCTCCTCGCCATTAAGTCGATCCATTAGTGAAAACCGTATCAAAATCCGTGCTGTAATTACTGAGATTAGCCTTCACACAGAGACAGGGAAACAGAGCGGGGGAATATAAGTATAGAAACCTACATTGACGTAAGGTGGCTTGACGAGACCTCACTATGGGTGGAGCAGTTGTGAAATGCTGTGTTAACATTACTGTGTCCAGTTGTAAGATTTCACTTACAGAAAGTGTAAGCTTATTTGTCCGTCGCTGACATAGAAGACCGAAAACCTTCTTTCCATCCCGTCTGGGGAAGCTGTGCAGTGACTAGAGTACATGTAAAGCTTACGGGGACAGGGTAACTACTAGCTACAATGAGGTCTGTAATTCGATTGTAATACTGGCATTTTAATTTGATATTCCCCACAACTGACAAAATTTTCAAAAAAAAGTATGAATTTCTTTGTCCACCCACACACTCCTGAGAATGACACATTATTAATTTGCAATTACGCGCCCCTATTACCGGCAGCTATATTCATAAATATTCGGCACATCGCAAGGATAACTTGTAGATCGAGAATATTAGGTAAGTTGTTGCAAGTCGTTAGGCGTTGGTGAAAATCTCGCTTCTGAGCACACAAAGAGCTCTAACCGCAGAACTCTGCACCGAGCACGCGTCGGTGCAGTGCCGCGATACAGACCGTATATGTCCCTTCGAAGACGATGGCCAAGACGCCGTCTTCAAGTCCGTACCGCTCGATGGCTGAAGGCGAAGTCCACTGTCCCCACAGTTCTCCCGTCTCCCACGCGGACGAAAACGGGGCGGAAGAATACTCAGTTTCGGCCAATGTCGAACGCTCTATCATCGCCGAAATCCCTCCAACGGCATTTCTGAGATCAACCCAATGATCGAGTAGGTCATATCGCCCCTAGGCAAACGAAATTCCCGTCTTGGCCACGTGTTGCCCAGCACAGGTGGCTCCGGGTGCCGGGCTACCCCCAACAGCGCCGTATTGTCCCGCGTTTCCGGTGACCGCTACCTGCCGCCCACGCCACGGCGGCCCGGCGAGCTACGGCCAGCTGCAGACTTTATATTCCACAATTCTCAGCTTCCGACACTTTTCACCAACGCTTTAAGTTAGTATTTAATCATGCAGACATGCAGGGAATACTGTTCGAGAGTGCGTCATATTTATCATAATTCAGTAGAGTCATGATCTGATGCCCTTGCCAGTCTCTTTATTATTAATACTAATGTTGGTAAGCTAACGTGTAAGTGCCCATGTCCTGGCACCTTACAAAAGTACAAGTACAGTGCAGTTACTCTAAACATGCAAATAAAATAAGTTGATAACGTAAGCAGTCTCTCCACGTCGCAACAGTTATTTATTATTAACAAATAGTTATTGGAAGTGGCTGTTTCTAATATTATTAAATACAGGCCGGCCGGTGTGGCTGAGCGGTTCTAGGAAACGCGCGACCGCTACGGTCGCAGGTTCGAATCCTGCCTCGGGCATGGGTGTATGTGATGTCCTTAGGTTAGTTAGGTTTAAGTAGTTCTAAGTTCTAGGGGACTGATGACCTCAGATGTTAAGTCCCATACTGCTCAGAGCCATTTGAACCATTTTTTTGTTAAATACAGTCGTTGTCGTTCCGTTACGACATTCAAAACAATTACAATAACTCTGATTTTACTCTACAGGTAGAAGTCTTTGCCTAATAGAAGACTGCGATAGACGAGTAGACAACGGTATGTAATCAGTCAGTAAACAGACAGTCACACACAGCTTGATACAGGCGCAGTATGTGACCGGGGTGGGCGTTGTCCAGACCAGAGACCTGACGCTCGGCGCCCGGCAGCTGCTGCTGCTGCGCCCAGGAGAGCCGAGTCCCGCCTACTGAGCGCCACCGGCCGCACTGTGCCAGACAGCGACCCCGCCTCCGCACAAAAGCGGCCACCGACCCTCACCGACAGCTTCCACTGGGAGCTCCCCGTCAACCCTACGGCAAAACCGCCCTCCTCTCTTGTCCGGTCCTGTCTTCACGTCCACTGCTCCCTGTGCTACATCGCTGCCCCTGAATTGGCTTTTTACAGCTGTTACTACCACACTGTTGGGTCGTCAGCCACGTGGGCAAGCGCCGTGGCGCAGTGGTAGGACGATGGATACTCAGTCCAGGGGTCTGCTATTCGTATGTCGATTTTTTTCGTGGTTTGGTTAAGGTAAATGCCGAATGGCTCCTTCCTTTCCCCTCCCTAGTCGTAGTGTGCACTCAATCTCAAAAACTCTCCCATCGTAATGGGCGTTAAGCCCTAATCTTCTTTCCTTACTGTAGGTGGTCCGTCAGAAGAGGAGGCTAAGAACTCATACCCCCCCCCCTCTCCCCCCCCCCCCCTCATCGTTGCTTTTCGACAACAGTTGCCTCGGTGTCAACACAGTTTTGAACGCCTCCCGTTTCCTTGGGTTGTCACTGTCATGGATAAGACGGATTACACACGAGTTCTGCTCAGGCTCACCTGTCACCCACACTAAGGTAGACGCACCCATACTTCACGCGGGAAAGCTAACGTACACGCGGAAGGCTAGTGTCGACTTCACAACTAACACTGGCATGACTCTTTCAGGGAGCAGAGCAAGTGGAGTCTGGCATGCTCGACGCTTCTTGATTCTTACAGAGGAGTCATATAAATACACACGTATTGTAAAAAGCCAACCGAGTTGGCAAGCCGTTTGCTTGCCATAATCTCCATCTGCTGGACAAACCGAGAGACATATTGCTCCCTACTAAGTCAGATACGTAAACGATATGAACTCGTAAATAGTCCCGGGTGTTGAACATTAGCAATAAATTACAGCAGTTATGAATACTGAATCGCACTTTGATCAGAGGTAGATTGGTTTGGCCAAGTCCGCAAGAAACAAGTGAGGCGGGAGTGACTATCGTCTCAATAGGTCTTTCTCGAAAGTACACAACCACCGATGGGCTTGCAGTGATTAGCTCGAGTGTGCCAGCAAGATGTGTGACAACCGCATTGAAACGTGGGACTTAGGGAAGGCAGGAAAAAGTGTGGACGGGGCCTTACTCAGGTACCGTTGGTTGCTCAGTAAACACGTACACTTTATTTAAGGAAATAATTTTTTAAGAACAATCATTTTTAAAAAAAATTGACTCTTACACAAGCTACACTGACGGCTGAAGGCCTTATTAAGAAGAATTCAAATTATTTGTCGGCTGAAGGCCACAAGCAATAGGAATAATTTAAACAAAATATTATTTTTTAAACAATTGACACAATCAGACCAAATAAAGAAGGGAGTCATCGACAGACAGTGCTCCAAGGATCGACCTGGGAAAATACCTCAAACGTAAGTAAGGTGAGATAGGCATCCCGGTGTTATACTCACTTGACAGGATGGCACCTCAAACTAGTCACACTTATTCCCGGGTTCGATTCCCGGCGGGGTCAGGGATTTTCTCTGCCTCGTGATGACTGGGTGTTATGTGATGTCCTTAGGTTAGTTAGGTTTAAGTAGTTCTAAGTTCTAGGGGACTGATGACCATAGATGTTAAGTCCCATAATGCTCAGAGCCATTTGAACTAGTCACACTTAAACGCAAGACCAACACACTCGCAATACCTACCAAACGTCCGATGCCCAGTACACGATAGAATAACCCATGCCAGGCAGAGGGGCAAACTACACTCGTGACATTTAAAACGACAAACATTATACAAGAGAACATGTTCAAACGCAAGAATAATCCGAGGTAATGAGAACAAGTTTTCTCCACGAATCCAGTACGCAGAGAGCGTTAAAATGACTGCTCATTCAAAATCACACTAGATACACACGCATCCGCGTAAACAATTCCACAAACAAGTCAAACAATACTATAACCAGTCACTGCGGAGCAACAAGGACGAATTACAAGTCGACCCAAAAACAGAGAACCCAGAAGCCGTCGGAAGACCAGTACACGGCGTCCGTTGAGACGACCGACCGAACGATCGGTTGCTCTCGATCAAGTCGGGCAAGGCAAAGGTCCCAGTATGAATCGCCAACTAACAGCTAATTACCATGATGTCACTTCGACGGACACACACACACACACACACACACACACACCAGTGAAGGTTGCATTACTCGAATATAACGATCCATTCAACCTAAACTCGCTGAATCCGGACCTCGGCGTGGCCGTGAACTCTCGCGACCACATGCTTCCATCGGGCAGTGCATGTATCGCCGGCTGTCCCGGCGAGTACTGGCGCTGTGCGGACCTGACTGCTGCTCCGTCCCAACTCAACTCAACACCGACACACGACGACCCGGAAATACTAGAGGTCGCTCCAAAGATAGTAGCACAGTACTCGCTACCGATAAACGCCGCTGCTGCCACTCAGTGACAGACTAAGCGAGCAAACGCAGTGGCGTCAGTGAACGGACTAAGAAGACGAGAGGCGACAATCCGAACACACGACGCCAACCTGCCGACGGCTCTGTGAGGAATGAGCCCTCCAGTCCCGGCCAGCTGTTAAGCTACGCACCGACAAAACGCGTAAGTGCTCTCCTTACCGGTTGCCCCCGCACTGCAAGGTACTTTCAGCACAGTTGAGGAGTCGAAGCGCCGAGTGCTGCCTGCCTCCTACACCAGAGCCCCCTGCCGGCAGCTGTAACAGTCGTCTGTCGCCCTGTGATCGGCTGTTCCTCAGAAACACAGCTGCAGTCCCCGAAGTCAGGACATCCGCTTCTACACGTATCTTAAGACCCGAGCGTCTGCTTCCCCGTGCCTTTGTCCAGTGTGTCCCGAAAACATTCGTTCTTTCCTCTTTGCTCTACAGCAAACCCGTGCAGAAGAATAAATGTTTTAGAAGTAATCTACTGTTCTCCAGACGCAAAGAGTTATGAGCTGCCTGAAGAAACATCTGTATAGAAATCATGTTGTTAATGAGTTGTTACCTGAAAACGGCGTAGAATGTGTAGCTCCCCGTCAATAATACCACATGGGGGAGAGCGCAATGACTGGTTTAATGATGCAGCTTTCCATCTTAATGGACCTGCGAAAGCAAAGAATTCAAACATTTGGGCTACGGAAAATACCCATCAGTTGCAAGAGCGCCCTCGGCGTGCCCTAAAAGTAGGCGTCAGGTATGCAACGATACGTAGGCGAATCTTCTCCACGTTCTTTCATAGTACACTGAGCAACGAGCATTTCTCCTGGCAGCTCGTTCCATTCTATCGGCGTATTTTTATTTAGGAACCAGTAGCCTGTAAAACAAAAAAAAAGTAGTTTTTTAAGTGTACTTGCATGACGAGGACTAAATAGTTACATGTTCATTAACGGTAACATTAATCACGTATGCATAGGCTGTACGCTGACTCGTTCTACATCATTTCCATGTAAGAAGCACTCAAATGATCTGCAGAACATTTAACGCTGCAGCGCAGGTGGTTTTAAAAAAGACGTCTCGGTACTGTATATTAGTGCCAGCGGACTTTTTCTCGTGGAGATACGTTAAGGATGACAGAATTCACCGTCACGCTTTTCCGCAAAATTGCAGAAACAAACTGAACGGTGTGTTGTCGCAGTTCAAGAAAGGTTACAGCGTGAGTTTAACAAAATGTAACGTCGTACTAAGTTATAACTTGAACTGTATAAAGGAGGTATCTTCTATCAATTACTATAATTGAGCGACTAGTCGCGTCACTTTTTGAACAACCTCCAAGAGCCGCCCTCGCCTCTCAGTTTGTCGCGGCGCGGCACGGCACTGGCCAGGACGTGTGTTGTTGTGGCAGCACAGGAATCAGGGTGAAGGCGGCCGAGGGGGCGCGGCGTCTCGCGGCCGCAGTCGCAGGAGTGTCGTATAGTGTGGTGTGTTGTCGTGCGCCTGCAGCGCGAGGGCGGAAACACAGAGACTGCTGCCAAGACCCGGAAATGAATCTCGTGCTTGAAGCATACGGCACGTGACGAATCAATTGCAGTGCAGAAATACCAGCCACTAGGCACTTTCAAGAAAGCGAGTGGCTCATATGCTCAAGTTTTTCGCTGCCTGTAACCGTCGCGATTATTTTAATGAGTTTTGCATATGATTAACTTAAAACTCATTATCAGATTTATGGAAATTCGTTATTTGAGTTTCGTCGCTTTATGGAAACTAGTGTGATTATTCAACAAGGACACATATCTCCAAGAAATCGTTAAGCAGTGTTTGCTGTCGATTAATATCGTCAGACGTCTGCCTGCCATTAGGTACGAAGCCGAAGTTACCTGCAAATTTACTTACAATGAAAGGAAAAAAATGAACAAGACTGATCCCTAAGGGTCTCCTGTTACTGACGGTTTACTAATGATCAGCGTTGCTTTACGTGGATCCTGGATAAAGGCGAAAAGAACACTTGACTAGAGACACTGCTTATCAAGAGAGGACTCAAGTACTGAAAAATTGAACCCAGTACACCGGCAAAAGTCTTAAAACAATAAATTTAGCCGGCCGGAATGGCCGAGCGGTTCTAGACGGTACAGTCTGGAACCGCGCGAACGCTACGGTCGCAGGTTCGAATCCTACCTCGGGCATGGATGTGTGTGATGTCCTTAGGTTAGTTAGGTTTAAATACAACTTTGAACATGGCTGACGTTTGCAGCAACCGTATAGACAAATTTGAAAAAATATGTAAAAATCAGCCAACCGGTTGCGTAGGTTTTCTATATACCTTGACCAGGTTTCGTCACCTCTAAGGGTGACTTCATCAGAAGGTAACGTAATTACATGAAGAACATATCGTCAAAGATGTACAGTGATTTAAGAGCTGAGTTGCTCAAGTCATACATTAAAATATAAAACATTATGTTCTTCAAAAGGTCAAACATTAAAACATAAGTTACACCGGTGTGGTGTGAGGAGAGTGAGTCATGGACTGTGCGGCTGGTCCCGGCGGAGGTTCGAGTCCTCCCTCGGGCATGGGTGTGTGTGTTTGTCCTTAGGATAATTTAGGTTAAGTAGGGTGTAAGCCTAGGAACTGATGACATTAGCAGTCAAGTCCCATAAGATTTCACACAAATTTTTTGAACTGATGAATGGTGCAGCCTGTGGCAGTTGACCCTGAACGTCAGTAAATGTAACATATTGCGCATACTTAGGAAAAGAAATCCGCAGCTGTACAAGTACACTGCTGATGACAAACCGCTGGAAACAGTGGCTACCGTAAAATATATAGGAATAATTCTACATAGCGACATTAAGTGGAATGACAACATAAAACAAATAGGAGGACAAGCAGATGCCAGACTGAGATACGTTGGAAAAACCTTAAGGAAATGTAAGTCATCCAGGAAAGAAGAGGCTTACAAGGCGCTTATTCGACCACGTCTCGAGTACTGTTTGTGTGGAACTGGGAAGGGGTATCAGTTAACTGTAACAGAAGTACCCTCCACAACACACCGTCAGTTGGCTTGCTGAGCACTGATGTAGACACAGATGTAGTGTATTGGATTTCTATTTCGGTTCGTTCTCGATTTAGAGTCCGCCACTACAGGAAGCGGACCCCCCGATTCGGTTATCGCTTATGCTTAATTATTTGAGATGGCTGCAGATGATGTACGAAAGCAGACACGTGGTGTATTTACGAGGGGGCTTCAAAAAGTAAGTTACACGTTGTTATGGCGGGCCAAATAAGTTTCAGTGAATGTTGCACTACACTTTAAAGTGACATGCATAGAGGTGCGTGACACTGTTTTTCGTCTTAGTCACCAAGGGTGCATAAACAACGGTCGGAACTTTCTAGCACTCGTTCCATTCCTCGAAGTCAGAGATCGGCTCCTCGGTTACGGAGCCATGCGAGAACCGTTGTGCGGACGTCCTCGTCCCTGGAGAATCCCTTCCCCCAGATACGAGGGGATGGAAATCGCGAGGTGGAAGATCTGAACTTCGCAAACAGCGTTACCAACGTGTGTGCAGCCTTCACGAAACTTTTGACACGACGTCACTACGGAAGGGCGCAACATTTCATTGGGCGCATATACCGATACAAGAATGTTACCGTCCGAGGTCACTTCAGCTGTGGAGTACGGTTCCAGTTGCCGCCCCATTCCACTCACACACTCTGATGCACCTCTTACCCAGACTACAGGCCAATCGTGTTAGCAGAAAACCCGGAACGTTAAGTCTCTTCTGACAATGCGGCACTCTTGTTGCGCAGCAATCTGAACTTGGGACGACATCAGTAACTTACTTACGTTAGTGAAGTTCCTACGTAATTTACATGAGAGTTTTGTCAGTAGTAAGCTGACTGAAATTGCGCTAATGAACACCTTGTACATATGCACTGGGTTGCGTGGTCGGTGTTTGTCTCATTAAAATCAATCGTGTACTGCCTCGTCGTCAAAAATGGCTCTGTGCACTATGGGACTCAACTACTGAGGTCATTAGTCCCCTAGAACTTAGAACTAGTTAAACCTAACTAACCTAAGGACATCACAAACATCCATGCCCGAGGCAGGATTCGAACCTGCGACCGTAGCGGTCTTGCGGTTCCAGACTGTAGCGCCTTTAACCGCACGGCCACTTCGGCCGGCGCCTCGTCGTCTTAAAAATACTTACACCGACGTTTCGGCCGTGTTGCAGCGGCTTTTCTCGGTATAAGGTGTCTGTGCCGTAAGGAAGGCCGCTACAGCACTTGCTGTGTAAAGTGTTTTATAAGATGACGCGGCAGTACAGCCAGAACGACTGACCGCCTTGCTTTACAAACAGACGTCGGGCTGGTATCCGGATGCCGGCGTGACGGCTTGGCTGACGGCAAGAATGCTTCAAAATGGGGTAACGCCCCCCAGAACTAACAGCAGAGAACGAAAGATAAATAAGTAAGTAAAATGAAACCAATGATACCCTGGAACGTCTCTTTCCATAAAGACTGCGACGGTCGTTCTCTAATAACGACCCACAGATTCTCTTCAGACACTATAGTCACTGTCGCCTAACTGTCAACTATTTTTGGTGAACTACCAGTCAACCTTTCTTTTAGATGTACTGTTGTACTATGTAGTCTCCACTGCGTTCTGTGGCCTTACGCCACCGTCGTGTAAGAGCACTCATTTTACCTATTGGTAAAAGCTGAAAGTGATCAACTCACGTTTCTTCACCGGTAACGATTCTCCACAGAAAGGCAGCTCCATTTGTCTCAAACTGCTCCTACAGGTCACGTGAAATGGTTTCTGTTCGAAAGTTAGTGGTCTGTTGTGAACATTCCTGGAACCCCTCTTGAGCACACGTCTTCGAATACCAATGAGTCTCGATCACTGGACACCTGCAAACACTCACCGATAGATGTGGAGCCAATTGTCGAGTTGCGATGCACCGGTCTGCGTGAATAACGGCATCCGCGCGATTCACAACGGTGGGAGCAGTAGTAAGACGTCCAGACAGACGCAATGGAGGTCTGTATCTGCACTTCCCGACACTTTTAACTCTCCTCGCCCACCGCACAGTAGTATTCCTAGCAGCTGCGTCGTTCTCGTACGCTGCACACAAGCGTTTATGGCTGGTCATCGCGGTTTCTTTTTCCGAAACCAGAAACCCAATTACTGCACGTTCCTTGTAATGAGTGTCTTACGTAGACCCCATTTCGCTGATGTAGTACGGCAGTGCCCCATGTTGGAATTGTCCCAAACTTCGTAAGGTGCAGAAGAAACGTCAAATTTGATCCACATAAAATGACTTTCCCCTAGTTATACTTATGGCTATGAAAATCTTGCAATATTTACTGAACAAACGTCGTAGTTCATCAGCTACGGACCCACCAGTAAAATTCTCTGTACAACTAATGGGGAAGATGCTGAATAACGATCAACACACTGACTGAACGCGACTAAAGTGATACGCCAGCGTATTTCCATGAGAGAGATTATATATATGGTGTATCACTTTAGTGGCGTTCGGTCAGTGTGTTGATCATCATTCAGCATCTTCCCCACTAGTCGTCCAGGACATGAACTATGACGTTTCTTCAATAAATATTGCAAGCTTTTTACAATTATTAATATAAATGAGGAAATTATATATATTTCAGTACAGAAAAGCAACCATTACTTCATAATTGTGAAGAAAGTTCTGAATAAATGACATCTATTGGATGTGTCTGACGTTACTATAGTTTTTAAGGTGAAAATCGCAACACGGTATGCCCAGAGGACAAGCATGCGCAGTTTGTCGCCATTTTCTTTGTAACTGTGAGGGAGCCGGATCATTAGCATCAGGGACATGGAAGGTGTATCCAGATACAACAGAAATTTGGCTGTAGTGTAATAAGTGCAGAGCTGGTGGTGACGAAATGGTCTTAGGACGACAGTGTACCAAGAGCACTGGGCACAGCTTCTTCGACAAGGATTGCACTTCGAGCAGTTATCAAGGGCTGCTCGACTGGCTCCGAGTAAAAGACGGACAGCAGGTGAATCCGGGGCCGAGGTCGCGGGCTTAGTGTATTCGTGCTCGCAGAGGTGACTCGTTACACTGACCTGGGTGTAACGTCACCATCTAATCGAATAAAAGTTTAGATATTTAACAGAGGGAAGAATGAAGGAGGGAAGATTAACGTTTAAAGTCCCGTCGACGTAGAGGTCATTAGAGACGAAGCAGAAACTCGGATTGTTGAAGGAAGGATGGGGAAGGAAATAGGACGTGCTCTTTCAAAGAACCGTCCCGGAACTTGCATGGAGTGACTTATGCAAATCATGGAAAAGATAAATCTGGATAGTCGGACGCAGATCTGAGCAGTCGTCCTCCCGAATGCGTGCGCGCTGTGCTGACCACCGCACCACTTCGCTCAGCGTTTAATACTTGCTGTGTGTGAATTCCTCCACAAAGTTTGCTACATATTGGACTGCAGCTTCGCTTTCCGTTTCCGTCAGCGTGTTTGTTGAATGGCGTCCATTAAAGTTCGTAATGAGAGAGTGTCCATTAGCAGTTGCACGGTTTTCACTGAACTACTGTGCGACAGTGGCCGCGTGTTATCCTCGAACTTAAGAGTAAGGCCACTATCCTACCTGCAACATGAATAACTGGAGCAGAGTGGCCGTATACTGTATGTCACAATATTAGGGGCAGAGACGATAAAGGGATGTCGGGCAACATGGCAGCTCTGTCGGTGCCGGAGAAAAGGAGGAGTACACGAAGTTTTCTGGCGGTGAGCGTGAGAGCGCCGGCTGTTTTGGCAGGTTTCCGCCGCCTTGGCGGCCACGGCGGAATCCCGAGTGGTGACGTCAGCGGTGTCGGCCGGCCCTGCAGCCCGGTGCTCCCGTTCCGCCGCCAGCACCGCACGCCGGCACGCTCCGCCGCCCGCAGACCTGTTCCCCGGCACGGCAGGTGGCTGCGGCGGCTGGCACAGTCTGCAAGGCGCGTCTCAAGACACTGGCCGCGTGTTCCACGCTGGGCGCCAGCGCTGCCCCCTAGCAGGCAGAGCTCAGAACCCAGCCAGCGCACGACGTTCTCGTCCCAGGGTCCGGTTCTGGGGGAGGGGATGACGGCCACAGAACATTGGTTTCTCCGCTTCCTATCTTCCGTCCACATGTAACTTGCCGTCAAGCCCACTTTTAACAGATGCCACCGTCGCCTAGGAATAATCTTCATCTTCTTCTGCCCCTACATTAATGTTCAGGATCTTTTATAAATTAGTTATACAAGCCATAATTAAAATATTTGTTACAGCACAGATTGCTGTGTATCTTAAAGTTTTATCTACAAATGTTCATTTTGGCTACCTTTTGTAACACGACATATGTCCCATCTCTAATCTGTTTCCTGTCACATCCCATGAACCACGTCTCGATGTATGCTGGCAACTGCTTGTGCTATCCGTTGTCGCAGCTCGTCTACGTTTCCCGGAATCAGAGGAACAAACACGCTGTCTTTAATGTAGCCCCATACACAGAAGTACGTTGGCGTCAAATCAGACGATCGTAGTGGCCAGAATATAGTTCCACCACGTCGAATCCAAGCGACGGAGATACGCGACAGTTTCACGATGATAATGTGATGGCGCGCCATCTTGTTGGAAAATAATTATGCTGTTGTAACTGAGGCGTCAGATAATGTTCAAGCATGTCCGGATAAGGTGTGCCGGTCACAACTGACTCGGGAAAAAAGGACCGTAAATTTTTTTACAGCTTACAGCGCAACGAACCATTTACCATACGCGAGTCCCGAGCATGTTCGATTAGGTGACGTGGTTTCTCCTCGCCCCATTTCCGAACATTATGCAGATTCATTTCACCGCAGGTATGGAAACTGGCTTCATCACTAAACACACTTTCATTAAGAAAATTATCTTAAGTTTGTATTTTGTAAAAACTCCTGCACTATATTCGTATCGCTTTCTTTTGTCATTTTCTTTTAAAGCTGGCAACAGTAACGGCTTCCCGGAGCAAAAAAACGGTGTTAAGTATTTCATATAAATTAATCGCCGAATGTAAAATTGTAAAATGCTACCATGTGTAATCTTACGTTAAAAGTTTAACACGACGAAGTTGAAAACCGTGTACACGTCTCGAGGCAGCTTAGCTCAAGACACGCGAATTACCAACACCTTATTGAGTCACTATTTCAGAATGAAATCGCTTTGAGATTCCTCACAGACTTTACACGTAATTTCAAACCTTTTCGAAATTTTTTGTCGCTGACATCCTTCCCCATAAAACAATAAAAGAAAAAAGTTTATCGCTTAATACATTTTCGCAGTTCGAGCAGAAAAAGTGCAGCATCACGCGTGATGTTTTAATTTATTACTTCTTTACTATGAACTCAATTCGGAACACAGTTTGCACACATTCGCCACGTAAATCACTGAATGTACCTCCAAAAATTAGATGGTTGTACGACACGTAAGGGCCAGTCAAATGAAAACGAGACACATGAAAAAAATTTTGTAAGCTCTTTATTATTTCAGAAGTAATTGCCATAACTGTTCATGCATTTATCTCACTGTGAGACGAGGCGGTCAATGGCATCGCTGAAAAATGTTTGCCGTAGCCTACGGAAACATGAGTGTACACAGCCGTGCGCCTCTTCGTCCGAAGCAAATCGATGGCCACGAATGTCTTTCTTGAGGACGCCAAAAATACGGAAATCGCGTGGGGAGAGAACGGGACTGTGTGGAGGATGTGTGAGGGCTTCCCAGCGAAACGTGCTGACGGGCATTATCCTGCAACAAAATGATGCTGTCCGTGAACATTCCTCGGTGTCTGGACTTGATGGCGCCCTTCAAAAAATTGTTCAAATGGCTCTGAGCACTATGCGACTCAACTTCTGAGGTCATCAATCCCCTAGAACTACTTAAACCTAACTAACCTAAGGACATCACACACATCCATGCCCGAGGCAGGATTCGAACCTGCGACCGTAGCGGTCTCGCGGTTCCAGACTGTAGCGCCTAGAATCGCTCGGCCACCCCGGCCGGCGGCGCGCTTCAATTTCAGCAAAGTGTCCACGTACCGCTGTTCGTTAAATGTTGCGCTACGTTCCATAAAGTCAGTGAAGAGCGGGCCCTTGCAGTCAAAGAAAAAGTTCGTCATGACTTTCTCGGAAATGGCGGGCCTGTTGTTTCGACTACGCTACAGAAGTTTCGCTGCGAAGCCCTTACACATCCTTCGATCTCTCCCCATGCGATTTCCATATTTCTGCAGCCCTGAAGAAATAATACAGAATTCTTTCGAAACAATAAACAGCTAACGTATTTCTTCCATCGGTCCCGTTTTCATTTGAATGGCTCTCATAGTTCAGGAAATGTGACGCCATAAAAATTTAGATGTGTGCAAAATTGCCTTAATAGATACTAAATTCTAACGTAATCACATGTCTGAACTGTGTTATATATATTTGCTGAAGATCCAAAAAAAAAAAAAACTGGTACGTCTACTTAATATCACGTAGGGACGCTGCGAGCAAACTGAAGTGCCGCAACACGACGTGACATGGACTCGAATAACGTATGAAGTATTGCTGGACGAACTGACACCATGAATCCTGTACAGCTGTCGATAAATCCGTAAGAGTACTAGGAGGTGGAGATCGCTTCTGGACAGCACGTTGCAAGGAGTTACAGATAAGCTAAATAATGTTAATGTCTGTGGCGTTTTCTGGCCAGCGGATGTGTTTAAACTCACAATAGTGTTCCTGGACCCACCCTTTAGCAATTCTGGATGTGTGGGGTGTCACATCGTCCTTCTAGAATTTCCCAAGTCCGTCGGAGGGCACAATGGACATGAATGGATGCAGGTGATCAGACAGGATGCTTTCGTACGTGTCATCTGTCAGAGTCGTATCTAGGCGTATCAGGGGTCCCATATCACTGCAACTGCACACGACCCACGCTATTACAGAGCCTCCACCAGCGTGAACAGTCCTCTCCTGACATGCGGGGTCCATGGAATCATGAGGTTGTCTCCACACCCGTACACGTCCATCCGCTCGATACAATATGAAACGAGACTACTCCGACCAGGCAACATGTTTCCAGTCATCAACAGTCCAATGTTCGTGTTGACGGGGCCCATGCGAGGCACAAAGCTTTGTGTCGTGCAGTCACCAAGGGTACACGAGTGGGCCTTAGACTCCGAAACCCCATATCTATGATGTTTCGTTAAATGGCTCGCACGCTCACACTTGTTAATGGCCCAGCGTTCAAATCTGCAGCAATTTGCGGAACGGTTGCATTTCTGTCACGTTGCACGATTCTCTTTAGTTGTCGTTGGTCCCGTTCTTGCAGCATCTTTTTCCGGCCGCAACGACGTCGGAGATTTGATGTTTTAACGGATTCCTGATATTAACGCTACACTCGCGCAATGGTCGTACGGGAAAATCGGATTTCATCGCTACCTCGGAGATGCTCTGTCCCATCGTTCGAGCGCCAGACTATAACACCACGTTCAAACTCACTTAAATCTTGGTAACCTGCTATTGTAGTCCAGTAACCGATCGAACAACTGCGCCAGACATTTGTTGTATTATATAGGCGTTGCCGACCCTAGCGCCATATGCTGCCTGTTTACGTATCTCCGTTTTTTTGAAAACGCATGCCTATACAAGTTTCTTTGTTGCTTCAGTGTGTATTATATATTATATGGAGGTTCGATTTTTTGAAGAGTCCGTGCGTGGGGTGCTTATTGGTCTTTTCTAAGACAACAGTTTACTCACCACCAGGTACTTCTCTAACGTAGTTAGACACGATCAAGGATAGGGCTCTTTGTAAGAGACGCTGTCAGTATCACACGCCTGTAGAGGAAATTTAAGCGGTGCACGTCGATGAATAATACCGTCCGTTAACTGTGTAACTGCAAATGGGCTTGTCGGACAGCCGTGAGAGCAGCTCTCAGCACGTGGTCAGTAGGGCCGACAAATGAAAAAAGAATTACCACTTTGTGCTCTGGCTGTTAGTCCGCTCCTCGAGATAACCACTTAGATGTCTCGGAGACGCCGCGCAGATTACAATTGAAGCGAGATTACAAACGCCAGAGGCGTGACGGCAATTTCGCCAACTCCGTCTCCCTGCAGTAAGGCAAGGCAATCATCTTAAACGGGGCATTTCCGCTGGCGGCTGTGCGCCCCAGTCGCTGCCGATGCATCTGTCTGAATAGCCCGGAGCAGCCGCCGGGAGACGGGCAGTTGAAGCGCTCCGTGCACGACTCCACACGGATATTCCGCGGTTTACTGCCCATGTGTATCCTGCCCTGAAGCGCTATATGCCAACTTCTTTCTTACCGTCGGCCTTCAGTTTCAGACGTAAGATAAGGGATGTGTGTCGCGAATTGTAGCTCTAGATACGTGTGCTTCCACAGGGCTTTCGGTTGAACATTATATGCGGAATATGACGTTCTGGAAACAGTAAGTCTGTATTTACAGTCCTATACGACCAACTGCCTTAAAGTGTTTGGCGGAGGGTACATTTGTAAAACTTTCGTTCCCCATCTTTCTGTTCCATTTACGGATGTTAATGCAAAAAATCACAATTCTGACACTTCTACAACCTTAAAAATTTCTCTAATTTGCTGTTTTGGTCTTCCCATGAAAAGAATATTGGAAGACGTTACAAATATCTTGTACTCGAACTCAGGGAATTACAATTTCAGAAACAGCGCAGTCTATGCAGTTGCATCCACGGTGGTTTCTTTGGAATTTTTGTCACGGCTGTCACGATGAATGAAGAGAACAGCGATGGAATGCACATCTCTTTGTAGGACTTTCTCAGTCTCTGTCGTTAATGCAACTTGTTAGGGGGCCCACATGTCCAGAGATTGGTTCAAATGGCTCTGAGCACTATGCGACTTAACTTCTGAGGTCATCAGTCGCCTAGAACTTAGAACTAATTAAACCTAACTAACCTAAGGACGTCCGCAGCTCGTCGTCTCGCGGTAGCGTTCTCGCTTCCCGAGCACGGGGTCCCGGGTTCGATCCCCCGCGGCATCAGGGATTTTTCCTGCCTCGAGATGACTGGGTGTTGTTGTGTCGTCTTCATCATCATCATTCGTCCCCATTACCGTCGGAGGAAGGCAATGGCAAACCACCTCCACTAGGACCTTGCCTAGTAAGGCGGCGCGGGTCTCCCTCGTCGCTCCCCTATGCTCTGTAAAGAAGTATGGGACTCATCATCATCATCAGCCTAAGGACATCACACACATCCGTGACCGAGGCAGGATTCGAACCTGCGACCGCAGCGCCCAGAACCGCACGGCTCGTCCAGAGAACATGGTCATCTGGAGTTTTTGTAATACACTCCCAATAAGTGTATGCCTTCCCGAAATACTGGTTCATTCCATCGACCGAAGACATCTCGATATCGCATTGTTGTGAATCTTTCCAGTGATGGATGGGCACTGATTTGCACTAACTGTTTTGGCGTGTGCTAGTCTGTGTAGAAGACAACAGCAATTCGTAACAAGCTGCCTATCCCAAAAGTACGCTTCTTTAGCGGAGCGTTAGGAGCTAATGATTTCAGTCTTTATCAAATAAAATACATAGCACCCGTAACTAAATGTAGAGCACCAGCGCCTAAGCAGGTATATGCCAGAGGGTATATGCAACAGCGCTTTGTACCGTTCTCTGAACGACAACTGAGTAAGTTTTTGTAACTGATATTGAACCTGAACAAAAAAGAAATACGAGGTGTGGCTAGAAAAAAACAGGACTAGTACTGGTGAAACAATAAAACGAATGCAATAAGGCTGAAAGTCGCGTGGCCTGTCACGTGACTCTCGCTCCGCCTACTGCTCGAGTTTCATCTGCCTCCTGCACTCAGTCTGCTCGTGGCGTCTGTTTTAAGTAGTTGACGTTTTGTCTGTGCGTCGGAAAATGTTGAGTGTACAGAAAGAACAGCGTGTTAACATCAAATTTTGTTTCAAACTAGGAAAATCTGCAAGTGAAACGTTTGTAATGTTACAACAAGTGTACGGCGATGATTGTTTATCGCGAACACAAGTGTTTGAGTGGTTTAAACGATTTAAAGATGGCCGCGAAGACACCAGTGATGACACTCGCACTGGCAGACCATTGTCAGCAAAAACTGATGCAAACATTGAAAAAATCGGTAAACTTGTTCGACAAGATCGCCGTTTAACAATCAGAGCAGTGTCTGAGTTAACAGGAGTTGACAAGGAAAGTGTTAGGCAGATTCTTCATGAAAGTTTCAACATGAACAAAGTGTGTTCAAAAATGGTTCCAAAGTGTCTCACAATTGAACAGAAGGAACGCCGAAGAATGATATGTTCTGACATCCTGGAAAACATTGAAAGTGATCCCACCTTCTTACAAAATGTTATTACTTGCGATGAAGCGTGGTGTTTTACTTACGATCCCGAAACTAAACGCCAATCGATGCATTGGAAAACTCCTGGTTCTCCACGACAAAAAAAAGCACGAATGTCAAAATCGAAATTCAAGGCAATGATGTTTTTTTACATCAAAGGGATTGTGCACATTGATTGGGTACCAGAGGGACAAACAGTGAATCAGCATTACTACATTAGCGTCCTGGCTACCCTACGTGAGCGAGTACGGAGAAAACGGAACGATTTGTGGAGAAAAAAGTCATGGATCCTTCACCAAGACAATGCCCCAGCTCACAGTGCGTTGTCAGTGAAGACGTTTTTGGCAAAACACAACATTCCCATCTTAGATCATCCACCCTACTCACCTGATTTGGCCCCCTGTGACTTTTTTCTTTTCCCTAAAGTCAAGTCAGCTTTGAAAGGAACTAGATTTGAGACTGTTGAAGCAGTAAAAGAAAAAGTGACGGAAGTAATGTATGGACTTACCGAAAATGATCTGCAGCATTGCTATGAACAGTGGAAAATTCGTATGGAGCGGTGTAGAGACCGAGGAGGAGAGTACATTGAAGGAGATAACATGAAATTGTAAATAAATGTTTTTTTCCAGCATCAGTCCGGTTTTTTTCTAGCCGCACCTCGTACAGTTTGACATGGCTCTACGAACTGTCGCAAGGATGATATGCACCCATGTTCTACATTTATTTTAAATTTTATCCTTATTACTGAAGCATTGTGGATTCAAATTTAGTTTAAAGGGATTATGGAAGAGTCAGCTAGCACGCAAATAGTTCGCTGTGCCCCGGGTAGACCTAATGAACTATACATCCTGACAAGATTTTCTTTTCACATTATGCACTCGGTAATCTAAACACTCGGGCGTTTTTTAAGCACCGGGTCTTGCTATCGACAAATATGTCTTGTATAACATCTTCACAGACACCAAATCCACAACATGAGCTATCTTAGGGATAAAGCTATTACCAAAATTCAGAGCAGTCATAGAATGAAAACGAATTCGTGAAAAATATTAGTGACACATTGTAGCCAAGGTCATAAACATAACTTGCGTACTAAACACTTAGGTGGGTATGTGCAGATTTAAGAGGTTGCATACAAACGTCATTGCACCAGGCCTACTTAGCTGATCTCAACATGAATTCTGACTTCATTTCATTGAAGTATACTTCTCATATATTACGAATTGCTGAGCGTATTTACCTTGTTAAATTCGTCGCAAACTGTGTGGTGTAAGTCATGTGATGCACCGTTACTAGAATTTAAGTAATGGAACGTTTTATAGATTTTTCATCCGTTTCTTTGAGGTTTCAGTGGATTACAATGTGTGTGTACCATAACCTCTGATGGAAAGTCTTCAACAATCAAGTTGTGATTTTGACGTCAGTTCTAATATATTAACAATGGTTTTCATTAACTTCTTTCCATTATATGACCGATCATGCTGTTAATAATAGGTTTGTCTTGAAAAAAGGCAAAGTGTTGACAAATGAAATATTGTGCAGCTATGTGGTTTTCGTGAAGGTATAATGCAATTTAAACTGTATTCGAATGAAATTCTTTTTTCAGTGCCACTCTTTTTACCGTCCGTAAATATGAAACACGCTTCTTGTCATCTTGGAGTTTTTTTTTAGCTTCCGGTAATTTATACGACACAGTAATTACGGGTTTAACAGAAATATTTTATTAAAACTGTAAGGGATAATGTTCATTAGAGATACAGAAAAATATTATTGCAAAAACCAGAAGCAAACTGCTCATAGTCTGTTAAGAAAGTTGCTAATGAGTTGTGAAACTGTCAGTAGGTGTCTCCCTCTGTTACGGGAAAACACTACTGTGTGTACGGAACTTTCAAAATGGTTCAAATGGCTCTGAGCACTATGGGACTTAACATCTGTGGTCATCAGTCCACTAGAACTTAGAACTACTTAAACCTGACTAACCTAAGGACATCACACACATCCATGCCCGAGGCAGGATTCGAACCTGCCACCGTAGCGGTCACGCGGTTCCAAACTGAAGCGCGTAGAACCGCACGGCCACAACGGCCGGCTGTACGGAACTGATATCGCTCCAAACTTGTTATGGGGAATTGCAGCATGATTAATGGACTTAACTTTCTGTACAGAAAATAACTATTGGTTTCAAATGTAAGTAAATACGATTATCATTAACTGTTGAATAGGGTGCAAGCAGTACGTAGATAATATACTAACAGGAAAATATGTGTGTCACAGTAGTTTATGGTCAGAATTCAGAAACACAGAGTGGTCACATGCAATAATCCCTTCAGAATTATTCTGTACCATTTATCACGAATTTGTTTAGTCTCCAAGAGAGTATCACGGAAACACCAACAGAGTCTGTGACATAAATATAACCGAGTTAGCATACCCTCTTTTCATCTTGCACGTTTTAAACCTTCAAACTATTAGGATCATGGTAATGCCGCACATTCACATTTGTCAATGAAATGGGAAGTTAAAAAATAAAAAATAGTGCACCACATATCACACACGCCATATAAGGGAGAGATTATCCACCTGATCGAAAAATACGCCTACTATTTAAACTGCACTTCACTGATGTCGAAGAGTATGCAGCACTGCTTTCAGAATATTCCAGTTGGTGGTGAACTGCTCTAGATAGATATTTCTCGTCCCTTAAGCATTCTCGGAACGAACTGCTGCCGTAAGGAAAATTGTTGTGCGTGCACTGGAAGTCGATAGCGCTACGTGCCTAACCATGTTGCAAGAGCGCTGTGTGTAAGCTGGCGACGTTTCTTCTCGCTAGCTCTTCCACCGTAGCCGCCACGGAAGTAACACTGTAAAGGTCGCGAAAATAGTTACGCTTCTCAGTAAGGAAATTTGAGTAGGGCAGCCGTCTTACTTTTTTGCTGAATAATACTGTTTTCTTTTCATAAGTCTATCAAAATATTTCTTCTAGGCAGAAAAATTATGGAACGGTCCGTTAAAATTGCCGTAACACAAGAAGTTTTAATTTATTAAACTACAGCTATTTAGGTAAATAGCTATCCAGTAACTCAATCAACAGCGTCTTCCACATTTCGTCGGTGATTTGTACGGCAGTCCAGAAATTTGGAAAACCGCCTGTGCTGGTGTGTGTGTGTGTGTCTAAAAGTAAAGAATTGTTTCTAAACTTTAAAACGCATCGACATTATAGAATTACGCATGAATGTACACAACTTCCTTCACCTTTTGTTAATTTGAATAACGCGTTTTACTTCAAAATTAATTTTCATAGCATGTCGTTATTGTTCACATGCTGACACAGTTTCCAAGCTAGATTTCATTTATATGAGACCGAAAACACGCGTTAACTGCCACAGCTTGATTCATCCAACACGGGAGATTGCACAGTGAGTGACGAGTTCTGTCCTGTTCTAATCGCTTGCTGAGTGAGCGAAAAATTTTATCTTACTCTGATGATCTCTACATTTTCCGAAGGGGATTTCTTGGGAAATGTCATCCTTCTTCCAAATATTCCGCCTTAAGTTATCCCAGCATTTTTGTTGCACTTTCGTAAGCGGCTACGCCGACCTTTCGGGGTCCTTGCAATTCGTCTCTGAATGTGTTAAATGTCTGCCTGCTGCATTTTAACTTACTACGGAGTCCACTCGCTGGGCCAGTGTTCTAGAATTGGTCACACCAACATCTAGAGTCGAACAGTATTCCAGAAAAATTGCACTTTACAAGAAGACTTTTTTAGTTTCGCTTCCTACTATTTTCGATTCTTAGTATTAATTGTAACAAAAACATGTGATATGCGCCACATGCTCTATTATCCTTCGGTTATCAACTGTTGAACTGTTCTGTTTGTTATATACTGTGTACCGTCATATACTGTGGAGTTTTCCAAAGACACCAGCCTGTCGACTGTTTTGAAGCTACCCTCTGTATTTCCGTATCTCCTTCTAGCCTTTTCGTTACTACAGCACTTAACATCCCCCATGAGCTGGTAGGCATGTTCTAGTCTTCATCTTCCTGTACAGTTTTCTCTCCCACTTCTCTTTTCAGTATCAAGTCCTACCGGATGTTCTTGGATGTTACCCGTAGAGCAGTTTCAGATACAGCCTATTTCCTTAGCTTCATTCACAAATTTTGATAGGTAAGCTCAGTTTTGTTCCACCCAATACATTCTTTACTAGAGTGGACGTAGAAGTGATCAAGAGGGGTTGTATAAAGGAAAAATAAATACTTTTATATCCTGATATACACATATAATTCATGTGTACTAATTTCAGCATTGTGGCTGGCCGACATGACAGGATAGGAAAGCCCAACACGATGAAAACCACAGAGTCAGGTATAAAGCCATTATACGAAAGTCCGACATAAAATAATGGTAAAACCACACAGTCTAGCGTAAACTTGTATAAGTTATCCTTTATATCCGATTTTATATAATGGTTTTTGTTTGACTGTGTGGTTTTATCACTATTTTATGTCGCACTTCTGTGTAACGGCCTTATACCTGAATGTGGTTTTAATCAAATTGGGCTTTTCTATCTTGCCAGACGTCCTAAGTTGTTATTTAAGTGTGTCTATGATGCTGCTTGTTCATGTTCTGAAAATTTGTTTTTGTATTACTAGCTACGTTAAGGTGTTCGAAATTCGTTTCGTCGACTAGGCGAATATGGCGCTGGCATGATGAATTATAGACGACCCCTTGCTTCCGTTAGAAACTGTTACTCAAATATCTTCTTGTAAAGGTTTTTGCTTTTATTTGAAATGTATATTCTGTAATGCTTGTTAACGCATGCGCGGTCAACCACTTTATGGAGAACTATAACAGACTGTAAGAAGTGAAAACACATTTGTAAAATATCATGCCCTAGACGGCGCAGTTTCGATAAGTGTCCCCTGTCGTGGTCTTCCTAATGTCGTTTACCCTTCAGTGTTTCAGATGGGTAAACGAAGTACTGCTTTGTACCAAAGATGTATTTAACTACAGTAAACATTCATGTTATTGCATAACTTATTGGTACGAGTATTTACCAACTGTCATCAGTTATCTTTGTACTGTGGCACTGTTTTGCAAAGTATAAAGTGCTTACTGTTTTGTTTCTGTTTCTAAGGATGATTTAATAATAAGCTTAGGCCCAAAACTAGTCATTAAGGAATAAAGGAAATTAATATTGCTACTTTGACGGTCTCTGTAATGTATTGCATAATTTGATATAATTTGTGGACTCCTTTTTCTGACTCATGCAGCCATTCTCTTGCGGCCCACTTGATGTGAAGCATCCCCTGAAATTTTTTCAGATCTGCCTGTAGGTTTGCGAGGCTGTGGGTAGAAGTCACATAGCATCCCGTAGGCCTCGGAGATTTTCAGATGGGGTAGGTTTCGAGAGGCCGTTTACTTGCTGCATTTGTAGCAACAGTCACATCTTCACAGGGATAATGTCATGCCAGTAAACAGAAGACAGAATTAATGGAAAATAGTTGTGTTACGCTACTGTGTTTAACAGGCAGTGTAAGCTACCAGTAGACAAAAAGAAGAGCGGGAAAGAAGCTGGTTACGTCTGATTCTTGTATCACTAGTAGGAAACACATAGCTGAAATGGACTGCAAGTCTAGGAAACCCAGTGTCGGACAGACTTATATAGCTAAAATGTTGGTACCACTGCTCTCGATCCTTGGAAACTTGGTGTATGCCAAGATGAGACCCCATTCACTCGAGGTACACTAAACCTGGACAACTACGTAATGTACGATGATAAAGAGGGTTTTACTTATTTCTGTCCCGCGGGACGTTTTTTCGCCACACGAAGCGTACAAAAAAGCCAACCTTAATCCAAATGTGAGGCGTGAAAGACCTTCCGTAATGGTGCATATGATTATATGATGGTTTTTGTCAGTTCCACAGTTTTAACTGCATCGATAAGAAATGAAAGAGAGCTCTTTAAGATCTGTGAAGCTTCTTTAAGGGGCCAAGTGCAGTGTTTTCCTGTCATTTGGTCTGTAATGCAAAAAAAGTACGAAGTGACAAAAGTTCCAGAACTGTTTACTAAAAGCAAGTAGCGAGATGGTTAATTTATAATACGTAATCTGAGGAACTACTGTAGACACTCTGACTCGGTTTCACTAATAGAAAGAGTTATTCACAAGAAAGATTCGCATATATAATTCCTGAATATTTCGCGCAAATTGGCTGAACTACAATCACAAATAAGAAACAACCTACAGACAACGGAGCACACAAGAAGTATGAACCACGACGGTGATATGTATACCAGAAAAGGCGAGCAGTGTATGTTTTTCAGCTCAGAATACTGGAGATGCCTGCTTAACCTCGGTAGCTACCGGTAAACGTCGAAGTTCCGCCATCAACTCTTCGATGAGCTAGGTAGTTGTCCTAAAAAAGAGGGTTTCGCACATTAACCAAACGGTACACAGTGTCACAATAACCATCGGAGTGATTCCTTTCAAAGGGACACGGCTGGTATTTCCATTTGCATGATTACTCTAAATATTTATGTAAGTATGTGGTTGAAGCTTCATAGACCCACTTCGAGAGTCTCTATCTACAGTTGCACTCTCGAATAACACGTGAGGAAAATCAACACCGAAATATCTCCTTGCGAGCTCTGATTTCTCTCATTTTATTGCTGTGATCATTTCTCTCAGTGTAGACGGGAGCCGTCAAATATTTTGGCAATCGGACTAGAGAACTGGTGACTGAAAATTCACCTCGACAAGAAGCTTATCATATTCGAGACAGTACACGACCTGTCTCTTTCGCGATAGTACAAAATGAGCTTCCCTTCTTTGAATCTTTGAACCTTTCAGTGTTCTCCTTAAATCCTGCCTGGTAAGGATCCTGTGCAGCGTTACCCCAGAACAGGACGGGCAAGTGTAGTGTAGACGATCTCTCTGGTAGAATTGCTAGCGTCCTGTCAATAAAACATAGCCTTTTCTTTCATCATCTCTACAACGTGTATTATGTGATGGGCGAAATTTAAGTTGTTTGTAATTGTAATCCCTGGTTATTTAGTTGAATCGACAGTCTTTAAATTTGTGTGATCAAAACTTTTTTTTTTTGTTCTCATTCTATTGTTCAGGGTTAACTGGCACTTTTCGCACCGTACAGATACACTTCCCCAATTCCAGTTTATGCTGTGTCCTTAATGAGCTCGTTGTCTAGTACACGTTAAACCCTGACGATTCTTCATTTACAATGAAGCCGGAACACGCGCTGACGATCCGATGTTATGGTATTTAGGCAATCCGTTTGAGCAGGCATATTAGCAGGCCGACTGCAAGAAACGAGTCTAGCTCGGGCCGGGCCTGCCCGTGGCACCCTTTCCGTAAGGCCGAGGGCAGCCGCCGGCCTTGGTGAAACCCGAGCTGACGATGGAGGCGACCAGTGCGGCCGAAACTGTAGCCGCGCGTCCTACCGGCCGTGGCCACATCGCGCACTCAAAGCCTCATCAGGCGCGCGCGCGCACCGGTCGTAGCCTGGGAGCTGATACTTATGGCTTTGTTTTCTGTAGCAAGCTCCCTAAAAGTCACAGTCCGTATCTGTCTGCAGTTGCTTTCGAAAATGAGCCACCATTTGCTGTAGCAATAACGTTATTACAGTTTTGGACCATCTGGCCAGTTCCGGTTTGATAATAGGAAGTTCTAGTTTCCTTACTCCAAACATACTGGCAACGTACTGAGTGAACAACACTGACGGCTCACTGCAGCCTTATCTAACTTGATTTGTTTATTATTAAAGGCTTCTTAACCATGTCAGTATTGTTGTCTGTTAAAATTCGGAGTATGTACACATATCTTTTACAAATTTTATGATGTGACTTTGAAAGAAATTTTCCGAACGCAGCTTTCATAACTTTTGTCCTACAAAAATCTGCTATTGTAAATAATAATAGTTCTTCGTACAAGGCGTCTCACAATTTGTGATGCAGGCTTCTGGCAGCTGCAAAAAGGACTTGGTAGGTAAAGCGACCCGTCTGGAAATGTATTGTTTGGATATAAAAAAAATTTGAAGGTTGGATTATTTTCTGATCTCCCGCTTCACGGTACGGTACGTAACGGTAGAGTTGCACAACGCGTGCATTGGTAACGTTTCCCGTAGCGCCTCAGTCCATCATCTACATCTACATCTATACTCCGCGAGCCACCTTACGGTGTGTGGCGGAGGGTACTTATTGTACCACTATCTGATCCCCCCTTCCCTGTTCCATTCACGAATTGTGCGTGGGAAGAACGACTGCTTGTAAGTCTCCGTATTTGCTCTAATTTCTCGGATCTTTTCGTTGTGATCATTACGCGAGATATATGTGGGCGGTAGTAATATGTTGCCCATCTCTTCCCGGAATGTGCTCTCTCGTAATTTCGATAATAAACCTCTCCGTATTGCGTAACGCCTTTCTTGAAGTGTCCGCCACTGGAGCTTGTTCAGCATCTCCGTAACGCTCTCGCGCTGACTAAATGTCCCCATGACGAATCGCGCTGCTTTTCGCTGGATCATGTCTATCTCTTCTATTAATCCAACCTGGTAAGGGTCCCATACTGATGAGCAATACTCAAGAATCGGACGAACAAGCGTTTTGTAAGCTACTTCTTTCGTCGATGAGTCACATTTTCTTAGAATTCTTCCTATGAATCTCAACCTGGCGCCTGCTTTTCCCACTATTTGTTTTATGTGATCATTCCACTTCAGATCGCTCCGGATAGTAACTCCTAAGTATTTTACGGTCGTTACCGCTTCCAATGATTTACCACCTATGGCATAATCGTACTGGAATGGATTTCTGCCCCTATGTATGCGCATTATATTACATTTATCTACGTTTAGGGAAAGCTGCCAGCTGTCGCACCATTCATTAATCCTCTGCAGGTCTTCCTGGAGTACGTACGAGTCTTCTGATGTTGCTACTTTCTTGTAGACAACCGTGTCATCTGCAAATAGCCTCACGGAGCTACCGATGTTGTCAACTAAGTCATTTATGTATATTGTAAACAATAAAGGTCCTATCACGCTTCCTTGCGGTACTCCCGAAATTACCTCTACATCTGCAGATTTTGAACCGTTAAGAATGACATGTTGTGTTCTTTCTTCTAGGAAATCCTGAATCCAATCACATACCATTTTCGTCAGACTGCAATAACGACTGCCAGAAACTGTTACTTTGACACGTAGGAAGGTTGGCTCAGGTGCTTCACGGATGCACACCGAAGCATGTGCACCATGAGTAGGAAAGCACTTGTTGGACTTACGCATTGTGAACGAACAGAAGGATTGCCACGGTTTGCCAAGTGGAGCACCTCCTGTGTACCACACACGTCGGGGCTCATTGTCTCCACTGTGTTCGTACCGTCGTAAAGTGATGCGACCTTGAAACTTACTTTATATACGAATCGTACACTTCCAGACATGGATTCCTCATCAAAACTTCATCTGCCAGATCCCCTCTGCAACCACTAGAAGCCTGTAATAGGAACTGTGGAGCCTCCTGTGTAGTATCTTGAACAGTGCACATCACTCTTGCCCAGAGTGTTCAACTGGTAACGCCTTCTTTGCTAAAGGAAAGGTCCAAGTTTGAATCTCGATACGCTACATAGTTTCCTCAGAAAGTTCGAACATGGATTTCTCTTGTCTTTGTTGATAAAATTCATATAGTTTCCCATGCCTATAAGTGTGTTAACTCCTTTGGGTCATATTGGGTATGACTCGAGGCCTACATGTAACTTCCACCACTCTTCTCATCCATTTTTTTGAGCCTTGGAAGTTTTTCTTTGAATTTTATGCAACATTCTAATTAATTTATTAGAGATGCAATTCCTATTTGTGTCCCGCCGTATTCAGTTTTGATTGTGGGCTACCTGTTCGACTAGTCCTCGTCATCATCGTCGTCATCCATAGGACGTGGTGGTGTCGTTAGTGGTGTAGCAGTCTCTGTTCAAGCGAAAAAAACTGCTGCAGTTCATAAATATCCACTTAACTTCCACTACTCTTTTCCCAGCCTCTTTACCTTTGACTCTTCATTTAAAACACATGTTTTTGGGTGTGATGAACAATAGTTCGGAATTTAACGTAATTTGTCATTGATGCTGAGGAGCCGATGTGAACAGCTATCAGTCAGACTAATCATATTCTTCTAGCCGTGACTGCAATATTTGTAATTAAATTTCGTAGTAAAGTGTAAAAACGTTGACCGGTTCGAATGAATCATAGTTTTTACTAGAAATACACTTATTTATTGAATAAGAGCCGAAAGAAATGCAAAATTTCAAGCAAAGACGAGCTATTGTTACACTTTAATCAGCCGTGAGGTAATGGATTTATTTTGGACAGATTGTCGGCAAGGACGAAAGCAAGAAACATAAGAAAATCGTGTAAATCAGCAATTTCCAGAAGGGAAACAAATGGAAAACAAGGTTTTAGGCTACAATCAATTTAAATACGCTAGTAAGCATGAAGTCATTTTTATTATGCTTTAGTATCCCATGTCTCGAGGTTGGTTTATACCTCCGTCGTCAGATGTATTTAAGTAAGTTAGTAACACACATATGATTTGTACATTTGATTTTTTGAGTTTATGGGAGGGATGGCAACAACAAACGTGACCGTTATCCAGATGACAGGAAGGAAGTTTATACAACAAGCGTGACCTCACAAGTCTTGGCACTAGGGCAGAGGACGCTAGACTGGAGAATCTGTGAAGAAGCAAAGTTTCCCTAGAGACAGATGCACAGCCCCAAAGACTCGCTCAAAAACGTAAGATTTATTGATTGTGCTTCTAAGACACATTTTATGAGGAGACATAACAAAAGTAAAACATTTCTGTTACAGATAAGGCTACTCGTTGAAAACTAATCCGGTAATGAACCAAAGTAAGACGACTTTTGAATAGATTCTAGAACACATCCGTTACATTCCGTTATTGCGCTGTGAAGGTGGCTACCTGAAATTGCAGCTAGGCTCCCCTATTGCGCTGTAAAGGTGCCTAATACGTTGGGAATTTCGTTACCTCATAGCGCAGTCATACGTCCCGAAGAATTTTATTGAAATCGAAATTCGATGTTTCAAGAACCGGTGAAACATCGAACTGATTGATCAGGTAAGCAATGGACACGTTCTGCATCTAGTCAACGTGAATAAACAACGCACTGTATAGAGTAGATCAAACAGTTCTTTATGTATTACGACCTGAAACGCTGATGGAAACTGTAGTTGCACAGATGGTGGAAGGATTGATTCGCAGACATTACAGAAGACAAATTTTCTATTTACTTCTGTTTACATTTGCATCTACATTCACCGCAAACCACCATATGCGCGTGGTTGATGGTAAGTTGTTCGTCTGTTGATCATCTCCTATCCTGTTGGGGAAAGGCCTGCAGGCTGCGCTGTTGTATTTCACGACGAACGCCACCTGTGCGTTATCCTCAATATATTGCAAGTGTCAATCGTGGTCACAGCAGTGTTATATGTAGTTGTGAGTGCTTTACGTCAGAGCTAAGTGGATTCGGACGTAGGCAAATTGTCGGTCTTTCCGTTAGCAAGGTAGCCGAAGTGTTTGGTGTTTAAGACGTATCAGGGTCCCATATGGCTCCAACCGCACCCTCCCCACGCCATTAGAGAGCCTCCACCAGATTGAACAGCCCCGTGCTGACATGCAAGGTCCATGCAAGGTCCGCCGTTCGCCTTCCCCACGACCGACGTCGCGTGCTCGCTGCATTTTTCACGTCCTGCGCGAGTATACGCCGAGATGTTTCGTCACTGTGGCTGTGTCGAGTAGCGAACCAGCAGCAGCGCGCTAGAAAGCCGCAGGTTTCCTCCCACCACTCATCCGCTACAGCCCACACCTCAGCGCATCCAGAACAAGCCGCCTTTCGTCACACCGAACAGGAACTCATCATTCTGCATCCTCCAGCTGTAACTCAGTGACGACACACTTTCCTTTACACCGCAGCGTCGTCAGCCGACAGTCGCAGACTGCTGCTCATCCTGTCCGTCAGATCGGATATGTCCATAGAGGACGATAGAGATGGCACTACATATCCCAGTGGCACTCCCGACCATGTCCCCTTCTATGAGGACTCGCCGTCCCGAAGAACGCACTGTCTTCTGTTCCCTTCTGTTCCCTTCCCTGTTCACTGTCTTCGAGCCACTCATCGCACCGCTGCAAGAACAGTGACAGAACTCAAAAATGCAATACTTGATAAAACTCGACTTCAAGAATTTTGTGAAAGTTATATTGAAATAGTATAAGCTTCCTTTAAATTTCAAGTGAGTGTTTCTGGCAGCAAATTCCATTCTATTTTATGCAACAGTAATATCGACACGTTATGTTCTCTTCGGATGTGAAGTGTTATCAGTTATTTGAGCTGTCAGTTTTCTTTCTTTTCGAAAAACTTTTTCATTTTTGTTATGACTCCTCATGTAATACTTTCGCTACTTCCACCCTCAGTAATATGTTTTCTACTTACTGTAATATAATGCTACATTTGAACCTCCATTAGGCAACATTAGTTAAGTACGAATGAGAAACAAGTTGAAATTCTTTTATTAGAAAAGTGCAAAATGTAAAATTCTAATTTATGAAAATTTATACAGTTAATAAGGGACATCACTTAGGTACAATTTAAGGAAAACCATTTACGAAACATAGAATCATAAATGGGCCTGATAACTTACGAATACTTTTCGCCGAGAAAAGGAACAATGTGAACTTTCACTATTGTACAAATTTCGAATTTTTTCATGTACGGGGCAACGCACAAAATTTCGTAATATTTCCAACAATTGTAAGCGTCATATCAGCTCTGAAGGACATTGTAATATAAGATACACTGTATGACATTGTGATAGCCGATCGTCATCATCTTGAACAGTTTCCAACCCCAGGCTGGGTCTCTTTGGAACATAGTCCGCGCCATCTAGTCCTGTTTTCCCACTATCTTTTTGTGCTGATTCTGGTCCAGTTCTCGCCTTTTTTTCTCAAGACACTCCTGCACACCTTTCAGCCATCTGTTCCTCGCTCTTCCTCTTGATCGCATCTCCATTTGATCACGGGAATCCTCTTGTTTTCCAATCTCTTTAAGTGCCCATACCATATTAGTCTTCATGTTTGTAACCTGCTGTGCTAGTAAATGATATTGAAAATTACACTCACCTTACACATGAAAAGTGTCGCATCTCCCACTGTGCCGCTCTTCCTGAATGCCTAGGCACACGTGCCAGTAGCAACGCTGGAATGACTCTGTCGTTGTTGCGGAGAATCATGAAGAAGCCTGCAACAAAACTGACGCAACTGGCCTGAAGTGGACAAATTGCGGGATAGAGACGTGGCGATTTTCGTGTACGTTGGGGCACTTCGAATGTGTTTTTCTGCGACATAAATTAAAAACTGCCGTATTTTGACTTGTCCCTTTTCTTCCCGGGATGCGATACGTGGGAACCTATTCCGTACGCTCGGACTTTCTTCAAGTCTGCAGTGTGGCCACTATGTCAAGCCTGATGATGCAGCGCGTATGCTGAAACGAACAGCATATGCGGCTACCGACAAGAGTAGAGAGGTGCAAGCCAACTCTAAAGCTGATTCTCGAAACAACAGTGATTAGCGACTGAAGAGAACGAACAGACTTTTCTTATGCGATGTGTGTGTGAACTCCAGCGGCGCAGCTCAGCGCGCCGTGGAAGAGACGGGACAGGCGACGGTAGCCGGCGCACCTCGCGGATACCCCCGCCGCTGTGAGCTGGCTGAAGCACTATCCAAGTTCTGACGGACAGGCTGGCCACTGCAGTCGCTGCGCTGGCGGCAGCACGCGCGCGCAGGCCGGGCTGCGGGCGGCGCGGGTCCGTCGCGGCCGCTTCGTTTCTCATCTCCTGACGGAGCCAGCGGTGCGGCGAGCTTCACAGCCGCTCTGTGGCCCACACAAAAGAGCTGCCCCACCACCCGAACGGCCCACCGGCTTCCTCCACTTGAGTGCTCTTCGCTTTATTTTTCTCTTTTTCGCCCCTTCCCCCGTTTGGTCCTACTGAACCATCAATTAGGGCGGTTCACAAACTCAGGAACACATGTTATTCCAAAACGTTATCGTGGAAGTAGGGGCCAGGATGTGCTGGCGAAATAACACACACTGCTAAAGATTCCTTTTTATTTTAAAAGACTTTCTCAATAATAAATATTTAAGTACGGCATTTTTTAAAAAAACAATTTCATAACATTTCCAATAGTTGACAAATTTTCTTTATGAAAAGGAGAAAGAAGATTGCAATGTATGACGTTAACAACTTCCCAATAATACGATTATATATATATATATATATATATATATATATATATATATATAAATAAATAGCTGGCAAATTTTCTCTACTTAAAGGATTTGCAAGGTATGACGCTAACAACTGCCCAATAATAAGATTTTAAACAAAAAAAAACCTTTAAGTGGCTAGTTTGTACTAAAGTTAAAATAGTTATCTCTTGCTGTTGTGTACATAGTTCCGCGTAGTCAGCACGTACACAACTTTCCCACTAGAGCGCGCCCCGCTAAGCACAACAGCGCAGGCGCAGCGCTCGTCCTTCTCCGCACTACGAGATGGCGCTGTCTGAGAGACGGACCAAATTTTACTTCCGCCGATCCGCGTATTAATATGTAATGCAGCCAATGAGATTGCTGCTAACGTAGAACCTTTTCTCCTCGCGGATCACACTCGCGCAGTGACACCTGAACTCTCGAGGTATTATAACGAGTGTACAGACCTCCGATTAGTCCGGACTCGCACACGCTAAGTGGACATTCGCGCGCCGGAGATCACCGCCATCAGTGTTTCGTGTGTGCCGTCGTGTTTAGTGTTCAGAGTTCACCGTCACACTGCATCGTTCACCAGTGCCATCGACATCTTCAGTGTTTGTGCGTCGTGTCAACAGTTTGCAGTGTGGATTATCGTCGAGTGTGAACGGCTCCGTGTTTGTCTTTATGTGTCTACTGTTTTATTGCCCACCGTTCTGTAACTTGTGTCTTCTCAGTGTTTCTTCTCTTTGTGTATCCTCTGGCTGAAGAGCGGCGTAGAATGCTGCTGACAGCCTGCCTGTTGTACAGGTTTAAAATAACAATAAAGGAAAAAAAAACTCCGATTAGTCAGTCTGCATTTGTCTGTACCAGTCCATAGCCAAGTTTCAGTCTGCGCCTAATAAGATTACCATATTCCTGTACATAGCCATGAAGAGAAATGTATAGACACTTTACCGAGCGAGGTGGCGCAGTGGTTAGACACTGGACTCGCATTCGGGAGGACGACGGTTCAATCCCGCGTCCGGCCATCCTGATTTAGGTTTTCCGTGATTTCCCTAAATCGCTCCAGGCAAATGCCGGGATGGTTCCTTTCAAAGGGCACGGCCGACTTCCTTCCCCATCCTTCCCTAATCCGATGAGACCGATGACCTCGCTGTCTGGTCTCCTTCCCCAAACCAACCAACCAACACTTTGACAAGTATCAGAGATATGTGAGAATAAGATTAACGTACCAAGACCAAAGGAACTTCAGATTGTCAATTTTAAATAGCATCCAGAATCAAGTTACGTAATGTTTATGCTTGTAATTATTTTAATAAATGTGTGTGAAAATTAATCAAGTTCTGTTTAAAGTAGGTCGCCGTCAATCTGCTACTCTGAGCGCGCAAGTGGCATTTCTATCGTCTGACCTAACGGCAGAAGATAAACACGCCACGATAAGACCACGAGACATATTGCTGACACTCGCCTACTTCGTTAGAGCGACAAGTCAAATAATCTGATGGTGTGTGTACTGAAGGTCTTACAGCACGCACACCACACTTGCCAATTAAATAGCTTATATTACACCTGCCAGTTGTTACAAGATAAATGTGAATAAGCCAACACACAAACCTTGACATTAAAGGCAGTACCCAAAAACAATTTTCCTTACCTCGGTGAGGGACTGACACGTCTAAAGGGGCCCAGATCACAATAGTCGGAATAGTTACTGGTGGTCTACAGGGCCACAGCAGACCAGCCCCAAAACTTGCATTACAAGCCACCATCTCACCGAGTTACCCAAAACCAGAAGATGTAGCAACGGCGGTGCCAGAGACACACGACACCGACCCTAAATCACCCAATCAAGGTGTGAATGAAACGGCCCGACCAAGAAGCAATTACCACATTCCGGCGGACAGGCAAACGAAAACTGTGGTGGGAAGACCCCATCAAAACCACTGGTGAAGAAAAGAAACTCATACAATTCACTAGAACTTGCAAAATGTCTGTTACATAAAAACAGTACTCAATTTCTCACACTCCACCTCAGCGCCGGCAACACGTTGCACTTCCTTATGCTCGTCAGAGCCAACCGCTGCCAGTGGTTTCAGCGGCCGATAAGAAGACACACGGTCCCACGCGCTGATCTCTCGCACCACGGCTTCTGAGCTTCATAGGCCACGTACATGCGGGTAAGGCAGACTCAGCCCCTGACAGCCAAGAGGTCGGGCAAAGCACGTGGCGAGCAGCTGACGACCCCCAACAGCAGGGCCCCGCTCGCGCCACCACCTCTCTCGGTCACCGCCCAGTACGTACTCACCGATCGTCACGCGACCGTACACCTGCTCCACCTCCCGCCAGAGGGCGGTAGCGATCCAAACAGCGCGCCAAGCCGAAAGCGCCACCGCAAACACTAGGCGCGAAGCTAAAGCACTCCACCTGGCGCGCATTTCGGAGAGCCGGACACAACTACAGCTCACCTACATTGTGGCATACTAGTTTTCTCGCATGTATAATGTTTACTCCAGACTCCGTCCTTTCATCATGGCCGATACTTCATTTAATGGTTGAACTCAGATAATCGTTACATCTCCAGTGGATAAGTACAGGAAACAGCTGTTATGAAACGCAGCCCTTACTTTTAACACGATTTTCCTGTGCGTTCAGTTACCCACAGTAAGCTGTGATACTTTCGTCGGTTAGCCTGATTGTGGCAGTAACATAACGTAGACGCTTCGTACTAGAATTGCATATCCTTCAGCAAGCAGGATGAAGATCGCAACCCATTTATAATTGGGGAAAGTCGTTGACCGCCTGCAGCTTCTGGTTTAGTCGGAACTGCATTTCGGAGGTACTGCTAAATCTTCACGTACCTCTTATAGTAGGGTTCTTACAAGAAGCAGCAAAACGTACGCCTACATCTACACTCCACAAGCCACGTTACGGTGTATGGCGGAGAATAATTTGTGTATCAGTATCACTTCCTCTTTTCCTCTTTCACTTGCGTATGGTTCGGGCAAAGACTGGGCTCGAATGTCTGTAATTTGATGTTGATGGTCTTTCCGTGACATTTACATACGAGGAAGCAATATATTTCTTGATTCTCCTAGAAACGTACCCTCTGGGAACTTTAACGGTGGGCTATACCGCGATGCAGAACGCCTCTCTTGCAGCGTGTGCCACTGGAGTGGACTGAACGTCTGCGTGACGCTTTCGCGCTTGCTAAATGAACCTGTAACGAAACGTGTTGCTCTGATTTGGATCTTCTCTGCCTCCTCTAACAGTCCACTCTGGTACGGATCCCACACTGACGAGCAGCACTAAAATATTCCTTTGTTGACGGGCTAAATTTCCCGAGGATTCTTCCAGTCAGTCTCTTTCTGGAATCTGCCTTACTCACGATAAATTGTATGTGGTCGTTGCACTTCAAATTTCTCCGTACGCTTGCTGTTAGATATTTTACCGAAGTAACTGCTCCCATTGATTGTTCGGCAACTGTGTGATCATAAAATAAGGGACTTCCTGTTCATGCATTTGTTTGTTTTGAGGGTCAGTTGCCACTCCCTGCAGCAAGCGTCGATCCTTCGCAGGTCTTCCGGCATTTCGCTACTCTTCCCTAGCGTCGCGTCTTCTCTCTTTGGAATGTCCTCTACTTTTTTCCGAATGTCTTCAACTTTTTTCCAATCATTACTAACACTACGTTCCTCTAGAGATCTAACGTACAGTGCCGCTAGAAGAGGGAAAGCTCTTCAGAAAACTCTGTTTAGAATCGAGTCGGATTCCCTATTGAGCGATTTGAGTTGCTCTTCTGTCCTCAAACCCTTACAGATTTGCGTTTCCCTGATTACAGAAATTTACTTCTTAGGAACTATGTTAGACTTAGCTATGCGGTTTGTTGGAAATTTTAGCTTACTTCACAGTTGTTTAATGAATACACTACTCTGTGTCTATGTGTTTTTTTTTTTTCAAATGATAGCTTAACCAATGAACCATCGAGCAACACTTTACCTGGACGTCACTGCGGGTTATTTGTTCACCAGTTCGTGGATGAAATATTTCTGGACAGGTGGATCTGTACAGATGGTCTAGCATCATGGCAACACCTTTACCGGATACAAGTCCTCTTGACATTTTCGTCGTGTTACGTTAAGGTTAAGTTGGTCAGCTGACCAGTTCTTGATGTGCAAACTATTATGGCACGAATACGAGATGCTGTAGAGTTGGTGACGGAAGAGATATTCACAAAGACTTGGAGAAAAATTGAGTACCGCCTAGACGTTCTACGGGCAACAAATGGACTGCATGTGGAAGTGTATCCATAAAAAAGTTTGAGATAACCTGCTGTTTGCAACAAACCTTATACCCGAAACCTGTGAAGTTCCTTATAAATAATTTTTTGTAATCAGACAAAGGCTTTACGCACACCCTTTTGTAGACAGGTTGGTTCCTTGATGATTTTACAATCTTTCAGGGGTGATGGATAAGGGGACACGTATAAATTTGTGGTAAGGACCCTGGAGCAGAAACGATCCGGTCGAAAGCTGTAATCTAAAGTCGTTCTGATACCTCTTACAGTAGAATACATGTACCTGTAAGGTTGTTGATAAGATTTTAGGGTACTCAACGTTCAGGTGTCATTGTAAGAACCAAAACAAGATAAAAAGTCTGATAAACATGGGTTCTAAAATGCAGACCTTAAGAGCTATAGCCACTTGTTCATCTCCCTTGTGAAACACATTTTTTCTACCCAACAAGTGCCCATTGCACCCAAAGTATGCAGTTTATAACCCATGTTTACTGGACATTTTTTATTATTTTGGTTCGTACTGTTTCCTTCTAAGATACGGAAACCAAAAAGTTTGCAGTTTCACGCTATGGAACATAGCTCTATATCTATAGAAGATAGCTTTCATAGCTCTTAACGTAGGCGTTTTACATTCCCTGTTTACTAGACATTTTTGTTGTTGTTCTGGTCGATACTATCAGATCTGTAAGTTGCATAGCCTACAAACTAAGCAACAACAGTACCGGTACACGTATTCCACTGCCAGAAGTGTCAGAACGATTTTCGCTTATAATTTTCGACCCGGTCGTTACCGGACCAGGCTCCCTAACCGCAAATTGATACATTAATCATTTTCCAACTATTTTGAAAGTTTTTGATGTTATAACGGAATCATCCCATATATCGGACAACGTGGTTAGGTCTGCTTCACACATTGTGTTCTTCAAAACGTGATGTTTGTTTCTGCTTCCAAAATAGTAGCGTGGCGCCTCAGCAACTGCTGTTGTTACACGCACTGTGCGTATCGAAAGAAGTGGCGCAGTGGTTACCACATTGGGATCGCATTCGGCAGGGCAAGCGTTCAGACCCCTGTCCGACAATGTGGACTTTTTCCTACATTCCCGTAAATCTGTTCAGGCAAATTTCCTGATAATTCCTTTGAAAATACTGCTGCAGTTTATCTTTCCCGTCGTTGTCCAATCAGAGCCCATTTTCAGTCGCTAATGACTCGTCGTCGACTGGACGTCAAACACCATCATTTGTCTAAGACAGTTTGTCAACGAGTGAAAGCTGGTGTTAAGGAAGAAACTAAAAAGTAGTTTGCCACGTGGAGTGCTATTGTGTTCGCCACAAGCTGTCAAGTGACATCCGCCCGCATATGTCCGTCTGACGTAACTGCAGCCCGCATGTTGTCGGTGTAACGGTACACAGTGGATGCAACGGTCACTTGGTTCAGGGAACGATAAGTCAGCGAACCGTAAGTGCAGAAACTGACTGCAGTTCGCCAAACATAAAGGTTGCCGATACTTGAGCGCATTGTTTCATTCCAGAAAATTTTTTGTTTCTCTGAAACCAGTATCATCGTAAAGTGCAAAATCCCTATCCCTTTCACGTTGTTCTAATTTATGACGTGATCATCTTGAAGATTGCAACAATCCAATGTTCAAAAATGCGTGGATAGTAAACATTCTTCGATCGCAGATTTACGTATATAATTCAGTCACCGATTTCGAACGTAACGTTCATGAGATTGATCTAAAAATGTGCGTATTTATGAGTTACGAGCATAGGAGTAGCGTTGATTCACATGACCTGAGAAGCATCCGAGAAATGACATATCTGTCCCTTCGAACTTCGTAAAAGAATCAATAAGATATTTAGCCCCGGTACCGCACACTGCTTTCAGCTGTAATATAAACAGCTGAGGGGACTTGCCGATTAAAGACTGTTTCATTTTCTACGAATTATGTTCTAATTTAATTATGTTCATTTTTTATTTTCTCCATAAAGGTGGTAAAATGTTCTTCATGTTCACTGTTACAAATGAGCTTTGTCAGAATTTAGATATATCAATTCACAACGTTTAAGTTACTTAGGTTTCCAATTATAGGTAAAGTGACACAGAAAAACGTGTGAAAAGGTAAAAAGTGGCAATGTATATCGAAGAGCGACGATGTTAGACGGGCTTAAGGCAGAAGTAAGACTCAAAAGAGAGTTATTACTATTTAACATGTAAACTTAAAAGTACGACAAATGTTGATTAACTTGCTGAAGGAAAATGACCGAGCATGAGGAGATCACTCGCACTAAGTGGTGGAGGACGGGGTCTCGGAGAGGGACGGGCAAAAAAAACGTGCTCATAAAGACGACCTGCGGAACAATAAATAAAACAAACTGTCCGTATTTTAGACCGGAAGAGAGCCTACTTTATCTGTATGGATTACAGCAATAAAGATATATCGTCTAGGATGTGCTTTGTTCGTAAGAAGTGTGGGTATATCACGCAATTAATGTGGTATTACTCAATAGAAATGGGCGAAGGGAGGGTGGAAGAATTGTGGGGGGTAAATAATGTAGAGTAACCCCAAGAGATGACTTCAGTAAGCAGGTTCAAAAGGATGTGGGTTGCAGTAGTTACTGGGAGATGAAGGGGCTTGCACGTAGAATGGAGATGTGCATCGAACCAGCCATCGGATTGAAGACCACAACAACAACAAAATCACTGTGTTTGCATGTCGACACAATGCTGCCATCGTGTTTCCTTTTCATCCAGAAAAGTTAATTATACATCCTTTAGTACGTTTGAGTTGTCTGTGTAACACAGTGCATTTGTTTCGAGCCTGCTGTGTCCACTAACTGAAGAACTGCAGCGCACGACTGTTCTTCAGTGCCATTAACTGAAATCGTTTCACGAGCTTATATAAGTTCCAGCCTAGTGATCCGTGAAGTATGTAAAGGGAAGTACATTCACAAAGCGCAACCTTAAATAGTGAATGACGATAGCGCTGGGTTGGGTTGTGCTGTGTTTGCGAACGCAACATATTAAGTGGTGGTGTCCTCAGCAAATAAAAAGAAGTATTCGCATTTAAAGTAACTGAATGCGAGAGAATGAGGAACAAATGCGACAAAGCGCATGCTGTTCTGTAAATACAGGGCTGCTGTTATTAAAGTGCAGCTACTCGCGGAAGTGCAGTGTGGGCTATAATTATCTTATACCAGCGAAACTTGACAGATATTCTCATGCGTCCACGTGGAAACGAATTACGCTGGAAAAATATTAGTTCCAATTTTGTCCACTAGGTGTAAATCTGGCGCTGTAAAGCATCTCATCGAGGTTTCCGGTGGTTATACTGATCAAATTGTGTAAGCGGCGATTGAGAATAAAATCAACGTCATGCCTTTCTCACTCGTTTGACCCGCTCTGCCGACGCCCATCCTTAATCTATTATATATGGAAAAAATTCTATACGTCTTTCTTGTAATCACAGCGCCAGATTTGCACCTGGTGGCCACAATTTGAACTTTTTTCCCGTCGTAAATCGTGTTCGCATTAACGCACTAGAATGTCTGCCAGCTTCCGCTGTCATACGATAATTACAGCCGACACTGGACTTGTGTGAGTTGCTGCACTTCAATTATAACCACCCGGTAGTTACGGTTCCAGAACGCTCTGTTTCCCTCGTAGGAAAACACTCTGCTAGGGCGGACCTACACCTGGCGCAACTGAGCGCAGCGAGCCTGCACTGCAGCGATAAAACTAAGCGGCTTCCGGCGTGGGCTAAAGCATAATGGCTACCTGGAGGCAGTTCCGCAGAGGGAGGGGATTTACGGGAAACAAACAATGCTGCCATGCACTGTGAAATATATTTCATTCATGTGCTTTAACCCACAGTATTTACATTTATTATGTTGCCAGAGCTTAAAAATATTTATCGTTCGTACTTTCATTTCTACCCCATGTTTTTCGCGGTACCTGTTTCAGTTATAGTACCGAAATATCCTACTAAGAATAAAATTTCGTTATCTCTTACCCACTATTTTTATCCACATTACTTACTAGCTGTAATATTTACATATCCACAAAATCATGAAAGAAAATCAATTTCATTTTGTTTGGTTATGATATTTTGCGTAAATTTAGATACAATTTAAATCTTAGTTTTCAGAAGAGACAAGCGTTTTTATGATAAGATTCGATTACTCAGGTCCGTAACTAGTTTGAGACTGTTACTGACACAAATTATTGGATGTTAGTAACAGTCCAACATCCTTCTTTCCTAATAATTCTGTGGCTGCTGCTGAAACTTTCAACGTTGTCCATCTTTGATCGTTAATGAATGCGTAGCATGCATGACTGATACAGCCGGATCACGATACCGGCGAGTAAAAAGATGAGAGATAGCTACGCCGTACGACAGTGAGTACGAACTTTATTGTGCGGGGCGTTTACCAGGTTTTCATTGAGGAAGGATGGAATACGTCTACTTGATTGTCACCTTCCACCAAGAAGCTGTTGAACAAGAGCAACAAGACAGTTGTTTGTCAGTATATTTAAAAAAAAATTTACAGCCGTATGTATACGTGTGAGTATTCTTTCGAAACTGGTTATTGTTGTAGTGTGAGGGCGGGAGGGAGGGAGAGGGGGGAAGAGATAACAAATTTTCCCTGGTCGCCAGCAATCGTTAGTGGGCTACAGTGTTTTTCTCTGAAACATAGACCTTGGCAAAAAAAATTAATTTTGTTTAGTAGATCAAAATGGCGATCAGACTTATTTGTAGTTTGTGTCCTTGAAATCGTGAAAGCGTAGTGGGTAGATGTATGGCATTAATAACACTGCTACCAACCATACTGAACACACATAAAAAAGCTTTAGGGGAGCGTAAGGAGCATTTTCCATTAACTTTTGTCCCATAGTTTCTTACTGTTTCTTCATACCATTTTCAATTTACAAATTGAGTGGTAATAGAGGCAGGCCACATGCATTCCCTCGTTTAATATCTCAGCTTGTGGTACTGCTTCCACAGCGAAAACATTCTGATTCTTGTAGAGCTGTAGTTTTTTTTTTTTTCTTAATAATCACTTACGATAATCTGATCTTAATATCAAGACCTTGCAAGAGTTGGTACCGGCGTGCAGAATATTCCCAAATCCGTCGCAAGAAACTGTCGGACTAAAAGTAGCAACGAGGTTGCTATGTAAAGACGCTCAATATGTCTGTAACACTCATAGACGAGCCGCATAAACTCTCACTCACACCTCCCGTCCTGGCCTTGAGATATCAGATATCGCCGTAAGCGAAACGCACGTCGGCAGTGTCTCAAGTCACCCTAAAAATATTTTGCAAGTTGACGAAATACACCAACAGGACACGGATCAACAGATGTGTGTTGCCACGTGAGCTATATTTACGTTTACAGCTGCCACTGTCTCTTACTGGCGAACGATACAAAAAACCACTGTTCGAAAATGTGAAGCCACAGGACGAGATGAACGTGACGTAGGATTGACCTGCCTCCCTAACTTAAGTTCAATGGTCTCCCGGTCACGGGTCGGGACACTTCGCCAAAGCCTTTTGTCTCTCTCTGAATACACCCCGTCAGTCCAGAAAGTTCCGGGACTGGATTAATGAAATATAGAGAAAAGTTATGGTGTCCTACATTGTCTCCCACACGAGTGCGAAGCACAAAACTTTCATACAATCACGTGAAACTGTCAGAAAATTTCTTCTGTGGGATTTTGTTCAAATCCCGCTTCACGTTCGCACCATCTTTGATCTTGACGAAGCACCAGAGACCCATTGTGGACTTTGTCGTTTTGTGCTAGGTTCGCATTTGATAGCACAGTCTTGTCACCGCTGATACATTTATCCAGGAAAGAGTTGTCCGTGTTTGTTATTTTAGTAAAGACGCGGCAAGCGTCCACACGTCTTGGTTTGTTGTTCGGATGTCATTGTGCGCGTGACTTCCTTTTCACACAGTTTTTTTCTTCAAGACATTCTGGAGAATAGTTTGACCACTTGGTTTAGAGACGTATAGTTCGTTGCCCCGCTGCGATTTGTGGCACAACAACAGCGTTGGCACCCACGGCCGCACTGCCTGCCCACTGCTCACAGGATGGGCGCACATCTTTTGTCTACAGTCATCAGTTCTAGTTGTGGCCGTAGTTACTGCGCTGACGTCGCTTGTACGCCAGGAGTAAAGTCAGTCTCTGAACTTTTTGCACGCACGGTGTGTGCAGTAACGCGTAACGCGACTCTCTCGTCATCAGGTGAAACGGTAGTGTCTGTAATTAAATTTGTCAGGGGCATATATTATCATACCATACCATACCAGATTAGTGCGCCGAGCAGACGCCACAGCATCGTGTGGCAGAGGCGTCATTTGGATCTGGTATGAAGGATGTGAAGTCGACACAACGCTCTCCCAACCACTGCGTGCTTCCCAGACATAGTATTCCCTACTTGTCACTCAGGTAGCTCCTAAAGTGGCATCACGAGGCTGAGTCCGCCCGATCCAGTCCTCCCGCCTAGGAAAAACTCTTGGCAGTCCCGGGAATTGAACACTTGTCCTCCGGAAGGCAGGCAGACATGCTGAGAACTCAACTACGGGGTTGCATCAGTTTCATATGTTACGGTTCATACGAGAAGTGAAAGAAAGATGACGAGAGCAGAGGCCGGGCCCAAGTGCCACTCCTATGTATTGTCTCCCAGGTGGTTGGCGATCGTCAATAGTAGACCCAAGCATTATCGCAGTAACCGTGTTCCACATCGTCTACCTAAACATTGTGCCTCTATTTCGGATGATAACAGCTCAGGAAACACCGTGAACATGACATAAATGTTTCAAAAGTAACACGGTGAATTTGGATGTTGTACAGTGATAACTAAATATATGCCACCACGTCTTTCCTCGTACTTGATGACCGAACACTGTTCGTGAAATTCGTTATCGCAACCGTCTACCACTGGAAGTAAAAAATGAGTAAATTTTCTTGCTAGCCCACGAGGTAAGATCTGTGTGAAACTGAATGCTTCACCCCAGTCGGCTGCAAACACCAACACAGGAGACGTCCTGCGGAACACTGCTTACTTCTGAAGCAGCCGTCGCGTCGCGTTGCGTGACGTCAGATGGTCTGCTTGAGAGCCTTTAAACGACACCGCGTGATGGCCGCACGAACGGGGGACAGCTTGCTGCGACCCACTCAGGCTGAGCGGGTCTCCCAGTCGGTACCTGCTATAGGAAGTTGCGGAGGAGAAACACGCCGCTTGCCTCTGATAGGAGAGCCACAGCAGCCGGCATCACTGCTGCACATCGACGATGACTTTGCTGTCGTCGCTGGAAGTGGGAGACGAATACAGGATCTGTTGAATGGAATGAACTGACTAATGAACACAGACTACACAATGACTGAAAAAGATGGCAACGCCAAAAAATAATTAGTGTAGAGCAATAGAATTTCGGGAATACATTGATCTAGGTTACATATTTCAGTCATTAACATTGCAAGATCGTCTAACCTAAGCGCGAGATAAGTCATTGGTAATAAGAAATGCTGCTACATGAATAACTAGATAACCGCCAGAATGTTGACTGCAAACGTGTCTGCATTGTACAAGAGATGAATACACTAAGCAGATTCAGAAGGATGTAGGTTGCAGTAAGTACTGGGAGATGAAGAAGCTTGCACAGGATAGGGTAGCATGGAGAGCTGCATCAAACCAGTCTCAGGACTGAAGATCACAACAACAATAACAACAATAAAATTTCGGGAAACATTGGTCTAGGTAACATATTGTAGTCATTAACTGTGGTGTCACCGCCAGACACCACACTTGCTGGGTGGTAGCCTTTAAATCGGCCGCGGTCCGTTAGTATACGTCGGACCCGCGTGTCGCCACTATCAGTGATTGCAGACCGAGCGCCGCCACACGGCGGGTCTAGAGAGACTTCCTAGCACTCGCCCAGTTGTACAGCAGACTTTGCCACAGATGGATCAGTGACAAATACACTCTCATTTGCCGAGACGATAGTTAGCATAGCCTTCAGCTACGTCATTTGCTACGACCTAGCAAGGCGCCATTACCAGTTACTATTGATACTGTGAATAATGTACCGTCAAGAGCGACGTTCACCATTAATGGATTAAAGTTAAGTATTCCACCAGCTACGTCCGTTTTTTCTAAATTCTAATTTCCTTGTCCTGTTCCAGACCTCACGCCAGCATGCGTGAGCTAAAACGCGTGCGTTTCGGCTTCCTCTAGTAACACGGTGTTGGCTCTCCTGCCAACCAAAACATTAACATTGCAAGATCGTCTAATCTAAGGGCGAGATAAATCACTGGTAATCAGAAATGCTGGTACATGAATAACTAGATAATCGCCAGAATGTTGAATGCAAACGTGCCTGCATTGTGTTCTAAAGGTGTATGCAGCGCCATTTAATGGTGTTTGTCGATGACGCTGGAATTCTCGTCCAGTGATGTCCCATATGCGCTTGATTGGAGACACATTGTGTGATCGAGCAGACCAAGGCAACACGTAGACACCCTGTAGAACATGTTGGGTTACAACAGTGGTATGTAGGCGAGAATTATCATGTTGGTAATGTTACGCGTAACAAAGCCAGCGCCGGCACGCCGGCTGCGATGTCAGCCAATCGCACGCTGTCCGACCTCCCTCCAGGACGACAACGTGACAGCAGCCGGCCCCATGTGAAGAGGACAGAAGCGCCGCGCCCGACTGGTGGCAGCCCACTTCGATAGCAGCTTCAACGTTAGCCACCTCACTAGCACTCTCTATGTAGCACAGACTTGTGTTTGTCTATTCCGAAGAAGACTGGTTATTTCCTATGTCGTCCTTTGCTTGCGACACATCTATCAGTTCAAATGGCTCTGAGCACTATGGGACTCAACTTCTCAGGTCATTAGTCCCCTAGAACTTAGAACTAGTTAAACCTAACTAACCTAAGGACATCACACACATCCATGCCCGAGGTGGGATTCGAACCTGCGACCGTAGCGTTCTCGCGGATCCAGACTGCAGCGCCTAGAACCGCACGGCCACTTCGGCCGGCCAGTGTTAAGTATTTGTAATTCTCCTGTTATAATAAAACTTAGTAATACGAGTTGTTTGTTTGTCTAGCGAACCGAGTATGCAGGATTCCTAGACACAACAGATAGCCGGCCGGGGTGGCCGAGCAGTTCTAGGCGCTACAGTTTGGAGCCGCGCGACCGCTACGGTCGCAGGTTCGAATCCTACCTCGGGCATGGATGTGTGTGATGTCCTTAGGTTAGTTAGGTTTCAGTAGTTCTAAGTTCTAGGGGACTGATGACCTCAGAAGTTAAGTCCCATAGTGCTCAGACCCATTTTTGAACCACAACAGGTAAACACCCCAGCAGTGCTGTTCATGAATGGCACCTCAACAGGTCGAATCACCAGACTGACGTACAAATTTGCAATCAGTGTGCGTGGGATAGCTACGGGAGGGCTCCTGGTGTTATACGAAATCGCGCCCGACACGTTAACTCCAGGTACAGCTCCAGTGCTCCTGCTGTTATAATGAAATCGCGCCCCAGACCGTAACTCCAGTGCGTCCAGCACGCAGACAGGTTGCTTGCAGGTCCTCAGCTGGCCTCCTCCTAACCAGCACATGGCAATTGTGTTGCCACCGCGAGGCACCACACTGGCCAGGTTGTGGGCTGCAAGTCGGCCGCGGTCCGTCAGTACACATCGGACCCGCGAGTCGCCACTGTCGACGCTAGCAGACCGAGCGCCGCCACTCGGCTGGTCTTAAGAGACAAGCTAGCGCACTGGCCAGTTCTACAGCCGACTTTAATAGGAACGGTTCACTTGTTACAGCTTCAGAGATCTCATTTGCAGAGACGCTAGTTAGCATAGGCTTCAGCTAAGTCAGTAGCTACGACCTAGCCAGGCCCCACATACAGTTTATGCATTGCGAATTGATCTATATTTGTGAAGCAGTCAGAATTGTAAAGCAGTATTGGCAGTTCAGTCTATAACTGCACTTGTAAATATTATTGTATAAAGTCAAGATCGACGTTCATCGCTGATGCTGAATTAAAGCTAAGTATCTACAGTGTGAAAAGTATTTAAACCGACAAACTCTTGGACGTTGTAGTGGGCATCAAAACAAACATTTTTCCCTAATGTCATTTTTTCCTATAAGAAGTATTTAAACCGGTTGAGGAAGATTTCTCTGGCGGCAAATTAATTAAACCAACAAACACTTATCCATTTTTTTATGACCAAGAGACAACACATTAACACAACCCAATTTCAACTATAGTAGATTTTCAAAAATGCCTCCATTGACACGTAAACAAAGATTACACTGTCGGATCATTGTCTGTCTGACACGGGTAAAAACCCCAGGAGTATCCTGAATTGTTCCTGCTGCTGCTACTATCCGAGCAACCAGATCCTCTTCTGATGCAACAGGAGTTGCGTAAACAAGGTTGAGCATCTCTCCCCACACAAAAACGTCCAGAGGGGACATATCTGGGGATCGAGCAGGCCACGGTACAGGACCACCTCTGCCAATACACGTTTCTGGGCACCGTCGGTCCAGGAATCGACGTATACGACGACTGAAATGTGCCGGCGCCCCGTCATGTTGGAACCACATGTGTTGTCTTGTAGGGAGCCGGACGTCTTCGAGCAATTCTGGCAATGCTCTGGCGAGAAAATTGTAATAGTGCCTGCCATTTAATGGCCTAGGTAGCAGATACGGCGCAATTAAGCAGTCCCCAACAACACTGACCCACACATTAACGAAGAACCGCACTTGATGAGCGCTAGTAACTGTGGCATGTGGGTTACCCTCACTCCAAACATGCGAATTGTGCATGTTCGAGACTCCATCACGCCCGAACGTTGCTTCATCGGTAAACAACACAGAGGATGGAAATGTAGGATGCATTTCACACTGTTTCAGGTAACACTGCGAAAACTGTGCTCTGGGTGGATAATCAACTGGTTCCAGGTTGTGCTGTAAGTGAAATGGACGAAACAATTGCTCTCGAAGGACTGTTCTTACATTCGTCTGATTCGTCCCCATATTACGTGCAATTGCACATGTGCTGCTTGAAGGATCCCACTCCACATGCTGCAAGACAGCTTTCTCAAATTGCAGCGTTCTTACGGTGCGACGGCGTCCCTGTCCAGGTAATCTGCTAAATGACCCGGCCTCACGCAAACGTTGATACACAGCAGCAAAGGTCGTATGATGTGGGATACGGCGATTAGGATATTGTTGCTGATAAACCGCTGTACAGCACGTCCGTTGTGGTGTGCTACGTAGTACGCACCAACCATATCAGTGTACTCACTGCAGGTGTATCGATCCATTAGTAAACAGAGACAACGCACTACTACACTGGTGGACAGCAGTTTCCTACAACTGAAGGGCATAATACGGCCTCTAACGACTGAAGAGCGTAATTCGCGCCTCCACCGGTTTAAATAATCCTCATAGGAAAAATGACATTAGGGAAAAGTATTTGTTTTGATGTCCCCTACAACCTCCCACAGTTTGTCGGTTTAAATACTTTTCACCCTGTAATCGTATTCCTGTCTACTAACTTATAATCACCTAAGATGTTCCAGATAGATCCCGTCAAGTATAGTTCATTGATTCTCACGTGAGCCTACCTGATCAACGTGTGCAATAATGGCCACCCCTTGTGATCAGACTAAGAGTAAAATTGGGTGACTCAGCCGGGTCACCCTTTTTCCATGAGGCCCATAGTTCCGCCTCGTACATAAAACCAATCACTGGCACCTAGGCAGAAATAAGTTTCAAGAGAAACAAGAGGCTCCTGCTCGACAGCACTGAAGTCGCACATGGCGGTGGTCTGTGGTCAGTGGAATGAACGCTGCAGAACGTTTGGCTCGGAACTGACCTTGAAGTAACCGACTTGCAAAGTTCCCTGTGTCACTGTGATCCCAGCTGCTGCGCCACAGCCACACGCCGAACACGGCGGTATTCCCTCTCGGTGGTGCCACGTGGCCGTCGGCAGACCGGTCTCCTTGCGGCTGCACGTTCTCGTGACCGCCGCTACCTGCCACCGTGCACATTGGCTGCTTTTCTGCCAAGTCTCTCTTTATGTCGCGGAAGAAACATAAAGCCTCTCGTAGTCTTATTACACGACCCCATTCAAACTCAGTGACGTGTTGATAATGGCGTCTTTGTTGCCTTAAAGGCATTCTTAACATCAACTGATGACGTCCGATCTCACGGGACAACGTGTATTTAAAGCAAACCTGATTTTTATCCTCATAGTGGCGCCACTAGCGCCACTCTTATGCGACTGGCGCGAAATTAGAAAAGACATCATCATTCAAATATAGAAACACGTCTGCCAACTTTCATTTATGTTGCATGATTCCTTCTTGGTGTTGCGATTTTTCTTTTCGTCAGTGTAGATTGAGAGTAAACCAAAGGCGCCGTCGTTTTTTAATCACTTAGCAAGCTTCTTCCTCCCCTGTCCTCTACCCTGTCACCATTCCTCCTAGTGCGACCTTTATGAAAAAGAATTTTCTCAAACTCTCCTATCCAGTTCCTTTCGGCTCTTAATTGTTTCCAGCATTTGTCCTCGTGCACCCTTTGTAAAACGATATCATGGTTTATTTTATCTGTTCATTTCGCCTTTACATTCTTCAACATTACAAAATCATGTAAGCATTTCTCCTGTCTAAGACGCAGAACCCATATTTCGGAAACGTGCGTCCGGTCATCGTGATGTAGGTTTTCAGTGATTTCCCTAAATCGCTTCAGACAAATGCCAGGTGGTTTCTTTCGAAGGGCACCGCCTACTTACTTCCCAATCCTTCCCTAATACGATGGGACCGATGACCTCGCTGTTTGGTCTCGTCCCCCAAATAAACCACCCAACCAAGCCACGTTTCGGGACCATACGAGGTAAAACACCAGGACAAATATGGAAGCTCAGGGAAATGTCTACGGAAGCATAGTACTGCCCCCACCCGCCTCCGTGACCCTGTACACGTTTCCAACAGCCGCTCGTCCGGCAGACGGCGTATATAAGAGACATCATTAAGGCGACACGTTTCCGATGGTCCACGGTCCAGTCAGGATGATACCGTGACCACTCCAAACTTAACTGGTGATGTCCTTGGTTTAGCACAGGAGCAGCGTCTGCCACAAAACTCCAACAATGTACACTGAACGGCGTGTCCCGAAACACCGCTGACGGCACCAGCGCTGTACTCTGCCGTCAGATCTGCCGAAGATCACCGCCTGCCTGCCCTGCTTCACAGAGCGCACGAGGTCCTCACTCCCACGCTCCGTGATGAGGCGTGGACATCCAGCAGCTTCTCGCCTACTCGTAGTTTCATCGGCCTTCAGCCACTTTCCGACACATACGAAAATGGCGCGCAGCCAGTCGACCAGCTTCAGCGTTTTGGAGACGTTCGTTCCCATGCGCCGGGCCGTTACAATGTGCCCTTTGTCAGAGTCGTTTATGTCAGTGGGTTTCTGCATTTCCGGCCGTCTCGTCGCTTCAGTGATTCCTATTCGTCTCTGCTCCACTTACTGCTTACCGCGTCACGAGCCCGCAAAAAAGCATTACTCTGTTGGTAGGCACTGCCCATAATGCAACCCAAAAGCTAAGAAACAAAGCGCCATGGAGCGACGGAAATCGGTAGGTGCGATCCACATGCACAGACAAACAAACGATTACAATTTCAGAAAAATTGGATAATTAATTCAAGATAAGAGCTTCCAGAATTACAGCAATGCAGTGACACGTTGCTCTACCTCTGGCCCTACGGAAGCAATTATTCGGCTTAACATTGATCGATAAAGTTGTTCGATGTCGTCCTGACAGATATCGTACCAAATTTTGTCCAACTGACGCGTTAGATCTTCAAAATCCCGAACTGGTTGGAGGAACGTGCCCATAAATCTCCAAACGATCTCAGTTGGGGAGGGATCCGGCGACCTTGCTAGCCAAGGTAAGGGTTTGGCAAGCACCAAGACAAGCGGTAGAATCTCTCGCCGTATTCTGAAATGTAAGCACAGGATGGCTCACCACCAAGAGCGACAACATTGGGCGTAGAATATCGACGACGTGCCGCTGTGCTGTAAGGGTGCCACAGATGACAACCAAAGTGGTCCTGCTGGGAAAAGAAATGCCACCCTCCAGAGACCCTCCGTACGGCGGGCGACAGCTAAGTTGGTCTCCCATAACTCTCCAGGGTGTCTCCAGATACGACTTCGGCATAGAATCTCATTGACTCGAGTAGAATTTTCTTCTTTGATACCTCCCGCTTCGAGCTGAGCCTCCATCACCAGCGAAGACTCGTCTGGAGGTGCCCCGGGCAGTGTCGGGATACCACTTTGACTGTCGCCTGCCATACGGCTCGACGACCAGGAGTCATGGTCTAGGGTGCTTTTCCTTTTCATAGCCTGATCGCTTTGGTTATCGTCCGTGGCACCCTTACAGCACAGCGGTACGTCGACGATATTCTGCGCCCAGTTCTGTCGTCCTTGGTGGCGAGCCATTCTGTGCTTACATTTCAGCAGGATAATTCCCTCCCACACACGGTGAAAGATTCTAACGCTTGTCTCGGTGCTTGTCAAACCCTAGCTCGGCCAGCAAGGTCGCTGGCTATCTCCCCAACTGAGAACGTTTGGAGCATTGTGAGCAGGGCCCTCCAACTAGCTCGGGATTTTGATGAGCTAAAGCGCCAGTTGCACAGAATTCAGTGCGATACTGAACAACTCTATCAGTCAATGCTAAATGGAATAACTCCTTGCGTAAGGACTAGAGACGGACCAGCGTCTTATTGATTTGCTCTATTTTTTGAAGCTCTTTCGCTTGAAGTAATTATCCAGTTTTTTCTGATACTGTAATCATTTGTTTGTCTGTACATGTACCTCACACCTATCCAATTCCGTCCCATTCGTATAATCGCTTCACGGTGCTTTGTTTTTTATGTCTTAGAGTGCATATTGCTATAGTTTCGCTCTGCACATTCTCACGTTCCGTTGCAGTGAGAGATTCGGACTTCCCTTTCTTACATTTCTGCCAAAAGTGCGATGTAGAACTTGGTGGCTGTTTCGCTAAACTTTAGTAATCTTCGAACAGTGTTCGTGTCTGCAGAAGTACTAAACATTGAAATTGGGCATCAAATAGTAAAGGACGTAAGGAAATATGATTGGTGCAGCGTGGACGACGTAAGGAGCAAATTAGGACGGGGAGAGAAGGCATTCGCCTCCTACTATCAACAGCAGGTCTTATTCTGCGAAAGAAACCTCTGGTAATATACGTCTGGAGCACAGCAGTGTATGGAACTGAAGCAGGGCTATGTGAGCAACAAGAAAGGAGAGAATCGGCGAGTTTGAGGTGATTTGTCACATAAGGATGCTGAAAATTACGTGCGCCACAAAGGTAAATGAGGCACAATGAATGGAAAAGGCTGACTAGTAGAAGGGGCCGGATAATTGGATTCTGCTAAGACATCAGGGAGTGTAGAGGGAGCTGCACAGACTAAAGATTGTACGGGGAGAAAAAGATTGTCATAAAGCCTAACATGTAGATATGTTAACTGTACAGGAGTGGAAAAAGAGGTGCAAAAACCGCGAGAAAAGTGAGCTTCAACATAAATGCAGATGCTGGCCAAGTCTGTTTTACGAGCCGAAGATAGCTGAACTGATGGGACTTCAAGAGGCACGGTATCCAAGATTTGTATCGCATGCAGGGAAACCGTAAAACATTTTCCGCCACGCCACAACGCGTACAAAAGTGTACGTTGAGTGATTGTGCCGGACCATCGTTGGAGAGGACTGTGACAGAAAAGGAGAGGAAGACAGTGGCAAAAGTCACTGCAGAACTGAATGTCGCACTCACGAAACCGTCAGTATCAAAACACGGAAGAAGCTCCATAATCACGGAATTGTAGGGCGAGCTGGAATTCCAGAGCCACTTGTGATTAAAGTATCCGTAACTGGAAAAGGTGGTGCCGAAGCCATAAAACCTTTTCTTTGGTGAAATAGAAGAACGTCGTTCGGTCGGATGAGCTTTATTTCACGCTGTTTCTAACTTCGGGCCGAGTTTACGTCCCAAGATGTGGCGGGGTTAGGTGGTATTTTGGGCAGCCATACCGTGGCATTCCATTGGCCTCATGGTTACTCTGCAAGATCGCATAGGAGGGGGATTATGTGACTATTTTGGCTGATAATATCCACCCTATGTTACAGTCTTTTTGTTCCTAAATGGTGATGCTATATTTCAAGACGACAGGGCCCTGTTGACACAGCTCGCATCGTCCAGGACTGTTTTTGTGATCACGGGGATGAATTTTCGTATCTCTCCTGGCCATCCCAGTCACCGGATCTCATTACTGTTGACCCTCTGTGGCCTGCTTTAGAGAGATGCGAGCGTGGTCGCTATCCAGCTGCACCATCGGTACCTTAACCTGCCGCTGCCTTGCGGGACGAGTCGTGTGAGATACTCCTCAAAACCACACGGCACCTGTATTTATCTTCTCCGAGATACGTGGAAACTGCTTTGAATTCCAACGGCTTCCTTACACCATGCCGGCCGAAGTGGCCGTGCGGTTAAAGGCGCTGCAGTCTGGAACCGCAAGACCGCTACGGTGGCAGGTTCGAATCCTGCCTCGGGCATGGATGTTTGTGATGTCCTTGGGTTAGTTAGGTTTAACTAGTTCTAAGTTCTAGGGGACTAATGACCTCAGCAGTTGAGTCCCATAGTGCTCAGAGCCATTTGAACCAACCTTACACCATATTAGGCATGGTAATGTGTTGTGTTTTGCTGTTTCCAAAGTCTTGTCCACCCTCTATATACCGTACCATCTGTACCTCGGTATATCTTTGAGTGAATGTCGTAATACAGATCGAGAGGTCTGGAGTTCAGTTTCATTTCGTCCTACCATTTTTTCTGTCATTTTCCCTTTCTTCCACCCCTGGCAGTCACTTCTTAATGTGGAACCCACTAATCTGTAACGTAGTTACCGCAACATTAGTGGAAATATTTATAAGTAAGCGGAGGGGTAATTATTACGAAGAAATTTAAAGGTGTCACCATCTGTACCACACACAGTCATTACGTCTAAAACAAAACAGTTATAAACATAAAACTACGAACAGTATGAGGAATTCTAATTATCATAGAAAAGAATCTTGCAATTCACATATCGAACGGAGGATGCATTGAGTTCTGAAGAGACTTCGTTGTGATTTGTAAAACAAAACATGAAAAAGATACTCTTACTTTAACCCATATTGCCCCATGCGGGTCCGGGGATACGAATAGGCCCGAGGTATTCCTGCCTGTCTTAAGAGGCGACTAAAAGGAGTCTCAAACGTTTCGGTCTTTATGTGATGGTCCCCTGTAGGGTTTGACCTCCATTCTTCAAAATTTTCCCGAAGACCGAGCCAATTGGGGAAGGGCGCCTTACATGGTGCATTGTTTCCATCGTGCATTGAGATCTTTAGAACACTTTCTCGTCATCGCATTGCAGCCCCGCCCATTCTCCAGCTCTTGGGCGAGGACACCTTCCTGGGTGCGTTTTCCACCATGCACTATGCAGAGTCGCTTTCTGCGTCTACGATGACCACGGACTTCTTTGCACCTGATATCCAGCGCAGTAGCCAGTCCGTTGTGGTTGGGCTGCCATGTACCCTGTTGGTTGTAGCCCCCTGACTACACAGGGTTCGCTCTTCTGATGCCTGCGCCGTTAACTCCCCACGTATGCCAAGGGGTAGATGCTCATCCCCCTGGGGCATCGGGACTCCCGGCAGTGGCCATCCCGACAGGTGGCCCTTGCTGCGGCTGGGTGGCGCCCGTGACCTTAATGCCCTCCGTTGCCTGAGCAACACCAATTGGGGTGCAGATCGCTCCACGCTGCTGCGGCTATACAGAGCCCCTGTCCAGTCCCGAACTGACTATGGGAGTGTGGTTTATGGTTCGGCATCGCCCTCAGCATTGCATTTACTCGACCCTGTGTACCACTGTCGGGTTCGACTAGCGACAGCTAAAATCAATGGTAACGAGTCCGGCAACCGAAGATGAAGCCGCAGGGCAGCCAAAGAAGGACAGAACAGAAGAATACGGGCCACCAGCGTACTGGTGGGGGCTGGGGTCCCACCATTGCAGATCAGACATGCACAACTGCTCGTCAGTTCCGTAGCACACATTCGTAGTTCTCCTGAGCATCCGAATTACCGTCTCCTTTTCCCGCCCGCGGCAGGCCATTTCCCGCATCGGCGTCCTAGGTCGGGGCTAACGATAGCGGTTCGCGTGCAGTCCCTTCACGTACGCCTCCATGGTGTACGCCTCGGCCGCAGCTTCGTCTGGACCTGTCACATGGCCCTAATGACTCCGTTAACTCTGCGGCTCTCCGCTGTCGCTTCCTCTCGATTCTTGACGTGTTCCGGGGCTCTGAATTGGTTTACACCGACGGCTCGATGGCTGATGGTCGCTTTGGCTTTGCCTACGTTCACGGCGGCCATATTGAACAGCATCCCTTACCCGATGGATGCAGTGTATTCACTTCAGAGCTGGTGGCCATTTCTCGTGCACTTCAATATCTCCGTTCATGCCCTGCGAAGTTTTTTCCTTTATGTAGTCTTTTCCTTTAGGTACTGACACCTTGAGCAGCGTGAAAACTATCGACCAGTGCTACCCTCGTCATCCGTTGGTAGCGTCCATCCAGGAGTCCATCTATGCCCTGGAACAGTCCAGTCGTTCAGTGGTGTTCGTCTGGAGCACTGGTCACGTCTTAATCCCAGGAAATGAACTTGCTGACAGGCTGGCCAAAGAGGCTACACGGAAACCACTTCTGGAAATGGGCATCCCCGCAACTAACCTGCGTTCGTTATTACGCCGCAAGGGTTTTCAGCTTTGGGAGACGGAATGGCAAAATCTCAGTACGCACAACAAAATGCGAGCCATTAAGGGGACCACGACTGTGTGGAAGTCCTCCATGAGCGCCTCTTGCAGGGACTCCACGGTTCTCTGCCGGCTCCGCGTTGGCCGTGCCTGGGCGACCCACGGCTGCCTCCTGCGCCGTGAAGGCCCACCTCTGTGCCGGTGCGGCGCCCGGTTGACAGAGGCCCGTATTCTTCTGTTCTGTCCTTCTTTGGCTGCCCTGCGGCTTCATCTTCGGTTGCCGGACTCGTTACCATTGATTTTAGCAGACAACGCCTCATCGGCTGATTTGGTTTTACGTTTCATCCGTGAGGGTGGGTTTTATCATTCGATCTGAGTTTTAGCGCATGTCCTTTGTCCCTCTGTGTCCTCTACCCTAGCGCTTTTAGGGTGGAGATTTTAATGTGTTGCAGGGTGGCTGGCTTTTCCTTTTTATTTACGTGGTCGTCCAGCCACTGTAATATGCTTCCTTGTTTACTCTCTTCTATCTGTTTCTGGCATCTCTGTTGTTTTCTTGTCCTCTTTTGTTCCTTTTAGTGTTCGTTGCGTTTTCTTCGTTCTTGTGGTCTTTCCTTTCTTTCTGTTTTGTGTTATATGTCTCGTCTGTTTTATTCTCACAGTTGTAGCATTGTTTTATTAGGAACAAGGGACCACTGACTTCGTAGTTTTGTCCCTTTCCCCCTCTTTTTAAATCACCCATCCATTGCCCTTATTATACTGGAATCCTGTTTAAACGTAGAACAACACAGAAATTTCTACAGGGAAGGAGGGAGGGTACGGATGAAAGTACGTCTAAGAACTACCACTGGGAAAAAGTAAAGACTTGATCTCCCAATGGTCACAAACGATGTCGACGTCCAGAACGACACAGCAAAATGTGCTGATGCAACAAAGTGGGAAACCTAAGCCGACGCTGCTGCTGAATTTTTATTTTACATCTTTTTCTTCATGATTATTCTGAAATTCTCAGTTAAATACCTGGCAGGGGGTTCATCGAACCATCCTGAAGCTATTTGTGTACAGTTCCTACCTCGAACAGCGCGCGTGAAAAACGAACACCCCAATCTTTCCGTGCGTGCTCTGATTTATCTTATTTTATAATGATGATCACTTCTTCCTAAGTAGATGGCGGCCAACGAAGTATTTTCACACTGAAGTTTGTGTCTGAAATTTTATAAGAAGATCCTGCCGCAACGAAAATCGTTTGTGTTTCAGTAATTGTACCACACCATTTCGCATACCATATACGTTGCACTCTCTGCCCTACTTCTCGATAACACAAAACGAGCTTCCCTTCTTTGAACATTTTCGATGTCCTTGATCAATCATATCTGATGCGGATCCCATATCGCACAGCAGCTGCTTGTGAATTAAATAAAACTTTAGTTTCTACAGGGAATCATATACCTTTCTTGGCAAATGCCTTTAAGAGATTGATCTCTGGAATACTCCTCTGTGATACAGACAAGGGAGGGACTGAGTCAATAATTAAATCACTCAAGACTAAGGACACTCATGGTTATGATGGAGTGCTTAGCAGGATATTAAAGTACTGTGCTGCAAATGTTAGCCCTCTATTTAGCCATATTTGTAATTTTTCCTTTACGAATGTTCAGTTTCCTGAAAGATTGAAGTACTCAGTAATAAAGCCACTTTATAAAAATGGAGAAAGGGATAGTATAGAAAATCTTAGACCTACTTCTATGCCATCAGTGTTTGCTATAGTTATTGAGAAGGCTGTGTATGTAAGGATAATTGATCATTTTATATCACACGATTTGCTATCAAATGTACAGTTCGGCTTTAGAACTCGTTTAACAACTGAAAATGCTATATTCTCTTTTCTATGTGGGTTAAACAAAAGGTTTCGAACGCTAGGCATATTTTTTTATTTAACTAAGGCTTTTGATTGTGTTGATCACAATATATTGCTCCATAAGATGGACCATTGCGGAATACGGGGAGTAGCTCACAATTGGTTCTCCTTTTACTTTAGCAACAGACAGCAAAAGGTTATTATTCGCAATCTTGAAACTGGCTGCGATGTGGGGTCTGATTGGGGAACGGTCAAGTGGGAGGTGCCCCAGGAATCGGGAGGTGCCACTCCTGTTCCTTATTTATATAAATGATATGCCCTCTAGTATTACGGATAACTGTAGAATATTTCTGTTTCCCGATGACACTAGCTTGGTAGTAAAGGATGTTGTGTGCAACATTGGTTCGGTTTCAAATAGTGCACTTCATGACCTAAGTTCATGGCTTGTAGAAAATAACCTAATGCTACATCACAGTAAGACTCAGTTTTTACAGTTTCTAACGCACAATTCAACAAAACCTGACGGTTTAATTTCACAGAATGGGTATATGATTAGTGAAATTGAACAGTTCTAATTTCTAGATGTTGCAAATTGAGCAAATGGCTCTGAGCACTATGGGACTTAACATCTGTGGTCATCAGTTCCCTAGAACTTAGAACTACTTAAACCTAACTAACCTAAGGACATCACACACATCCATGCCCGAGGCAGGAGTCGAACCTGCGATTGCAGCGGTCGCGCGATTCCAGACTGAAGCGCCTAGAACCGCTCGGCCACACCGGCCGGCCTTCTAGATGTTCAGATAGATAGTAAACTGTCGTGGAAAGCCCACTTCAAGATCTTTTTCAGAGACTTAATGCCGCCATTTTTACTATTCGAACGGTATCTGAAGTAGGTGATCGTTCGACCCGAAAATTAGTATACTTTGCTTATTTTCATTCGCGTATGTCGTATGGTACTATAGTTTTGGGGTAACTCTTGGCTCATTCGGGCAATAAGTCCACGAACCTCTTGTCGACCCATGTTCAAGAGGCTGGGTATTTTGACATTGTGACATTGGGCCCTCAATATATATATATATATTCCTTACTGTCATTTCTTCTTAACAATATTAGCTTATTCCCAAGAATAAGCATCTTTCACTCAGTTAATACTAGGCAGAAATCAAACCTGCATTTGGATCGGACTTCCTTAACTCTTGTGCAGGAAGGTGTGCAGTATACTGCCGCATCCACTCGAATTCAAAAATCTTAGCAGTACGCCACGCCCTTTCAAAGCGAAACTGAAGAGTTTCCTAATGGATTATTCCTTCTATTCTGTCGAGCAGTTCCTTGAAAAATTAAGCTGATTCTTGTTGTATTGTTGATTGCGTTTACTTAACCTTATGGACTGACTTTTTTCGGGTTCATAAACATTTTATTTTTATCTGTTATTGCTTTTATGTTGTAATTTAATGTAGTGACATGTTCCATGGCCTTGGAGATTTGCTCCTCAGTTTCATCCTACGGAACTTAACGTGTAGATAAAAAAATAAGACTGCTTAACGTGACTAAGCAGTCTCTTTAGTAGACCTGTTGCACTTTCTTCGTGTCCTGCCAATAAATCGCAGTATTGGCTTGCTTTCCCCACAACATTATCAGTGTGATCGTTGCAGTTTAAGTTACTCTTAATTTTAATCCCTAAGTATGTATTTCAATTTACAGCCGTTAGATTTGTGTGATTTCTCGCCTAAATGAAATTTAGCGGGTGCCTTTCAGTTGTCATGTAGAAGACTTCACACTTCTCATTATACCACAATTTTTTGGTCTCTGCATTTAAAACGGTCAAATGTTTCTGCTCCTCAGGTTTTCTCACTGTACAGGGAAAAGCTTAGCAGCGGGCGAGCCATATCTCAAACTGACGAAACAGCTTCACTGACTGAAGCGCCGGGTGACGGCAAGCGCCTGCAATGGAACACACGGCTACCCGCAACGCATAGCGGCGCTGCACACTGCACAGCTCTTAGGATGCAGCAGTTCTGAGGCTAGACTCAAAGAGAACAGGGATCAGTCTGTACACTCCAACACAGTTTAGTGCCTGAGTATACTGTACTTTAGATTTTAAAAAAAAAAAAAAAAATCTAATTTTGAGATAATGATGAAACAAAAAAATTAAATGTACTTGTGAAACTTCCTGTCAGATTAAAACTGTGTGCCCATCCGAGAATTGAAACCGGACCCTTACGTTTCGGCGGTAAGGCTGTTAACGACAGATCTATTCAGACATAACCACGACCCCAGTATAAAACAGCACACTCCGCTGCAGAGTGGAAGATTCATTCTGGAAACTAGTTTTTGTTGGTTGTCCTTGGGACCAACAAATGTGCCAGCCAGACATTTGGTACTGCTTATTTCTAATAATTTTCTTTTTGTATATTCGATTTTTGTCGCCTAAAGCACATTGTGAATCATGCTTAAAATTCATCAGTGCTTTGCTTTCCTTTTCATTGCTGTCAGTCGATAAATTACCTTCACACTCGTTAAGTGTAGCGAATTGATCGAATATTCTTCATGGTTTTTCCGATAATGAGATATACTCGTATCAGTATATCGCCACAGTGTTTCCATTCATATGTTACCGAAGTCTATATTCAGAGTGTTACCTTCGAGAAGTCCAAGAAGTTGTACTTTGGGTCAAATTTCACTACCTGAAAAATATTTCCTCATTCGCTGAAAGATGTCTTAGAACCAAAGCATTTACTTGTTGATTTTACAAATCACGAAAATATATGCTAGTAGAATTCATTACTGATGACAGATGTATACATCTACATCTACATGGTTACTCTGCATTTCACACTTAAGTGCCTGGCAGAGGGTTCATCGAACCATTTTCATACTACTTCTCTACCATTCCACTCTCGAATGGCGCGTGGGAAAAAGGAACACCTCAATCTTTCCGTTCGAGCTCTGATTTCTCTTATTTTATTATGATGATCATTTCTCCCTACGTAGGTGGTTGTCAACAAAATATTTACGCATTCGGAAGAGAAAGTTGGTGATAGAAATTTCGTAAATAGATCTCGCCGCAAAGAAAACCGCCTCTGTTTCAGTGACTGCCACCCCAACTCGCGTATCATATCAGTGACACACTCACCCCTATTGCGCGATAACACGAAACGAGCTGCCCTTCTTTGCACTTTTTCGATGTCCTCCGTCTGGTAAGGATCCCATACAGCGCAGCAGTATTCCAGCAGAGGACGGACAAATGTAATGTAGGCTGTCTCTTTAGTGGGTTTGTCGCATCTTCTAAGTGTTCTGCCAACAAAGCGAAGTCTTTGTTTCGCCGTCCCCACAATATTATCTGTGTGGTCTTTCCAATTTAAGTTGCTCGTAATTGTAATTCCTAGGTATTTTGTAGAATTGACAGCCCTTGTATTTGTGCGATTTATCGTATACCCAAAATTTATCGGATTTCTTTTAGTACCCATGTGGATGACCTCGCACTTTTCTTTGTTTAGTGCTAATTGCCACTTTTCGCAACGTACAAAAATTCTCTCTAGATCATTTTGTAATTGAAATTGATCGTCTGATGATTTTACAAGGCGGTAAACTTCAGCGTCATCTGCAAACAATCGAAGGGGGCTGCTCAAATTATCACGTAGATCATTTATATAAATCAGGAACAGCAGAGGGCCTATGGCACTACCTTGCGGAACGCCAGATATCACTTCTGTTCCACTCGATGATTTATCGTCTATCACTACGAACTGTGACCTCTCTGAGAGGAAATCACGAATCCAAACTGAGACGATGCTCCATATGCACTCAATTTGATTACTAGTCGCTTGTGAGGAACGGTATCAAAAGCCTTCTGGAAATCTAGGAATATGGAGTCGATCTGAGATCCCTTGTCGACAGCACACATTACTTCATGGGAATAAAGAGCTAGCTGTGTTGCACAAGAACGATATTTTCTGAATCCGTGTTGGTTATGTATCAATAAGTCACTTTCTTCAAGGTGATTCATAATGTTCGAGTACAGTATATTATGGGAAGAAGTGTATGTACAGAAAATGCACTGAAGAGCAGAAATAGCACGACGTGGAATGGTGAATGACATAGGTTTTCAAAACAAGTTAATCATTTCGATTGCAAACTAAAGTTTTCAATGTGTTTTTTTACTTACGGTAGTGGGGTACAGATTTTTAATGTGTAAATCATTGTACAATGAGGCGTTGTCAGACAGGATGGACAGGAAAATAAAGAAATGGGTCAGGGAAGAGAAAAGTGGGAGGTGTAATGAAGACTGTAAAGGAGATGGGTGGGAAGACTGCCCGACCGCTTCTGACCTCGGCATTTTTGCGCATTAAACCAAATAAAAAACATCAAAAATGCAATGCATAGGAATATGTGAAGGAGAGAGACTTTAGGCAACAGTGGATGTCAAATGGCTGACTTCGAGACGCAATAAATATCAAATTCTAATGAAATAGACTTAAGCACCAAAGAAACTGGTATAGGCATACGTATTCAAATAGAGATATGTAAACAGGCAAAATACGGCGCTGCGGTCGGCAGCGCGTATATCAGACAACAACTGAGTGGCGCAGTTGTTAGATCGGCTACAATGGCAGGTTATCAAGATGTGAGTGAGTTTGAACATGGTGTTATATTCGGCGCACGAGCGATGGGACACAGCATCTCCGAGGTAGCGATGAAGTGGTGATTTTCCCGTACGACCATTTCACGAGTGCACCGCTAATATCAGGATTCCGGTAAAGCGTCAAATCTCCGATATTGCTGCGGCCGGAAAAAAATCCTGCAAGAACGGGACAAATGACGACTGAAGAGATTCGTTCAACGTGACAGAAGTGCAACCCTTCCGCAAATTGCAGCAGATTTTAGTGCTGGGCCATCAACAAGTGTGCCGGCCGGAATGGCCGAGCGGTTCTAGGCGCTACAGTCTGGAACCGCGCGACCGCTACGGTCGCAGGTTCGAATCCTGCCTCGGGCATGGATGTGTGTGATGTCCTTAGGTTAGTTAGGTTTAAGTAGTTCTAAGTTCTAGGGGACTGATGACTTCAGCAGTTAAGTCCCATAGTGCTCAGAGCCATCAACAAGTGTCAGCGTGCGAACCATTGAACGAAGAATCATCTTCACGGGCTTTCGGAGCCCGAGGGCTCACTCGTGTACTCTTGATGACTGCACGAGACAAAGCTTTACGCGTTGCCTGGGCCCCTTAACATCGGCATTGGACTGTTGATGATTGGAAACGTGTTGTCTGGTCCGCGAGTCTCGTTTCAAATTGTATCGAGCAGGCGGATGTGGCTGATTCACAGTTGAAGAGAAACTGTCGGGCTACGTTGTCTGTACGTGGGTAGCAAAGAAAGAGTAATTCCTTGAGGGTGGTAGGGAGACAGTGGGGATGGGGAGGTAGGAGCAGAGGGAGAAGAGCAAAGGTTCAAACAAGAGCTGCACACGTCGTCACAGCTTTGCTTAATCCACCTGAAAATGTCAGAGATTGAACATATGTAGGCGGGGATGCTACTATAAACACATTGCGCACGGTAGAGACTTCCACTCTCAATATTTCACGAGCCGAAGTTCTGGTGGCTGTCGGTGAATGTACGTGTTACTTCCTGGAGCGTATGACTCTCGTAATGACGGCAACGGCAAATGGGGGGAATTTGGATGTATAGAATTAGATACAGACTGTCTTTCTTCCCGAGCGCCGTACACGTATTCAACAAAGGGAAAGGGGGTGGGAGTTAAACCTGGCACATCGTGGCACACATCCTATGGAGTCATGTGCAGTACGTGAACAGATGTAAAGGGCAGGCGGCGTTACTCAAAGCTCCTCTATGACAAGACAATGTTACATGTGAGGACACCATTAAACGCTTAGCTGAACTGCTTAAGCTTTTGTCGCCCGATCCATTTCGTACGTCACCATGTGCAGCTGTGTGACGGTAGTAGATTTCGTACGTTAAGTCGCTGGTTTTTTTCTTCATATGTATCCAAGCGACAGAATTAACACGCCTCACTGCTAAATTATGGTCGCTTCCGGAAGCTATTGAAAAAGAGGAGGCGAATATGTTGATATAGCAGGCTGCGGACGTGGTCGTCTCGTGCGGGTGCCGGGGGCTGCAGCCGCTCCTGCGGTGGAGTGTGGAGTGTAGTGGAGTGCGGTGGAGTGTAGCGGCGCAGGCGCCCTCCCACGCACCATCGATCTGTTGGCGACGCGACGCCACGCACCGCGGCCGCGAGAGCTGGCGGCTGGGAGCTGGCGGCTGGGGTCCGTCAGCGGAGTGGCCACAGCGAGGCAGCAGCCCGCACCTGCCGAGGCAGGCAAGGGGGGACCCCCAGGCCAGACTGCGGGACACGACACTCCCACCACAGTGAGGCAGCAGCCCGCACCTGCCGAGGCAGGCAAGGGGGGACCCCCAGGCCAGACTGCGGGGCGCGGCCGCGGCGCACGCGCTCCGCAGCTGCGGGCTCACATAGCGCACTGACAGACACGATAAACCGTATCCACTAACTTTTCATGTACGCTGTCGGTAAACTTGTGCAGCTCGATTCTGCCTCTCTTAGCGAACAGGTAAGTCGCCAGTAAAAGCCGCTCGTCGTTATGTACTGCATAATCGACAGATAAATCTTTAAAAGTAACAATAAGTTAAATAATTCAAAAATAAATTGTTTTAATTTAGCACACGGAGGATACGTCTCTCTCATCAAACGGCGGTATCCATCCTGTTCTCAATTAGACAGTCGATCTGTTCGTAGATAATGTAATTTATAGAACTGAAACTTTCCTGAAAGCACTCCGTCATCAGGCCACATGTGGCCCACCGGGACCATCCGACCGCCATCTCATCCTCAATGTGGATGCGGATAGGAGGGGCGTGTGGTCAGCCCACCGCTCTCCCAGTCGTTACGATGGTTGTCTTTGACCGGAGCAGCTACTATTCGGTCGAGTAGCTCCTCAATTGGTATCATGAGGCTGAGTGCGCCCCGAAAAATGGCAACAGCGCATGGCGGCCCGAATGGTCACCCATCCAAGTGCCGGCCACACTCGACAGCGCTTAACTTCGCTGATCTGACGGGAACCGGGGTATCCACTGTGGAAAGGCCGTTCCCTGAAACTTTGCTTAACTAGGAATTAATAACAGGCGTGCACGAATTGCGCAAGGAGATTTGGATATGTAGGACAAAATATTAAAAGTGGAATTTAATTTAAACTACATTTAACTTATATTTTCCGTACATAAATTAATGGGAAAAATAACACATTTGCTACTAGTGCACGTCTTGGACGGTTAAATGATCCAAAAGTTAATTAAATTTCTCGCCTGATGGGTTTGCAAATCATTGAATATGCGTAAGGAAAGGGAATAACATATTAAAGGAAACATACAAATACTAACACTACATAGAAGGAAGAAAAGAAAGAAGAATATAACACCCCCCACAAACACGCATACGGACGGCACAGATTTGTTCCCCTAGCCTTAAGACCATCCAGAAAATTCATCCGTAGAATTAACTAAAAGCTCAAATCCAAAATATAATTCGGGTCGACAACAGAAATTCAGTTATTTACAAGAATACGTATGAAGCTAACACTGTAAATACAGAACAGGACGAAGTCACCCGAGCCGCACAAAGCCAAACCAAGAAAAATACATAATTCCGGAAAGCCGGTTAATTCATGAAAGGGACTACGGCCACAAGTAAATTATTGTTGAACCGTTTCAAGCTAAAGCTGATACCGAGAGCTTCCACGCTTTACGTGCAAGTGAAGGAACAAAGGCGCGTACGCACAAAGCTCATAGAAAACGTTGAAAACGGATGAAAATCAATGAACGGAAAAATAAAACGACACGAGAAACGCAAATACACACAAATTCACACCGATAAACACGAAACCTAACTGTAATCACGCATTGTCTTCACACCATACCCCCAAACTTCTGCGTTCTGAGTGAACGAAGTCACTTTTCATGAAACTGAACCATCTCAAAAACTATTGTTCCATAAATCGAATAAAATACGTTGAACGATTTTTAGTGCCCGACGACGTAATAGAAATTGGTTAAGACTTCAACTAGAGTGAACCTTACACAAACAGGTACTATTTTCGGCTACTACACACCAGCTCATAAGAAAAACCTCGCTCACCAAATTCCCAGGACCGAGTGACCAGTACCCTGACCAAGTCGGGGTCCATACACGGGTAGCGGAAGCTGCCAGAGAACGCCCTCATGTCGCCAGTGAAGCCTCTATGCCATTCTCTAAGCTTACCCCAAAGTTGACTAAATTTCCACTGTAGCAGACAAGAAGTTTACCGTCACTAGACACTATGAGACCTCAATACACATGCCCATTCACTTACTCTGTCGTTCCGAGGTGGTAGGAGTGGGATAGGAGGATTGTGTTACAATGTAAATACAGTATAATTAAGTGTCGAGAACATATAGCAATCACAGAAGCGTAATAAATCAATTTATGGATATAAAATAGACATAGAACAAATAGGCGTAGTTGTGACTGTATGAAACATAACAGCTGCTGATTCTCTCCTCCAGGAGTGTTTAATGAATGTACCTAAAGTATAACCTGCTAAATCACATGTAAAATGACGTTGAATGTTACTGAAACATTACGCTGGCGCTCTCGTAGACACCCTTGGACGAAAAGAACCAAGCTCCACGTGTTGAAGCACAATTGCAACTGCATAGTACGGATACGTAGGTGTTCTTCCCCGTCGCATACTCCTTCTAGAACACCACCTCTACGTGCGACACCGACCACAGGCCTCACCAACAATGCTTACCACCAGCCTGCTGTTTGAATCCCAGAGTACTTCAAATGTTCTGCATTAGGGTAGCCAGCCTCTCTTCAGAACTACGTTACACAAGGTGCTTCAGTCTCGAAGACTTCGCTGGCCTCTAAAACTACTTCAGTCGAAAACACACACTGGCAATCTCCTGTGTCCCGCGGACCTGATGTACATAAGTTATTTAAGCTCGCGGGTCGCCTCGTCTCTGTGACGTTAATGTTTATAGGATGAACGATACGATGGCACCCCTCCCCAACATGTTACGCCAACAAATTATCCCTCAACACATGCTTTTCTTTTAGTGTCCATTCATTTTATGTTCTCATCAGCTTCGGATGTTTACAATTACTTACGCGTAGTGAACATTTTTCTTGACTCACGACGTTTTACTACAGCTGACTTAAAAATTTCCGTAGCAAAATTCTGCAACTTTGTTAGTAAAGAAACGGCGTTAATGACACGTAAATAAGCCGGCCGATGTGGCCGAGCGGTTCTAGGCGCTTCAGTCTGGAACCGCGCTACCGCTACGGTCGCAGGTTCGAATCCTGCCTCGGACATGGATGTGTGTGATGTCCTTAGGTTAGTTGGGTTTAAGTAGTTCTAAGTCTAGGGGACTGATGACCTCAGATGTTGAGTCCCATAGTGCTCAGAGCCATTTGAACCCTTTTGACACGTAAATAAATATAAACATCTCAAGATGGGATGCCATGAATCGTGAAATGTCATCGTGTGAAAATATACGCCTATAAAAGTATCTAGTTAATCCGAGAAAGAGGAGAAAAATAAAATACACCAATGAGATAAGTAATCTCAGTCGACATGCAAGTAGAAGTACCTTTGCGATTTATGATCACAGAGGGGTCATTTCGAGTGTTTAAAATTTGGTGTGTTAATACTGACAAACATTATTAAAAACATTTCTTAAATATATGTTCAAAAATAGTTTTGATGACTGATCGAATCTACATGTGTTATTGTCACCAATAACCCAGAGCCGAAATACTTCTCCCCACATCACTTGAAGGTAGTGCGCTGTATCCCCCACTCATTGTAGAGGGACGTGTCCTCAGTACCTGCCTAGCGACTTTCCGTGGGGCATCCCGTAGTTTCTGAGAAAAGCGATGCGAAAGTGTTATGCCTGTTTTTCATACGCATAACATTAGTAAAGTTTCCACCGTCTTAGAACAATAGCAAATATTCGCTGCTACCACGCTGGTGGTACAGGTTCAAATACTGCCCGTGTCCTTTTTTTCCCCTCCGATTTCATCATATAGAACATCATTAAACAATACATTACATTCAAAATTAATCGGTAAGTATCCCACCCACATGTATCCCAGTGTTCCAATCCTTTGATTATTTTCACCGGGAATTTAAAATTTTCACGATAAAAATTTAAGAGCCCCCAATTTCCTGAAGTCTATTTCGATAAATCGCTTCGATGCAAGATTCCATGAACTTACACTCTTCAATTACGCATTGATTTAGTTCATTTACTTTCACATGAACGATCAAATACACGCGGTTTCCATCGAACGTGATCCAAGAAAGAACAATCTTTCTGAATTCAAACGGACTGTATATTCTGGTATCGCTTCCGAAATATCTTTGAGGCTGCTAGCCAGTAGCTTTCATTAAATGTGCGTGGTGCTCTAAGAATGTGTTTCGGTTGCTCCCACGTCAAATACTCTACGCAATTCTGTTGTGGCGCAGCAGTCCATAGCGAGAAAGACGATTCTGTTATCTATTATGTAACAAACGGAATACGCATTTGATGGAAGTGTGTTGTAGTGGTTGATTTGTTTATGAAATTACTACAGCAAAAATAGCTACTTTTGAAAAATTTTGCATCACACATAGTATTTAACGATATTTTGTACGATGAAATTGAAAAATGTAGACACGCAGGACTTGAACTGTGGCACTTGCTTGGTAAGGTGAACCCTAGTCGCTGCGCTAAGCTCACTGTGATAACGTTACACGCACAGCAGGTACGTGTAAAACTTGAACATTTATTTTCCCTCAAACTATGGGCTGTCGCATGGAAAGGCATTAGCCAGTTACTCAGGATAGGTCCCTCCAGTACACACCTAAGATTCACCAAAATCCGTGATTACCTGCCCAGGCCGTGGGGGCTTAGCCGAGCGGTCTCAGGCGCTGCAGTCATGGACTGTGCGGCTGGTCCCGGCGGAGGTTCGAGTCCTCCCTCGGGCATGGGTGTGTGTGTTCGTCCTTAGGATAATTTAGGTTAAGTAGTGTGTAAGCTTAGGGACTGAAGACCTTAGCAGTTAAGTCCCATAAGATTTCACACACATTTGAACATTTTTGCACCTGGCCAGACGGTCGCCTTGTCAGACAGGAAACGTGTTTCCCTTTGTTGTTGACATCCACAGGCGGCGAAATGGCATTGTGCATGCGCGGAGAAAGCAAAACTTCCACTGGTCTACGTCACGAGCTGCAGACCCTAAGCGAGCCGAGCGTCGACACAAATATCCGAAAATGCGTCCTGTACAGTGCGAGCGCTTCGCTCTATCCCCCACGAATTTCTTCCGCGGGCAGGGTTTGAAACCAATCACTGGCCGGCCGCCGGCTGCCCACTCTTGGTTTAGAAGATAAGCAGTTTCTTCGTTGCATCGATGCACTGCAGGGAGATCATCAAACCAAAGCATACAACTACGTAAAACTGTGCCCTGGAGCCGCCTGGTCTCTCTAAATCGGCCAGCCGCCTGATTATTCCTGCCCTGACCGTCACGCACAAATCATCTTGCTCTCGCACTTGCGGGCGTAATTAGCCTCGGCCTGTTTCTTAATTTCTGTGATCGAACTACTGGCAGAAATTAGTAAATTAGTAACATTCTTACCGATCACAAATCTACGTAAATAAGAATTGTAGAAGACTCAAACAGGTGTACTGAATGAAACACACACACACACACACACACACAAATAGGCCAACAGTGAAGCATGCCCAAGCATAGAGCAATTTTAAGGCCCATTGATAAAAAATTTGTATCCTTCGCTGTATCTATGTTTTGTAAAGAAGGAAGCGTGGGCTTTATTTCTGTCGTGACTACTCTTCGTAGTGGAGACGTATCTTAATCCATCTCCAACGCTCCTCACACCGCTGGCATCCAGTATTTCTCCTACTTTTTGATCTATACTTCATTCAGTCATCTCTGTGTTTTTTCGTAGAGCTTTCTAGGACGTCACGTTTACTTAAAAACGTTTTCATAATTAATGAATCATCGCGATAAAGCATTGACGTATTAGAGGACAGTGGTTGATAATGCTTCATGTCGTAAACCGATCTACAATTACTCACATACGAAAAATAATTATATATAATTACTGTCATATTCACAGAATGAATTACTTCGCACGTGTATTCGGTGTAGCTGACAGAGGAATTTCAGCAGTTCACGGAACTAAAATTTTTATTCGCTTTTACTGTGTGGAACTTGCTGTTAAAACTACGCCAGCATGAGAAGGAAGTGAAAATTTTCGGCCCTGGGATATGAGAGTAATGTTGACTTTGCCAGTCTGCCTGCGACCCTTCCGCAGTCGGCCAGCTATTGGCCAAGCACTGACCAATAGCGCGACACCAAACGAGTAGCTCGCTCCACTTCAGTTTAGTAGTAGCAGTTGCCTGTGGCCGGTTCAAATGGTTAGAGTTGATGTGAATCGTGTTGAATACTCAATTTTTGTCATCAGTAACAGCTGTGTATTTTTTGGTAGCACTTGGTTACTGGCAGAGTTTACGTGAATACAACGCCTGTTCGATCCAAGCGACGTACCGACGAGAAATGTATCCAGCAAGCCATGGAAAGAAGGTACTGTTTGACAATTGGCAGTTGCAGTACACTGGTGTCATTCGCTTCAGACAAACTGAAATTAGTTTGAAAGAAGTCTTACCCCTGCCTCGTCCTATTTCTTATTTGAAGCAAAGAATTTATTTCATGCACTGTTAGTTAATTTCTCTCTGTTTGTATAGCATCATGCAACTTCACACAAAAATAGCTGTGATTCGTTTGTGAGCATTCCATGCATCTACTGACTTTTAAAATTTCGAGATATATGGTAACAGATTGTGATATACTGGGTCTGCTGGTACAATGGACTAAAACGCCAAATGTGTTGCACTTTTCTGTTCTAGGTACAGAACCTCAGATCTCTGAACGTACACTAAGACACCGTTGCATGTTTATCTACTCTAGTGTTGTCTACATCATGATATGTTGACTAATCTTCGTACGAAGATACGAAACTTCAGTGTATTTTTGTTTGATAAGACCCAAATGTTTCTGTAAGCTTCTGTAATATGTTTATTCGTATGGCCATCATCCTCAGCAACTGCAGTTTTTCCGTGTTCCACATAGTGCAATTAAAGAGTATATTTCTCCAGACGTGTTTCTCTGATATTTATAACGCATTTTCTGTGGTTACTTTCGAAATATGGATACACAACACGACCCCAGATTTTGGTATTTATAATTAAAAACATTTCTGTGTAAAATTGGGGTACAGTTCACTTACGTTGATTTTCGTCTCTTGTTTACATATTCTGCACACCATTGTTTTTCCCATCGGTGTTAGCGAAGGTTGAGATCGAAAGAAATGTGGTTGCACATTCATTTCTGGCAGTTCTTCGTCATTTTCATTCTTATTCACGATTACGAAAAAAATATGCATTTGATATTACATTGCTGGATAAATGCGGCCTCTATGGTCTCTCGATGATTGGTAATTTCATCCACCTACATTATTCTAGATTTTCGGAGAATCAGTATCTTACGTAGGATGTAACTATTGTTTCCTTTTTTATTGTCACGTCGACGCATAATTCATTAGGAACGTAACACCCGTTTCTTGAGGGTTCAAGAGACGATAGAATATGTAACAGGCGTGTCTGAACCCCAACACTTTGCTAATGCAAGTCATGAATCTTGGACACTCATTCCGTGTTGTCAGACGACTGAAATGCTTGGTAGAATTTATGGAAATCCGGAAGCGTCCGATCCCGCCCGTCTGCTTTGACCCATGACGTCACAAATATGGCGGAAACAAAAACACACACACTTTCCACAAGAAGCCTAATGGCACTAACGGGACAAGCGCGGAAAATGGGGTGTTTTGGGTGGGGGGCAAACTAAATATAAACAAATTTAGACGCCTTGCGTAGCTACAACGTGTAAGTGAAGACAGCCATGCATGAATACGCACCCACCTCCCCAGGGGTCGTAACCCCTGCAACCCATAGAAGATAAAGATGCTTCAGTAGCTGATTAGTGTTTTTTGTCTTTAAAAAAAAAATCTCACGGGATAGAACGAACAGATCAGAAAGATAAATATAATAAACTAAAACAGAAATTGGAGGAAACAGATAATTAAAATAATAAGTGTTTTTAAATTTAAAAAAAAAATCTCACGAGATAGAACGAACAGATCAGAAAAGTAAATAAAATAAGATAAAACAGAACTGGAGACAGCCACACTCAAACCAAACTCCGCGTCGTCATGACGTCACACACAACACCCTTACGTCACGGGTCAAAGCCGACGCGTGGGATCGGACGCTTCTGTCGACCCGAATTTATTATTGCACTGTGCAGTGAGGCTATATTTTTGGAAAGCAATGAGCGGACGCTGATCATATATTTTCCTCTGCGCGAGTTCTTTATAGTCTAATTTCATTCTCACAGTCGCTTTTCGATTTGACTCTAATAAGTGATTGTTTTATGCAATGTGCGTGAGACAGTGATGGGACAATATGTTTGCGGTCATTAGCTTTGTAATCTGTTTTATGCAAAGTTCTTATTATGTCTTCCGTGAGTCACTTATGGGACAAAATGTTTGCGGCCATTAGCTTTGTAATGGAACGTAATGTGGTTCCCGCACAAAATCAATCTTACCTCTCGTTTGATGTGGCCTGCCGTAAGCTCTGCATCCGCGCCATGCTTCCCATCTCAGAGGAACACTTGTTGGCTATGTTCACTCTGTCTCCCACTTAAGCCCTAATCTCTACATCTCCCTCAGTATCACGAAAGGTGCTCCCCGATGTCTTCAAGACGTTTCCTGTCAACTGTGGTTTCTGCTCGTCAGTGTTTTACACACATTCCTTTCCTCACCAAGTCACTAGAGAACCTCCTTCTTTCTTATGTTTTGTAAACAGTTTGTTTCCAAATATGCTACTTCTAAATCTAAGCTTAACGTTTGCTTCAGTAAAACGTAAACCAGTCGAATAATTAGATTTCATATTCCAAACAGTATTACTTTTCATATTCCAAACAGTATTACTCCCAGCTAGGAAAATACTGTAGTGTCAATCCTCTACTTACAGGAAATATTCCCACATAATTTATCCGTGAGCAGCTCTGCAAGTGTGAAGCTGCGAATCGAAAGCTGCAGGTTCTATCCACACTTGATACGAGTACAATGACTTTTTTTATTTTGCACTCTTAACGTGTTTCTAATAGGAGACAGGCTTTTTACGCATGCAAAAAACGTGGTTGAGTTGCGGTATGATTTAAATCTACATTCTGCACGACACTCCTTACAACGGAATGGTCCAACCCAACATATAAAAACCTACTCTCAAATTTTTCTCACAGGAAGAATACACGGATAGAAATGCATTGCGAATATTCTAGTTGCTAAAGCGCACTGCAAGTTCCTTTTTTTATTTTTAAATTAAATCCTCGTTTTTGCCGCACGAAGAACCGCTTACAATATCGGTTTGTTCAGCGCTTCCTGCCTAGAGCGCGCGCGAGTCGGCAAATAAACAGACGAAGCCGTGACACGAGAACGCAGCGCGTAGTCAAAGGTGCTCGCAGGCGAATTTTAAGCACTTAAACCACACCAAATATGTCTCAAATCATTAATTTTTTGAATAACTTGGAGTTCATACCAACAACTAAGCTGCTGCAAATGTCACTGCCACGCAACTGACCATAAAAACAAAGCGGGGTATGATACTACATTACTCGCAACTTCCTCAATCGCAATTTTAATTTTTTGACATCAAATATTTTATAACAATAGCTGCAGCACAGTTCCAAAGATAGTTTTTAAGTAACATCAATTCTACTAGCTTTGAAACCGTCTCTTGTTTCTTCCCTGGAGTTGTCACAAAAATGCGAAGTGTCTATTGGATGACGAAAACACACCCGATGTAAGAAAAATTAACGCATTCAGGGGCTTCGCTGTAATTACTGCTGTAATTTTATCTAGATACAATTAGGATGGAATAGGAAGTGATTGTGGTCGCTGTTCTACATGCTGTGCAGCGTACCAGGCGTTGTTGTGGTGTTCAGTCCTGAGACTGGCTCGATGCAGCTCTCCATGCTACCCTGTCCTGTGCAAGCCTCATCACCTCCGAATAATCACTGCAACCTACATCCTTCGGAATCTGCCTAGTGTATTCCTCTCTTTGTCTCCCTAATTTTTTACAGTTTTTAACATCCGCTTGCGTGTCCCTACATTTCTCCAGAATCTAAACTGATCTTCCCCAGGGTCATCATTTACCAGTTTTTCCATTCTTCTGTAAAGAATTCGTGTTAGTGTTTTTAACCATTTCTTATTAAACTGATAGTTCGGTAACTTTCACGCCTGTAATAATAGATCTTGCGTATCAGGTGGAAGAGTTAAGTCATAGTTGGCTCTCCCAAGGCTATCAGTAGTTCTGACGGAATACCATCTACTCCCGAGGCCTTGTTGCGACGTCGATCTTTCAGAGCTATGTCAAATCCTTCTCGAAGTATCTCCCTTCTCATCTTCATCTACGTACGCTTCTCTTTCTAAAACATTGTTTTCATTTCCCTTGTATGAACCCTCTATATACTCCTTTCAGCTTTGGCTTCTTCGCTTAGGACTGGTTTTCCATCTACGTTCTCGATATTTATATAGTTACTTCTCCGCAAAAGCCTCGTTAATTTTCCTGTAGGCGGTATCTATTTTTTCCTTAGTGGAACATGCTTCTAAATCCTTACATTCGACCTCTAGCCATTCCTGCTTGGCCATTGAGCACTTCCTATCAGTCTCATTTTACAGACGTTAGTATTTGGTTTCGTCTGCTTCTTGCTGCTTTTGTGTATTTTCTTCATCAGTAACGTTCACTATATCCTCTGTTATACAAGGGTTTCTATTATGCCTTGTCTCTTTACCTATTTGATCCTCTGCTGCCTTCACTATTTCATCTCTTGACGCTACCCATTCATCTTCTACTGCATTCATTTTCCTTTTCTAGTCAACCGTTGCCTAATGCTTCCTCTGAGACTCTCAACAACCTCCGAGTTTTTTAACTTGCCCAGGCCACATCTTCTTAATTTCTTACTTTTTTGCAGTTTCTTCAGTTTTTGTCTTCAGTTCATAATCGATATATTGTCGTCAGTCCATATCTGCCCCTGGAAATGTCTAACAATTTAAAATCTGGTTCCTAAATTTCTGTTTTACCATTATATATTCAATCTGAAACCTCTCGGTGTCTCCATTTCTCTTCCAGGCGTACTTAATAAAATTCGTAAAAAGTGTCGATGAAAACTGACAGTGCACAATGACTGATGTTCAACAATACTATCGGAAATTGTAATTGTCAGACGGTTTACTAAAAAAAAGCTTACACTGTGGAAAAGTTTCTTTATCGAGAGGCTGAATAACACTTTTAGTCCCGAGTGGAATCCGAATTATATGAAGTCTTTTCTTCTTCGATCTAAAGAGAGAGGTGCTTATGTCCATGCCAAGGATCCATCAAAAGCAATGAGTTACTTTCTGCAACTGGTAAGACGACGTTTCAGCTGTGATACTGGACATTATTCTCTCCCGCTTTTCCAAGTTTTGTTACGTCGATTACTAGATTTTTGCAACTAAACTGTTCTTTTATTAATGTTTTGGCACTGGTATGCCTTGAGGTTCATGAAGACAGATATAAAGCAGCAGAAACAGTAATTCACTGATACTTATCGCACACATTGTCGTATACGAATGTGCCATAGCATGTATCGACAGCACAAGCGAATCCGTCTTTTTTTCATCTCCAGTGCTTTCAGGTAGATCTTGCACAAAACGTGACTTACTGCTTTTATAGGCAGCATTTTAAGAAACAACAAGTTTGGTCTTCAAGCCAGCTACGAATTTCGCTATAGTTTTACCTACTAATCCCATTTTTGGTCTTTACTTCATGTAAACTTCGTAACTTTGTGACTTCTCATTTTGTATAATTTCCGAAATACGTGTAACCACAGGGCAGTTCGTAGATGTACCTCGGTAACAGTGCACTGACTATCCCAAGCAGTTCTAAATTTTCCGAACAGCTTTTCTTTCAAACTTTTTCGAGTTTCATTTTGGCGCATATTTCATAATGTGTGTAAATCTTTCTCCCATTTATACAATTCACATTCAGTGTTTACGAAATGAAACCGGCTTTGCAAACTGCTTAAGTTTGGGTATTTCATCTCTCCTTCGTGTAATCAAAAAATTTTGTTTTTTCTTTGTCACTGAAAGCAATTACACTCAATGTTCTCTTTGGGCTAGGAGGGTAGAGTATTTTTTTTTCTCCGGACTTGAATTAGCAGAACAATCACCGTTCGAACCACAATTCACGGAATCGTCGGTTATTCCCTGTTTTTTTCTAATATTGACAGAATTTCCAACCCAATATCGGCATCATTTTAATCAAATGAAAAGAAATTAACCAATAAGTAACACACATATTGGCCTCTAGGAGAAGTAGGTAATTTAGATTGCATACTTCGTTGTTCATGTTTCATCTTCGTGAAGCTTAAAACATTATTGGATTCCACCTTACTGTGAAACTCGGGAACCTGCACAGACAGATTCTGTTAGCCATATACGAAGAAAACTCAAAGAAAATTTTAAATGAGATGTAACTTTTAGTGAATAGTAAGTGATCAATTGGGTCAAAGGGGCTATCAACAAAAAATGAAATTAACTTTACAAGTTGTGATCGCGCTCTGCCGTGTTACGCGTATCGATGTGCGGACAACCAAGGATATGCGCTATGCGATGAACCTACGATAGGGGTGTCCAGTTCTCCAGGCGCCCGTCGAGCTACTGTTTGACAGTTTTCAGCATTTAAAAAAATATTTACATTGTGTCTTAGCAGCTAAAATTTTGACGTTGTTTCTTTGTGTGTATTCGTCCTGTATAAGAAATTTCAGGGGCGGTTTCGACAAGTCTGACTTGACCATTTCTTCGATAGCTACGTCTACATACATACTCCGCAAGCCACCGTACGGTGCGTGGCGGAGGGTTTCCTGTACCACTACTTGACATTTTCCCCCAGTTCCACTCGCAAATAGAGCGAAGGAAAAGCGACTCTACACCTCCGCATGGGTCCTAATCTCTCGTATCTTCCCTTGGTGATCCTTACGCGCGATGTATGTTGGCGTTAGTAGAATCGTTTGGCAGCCTGCTTCAAATAGTTGTGTGTCACAGAATAATCTGTACTTTACTGTTTGATTTGCGGATGCTGTGCGGGTAGGAAAAACACTGTAAGCCACCTCATGAGGTAAAACTTTTCCATAAATTCTTCCTAAACGAACTCCTAACGAATACCAACACTCTTTTCTGGATTTTTCTATTGTCTCTTTAAGACTGACCTGCTGAGAGTATTGCGACAACCTGCATTCTGCACCACTTTCCAGTTGCCAGATGTATCCAAGGTGGCGGCGATGACGTCATCCAATATGGCGTCCTGTAGGCTTGGCACCAGCGCATGTCATCCAAGATGGCGACCATGACGTCATCCAAAATGGCGGATTTTGATGGGAAGTTTGAATTTTGGTGGGAAAGAGATGAATTAGGCAACCTCCACTAACCTAACCCGCCTCCTCCCCCCCCCCCCCCGACCGAGCGAGGTGGCACAGTAGTTAGACACTGGACTCGCATTCGGGAGGACGACGGTTCAATCCCACGTCCGGCCATCCTGATTTAGGTTTTCCGTGATTTCCCTAAATCGCTCCAGGCAAATGCCAGGATGGTTCCTTTCGAAGGGCACGGCCGACTTCCTTCCCCGTCCTTCCCTAATCCGATGAGACCGATGACCTCGCTGTCTGGTCTCCTTCCCCAAACCAACCAACCAACCCCCCCCCCCCCAGAAAAATGGCAGGAAGTTCAAAATCCAACAGAATAATGCATCACACCATGTTTTACTAACCTAAGAAAATCGTGGGAAGATAGATAGGTCACTTGGACAACCTCCTACCACCAAATGCCACCTCTTCCTAGGGAATGGCGGGGAGAGGTTTTTGCCTGTGCTGGACATAAGTCTTTATTTTGCAGACAGTGTCTCCACCACGAGATCTAGAGTCCAACTGACCTAGTACACAGTACTGCCACCAACCCCCCCTGCGGGTCCGGGGATTAGAATAGGCCCGAGGTATTCCTGCCTGTCGTAAGAGGCGACTAAAAGGAGTCCATCCCCCTCACGGGGGTAGTTAGCGCCTGCGTCCGGAGACAGACGGTTTCACGACCTATAATCGTGGTCTTTTTGGTTTTTCACTTCTCGTTTCTTCCTTCCTTTTGTTGGTTCCTTTCTTTGCTCTTCTCCACTTCACTGTCTTCCTTACTTTTTCCCTTGACTTCTCCTTGCCTTCTCATTGCCTTTTTCTCCTTGCCTTCTCATTGCCTTCTTCTCCTTGCCTTCTTCTCCTTGCCTTCTCCTTGCCTCCTTCTCCTTGCTTTCTCATTGCCTTCTTCTCCTTGCCTTCTCTGGTCTCCGCCTCGGCGTTTGAGACAGTCTGTCCTCTTTCTCCCTCTCCCTTCTTTTTCCTCTTCTTCCTTCCTCCCTGTGCGTGTCTGAAGGCCGACCCACGCGTTCGCACGCGTAGCCGGTGACGGGGTAACGCGTAAGTCCCCGCCCTGGGTAGACATGTAAGGCACGCGCGTACCCCCTGGTAAAGGCCAGGCCCGGGGAGGGGTGATTGCCTGAGCTGATACCTTCTGACCATGCCGATTGGTCCCTCCGTCTGTTTCTCGGGAGGTGTGACCTGAGGTGTAAACATTCACCTAAGGCGGGAGTGCCCTCTGAGAGGGTCCCCACAAGGAAGGAGCGCGCCATCGGAGACGCTGGCAATCATGGGGGATTCCTCCGCAATGGATTCTACTCCATCGCTTTCGACTTCGACCCACAAACGGAAACGTGACCAGCCAACAGTGACAAAAATACTACCGCCTGCCCCACAGTTCCTCGTAGTTTCTCGATCTGAGGACGGAAAGGATTTTTCCTCTGTCAACCCTTTCGTTATCCAGAAGGGCGTAGATGCCATAGCCGGATCTGTCAAATCTTGTACCAGGTTGCGTAACGGTACCTTATTACTAGAAACTGAGAGTGCCTTTCAGGCACAAAAACTGCTTCGGGCCACACTCTTGTACACGTTCCCTGTCCGGGTGGAGGCCCACCGCACTTTGAATTCGTCTCGTGGTGTAGTCTATAGTAGATCTCTCGACGGATTGACTGACGAGGAGCTTCAATCTTTCCTCGCTGAGCAGGGCGTGACGGCTGTCCATCGGGTCATGAAAAAGGTCAACAATGACCTTGTACCGACCCGGACACTTTTCTTAACCTTCGATAGTGTTAAGCTGCCATCGCGCATCAAGGCGGGCTACGAGGTTATCTCTGTTCGCCCCTATGTCCCGACACCTACGCGCTGCTACCAGTGCCAGCGTTTCAATCACACTCGACAGTCTTGTTCCAATGCGGCTAAATGTGTCACTTGTGGCAGGGATGCCCATGAGGGTGACTGTCCACCTCCGTCTCCTCGTTGTGTGAACTGTCAGGGTGACCATGCCGCATCCTCCCGCGACTGTCCTGTCTATAAGGAAGAACGCTGTATCCAGGAAATTCGAGTCAAAGAGAAAGTGTCCACCTCGGCTGCTCGCAAGCTATTGGCTAGTAGGAAGCCCACGCTGCTCCCAGCGGGGAAATACAGCACTGTCCTCGCCTCTCCTCGGACTACCCGGGAGGTAGCAACCCAGACATGCGATCTGACCTTCAGCACCACGGTCGTCCGTTCGGCCAGTGCTAAGATCGCGCGGTCGACGTCTCCTCTTCCTCCCATCACCCCACAGACACCAGCCACTTCCTCAGCTTCTGCTCAGTCGAAGACCCCGAAGTCAGATGCACGGGCCTTCAAGAAGGAACCATCCCGTGCAGACTTCCTCCGTCCCTCGACCTCCCAGCCTTCGACCGGTACTTCCACCAAACGTCCTTCTAAAAAGGCGCATAGGAAGCACAGTTCTCCTTCTCCGCCGCGGCGCCTTTCTTCTCCTGCGCCACCCAGCGGTTGCCACCCCAGGCCGTCATCCGTTTCGCCTGGCCGCACCGCTGGTAGCCGAACATCTGGCCGTTCACCGGCGGAGGAAGCTCCCCCTCCCGGCCATCCTCCTGAGATGGCCGATGACCCTATAGACCCCATGGACGATGACTGTCCGCCTCCTGCTAGCGGCGGCAGTGCTCGCTCGAAGCCAGGCCCTAAGCGGCCTTCGAGGTGACCCCTTCTCTCATCTTCCTTTTCTTACGATGGCACTTATTAACTGGAATATTCGCAGCATTCGCTCCAACCGAGAGGACTTGAAGCTGCTGCTCCGCTCGCATCGTCCGCTCGTCGTAGCCCTCCAGGAAACGAAGCTACGCCCATGCGATCAAATTGCCTTGGCACACTACACCTCTGTGCGTTTTGACCTACCCCCTGTGGTAGGTATCCCAGCTCATGGAGGGGTTATGTTGCTGGTCCGGGATGATATTTACTACGATCCCATCACGTTGCACACCGGCCTGCAGGCAGTTGCCATCCGCATTACTCTCCCCACTTTTACGTTTTCCTTTTGTACCGTTTACGCTCCATCGTCATCTGCCGTTACCAGGGCAGACATGACGCAACTTATTGCTCAGCTACCTGCACCATTTTTGTTAACTGGAGACTTCAATGCCCACCATCCTCTTTGGGGCTCTCCAGCATCCTGCCCGAGGGGCTCCTTGTTAGCAGACCTTTTCAACCAGCTCAATCTTGTCTGCCTCAATACTGGCGCCCCTACTTTTCTTTCGGACACATCTCATACCTATTCCCATTTAGACCTCTCTATCTGTACTCCCCAACTTGCACGCCGGTTTGAGTGGTATGCACTTGCTGATACATATTCGAGCGACCACTTCCCGTGTGTTATCCTTCTCCTGCAGCATACTCCCTCTCCGTGCTCCTCTCGTTGGACCATCTCCAAGGCAGACTGGGGGCTCTTCTCTTCCAGGGCGACCTTTCAGGATCAAACCTTCACAAGCTGCGATCGTCAGGTCGCACACCTCACGGAAGTCATTCTCGCTGCTGCTGAATATTCCATCCCTCACCCTACTTCTTCTCCACGTCGCGTACCGGTCCCCTGGTGGACCGCAGCATGTAGGGACGCTTTACGTGCTCGTCGACGTGCTTTACGCACCTTTAAACGCCACCCTACAGTGGCGAATTGTATTAATTATAAACGATTACGTGCTCAGTGTCGTCGTATTATTACAGAAAGCAAGAAAGCCAGCTGGGCTGCTTTCACCAGCACCTTCAACAGTTCTACTCCTTCTTCTGTTGTCTGGGGTAGCCTGCGCCGGCTATCTGGCACTAAGGTCCACTCCCCAGTTTCTGGCTTGAAGGTCGCGAATGAAGTCCTTGTGGCCCCTGAGGCTGTCTCCAATGCCTTCGGCCGCTTTTTCATCGAGGTTTCGAGCTCCGCTCATTACCACCCTGCCTTCCTCCCCCGCAAACAGGCCGAGGAGGCTAGGCCACGTGACTTCCGCTCCTCGAATTGTGAAAGTTATAATGCCCCATTCACCATGCGGGAACTCGAAACCGCACTTGGCCGATCACGGTCCTCCGCTCCCGGGCCCGATTCTATTCATATTCAGATGCTGAAGAACCTTTCTCCTGCGGGTAAAGGTTTTCTTCTTCGTACATACAATCGCATCTGGATTGAGGGACATGTTCCCGCATGCTGGCGCGAGTCTATTGTTGTCCCGATTCCTAAGCCGGGGAAGGACAAGCACTTGCCTTCCAGTTATCGACCTATCTCGCTTACCAGCTGTGTCTGTAAAGTGATGGAGCGAATGGTTAACTCTCGATTGGTTTGGCTGCTCGAGTCCCGACGCCTACTTACCAATGTACAATGTGGATTTCGAAGGCGCCGCTCTGCTGTCGACCATCTGGTTACCTTGTCGACCTTCATCATGAATAACTTCTTGCGGAAGCGCCCGACCGCGGCTGTGTTCTTTGATTTGGAGAAGGCTTACGACACCTGTTGGAGGGCGGGCATTCTCCGCACCATTCATACGTGGGGCTTTCGCGGTCGCCTCCCTCTTTTTATTCGTTCCTTTTTAATGGATCGACAGTTTCGGGTACGTGTGGGTTCTGTCCTGTCCGACACCTTTCGCCAGGAGAATGGGGTGCCACAGGGCTCAGTTTTGAGCGTCGCTCTCTTCGCCATCGCGATCAATCCAATAATGGATTGCCTCCCAGCTGATGTATCAGGCTCCCTTTTCGTGGACGATTTTACCATCTATTGCAGCGCGCAGTGTCCACGTGTCCTGGAGCGCTGTCTTCAGCGTTCTCTTGACCGTCTTTACTCCTGGAGTGTCGCCAATGGCTTCCGTTTTTCTGCCGAGAAGACGGTCTGTATTAACTTCTGGCGCTACAAAGAGTTTCTCCCACCGTCCTTACGACTCGGTCCCGTTGCTCTCCCACTCGTGGAGACAATCAAATTTTTAGGCCTTACCTTTGACAGGAAACTTAGCTGGTCTCCACATGTGTCATATTTGGCCGCCCGTTGTACCCGTTCTTTAAATGTCCCCCGTGTTCTCAGTGGTATGTCGTGGGGAGCGGATCGAACCGTCCTACTTCGTCTATATCGGTCGATCGTCCGCTCCAAGCTGGATTATGGGAGCTTCGTATACTCCTCTGCACGGCCATCCATCTTACGCCGCCTTAACTCCATACAACATCGGGGTTTACGACTTGCGATCGGAGCATTTTATACCAGTCCCGTAGAGAGTCTTCATGCTGACGCTGGCGAATTGCCACTCACCTACCGGCGCGATATACTGCTTTGTCGGTATGCCTGTCGGCTACTGTCAATGCCCGACCATCCTTCTTATCGTTCCTTTTTTGACGACTCTCTTGACCTTCAATACGGGTTGTATGTCTCTGCCTTGCTACCCCCTGGAGTTCGCTTTCGTCGCCTCCTTCAACACCTTCATTTTTCACTCCCTGCAACCTTTCGAGTGGGCGAGAGCCGCACGCCACCTTGGCTCCAGGCTCAGGTCCGCGTTCACCTCGACCTCAGCTCGCTCCCCAAAGAGGTCACCCCCGGTTCGGTCTACCACTCCCGTTTTTTGGAACTTCGAACGAAGTTCAACAACGTGACTTTCATTTATACAGATGGCTCTAAGACCAATGACGGGGTCGGGTGTTCCTTTATTGTCGGGGCACAAAGTTTCCAATACCGGCTCCATGGCCATTGTTCGGTCTTCACAGCTGAGCTCTTTGCCCTCTACCAGGCTGTTCTGTACATCTGCCGCCACCGACATTCTGCTTATGTCATCTGCTCAGATTCCCTGAGCGCCATCCAGAGCCTCAGTGATCCGTACCCGGTTCACCCTTTCGTACACCGGATCCAACGCTCTCTTCAGCAGCTGGTGGACGTCGGTACGCCGGTTAGCTTTATGTGGGTTCCTGGCCATGTCGGTATCCCTGGGAACGAAGCTGCAGATGCCGCGGCCAAGGCTGCGGTCCTCCAGCCTCGGACAGCTTCGTGTCCCTTCGTCCGATTTTAGCAGGGTCAATTGTCGGCGCGTTGTGTCGCTGTGGCATGCCGATTGGGCTGCACTTACCGACAACAAGCTTCGGGCCTTAAAACCTCTTCCCGTGGCTTGGACGTCCTCCTCACGCCCTTCTCGGCGGGAGGAGGTCGTTTTAGCAAGGTTAAGAATTGGACACTGCCGGTTCAGCCATCGCCATCTGCTGTGGCTGCGCCGGCGCCGTTCTGCCCATGTGGGCACTTGCTGACGGTTAGTCACATTTTAATGTCCTGTCCCGATCTTAAAACACTGCGCCTCGATCTTAACCTGCCTACTACTTTAGATGCCATTTTAGCGGATGACCCACGAGCAGCTGCTCGTGTTCTTTGTTTTATCAATTTGACAAACCTCGCTAAGGACATTTGATGATGTTTTTTAATCCTCTGCCTGTCAGTCTGTCTTTTATTGTGTTTTCCCTTTTAGTTGTTGTTGTCAACTTGTGCCTCGCGGTGCATTCTTAGAGTAGTCAGGGCGCTAATGACCATTGCAGTTGTGCGCCCGAAAACCACAAAAAAAAAAAAAAAAAAAAAAAAAACAGTACTGCCACCAGAGGGTGCTGTCATCCCTCCTGTGACGTAATCCAAGATGATGGTCTCGAGGGGGAAAATGGCACGAAAATGACTCGGCCTGCACTGGGCTGCTGGAGAGAGTAAGGAAGGAGTGTATTTTATTTATTTTGGAACAATTTATTTAGGGATGGAGTATATTTATCACACTGATACAAAACACATGCTCTGACATGTTTTAAGGAAGTAGTTTTTTCATTTTACTGTTTGATAAGATAGTTTATCGTAGAGAAACCAGGAAGAAGGGCATACGTCATCCACTTGAAATATATTTCTTACATTGGGATATTAACAGCGCCACATTCCATACGACTGATTGGTCGGAAACGCTAGCCAACATTTTAGCCCATTTTAAGTGCAAAACGTTGTACCCATAGGAGTGCGTGTGTTTATGTTCTCTCTTACTAGTACCTTCCAGGTACTGATCCTAGACTCTAGAACAATACTTTAGAGTTGATAACTTGGTTGATTTACTTAAAAATGCGTCGAACTCCATCTGTCTGGAGCTCCATCGTGCATAAAAATCGTCCGTTTCTTGTTGTTCTTAACCATCTGCTGTTACATCAAGACACTTTGAAATCTGCTACTATACATCGATAAGGAGTGCTAAGCTCCTTGACACAGGCACATCTCGAGATATCTTGTGCACTTGGATGGATGAGGACTTGGCAAGCTCCATTAATTCACAAGACATGGAATGTAGCAGTCTTCTTCTGGTCGGATGCAGATTACTTCGCTAACAGTGCTGTAGGGTAGTTTGGTCAATGACGGTGTGAGGAGGGTCATTCACTCTCTAATTTTATCCTAAGACAGAGAGATTGCTCTGTGACTCACATGTGCAGAGAGATAGATTGTAAATTAAGCACTATGCTAGAGGTGTTAGAAATATGTAGAGTGCTGTCTGATATACTTTGATGGTGTATGTGTTCGAGAATTAAAAATGAATGGACGTACTGCACAGTCATCTGTCCATGATCACAATGATACTCGCGAAGTGGAGAAGGGGTGGTTTAACTATGATACTGAAATTGGGAAGCATGCTGTCGCATCATTGGTCAGTGTTGAAATTACTCTGAAATTGCTAAAATTGTTCACACTATCAACTGTGATGATAATTATTAGAGTACATCGATGGTGTCTTTTCCACCCCATCTGTCCACTGGCACGCTGTTGGTTAGCACATAATGATTGACTGACATCGCTTGTTTGAGTTGGAGAAAGAGTTTTGGTGGATGGACAACACCTTCTGACGTGGACAGCACAGAAACGGTGATCGCATACATGATGGCAATATGATGAACCAGTCGAAACAGAACAGAGTGTCATCAGCTATTCCATGACTATGACAAATGAGTTTAGATGTAGAGCTCGTGAATCACTTTCAGACTGTAGTTTGGAAACCATCCACAACGCCGCAAAACTCTTCCAGTTTCCTTATGTTGTAACTCTCTTTTATTTAAAATCATCCAGTGTTTGTGGCGTGTTATGGTAGGTGCAGTAAAGACCTGACTTACACCGTACGCCACCTAGTTTTCTGCGAGAGGCAATGGATCAGAGCATGTTAATGTCAGTTTAGAACGTTACACAGACCTCGAAGTCGTGTTAGACAAGCAAAATGTATGGCATTGTACGAAGCGTGTTAGAAAACAATGTTTCAAACGACGACACAGGTTCACAGGGAGCGTCTCTTGCGATTTACAGTATACTCCATGGAATGCGAAAGTTTCATCAAAGATGATGAAACTTTAAACTGTCCTCTTCAATGGATCAAAAGCTTTATACTTAATAGGGTTGTTCCACATCAGTAGCAGCAGCAGCAGTTTGACAGGTAAATTTAGTGACGGGCGGGGTGTCCCCTTAGGAATGCTATTCTGGCAAGCACTGCGACATCTCGCTATCCGCGATGGCCCCTACCACAGCTATGCGTCATTGCGCCATCAACGGTGCCTATATGAGTTCTGTATCGGAAGAAGTTAGTGGAGCTTTTATAGTTCGTTTCTCTGTTGGATGGTAGAGAATAACGGTGATAGCATCTTAGGCTGATAGATGTGAATGGATGTGGATCTGCTTCAGATTGTAGTATCTGTACCTAGTCTGGAGACGCACCACAATGCGCGCATTTCCACCGAATGGTCAAAACACGGTCCTGTTGTGCTAACTCAGGTCGTTCTGTTTCTACATTGGTTGCAGAAAGTGGTGGATATGGCTTTCTCCGACTTCTGCTCAGTTCCTACTTAAACTGGATCTATTGGAACTATCACATGCCCAAAGCTGCAGAAATGGAGGCAGTTGCAGGATGCGTAGGGACTGATGTTGGAATTTTAGTGTAGCAGACAGGTTCGAGAACGGTGTTTCGAGATATGAGAGTACCAGAAATAAGATTCACTTGTGGCTGTGATCCAACGCAGGTATGTGGTTGAATGGAGAGACTTGATTCCAAATCATAGACATCATTTCTAGCAGATAGCGTAACACTAGACATCTGGAAAGCTAGTGTACATTTCTTAGGACTTCAATCAGCACACCATCTACTACTGTTTGTGATCCTTCTCAGTCAGTCATCGCCTATAGCTCAGTGGATGTAGCGCAGAACCTCTAAAAAGATATCGAGACAGAATACGTTATGTATACTGGAGAAATATCTAGTGGCGTGAGGGAGTTGCAGATAGTGGTTTCATACCACATTCCTTATCCAAAACACTTTCAAAACTGAGCGATTTTATGACGAGGTTGCATCGTGGGTTATGTGTAACCTGACTGCTGGTATGATAATATATACTCCTACGATCACTGTCTTGATATTTGTCTTGGAAAACCATGTCATTTGTAGGTAATGCCATACCTCGATTTATAAAGCCTGTGTAGCTTTTAACGTGGATATTTGTGTTCACCTGTAGAACGAAGACCGCTTTTGATAGTAACATAAAGTAGTTTTTGCGACCGGGTTTTTTAACATCTGGCGGATTACTCCTGTCTTTCTAAGACACAGTGGTAAAACTCACAAGAAAAAGTTGAGGCATGCCCACCCATCGTTGATTTTCTCTCAGTATTATTTTGTATCATGTGGAATCATTTATTGATCAAGTACTATACTTAGTAGTAGGGGGTGCGTGAGAGGTTCACCTTGAACATCAAGCTTATAAAGTATGTATTTGTGTTCCGACAAGTGCAAAGGACATCACTATGTCCATTCAGTAAGGAAGGTATGAATTTGACGTCGCACACTGTGATAGCAAAAGGGAAGTATGTATCAAGTCATAAGAATGGTACTGATATTTCTATTTCCAGAGCCACAGCCATCAACAGGGTGTACTTCCAATAAATCGCTCATTGTCGAATGTTGTTCAACTGAGACTGTGATCGTAACATTTAGTTGCAAGTAGAGTGATACGAGTAAGGTATATGTGACCGATGTCTTAGGATGATGATTTTACCTGTGCGTGCTGGGCGTGCAGTCCTGGTGACCCGTGCGGGGATGATTCACGTTTCCCATTGACAGTATAAGCCCTCCAAATGCAAAGATCTGTTGGATCACTGGAATGTAGAAGTCTTAACCGGGTTGTCCTCTAGTTGATAGAATAGTGAACTAATACTTAGTATGTGTTGGGTAGCTTTCGTGATCACATGGAAATTTGACAAGATTCAGTATGGACTTGTGTTTGTGCTGGGCCATTATTCCCTCCCATGTAAATTGGTCGGTTTACTGTTTCTTCACATTTCCCGTTTTTATTTAATTGAGGGAATATCTATTGTGTGTGTGTGTGTGTGTGTGTGTGTGTGTGTGTGTGTGTGTGTGTGTGTGTGTGTGTGTGTGTGTGTCTAGCAGGTGGTGGACACATTTGCCAGGTCTCTAGATATGAGAAAGACCTTAGTTGCCTTTGTAAATTAAAGGGATGATTTGGAATCTGTTACATCACTGGCATTGGTATTCACAAGTGGAAATATCTATTACGTAAAGGTGTTCACATATGGGGTAAGTTTCTAGTTACTCAATGGTTTACAGCACACTCCACCTACCTAAAGTTTGGGGTTTGTTGAGAAATAATTCCCAGTCTGCATCATCGGAATTATGTTGCGTGAGTGATCGGTAGGATACTGCTGTGTGCAAACCTTTCGAAAATATATTTGTTCTTGTAATCCCAGAATCTGGAGATTGGTGTAGAAAAAAGGAAGCAGGGAAGCAGGCCCAGACCAGATACAGTAACACTTTCGTGTCGAGGGGGAACGAGCTCGAATTTGTAGAACAGTTCTGAGAGTGACTTCAGCCCACCGAGGACACTCTGGCCACCTGTCGGGAGTGGATGACCGCCGACCTCGCAGGGAAATATCTTGTGCCGTGAGTATAACTATGGTGCTGTCTGTCTTCGCAGTATATGTACAAATGATGTAAAAGGGGCTATTTTTTATGGCATAGGATACGACTTGTATGTTTACTTCATCGACATGGTATGTGGTGATATATTGCTGGGTTGGAGATTGGTTTCATTCTCTAATATTCAAGCTCCTGTCCTCAGTGGGAGAGCAGTGTAACTGAGTAAGAGTCTTTCTGCATTTGACGATATGCAGGGCACATTGCGAGGTTTAGTTGTCGGAGCAATATGGCGATCAGTGTAATATTTTTTTTTTTTTTTTTTTTTGCCACTGTAAGCCTTGTCTGCAGAAAGAGAAAGAAAAGGCAGACTGTGATTCCACACTGATGGCATCAGTAATTCAGTGGGTAAATGCGATATGAGCCAATCATAATCCCACAGCCATTCACAAGATGTCCTTTGTGCTGGGATATAGGAGTCTCTACATAGCGGTGAGAATGTTTGTGTATGTTGAAAGCAGGAAGGGTACCACATGATGGACAGGGTGCTACGTTTGGACTGTGAGGAAGTACGAATTCGCATGTTTCCTTGTTGTTCTATCGATGGTGGTGATGATTACAGTACACCAACCTGCATCAATGATGTCTTTCTAAGAATTACGTCCACGGGTGCGGTGTTTATTATCACACGTAGTGCCTGATGCCTGTCCTTCATAACACTTGTTTGAGAGAATCTTGGCTGGATGCAGCACCTTCCAGAAGTGCTGATTGTAAGAATTTGTCAGATAATTTCCTAGGACTGAGGCGAATCAAGACATAAAGCCAGTGTGCATGTAGGCATATCATAATTTTTTTCAGGTGCCATACAGATATAAAAGATAACTCGCTGTTTGTGTAAAATGTGTATATATTGCATTGTAAAGTGTCTGTAGCTTATGTTGTGGCATGACCGGAGATGATGAGTGTGTGTCCTATCGTGAGGGACGTATAGATTCTGCACATCGATAACTGCGAGGGTGTGAGAGAGGTATTTTCATGTAGAAAATTATGTGCACTACAGATACTGAGATTCGTTCCAGAACCACAGCCGTCAAGAGGAGACATTACCCGTACATTGATTGGTGTCAGACTGTAGCAGCAATCGTAATATTTAATTGTAATTCTGCTGGTAAATATGTTCCGGGCTTCCAATACTCTTGTGAATCTTGTATGTATTTGATGATCCGTCGACAACTTTTGTGGGTTTAACTGTCAGTGCAATTTAGCAATCTCTGCAAAATAATTTTAGCACTGAAAGTCTTTTCTGCAGAAAACAATTGCAAACGGTGCTCCCACTTGACCTGCACTACAGTTACGCATCATTATGCCAGTAAGGTAAACTTTCACATGCCATCAGCACCAGAGTGAGAGTTACGGCTCGCAAATAGGTCTTTGCTACTGTCCAGTTGCGTTATCAGTGGTGCTTAGGTGAACACGTATTTCGAGAGGACTTTCTCAGGTACCTAGTATGAAAGGGATGTCGCTGCCTCATGCTTGAAGGATCCGAACAGGCACCTGTGCGTGGCTTGGCAGCTGGTGACTGCGCCACTTCATAGGGGCTGTCAGTGCATCTCGACTTCTGGGAGCGTGTGAGGTCCAGTGGACAGGCGGCAGCGGGCAGTGTCTGTTGCATTATTTTGCAAGCAAGTTTGTAGGCTGTGCTATGCACTAATTGGAAAGTTTAGGAGCACTGAGTGTGTCTACACTTCAGTGTACTGCAATATTTAGGAGAAGTTTGCATGTCTGTGCTGAAATTATTTCAGTAATTTAGGAGTTGTCTGTGTGTCTGCAGAGCATTATTTAGCAGTAGTTTAAAAGTCTGTGGGCTGTGTGATGTGAGCCCAAGCATGTCAGTGTGTGTGTTTCCTACCTGTGTGATAAATACACTCCATCCCTAAATAAATTGTTCCAAAATAAATAAAGTACACTTTTTCCTTACTCTCTCCAGCAGCCCAGCACAGTCTGAGTCATTTTCGCGCAATATTCCCCCTCCATACCAACATCTTGGATAATGTCACAAAAGGGATGACATCACTCTCTGGTGGCAGTATTGTGTACTATGTCAGTTGGACTCTACATCTCGTAGTGGAGACACTGTCTGCAAAATACTGACTTACATCCAGCACAGGCAGAGTCCTTTTCCTGCCATTTTTCCCACCCCAGACCGCCATCTTGAATTATGTCATGGACTGGTCAACATTGCTTTCTGGTAGTGGTACTGTGTACTAGACCCTGACCTCGTGGAGAACACACTGTTTCCCACCATCTTGGATAGTGGTATGTGCATCATCAGCTGATGTCATGGTGGCCATCTTGGATTACCTCATGGATGAGATTGCCATCTGGCAGTGGTACTGTGTACTAGATCAGTTGGAGTCCGGAACCCTTGGCAACCGTGCTGGATGGTGGTAGTGCCTCTAGTTATTTAAATAAAATTGTGCATGCAAAATAGAGACTTACGTCAAGCACGGAGTCCTCTCCCTGCCAATCCCTAGTAAGAGGTGGCAGTCAGGTGACAGGTTAGTGGAGGTGGCCCAATTGTCCTTCCTTTCCTGCTGTTTTCTTAGGTTAGTAGAGATAGCCCAAGTGACCTTTCTTTACCGCCAAAATTCAAACTTGGCCCCAGTTCCTAGGATGAGGTGGTGGTCGGGTGACTTAGGTTAGTGGAGGTAGTCCAATTGACCTGTCTTCCTGCAATTTTTAGGTTAGTAGAGATAATCGTGGTGTGATGCATTATCCTGTTGTATTTTGAGCTTCCTGCCATTTTTCTGGGGGAGGAGAGGGGGGTTAGGTTAGTGGAGGTAGCCCAAATAACCTCCTTCCCTGCAAAATTCAAACTTCCCGCGAAAATCCGCCATCTTGGATGACAGCACAGCTGCCATCTTCGATGATGTCATGTGCTGTTGTCAAGTCTACAGGCTGTCATCTTGGATGACTTCATCTCCACCATCTTGGATACATCTGGCAACAATGTGAAGTGGCGCAGAACGCAGGTTGTCCCAATACTGTTGAGTAGTGGGACGAGTGTTTCGTGAGTCACTTCACTTATGGATGAATTATCTTTCCTTGCGTCATTTTCTATTAATCTGAGCCTGCTCTCGGCTATCCTACGTCTAGTTTTATGTTGTTCCATTTTATTTCACTTCGAGAGAAAACAATCATTTTTATTTATATTTTACGGCTCCCAATGACTTCTTGCCAAAAGTGCAATCGAGTAATTAAGAGTCCTCTGCTTACTTATGCGCTGTACTTTGTTTTTGAAGACGGCATACTCTTGGCGTCTGCTCCATTCGTGTGCAGGTCTCCATGCACTTCGCTACAGTTTTGCGTGGTTGCCCCCTGCCCACATAGAACAGACTCGTCCACGAATAGCCCCACAGCGCTCCCGATATGTGAGATTCGCCCGTGATGTTTTGCGACGTTTAATCGAGGCTGCGTTAGGAGATAGTGTACTGGTAGATAGGACAGCTTGGCTGTGGAAGTGGAAGGGTGGCCCACAACATAGACAACAGTATTGACAATTACAAGCACCCAAGCTTTAATCATCTTCCAGCAATAAAGGCTCTTAACAAATCTCAATTAAGTGAATAACCCCAATAAAGAATTACCAATCAATAAAACGTAGATAAAGGACTGCTTTACAAGAATGCTTAAATTAAGTAAAATCATGAAAGCTAAGTTACAAATTTTATGTTAAGCTTCAACAGGTGAATAACCCCAATAAAGAATTCTCATTTAAATAAAACATAGATAGGAAAATGCCTTACCAAAATGCTTGAATTGTGTAAAATCATGAGAAGCTGAGTTACAACTTTTCTCACAAACTCCTTAGGAATTTACAGGAAATAAACAAGTTTCGTCTGTTTAACCAGAAGGTAACTGCGAAGTCCAAGCGACCGAAGCCACTCAGAGCGGACGACCGCCCCAACGCTGGTCATCAACCGACATCGTCACGGCCCAGTGGCTACCGTGCTAAAACAGGCTAACGTTTCGGTAAGCGACCGACAGCAACACAGGAGCAACAGTGACTGAAAGTCGGCGTACGCCTTACGAAACACGGCACACCTGACAGCGGCCGTACAACCGCGAGCAAACAAATCTCACGCCACCCGTACTAACGCGGGAAATGACAGCGAGCGGCAAGACGCCACGCGCAAAGCAGCAACCGTGCCTACCCCTCGACCACAGAATGTGCCCTGTCTCCTTGTCTATGGTAATACAATTTATAGCACAAAAGAAACGATTTAATAATGGCATTAGTTCAACGCAAGATCAGTTAACAGTTAGGCCCCGTAAAGATTTACCAACGGATTTACCTTCAAACCAATTTCCGGACCACAGGCGGAAATTAGTAAACTTCGTATAAGTTTTCACCAGACCGATAAACAAGAAATCAAATTAAACAGTTACCAAAAATACAGTCACGATACGCAAGCCCTTCAAGACCTTGCTATCTTACAGTTATGATTAACGGCGAAACATACACAAATGAATGACAAGAAATTCACCATTGAAAGCAAAAAACACACCAAAGGTTTAATTAATTTGCAGACGAGCCAGTCACTGAAAGCTCAGCTCCACAAGATTAGGACTAACCTCACTCGGCAGCAATACATTTGTGTGCGTGATAACTAGGTTGCCGAAACAGGACTCCAAAACCCAAAACAACAGGTCACATGTTAGCTGTCTTGTTCTCGGATACTAGGCACCACCGGGCTAAGACAATCGCGGCAAAAAAAATCTCTGAAATTGCAGCTGCCTGCAGCAAAACAAATGAGTCAGGGTGCATGAACGTAAAGCACAAGCCACTGTTCCAGCCGGAGCGGAACCTTTTCAATGCACATACGGACAGAACAACACACGTGGCCATAAAGGGAGCAGCAGATGCGTACCGAGCGAACTATACTGCGCCAAAATACGACCCACGTCACCTCCACAAACCGGAGCACTGCTCCCGGAGCTGGTGTCTGCTCGCTGGACTGCCGCAACTCTCTGTCCCCCGGAAAGCGATGCTGACTGCGGCCTCGCTCGACGCTCCCTTCCCGGCCGTACACAACTATTCTTCTCTTGTCGCGTCAGAGTGCGGCCGCAATGTGCGTTCTCCCCTGCTGTCCGCCCCAGACTCCCGTACTCGCACTCACTCCCTCGTTAGGACCCGCTCCGACAGGAGGCGCTCGCGATCGCACATAGTGCCAACCTCAACCAGAGGAGTCATCGATAGCGTCTTGCGCCCGAGAGCCGCGCCGCGGCTCAGATAGCCAAACCCACAGTTACTGGGGACCAGAGACTTCGTGCCTGACTAAAACTGTATATCGGACCTGGTCTCTAAACCGGAACTTCGCCAGCACTGCTCTTACTGACTCAGCTGCCCAGTTGAGGTCACGGTTTCGAGTCCCAGTCAGATACTCAATCTGCCAGGAAGCTTCGAAAGAGCGCACAGTCCGCTGCAGAGCAAGAGATTCATTCTGGAAACAGTCGTATCAGCTGATGTAATTGATTTATGGGTTACAAGTGCATAGCTTCATCTGATGTCTCAAGCGATATTGATGTTCGAATAACAAACGAAAACTTAATAAGAAGTTCGTTACGAACATCAGCTCCAACAAAAGTATAGATCTGATTGGCTTCGATATGGCAATCGTTAATGAAAAACGAAAACCGTGGTCTTTCACTCGACTGGTGATCTCTCAATACTCCTCTATCCGACGCTGCTGGCTTTGTAGTGTTGTCTTGCGGTACTGCTTCGGCATCATCCGGCCGTATGTGAGAATTACATCAAGTTCCTTAAATCAAACTGTCTGTTCTTTAGTTTGAAATCACGCTGAAGACCAAGTTTCTGGGAAGATTCAATGCATCACAATAGTCGAGAAACCCTACAGATTCGTGGTTAGTAGTCCCTATGCAAATAGTTTTTGCAATATGTTGACGGAATGTATCTGACAAGGCAGAGCGACAGAAAAAACACTACTAGAATTCCAAATTCTGATTGCTTTGGGTATCATGAAACTTAAATCGGATGTTTTGAGTGAGAGTACTTTTTAGCTACTGACGATTTTATCTGCCCCTTGTAGAGGGTACTACCTACCTGAATAGAGGCAGTTCGGCTTAGATACCTGAGCTGCAGTAAAACGATTTTCAAAGAACAAGCCGAAACATTACTCGAGCTCTGCTAAAATTTAGATCATTACCACGAAAGGGCCTTCCGAATGAAGCAATCAGTTAGTCGTGGCTCAGGTGCTACCGGTCGATCTTAGAATGACAAAAGAAGCGGAGAAATCGTGTGGACAAAATATGAAAGTATCAAATCGGTTTTTTGACAGCGTTCGCGATTTGGTATTAGATAGTATTCAATACTTCGTTCTTAACGAAAATTTACGTCTCTTGAGTTACGCCCGTTCTACTTCGTTCGGAATGAAGTGAGTCCTATCTAATAGAAAGTCGTGAGTCCAGTCTCGAAGCTGGTTTCATACTAAAGTTCGTTTTCTGTTTACTTTCTGAGACTGTATAAATGCATTACATGTTTTCCGGAAATAACGAACACACTATTCAATCGGACATTTGTCCGCACGAAATGTATTCGCAGTTGCGAATATGAACGGCCTGTAGCTGTATAATGGAATAACGACAGTGAAAATTTGTGTCGATCCGGGACTCGAACCCGAATCTTCCGCTTTACGTGAGCGGTCGCCTTAACCCTTTCGGCTACCCGAGCTGACCACCAGACCCACACTTCCATATGTCGTCGTCCGCGTCTCATACCTGTACTCCTACACCCCACTAACGCTATTCCCCTGCAGGGGAGATATTTTATTTATACGTCGTAGGCCGATGAACACGATATTGCAGAGCCTGTGTCGTGTAGAACTACGATGCAGTGTTCCATCGGACATGGATGCACTTCCTAAGGAACATTGCATTGTACTTTATTACAACAGGCTCTGCAGTTTCGTACATTTGCCCAGCACTTCCTAAGGAACATTGCATTGTACTTTATTACAACAGGCTCTGCAGTTTCGTACATTTGCCCAGCAAATTAGTGAAACATAGTTCAACTTTTTACTCTTCATGTGAACGCAAACCCAGCACAGGAACGTAATGATATAGTACGCCCTTCTCTACTCTTTTAGCCAATACTTTGGAACTATTTTTGGTCGCATTCTGCTATTCACTTCGTAATCAATATACTCGTCTCCACGCCAGACCACACTTTTCTAATACAAATGATGTGTAGACTTAATATTTTCTTTGACCTAATCACACAAGATTCACACTGTTAACGGGGTTCGTCCAGCACTGACCATCATCGGAGCAGTCGCCCTCCCGGTTAACCGCGCGGCCTAACGCGCTGCTTCCCGAGCGGGAATGCGTGCCGGTGCCGGCCAGTCGTACGCTATCGTCTGTGGAATGGCGACCCACTGTCCAAGTCTCGATGATCATATGCTTCACGTGCCCGGCTCAAGAAACATCCTCCTCTGCTCCTCTTGAATTGTTAAATAACCATTTTCTACAAACTTGTAAAAGTTCGCCTCCTCAGAAAATTGTTGATCACAACATAGTCGAGCCATGCCGTGTCCAACCCCATGCGATCTCTCGACAGTCGTGTTTTCGCTGGTGTGGAAAATTCACCACCTGCTGCTCGAGGATTAGCTAGCTTGCACGTTAGCCACTACAGAATGGCGGCAGGAACATCAACGAGCTCTCCGCCGCGCGTTATCTGAGTTCCTCACGACGCACTGGCAACCATAGGCACCTTCAGGAGACACCTACATCAGTTTAGAACACGTTCTCACACTTGAACATGATGCTCACTCTAGAGCGGGTATAACGACGCCAGTCTGCGACTTGTTAACACACCCATTTGTGACTCACGTTCAGCTTGATTCTCAAATATGAGCCATAAAGTTTTGAGCCTTTGAGTATTCGCATCCAGACCGTCAATAATGATTTCATTTATTGTTGTTTATCTTTCTCAAGCCACAGCTCACAATGAAATGAGCGTGGAAGACATATCGACATTGCGATGGTAAAAAAATAAATAAATTCAGTTAACTCGCAGCAGACCATATTGCCGATGTTGTGTGAGGGACTACGCAAACAGAAAATAATAGCTATCAGTTACTGGGAATCTGAACCGTTCGCTTCAGAGGGACCATTCGTATTCGGTTGTCCCTGCTGTTCACGTTTACATTTCCATTAAAAAACTGTGATGTATATCAAACGATTACGTTTGATTAGAGGGTTATGAAATTGTAATTGCATTTTGTCTAGTACAGTATTACAAAAGATATCGATGTACTTTTTGGATGTTTCTAGTTAATTAATAGAAATCAAAAAGTCGTCTTTTAAGTAAAACTACTTAAGAAAATAGAAGTTGGTTGGTTGATTCGGGGAGGGGACCAAACAGCAAGATCATCAGTCCCATCGGATTGGGGAACGGTGGGGAAGGAAGTCGACCATACCCATTCTGAGGAAGCATCCCGGCATTTGCCTGAAGCGATTTAGAGAAATCACGGAAAACTTAAATCAGGATGGCGGGAAGCGGGTTTGAACCGTCGTCCTGCGATTGCGAGTCCAGTGTGCTAGCCACTACGCCACCTCGCTCGGTAAAGTAGAAATATTTCTAACTCCTCCTTCGGCTGATTGAAAAGGCGTTCCTAAATATTTCGATGTTGAAGTGAGAAGTGTTGTCATACAAGACTTTGCAGGATTCTTGATGGAGGCTGTACACCCCAGAATCTGTTGTCACTGCGGGTGGGAGGTGGTTCTGACATCCAACAAGTATTAGTAAAGCTGAGTATAAACGAAATACAAAAAAATTTGAACTACACACAGGAAATTGATAAAAGTAGTGAATGGGAAGGCATAGGTAATTTTAAGCTAGATAGTGGCCGCAAGTATGAATTTATTACCTTAGAATCATCTTTTTTACGTAGAAGAATGGGTGATAATTTACGAAGCAATTCTCGTCTCAAGTAATCAGTTTAAACAGGTCGATCTATCGCAGTCTGTCTAGGATTTATAGAGAGGGCGGGCGTGTCAAGTAGAGCTACAGCGTAGTCGTGAGTTGACACTTCTTTTTTTCACTAACTGCTTATTTTTTACGACCCACCGTCTAATTTCTTATGGTGGGTTGTATGTTGCCACTGAGCCGCTGTGACTGGGTCCGGAGTGCGGAGTGACTGACAGTAACACCACTCCGGCTCCCGTCCCAACTGAGGCCGTTGCCCCTGTCCCGCCACTTGGAGGCGGGCTCTATTTGTTTACATCTATTTGATACCTTTTTTGTGCAGCATTACAAAGACTTATAACTAATACAAAAACAAGTGAGATGAGTTGGCAGTGGAGCCGCAGCGCTGACGCCGGGCGCGCGTGTCGCTGTTGCAGGGACCCGGCGAGAGTCGCATCCCGCTGTTCCGGGCTGCGGCCGCCCCGCGGCAGGCGTTCGCCGCCCCCGCCGCAGTGGAGGCGCACCTGCCCCACCTGCAGCAGCGGCCGCGCCCCCCTCAGGAGCTCGCGGAGGCGGCAGTCCGGCAGGCCGGACAGCTGCCCTCCGTGCCGGGGAAAGCCGGCCTCTCCCTGCACAGTCCTCCGCGAGCCGCAGGTGCCGGTGGCGGCGACTCGAGAGCGGACGCGGATGGCGCCGAGGCGCCGGCAGCGCCCAAGGCGCACAAGGGTACCGGCAGGGTAGCCACCATCTTCGGAGCGCTGCGCAAGTTGGCGCCGCAGGCGGGGGGCGGCAAGAGGGAGGAGCCCGCGCCCCCCGCTGAGGCCGCCATGCCCGGCGACGGCGACGCCTGGCAGCGGTTCGCGGCGCCGCAGCTGCCCAGGCCGGCTGGCGGCGCCCCCGCCGCCGCCCCCGCCCCGGCGTTCGCCAGGTCTGCGCTGAGGAAGGGCGGCGACCAGCCGAGGGGGGCGGCGCCGCTGCCCAGGTCCGCGAGCGCGACGACGAAGCTCCACGAACGACACGGCGACACGTACACGGTGGCCTCGGGTCGCCAGACGGCGGCGACCCTGGCGCTGTACCGAGGCGTCGCCGACGACGACCCCGCACCGACGCCGGCGGCGTGCGGCGCGGTGCAGGAAGCGACTCCGACCCCGGAGGAGCAGTTCCAGAACGCGGCTGCGGTGGCTGCAGGGGCGGCGTATCGTAAGCGGCCCTCGCTGCTCGGCCTGTTCGGCGGCGCCGCCCCCGCCAGCGGAGGCGTGGCCGTCGCAGTCGCCTCCACCTCCTCTGGTACCACCTCCCCCGTCGGCAGTGGCCAGAATGCGCGCAAGTACGTATTAAACTAGCGAAAATGAAACTGATGAGATGTGGACATCGAATACTCGATTAGTTGGTACTGAATCGAACTGCAAAAAAAAATTACTAAAGTAACTCAGTCTCAATATCTACACTTATTATTAGTGACGATATGGACCGTTTGCACCAGCTGGACAACACGTGTGGCAGGTGCAGGTGCACATTCGCACTTCGTACACAAGTCACAAATGTCCTTTCCACTCACGTTGTGTCTTGTACAGTTATCCTAACTAAGGTACGACCATATGGCATTGGTTCCCACATACGTGAGTGGCTCAAACACTTCTTAAGTAATAGAACCCAGTACGTTGTCCTCGATGGTGAGTGTTCATCGGAGGTGAGGGCATCATCTGGAGTGTCCCAGAGAAGTCTGGTAGGTCCGCTGTTGTATTCTATATTCATAAATGATAGGGGCATAGCAACGTGCGGCTGTTTGCTGATGATGATGTGGTGTACGGGAAGGTGTCGTCGTTGAGTGACTGTAGGAGGATACGAGATGACTTGGACAGGATTTGTGATTGGTGTAAAGAATGGCAGCTAACTCTAAATATAGATAAATGTAAATCAATGCAGATGAGTAGGAAAAAGAATCCCGTAATGTTTGAATACTCCATTAGTAGTGTAGCGCTTGACACAGTCACGTCGATTAAATATTTGGGCGTAACATTGCAGAGCGATATGAAGTGGGACAAGCATGTAATGGCAGTTGTGGGGAAGGCGGATAGTCGTCTTCGCTTCATTGGTAGAATTTTGGGAACATGTGGTCCATCTGTAAAGGAGACCGCTTAGAAAACACTAATACGACCTATTCTTGAGTACTACTCGAGCGTTTGGGATCCGTATCAGGTCGGATTGAGGAAGGACATAGAAGCAATTCACAGGCGGGCTGCTAGATTTGTTACTGGTTGGTTTGATCATCACCCGAGTGTTACGGAAATGCTTCAGAAACTCGGGTGCGAGTCTCTAGAGGAAAGGAGGCATTCTTTTCGTGAATCGCTACTGAGAAAATTTAGAGAACCGGCATTTGAGGCTGACTGCAGTACAATTTTCCTGCCGCCAACTTACGTTTCGCGGAAAGACCACAAAGATAAGAGAGATTAGGGCTCGTACAGAGGCATATAGGCAGTCATTTTTCCCTCGTTCTGTTTGGGAGTGGAACATGGAGAGAAGATGCTAGTTGTGGTACGAGGTACCCTTCGCCACGCACCGTATGGTGGATTGCGGAGTATGTGTGTAGATGTAGATATTGCTTTATGCAGAAGATGCAACACGATCGTGGGTGCGGTCATAGCAATCACCTTGCCTGTAACACGAATTCCTACACGTAGGCAGCTTGGCTGTAGGCAGTGTTTTCGAATATCAGTTTACAGATGCCTGGGTACTTCTTATTTATGACAAGAACTAACATTGGGGACACTTTAAAATGACTCATCTGAAATAGAATAAAATTCCTTCTCGCACAATCTGCAGCTTTATCTGTGGTATCGTAGATCGATGACACCCCCAACAGTCTCTCACAGTTGGCAAAGGAAACACAGTTTCCGGCGTCTAGCGGTCGCGCGGGGACCCTGCGGATCCAGTGATGCGCGCCCACTGGGCCACACCTTCAGCGCCTCCGACTACGAGCGTGCTCTGCTGCAGCGATGTAGGATAGCCGGCGGCCGCTTAACGGCTCAGTCTGGCCGAGTCTTCGGCAATCTTAGTTAGCCTTCGACAGTTGCGTTAGTAGTGGGAGCCAACCACTGCACAACGCTTTTTAATTTACTTCGTGTATTAGCTGGACTTCATTGTCACTTGCTCTTCGGTAGAGTTTCTCCACAATGCTTGGAGAAAGCTACGAGTTAAATAAAACTTCTGTCTGTTGTATTTACGTGTCCACTAACGATTTATACTCCTGCACAGCTTCCCTATGATGGCAGCTCCTGCACCACTCTCTAGCCCGCCTCTCGTTACTGTTGTGTATCGAGTAGTATGCAACATTCTGCATGCACATTGGTGCTCAAACTGACGCCACCACTTAGTCTCAGACCGTCGTGGACACTGTGTTCTCAAAAACACCCAGTCAAAGACCACAAAAGGTGGCGCTTCCTTGTAAAGACGTTCTTTGGACATTCAATGGGAGACGACAAAAAGTACTTGTCATGCGTTCCTCGTGTTCGACCACGCACTCAGGGGCGTCATCACGACACAGTACTATTGCTTCCATATACCGCATTATTTGGCACGAAAAACTGTCTCGTATCAAATAAACATCACGTTTGAGATTTAGCGTATCGTACCACGAGGGCAATTCGCCAAAAATATTATTAAGCGATAGTTTCATATGACATGTTATTAGGTATGAAGGAATTTTCAGTTTCGCAATGCTGCTTAATGTGCAGGACAAAAATGGGAGAGGGACGGTAAAGTTCCAATACAGAAAGCAGGCTCAAGTGGATGTAGGTTGCGGTAGTCATTCAGACACGGTCTGCACAGGGTGGATTAGCGTGCACGGGAGCACCAGACCAGTCTTCAGACAGGCAGGCAGACAGAAGAAGCAGAAGGAGGAGGCCATAAAAACGTAGGGTTCCAGAGCCGTTGCGAGCCTCATTGCAATGTTTAGATACATTCCCGCGTCAATAACAATCCAGTAACGGTAGAACGGGCACCCATGAGTTTCCCGACTGCTACGCTCTGAGCATACACCACCGAAGTCTCTGTTATTTTAGTATCTTCGTATTCAGTGCTCCATTATTAATAAATCTGTACAGAAAAGAAGCAAATAAAAGCAGAAAGGTTCAAGAGAGAGCATAAAATACAGGGTGGAAGTGCGTGCGTGTGTGTGTGTGTGTGTGTGTGTGTGTGTGTGTGTGTGTGAGAGAGAGAGAGAGAGAGAGAGAGAGAGAGGATTTGTTGAATACATTCTTAACTTCAGTGATTGAGAGGAAGAATTAAAATACTTGTTGCAGAGAATGAAGAATCCACTAAACACTGAACATGGACTGAGAGTAAACCAAAGAAAGGTCGAAGTGATGGGCAGCAGCAGAAGTGATATCGCCAGTAAAAACTGAGAATCGCTTAGTAGTGGAAGTGAAGGCATTCTGCTACCCCAGAAGCAAAACAACGCTTGACTTGTGAAGCGAGGAGACTATAAGACAGAGACTAGCGTAAGCGAACAGGGTATTCCTCGCTAAACGACTCCTGCTATACCTGATTCGGGATGACAGAGCGACTGTCGCACCTGGACAGCGGCGATGTTGTCGGTTCACCGTTACCCGCAAACCCAATGTGGTCGCGGCGGCGGCAGCTGTGCAGTTCCAGTACTAATTCTTTCGTGCGTTTCCTGTCAAACTACAGTACTCAGTTGACCTTGCACAATCGTAATGCCTTATCACTTTCGCTATTAGCTGCAGGCAGTCTTTTGTGTATTATAAAGAAAAATACAGCACAAAGAAACAAAGCAATGACGGAAACGTATCACGGCAGTGCGTTAGCGGCTGCGATTGTTCGGAGAGCGATATGACAACATACGCCGCAACTAAGCTCGTTCTGTCATGTATAACATCCAACTGCCAATCACTCCGTTATTTTAATACGTACAGTGCCAAACGTAGACCTTAATTTGAGAAGGGTATTTCTGAAAATGTATATGTGAAGTGTGGAAATGAACGATGCACATAAGGAAAACTGGGAAAGAAGGGAACCCAAGCGATTGAATTATACTTCTACAGTATGAAGCTGAAAATAAAGTTGATTCTCAAAGTAAGAGGACATCCTCCGTTTACCAGAGAGGTCAGCAAGATACTGAAAAATTAACTAGGATGAGGCATAGCATTCAGTAAGACATCAGGGAATAGCAGCGGTGATACTGCAGAGATCTGTAGGGTAAAAAAAAACTGTGGGAAAGAAAAAGATCAGAAAACACCAAAGAAATAATTGAGTGTAAGTGGTACTCAGAGATATGGAGGTTCACACAGGATGAGGAAATCGTGGTGGGCCATAACAAACAAGTCAGGATACTGGTATCCCACAAGGCAAAGACGAGGTGGGGCGTGCAGTGTCTATCAGAGACTGACACTGTGTGCTGCGACTTATCGATACAACAGTTAGTAAGAAGAATGTTCATGCAAGTATAGTTTCAAAGACGTTTGTACGCCTTACAGTTCCTCCCACATGGATTTGGGTGAAGAATCTGGTAGTGAGGAAAGTAAAAATGTTGCTTTGGACAAAGTGCACTTATTTAAAAACGCGAGTCAATGTCCTTTGTGCAAGGTACTGTTGGAAGCAGGAACACGTGCGCAGAAGCAGGTTACCTGACGTTGGCAGTGAAGTCGGCCACTGCGGCAGGCTGCAGCTATGTCCAGCTGTCGGCCCACCGGAATGTGGAGACCTGGGGCGGCGACAACACAGTGGGACAAAAGTCATGACGCAGGTGGCTGCTTCGGTGGGCCATCAGCTGCTTTCCCCCCTTACGATACTTAGGTGGGGTCTTACATAGCTTCCATGGGCCACACCCACATCTGAGTATCAATTTTTACACAACTTTTCCCTACATTCAACATGTTTTGCTGTTTCGGTCTTCAGTCCGAAGGCGGCTTTTATGCAGCTCTGCTCACTACTCTACCTTGTGCAAGCCTCTTTATATGTGCATAACTACTGCAGCCTTATCCATTTGACATGCTGACTACACTTAAGACCCATCGTCCAGGGGTAGCGTCTTTGAATAATAAACGGAACATCCTGTGCCCTGGATTCGAACCTAGTCACTACTTAAGTTATGAAACAAAATCATTAGTAATTGCCGCTGAAGACTTCGGGCATAAAAAGTCACCCTTGTTCTGACAAAGGCCTCTTCAAGGAGGGCACAGGAGCGGACAGAGGTTCGGGGCATTCACTTGCCTTGGGGTGGAAAAGTGCCCCTAAAAGGCCGGTCAGTCATCAGCGATCAGGGACATCAGAATGCAGAAGGCAATGGAAACCACTGACTTCCAGACGCATAATGTGTATCCACAGGACATGTGAGCTGTAATTGAAGAAGTGCCATGATCATCTCTCCATCGGCAAAAGATTCCGGAATATCCCCCCATTCGGATCTTCGGGAGGGGATTGCCAAGGGGGAAATGACCATGAGAAAAATATTCAAAACGAGCGACACGGTAATATCCTACGAGTCCAGGCGTAGAATGTGATAGGGAAGCTGGAAAGTCTGAAAATGAAAATATTAAGGCTCAGTCTCCATAACAGTGGGAGTCAATTAAGTGAAAAGGAAACAAGGCAATGTCTGACGAATATAAGGTAATATCAACAGCAGAAGAAAATCGTGTAACGGAGTAGGATTAGTTATGGACAGGTAGGGCAGAGAGAGAATTATTGTGAACAGTTGAGTGATAAGGCTGTTCTCAACAGAATCGATAGCGAACCAATACAGACGGCAATAGTTCAGGTATACATGCCTAGGCAGGAGGCGGATGACGAAGAGCTAAAGTATATGACGGTAATGAACGAGTAAAGGGAGGGGGAAAAGGAATAATCATGAGGAATTGGAATGCATTTGCAAGGGAAGAAGTAGGTGAACGGGTTATCAGAGAATACGGACGTGGTAGTAGCATGAGAAAGGAGAAAGACTAATTGAGTACTGAAATAAATTTCAGCTAGTTATAGCAAATACTCTGTTAAGGAATCAGAAAAGGAAGTACACTTTGAAAAGGCCGGGAGATATGGAAAGATTCTAGTTAGATTACATCATGGTCAAGCAGAGTTTCATTAATCAGATATTGAATTGGAAAGTGTACCCAGGAGCAGATATAGAATCAGATAACAATTTAGTACCGATGAAGAACAGGCTGATGTTTAAGAGACTAGTCAGGAAGAAACCATGTGCAAAGAAGTGAGATATATTTGAAGGTTTCTTAGGCTATAGATACTGCGATAATGAATAGCTCAGTAGACAGTTTAGTTGAAGAGGAATGGACATCTCTCGAAACGGCAATCACAGAAATTGGGAAGAAGGTAAATGCGAAGAAAACATGGGAAACAGAAGAAATACTTCACTTGATCGGCGAAAGAAGTAAGTACAAAAATTTCCAGGAGATTTCAGGAACACAGAACTGGAAATCATTTAGGTGCGAAATAAATAGGAAGTTCAGGGAAACTAAGGCGGAACGGCTGCGTGATAAATGTGAAGGAATCTAAAAAGAAATGGCTGTCGGAAGGACTGACTCAGCAAATAGGAAATTCAAAACAACCTTCATTGATACTAAAAACTAGGATGGTAACATTAAGAGTGAGATGGGAATTCACTGTTGATTGTGGGGAGAGAGCGATTGGTGGGAAGAGAACATTGAAGGCGTCTATGAGGGGGAGAACTTACGGAATGTTATAAAAGAAGAAACAGGAATCGATACAGAAGAGATAGGTCTTCCAGTATTACGATCAGAGTTTAAGAGATTTGGTGGACTTATAAAATAAGGCAGAAGGGGTAGTAACATCCCATCGGTATTTCTCAAATCAGTGGAGGAAGTGCCAATAAAACGACCATTCCCGTTGGTGTGTAGAATGTATGAGAGTGACGACATACTATCAGGCCTTTTAGAAAAGCATCATCCACACAATTCCGAAGATAACAAGAGCCGTCAAGTGCGAGAATTGCACAATCAGCTTAACAGCTCATGCATATAAGTTGCTGACAAGAATAATATACACAAGAATGGAAAAGAAAATTGACAATGTGCTAGATGACGATCAGTTCGGCATTTTTAAAGGTAGAGGCACTAGAGAGGCAATTGTGACGTTGCGAATGATAATGGAGGCAAGATTAAAGAAAAATCAAGACACGTTCATAGGATTTGTCGACTTGGAAAAAGAGTTCGACAATGTAAAACAGAGCAAGATGTTCGGAATTCTGAGAAAAATATGGGTAAGCTATAGAGGGTGGGTGGGTGGGTGGGTGGGTGTGTGGGTGTGTGGGTGAGAGAGAGAGAGAGAGAGAGAGAGAGAGAGAGAGAGAGAGACGTCCGACTAATATACAATATTTGCAAGAGCCAAGAGGGAATAATAAGAGTGGAGACCAAGAACGAAGTGCTCGGATTAAAAAAGGTGTAAGACAGGGATGTAGTCTTCCGCTCCCTACTGTTCAATCTGCACATTGAAGAGGGCAAGACGGAAATTAAAGAAAGGTTCAAGAGTGGGATAAGATTCATGGTGAAAGTATTTATAATTCGCTGACGTCATTGTTATCCTCAGTGAAAGTTACGATTACAGGATCTGTTGACTGTTGAGTGGAATGAACAGTCTAATGAGAAAGAGAGAGAGAGAGAGAGAGAGAGATTAAAGTATGGAGAGGTAGTAGAAATGAGAAGAGCGATAAACTTAACATCAGAACTGCGAGTCGCAAAGTAGATGAAGTTAAGGAAATCTGCAACTTAGGCAGCGGAATAACACACGATGGATCGAGCAAGGAGGACGTAAAAAGCAAACTAGCACTAGCAAAAAGGGCATTCCTAGTCAAGAAAACTCTATTATACACAGGCTTTCATTTCAGGAAGAAATTTCTGAGAATGTACATGTGCAGGACTGCATTGTGTGGTAGTGAAACATGGACTGTGGGAAAACCGGAAAGAAGAGAATCAAAGCATTTGCGATGTGGTGCTACAGAAGAATGTAGAAAATTAGTTGGACTGACAAGATATGGAATAAAGTGTTTCTTCGGAGAATCGACGAGTAAAGGAATGTATGAGAGACACTGACCAGAATAACGGACAGGATGGTAGGTCATCTTACATCACAGAATAACTTCCATGATACTAAAAGGAGCTTTAGAGGGTAAAAACTGTACAGGGAGACAGAGATGGTGAAAATAATTGCGGACGTTGATTGAAAGTGCTGCTCTGAGATGAAAAGATGGCACAGAAGAGGAATTCGTGGCGGACCGCATTAAACTAGTGAGAAGAGCGATGACTCAAAAAAATACTAGTCTCGCGCCTTGATCTCCCCCTACAATTTTTACCTGCTAACGCTGGTTTTTACCAAACTGATAATTCGTTGGTGGATCGTAATTATGTCCTGTCAATCGATGCCTTATTTGGTGAGCTTGTGCCGTAAAGCTATATTTTCTGTAATTCGAGTCTGTATCATTTCATCGGTTACTCGATTTACCTCGTGTAATCTTCAGTATTTTTCTGCAGTACATTTCAAAGGTTTCTATTTTTTTGTGAACAATTGATAATCCATGTTTGTCTTACATTCAAGGCTACACTCTAGACAAATATCTCCAAAAAGGCTTTCTAACAACTTAATTGGCATTAGATATTAACAAATTCCTCTTCTTCAGAAAATAATTTCTTTCTATTGTCAATCTGCATTTTACGTCCTATCTATTTGGGTCAACGTTTGATATTTTACTGCCCAAATAGAAAAACACTTCTACTATTTTCAGTGTCTCACATTCTTACTAATACTCTCAAGATCGTCTGATTTAATTAGACTACATTTGATGAGACTTGTTTGACTTATGTTGGTAACGGCCTTCCAAGACACTATCCATTCAGTTCGACAGATCTACCAGTCTTTCGCTGTCTGACAGAATTAGAATGTCATCGGATAACCCCATATTTTTTGTTTCTTCTCCTTGAAGTTTTATATACTTTCCAAGTTTTTGCTCGTTTTCTTTGCTGAAGGTACAAGCTGAATAATATTGGGGGTAGGCTAAAACTTTCTTCTCAACAATTGCTCCCCTTCCACGTCCTCAAACTCTTCGCAATTAAGTCTAGTTTCTGGACAACTACTATAGAGGGTGTTTCAGAAGTGATGGTCAATATTGAGGGATATGACTAGAATGGTCATTCGAAACAAAAAGTCAAGTAAACTTGGGCTCTAAAAAGCATATCTTAAGAGCTATGAGCTATTCTTGATCTTAAATACTGTGAAACAAATGGGGAATAGAATGTTGTAGAATAGTATGTTGGTTGTAACTAGGCTCATTTGGTAGTCCATTAAACAACTTCATTTATAAGTCAAGCCTCGTAAACAGGACTCCAGAAATTTAGAAGCACAATCAATTTGAAACTGACTTCAGAAACACCAATAAAACAAACTTGACTATCCGTGGAAGCACAGGCCTCAATAATGTCCGCTAATCCTAGTATTAGGACGACTTGTGGTGACAATAAAATTAGCTGGCGTCAGAAAGATTCTTTGGCGAACACGACACACCAGAATACGGAAAACTCCAGCAACACTGTGCAAATGACGAGTACGTAGTATCTGTCAGTCACGCTATACAACCAAGGCAGCGGTTTGTAAGCTACGTGCCGGATACAGAGTTCGGGCCGGGAAGCGCTTAATGCGGTCGGCACGGCCGTCCATGTGCAGACCACAGCACGCCACGCCCCAGTCGTGTGCTGCATCGCTGTGGTTTCCTCTGGCACACGCCGAGACACCTGCCCACCGTAAAGTTGTCGCTGCTTTGGCCAGAATCGTATCCCTCCTTCTGGTCAGCGCACCGCCTTCCACACCTCAAGAAACAGGCAGCTCGCCAATGCAGACTATCTGGAGTCTGAAAGACGTCGGGCCGAGACTGACGTTCACCGCACCGAATATCAGCCTAATGTTACCCTTGTTAGGTTCGAAATTTCAAAGATGTAATTCAGTCAACATTGTAAAACCCTTTCTCTAAATCTACAAAACCTGCGTCTTACGAACCACGGCGCTCGGCGTCGCGGTGGCGTCGCGGTGGTGTGGCTTCCTTGTCTCAGCGATGCAGGCGGCAGTGCGGTAGGTGCGACCGCATCGGAGGGGTACTTGCTGGGAGGCTGGACAACCCTGTGGTTCCTGTAAACGAGCAGCAGTCTGGATGACTGGATGTTCTGGCCTTGTGTAAAATCAGTCAGTATGGCCTTACTGTGCTGGTACTGCTAACGGCTAGAAGCAAGGGGAACCTACAGCCGAGGGCATGTAGCTCTACTGTATGGCATCATCCTGCGTGTAAAATATTCGGATGTGCGGGCGGAGACTAATAAGGACTGTGTACTCATCAGGAGAAACAAAACTGGCAATATACTGGTCAGAGCGTGGAATTTTAGATCGCTTAACCGAGCAATTGCGTTACAAAATTTAGAAATAGAATAGGTAAGATGTTAGGTGTAGTGAGAATTAGCGAAGTTTGATGGCAGGAGGAACTGGACTTCTGGTCAGGTGTATTTATTTATTTATTTATTTATTTATTTTACTTTTACCCACTACGAATTACTCTTCTATGCGAACCTTTTCGTCTCAAAGAAGCACTTGAATCTATGTGCTCAATTACTTGCTGGATGTATTCCAATCGATGTCTTCCTCTGTAGTTTTTACGGGTGAACACAAGATTATGAACACAAAATCGAATAGGGCTAATGCAGGAGGAAGCTTAAAAATGAACCAGGAAACAGTAATGCAGGTCACCGCCTACGAGCAGCATAGTGAACACATTGTTGTAGTCAAGATAGATAAGAATTTGGAGTAGGAATTGTAGTTCAGGTAGAAGAAATAAAAACTTTGAGTTTTGCCAATGGCATTGTAATTCTGTCAGTGACAGCGAAGGACCTGGAAGAGCAACTGAGCGGAATGGACATATTCTTGAAAGGAGGATATAAGACCAACTTGAACAAAGCAAAACAAAGTAATATTTTGTAGTCGAAGTAAGGTAATTCTGAGGGAATTTTATTAGGAAACGAGATACTTGAAGTAGTAGATGAGTTTCGCTATTTGTGCAGCAAAAAAAATGATAGACGAGGGAGAGGGGATATAAAATTTAGACTGGCAATGGCAAGAAAAGCATCTCTGAAGAGAAATTTGTTAACATCAAATATTTAAGTGGTATGAAATCCTTTTTTGTTGGTATTTGGAGTGAGGCCTGTATGGAAGTAAAACATGGACGATAAACATTTCTGACAAGAAGAGAATAGAAGTTTTCGAAATGTGGTGCTACAGAATGATGCTGAAGATCCGATGGGTAGATTATGTAACCAATGACGAGGTACTGAATAGAACTGGGGAGACGAGAATTTTGTGGTACAGCATGATCAGAAGAAGGAATTGGTTAATAGGATGTGTGTGTGTGTGTGTGTGTGTGTGTGTGTGTGTGTGGGGAGGGGGGGGGGGGAGGGGACGGGAATTATTGATAGACCAAGATATGAATAAAATACGGAGGTTCAAAAGGATGTGGGTTGCAGTTCTTATTCAGAAGAGATGATGAATTTTGCACAGGATAGTATAACAGACTGAAGGGTGGTCGATTTCCACCAGTCTTTCTGTTCTTCTGCAAATAATTCGTGTTAGTATTTTGGAAGCATCATGTAATTAAACTGGTGGCTTGGTAATAGTCACATATATTACCTTTTGCCTTCTCTTACTATATTCTTCCAGGAGTATGGGAGTATTTCGTCTGCCTGATGCATCTTGTAAACATGATATATTTGTGTAGTATGTTCTGCCGGAGACCCCAGTAATTACTTAAGGTCGTTAAAACTTAGGCATTCAGCTCTCTTAGATGTGTGCAAATTTATAGTACTTGGCAATGCAGTCAGCATTTTCACTAGGTTTTCCTGCAATTTGAGTGTGGAGAACGTTCAGCATATCCCAATATGAGTTGGTTTCGTCATCAGCTGGCGTTTGAATGCCCTCTGAATTGTTTATAACTCAGATCTTACTGATGTGTGCAGGTAAACATGTGTATCCCAACCATATCCAAATTATTTATGTGGCATGTCTCATCGAAAGATTCTTTTTATCACGGTTTTGTTGTCGTGCTGCGCAACGTACAAGCGTATGTAAACCACATTTCCTCCTGTGATGTTACCTGCTGCTGTCCCCATTGCTGCTTTATTTTTTCCTTAAACGTGCGCAAAGTGTCAACACGGAAGCTGAACAAGTAGCAGGTTCACTTCTCTGAAAGTCTTCTGTAGGGCTATTTATTGCTTCGTTGTGCCAAATACCTAAGTGCCCCTTCCACTGCATTAGATAAGCGATCTTACTTTCTTTCTTGGTTTTCATTATAAATTCCGCCACGTCCTTGAAATTATATTGGCGATGCTCCATAGCACTTCTGGAACCAGTAAGAATTAAAATTTTGCTCCATCTTTGGATACCAAATATAGTTGTTGCTTTTCTTCCATGATATAAACGCTACTTCCTTGCGCTAACGAAAATTTTTTTATAGGTTTCTGCAATGCAGAGCAATAACATGAGCAACTAAATACCTAAAGTGTTTTGGATCCATTATATTTTAGTAACCTATTTGAAAGTTAAATTTATGCACAGATTAACTGAATATCAAAAGAGTAGGCAATAACGACATAAACAGGCTACAGAAAGTTTTAAAAAGTTTTTTACTCTGTAAGGATTTCACAAGTTCTTTTTATTTATTACGATACGTTTCTGCTGTCTTCAGAACCACCACTATATCTTGTGACCCTTGTATGTCGTATTTATTGCTGAGTTAAAATATCTAAAATAGTGTCAACACAAATGATTCGCACTGCAGCAATTTCAATATTCGTGATTTACTCAATGTAACTAATCGCTGAGAACTGAAAAGCAATTATTTCAGTTATGGAGAAAGCAGAGAAGTCCTAGAATTATACTACGTGAGTACCAGAAAGACAAAGCAACTCACTAATGTGACATATTCTGCAGATTTTTTTTCTTTTAGTTGATATTTCTATGATCAAGGAAGCTACTCTGGGCAGACCGTCAAATCTTAAGTCTGCCGAAAAGGTCCACCTTTTTTATTTAACAGATTCACTAAATTTTAAGCATCCGTCTATAACACAACCTTCAAAAAGCTTCCGTTCTCTGTTGCATCGTCCATGATTCGCTGTCTTAAAATTGTGTGCTCCAGACGTAGTACATTCTCACAAATGCCTGCCTCAAATTAAGACTCATGTTTGACGTTACCACAGTTCCGTTGGCCAGGAATGCTCTCTTTGTCATGTCAATCGTTTTTGTGATCACCTTGCTTTGTCCGTCACGTGTTACATTGCTTCCACGGCAGCACACTACCTTCACTTAGTCTGCTTCGTCATTTCCAGTTTTGAACCACTCTGGTCTTTCTTTGGTTTAGTCTTACTTTAACTCAGTATTGTGTACTGATTTCAATCAGTTCCATTCATTTCATACAACGGTAATTCTTCCTCTCAACCACTGAGTATGAGGATGGCGATGTCATAATCTTTGACGTAGCTGTCACTGAATTTTAATCGTGCTCCTGAACGTATATGGAACCTAAGGAACTTAAACCTCTCCCTATAACTGCATTTGCCGTCAGTCGCCGACCGTTCGCAAAAGCAGAGATACGTTGTTTTTGACACACTGGTCACAGCTTCTGCTGATGTTGAGGGGCATACCCTCCAACAGAACGTCCAGGTTATGATTAACCAATGTGACATTGAAGCTGTACATCCCACCACCCCTGAGGTGTTTGTTTTTTGCATTTTGGGTGCATGTCTTCCCACTGTACAGCAGACCCTCTGTGGTGAATATGGACGCCCCCTCTAAGAGGGGAGCAACTATGTTCCAGCGCCCATGTGTGTTATGACCATCAGTCTCCATGCTCCCTGGAGAGGAAAAATGATACGGGAGTGTAATTCCCTTGATCATTTCTCCAGGATCGTCATAAATATGGCAGTCCCAAAACAAAGCGGCTAGTGACCTCACCAAGAAAACAAGTGGAATTTATCAAGTAAATGATACCGCCCCTTAAATGCACGTGAACAGGCAACCTTTCCGCTTTCGCATCAGGAGGAGACATAAAAGCTGAGAGTGCCACAGCGGCGCCACCGCCAGGAACGGAGGGTGACTGCTTCACACAACGCGCTGCGGCGCGCTCTTCAAAACAGCAATTTTTTACCACGGCTCACATACCAGGTTTACCCATGGTTTTTAGTGCACAAAGAGCTGCCTCCCTTGTCTTCTTCCCCTGCTGTTGTCTTCGTTGTGTTGCGATCGTGGTACGGTGCAGGGGTCGGGATGTATCGGCAGCGGTGCCGGCGCCCCGTCACGTGTTGGGCCACTGACCCCTCTCTCTCGCCAATCCCGACCATTCGCCCTCCCCCCTCGCCATCCCCCCGACCTTTATTTTGCTTATCCTACTGCCTCGACGTTCCTCCTGCCTCTTTGCTTGTTTTGCTTTCATGTAGACCGTGCAGTTCTGTTTGTTGCGTTGGCTGTGCCTTAGTTTCTGCTACCTTGTATCGTAGGGTCGATGACCTCGCTGTCTGTTCACCTCCCACCCCAACCAACAATACAACCATCGGCAGATGCCAGAATGAGATTTTCACTCTGCAGCGGAGTGTGCGCTGATATGAAATTTCCTGGCAGATTAAAACTGTGTGCCGGACCGGGACTCGAACTCGGAACCTTTGCCTTTCGCGGGAAAGTGCTCTACCGGCACACAGCTTTAATCTGCCAGGAAGTTTCATATCAGCGCACACTCCGCTACAGAGTGAAAATCTCATTGTGGAAACATCCCCCAGGCTGTGGCTAAGCCATGTCTGCACAATACCCTTTCTTTCAGGAGTGCTAGTTCTGCAGGGTTCGCAAAAGAGCTTCTGTAAAAGTAGGAGACGAGACACTGGCAGAAGTAAAGCTGTGAGGACGGGGCGTGAGTCGTGCTTGGGTAGCTCACTTGGTAGAGCACTTTCCCGCGAAAGGCAAAGGTCCCGAGTTAGAGTCTCGGTCCGGCACGCAGTTTTAATCTGCCAGCAAGTTTCATCTGCAGATTGTTTTTGAAGAGAACCGAAATCAATCGTTATACAAAAGGTATCCTGGTGATCCAGTTGGTGGTAAAAAAGTTCCAAATTATAGGGATCATAGATCCAAAAACGCTGCACAGCATAAAAATAAGTACAGACAGGTTTAGCACATAACGGCGCTGGAAACTCGCCTCCATTGGCCCCGCTGCTTCCGCCAGTTGCTGTGATACCGCAGCCTGCTTACTTTGCTCGGTGTGACGCACAGGGGCAGCGGCGGTCGCTGGCAGCCGCTCTGCTCCTCGACGCCGTTTCGTCCGCCGCCGGACGGCGGGACCGGGTCGGAGGCTGCCACACCGGAAGACGACAGGCTGCGCATGCGCACTGCCAGGTGCACAGCGGTAGGGCCGCGCGCCGTGGCGCGGGGGCGTCACGAGCAGGAGGAGCCCTGCCACGTGGTGCGCACGCGTCAAGAGCAGGTAGAGTCCGGCGGCGGCGGCGGCGGCGGCGGCTCCACCAGCACCAGCACCAGCGGCAGCCACAGCAGTAGCAGCGGCGGCGGCGGCGCTGGCCAGAGGCCGCGCTACTTGGAACACAGGGCGGGCTACACTTTCACCATTCCCTCTGAGCCCTCTCCGTTGACAAAGGTGAGCCACCATAGTCTGTGCTACCAACGCTGTACCCTTTCTGTATTTGACTCAGAGTGGCTACGAACATATGTCTCGTATTTTATTTCGTGCGCGCTTGGCGGTATCTTTTTCACCTGCTGTGGTATGTCGAAGTACCACTTAAATTTAACCGTGCAGAAGGCAGATGTAAGTTTCACATTGCTTAGAAGAATCCTAGGTGTAATTTAAGCACGAAAGAGGTCGCTTATGAAAGCCTCGTTCAACCATTTTTGTAACCAGGTTGGATTAAGAGGAGAGCACGAACAGATCCAAAAAAACTACTAAATATTAAAGACCCGTCGACGATGAGGTCATCAGAAACAAGAAGCAAGCTCAGTTTTGGAAATGATAGGAAGAAAATAACTTTCCAGGCTTTTGCCTAGATCGATTTAGGGAAAAAGCAAGAAACGTGAGCATGGATGGCCAGTTGAGGATTTCAAACGCGAGTTCACTGTTAGTGAGGCCGGTCGTGGATCGTGCCTGGCCTGGGAAGGAACTTCCCGTGACAGGCAAAGGTTCTGGGTTCGATTTCCAGTTCGGCGCTCATTGTTTGATTGGGAAAATAACTCGGTTATCCAGTACAGTCATATTTATTTCTAAAGAAGTGACGCATTTCGGCTGGCATCGACTATCCTCAGATAATCAGATCCAGGCCGTGGTTCAGTCCGAGCATTGCGGAAACCGCGTTGTCAGTGATGACGATGCCCTGTTTTTCATAATCTGAGGATGACTGATTGTAAAGACCAGCTATTTTGTTAGAAATAAATGTGACGATGAGGGATAGTTAAGTTATTCTGAAAGCAATCGCTGTGTTCTCCTGCTCGACAAGAATGCCGCTCTTGTCAAGCTTGTAACGGCAGGAAGTACTACTCCCTCCAACATAAATCTCGCACAGTGGCCAAAATAAGTAAAAAAATTGAAGAAACTCAGACGCGTTAAAAAATGAGACCGGCAAACTTCGTTTCCCATCTGTTACCCTTGAACAGCGTAGTGATGTGGAGGGTGTGTTACAACGACAGTGGCACGCTAGGTAACCTGTTGCACAACCACGTACCACATTTGAATTCAAGTAAACGTCTGTAGAGACGTGACAGTCAAGCTCTGATGCACACCACACTCGTGACATGCTCATGAAATATGCGCAAGGAAAGACTCTGAACTGATTTGGTCCCTATGCAACCAGCCTTGGCTAAACGTCACAAAGATTAAATTAAGAGATTCATTACTTTTCCCCTTTTTTCTGGGCGAAAAGTGCGCATGTAAATAAAGTTGACACCCAATTGAAAGAGACGATGAGAATTATCTCAGGCACACTTACGGCTACCCCTTGTGACTGGCTCCCAGTCCTTGCCAACATAGAACCCCCTGATATAAGGCGCTCTATGGCGACCTCAAGAATATATAGGAAGATCGTACACAATCCAGAACTCCCTATACACCAAGACTTGTCACCCATCAACAGGCTAAAAGCTAGGTCCCCCTTTTGGAAGATTGGCAGGAAATTACAGGACTTCGACCCAAAGCTAGCCTGGGGGGAATCATGGCGCAAAGGGGGCACACAAGAACCAAAAGCTTATCGATTACCCCAGCAAGAAGATAAATGGTTTTGATCTCCCTCGGAAGCTCTGGGTTGCCTTAAATCGCCTTAGAACAAGCGTGGGAAGATGCAAACATCTAATGATTAAGTGGGGACTTGCGGAGAGCCCCGTGTGTGAATATGGTGAAATCCAGACAATGGACCACGTACTGGTGTGTGAAGTGGTAGGATATAGTGGTGAACTGAAGGACATACATTACTTGCCTGACATAGCCATCGAATCGCTCAAAACTATAAGTAGCATTGTGTAGTGTTGTAATTTCCTGGTGGATTGTAATGACACTGTAATACAGGGCTATTACAAATGATTGAAGCGATTTCATAAATTCACTGTAGCTCCATTCATTGACATATGGTCACGACACAGTTTTGTTCGGCTGAAGCCGCACTTCAGGTTTCTGCCCCCAGAGCGCTCGAGAGCGCAGTGAGGCAAAACGGCGACAGGAGCCGAGAAAGCGTATGTCGTGCTTGAAATGCACTCACATCAGTCAGTCATAACAGTGCAACGACACTTCAGGACGAAGTTCAACAAAGATCCACCAACTGCTAACTCCATTCGGCGATGGTATGCGCAGTTTAAAGCTTCTGGATGCCTCTGTAAGGGGAAATCAACGGGTCGGCCTGCAGTGAGCGAAGAAACGGTTGAACGCGTGCGGGCAAGTTTCACGCGTAGCCCGCGGAAGTCGACGAATAAAGCAAGCAGGGAGCTAAACGTACCACAGCCGACGGTTTGGAAAATCTTACGGAAAAGGCTAAAGCAGAAGCCTTACCGTTTACAATTGCTACAAGCCCTGACACCCGATGACAAAAGTCAAACGCTTTGAATTTTCTGCGCGGTTGCAACAGCTCTTGGAAGAGGATGCGTTCAGTGCGAAACTTGTTTTCAGTGATGAAGCAACATTTTTTCTTAATGGTGAAGTGAACAGAGACAATGTGCGAATTTGGGCGGTAGAGAATCCTCACGCATTCGTGCAGCAAATTCGCAATTCACCAAAAGTTAACGTGTTTTGTGCAATCTCACGGTTTAAAGTTTACGGCCCCTTTTACTTCTGCGAAAAAAACGTTACAGGACACGTGTATCTGGACATGCTGGAAAATTGGCTCATGCCACAACTGGAGACCGACAGCGCCGACTTCATCTTTCAACAGGATGGTGCTCCACCGCACTTCCATCATGATGTTCGGCATTTCTTAAACGGGAGATTGGAAAACCGATGGATCGGTCGTGGTGGAGATCATGATCAGCAATTCATGTCATGGCCTCCACGCTCTCCCGACTTAACCCCATGAGATTTCTTTCTGTGGGGGTATGTGAAAGATTCAGTGTTTAAACCTCCTCTACCAAGAAACGTGCCAGAACTGCGAGCTCGCATCAACGATGCTTTCGAACTCATTGATGGGGACATGCTGCGCCGAGTGTGGGAGAAACTTGATTATCGGCTTGATGTCTGCCGAATCACTAAAGGGGCACATATCGAACATTTGTGAATGCCTAGAAAAACTTTTTGAGTTTTTGTATGTGTGTGCAAAGCATTGTGAAAATATCTCAAATAATAAAGTTATTGTAGAGCTGTGAAATCGCTTCAATCATTTGTAATAACTCTGTATTTGCCTTGTATATGCCGAACGAATAAAAAAATTTTCCCTTTCAAAGTAATGACGGGTAGGAATGCAGGGGAATTGTGTAGTTCAACACAAATTCTCACCTAGGGTATTACAAAGAAAGAAGTTGGCTAAGGACAAACATGAGCATGGAATCCAAATATGACCTGTATGGGAATCTTGTCCGCAGCTCGTGGTGTTCTCTCGCTTCCGGAGCATGGGTTCCCGGGTTCGGTTCCCGGCGGGGTCAGGGATTTTCACCTGCCTCGCCTCGAGATGACTGGGTGTAGTGTCGTCCTCGTCCTCGTCGTCGTCGTCGTCGTCGTCGTCGTCGTCGTCGTCTTCATCTTCATTCATCCCCATTACAGTCGGAGTAAGGCAATCGCAAACCACCTCCGCTAGGACCTTGCCTAGTACAGTGGTGCGGGTCTCCCGCATCGTCCCCTACGCTCTGTCAAAGAGTATGGGACTTCATCATCATGGGAATCTTAAGCGCTATGACTTATTGGGAATTTACGAACCAAAATAAGGCAGTGGCAAAATAAAATAGGTGACCTACCTGAACAGATAGATGAGTCACCTATACGTGTCTTGGCCCACAGTAAGATGCAAAGAAATTGTAATCGAAGCTAGCGTATCGGCGATCGAACGCTTTACAACGCTATTTAGAACTAGAGAAAAGTTATGCTAAGTGCAAGCGCTGTGAAGACAAGACTGACGGATTCCCTGTTAGCCTGACTACATTTCGTCGTGAAGACGACGGCCGTGATGAAGCTAATGCTGTCCAAGATAGGCAGCTCCAAACCCGACGCGAAACACTATTTGTCCAGTGACCGGACAGGTAAGGCTCTCCAGCGAAGTAGAGAAGAGAAAGTGAGGACCAACTCCTGTGACGGTCAGGACGGCTCCCCCTGGTCTCCCTTCGCCATGGGTTTGCCACAGCTTCTGCCCCATTGCGTTGGGTTTGCGACAGCTTCTGCCCCATTGCGTTAGTGATAAGCCAATCGCCGCCCAACAACTTTTCCGCGAATGACGGCTGTTTATAAAACGGCAAATCCCCCACTACAAAGTTACGTGACTATACCACTTTTTATAGATCTTATCCCCAATCTGCAAGGCAGCTGTAATCACAATCTGATGCAACAGTCAACCCTCTAGTCACAGCTCAGGCTAGATGTGTGCGCGGGAAGCTCTCGGGCCTGGGACAGTTACAGACTGTGTTCATTACATTGGCTGAAAGCGGCGCCGACGCGGCGCACCGTCCGTCGAGACGGACGCCCGCTTCCGCGAAGCCCAGGCCGTAGCGTCTGTCCTCCGTCCCCTCTCTTAAAACACACAGCTTTGGACAACAACGTTCGCCGTCGTAAAACGGTGTCTGGAGCGTCCGCTAGCCGCCAATTGCTAACATCAGACGGCGAACCGCGGTGACGGACCTAGGCGCCTTTGCTACGGCCGGTAACCTCCCCCGCCCTCAGTCTGTTCGCCACTGGGTCGGCGCGGCTATTGCGTAGGCTGGCCGCATTTCTGCCAATCCGTCAGCTTCCTCCACTCGCCGACCACACCCAAGGCTGGCAGCAATATGGGACAAGAGATGATTAAAAAAAAAAAAAACCTGTCACCCATGCAAATTGTTTCCGTTACACGCAGGTACAGAGCGTTCCATCACAAATTTACAAAACGAAGTATGTCCACCGCATGTTACTGGCAATTTCATTATATGTAGAGTCAAATACGATAATGGAAGATCGACCGGCGTAACGGATCTACTACCATGGGTGGGAGGCGCAAAACGTCTGTCATTTATAGAGGGGACAGGTAGTAATGATGTTGTTGTTGTGGTCTTCAGTCCTGAGACTGGTTTGATGCAGCTCTCCATGCTACTCTATCCTGTGCGAGCTTCTGCATCTCCCAGTACTTACTGCAACCCACATCCTTCTGAATCTGTGTAGTGTATGCATCTCTTGGTCTCCCTCTACGATTTTTACCCTCCATGCTGCCCTACAATGCTAAATTTGTGATCCCTTGATGCCTCTGATGCCTCAGAACATGTCCTACTAACCGGTCCCTCCTTTTTGTCAAGTTGTGCCACAGATTCCTCTTCTCCCCAATTCTATTCAACACTTCATCATTAGTTATGTGATCTACCCATCTAATCTTCAGCATTCTTCTGTAGCACCACATTTCGAATGCTTCTATTCTCTTCTTGTCCAAACTATTTATCGTCCATGTTTCACTTCCATACATGGCTACACTCCATACAAATACTTTCAGAAAAGACTTCCTGACTCTTAAATCTATACTCGATGTTAACAAATTTCTCTTCTTCAGAAACGCTTTCCTTGCCATTGCAAGTCTACATTTTATATCCTCTCCACTTCGACCATCATCAGTTATTTTGCTCCCCAAATAGCAAAACTCCTTTACTACTTTAAGTGTCTCATTTCCTAATCTAATTCCCTCAGCATCACCCGACTTAATTCGACTACATTCCATTATCCTCGTTTTGCTTTTGTTGATGTTCATCTTATATCCTCCTTTCAAGACACTGTCCATTCCGTTCAACTGCTCTTCCAAGTCCTTTGCTGTCTCTGACAGAATTACAATGTCATCGGCGAACCTCAAAGTTTTTATTTCTTCTCCATGGATTTTAATACCTACACCGAATTTTTCTTTTGTTTCCTTTACTGCTTTCTCAATATACAGATTGAATAACATCGGGGAGAGGCTACAACCCTGTTTTACTCCCTTCCCAACCACTGCTTCCCTTTCGTGCCCCTCAACTATTATAACTGCCATCTGCTTTCTGTACAAATTGTAAATAGCCTTTCGCTCCCTGTATTTTACCCCTGCCACCTTCAGAATTTGAAAGAGAGTATTCCAGTCAACATTGTCAAAAGCTTTTTCTAAGTCTACAAATGCTAGAAATGTAGGTTTGCCTTTCCTTAATCTTTCTTCTAAGATAAGTCATAAGGTCAGTATTGCCTCACGTGTTCCAACATTTCTACGGAATCCAAACTGATCTTCACCGAGGTCGGCTTCTACCAGTTTTTCCATTCGTCTGTAAAGAATTCGTGTTAGCATTTTGCAGCTGTGGCTTATTAAACTGATATTTCGGTAATTTTCACATCTGTCAACACCTGCTTTCTTTAGGATTGGAATTATTATATTCTTCTTGAAGTCTGAGGGTATTTCGCCTGTCTCATACATCTTGCTCACCAGATGGTAGAGTTTTCAGGACTGGCTCTCCCAAGGCCATCAGTAGTTCTAATGGAATGTTGTCTACTCCCGGGGCCTTGTTTCGACTCAGGTCTTTCAGTGCTGTGTCAAACTCTTCACGCAGTATCGTATCTCCCATTTCATCTTGATCTACATCCTCTTCCATTTCCATAATATTGTCCTCAAGTACATCGCCCATGTATAGACCCTCTATATGCTCCTTCCACCTCTCTGCTTTCCCTTCTTTGTTTAGAACTGGGTTTCCATCTGAGCTCTTGATATTCATACAAGTGGTTCTCTTCTCTCCAAAGGTCTCCTTAATTTTCCTGTAGGCAGTATCTATCTTACCCCCAGTGAGATAAGCCTCTACATCCTTACATTTGTCCTCTAGCCATCCCTGCTTAGGCATTTTGCACTTCCTGTCGATCTCATTTTTGAGACGTTTGTATTCCTTTTTGCCTGCTTCATTTACTGCATTTTTATATTTTCTCCTTTCATCAATTAAATTCAATATTTCCTCTGTTACCCAAGGATTTCTACTAGCCCTCATCTTTTTACCTACTTGATCCTCTGCTGCCTTCACTACTTCATCCCTCAGAGCTACCCATTCTTCTTCTACTGTATTTCTTTCCCCCATTCCTGTGAAGTGTTTCCTTATGGCCTCCCTGAAACTCTGTACAACCTCTGGTTTAGTCAGTTTATCCCTCCTTAAATTCCCACCTTTTTGCAGTTTCTTCAGTTTTAATCTACAGGTCATAACCAATAGATTGTGGTCAGAGTCCACATCTGCCCCTGGAAATGTCTTACAATTTAAAACCTGGTTCCTAAATCTGTCTTACCATTATATAAATCTATCTGATACCTTCTAGTATCTCCAGGATTCTTCCATGTATACAACCTTCTTTCGTGATTCTTGAACCAAGTGTTAGCTATGATTAAGTTATGCTCTGTGCAAAACTCTACCAGGCGGCTTTCTCTTTCATTTCTTAGCCCCAATCCATATTCACCTACTATGTTTCCTTCTCTCCCTTTTCCTACTCTCGAACTCCAGTCACCCATGACTATTAAATTTTCGTCTCCCTTCACTACCTCAATAATTTCTTTTATCTCATCATACATTTCTTCAATTTGTTCATCATCTGCAGAGCTGGTTGGCATATAAACTTGTACTACTGTAGTAGGCGTGGGCTTCGTGTCTATCTTGGCCACAATAATGCGTTCACTATGCTGTTTGTAGTAGCTTACCCGCACTCCTATTTTTTTTATTCATTATTGAACCTACTCCTGCATTACCCCTATTTGATTCTGTGTTCATAACCTTGTAGTCACCTGACCAGAAGTCTTGTTCCTCCTGCCACCGAACTTCACTAATTCCCACTATATCTAACTTTAAGCTATCCATTTCCCTTTTTAAATTTTCTAATCTACCTGCCCGATTAAGGTATCTGACATTCCACGCTCCGATCCGTAGAACGCCAGTTTTCTTTTTCCTGATAACGACATCCTCCTGAGTAATCCCCGCCCGGAGATCCGAATGGGGGACTATTTTACGTCCGGAATATTTTACCCAAGAGGACGCCATCATCATTTAACCATACAGTAAAGCTGCATGCCCTCGGGAAAAAATACGGCCGTAGTTTCCCCTTGCTTTCAGCCGTTCGCAGTACCAGCACAGCAAGGCCGTTTTGGTTAATGTTGCAAGGCCAGGTCAGTCAATCATCCAGACTGTTGCCCTTGCAACTACTGAAAAGGCTGCTGCGCCTCTTCAGGAACCACACGTTTGTCTGGCCTCTCAACAGATACCCCTCCGTTGTGGTTGCACCTACGGTACGGCCATCTGTATCGCTGAGGCACGCAAGCCTACCCACCAACGGCAAGGTCCATGGTTCATGGGGAGGGGTAGTAATGATATGGTTCACAAAAGATACAGCTAGCTCTGCGTGTGAAGAAAATTTAGAGCTGGTGATAGGAACGGGTGGCATACTAACAAGTAATGTGCCTTAAATATATACAGAGCAAAGATAAAGGTGGTCAACAGATGTAGACACAGAATAAAGATTTCATTAATATCGACATTGGGAACGTTAAACAAGAGTAATAAGTGAATAAATTCTTCTAAAAGGAGGAAGATGAAACAGGATGACGGAAGCAAGGGAAATATGAGAAGATATGAGATGTAACGAGCCATAGGTGAAGAAAGCTTTCTTAATTAAGAGGTCTGCTAGTATCAAATATTGATGTAAAACTGAGGCAGTTTCTGAAGCTCTACCTCGCATTTTGCTGTCCTGATTCGTGGACGTCTTCACAACTGGAATTCTCCACTAACGCTCTCCTACTGTCTATAGTTTGCAGAAGAGTCTCCCTTGTGGATGTACCAGTAATGAGAGAGTTCTTGAAGTAGGAGAGAGATAGTGGCAGAACTTGAGTTAACAGGAAGGCCCGTGTGTTGTACCATCCCCTACCCCCGCCGTCTCTCTCTCTCTCTCTCTCTCTCTCTCTCTCTCTCTCTCTGTGTGTGTGTGTGAAGACAACGAAGCATTACCCGTCGCCTGTGGGTGTTACTTTACAGTACGAGGGCCGGCACTCCATGGCGGACCTCGGTGACTTCAAACAGCGCCAGCGGGACTCGCAGCCTGCACCGGCACCGGTGCCGGGAATCGAGGACACAGAGGAGATGGACGTGGACAAAGACGACGAGGAGAACTCCGTGGACCTGTCGTCGGAGCAGGCGGACGAGCCGAGCAGCGGCGCTGGAGGCGGCGGCGGTGGCGGGCTGACCAACAGGCAGGGCTCGCTGGAGCTGGACGAGTCGCTGGGCATCCTGACGCCCGACCAGATGAAGGAGCCGTTCTCGCTGCTGGGCGACAGCGCCGCCACCTTCCTCTGCGGCAGCGCGCCCGCGCCGTGGGCCGGCGGCGAGAACTCGGCGCTCCGCATGGACGCGCTGTGCCGCGAGGTCGTCTACGTGGACCAGTTCTCCTTCCCCGAGTACGACTCCATCATGGACACGGTGGAGGAGGGCGGCCGGGCGGCCCGGGCGGCGGCGTCGCCGCTGCCGCCGGCGTCGCCCTGCTCGGGGGCGGCGTCCGCCTCCGCGGCCGGCGACGGCGACGCCACGGAGCACACGCTGTCGCCCGAGGAGCTGCCGGTGGACACGCCGGTGCGCGAGGGGGCCGCGCTGCTCGACGACGACGACACCAAGACAGAGGACGCCTCCGACGCCGCCACGCTGCTCACAGGTGGGCGTTCCTTTAACACACAGCCGCCACAGCTGCAGAAGTACAGTCCTTGTGAAACACAGCTGGCTCCTTCTTCCCACCGAGGAATCAGTCCTGCAAGTTCATCCCATATTTCTAGATCTGTAAAAGGCTTCCGACACTGTTCCTTACAATCGTATTCAGTGTGCAACTGCATTACTCATTAACACTGTCGGAAAGGTCACAGTCCGTAGTCATTAACGCGAAGTCAACGACTGAATCAGTTGTGGATATCTACAGTTCCCGAAGGAAGTGTTACAGGCATTCTGGTGTTCCTAATCTAAAGCTGTCAAAAATATTTTCACATATTTTGGGGGAAGCTTGCTAACACCAAATCAAGAAAAATAGTTCATATCTCCAAAAATCTTTCGTTTCCGTGTTATTAAAGTCTACCATGTACGTGATTGAAACTCACCAATACATCAACTCATAATAAATGCTCGAAACTTTAGAGCCTTGTACCTTAAGGAAGCAAGGGAGAGGATGGCCGGTATCCTCTTTCTACAACACAAATGCACGTGTACAATAATACAGTTCTCTATTACATGAACATTTACTTAACTTGAATAGAGTCCATGTTTTGCGGTACAAGCTCTTTCCTGACAGTCCTCTTCCAGACGATATCAGTAATCTATTACAAGCTTTAGTCTCGCTATAGTCACTAAGCTGGTCGCTATCTACTGTCCTAACTTGTGACGTGAACCTGGACCGCTCTGCGAACCGACTGACTCAGCAAACTCGATGAGTGAGTCAGTCCATTCTCAGAGGGGGCCAGGTTCACGTCACAAGTTAGGACAGTAGATAGCGACCAGCTTAGTGACTATAGCGAGACTAAAGCTTGTAATAGATTACTGATATCGTCTGGAAGAGGACTATCAGGGAAGAACTTGTACCACAACACATGGACTCTTTTCCAGTTAAGTAAATGTTTCCAGTACACGTAAATAAAGAACCGTATTAATCCACGTGTGCATTTGTGTTGTAAAAACAGGGTACCGGCCACCCATAACATCCTCCTCTCCCTCCCTTCCTTCCTTGCGCTACAAGGCTCTACAGTGAGGACGAGGATACTACAGAAACGTTCTCCTCTTTCTTCTAAATACGCATACATTCGTCGAAAGGTGTAATGTCTCACCCTGATGGGTTTCCAGAGGTTTCCCAGGTCGCCATGAGACGTCCATCAAGAATTTCTGCGCCCAGATGGGATGCTGCACAGACGAATAAGGTGCCCCCAGAGATAATAATTCAAAAGACTGAGGTCTGAGAAATGAGGGATGTGGAGCCTATGGAACTGGTCCTCCTCTAGCTATCCATCTCTCATGGTAGGAACCAACCAGTGCATCTCGAACACTGAGATTGATATCCACTGGAGCACAATCACGCATAGACCTCGTGTTTCCTCTTATTTGCAGGGACGCATCTTCTAGTATGTCTCGGAGGTTGTTCTGAATAGACCTCGCAGAGAGCACCTGTACGACCCTACGAGACACGCACTGATGCTGGTCCCTAGCCTGTACTGCAACATGAGGATAGCGTTGGTTGTCAAATTCGTTGTGTCATCTCTTCCAAGAGTTGCCTCATCTGTAAACCGAACTGCAGACACAGACGACGGGATGGCAGTTGATGCAACAAATCGTCGGCAAAAATTGTCCCATGGTGGGAGATCGGCAGGCATTAAGGGTCCTGCAGACGTTGATACGGATACACGAGTTGCTTGTGAAGTACCGGCCATGCTGAACTTGGAGATACACCACATGCCACGTCATTTCTTTTGCGCAGATACCTCGCTCCCCTTAGAAATCATCTAGAACATTCTCCTGCTGATGAGCCCCCGTCAATAGTCGAAGTGCTACGGATCCTGTCTCGGCAACGCAACTAAGCTTGCTGTCTTTGGTCTGCAAATGCCGTCTGATAGAACCGTGCAGGCTCGTTCCATTAGCACTCGCGCAGCCGTACGTAAGCCATGTGTGCCTGCTCAAGGAATCGATATCCTGCCTTGTTTCAACGGAAGACAGACGAATAACAACTCTTCCCGGCAACACAACGTCTTCTAGTACACAATGAGTCAAATGGGTGGACAGATAAGTGAAACTGTTGGATTGTACGTGGAAAGCCTTTGAACGTCAACTTCCATTAATAACTCGAAACCGTGCAAGGTGGCGCAGTGGCTAGCACACTGGACTCGTATTCGGCAGGACGACGGTTCAAACCATCTTCCGACCATCCTCATTTACGTTTTCCGTGATTTCCCTAAATCGCTTTTGGCAAATGTCGGGATCGTTGCTTTGAAAGGCCACGGTCGACTTCCTTCCCCATCCTTCCTTGATCTGATTGGACCGATGACCTCGCTGTTTGGTCCCTTTCCTCAAATCAACCAACCAACCAATAACTCGAAGACGAAGGGTTTTGGGGCATATGCTTATATGAACTTCTTTTTCTTGTTTTTCGCGTAAGGAAACTATCCCTAAACTTCATAAAAGTATTTTTAAACACACTTTATAACAAGAATTTAGGAGCTAATATGAGCAGCACTTTCAGATAATTTGCAGATGATCTCGTTTACCGTCTAGTGAAATCGTCAGAAGATCAATACAAATCACAAAATGATTTATACAAAATATCTGCATGCTGCGAAAAATGGAAATTGATCCTTAATAATAAAAAATGTGTGGTGTTCCACGTGAGTGCTAAAAAGCCATTACATTTAGGTTACATAAAACATGGTACGAATTTAAAGGTTGTGCATCCAAGGAAGCACGTAAGGTTTACAGTTATGGCGACGTTAAATTGAAATCATCTCATAGAAAAATTTTGATCCTGCCGCTATGAATAAACACACAAAGTAATTAAAAATATTAGCTGCCAGTACGTATCGATTTATATCAATAGGGCAATTTCAATATATGCGCCAGACCAGAATTCGAAATGGGGTCTTTCTCACTAGGCAGACGTGCGGACCATCCGGACATAAACCAGACACACTGGCCACCACAAGCGCACGGACTGTCCTAGCTCGCATCCAGTCAGACGCAAAGCCTCAACGTGGATACCACATACTACTGACTTAGTGCCTCGTTACTCGCACCTCGTCGATTCTCGTAAGAGTTTGACCTTGGTGTGCGTCTGCACTGGAGTTATTGTTGGCCGTCATCATTTTAATTATATTTGTAGTCTGTTCTTTCAGCCAGTGATTCCTCTAATGCTGATCCACGTCAGTTTCGAATTCTCATGAGAATCTGCGAGATGCTGCTAGTAATGAGATACATCAGTAGTGTGTGGTACAGGTTGACGGGAGGCGTGCTAGGACGGGCCGTGCGGTTGTGGCGACCACTGCGTCCGGATGGCGTAGTGGTCGGCGCATCTGTCAAGTAGCACGAGCCCTGGGTTCGAATCCCAGTCCAACACAAATTTTCACCTTGTCCCACTGATGTAAATCAACGCCCACAGACACCTAATGTCTTTAATTCCTTTATGTCGTAAAATCTTGCGTGGTAAACGAACCAAAGACAGCGTTTTTATTGGCAGAGTACTTGGAAGACGCAATACACTTAAAAAGGGGTTCCTACACTACTCTTGTCCGCCCTCTTCTGGAGTACCGCTGCGCTATATGGAATCCGTATCAGACACGGTTGAAAAAGTTCAAAGAAAGGCAGTTCGTTTCGTATTGTCGCGAAATATGGGAGAGTGTCAACGATATGATATACGAGCCGGGGTGGCAATCATGAAAACAAAGGCGTTTTTCGTTGCAATGAGATCTTTTCACGAAATTAACGACCTATTTTCTTATCCAAATGCAAAAATATTTTGTCCCGTATCACCTACAGTCATCTGGGAAAAGTAAGGAATCAAATCTCGCCTTTGCATTCTGATGTGTTTCAGAGCAAAGTACTACACGCCATTCTGAAAACATTACGACGGCCCATTATCCCCTCACGAACGTAACTCGAGTAACGTAAGTCTTACGGCGGCGGTACTTGGATTAGTGACAGATTACTTGCAAAGATCAGGTCAAGCGCTGGAGGTTGCCTTATAGCAACATCGCAGAGGTATGATAGCTAATTTAGGTTTTCAGATTTTTTCGTGAAGAAACAAGTACAGTTCTGTTGTTTGCTGAAAGCTGCATACGCATAGAATTAAACTGCTCTTCAGTTGCCATTAACCTATGTAATCTAAACGTGGAAGAGATTTATGGTTGTAGAAATCCTGTCACACATGTCATTTTGTTACCTCTCCTTTGTAATAATAAACTTGAGATGGTAGTGGGACAAATAATGTAAATTAGACACTTGTGCCGACTGGTAGTACGTAAAGTGTGCTTTAATGAAATTACGTCGAATGTATGCTTCAAACGTAAGAAAATACAGTTTTATGTCGGTGCCTGTTATTTCCACCGCTGTAAACAAACTGGACGCAATGCCGCACATACTCCTTAAGTATTATGTTAAATTCAAAACAGGTAACAGTTGATTTTTCCGCTGAAAATCCGGGCAGCGCTGTTTTTTTGATCCCTGACAGCGTGGGGCTGGTAGTGTGTGCTGTGAGGGAACGTGCCCCTGGGCGTTGCTGCACGCAGTGGGCTCAACAAAAGGCGCGTCTGCGGGCGGGTGTGACGTTTCAGCGAGACACATTCGCTGGTGCAAGTATTGTTCATTCAGTGAATCCCGATCTAAGGATGGACGGCTTCATTTCTCGTGTTCACCACAACGACGTGACACCTGGCTGCGATCTGTCCTGGAGGCCGTTTCGTGGCGAGCAGTACTGACCACACTGGATGCTCGCCAATTCGTGGGGCAGCCTCCCGTGCTGACATGCCGAGGCACCCTCACACCCTGGACGTTACGCAGAGACCACACTGCCCCATTCACGACTCGATACGAAACTCACGCTACGGAACTACACACGTATTTGTACGTAGCGATGTACACGGCTATCATGAAGCATTCAGTAGTTTTTAAACCTCCATGTTTTTCAAAGTATTACTTGTACAAATTCGGCTGATGCGTGAATGGAACCGTAAACTCAAAAAGTTCGCATTTAGCACTCTGCAAAAGTTCTATGAGCGCCCCGATTGTCATGCGACACACATCCAAGCGGTAGAATAGTTCGTTCCATAGCTCATGTAGCAACGTGGTGTCAGTGGTCTGCACAGCAGAGTTGAGCCACCGTTCTTGGTAGTGGGGTTACATAAATACGGTCCTTGATGAGCCCCCAGAGGAAAAAGTCGAGGCATTACGTGACGTGGCCCACGGGGACCAAGGGAACGTGGCCACGTCGGCACCATTACATCCAACGCGGCGACAAGGAAGTTCGTCGTTTAGGTAGCGACCAACATCGGGGCTCCAATGAGGGAGCGCCCCGTTGTTGTTGTTGGAAGACGAAATTCTCGGGATCAAACAGTCAGATGTGGAAACTATCACAACTGCAACAAAATGGTTCAAATGGCTCTGAGCACTATGGGACTTAACATCTGAGGTCATCAGTCCCCTACAATTTAGAACAACTTAAACCTAACTAACCTAAAGACAGAACACACATCCATGCCCGAGCCAGGATTCGAACCTGCGACCGTTGCAGGGGCGCAGCTCCTGACTGAAGTGCCTAGAACTGCTCGGCCACATCGGCAGGCCACAACTGCAAAATATCGAGGTAAGAGAAACGAGTCACAGTCTTCTCACAGAAGAGAAACTGCACATACAACTTCGGCTCTGACACTGCACAGAAAACAATCTTCGGCGAATCTCGTCCCAGCACCAAAATTTAATGACGATTTTCAGTGCCCGACCTATCACATTGCGACGATTAATCTTTCCTGATAACCTGAAAGTTGCTTCGTCGCTGAATATGCTTGGAGACTAAATGTTTATTCTCAATTGCTTCGTGCGATAGGTTTTTTTTTTCGTACGAAGCTTAAGCTGTCCGTTACACCCTACACACGGTTGCGTCTGGCGCATTTCGCCCACCACTACTTTCGTATTTACAGGCACAGCCGACGTCCCTAAATTATCGATGCCAACGCACAATGCTCAGTGTACAAGCTGGTTCTTTTCCACTCCTGAATCCTCACGCACTATTGTAACATAAACATTTTTTGTCTCCGTACTTATCGTCAAATATGGGGTGTCTCGGGAGCATTCTGACTCGGATCGCTAGACAAGATCAAACAAATCGTGTTAATGAGTTTTATTCCAAAATCAAGAGAGACAATCCTTAACTTTGCCGGTCGCGGTGGCCGAGCGGTTCTAGGTGCTATAGTCTGGAACCGCGCGACCGCTACGATCGCAGCAGTCGAATCCTGCCTCGGGCATGGATGTGTGTGATGTCCTTAGGTTAGTTAGGTTTAAGTAGTTCTGAGTCTATGGGACTGATGACCTCAGAAGTTAAGTTCCATAGTGCTCAAAAATGGCTCTGAGCACTATGGGACTTAACATCTATGGTCATCAGTCCCCTAGAACTTAGAACTACTTAAACCTAACTAACCTAAGGACATCACACAACACCCAGTCATCACGAGGCAGAGAAAATCCCTGACCCCGCCGGGAATCGAACCCGGGAACTCGGGCGTGGGAAGCGAGAACGCTACCGCACGACCACGAGCTGCGGACTCCATAGTGCTCAGAACCATTTGAATCCTTAACGCTGACAGTTACACAGAAGTGGCGCAAGCAATGGGCGACATACGAAATAAAAAAGCTTCTTCAGTGTATACAATTCCAAGTCGGTGCGATATACAGATTACACGCGAAGTAACTAGAACTTGCTCTTTTGTCCATGTCGCTAGTCTTGAAGCTACTACTCAGCTGGACCGCGACCAGTCGGGCGCGGCGCTTATGTACTCTTCGCGTAGGGGTCGCTGCTGTCCCATTATCGTCCTGGAAAGTGGTCGGTCAGCGTACGATTGGCAGGCGCCTTCTCACAACCATCCCTTCTCTATCGTTCGCTACTAGCATGACGGTGCTTGATTTTATACCGTAACAAACATCTCGGATATTCCAACACGCAGAAACTCTTTTTCTGAAAGACATAAGGGTAGTTAAAGACTGTCGAGCAGTTCAGTTGCGAGTACAAATGTGTGATGATACGGAGTGACCATATTACACGGTCAGCTGTGCGTACAGCAAGCGGCAGCGTGTCACACAGACCGCTGTCATATTCCTGACTGGATTGTAATGGATAACACAAAACCAAGCTGAAGCAAAGCTAAGCTGCGACAATCGTGCGGTTCAGTAACTACTGGCTGTCGTCCTGTCCCCCGGCAGCGTCTTCGTCGGCGGAGCCGTCGTCGCGGTCGTCTGTGGCGGTGCCGCCCCCGCCGGCCGCCGCCCCCCAGCAGGGCCTCGCCGCCCCCGCGCCCGGCGCCGCCCACGCCGCGCACTGCTTCATCACGTCCGTCACCTCCATCACCAGCCTCGACACCGGCTACCAGGTACTGTGCGCTGCCGCCGCTGACCTGCTCTCAGTTGAGGCATGGAGCTCCCATTTTTTTCTGAGGGAGCTGCCGTTTACTTGGCTACCAGTGGGTAGTCCTTCCCTGTGCCAGTTCCCTTGGCTCAGAGTACCGCGTGCACCCTTCTCATTTCCCTCTGGTATCATGAAAGTTATTCCCCGATGTCTTACCCAGTGTCCTACGGTCCTCTCCCTTCTTATCAGTGTTCTCCATATGTTAACTACTTCGCCGACACTGTGGAAAAACTCCTCATTCCTTACCAGTTTAATTTTAAACATCCATCTATAACACCACATGACAAATGCTTCACGTCTCTTCTGTTCCGCTTTTCCTACATCGATTATCCACTACCGTACTGTGCTGTGCTCCAAACGTCCATGCTCAAAAATTTCTTCCTCAAATGAAGGGCAAGGTTTGATAACATTAGACTCATTTTCACCAGGAATGTCCTCTTTGCCTGTACTAGTCTGCTTTTTAAGACCTTGCTTGGTGCCTATGGTTTTTTTGTGTCCTAGGCAGCAGAATTCCCTCACTCCTTCACTCGCTCTACTTTTCACTCTCCTATTGTATCAGTAAACTGATTTCAGGTAGTCCTAATTACTTTCGTCTTTGTTGGGTTTAATTTCAATCCATATTCTGTGCTCACTAGGGTACTGATTCGCTTCAGTATGTCTACAATTAGCTATCGTCTTTTCCACTGAATGTCAGTGTCATCAGTGCATCTTACTAACGATAATGTTTCACCCTGAATTTAATTGTATTCCTGTATCTATAGGCTGGACTTCCATATTTTACTATTTTTTTGATTTTTATGAAATGTTACTTCCACTGCGGAAAAAAAATGCAGCACTCGAAGGACAAGTTCATTTCATTGACAATTGACGCGACAGGTAGTTAATCACTGATAAAAGGCTAAAGCCAAATGAAACACATTTCACGGTAAAGGGTGCCCAAACGGTCGCACGACCGTGTAGACACCGCACCTCTCCGCACACCGCTCTCTCTCTCCGGCGTAGCGCAGGCGTGGGGAATGATATCCTGCGGTACATCGCCCGAAGTATATTGCGTCTTACGTTGCAATCCGTCAGTGTTTCTTCCAAGTCCTGGAGTAGGAATTAGTTACCGCTTGATCATCTCCCATACTTGTTGATATGGCGAGAGGTCTGGTACACTTGCTGGCCAGAACAGGTCTACATCGTGAAGAGGGCGTTGTTGCGCACCAGTCGTATGTGGAGGTGCTTTGTGCTGCTAGAAAAGAGCATCAGCTTCCAATGGAAGAAATGGCAACAGGCGGCTTGAGCAGTGTAGCGAGGACTTCTTACTTCGTCCTGTGGAAGCACCAAACGTGACTACGTTAAAGGTGATGGCTCCCTACAGCGTGGAGGCTGGGATGGGACCTGTGTGTTGTGGGCGAATGCACAATGGAACAGGCAGCTCACCAGGTCTGCGCCGAACGCGTTTACGTACATCACTCGCACACTGAGAGAACCTACTCTCGTGACTGAGGACAACAGTGCAGGCAGGCAGTTACTTCAGGACACCAGAGGCGATGCTTGGCGGTGTCGTGGTGTCTGCGGTAGCCTCGATAAAGGCACTCCACATCTGAATCGTGACCAGTGGTCCCTGGTAACACAGCAGGTGCATCGTCCCCGCATCACGTCCTGTCGCTTACCGCTGCTCCCGGAGTCTATCCTGACGTGCGTCTGTACTTCGCGAACGTCCAGAAGGTGTGCTATAGGTGAGGGAATGTTCCTCAGACCACTGCTGAAAGAAACGTTGCATTGTGCCTAATACACTACTGGCCATTAAAATTGCTACACAAAGAAGAAATGCAGATGTTACACGGGCATTCATTGGACAAATATATTATACTAGAACTGAGATGGGATTACATTTTCACGCAGTTTGGGTGCATACATCCTGAGAAATCAATACCCAGAACAACCACCTCTGGCTGTAATAACGTCCTTGATACGCCTGCGCATTGAGTCAGAGCTTGGATGGCGTGCACAGGTACAGATGCCCATGCAGCTTCAACACGATATCACAGTTCATCAAGAGTAGTGACTGGCGTATTGTGACGGGTCAGTTGCTCGGCCACCATTGACCAGACGTTTTCAATTGGTGACAGATCTGTAGAACGTGCTGGCCAGGGCAGCAGTCGAACATTTTCTGTATCCAGAAAGGCCCGTACAGAACCTGGAACATGCGCTCGTGCATTAGCCTGCTGAAATGTAGGGTTTCGCAGGGATCAATGAAGGGTAGAGCCACGGGTCGTAACACATCTGACATGTAACGTCCACTGTTCAAAGTGCCTTCAATGCGAACAAAAGGTGACAGAGACGTGTAGCCAATGGCACCCCATACCATCATGCCAGTTGATACGTCAGTATGGCGATGACGAATACACGCTTCCAATGTGCGTTCACCGCGATGTCGCCAAACACGGATGCGACCATCATAATGCTGTAAACAGAAGCCGGGTTCATCCGAAAAAATGTTTTGCCATTCGTGCACCCAGGTTCGTCGTTGAGTACACCAGCACAGGCGCTCCTGTCTGTGATGCAGCGTCAAGAGTAACGCGCAGCTATGGTCTCAGAGCTGATAGTCCGTGCTGCTGCAAACGTCGCCGAACTGTTCGTGCACATGGTTGTTGTCTTGTTAACGTCCCCATCTGTTCACTCAGGCCGTTGGGATCCAGCACGGCGTTCCGTATTACCCTCCTGAATCCACCGGTTCCATGTTCTGCTAACAGTCATTGGATCTCGACCAACGCGAGCAGCAATGTCGCGATACGATGAACCGTAATCGCGATAGGATACAATCCGACCTTTATCAAAGTCGGAAACGCGATGGTACGCATTTCTCCTCCTTTCACGAGGCATCACAACAACGTTTCACTAGGAAACGCCGGTCAACTGCTGTTTGTGTATGAGAAATCGGTTGGAAACTTTCCTCATGTCACACGTTGTAGGTGTCACCACCGGCGCCAACCTTGTGTGAATACTCTGAAAAGCTAATCATTTGGATATCACAGCATCTTCTTCCTGTCGGTTATATTTCGCGTCTGTAGCACGTCATCTTCGTGTATCAATTTTAATGGCCAGTTGTGTATGTGCAACAACCCTTCGATACGCTCGCCCTGCTTGCTGCGGAGTCAAAATGCGGTCCCCGTGAAATGGCTGAAGCTGTTCGGCAGGAGAACGTGCTCTCGTCGGTGCAGCATAGTTGAACCCTAGAATGAATGTAGCAAACAGTGTTCACCTCTAAACAGAGGGCGCGCAGACAAGCCCCCTGAGCACAGTCTCATCACAGAGTCGTTAACACTAAAACCTCGTAGCATGCACTGGTGTCACTGATTAGAGTCTTTGTAGGTGTTGCACATTTTTTCCGACAGTGTATGTAGTAGGTCGCTAATTGCATCGTAATCTGTGAGTAAATAATGCATATCAGACACAGTGTAGCTTGCTGTAAACGACTTTCTTGCTACCAGACTGACTTTTTTCTCCCCCTGTGCAGGGGGACGGCGAGAGCAGCCGCCCCGCGAGCCGCGGCGCCGAGCTGTCGTCGCCCCCCGGGCCGCCGCCCAAGGCGCAGGTGGCGGGGGCGGGGGCGGCGGCGGCGGCGGGGGGCCACGGGCTGGCGCTGGCGCAGGACCCCATGACCGACTCGGACTTCTTCACGGAGAGCGACGCCGACGGCCACGAGGAGGCCAGGGCGCCGCCCCCGGCCGCCGCCCCCGCCGCCCTCGAGGAGCCGCCCTCATCATCCTCCAGCTCCGCCGCCGCCAGCTGCGGAGACCGCCGCGCACAGGCAAGCCGTCCAGCTTCCTGCAGCCTATCGAATATAGCAGCAAACACAAGAGAATCCACGTCACAGAACACAGCAAGTTCTTTCTCAAATTTTGCAGATAACAAAACAAAAACAATACAAAAAGATGACAAACGAAAACTGTAATGTGTACGACCTTTTTCAAATATCAGGTAATATTAAATTTGCAAAAAAATAATCAAATAACAGAAGAGGGTTCCAAACGCAACGTGAAAAAAGCGCGCAGACCGTAGCAAACATCGGCAGTCACGGTGCTCCTAGGAAAAAGCTCTGCGTTCTGCCGCTAGGGCAAAATATATTAGCGATAACATGGAGCGAAAAGTTTGAAGCCGCGGCAAAAACAGTTAAAACTTCACGAGCCTACAGTCGAGCATTCGTTGGCTATTGCAAAGTGGCACGACTGCCAGTGGGCTGCTGGTACGCCTTTATATACATCAGCTGCTGGCTGTGACGTCACTGGTGCTCACGCGAGGCCCGCGAGACACAGGCCGCTGCGCGTGCGTCACGAAGGCAGGCCTGAACTCGCTCGCTCGCTCAGCCCAGCAGGCAAACTGGGTTTATAAACCTGTTCACTCGCAACTGGGCGTGTACCTACTGACAAGAATTGCATCTTCTGCTGGAATCTGCTATTATGAAGTTTTACTGATTACAGTACTGAAACAAAATTTAAGATTAACATATATAAATAGTATAACGGCCATTCAATCTCTCTTGCTCAACAGTCTTCATATCATACCAAAACGGGTGCCTCATGCAACTGATAATCATTTTTGCATGATTTTACTTCTATTGTACTCCAGTGCAACCGTAACAGATAAGAAGTAGGCCTTTGGACTTCAGATCATTGTAGGACTAATAGCAGTAAGACTCCATAATAGCGGATTCCAGTAGAAGACGCAGTTCTCGTTTGTACGTACACACCTAGTTGCGAACTAACAGGTGTACAAACGTAGATTGTCTGCTGAGTTAAGCGAGCTAGCTCAGGCCTTCCTTCGTGACGTACGTGCCGCGGCCTGTCCTTCTCGTAGGTCTCGTGTACCCGCTTCGAGCTCGCGACTGCTCGATCTGACGCCGCGCTGAGCTGGAGGCCGCTGTGTGTGTTAAGGGTGTTATCGGTTTTTCTATTTCGATGGCTTCCTTAACTACGCAGTCCGAGCAGCCGCTAGTCCGAGCCGCGACATAAGTTTCACCAAATTTGTTCGCGTTATTGTTGTCTCAAGCACGCTTAACTAACGCACGATAGCGTACGAAGTAAAACCTCTCGTGCACCTCACTGCGTTGTTCTGCAGTGCGTACTGTTTGCCCGACTTGAGACTGGCCACACTCACAAGGTATCTTGAACCCAGTTGCCAAGAGGCATTCTCCATCTTTAACTGGTATCAGCAATTACTGGATTTTTGTCGGGTACTTGAAAATCGGTTTGATCTTTGGCTTTCCAGGAGGCGGCTTATCTTACCCGATACGGAGTCACAGAAAGACAAGCAAGCTAGTTTTTCCTGGTCCTAGTCGATGGTGTCACTGTCATTCTTTCTTGACATCACTTCATTTAATTGGTCAACGTTGTAGTCGTTCTTCCCGAAGATCTTGCGCAGGTGGCTCAGCTCACGGTGCAAGTTACCGGCTTCTGATATCGTTCCTGCACTATGCACCAATGTTTGTAACAGAGCGACTTTGCGCTGGGCGGTCATGCCTGATGGCGTGGAAATACAGGCCGCTGTGGGTAGGTTTTATATAGATGTTGAGGCTAAGGCACGCATTTCGTTTGCAGCGGACTAGGAAGTAGGGGAATGGCAATCCATTGCCTTTTTCTGCCTCCATGGTGACAAAACATTAGTCACTCTTTACAAACAGGAAAGTGGTCGCTTAGGAACGCAGTAGGTAGGTCACAACTAGTACATGGTATCACTAACTCAAGTAATTGCTGTGAGGTAGTATTTACATGCAAGTGGATAGTACGCAGTCGGCGCAGTAAGAGTCGACGTGACAGAACGGAAAAACGAGCTGTCGTGTTTGGACGTAGCTTCGGCCATACTTTAAGCAGAGTTGCCCGATTTGTTGATGTATCAAATCGCACTATCCATTGCATCTACAATGAATGGTGCACCATTCAGTGACGCCACCGGGAATGGGTTTCTCACCTAGTCGAGCAAAATTGCACTGAAACCCAAAGAGACTGGGCGCTGCAGTGAATACAGGTTCATCTCCAGCATTTCCCAAACGAACGTTCCACGGAATGGCCGTCTGGAGTCTGCTACCTCGCAAAGGGGCCTTGCACACAGTTGCACATAAAGCTGCACTTCTTCAGAGGGTCCAGCCGCGCACGAGGGTGGTCAGCAGCGGATTGGAGGTGCGTCGTGTGCTCCGACGGTTGTTCGTATTTCATATCATACAAGGCGCCGAGGACACCAACGGTCCAATGCAGAGCTTAACTCACAGTGTGCGGAGGGTGCAGCTCAATCTGCAGGTGCTACTGTGACGTTTTGGGGGTATTTTTCGTACCATGATTTAGGGCTCACTTATTCAGGTTACTGCGAACGTGTACCAGGAAGCTCAACATTCTCAGTCACCATGTGCTGCCCTTTCGTCTAGACCTTAGGGACGCTGTGTACACTTCCGTCACCTGGCTTCGTGCATAGTTTCCTGGTTTCACAAAAATTCAGAGACGCCATCGTACTTACATTGTGCCGCTAAATCAGCCCACCTTAACCCCACACAGAACGTGTAGTGGTATGCTTATCAGCGAGTCGCTGCAGCAGGATTTGGCCTACGTGTCCAATGCTCTACTCGCAGAGTTATCGAGGCTAAGGGCGGTCTTACACAACTGCTGTGATGTCTTCGGCGGGTGACTAATTTTTTTCTCCTGTCTCACACGAAGTTACGACATTTCAGTTTCATCGAACTACAGGAAGCGAAGTAAATTCTTATTAAAATTTTCGAACCGAAACCACGCAATTACAAATGCTTGCAATTAATGAAAGCGAAGTATCCCAGAAGTCAGACTACCTGTAACGTACACGAAATTGTTAAAATATTTTTATAACTATGGACCCCTACATACTTGCCATTCTTAAATGGGACTGTAATAGTAATCCAGATTAATGATTTAATTTATAACAAAATTTAGGTCGTTACATTTATTTTCAGGTGGTACAGACGTAAATCTCTAAAGTCTGTTTTACCTCTACATCATGCGCAGACTGACATTAATCTATTCGCCACACGCCCAGCTTCGAAACATCACTGCGATGTATTATCAGGCACGTAAAGTGTCAAACCCAGGACAGTGGATTCTGGAATACTGTACCGTGCAGAAAACAAGAGCATCCGACCCGTCACACTATTTCCCCAGTCAGGTCCGCTACACTGTGTCAACAATACGTACTGGTGCGCGCATTAACATCGGTCCGTGCACGACTGTGCGCGTTACCAATGTGTTCCAAAAAGCCGCTAGCGAAAATGCGATTTTTCAAGGGGGATCATGTCTCGAGTTCCGTTGATCGCAGAGATGAAGGGTGAAGTGCTTTCAACACCCCTTGGTCTAGCGATCATTCCTGTACCTGTCAAAAGAATGGTGTGGCTATGCTACAACACAGGGTCAAAATTTAATTACTGGACACACTTCCTTCAGCCTGCGCATACTGAGCAATTATGTTGGTAAAAAATGGAAATGAGCGTTTGGCGTCATTGGCCTTGAGGCCCCTTACGGGGCAGGTCCGGCCGCCTTGGTGCAGGTCTTATTACATTCGACGCCAAATTGGGCGACCTGCGCGCCGGATGGGGATGAAATGATGATTGAGACAATACAACACCAGTCCCTGAGTGGAGAAAATCCCCCACCCAGCCGGGAATCGAACTTCATTTGTAACCATATATATTTATTTGAATATATTAACGATACATTAAAAAAGACATTTTATGCTATTAACCTATTATATTCCTAGTGTTGGTTAATATTACTGTCATTTTATAGGTTTTCGTTTTTATATTTTTTTCCTTTTTTCGTTTTTTCCTTTTTTTCGTTTTTATATTTTTTCCTTTTTTTCGTTTTTATATTTTTTCCTTTTTTTCGTTTTTATATTTTTCCTTTTTTTCGTTTTTCTCTTATTGTTCCTTGAACCCTTTACATGGCCATTTGTCATCTTTTTTGGGTAGACATTGCAGGACAGGCATAATAATTTATATATAGCATCGGCACATTGACTTCGAATTCATGTTTCTGTATGTTATGCACTTGTGATGCTACAGGCACATTGTGCATTCTGGTTTGATCTCTTCCTCTAGTTTGCACTGTTAGGTGGGACGGTATGAGGGAAACATCACCATGATAGATGGAGCAGAAGTGGAAGAAACTTTTTTACATATACTACAGATTATACATAAATTGAAGAAGAGAGCCCAGGCCCGTAGGACGGCAATCCGTCACGCTGATCACTCAGCTATCGAGGCGGACAGTTATGTTGGTTCCTTTGCGTTAGGTGTTGTCTAGGGTGGACCTTAGGCGAATTATGAAAGCACCATTTGTTCATAGGCTCTTTCCGAGAAAACTCCGAAAAACCATGATTTTCGGTGTACGAAAAGTACCAGTTGTGGGGATAACCACTTAAATTATTTCTATTCATGGCAAGTCGTAGACATTTTCACCATATGTTTATTATACGATAATCTCGGGGAACTTTAAAATTTATTTTCGCTACTACTACGCGTTACCGAGAACCAGAGAGTCAAAGTTACCGTACTTATGTTCGTGTTGTCCGGTCTGAGGTGTATCGCAGCTACAACTGACGTAGTGAACATACGACAAAGGTCCTGGGGTCATCGCGAGGGTTCTCAGGTCACCATATTATGTTTTCAGTCAGAATTTTTCAACAACTACTTCAATGCGTTATCGATGGCTAATGGGCACTTCACGCCTATACAAATATGCTGCAAGTGGCACTGCGGTGACAAAAATGAGCTAAAAATGGTCTTAACAGGCCTGAAAAGAACTTAAAATGACTGCCAAAAATTGTGTAAAACTGGGAAAATTGGAAATTCAGTCAAGGACAGTATTTCCAACGATATTTTTACTGTCATGATGAAAACCACAAGCGGGCAAAGTATCCAGAAAAAAAATTAAAACGAACTAGTCTCTGTTCATTATACGTATTACACTTATTTGTTCTTTCTGTGGTGTCAAAGTGTATAGAACTGTCAAAAGTTTACTGACCTATTGAATTCGTTTTACACAGTTAAGCAAGACACCTTGCTGTAACAGTAAAAGAAGGAAACCAGCAAAAAGATGTTCCTGTCAGACCACAAAATAGGCGAACATCTTCCTCTTTAAATGACTAACATTCCGCCTTCGTCAACAAAACATTTGGCTTGCGAACATATTCGTCCTCTCGCGAGAATAGCAGAGATACAGCGACGGTAGAAGAGAGAGGCGACGATTTCGGTGGGGGAGAGACAGACAGAGACAGACAGAGAGAGAGAGAGAGAGAGAGAGAGAGAGAGAGAGATATCAAAACAACAGCAATGTGAGCGAAAGAGGGAGGAGACAGATGTGTGGAGACCTTACGCAAGATTGCGCAGTCCGGATCTTCTCAGTCTAGCGAAATTTAACACGTACACATAGGTGATGGCCCGCTTTGGACCAAAATTTTAAACACGTGGTTATTGGGGAAAATGTAAGTTGGACCCTTAGAATTTTTGAGCTGCGGAGGTACGGTGGAGACAATGGCAGTGGCATATACTGTAAATCAGGGCTGCGTAAGCAGACGAAAAGCGCAGATCTGCAAGCAGCGACTACTGAACCTCTGTCCATCGCCACAGGGGACTCGGTGGGGAGTCGTGCGGGGACTTGTGTAAACGAGCAACTCGATTCTGAGGGGAAATCATGGAGGAATGTAGACAGCCTGTATACACCCTGTAGCGTTCCTTATCAGTTACTTGAAACTGCAGATCAGGACGAATTGGGTACTGGAAGCTTTTTCGTTTTCCCGTACATGTGCATTACCAATCCTATCTTATTTTCCAGCGTGGCTGGCAATCCTCCTGTAGACCCACAAATTAATAAATTCTCTGACAAACTTACATTTTCTACACTTTCTTCAACGCTGTCAAGACTGTCACATCCAACTCGCATGACCGTGACGTTTGAGAACGACACCACGCGAAACTTGTTTCACCTGAAGTGGACATAAAGGTTGAGGTGCAAATATCAAGTTTTCTTTATTAAATCACCATCGTGGAAGAACATACGACCTTTGCTAAAAGTCGTGATTATCCTTCCTCCTCTTTAGAGAGCTTCCTTTTAAGTTTTAAAAGTTTTTGTCCGCTCCAAGATCCTTCTAATTTTCCGTTTCCCTATCTTCTATGTAAGATAAATAATCATTAATATATTAAACTTACTTAAAGCTGTCAGAGTCCTATGATACTCTGTACATATTGCGTACCCATCTTACTGTGTAAAAAGGTAAGATTCCTCGCACTGTGGAGTGAAATGCGTAAACGTTGACGGAGTTACAAAATGCCGTCCTCTCTTTCAGTTGGCCCTTCCGTGTGGTGTTGGAGCGAGCACGTGGTGCGCGTGCATTTCCCCCCTCTCCGCTCACCACGCTGCAACTGCTGCGCGTGCTCACGCTGAAAAGCAGGTAGTAAGTCAATTCAATGGGAGAGAAAGAATGTGGTGGACGGGGTGGGGGGAGAGGTGGGGGGGGGGGGGGGGGAGAGAGAGAGAGATATTGACACTGGCAGTGAGAGGTAGACGCAGAGTATGAAGGCTCCACTATAGAGAGACTGGGTAAAACGATTTAGAATATTCTGCGTCAAAAGAGCGCGAGTATGTTCGCATCACATCATTTTTGGTCAGGAATGCGGATTGAAAATAGGCAAATGGTTCCGCTCTTTTGTCAGAGTCTTTTAAAGAGGAGCGTATTCACTTTTCTTCCTTTCATTCCCCTCTTTTTTTTATTTATTTTTTTTTTTTATTTTTACAGGAGTAGTTTCCGCTGGTTGCAAAATATGCTTGACTCATGTGCAGCACATTTTACGGACTACTCAGAGATGCTGTTGGTGACCATCCGCAACGCAATTTAGTACAGCGCTTATGGTTGAATTACACTTTAAGTCTATGTACGGATTAATAAAGTTGCCCATTAATTTGAAACAGCAAGTTCTCTTAAGCTGTGTTGTCCCACAATAAACTGACGAGAGGCTTTCCTGAGGCAGCTGTCAGCAACCGTTTTGCGTCGATTGTGTATCAAGTACGTCAAAATAATGTAACAAGGCCTTACCGTGTTGGCATAACGGAACAGACAGAAAAAATTCAAAGAAGATTATTGACGGTATTATTTTCATCGACGTAAGAGTGGCCCATGAATGCTCAACGAACCGACGCGGCAGGCATTGTCAGAAAGTCGTTCTGTGTCGCGGATACCCCTTCCTAACGAAATTCCAAGATCCGACATCTTCAGCAATTCGTACTTACAACTTCCACCAGCCTATATCTCCGCGTAATGAGCGCACTACTAAAAGTAGATGGGCTGTCACTCATTCAAGCCACCGACGGTCTACTTTCCTGCCTGTCTTCCACGAATGGAATAGGAAGGTGGCGAAGGGGAAACGACACAAGAGTACCCTCCGCCATTGGCCAGACTGTGGCTTTCGGAGCATTGACGTAGATGTAAAAGTCAATGGTCTGCCATCCTGTCGCCTATGCTGTTCGGAGTTGGCATACCAAATTCACTACTCTATAGGAGAAAACAGTTCCAGGGTCTGCAGCAGTATGTGCTTCGCGTAGAAGGCTGGCGTCGGCGGCACCACCTGTTGGGCACTGCACTCCGGGCGACCGTGTGGCAAGCTCTCTGGTTTGGGAACTCGTCCACCCCAACTACGACATCCAGTGCCCTTCTCAGAGCGAATTAATAAACAGAGGAAGCTGGTTTTTAGACGAACACTGTTAGCAGATACCTTGTCCATTCCTGCAGAGGCCTTGCGTAGTCCCCAGAAAGGCGGTTATACGGAAAAAGAAAGTTCTCTAATCTTAATGTGATAAAAGTTCAAAATCTCCGATATGAGATCCTTTCTGGACAAATACATTGAAGGGAGAGGACAAACATAGATAGGATACATCTCAGTTACTGAAATATTGGGGATCGACAAAAACAATGGAAACAGCAAAAACACGATACATTACCATATCTAATACGGTGTCAGAAATCCGTTTGCATGCAAAATGGCTTACAGTCGTCTCGAAATGGATAAATACAGGTCCTGTAACATTTTGAAAGGAATCTCGTGCTACTCGCCCTGCAAAATAATGACAAGTTCAGCTAACGAAGATGGAGGTGGATAGCGGTCAAATACCTTTCTCTCCAAAGTAGAACACAAAAGTTCAATAATACTGAGGTGTGCTGACTTTTGCTCGCAAAAGCAACCCTGAACGATGTCAGCTGTGTGAACAGGGGGTCCTGTCGTCTTTGAATACAGCGTCACCATTGGCGAGCAAACACTGTACCATGGAATCGACCTGATCAGCCAAAATGGTCACATAATCTTTGGCAGTGTAACCATGAGGCCCATGGAATACCTCGATCTTGCTGCCCAAATCATCACTAAACTTTCGCCAAATTTGTTGGGAAGTTGGAAACTGTGTGAAACAAGATTCATCCTACCAAATGACGATTTTCCGTTTCTCCATAGCCAAAGTCTTTGCCTTCGGCGCGACAGTCTCCTTTTATTGGAATTTGCATTACTGGTGATTGATTTTGGAATTTGAGCTTGCCTTGAAATTCATTACATATGGCGTTCCTTTCATGTTCTTTTGATGGTGACAGGGTTCGCGAGTGCGAGATAGTTCTTCAGTGATTTTTCAGCTGTGGTTCTCTTGGTTTTCATCTCAGTCCGATTGAATGACCGTCATTCGCTATTGCTCAAGACACGCTTTCGTTCGCGTTGCGACTTAGGTAACCGTGATTTCCCGTTTTCCTTGTATGCGGTATAAATCTTTGAACACCGAACGTCTTGATCGCGGGAGCACCCAACATTCGAGCGCCAACAATTTGCCGACGTTCGAATTCATTTAGGTCCGACGTAATGCACTCCCAACTACAGAGAACACTGTTTTGACACTCTCTCAACGAACTGAGGACGCCGCACAGTTGCTGTTCAGTCAAATAAAAGAGTGCAATCTGCAGACTTGGCGAGCATGTGCGATTATGTAGAAGCATGCAGTTCTCTCGATGTCACCATACTTTTGTCCACACTCCCATATTATTTCAATACACATTAAAAGTTCTACCGTTTTAACAGGGCTGTAACACTGATTGCATGATTGATTCCGGAAAACAGTTGGTCATTATCGGTACTTTCATACACCGTACGTTACGCTGTTTCAAATAAAACTGAACAAATTTGTTTCTTCATGGGCTATAAAGAAACAGAATCATTAATATTCGTGTTGTCGGCTACGTACCGTATGTCCATATTACTTCCAGCTGTTATTTATTCCGTTGAAAGTGAATTTCCTTGCAGCTTTACTTTTTTATCTTGCTGTTTATCTCATGTATGTACAATCTCGGCGTCGAAACGTTTCGAAGCAGAGAGCAGAGGGCGCCTGACACGAATTATCAAACAATGTGTCACCTTGCTTGATTGTGCGACGCAGTAGCAATAACAGCATTCGATTCAGGAACATGGCCTAACCGTACCTGGAGATAAGAAAGTTGGAAACCGACTGTACATACATCACATAATCATCAAAATAAAATAAGACCAGCTGCAAGGGAACACACTGCCACTAGAATAACTAAATCAGCAGATGTCTGTGTGATATAATAGTCCTCTGCTGAAGAGTAAATCCTAAGTGTCTTGATGCCTGTTTACATGCAAGCGCGTTGTGAACGTCTGTTGCGCCACTATTTCTGTCATTACTATTTAAATTCCATGCGAAATCTAATAACACTTCTTCATAGAGAGTGTAGTAAAAAAATATGAATAAGGCGTGATCAGATTACACCCCAACGTTTGTAAATAAAGCCATAAATAAACTGCTTTTGAAGACTTCGGGCCATTACGCTCGTAGCTAGTCTTTATGACGACAGATAAAGTACAAAGTATAAACTTTGTTTCTGTCGTGACTTCTCTTCACTCCATCTTCACCGCTTCTCACACCTAAGACATCCAGTTTTTCTCCTACCTCTCTGTACGTCATACAGTCACCTCTGTATTTGTGATTTTTTTCGTTATTTTTCTTATAATATATAATTTCGATAGATCATTAACAAATCAAAGTACAGTAATAATGTCTCATATCGTTAACTTTTACATTTAGCCTACAAAGCAAAAAGATTATTCTATCACATTCACGGAAAAAAATTATTTCGTACGTGTATTCGTTGTAGCTGATAAAGGAAATCGTGCGGTCGATGGAAATAAAATTTTTATTCAGTTTTACTGTGTGGGACGAGATGATAGCACTACGACGACAGGAGAAGGAAGTAATGAAAATCCGACCCCGGGCTTTGACAGTAGTGTTGAATTGGTCAGTCAACCGGAGACCCTCGTGTGCTCGGCCAGCTATTGGCCTAGCACTGACCAATAGCGCGTCACCAAACACTTACCACGCTCCGCTTCAGTTTGCTGGAAGCAGTTGTCCGTGACTGGTTTCGAGTACTTATGGTTAATGAGAATGGTGTTGAATCCAGCCAGTCATCAATAATAGCTGTGTAGCTGTGTGTTTATTTGATCGTATCTGTTTACTAGCAGCGTTTCCGTGAATACAACGCCTGTTCGATCTTCACGACATACAGACAAGAGATGTATGCAACAAGACTTCGAAAAAAGGTACCGTTTCACAATTAGCAGTTGTAATACACTGCTGTCTTTCGATTTAGACAAACTGAAATTGTTTCAAACAAGTCTCATTCTGCGTCAGGCTATTTTCTGTTTAAAACAAAGAATTTATTTCGTGCACGATTAGTTAATTTTGATCACTTTGGATAGCATCATGTAACATTCCACAAAAATAGTTTCGATCCCATTTATCAACATGTCACGAATCCACCCAGTCAGTAACGTAGAATGGATCAAGTGTTAGTACTGTTTGCTTCTTAAAATTTGAAGATGTGTGGTAACATACTGTAGTGTACTGTGGTATGATGACGAAACCAGGAAACAGGTTGCACTTCTTCGTTATTGGTTATATAACCCCAGATTTCAAAACATACAATACGCCATATCATGTTAATCTGCTCCACAGTGTTGTGTACGTCGTGATATGTGAAGTAATCTCCACTCGACAAAACAAAACTTTAGCGTAATTTTGTTTGGTGAGACCCAAATTTGTTATACAATTTTCAGCGAATATTTCTTATGAGAAAGATACAGGAATGACTGCTCTCGGGAAATTTAAAGCCGTTGTGGGCCCAAGCATTACATACAGTATACAAATACGAAATGGTGACGTTTATCGTGGTGTATTGGAAAGTGTTAGCAACGTGCGGATATCAAATCTTAGACTAGTAACATAGCGCCGTTAAACTACTTCAGAGTTGCTCAGCAAACTGTGAGGTACTATTTTCGTTCATTAGAATTCCACTGCAGGGCAGTTCAAACTGTACTCTCCAACGGAGAGTGCGCTGTTACGGACGTCATGGCATTTCAGTGTGCCAGACCAGTGCTCGAACCTTCTATCTTCTCTTCTGCTGTCACGGTTCCGAGGTTCGGGTAGTGGCCTGGCGGGCCACTAATCTGCCTCGAACTTTCAATTCAGATTGTTTCCCCGTATTCAAACACGTTTATCAAGTGTCAGGACGTTTTATTCGTCATCAACAACATTAACCATTTCATATCCGTTGTTGGATGAAGGCGCCCTCCTACATTTCCCAAGCCTTATGGTCTTTACATGTTTTCTGAGATCATCTACCTGTTTTCCAAGATTTTCAGAGGACTATCTGTGCTGGCGTGTAACTATTTTATTGAGCTTTTACGGACACTTCAATGTAATACTCTTTAGGAACGTAACACTCGTTTCTATAGTACAGTGGAAAGGATCAAGAAACGAAGGAATGCGGCGTCACAACTTCCGCCAAAGTTTCAATCTTAGAGTGGCACTTGGACCCAAAGCAATTGATTTTTGTTGTATACACTGAATGTGTCTTCCACTATAGTTTACCGTCTATAGCTCACTGTAGAACCATGAAAGTTATTCCCTGGCGCCTTAATCCCATGTTTCTGTAGTTTCTGCTGGTTAGTGGTTTACACACATTCCTTTCCGCACCGATTCACTTGAGAATTTAGTTATTTCGTATGTTTCGTAAACGATTTTGTAAAAAATATGCTGGTTAACAAATCCAAGGCTGGCATTTACTTAAACGATCAACCAGTCCGGTAATTAGACTTCACACGGTGGCGTTTCTCTGGCTCTCGGGACAAGTTGGTATCTGTGGAAATGAGGCGGCCGATATTGCAGCCAAGGCTGCAGTCTCTCTTCCTCGGCCAGCTATTCGATCGATTCCCTTCGCCGATCTACGGAGCGTTTTATGTCGTCGTGTTGTTCATTTATGGCACGCGCATTCGTCGACACTTACCCATAATAAATTGCGGGACGTGAAAGCTCTTCCTTGTGCTTGGACCTCTTCCTCCCGAACGCGTCGTCGGGAGGAGGTAATTTTAACTAGACTCCGGATAGGGCACTGTCTTTTTAGCCATCGACATCTTTTAAGCGGCGATCCTCCCCCACTCTGTCCCCACTGCTCTCAGCTGTGGACGGTAAGACACCTTATAATTGAGTGTCCCTATTTTAATCCGTTACGCTCCCGTCTACAGCTATCGCCTGATATATCGTCGATTTTAGCAGATGACACGCGCTCAGCCGACCGCGTTCTCCAGTTTATTAGTGCCAGTGAAATGACGTCAGTCATTTGAAGCTTTTTTTTTTGGGGGACAACCAACCCCTTTCTGTAGTGGATTTTTAAGCCTTCCTTCTGCTTTTAGTTTCTCCAATTTTATGAGTTTCGTTCCCATTGCTGCTGGTTTTCAATTTCGGTTTTTTACTGTTTCCTAAGTCACGGACCGGGCGCTAATGACCATAGCAGTTTTGCGCCCTACAACCAAAACAAAAAAAAATTAGACTTCATAGTCCCACTCACTGTCATTTCCAGCTATGAAGCTAATATAGAGCCAATGAATAAAAAGGGAACGTACTGTTCCATACTTCATCTGTAAATGGCTCGGCAAGTGTGGAACTACTAATCAAAATCTGCAAGGGTCCACCGACAATTGATACGAGGGTTTTTTATTTTGGCCACTTAACGCGGCTTCCATCGCCTGGAAGACACCCCTTACTTGTGCCACTGGTAAGCTATATTTTATACTGTTTTTTATTTGCTGGTGTTGTGTGGGAAAAAAAAACTTCCAGTAAGCCGCCGTGTAAGCGCCAGTTTGTCCATAAATTCTTCCTAAACTGACTCTTAACGAATTACTCGACTCTTCTTCGAATTTTTGTTGTCTGCATTAACGCTGCCCGATTGAGTAGCAATACTCAAGAATGAGCCGGAGGAGTTTTTCGTGAGACACTTCGCTAGTGGATGGATTGCCTTTCCGTGGCTTTCTTTCAGTTAATACGAACCTGCCCTCGCCTTTCCTAAGCTCAGTCTTATGATGATCCATTTTACGTCGCTTCGACAGGATAATCCAATATTTATTTGAATTTTACGGCTCTTACTACTTTTCCAAAAGTGTATTCGAGTAATGAGTCCTTTTGCCTATTTGCGTGCAATACTTTGTTTTTGAAACCGGTGAACTCCGTGTACGCGCCATTCGTCGGTCTCTGCAGGCCTCCGTGCATTTCACTACAGTTTTGTCGTTGCAGTTTGCGCACTTGGAACAGCATCGTCCACTAATAGCCTCACAGAGCTCGCGGCATGTGTGATTCACCCGGGTTTCATTTTGAGACGTTTAATCAAGAGCCAGTTATTAAATATCGAAACCCACGGCTACTGTGGACTTTCTGCCAGATTAATACTGTGCAAGCCGAAGCTTCGCCTCTGGCAGACAGTGCTCTTACCGACGGAGCTGCCCAGGTGAGGTTACGGCTTCGAGTCCCGGTCAGATACTCAATCTGCCAGCAAGTTTCAAAAGAGCGCACACCCCGCTGCAAAGTGAGAGATTCATTCTCGAAAGAATCCCGTCAGCTGATGTAATGGCTTTCTGGGTTACAAGTCACAGCTCCATTTGATGTTTCAAGCGATATTAATGTTCCAATAACAAACAAAAACTGAACTTGCGTATTATCCGCTCCAATACGGCAGTCGCCGGTGTTACCATCATATGATCGATCAAAAATAAAACGCTAGTTCGTGTCAGTCTCTCGGTGCTCCGCGCACAGCTTGAGGATCCTTCGTTTGTGGTGGCGCCAGGGTGGCTATATGTCAAAATTACATCATCTTTAATTACTTTTGAATACACTATGGGAGTGACAGTGATCAATGTGTTACAAATATTTACTATTAAAAGCAGTCTTAATCACGATTTATTTATTAAGGTGACCCGTTTCGACCACTGCTGTCGTCATCTTCAAACCATTGAGTAGGAACCTCTTTCTGCTGGAGAATCACTATTCGAGTAGTGATTCTCCAGCGGAAAGAGGTTCCTGCTAAATGGTTTGAAGAAGACGACAGCAGTGGCAGAAAGAGGTTCCTACTCAATGGTTTGAAGATGACGACAGCAGTGGTCGAAATGGGTCACATTTCACACTGATTTTGGAGTCGTGTGAAAGTACAAATCGGATTAAAAAACATTATAGTAAAAGTTGTTAACCTCCCTGCCCCAGTGGAAAGTGTGGGGCCTGGGATCATTTTCGAAATCTTAAAGAGGAGTCCCTATTTAATGTGGATTTGTTTGTTCCGGAAATACGTAAATTTTTATCTAACATTTTTTCGTTGTGACAGATGGTGTTGTAATTGACAAACAGAATCAAAATCGGCAGTAAATCTTGGGGTTCCTATTTAAGAGATCGAAAATAGGCCTTAATTTGAGGAAGAAATTTCGGGGAATATACGTTTGGAGGACGGCATTGTGTGATAGTGAAACCTGTACTGTGGGAAAATCGGAACAGAAGAGAATCGAAGCAGTTTAGACGTGGCGCTACAGAATAATGTTGAAAGTTAGGTTGAGTGATAAGGAATGAGGTGGTCTTCCGCAGACTGGGCGAGGAAGGGGATATATGGAAAACACCGAAAAGAGCAAGGGACTGGATGACAAGACAGGTGTGAAGACATCAGGTGATAACTCCCGTGGTACTAGAGGGAGGTGTACAGGGTTAGAAACTGTAGAGGAAAATTGAGATTGGAATACATAGAGCAAATAATTGAGGATATAGGTTGCAAGTGGTATGCTGAGGTGGAAAGGTTGGCACAGGAGACAAATTCGTGGCGGGCCGCATCAAACCAGTCAGAAGACTGATGATAGAAAAGAATTAAAAGTTGAGCACACATCCCGTCCATTGAGAATAGGGGAGGAGAGACAGAGATTAGTGTTGTTGGCTGTCCCGACTTTCATTACAAGCTTTCTTAATGCAATTTTTAGTTCTCCGTACATTTCCAAGAACAGTTTTAAATGCCTCCCCCTGTATAATAATCCTAGAGCACTGTCTTGGGGTACGCTCATTACATTTCGTCAAGAACGAAGGAAGTCGTCAAAGCAGGCGCAAAGCTGGTTTCATACTTAGTTGCTGCTGTGTTCGCTGAGCGGATTGCCTGCGTCCTGGAGGTAACAGGAGTTCAGTACTGATTCGTGGTGCTCGGTATCTCGCGGACGAACAGAGCGGCGACCATTTGGGCGGAAGTAGAGCGAGCGCCCCTGTCTGCAGGTGATCGACGGCACGCTGTACAACGAGTCGCAGCGGCTGCAGCAGCGCTGCCCCAGCTTCACGGCCTCCTCCGAGATGGAGTCGAGCGGCGTCTTCTCCGACCTGGAGCCGCGGCGGCCGGAAGACGGCGACGCCGACGCCGACGACGCCTCCGCGGCGCACGACGCGTCGCCCAGCGGCTCCACCGGCAGCGTCTTGGAGCACAGCCAGGTGGGCAGGAGCATGCTCACGCCTCTCTGGAGTAGACGTTTAGCCATACCGTGCACTCCGCTGGAAGGGCATTCTCGTGTGACCTGCTCTGTTGTGTCCGCAGAAAGTAGCTTAGAAGCAAAGTATTAGGGCATCATTGCCTTTACAGAATATTTAGATTGTAAACTTCACAGGTCATATACACACTACACGGAGATCGTTAACGTGAAATTCACTGCAGTTGTATGTATGTGTATGTTAGCATACAGAAGGTATAAACTATCTGGTTATTCAGAATGAGATTTTCACTCTGCAGCAGTGTGTGCGCTGATATGAAACTTTCTGGCAGATTAAAACTGTGTGCCGGACCGAGAGTCGAACTCGGAACCTTTGCCTTTCGCGGGAAAGTGCTCTACCGGCACACAGCTTTAATCTGCCAGGAAGTTTCATATCAGCGCACACTCCGCTACAGAGTGAAAATCTCATTGTGGAAACATCCCCCAGGCTGTGGCTAAGCCATGTCTCAGCAATATCCTTTCTTTCAGGAGTGCTAGTTCTGCAAGGTTCGCAGGAGAGCTTCTGTAAAGTTTGGAAGCTAGGAGACGAGGTACTGGCGGAAGTAAAGCTGTGAGGACGGGCCGTGAGTCGTGCTTGGCTAGCTCAGTTGGTAGAGCACTTGCCCGCGAAAGGCAAACGTCCCGAGTTCGAGTCTCGATCCGGCACACAGTTTTAATCTGCCAGGAAGTTTCATGTCTGCTTATTAGTTAAGAATTCCTCATCCTCGACTTCGCCCAACCCTCTCCTGTGCTTGACCCTCGTCCTCTTCTGGTTGTGGGTGATAGTCTCCACGATTTTCCTCTCTGTCGTGTTCTTAGAAATGTCACAGATATTGCGATCTGTTTTGGCTAATGTTTCTGTTTCTTACAGTTGGTTCTAACGAGTATACAAATGTGTAATGAAAGAGTGTAAACCCATATTGCGAGAGGAACACTAAAGATTCCCTTAACAAGTTTCGGTTAAATTTGGCCGTAGTAGTTGAGCGCTTCTCCAGAACAGACGGTGCATGTTGTCCGGCGGCGTGTTCCAGGAGGAGGCGGCGCAGAGCCCGACGGGCAGCAACGTGACGGCGAGCACGACGGTGATCCTGGAGGAGGCGTCGCTGGAGGAGGCGGAGCGCGCGCTCACCGAGGAGAACAACCTCAAGAACCTGTCGTCGCCGGTCATCACGGAGCTGGCCGCGCCGCAAATGACGACGACGACGACGACGACGCCGCCCGTGGCCGAGGCGGCGCCCCAGGACCAGCCCAAGCCGGCGGCCGGCGCCAAGCCGCGAGAGCTCAAGAAGTTCAAGATGCCCAAGCGCAACGTCGTGTCCAAGATCAAGGCCATGATCGAGGCGCCGGCGCCGCAGCCGCACGAGGACCAGGAGAACCAGCGGCCGGCGCACAAGCCCAAGAAGGGCGGCCGCTGGGACGCCGTCATGAACAAGATCGCGCAGGTCAGTCCGCCGCTTCTCTAGGCAGGGGTGGGGTCACACTCGTTGCGGGGGAAGGCGGCCGACTGGAGGAGATGTGCTGACAGCCTACACTCCAGTGTTCTTACAGTGAAGTGCTGTCTCGCTCTGCACGAGTATATCCCATATTCTGCATAGGGCTACAATTAAGTTTTGACGGGCACTATTCTATTCATATACTAAGATGGTATCTCTTCTTTCGCTCCTGATCGTCAACCCATTTAATGACGTTACAGCAAACCGTTCCCCATGTCCACGAACACAGTTTGCGCGGCTATATAATAACGCACTGCACTTAGGACGAGAGCGTAGCTCTAATTAGCAGCGTCACGAAGCTAGTTGCCCTTACGGCCAGGTCTGCCATTCGATTTGTCCAGCCGTCTCCTGTCTAGCCGTGGGACACCGCAAACTGAACTGAAGGTAATAGGGGAGACATGTGATCTTGTACGTAAACTGCATTTAGTTGCCTGCACGTATACGTTTTGCGTTGACGTCAATTTGACCTTATTACCAGTGGTGGTACAGCTTCAGTAGAAAATAACAGCCCCCTCCTCCTCCTCTTCTCCTTCAGTAGCTCTACAGCCCTTGGTGAGCCTTGGCTTCTTCAACACTCTCTCTCTCCACACTCCTCGGTTATTTGCTGCTCTTTTCCACCCCCGGACTCCCATATTGCTGATATCCATTATTACCTCGTCGATCCATCTTCTTCTAGCTCTCCCTTTTCGCCTAACTGAATGGATCATACCTTTCATCATTTTCTTTGGAATTCTATCCTCTGCCATTCTCTCAAAGTGTCCTAGCCATCGTATTCGCTGTGATTTCACAAATTTTACTATGTCCCTGCCTTGTATTAACTCTTGTAATTCGGCATTGTAGCGTATTCTCCAGCCTTCTTCCTCCCTTATTGGTCCATAGATTTTGCGTAGTATTTTCCGCTCAATGCTTCTTAGAGCATTTTTATCGTGTTCTGTCAACGTCCATACCTCTGAGCCGTATGTGATAACTGGCCGGACTAGGGAATTATATATTAGCAGTTTAGTTTTTCTAGTAACAAGGCTATTTTTGAAAAGCTGCATATTTGCAAAGTAAGCTCTGTTTCCTGCTTGTATTCTTTCCCTTATAGCCTTTCCAATACTGTTATCAGTTGTTATTAGGGCTCCCAAGTAGTTAAGAGGACACTCCATTGAAGCATTTCCCATTTATGTTTATGTTTAGGTTTTTAGGGGTTCTTCTGGCCTCAGATTGTGACATTACCATATATTTTGTTTTGTTTTCATTTACTATTAGGCCCATTTTTAAGGTTTCTGCTTCCATTGCCTGGTATGTTTCTAGGAGTGTATTGATATTTCTTCCTACTATAGCAATGTCATCAGCGTATGCACATATCTGGCTAGTTTTCATAAATATGGTGCCTCTTTTGTTGATTTTATTTACTGCACTATGCAGGGCTATGTTGAATAGGACAGTGGAGAGACTATCCCCTTGCTTCACACCTTTATTAAAGTCAAAGCTATCACTTGTTCTGCTAAGGACCTTTACTTTTGCTCTTGTCTCTGTCATTGTCATTCTGATTAGTCTTATTAATTTAGCACATATACCAACTTCTTTCAGTACTCTGTATAGTTCTTGCCGATTTATGCTGTCAAAGGCTTGTTTGAAATCGATGAATAAGAAATGCAGATCTATATCATATTCCTAGAACTTTTCCATCATTTGCCTTATCACAAATATTTGATCAGTTGTTCCTCTGCCTGGTCGAAAGCCACACTGATATTCCCCTAGTATGCTTTCTGCACACTTCTGTATCCTTTCGTTTAATATACTTGTGAAGATCTTGTAAGCTGTACTTAGGAGTGTTACACCTCTATAGTTTTCACATGCTGTTCTGTCCCCTTTCTTATAAATGGGGACTATTATTCCAATTTTCCAATTATCTGGCATAGTTTGTTTCCCATATATCTGATATTAATGTGTGCAGTTCCTTTATTACAGCCTCACTGCCAATTTTTAATAATTCAGCAATTATGCTGTCTTCCCCAGGGGCTCGATTGTTTTTTGACTTGTGCACAGCCTGGAAGACCTCTTGTAGTGTTGGCTTTCTTGCCTCATTGGTTTCATTGTCTACTTCCAGCTCCACTCTTCCCTCCTGTGCAGCTGTCTCTTCATCTTCTAGGCTGGTGCTTAGGGTGTCTTTGAAATACTCTGCCCATCTTCCCACTATCTGTTTTTCCTCCCTTATCATTTTCCCATCTTTACTGGAACAGGCCGTTGTTTTTGGTTGGAATTTATTCTTCATTTTGCCTATGGCATGATAGAACTTTCTTATTTCACTCTGTTCCTTTAGTTCTTCTAGTTCTTGAAATTTCTTCTTATTCCACTCTCTTTTCTTTCTCTTGCACAGTCTGTTAGCTATTCTCCTTAATTCTCTATATTGTTCCACATTATTTCTGGTTTCTCTCTGTAGCACTTTTGTTCTTGCCCTGTTCTTTTCCTCTATTGCTGACCTGCAATCTTCATCAAACCACTCCTGAGTTCTTCTGTTCCTTCTTATGCCTATTATTTCCTCTGCAGCTTCCTTAATGGCTTTTTCAAACCTGTTCCACCTTTCATCTACTCCTACTGTGGTCTCTTCATTGCTCAACTTTCTGCTTAGTGTTACTTGGTATTTTTTTACTTCATCAGGGATGTTCAATTTGTCTGTATTCCATTTCATCATCTTTCCCATTCTTTTGCCCTTTGTTAGTGACAGTTTCTCTCTCAAGACTGATTTTATCAAAAAGTGGTCTGAATGACAGTTTGGTCCTCTGCAGCTCCGTACATCCGTAACTGACGTGGAGTGGCGTGCAATCACTAAAATATGGTCAATTTGATTGACTACTCCATTGGCTGCAGACTTCAAAGTGCCCAGATGGATCCTTTTATGTGGAAAGCAGGTACTTTTAATAATCATATTATTCCTTGCTGCGAATTGGCATAGTAAGTCTCCATTCTCATTGTTTTCTTTATGTAGTGAATATTTTCCAGAAACTCCATACGGATGTTCATTCCTCCCTATTTTTGCATTAAAATCTCCTATTACTAGCATCAGGTCATATTTAGGTACTGCACAGCATACTTTTTCCAAGTCTTCATAGAACTGTTCTTTAATTATATCCTCTTTTTCCTCTGTTGGTGCATGTGCATTAACTATTGATATATTCCTAAATTTACCTTTTAGTCTGAGTCTGCACATCCTTTCATTTATGGGTTCAAATTCTAGAAGGTTTTTCCTAACTTCCCTAGTTATTATAAACCCTGTTCCAAGTTGGCCTGTTCTTTCTTCTGGTCCACTATATACCAATGAGTACTCATGTTTATCTATCTGCCCATTCCCCTGCCATCTTATTTCCTGTAGCCCTACAATATTGTATTTGAATTTTAAAATTTCATTGGCTATTTCTTTCATTTTTCCAGGCTGAAGCATTGTCCTCACATTCCACGATGCTACTGTTACATCCTTTATCCGTTTCCTTTGCCGGGGTCGTGATACATGCATCCAGTTTCCGAGGCTTCTGTTGAATTTCCGTAATATTCTTTTTTTTTTTTACAGTATGGGGTTATTAGCCCCATGCCCAACCTCCAACCTGGAGGACCAGGATTTGTGTGAGGTTTACTCCTCTAGGGAAGCTGGCTTCACTACGCCTCTAGAGCCCTCCCTGCCCTATGTTGTGGGACACACTCTGTCTGGCTCCTCTGTCGAGACCAGTCCGGCTTGGGAGACCCTGCCAGTAGCTATGCTACCGTCGGCATAGCTCTCGACTTCACCGAAGCACCAAACCCTCCCGCCCGGCACTGAAGGTGCCTACTATAAGGCGGTGTCCCCTGGGAGGGACAGCCCCCTCTTACCAGCAGTTAAGTCTGTGCCACAGCTGGATCACAATGACTGTGTGCTAAGCTTAACAACTGGCAATAAGACAACTACTTTCGTTTAGCAGTCGACAGAAGCTGGAAAATATCCATTTACTGTCAAGTCACTCAGACTGTATTAATAGTTTACAATTCTGATCAAGTATGCTTCATATCGAAACGAAGTCCTAAGTATTTACCAAAACTACAAAGAATGAGAATAATTCCTAAAAAACAAAATGGTCGCCGATCTCCACTGCTAAAGTAACTAGTTATGCTCACAAAAAAGTTCTGCTCACAGTGGTTCATTAATTTAGAAATTCACCTCCAAATCCAGGAAAATTCCCTCTCAGACTGCAAATTACGATACTTTGGTCTCAAGAAAACACACTCCCCTTTCATGTTTGAAAAGTTTAGCTAATGTTATAATTTGTATTGTAATTACTTAGACAGAAATAAAACTGCACGACACTGACAGCAAACCTCGGCACTTCAACTCTTTACTAACTTCATAAGAACCAATTAAAATGACATTACTAAAGTGGAGCCACAGCTGCACACAAGTTGGTAAACAAATATGCAATGTGCCCGAATAGTAAACAACATAGAAAATTCAGACTGCTTCAGTGTCCATGGTTTGTTTAAAACTAAAGGTCTTCAGCATGTACTTCAACTGTCGCGATCACCTTGACAACCAACACAGATTATTTTACTGCAACACTTAGCAGTACTGCAAACAAAATTTAATGACTCACTTTTGTATTTTGTAGGTTGCATCATCAACGTAGTAACACACGTTGCGTGACTACGAATAGGCCCAGTAGTAACGTCGTGACAATGATGGCCGCTAGCCACAATGCTACAGTTACACTTACGTAACTGTGTCTCGTCCTACAACTGCCTTCTGCTCGCTACACAGCTGAAGCGCCAAAGAAACTGGTGTAGCCATGCGTATTCAAATACAGAGAGGGAGAATACGGCGCTGCGGTAGGCAACGCCTAGACAAGAAAACAACCGTCTGGCGCAGTTGTTAGATGGCTTACTGCTGCTGAAATGGCAGGTTATCAAGATTAGAGTTTGAACGTGGTGTTACAGTCGGCGCACGAGCGATGGAATACACCACCTCCGAGATAGCAATGAAGTGGGGATTTTCCCGTACGACAATTCCACGAGTGTACCGCGAATATCAGGAATCCGGTGAAACAGCAAATCTCCGACACCGCTGCAGCCCTAAAAAGATCATGCAACAACGGGACCGACGACTGAAGAGAATAGTTCATTGTGACAGAGGTGCAATCGTTCCGCAAATTGCCGCAGATACCACTGCTGGGCCATCAGCAAGTGACAGCTTGCTAACAATTCAACGAAACATCATCGATATGGGCTTTCAGAGCCTGTGGCCCACTCGTGTACCCTTGATGATGCGCGACACGAAGCTTTACGCTTCGCCTGAGCCCATCAACTCCGACACTGGACTGTTGATGTATGAAAGCATGTTGCCTGGTCGGACGAGTCTCGTTTCAAATTGTATCGAGCTGATGGACGTGTACAGTTGCGGAGACAACCCTGTGAATCCGTGGACTCTGCGTGTCAGCAGGGGATTATTCAAGCTGGTGGAGGCTCTGCAATGGTGTGCGGCGTGTGCAGTTGGAGTGATAAGGGACCCCTGATACGTCTAGGCGCTGCAGGTGACACGTACGTAAGCATTCTGTCTGATCATCTGCATCCGTTCATTTTCATTGTGCATTCCGACGGACTTGGGCAATTCCAGCGAGACAGTGCGACACCCCACACATCCACAATTGGTAGAAAGTGGCTCCAGGAACACCATTCTGAGTTTAACACTTCTGCTACTCACCGAACTCCCCAGACAAGAACATTATTGAATCTGGGATGTCTTGCAACGTGCTGTTCAGAAGAGATCTCCACACCCTCCTACTCTTACGGATTTTTTAACGGCCCTGCAGGATTCTTGGTGTCGGCCCCCCCCCCCCCCCCACCACTACTACAGACATTAGTCGAGTTCATACCACGTCGTGTTGCGGCATTTCTGCGTGCTCGCGGTGGCTCTACAAGATATTAGGTTGTGTACCAGTTTCATTGGCTCTTCAGTGTACGTTCCCTAAAAACTGTCGACATCTCGAGTATGTTGGCGCCGGATCACCATCTGTTTCGACGCCCCCCACCCCCACCCCTTTCTCGCTGCTCTACACGGTTGTCAGCTGTATCGCAAAATTATAGACTCATTCGCAATTATTCCAGTTCGCCTCGCACACACGGAACAAGCTCTAGTAACGAACAAAATAGGACGTAGACGTGAGGCTGCTACGGGTAGCCGTGTGAGGTAGTGGACGTGTTGCAGGGCCAGGCGGAGCAGCGCGTGCTGAAGAGCCACCTGAAGGAGGTGAAGAGCAAGGTGTTCGCCGGGCTGGGCGCGTCGCCGGCGCCGGACAGCACGGCGGGACGCAGGAAGGCGGCCACGCCCACCTCGCCGGCGGTGGCGGCGCTGGAGCGCGCCGGCTCCGCGGACTCCACCACGCCCACCAGGACCAAGAGGTCAGCCTCGCCGCCCGCCTGCAGAGGCAACTCACTGGAGGTGCCCGGGCAATGGCGGTTATCTGCATTCTCTTGCTTCTTGACCTCTCCACTGTGTTCCTCTTTCTTCTCATTCTTCCTTTCACTCTCTCTTATTCTCCTGTCTCACTTTCTCTCTCCATTTCCGTCTTTTTTTAATCTTGTTTTCTATATTCATGTTTCTTTCCCCATATGGCTTTCATCATCGCCCCCATTCTAAGTTTGTTCCCACCCCCATTAACTGTTTACTTGTTCCTCCCTGTCTTTACTTCCCTTCTGTCTCCCCTTTATCACTTCCCCTCTCATTCAACTAGATTCTTGCTGCTTTTCATCTCCCCATACACTGCGCTGATTTTATACTTCCTGCAAATATGCTACACAACATGGTGTTGATTATTTGCGTATATAACCCCATCTTATGCTGCTCCCCTGCATACGAAAGCTTTACTGATTCTTCCAGTGTCAAGTCATAACAGTCCTGACAGTATCGTCCATTTTTTTGCTCAGAGTTGTCTCACAAATTCTCTCTTTGTCTATTTCCTAAGGTAACACTTTCGATCATGTTTTATCTCCATATTTAACTTAGGATATCCCTTACTAACAGACATAACAGAGTTTCTTCTCCTCCAGTGACCAACATTGGACTTAACATGTAACACTTTGGTTAACAAGAAACCAGCACAAATTTTTCTCTGTTCATAACAACCCTAGAACTGTCAGGTGCATTGCAGCTATGTATGCAATACTTTTAAATAATACTGTAACAAATTGTACAGTCACTTCCATCAGACACTAGTGGTTCAGAGCTAATACCACTGGATCTTTCAGCAGAATAATACCAACCCTTGTAACTGTTCCTAACAGACACCTTGGACCAGGCTTTACCCTCACCCTTTCTCTCCATTGCTCATTAGTATCTCGAAATGACTAAACTCTACATGTCCTAATCAGACAGCTAAAAAAGGGACATGAACTGAAATGGAAACAGCCACTCCTTGTGAAGGAAATGTGGAATTTCTGCATGAGGTAAACATTGTCTCTGTAAGTCTGTCTTTCTATAAGATGTTTGAAGGACTTCAGCTGTTCAGTATAAAAAGTAAAATTAAAAGCACCTTCAGCTGTCTATATTATGAACTTAATTTATTTGTGTGACTGGTTTAGGCATTTCGCTTCACATCAACAATAATGACAGTGTCAGTTATGTAATAAAGAGGTGGTGTACAGTTGGAGATCATTTACATACAGTGGTAATACGTAGTAAGCAATTCACAAGAAACAAACTGTACAATGTACAATATCAGTATCAATGATAAACTAAGAAATAAAATGAGAGAACAGCTGCAAATTTTGTGAATAAAATCTTGGAAGCAAAATTATATATGCCATATAATAATAAAATAAACCTATTAATTGTAAGTCAAAATTATGTCATTCTTAGATCACTTCAGTATCACATATCAACAAACAACTGGAATTTAAAGATAATATCAATGCTCATGAATCAGTTGCAGCAGAACAATCACATCTGTATACTGCTGAGTACAATCTGAAGGTGAATTATTTGTGTGTTCTCATATACTAGTAAAATATAAAACCATTTCTAGGTGGTCAACTCCAGATTAACTGCCTGTATATACCTTGTACCATGTTTGCATACATGGCTGACTGCTGTGCAATGGGCCCGGGTTCCGTTCCTGGCCAGGTAAATTTTATCCACTCGGCAATTGGGTGTTATGTTATTGTTACCATAATTGTTGCCAAAATCACTGAAGTGTCATCTAATAAAAATACTTGCACTAGGTGGCCAAACAACCCCAAATGGGCTCTCCTGGCCAATACTGCCATATGATCATTTCATTACCATGTACCATATACTAATAAACTAAACAAAAATGAATTTAATTTTACATCAAAATAATATATTAATCACAGATCCACAAGGTGCCACCTATTTAATAATTATTTTAATGAAACAAACTGTAAAACTAATGTAATAAACCATAACGAATTCCAGCTGTGTAGAGAATGTCAAAATATCATATGAAAGAAGTCACAACCAACATCATCGAGAAGTGGGAAATCTGCTCTTACACAGGCATGTGGCTGGGTCATACAGTGAACCTAGACAAACACCTGTGTACCAGTAAAGTTGCCACTTCTTAATAATATGGGTTACAACTTATTCTATATGATATTTTGACATGTCCTACATTGTGGGAATTTGTTATGGCTTATTACATTAGCTTATCAGTTTCTCATTAAAAATATTTTTATGAAGTAGGTGGCACCATATGCATCTGTAATTAAAGGATTATTTTGATGTAACTTTTAAATTGCTGTTTTTATTAGTTTATTAGTGTGTGGTACATGGTGACACATGTAGTTAACATAGGGTTGACCTCAGGTAAATGGTTTTATTTTCTGGTAGTATATGATAACATATAAATAACTCGCCTTTAGATGATACTCTGTAATAAATAACTGTGACTGTTGTGCTTCATTTGATTCACAGGCATCAGTGGTTACCATTACACTCTAGTTATTTGTCAATATGTGACACCATATTTATCTAACAATGACATGTAATTATGACCTCTGATTAGTAGGTTCACTTCATTGTTGAAGGGCATACATATATTTTCTTGATGACTTTACATTCGTATAGTGTGAAACTGTTCTGCCATTTTATTTGTTAGTTTATGATTGATTTTGATAGCTCATGTTGTGTAGTTTGGTTTTTATTAAATGTGTACTACATATTACCACTGTAAATAATTCCTCATTAAATTGCACACCACCTGTTTATGTAATTCACACAGTCTTCATTGTGTTCAGACAAGGGCCTGGACATGGTGTAGCAGACAGCTGAAGGTGTATGAAATTTTACATTTTTATATGTAAGCAATAGGCTGCAAATACATTAGAGTAAGGAGGAGATCATGTGGCAATTACATTTATTCATTTTTTTAATATTTATCATGTGTGACATTCAGATCTCAAATGGCAAGCCTCTTCCATGAACGTATAAAAAATGTTGGTTTCTAATTACAATCATGAACAAAACTCCTGTTTTCATTGAAAATATAAATTATTAATCATTGATATTTTATGAAGGATTGTTAATAAATTTTTAATTTTTATGTAAACAATCTGTGTTAATAATTCAGAAAATATCGATAGGTTAAATTTTATATTTGCATCGAAAACTGGAATTTTGTTTGGGATGTGTAACTTGGAAAAAGAAAACGTGTATTTTCATTAAAATGATCGACATATATGTTAATTGGCACGTTCTTGATTAATTTTATACTTAAATGATGTAAGCAGTCAAACTGAACGAAAAGACCATACTGAGAGCTGAACCAGCAATCCATTGATTACCCAATTCCACTCTCCAATGCTATGGTGCGAGCCAAGCGGCTCATTGTAAAAAAAATCGCAAAACTTCAGGGAATTAAAGTTCCTTGGATACCTCCAAAGTCGGGTTTCTCTAGAATTTTTAGAGTGCATCGACTGCTTTGGAAGACTGGTATTTGAGTTCTGAACTTCACATACCATACATACAGAAAATTACAAAAACGCGATTTCCATGTGGCCTCCTTGTTAGATGAAGAACGATGTCATATGACAAGAGACGGTAAGACTTCAGCTCACATTTTGCTCGTATGTTACTCGGAATGTTCAGTTTACAATGTAATGAACCTGTATAATGAAGAATTCTCTTCTGCTTGGGCGAAATCTGAAATGACTGAGCGCTAAGAATGAATGTGCGAATATGATGTGAAAAAAAAATGTTGCAAGAAACTCGCCCCTTTCTCCCCCCCCCTTTCTCGCCCCCCCCCTTTCTCGCCCCCCCTTTCTCGCCCCCCCTTTCTCACCCACCCTTTCTCACCCACCCTTTCTCGCCCCCCCCTTTCTCGCCCCCCCCTTTCTCGCCCCCCCTTTCTCGCCCCCCCCTTTCTCGCCCCCCCCTTTCTCGCCCCCCCCTTTCTCGCCCCCCCCCCTTTCTCGCCCCCCCCTTTCTCGCCCCCCCCCTTTCTCGCCCCCCCCCTTTCTCGCCCCCCCCCTTTCTCGCCCCCCCCCTTTCTCGCCCCCCCCTTTCTCGCCACCCCCCTTTCTCGCCACCCCCCTTTCTCGCCACCCCCCTTTCTCGCCACCCCCCTTTCTCGCCACCCCCCTTTCTCGCCACCCCCCTTTCTCGCCACCCCCCTTTCTCGCCACCCCCCTTTCTCGCCACCCCCCTTTCTCGCCACCCCCCTTTCTCGCCACCCCCCTTTCTCGCCACCCCCCTTTCTCGCCCCCCCTTTCCTTTCTCGCCCCCCCCTTTCCTTTCTCGCCCCCCCCTTTCCTTTCTCGCCCCCCCCTTTCCTTTCTCGCCCCCCCCTTTCCTTTCTCGCCCCCCCTTTCCTTTCTCGCCCCCCCCTTTCCTTTCTCGCCCCCCCTTTCCTTTCTCGCCCCCCCTTTCCTTTCTCGCCCCCCCTTTCCTTTCTCGCCCCCCCTTTCCTTTCTCGCCCCCCCTTTCCTTTCTCGCCCCCCCCTTTCCTTTCTCGCCCCCCCTTTCCTTTCTCGCCCCCCCTTTCCTTTCTCGCCCCCCCTTTCCTTTCTCGCCCCCCCTTTCCTTTCTCGCCCCCCCCTTTCCTTTCTCGCCCCCCCCTTTCCTTTCTCGCCCCCCCTCTTTCCTTTCTCGCCCCCCCTCTTTCCTTTCTCGCCCCCCCCTCTTTCCTTTCTCGCCCCCCCTCTTTCCTTTCTCGCCCCCCCTCTTTCCTTTCTCGCCCCCCCTCTTTCCTTTCTCGCCCCCCCCCCTTTCCTTTCTCGCCCCCCCCTTTCCTTTCTCGCCCCCCCTTTCCTTTCTCGCCCCCCCCCTTTCCTTTCTCGCCCCCCCTTTCCTTTCTCGCCCCCCCCTTTCCTTTCTCGCCCCCCCTTTCCTTTCTCGCCCCCCCCTTTCCTTTCTCGCCCCCCCTTTCCTTTCTCGACCCCCTTTCCTTTCTCGCCCCCCCTTTCCTTTCTCGCCCCCCCTTTCCTTTCTCGCCCCCCCCTTTCCTTTCTCGCCCCCCCCTTTCCTTTCTCGCCCCCCCTTTCCTTTCTCGCCCCCCCTTTCCTTTCTCGCGCCCCCTTTCCTTTCTCGCGCCCCCTTTCCTTTCTCGCGCCCCCCTTTCCTTTCTCGCGCCCCCCCTTTCCTTTCTCGCGCCCCCCCTTTCCTTTCTCGCGCCCCCCCTTTCCTTTCTCGCTCCCCCCTTTCCTTTCTCGCGCCCCCCCTTTCCTTTCTCGCGCCCCCCCTTTCCTTTCTCGCGCCCCCCCTTTCCTTTCTCGCGCCCCCCCTTTCCTTTCTCGCGCCCCCCCTTTCCTTTCTCGCGCCCCCCCTTTCCTTTCTCGCGCCCCCCCTTTCCTTTCTCGCGCCCCCCCTTTCCTTTCTCGCGCCCCCCCTTTCCTTTCTCGCGCCCCCCCTTTCCTTTCTCGCGCCCCCCCTTTCCTTTCTCGCGCCCCCCCTTTCCTTTCTCGCGCCCCCCCTTTCCTTTCTCGCGCCCCCCCTTTCCTTTCTCGCGCCCCCCCTTTCCTTTCTCGCGCCCCCCCTTTCCTTTCTCGCGCCCCCCCTTTCCTTTCTCGCGCCCCCCCTTTCCTTTCTCGCGCCCCCCCTTTCCTTTCTCGCGCCCCCCCTTTCCTTTCTCGCGCCCCCCCTTTCCTTTCTCGCGCCCCCCCTTTCCTTTCTCGCGCCCCCCCTTTCCTTTCTCGCGCCCCCCCTTTCCTTTCTCGCGCCCCCCCTTTCCTTTCTCGCGCCCCCCCTTTCCTTTCTCGCGCCCCCCCTTTCCTTTCTCGCCGCCCCCCCTTTCCTTTCTCGCCCCCCCTTTCCTTTCTCGCCCCCCCCTTTCCTTTCTCGCCCCCCCTTTCCTTTCTCGCCCCCCCTTTCCTTTCTCGCCCCCCCTTTCCTTTCTCGCCCCCCCCCCTTTCCTTTCTCGCCCCCCCCTTTCCTTTCTCGCCCCACACTTTCCTTTCTCGCCCCCCCTTTCCTTTCTCGCCCCCCCTTTCCTTTCTCGCCCCCCCTTTCCTTTCTCGCCCCCCCTTTCCTTTCTCGCCCCCCCCCTTTCCTTTCTCGCCCCCCCCCCTTTCCTTTCTCGCCCCCCCCTTTCCTTTCTCGCCCCCCCCTTTCCTTTCTCGCCCCCCCTTTCCTTTCTCGCCCCCCCCCTTTCCTTTCTCGCCCCCCTTTCTCTCTCTCTCATTGAAATGAAACTTCAATGACATCGAGATGAAAGTAAACTATCGTGAAATGAGAATTCACTCGGGACTCCCGCGCGATCATTGGCTGCCAGTCGATATCGGTAGAGGTGGGAATGGAGCGTGCCCGCCACTACCGCCGTGTGGGCGTGTGCTGTTGCAGCAGGCGGCCCCGCACGCGCGCCTCGCCCATCTCGCAGACGCTGCCGCTGCCGCTGTCCGGCCACAGCTCGGTGCGCAGCTCCGTCAGTGACGTCAGCGGAGAACACGCCTCGCCGGCCACGCCCTCCTGCAAGAGCGTCTCCTCGCTACGTGAGTACCCTATTTTTCTGTCTCTCCTTACCAGAGCCCTGCTCAGTCTTCAGATGACTACAGTGCTTGAGGCACGCAAACACCCCCCCCCCCCCACTCCTCCTCCCGCCATATTGAAAGAGTACGTTCCTTAGCCATTGTGTCGTAAGAATCGCGATACATGGTTCCGAATATATGCTACAGTTCTGTTCCGATCTTGAAGAAATTTTGCACTCTTTACCTTCATGATAAAAGGGAGATCATTGTTTATATACTGATTATCTAAGATTCGGAATCTGACTTGAAACATGTCTGTATGTAGCATACAGTGATCAGCCAAAATATGAGCACAGCTCGCCGCGACGTTGGATGCCCTCCAGTGGCGTTGCGGCCACGTGGCATGGAGCAGACACGGACGGGGGAAGATAGGGGCCGCAAATCGGGAAATGCACTGAGGTAAGCGACTTTGACAAAGGGCAGATTACTGTTACACAGAGCATATGCGCGAGTATCTCGAAAACGGCGAAGCTGGTCGAATGTTCACGTGCTACTGTCGTCAGTGTCCACGGAAGGAGGTATGTGGACAGTGAAACTACGAGCTAACTGGTTCGACGTTGACGACTCTTCACAGAACGTGAGTTTCACAGGCCTATCTGTTCTGTAAAGCAGGATAGATACATCTGTGGCATCTCTGCTGAAAGAGCACAATGCTAGTGCATGCACAAGTATTTCGGAGAACACCGTTCATCGTACGTTGTCGAACATTAATCCGCAGCGGACCACCCCTGTGTGTTCACATGTTGACCCAGCGTCGTCGTCAGTGGGCAACGGACCATTGGGATTAGACTGTCGATCAATGGAAATCTGTCTGGTCTTGGACGCAGGCTGATCGGAGGGGAGCAGTATTATGCTACGAAACATTCTCCTGCTATTACATCGGACCTCTGCTAGTAATTGATGACAGGCTGCGAACAACCTGCATCCCTTATTACATCGGACCTCTGCTAGTAATTGATGACAGGCTGCGAACAACCTGCATCCCTCCATGATTGATATCTTGTCCGACGGTGATGTTCATTCAGCAGTACAACTGTCCATGTCTCGGAGCCAGACCCGTGCTACAGTGGTCTGAGGAGCATTACAGTGAATTGGGTTGATGTCTCTGCGAGCAAATTCGCCTGATGGAGATCCTATGGAACACATTTGGTTGGCTATAGGGCGCCTTTACGGCGTACGGAAATCAGCGCCCACTATTTACGAGAGTTACACGACCTTTGCGTAGACATCTAATGCCACATACCTCCACAAACCTACCAACAAACTGTCGTTCCCTGGGAGGCAGAATCAGTGATTAGTTTCATTCCAAAGACGGACAAAGAAGCTATTAGGCAGGTCGTTATGTTTTGGCTCATCAGTGTATAAAGGGGAAAAGTTGTTCCAAAAAATTTGAACAGTTCTTGGCCGATTTACTTCAGATTTCTACACAATCCCCTGATTGGACATAGGCTACATATTTTAATAGAGATATATATAATCTTCAGATTCTTATCTTCAGATGAAACAATGAAGAAAATTAATGAAAAATTAGATGACTAACAAACGAAATATATCGTGGTAAAGTTACTGTGATTCCTATGGCGAGAATAAATTACAGCAGCAATACCGTCTTAGAGATAGTACCATCAGATATCACTAGATCCATAGATCCAGGGACGAACGAACGCTAGAGAATTTGACAGAAACATCTTTGAAAACTGTTATTTAATGACAAGTTGCCGTTGTTAGACATGCAATACGCAACGGAAGAAGGCTGGCCCTGAAGAACCTGTTGCCTAACGTAATATAGGCCACCACCATCACGAGGTATGCCACAGGTGAAGACATTCATTCTTCGCATTCCGTTGATACTTAGTGATTTAAATAATGGTGCCCTTCCATTTATAACGATTGCACTTTCCCACACGGCTTCAATGTATTGTGAATATCGAAAGCGATAGGGCCAGTCACTTTTTTGTGGCAGATATTAAACGTCCCGTGCAACGCCAGGCACGGCAGCTGGTAATACGTAAGCATTCACAGCCAACCTCGTATGCGGATCGGTTGAGTGGACTCTTGCAGGGATTTCCGTTATTACTACGTGAGTGCACGTCGCAACTCCTCATTTAGCTTCTCATGGTTTCGTTAAGCATTCTGTGCTCAGAGGTGTGATGCAGATATCAAAGATGCAAACAAATAGAGGAAAGAAGAATTCCAAGGTGGAAAAAATACTGATGCCTAGGTACTGACGAAAAATGCAGTAGTGGAACACTGGGAAATCTACAGACGTCATTTATGATGGTTTACATTATTACTACAGAATAAAAGGAGGCGGCTCACACTGCTACTGACTTCTTAACTTGAATCACGTGAGGGCAAAAATTTTCTTCTGCGCTGATCCTTACAATTTTGTTTAAGAAAACTGTACACGACTTCAGTCAACGATAAATTCAGTGAAGCTGCATCAGTTCTATTTCAGTTGGAAACCGCTTTGTACCTAAGAAATCCCGCGTCCGGCCATCCTGATTTAGGTTTTCCGTGATTTCCCTAAATCGCTCCAGGCAAATGCCGGGATGGTTCCTTTAAAAGGGCACGGCCGACTTCCTTCCCCATCCTTCCCTAATCCGATGAGACCGATGACCTCGCTGTCTGGTCTCCTTCCCCAAAAACCAACCAACCAACCTAAGAAATGAAGCCCTCTGCAGCGTAACAGCTCAGTCACTCGTGTGAGTGCCAGTAGATTCCGCGACCAGACCAGCCACGTTGATGGAGACCCATTATCAGGCTCCTCCCAAACTGAAACTTCCTGGCAGATTAAAACTGTGTGCCGGACCGAAACTCGAACTCGGGACCTTTGCCTTTCGCGTTCGCAGGAGAGCTTCTGTAAAGTTTGGAAGGTAGGAGACGAGGTACTGGCAGAAGTGAAGCTGTGAGGACGGGGCGTGAGTCGTGCTTGGGTAGCTCAGTTGGTAGAGCACTTGCCCGCGAAAGGCAAAGGTCCCGAGTTCGAGTCTCGGTCCGGCACACAGTTTTAATCTGCCAGGAAGTTTCGTATCAGCGCACACTCCGCTGCAGAGTGAAAATCTCGTTCTGAATCCTCCCAAACTGCCAGGCGCTGATACTGCTGACTCGGAGTACGCTGCATCTCCGTGCCCTCACACTGATGACACAGTATCTAACACCGTTCACGCCCGTTGTAAACCCTAACAGGCCTGGGAACAGCACGGAACACGACCAACACTACAGCTCTGTGGTCGCTTTTCTATCTGTCACAAAGAATAGGAATTCTAATCGTTTACACACTCGCCAATGGTGTATACGTGTACTAAGTTACATTGAAATCAGAACATGTCTTCCGTATTCTTCACTTTCTCTGTCAGGCAGTGAAGGCTGCAGTAGTTTTGCAGATATGAAGATATATACACAGGACTGACTAGCGTGGGCACCTGCAGGAAACTAGTCTTCGGACTAAACAGCACAGCAACAATATTTGGAAGTTACGAGGTAGTTTATTTTTTTCCAGCTAAACCGGTCGCAGTCAGAGCTTTAGAGATGGTGGCTGCTCCCCTACTGGGTGACTAGGCTCACGTACCTGCCCTCTTCTCGGGCAGCAAGAGGTCAACCATGTGACGTATCCTGTTTGACACAGTGTGGCTAGTTCCGCGCTTTCTCGGCAGTCAGAGCTGCACTGAACGTGAGTGGAAAGGCGAAAGTATTGGCGCGCAAGCCGCCGCGGCCACAGCGTGCGTAGTTACTCATAGACCAAAGTAATACTGCGGGTGGGTGTGAGGGCGCTTCGATTGGCACAGAATGTGCTATGCTGTTATAACGACCAAACAACTTGCCCGTGAAACTATTCGGACTTACACAGTGTTGACGATACTCTAAATAATTGACCGAGCTTTCGTTTACAATAATGTCACCGAGCGGTTGCGATAATGGCCACGGGAGGCCATGTACAGTAATACAGTGATTTGCTAGTACTAATCAGGGCCCTGGTTTATATTTGATTTACGCGGCTTAATTACATACCCAAGACACTTGCAGATTCAAGGAATGGGCGAACTGTTCTGCAGCGTGGAAAGAAATGCTGCAGTGCGGGAAACGATGCAGTAATACCACGGTGCAAATTGATCCTGACCTACATCAACTATTAGACATGATGCTGAATTCGTCACATCATCTGCGACATGTTACCGCAGCTTCGCAGGCTGTTCTGACCTGTCTTTTTACCCAGCAGTACTTGTAGTGGCAACAAATGTGGGCATGCAGTTGATGAAACTAACTGGCAGGCTGGTAAAGTGAAAGTGAGGAGCTGTGTAAGAAATGGGTTACGTTAATTGACGTAACATGCGTGTAAGAGGAAACTGAAAAAGGCTCATTTCGGTGAATAAGTGAGAAAAGGAAAATCAAATGGAGGGGCACAACCCTTCAAATTTACCGTGCTAGTCTGTAAAGTACTGCGTAATGACATAATCTTAGAGGATGCGGCACGAGATGCTAACTGCTCCACATTTACTGGTATCATGGCGCGTGGTGACAACTATCAGCTCGCAGATACAAGTCAGTGTGAGTAGGCTTCCTATAGACAGAATGTCCCAACGTACCATCTTCCCTTTGACCAACACATCAAGGAAGGGATGGCATCCATTCTTTTCCACCTCCATAGTTGTCACCATCCAGCTCAGCGTGAAGGAGTACTTCGTACCTTGGTTCACAGGGCCCACGTTATCACAGACCCTGAAAGTTTGGAAGCTGAGCTATCACATCTCGCAGTCACGTTTCGTCAGAATGGTTATAGTGAGAGGCAGATCAAACGTGCGTTGCGCTATAAGCCTTCTGTGCAACGGGTGAGTGACGATAGCAACGAAGTGGCACCTAAGTCTACGGCCTTTTTGCCTTACGCAGGAAGCATTTCCAACAGGATTGGCCGTATTTTGCGGAAATCTGAAATGTGTTTTTCGACCACCTTCTAAAATGAAGGCCCTGATTGCGTCCGTAAAAGATGATCTTGGTTTGCCTAAGGCTGGGGTCTATCGTATTCCTTGCAGTTGTGGCATGTCATTTATTGGCCACACAATCAGGACTGTGAAAGACCGGTGTACTGAACATAAGCGTCACACACGCTTACAATAGCCGAGCAAATCCGCTATTGCAGAACACTGCCTTGACACCGGTCATCCTATGGAATACAGCAACACGGAGATTCTGGCCTGCACATCCAGCTATTGGGATAGTGTTATTAAGGAAGCTGTTGAAATCAAACTATAAAGCAACCTTATAAACAGAGAGGGTAGATTTTGTTTAAATGCTGCTTGGAATCCGGCTCTGTCTCTCATAAAAAAGCAGAGGGTCAGAATTAGTGCTACCTCACCTGTTGATTAGTCACTATCGATATTTCTGGTGTTGGTCATCTTTGTTTGTGTTGACACTTGTTCTGTGTGTGGTATCTTCCTTGTTTGTCCTCTGTGAACCGAGGTATTAAATTTCCGTGCACATTTCTTCCTGCTTGCATTTGTGCCTTGAGAATGGCAGGGTGTGCTCCTGTCGAAATATCGGCGGTGGTTGACGACGTCACCCGGCAGCAAACCCGTAAGTTGTTCGAACAGTCAATTCGCCGGGAAAAGTTAAGGTCTCACATTCTCTCAAATTTCTCGCCATCCTTCGCCAGTGCATGGATTTATTGTCTTTTCACATGTGGCTCAGTATCTTGTTTCACCTGATGATTTTTAGAGCCAGTTTTTGCAATATTACTTTGCGGCATTCGTCCTTCCCACAAAGCGTGCGCGAATGGTACAGGAGTGGGGGGAGAAAGCGGGCACCAGAAGCGTCAGCCGCCTCACGCCGTAAGCTGATTTGCGAGAAGAGAGGCAGCCGCGGCTGGGTGTGTGAGCTGGAGGCGTGGCAGGCCTCCCGCCCCTCCCCCCGGCGCCCGCCGCCCGCCGCCTACCCACCCTCGGTGGTGCGCCGTGACTCAGCGTGAGAGATCCGGCGCCGAGACGGCGCCTATTGATCGCGGCCAGTCGCTGGACCGCGCAGTGCCTCCCCAGCAGCCGCTGCCCTCAAGGTCGTCTGCACCGTCGTCCCTCTCCTCGTATCACGCACGGCTCTCCTCTCCAGCCTCACCATCCACTATTTCGTCCGCCTGGTATGGGTACATCGCCTCTAGCTTTCCCAAAATACTGTGTGTACTACATTAATAATCCCCAAACTGCGCTGCCACTCCCTGACGTGCTACAAGGGACACCTTCTGTCACAGGAAAGAATACAGAGATCGCTTAAAAATCTGTTGGCTTGAGTTCACGATCCACTGTAAAGTAGATGCCGTGCTTTACTGATAGTGCGAAAATTCACGTGGAATTGAGAATGAGGGCAACGGCATTCGGCGATTCCAATATTTGGAAGATTGTGCAGTGAGCAAGCACCGCACCTTGCCCAACTCGATAAGGATCCTAGACTAGTACAGAAGAATATGCCGGATGAGGCATTGGTGGCCTTCTCTTTTGTGCGTGAATTACAGTAGCTTAGCCTTCTCTCATAGATCTACGTCTCACGCCCGCCACCGTTACTTTTATGCAGCCCCGTGTTAAATCGCTCTGCACATATTCGTGGATACTTCACTGCTTTGACTGTGAAACTAAATAAGATTACGTGGCAACCTGAGTGAGTGCGAAAATCTGTGTAACTGTCTGCGTCTGTCAGTATGCCGTTATTCTTTACCAGATAAAAATTACCTTAGCGCACCAAAAATAATGAAATGATACTGAGAATGTGTTTCGTTTCTGATCTGTTTAGTTGAGAAATGTGAAATACAAATCACATATAGGGAGTGTGCCTGCTCTGCCATTTAATGCGCCACGTTCACTGTGCGCCCCCCCCCCCCCCCGTTCCCTCTCCTCGTACTCAGGCGAGCGTGTCGTGGCAGGAGTAGTTGGCGGGGAGGGGTTGGGGGGGGGGGGGGGTGAATGCGCAGCGAAGGTGAGACCTAAGGCACTCGTGCCAGGGCATGGCTCGCGATTCGAATTATTGGCCACCCCTGGGGTATTGTACACAATCACTCGATTGGCTATGGCCAGCGCCAACGAACTGCAACGTAACCACGCATTGCTAGACCTGAAGACACCATAACTGCAATTCAGTCTTTAACCCCATGAGTCAAGTCGGTTTGCTGTGACATTTGTGAGGGTCATTTCCTAAACGACGTAGCCCTCCACGACACCTCCACTTTTCACATGACTAGAATGATAAACGAAAGTGATACACACTGTTACAGTGTAACAAATCCAAATACTGGGATGTGATAGTCCTATACGGACTGCGTGGTGAGGTTTGATAGTTTATTATATAGCTAGATGCTGTTTTTAATCCGAAGATAACTGTAATTGGCTTGAATACTGCAGCTGTATAGTTCACTACAATTAGCCGACCGTTAACAAGTCTTGCACTGGAAGGTTGTATTGGCAGAAGTTGCCCAAATCCCGGCCCTCCTAGGAATGCGTGTGCGCGTTCAGTACACGTGCTGTGTCCTTTCTTAAAAAGACAGCTGTTAATATTACGAGAGATTTAGTTTTGAATAAAGCTACAGTCCTGGCAAGACAATGGTTTCAACTTCTCAATTGTTAACAAAGTAATTGGATATTTACTACAACCACATATTATATTGCAATACTCTAGGAGTGAGGAAATTTATTGAACAATAAACAAAGAGGGTAACTAAAACAGTGGAAACCTGTTAGGTGAGAAATAACTGATGAATTATTAATGTGGTGTGTGATGATGGAGCAGGCATGTGACGGGTACTGAATAGCAATCATAGTGGTAGATGTGTGTCAACCTAACAGATCCGTCCATGCAGCTTTCCCAAAAGCTGCGGAGATGAACTCAGATTGGCTGTAAAAAGCAGTCCCTCTCTGGACAGTGCACTGTCCTCTGAATGCAGGGGTTAAATAGCACCAAAAACTATTGTTCGCGCTTATCTTCTGCTTTCATCTTCTTACAGGCAACACGTCTTCCTCGAGTAGTACTGTCAGCGTCAAGGCTGGGTGGACCTAGAGCTTAGGCATCATGTTGCAGTAGTTCACACCAGTGCCTAAGGCATCAGAAGTTCTGCAGGAGCTGCTGGCGCTGTCGAGGTTACAGTCACTTTGCTTGCGAACCACGACAACTAGATCTTCAGAAGGGCCTGGTCAGAAGGGACAGACGTGGCAGTTCCATATGCGTTTATGAAAATTAGCATTTTTGATGCAGTTCGAGTAAGGTACGAGGGATTTACGTTAGCATAGCTTTCACGCAGCGGTGGCGCTATGAAAAGACTACAGAACGATACTCGGGAAGTCGAGGGTTCGAGTCGCTATGACGAACCTTTTTTAATTTACATTTTTACGTTAGTTATATTGCAAATAAACAGAAATAATTCCCGACGTATCCTAATCATTAATAAAAAAAAACATGAAAAGGAAAAGTAAAGGATAATTTTGGATTGCAAATAAATTTCGAGTGAGGGATTGTAACGCGTGGACTAGAACTACGTATATAAAATTAGATACTTAAATTGTTTTAAAGTTGATGATTTACACTTGCTGGGACCGACCGAGGTGGTGCAGTGGTTAGCACACTGGACTCGAATTCTGGAGGACTACGGTTCAAATCCGCGTCCGGCCATCCTGATTTAGGTTCCCGTGATTTCACTTAATCGCTTCAGGCAAATGCCGGGGTGGTTCCTTTGAAATGCTACGGCCGTGTTCCTTACCCACCCTTCCCTAATCCACTGTCACTGATGGCATCGCAGTTTGGCCCCTCCTCCGAATTAACCAACCAACCAACCAACCAACCAACCAACCAACCAACCAACCTACACGTGCTGGGATGATAATCGTCGTAAAAGCAGATGAAGCAGTAATTTTCTCACTATCTTGTACACTTTATGAACGCCGCTCTTTTACAATTATATTTTTAAAGTTTCGACACAAAAACTTGTGTACATCCATAAGCAGTTCTCTCAGATCGGGCAGTTTGGCAGTAAACCACGCGTAACTCGTTTCGCGAAATATTGAAGAGGATAGCTTGTGATGTACAACATAATATATTGTGATGCCCTCTTCTCGGTATGTGATTTATCTCTCTGCGAGATGAGAGCAATTTTTGAAGCTTTTCGATCAAATTCTTTACTTGACGATAAAAATAGATACCGGAGGGTTTCACTGCGGTGTGTATTTTGGAGGAGGAGGAGAAATACCTTTAATACTGCATGATGGCAGTCCATTTTGTAAAATCTCGTGATATTGTGGATTTGTTTGTCCTCCCCAAGTGTCAGTTAACAGAAGAAACGTGTTTTTCCGCTCTGACTGTTATCTTCACTTCATAGCAACTACAACAACAAAATAAAATAGCCGTTCACTGCTTCTGGAGGAAATATACTCGTATTGAAGTCTCCAAAATGTTGAGAAGTCACCAACTACGGGTAAAAAAATTACGTTAAAGATTTCGTAGTTATAACCGCCTTGACTCAGCTAGAGTGACTTACACGATTTCCCATCAATGTGAACCTCCTAGAACAACGTGTTTTTCGTTGCTAACACAGATGTTCGGATAACAGGGCATTCTCGGCCTAACGCTGCAGCACCACATGTCGTGCTGCGCAGTGACGCTGTGAAATGGGGTGCAGCCAACTCTCCCTAGCCCAAGCCCATCGCAGTCGCTTTTATGTCCGTCCAGGCGCCAGCGAGAGGCGTTAATGTGGCAGGTCAGCGCCCACAGGGCGGCCGTAAACGTGGTCTGCCCTCAGATTGCTGTACAGTTGAAGAGCATTTCTCCTAAAAGCGAAGCCGTTACCTCCCAAACAGTGGTTTGAAGATTTGCGCTTTGCCAGGCGGCTCCAACAGGAACTTGTACACTGTTTACTCCTGCGACACTTGTCCGATCATTTAACGCGCAGTGCGTACCAGAAGAAAAGAAAATGTTTGGTACCAACCTGTAGACTCTCGACCCATTAAAAAATAGAACTCCCATGTATAAAACATGTCTGATTACAAGTGAGTTAGTATGTTAAATATTTGACGTTAAGTATGGAAGTGACAAAAAGTTTGTAAAATGTCTGAAGTTACGCTTAGTTTTTTCTTTATTTTTTAAGAGTCATTAAGTGCTCTCATTCTCAAATGCTGGATGAGTCAAGTAACATTTGCCTTATTGTGTTGAACGTTTGAACACAAGATTATACCTCTTAAGAGAAGAATATTACAGCATTTTAAATTCAGTCAGTAATAACGCGAAATGTTAAAGGGGTAGTAGCTTACTAATTCATATCGTTATGGATTTAAGGACCTTTTAGATTTCCGAGGTTCTGCTTAGATTTTTCCTATCATTTAGGACATTTTCTTGCTGACTCCCCTGCAGTCTGAGCTCACTTAGTCAGTATACTCCTCCGAACGGTTGCTCATCTTTAAGATCGTTCGAATTTTTCCAGTTCGTTAGCAAGGGCGTACCCAGTGAGGGCAGAGAAAAGTAGCAGCCTCCTTCAAGCCATCCACTGGTCAAAAGTGTCTTCCTGTCCCAATACACAGGCTCACATCTTAACTCAGTGTCAGTTCGCAAGAAGTCCGAGCGCCTAATGGATATAGACTACTAGGAAGCATACCAAGAGCTGTGTCGTCACATCTCTATTTGATTTTTCTTTGCGTAACTGTGTGAACCCCCTCCCCCCTCTACACACACACACACACACACACACACACACACTCTCTCTCTCTCTCTCTCTCTCTCTCTCTCTCTCTCTCTTTTTCCAATCTCAGATCATGGACATACTCATGTACCTTAGAGCGTATAAACGAAAACAACATGACTGTGCTAATATGAACAGAAAAGTCGGCCACATGTCTTCGTTCTGTGTTTAACGTAAATGTTTTTTTTTTTTTTGAAAACGAGAAAATGGTTTTTGTTTACTGTTTTAACTTATTGCGCTAGCATGCCAGACCATACCACTGTATCCTTCCAAACTTGTTTCTCTTGTTCTCAGAGTTCACGGGTTAATATAACTTGCTAATAGCCAACGGTAAGCTAAACATTACTCTGTTTTATCCCTCGAAACTCTCCAAAGTTGCCTTTTACCACACACACTGTGACCTGCGGTGGTCATAGTACTAAGAGGTCAAACTTGATTTAGCGCCTAATCAGTACGTAGCGTACTTCGCAGAATGGAATGACCATCTTGTTTGTCACGTGATAACAATAGTACTGCTGTACAACGTCAAGATGTGATATCAAGTGAGGAACGCAGCATTAAAGTTCAGACCATTCAACAAATCATAGGTCATATTCACCCTATATTTTTACTTTTCGCACAATCGTTAACCGATTTTAAACGACACCACCGGAAAGAGCCTGATTTTGTAATCAAAACAGTTATTATTCCCTTTACGTGAAAATACAAGCACAGTTTACGTGTTGAAGTTTGGCTGTAACATTCGTACGGTAAAGATGGAAAAGTGAAATCATGTATGTAAAGCCATTCGGAATAAGGCACACGCTACATGTAACCCTGGTGGTTCTATCTCTAATTTATGGATATCATTTATTTTAAAGTTTAATCGTCAGCACCTCGATAGTATGGCGAGGGGAATGGATGTTGCTTATTCTGCCCGCATGTATTACAGACTGGATGTGAAGAGGCTGAAAGAGATATGCTGTTGGGTCTGACATAAGCAGCAGTATTTGCGTCATGGTAGATAAAGCTCTAATAGCTTACAAATATACGTCGTTGTGTTATCTTCCTCAGGCAACCAGCTAGGCTAATATGCCGACATAACATTTGCTTTGCTTTCCTTTCCGAGAGTAAACCATTCAAAATCTGCCCTTACTTTTTTTCTGCTCAGCACAATTTCTTGACTGTTAGTTAATATTGGTTATAAAGATTCGGGCAATCGCGTGGTCCTCAGATTGTGTGTGGCGCGTAATCGCCTGCCACCTAGCGTCGGACGCGAGAAATATCTCGCGGCGGCGCTGCACTCTAGCTTCCGTCAATCGTTACATAGCGGTGCTGTTGGCGCATATTGTGCTTCTGACTATTGTACCCTCACCAGAAACAGCAATGCGGAACTTGATTCGTTAGTGGAATTGATGATAGCGGCAGTTTTGTTCAAAACTCAAGACAGTCTGCCTTCTGAATTCCTCACTTCATATAGCTTAAAACAATGTGACGCGAATCGGTTTGCCTAATGTTTGCGAAGCTCTTGGAAAGCAAAATGTAACCCTTCGTACTCAAAACGTCGTGATTATTATTATGCAAGCTAAATTATTAAGATGATGACACGTTCTGGAGTGTATGCGCCATGAATTCACATGCAGCAACCTAAGGGGGAGTTGGAAGACTTGTTGGTGCTTGCTAATAAAAATTACAGAAGATAAGTTTACGGTATTGATTTCTTCTGTTTAAACGGCAATGAGTAGAACGAGGAAAATGATACATCTGTGCCTTTCGGACATGCATATGTATATTTCTTTAATTTCTAAATTTTTGGAATAGTTGAAAACAACGTTATGTCTTGAAGTTCTAAAAATACATACCGCTGCTCGTCACTGTAAATTGCTCCGTTGACTGCTTGACATAAATTTGTATTTCACCATAACAGACACATTGAGCCATTCCGAAACATATTGAATGTTTGACACTTTGCACTTCAGATAGCCGCTGAGCCTGTAACACATTTTCGTAATATACAAAGAGAGAAATTTGCAAATTTCCCTATAGCTTTGTTACATAACAGCTATTAAATAAATATTGTAATTAATTGGCATGGGCGTAGTCAATCTTTTGTTTTAGATAAAGTTAAACTGAAGTGAGGCAAATCATTGACGTTGACGCGAATAGTCTTGTTTTTATGCATTTATTATTGAATAACATCAATAATTGTTACTGTTACGAACGCAAGGCTAAATATGTGAAAGGTAGATAGGTACCACATTTACATTGCCTCCAAAGTTATTAGTACGTATATTGACGATAAAATATTTTGTTCTGTGCACCTAAATGCTCACTCCCAAAACACTGTCACTGACTATTTATTATTCCGGGTGTTTCGAGAAAGTTAATGTTGTTACCTTCCCACACTTTCCCGAATTTACGCTGTACTTTCTTCTTTGTGTACTTTTTAGATGAAAAAAGAAATTATGTTGTTACTCTAAAGACTTGGAATGAATTTTAATCTGCGGTCGAAGATGGCGAGTTGTTGTCGTTGGTTTTGCTCTTTGATAGTAGAAAGCGGCATCCATCTTGAATGTAATGGTGAAGGAGGTCGCTCTGTTAATATTTTACCAGACAGAATTTCGACTTGAAGATCTTTATCTCGCGAATATACGTTCCCGTAAGAATAAAACCATCTGAGCACAATTTTCTGGTAAGTAAAAATGAAATATATTGAAATGTGAAAAGTCAAATGAGCTCTAAATGGAAGTGATTTTGCAGTCACACTTGCCACGTTTGGAGGAAAACTACATTTCTTAAATTGAAAATCATCTCAAAGGATTTAGTATGTCTTTGCAAACAGTTCTACCTTTTTAGAAAATGGTACTTTAATCTCGGTACAAATGCTTCTGGCGAGACACTAGACTGTTCCGTGCCGCATCCATTACTCCTCTTCCGATGCGTATCTCACTGCAATTATGACCCAATTAGTAATAATTCCAGTCAGTACGATTCGTTGTACGTAAGTATTAATGCACTTTCCGTAAGCTTTCTTTTAGTAGGCAGCAATAGTCGACACTCCTCAGAATAGTCGAAGTCAGCTCTCGTCAGCCACTTGTCACTCGTCTGCGGCCGGAAACACGGAACGCCGCGGCCAATCTTGGCAGCTAGTCTCACCTCAAGTTTTTTTACTGAGCCAGGTAAATTACTGGAAGATTCTCCTTGGACTTGCATATTAACTTATATCTTTACACGGACATTTACAAAATTAAATTTACAAATATAATCACATATTTATAAAAAAATTTTGGTTAGTGGACGATATTTTTACCAGTTAATATAGGAATGTATAGTGATTTTTTACACCACATTGTATCATAGATATAACAGCAAATTACAAATTGTTGCCACGTTCCGTGTCTGCTGTCACTGCATTCGCGGGTTCCGAGGACTTCAGTCTGTTTCTAAAAAGTGATCCGCGCGTGAGTATTGCTCGTCATTCGAGCAGCTCATTTCGTTACGGGTTCTTTTACCAAGCACGAAAGCGTCAAGGAGATACTAACGCAACTCCAACGGCAGGGGCTGCAAGAGATGCGTTCTGCATCAGAGTATGGTTTACTGTTAAAGTGAGAGCGTAAGTTCCTATAGTAGTAAACAAATACTGTATAATGCTTCCTCTTACACGTCACGCGAAAACACGATGAACAAAAATAATAATGGGGTTGTAGCCCTCGCCTAAGGTTACCGGTAATCTTTCTTTCCGCGAACCATTCACGACTGGGTACACAAAGTACCCTCCGTCACACACTGCAAGGCGACTTGCGGAGTGTAGATAGAGATGCAGATGTCGACACGAACAATTTGATAGAAGGCACTTATAGTGTGCCAAGACCGAAAACGGCCTAAAATTGGCCTAGAAAAGACCCATGAAGCTACAGTGCATGGGGACCGGGCGAGATTTTTTGTCCTCCTCTTATGCCAGCAGCAACACTAGTTAACCTTTCCTGTGAGGGTAACGAATGACACTGACTTTTGAACAAGCTATGCAAAAACTAATCTTACCAACTCCATCTAAACTTAACCCTTACAAGCGCAATTATCTCGTAGTAAGAAGGCCAGAAAACCAGAACTATTTAACTGCCAATTTCAGGGTGACGAAACAAACTTGTGAAGCAAAATTTACACATAAATTTTACGTCTTGTAAGTGCAAGAGCAAGGAGTTTTTGATATTAAAGGACGATTTTAATGGAAATCTCGCCAGGCGCACGTGCGCTGTAGTTTATTAGGTGGCTTTTGTGGGCCAATTTGAGGCTGTTTTCCGGACCGATATACCGAGCGAGGTGGCGCAGTGGTTAGCACATTGGACTCGCATTCGGGAGGACGACGGTTCAAACACGCGTTCGGCCATCCTGATTTAGGTTTCCTTTAATTTCCCTAAATCGCTTCAGGCAAATGCCGGGATGGGTCCTTTGAAAGGGCCCGGCCGACTTTCTTCCCCATCCCTCCGTAACCCGATGGGACCGATGTTCGGTCCCCCCCCCCAATGAACCAACCAACCGGACAGATACAACCTGTGAGGTGCTCTCAGCGTTGTTTCTGAATATAGTGTGCGCCCTCATTTGAAATGAGATATGCACAACCAAGTCCCGATCTTGCTACCTGTATAAAAGTACAGTTAGTGCGTAGCTTTTGCAGCGTCGTCTCATTTAGTTTGCATTTCGTTTTCTCCTCCCAGGTTCATTAATTCCGCGAAGCCTACTTGCGATAATTCTCTGCTGTTGATTTAATTAAATAGGAAATGCATTTTCTTCTGGTATATATGAGGCTTTATTAGTTGCTAACTTGGTAACTACTTAAACATTGCAACACTTCACTTAGTATTGCGCAACATTGTTGTACAGTCAAGTACACATACGTCTGCTCTCAAGTATATTCGCCTTACAAGCGTCTCTCGCTTCAAAATGCTTTTAGTTTTGGAACGTGTCCATAGTCAACTGGTTGTTTGCAGTACTAGTTTAGAGTGCAAGTTTAAAGGTTCAAAACAGGCGTAAGATTTAATACTTTTATGTTCATGTGTTTCGTACGCAAATCAAATGTTTGTGTTGGTGCTTAAATATTCAGATAAAGCCTTACAAGCTTTTGTAAGTAGTACATATTATAATTTGGCTAGCGTATTGTACTTTGGGTGATCTTGTCAAAGATTGATATTGTATGTCTCTTAAACCTTTGGTGCTTCTCGTGTTATATAATTAAACGGTATTAGATTGCATGTGATGTTTTGAATATGACAAAGGTGCGAATCAGTTGTTTCGAATAACTTACTTATGGCGTAATACAATTCGTACTTTTGTCGAATAATCCTCAATCTGGCAAGTTCGATGGAAAATGAAAGTTTTACCGGATTTTCCGTCGCCTGAACTTTCTCATGAGATATAAAGTTTAGAAAACGTAATTAGTTTATGAATTACAAGACTTCCGTATTTCTTGTGTTACTTGCAATTAAAAGTTGCCTACATATTTTGATGGCTCTGAAGGTAGAGTCGTCGCATATCAGAGATTAAATTAACATTAGGCTTGGCTGACAGATGATACTGTTTCGTTACGTGTTTCATGGTAGGAATTTTGATTTGAAATACCAGTTGAACGGAATGCGCTGCGTCTTCAAAGGAGGATGTGAGCTGAACATCAACAAAATCAAAACAAGGATAATGGAATTTTGTTCAGTTAATCAAGTGATGCTGAGGGAATTCAGGAAACGAGGCATTTGAAGTAGTAGGTTAGTTTTGCTATTTTTCCAGCAAAATAACCGATGATGGTCGAAGTAGAGACGATATAAAATGTAGGCGACAATGGCGAGGAAAATGTTTCTGAAGAAGAGAAATTTCTGAAGGTCGAATATAGATGTAAGTGACGGGAAGTTTATTCTGAAAGTATTACTGTAGAGTGTGGCCATGTATAGAAGTGAAACATGGACGATAAACAGTTCAGATAAAAAGAAAATAACTTTCAAAATGAGGTTCTAAAGAAGAATGCTAAAGATTAGATGGGTAGATCACGTCTGAATAGAAGTGGGGAGACAAATTTGTGGCACAACCTGACTAAAAGAAAGGATCGGTTGACATGACACATCCTGTGACATCAAGGCATTACCGATTTAGTATTGGAGCTTGTGTGTGTGTGTGGGGGGGGGGGGGGGGCGGCGGAAATTATAGAGGGATACCAAGAGATGAAGACGGTAAGCGGATTCAGAAGGATATAAGGTGCAGTTGTCACTCAGATACTAAGAGCCCTGCATAGCATATGGTAGCATGGAGAACTGCACCAAACAAGTCTTCGGACAGAAGAAGAAGAAGAAGGAAACATTAAATGTCGGATGATAAAGATTACTTCGACTTTTTCTTCAGTAAGCACATGTCATCATTTCGGTTAGTAATGACATCGTTATTATTCCAGCCTCGAACGTAAATCTTTGCTTTATAGTGCAAACCTATCAACCGGACTTATTGATACCACATCTGACGAGATTTGTTGCTCGGTTATTTGGTTGAATATAAAGTGCAGAGATCGATATCACGGGAGAAGCGTAACAAATCCAAGTACCTTACTTCAAACCGTTCGTATCTACGTGCCCTGCTTGACTGCGGTACTTTGCAACAGTTATCATTTACACCCAGTGTATGCGGTATTTTATGATTTACATTACCTACTTGTGTAGGCGTAAGTTTAGCCTGGATCGACTTTCACTACATTTCCAAAACTTAAAACCTGTCATAGTCGCGCAATGTGGACAAGCAGGATGGCTGTTAATGTGTCCCAAATTTGGTATAGTCTTTACTCATTGTAAAATGGTAACACCTAATATGTATCTGTTCTGAAATTAGAATCTACAGAGATATGACCAGCTGCCTGTAACGCCGTACGTGACCTGGATCATAAATTGAGGACTGTAAATTCAGTTTTACTACCACGTGCGCACTACTCTGCAGTTCCAGTCCTTAAGATTATGAAGACCACGGCCACGGTCTGGAATTGTCAACGTCTGCTGTCAAATAATCATATAAATTTTTACGCGTGGGTTAGTTTACCAAGTCATCACCTGTTCTCCGTAAAAACGTCAAAGTAGTAGTGCATCACGCGCGTAGTTGCACGCAATATATTATGCTCTGTTACAACCAAGCAAGCTGAAGAATCCTGTATACCGGTAATTACACACAAGGCTGGTCTACACTGGTTACAGCAGTTTACCAAACTATCAAAATCAATTGCACAAGTTGTGTATACGCACCGTTGCAAAAAACAAACCAGGCAGAACATAAGGATACGGGGTTCGCATAGAAAGAATATCGTGGCACACACACACACACACACACACACACACACACAGAGAGAGAGAGAGAGAGAGAGAGAGAGAGAGAGAGAGAGAGAGAGAGAGATATCTGGAAAAGGTTTCGAAGCTACTGTCCTAGATCCTTAGCAGTCACCCATAATGTTGTTCTACGTAGGTTGATGAGACGTCTAAATTTATTTATGGTTCAACACTTCTTTTTCATGGTCAGCAACTTGATGTCTCTCTTTTTATTGCGCTGTTTCGATACATTATTTTTCACGTCCCACTACAATGGTCGTAAATGTATCGCTTACATGAACTGATCTCGCGCTACAGGTGAACCTCAATAAAATGTTGAGAAACATTTAATTGTTGTCTAATTACTCTAGTGAATTCCTTGAGTCATTCCACCAAAGTGTTGCAAACGCGTTGTACGAAGACGCATAGATAAGTCCACTTTGAACATCTGCCTTAAACTTCTGCATAAATTACCACTAAACGCAAAGTGAAAGGTGATAGCCAGTTTTGCATTAATGAGTACACAGTATCTCATATTCTTATTGATGTTACCAGTTCTCAGATGAATTGCTTTTAAATGATATATTCATAATCACGTTTCAGCATTCTGGAAGAGGTATTGATTCAACATCACTTAACGAGGTTAGTTTCGGAAGTAGTTCATTTACTTGAAAAGGGACATTTGTTCGAAACCTGATTTTACACTAGGTCGCTTCGGTCCATTCTGCGCCATTGCGTGGCTCGAGTGAACACTCATGAACCGAAAATTTATTGCCGCAAAGACTTGCGAGAATAGTGGTCGAAACGTGACTGCAATCCGTGTGGATGCGACGTTGCCGTAGAAACTGCTGGTATATGTTGCCGACAATATGGTGTTTTTACGGCCCTTCTAAACGTACCCTCAACAGCCATAGAAGTCCCTTAATTTCATTTGCTACTTGCCAGTAAGCTGTCATCAGAGATGGATTTATGTCGGAATCCTACTGGATCTTCCGTACGGTGAATGGTCAACCAAGTGGCACCTCTGGCGAGGACGCACAGCGGCTGTAAAGTTTTGTGTTTCCAGAATGAGATTTTCACTCTGCAGCGGAGTGTGCGCTGAAACGAAAGTTCCTGGCAGATTAAAACTGTGTGCCGGACCGAGACTCGAACTCGGGACCTTTGCCCTTCGCGGGCAAGGTCGCGTGTTGGTGGTGACGTGTCCGCGTGGCTGACTTAGGTGGAGCCCGCCTGGCCACCCCACCCCCTGTGAGTCAGCGCCAGGTGGCGCCGTAGCCGCTGTTCCCCACAGCCCTTTAGATCCCGCCGCGCCGCACGGAAAAAGTCCACGTCTCTTAGTTATGAGGAGCCTTTGGCCTGCAGCTGTGTACGTGTTGTCTGTGAATACATAGACAACGTTGCCAGGTGTCGGGCTTTTTACAGTCGTGTCCGGCCAAATATATAAAAGTCGGGCATGTCCAGCTTTTGTTAGGCTTTTTCGCGATGAAGTATAGAACGCAACATTTGTAGTTGATCTCGCGAAAACTAAGTCATTATTAACATTCGATTGAAAATACCCAGCTGACTATTTCTGTTTAAAAGTAGGTAGGCCAGCTTTTAAGAGAAAATGTGCAGTTAAATATAACTCAGAATCTTGCTTCTCTATTTTTAGATTTGGCTGTCCTATATATAAACCAATCAGGAAGCCAGACATAGTGTTATTACATTAAATGCAGTCGTTGATTTATTTAATGTATACTTGATTACCCCAGTAGTACGGTTATTTGAGCACCTCTGTATCGTGTTAAGTACGGAAAGTAATAAACGTTGCGGACTGTTTGTGAATGAAATACACGCAGTACCCTATTTGCGTACCCTTGCTATTTACCAGATACCACTGCAGTGCATCCATATGAATATTGACATACTAGAGATCTGTATAGCACATTTTCCTTACCACATAACCACACTGTGGACTAGCCACCAAATCTTTGGTTTTCTGTAGTCTGCTTATTTCGCCTTTGTCTAAACTGGATCCTTTTCTGTTGCAGATGTTTCTTCTTATCCACTGTTTTCTTATTTAGTCTAACTTTTTTGTTTTTTCCAAATTCACGCTATTCATTTTTACGTACGCGGTTGTTCGTACTTCACTGATGATGGTTTCCAATAATTGAAATATCTTGGGATGTGAATGATAGGACATACCTTTCAGCTTCTAATGAAAAGTTTCCCCACGCATTTGTCGTGTCAGAGAAGAGAATTCTGGCCGGAAAAAATTTATTATTCGGGCTGGATGTACCGTTGTAACACCAAATTTTACAACTGATTTGCAGCTTCGTTGTCCGGTTGGAAGGCGTCTACCTCGTCGGATGAGAGAAAAGGAAGCCCAAAAAAGTCTTTAGGAAGTATGAAATATCGTCTTGGGAAACCTATTCATTTACATGACGAAAAGTTTTTACTTCGCGAAACTACATCTGGCCAAGGTGGAAACGAAGTTATTTCGATAAATAACGATAACAGCGGAATGAATACCCACTTCAGTCAACATGAACAGCCCCCGGAGAAAACTTTTCTGGCAAATGATTACTTAGATGTTAATGGGCCATTACGTGCGACTCCGAGTAAAAGCTAACGGTACATACGTACTACTCGTAAACAATCAGCCACAAGAAGTTGTTTCAAAAGGGAAGGTCAGCTCGTAAAAGTACCGACCATAAATAATTTCTCACACTGTTTTAAAAAGGATGGGATATTTGCTGTTGTGAGCCATATAATGTTATCTCGACATCGTTAACAAATAACCTATTTTCATCTAAAGTAGTTGTTTAGGTTCTCAGATATAATCGCGTGCAACTCCATCGGCAATTCAGGACAAAGCCTCATACGAACCGAGTTTACAGCTTTCCTAAACAGCATGACATAGTTTTTATTCAAGCCATTACCAGAAACTGAGGAATGAAGAAGTTTGCTCTCCCATTCTCACAACTGTTCAACCGCCTTACGAACTTGCTTAACTTCTGCCTTAGCGTAGACTGGACATCGTCAGGTTCATGGTCGTTAGAAGTGTGCGCTTAACAAGTCGCAACTGTTACATCAAACTTCAAGTTATGCCTTGGAAGTCTCTTCACAGCATGAACATCATTGAGTTTGGAGGTCGATGGAAGCGAAACTTGTTCCGCTCTATCACACGTAGTTGCTTTCATTTGTCACTAATCGTCTACAGCCCACTCCATGCACCACTGTAGCTAGCGAAGGTCGTCCATGCAACTAATAAGATTACGATTAGACGTGTATTACAGCGCCTCCAGTGGATCCTGGATCCATGCGCATAAAACAAAGTTTAATTCCATTCTTACATATCTCTCTCTCTATATATATATATATATATATATATATATATATATATATATATATATATATATATATATATATATATATATATATATATATATATATATATATATATATATATATATATAGAGAGAGAGAGAGAGAGAGAGAGAGAGAGAGATGTAAGAATGGAATTAAACTTTGTTTTATGCGCATGGATCCAGGATCCAATGGAGGCGCTGTAATACACGTCTAATCGTAATCTTATCCACTGTTTTCTTATTTAGTCTAACTTTTTTGTATATAAAAGAAAGGAAATTCATGGAATACAAGACCCTGGACCGACTTACCTACACTGAGGCCAAGAGGAAATTTGAGCACCTATCGGTTGGTAGGACATGTCCTGAGGGATCAAGGGATCACCAATTTAGTATTGGAGGGCAGCGTGGAGGGTAAAAATCGTAGAGGGAGACCAAGAGATGAATACACTAAGCAGATTCAGAAGGATGTAGGTTGTAGTAGGTACTGGGAGATGAAGGAGCTTGCACAGGATAGATTAGCATGGAGAGCTGCATCAAACCAGTCTCAGGACTGAAGACCACAACAACATCATAATGTGGCTATGACCACCTCTTATTCCGCCGTTACAAGAACAGTTGAAGAGCCCCATCAGCTCCGCGAGCCTGTCGGCTCTCAGATCCGGAAGACTACACCTGCCCCGTTGATGGTGGGAGGCACTTCTCTCGCTTTTGCTCCCACACCACCTATTCCCCCCAACCATCGGGGACACCAGTCCCCAACTCTCAGCTGGAGATGAGTAATTTCTGTTCGGCTCCTCTCGCTAGGCAGGGGTCCCTTGGGTCACTCCCTTCCCAGGTTTCTGCTAGTGGGAACGGTGACACCCGCCAGTGGATGAAGTGCCCAAAAGCAGCTGGTCGTAGGGCATCACAATCATCCTCAGTCTCAGAGAAACCCAAGGATCATGGAGAGAAATCCAGAAAGAAGACAGACCAAGGAAATTTTGGCGGCACCCACACCACCACCACTGCCTACAAGCCCTGTGTCTGAGGATGAGGTGAAGATTCTGGAATCTGCTGAGGACCTAGATCTCGCTGGGCCCTCAGACACAATAGACGTCGATTGCACAGGTATTCATCTGGGTGCAGCAGGTGACCCTGAGGCGTAGACTACCTCACTGAGTGTTTCATGCCTTCCCAGTCTCACGATCACGTCAACCTCCAGTGGAATTGCGGCGGTTTTTTCTACCACCTGGCTAAGCTACGGCAGCTGTTGAGCTTTACACCTGCTTTCGGCGTTGCCCTCCAGGAAACCTGGTTCCCATCAATGCGGACCCCTGCCCTTCGTGGCTACAGGGAATATTACAAGAACCATAGCGAATATAATAGAATGTCAGGTGGAGTTTGCGTTTATGTCCTGAACTCGGTATGTAGTGAACCTGTGCCCATTCAAACTCCTCTTGAAGCTGTGGCTGTCAGGATACGGACGATGCAGGAAATAACTGTCTGCGACGTTTATCTCCCTTCAGATGGTGCGGTATCCCTGAATGTATTGGCTGCATTGATTGATCACCTCCCTAAACCTTTCCTAGTTTTGGGAGATTTTAACGCCCATAACTCCTTTTGGGGTATCACCACGCTTATTGCCAGAGATGTCGAAATTTTACTGTCTCCGTTTGACCTATGCCTCTTAAATACTGGGGCCATCACACATTTCAGTGTGGCTCATGGTAGCTACTCGGCCACTGATTTATCAATTTGCAGCCCAGGACTCCTCCCATCTATCCACTGGAGAGCACATGACGACCTGTATGGTAGCGACCACTTCCCCATCTTCCTGTGACTCCCCCGACGTCATGCCCATGGACGCCTACCCAGATGTGCTTTAAACAAGGCAGACTGGAAAGCCTTCACTTCTGCTGTCACCACTGAATCTCCCCTACATGGTGCCATCCATGTTGTGATTGAGCAGGTCACTAAAACGATAATTTTTGCGACGTAAAACGCGAGCCCTTGTTCTCTAGGGTATCCCCGGCGAAAGACAGTCCCTTGGTGGTCGCCGGAAGTCGCTGAGGCAATTAAAGAGCGTCGGCTAGCTCTACAGCAGCGTAAGCGGCACCCTTCTCTGGAGCACATCATAGCCCTTAAACGACTCTGCCCGCGTGCGCATGCTTATAAAACGACGGAATCAGGAGTGTTGGGTGAGGTACTTGTAGACCACTGTGTGCCGTACGTCACCTTCCCAAGTCTGGACGAAGATCAGACGTCTTTCTGGGTACCAGACCCCAACAGGTGTTCCTGGCGTTATCAATGGCGTGCTCTCTACCGACGCAAACGCGATTGCCGAGCAATTTGATGAGCACTATGCTCGAGCCTCTGCATCGGAGAACTAACAGCCTTCGCACCCTAGAACGGCTGATGGAAAAAAAGTCCTCTCGTTCACTATGCGCCACAGTGAACCCTATAACGCCCCATTTACAGAGTGGGAGCTCCTCAGCGCTCTTGCACATTGCCCCGACACAGCTCCTGGGCCGGATCGGATCCATAATCAGATGATTAAACATCTCTCGCCTGACTACAAGCGATATCTCCTCGTCATCTTCAACCGGATCTGGTGCGATGGCGTCTTTCCTTCGCAATGGCGGGAGAGCACCGTCATTCCGGTGTTAAAACCCTGCTTGATGTGGATAGCTATTGGCCCATCAGCCTCACCAACGTTCTCTGTAAGCTGCTGGAACGTATGGTGTGTCGGCGGTTGGGTTGGGTCCTGGAGTCACGTGGCCTACTGGTTCCATGTCAGGGCGGCTTCCGCCAGGGTCACTCTACCACTGATACTCTTGTGTCCCTCGAGTCTGCCATCCGAACAGCCTTTTCCAGATGCCAACATCTGGTTGCCGTTTTTTTTTTTGGCTTATGTAAAGCATACGACACGACCTGGCGACATCATATCCTTGCCCCATTGTATGAGTGGGGTCTCCGGGGCCTGTTCCCCATTTTTATCCAAAACTTCCTGTCGCTCCGTGTCCAAGTTGGTGCCTCCCATAGTCCCCCCCCCCTCCCCATATTCAGAGTAATGGTGTTCCACATGGCTCCGTATTGAGTGTCTCTGTACTTCTAGTGGCTATTAACGGTCTAGCAGCAGCTATAGGGCCGTCGGTCTCCCCTTCTCTGTATGCGGATGACTTCTGCGTTTCGTATTGCACCTGGTGTTGCTGAGCGGCATGGGCTCTAGCCTACAGCTTCCAGTTTCCAGGCGATAAGTCGTGTGTCATGCACTTATGTCGGTGTCGTACTGTTCATCCGGAACCTGGTCTTTATGTTAATGACAATCCACTCACTGAAGCGGAGACGTATCGATTCTTAGGACTGGTTTTAGACGCTCGATTGACTTGGCTTCCTCATCTTCGTCAGCTTAAGCAGAAATGCTGGCAGCACCTCTATGCCGTCCATTGCTTGAGCAACACCAATTGGGGTGCAGATAGCTCTATGTTGCTGCGGCTCTACAGAGCCCCTGTACAATCCCATATTAACTATGGAAGTGTGGTTTATGGTTTGGCAGCGCCCTCACATTGCATTAATTCGATCCTGTGCACCACTGCGGGGTTCGACGAGCGACAGGAGCTTTTAGGACGAGTCCGACGACCAGCATACTGGTGGAGGCTGGTGTCCCTCCACTGCAGATCATACGTGTGCAACTGCTCGCCAGTTACGCAGCATACATTCATAGTTCCCCTGAGCATCCGAATTACCGTGTCCTTTTCCCACCCACGACGGTTCATCTCCCGCTACGGCGGCCCAGGTCAGGGCTCACGATTGCGGTCCGCGTGCGATACCTTCTCTCCGAACTGGAGTCCTTCCCTTTACCACCTCTACTTGAGGTCCTTCCACGTACACCTCCATGGTGTACACCTCGGCTGAAGTTTCGTCTGCACCTTTTGCATGGCCGTAAGGACTCCGTTAACCCCGCCACCCTCCGCTGTCACTTCCTCGCGATTCTTGACGTGTTCCGGGGGTCTGAAGTTGTTTACACCGACGCCTCGATAACTGGTGGTAATGTTGGCTTCGCCTATGTCGGCAGAGGCCATATTGAACAGCAATCCTTGCCCGCTGTCTTCAGTGTATTCACTGCTGTGCTTGTGGTTGTATCTCGTGCACTTCAGTACATTCGTTCCTGTCCTAGTGAGTCGTTTCTTCTCTATCCTGACTGAACAGCTTACAAGCTATCGCCCTGCGCTACCCTCGCCATCTTTTAGTACCGAACATGCAGGAGTCCATCTTTGTCCTGGAACCGTCCAGTCGTTCAGTGGTGCTTGTGTGGACACCAGGACAATTCGGAATCCCAGGCAACGAACTTGCTGACTGGCTGGCCAAACAGGCTACGCAGAAACCGCTCCTGGAGCTGGGCATCTCTGAAACTGACCTGCGTTCTGTCTTACTCCGCAAGTTTTTTCGGCTTTGGGAGACAGTGGCATAACAGTATGCACAACAAACTGTGTGTCATTAAGGAGACTGCGAATGTGTCGTAGGGAATAAGTTGTCCTTTGTCACCTCCGCATTGGCTATACCTGGTTTACACTTGGTTGCCTCCTCCGTCGCGAGGACCCACCTCAATGTTGCTGTGGCTCCCAAATGACGGTCGTCAGCATCTTGCTGGACTGCCCACTTTTAACGGCTCTGCGGCAGGCTTTTAACTTTCCAAGCATCCTACCTTCGGTGTTGGGCGACGATGCCTCAACTGCAGCTTTAATTTTACGTTTTATTCGTGAGGGTGGGTTTCATCATTTGATCGGAGTTTTATCACTTGTCGTTTGTCCCTCTGTGTCCTCCACCATAGGGCTTTTAGGGTGGAGGTTTTAATGTGTGGCAGAGTGGCTGGCTTCTCCTTTTTTTATTTTCATGGTCAGCCAGCCATGGTAATCTTCATCGTTTTTAATCTCTTCTCCCTGTTTCTTGCATCTCTTTGTGGTTTTCTTGTCCTGTTTCGCCCATTGTAGTGTTTGTTGTCCTCCTGTCGTTCTTTTGGTTCTTCCTTTCTCCTGTTATCGTGTCGTATATCTTCTTTGTTTTCTTCTTTCCCTTGGGTAATTGTTATACTGGGAAGAAGGGACCGATGACTTCGCAGTTTGGTGGCTTTCCCCCTTTTTAAACAAACCATCCAACCGTCTGAATCTGCTTAGTGTATTCATCTCTTGGTCTCCCTCTACGATTTTTAAGTTCCACGTTGCCCTCCAATACCAAATTGTTGATTCCTTGATGCCTCAAAACAGGTCATAGCAACCGATCTCTTCTTCTGGTCAAATTGTGTCACAAATTCCTCCTCTTTCCGATTCTGTTCAGTACCACCTCATTAGTTACGTGATCTACCCATCTAATCCTCAGCATTCTTCTGCAGCATCACATTTCGAAAGCTTCTATTCTCTTCTTGTCCAAACTATTTATCGTTCATGGTTCACCTCTATACATAGCTACACTCCATACAAATACTTTCAGAAGAGACTTCCTGACACTTAAATCTATACTCGATGTTAACAAATTTCTCTTCTTCAGAAACGCTTTCCTTGTCATAGCCAGTCTACATTTCATATCGTCTCTACTTCGATCATCATCAGTTATTTTGCTCCCCAAATAGCAAAACTCATCTACTACTTTCTCATTTCCTAACTTAATTCCCTCAGCATCACCTGATTTAATTCGACTACATTCCATTATCCTATTTTTGCTTTTGTTGATCATCTTATATCCTCCTCTCAAGACACTGTCCATTCCGTTCAGCTGCTCTTCCAGGTCATTTGCTGTCTCTGACAGAATTAGAATGTCATCGGCGAACCTCAAAGTTTTTATTTCTTCTCCATGGATTTTAATACGTACTCCAAATTTTTCTTTTTGTTTCCGTTACTGCTTGCTCATTATATACACTGAATAACATCGGGGAGAGGCTACAACCCTGTCTCACATCCTTCCCAACCACTGCTTCCCTTTCATGCCCCTCGACCGTCATAACTGCCATCTGGTTTCTGTACAAATTGTAAATAGCCTTTCGCTCCCTGTATTTGACCCCTGCCACCTTCAGAATTTGAAAGAGAGTATTAAAGTCAACCTTATCGAAAGCTTTCTCTACGTCTACAAATGCTAGAAATGTAGGTTTGCCTATCCTTAATCTATTTTCTAAGATATGTCGTAGGGTCAGTATTGCCTCACGTGTTCCAACGTTTCTACGGAAACAAACTTATCTTCCCCGAGGTCGGCTTCTACCAGTTTTTCTATTCGTTTGTAAAGAATTCGTGTTAGTATTTTGCAGCCGTGACTTATTAAACTGATAGTTCGGTAATTTTCACATGTAATTTCGGATTTGTTAGTGTGAAAATTCAAATTCTTTTGAATTTTCACATTAATAAAGCCGAAATTACAGTGTTCGCCCAAGATACAAAAATACGTCCGATCACATCAAAGGCATGCTTACTACTACTTCACGCTGCCGTAATAACGGTATTCTAAAGTGGTTAGAATTTTTGTTGACAAATGAATTTCTATGAATTTCGATTATTATTTCTGAAATAAATCCAGAAATAAACATAACAAACAGTACTAGAGTGCATAATGAATAATAGAAATTTTAAGTGCGCCAAATAATTCGTAGTTTCAAATGTTTCTAAAAAAATAGTTTTAACTGTAGATTCAAAGCTAATACTTATGTATTGTAACATCGAAAATAGAGTAATTCCTTTTCATAAATTTTAGCTTGAAGTATAACATATTGTGTATAAAATTACATCAAAGTTTTCGGAAAAGTAGCTGAGCTAGTATAGACCAGTCCCAAATTCCAAAAATAAAACTGGTGTCGACAACTACTGTTGGGAAAAAGTAATGCTAGAGGAGGATGTCCAGCCACAGTATGAAAATTCCGCTCGCCCCCCCCCCACCCCCCCAGTTGATGTCATTCCACTATTAGGAACCAGATCATTACTGTGCGAGACACAGACATCTGTCTTCGCAATTGTCAGCTCCTGGTGGGATGATGGTGAATTGTTCGAAAGCTCGAGTTTTTACTCGGGCATGACGTGGTTTCGACATAAAAACAATTTCTTACTTATTCCCGGATGGGTTATCGTTGTCATGAGGTAAGCAGAATGTGACAACGTGAGGCTAGGCGAGGGCAACCTGGCTGAATGTGCGTCTTTTAGACTCGTAATAGCCTTTATTTCGCTAACTCTCTCTCTCTCTCTCTCTCTCTCTCTCTCTCTCTCTCTCTCTCTCTCTCTCTCTCTCTGTGTGTGTGTGTGTGTGTGTGTGTGTGTGTGTGTGTGTGTGTGTGTGTGTGTGTTTTCCTGTAGTCGTCTCAACTCTGCCGCAGCTGCAGTCGGCGGAGATTTCCCTCGGCCATGACTTGTTAATTGCGGGCCCTTTCTGATCCACCAAGGACGCGTTGCTTCCCGTAAAAATAGCAGTGATGTACACCCGGTTACAGTCACGCAGCACTCGGTACGAGGTCCACAGACTTCACAGATTACTCTGTCTCTGTACTCCGCAACTTCTCTCTCGCCCCCCTCCCTCCCCCTCCCTCCTCACCACAGTTCCATTGTAAAGTCGCGAATACTCTCATTTTACCTTTATGCAGTTTTCGCGAGATATACGCAGAAGGGAACAGTATATTGGCCGACTCTTGTGGGAACGTAAACTACCGGTATTTTCACACTTGGCCACACGGCGATGGAGAAAGTCTTTTTTGTAATGTCTGCCATTGGGTTTGAGTCAGTATCTCAGTAGCTCTGTGAACGTGGAACGAAGTAAGTTCCCCTTCTTTGAATCTTCTTGTGTTTACTCTACCAGTCAGACTGACGACGGGTAGCCAAATTTTAGTCTAATAAGGGGTTTGTAAGCTACCTCCGACTTGAGCGGACTAAATTTCCTAGGATTTTTGCAATGAATCTGTCTGGAATCTGTCTTACCAGCGATCAGTTTTACGTGGTAGTTGCACACTAATAAATACTAAGTAATGGTTCTATAACAATGCACTAGTATACGCCCGAAATTACGTTCACTCCTTTTACGTGTTCTGTTTGCTAAAAACTAATGCATTGATACAATTGGTGTGATATTCCGTATGCTCGTATTTCGCTCCTTAGGCGTCACTGTGTCGATCGCCTTCCGTAAGTCAAGGAACACAGTATGAACCTGGTCGCTGACGCTGACTGCCTGGTGGGTCTCGTGGACGAACAGAGCGAGCTGCGTTTCACACAGTCGTTGCTTCCGGAATCAGTTTCGATTGCCGCAGATAAGATTTTTCGGCCTCGCAAGATATCACACGTGATCCTAAACAGTGTTGTCAAATTCTGCAACACACTGACGCCTGCCATATAGGCCTGCAGTTTAGCGAGACTGCCGGTGACTGTGTGCGCTGCAGCTACTTAGATTTCTGTCTTGCGGTGCACGAACAGGGGGAACTATGTAGAAAAATATTATCGAAAAAGGTAGACTGGTGCTACACAGAAATCGTTCTCGTCATAATTGTGAACACCAGAGGTGGCCTGAACCTAGTTACAATCGAAAATTTCTGAGTTGTAAGTTGTGTTATAGAGTGGCCGTGCACAACTGCAGTCTTAACTGTGACGACAGGCGTGCTTCCCCGATGTACAGGCGGGCGCAGTGCAGGTGTCTGGGGAAAGCCTCGTAATAAGCGGTTCGCTCGTATAGAGTGCAGGGAAAACCGCGGCCTTAGGCCGAGACTGGGAACCGTCACGGGAAAACTCTGCTGAGCGAGCGGCGCCGTGCGTCGCAACGCCCAGGCAGGCGCTTGCCGCTTACTGCCGCACGTCACGGCAGGGGCGTCCTGCGTGCACCGCGCCTGAGGCGCCTTCTGACTGCTGCCTACACGGCGGTGTGGTGACTCGTGTGGGCGGCACGTCGCCAGTCCCAGGATAATCCTGACGGTGCTGCTCCTCGTTTGGCCTCACGAAGATCAGTCGCACCGCTCCGGGCCTCCCTACCCGAGGAAAAATTTGAGTTGGTACCTGTAATCCATCCCACATCTTTCCACACGGAAGGCTGCACTGCTGATCATTAGAGTACGGAGGCGGTCTACATATATAATAGTAGTAGTAGTAGTAGTAGTAGTAGTAGTAGTAATAACTAGACCCAAACAGTAATTTTACCTCACGAAACTTGAGGATCAAAAAGTTGTTTTACAACTAACAATACGAGAACAACATGAAAACTTCATGTAATGTAGGATTCATGTGGAGTGGGTTTTGGGATGGAGATCGTGCAGGCGTGGGCTCAGTTTTTTTAAAAATTTATTAAGCATACAATATTCTTTTCAGCAATGAATAAACTATAACAAACAAAACTTAATTTACAGTCCTGTATAATTCTCGAAGGCAGGACTCAACAAGATAACGTAAAACACCTTGTAACACAATGAAACCAAATTCAATTAGACTTCACCCGAGTAGATCGATGCGGGTCAGTAACAATTTACGAAATATAGCAACTGGCCACAGACAGAAAAATGACCGTAAACATTAATTTCTGCAATTGACCTTGGGAGAACAAACTAGAAGACAACTCTGGTTTAGTTAAGGCTACTTACATTAGTACTCACACATTTATAAATTACAGAGCGCAGCAATCGGTCGTCCTTTCTTTGTAGGTTTTATTACGCAAATCCAGATTTCGGCTAGCGCCTATTACGGCAAGAAAGGAAGAATGAATTGTTACTGTTAATAACGATCCCCCTCCTTTACCAACTCTGCATTACTGCAGATGACGTGTCACGAGCACATTTGTTCTGTGCATGCAGTACACGTGAGGCGCCTAGTTGTTTCCACTGCACTGCGTGGAATACGAAGGTTCTGTTATAGTTCATTAACCTGCTGTCTTCAAGTTGATGTCCCCAGCGCAGAAAACAGCACGCAGGTCGTAGGTTCTGTATCTCGAGGCTGAAAGTGACTTTTAGCGAGGTTCTGTTCTGAAATAATGTATCACTTCATTGGGATGCCACTCGCGTATTTTAATATAGCCACACGAGAAGACTACATGATCGTAATACAACACCTTCTGATACAGCAAAGTACATGATCAAACACAATGTTTACGAAAATGTATCTTTACACTATTTGCGGCACGTGTCTGTACCTCATGACTACCGGAGTGAATCTTTTAATACTGAATACTGGCAAACACATCCTACCACAGACAACATGACTGTACATCTCGACTGCCTAATCCAGAGCGACGAACAGCCCAAAACACATCGCATGCCATACCAGAAAAGGCGTGACCCGAACGCTTCCCAAGTGCTTCGTCTGCCATTTCGTCAGTCTTTTGTCTTTTATTTAAATTGTTTTTAATAATTCTAAAATGACTGATGGTAGTCAGCTCTTGAGAGATATTTATATTAAAAAGTGAGGTCATTCCAATGAGTAGTTTAACTAATAATAATAACAACTGTACTTTAACGTTTTGGCGCCCTTGCTTCGAACACAGCAGCCAATCACAGAGCAGTAGCATTATGCAGACGGTCTTTCTCACGGGAATGGTACGGAATCTAACATCTGTCACGGGTACCTCACACGACATTTAGTCATCTATATACTTCTTCCATCTCCACTGCTCTGGGAACAGCTTCTCGGAGCCTAATATGACGGCTGACTAAGCCAGAAACATTACACTACCCATTATCAATGCACTATTTTCTAATCTTGATGCATGTTCCCTGCTGTGTAGTAGTCAAAAAACTGTGACTGAGGCCCAAACAACAGGGAACTAACATGCATCGAGATTAGAAAATAGTGCGTTGATAATGGCTAGGCACTAGCCGAAATCTGAATTTGCATAATAAAACCTACAAAAAAAGGATGACTGCTTGCTGCATTCTATAATTTATAAATCACATACGAGTAGCTGAGTGCACCTACTTTCCTAATAGAAGGTAACCTGACTCATAAATTTATATCTTTGACCACTCCCGTCACCAACTAGTCACTAAAACAGATCTGGTACCAACTATTAAATGACCCACTACGGCAACTTCGCAATACAATTTTATGTACAACATGACATTCAAACCACATCACTCCTACAGAGTAAAACAAGATAATTTTAGACATGATGGCACCAAGAAAATCAGTGATGAGCACAGCATAATAGCACCTTTTGTACAATGGGACATAATCACGGTGACGGCGTATAAATACCAAATTGAATGTGCCTCTCATTTGTAGAGAAAATATCATCCCACCGAGCCTGCCACCACACCACCACAGTAACACGCTGCACTGGGCCCGCGGATCCTCCGTGTGCAACATTATTGATCACCGGATACCCCCCATGCAGAGCCTGTACTCTCCACTGCCGTCTATGCTGCATCACCCTAGCGGCCAAACTACTGCATTAGCTGAGTAAAGCGCCCAGTTACTGCTCCTCTTGTAATCTGGAAGCCCCTGTCCGCACCTCCACTGGAATCGCCCTGGAGAAGACAGTAACTGCCCCCCATTAGGTGGTTAGTGTCCACACAACGGCCGGTCCCCATGCTGACAGTTACCGAGATCCTGTAGATAGCTCGGAGAACGCTTCCCCTTCTTGGCCTTCCACCAGCGCCTACCCTCTCGATTCTAGCGGCGCTCGAATCAATCACGTGCACGGACTCACAGCGCTAAAAGCCGCCCAGCGTACACTGGCTGCGGGCGAGACACGCCACACTTTAGTGTAGTAATCCGTTTTACACAAATATTGTATCCTTGTACTATTCGCTGTTATCATTTCGCATGAAACACTCCGTTTGCTTCATGAGTAATAAGTACGTAAAACACACGCACACGCACACGCGCGCGCGCAGGAAGTGTACAAACAAGGTACAATATGGAGAAAAGTGAAATAAAAAAAAGAATACAAATATCCCACTCATGTTACGGCTTTTCAGCCAATACAGTGCTGAGGTCGTCGATTTCCTGCAGTGACACTTCAGAACGAGTATCTGGGCATTCGAAATCTATGTGGAAGGTTTCCACGTGAAGGATTTTCGACCATTCTCCACCGAAACAATTACTGCAAATTCCTAGTCCATTTACGGATTCTGTTGAGGTTGCGCCATACCATTCTGCTCTGGCGGCTTTGTGTCAGGTCTTCTATGAGGGTACAGTTTCTGACTTCTTGGCTCCACCGTGATCGCCAGTACTCGTCTATAGTAAAGCTCTAAAGTTTGGCTGCTGTTCTCATTGGCGGCGGGGGTTCTCGATTTCAGTCTCGATTCCATAGGTTCGTTGATAAACTTGGCACAATTGGCGTGAATGGGCAGTGCTGGCTTATTAGAACATGAAGCTGAGGCATTTGAGCAGTAAAACATCTGGCCTGTGGCGGTGCTTTGTTGCTCAGAGCGGGTAGCCAGTGAGTGGTATTTGTCCTCGCCATTCTCGTGACTTGGACGTCAACGAGACCATTGATCGATACAAGATCACAGTAGTAGTCTGAAGCAGCGTAAACCGTAGAAATGCTGCTGGTTCTCAAATTGTTGGCATTAGCTCCCCAAGACGCATTTGCTAATTTTTGTTACGTGTTTACATCATAAGGGAAACTCCCCATCACCCCCCCCCCCCCCCCCCCTCAGATTTAGTGGTAAGATGGCCCAGTGGACAGCCCGCCAAAAGCTTGAACACGGATCAAGCATGAAAACAGGAAGGAGGTGTACTGAATTGTGAAAGAAAAACAAAATAGAAACAGTGAACGGCCTAACCTCGACGAGAACAACACAGAGCAACGTCAAAGAGCGAAGGCTGTGCGGTTAAGTGGTCGCGTTGTTCGACTGCAAAGAGGAGTAGCCATATTCAAAACACCCTCGAGCTACTTTTTTACATTTTTCACAACATTATGAACTGTCCGTCCTGTCACTGAAATGTCTGTTCTCTTTCTGTAGTCTTGGTAACTGTCTTACTGCACATTGGTGAAATGAGGAGTCTTGTGCTAAGAATATACTACCATCGCAAGCAAATTTAATGAATAGTGAGAGCAGCCGAGATAGTACAGACGTCTCACAGAAATGAAAATAACAGATAAACGGGAGTCAACTATGTTACAACAAAGGAATTCAGAAGTCGAAACTTCCTAAACGGAACGCAACTTCAAAAATTTTAAAAACGTATGTTTTGACAGAACACAGAGGAACAGTGTGATCGAGAAACTGTTGCGTTCATATGTTGCACATTATGTGAGAAATTATCTTTCCTTGGAAGTGATTCATACGAACACCTATATTGGCAAGGAGGCATATCTTACTCCCTCACCAGACGTGCAAGTTAGGTGCGTCGGTAAGAGATTCCTGTCACGTGACACACGTACGGTCACTAATGCCGTGCATGACACAGCAGATGTGTTTTCCTGTGGAGTATTCTGTTGTCAAACGTTTCCCGTTTCCATTCGAAAGCCACTTTCCTTGTGCAAAATCAACTCCGGTTATCCCCCCTGCGGGTCCGGGGATTAGAATAGGCCCGAGGTATTCCTGCCTGTCGTAAGAGGCGACTAAAAGGAGACCATCCCCCTCACGGGGGTAGTTAGCGCCTGCGTCCGGAGACGGACGGTTTCCCGACCTATAATCGTGGTCTTTTTGGTTTTTCACTTCTCGTTTCTTCATTCCTTTTGTTGGTTCCTTTCTTTGCTCTTCTCCACTTCACTGTCTTCCTTACTCTTTCCCTTGACTTCTCCTTGCCTTCTCATTGCCTTTTTCTCCTTGCCTTCTCATTGCCTTTTTCTCCTTGCCTTCTCATTGCCTTTTTCTCCTTGCCTTCTCATTGCCTTCTTCTCCTTGCCTTCTCCTTGCCTCCTTCTCCTTGCTTTCTCATTGCCTTCTTCTCCTTGCCTTCTCTGGTCTCCGCCTCGGCGTTTGAGACAGTCTGTCCTCTTTCTCCCTCTCTCTTCTTTTTCCTCTTCTTCCTTCCTCCCTGTGCGTGTCTGAAGGCCGACCCACGCGTTCGCACGCGTAGCCGGTGACGGGGTAACGCGTAAGTCCCCGCCCTGGGTAGACATGTAAGGCACGCGCGTACCCCCTGGTAAAGGCCAGGCCCGGGGAGGGGTGATTGCCTGAGCTGATACCTTCTGACCATGCCGATTGGTCCCTCCGTCTGTTTCTCGGGAGGTGTGACCTGAGGTGTAAACATTCACCTAAGGCGGGAGTGCCCTCTGAGAGGGTCCCCACAAGGAAGGAGCGCGCCATCGGAGACGCTGGCAATCATGGGGGATTCCTCCGCAATGGATTCTACTCCATCGCTTTCGACTTCGACCCACAAACGGAAACGTGACCAGCCAACAGTGACAAAAATACTACCGCCTGCCCCACAGTTCCTCGTCGTTTCTCGATCTGAGGAAGGAAAGGATTTTTCCTCTGTCAACCCTTTCGTTATCCAGAAGGGCGTCGATGCCATAGCTGGATCTGTCAAATCTTGTACCAGATTGCGTAACGGTACCCTATTACTCGAAACTGAGAGCGCCTTTCAGGCACAAAAACTGCTTCGGGCCACACTCCTTTACACATTCCCTGTCCGGGTGGAGGCTCACCGAACTTTGAATTCGTCTCGTGGTGTGGTCTATACTAGATCCCTCGACGGCTTGACTGACGAGGAGATTCAATCTTTCCTCGCTGAGCAGGGCGTGACGGCTGTCCATAGGGTCATGAAAAAGGTCAACAATGACCTTGTACCGACCCGGACACTTTTCTTAACCTTCGATAGTGTTAAGCTGCCATCGCGCATCAAGGCGGGCTACGAGGTCATTTCAGTTCGCCCCTATGTCCCGACACCTACGCGCTGCTACCAGTGTCAGCGTTTCAATCACACTCGACAGTCTTGTTCCAATGCGGCTAAATGTGTCACTTGTGGCAGGGATGCCCATGAGGGTGACTGTCCACCTCCGTCTCCTCGTTGTGTGAACTGTCAGGGTGACCATGCCGCATCCTCCCGCGACTGTCCTGTCTATAAGGAAGAACGCTGTATCCAGGAAATTCGAGTCAAAGAGAAAGTGTCCACCTCGGCTGCTCGCAAGCTATTGGCTAGTAGGAAGCCCACGCTGCTCCCAGCGGGGAAATACAGCACTGTCCTCGCCTCTCCTCGGACTACCCGGGAGGTAGCAACCCAGACATGCGATCTGACCTTCAGCACCACGGTCGTCCGTTCGGCCAGTGCTAAGATCGCGCGGTCGACGTCTCCTCTTCCTCCCATCACCCCACAGACACCAGCCACTTCCTCAGCTTCTGCTCAGTCGAAGACCCCGAAGTCAGATGCACGGGCCTTCAAGAAGGAACCATCCCGTGCAGACTTCCTCCGTTCCTCGACCTCCCAGCCTTCGACCGGTACTTCCACCAAACGTCCTTCTAAAAAGGCGCATAGGAAGCACAGTTCTCCTTCTCCGCCGCGGCGCCTTTCTTCTCCTGCGCCACCCAGCGGTTGCCGCCCCAGGCCGTCATCCGTTTCGCCTGGCCGCACCGCTGGTCGCCGAACATCTGGCCGTTCACCGGCGGAGGAAGCTCCCCCTCCCGGCAATCCTCCTGAGATGGCCGATGACCCTATAGACCCCATGGACGATGACTGTCTGCCTCCTGCTAGCGGCGGCAGTGCTCGCTCGAAGCCAGGCCCTAAGCGGCCTTCGAGGTGACCCCTTCTCTCATCTTCCTTTTCTTACGATGGCACTTATTAACTGGAATATTCGCAGCATTCGCTCCAACCGAGAGGACTTGAAGTTGCTGCTCCGCTCGCATCGTCCGCTCGTCGTAGCCCTCCAGGAAACGAAGCTACGCCCATGCGATCAAATTGCCTTGGCACACTACACCTCTGTGCGTTTTGACCTACCCCCTGTGGTAGGTATCCCAGCTCATGGAGGGGTTATGTTGCTGGTCCGGGATGATATTTACTACGATCCCATCACGTTGCACACCGGCCTGCAGGCAGTAGCCATCCGCATTACTCTCCCAACTTTCACGTTTTCCTTTTGTACCGTTTACGCTCCATCGTCATCTGCCGTTACCAGGGCAGACATGACGCAACTTATTACTCAGCTACCTGCACCATTTTTGTTAACTGGAGACTTCAATGCCCACCATCCTCTTTGGGGCTCTCCAGCATCCTGCCCGAGGGGCTCCTTGTTAGCAGACCTTTTCAACCAGCTCAATCTTGTCTGCCTCAATACTGGCGCCCCTACTTTTCTTTCGGACACATCTCATACCTATTCCCATTTAGACCTCTCTATATGTACTCCCCAACTTGCACGCCGGTTTGAGTGGTATGCACTTGCTGATGCATATTCGAGCGACCACTTCCCGTGTGTTATCCATCTCCTGCAGCATACTCCCTCTCCGTGCTCCTCTCGTTGGACCATCTCCAAGGCAGACTGGGGGCTCTTCTCTTCCAGGGCGACCTTTCAGGATCAAACCTTCACAAGCTGCGATCGTCAGGTCGCACACCTCACGGAAGTCATTCTCGCTGCTGCTGAATATTCCATCCCTCACCCTACTTCTTCTCCACGTCGCGTACCGGTCCCCTGGTGGACCGCAGCATGTAGGGACGCTTTACGTGCTCGTCGACGTGCTTTACGCACCTTTAAACGCCACCCTACAGTGGCGAATTGCATTAATTATAAACGATTACGTGCTCAGTGTCGTCGTATTATTAAAGAAAGCAAGAAAGCCAGCTGGGCTGCTTTCACCAGCACCTTCAACAGTTCTACTCCTTCTTCTGTTGTCTGGGGTAGCCTGCGCCGGCTATCTGGCACTAAGGTCCACTCCCCAGTTTCTGGCTTGAAGGTCGCGAATGAAGTCCTTGTGGCCCCTGAGGCTGTCTCCAATGCCTTCGGCCGCTTTTTCGCCGAGGTTTCGAGCTCCGCTCATTACCACCCTGCCTTCCTCCCCCGCAAACAGGCAGAGGAGGCGAGGCCACCTAACTTCCGCTCCTCGAATCGTGAAGGTTATAATGCCCCATTCACCATGCGGGAACTGGAAAACGCACTTGGCCGATCACGGTCCTCCGCTCCAGGGCCTGATTCTATTCATATCCAGATGCTGAAGAACCTTTCTCCTGCGGGTAAAGGTTTTCTTCTTCGTACTTACAATCTCATCTGGATTGAGGGACATGTTCCCGCATGCTGGCGCGAGTCTATTGTTGTCCCGATTCCTAAGCCGGGGAAGGACAAGCGCTTGCCTTCCAGTTATCGACCTATCTCGCTTACCAGCTGTGTCTGTAAAGTGATGGAGCGAATGGTTAACTCTCGATTGGTTTGGCTGCTCGAGTCCCGACGCCTACTTACCAATGTACAATGTGGATTTCGAAGGCGCCGCTCTGCTGTCGACCATCTGGTTACCTTGTCGACCTTCATCATGAATAACTTCTTGCGGAAGCGCCCGACCGCGGCTGTGTTCTTTGATTTGGAGAAGGCTTACGACACCTGTTGGAGGGCGGGCATTCTCCGCACCATGCATACGTGGGGCTTTCGCGGTCGCCTCCCTCTTTTTATTCGTTCCTTTTTAATGGATAGACAGTTTCGGGTGCGTGTGGGTTCTGTCCTGTCCGACACGTTTCGCCAGGAGAATGGGGTGCCACAGGGCTCAGTTTTGAGCGTCGCTCTCTTCGCCATCGCGATCAATCCAATAATGGATTGCCTCCCAGCTGATGTATCAGGCTCCCTTTTCGTGGACGATTTTACCATCTATTGCAGCGCGCAGTGTCCACGTGTCCTGGAGCGCTGTCTTCAGCGTTCTCTTGACCGTCTTTACTCTTGGAGTGTCGCCAATGGCTTCCGTTTTTCTGCCGAGAAGACGGTCTGTATTAACTTCTGGCGCTACAAAGAGTTTCTCCCACCGTCCTTACGACTCGGTCCCGTTGCTCTCCCACTCGTGGAGACAATCAAATTTTTAGGCCTTACCTTTGACAGGAAACTTAGCTGGTCTCCACATGTGTCATATTTGGCCGCCCGTTGTACCCGTTCTTTAAATGTCCTCCGTGTTCTCAGTGGTATGTCGTGGGGAGCGGATCGAACCGTCCTACTTCGTCTATATCGGTCGATCGTCCGCTCCAAGCTGGATTATGGGAGCTTCGTATACTCCTCTGCACGGCCATCCATCTTACGCCGCCTCAACTCCATACAACATCGGGGTTTACGACTTGCGATCGGAGCATTTTATACCAGTCCCGTAGAGAGTCTTCATGCTGACGCTGGCGAATTGCCACTCACCTACCGGCGCGATATACTGCTTTGTCGGTATGCCTGTCGGCTACTGTCAATGCCCGACCATCCTTCTTATCGTTCCTTTTTTGACGACTCTCTTGACTTTCAATACGGGTTGTATGTCTCTGCCTTGCTACCCCCTGGAGTTCGCTTTCGTCGCCTCCTTCAACACCTTCATTTTTCACTCCCTGCAACCTTTCGAGTGGGCGAGAGCCGCACGCCACCTTGGCTCCAGGCTCAGGTCCGCGTTCACCTCGACCTCAGCTCGCTCCCAAAAGAGGTCACCCCCGGTTCGGTCTACCACTCCCGTTTTTTGGAACTTCGTTCGAAGTTCAACAACATGACTTTCATTTATACAGATGGCTCTAAGACCAATGACGGGGTCGGGTGTTCCTTTATTGTCGGGGCACAAAGTTTCCAATACCGGCTCCATGGCCATTGTTCGGTCTTCACAGCTGAGCTCTTTGCCCTCTACCAGGCTGTTCTGTACATCTGCCGCCACCGACATTCTGCTTATGTCATCTGCTCAGATTCCCTGAGCGCCATCCAGAGCCTCAGTGATCCGTACCCGGTTCACCCTTTCGTACACCGGATCCAACGCTCTCTTCAGCAGCTGGTGGACGTCGGTACGCCGGTTAGCTTTATGTGGGTTCCTGGCCATGTCGGTATCCCTGGGAACGAAGCTGCAGATGCCGCGGCCAAGGCTGCGGTCCTCCAGCCTCGGACAGCTTCTTGTTGTGTCCCTTCGTCCGATTTTAGCAGGGTCATTTGTCGGCGCGTTGTGTCGCTGTGGCATGCCGATTGGGCTGCACTTACCGACAACAAGCTTCGGGCCTTAAAACCTCTTCCCGTGGCTTGGACGTCCTCCTCACGCCCTTCTCGGCGGGAGGAGGTCGTTTTAGCAAGGTTAAGAATTGGACACTGCCGGTTCAGCCATCGCCATCTGCTGACGGCTGCGCCGGCGCCGTTCTGCCCATGTGGGCACTTGCTGACGGTTAGTCACATTTTAATGTCCTGTCCCGATCTTAAAACACTGCGCCTGGATCTTAACCTGCCTACTACTTTAGATGCCATTTTAGCGGATGACCCACGAGCAGCTGCTCGTGTTCTTTGTTTTATCAATTTGACAAACCTCGCTAAGGACATTTGATGATGTTTTTTAATCCTATGCCTGTCAGTCTGTCTTTTATTGTGTTTTCCCTTTTAGTTGTTGTTGTCAACTTGTGCCTCGCGGTGCATTCTTAGAGTAGTCAGGGCGCTAATGACCATTGAAGTTGTGCGCCCGAAAACCACAAAAAAAAAAAAAAAAAAAACTCCGGTTATAGGCCCCTTCCTTAAACGTCGCTGTTGCAGAAGAAAGTTACAACATGAAACAGACATAAATCTGGATACAGCGAATAGGCACGTCAATAACCGGACCGACAGTTCATAATTTTGTGGGAAAAAAAATTGTAGCGACGGGGGAGTTTCGAACACGCCTCGCTCGCTTAACATTCCAACACCATGACGCCATGACTCTTTGACTGTGCTCGATGTTGTTTTACTTCCTGAGATTTGACAGTTCACTGTTTCCTTTTTTTTTCTGTGCTCAGTTTTTGATGCGCTGTCCACTGGGACCTCTTACCACAAAATCTGAGGAGGGAGTTCTCCTCTTCAGATGAGACCTTTTTCCAGGGGTTGTTTGTAGAAAAAAGTTCAGTCGAGCGTTTCTCCTTGATATTTGGGGTACAGACTGTCTCTTAACAGCGTACCTTCGGAATATAGTTGACCGTTGGCCTGTCTGTGATTTAGATGGAAGGCTGAGAGTTCTGTTTCGTTCGGATTTTGCTTAAGTCCCCTTATCTACTATATGGTGGTATAGTCTGTCTGAACTGAGTTTGCGCATTGTGCAGCTATGGCTACATCATCTGCATAAATGAACTTCGGAACGCTGTGGTTGGGTCATTGACGTGTAGATATTTAGCAAAAGTGGGGCCAGAACGGAGCCCGGAGAAAAGCCGTTCAGCAGGCTTTGGAACTGTTCCTACCGTTTAACGTTACTAGCAAAGTTCTGTCGCTTAATACTTTAAGCTGGAGAAAAGCTTTGCAGAGGACTAGGTTGTAGTTTTGCCAACAGGCACTCCTTCCAGATCGTGTCGCAGGCACAGATCAGGTCAATGAAAGCTGCCGCCGTCGTGAGCTACGTAAAGCCCTTTTCGATGCGAGCTGTCAGGGATAGCACGTGGTGGCGGCAATTGTTCCTTGGCATAAAGCCGGTTATTCGATGGGTATGCAATTTTCAACGATAGGATAGAGTCTCGTGTAGATAATTCTTTCCGATACGTTGTAGCATACACTCAGGAGAGCGATTTTCTGTAGCTTTCTGGAAGTGCAACATCCTTACCTGGTTTGACAATAGCTATAATTTTGATTTTTTTTTAATGTAAGTTTTTGATCGCTGGATACTGAAGATTCTTCATGCAAGAAAAGAAGCGAAACGCATATGACGCAAAACAGACAGCCTTTCGCATAGATGTCTTAGACGGGTTACATCTCCAAGAACAACAACAAATCTGGTTTCTGACACAATATCAACAGAAATTTCGTCAATGACTGTCGGTGACTCTTACCAGTATAGGTAAGGAACGTTGTCGGTCCCAGCGTTTTATTTTTCTGTTTTCGACCAACCCGTTCAGATTTACAACTCCATTTTCAAGGACCCCTCTTCTAGCAGCGGCGTATCGTAGGCCACTGGAGGACTGGAGCCTTCCCAGTGATTGGAAAGGATACACGGGTCGTTCCAGTTTTCTAGAAGTGTCGTCCAGCATACGCACAAAACCATAGGCCCATATCGCTGGCGTCAAAACATTGAAACACGTTGCTGTTCGCGTACCATAAAATTTCTGGAGATGGAAGTTCTCTTGTAGGAATAAACAAGGATTCCGAAAACAACGATCGTGTGAAATCCAGCCCGCTGTGTTCGTCCACGAGACCCGGAAGGCAGTAGATGCCGGTGCTCACGCAAGTGGCGTGTGCTCGCCTCGACTTCTGGAAGGCGTTCGGTACAGGTCCGACGTACGAAACATCAGAGCTGTGAAAGGTGCCCAACTAAAAGAACACAACACATCATTCTCAACGAAGAGAAATCGTGAGACGTAAAAGTAACGTCGGACATGCCCCAAAGGGTGTTAAAGGGCCACTACTTCTCACTGTACGATCTGGCGGATGAACTGGAAAGCTCCGCACGGGTCTTGGCGGATGTGCCGCTGGGTACTGAGAAGTCGCAACGGCGGCCCTCCAGGTCCAGGCGGTTTGTCTGGAAAGCACACCGCAGACTTGATTCACTAATGGCAGCTTTTTCTCAGTCTCTAACGTGCACCGTTGTCGACGATTCGCTAAAGCCTAATGTTCTTTTTTCCGTCCACTGCAGCAAACAGCTCCCAGACTCGAGTCGACACTGGACAGTAAATACATTCTAGAAACTGCATTTCTCGTCAGCCGAAGAAGGCAGAAAACGGGGCACACTAGGAACTTCATACATAGCGTGAACAGCTGAAGAAGCACCGGGAAAATTACCGCGGCGTAGCCTCACAGCTTTTTCTGCATGCGTTTGTGAAATAAGATTTTCTCTGTTCATACCCTCTAGATCGCCCAGCCACAATATTCGCTGAATGTTGTCTACTCGCATTCTTAGACATTCAGGAGTGACTGAATGGTGATTAAGATGTAAATCGCTTTCTATTTGTTCCAGTATTTGTACATCGAAAGCAGCTGTATGTCGAACGTCAGACCCTGAGCTCCGGGGTTCAGCAGCCTAGGATTTTCATCTGTCGCGTGTCACTTCTTTCACAGTGAATGATGCCGTAATCTCTGTGTTAAAGTTCGTCAGCCTTAGTATCGAGAAACACAGTAAACCCTTCTTATACACCAAGGGAAAATCGAAACTACTCTCCCTGGTCAACAAAAAAAATCTGTAATAGTACAAGAGGGAGTGCAATTCTCGATCCTTTCTGTGAATTTCTTAAGTTGCTGACCGGTTAGTTTAACCCCTGTGCACAACTAAAATACCGTCACATTGAGAGCATAGTTTACGAATACGATAGGTACTCCTACATTTATTACCAGCACATTATTAGCTTAGCGGCCGCTGCTTCGATCGCGTACACTGTATGGCCCGCAGAGATTCTTTTTTTTATTGAATAGAATTTTTATGTTGTTCATAAACTGCGACACCTAAGTTTTCCACGCTAATTAACATATAAGCATGCTCTTTTCCGAATGTATTTCTGACTAAAAAGCGATTCTCGTAATTGAAGTCTAAATCGTTTGTTAATCATGCTTTTTGCGTTCTTGTGGAGATATTTACATGGCAACTTTCATCCTCTAACAAATATTTCTTTATATCTAACCGAGAAGTGAAATATCAGTTTTCATAAATTTAGCTTTAATTTTTTTTAATGTAATGAAATATTTTCTTAAGTTTTCATCCCCTATGCACTGACTCCCTCTGGGGTTAAATTTCCAGAAACACTGAAACACGTATTTTTTTAAATTTCTAACCGAGAAGTCAAGTACCAACTATCATAGATGTAGTCTTTAAAATCCTTTACTAGTTTTTTAGTACCTATTTTCAAAAAAACTTTCACTCAGTATTTTACCTCCACAGTGGTTGAATTTCCAAAATTGCTGAAACACGTAATTTTTTCTGACTGAGAAACCGAAAACCAGTTTTCGTAGTTCTAGCTTAAAAATTCCCTTACTAGCGAATACTTCCAAAAAGCTTTTGATCCCATATTTCACCTCTATAGGAGTGGAATTTCGGACTATCCCATCTTAAATGATGCTAACAGTATAAGATACACACCCTCTCCAAGTTTCTATCCTTAGCGATCTGGATTGGGATGAGGAGTCAGTCTGGACACAGCCTTTTACACACACAGATTTGTGGGTGGCCTGACCAATGAAACGTTGTGGGACACTAAAGAGTCTTGTAGTCAAGACTGCGAGTAACGGAGATTTAATTGTTCTCAGTGATAGACCTAATTTACATAAAATAAAGCAAGGTTCTCCAAAAACATCAAACTAGAAATTGACGCTACCACTGTGGGGAGATACCAAATAATATGGGAGACTGCGGAAAAAACACAAGCTCTCCTTCTCTGGGGAGCTCACGAATTCAGTCAACGAGACAAAATGAGGACACAAAATGTAACCAATTAAGTAAGAGAAGCTGCGTGACAAAGTAAGTAGCGAGCTGCTCAGAATAGATGGCGCTACGGTAATTGAGACACGGTTCCCCAAAAATCAGACTGTGGCTGGAAGGCGAACCATCAAGAGTCTTTGTTCAAACACTCAACTACCCACTTTAAAAAACACGCTCGGCGGAAGGGACTGCTCGATGTTTTTGCAAATGTGACGAATGAGAGTAGCACTTATTTTTCGAAAGAACAGGTAATGCAGCGGGAACTTTACACTCTTGGCGTAGAAAACGCACATTAACAAATATTTGTACTTCCCTGGAGCAACGTCTCCTCGACTGCAAGCGGCAAGCGCGGTGGTGGGGTGCAACTCATTTGACTGGAATGAAAGCAAACGCCTTTCCCACGTTGGGGGGCCACGTGTGGGGCCATACCGTCCCGTCCTTTCAGTGTATAAGGAGCAATCACATGAAAAAGAGACAGACGGAAAAAATGTAAGTAAACTGTTTAGTGTTCCAAAGTATTCTCCACAACTGTTAATACATTTATCCCACTGTGAGACAAGACAGTCAATGCCCTCATAGAAAAATGTATGCGGTTACCTAAGGAATCCGTGATTGTACACAGGCGTCCGAAGAACATCGACGGCGACAAACATCCTCCAGGGTTCAAAAAATATGGAAATCGCATGGGGAGTGATCGAAATTGCAAGGAGGCTGTGTAAGGGCTTCATCAAAGTGGGCAGGCCCGAAAGTTGCCAACGTTGTTTAGACTGTGCTGCTTTGTAATTAGCCATTAATTTATATTATTATGTGAAAACAGTGACAAATTCTAGATTATATATCGTCTAATATAAATTCTTTTAGGGACCTGATGATGTTCGTGAACCGGAAATTTTTCCAAATAAAGAAATTTTATCAGCAGCTCTTGGCGTTTAATCGTCACTTCTTGACATCATTATGCTAAACAGTTATATATCTTAAACATGTTCATACTGTGTCAAAACATGCGTTGACTAGTGTCTTCATTCTGGTAGGAAACTGTTGTCGACGAAGTCCTAAACACTGCGGAAACTGGCTGTCGCTTGGCATCGCAGTAGGCAGTAGAAAACAAATGTGCTCGATGTACTCCTCCGCGCCACGATCACGTTGGGGCTATTCAAATCAGTTGTGCCCGATATACTGTCGGTGCCGTCGGAAGCGTCCGTGGTTAAAAGCGGCGTCTTAACACGATGACCGTAAATTTTCTGTTGTACATAACAAGAGATGCAACAGTCCTGAGTTGCTTGGTAGTACCGCTTAATGTCTTGCCCTTTGATGGTAAGGCGCCACTTGCCGCCTCACGCCATGCAGAAGGTCCATATAAGAAACATGTTGATACATCTTTGCTCCCTGGTAGATAGCATTAGCGAGAGCAAAGGAGAATACTGGGGAAGTACAAGGAGATTGCTTACAAATCACTAGTGCAACCGGCTTTAGAATATTGCTTAAGTGTGTCGGATCCGAACCAAATAGGACTAACGGAGGATACTGAATGTATACTGAGAAGGCAGCACGAATGATCACAGGTCCCTTTAATCCATGGGCATGACTCACAGAAATATGTGAACTACCCCGAGAAAGTCGACTAACAAAGTTTCAAGTAGGGGCTTTAAATGACGACTCTAGGAATCGCCCTACGTATTGCTCACATAGGGATCGTGAGGAGAGGATTAGAATAATTACTGCACAGAGAGAGGCGTTCAAATAATGATTCTTCCCGCGATTCGTACGTGAATGGAACTGGAAGAAACCCTGGGAGATATGCTCTGCGTGTGCGTCGTGGTGCTTTGCACAGTATAGAAGTAGATGTAAAATCTCACTGTGCTTGATACCATGGTGCCCCTTCACCCACACCATGTTATTTTCCTTGCAGCCGTGGTGTTCTGCAAAACGGTCTATATTCTCGTAAACAAAGTTATTGTTGGTATTCTTGACAACATGACTGAGTGTACCAGCAGTGCTGATACTATGTCAAAATAATGACTGTATCTGTAAATACATCATCATATTGAAGACCCTCTGGTATTGCAGTGAGCTTCGATTTAAGTGCGGAGACTTCCTTAGAGAATTGTAATTGGCCCTGTTCGTCACAATATGCACTTCCAACACGATACAGATGGTGCGCATGTCCCAATGCATCTACAAAAGGCTTAAACAGTTGCGGGCTCGAAATAAGTTTCGTGAACGGTGTATACGTGCGAATGTCAAAATCGGTCCTGGAACTGTGGTGGTGCAAAACTGCCGCAATGCAGTGACGTTTTGGTGAAATATGAGAGATATATGCTAATGATGGATGTTTATTTTTAAATTGGCATCTACTAGTGAAGTACTGTTCGGCCAAGAACCGAATCCTCGAAAACAAAGTATCTTACCCAACCTGGGACCAGCGCACTATCTTCTGAGTTAGTGAAGGTTCTTTAGCTTCGACGAGAACATTCGTAAGAATTTGACCGCAGAGCAATCAAGAAGCACATGGTCGCTTTACACGGACATCTGCAAAGAGTTTGTTTAGCGAAGCCATCGAATGTACTGCTTAGAGAACAATTTTAATTCCTGGTTTCCGATATGTGGTGTTTTCGCCATATCCATGAGAAGTGAGTGAAATCTGGCAGGGTTGGAATCGTCCGGTTTAATATTTGAAACGCATCGTAGGTAACGATATATATCGCACATAAGGGGCAACAGGTAACTTCTTGCAATGAAACATCTAGCTAGTCCCATTTTGATATCCTTCCATCCATGTCTTGATTCTCAGTATATCAGACAAGAAGTTCTAGTGGGCGATCAGGCTGTGTGTCGAAGAATGAGGAAAACTGATACGCCGCTTAACCGATGGCGCGGATTCCTTTTCGCCTTTTGCCCTACTCTGACGACCAGTAGGGACGGCGCGAGTGTTAATATGGCACATTAGCTTGTAATCGCCCTCAAAGTGGGTCAATGGAGTGAGCCACCGGGGGGTGAGCCTCCGGGAGTCGAACGCGGACCTCCGGCAAGTGGTCGCGCGGTGCGCCGCGCCACGCCGGCGGTATTGAGCGAGGCGAGCGCCCTGGCGGCCAGATGCGGAACTAGGCCGCGTCTGTCTGCTGCTGCGGCGGCGGCACGCGGCCGGCTGCCGGCAGTGCAGCGTGGGACAGCCACGCGTGTGGACGAGGGGAGGTGGGGTGTGTGTACCACTGCGTGCTGTCGGGCCTGCGACAACGGCAACACTACCTGCCGTGCGCGGGAAACACTGCCTCGGGGAACGTAGGCCGCCTCGCATCGACAGCGGCGTGCTGACGTGTCACGGTGTTCACTACTTTTTGGCTGTCGGCGAACTTACACCCCTCCCGTATACTAGTTGCCGGTGCATTGACAAGAATTTCGTTACCTCAGGAGCTCAGTTCTCAGAGGGAGGAACAATAAACATGTTGGCAAACTGACGATAAAGGGAGTTACTGAACAGTGCAGCTTGTTACTGACTGAAGCATATACGGAATTGACTTCGTAGGAGGCTACAGTTTTTTTTTTTTTTTTTTTTTTTTTTTTAGTATTGATAGGCTTCCACGATAACCGTCCACGTGGCTGTACAGTGTACTTGAAGAACTGTCACCTTGTTAGGTCATACACTTGGATAGTATCATCGACTTATTCGCAGCTGGGTCCTGTAGACATCAGTACCAAAATATTGTAAAGTCTGAACGGAAAGTAGAGTCCGCTGTCTTCGGCAGTGAAGTAGCCTGGACTATTTCCGCGTCTCTCCAGAGGCAGCTGGACCACTCTTGGCTCTGTTTCAAGCGCTCCAGTTTCTATTTCCTCCTGCGAGGAGACACTGGCGTCTCCTTTTCTTTGCTTTTGTTTCAGTACTGCCCCCCACTTGCCAGACGCCGTTTCCGTCCACTCGGCCACACCCTGCTGGTGGCGTTGGCAGTTAGTTATCACGAATACGTTTTGCCCCACTTAATGTTACGTATAACAAACTAGAACTGTGTTTTCTTCCCCTACTAGCTACTAGTAGCATTCTTGCAGAAATTTTCTGAGACCATTTTTCCTTCTTTCGTAAGGCACCGGTGCTGTTAATCCCGAGCGTGTTCGGTGCTACGTGTTTGCCAGTGTGCCAGCGGACGACCTTCTGCGGTGATAAACGTCTGCTTAGCGCCGCGGTCCTAACAGGTGTTCCCCGTTTGCCGTCGCCGCCCGCGCCCCTTCTGGTCCGCCGCCTACTTCCCCCTGACTCTCCGAGTGAGCAGAGAGAACGCACTGCCCGTCTCGTAGAACACGGCAGCCGCCGACCGGCACACTCGCGGTGTGCAGTGCGAACTTTCGAAATCGGCAGCGAGTGGCGGTCGGCGCTACGCGCAGTGTGTGCAACCGTCGGACAGGCGCGTTCTGGTCGGGGTCAAGGCTGAGCTGAACAAAGTGGCCGCACCAGGAGGCGCGCTGGACCAGCCTTCCGGAGCGGCGATGAAACGGCCACTCCGAAACACGCAGTCTGCCGAAGAATTCTGCCCTCCCGAATATCCTGTCATACTTTAGCACCGGCGCTGACGGGATAATTCGACAACTCTTAAAGAGCTTATCGCTTCTTTATATTTTCTGACGAAAATACAGCATCATTTTAAAGATAGCGGTAGCTCCTAAACGCTTCAGGGTGCCTCCCTCTGTATTCGCCTGACAAATAACAAAAAAGAAAATCACGAACTGACAGTCCTCCTGCAACGGTGTACTGCGACAACTGACCAGCAAGCACCTAGCAATAAGCTGGAAGCTCGTCCTTAACGAACCGCCCCAGTGTTTTGCCGGGTGTGTTAAGTGTGAAAGACTATCGAGTGACTTGTCGGAGACAGCGTGCGTGTGCGTGGAATCAGTGTAGTGTGAAGTGTCCGGCGACGGCGAAACATGGGAGCCCACGGGTCCAAGGAGCGAGAGCGCGAGCGCGAGAGGGACGGCTCTGCCACCCCGTCGTGCAGGGTGCGGATCTCCAGCCTGCGGAGAGGTGAGTCCACGGCAGAACCACGCAGCTGCAGCTACCCTGGCTTGTCCGTGTTCGCCTTTTGTTTGGTACGAGTCCTGATCGTGGGCACACGCTTTGTGAAAATGAACAGAATGTAATTCTTAAAATCGCGCAGCAGACACCACACATCGCGCAAGCGTTCTGTAAGGCAACCAGTTCGCAGCACTACGTATTTGTGTAACTACAGAGTCAATTACTTATATTTAAAACGATTTGGACGGGGACGCTTTTTAACCCAATCCTTTAAATGTATTTAAAAAGTTGAATTTAATAGATCACAACGCGGTCTAAAAAGTTTTCAGTTAGGACGTACATTTTACTAAGAAATTCCCAAGAGTTTCTTTTTTAAAAAAACCTCATACGTTCTCTAATTCACAAACTCTTTCCAGCCTGAACTAGAACTTGAGGAAACACTGCTAACCAGTCTACCGTTACACACAATTCTTAAATAATGGTGCCGATAGTGTTGTCATTGGTCAAAGCAGAAAAACAGTATGGTGAAAGTAACTACAGCCCTTACCTATTAGCATAAAACCTGCTAAGGCTAGAGCAGACACCGCTCGATATAAATTCATTAATGAATTTTTTTTATTCCAAATGCCAAGAACGACAGCTTCAGCCTCAGATGGCGGCCCCATGCAACGCAACAATAAAATTATATCAAAACAAGATTTACGGCAAGAGATGCAACGAGGGATTATTTTACTGTATACTTATAGACTAGTCCTTACCTGCCTACAGAATGAAGATATTGCACTTCCTGAAAATTATAAAATAACCGAGATAAGTGCTAATGGCAGAAACAAAGTATAGCCTAGAGAGACTGAAGTTCCACCCTGCTAGCTAACAGCTCATATTTAGGATACTTTATGAACTATCTTACTGAAATGTTTAGTTACAGATATTAAGAGTTATTCTGGACAGTTATCGAAAGTATTTAAAGTACACCGTCTAGTTTAAAAATTAAGTTACTCAGTAGCCCGATAAATACTCACTCGATGAAGGAGAAAAATTGACACTGCCAGTTGCCGAAAACTTGTCTTGATACCCGCGTCTGTCAGCAAAGACAGTGAATAAAGAGGCTATCAGTTTTATTCTTCATTAACAACCATATAGAACCTCACTGACACGTACGTTTCGTGTTGTATCATAAACACTTGCAGCTCTCCAAGAAAGCCGAACATAACGAAATAAGCGAATGGTATGGGTGTGGATTTAACGTGAAGACCCTAACACTGCACGCTGGCCGTTCCAATTAAGTGGCTGCGTGTGGCGCCGTTATTGCGGTGAGCCGATAAGTGATAAAATCAGAGCTCTGCACCTTCAGTGCTGATCGCTTAAACACAGGCGGGCTGTTGCAGAGCTAACCACGATATCTTACGATATAGCGAAGCCCCTTTCAGCGGATGACTTAATCCTGGAAACGTTTCGTGTTAATGAAGTGCGTTATCTTTTGCGTAGGTTACCTTCAAAGCTTTTTGTTTTGCCTATAAACCTATCCTCACTGAAACACACATTCCCGGTTCGACAGACGTTAACGTTCGTCAGAGGTATTGCTTATGACAGAAGACTGCAAAAACTCCGTAGCTAGCAATAATACTAAGTAACCACATAATACGATCGATGGTGATATTTGAAGACTTCACTTAAAGAAGGTTGCATATCACAATTTCATAATTTTTGAGGGAGTAAAAGTAATTGTTCTTTCCCTTTAGTACTATTCATTTATAAATTTTACTATGTACGATGAAGAGATACAGTATGTTTTACAGAACAGCAACATGCATTTCGCATGTTGTACAATATTTGGAAAGTTACTTTAATTTTTAAGTAGATTTCTGTGGAAGAACGTTGCTTGTTCTGTAGAAGAAATTGTGAAATAACATTGTGGGCCATATCAAACAAACATGAATTTCTGTTAAAATAGCGAAAATAGTCCAAAGTCTTAACAAGAATATAATACCTGACATATGGAAATAATTCACTGTATTTATTTAATTAACCTCGATGGTAAAAGACTAGTTCTGTTTAGGACAAGAATCAATAATAAAAGAAAAAAACTATACAGAGGAAAAATAAACTGTTCACTCAGAAGGTAAGTTCACATCAAATTAACTGTATTGTGCATAAACGTAATTACATATCCCAAGCTGGCCCATTTTCTCTTTCAGTAAAGGAAGCAGCTCTTCTGAATGAATGACATTGCATTCGAGTCGTCTGCATTCATATTCAAACATATAAATAGTAATTTTCAAGTTCTGGATCAGACTTCATAACACCTTCAAGAACATTGACAGCAGCAAGATCGTTCTGCCCAATTTTTATTTATTTATTTTTTTTTTAATATTGTCAGATATTCCATACCTCCATTCATAGGTAATCATGACATCCGTTACATTTCTTTCTTCTCCAGTAAAGCAGAAGTACGGCCCCAAGGCAGAAAGCTGTTAAATATCCCGTGAAAAGAAAGTAGTTCAACAAAACTATCATTCTGCAGTTTTTTTGTCCAAATCAACGGCAAGACCGAGCAAATTATTTTAATGTAAAATTTTTACGTTCTAATGATACACACCATTCTTTTACGTACCACTTTGACTGTAGTTTTTATGCACATCTTTAGCAACTTTAGAAATAAGATTTTTCATCGCTCCTCCTACTTTTCTTGACATTCTGCTTCCAATTTGATGGAACTGTTTTCCTTTCTGTGCTTCTGTTTAACGATTCAGTATCGTTTGCAGTTAAGCTTAAAGCAGTCACGTTCGCCAGTTTCACTGATAGGGTCTATGCAACGTTCTTCCAGGATAGTCAACTTTTTACAACTACACATAGCTCAACTTGTAAACAGTTGCTATGGCAGCATCTCTCATGTAATGGCCCCCTTTATTCCAGTGAAAAGTGAACTTTGCTACAGATGTGATATACAACATTCTTCCAAGCAGGTTTTCATTTATCGGGAGAGTGCATGGGAGTGAAAGAACAGTTCTCCGGGATCAAGGGCGGCCATACGATAGTTCTTTGGAGGGGGGGGGGGGGATCTAGACCTGGCAGTATGGAGTAATTTTAATATTTTGGAAGACGAATGGTGACTTGTAAGCAGCTATAAAAAATTCCAGTTCAGAGCCTGTTAAACTACCTAATACCGACCTTTAAATCATTTTCCTCGAAGAAAAATACGTGGTTACATTATATTTCTATATTTTTTTCCTTTCACTGAGAGGGGGGAAGAGGTGCTGCTTCCACTTGCCCACTGGTATGGGCCTGCCAGGAATTGTTTCTGAATACAGTATCTTTGGATATAAAGACTTCAAAGTTAAAAATTTCAATACACAATTTGTAACAAACTTTCAGATCGTTAAACAGTTCATGATACGCTGCTTCACCCCAGAAACACATTTATTCAATGTACTAAGATGGGTTTTTTGAGATGAGATAAATTTGTAAATTGGTTTTAGCTACTGCAGGTTAACAGTGAGTCAGTAAGGGTCTGAACCCAGAGTGACTTATCTTTGTGGTTAACAACTGGGACAACAGTTAGGAATAGGCACGGTGAAGTGCATTTCATATCGAAATTTAAAAACCATTAAATTAGTATTTACACCATAGGTTTGGGGGTCGCGAAATGTGATCATCGGGAAAAAGGAAATAAAACTTAAATTTGTCTCGGGTGTCCCAGAGAGCGCGAATCATTTAAAGTGCCATCACCCGGGCTGACATGCCCGCGGAGGTTTCCACTAACGGGAAGGAGACAATTTTCCAACCGTGTTTTAGGTCGCTGGCTCACCTTGAGTTGCGTAATTACGACTGCTGGACCTGGCATTGATGTTCACCAATTTGCCCAACTCGTTTGCGGCCGACAAGCGACACACACACACACACACACACACACACACACACACACACACGCGCGCGCGCTTTGCCACCTGAAACACGGACGTGACACACTGGCAGCTGGCATTCTGTACAGTTGCTGCCAGTTGTCAGTGCGATTTCTATTACTTGTTTCCATTTCAGCACGGGAAAGTATTTGTAAGATATTTGCGTTCCAAAGAGTGTTAAAGGTTTAGTATAGGTAGTTCTGGAATCGGCTGTCCTTTAAACTGAAGCTGTGACAGTGCATTCGTCAAATGAAGAGCGCTGTTCCCAACCGAACTGCGCAGGGAGGACTAATGAGTTTACCAACGTTTCCACACTCGAGACTTCTCGGTAGTGTGTACTGGCAGTCCTCAGGGTACACGTGTTACGGCGAGTGGCTGTCACACAGTCCAAAGTATATTTCCAAGATGGACTTCGTACTCACCAGCAAAGTCTATGGTGGATCAACTTCAAGCATACACATTGAATCTGTCGAGAAGTTACACGACATTGTGAATTCCGATGCAGAATGAAAGATCCGTACTGAATCGCGTCAGGTTGATAGTAATATGTAAATGAAAAGGCAACCTATGCTGCGCAGCCACTAGACAGTTTGCCTTCCTTGTGGCGTATTAAAACGCTGGCTCTGTCTCCGAGCACCACTGTAAAGCCTGGCCTCTGCAGATTATTAAAGGAGGCAAGTTTGTGATGCGCAAGACGAGAGACGGTCCTTTGCGGGAGGTTCCGCTTTAACGCTGCAGTCGCTGTACGTACCTCGGATTAGCGGCCGCGGAGCCAGCGAGATTAGCGTGCTCGGACAGTGCTTACATTTCTTGTCGACTTTCGTATCAAACGTGACATATATACGTCCAACGGCAATGCTAAAATTTCTAGACACTTTACAGACGCGACATTACAGAGGTTTCATATCAGTATAATACTCCGCCAGCGGTACGTTATCACTTTTTTTTTTTCATTTATGTTTATTGAGCTGCCAGTGAGTGAAACCATCAGTTACTGATGTTTCATAATGTAAGGATATTGAGCTACAAAACGGAAGATGATGTTAACGAGTTTCTCATTTAACTACACATAGATTGTAAAAGCGTGCGGAAACAAACCCAGAAACTTCGAAAACAAACTAAAATATAAGGAAAAAATGTTACAGCTAAACTTCTTAGTAGCTGAATCACGTCTCTGATTGGTTGAGACATTACCCATTCCAACTAACTGTGAGGTATCACTGTTGGCTGCGCGATAACACATACATAGATTCCCCTACAAAAAACTGTGGTTAAAGAGCAGCTATCCTACGCTAAACGTCTGTCTATACCTCACCCGTAATATATTAACGCCTTTGCTGTGCTCTAACACCGACGAAACACGCATGTCGCGAGCATCAAAGTTGCAGCCACACTGCTACATCATGGCACCTAGTAGTGCCATCTAAACTACCACTTCCTACGCAGTGTGTCTTCAAATACTTCTCTGAAATATATTTCCTATTACGAGATTGAGTTGATCTTTCACTAAAGCGCATACATGACAAGTGAAAAATGATAAAAAAATTTATGCTCCCTTGTGTTGGCTCCTGTGGTTATTAATTGAACTGGTCAGTTTTAGAAGGGACTATGCCCACAAATTTTTATCTCCAAGTTAAGTTTGCCGAAGATACTTTATCTTTATATCCGTTGGCATCGTTTGGTATAACTTTAGCCATAAACGAAATGGTCGTGAGATGGGTATTGAGTTAAAGAAGGGGCCATGACCGGATTGATTCCAGAGGAGTATGAAACTGATACGTTTGTCTTCTCAGAATCAGAACTTCAGCGTCATAAATGTGGAAACAGAATATTCTGGATTTAAAGACGTGTTCGCCGAGCCACTACAAAAGGGATACTACCGTAGTCTGCTCTTATGGTAGCAAAACAAAATAAAGTTTTCGATACCTGCATAGAGCCAATTCATTTTTAGCAGCAGTTCTCCTAGAATTATTGAAGCCAGGCCATTCATTGATGGAATCACTGCTCAAAGGAGGACATAAGGCAGATCTTCATGATGAACAAGCACGTAGTGGACCTATGCAGTAAAAAGAGAAACTAGATACCAGACCAGCACAAACCGTTTTGTAACAATATCTGCCAGTGAACACCGAAGGATGGACAAGACACAGATGATTGAAGTGTACCCACCATTGTCTGTTTTGTTATATTTTGATTGTGGTTGTATTTTGGGTACTTTATTAATAAACCTGTATGCTCGTAAAACTCTTTATATTGCTATAATAAATATGCATAATATGAAGTAATACATTCCTTCCACTGCAAACAAAACGCCAATTGCCTTATCGTCACATTCGAAAAGGGCTCATCTCCAGTGCATTCAAATTGGATTACTGAGCACACACGATGGCTAAAGTGTGTTGTAATGGTGTATATTGTTTCACCCTGGGGTTAATTGCTTCATAACTCAAGACACCGTACTTAAACCCATTGTGTAACAAAACAGTGATTTCTCTCCTGAGAAATTTTTCTGCGACAAATGACCCCTTTCCAACTCACCGTTTCAATTTTAATTACTTTTTACTGATTTTTTTAATACCCTGATGTACTAGAGATTTGATAGTGGTGAACTTCATAGTAATTTTTTTAAATGATCATAACTGGTGTCACAATGAAAAAGACTACATAAGAGAAGTGGACTGGACTTGAGCTACTTCCGTTCTGGCTGACGCCTAATTCGGCAGTTTTCACCAGTGTGTGAGGCGCCGACGCCAGTGCAGCAGCTGGCCAGATGGCTATCTGCGCTGCAGTGCCAGCCGGCGGCAGCAGGCGGGGCCGCGCTCCACTTAGCGCTTTCAGCCCGGCACGCTCTGCTGCTGGTGATTGGCTGCAGTGGAAAGCACACGCATCGAGTAGCCAGCAGTGCCGGCACTGCTTCGCCGCCGCAGTCCCGGATAGCTCGCTCTTTCTGAGACGTCAATGTGAAGTAATCACGCGCATTGCGCCAATGCAGCTCCAACATTTCCGCTGCTGCCGAAAACCCAACTCTCTCTCTCTCTCTCTCTCTCTCTCTCTCTCTCTCTCTCTCTCTCTCTCTCAGGAGCTGCCCAATCTTGTATCGACTCATCTATCGACAACTGTGCTATGGCAACTGTGGTATGGGGGATTACAGTGTCTACCGGGTCTTCAGACGTGTAATTGCAAAAAAGTTACTTTACTATGCCTAAAACTAGCCGTACATGTCCGCTTCTTCCCATCCCGACTCCTACCGGGGGCATGGGCATGTTACCTGGACTGTAGATGGTAACTCTGGAACGTATATTTTTGCTTGTAATTTCTCCATTTCTACCAGTGTTAAGGTCACGTTGAAAATGCGAGGAGGAAAGGAGAGGTCTGTTACGATCTGGGAGCTATTTGGTACGAATAGAAAGTATCAGTCACGCGGTATGTTCGCGGCAGAGTGAAAAATTGGGTGGTATTTGTGACCGGTGTGCGACCAGATGCTCAAATTAGTTAGGTTTCGGCATTTCGCCTGGCAATTATCTTCAAATATGAAGTAGAATTGCTGAGAAGCCACAACCACGGCCTTCCTCAGACCTGTGTACGGGCGTTCTCTCTGGCTTCGCTCCCGCTTCTGAACGTAATGGCCAAGCAAAATGCAGAAATATTACGAAACACTTACTTGATGTTGGGGGCAAACCTGACAAAACATACTGTGCCAGGAAAGCTTCAGCAGTCTTACTCAACGGGAACGTGCGTCAACTCACGACTATAATAGGCGCATAACCGAAAACACTAACGTTCATTGTTCCACGGCGGCACGCCGTGGCGTCGTAATTTTGCGCGTCAGCGCCGCAACCGCCATTTGATTGGAAAGAGGTTTGTGTAGACTCGAGTTAATGTGCCCCAGACCGTGTAACTAGGTGTAAAGGAACGTTTTTGGCTGATTTAACAGCTAGTTACTTTGCTGCGACATCATGTTTCCCAGGACATTTTCTAAACAAACTTAGAAAAGACCTGGTGTCAAGCAACACCTTTTTAAACATCGATATATAGGATTCCCGGTGTTTTTTTAAAAATATCAACAGTCCTAGGTGGTGCCCAGGTAGTCCGTTGTGTGCATTACGGATGCAAGATGAATCTCTCACCATCCTGCTCGTGTCCACCTGTCGTTCTAGCTGACTCTTGCTTTATACAAATATTTTGAAGCTAGACGGTGCTGCGGGAAGGTGTCGCTTTATTGTAGCCCGGCTTGCGCTAACGGCTTCTGGCATTTACAGTAATTCTTGTTGCGATCGCTGTGGTAAAGGTAATGACTGCTTCTCTGATTATGTGATCCAGGATTGGATTTTATGCTGCTTATGCTGCTGCCACCCAGAAGCAAGACGAAGAGTGTGCGCACCTTGCTATATGTACAGTAGTACGCTGCAGACGCTACGTGTCCCAAGTATGGGCCTCTTCTGAGAAAGACCATCTGACCCCAGATGTCCTCAGTAACACCTTGCTGGAATTTCTTTTTCTACTGTTCGTTGGCCAAGCTAGTAGCATAAGCTGATCTGTGTGCCGTTCACCGTAGAATGTTCACAACGGAATGGTCAAATCATAGTCCACACAGTCTGGCGTTACGTTGCTGACATTAACGGCGTGTATCGGCCATTGCTCTGACGTCTCAACTCGATCGGTTTCGTTGGCGGGCGGTTTCTTTTAGTGTGTCTCTCGGTGGCTCGTTCCCACGTCTGTATGACGGCGCAAGAAAGGAGGAACTAGTGAGGGCAAACCCTGGTGCCAGTGTTGTCTCGCAGATAAGACGCCTTATCGCCGCGAGAGGCGCTGGCTGGCTTACGTGCGCGGGTATCAGTGTGGCACCAGTGCCAGTGGAGAAAGTGGGTTCAGTGAAAGGTGCATTATAATGTCTGTAACGTATGTCCTGTTAGTGAACGATGTTCTCTGGAAACCCGCAAGCGTATCTTCGGGTGGACAGCCTAGTGTTACACGGTTTCAAACGCCGTAACAACAGAGGACAGGATATACTTTATAATCTAGGCCGTTGTAAATAAGTACCGTTGTGAAAGGGAAGGCAGCTGTTTAAATTGACGTTCATTTTTTCCTTCTGTCCGTCTTCTACCTCAGTCGGTAGAAACTGAACCTTCAAGGATTCCTTCGTTTCTGTCTGTCCATCCGTCTCTCCGTTAAGATCCCTTTTTCACAGGAATTACAACAGCAAAGGCGAGATTACACAAAAAAATTTAACTGAAAACGTAAAATATTTTCGAAAGTCTTGGAAATCCTGTGACCGATATCTTTGATACTATAGACGTCCGTAACAAGCAAGAATCGTACAGCTACTCGATTCTCGCAATGGTTGAACTATCTACATATACGATCAAATCTGTACGTAAGAGCGAGTTCTACTCGCACTTGATCACTGGTTTTTCTGTTCCCGTCTTCCTCCGTTTTTCTTATTTTTCTCCTATTTCTTCCACATTGTTAAGCCTTTTTGCTCATTTATTTAGATATCTATATTGGCCACTATTTCCTTGACGGTATAGTCATTGGTCAAAATTACTACTAGCCCCATTACGTTCAATAGGGAAGGTAACACTTTTTTTCTGGAAGGAGGTCGGCCGCGGTGGTCTAGCGGTTCTAGGCGCTCAGTCCGGAACCGCGAGACTGCTACGGTCGCAGGTTCGAATCCTGCCTCGGGCATGGATGTGTGTGATGTCCTTAGGTTAGTTAGGTTTAAGTAGTTCTAAGTTCTAGGGGACTGATGACCATAGATGTTAAGCCCCATAGTGCTCAGAGCCTCACTCTTTTGGCTACCAAATCTCATTCTTTTTTTTTTTCCTCAATAAAATCTCCGATCAATGCGACAGCCTTACGGCATCTTACTATGCCCGCATAGTGCCACTCCTCCGGTGGATCAGTAACCTCCCCATCATACACGCAGTGCCTCCCAAGGAGTGTATCCTTCATTGAGCCAGAATGGCGCGAGATCCGGCTTGTATGGTTGGTTGAGGCGAGACTTGGGCGAGGCCAGTTGTGCAGAGAGGTGTTTGTTTGTGATCCTTCGATCACCTCTAGCCTGTCCGCATGTTCCAGTGTTGCGAGACCCACATCTGTGTGCTGCCGGCCGGCACGCGGGAAGTCACGAGGTTTCCGCAACCTCATTGTTTTCACTGCCAGGTCTCCGTAGACATTCTTCAAGCGCCTGTGAATACCTGCGACACTCTGCCTTGAACGCACCCCAGTTATAGACACCATTTTGAAGGCTACGTATAGCGCCGCCACCTGTGGGAAATTCATGAAACTGGAGGGCCTGAAATGGGAATATTCCACAGTGTCCCACAAAAAAGTCCGCAGTTGTTAAAGCTAAATTGGTCGAGGAAAAATGTTGCATTAGTTATTGAACGCTCCTTGCACATAGAAGGAATTTCCTGGAATACTGATTATAGCACTTGCGGGGCAGAGATGACGACGCCTCACCCACCATTAAAGCAGTGGAGGCGGGGTCAGCGTCGCCCTCCCTCTGTTCACCGTGTGCGAGCTAAGGTCCTCATGTCGCTCACAACTGTTTCCACACGGTCCATCTTGCTTCGCAACAGGCCAGTACTCGCTTCCACGACCGTTGCAGTAACTTATTTGCGTCTCTACTAAAGTTGTGGAAAAAATTGAACTACATCCGCTTCTTTTATTGTGGAATTCTGTTAAGATGCGATGTGGGATAGAAATTGGGTTTTCTGGAACCCTATATGGTACCAGTGTTCAATGCATCTTCACTTCTGGTGTGAAGCGTTGTACGCTTTTTATTTTTAATTTTTTGTTATAGAAAATGACCTCCGGGTGTTAAAGGCAACTACCTCCTGTACCGTATTAATTGAACTCAACTTACGTAAACGAAGTCACGTTTGCCACTGGCGGTATCAGTCATCCACATAGACCGCAAGACGTAGGCAGTGAGAAAATTTAAATCAGCGTTTCGTCATTTAGTACCATAATTCTATGAGGAGCGCCTGACAACAATAGCTGCCGTCCGGAGACCCTGCTCAAGTTGTAAGCAACGAGATGAAAAATTATCAACGGTCCACCATCACGACTAATTCATGAACGATGTAGTACAGCAAACGGAAGAGGACGCCAATAGAAGAGACGGAAGACTTACAAAGACTGGTCGTTTACTGAGGCTGTTAGGCGATGCTCCACTGTAGTGGATGCCAGATCGCGTTTACGTCTGCCGCAAGTTGTAAAACGCACGCGCGTGTCAGCCGGCGTGTGTAAACAGCAGCGCAGCATAGCAGCGAAAGCCGAGAGGCGCGTATATCCGCGTGTCGCCGGGCCGAGCCGTACCGTGCTATTTCTGCGCCGCCCTGATCCTCTTTGTAGTTGTGTGTGTGTGTGTGTGTGTGTGTGTGTGTGTGTGTGTGTGTGTGTGTGCGCGCGCGTCTGCGGGCGCCGACCCGAGCAGCAGTTCGCGGGTGGGTGCGTGGTGCCGTGCGTGTCCTGTTATAACTCGCAGCCAGGCCCGGCGCGTGCTTAGCTGAGCTCTACCGTGAGTGGCCAGACGCCGCTCCACGAGGTGACGTCACTGCCGTGGGGCTTCCCCTGTACCTTGAGAGGACGAAGAAAGTGGCAGCCGGCAACGTGTGGTCATGACGTCATCCGTGACTAATGACCGCACGTGGAGAGGAGGGAAATGGGCTGATGGGGTTAATTGTCACATTGCATGCCGCGTGCGCGAGTAAGTCTCGGTGCACCCCTCCAGGATTTACTATCTCCAAGGTGGACGCCAGGAAGCAACAGCGTTTTTTCTGGACGTATGGACCAGCTAATTTCTACGCATGATAACCCTCCGCGATTCAGTGTAGAGCGGCTTAAAAGTGCAGTTAGGAATGTCCTGCAACTTAACATAGTGACTAGAGCGATGATGTAGTCTGAGTGGACTCTCGCACCATTACTGAAAACAAAGTAAGGTTACAGCAGCCGTAGCCGAGACGTCTAACTTCATGAATTTAATGAGATATGTAAAGTGTAGAGCACAGCATTGTACAGTAGTAAATCGTGGACAAAGGAAAATCGGAATAGAACAAAATCGAAGTGTCAGATGTGGTGCCACAAAAAAAATATTGAAGATTGGCTGGGCTGATTAGCGATGAGCTGGTTGTCTGCATAATTGTCCAGGGAAGAAATAGGGATAACTGTGACAAGAGGATGGGGCAGGATGACGGGACCTGCGTTGAGACATAACCTGCGTTCAGAATAACCTGCATGGTACGAGAGAGAGAGCTGTAGAGGGTGAAAACAGTAGGCGAAGACAGTGCGGAATAAATCGAGGAAATAATAGAGGACGTAGGGTGCAGGTACTACTCTGAGATGACGAGGTTAGCGCAGAAGTGGAATTAGTGGCGAGCCGCAAAAAACCAGTCAGAAGACTCATGACTCGGTTTTTTTTATTTTTTCAACTCTATGCGGCTCTACGCCCGAAAACTTTTTATATCAACTAACAGCGTAAGCCAAAGCTCTTATACAGCTCAAGTTCTTGATCAATAAAACGAGATATTAATTTTGCATCACAAGTTTCTGATAGCAAAACGCAGAGTTTTGGATCCTGTACGACTCGCGTAAATACGACGGTAAGGCTTTGCGAGACTTGTTCGTGGTCGGAGAGTGAGTCTTCACCCTGGCTGTGTTCCTGGCCGGGCCCGTGTGCTGCGCTAGTCGTTTCGCTGATTGCGGTTGCGAGGACCATCCGCCTGTTCCGTCTGGAGGTGGTGGACCGGGAACTCACTGATGCTTCTGAATGGGCAGTGACCAGAGCGGCCTGGGTCGGTGGCTAGAAATTTGGCGGGCGTTTCCAAACGCTGTTGGAAGTCGTGGCAGGAAGCGGCAGTCTTCAGAAGCTGTGCTAGCAGTAGGAGGAAGTTGAGAATGAAAATGCCTGCATTCTGCTCCTTATTCTGATTGGCTGGAAGGGGATAAATTTTAAATAATTACGTGGAGCGGCTTGGAGCTCGCGAAATCGGAGTGTGTTCCGGCAGCCTTCGCGCTAGACTTGTCTGCTCTCTGGTGGCGCAGGTGGTGGTTTCGTAGTCTCTCTCGAAAATCTGACGAAGTTATCGTTAGTGATCTACACAGTTATTTCTTGCAGTCTGGAAAACATAAATCGAAAGCGCGTTGCCGTATCGCGGGTGTAGATTTCGGGGCGAGTCATTCCTGTTTTCTCGGTGAGTGTTGCCGCAGCCAGACATCAAACTAGGTTGTGGAGCCGATTAAGGTGCTGGACGGTGGTGTTTGGAGAAACAGATGGACTTGCTGAGCTTTCCTTTGAAATCGATAAATGATGCTCATTTGCTTGTATGTCTGAGTTCGGTGTTTTAGTGTGACTTTGAATTGTTTCTGTTCCGTTCTTCTCGAGGTTATCGGCGAAAGTCGGTAGGAGCCAGGGGGAGGTGGTTTACCACCTGACGCAGTCCAGTCTGATCTCAGAATTTTCCTGAGAGCAGTTGGATCGCTGCAGGACTACATTGCCTTTAGCGTTGTGAAAAGTTTCATCTTGTCTTGGGAGTCAAAGCGAGGCTGGTGACCTTCTTTTGGACTGGTTTCACGGTGCAGAAGAGACGAGTAGTAATCCGGCTTCGCGAGGAAACTTTTCCGATTAAGTTGGCAGAGCAGTTCGTCGCGTAATTTTTGCGGCGCGCCGCGCGTCGCCGAGAGGGCGTCGGTGGCGGCAGGGGCAGCGGCCGCTAGCGTGGACCCGCGGAGGCTCAGAGGCACGGCGTCGGAGTGGATGATGCAGTGTCGAACTGGGTGTGGATATGCAGCAGGTGAAAGCTGCACACTTGCTGCTACACGCTTAGCTTAAACGAGGAATGGACGGACGAGGAAGCGCAGACAGATGGAGGGAAAGCGCCGCAGTGCTTCCGTGGGAGCCCGAGCCGCGTTCCCAAGGCGGCCGCTGCCCGCCAGCCCTAGTCGTGCGTGCGTATGTACGGCCCGGCGCTTCCCACAGGAAACCCGACCCAGACGCTGCCGCAGTCGCAGCACCCACCCACTGTGCGCACGCACACTCTCTGACCACGGGCTGCCAACACAGCGTTTGTCTCTCTAGACACGAAACAATCGTAGCTGAGCCCCAAATCAGACTACAGAGTAGCAGATGCTAACCCTGGGACAACCGACAAATCCGGGAGAAACACGGGAATTTTTGGACACGGGAAAAATCGGGGTCACTCCCGGGAACATTTTACAATTCGGGTGATTTTTAATTGTTGTAATTTGCGGTTAAATTTTTGTAATATTGTCTGCTAACAACTGAGACTCAACGAAGAATTTTAATTTAGCCCGCTACCGCAGAATAATACTACAGAAATAAAGCATAAACGATAGAATAACACTAACAATAACCTTTACTTGCAAAGAAAATGCGTCATTTACAACAGCAAAACATAAGGCACAAACAAGGGTCTGCCGACCGCAAAATGTGTCAAAGGCTTTACGGCGAATACTATGCAGTACTTAGTAACAACAAACTGCTTCCGATGTGCGTGACGTCACAAATGTTTACACTTATATTAAGGGAAAATACTGCGAATGGTGGTTTGACAAGCGTTACTTTCAAAGTAAATTTCGTTTTACGCAAAACAAATTACTTTACGCGTGAGAATGTGCGATAAATTTCTTAAATCGCGGAGCGTTTCACTGTAAAAAAAATGGTTCAAATGGCTCTGAGCACTATGGGACTTTACTGCTGTGGTCATCAGTCCCATGGAACTTAGAACTACTTTAACGTAACTAACCTAAGGACAACACACACATCCATGCCCGAGGCAGGATTCGAACCTGCGACCATAGCGGTCGCTCGGTTCCAGACTGTAGCGCCTAGAACCGCTCGGCCACTCCAGCCGACCGTTTCATTGTCCTTCAAAACTTAACACCTTGTGGACCAGCCACTTGGAAATCTTTTTGGCTCAGAGGACGAGCTCTTTTAAGGATTATTTAAAATTTTACTGGCACATTTCCGCGTGATGTATCTTGAAGGGTAACACATGCTAAAAGAGACCAAGCGTCAACGTTAGCTTTTTATACTTATTTCAGTTCTTTCATAGATTACAAATTACGCAATAACGACGGCAAGAAAGTAGATGCAGCCTTCAAAATAAGGCGGAGGTGAGTTCAGTAATTTCATATGTAATTGGGTTTTCAATGGAAAGATCGAAGTGCTCGACGGACCATTTATTCAGCCAGGAAACAAACACAATGTCCGATGTACGGAAGCCAATATTTAATTTTAATCGTGCTCGCCAGAAATATTCAGCTGATGCAATTTAAGCAGTGCTCTTAGGATCCTGCTTAACCACAACCCCGAAAAAACGCAAAAATTTTCTGACTACGTATATTACATATGGAAGCATAGTTTTCCTTGTACCTATCCTGACTGTATATTGATTTGAGCCATTAACGTTTTGTATTTGTGTGTTCGCGCTGTCTAATGGTGATATTGCTATTGGCTGACATCACATGTCCTATGCTCTGGACATTTGTTGTCATTGGCTGGCGAGATCGCAGAGTCGATGCTATATTTGGTGGAATTCGTATTTATACTGTTGTACTATAAAATATGCAGTCTACTTTTTGCCGCGCAGTAAAGAGCTTTCCAAAAAGCTTTTTTTCCGTTTCCTAAGTGTGGGGAAGTTCCGCGCTGATGTATGAAACCTTTACCATTCAAAGGATTGATAAGTCTTACAGCTCCACAGAAAAATATATTGTTGATTAACAGGGGGAAAACTGTACTCTCATCCGGACTATAGTGTATTTGCACGCGGGAAAAAGTATATTTTTAACCGGGAAACCCAGGAATTTTTTTTTCTTGTCGCGTATACATCCTGATTCAGCTTTGCGCAAATACCGCACCCTAAAGCTATTAGAAACTGCTTACTGTCATTCGATCCCTTTCTTTAGACGAATTGTCACCTTTTTCTCAAATTCGCTTCAGTACCGCTCATTAGTTATTCGCCCTACCAGTCTAATGGGCAGCAGTCTTCTACAGCACCACATCTTATTGTTTAAATTGATTATTGTCCACGTTTCACTTCGCTAGAATGTTACACTGCAGACACACACCTACAGAAAAAACGTGCTAACATCTACATTCACATTACATTTTGGAAATTCTTTTCTTCGTCACGCCAGACTGCATTTTATACCTCCCTGCTTCGGCCGTCATCTGTTGTTTTTGTTGCCAGAATAACAAAACTCGTCTACTACTTGTAGTCTCTAATTTGATAATCTACATCCCTAACCATCGCCCATTCAATTACTCATCTCCTAATTTGACTTTTTAATTCCCTTTCCAAATTTCTCCCAGGTTTCTTTCACACCTTGCTCAATTTACAGGTTGAGCAATGTCGGGGATATGCTACAACCCTGTCTCGTTCCTTTCTCAACTGCGGCTTCCATTTCCCGTTCACACCCTTATAGCTGCAATCTGGCTTCTGCACAAGTTGTAAACAACCTTTCGCTCGCAGTATTTATTCTTGTTACTTTCAAAATTTCAAGGTGTAGACCAGTCAACATCTTGATAAGTTTTTTGTGAATTTGTGGACGCTATAAACTAGTTTTGCCTTTCTTCCACCTGTCTCCTAAGTTATATCACTATTGTCCTTCATTTGTCCCGAACGCAAACCGATCTTCTCCACAGTCAGCTTCTGACAGTTTTTTCAATCTTCTGTAATTGATTTGTGTCAGTATTATGCAACCATGATTTATTAAGCTGATAGTTCACACACGTCAGCGCCTCACTGCTTTGGAATTATTACATTTTTCTTGAATGTCTGAGGGTATTTCGCCTGTCTCCTACGTACTGCACGCTTTGTGGAATAGTGTAGTCATAGAATGAGATTTTCACTCTGCAGCGGAGTGTGCGCTGATATGAAACTTCCTGGCAGATTAAAACTGTGTGCCCGACCGAGACTCGAACTCGGGACCCTTGCCTTTCGCGGGCAAGTGCTCTACCAACTGAGCTACCGAAGCGCGACTCACGCCCGGTACTCACAGCTTTACTTCTGCCAGTATCTCGTCTCCTACCTTCCAAACTTTACAGAAGCTCTCCTGCGAACCTTGCGGAACTAGCACTCCTCATTCTGGAAACATCCCCCAGGCTGTGGCTAAGCCATGTCTCCGCTATATCCTTTCTTGCAGGAGTGCTAGTTCTGCAAGGTTCGCAGGAGAGCTGCACCGACTGCTGATCTTGCATTTCGCTACAGACTTTCGGCCTTGCAGTCTTCCTGCTGACGAGAGCATCCACTAGATCTAGCCCCACTGCCCTGTCAGCCGATCCAAATAAGTTTTTATTGTTGAGCGTTTCCAGTTGACGGAGTTCTCTACTAGTTCAACAATGTGAAGTAGAAAATCCGCGGAAACGACAGTCAACGAGAGGCAGTTAATAAATGGGAGTATTCACGATCGCGATTTCGTCCTATTATGCCGTTCTCAAGTGACAGCTGACTATGAAGTGCGCCAATGCGTGATCGCTTGTTCTCGGACTGATCTGTCCTCTTCAACCACCTTTGCATATCCAGTATGCGTAATATGGGAAGAGTCTTCGTCATTTATATGAATCAACGAAGCAGTTAATATAGTTACTACCGAATTTACGTGGTCTGCGCGCTTATTTTACACCGAGTCCACCAGTTGCGAAATTTGACCCATCACCGGGACGAAGATTTCAACTCTGTACCTAACCACCGCGGCAATTCAATCGATCGAGCTCACTAAATAAATTACCTCCCTAAAGTCGTTTTGCGATCTCCTTTAGAAACACGGTGCATTCGAATTAACCGTAAATAAAGGTAACATTGTTCTATTTACTTTATCGTAATTTTGTCAAATAGTATTTCCTCACAGTCCATCGCATGTCGCCAGCGAGCAAAAGAAGGGAGTTGCGAGTAAAAGAAAGAACGCAATTCTCGCCTGCGAATCGTGTCGCACGTGTGGGGAAAACTGCGTAGTCCTCGAGCTCTTCTCTCTGCTCTGCCAGTCTCAAAGCAATCTGGGGGGACTAAGAGCTCGTGGGGGGACGCCTAAATATTCAATGCGGCAACTTTTGCCGAGGGCCGGGAAAGAACGCTGCAGAAAGGGTGGAACTGTACCCGTAACAGGTGGCGAAATATCGATGGCTCGTGCGCCGAGGCTCTTCTGTAGAGCTTGGTGCGAAGTGTGGTAGCCACGTATTCAAGTCGCTTCTGCTTCGCGTTCCTATAGACTTGGGGTCGGCGTGATCGGTTCTCTGACAGTTGGAGATCACATAGTACTGGCGAAATCCTGTTGTTTAAATTTAGAGAACCTATTTTCGAAGAAGACAGCGACCATTATGCTGCGACTATCGTAATTGTCGCGCAGGGATCATGAGAGTGGGATAAGAGATTAGTATGTGTACACAAGCGTGTAGGCAGTATTTTTGCCTCGCTTAATACAGAACGGAGTAGAACAAAGTCGATAATACTGATATCATGAACCATGGACCTTGCCGTTGGTGGGGAGGCTTGCATGCCTCAGCGATACAGATGGCCGTACCGTAGGTGCAACCACAACGAAGGGGTATCTGTTGAGAGGCCAGACAAACATGTGGTTCCTGAAGAGGGGCAGCAGCCTTTTCAGTAGTTGCAGGGGCAACAGTCTGGATGATTGACTGATCTGGCCTTGTAACATTAACCAAAACGGCCTTGCTGTGCTGGTACTGCGAACGACTGAAAGCAAGGGGAAACTACAGCCGTAATTTTTCCCGAGGACATGCAGCTTTACTGTATGATTAAATGATGATGGCGTCCTCTTGGGTAAAATATTCCGGAGGTAAAATAGTCCCCCATTCGGATCTCCGGGCGGGGACTACTCAAGAGGACGTCGTTATGAGGAGAAAGAAAACTGGCATTCTACGGATCGGAGCGTGGAATGTCAGATCCCTTAATCGGGCAGGTAGGTTAGAAAATTTAAAAAGGGAAATCGATAGGTTAAAGTTAGATATAGTGGGAATTAGTGAAGTTCGGTGGCAGGAGGAACAAGACTTCTGGTCAGGTGATTACAGGGTTATAAATACAAAATCAAATAGGGGTAATGCAGGAGTACGTTTAATAATGAATAAAAAAATAGGAGTGCGGGTTAGCTACTACAAGCAGCATAGTGAACGCATTATTGTGGCCAAGATAGACACAAAGCCCATGCCTACTACAGTAGTACAAGTTTATATGCCAACTAGCTCTGCAGATGATGAAGAAATTGATGAAATGTATGACGAGATAAAAAAAATTATTCAGGTAGTGAAGGGAGACGAAAATTTAATAGTCATGGGTGACTGGAATTCGTCAGTAGGAAAAGGGAGAGAAGGAAACATAGTAGGTGAATATGGATTGGGGGGAAGAAATGAAAGAGGAAGCCGCCTTGTAGAATTTTGCACAGAGCATAACTTAATCATAGCTAACACTTGGTTCAAGAATCATAAAAGAAGATTGTATACCTGGAAGAATCCTGGAGATACTAAAAGGTATCAGATAGATTATATAATGGCAAGGCAGAGATTTGGGAACCAGGTTTTAAATTGTAAGACATTTCCAGGGGCAGATGTGGATTCTGACCACAATCTATTGGTTATGAACTGCAGATTGAAACTGAAGAACTGCAAAAAGGTGGGAATTTGAGATGGGACCTGGATAAACTGAAAGAACCAGAGGTTGTAGAGAGTTTCAGGGAGAGCATAAGGGAACAATTGACAGGAATGGGGGAAAGAAATACAGTAGAAGAAGAATGGGTAGCTCTGAGGGATGAAGTAGTGAAGGCAGCAGAGGATCAAGTAGGTAAAAAGACGAGGGCTAATACAAATCCTTGGGTAACAGAAGAAATATTGAATTTAATTGATGAAAGGAGAAAATATAAAAATGCAGTAAATGAAGCAGGCAAAAAGGAATACAAACGTCTCAAAAATGATATCGACAGGAAGTGCAAAATGGCTAAGCAGGGATGGCTAGAGGACAAATGTAAGGATGTAGAGGCTTATCTCACTAGGGGTAAGATAGATACTGCCTACAGGAAAATTAAAGAGACCTTTGGAGATAAGAGAACCACTTGTATGAATATCAAGACATCAGATGGAAACCCAGTTCTAAGCAAAGAAGGGAAAGCAGAAAGGTGGAAGGAGTATATAGAGGGTCTATACAAGGGCGATGTACTTGAGGACAATATTATGGAAATGGAAGAGGATGAAGATGAAATGGGGGATACGATACTGCGTGAAGAGTTTGACAGAGCACTGAAGGACCTGAGTCGAAACAAGGCCCCGGGAGTAGACAACATTCCATTAGAACTACTGATGGCCTTGGGAGAGCCAGTCATGACAAAACTCTACCATCTGGTGAGCAAGATGTATGAGACAGGCGAAATACCCACAGACTTCAAGAAGAATATAATAATTCCAATCCCAAAGAAAGCAGGTGTTGACAGATGTGAAAATTACCGAACTATCAGTTTAATAAGTCACAGCTGCAAAATACTAACGCGAATTCTTTACAGACGAATGGAAAAACTGGTAGAAGCCGACATCGGGGAAGATCAGTTTGGATTCCGTGGAAATGTTGGAACACGTGAGGCAATACTAACCTTACGACTTATCTTAGAAGAAAGATTAAGAAAAGGCAAACCTACGTTTCTAGCATTTGTAGACTTAGAGAAAGCTTTTGACAACGTTAACTGGAATACTGTCTTTCAAATTCTGAAGGTGGCAGGGGTAAAATACAGGGAGCGAAAGGCTATTTACAATTTGTACAGAAACCAGATGGCAGTTATAAGAGTCGAGGGGCATGAAAGGGAAGCAGTGGTTGGGAAGGGAGTGAGACAGGGTTGTAGCCTCTCCCCGATGTTATTCAATCTGTATATTGAGCAAGCAGTAAAGGAAACAAAAGAAAAATTCGGAGTAGGTATTAAAATTCATGGAGAAGTAGTAAAAACTTTGAGGTTCGCCGATGACATTGTAATTCTGTCAGAGACAGCAAAGGACTTGGAAGAGCAGTTGAACGGAATGGACAGTGTCTTGAAAGAAGGATATAAGATGAACATCAACAAAAGCAAAACGAGGATAATGGAATGTAGTCAAATTAAATCGGGTAATGCTGAGGGGATTAGATTAGGAAATGAGACACTTAAAGTAGTAAAGGAGTTTTGCTATTTAGGGAGCAAAATAACTGATGATGGTCGAAGTAGAGAGGATATAAAATGTAGACTGGCAATGGCAAGGAAATAGTTTCTGAAGAAGAGAAATTTGTTAACATCGAGTATAGATTTAAGTGTCAGGAAGTCGTTTCTGAAAGTATTTGTATGGAGTGTAGCCATGTATGGAAGTGAAACATGGACGATAACCAGTTTGGACAAGAAGAGAATAGAAGCTTTCTAAATGTGGTGCTACAGAAGAATGCTGAAGATAAGGTGGGTAGATCACGTAACTAATGAGGAGGTATTGAATAGGATTGGGGAGAAGAGAAGTTTGTGGCACAACTTGACCAGAAGAAGGGATCGGTTGGTAGGACATGTTCCGAGGCATCAAGGGATCACCAATTTAGTATTGGAGGGCAGCGTGGAGGGTAAAAATCGTAGGGGGAGACCAAGAGATGAATACACTAAGCAGATTCAGAAGGATGTAGGTTGCAGTAGGTACTGGGAGATGAAGCAGCTTGCACAGGATAGAGTAGCATGGAGAGCTGCATCAAACCAGTCTCAGGACTGAAGACAACAACAACAACAATACTGATATAAACTACACTCCGCTAGGCACTGTAGAATGACTTGTATGTAGACGTGGATGTAGATCTGTTGCTGATAAGCATGTTTAACATCTGGTTCGTGCCAATTTAAACTGACTGCTCGTGTAAATAACGACCGGTAAGATACCTCTGGCACAGTATAAAATGAAGATTAACAACACTGTGGACATTTCCAAACATCTTCCATTTTCCTCTTGGCGATTACAGACTACTAAGAGAAACGTATAATTTAATATTGAAGTGTAGGAACATCATGGCAGGATGGTAGGAGACATTGTACAAGCCTTGTTAAAAAAGAAAACACTCTTATCCACGAAGAAGGTATTTCTAGTGGCCTGGTATATCTGACTTCTTTCCGACCTTGACCTGCATGCTACGGCGTAATAAGTTCTGGTGAAACTGACCAACCTAGTGATAGTGGGCAAGTAGTTTATCATAGACGTTCCCTTGTGCTCAACTGCAGTGTCATGTACGAGAAATGGCACAAAAAACGAGACAGAACGAAAAAGTATTCAACGGTCCAGTAGCATCGCAAGGACAGACGCAAACTACAGTTCCTATACGGGCGTATAAACACATGTCCTACTCTTCACCCGTGAAAGTGACGGAAACAACCTTTGGTTCGTGGGATATGTCAAGTGCTCTCTGCAAGGTTCTTAAAACTGGTGCTCAGACTAAAGAGGGAGACACAGCTGGTAAGCACATCAGCGTTACGATGATGAAAGCACAGGAATAGCTGTATGTTAGTGTACATCTTGCGGCCACCCTCTACTCGTTCTTCTGAGGTGTGGGAATGTCTGCCAGTGTTGGTTGCAAGTCGGTTTCGTTACCTGAAAGGCCACTCTCTCGAAGGACTAACACGTTGCTCTTCCACGGAAGAAAAGCCGCCCTGGGCCGTTGTCAGTAAAGATGAGGATAGGATTCAGCATTTCTCATATGCACAGCATGTGGTAGAATTGACAATGGAAGACCGACAAACTGCAGGGACGGGTGCCTGACTGGAAATTAAGAAAAGAAGGCCCCATGAACCTGTGTTCGGTAATGAATCGTTGCCAAGGTAGATGGCGCCGACGACTTACCGTTCCTCTGGCCACGTGCCGTGTGTTCTTTGCAGGGTGTGTGTTTGACGCACCGTACTGTAAGCAGCAGAATGGTCAGGCATACATGTCAGGAACGGACTGTTTTTTCTTCCATTTCCAGTGAGTAAACCGTCCCTACAGCAGTTCGTACGTTTTATTAATGTTCACCCTGTTTTGGTTCATTGTTAATAACCTTTCCCGTCGCCTTTCAGTTTCAGCGTAGATGGGAAATTGTGATTTTGTCTTTCCACAATTTCTTTAAGTAGTCTTCAGCAGCGAATCGAATTAGCCTGTACACTTCTAGTAGCCTGTTATGTTCTTTATTGGGCATTCTCTCGTTTTGTTGCTGCAGTAAATCGTAATTCAGTACTCGATCGATCCATCTAACCTTCCACAGCCTTTCGTAACACCACACCAACTCAGTTTCTATTCACTTTCGGCGACCACTGCTGTGTCACCTTGACGTGTGTAACAACTTCCACATCGAAATATCATTATTTCCTTCCTCGCCTTTCAAATATCAGAGCTGTATTTCCTTCCTCACCTCTCAAATATCAGTGGTGAGAACAAGCAACATGCCTTACACTATCTCGTCGTAGTATCTAAGACGTCCGTGCTCACTTCTATAGGTAGTTTCATGTATAGAGGATGGATTTTTCTAGCCGTGTAGTTGATTCCATACTGCCTATGAATGGATGGATAATGGTGTATTCTATGGCATGTTATCAAAATCCTTTCTGAAAATCTAAGAATGCAAAAGCTGTCTCGTTGCTTTTGCTACATCCGTCCTGTGTTATTGACAACAATATTAAAATCACAATTACAGTGCCCCTGCTTCTTCTAAAACCCAACAAGTTCTCTCCTAACGTACTTATAATTATTTCAATAAGATTTTTTTCGTATTGGGTGCCACAGTCGCAAATTCGTTAAAACTTTTCAATTTTGCGCCTTGGCTCTATTATGATCCGTCATTTATCTCTCACGATCAATTGATGTCGGCGGTGTGGAATTTGGAAGTGCTTACTCACATCCCCATCATTTTACTGTCATTCTGTGCGGGTCTACACAGTGTACATCTGTCTTTCAGATGTACACATATAACACCAAAGACCACTACGGAACAGGGGTGGCCCATTGCCGGGAGGGACCATGCTCCGTGTGTCGTGAAGACACAGTTCTCCTGGGGCAGAGATCACAGGTGTAGCGCAGTGTGAGAGGGAAATGCTGGGACAGTTACAAACGTACCCCATAGCTGAAGTGCGCGCTGCAGTAAGACTCTTGTGGGCCAAACGCCTACATTGCACAGAGGTGCGCCGTGAAATTCTGTCGGTATATAGGCCAAATGCAATATCGCATCCATCCGTGATGAAAAGGTGTCAACAATTCGACCAAGGTCGCGAAGACGCAGTTGTTGATCGGGAAGGAAGATTTTCAGTCGTAGGATTTTTATCTTTTTCGGCAAGCTGAAAGAACTGTATGTAAAGAGATTTGCCAACTCTGAGGTTCAGGCAGAGGTTCTGGAATGCCCTGCGACCGAGGAGCGGTTTTGTTTCGTTGAGGAACTGAACAATTGGTAGGATGTTCGCGACCGTTCTTGACAAAGAATTACACTGGTGGAAAAACTGTCGTGCATCTCTCAATTTGAAGTGCAGCATTCAATAAGTTACTTGGCCTGCCATGACAGTTAATATTTCCCTAAATCAGCTCCTAGAACTGTTGGCGTAGTCGACTCGAAAGAGAACGACGTTCCATACTCGTGAGTGACTAGTAACTTTCAGGTCTATCACGTCAGTAGTTGTGTGTTTAAGTGACAGACTTCATTGTATACACCCACATTGCGTGACTGTGTCAAATTACGAAGACACGAGTAAGCACTTGAAAATGTCTCGTAGCTGAAACGTACTGATGTTGTGAAATACACTGATCAGCCAGGGCATTATGACCACCAACCTGTTATCAGTGTAAACCCGTCCGGGCAATAGCATCACCACCTGGTGAGGAATGATGCTGGTGCACGTAATACTAGTGAGCGTGCTGTCCGTGTGTAGAATGGGGGAAGGCGCGCGATCTATCAGTTTGATCGGGGGCAGATTATCATACCCCGGAGACTCTGCAAGGGGATTTCGGAAGCTGCACAACTTGTCGGGTGTAAGAGGAGCGGAGCGGTGTGGTGTCTTCAGCACGCGGTGAAACCACGTCCAGACGGCGTGAGGTTGGGCGGGAACCACTCATTACGGGTGTCGGACGTCGTAGCTTGAGCAGACTGGTAAAGCAGGACATGTGGCGAACTGTGGCGAAATGCTGGGTGCAGTGCAAGTGTGTCTGAACACACGGTGCACCGGACACTCCGCAGCCAATGCCCCTTCCATATGCCAATGTTAGAACGACGACGACAACGACAAAGGCAACTGCAAATGCCACATGACCATCGGCACTGGAAGTTGGCACAGTGGCAGAGCGTTCCATGGTGTGATGAATCCGGATACTCTCTCCATGACCATATACCCAGACGAATCCGTCGTCTTCCAGGTGAACAGCTCTTTGACACCAGTACGGCAGGACGGGGCCACTCCATTATGCCCTGGGTGACATTCACGTGGGTGCCCATGGGGCCAATGGAGTTCGTGCGAGGCGCCATGACGGCCAAGGAGTATCGTACACTGGTTGCAGACCACGTACACCCCTTCGTGACGATTATTTTTCCCTACGGCATTGGAATTTTTCATAATGCGCCGCATCACAAGGCCAGGACTGTGAAGTGGTTCGAGGAACACAGTGGCGAGTTCCAAGAGATGTCCTGCCCCTCCCACCAAGCCGGTCGAACACAACTGTCATGACACTGAATGTGACGTCAGAGCTCGTCGCAAGGCCTCATTGCTTCCATGTCGCGACGCGTCGCCGCCGCCATTCGTCCCAAACGTCGACCTACTGGCTATTAGGTAGATGCTCACAATGTTGTTGCTCATTTCAGCCAAGACGGAAAATGGAATTGTCTTTCAACTTTCCCGTCTGTTCTGCAGTAAAGCTGTCTGGTAAGTAATTTTTAGGCACCTAATACTAAACTTAGTGTGGTGTGGGGGTAAGACTGTGTGGTAATTGTCGCATGTATTCGCAATGCCCATGAACGCAAAATAACGGAGTATTGAGAGAATTAACTGTCAGTGAACGTCAACGCTAGTATTTGTCCCAATAAGTACCGCCATAAATCGTAACTTGTCCCTGCATACAGTAAGCCGGAGAGCTGAGTCACGCCGGGGCAAAGGTAAGCTTCTGGGAGCTGAAGGCGACACGGGCTATAAAAGCCGCGGCTGTCCCGTCTGGGCGACGCGGAGACAAAAGCAAAGCGAGCTCTGCGTCGCGTCCGTCTCTTCTCTTCTCTTCTCCTCCCCTCTACTCCCGCCTGTCTCGTTCCTCGCCACTGTTTTGCTTTCTTTAGGCTCGCCACGTCACCTTAATAAAAGTCTGCAACTCAGCCGCCGCTCGCTGCAATTTCTTCGGTCCCAGAAACTCCTTTACCACAACACGAAGGCTGTAGGCACCTTAGCGACATGCTGAACTACGTTCTGAATAACGTCCGCTGTGGCACAACGCCAGTCAGTCTTGTGCAGTCGTAGTTTCGCGACTGCACTCAGTAGCCGTTGGCCTCATACTGATAGCCATATACCCAGGTAGCGTCCTCTGCTTGGTTGGGATTGACTACCAAACAGAGTTCAGGTTTCTGGCTACAGTACTTGCCGCAGGATAATGTTCGTCTAGGAACGAACAGGCGGTGAAATTTACAACTTCCTTTTTGAAACTTCCTGGCAGATTAAAACTGTGTGCCCGACCGAGACTCGAACTCGGGACCTTTGCCTTTCGCGGGCAAGTGCTCTACCAACTGAGCTACCGAAGCACGACTCACGCCCGGTCTCACAGCTTCACTTCTGCCAGTATCTCGTCTCCTACCTTCCAAACTTTACAGAAGCTCTCCTGCGAACCTTGCGGAACTAGCACTCCTCATTCTGGAAACATCCCCCAGGCTGTGGCTAAGCCATGTCTCCGCTATATCCTTTCTTGCAGGAGTGCTAGTTCTGCAAAGTTCGCAGGAGAGCTTCTGTAAAGTTTGGAAGGTAGCAGACGAGATACTGGCAGAAGTGAAGCTGTGAGACCGGGCGTGAGTCGTGCTTCGGTAGCTCAGTTGGTAGAGCACTTGCCCGCGAAAGGCAAAGGTCCCGAGTTCGAGTCTCGGTCGGGTACACAGTTTTAGTCTGCCAGGAAGTTTCATATCAGCGCACACTCCGCTGCAGAGTGAAAATCTCATTCTGGAAACTTTCTTTTTGTTTCACACAGTTTTACATTTCAAATGTACTGAAGGGTTATGCACAAAATCCTGACAAGCTGAAGAACAAATTTCAGAATAGAAGCATCCGAGCACCACTTCACGGCATTTTCTTTTTTATATAACCATTATACAACTAATAATTTCACTTGAAGACGTACTACAGTTGGTGCTACGAGTTTTTAGGTACACAGATGTACTCGTATTCATTTATTATTTTGTTAGCCGACACATTTATTGTATGTAACATCAATAATATTTTGATCTTCGTTTGTAGATTTTAAGAAGACCTAAAACTGACTGAAACCCATTATCGAAAATAAAACAAAAATCATGATCTAGACTTGCTGTTCAGGTAGGTAGAATATATAGCGCAGTATGGTGTCATTCGTTAAATAACTAAAAGTTATCTAGCATGTGACAACTGGTAACCTCATGTTACGGGAATATTCCGCCGTAGGTTGTAACTTAACCGAACGTATCGCCTTATTCAAACGGGTTCCGCGACTGCAGACCGGTGACTTGTACGGCAACCGCCGATATTAAGACCTGGACGCGACCCCGTCATTTTCGAAGCACAGCGGAAAGAGGAGCACTGCGCAGGGTTCCTCGAAACCTCAGTATGCAGGAGAGGCGGACGCGCACACAGTACACACTAGTTCTGCCACATAACCGAGATGTGACCAAAGCGAGAAGTTACCGTAAGTGACTGTTCGTTACCACGGCTGAGCAGTGTGTCTCTCTCTCTTCTGTTCGACCTGGGAGAGAGCAGGATTTCAAGCAGAATGTAAGTAAAAAACGTCCGTCTGTGTTTATAAGGTCGCTTACTAGTTTGATATCTACTTCTCCCTTTAATAAGACTGTCCCAGTAGAGCTGGAAGTGGACTCCAGAATTTGTTACATTCTCTGAGATGACCAGTGCCAGGTATTGTTCTGCAGTAGCAGATTTGTACGACTATTGCGTGTGCGACGCTTATGCTCTCTACACTTGGTCTCCGCGGTCCTGATCGGCTTAACACTGTGTGACATGTCTCAACTCCATGCGTAGACGCTCTTCTTAGGCAAACCAAACTTTGCAGACGCTAAAATGGGCCTCTTGTTAGCGGCCGAAAACCCCAATTCACATAATGTTTACGCAGAAAACGACCAGTTCTATCGGAGATGCTACCTGCTTAAGAGAAAAAGTCCTTAGGCGCGACTTACTTGTACAGCCCACTATTGAGGTTTTCGCCGTATGGCCTTTTCAAGCGGTATTAACTGCCCTTCAGCACATGTCAAAACCGAAAAACAGCTGACATGCTTATGTCATAACATTCGTATGCTGGATCTTAAAGTGTAGGAACCTCTTCCTCACACGAGGAAGGAAGGGCACGCAGCAATTCTTTCGCACATGTATCGTGAAGCGACTGTTCAGATATTCCGGCTGAAACTCAAGTTTCACATGAGAAGCTGTGTTTATTAAAATGCAGTCACATTGGACCTCTAAATTATAAAGCAAGCTGATTATAAATTACTGGTCCAGACCTCAATAGATGAGATTTTAGGCCAGGGGCAATTCTACCGCCAGAAGAACTCTCGTGTACCGACCGCTTGAAATGATTTGTATGACGGCCGTTCAATAAGTAATGCAACACATTTTTTCTCGGGCAGTTTCGGTTGAAAAAATGCGAAATTTGTAGTAGGATATCTCGAAATATTCTCACTTCAATCCCTATAGTTTCATGAAGTCCCGATATGTGGTGACGCTCCAAAATAACGTCTGTGGAGGTGCGTTCCAAGCAGAACTGTCACTGAGTTTCTTCTAGCGGAAAACCAGAGCGTCGTAGACGTTCACCGGCGCTTGAAGAATGTCTACGGAGACCTGGTAGTGAACACGAGCACGGAGAGTCGTTGGGCGAGGCCTCTCAATCATCGCAACGAGGTTGCGCAAACCTATCCGGTGTCCCGCGTGCCGGCCGGCCGCACAAAGTTGACTCTTGCAGTGTTGGAACGTGCGGACACTCTCATTTGAGATGATTGACGGATCACAATCACACAGCTCGTTGCAGTAAGACTTTGACTCCGACGTCGACTAATTGAGGGGGGTAATGCTCGCATACGGCCCCCTCTTCCCCCACCCCCGTAACGTGGCATAGCGCCGTGCCACTGAACGAAGATTGTTGGAAAATAGGATTTTGTAGCCAGAACGGTGGGTAATAACATGGTGTATTTGAGTTCTCAATAAAACAAACGTGCTTGCAGAAAAAAATGTACTGAATTACTTCCTCAACGCACCTCGCACAGTTGCGATGTTAGCGGAAACTAACGCGAGCTGTTTGAGAGTCCCGCGTCAGCAGGCGAGGGGCGGCCGGTGAATGGACGGCTCAGGTCGTGTGTCGCGCGGCCAGGACCCGGGTGTCGCCCGGCGTTGGCGGCGCCGCAGCGCGGCCGGCATTCCTGCGCGGCGTACGCGCAGCCTTGGGCGCCGCGTATATGGCGGGTGGGTGACCTTGCCCCACACACAGCGTGGGTACTCGCCACACGCGTACTCAGAGCGAGCACCTGCCGCGGCCCAGGGCCCACGCGGCCGTTAGTCGCCTGAGCGCGCAGCCTCCGCCTCCGCCTCTGCCCGTGCTAGGCAAGCCACCCCGGCGACGCAGGGCCCATCGTGTCTGGTCACAGAGTATCAGTCGTCATCTCAGAGTTAACGTTCCGTACTTAACTTTTCGTTAGCTTGCTGGCACGTCTCTACAGCCCGCCACAGACTGAAATCCAGCGCGACACAGTACCGTGGCGTGGCGCTCGAGAAAAAAACAAAACGCCGCAACGCAGTGGTACGGCGGTGTCGCGTTAGTTTCCTGCGCTAGATGGGGACAGCGCTGTAACACCACACGCAAAGTTGGTGGACGCCCACTGCAGCAGTGAGCCGTCATACACCATGTGATAAAAAGTATCCGGACACCTGGCTGAAAATGACTTAAAAGTTCGTGGCGCCCACCATCGGTAATGGTGGAATTCAATATGGTGTTGGCCCACCCTTAGCCTTGATAACAGCTTCCACTCTCGCAGCCGTTCAGATGCTGGAAGGTTTCTTGGGGAATGGCAGACCATTCTTCACGGGGAGCAGCACCGAGGAGAGGTATCGACGCCGGTCTGTGAGGCCTGGCACGAAGCCGGCGCTGCAAAGCATCCCAAAGGCGCTCTGTAGGATTCAGGTCAGGACTCTGTGCAGGCCAGCCCATTACAGAGATATTACTGTCGTGCAACCACTCCGCCACAGGCCGTGCATTATGAGCAGGTGCTCGATCGCGTTGACAGATGCAATCGCCGTCCCCGAATTGCTCTTCAACAGTGGGAAGCAAGAAGGTGCTTACAACATCAATGCAGGCCCGTGCTGTGATAGTGTCACGCAAAACAAGGGGTGCAAGCCCCCTGCATGAAAAATACCACCGCCACCCCACACCATAACACCACTGCCCCCGAATTTTACTGTTGGCACTACACATGCTGGCAGATGACGTTCACCACATTCACCATACCGACACCCTGCCATCGGATCACCACATTGAGTGCCGTGTTTCTTCACTCCACACAACGTTTTTCCACTGTTTCATCGTCCAATGTTTAAGCTCCTTACACCAAGCGAGGCGACGTTTGGCATTAACCGGCATGATGTCTGTCTTGTGAGCAGCCGCTCGACCATGGCATCTAAGTTTTTTCACTTCCCACTTAATTATCATAGTACTTGCAGTGGATCCTGATGCAGTTTGGAATTCCTGTGTGATGGTCTGGATAGATGTCTGCCTATTACGCATTACGACCCTCTTCAACTGTCGCCGCGCGGCATTAGCCGAGCGGTCTTGGGCGCTTCACTCGTGGACTGTGCGGCTGGTCCCGGCGGAGGTTCGAGTCCTCCCTCGTGTGTGTGTGTGTGTGTGTGTGTGTGTGTTTGTGTGTGTGTGTGTTTTTCTCTTTAGGATATTTAGGTTAAGTAATGTGTAAGCTTAGGGACTTATGACCTTAGCAGTTAAGTCCCATAACATTCCGCGCGTTCAACTGTCGGCGGTATCTGTCAATCAACAGACGAGGTCGCCCTGTACGCTTTTGTGCTGTACGTGTCCCTTCACGGCTCCAGCTTTGTATCACAGCGGAAACAGTGGACCTAGGGATGTTTAGGAGTGTGGAAATCTGCCGTAAGACGTATGACGCAAGTGACACCCAATAACCTGACCACGTTCGAAGTTCGTGAGATCCGCGGAGCGCCCCATTCTGCTCTCACGATGTCTAACGACGACTGAGGTCGCTGATATGGAGTACCTGGTAGTAGGTGGCAGCATAATGCACATAATATGAAGAACGTATGTTTTTGGGGGTGACTGATCACAAAGTGTACTTAAAGATCCAGCTCACGCTCTGCCGCTGTCATTGTTCATTAGAAGACGACGCTTCGCCCGTGAGCAGCGGCATTGCTACCGCATGGACAGATTGGTGACACTACGTCACTGACGGAGGCATGCTGGAGTTAGTCTGCCCACTAATTAACTTCACGATGAACTTACAGGAAAACACGTTCCATAATAACTGGCATAATTAACTCGAAAGTGGGAAAATATCAAGACAATGGCCGACATGGAAAAGTCGACTGTATCGAATCGAAGCGCCGATTGATTCACTTTGCGCGGTACAAAATGTGCTCGTAGGGCTACGAATTTTTTTTGCTTACTCTTCGGTGACTTCGTCCCCGTCATTCATTTAGCAAAACTCGAAGATTACTTCATATCAATACTACCATAATTGCGATCAAGGGCTGACGTCTACGAGAAACACGAGTAATTTTTCATAATAATTTGCACGTGAAGCTACCGCTTATTAACGCCCCTTCTCTGGGTCATATCCCACGTGTATCTCAGCTTGTAAACACCTTCTCACGCAGCCAGAAGCTCCTCACACCACTGTCTTAGCTCCACATGTGAAATGTGTGCTGCTCGAGCGTCCTTCAGCTATGGGAACAGGTTCTCACTACGGTCCTATAGCTGCAGCTCGAGACAGTACTGTAATGTAAGAGCCCCCGGTACCGTTACTCATGTACGTCCTACAACGAGAGGTCCCCGGTGGAGAGATCAGACTTCTTGAAACCTTCTGTACGGTGATGTAGGTTAAGGTCCCAGGTATCACACCCTGCAGCCATTCTTCCTGGAGGAACCCCATTTGCGACTAATAGCCAGAATTTCGCACGATGCTATACAACTTTAAAAACACAACATTGTACAAATTGGTTGCTTACCGTAATAGTTATAGCACAAGCCTCACGTATAGTAGGATGTGGGTTCGAATCGCATAAAGTATCGAAATGACTTTGATCGTTATTTTTATTCAGTTAATTGGTTTAAATGTGTACTTATATTTCTACATCTTTATCATGTCATTTGAAACACCGTATTAACTTTTGCAATTGCTTTCATTTTTTCTTCTTTTAATCCTTTTTCCATTTTCAAAACGCGTAAAAAGCGAACGGGGAGCAAAGCCTACTATCGTAAGAAGCACTGCCCAACCACTATCCTTCCCTACAGCTGAGTACACCTGCCCGCTATGGACCAGATCAACCAACATGGAGTTCCGTAAGCCCTAATGAAACATGACGACTCATAACAGCGTGCATAAAACCCACGCCCCTACCAAAGTGCACAGAGCTGCCGGTCTTTAGTGTCCCAGCTACCGAAACATACATCAAGTAGTCGGAGAGAGGCTCAGCAAAATCGACAATCGACATACTCTCTTTGGAACTGGGTGCAAACTTGGTTGACTGAGAAACGTTAAAACGTTCTTAAACACGGCCTTTGAAGAATCACCACTTCACTATCTATTAGCACAAGTAGTGCCTGGCGACTGCATTTAGATAAAGATATGCAAATAAATTTGTAAGGAGTTAACATTCGAACCCACATCTTGCATGTCAGGCATGTGGTATAATCATCACACTATGCAACCAATCTCCATAATGTTTCTTTTTTAAAGCTATAGAGTCATTCAAAATTCCGAATTTTTTTCATCGATTACTCGCAAACGAGGGCCCACCACAGTGGATAGCTGCGGCGTGTGATATCTCGGACCTTAACGTAAAATTGGGTACAGATGATTTCAAAAAGTCTTATCCCATCGCTCGGGTCTATAGTTTCGTGATAAAATGACAGTTTTCATTATTCTTCATTGTTGCGATGATTTGCAAATTTAATACTAATATTAAAACTTCACTTCGTTTCTTGGTCTGGCGGGAAAGCCGTATTTCCTTTCGTCAACGGCTAAATCGTGTTACTAATGAGTGTTACGTCTAGCTCAGCGAAACCACTCTGCGCTATGCTCAGTTTAAAGACTGCGTGTTGTGGAAATCTGACGTATATTTTTATCACGTCACTAGTCTCGGTGAAAATTAACGTGTTTCAGAGCTGTTTTGTTTGGTACTCAATTTCAGTAATATGGATGCACAGAAAAATACGCTTATTACTACTTGTGTCACTATTTTTGGGATCTAGGTTTCGGTTTATTAACACTACTAACAGACGGTAGACAGTAGACGAATAACTTGAAACTAATTAGTAAAAACAAATGATAGATTTGTTGTTCCTTTAATGTTTCAGAAAGCAGTGAAGTCAACAGAAATTTAAATACTTGTTTATATATCAACTTTTGATCTCAATGCTGCTGTTCAGTACACAGTTGCATCACTAAAAAACAGAAATTATGTGGGAAACAAACACCAGTTCGTTGTAATTAACATATTCCGGCATTTTTAGTAGACAATGGAAGAAATGCGTTTTCGAGCCGAAATGCGCAGAAATACGAGGGTGTGAAATTTGAAATTTTCCCATCGAATTAAATATTCGAAGATATTTTGGGACTGCAGCCGGTCTTCGCAAATTTCATTCCACGATATTTTGCCTAGACATCTGCAGTCTTCCTCAGATGAGCCATCGAAGACTGACGAAGACCATCTCCTCTCAGCCTCATATAGCGCGCTGATAGTATTGCCGCGCTTGCGTCAGACGGACCACACCGCCCGGCGTAAATGCCCTCGCTGGTGGAACTGGAAGGATCAGCTGCTGTCTGCGGCATGGCCGCTCGCCGCAGTCGTCGGAGTATTCTGGCGTCTTCGTCTGGGGGCAAATCTCGGAGATGACGGGATTCCACCCATTATCCAGCTCCTAGCGGCTGTTGCGGTTCATTAGATTTTCCGCGATGCTTATTTCAGCGGATTCTTGTATAATGGAGTCCCAAAAAGATGTTGCTGTGGCGAAAATTAATGTTTTTCAATCTCCACTGGTGACCGGAGATACAGTGTTCCGCAGTTGCAGACTTGCAGGGTTTCAAAAGCCGAGCAGCGGTTTTCCACTATGAGTGTTGTTTGTCCTATATAGGCCATACCACACTGGCTAGGAATTCCGTCAACTCCCGTCCTCCGCAATAGTAAATTATTCTTCACTGAGCCCAGCCGGTTCCATCTTAGATGGTGGGCGGAAAATCACTTTCACCTGAAAGTTACTATAGATTCTTGCTATTTGGAGGAAATATTTCCAACGAAGATAAGAAAAGCTAGGGACTTTCCCGATGCGTTCTCCTCTTCATCCACTTCCCAGTTCCTGGTTTTCGCTGAGAATCCCCCTTAATTTTCCGGGTAGAGTATCCATTGTCTCTTAACACTGTCTTTAAATATGCAAGCCCTTTAGACAAACGGCATGCGACACTCTAAGAACTCTGTGTGCAAGGGTTTTAAGCACACTCTTGGTTTGGGATGAGTGATGGAAGCTTGAAGAGAACAAGTACAAATGAGTGTGAGTGGGCTTGCGACAAACAAAATGCCCCAGAGAGCCCTCACTCTTCCGTCTAACCAAAACATCCAGGAATGGGAGCCAGCCATCTTCCTGTAATTCCGTAGTAAATCGAATATTCTCATGAATGAAGTTAAGATGATGTAAAAACTCCAATTACATGTTCTTGTTTGCCTATCCTTTTGGCAGAATGTCTCTGGGACGACGGCCTTTTACTATTGTGACAAAATAAAACACCTACAGCCGTCCTTATGAATTTATTGTGTTGCAACCAATTACTTGTCTTCTCGGTGGGGCCACACTACGAAAGTATCATACACGTACCTCCAAAAACAGTTGGTTTAAGAACTGCTGATTCAACTGCTCTTTCCTCAAAATCCTCCATAAAAAAAGTTAGCCAACAGGGGAGACAAGCGGTTGCCCATGGCCATGCCGTCAGTCTGTTCAAAATGTTCTTGCTTAAACATAAAATTGGTTAGAAAAGAGTATACCGAAACAAAGCAGTGATGCCCGACTGAAACTGTTAACCAATAAGTGCCAAGGAATCAGCAAGAGGTAGGTTTGCAAAAAGAGATTCATCAAAACTCGCTAAAAAATCCGACTACTTAGATAATCAGTCCCCATTCTGTTGATAAAATCGGCTGAATTCCATATATGGTGTGGATACTTACCAACCAATGGTCTCAGCAAGAAAGCAAGATGTTTGGGTAATTCATTTGTGGGGGCGCCAGTCTTGCTCACTATGGGCCGTAAAGGAAGACCTATGTGCACTCTAGGAAGACCATGCAGTCTTGGTGGTACTGCCATGTGGTTTTAACCACTTGATGGTGTCTGGAGGTAGCGAAGAATAATCCAGGAGTGTAAAAGTCTTCCGTTGCACACATGGTGTACGATCGTGATCAGTCTTTCTGTACATACTATCGATAAGCAGGCCAGATATCTACTCCAAATATAAACTAAGGGGGAACAAAATAGGTGAGTTACCTTCATCAGCCTTGAGCAGTACTATGTCCAGATCCTCTCGGAGATTTCATAATGCAGAAATATTACTGCATTGAGGAGAAGCTTAAAAGACCTCGTACAGCTGCCCTTCTTATTTGTCTGGCAGTGTCCATGGGAAGGCATCATACAGCTCGCGAAGCTAATCAGAGGTAGTGCATTGGGTGCAGGTGCGAAATTGAGTCTTCACCCAAACCAGACAGCGTCACGTCGTCCAAATTCTTCTCTGTGAAGTTGACAACGGAACGTCGTGCAGTTATTGCCTGTGGCGACGGCTGTTCTGGCACCAAACGATCAAATTTTGACATCTGCTGAGAACTTGCGTATTTATATAGCCAGTCCAACTTGGCTGAAGATACTCCGTGAACCCAATCTCATGGCACAGGGGAGAGAAGTGCTGCAAGCTTCAGATGTAAGAAGAACAGCTCTTCTGAAATGGCATCCAATCTTCGGTTCGTATGACATTATCTCGTTAACAATAGCATGACTGGCCTTCTCCATCTTCCGTGCAGTGGCAGTCTTAATAAAATGTCACTGTGGCAAATTTTGGTGTAACGACATTGCCTCGAAATCTCATTAAAAATTTAGATCTTAAACATTTTTCTCCCTTACCATGTAGCTTGTCGAAACTTCTTACATGAGAGGCCATCTCCTCTCCGCAAAGGCGTCAGACGTGAAATTTAAAATTTTCCCAGCCGGTCGTCGCAAACTTCACGCCACGATATTGCGGCTGGACAGCAGCTAGTCATATTCAGCTGAGCCGTCGAAGACTTTCTCCGCTCCGCCCTATGTAGCGCCCTGAGAGGACTGCCGCGCATGCGTCAGTGTCACGGTGACACACGGACCACACTGCTATACAGGGCGGAGCTTCGGACGTTTTCGTCAGTCCTCGATGGCTCACCTGAAGATTTCTCGGAGATACCCAGTCGAAATATCGTGAGGTGAAGTTTACGGCGACCGTTTGAAATCCCGAAATCTCTTAGAACAATGCGATTGTGTTTGGATAAGTCTGGTAGATTTCTATGAAAGAATAAAACATTTTTGTTGTGGATTGTGCTTTGTAAGCTTCATTATTCCAAGGATCAGAGCCGTCTGAATTGATCACCGTGTCGACTGCGACTGAAAATGGAGAAAACACAATCTTGCTGTCACTAAAAATTTTCGTTCGAAGAGCTAGACTGCCATACAAATCATAATTCTGTACCACCATTGAAGACCATTTACTTTCGGATTAATGAATTTAAAGCACTAAAGACGAAGCGCGCTCTGGCCGTCCAGTTGAGGTCGCTACAAAGTAAGCCACTGACAGAATCCATGACCTGGTGTGGTAACGCAAGACCGTCGGTTAAATATTCGTGAGACTGCTGGGACTGTAATCATCTCAACTGAGCGAGTGCAGAATGTCCTGCGCGGAAGATTGTCTACGAAGAAGCTGTGTGGGAGGTGGGTGCTGCGACTGCTCCGAGCCTACCAGAAGCGCATCCGGCACTTTCAACACAATGTCTGGCGATGTATGTTCACAATTCACCAAACGCACCCATTTGTGATTGTTGATAAAACCTCAATCTTTCATTACACACCAGCGTCAAAACGGCAGTTAAAACTATGGACAAAGGCTGGTGAAAGTGCAACGAGGAAGCAGACTCGTTCTGCCAGCTGGTAAGGTGATGGCCACTGTTTCTTCTTCTTTTTTTTTTTTTTTTTTTTTTTCCATCAAACTGGTACTCTCCCGATCAAGTAATTCTACAAACGAAAATTTTTATTGGCGTTGTGAATTATCAGAACTGGAAATCTTGTACCGCCGTTATTTGTGTTTCACTAATGTTAGGTCTTCGTTCCCAGATTTTTTAATTTATCTTAAAAAAAATATGAGAGGGTAATCTCCGTGGTATTAATTTAGAAAAATCTCGCGTCATCCGTGCCGCTCTTCGGAACTGCTTTCAGCGGAGAGCAATTTCCCTGTCGTTAACGAAGAACATCATCTGAAGCGATGGTCGGAAAGCAAACCTGGGGAGGTAAACGCTGGTTTGATAGTTTTAACTCTGGACGACTTGAGATCCGATCTATCACAGCACTTGCCGCACCGACACAGTTATCCTCTCCTCTCTAATTAATGCAGCGAGGCAGCACACCGCGGCCAAGTAACGAGTTTCATTTGCTCAATACTGCCGTGTACCTTCAGCCCGCTGCGGCGAGTCGTGCGTAGAGAATTGGAAACTACGAGATCTGCCGTAAGGGATTTCGATCAGCTCTGCATCGTGAGGGGGCGTAGAGGTGGTCAGAGGTGAGAGAACAGGCTTTGCAACCTGCACCTGCCAAGTCAGGGGCCAACTGCAGGCGGTCCTGCTAGTCCCACGGGGACCAGGGACCGAGAGCTGCCTGTCACAGGACGGTACTGCTCGCGCCATGCCACGTCAACTGTGTTCGGCAGTGCGCTCGTCCTTCCGTTTGCGTGCGTTCCGCAGAAAGTAAGAGAAATAGGGTTCACGTGCACAAAATGTATTCCACAGAAAGTCACCAAAGAGTGTGTAGTACGCCACTAATACCGAAAATGTTGTATGTTCAATAGTCTCTTAAGAATTGATGATGAGTAGGAAAAATGAAATTAGTGTCAAAGTCAACATCTAAATTGAAGATTACATAGCAGATAGTCTAATAATCCATGACGGAGGAAGCAACTAGTCATTAGTCAAGAGGAGATAGCAGAGGCAAAGGGGCATTCATAGCCAGAATGTGTGTACTTAGTATCAAATATCGGCGTTAATTTGAAAAATATCTTCGTATGTACGCCTGGAACAGACTTGAATGAAAATTAAATGTGGGCTGTTGGAGAGCCGTAAAAGGGAACCGAAGAGTGAGAGTTACATCACAGGAGGACGTTGAGAATTGAGTAGATTGATGACTGAGGAAGTTCTCTGCAGAATCGACGAGAAACAGTAACTGCGCACACATGCCACTGATAAATTCAGAGATTATCCAGGGACGTTTTGTGTAGTTTAGTGCGATGGATCCGTGGTGGCTGGGCTTCGTTGCAGACTAACATAATTTGATTTGGTTTGTTATCTCCATTTATCTACGAAACTGTATTGCATTGAAAATACTTGCACAACAGTGTAAATGGACGGTACGGCACTGTCTTGTTCGAATAGACACTTTGTCATTCAAGTGACTTGCTTTTGACAGTAATTAATTCTTTGCCCTCAAGTTTGCGTACAGTACCGCTCGATTCTGCCTAGAGTTCGCGTTTTTCTTTTTCTTTTTAGCGGCCTGAGATGTTATTGAGAATTTTCTGCTGCAGGTCTTCACGATTGCGCCTTCGAAAATACTTTCACAAATGTGAAACAGCCTACAATACGCTAAGCTAATAGAACCTTGTACCAAAATACCCGGAAAATATCCCTGAACAACGTCCGAAGTTCTCTTGGCGGAGTTAAATTTCACCTATAAGAGACAGGATGACGATAGGATACGTATTAAGACATGAAGGAATAACTTCCGTTGTTGTAGGAGCGATAGAGGGAGACACTGCTTTGCGTCTCATTAAAGCTCTCCAATCCTCCAACTGAAGAAATCCTGTCTCCTGGGTAACGTACTATTTCAACAGTCTCCCAACCATTGCCATGATCATAGTCTTCTGCATTATCGATACTGCTTTAGGAATAGTAATGTCAAAACGACGGGGTGAGTGTAACCATAGAGGAGCAATATCTATAGATACATAACGGGACACTTGTCGTCAACGCGAGTGTCTCCCCTAGTCATGTGAGTTCCGTGATGCCTAAAAGGTTCCACTTTTCCTTCTAGCATGTTTCAAATTGCACGTGCAGCAGCAACAGTTATTATCGTTGTTATTAATGAATGTGTGAAAACCGAGCAAATATATGAAATATTAATATATAAACGTTACACCAAAGTGACGTGACAACGAACGTTTAATGTTGGAACCCACGGTCGTGGTGTCAAGTTCTTTGTGTACCGGAGGTGGAAACAGTGAAACAGAACTTTCTCCGAGGAGAAAATTCGCTGTTATCTTCACGTTATGTGCGTAGTTATTAGTGAAGCCGTTTTTAATTTATAAAGTAGCGCCCACGTTCCGCTGCCACCGTAGTGTCTGGGGTTCCATACGAATAAAAGAGTATTTTTATTCAGAATCACCAGTGGGCGTTCTCAGTGAGGGATATAACGGGACACTGTAAAACAGACCAACTCCCAACTTGTCCCGTCACACAGACAGGCGGATCAGTTCCGCACCAGCGTAAACACCACTAGGACACGTAAAAGATACTGACTGATAGCACCTGTACCCAGAGCTGTTCGTCGCGAAATCTGTTTTGTCTTTCGACGCTTCTCTCGCTAACAGTGATAGATGGCTCTAGTTATTAAAAACTTCGAGTAGCGCTCTAACATAAATCACAATATTTTTCTTCGTGTTGCAGGCCACTAAAACCTACTAACAGTGAGGATATAGGAAGGATTCGCATGCATCCGAACTTTATTTACCTGAAAGCAAGATTATGAAGTACTTGCATTAACATTTTTATGTTACGCAGGATGCGGATATAGTAGGTAGTGGGAGCATTAACGTGTTTGGTGATCAATGAATACACTTCCTCTAGAATTTTCCGCTTTTTTTTAACTTGTACTTAGTCTATCCCTTGCACGAAACGAATGTAATTTGGCGCTGGCACCCTTCCAGAGCTCAAATCGTGGCTGCGCTCTTCAGAGCTGTTGCAGTGAACCGAGCTTTTGGTAGCCGACTCAGTGTACATTCGTCACACAGAGCTGGCAGTGCAGTCCCGTGCTACTGCCGGTGTGGCCACCCTCGGTTGGAATGTAGCCAGTTACGGAGCGGTCGGAGGAAGCCAGCGGGTGGGACCATTGATTCTGGGGACGTCGCTGTTGGCTCTCGCGGTGCACCTCCGCGGCAGACGCTAAGAGGTCCTTGACCGCCTTCTGCTGGCACGGAGAAAGCGCCTGCCCACGGCACGCGTCGTGCGGAAGGCACCTTTCGCGCACATCGCTGACCGAGAAGCCGAGAGGAGGAGGTGGAAGGCGGGTTGTTCTTGTTAACGGGTCTAATTGGCTCAGTGTCGCAGGGGTAGACTGACTCCGGGCAACCGACACGTGCCTTCGTGGATGTTGTTTCTGCTCAGTGGCCCTTGTAAATTTTCGTACGAAGGGCTTGTTAATCGCGGCGCAGTTGCTTAAGCGAGCAGCAGTGACCCCGAGGAAAGATGTTTTAAACTACAGCAGAGCTTGTGCTGTGCAGAAACAACTTAAAGCGACGTGCGGAAGAAGTTTGCGCAGGTGACAGCAAGCCAGCGGTTAATGCGGCGTAAGGACGTCTTGCGGTTAGAGCGTATCACCTTACGTTCTAGTACGATGCCCTTGTAATAAACAGCTAGGAGACTAGCTGACTTCATCGTTACCGTTAGACGTCCGCGTATTGCGATCAGATGCAACTGAAGACTGTCCCCTTAACAGACGGTAGTTAGTGTCACAGAGCCATGCTATCCGATCAAGGTCCATACAGAGAAGAGAAAAACTGAGGCTACAGGAAAAGGTAGACAGTACATACTAGCAACATTAAAGAAATACACTATCTTCAGAGATTTAACGCGGATAACAACGCGTACGTGTTCACCATATGTCGCTAATATTTTTGGTTACAGCAGATGGAGAATGTACGGTGGATACCGATCACAATTAGAAACGTCTTAGCCAGTCCAAATCTAGGAGATATGAAATGGTTATAGGAATGTATACCGCACACTTTTCTACGTGGGAAAGTAACTTTTAAGGCTGTGTATCCGGGCGTCAAAGCCACCAGCATGAGAAGCGGATACAGCTATACCGGGGGCATGTAGCTGTGGCTCCAACTGTTTCTCGACAAACCGAGCCCCGAAAAACCCTACAGAAACAATACTATAACGGGCAACGACGAAGACACGGTCGTTTTATTAAGATCCTGTAGTTAGTTCCAGTGGTGTGCGCGCGGCAGCACCTAGCTGTACGTGGACTGACGGTGAGGCCCCGAGGAGAGGCAGCGGTGCGATCTGCGAGCTGACCCTGCCGTCTGCCCATCGCTCTCCCCGGTCACGCAGCGACCTGGCCTGACCTCAGAGACGCGCCAGCAAGGCCCTGTCCGCGCCGTGTTGCAGCGGAAGACATCCACTACGCCGCGCCGGCCTGTTTCTCGTGCGAACAGTGTGAGCACAGCCGTGTCACTGAAAACTGAGAACTGACTTGCGCAACGCCTCGTGTTGAATCGGGTAAACATTCTTACGCTACTAAGTTTTTTTCTTTACCGCTTTAAATGGTGATTTTCAACGTAGTTCCACGAGTTCCTGATCTTCTCCGGAGACAGTACGTGAAACGCGAACTATGAAATTCTGAAGCGTTGTAAAATACGCCATACACAATTATATGCCGAGAAAGCATCTGAGGAATTTGTAAGATACGCCATGGTTCAAACAGACGTTTTATGCCGTTGCTACCTAATCAAAGCGACAATAATCACGGATTTAAAAGAAATCGAAACCTCGTTGACGAACAAACCATGAACGAGGCGAAAATAAGTATAAGCAGTGCGATGCGAGAACCGTACAATGAATTCGAAAGCAGACTTTACCAACTGATTCAACCAAAAATCACTGAATTCAGTCGCGCTGAAACGCAAGAGGAAAGAAGACCGAAACACCGAAGCAGCAAGTCTTCCGATATTCTTTCGTTGTGGGTCTCGATACGGTCCCTTCTTTGTCACGTCGCAATCACAGTAATGTCTGATATGGATTGCGGAATAGAAACATTGACTAAAAATCGCTCGTTAGTGGAGAGTCCTCTGGATCGTGAGAGATACATGTTACATTCTACAGAAATTATGCGAAAGAAATTGCCCCCACTTAAAAATTACAATGTTGGCTTTATCTGTTTCAGCACTAGATTAGATGTGATTAGTGTCCGAGCGGTTCTGGGCGCTTCAGTCCGGAACCACGCTGCTGCTACGGTCGCAGGTTCGAATCCTGCCTCGGGCCTGGATTTGTGTGATGTCCTTAGGTTAGTTAGGTTTAAGTAGTTCTAAGTCTAGGGACTGATGACCTCAGATGGTATGTCTCGTAGTGCTCAGAGCCATTTGAGGCGAAACTCAGGACGGCCCCTATGCAGTTTACGTCACGGAGTTTGTAGTGATTGTCACCTTCCATCCGATAATTCGTGTTTAGGGTTGCCGTGTATCTTACATAGCCGCGTCTGGACTATTCAGAGACATAGTGGCTCACACAGTCCTTCCACGTGTCCGTCGATGTAGACTTCTAAGCAGCGCAGGTAGTGATAAATTACTCGAGACAGACACCACAGGATTATTACAAACGACGTGTTTCAAATACGGGCTGCACAATTCTTTCAGTGAATCATCTTTCAGTGTGGTTTTACACACTCAGTCCATTTCATACGCTCCGTCCTCGATGTCGCTGGATCCTAATGTGTCATCTTAGTCAGAGCTTCATCAGTGACGTTACCTGTAGATATTTTAGCACAGTCACAACCTAGTTACAGTGGGCTGTCACAGAAACTTGGCGCTGTGTTTAAACGCAGTGCACTGCGCTTCCTTAGATCGACCAGTTGGTGGGGACGGATGGTGAGGCGCGCCTGTTTTGCTCGTGCTCTGCTCCACTCCGCTGTGCTGTGCTGACGGCCGCAGCAGACGGAGTCAAGGCCGCTCGCTCTCTGCCTGCCTGCCTGGCCGGTGTAATGAGGTTTGCTGCCTCTGCTGCTGCCTCTGCTGCTGCTGCTGCTGCTGGCGTCTGGCCAGCCGGGAACTCCGCTGTCCGTCTCGTCTCGTCCGGGGCCGCACTGAATTATCCACTGCAGCTCCTTTTTGTTGGGGCTTTGCTCGTGCTTCCTTCTGCAAAAAGTACTCACGGCTCCCGGCCTGAGGCCTCCAAGTGGCGGAGATGATTTCATTTCCACGTACTGAAAAACTGTATCACTAGGTGCTGACTGATATACGCTCCCCGCCTCGAAAGATCACTTTGCATTTCGTAGTCAAGGAAGGGATCGACTGTGCTGGGATTTCAGTGCCGCACATGTTCTATAATACTGACTTATTGTCTAGCTGTACGCTGTTAAAACTGTCAAGGAGAACTGTTAACAGGTGATACGATGCACATAGAAGGTGGAGGGTGAAGAAAAGGGCCGCAGCTTCTTATGTTGAATGAGTCCGTGGGTGAATCCATTACTTGCATACGTAATCCGTTAACATGTATTGAATATTCCGTCGGTACTTGAACATACACATTAAAAACTCAAATACACAGCGTTGATGTTCCGCTAAAATATTACTGTATATCGCTACTGCGTATTTCAGTAGCGGCACGTGATGCAGATGAATCGAGAAAACCAGCCATTCAGCCTCACAAAAAGCCATAAAATCATTGAGCAGACACAAATTCTGGTCCAGATTACTTGGACAAACTCACCAGACTGTGCAAATTGGTGTGTGTGACAGCTACATCGACAGAGGCTCGGGGTTGGCGCTCAGCAGTGCGTGGACATCGACACTTGACGGCGAGACTCCACACGTTTGTGTATTTTCCAGTATGTAGCTGCAACGGCTGCCAGTTATGAGTCGTTTTACTGTAGGGCGAGGGTGTTTTCCACCCAAATATCTGGCGAGAAGCTAACGCGGCGGAGTCAGTTCCTGCTCAGAACATTTGGCAGGGAGGGTCCAATTGCGGTACTTACCTTAAAACAGAGAAAATATTGTCCATAGCCGGTGAATGAAAACCATTTTTTAATTGTGGGTCAGTGAGTGCGCACAGTCATATAAACATCTCGCAGCGAAAGCAACTGCTGTGCGAGGCTTCTGTGGCCGCACTGGGCACATCTTTATTACTTGTACCTTTGCGATTTCCTCATTACTTCGGCAGTAAGTAGTTCTGCGAACTAAAACAAAGGGGGGCGGGGGAGAGAGATATCGTAGAAATCTCAGATTTAATTAGGTTTAGCTACTGCACATCGGAATCTTGTTAAACAACATAATTCGAATATTTGTGGTATGTCGTATGTGTACGATAGTGCACGATACCAGAATGTTCTGAAAAGCCGCACGCGAAAATGCTATTTTTCAGGGGGTCCTATCTCGGATTCTGTTGATCAGAAAGATAAAGTGTTTGGGCTAGCAACTGGCCTAACAACCATTTTTATACATTTAAGATTTTAAGTGACGATAAACAGCCATGAAGTAATTGAAAAAAAAACATTTTTAACCATCAAGTGTTTCTTTTTAAAATCTGTCTACCGCTTTCGGTAATGGACCAACCTGACAGGACATAAACTGAACACAGTTCAGATAAAAGAAACATGAAATTTTCTTTTAACTGGTCTGTTTTCGCCTTACGTCCTGTGAAGATAGTCATTGACCGAAATAGGTAGACATAAAGGTTTTAAAAGTAGCAACTTATGCTTAAAAATGCATTTTTTCCATTTTTATACCGGTTGGGAGAACAGGCACACTGTAGTTACATTATAGTGTCAAAATTTAAACATATAGTTTCTCGAGATCAAGCAAACTAATCGCATTGGGTGGTTCTTTTACATTACGTTTGGTCTACTGTGAACTTTGGGCATCTTACAGAAACACCATTTTTTAGTGGGCCGTTTCTGAGAAAACCCCGAAACTATGATTTTTGAGTACAAAAAGTATCAGTTGTGGGAATAACCACTTCTATGATTTCTCTTCATGGTAAACCTATGGAAGTTTTGCAGTATGTTCTTGACATGATAATATTGGGAACTTCGAACTTTTTTTTCCGATATCATTACCCGTTGCTGAGAATCACTGGTTCAAAGTTACCGTATTTAAGGACTAAGATACGCTCGTAATAACCGGTGTGAGGCGTAAATGTAGTTTTAACTGACGTAATGAACACTTGGAAAGCGTTCTGAGGTTGCCAAAGTATGTTTTTAGTCAGTATGTTTTCACTAAAAGAATTCTCTGTATTTGGGCGCTTGACGCCTGTACAAATATGCCCGAAGTGTCACTGCTGTGTCAAAAAATACTCTGAAATGGGTCTCAACATGCCTGAAAAAAACATTAAAATGACTGCCAGAAATTTTGCAAAAGAGGAAAGACTGCAGTTTCAGTAAAATATTTCTGATATCATTCTTACTTTTCTAAGATACAAATCATAAGCTGGGAGTTCCTGATGAAGTGCGATCGATTTGCAATCAAGAAAAGGTAAAGCAAACGATTTTGTGCTATCCAACATCGTGCGTACTTACTTGTTGTTTATATGTGTCAAAGTATATAAACGTGTCGAAGTATGTTAATAAAATGTGAGAACTTGACTGCCGTGTAGAATTCGCTTTATATAAGCAGCACAGCCTGCTTCAGCAGGGAACCAACGGGAAAAGGCTACTATCGGAGCACGAAAAGGCGAATGTTCCTCTTTTTAAAATGTGGGAAACCAGCTGCCTCAATCTCCATTGTGCCGTCCTCACCAAAAATTTGTCATGCGAACATTTCCACACATTCTTGTGCTGAAAGAGTGGCAGATATAAGATGACGGTGGAAGAGGCAGGAAACAGTGCCAGAGGGAGGGGAAGGGAGATAGCGATGCTGGAAGGGGAAGAGGCTGTGTGTGTGTGTGTGTGTGTGTGTGTGTGTGTGTGTGTGTGTGTGTGAGAGTGAGTGAGTGAGTGAGTGAGTGAGAGAGAGAGAGAGAGAGAGAGAGAGAGAGATAGAAAATGAAAAGTGCAGATGAATGGAGATCACAGGTAAGTTTTGTGGATGTGGACCCTCCGAACCGGCGAGCTTTAACATGTAGGTGTGGGACAGAGCTCATTTTGGATCGAAATTTTAAACACGTGGATACAGGGGGAAACTAAAGTTTGACCACGAGAAATTTTGAGCTGCCGTGATATGGCGGGGACAGTGAAGGTGGGGAAGAAAGATAGACATCAGAAGTGAGAGAGGAGACTGTGGTAATGGGATACAGCCTTCTGTAAATCAACGAGGAAAACACGGAGCGAGACATTCATATACAGTGGCAGTGAGAAGGAGTTGCTGTGTATGAAGACTTAACAAGAAAAATGATTTAGAATGTTCTGTGTTAAAAGAGCGCGAATTTAGCGTTCTGGGCGACTTAAAATTCCATATTCAAAATTTTGAGGCAGTGTCTATTCTGATCATAGTATGAAGGCTTTCACGACCGGATGACATATCTTCTGGTAAACCTTCCGGGATGTAAGGTCGTGGTCCATGAAACTTGCCGGCAGGACTCATCGGAGGAGAAACACCCCTCTGAAGATGTCCAGCGCAGCTCTGGACGAAACGTTAGGAGCTGAAGAGTTTCATGGACCACGACCTTACATCCCGGAAGGTTTACCAGAAGAATGTCTATTCTGAGCCGCTACTGGGGTTTTAACGATAGTGTTTCTGCATGTTTGCTTATATATACTGTAAAAAGTTGTATCTTTTTTTCTCTCGATGCAAAGACTTAATCGAATGGTGGAAAAGTTTAGCTTTTGCCATCCAGAGGTAGAGGTCCATTACAAAAAACAGCAGTCTTTCCATCTACGACGAGTTACTGACACAGCTGAAATATTGGGGACGTTTCTCGATGTGTACGTGGCTAGGTCACTCGGTAAGAATATTGACCCGAAAGGCGAAGTTCCGGGTTCGGCTTCCCGTCCGGCACTGCTTTAATATCAGGATTTTTCAGAACTGTAAAGGAAGTTTACCATATGGGAACGCACGATCGATTATACCGTGTGGTATGGGATGTGCGAAGTGGTTTGGTTGGACGCTTTCAGGTCTCGCCAGTTCCTTTAGAGTTCGTCGTTCAACGAATCTAGTGGTTGAGGTGAGGTGGTGGCATCGTGCGTTGCAGATGCGAAACTGCGGGCGGCTGGTCGATCTGGACCACCTTCAGTATTTCCTCCGATTTGTGTCTAACTGTACTTGGAGCCACGTTAAGAGGCAAAGCAGCCAGATAGTCTCTGTGAGAAAGGACAAGAAAGTTGGAGCATATCCTGAGGGCGGACAGTGATCTGGGAGCAGCTGCAGCTGACGACAGCTGGCAGGACGTGACTGGGCGAGGCGATGCGAGGGCAGAGCTGCGTGTGCGCAGCCGCAGCTGACTGGTTGCTCTGCTCCGTTTAGCCTTCAGCAGCGCGGCGACACGCCGGCCGTTCACTAAGTCTGGCGGTGGAAGTCTGTGGCAGGTGGTCCGCTGTGCGCCTTCACGCTCCTACGTCGTTTCTACTGAGCGTCACTGCGCAGTGTGTGGAACGGTGGTAGGCCGATTCACCGCCTCGCTGACTTGATGCTGATCATCCTCCTCGTCCTGCTGCTGCTGCTGCTGCTGCTGCTGTTGCTTCTGCTCATTCTGCATCTGTGACACGATGAACAAAAGTTCTTACTGTACTGTTACGCATGAAACACTTTGTTGACAGACCGATTAGGGGTAACTGCTGTTCTACAGTGAGGGCTCTTGTCGCCACAGCAAATAAAATAATTGCTGTCACGTGACGTAAGTTGAGTGCGCGCCGTCGCCATGGCACCGCTTTTGATCGTGCGGCGATATATTGGGTCCCCGGCGCATAAGATATTCATTACGGAGAACAAAAACTGTTTCCATGTGTACTTCAGATGAGACTGTAGTTAGTGGGACTAACTGCTGGGTGGACACAAAAGATAGGAACAAAAGCGAATATAGATTTTATTCTTCAAATGACGCTGCCTGATTTTTCGGAGGCGACCTATGACCTTCGTGTCGGATTGGATTATGAAAGTCGACGTCTTGGTTGGCAAGACCTGTCTGGATAGCCGTGCGTGTTACAGCGCCGCATCCGGGACGGGGAGGTGCGCCGGCCCCGGATCGAATCCGCCCGACGGATTAACCGTGTGCCGGCCTGGTTTTCAGGCAATTCCGCACATCTGCTTAGGTAACACGGCGTGGCAAAGGGGTGGTGACAGGAAGGCCCTCCGGCCACCCTTTAAACTACCCCTGCCAAAGCCATTAATGACCGTGCTCATCCTGTACATATGCGAGACAGAGGCACTTGAAAAAAAGGTCTCGGTTGGCCGCGTAGTGATTTATTAAAAGTGATCAGTGATCGGTTTGAGTTTTGCAGCCATCGACAGATGTAAAAACTGCCGAAGCAACACATAGGCCTGTGATTTGCGAGTTCAGAAGCCCACGGCCCTGCATCAACAGAAATGCCGGGGCTGTTCCGGCTATTGTAAGTGCGCTAGCGTCGTCCAGACACGGTGGCACCGCGTATATGGTACTGTCTGCAGTCTGAAGAAGACACACCCTCTCTCAGCATAGCAAACCCAGGCACGGAAGTCAGTACAGGGGTGAACAGCCAAGTGTTGTGCCCCAGTTCGTAGCCTCAAGTGAAGAAGTCAACGTCATAAAGTAGGGCTAAAGAGCCATTAAACTCTCAGACGGAAATTTACTTTTATAAATGTTGAACATTGTACTTACAGAGAAGATTTTGTTAATGAGTGCAAATGATGCTTTAATATTCAGTGACAGTTGTAAATTATTCCTCTGGCAAAGGATTGTATCATTTGTATAATAAAATGAACTAATATTTCATTTACTGTAGTTCCGATGAGCTATCGCCCGGAGCTATCAAAGAACCCACAGTTATGGCCGGATGATTGTCAATTTGTCTGGTCATAAGAGGAAGTCTTTCCTGCAATGCAGAAGGCATTATTGTTATCTTCTAATAATGCGTCATATAACACACAGAATATTGCACTGTTCTGAACCAGCTGGACGAAAGAGAAAACTGTTTGTTCTTAGAGAAGCATACAATGTTCAGGGCTTCTGTAAAGCCGCGTTTTGATTGCTGTTGAGATAGTCTCGGCACTCTTCGACAATTACGGGCAGTTCGCTTCCTCGTGTCCCTATTACGCGAAGATGGAGAAGCTGGGAAAGGCAACTAGTGGCAAGTGGGAAAACGGTTAATTGCCGAGGTAAATTGAAGTCGTGAGGCGCGTTGTGGCGCACTGTCTACGGGTTGGGATTTCGGCGCAACGAACACCGCAGACTTCTTTGTAAGGTGGAGGCAAGCTGTACGCAGCCTCGACGCCTGTATCCTCTCTCCAAAGCCGGTGGGAAGGTGACGGCAGTGCCAAAGGTCAGCAGTGTTACGGGCGTATGGGGGTTTTAAAGACGTCAGATCAACATTACTGTGTCCTCTGTTTTGCGAACAAATTATTCATTTTCCCGCTGTTGCTTCTTCGCAGTATTTTTAAACATTCTTCTCGTCTTCCTTTCTGATACTTGTTGCGCGTCAAGTTCCCGGCAGTGTCAGCAGTAGACGGGGCAGAGCATAGATCGTGCGGGGTGTCCTTAGAGCACGTAAAAGCTGCCGTGGATGTGTGCCGTGTAGCAAGGTGTAACTGGGGCTTTCTCTTCCCAGAACGTCCTCGACTCGCCAACTATAGAGAGACACGAAGAATTAAGTTTAGCTGTTGATAGCACGGGTTGTTGTCAGGGAAGTGTACCTGTCTTACTGCTTCTGTTTTTTCATCTCCCACATTATTAGTGTGTGTGTTCTTGCGATGTCAAACAGAAGAAATAAAAACGGTTGGGTAACAATCCGTATCTGTCTCACTTCCGGTACTTTATCATATCTCATTTTAGAACAAACAACGGAAATTTTTGATAAGTATTTACGCTCTGATGGAGATGGTCTACAGATTTTCTAGCTTCCCTCGTACGTTCAAACTCCTGATATTCCACGTCCCGACTCTTAGAACTATTCTTTCGTTGGTCACTCAGTCTTTTTCTCGTGGTCGCCTCCCCCTTGGCAGTCCCTTCAAGGAGATCCGAATGGTCGACTACTCTGGAATAGTTTGCCAATGGAGAGATCATTATGGCTCAAGTAGCGGGTCACATGCCCTGTGGATACACATGTGTGTCTTTAATGCAGTGGTTTCTGTTGCCTTCGGCATACTCATACGTTTGATCATTGCTGATTCTTCCGTCTTTTAGGGCGAGTTTCCCATCCAAGGGCGAGAGAGTGCCCTGAACCTCTGTCCGCTCCTCCGCCGTCTTTGATAAAGTCTTGGAAGAATGAGGTTGACTTGTTATGCCGGAAGTCTTTGGCCGTCAAAGCTGATGATTTTTTGTTCAAAATTTAAGCAGTGGCGGCTTCGAACCCGGGACCGAGGACACTTTGATTACTAATCAAAGATGGTAGACCACGGGTCTCTGTAGAACGAGAAGGTTCAGATCCACAGGTGGTAGTGTAATAATCTTTACTCGCTCACAGCAAGCGCTACTTGCCTCATAATTAAAATCATTAAAAATTTTCCCTGTGGTTAGCCACGTTCAAATGGATTTTCTTGGTAAACCCCTAGGCTCGTCCACATGTGTGAAGGACTTCATCATTGTGTGATGTCTTCGATTCACTGCTCATAGTCACTAGCTAATGACAGAAGTAATACCTCTCATAGACACCCTGTTAATGACTTAAGAGGCTACACGCATTGCTATCGGCTCAAGTAAAAGATAGATGATTAAAAAGTCTTAGATACGTATGAATATTGTATATGGGAACTCTATGAAACGCGTCCAGTTAAGGTCGTAAAAAGGTCGTGCGTTGAAAAACGTTTTTTCGTACGTTAATAATGAAGACACCTCTTCCCGATGGATGTCAGCGGCGCTCTGCGAATCTCCAAACGAAATAGTATATGGTTTCAGACAGTGCTCCACGGTTAAATGGATGTTTCACATCCATGCACCATCCACATGTCTAGCCTCTAATATGCGTGCAGAAAACTACCTCCACCTGAGTGTACGAGGTCTGTTAGAAAAGTATCCGCTTTTTGTGAGGGGTTTAAATCTAGTGCGCTTGCATGAGACTCGTGCGCATGCGTGAATTTTTTCCCGCCTATCGATAACGTCAGTTGCTGACAGGCAGCAACTGAGTGAGATAACGTGTAGTGCTCGCGTCTGCTTTTTCAGTCCAAGGGAAATGACGGAACGACTGGAGCAAAGCTACTGCATCAAATTCTGCAAGAAATTGGACGACAGCCAAGTGGAAAGCATTCGGAAGATTCAGAAGGCTTCTGGTGACGATGCTATGGGCGTCACACAGATTAAGGATTTATACAACCGGTCTAAAGACAGCGGCTGCACATCGGTGGAGAGCGAGCCACGCTCCGGTCGGCGATCAACATACCGGAATGACGAGGTCGTTGCCAAAGTGAATGCCGTAGTGATGATGGACCGTCGTGTGACTCTCAGGGAAATTGCGGAAGAAGTGGACATCAGCACTTTTTCGGCAGGCTCCATTGCGGTCGAAGATTCGGCCGTGAAGAAAGTGTCGGAAAAAATTTGTGCCGAAGCTGCTGACGGCGGAGCAAACGCAACTTTGGGTTGAAGTCTCACAGGACATGCTGGACTTTACAATGATCCCGACTTCCTGGGTGTACAGATACGACCCGAAAAGTCCCAGTTGCACGTGGAAGCATTCCTCCTCATAAAGACCAAAGAAGGCCCGCCAAGTGCGTAGCAGCGGGAGGGGTGCCGATTGCTTTCTTTGACTCCTGTGCTGTCAGTCACCAAAGAGTACTATAAGGGTGTACTCTGTCGCCTACGTGATGCTGTGCGTCGCAAGAGACCGGACTTGCGGTCACCAGGAAATTGGCTCTTTCATCACGACAATGCTCCAGCGCATTATTCTTTGGCGAAAAACCAGATTGCTGTGCTTCAACAGATCACCCTCTTCATATGGCCCCCTGAGATTTGTGACTGTTCTCCAAACTCGAGAGACCATTTATAGGAACGCTATTTGAGACAAGAAAGAACATTATGGTAGCAACGACAGCAGAGCTGAATTCCATTCCGGAAGAGGCTTTTTCGCCATGCTTCCAACAATGGTGGCACCGCTGGGAGGATTAGGTGTCCAACACTTGAGGTAAGCCAGCTTCTGTCCCGGCCAAAGGTCGGATACTTTTCTAACAGACCTCAGAAGTGATGAGATAGCGCGCCCGTTATCCAGGGATCTCGCACCTACTCCTTAGATTCCACGGTGAACTATGCCAGCCGAGAAACTGTCGTCGGACCAGAACGCAACCACCAACCAGCCGCCAGTTGGTCGCCGTGTGCCGAGGCCGGTGTGGTGGTGACGTAAAGGGCACGGCGGGCAGGCGGGCGGGCAGCGAGCGTGTCTAACGAGGGGCCATTAGTAGCGGCAGCGCGCCGGAAGACGACTTGATCAGCTCTCCCCGCACAATAACCAATTTCATTACCAGTCCCCCGGTCCCACAACAGTCTCGTATTTCATTTCGGCCTTTAGAATAAATCACTCAACTCTGCTGGAGCGATCTTCACAGCCATGTTGTGCTCAGAAGTACAAAGAGTCTATTCAGGACACGATAGCGGCAGATGCGGTCTGTGTGTGGCTATAGCAGTATATTTTCCTGTTAATGTTTAATGTACCTACAGAGGCAAGGTGACTGAAGATGTATCGCCGAATGGTAATGAAACATTGTCGATCTGTCTTATGGCGAGACGATGTCAAACATAGATCACCTCGTCAAAGTATTACTTCGTCGGCAGTTTCTTTGGTTTGGACAGACCCTGTTAGTCTGGTGTATCCTACTCGTTATAGATATGCAGAGGTCGCTTTTTTAATTTCTTTACATCCAGAGTGTTACAAATTGGAAAGGAGCTTTCTCCACAAAATTGACAAGACAAGCAAGTACGAGGGTAGAAAGACACAGGACGTTGGCTCATCATACAAGAACTGTGAATGCGTGAAGAGCTCTACACGCATCAGTGTATGTCTGAGTTTTCGTCGTCGTCAGTCAGTCTGCGCAGCAAATGATATCTTAAAGCTCTGCAGCTGCACAAAGAACCCAATTCCCTGCCTTTCACGATTCAGACTGTAAATGCCAGGCGTGGCAGCTCGTGCAAAATTACACCAGTGTGCTACAATGTGGTGGCCTATAGCTACATATATGCACTGAACTTTTGAAATATAATTAAATTTTATAATTAATAGTTCAACATCGCGGGGAGTGCAGTAAAATGAAAAAAAGAATGAATGTTGATGCCAGTGGGATTCAAACTCAGGTCCGCAAATTACCAGTGTGTTCTTTACGCCTCTCACCCACAGGGACATCACGGCTCCTACTGTTCAACAAGTCGCCGTACTCTGCAGTTAAACAACACGCTACGTGCAGTTTCAGATAAATATGTTGCGACCTGGTGCTGTGAGCAACGCACCACACGTTGCGCTGGAAGCGATGACGCCATAACAGATCATTTGCAGCAGAAACCAGACGGCTCTGTCACTTCTGAGTCATCGCAGTGCGGCTGACTGTCATTTCAGCACTCGCCCCTAGTTCCTAGTTATGGTGGAGACAACTCTACAAAACAGGTGTTCGTCTGTTTTATTTGCATGTCAGCACGCATTTGAAGTGAAATGGCGTAATTTTTGTGCGATTTCTGGATCGCATTCGAAGAGAAATGGCCTAATTGTAAGGGGATTTCCAGCTCTCCTTCAAAGTGAAATGGCATAATTCTAACCTGATACTTACAGTGTGCTGTAGCACATAACTGGTCGCCACTGAATGCTACTCTGCTTCCCCCTCCACAAGACTAAAGGTGTTCTCTTCCTTTGGACTGGCAGAAAGACCTCTAAGAAAAGGGCATTTCTTAGAGAAGCTATGTAGTAACGGGGAGGAAATGTGTTTGAAGTTCGTCCATCATATGTGATACGATTGATGTAAAAAATTCCCGAGAATTATCGCTCCACTCTAGTACGCTGCCGTCGAGCTATAGTTTTCGTCTCGTTTTAAAATGTACATAAACGACGAGCCAGCGTTTCCCCTCACCCTCATGAGAAGTAGTGTCTCAGCCTCGCCTCTTCTTCATTTGAACTATATTTGGAAAATTTATGGACCCATGTCATTTGGCGAGTTTTATATTCAGGGAACGATTTCCACCTAGGAAATCCTGATAAGGTTTTCCAAATATATATACAAGGCTTTACAAGATTTTTTCCCGGATCTCGAAAAAAGTATACGTGGAAACTCGATCCAACTATGTCTCGTGTTCGAGTCGTCCTACTTGTGGCGCCGCAGTTGTACGCTGTACATAGCGATCTTGCAGTCGGCTGAGAGTGCAGTGGGTGGGTCGGCTGTTCACTGAACGCACCACCAATGGTGTGACTGTTTAGTCGGCCACATTTGAGGGACTTGGCTCGCCTCTGATTGCAGGGGAAGGGTCACGGAGCAGGGTTGGGAGCAATTTGGCGGTGGTGGAGCAGGGAGTAGAAGCAGAAGCGGTAGAAGAACAGAAGAGCGGCCGGTGTGCGTGTGTTGTGGCGCTATTTATATGCCACGGGTTGGCCGCCTATTCAGGACGGCGCCTCATTGAGTGCTGCGACCGGCCGGCGTCGTTGCTGTGTACACAGTGCAGTACAGTAAATAGTCCCTCTTCTGGGCCAGCAATGGTCGGCTCCCAGGTGTCGCAAAAATCATTCCACCTCCCCATAAACCTGTTCTCGCCATCACCTTGCGGTGCCTTCTATGGTGGTGAGGCCGCTATATTTGGATGGCAGTGGGATGAGAGACGGTGGCGCACTTTCCTCTTGATGCGGCAAGTGCCGCTATCGTGGATCAAATATGAAAAGTCACATCTGTCTAACATGGAGTCACGGTATGTGATGACAAAATGGTTCAAATGGTTCAAATGGCTCTGAGCACTATGGGACTTAACTTCTGGGGTCATGAGTCCCCTAGAACTTAGAACTACTTACACCTAACTAACCTAACGACATCACACACATCGATGCCCGAGGCAGGATTCGAGCCTGCGACCGTAGCGGTCGCGCAGTTCCAGACTGTAGCGCCTAGAACCGCTCGGCCACTCCGGCCGGCTATGTGATGAGTCCGGCCGTCGTATAAGGATGTTAACCTAGGTCACAATAGAATCGATACTCCATACAAATCAATCACCGGCCGGAGTGGACGTGCGGTTCTAGGCGCTACAGTCTGGAGACGAGCGACCTCTACGGTCGCAGGTTCGAATCCTGCCTCGGGCATGGATGTGCGTGATGTCCTTAGGTTAGTTAGGTTTAATTAGTTCTAAGTTCTAGGCGACTGATGACCTCAGCAGTTAAGTCGCATAGTGCTCAGAGCCATACAAATCAATCCATTATGCTTCGTGGGACTATGTAAGCAAAGCTACTCGGAAATAACTACAAAAGTTCATAAAGAAGAATTTCAGATCTTGGTAGACATTCTGCAAGCGCTTGTGAATATCTGCGATGCTCTCGTTTTGCACACAAAAAACCCTCAATCACAGCTCTCTGCTTGGAACGCACCTACGTCACAGACGCCTTTTGAAGACTACGTATAACGCCGCCACGTGTCGGTACTTCAGGAGCTGAAGCGGCAACACTCCACGATGTCCCGCAACTAATTTATGGATTGTGAATATTTTTGAATTACTTTGCAAATGTGCCACGGTGATGTAAGGTAATGGAAATGTACTTCACGTCGTTGTCAGGCGCTCCTTCTTCTTGAAGAAAACAGCATTTCATTTTTTTCGAAACGTCCTGAGTACTACACTTTGTTCAGAGACTTTAGTCTGTCCTCAGTCCTAAGAATTCAAATTCCTCGACTCGACTAATTACTTCATCACAGTGTAACAAAATTTCGCTTCCATATGAGCTCCATGACATGTCAACGGTAGGCCCTACGTACGCCCCGTAAACCACTGTCAAGTGCATGCGTTGTCTCACGTGGCCTCAGCGTGTTACCCGTTGGCCACGAGTTAGTTATACACTATCCCGCTCGTACCAGCTGCGTCAACCACACTACGCAAGTACTGATTTACCCTTTATAACGCGTTGTGATGGACAGTAGATTGGTGTAATGTGTCGCACAGTGTACGATGCACTCTTATCCGTCGGACAAGGCACGACCAGCGTATAGTTATGCCCTTGTCTGATAAACTACTAGCTCTATCATACCAGCAACTTCATGTCCTCTGATAGCTGCCAGTACTATAGACATTTCCGACCAATGGAGTCCACTCTTTAACTGTTACGTTGAAGACATTATTGTACACTTCGGTGGTATCTCTTCAGGAATAACACTTTGTTGTAGTGCTAAAGCCCAGTTTGTCCTTTAATTTGGTGAAAAAGTGTGTTCTTGTAATTTTCCATGAATAGTAGACGAGTATAATTTCCTGCTACTGCTGCATCACTCCTACGTTAACGTTATTTGGGGCGAAAGAGGCATCCATACTGTCGTTCGGAGAATCTTAGTGTTGTTCTTCTGGAAGGAAAACACTGGCTAAAGAGGGTGAGGGGGGAGGGGGAGAGAGAGAGAGAGAGAGAGAGAGAGAGAGAGAGAGAGAGAGAGAGAGAGAGAGAGAAATAGCTGTAATGAGTTTATTCAAAATGAAGATAAGAACGCGCCTCGGTGGCTTGAGAGTCTCTGCGTGCCACGCAACTGGTGCCAGCTAACAAAACAAGGCTACGGTGAGCCGTGTTTGTTGGTGGGGAGACGTTTTTACCGCCTCTTGTGCCTGCGGTTGCGGCGGTATAATGCGCTAAGTGCGGGAATCCGGGACCCGAGACAAAAAGGAAAGCCCTGTCGGATCCTCTTCCTTTTCCTCCTACAGCTGCTCACGCCACAGTGACGTAATTGCACTACGTGGGTCTCGCCGAAGCGCCTGCTTGTAAAAGTGACCGAAATTAGTCTGTACGTATTTTTCGAATTACAATTCTGAGGGATTTTCGTTACATTCGAAGCCCAACATTGCACTAATGCATTGAAGACCGAACTAACTATGCATCCAGTGAATTAGAATCTTTGCACGCGGATCAGCGTTTCCCTGTGTGTCAGCTAGCGAGGCACGTGCTATAACACGTCGTCCGACGTTCGATTTTACACGTAATCCATACGAAGGCAGTGGCGAAATCACATATTTCAAATGAGATGTTTCTGCTAGGAGTTCCAGTTAGATTGCAGAGATAGACGTCAAGCACACTTCATTGCCTGATCGTCGTTGTAAATTTAAAAGTACGCTTCTGTTCTGCGAAATACAAGGTGTCTCGTTCGATGTAGGAGACGACTGAAAGGCTCATGTCCCAGGACGCTACAGGAAAAAGTAAATATCCCCCCCACAGGGGATCCACCGTCCTATGTAGACTTCCCATTGGCCACACTTGGCTGACCCATGGCGCACATTCTCAGACGTGCGGATCTCTCGCAGTGCCGATGTGGAGCCCGGCTGACGGTGGACCACTTACTCATAGACTGTCCTACTATGGCTGCTTTGAGACGGCATCTTAATCTTCTTCACCCGCTCCCTCTGGTGCTAGCAGACGACGCCAACTCGGCTGAGCTAGTATTAAGTTTTCCCCACGAAGGTGGTTTCCATGGTAGCCCACCGTGGCCGGTACCGCTTTCCGCCTTTTAATTCTCTTCATTCCTTTTCATCTTTAGGTTCTTGGTTCTAATGTCTCGTCTTAACTGATCCTTTAGCGACTTGTCTGTGCCTTTTTCTGGGCTATATCTGTTTTTTTATTGTGGTAGTTACAGTTAGGCTTTTCACGATGTGACTTTGGCCTCCTTTCTTTGACGACTACTCCATCCGTTAAGTGTCAAAGCAGAACGGACTGGTGACCCTGCAGTTTAATCCCTTTCACTCGAAACCAAGCAACTACAGTTCAGAGGATTGGCGATAACAGTGAAAAGGAAAGTTTGCCTGAAGCTTAGAGACTTGTCCAGACAGCGTAGTGGGTAAGGCGATTGGTCCTGATAAACTGGTGATCCTAATGTGGTACATTTTTGTATTTGGGATAGGAAGTTGAAATCACACAGCGTGGTGTTTAGTAGAATCTGTTGAGTGCAACAGGGTGACATGTGGACAACGTGGAAGATCTGATATTCTAAACTCCGTCCGAACAGGCGTCGGAGGGCCAGACCTAACCGAGCACGCTGCGTGTCAACCGCAGCCGAAAAGCGTCACTGGAAGCGGCGGGTATGTAAGGGCTGTGGTCGACATGTAGTTCTCCTGGACGTTTTCAGTCTTCCTCGCGGGAGCCGCTACTCTTCAGTCAAGTAGCCTCTCAATTGGCCTCGCAACGGCTGAGTGCACACCCCTGGTCAACGGCGCCCGGCAGACCCAGACGGTCACCCATGCAAGGGCTAGCAACGCCCGACAGCGCTTAAGTTCGGTTATGGTTATGTGACGGGAACCAATGTTTTTGGGATCTCATATTGTAAGAGAAATTGAATTAAATGAATAAAGTCAGGGAAATCGCGAAGAATTATGAAAGACGCGATTAGTCCTGAGACGCTAGTGGGAGTTGAACTGTTCTGAATCTTTTTGGTACAAATCACGCTAAGATTATAGGCGCTAGAGTCTCGTGTAATGTGTGCGTGAGACTTTGTCACACTGTAATAAATTCGTAATGATTAAACGTCGAGGAATCTTCTTTATTATTTTTTGAAAAATCTAAATAAGATTCTGTCTTCGAACACCTTTGTGGAGCAGCATTAAATATTAGGGCGGCTTTTCCCCCACCCATATTATTGTAAAATATTACTTTCCCGATTTACCTGTCGTGCCAGTCCATAAAGTGAACAATGAGTATACAGCGATGGGCGTCCAGTTCGAAAGATAATGCGCCGTTGCAATGGAAGTGTACAGACACTGCGGTGCAGTGACGACGACTGGAGCGTGTTACTCCGACGATTTCCCACAAGCATGCGGTTACCGCACAGCGAGACGGCAAAAGACGCGCGGGTGACGGACGGTAATGACGGATTTTTCAGGGGCGGTAAGCATTTATACGTTATGGAATATGTTGTAACATTGCATGAAAATGTTAAGAGTAACGCAAAGTATAAATTCGTATTCGTGATTATAGAGTTACGAATACCGTGACATTAAGCATATTATTCTGTATTGGTGGTTTAAGAATCCCGAGTGATAACTTAATGCGAATTGTATGTATATATTGCGAGTTTTCTCAGTGCAAATGAACTTTATATTATAAATTACAAATTTTTATCTACAGTAAGTTTTAGCAATATTATGATCGAATATTATTTCTTTAACAAGTAAAGTTTCGTACACGTCTTGTTTTCAGTTTCTAAACATGTGACAAGGCAACACAAATTTCATTTACATCCATGAAAACTCGTAAAACAAAACATGCTTACACGTACAATAAAACTGATTCAGGGACATCTTCAATTTCAGAGCAGCAAAACCTGAAATTATCAGGGAAATCTTTGGCTGAAACAGTCGCCACCCTGTGCAAGTAAACACATCATCTTGCGGTTAAATATAAAAATGGGCGCTCACAGCGGAGAGAAACTGTAAACCCTAGTGAAATGACGTTAACTTGGCCTCCCCCTGTCGCTTTTAGTTTACTAGCGGCGCGCTAGGCCGTGTGTCAGTGGTGCCTGCTTGCTTGCTTTGAGCCGCCGCTCTCGTGTCCGGCAGTGACGGTGGGTATTTGCAGAGGTGACTGGGCGCGACCTCGTGACTCTGCAGCCGCGATGCGCGCCGCGCCGCACCATTACGTAAAAGTCGCGTCAGTGCACGGCGAACTTCGCGGATGGTGGCCTGCGGTTTCGCAACGGCGTGATCCCTTCCACAGGCGACACGGTTTTCCTGGAAGCGGTCTCCTAGGGCAGATATGCACCGCGGTCGCCATTTCATTTCCAAGCCTCACTGAGTAGTCAGTCAAAGTAAGTATCCGTGAACAATGACGTCCATACGGCACGTGTATCAGAAACGCTTACATGGTTTGCAGAATGCAGCACATCTGTCGTATCAGAGACTCGCGTGTCTCATAAGATTTCTTTCCTTCATCCTGACAACAAAGTCTTTACTTGAAATACGATAAAACTTAAACGAAAACACGTAATTACTAATACTTTCTATCTTGTATCAAGCTACTTTTTGGAGAGATACACACATTGAATGATTTCGCGGTTTTATCGCTAGGGGGCGGTGTTTGACATGGGTTATTCTTCCTTTACGTTACCGTAGGCTGTACGAAAACGCTTGGCCACGGGCGTTAAGAGGCTATTTAGACTACATTATTTGCAGAATGATTTCAGTCCTTTGGGTTCAAATGGCTCTGAGCACTATGGGACTCAACTGCTGAGGTCATTAGTCCCCTAGAACTTAGAACTAGTTAAACCTAACTAACCTAAGGACATCACAAACATCCATGCCCGAGGCAGGATTCGAACCTGCGACCGTAGCGGTCTTGCGGTTCCAGACTGCAGCGCCTTTAACCGCACGGCCACTTCGGCCGGCTTTCAGTCCTTTATATAAAAAAGTTAATGGGTGTGTGTTCCTGTTGTTCAGTTTCCTTACTTCGTTTATAGATCTGGAAACAACTGCAGCTTACAATAGAAATTCCGCATTCTCTTTTTTGGGCCGATGACCCTCTCGTGTCCGAGCAAAGGCCCTCTCGACTGACGAGTAGCAATTATGTAAGTTCCAGAATTCTGATACTCAGCATTCCAAGGAAAAGAAACCTTGAAGGACAGTATGTAATAAAGGGGAGAGTGAAGTAAATGTTACTGGATAGTACAGACAGAGTAGTCGTTTGAGAGACTTTTTTCACTGAACTAAAGGATTTTTGTTAAACATCTCGTCGATTGTGAAGTTCTTGGAGACGGAGGAGTAGCTAGCATTGGGCAAGAGTGCGAAAAGTGATTAGCTTGTGTTGTTCTTTCGCGAAAACGACTGACTAATCGCTTTAAGTGATTACGAGCTTACGGAAAAGTTGCAGTCCTGTGGCTAGTCGGTGTTCCGAAACCAACCCGGCGACAAAAGGTCCAAAGTCTGGGATAAAGCGTTATGTAAACTGGGAAGAAGAGGACAATGGATCGGACACTTAGGCATGTTAGATACAATTGGGTGGTGGAGGAAACACGAAATAAGTGAAAAATCACAGGCTTTGGAGAGCATACTGTACTACCTATCCCGTACCGAGTAGGTTCACAGAAGTTGGAAGTTAGTGTTTTACATGTCGCTTGGAGCTAAATAAAAGACAGAGGACTCCGTAGATGCTCCTCGTAGCTGTACGCCCAAATTAGCGGGAACAACGGAGGATAACTGAGACAGATATAGGGGATGGTCTCCGCCAGGGACACGCGAGAATGGTTTACAGGACGGAGAGGTAAAAATTTCGCGAGGAAGCCTCGTGACGAAGACAGACACGGCAAGTGCCGTCCTGTGAGGCCCACAAAAAGCGGCGGATGCTGGGCTGGGCGCCGCTCCGTTCCCACCTCCCGCTGCCTGCTCTGCATAAGGACGCTCTCACGGAAGGCAATGCGGCGGAAGCCAGCCTCGCCGCTTCCCGGTTCCCTGCTGATAGCCATCCAAGCTCCTCCGCTCCTCTGTGCCAGGCCATTAGAGCTTTCTTCTCAGGCTCCTCTTTCTCTAGCCCCCCCTCCCTTCCCCCAAGTAACTGTCTACGAAAAATTTGTATTTTGCGGCCACTGCTGAACAACTCTGACACGCTATTGCCGCCAAACAGTATGCACAAGCAGTGAAAATTTTGGTGCTAAGTGTATCTGTGCAATCCAGCAGGCAGGGTACGTAGCCGTCCCATGCTGGTGTAATGTCACATTTTGTGATTCCAATAACTGTGTTTCATTACTGTGCTGTAGTAGGAACCAAAAACGTTACTCCTTACATAAGAAAAGGGAACGTCCTCATCGCATTTTCTCTGATTCTTTACTATCTCTGTTGTTGAATGTAATGTTAATAATTCCGACTTCGTTCTTGGTCTGCTAAAGACGAAGGAAACTTGTAATTGTGAATATTACCCATTACAACTAAATAGTAAGAGAGAAGTTGTATTCAAGGAAGAAATAATGGCGTGCTCATCTCTGATAAATAACTAGTTCAGACTTGAACGTATATATCAAGCCGGTCGAGGTGGCCGTGCGGTTCTAGGCGCTACAGTCTGGAACCGAGCCACCGCTACGGTCGCAGGTTCGAATCCTGCCTCGGGCATGGATGTGTGTGATGGCCTTAGGTTAGTTATGTTTAAGTAGTTCTAAGTTCTAGGGGACTGATGACCTCAGAAATTAAGTCCCATAGTGCTCAGAGTCATTTGAACCATTTTTTCGTAAATATTACTCCATCTAGTTATTTTATTTACTATAGAAAGCTTCAGCTGCACTACGTCAATGCGGAATTAGAGACACGCTGGGGAAATTGGCGAACGAACCTGCAGATAAACACGGCTACTTTCAACGGAGTCAAGAGCAGACAACAATAAATCTGCCACAGCTCTTTAGCAACATAGTACCACACGACAAAACACACGCAAGGCGAGTTTAGTTTCAATGGACATTTCAATATACCATTTAAAAACCAAGAATACATGCTAATCTTGTCTTTAAAACCATGAAAGTAACAATATACTGGCACGCCCTTCATCTGTTTCGCTCTTTTTATTTGGACAATCAAGAACCTTGTAGGGTGACATAAGGTAGTGGTACAGTATCTGACAATTGCATAACGAACTGGCGTTTTAACTTCACTGCGCAGTACAGTCAAAGGAGTCGTTATTGTCTTCCACTGCGACGTATAAATTTGAAATTTTCCTCAAGAGTGCCTAAACTTTCTTCTGTAATGGTGCAAGAACCTGGCGCCCAGCGACGCCTCCCTCGGGCTCGACGCTTCCAGCAGCAAGGTGCCGGCCGACACGCGCGAAGAACAGGCCGCGGCTCAGGGGCCCGTGTGGCGTGCAGGCGCTCGGCTAACGGCACATTCCCACCCCGGTTCTGCCCAGCGCTATGGTGGACGCGGCACACGATGGGAAGGTCGCTACAACCCCTGTAACCCACATTTCACCCCTTCCTTTCACACCACCTCGATGGAGATCAGAACTGCAACGCCCAGCATCGAAATGACGCGGTTTTGTTATGAGTGGCCGCTCCGAATCGACTCGAAAAGACCTCAGCAACTAGCATAAACGGCGTCAATGAAAGCACTCCTCCTTGGGGTTTGATTCCCGCACGTTTGGCGGTCGAAAACGTCAGTTCTCAGTGCCAGGAGCAACGGACGACGTTCTTAACAACGTTAGACATCGCTGACGCCCCCGGACGATTCAACCCCACTCTAAGGATGTTGTGGGGTTGCACCACCATCGAACGTGACCGCAGGCCAGTGAAGATCAGCGCGACAGCAAATTTTGCTGTCGCGTACATGTTGGAACCACTAGGGACCGTTCAAAGCCATTCCTCGACTTCTCAACCTAATCCGAAGCGTCAGAGGGTACTAATCCTTTTTCAGCACTCTGTGCCATCCATTTACCTTTATTGAGAATTTCAAAAATGTGCATGTACATACACAATCTGTGGAACAGTCGTTGCCGCCTGCTGGCAGACAACCGTTTGACACCCCACCGATGCCATTTCCCGGCTTGCAGGCGTGTAGGACTACTTCGCAGGTTTTCTCCGTAAATGTACATTTTGAAAATCCTCAGTTAAGTTCGGCGGGTGCCACTGAGGGTGTTGCGAAATGGGAGTCCATTACAGAGGAATGTTCTACGCACGTTTGACCCAAATTTCAAACTTTTCGTCACAATGCGCGACAATTACAGGGTTTCAGAAAAGTGGTTCTTTAATTGTGTCGAATAGCGTAGAAGTAACTCCATATGGAAAGGTGTTCCCTGCTAGAGGTGTGTCGTATTCAAAACCACTTCACTCCATACATTCTGAAACATATGTACAGTCATCGAAACGAGCATATTAGAAATACGCATTTTGAGTTCTCGAATTATTTTCGTCTGAAGACGCACATACACGAAGTCTTTCACGTAACCTTACAAAAGACGTTCATGTGTATCACGTAGAAGATCTAGGTGGCCACCATCAGAGCACAGCTTCCTCGTGTCCAATGCGACATAGCCAACGGTTTCCAAGATATTCATTTAAAAATGGACGAACCTCTACACCCCAATGTGCGGGTTGTTCCGTGTTGTTGAAGGCTGTAATCAGTGGAATCTGAAGCAAGGTCTGAAATTATCAGTTGCTCATGTATGTGGAAGTAAATGTATTTTGAAACAGTTAAATGAACAAAAGTGGATACAACATATTTTCGTGCTGGTTTCGCAGAGAAATCGTGGAGTCACGCTGACGTTAAATTTAAGTTTTTCTGTATCCAATATTCGAATGTTCTGCCGGTTAACCATGCTGTCTTGCGTGGAATGTTGCCACAACGCCAAAAAAGGGGACGTGCAGCAAATATTTCTTAATCCATTGCATATACTGGTGCCGTTGGATAATTCGTCCGCCTAACTAAACGTTCAAAATTTTCGTTCTACGTTCTCTGTAATTATGTATCGCTATGCATCAAATATTTACAGCCGTCTGTAAGAGGGTCATTCATTTTGAATCGCCCTCTATTATGGTAAGCGTAGAAGTCTCCGTGAAAGTTATAACGTAAGACAGGACACCATAAAATAATTCTAATTATTTTCCAAAGGCAGAGAGGCGTAAATGAGACCTTCTTTCACTGTGTGTCCCTACTACTGAAGCAGCTGACCAATTGCTGCCGCATCGGGTTGAAGTGCCTGACACTGTAAACGCCCGTTAGTGTTTCTGCAGTTTGCAACTATGTGCTTAGCAAAACTATTTTCTAACATTTTGGTCGAAAATCATTACTGGGGACAACAGGGAGTGTTAACAGTATGACCTATAAATCAACCACAAACTGAGAGAGAGTACCAGAAGTGTGTGACAATGTCGCTTTGTTTTTTCGGCATTACAGAGATAATACGTAACAAATGTTTCTAATACTTGGTGAACAAGAACTAATGACTTTATGGGCGGAAAAAATTGCATCAGACACTATCGTGGCTATTACAGGATTAGCTGTTGAGCCACAACAGCGGACCCGGGCATAAAGCGGCGTCGCAGTTTTTGCCCAAAACCAAAGCAGTGTGGCTGACAATGATATCTGCCAGAGTGATTCGTGGCTTTCATCCTCCAATAATGTAAGAGCTTATTAGTGTACAGGCCGCGCGGGGTTAGCCGTGGGGTCTGAGGCGTCTTGTCGCGGTCCGCGCGGCTCCCCTCGTCGAAGGTTCGAGTCCTCCCTTGTGTGTGTGTGTGTGTGTGTGTGTGTGTGTGTGTGTGTGTGTGTGTGTGTGTGTGTGTGTGTGTGTGTGTGTGTGTGTGTCGTCCTTAACGTAAGTTTAAGTTAGATTAAGTAGTGAAAGCTTAGGTACCGATGACCTCAGCAGTTTGGTCCCATAAGACTTTATCACAAATTTCCATTTTATTAGTCTACAAAGCAAAATCTGCTTGTTAATTGGAACCAGTTTCCATCGACAAGTTATTAGGATTTCACACGAATATCGTACATGGATTTCTGTTCTAGTTAACACATTTTTTCTACTTGTAGCAGATTCTGCGCTCTTCTTTGTATAACGCTGCGAATGAGGCATTTAACCGCTCACGATGTTTATCATACGCTGACACAGTATTTTCCTTCATTACTAAAAGCACTGTCAGCCTTACTTGTCCTCTACCGTTTTTAGTTTTAGGGTTACGCTATTATAGGCATTCGAAGGTTATTCCAACTAACACCGATCCCGCGCTATATCAGCTAATGTTGAGGTTGCGAGATTTACCCCATTTTTTAAAAAAATCAAAGTGAGCGAGCAACTGTTGCGCTTTAGGAGCCGTAACTGTAGACTTGCATCTAATTTCAGTCTGTTGATGCACTGTGGGCATGGGATAGGAGCAGGTCAAATATCTAACAATGAAATTCGAGCAATTGAGAACTTATTTTCGCTACGAGTTTCGGCAATTCATTGTGCTAACTTCAGACTCCCATATGCCCATCTCAAAAATAATCGATATTGGAATGCTGGGACCACATTTTTCTGGATGTCATGAATTCGTAGGTCAAGTGCTTCCTTCGAAGACATGACTCCAACAGTGAAAAAAAAAGTAAAATAACATTTCAATTGCACGAATGTTGGCGAATTTCATTGTTAATTATACACACAATTATTTCACATGTACACTACCCGGCACTATTGTAAGCAAAGTGTATGGCGTAGAATACCTAGCACCGTTATTGGTTGCTGGCTTCCCTTTGCCATTCACTGTTTGAGGTGGGAAAAAGGTTGTATTTGCTTGTAAATTTTTGTCACTAAGGATCATAAATGGAAGACTACGAGCATTTAGCAGCGTCTGTCGATTTCCATACAGAAAGTGAACAGCTTTCTGAGAGTGAACAAATGAAGTCATCATTTGAAAGATTACCGTGAATCAGCGGGGAATGTAAGTAGCACACTTGCATCGATAAAACGTCCACTTGATACCTTCGTATCGTGTAGCTAAAATGTCTTCTTAAAACATCTTGATGAACGATATCGAATCATGCTTCAGCGTTACCTGTCTACTGACTGAAGACGACTAGTCGAACTGCCGGCGGGGCACGTATTGCGGTGAATGAAAGCGTCTGTCCGCTCTTATTTCAGACACCATACATTGGCCACTTTTCATATATTTCAACGCTATATTTTAGATGGGTCAGTAACTGTAGTGAGAGGTAATGCAGAGGACTACTGCTCTGCATCGAGAGGCAGTTGCCACGGTCGAGGGGCACACAGCCAATGTGGTCAGGCCATATGTCGTGGCAGGTATGCTGGCGAAGGAGGGAGCACGTAGGGACGGTTTGTTGGGACCTTTAAAGGAGATCACGTGCGACCCATTGTTGAGTATTACTAGTGTGTTTGGGATCACCACCAGGTCGGATTAAAGGAAGATATCGAAGCAATTCAGAGGCGTGCTCATAGATTCGTTATCGGTATGTTCGATCAACACGCGAGTCTCACGGAGATGGTTCGTGAACTGAACTGGTAATCCCTATGGGCAGAGATTCTTTTCACGAAACACTATTTAGAAAATTTAAAGAACCAGCATTTGGACTGCAGAATGACTCTATTGCCGCCGACGTAAATTTCGCGTAAGGATCACGAAGATACGAGAAATTAGGAGTCGTTGTTGTTTCTCCCTCGCTCTGTTTGCGCGTGGAACGGTAAAGGAAAAGACTGGCAGTGGTACGAGATACCCTCCGCCAAGCGTCATACGGTGGTTTGCGGAATATGTAAGAGTGCAGATGGTACAATCCATTTCTGACTTCGTAAATGCTGGAGGCAGTCTGTCCCCAAAGCTTCTTTACTGTTAGTGCACGATGCAGTAAAGTAAATGTAATACGAAAGACACGTTGGCGAATACGGTACCGATGCAGCACTAATCCTTCCGAAGTCGTAAGAAGTTTGCTTGTGGTTCTTGTTGGGCACCAAGTATCTCCTGATCTCAGCAATACTCTCTATTTTCAGTGTTATATGAAGCGTAGTAGTCGCAAAAATTGTGTTTTATGATGTTTCACAATAATTCCACAGTAACGACGTCCAGAACCGTTGTTTGAAGTTGACTTACTTCCCGCACGTCCAGTCATAGCCGTTTGCAGCTCAGAACGTTTCTACGGCACTGCGATATCTGTTGCGGGCGAGAATACAAACGAGAGTACTGCACAAACAGGTTGTACGCTTCGAACCAAGAAACGTTTATCTTTTCCTTGCAGTCTGGGGCGGAAAGAAAATCTCAGTGTATCTTTACAGCTCCTATGTCACCTGCGGCCTCGGGGCTATTCGGAGAAAGCTCTATGAAGACGTAGCATACGAGCAGATTTTGCGAAGTCCTTGGAATTAGTTGGCCTGAATAGTGGGGTCATGGGCGATGTGTCCCGGTCTTAGTTACATCCAGACTAACGGCATCTTCTCTTTTGTGGGAACGAGCTGACTATCAGGTGAGAAACATTGGGCCTGAATACACCTGGACTACAGATTTGTCTTCCGTGGAGTGTCGTAGAGTGCTAGTTGTATCACGGCTGTTGTGAACCCAAGAGAGCGGAAGAGACACCAGCACACACATACACAGTGGAGAGCGTAATTAGGGCGGTTGTTTGTCTCGGGAGGGCTGTCGATGTCCGCCTGCCGGGCGGAGCCCTCTCCCTGCGGCGGGCACAGGAAGAACACTTCACGTGTGAACCGGGTAAACAGAGCGGCAGGCGCCGCCGGCAGCTCCCGGAAGGCCGGGCTGGCGAGGGAGGCACTGTGCCAGTCTTTGTGGCTTCCTCTCCACACGTGACGGTCACGAGTCCCACATGCGGCCAAGATGCGTTCACCGATAGCGGAAACTGTACGCCGCACTGAGCGGTAGCAACGCTCGGCAGCGACAGTCTGTGAGGTGGTGAGTCGAGGGTTACCAGTTCGAAAAATAAACCAGACTCGATATTGTGCACTAAAAGCCGGACTACCCGTTTTCGGTAGAAATTGAGGCTGACGAGTATTTTCAGTCGTTTATTAATGAATTGCAGTCAGTTGTATTGATAGGTCGGCTTTAGTCGTGCTAACTCCATGATCTGCACATGAACGTGTAAACACGGTCAGCAGCGACGCTTAGGCGAGCGTGGCGGCGGGGCGCGATTCGCCATCGGCGCGTTCGGCCTGTGGTTAAAATTAAACTTTTCCTATTTAACACGCAACAACACGGAGACTAACTACCGTACGGGTACCAAACTTGATAGCATTAGTGTCAAAGACATGGGGGAAGAGACATAACGCAAATTCAGTTCAATTGAAACAGTTTTAATGTGCTGTTATGGTAGATCATACCATTACATACCGGTAGCATTACTGCTACAAAAGGGACTCAATATGGCGCCCATTAGTGTCCACAGAGGTCTGAAAGCGCAGTTTTGCATTGTGCACAACAGAACAAAGCATGTCCGTTACATGTCTTGCTATGCTGTGCTTCAGATCAGCACATGTGTGGATGTTCCCCTAGTAAATCCTGAACTTCAGGTAGCCCTACAACCCGAAATCACAGGGAGTGAGGTAAGTTAATCGTGCCGGCGAAGGATTTGGAAACGATTCGCATATTATTCTATCGCTTCCAAATGTGTTTCGCAGAAGCAGCTGAACTTCACGAACGATGTGCGGTGGGGCCCCATCTTGCACGAAAACCAGTTCATTGCGTCTCTCACCCGTAGGGCGGGTATGACGTGCTGGCGAAGCATATCGCAGTAACGCTGGCCAGTCACACTGCACATGTTTGGTCCTCGAGCGCCAACCTGTTCAAAAAGAAATGGGCCAATGACGAACGTAGATGTGAAGCCACGCCATATGGTGATACATTCACCATACACAAGAACTTAATGCACAGTGGTTGGAGGTGAAGCTCCCCACACCCGGCAATTCTGTGTGTTCGCTTCACCTGTCAGAGAAAAATGAGCATCGTGTGTCGGTAGGATGGTCCAGGGCCAGCCCTCGTCAACTTCAATCCTTCCGGGAAAGTGAAGAGCGAAGTGAACACGTCGTTGTGCGTCCTGGTGTAGGCTGCTGTGCGATACGGATCTTGTACGGACACCAGTTGAGAATGGTTCGAAGCACCTTCTCTACAGTGGACACGGGATGTTCAACTGTCGTGACGCAGCACGCGTACTGCCTGACGATCGGGAATTGCGCTCCGCGTTGTCTGCCATAGCAACAGCGATTTCATCAGCCACCTGTGGTGCAACCGGTCGTCGGCCTCTTCCTGGAGCGATGCCCAGTTCTCCAGTTGATTCGAACTTCACCATGCTCCGTACAGCAGGTGGAGAAAGAGGACCCTTCAGTAATCCTTTCAACCGGCGATATTCTCGTAGGGTAGCTGTCCAAGCTCATGTTGCCACGTCAACAAGAGCACTGCGACCGGTCAGATGTGTGAGGCAGGATCACTATGATTGACCACGGCACCTGGTGGCCATAGTTGGACCTGGACTGTGGCGCTGTGACGCATGGCAGACATGCACCCCATACTCTCGGCATTAATGTTATTAAGTTTGGTACTTGTACTGTAATCAGTTTCCGTTTCATAACGTGTTAAATAGGGAAAGTTTAGTTATAAGCATCTGCTACTTTGCTTCGCTCGCTCTGCACGTAGAGTTGTGTATTAGGCTCCTTCGGCCTACGAACTAAAAGATAGGACACGGACATAAGAATAGCAATTTTTCGTATATCTATATATCGTGATGGTGATCTCCTAATTCTTCCTTTTTTAGTTACTCAGTGCACCTAAGTTATTAGCTTGCAAAGGGCCGTGTAGTGCATTCACAGCTTCATTGGCAAACAGCCTAACAGAAGCCGTACAGGTCGGACTTGCATACATTTCGCCGGACGCGACCGAAAGAAGGCGGACATTCCCCCTGAAACCGCCCATCTGGCAAACCTAATGCTGTGCATCCTCTGGAACCGTAATGGTCCGGCTAGTTGGACGGCCTTACGCAGCCACCCAAGGCCGACTAATGCCAACAATTGTAGCGCCACTGCGCATGGCCAGCTGACGGATCCTAGTGAAACGGGATTGGTCGGACTTAAAAGCTCCTAGCGAGCGCCTATCTGTGTGTGTTCCGTACCTAGTCAGCAACTGTGGACTTAAAGAAACGTTAAGTACGTGAATGAGAACAGATCACTGTGGGATATGCAAGACGAGACTGCGCCGTTCAGGGGAATCTTTGGCTGAAAGGTGCAAAGGCCGGGAGTGTGCTATTGCAAACGCTAATCATTATGTAGGAAAAGACATAATGCTGTGCAGTCACATGTGTTAAATGTGAGATACTTAGCGTACAGTCTACAGTCATTAACAATTTAAAACTCAATTTTGATTTTAAATATAGTTTGTAGAAGACAACCTTCAACCGTGCGTTCACCCTTATATAAAGCGTTCAAACCTCTTCCACTCGTGCATTTCCACTGAACACAAGAAGGTAATAAATTACCTCGGATGCAATACGCTGATGTTGCCCTCGGCGACAGAAGATCTTATTTTAGTTAATTTTGTTAGCTGGCAAGCTACTGCAGCTGCTGGTTCTTCCCCTCCTTGCCAATTACGATATTGTGCAGCAATCATATACATTTCACAATAATGTCGACATTATCAGGCTTACCAATTTCAATACTATCTTGCAGCAATCTCCACTTAAAAATTCATTATTCCAGATGCATATTCTCTCACTTATCGAGCCTTAGAAAGACACTTGTTCAAAGTAGCTTCCATTGGTCCAACTTTTGGCTGTGGGGACAGCTGGCTCAGCTGACACTTCAGTTCAGCCGCCAGCCGTGTGTCGCGTGTTAGTCGGCTGCAGTGGGCGAGCTTCATCGGTCGGCTGTAGTCGTGCAGCCATACGGACAGCCTGTTAATTGACGAATACGGCCCCCTTGGACGTCCTGTCCAGTCGTGGCTAAATGAGGGGACAGCTTCTCCCGAAGTAATACCAAAACTCAGTACCGAAATATGTAGATTGCAGCGGTTTTGGTATCGCTTTGAACAGCAAGTATGAAAACTGGTGGGGAAAGCTCAGACAATCATGGTGGCCGAATACGTAGAACTGCTAAAGCATAAAGTGGACGCCACGGTTTTACACACCGCTGGTTCGTCACGTATCCGTAAAAGGATCACACCTCATCCCACACTGACTATCCTGTCTCAGTAGAAAAAAGTTGTTTTCGAGGGGTGGATTATTACAACTCACCTGTGTGTGTGTGTGTGTGTGTGTGTGTGTGTGTGTGTGTGTGTGTGTGTGTGTGTGTGTGTGTGTGTGTGTGTCACATGCTGAACCTATCTTCTCATTCTGGAGTTAAAACGTAGCAGCCGGTGAGAGTGCTTTCCAGCATAACAATCCAGTGGAACAGTTAGTCTTGAAAAACGAATTTATCTCGCGACCTAACTGGAACATCTATAAAATAACCGTCTACGTTCGTCACCTCTTTGTTGTACACCAAATGATTATACCAGGAAAATAACTTTAGTTAATATTGGTAGTGGTTCAGAAAAATTGCCAAGTATGCTGACTAGGAAGGTGATCTAACACTCCGTCTTTCACACCTCTGTTTCAAAGTCGTTAAAGTGTATTTGCTGGCAAGTGGCACTGCCCTCATGTCGAAACGTTTTTGTACAGAAATCCAGTGCTCTTTTATGTGTTTATCCATACGTTTGGGCCAAAAGTCTTCCATAGAATTTGCCAGTTCTTTTTACATTGTGAAAGGTAATGAATATGAAAGATCCTCTACAGATCCGAGAAAACTTTAATTTTTTTAGTTGCGTACCACAATTTCCAACCATTGTTTCGGCCGGCCGGTGTGACCGTGCGGTTAAAGGCGCTTCAGTCTGGAACCGCGTGACCGCTACGGTCGCAGGTTCGAATCCTGCCTCGGGCATGGATGTGTGTGATGTCCTTAGGTTAGTTAGGTTTAATTAGTTCTAAGTTCTAGGCGACTGATGACCTCAGAAGTTAAGTCGCATAGTGCTCAGAGCCAACCATTGCTTCCAATGGTGTGTCGCATCTCGCCTAAAATATTAGGCACACTTCTGATTTATTGATCCAAATTGACATACAAAATCGTTTGGATTCTATTTTAAAAACTGTCAAAACACTGCCGAGAAACTAGTTTTCATGTGTGCTTACGGTCAGTTTAATATTCTATCATTTGCACGATAAATCGTAATGGTGTGAAAGAAATCAGTTCATATCCACATCGCATCAGTACTGAATAAATACTGCACCAATTTAGCGCAGTAGTTTTACATGAATTGTTGTTACTGTTAAATGTGTACTAATCGTTGTGATAAGTCTCTGACGTCAGCTGTGGGTACCGATTATCCAGTACCGTATTGCGGACTTTCACAAGTTTCTGAATGTCCTTCACGTGGATAATCTTACAGTACTACCCTCACGTCTGAATTCAGTCGTCTTTCTTAATCCCTTAGAAACTAACAATCGCTTTAAGAAAAACTTGGTTTACATCAACCATAAAACGTTACATGTAAAAAAAATTATCATTAAAGTCGTCTGGGTGTGTTGCGGTGTCATATAAACCGAGCGAGGTGGCGGAGTGATTAGCTCATTGGACTCGCATTTTGGGAGGAGACGGTTCAAACCTGCGTGCGGCCATCCTGATTGAGGGTTTCCGTGACTTCCCTAAACCGCTTCAGCCATATGCCGGGACGGTTCCTTTGAAAGGGCACGGCCGACTTCCTTCCCCATCCTCCCCTAATCCGATGAGACCGATGACCTCGCTGTTTGGTCTCCTCCCCCAAACAACGCAACTCATCATATAAAATAATCAAATAACATATATTTGGTCCGTGATACGTTGCTCTCCTTCAAGCAAAGCCCATTTTTGTTGGAGTAAGGATCTTCCCCATATTTTTCTGCTGGTGGCTTAAGACTATCGAACTTCGAAACGACGTCCACGGTCTGAGGACATCGGTAGAAACGTCGGCATAAAAAATTGTCCATGCCTTAAAGGCCGCTTCAACACTGCCGAAACGTAAGTTATTTGTAGTATTTAAAGTATAATGTACGATGACGTGGCAACACAAAGCCTGAACACGACTGCGGCAGACGAATTTATCTAATCTTCAGTCGCATTAATGTTTATGGTGATTACCGGTCATCTCGTGGTCGTGCGGTAGCGTTCTCGCTTCCCACGCCCGGGTTCCCGGGTTCGATTCCCGGCGGGGTCAGGGATTTTCTCTGCCTCGTGATGGCTGGGTGTTGTGTGCTGTTCTTAGGTTAGTTAGGTTTAAGTAGTTCTAAGTTCTAGGGGACTTATGACCACAGCAGTTGAGTCCCATAGTGCTCAGAGCCATTTTTTTGATTACCGGTTTCGTTCCATTACAGAGTATCTTCAGCTGCACAGTAGTTGCAGAACAATCAGTCACGTGCTGTGCTCAGCATTGATTAGTGGCTTACGGAGGCTGAGCATAGTACTATAACGATTGGGTTAGTCTGCTGTTATTATAAATTTGAAGATGTTTTAATATGGAACGAAACCGGTGATCATTAGACACAAATGCGACTGCAGTCTGCAATAAAAATACTAAAGTAATAGTTGTCGTTTGTACTGTACATAATAGACATCGCGCTAGTCTTTCGCATTTTCAAATCGCCTTGGCACTTAACCCGATATTGAGCAGCACGTGTCCAAAATTTCTTAGATATGAACGTCATCCGTGTCAGTTCGAGAAATTGTCTTGGACGTACTGTATCACGTCTGTCTGAACTGCGGACTGTCCGCGGATGAAGATTCCGAACGCTCTGTTCAGGGAAAGTCTTACCAGTAGTAGCTGCTCGAGCGCATGCTAGCAACGCCACTGTCAGAAGGTGAAATAAGTGCGATGTAGAATGAATAATGGAGCGTTAATGCGTACGGGTCGACGTCCCCAGCTTGCGCAGCGCAAGTGTTTCCGCGTTGCGCGGGCCCTGCCGTTGCTGCCGCTGCGGCCAGCATTAGCATACAATGCCCCCTGGCGGTGCGGCGCACGCACGGCATGTGGGGAGGCTGCGTGAAGAGGCACGCATTCCCCACCCGCCACTTCACCGGGTCCCGGTCGTTCTGCAGGGGGCCCGGGATGCGGGCGGCTCCCGCCTTCCTACCTTCCGTTCACGATGTGCGACAGCGTTTAGGCGACTGCGGTTTTTGTACTGAACTGACGCTAACGTATCGAATCGCTTCACCACCACCACCACCACCACCACCACCGCCACCACCACCACTTACAGTGGTTCAATTCTGGCACTAAATATGGTGCTTCCGAACGATGTACGAGTGAACTATGAAATTCGAAATCTGGTGAGGAAATCACTATGAAATTTTACGCTTTGTCCCACTGCTGGTGGTATGCCGTTGCTAGGTCGTGTAATCAAAATTCATACCCGACATAGTAGCTTTTTGTTTGTGGACAAAAAATTTGTAGTAAGTGCGTTCCATCTCTAAACTTCTGGTAACCGTAATTTGATGTTTAACCTTGCTAATAAAAATGTAGATCCATAACTGCTTACATCAAACATGCGCGTAACCCAGTGGATCCATCCAAAGAAGAGCGGCGTGGAAGGTCATCGGCCTACAGTGACAGACTGAAAGAGAGGCGTCCTGCGTCACAGAGACGTTTTCTGTTGTAATTCAGGTAAAAAGAACACGTGGAATGCTTCTGTGTATTTACGTTACACATTCTCTTGCTGAGTTAGTGGTTGGAATGTTTGAAGAATAACTGCTTGTGCATCAATGTGTGGCCTGTAATTGCGTCAGCGATGTGCGAAAGGAAACTGCTGGATATTACTAGACACGTCGTTGGATCGCATGTTTTCAGTTCGGTAAATGGATCTCCCTGCGGGTGTCAGCGCCTTCATTCTAGCGGGAATAAAATACATACTTCCGTGGCGCTCAAAGCGAACTGACACAGTTGGAATCAGTATTTACCACCCCAGCATGTCCGATGCCCTGTCTGCCTACTTACAACGGACGTAGGAGATTCCATCGACATTACGCCGTCACTTATAAGACAGCTTTTTATGAAGTACTTTCTGCTTTCAAATGTTGTGCCACATATATAATCGATGATAAAACGAGTTCGTACGCTTTGATCAGTCGTCTTACTACGTCACTAATTTATTTAAAGATTGACAAAGTACCATATACTAAAATGTTGTCTGAAAAGGTTTTTCAGAGACAGCTACCAGTCGTACATTTTGTTTAATAAACCAACGTTTTTCAAGGTGGAAACCTCATCTACAGGCTACAGTGGCAATACAGAGAGTTTTGAAGAAAGTTCGTATAGATGATAGTTATTTACACTCTTGGAATGTGCTGTGGTCATCCTGCTGCAAATGAGTTATTACTTACTTTGTTGATCTGCTATTAACATAATTTTAGTCGTGTGTAAGCAATAGATCAAATTAAGTGAATATTCCTCGATGGTGCATTACTCATCTCTGAAGGATGACCACAGCACATGCCGAGACTAAATAACTACAATATCTGTGTACTTTCGTTATGCGATTTCTGAATTGCCATTGTAGCTTGAAGTTTGTGTCCCGAAACAAGTCAGTCAGCAGATTTCATGACTGGTACCGGCGTCTGAAAAGGCTCATACTTTTGAAACAATCTCGCTCGATTAACACCCAATATAGCTCTCTCTGCCGGAGATGACGGAGACTTCTGGGTGCATCACTTGCGCTCTCTCTCTCTCTCTCTCTCTCTCTCTCTCTCTCTCTCTCTCTCTCCGCGGGGTGGAGGGGGGCTTAAAAGTAATTAAGCGAATGGAAGGAGAAATGAGTGGAACGTTCCCGTGTCGGCGTGGCACCCGTGGCACGCGGCCAGGCATTTCCGCCCCGGTCTCCCTCCGCGCTCCCTGCCCCACCCGCCCTCTGGCTGCCAGAGCTCAGCAGGAGCGGAGGGGCAGGGCAGGGCAGGGGAGAACCACTCCAGAGTCAGTGCCGCGCCCGTTCACGTCACCTCACCTGTGTGTCGCTCCGCAGGCGGCACGCTGAAAGGGTGGACAGTGAAGATACTACGGGACGGACTCCACTACTGCAGCCGGACTTATCGCCCTGGCCGCCAGTTAGTACAGATTTATGTCCGCGGTCGTCCTTCTAAAGCTGGTTGCCCGTTAAAAGTACTCTCGTGTTCCTGATAGCTACTGACGGAACGTAAATCCGGGACCATTCAGACATACTGGAATGAATCGGAATAATAAAAACATACTGTCTGAAACTGACACAAAAAACGCAGAATAATACAGAAGAAATTAACTTCCACCTGGTTCTCAAAGTGTGCTGACCCCTTCGTTGCGGAACCACTACATAGCCCAGCTAAGCAAACTGATACTTCTCCAGTTTGCAGAGGTTTCAAGAACGTATCGAGCAAAATTAATCCGTTCTCAATTCGGTAGTGTTTCCATGGCGCCCGTAATTGCCTTAAAATTAATGATCGTGCTTTAAATGTGACTGTGCAACCATAACAAAGTAAATACAGGGTTATTACAAATGATTGAAGCGATTTCACAGCTCTACAATAACTTTATTATTTGAGATATTTTCACAGTGCTTTGCACACACATACAAAAACTCAGTTTTTTTAGGCATCCACAAATGTTCGATATGTGCACCTTTAGTGATTCGGCAGACATCAAGCCGATAATCAAGTTCCTCCCACACTCGGCGCAGCATGTCCCCATCAATGAGTTCGAAAGAATCGTTGATGCGAGCTCGCAGTTCTGTGGCACGTTTCTTGGTAGAGGAGGTTTAAACACTGAATCTTTCACATAACCTCACAGAAAGAAATCGCATGGGGTTAAGTCGGGAGAGCGTGGAGGCCATGACATGAATTGCTGATCATGATCTCCACTACGACCGATCCATCGGTTTTCCAATCTCCTGTTTAAGAAATGCCGAACATCATGATGGAAGTGCGGTGGAGCACCATCCTGTTGAAAGATGAAGTCGGCGCTGTCGGTCTCCAGTTGTGGCATGAGCCAATTTTCCAGCATGTCCAGATACACGTGTCCTGTAACGTTTTTTTTGCAGAAGAAAAAGGGGCCGTAAACTTTAAACCGTGAGATTGCACAAAACACGTTAACTTTTGGTGAATTGCGAATTTGCTGCACGAATGCGTGAGGATTCTCTACCGCCCAAATTCGCACATTGTCTCTGTTCACTTCACCATTAAGAAAAAATGTTGCTTCATCACTGAAAACAAGTTTCGCACTGAACGCATCCTCTTCCAAGAGCTGTTGCAACCGCGCAGAAAATTCAAAGCGTTTGACTTTGTCATCGGGTGTCAGGGCTTGTAGCAATTGTAAACGGTAAGGCTTCTGCTTTAGCCTTTTCCGTAAGATTTTCCAAACCGTCGGCTGTAGTACGTTTAGCTCCCTGCTTGCTTTATTCGTCGACTTCCGCGGGCTACGCGTGAAACTTGCCCGCACGCGTTCAACCGTTTCTTCGCTCACTGCAGGCCGACCCGTTGATTTCCCCTTACAGAGGCATCCAGAAGCTTTAAACTGCGCATACCATCGCCGAATGGAGTTAGCAGTTGGTGGATCTTTGTTGAACTTCGTCCTGAAGTGTCGTTGCACTGTTATGACTGACTGATGTGAGTGCATTTCAAGCACGACATACGCTTTCTCGGCTCCTGTCTCACTGCGCTCTCGAGCGCTCTGGCGGCAGAAACCTGAAGTGCGGCTTCAGCCGAACAAAACTTTATGAGTTTTTCTACGTATCTGTAGTGTGTCGTGACCATATGTCAATGAATGGAGCTACAGTGAATTTATGAAATCGCTTCAATCATTTGTAATAGCCCTGTACTTTTGTCATCGAATGCGTCTCGTTTTGGTCGTACAGTACAAAACATCACCAGTACTGCTATTTTATGTCCGATCTCCACTCACATGAGTAATTGTCTGCTTGCACATTTTTGAAACACACTTGAGATTTCCTAGCGCTGCAAACCGTTTTTAGTTTTCACAAAAAGCATCGGTGCCAAACAAGGGAATACCTTAGAAATATGCAAGCGGACGACGCTTTTTGATCTGACCGAACACCGACATAAAATACAGACACTCATTATAATTTAAATCATTAACACACGACGCGTTTGGTGAGAAACATGCGAAATTTTCTATAGTTCCACAGACAGATTTAAAATATCTCCAGTCACTTTTACGTTCAACGTTGCATCAGAACGAATCTAATGCTCGCATATAGAACTCTAGATGACATGGAAAAGGGGCGTGTCGCGTTGTCTCTCCAGAACTGGGAGTATCGCTTCATGACTCCACGCATGATTTCGCTATGAATTCTGCCAAGCAGGTGTGCGTATCCAGCAGTGGTTTATGAATTCGCTGGACAGCGGTCGACCGTAACAAAGTACTGGGCATAGCTGAGAGTTCATCATACAAATATCATCAATTTACTTTCCTGTTCCACTCGTGCAAGTAAACAGAAAACCTGTGTTAATGCTTTAGTACCTCCCAATTAATGGCGGCAAAACGCTTTACGTATAAGAAGCCACACTGCCATGTCAAATTAGGGCGGAGAAACGGATAGTATGCCACGGTAACCTTTTGTCCTTGGATTGAGAAACTGCCTCTAGAAGGCAGAAGCATCAGCAGTGATCGGCGGCCTGAGAATGCTGAATGCCATGGAAAACACTGTATTAGACACACGTGACCCGTGACGCAAAAATTTCTTTCGTGATCTGTTCACTGGCAAACGATCCAGTAGCAGTCCCGGGAAGGGAGTACCAAGAGAGAGGGATAACGATGAAAGACTGAATAACCAATTAAAGTGTAACGTTCTACGGGTCGGAGTGTGGAATGTCAGCAGTTAGAACGCGATGCGGAAACTAGAATATCTGAAAAAGTGAATGGGAAGTGTGACTCTATATATAGTGAGAGTTCGGTGAACTGAAGTAGAAAGATCAGAATTGCTCGTAGGACAAAGTTAGGTAATATCAACAGCAGCAGAAAGTAGTATAACGGGAGCCAGATTAGAAATGAAAATAGGTAGGTAAGACAGTGCATTACTGTCAATAATTTATTTAGTATGTTACTCTCATCAGAAGCTGCAGCAAACACCTACAAGAATCGTTAATTTATGCATGCTGACGTCGAAGCAGAAGAAGAAGAAGAAGAAGAAGAAGATACAGGAAGTAAATCAGGATATTAAACGGGTAATTATGGAATGAGAGGGGGAGAGCTTGCTTGTTATGCAATAAATTTCGACTACTAACAGCGAATACACTGTTACAAATGGAAGAGTTGGTCATATACTTCGAAAAAGCCCGTCTACATGGAAGGTTCCAGCTGGGTTACACAGATCACGAAATCATACATTAGACTGTAAGATGTACTCAGGAGCAGACTGACTCGGATCTCAATTTAGTAATCATGAAGAGTAGACTGAAATTCAAAAGAATCTTCCGGAAGAATGATTGTCGAAAGAATTATCACCGAAGAAATGACGAAAAATAAGATGTGATTGAAGTACGTGGTAGAAATTGATGGACATCGGTACAAGGACGTAAAAAGCAGACTAGCATAGGAAAAGAGCTCATTATTGGCAAAAAGAAGTCTACTCACATCAGAAATCGAACATAACTTGAGGAACAAATATCTGAGAAAGTATGTCTTTCACTGCATAGTGTAGAAGAGAATCGTGAACTCTGAACACTGGGGTGACCGGAAGAGAGGGCAATCGAAGCGTTTGAGATGTGGTGTTACAGGAGGATGTTCCAAAAGTATTATAAGAAATGAGGTTGTCTGCAGTATCGACGAGGAGAGGAAGATAGGGAAAACCTTGACGACAAGAACGGGGGGGCAGGTTGAATAGGATCTGTGCTAACTCTCCAAGGGATAGCAGTATCGTTCTAGAGGGAGCTGTAGGATGTAGAGGGTAGACAGTGTAGAGGGTAGACAGTGTAGAGGAAGACAGCGACTGGAATACATCCAGCAGAGAATTGTGGACGAATTGTTCAAGAGCAGAGGTGAACAATTCGTGGCGGGCCACATCAAACCAGCCAGCAAAACTTACGACTCAAGAAAGTTTCCCGTAATCTCTCTTGTCATATTCTCATGACGCCTATGCGAATTATTCGTTGGTGACAGCGTGATGTTCGCGTACCGATCTTGGACTACAGGTTCCGTAGATTTATCTGACAGTTTCACGAATACATTCTTTCTTGAAAGGATTTTCTGGTACGATCGTACAGCGCTTCTCTGATTTAGCTCGATGTCCGATGTGTACACTGAAACAACAGCATTGCTCTCACTATCCTCTTGCGTGCAATTTGCTTTTCAGATGCACTGCACTTGCCCAAAATCTTTTTAGAGTTTCATATTTCAAATCCACTCGAAGATATGAGTTGCAGTATTTGGAAACCGTTTTACCAGCGTTGTGCCATCATAACAACTACTATTTTATTCTGAGGACATGTATTGTACGGGTGGGCGTAATACGTGTGACGTTCAAACTATTTTATTCGGAGAAGCGAAAGACTTCTGTACAAAGAGGATCTTACGACAATAATCGTGCTAATAGTTAATGTCTTAAGGAATGTTACAGGAATGTGTTAAGACACGAAGCGCATTGGAAGCAACACTCCCGGGGACTGTGGGTTCGTTGTTTCACGCGATAATTCTTGAGAAAATCTGCCGCTATTAATTATTTTTGTTTTGGTACCAACAGTCTTTTCACGCGTCACAGTGGGTGTGCAGACATCGTTTAGAGCCGTCTGAGTACATGTTAGATGATAGTACGGAAATTAGGATGAACACATTCATAAATCGGAAACATAAATAACACACGGTTTTTTAAACTCTCGATCACAAATATTGCACAATGTCAGATGACTACGCTTATTGATAGATAACGTTTATACGAACATACTGTGGATTTGATTACTCAATATTACAAACTGGTCATGTGAATTATACGTCTATTGTGAAGCAAAAGAAAATATTTAGTTAAACAGCAGATTTTTGTAGCAGACCCATCCTGAAAATTGAGAACTGTGGCAAGCTCAAAGGTCTTAAAATAGAACTTTGAAAGAACTGTGCATATAATGCGCTTGGATCGTTTGTCAGAAATGGCAGAGTCGAGGGAGCTGCAAGTTGGCTGTCAGCTGTTGTATGGTCCAGATTCTGTGAGAGCCCGTCTTTCCGTTTCGCACAGTAGCGCCACAAACCTGCAGATTAGAGCGAGTAATGGCGTGTCGGAGACTCCCATCTATTATACCGAGGAAAGCGGAAAAGCGGCAGGAACTGGAGTACGCCTTCCTTCCCCCGCCTCCTAGCCCGCGGCGGCGACGGTCGCCTGTAATTGGCTGCTAATGAGTGTCGGGAAGGGAACGGTCCATTATGGAGAGGAGAAATTGCCGCCCAGAAAGGGGGTGGGGAAAGTGGGCGCCACATATCCCTAGGCACCAGAACACGGTGCCTTAGCGCCTGAGAACGCACTGGATTGGATTGCATGCACTCGGTTACAAGTATCTGCTTTTCAAACGGCAATGTGTTTGGGGGCGTTATTGAAAAAAATGGTTCAAATGGCTCTAAGCACTCCCCTAGAGCTTAACCTAAGGACATCACACACATCCATGCCCGAGGCAGGATTCGAACCTGCGACCGTAGCGGTCGCACGGTTCCAGACTGAAGCGCCTAGAACCGCTCGGCCACTGCGGCCGGCGGGGCGTTATTTAGGCAAGCAGTGGTGCCGGGAGATGTCGTGGGCGCGTGAAGTGGCGCGGATGCTGGGGGCGCCCCGGCAGCGATTAGCCGTTGCGAGGGCGGCGTGGGCGTCAGTGGCGGCTGGCGACCAGCTGGCGGAGGCCTATTGATCGCGCGTCCGCACTGCGCCGCCCTCGCCTGCTCTTCTTCTGGAGGCGAGGCGCGGCTTGGCGAGGTGAGTGTCCGCGTGGGCGGCACCGCCACCGCCACAGGCACAGACACAAACTCCCTCCGAACTCCGCAGGCAGGAAGGCAGGCACCAGTGGCCGCGCGCCGCCCAGGCGGCTAAACACGGCGTCCTAACCTGGCCCAACCTAGTGGTCCTACAGAGGGCGTTGTAAGGTCCAGGGAGACAGCGGTGTTCGGTCTAAGCTGTCGGTGCACAGTAGGGTAATTTCCTGTACGCTGGACGACACACCTCATTCTCCTGCATGTATCCATTATTTGTTTTGACGTGATTTTCAGTTCGCACACTACTTTGTACCAAGTGAAGGACAATAGTCGCGTCCAGGGAAGTGTGTTGGGACTTTCGCTGTTCGTCTTGCGTATGATGAAATCTAACGGCCTGTGGCAGAGGATAGTTGGTGTACCAGCGTCTCTCCCTCCCTCCCTCCCTCGTCTTTCCTTCCTTCCTTCCTTCTTGCTATAGTAAACGAATGATTAGCAACAACGAATACTGCTGGTAAGCGTCCGTCTGAGCTCGGATTTATCTAATTTTACGTTCATGGTCTTTGCTCGAGATGTGCGTAGGGGGAAGCAACAGCATGGTCGACGCTTACAGGAACGTACGCTCTAGCAGCTTCAACAGTAAAACACACCTCGATCAGAACGCCTCTCGTTTAGGGTCTGCAGTTGTCGGAGCATCTCCGTGACGCTTTCGTGCTTACCTGTAATGGGCGGCTCTTATCTGTGTCCTCTGTCAGTCGTATCCGGTAATATTCAAGAATTGGTCGAACGGGGGTTTTGTAAGCTACATCCTTCGTTGATGCACTGCAGTTCCTGAGGATTCTTCCAGTGAATTGCTCCGACGTATCTTCCTGGATATTTTATTGGTGTAACTGCTTCCAGTGAGTGTTCTGCAATCGTATAATCATACAGTAAAGGATCTCTCTCCATATAGGCAAGCGTCGCAGCTATGTGCAATTAAGAACGCACTTGTGTGGAGAGAGCTGCTCAAATATTGTCAGATCTTCGTCAGATTTCAGAGAGGTTCTGTGTGTGTGTGTGTGTGTGTGTGTGTGTGTGTGTGTGTGTGTGTGTGTGTGTTTAAGGGATCGTCCTTTGCACACTCCATATGTGAATGGAACGCGAAGGAGCCGTGATAAAAAAAACTGCTTCCAGGAGAAGTAATGTCCACTATGCATCACGCTGTGCGGAATTGTAGATAAAATGTCTGTGGAATAACAACAGCTTGCATCAATCTGAGTGAAATACGAATTTTTTTCATAATATTTTTAGCTCAACGAGTAAACCGTGCAGAAATGTTACAAAAGCGACTTATAAAATTTAAAAAGAAACTACTGAAACAAATGTGAATAACATTCTCTGAAGAGGACCTCGAAATGGAGGTCGAACGTCGTTTCGATAGTGGTATAGTTACAAGATAACTCGGCCTAATGGCTAAAAGCATTTTACTGAAATCGACACTGCCCGCGAAAGGACACAACTTGAAATAATTTATCTTTTATCTTCAGTAAACGGATGACTTAGCGCATCTTTAAAATGTGCCTCGAGTATCTCCTAACTATTGCTGCCAGCGAGACGCCTTCAGATCAGCTGAACAGCTGTCACTCTTCGTGACCCGACGCTTAAGGCCTGTCTCCCTCTATTCACGTGAACAGAACTCTCTCTCGAGAGATCATCTGAAGCCTCTCAGCGCAGACGTCTCCACTACATGAGATGGTCGTCTTGCAGATGTTATCTCGTAAGAACATTCAAACGAAGGCTCTAAAATATGGCGTATCTACACAGTTATTGGAAAAAATATAGCGATACTGGTTCCTGTTACGCTGTCGTACGTTAGAAAATGTGGCGTTGCCGTTTTGCATTTCTTCGCTTAGTAATAAGTAACATTCACGAGTAGTAAGTATTCTTCAGAGAATAAGCGTCTACATTTGTAGTCCTTTCCGATGAGCGGGTGAAGAGAGACAGAAATTACGACTGCATTTCGGATTCCCAGCACGTATTAGCGTTGGACAATTAAGCCAGGCATTAACTCATTCGGGAGTAGCGCCGTAAGGAAGAGGAACGGGCCGCTGTAAATATTCAGAGTCGGGGGGCGCTGCGTTGTCCCTTCGAGTTGTGAAATAGTTAATTCAACGAAATCGTCACTTTGTGTAGCGACATCACCTGTAAGACATAATTAAATTAAAGATGTCCTCAGGCCGAAGCTTAGTATGAACACGGCAGTCACTTGCCGACCAGCCTCCTATTGGGGATAGTACGTCGTCGACTTTCTGCTACCCTTTAACTTGCCCAGACATCTGGAGGCGGACCTACAATGCAACGTGAACTGCGAACAATGTTTCACAAAAAAGAAGAAACATTGACAGAGGTGAGGAGGCAGAGTGAGAGGACAAATCCAAGCACCGGCTGTAGACAAAACTGTCAGCATTTGAATTTTTAGGGTGACTCTCGCTAGCCACACTAGAACCTCTACCATCAGTCTCTAAACTGCGTGATTGAATCAGATCACTTCATTTGAATAACGCATTTTTGGCGTCGCCATTTAAAAAAATGTAAAGTCACACGTCTTCCAGCAATCTTTGTAAGACCCTTCTTCCATATGCTGTATTCTAACATAACTTAATAAAACTAATCAGCAGCCTTTAACAGCTTCACTTTTGTCGTTGTGTAAAAAGGATATGACTCTGGAATTTATTGTAAAACGTCGTGAAACTAATCGCTGCTGTAAGCCGATTAAGTGATTATGAATGTAAGCAGCTCTCAGCACTTCTTTCTCATCAGTTTTACGAAATGGAGTTACATATAGCTTATTTTTTGGACGCAATCGTTCACGAAAAGCTCGAAGGCGGGCTCTCATATGTTCGAAATTTCCATTTTATTTTCAGCCGGCGTTCATTGTTTTTAGTCTTAGAGACAGAGGCAGCTAACCGTACTAGATCATTTCTAGATGCTGGAGTAGCTTAAGCTACGTACTAAGTTCAGGAGCAGCGCACTTTCGGTTTTGTCTTAGTATAATTTTCAGACGTGTCTTTATTGTTAACGTAATAGCAGTCTTTTATTTGTATGGCGTAATTCAGTATTTACATCCTTACGTCGGTTCCGATGACTAATTTCGGTAACAGTTGTAATGTGCTTGACTGCAACACACAGTTTGTCTTCATAGCGTAAAACCGTATTGATATTAACAAGTAATTGAATATAATACCGAATAATGCATAAATGAACATGTGAAAAAGAAAATGGTGCAAATTAACCATGAAATCACAGAGCCACTTCAAGAGTTTCGGTATTGCGAGCGTTGAAAACGACTGATGTGCGTGGAAAGAAACATTCAGAAGAATAAAACTGGCTGGAAATGGGTTTTGTTAGCTAAATAGGTGTTTCAAAACCAACGAATGGACGTGTCCGAAAAGGTGGTTTATAATGCGTGAAAATTACAATTTCTGATTTCCGTTGACTTGAAATGAGAGAACCATTCAAAAACTGAGCGTGAATCAGCGAGTAACGAGTGATGGATATTGGAAATTACTGTATGAGAGAATAAATAAACAAACAAAAGATGGAACTGGGGACATAATGGAATGGAAGATGCAGCTATGGGTATTGAAAATTAAATCGAGGGTGGGTGAACCGATACTAGATGGACCACTGTAGTTCTTTGCTGCATTGGCAGAGCTAAGACGAAAGCAATGAACTAACGGCAGGTACCCGCCATAAGAAAACGTGCAGGAGCGCGTAGAACAGCCTAGAATGTAGAAGCATCCAGCGGTAAGTGTAAAATGGTTAAAGGCGTGGTTGACCGCTGGACTTAGCTCTTCCATTAGTTGAGATCTCCACCAGTCACAGGAAACGTACAAAATTTCTTTTCCGCCTTCAGGCTGAAGCAGATAAGCCGTGATGCTGTGTATATTTTGATTCAATGGTTCATGGTCTTTGATCTAGATGGTATTCTGATCATCGGTTAAAAGTTGTCCTATAAATCAAATCTCGCTCCGCGAGAATAATTGCTACAACTGCTCTGAGCTTGTTTGAATGAAATAGGTCTTCTCGGTAAGAATTCAGAAATTCCATTGATACGTATCGTAATTTTATATTTTGCAGAAAAGAGGCGAAACATCATGTTCCCGGGCGCTAGCTGAGCCAAATGTAGTTATACAAAAAGAAAAGAAACCTCTTTCAGTTACGGTTGTAGTGAGGAAGAAGCAGACCAAAGTTAAAGATACCAACTTTGGACTGTAGAATTCACTCGTTGTCCTTGAATTTAAACTAACAATTATCAGCAATATAGACATAACTGATTTAAATGTATATGCTTTACTCTGGAACATAATGCATGGACAACTACTTACCTGTACAAAGTCAGTGACACGAAAGTGACTTTTTTTCTGCATAGACCACTTATTTCAAGATCACTGACAGTCCATTAGCGATTCGTGTCATTTATTTGCCGATGATTCCAGTAACTTGTCCAGTCAAAACTGGGTTAGGATCGACACTTCTCTTGTTCAGTCTACCCAAATATCTACTCCGGAAGTGTTTTCCATCATAAAAGTATTTTTTTCGAGCAGTGAATAATGGAATATTCTTCAGTTAGGAAGAATGAGGCAAGTGAATGCACAAAGTACCCTAACATTTTCCAGAACTTGAAGTTAGCACCACCTAAAAATTTATTCTACCACCGGCTGCTTCAAAAGTAGGTAAATTTTTCGACACAAGTAAGATAATTTTCTTTGAACGAAGAGAGATATAAATGTACTATACTTTACGAATAGTCATTTCAGATATACTCGTAAAAATGAAAAAAATAGTTATGGTGTAACAAATTGCATGTATACAACAAGAGATGTAACTAGAATCCTAGTGCAGTATTCCGCAAGAGTTCCGAAAGCACACACCTCGCTGTTGGGTGAGGGTTGTAGTTGTGACTGGGAGACTTTGTCTCGGTAGAAGTGAGTGTAATTAGGTCGCGCAACCCGAGCTTTGTACTCGCACCGAGACGTCAACCGCGCCAGGCGGAAATTAATTACCTCAGCAGCCACTGGCCGCTCCTAGCCTGCTCTGCAGGCGGTCGCCGGCTCGGCGTGCAGTCCAAGCAAGGCCGGCGGCGCTACGTACCACCGAAAAGTACGTCTGGAAGTCTGCAGCTGACGTCCTCCTGTAACCGGGGGTGTTTCTGAGCACAGGCTCCATCCTCAGCCCCATCTGCGATCGATGGTGTCGAGAAATCTTGATGATGGGCAAACAAAAATGCTGATAGTCCTTTAATGTTGTCGTGAAGGTACCATCAGGTCACTGTACAGGGTGTAGAAAAACTACGTATACGAAATTTTAGTGTGTTTAGAGATGATCAACACTTCCTCGCGTGACAAAAATATCACTGGTGCGCCATTTCTTCTCAAGTTCGTGACGCTAGTCATGTCCAGAAATGGCTTTCGAACTGCCGCGTGATATGTTGTTAAATATCTGTTGCTGAATGTGGGGGGAGTTTAAGCATTTGGCGTACGTGACAGCGATAGACTCCAGAAGAACTGGTTGTTGTGAACGTGTGTTAGCCAGTCATTAGCACGCAAATGCCAGCTGTATGTTAGTGCAAACGGACGACGTTGTTAGCAACATCCACAAAACAATATTCATCACACGGCGGTCTGAACACCGCCTCTGAACAACACTACCGAAGAAAACCTTGGAATCCTAGCGGGGAAACGGTGCACCTGTGACATTCTTGACGCAAAGAAACGTTTCATCTCCTCTATAGTAATATAAAAATTTGTGTAGGTAATCTTTTTTTCCACGGTGTAAAGCACGGAGTAAAGTCTCAGCTAAATTTGTATACCCTAAAGATTGACCTTCTGATTTTCTTAGAACGTCAACAAAAGCAGAAATCAAGGTACCTGTTAGTGCTTACCAATACGCAACCGCATTGGCTTTTTATCTTTTGTCATCTGCTCGGCTTCCGTAAGGATGTCGCGTCGGTGTTTTACGTCTTGCTAATCAGCAGTGCTTTCTTGGTTTATCCACCACCCATTAGCCTGGCTACTTGACCCTCCTCCCCTCCCCTCCCCTCTCCCTCCTGCCCTTGCCACCTACATTACGGTCATAATAAACGTCATCCATTGCATTTTGTTCCCGGACCCATCTGTTGCTTTCGTGTCGCTCTTAGTATTTCCTAATATGCACCCCCCCCCCCCCCCCCACTCCCCGCCTCCCAGTTGCTCGCTGAAGCATCCTCAGTTTTTCAGTGGTTATTAAAAGTCAAAACTGATAAATACAGTGATTTCGAGCTTACCGCGTAATGCAAAACTCTGATTTGTTTTACTACGTTTTTCTTTATTTTGTGATCCATTCATTTGTTCAGTCCACTTTCTCTAAATACGAAATTTGTTAAAACGTTTCAGAGACTACGTTATTACTTCCTATTATCTTTTCGTTGTTTATAATTTAATCTCGCTAATTTGTATGATTACTCGTGGTATATTCATGCAGTGTGGTGCTGTGATTTTACATTAAATATGGAAAGGTTATTAGCAGAGCGCTGCTTGTTATCACAAACATAGTTTGTATGTCACGCCACGGTTACTACAGTGTATCATGCGGCGGTGGCGGTGGTAAAGCGCGGATGTGATGTGCTTGGCAGCATTTCGTCCCCATTGAAACGCCTCAGCGTACAGCATAAATGCGTACTGTGGCTATTTCCAGGATTTTTCATATTACATTTAAATAATACATATATTATTAACTTGAATGACATAATTCATACACATAAAAAAATGGCTGCAAAAATTAAAATCAGATGTAACCAACGGCTTTCATGAAGGCGGCAGGACATTGTGAATACGAAACGTTTACACATTAAACAAATCTGCCTCTATTTAAAAAATTTTCTCCGAATAAAACTTGAAGAAATAACTAAAAGTGCACTTGTTTTTGAAAGTTTATCCAGGAAGTTGTGTGGCCGGTGAAATGCTAGTATATAACCTCCAAGGGACATTAACCTCTTTCACCATCTCGGAGGGCACAACTTTTTTGGGACTGCATGGACATGTTATATGGAGGAATGCCAAATGTCATTTCAAATTTTTTTTAAATGGAAAATTTTAAAATTTGTTATAATTATATACGTAATGTGAACCATGGATCAAGTTTTATATTTAATTATCAATGTCTTCAACTGTCTTGATAGGTTTTCTTTCCTTTACGTTGGAAAGTTGTAACATATAACTTTTTCATTTGCCTCACTTTTTGTCTTCGTTAGCTCTCATTCTCCTTATTATTTGGCCATTTGTTTTCTTGTCAACATCTTTCATTTTGACGAAAGCACAGGCCCTTACAAAAACAAGCATTCCTCCTCCTTAGATATTTCGTACCTTTAATTTCCTTCAGTCTTATGAAACCTTTTGGGTTGTGATCAGTGAAATTATTGTGTAATCGTTGAAATTCTCTTCACCTTTCTCTGAAGGAATACTACGAACCGTTCTCGTGGCGTCATTAGAGATCTCCTTGAAATTATTCGAAGCCAGTTCTTCCCTGAAAAATGTGTGTGTTCCGTTAGGTTACGACATACTTCAGCTAATTCTGGGTGTTTACGCTTAACTCTATTTGCAACATAATCATTATAAACATTTATACATTTTTGTTTCGTCTTGTAGTTCCTGGCAAATTCATGAAAGTTGATTCCTAACGATTTGCGTTGTCAGCAATAATTAGTACAACTCGCGATTGCACAGCAAACCATTCTTTTTCACCGTAAACAAATCTCGCTCTCAAAACTTCTCAAACCACAGATAACTATAGCACAACTGTGCAGTTAGTCAATCACCGATAAAAGCTGACACTCACGTAAACAACCTTCTTTCCACTCAAAAACGCAGAGACGACTGAGCTTACGTCAGTGACTGACTGTAGAGCGATATCTGGTCCGACTGTTACGTCAGTGTCGCGTCTGTCTGTCTGATGCCGGCACCTTGAGGGACGCCTTAAGCTGCTCAGTGCCACCGCCAACGGTCGTCAGACACTGGCGCCAGAGGTCGCCAGGTACTATCTGTCGACAGTGGTCATAGTGCGCCCGACACCCTTCGTCAATGTTTGGCAGGGTCAAAGGAGGAGAGGCTAGGCTATGTTAGGTTAGAATCTGTTCTGTGCATGAAGTAGGTTAGATTTTAATCTCCTACGATGGGGTGGATACACGACGCCTCCGTGCTTGGATACGAATGCTGCATAGTGGCTTGTGCACTTAGAGAGACTAAATACATATAGCTTTCCTGTCTCATAAAAAACGTGGGGAGTACTATACTCTCTCCCCTCAGTTACTGGAATAGCCAGACAAGTTTTAAGACTATATGAGATGACGGGAGGAACGTTCTGTTCCATACTCGAGATAATTCTTGGTGATATTAAAAAGGAAATTACGAAAACTGTCTCGCTGTATTTGTTTAAAGTTGTGGAGACGTACGACAATTAACTTTCAGTTACTGTCATTTAGTACGTGAGTGAAAGACAAGCACAAAGTGTAGCTTAAGATACTCTGATGACGTAAAGCACTTAAAAGTAGAAATACATACGTTACACCACCTTTGCAAAACACTTCATATTAACATTACCAATACCATACTGGCATAAAACGCCAGTAAGCAATAATAATAATAAATACGAATAAAGTAAATTGCAAAAAGAAAACACTACATGGCAAGCTCCCGTATCATCTAACACAGCCACACATCGATCAAGACGCATCCAACACATGGCTAAGAAAAGGCAATATATACAGTGAGACGGAAGGATTCATGATTGCAATACAGGATCAAACAATAAACCAGATATTACAGCAAGCATATTATTAAAGATCCCAATACCACAACAGATAAATGCAGACTTTGCAAACAAATAGAAACAGTAGATCACATCAAAAGTGGATGTACAATACTAGCAAATACAGAATACCCCAGAAGACATGACAATGTAGCAAAAATAATATATCAACAGCTTGCCTTACAACATAAACTTATAAAACAGCACGTTCCCACACACAAGTATGAACCACAAAATGTACTGGAGAATGATGAATACAAATTATACGGGAACAGAACCATTATAACAGATAAAACACCACATAACAAACCTGACATCATACTCACCAATAAAAAGAAGAAATTCACACAACTAATCGAAATATCCATACCCAATACAACAAATATACAAAAGAAAACAGGAGAAAAAATTGAAAAATACATCCAACTGGCTGAGGAAGTCAAGGACATGTGGCATCAGGATAAAGTTGACATTATACCAATTATACTATCAACTACAGGAGTCATACCACACAATATCCACCAATACATCAATGCTATACAGCTACATCCAAACTTATATATACAACTACAGAAATCCGTAATTATTGATACATGTTCAATTACCCGAAAGTTCCTAAATGCAATATAACACATACCGTACAGTTAAAAGGAAGTCACGCTTCATCAAGGTCCGCGTCACTTTCCATTTTAGACCAGACATAACGTCTGAAAAGAAATGATAATAATATTATTATTGTTTGTAGACAATTACTGACAACTTATCACAAAAAAGACCCAGTAAAATAGCTATGAGCATATAAGATACGCCACCCTTTTCACCTGAACAAATAATTTTTTGAGGTTGTACTTCATGCCCACAATTTCCAATGAAGATTTTGCCTATTTTAGGTCTCGGATAAATTTGCGGCTTGAGTCCATAGATTCCTAACTATATCCCGTTTACGATATTTTTATCCTTAGGATGCCTCAAACTTACTCCTTCTTGGACTAAACTTACCAGTTTGTCACGGTCCATATTTCGTGTGCGAGACAGTGTGTCGATTTGACTGAAGAAAACAAACTGATTTCAATTTCACCGATTGTCGTCCAAAGTCTGTACTTCAGAAAGATAAGATCGGCTATAGTGCGACTGAGCACATAGTGGTCTGGCCGATTTCGGTCGTCGGCGAAATCCACCGTGACCGCAGTCTTAGACTTGGTAGGGAAAGCCCCCGGCTGACCGCTACCGGATTCGGCCGGTGTGGCCGCTGTCGATAGACCTCTGTCCGTGGCGCGCTCCGCCCATCCCGAAATATGCGCGGCGCGCAATTCTGTTAATGGACGGCAGCTGCCTCGCCAGGTCTGCTACCCTGGCCCGCCCACCACCCAGCCAGAGGAAACCACCTGACAGTGGATCCCGTGGTCTGGAAACACGTTACACGTCTCAGTACTGTGGGACGCGCGGCTGGGCACAGAAACATATGGGGGCGTACGTGTTTGGTTGAACATATTCATGCTGTTTTCCTCGCTCGTTCTGGACGTTGATAGCCATATTTAATGTTGTGGCTTAGTTTGCCTCGGCGACAGATAATCAGTGAGCTCGCGTTATAATGTAGTAGTATCTACGTAAAACCTTTAACGCACAAGAAGATACAGCGCTTACATATTTCGTTTATATTTTACCATACCTACACAACCCAACAATGTTGCGAACTGTGGGGCGGCGCTTAAGAAGGGAAATATTGTTGTTGCTGTATGAATGTTTTGAATGTTGGTTCAGTTTCTAGCTTTTAGAATGTTGTTAATGCTGTCTTTCGCCGTTCTCAACACTGGCTCTCTAATTCCTTTTTAGCCCCCAGAAAGTGATTTAACAAAACGTGAAGCCTGTAATTAGAGTTCCTAGTGCCCACTTCAGATGAGAATATAATTATAGCTGCAGCTTATAGCTCTGAGGAATTAGGAGATTGTCCGGGATTTCTAATCAAAAACGATTTTCCAAAATAGTTGAGTATATTCTCAAAGTCACAAATAAAAACACACAAGTATCCCTACAACCTAACTAACAGAGCAGTTCAGAGCCTAATGCGCTGATGCAACTATAAATGTCCGAATTAAATATTAGAAAGAATGCTCGCCATAATTTGATGAAAATATTTCATCAAACGCCACGCTAAATTATTGGTAGAATGTCTGTCCCACGACGGCACGTGAAAATACGACAATACGCAAACTGAAGCTGGATAATGAAAATCGTCCCAGAATTAACACTTCACTTGAAATGATTTCATGGTTCCGCGTATCTCTAGTAACTTAATACGGCACCCGAGGCTGTTTGTCGCAGTGATACCGACGCGACGCGACTGCCGACACAGACGGCGTGTCATTCAGCGTCTGGAGAGAACTGGGGCCTTGCTTCCTCGCGCAGCGCTCTTATATATAAAGCCGCGGTGCGGACGGCTAAGGGAACGCCTGATCAAATCGGCTCTCCCGACTAGCCGCTGGGCTAGTAACGCACCACTTCAAGTTACATAATAAATTATAGCTTCTCTTGCTGATGGCCGATTAAGCTCTGAATTTAAATGTGCATTCAGCACGCAGGTAAGTATTGATAATAAAATTTTGACGTGGCTAAGTTAAATATTTTGGGCGAGAGAATTAATTTAATTACACTGCACGCAGCAGATGAGCTCTGAACTGTCCCTTTTGAGATCCGCTATCGCTATAATTTTATAGGTATTCAAAAGAAACTTTTCACATCTTCATATTCATAGCGGACCTCCAACCTATTTAAATCTAAACATCCTAGCCTTATTTATTAGTCAACTTAATCTATCTTGCTTCCTTCAGTTTTGAGACGAAAACCACAAAATCATGAATTTCCACTAAAATCTTAATTTGTGAAATCCAAAGTACAGTTTTTATTAAATCATTATGAAAGACGAATCCAAATATACATTTTGAAGTCTCTACCTCTTTTCTGTTGCGCCAATGATTTTTTTTCAGAAAAACGTCCAAATTTCGAAAATGGCTTAAGTTATCGAACTGATATTCAACACACATTAATTTAGTATTATTCCTGACATGCCAGAAAAGTTTTAGGTTATTTGCTTGATTTATAAGGTATTGCGCAACATTTATGACGTCAGAGCTAGTTACAGCAGACTGGCTGGCACATAATGGAAACTGATGTGAATTTACTACAGCGTGAGTAGGCTGCTTCCCCTACAGAACGTGCAGTGAATGCGTACCATCTGATGAATTGCTAAGGGACTCGAAATCGATAACGGAAAATAAAAATTGAATAATAAAATAAAAGGCTCTTGGTTGCAGTAATTTGTGGAAACCTTTATTCGTCATAGTCGGAGTGTTCCACACCCATAACGGCTAAAAGTTATAAGACCATACATCTCGCAAGCATCATATTCTGGCTGTTGCTGCTGCAACACATTTGGAACTGTTACATCCTTGTGGGAATAAGCTCCTGAAAGATCTAATCGATGAAACGTTATCGTGTTTTAATCGATTTTTCACGCCATTAAGCTATCTCGTGCCGAACTTTGAGAAACGCCTTCTTCGTGCGATAGCAAACATCAGCTGATGTCTGTTAATCTCTTGGCTGTTACTACTTCTTCTGTGTCCACATGTGTGATGTAAAACGCATTAGGTCGTAATGTTTCGCCTAAAATGATACTGTACAGCTTCGTGCTACATCTGTCCACGGTTCATAGCATTTGGGATACTGGAAACACAAGCTTAAAAATTTAACTGCGTATGTGAGAGATGACGTGCCTAATGGATGACTGTGGTTCCCAGACACAATATCCGGTCTGATAAGTCGGCCATTCACGTTGTGAATAAAAGGAAGGCAATTTAATAGCGGCACTTCCTCAGAAATAATGACGAAGGTATAAAATTACCAATTTTTCCTACCTCATATTGCGCAGTTACGACTGTGGAAAATTACGAAAAGGGAGACCAGTTTTTTACTCCTATTCGGGATTCATACCGACAAAAACATCCAAACAAGAAAAAAGAAATTTTGGAAAAAACGACATACACTCTACAAGTGCTACTACTATTTTCATATATATCAATGTTTTCTCCTTGTTCTGAAAAGTTATTTCTTTGAAGTAACGATCTGTTCTGTAATTTTAAATTTTATATACATTTGACCTAAATATTAATATCAAATTTGTCATATTTTAGGCTTTTGTAAAATAAAGACTATCTTATAGAGGACTTTGCTCTTTGGTTACTTTCATTCTAGTCAACAGGTCGTGTAGTCCTTTCCCACGTTTTGGATACGGCAGCAGCGTTATCAGCGGATGTTGTTACTGATATAGTTTCCAGATGAATTTATATACTGCTACCAAATCTTTTTTTCGTCATTGCTTCTTCGATGTATGGATTGATCTGTTAGGTAGAAACAGTGTATTATTGTCGTTCGCCCCTTTCTAATCCGAGCACTTGTATCTTGGTCTTTCATTCTTATTGTTCCTCTTCGTCTCTGATAATTCTGTATATTACGTAGTTGTCCTTAACTGCCTCTAACCTCGTCTGTCTTACACGTAATTTGTCGCTGAAAACTGAATGGACTGATAAAAAATGAGGTGGTTTTCAGCAGGATCGGCAAGGAAAGGAATACATGGAAAACACGGAGGAGGAGGAGGAGAAAAGAAGGAACAGAATGATAGGACATCTTTTTAAACATGAGCGAATAAATTGCATGATGCTAGAGGGAAATGTAGAGGGTTAAAACTGTAGCGGAAGACAGAGAATGGAATACATCCAGCAGATAATTGAGGATGTAGGTTGCAAGTGCTACACTGAGATGAAGAGGTTAGCACGGGAGAGGAATTCGTGGTGGGTAGCATCAGACCTGTCATAAGACGGCTAAAAATAAAAATCGGAATAGCACAACTCTTACTAGTAATAGTCAGGAATGTCCTGGCTAATATGGGCACTGGAGGAAGGCGCTAAAGCAAGCACATCGGACGTGTAATACGAAGCTCAATAAGCGTCCTATGATGACATGAAACAAAAATTTCATTGTTCTTACATTATCACGAATCGCACAAAAGGTACGGAATCTGTTTCCCTGTACACTGTCCCATAACCTTTCCCACAAATCTACATATTTCATTCGACTTAACTGGTATTATACAGGGTGATTCAAAAAGAATACCACAACTTTAAAAATGTGTATTTAATGAAAGAAACATAATATAAACTTCTGTTATACATCATTACAAAGAGTATTTAAAAAGGTTTTTTTCACTCAAAAACAAGTTCAGAGATGTTCAATACGGCCCCCTCCAGACACACGAGCAATATCAACCCGATACTCCAACTCGTTCCACACTCTCTGTAGCATATCAGGCGTAACAGTTTGGATAGCTGCTGTTATTTCTCGTTTCAAATCATCAATGGTGGCTGGGAGAGGTGGCCGAAACGCCATATCCTTAACATACCCCCATAAGAAAAAATCGCAGGGGGTAAGATCAGGGCTTCTTGGAGGCCAGTGATGAAGTGCTCTGTAACGGGCTGCCTGGCGGCCGATCTTTCGCCTCGGGTAGTTGACGTTCAGGTAGTTATGGACAGATAAGTGCCAATGTGGTGGCGCTCCATCCTGCTGAAATATGAATTGTTGTGCTTCTTGTTCGAGCTGAGGGAACAGCCAATTCTCTAACATCTCCAGATACTGTAGTCCAGTTACAGTAGCACCTTCGAAGAAAAAGGGACCAAAAACTTTATTGGCTGAAATGGCACAGAAAACGTTCACCTTAGGCGAGTCACGTTCATACTGAGTTGTTTCCCGCGGATTCTCAGTGCCCCATATACAGACATTGTGACGGTTGACTTTCCCGTTAGTGTGGAAAGTTGCTTCATCACTAAACACAATCTTTGAAACGAAAGATTCATCTGTTTCCATTTGAGCAAGGATAAAATCACAGAAATCGATTCTTTTAATCTTATCAGCTGCAGACAGTGCTCGAACCAATTTCAGACGATAAGGTTTCATAACTAACCTTTTTCGTAGGACTCTCCATACAGCAGCTATCTGCTAGCTCTGCGAGTCGATTTTCCTGGGCTGCGAACAAATGCTTGCTGGATGCGTGCTAGATTTTCATCACTCGTTCTCGGCCGTCCAGAACTTTTCCCTTTGCACAAACACCCATTATCTGTAAACTGTTTATACCAACGTTTAATACACCACCTATCAGGAGGTTTAACACCATACTTCGTTCGAAATGCACGCTGAACAACTGTCGTCGATTCACTTCTGCCGTACTCAATAACACAAAAAGCTCTCTGTTGAGCGGTCGCCATCTTAGCATCAACTGACGCTGACGCCTAGTTAACAGCGCCTCAAGCGAACAAATGTACAACTAAATGAAACTTTATAGCTCCCTTAATTCGCCGACAGATAGTGCTTAGATCTGCCTTTTGTCGTTGCAGAGTTTTAAATTCCTAAAGTTGTGGTATTCTTTTTGAATCACCCTGTATATTTAAGATGTTAGGCCTATTTCGTATAGTGTCTGTTACCCGCAAATATTTAAGCAGTTACACGGGCAGCAGAAGCTGTTATCCATTTTTAGAGAGACCTGTCATAAATGAACGAAGTGGGGGGCTCTTGGCGAAATCTTTCTACATTCCCTTTCTTGCAGATAAGAGTGGTCAGACAAAAAAGCGATATTTCTGTTGTCTGTTTTAGTATAAATCCAGTAACGAACCACAGTTGTTTATTAATCAGGTTATCAATATCGGTCACCGATGACTACCTTGAGACCTGAGTAAAGACGGCATACTGCACAATTTGTGTCACTGCGTATTTTGATCGTACACAACGAGACGGATTATGTTCTGTACTGCCTTTACTCAAGTCTTAAGATGGTCATCGTTGACCGAAATTAATAACCTCATTAATAAACATCTGTGGTCCGTGGCTGGATTTATAATAGACTAAATAATATCGGGATCGCCGAAGAGCCTGCTTGCGACTGTGTCGCAGTTGGTAAGTTCTGTTGACCTTATCAGGAGTCGACAGTCTGTTTTGAGAGCTCAACACACCATGAACGGTACTCTCGCAGAAAGCTTTTAAGGAGCAGTTTAACAGTGGCTGTGTTGCAATAAGCAGTGTCGTTCAGTCGTGCGTGCATAAATTGTACAGCTAATGTATGATCGTAATAGAGGTTTATGAATACATCCCTTATGTTTTAAGAAATATCCACGTATGTAGTAACGGAACTCCGCGCGATCGATGCCGCCACTTATCGCAGAAGGCGAGTTCGCAGATGAGCTTCGGAATCGGATTCTGCGCACGTCCGGCGCGGCTGCTTCCCGTTTCGCCAAACACAGCGCCGGAGCCGGCTGGCCATTGAGAGGCGCCGGCAAAAAGCGCCGCCTGCCGCCTTGCGGCGCGGTCGTTCATCTGCTCGGCCGGCCGCGGCCGTCGTGGTCAGGCGGCGGCAGTGGCTGGGAGCCGCGGAGCTGCTCCGTCGGCCTCAGTCGGCGTCCTCAGTGTGAGGAAAGTATCACCTCACGATTATCTGTTAGAAGGAACAAACGTAAAAAAAGTAGTATACTTCAAGATACGTTATGATCTGATAGTGCCTGCTAGGTACGGAAATGGAATAAGTCTTTGCACTTTCCAGAAGAGTGGCGATGTGCCGTGAAGAAAGGACTGTGCAGGAAGTTATGGTGGAACATAGTGGAGAAAACGACTCTCGTTTAGTTTGTCGTAGAGAGATGTGGCAGTTAGACTCGAACTGACCCATCGAGCGAGATGGTTAGCACACTGGTTCAAATGGCTCTGAGCACTGTGGGACTTAACATCTGAGGTCATCAGTCACGTAGAACTACTTAAACCTAACTAACCTAAGGACATCACACATTCATGCGGTCGTGCGGTTCCAGACTGAAGCGCCTAGAACCGCTCGGCCACCGCTGCCTGCTAGCACACTGGAATCGGATTCGGGAAAACATCGGTTCAAACCCGCTTCTGGCCATCCAGATTTAGATTTTCTGGACACGGACCTTATCCCACACACTTAAACCGCGTGAGTCTGAGACAGACACCTACATGCACATGCGGGGAAGAAGGTTCCCCAGAACACACTGTCTTTTTCTGCGGGCAATACGCGAACACTAGGCATACACTACACTTAGATTACACAGATACAGACATAGATATATACACAGCAAGAAGAGATGAAGAACAATGGGCACAATTAAAGCCACTGACAAACAGTATTTCAAAAACAACACATGAAGAGTATATGCGGACACGACATTACAGACATGTCTATGTGCAGCGTAACAGCAATATCCAGAGGATGGACAGCGATACCCACAGTGACAACGAAAATAATGACAATGAGGAGGAACAGGAGGAGGAAGCTGAGATGTGACAGTAAATAAGCACAAGTGCTGGCAATCTAGCCAAGAAAACACCAAATGCTTTAAATGGATGGGCACCTACAGTAGTTAATACATAGGATTAGTAATAAATAGGAAAAGCAACATTATTTCTGTACTAATAACCATTTGTCTCTCTCTCTCTCTCTCTCTCTCTCTCTCTCTCTCTCTCTCTCTCTGTGTGTGTGTGTGTGTGTGTGTGTGTGTGTGTGTGTGTGTGTGTGTGTGTGTGTGTGTGTGTGTGAGACTGGCGGTCAACGGCTTGAAGAAACCATTCCGAGGTATTCACCGTCACATTCGGTGATGGTACTAACAAATCTCTCATCTGTCCTATCTCCTTTTTATATTCTTCTAAAAAGACAACACAATTTTATTTACATTTCAATCTTAAATTATTCTTATTTTGAAAAGTATCATTCTTTGTAAATGTTGCAGATAAACCGAAAGGAAAGAAAACTGTAAAAAGATGAAAAACGAAAATTGTAAGATGCACGACCTGTTTTAAACATCAAGTAACAGGTCTATAATTTGGCAATAAATAAATAAATTTCCGTGATTTCGCTAAATCGTCCCAGGGATGGTTCCTTTGCAAAGGCATGGCCGATTTCGTTCTCCGTCCTTGACACAATCTGTACTACTTCTCCGTCTCTGACCACGATGTCGACGGGACGTTAAATCCAAATTTTCCTTCCGAACTGACCAGCTAAACTTCGAAGGGTAATACTGTTCCAGGTGAACGGAATTTATCAGGAAATGAAAACGCTGCTTAAACGAACTAAGATAGCAAAAACACTGGGAAGTGATCGAGAGGCTGGAATAGTGATAAGCCAGATACAAAGGTGAAATTTCGCCAGAGAAAGTAAATGGTTTACACATGACGCACAACATGCTCAGCAGAGTCGGTTAAAGTAAATAATCATGTTGTACTCAGTACACAGCCAACATGCTACACCTAAATTTCAGGCGAGACACTAGAACCTCAGCACAAGACAGCTTGCTGGAACACGTAACGATATCCAGGAAGAGTTGGGAATCAAGTAGAGAAAGTATTGAAGGGAGCGAAATTTTAAGGCTGCAAACACTGAAACATGTTTCTCGTTTTAGTGGTACGATCGACGTTTCGAATGTGCAGAGGTGAAGGGTGGCGAGAAAGAGATCGGAACGTAGTGGTTTGCCAGCACATTATCCCCACGGAGCTACACTGTGAAATGAAATGTAGCGCGTGTGGGCTTGGATTGGTACTACACTGAAGGTACCCACCGAATTGTCACAGCATCTAAACATTTTTCGGCATAGCGGAAGAACATCTACACATTTGGTAAACTATTCGTCCACTTCAACGTAGCGGAGTCTCGTTAATGAAGCTGTCACAGCGTAAGGATACAAAGGGTGCGAGATCGCTTTTGTGTCACTCCATTTCTGCAGGTATGCCGCGTAATCAGTAGATATCCCTGTGATATGGGGAGGCACTCCGTACAGTGAGTAAATCGGCAATAAATTTAGAGCATGAAGTTGTCGGGAGATTGTAAACTAGTACTCGAAGTATTGACGCTGCGACACATGGCACAGGGTTCCCACTGACCCAGCACCTACGGCGCACTGGCCGCGCGTTTCACATGCTAATCAGGGGTGAGGGGGGGGGGGGGGGGAGGACAGGAGGAAGAGAAGGAGCAACAGCCATCGTTGTGCCTCCCTGCGTCCTGCTCTCTTGCCCCTCCCTCTGCTGCTGTTGGAATGCGCCTCACGCAGTTTCTTAAAGCCGAGGTTGGCTGTTCTGAGGCTCCCTTTCTTCGTGCCATTAACAGCGAACTTTCTCCCCATAATTTACGAGCTGAACCTGTTGACCTGCTATATCCCTAAAGAGTGCCGCCCCTACTCACGTCCCGTGAAGCATTACCATCATTTGTAGCTATCGCAAAGTCAAAACAAGCACTGCTAGAATTGCTTGCACGGTGACACTGCGGCTGATTTTTCGCAAGTGAAATGAAAATATTTTATAGAAGAGTAGGAGAACGGATAAACTGACAGCATTTAGTAAGTAAATTGCTTATGGTTATTTTATCTGCCATGACTTGAGTAGACCACTTCTGTATTTCGAAATGCGTGTGAAGTCATAATTGCATCCAGCCATACTTCTTAAATCAACCTTTTTAACGTTACCTTTTCTGATCGAGCTGCATATGAAAGTTTTGCCTTTTCGCTAGTGGTTGTTCCCGCAAACTGTTGGAAAACACGCAAGCTCGTGGTGAGGTCCGTCGTAATTTGGAATGTGGGTAATGGAAATAACAAAACCCGACATGATAATCGTTCACTGCTGTAATAATCGTGATACGTGTTCGAACTTCGTCACAAAATATGCATGTTCAGCTGTACAATGAAAATAGAATTTTAAATACGTTAACAAATCTTGCCACTGGCGGATCGGAAGACACATCAGTCCTTGTATTCTCCACAACTGATCTGAAAAATATTTTGAAATATTTTGTCAATTTAATACATCAGGATTTAGTAAGATAATCAGCACAGTAAAAATTGTCTTCAAATATCATTGTTAATCACGAAGTCACAACAGTAAAAGAAAGAGATGCTTTCACATGGCTGACCACATGCAAAAGAGCAGGGGGTACAGTAAGCACATGTCTCGCTGCCTCTCACACAACATGTGAAGGCTGAGCCTTCTTTTATTTATTAAAATAAAAATTAAATCTTTGACATTCATTGTACAAAAGTTTTAAACCCGTAGTCAGACTGCAGCAAGGATTTGTTGTACGAATGTCATTAGTTCACGCATTTGTCTTTTAAACAATTCCGAAAGATCCGCGAAGTTGTAAGCCATCACGGATAAAATATTGTTGCCTCGCAAATTTCAGTTAACGAATGCAGTCTGAGCTATTGCGAAAAAGTGTTCATCAGGAAATGGTTGCTAAATATATCAAAGTGAATATCAACAACAGTACATCTGGACAGCAAACAAAGTACAGAAAATGTGGCTGACTGTGGTTTTATTCTTCAGTGACAATACTACTTAGTTTGCACACCTGTCTGAGTATGAACGGCTTCTGTCCTACAGAATAGAGTAATGACGGCTGCTCAAAATGTATTTCGTGCTCGTTGAGACAGGCAGCCCAAGTTACATCATTCACCTCGGATGCGGATAATGATAGTTCGGTTGCCTATCTTTAATTACCCGAAATATTTACCGGGCCAGTTTTGTTTCGCCTGTCCTGCTCGTGCAGCAGTCTGTTAGTGTGAATTTCTTAGAGCAGCAGTATTTCAACCGTCTGCTAACCCGCTTTAGAGATCTCATTTCCGAAGGCGGGCTGCAGACGACAGATGTCATGCCACAGAAGAAAAATGTGAAAGGCTCTCTTCCTGAATCATGAGGTTCGCCGACCAAAAGGTGCGAATTTGTTTGATCTGTCATCTTAGATTTCAATGAAATTGTCTCGATACCTGCTAATATTTTGTTTTCTCGTCTCGGAATGTCCCCTCGGCAAATTTTGTGACTTAAACTTTGGTACATAAATTTATCATCACATTGCAAAAGAGAGGGCGAGTCGCTTTACTAGAGAAGTTTGTTGTAATGTCTCACTCCGTGACTGTTTTTAACGTTTGCGTCCTTCAGCTTTCACATGTTTCATCGAATGCAATTTCAGAATCAGTAGATCAGCAGTTCGCTACTGAAGCGTTCTTATGATCTACTGAAAAGTGTGGAAAATGCGGTGTGATGAAAAGGTAACTATACTGAAACTACAAACGCGTGAACTTGGTTAGCATGTTCAAAGAAAGGCGGTAGTCTCCAAAACGCCTTAAAATTCAGGCGCACAAGTTTGCGTCTGTTGGTTCCACCGCTTGAAACATTTTGTCCTTGAAGCTATCCGGGAGCTTCATTGGTTTTGCCTCCTGGCAGTAGGATGCTTTCTACATTGTTCTGGACTGTCGGAAACTATCCTGTTACAGTTCCTTTCTGGATGTTCTGTTTCTTCCGTTGATTCCACTTACGGCCGCATCCGGACGACAGTAGTCTGTAGACATAGGTACAGAATGTGGGATACTCCTGTTGAATTTCGCGTCATTACACTTCAGTACGTTACTTAAGCTGTGAAACAGCTGCCAGTCTTTGCAGCAAGTCTTCCCACACTTCTGTTTGTAACGAGTTCGTTACGCGTCGTTGCCGTCATCTGTTTCACTGTACATATCCGATTGATTATAAATTATTTACGGATTTTATTGTTAAAGGAATTTTTTCGTTTTTAAGGATTCAGTGTATGGCGTAAGCTTCGCTGTAATATGAACACGCAACTCGGTGATAATTAGCATATTTTCCCCTCGAGGCGCAGGCATGAATAAATAGTAGAGTGCCCCACTCATGTGCAGCAAAAGTTGTCTCTGCAGGAGTCCCGTGGCAGTCTGAGATCCACAAGTCACTATTAATAACTGCCCTAATGGTATTGTGGACTTAAATCTTACATGCTGCCACAAAGTCACCCAAGTGGATGCAAAAACAGTGCATTTCAATCAAATGTAGGCCGTTCATATTTCCTTGTGTATGTGTCTTTCACCACCACCACCACCACCACCCACCACCACCACCACACCATTTTTAAAGGTAGTAATTCATACTTATTGCTAGTCTGGTGGATAGTTCTGCAGGTATTCCAGATCTCTATTGGTATATACATCCACGCACCTACGGTACATATATGCGTTTTCTGCAAATATGTCCTGACAACTTACATGTCGTTCAGATGACATTTGCTGACAGTGCCTTTTTAAATACCCAAAGAGGGCGGGGTCACCATCGCATTCATCAAAAGTGATACTTCAAAGTGTGTTGAAGTGAAACCGTATCCTGGTTACTGACTCCGTAAGTACGCACTCAGTTTACTGAGTGGTAATGTGGAAACATACCAAAGGCGTTTCGGAAGTCAATAACTACGGTCTTTGTTGTCAATCAGCCATACACATCAGATCTCGATCTCGTGATTGAAAAGGTAGACACACGATTAACAGAGCTGTTGCTTGTTCAAATGGTGTCGATAGTCGCATAGGAATTGTTTGCAGTGGAGGAGAGAAAAACGTATAATGCGAGCGGCATTCAACGACAACAAAATGCTGCCTTCAGCATCTCAGTGGCACAGTGAACAGAGTCTCAGATACTTTTGTATACATAAACTGGATAGTTTAGAAGCGTTGCGGGGCGCTAGTGCGGCAGACGGTGGCAGCACCATTCTCCAGCTGCTAGCCGCCAGCTCGCGCAGACCTAGGACGGTGCGACGGCGCCCCGGGGAGACGTCGGCATCGATTGCCAGCCTGCTGCCTCCGGAGCGCAGATTCCAGCGGCCGCCGACGTAAGGCGCGCTGCGTTTCTTAATACAGCACGGGTCGTGGTGTGAGGGGGTAGGGTGTGGGCGGCGCCACCGCTCCCCACAACAAACCCACCGACACAGTCACCTTCACTTCACGCGCACACTCCTCACTGCGAAGGGCTATTTGAGGCCGGTGATGATGTTCCGTATTGCCTCACGTTCCGTCGACCACGCAGTGCGTTGGCTGTCGTCCTTGCCGGTATTGTTGACTCTTATTATCTGTACGTAGGATATAAACCGCCCAGCTAATTTGTTTGTAAATTTCGTCGTGTACCGTGCCGGTATCTTGAAGGTCGTCAGGTGACGTGGGAGCTCGTGTACCGCAGTGTTTGAGGTTGAAAACGTACAGCTGTTAATCTATAAGCAGCTGTCAAATAAAAACCGACACAGCAGGTCGGGACTGTGTGGGGGGGCTTCCCAGCGAAACTTCTGCAGCGTACTGGAAACAACCTTGGCAATACGCGAACCCTCTGTCCCCATGCGAGCTCCATATTTTTGGAGCCCCGAAGAAAAAAATTCGTGACCGTCGATTTGCTTCGGACGAAAAGATGCACGCCTGGGTACAATCATGGTTCCGTAGGCAACCGATAACGTTTTTCCTTGAAGTTATTGACTGTCTTGCCTAACCATGGTATAAATAAAATAACAGTTCTGGCGATTACTTTCGAAATAAGTTAACTTACTTTTTCCTTCTGTCTCGCTTTCATTTGACTGCCCATCTTACATCCCCATCTTCAGTCCACTGTGAAGTGCTTAGCAGCGGGTACTTCCCAACGTACCTGTTGTTGGAGCTTCTTTCTGTTAGTGACACAGGGAGTGCGGGGAGCAGGATCACTTTCACGCCTCTTCCGGCGCTGAAATTTGTCTTACCTCGTCTTCGCGATCCCTACGGGAGCGACCGTAGGGGTTATACTCTATTCCAGAATCTTTAGTTAAAGCTGGTTCTTAAAAATCTATAAGTAGCTGTTCAAGGGGTATTTCGCGTGTACCTTCAAGCGTCGACCAGTGAAATTTTTTCAACTTATCCGTGATGCTGTCCCACGAGTCAAACCCGTGACAATTCTTCATGTACGTTAAACATTCCACATTAGTCTTTGTTTGGTATTGGTCCCACATACTAGAACATGTGTTCTTCATGCAGTCTCCTTTGTTGACTGATTGCATTTCTCTAGTATTCTGCCAATCAACCGAACTCTGCCACCTCTTTCACCTACGACTGAGTCTGTGATTGCTCCATCTCATATCCTCAAAAATAGTTACATCAAGGTATTTGTATTAGTTGACAGACTGCAATTGTCATAGGTCACTACTTTCTTTCATTTTGTGAAGCGTACTATTTTACATTTGTGACCATTTAAATCCAGTTGCTACAGTTTCATCGATTTGATATATCATGAAAAGTTCACTGAATGTTTGTGCAGCTTGTTTCAGACTGTACTTTATTACAGATAACTGCATCGTATGCGAAAAGTCTGAGGTTACTATTGATGTTGTCTGTGAAGTCAGGGTGCGACAAAAATAACTCGCCTGTTTTCGGAACGAATAAATGGTTCAAATGGCTCTGAGCACTATGGGACTTAACATCTGAGGTTATCAGTCCCCTAGAACTTAGAACTACTTAAACCTAACTAACCTAAGGACATCACACACATCCATGCCCGAGGCAGGATTCGAACCTGCGACCGTAGCGGTCGCGTGGTTCCACACTGAAGCGCCTAGAACCGCTCGGCCACAAGGCCGGCGAACGAATAAAAATGAAACCTTATGAGATACCAGCAACTATTTAGTATTGAAGTGCCTTCTGCAGTAACAGATTCCATTAATGGGTTTTTGACAGTACATGACTCAGCCCCCGCTGTTGATGTACTGGTTGAGCCCCTCTCGGACACTTTCCATGACTGTGAACCATCTCAGGCAGAATGGCAGCAACCTCGTTTGTTATCGCTTCTTTAAGACCTTCCATGGATTTGGGGCGATGATGGCACTATTTGTATTTCAGCCATCCTCACAGGAAAAAATCGCAGTGTGTCAAGTCGCTTGAGCGCTGAGGTCACCAGAAGTCACCTCGTAAGGAAACAGCATGCCCATGAAACGTCTCTCTCGAGATTTTAAGTGAACCAAGAGGTGTGGAATGTTGCACCATATTGCTGAAACCAAACTTTTCTGCCCCGTGTTCGTTATTAATATTGCCCACTTTTGGCCGGAGAAAGTACTACATCATAGTACATTAACGATCAGTGTTCACTGCAACTCCCAGACAGTCTTCAGAAAAAGTAGGGACACACTAAACTCTTGCTTTCGGGCTGTGTAGTTTGTTCTCGTGGGTTGTTTTCAGACAGTATCTGGAATTTTATTTTCTGCACCAGGAAGATGAATATTGGTTTCGTCTTTAAAGAGAATATCTGTGCATCACACGTTTCAGAGAATGTTTAGGCACAATCTCTTACATATTACAAAGGTAGGCTCTGTCACTCAGTTATCGAGTCATCACAACCCTGCAAGGATACGTCTTCAGGTTTCGGTGAAGAATTCTACGTACGCTTCGGTACGGTAAGTGTAGTGCCGGGTGTTCTCGTGCCGGGCGCCGTGCAGACAGCTGAATTGAATACCTCACTAAAGCTACATTTTCCGGTCATCGTGGTGCAGTGCGAGGGCGGCTAGGAGATTTCTTTTTGGAAGCAGGAATTCTTCTCTAAAATTCATATTTTATGTGTAAAGTGTTTCCTTATCCGGAACGGGGTCATGTCAACCAAGCGTGAAGTGCACGCAGTAAGATCGCTGTGTCGCTAACGGTGATCCGCCATTTTTAATAAGCTCCTCGATTACTTACGAACGATACCCACCAGCCGAAGCCGTTGCTGACACTTAGTGATGCAGACACAGCAAATTAATGACACTACTCCCCCACTCTTGACCATTCCTTCGTTTAGCTGTGTGGTGTCAAAATCGTGGAGTTCTTTTTGCCGCACCCTGTATAAAACATGGCCGAAAAGTTGGCTGGGGGCACGCCCTGAAGTAACTTCCACATTCGTGACTTTCCAGCATAACATGTTGCATCGCCCGTACTCTGAATCCTCAGTCCAGTCACGAATTTCGCTTGATACTCCATATGGTCGTAATTTGGTAATAAGCACGTGTGTGATATTGAGCAAATGTTTTTCTGAAGTGAAGAAGTACTGCATCTACCAGATTACTGTGATCCATCCTTTTCAGGATATGTAAGGAAAGCACGAGTTGGGGTTTCGCGTGATGGATGATTCGACTACCGCGGAATATCTGTATGGCGTAAGGTTTGGCGGGGGCAGCTGGCAGTTATCCACGGCCTGAGTGGAAAGGAAACAAGGTGAAAGGCTAACGGCAGCGACGTAGGAGGCGGCTGGTGACGATTGTCTGCTGTGATACTGAAATAGTTGATCCCGTGATTACACCCAAGTTGTGGGCGACTTCAGTGTTCATCGAATCCACGCAGGCCTGACTCTAGGCTCGTTTAAGATGTAAACCCAACTACTCCTCAATAAGAGTTAAACTTCAGAGAGTAGAGGCCGTCGTCTCTCCATCTGACCATTGGGCAGTCCAAGACGTTCATGCCCATTAAGTCGAGGACCAGTGAAGATACCGTTTAGAAATTTTCAGTGTGTCAGACATTTGTCTAACTGTAACGATCTGCACTGAATGTTTTTGCATCAACACAAAAAGATTTATTCTTTCCGACCCAATCACTCTGTTTTTCATGAATTTATATATAAAATTTATCCAGTAACATAATTTCACCTTGTAGGATACATCACTTCACCAAGACATAAGATAAACCGGCAAATAATGAAATGCAGTAAAATCAGCAAACAACTCTATTGAGGATCCTTAAAGGAAGAAGGGACAGGTTAGTGGAACATCTGCAAAGACAACTAGGATTTTCCACTGGAAGGGGAAATACTCGCGAAAAAATAGTAGTGTCATATAAAAGTATTTTGGACAGATGTAATATATAACGAAGAGATGTGGTACCGTTCGAACTAGTAGCCTGTGGATAGACGGATGAAGACAAGAAAATGCAAGTAGATTGGACACAAGCTGCGAAAAAGTCTAACGGCAATAGACAGTGACAGGCCCTGAGCTGGGGTTCCATCGCAGAAGAAGACTGATGGTAACACGGAGGACAGTGGAGAGAAAAGCAACAGATACAGGAAGAACGTGGGGATAGGGAGAGAGGGGTAGAGCAGTGGCACAAGCCAGGAGCTGCTGGCGAGGCTTCGTTCCAGCTATTGGAACAAAAGGTCAGAAGTTTGATGCAGTAGGTACGTAGGTACATATGTACGGGTGACGAAATTTCCTCAAGATAAGAGAGGACAGCATCAAGCAGTCAAAAGATTGACACGTTTTAAGAGTATAATTTTGATAAAACTGTGCGAAAAATGTAAGGAAAATTTTGGAACAAAACGACCTGACAACTAGAAACAGTGTGCTCCGTATTGTAAGTCACTTTCCTGTATTGTTTTCAAACATCTGCTTTGTTTTCTCAACTCTCTCCTAATTTCGCAAGCACTTCTGGCGTATCATTACTCCCGTTATTAACAGTAATTACAGCATTAAAAGGCCCTGATTTTGGCTTTGTTATGCTAATAACTGCCTTCTTCGGACTTGCCGGTAGAAGTGACAGTGTATCTGCACTGCAGGAACACAAAGCCTAATGGTGGAAAAAATTTGTTGAGAAAAAAAGTCGCTTTAAGGAACGAAATAAAATGGAAGCAGACTGCTAGGTAGATTTGTATTTCGGCTGAAAAACAGTATCTAACTACAGAAATATGCCTGTCCATGCATCTGGGTCAAGTGGAAAACATACAAGGCATTTCACGAGAACAAGAGGCGATATGACTAACTAGAAATTCTTACCTCCAACAAATACCATCTCAAGTAGTTCTATGGTTCCGCACATTGTAATCGAAGTGGAAATGATTATTATTGTTTATCGTCTCACATTGTTACTTTGAGCCAACGATTTCATAGTGTCAGAACTACTTTTCTGTTCGAGTGTAATCTGAGGTGAAATTTTGCACTCTATCTTTCACATAAGGGTGTCGCCGAGACGAATCAAAGTGTGAAACTTAAACCGTGTCTGGTGTATCCAAGGGACTGAGGCTTGAACGTGAGACTGGCCACACACAGTCTTTTGGTGGGCCGCGCTCATTCCGGAGAGAGGCAAGTACCAGTGCTCCAGCACCAGTCCAAAGCACGTTTTCACACGTTCATTCTATAACACTTTTTCTCGAACTGTTTTCCGTCTTTGTCAATACATTTCGACACACGACCTGGGCCGCTTAATCATACTTTTACCCACAATCGTTTATTGGAACCAGTATCTTCAAAAGTGCTGCCAATAACGTCTTCCAAATCCTCAATTGTTTGTGATTTTGTGGCATACACTTTAACTTAACCCGAAAAGAAGTAGTACATTGGAGTAAGGTGAGGAGATGTAGGAGGCATTTCTATTGCCCCTCGCTGCCCAATAAATTTCTTATCAAGCACGTAATCAACGTATGACATGAGGCATGTATGTTTGAATTTGGCCTCATGTAAAAATTTCCGCATATATCTACAAATATCAAAATGGTTCAAATGGCTCTAAGCACTATGGGACTTAACATATGAGGTAATCAGTCCCCTAGACTTAGAACTACTTAAACCTAACTAACCTAAGGACATCACACACATCTATGCCCGAGGCAGGATTCGAACCTGTGACTGTAGCAGCAGCGCGGTTCCGGACTGAAGCGCCTAGAACCGCTCGCCACAGCGGCCGGCCTAGAAATATCCTCTTAGAGAGTGAGTCTACGAGTAGACTGTTTAGGACTCTGGCTAACCGCTTGTAAGACTTGAAGATTAGTTTTATCACTTATTGATGGCCTACGTGACCAGTAGCAATCCGCTGCAAACCCAATCGTCTCGAAATGTTTCCATAGCCTGTAGATAGCCTTTGTCGTAGGTGAATCATTGTCGAAAGTATTATTCCACACGTGTATTATTAATGATTTTATAGAAGTGCACTCTCGTTTTCGTGTCTAATTGTCACGAACACATTACCTTAACGTTTCCAATGGGTTACGATGGGTAGTGACTTCAGGCCCATCCCTACATACAAAGATTTTATCAAAATACGATGTGTGGAAGCATGTTTTGACGGTAATTTTTGCCTCTCTACACGCGAATTCGAAATTGTTTAAATAATCAAAGCATAGTCAGCTTACTAGTATTGATGGACTAGCTACAAAAACTGTAAGATGCTTCCTCCTGGCACTTTTAACTGAAGTACGTCATTGATTTACTAGTCGTCTAGGTCAGCAGCAGTGAAACGAATGATCTGGAGTTGTGGTTCATATATTGGACTCGTATGTCCTAAATCTTGTGATGAATAACCCTGTCAAACCACCAGCTTTTAGATGCTTCTTAGTCATTCAGCGGTGGCACAAGCGATTTTAATTGTCCGTTCTTCCACGGCAAGGCTGTTAACTGTAAGTTAAACTGTAACAAACGATTAATGTGTAACAGTTTCTTATGTGAATCTTGGTCCGGGTTTGTTTGTTGGATTTCATGTATCTGAGCTAAATGCCAACATTTGTTTTTAGTTTCGTTTTTTATTTGTTTTTAATTTCGTTTGTAATTTTCTGAAGCGGATGCGGTATAAGTGTCATTTCGAACCTCTTTCACCCTGAAGTAAGCTTTCCTCATTTTTAATTACATTCGAAGCACGAAGAGCTGCAATTTCCGGGCGCGCAGTTTTCGATAGTTTAATAACCGCGAGAAGCGCCGTTAATTGCCTGAAGTAATTTTCTGTCGGAATGAGAAACTGATTCGGATCTAAAGCTTCCCGTGACGGATCTTGTTTTCACCACCACTGCAATGGTTACCGGGATTATGAACAACTCGAAACCTGGGTTAACACGTTACATTCGACTGTAAGAGTAATACGAGCCTCCAGACACCTCGTCAAAGTTTCAAACTTATTTAGGAGTACGCTATGTTGCACTCAAAGTTTTTAATTCATAATATATTATTCCTTTGTTTGCAAGTTTTCATAGCTTCATGTTTCTGAATGTTTCACAAAATACGGTTTGTTAAAAGTACTACGTATGTACAGAAATTGTGAGTGAAACTAAGAGAGATGCTCCAGAATTACAGCGAAGCTGGAAACTACGAAACAGCATTTAATATAAACGAGAATTTGAAACGGCAGGAAACTCTTCTCGAGTAAAAGAAAAACAACGACCTCGTAGAGATTATTTTCATTCAGTACAAGAACTGTTGACGAAAGCAATTTTCATTTGCTAGCAGTCTCTGTCGAAACGATCTTACTTCCGTAACATGAAAATGTTACAGTAAGCTGTGTTGCATCACTTTTACTGCGGCTTCAACAACAAAAATTAAATTTCAAGAAAGCTTTCATTGTCGGCATCGTCAAGGATAAAGTGAATTTCTGCAATTAATCGCAGTACAGTGCCCATTTGTATGTACTCTCTCAGATTAGGCCTGTGGTGGTGGTGGTTCTAAATATCAGCTTGCACAGTAGAATACTTCGCCAATGTAAATTTCAAGGTTGTAACTGTGGTGGAGCACGTAGACCACAGGAAGCTGGTACGGGTTAGGGGAGAACTGGTTTATTGCATTAATATGAAGCTGTTTTATACCAATCAGAGTGTTATCAGATCTTGTATGCGTTGTTTTCTGTAAGCATGCACAACACTATTGCCATTAAATGGATTTATCGATTTTGATGTAACTTGTTATACCTTGGAGAGTTTGTCAGGGTCTGAAAAGTCGCGTACCAAAACGTCACGGCGTGTACTTCGTTACCAACACGTGCAGATTTCTTCGCTCATTACAATGGAATACGATCGCATAACTTCACCCTAACTATTTGCGATTCAGTTTCACAACAGGGAAGAAAACCACCCAAGTTCCTGTTGGATCATGTTTTCTAATCTCGAACAAGTAAATTCGGTGCTTCAGGGCATTTAGCATAGTGTTCTGTGGAATAAGATGGTTTCGGTAGTGAAGTTTAGCTGTCAGTCCCGCACATCCACTTCGTACGTAATAGATTTTCTGACTGTATGCTAATTTAGGCTCGTTACGCTGTGGCGCAAGATCGAAAGTCGTAAACAAGTTTCCGGAGGACGACGTCGTTAGGAAACACGCGGAGCCGTTATGGTGGCACACAAAGCTGTTTACCCACGCCTGCCGGAGCAGGCGGATACGCAAGTGCAGTACCCTCGTGTGTCGCTGTCGCGGCGTCCCAAAACACGAATCTAAAGGCACTGCGCAGTAAACGCGAAAAAGTGAAACGCGGTCTGAACAGACCTTCAGTAACAGGGGTGGTCCAGTAGTCAGTGGCTGCCATATTCCCTCCAGTAGTGAATCTTCGCTAAAGACTGCGCCTAAGAACAGGAATCTGTTTTTTAAGAATCACGGGTAACAAGGCAGCGCTGGGTCAAGCAATGTGGAGGTCCCTAGACAATAAAAAGCCCATCACCACCACGAATTATTTTCCAGTACCATGTTAACTTTCTCGACAAATGTTTATTAAAACTTTATGGAAGAAAACAAACCAATAGTTAAAGCTTCTACGAAGAAATAAGTGTTATAAAACAGTAGTACATAAGATTTTAAATAAAAACAAGTTTTTTAATGAACCACTGTATTGAAAATTCCCTTTACTGTGTTTTTCCGCAATAAAATCTTTCATGATATCTTCAAAGCTCCTTATTTTCAGAGTTTTATACGTCGTTTTCTGTGATCCTAACGGCAAGTGATCGACGACAGTTTTTCAGAAGCTCCAATTTCAAAATGCTTCCCCCCTCTGATATCAGTCGATGGTAGCGACACATTCATAAATATTTACTGCTCTCACAGCATAAGCAGATGATGTCACCGTACACTGGCATTTCTAAGATAGCGATGACGGAAATGCTTAGCGTCCTTGACTTGTTTCGAAATAGAACCTCTCTTCATCGGTATTATGTGTCGGTTTTCATTTGTTTTCTAGCCATTGTCATCGAACAGAGAATTCTCATTGTAACGTTAAAGAATTTAGAAGGCATTCAATAACTTCAGTAGCCGTTTGAAGTTATTATTTCTTGTGAGGATTTATTTTATCCGGGTTATGGAATGTCTAAAAGCCAAAGGCCGAAGCATACTACGCTCAGTGGTTAATCCCGTTGCTGTAACGGGGATGAGTCGGCGCAGTGCTTCTCATAATTTAGAGCAACCGAAGGGAGTTGACTGTCCGGCCTTCTGGCAAGTCTATGTTCATCGGAGCAACCGTAAAACATAAGTACAAGAAGTTTCACGCGAGACGCAAGCGCACGCCCGCATTTAGCACGGAATGTTCACTGGCTAGTCAGTTCCCTCCCTATATGCCACGTGGCGACTCAGCGCGTCTCCCCTAAGCTGAGCAAAAACTGGGATGGAATGCGACGAAAATTGACCTGACATCTGTTTGTGGTAGCTGCTTAAAATGTCGTCCCTCTGTGGCAAAAGCCGTAAGCCGCCGTTTAGTGCATGGCGGAAGTTGCCTTCCACGTTCCATTCGCAAATAGAGCGAGGGGAAATAAGGCTGGCTGAACGCCTTCGTACGAGGCGTTATTTCTGTTATCTCCGTGGTCCGCTTCGGACTTGAGCTTCGATAGCATTTCCTTAAAAAGCAATCTCCGCAGTCAAACTGATAACTTACAACGTAACAGTCTCCTGGCGTCAGTAAAGCAAAATACTAGCGCAGTCTGCACGCAATGGAGATGCTGGATCCGGAAATGCTCCTCCTTCCTGATGAAGTTTGGCGCCTTACAGTGGGGTACGTGAACTCTCAGAACAAGCGACGCTGGTGCTTGCACAGAACTTGTAAGGTGGCTATAATTTCGCACCTTACAAGCACTCATCTATATACTTTGCCGTGATCTACAACCACAATTAGGTATCATTTGATAGGTTGTTCATCGTATATATGAATATTTATAGAAGACTGATATTCTCACGTACGCTTTGTTAACGCTTTTGCATGAAAGGTGACGGAGTGTCTTTATTATCAGAACGGCGTAATGAATGATTGCCTGTACTAGTAGAGGTTGGAACGCCAGTGGAGATGAAACGGCAGGCGGAACTTAAGCCTTGGGTGGAAGGCCTGCAAAGGTGTGTTGGTCCAGCTTAAACACAGGAAGTAGTAAGACGGACGTTGGGGCACCTGAGCGCTGGAGCACAGTAGAGTCGCGGCCGGCCAGTGTTTGTAGTGGGACCGGAAGGATAACTGGGAGCTCTGCAAATCTTGGACGCAGTTGACAGGAACGGGGAAGTGTCACCTCAAAAGTCACGCAGGCTGGATTATTTGCAAGGATTTTTACTCAGAAGCGTACCATTGTACGAGTACAGGTATTCCCCTCGGAAACTTTCCGCACTGGACGACAAAAGACTAAAATATTGTTTGTCGGCGTTCAGAAGAATCTGTAGAGAGGGAGAACACTCCGGGGTTTCCAGAATATGATTCGCCTTCTGCAGTTATGAGGGAGGGGAGCCGAGTCTTGCTGGGAAGCCAGCAGTGGAGAGGAAGTAGTGTTCCGTTTTCGTGCGGCCGCGTGTGACGGTCACTCAGTATCAGCTTCGTTGCTGTCTTCGCTCTCAGGAAAGTTTATAGTCATAACGGTTAGGCACTGTACTGTTGCGAACTTATACGATTCTGGACTTGGCTTGCGAGTTGGAAGTCGTCGTTGAGTAAGCAGCGTTCAGTGATTGAGAGCACTACTTCTGCCTATACTTTTGATGTTATTTCAACGCCGTCCTCTTATCTGGGAGTTCGTCTTTCTCGTCTGTGAAACACAGCGAGGAGAAAGCAGTATTAGAGTATATTAGTCAGAGGACCGCCTTCTGCCGTCCTAGTGTTCGAAACAGTTTTATTTTGTGGCTGAAGTTGTTCTATCTTCGCAGACGTGTTCTAGAACCATCACTCCGACGAACAGGACGCAGTGGATATGGTGATATTGCTAATTGCTTCGGCTTATTAGGGCTATAAAGCTAAGCAGCTGTGATCACGCTAGTTTATTTCCACTGAGGTTCCACGCCACTGTAGATCATCTTTGAAAGTAGTGTCTTATAGTGTTTGGTACGTAGATGTCATTCATTTCGCGTTATTTATGTTAGATCGCGTGGCCATAAAAGGGGCAGAGTTGGGCAATTGATCAGCAATTTTGTAGTCAGGAAATATAGACAACTCTAATATAAAAGGTTGTTTTTTAATGTGCAATAGATGTACAATGAGAAACAACTTTTATCATTTAGTAGTATTAGTTGCCTTAATCATTCATTTATGTTGAGGTTGTAATTTATGATAAAGAGCATTAAGAGATCCTAAGATCTGCTTCAGGGGGTAGTCAGGCAGGGCCAAACCATAATTTTAGCGTTCATTATTTTCCGTTGCGCACATTTTACACCCGCCTGGAGTAGCTTGTTGGAAACTGAAAAGTGATCGTGCCAAGTATGAAACTTCGCTAACTTTTCTTGTCTAAAGCTGCATTTCCTTTCCTAATTTATTTGCATTCGACTTCGAAGAAACTACAGCTTTATCTTCAGACATTTTAGCACTTACCAATGTGGCACCATGGCAAGTATATCCTGTCAATGTACCGCAGCATCCCATAGTGTGGTCATTGTACGCTAAGTGTAATATTTACCACTCTATAACTGGATATACTGAGGCGTTTGTCACATCGGTGTTGAAGTGTCTGAAGATGAAGCCATAATCGCTTCTGAATCGATTGCAAATACTTACGACAATGAATACAGCTAAGAGAATCGCAATAATTGTTCTGCTTATTAAGATATCAATGTTGACGGCAATGGAATTGTTCTGCAGTCAGTGGCAAATGCTGGTTTTCTAAATTTTCTCCATTGCATTTCTTAGTTCCACACCGATTCTTTCCACACAGCAAGTGACGTGCGTACCAAGTTTGGTTAAAGTCAGAACAGCGGTTTAGGAGGTAGTACTACTACGTTTAGTGTTTCAGGAGGTGGTGTGGAAGTTACATACATATACGTACATACATTTTTATAACATCTACGGATCACAACGGTTGGTTTTGTAGACTTCTATTCCATAAAGCTGATCCTGTTGCTTGAAATTTTCTTTCTAATGAATGTATAGTCATATCATTCGGAACACGTACACAAGAAAATTTTTGTTTTTCGAACAGTTCAAGAAAGGAAACGCTGGTTCATGGTTCATTTACACCACCGTGGAAAGGAACTGCATGCAACAAAAGGGAGGTAGTAACCCCGGTCAGAGAGTAGACGGGACGCGAATCACACGCCGTCAATCGCCTCGCCAGGTGCCACACCGCCAGAGACGTGCTGTGATAGGATGGCATACACAGGGCACAGGGAGGCACGTGACACGTCCGGCAGACCAATGCAAGTTACGGCCTAGTTGTGCCTCGTCCCGCTGGACAGCCGCCAAGGCGGTACCCCATGCTGCATTGTAAACAAAGGGCGTATGTGGCGAGCGCGCCGGTGTAGTCGGCTGACACGCGTTTCCTCGCCGCCGCATCTCGCGAAACCCCCCCCCCCCCTCTCCAGTCCCTCCCTGCGACTGGCGCGGGGTCGTTGTGGTATCACAATAGGAGACAGCACTCCCTCGCTGGCAAGTTGTCTTGTCTTCCTGCGTGCGTCTCCCCTCCCGGACGCGGCGCATTATGACAATTGCGGGCGGTGTCAGGGAGCCGCCCCCGTCGTGCGTAGCAGCGTGTCAGAACACACGCGCACGCATACTGACATCCTTAAAGAAATAGAAGACGAAGAACACAGTACTCGGATTAGAAACGGTGTAACACAGGAACGTAGTATCTTGCCCCTAGTGTTCAACCTAACACGATAATAAGACAGGTTCACTTGTGGCATTAAATGCCGGATGAAAGAATATCAGTGATAAAATTCGCTGATGACATTGCTGTCATCAGTGAAATTCGGGAAGAATTGCGGGACAATTTATGTGGAATGGACTCTGCAGTGAGCACACACCATGGATTGCGGCCAAATCGAAGAGAGACGAATGTTGTGAAGAGTAGAAGAAATGAGATTACTGACAAAGTTGAAAGTATCGTTGATGAGATTGTTCTAAATTAATTATTCGGCAAACCTGCATCTGACTGCGCCTGTGAACTTGTTTCTTGCACTCCTCCATTTTGCCAGAAATGAAACATATATTTGACTCACCAATAAAATTTAAGAGAATAATGCCGTTTGTGCAATGGCATTAAGATGGTACTGGAAAATTAACTTTTGGCCCTGATGTTTACTTGCTTCTTTCATTGATGGGTAACTTTACACTACTACTCATTCTCATATTCAATTTAAGCAAAGGATTTGGATTATGATTCAGGCTGTCAACACAATGTTGATATCAATATATATAGCTAAAATTTTAAGTTATACACAAAACCTACCATTTCCAACATTTCTGTAGCACGAAACACTCTTACAAAAAAAATTTTACCAAACGCTGTGTCAAACCTTGGACATACAAATCCTAACTCTGAATATTATCTAACAAAACCAATTTGAAATCATATCCTCCCTCACTTACGTGCTGAGGTTTGGTGTGGGGCAGCGAGCGCGGCCTACCTTGCAGCTGCCACCACACGCCGCTTCCTCCGGGCACCCATCTGCCACTACTCGGTTTTTCACTGCGCGCGTCCGGCTGTCTTAACCATCAAAGAGCCTCCTACTCAAAGATATTATACTCGTTCCACCTTGCGGTTGGCAACTACCGACTATATTCTGGAGCTAACCTGATCAGACCTTAGCACATACCTTTCAAAGTTATCAAAATTTGTGACCAGGAAATAGACGAAGTGAAGGCAAAATAACGGCTCGGGCGAGGACGACGTAAAAAGCAGACAAGTATAGGCAAAGAACGCTACTGGTGACAAATGTCGACCTTAAGCTGGAAAGTAGTTTCTGAGAACATATAGTATGCCAATGGATCGAGCACTGTGGGGAACGCAGGAAAAGAAGAGGATCGAAGAGTTTGAGATGTGCCGTTATATAAGGGTTTTGACAATTAGGTGGTCGAAGGAGGAACTAGGTTCTCCACAGAATCGGCAAGGAGAGAGGAACATATGCGAAATCGTTAAGAACAGGATGATACATCGGGAAATAACTTGGTACTAGAGGGAGCAGTACAGGGTAAGAACTGTAGGGGAAGACACAGACTGGAATACATGCAGCAAATAATTCAGGGTCTATAGTTCAGATGCTACTGAGATGAAGAGGTTGGCAGAGGAGAGGACTTCGTGGCGGGCCGCATCAAATCAGCCAGATTGAAGAGAGAGACAAAAAAATAATCCATGAACTATCATGTTCTATTTCAACAAATTCACTTTGGAGGAGTCTGACACTAAGAGACAACACGTTATCGAATTTGCTACACGTATTCGAAAATTAGTAATTAGCAAGTAAAAACAGTGTAGCATGCATGCAAACGACACGTAATTGTAATGAAAGCAGCTTACGATCATTTCTATACAGGAAGATCTGTAAGTGCACTCAGTAGCCCAACCGAGAGTGGGATCCTGATTTAGGTTTTCCGTGATTCAGGCAAATGCCGGGATGGTTTCTTCGAAGGGGTATGGCCGACTTCCTTCCCCCAACCCAATGGGCCCGACTACGCTGGTTGGTCCCTTCCCCCAAACCAACCAACCAGCCAACCGAGCGTGGAACGCAGTGATTACTGTGCTGGCCTCCTCTCAGGGAGGACGACGGACCCGAAAATAGTACTTGTCGGGCCAACCTAATTTACTGTTTTCGTGGAATCTGTAATCGCTTCAGGCAAATTCCGATTTCACTACTTTCAAACGATCCAGTAGGTAATGACCTATGTGGTACAGAGTTCAGGTTTATGCGGACCTCAACCCGGACGCTGGTTTGAATACAGCAGTGCTTTACTAGTAGAGGTCCCACCCTCCTGCTTACCCCAGAGCTTTAAACTGACACCCAGTGTATTGTGGTTTCCGAATTACGATGCTGCTTGGAGTGTTCCACACTGACAAACCATTGCCAGAGGTGAAAGAAGTAAAGAGAGAGAAATTCTTTGGTATCGAACCTTTGATCTTTGAATGTGTAGCTTGGCACCGACTCACTGCGCCACTGAGCTACACTGAAGAACTGAAAAAGCCTAGCAGAAGAGACCCGGATAAAATAATTTCCTTCCCCATGCACAGCGTGCTAATCTTAGATCTGCCCAAAATACTTCTTCCGTTAAGCTATTTTCCTGCTCCCAGTGTTTAGACGGCAGTATTTCTGAGATAACGGGCGTTTCACGTGTTTAGAGGGGCGTAAATATCTGTAACGAGGCAGTCGCTGCAAGGCACCCCACACGCGCAGGCGGCGGCCGTCTCTTACGCAACAGGTCGGGCGTCTTCCCGTGGGACGTGGGACGAGGCGCGGCCCGTTCCCAGAGCGTCTGGTGTCTGGGACAGCGGCCTGCATAAGCCCAGCCGATCCTGTGATACGACCACCTGGAGGCGGCGCGGCGCAGCGCAGCGCAAAAGGCGAGCGGCGACTGTGCGGTGTAAGCGGTGTCAGGGTACAGGACACCGGACAGGTCGACAGCCAGTGGAAGAGGAACGGTTCCGAGTAGCCTCTCAGAAATCATCACACAGCGAACTGATGTATTCACTATTCAAGGCGCATGGGCAACACTACAATCGTAACACCAGGAGGAAGAACGCAAATTTCAACCGCAATAGCAATATGTCACTCCAGTATACAAATATTTTGCACACAAATAGCAGGAATAATGGCGCTAATATTGATCATGAGATTTTAAAAATTAACAAAGGCATCAGGCTCGGAAAAGGTTACCTCTTCCGATTGATTCTGATGCGGCCCGCCACGAATTCTTATCCTCTGAGGTCTCCATCTCACAGTAGCATTTCCTCCCTGCATCCTCAGTTATTTCTTGAGTTTATTCCAATGTCTGTCGTTAGGTACAGTTTTCACCCTTTACGGCAACATAAAGTAGCATCGAAGCTACTCCCTGACGTCTAAACATACGTTCTGCCATTATGTTCCTTCTTCTTGTCACCGTTTCCGGTATGTTCTCTCCTGGCCCATTCTGTTGTAACATAATATTTTGTCTTTACATTGTTTCAAAATAAGAGAAACGTGTTTTTTTTTTCTTCAAAATATAAGATCTGTCTCAAAGATGCTAGAGGCCACATATTAGTACTTTTATGTGATCTGCTGTCGTCAGATAGAGACTTTTAAATGATTTGTGGACAAATGCTCCGAGGCGGGTAGTTGCTTACGTTCAGAGGCCGCGCCTTAATGTGGTGAGATTCGTGTCGGTCCTGCAGTGCAAGACAGGCACCACAATGGCAGGATGTAGAAGCTACGTAAGGGACAAAGCGATAGTATGCTGTTGATCAAATGACAGTAAATTGAGAACGTGATGAATTTATTTATACTGTACACACAGTATCGTTCTTGTTTCCGTTTCCACCGTACGTCCATTTAAACCTGGTTCTGTATTCGTCACATGGTCTCCCTCTACAAATCGTTCCATAACATATTAACGATTCAGTGATGCCTCAGGGTGTGCCCTGTCAACCGAGCCAGTATCATAAAAGCATTTTTCTTCAAATTCGATTCAGTACGTCCTCGTTAGTAACCAGACTACCCATCATTCAGCATTCTTCTGTAACGCCGCTTTTCAAAACCTTCCAGTCTCTTCTCGTTTGAGCTTATGGTCCACGTTTCACTTCCTTGCAAGGACACACTCCACTATATATCCCCAGAAAACACTTTCTAGCATTTAGATTTGATTAATGTTAATACACGATATAAACTTTTATTAATTACATCTCACAGAAAACAATAACAATCTTTCCCGAGTTTCCCAGAGCAAAGGTGCCGGCCGAGTTACTTCACTGCAGTCAATCTTAGTTGTCCTGTCCGCTGCCTAAGTTGTCATATGGATAGTTTTACTGGGGTAATCGTAACGGTGCCAAGCTTAAGTACGATTTGTTTTAAGCGGCTTCGTTGCAGTCTGTCGTATGTATTGTGAGTGGCGACTTTTGCCTTCAAACGTCATGAGAAGAGTGCGTGATAACTCGGAGACGTGCCAGACAACGTGGGACGTGTTGTACGGTGTCGTGACGCCGGTGGGCGGGGAGGAAGACTCGCCAAAGAGGAAAAAGCAGCGAGTCGGCCGCCAGCCACGGCTATCGGTAAAGCCGCTCTTCCGGTGAGATCAGGCGTAGATGCGACGGAACACATTTCTAACGCCAACAGTTGTCGGGCATAAATGAAAATGGTATTAGGGACGCCTCATTTTGTAGTCTACTTTAAAAGCGAAGGGAATGATCCTCCTAGTAACAGGTTTTGACGATGCCTTTATTTGATTCTTTAGACTATGCCGAATGTCACTCACAAACTTCATATCTGTGTCGATACGGTACGTGGAAGGCCCCACATACTGTATCAATAATTCCGAGCTTCACAAGTGTTAAGCACAGCAAATGTTCTGTTTCTGTGTCGAAAGTGAATTACATCTTTACAGACATTTGACTGCTGTTTGACTACGACAGACCTATTACGTGCGATTAGTAGCGACGGTCTTGTTTACGGGACTGAACATACTACGCCGTGGTGCCGACATCAGATACTCACCTGTTCATTTGTTTCGTTTACAATGCTGCTCCTCGATCGTACAAAACAAGTTCCCACTCAGCACTGGAATCTCATCCTAGCGTTTTGCAACTGGCAGAGTACAAGAAAGGGAAACTGATACTTTTAATACCTTGACGGCCTTTAAACATTTTACTTCGAGCCTGTAAATATTGTCTAAGAAAAATGAAGTTCGATAACTCCCATAGCACTCTCAAATTTTTTTAATGCTAGTAAGTTCCTATGCTTCGGTCGTGATGAGATACAAAGCAGTGACGGTGGTATTTCAAATAGTTTGCTTAATTTGGTGCCATTTCCTCATATCAGGCAGGGATAGTCTTCACTTTGTGCGAAAAGTTTGTTCATTCCTCACAGTTTAATGTAGATTGCAAACCACAAATGTTTTTTGTGTTCATCGTATGCATTATATACTTCTGTTCCATTGTCTTTGACTTCAGAGGCCCAAAAAACCTCTTTAAGCCGAATATTTGTTTAGGTGCTTTAGTAGCTATGATTTCCCAACCTGTGAATGGACTTGAGTAGCCAGTTGCAGGTGACCACTTCACCGTGAAGACTTCCCATACTTCATATCTGTAAATGTCATTCTGAAAAGTTGGGAGGAACTAAAAGACGCAGTATCGTAAGACATTTGAACCACAAACCTCTGGAATCGTAAGTTTGATTTAGTCAGCTAATAAACTAAGAAACAAAGATCTAAGCTATGAAAAAACCACGTAATTCCATTAAATGAAATATTTTACTTTCTCATCGTTACTACATTGGACGCTGGTAGTAATATTTTCGCTCTAGTAAAGATTGTAATGTAGGCTTATATACAGTTCTTTGCAGGAAAAAAAAACTATTGTTTGGCTGTGTTTAGCCTTAACTACCCCTTTTTCTTAAAAAAATGACTCTCTTATGCTTTATCACTAGTTAGTAACTTAGCAAAGTTTTTAATATAATTGTAGCAAGTGCAGTTTTACAAAAGTCAACAAACGTCAGCGATGTGTTTCATTGTAGCATCCCTTCAAAACGGCTATTAGTGTGGTATAAATAGACGCTGTTGTCGGTAGTTGTACACTCTTTCCGCAAGCCCCACTTCCTCATGTGAGCGTTTATGAAACCTGGCCATAATTTTTCTTCAGGGCGGCGCTAAACACATGTATAATGTATATTCTCTCCATTATCTGCCTCCGCACCCCACAATCTGCCTTGATGCAAAAAGACCACTGCAACCGGATGGAAGAAATTACACGGGTATCGGTCTGAGCTGAGAGGATCACGATGGCTGTCAAAAAGCTGTTTTGACTCTGGCAACAAAAATAATGTAAATTAAACGAAGATATTACAAATCGGAGATGTCGGACCGGTGACCAGTATGCGAGCAGCTTACGCGCTTGTTTTATTCCAGACGGAAAGAAGCAGCGAGAGCGTGTATCGTTCATGTAGCGCTGATAACGTGAGTTCGCGAGCGCCCACTCGCGGGCTCTTGCGTAATTAATAGGCCAGGCTGCAAGCCATTAACATGCGGGGACGGCTATTGTCTTCAGGCCAGCTGCAGCAGCAGCAGTCGGCGCAGCTCGCGACTATCGCAGGCCGCACGCGGCAAAAGGCTAATGGCGCGCCGGCCATTGTCAGTCATGTGTGCGCTGCCGGAAATTCCGAAAGGCAACGTCACTGCTCTCGCCGACGTGGAGGTTCTCTACGGTTCGTCACGCTCCTGGCCTTTAACGAGCCTTATAACCCTTGGATTTCGCACATTAAACTAAACTGACTGTTTAACAAAGTACCGTGCTCCGTTTATACTTATAGCCAACTCCACGATGAACATATTAAGGAAATACGCACATTAATAAAGCTCATAACAGAACAAAATTAATTCCAATTCAATAATGAATTTTATTTACAAGAAGATAGATTACCAATTGGGTCCCAAGTTTCAGGAGCCCTAGCAAATATTTTTGTAAACCACATTGAACGCATCATTTTTACAAAAATAGTAGCAAAAGATTGCAACATGTTATACTGGCTCAGGTATATCGATGACCTCCTTTGCTTAATAGATGAACCACAAACAAAAATTGAAAAATTACATACTGACATCAACAAGATACATAAAAATATAAAATTCCCAGTTGGAAGAGAACAGAACAACCAAATTAACTTTCTGGATACAACAATAAAGAAACCTAACGATAACAATATGTTTGAAATTTACCGTAAACCCACAGCAACGGACATTCATTCCGCAATCCTCGAACCACCCACACGCACAAAAGCAAGCAGCACTTCGATACATGCTCCGTAGACTCAACACGGTACCACTCACCAAAGAAAGCTACCAAAAAGAACTGGACATCATAATTCAGATGGCACAAAATAATGGTTACAGTAATAACACAGTCACAAAGCTAAACAACAAAATTAAAAGTAAGACAAAAGCAGAAAGCACCAAACCACAGATAACAACAAAACAGAACCAGACACAAACACGCAGTCCCATAACAACTACAAAGGACAATCAGAAAAAGATGAAAGAAAACACAAGATGTTACTCAATGACATACAAACGCAAACTCACCCGTAAAATTACTGACATTTTCAAAAGACAAGGAAGAAACATACCGTAAACAACAGACAATTCCATACAAAAATACACCCCAAAACTGACAAAAAACACACACCAGAAAGCAGGTATATATCAACTGCCGTGTGACACTCGTGAAGGCAGATACAGAGGACAAACAGGCAGAACATTTGATGTCAGATACAAAGAACACACAAGAGCCTGGAAATATGGGACAAACTACTCCACATTTGCAGAACACGTAAGAGAACATTACCACAAACCAGCCACTAGAGAAGATGAAAATAATTAGGATGAACAATAAAAAACACCTAACCCTGCAAGAAAATTACCTCACACAGAAAACCAAAGCAGGAAGAAAACACTTTTGAATGACCAAGTATACATGCCAAGCAATTCATTATTTGCACTAATAGATAAAACAATAGAATAACGATCCCAAAGAGGATTAATATAGTAATACTCTCCAATGTAATAATAATACCACCCAACATCTTTACACTCACTTATCCAGGAGCCCCTGCACAAAATATTCAAACGAAAAGTCAAATCAGCGGTCACCAAAGTTTCCAACCACTCGCAAACAGCTAGTGCAACACCATACAATTCAAACCACCAACCTCCCCAAAAAAAATAGCACTCGTCATCTCTCTCTCTCTCTCTCTCTCCCCCCCCCCCCCTCTCTCTCTCTCTCTCTCTCTCTCTCTCTCTCTCTCTCTATCGCGCTCACGCGCACGCGCAGTATAAATATTATGAATAAAAGTTAAGTTTTCAACGTATACGTCGTACTTTGTTAGGCTGGCAACAAGTAGGTAAACATGCCAAAGAGGAGGAAACACGTCGCAATATTTAAGTTCTGAAAAGCAGTGTTCGGCGAAATAGTCATCGAGTGGAAAAAGAACATAGTACACTACAGGAAAGAAGGAGAAATGTGGTGAACAGTATGAAGGTCAGAACGCAAAGTTGTGATTATATAGCAGTAATAAAAGTGGTAGTGCGACCTCCAAACCATATGTGAGGAAACACAGATCAGCAAATCGTAAGTAGAACACTTGCCCGCGAAAGACAAAGGTCCCGAGTTCGAGTCTCGGTCCGGCACACAGTTTTAATCTGCCAGGAAGTTTCAAATCGTAAGTAATTACTTTTTACAAAAAAAATCGCGACGTGAACTGTTAATAATCTAAAACTAACAAAACTGAATCCTTATGAATCCCACTGATAATGCCTTAGAATAAGATAAGGCGAAACGTGTATGGGATAAATTAAGTAGCAGCAGGAAAAGGCAGTTTTATTTAAAAAACAAGTATTTATATGCTTGCTGCGGAGGATGGCCACACAAACAAACTTGTAATTGTGCTGCTTTCGACGACTCAGTATTAAAAATGTAATGTTATTGAATTCCTAGAAAGAAATTCTCAGTCCAGTTACGAACGTCATTTGGTGTTATTAATAATCATACTTCGGTTTAGAAGCGTAACAAAAATGGCAGGTGGAGGTTACACATGTAATACTTGAATCACCGTAAAACCCTAACACAGCTTTTGTGATAAAACAGGTTCGGTTCAAGGAAAAAGTTTTATTCTTCCCAAGATTCCTGTAGGTTGAGGAACCGGACAGAAATACACTGAGACGAGTCCTCAGGATGCCCGTTCTGCTTCCAGTTGGCAACCGCGACAGAGTGCTGCACAATTTTGTGAATCCTTTTAGTCATATTCAGTATTAATGAGAAAGCGTTTTCTATAAAAATTTGTTTCATTTGTGGCTACTGCTGCAAGTCCATTCTGTCAGCACTCTTGAGCTTTTTATATTTTATCACCACCCTCATCCCCGGTGTTTTTTAAAATTTGTTGTTCGTGTACAAAGTTTTGTTGCAAATTCTCCACTCATTTTACAGTTTATAATTCTGCTTTAAACGTCACTTAATTTCTTTGCAACCCACACCCTGCCCCCTGCCCGCCCCTCCCCCTGCCCGCATGCCCGCCCCTCACCCTCCCCCTTCAGTTTGGAACCGCGTGACCGCTACGGTCGCAGGTTCGAATCCTGCCTCGGGCATGGGTGTGTGTGATGTCCTTAGGTTAGTTAGGTTTAAGTAGTTCTAAGTTCTAGGGACTGATGACCTCAGATGTTAAGTCCCATAGTGCTCAGAGCCATTTGAACCATTTTTGAACAACGTAACAGTAAATACGTTATGGCAACTACGCTGTCGTAAGGACTAAACTTTTACCACTACTACTGTTGGTGGCAGGGGTCACACAAGGCATTGCAGGCAAACGTCTTCAAATTGCCACGAATTGCAGCAGTCATGTGAGGATTCCAGCAAACAGTAGGTCTAAGTGCATTGCAGACATTTCGGCTTGGTTGATTTTGAATAGGGGTGCAGGGTGTGGGTGATGAAAGTGCCGCTAGGGAGAGCAGTGGTGCAGAGGAAGCATGTTCTGTAGCAAGTGTCTACTGTCAGTGTGTGTAGTTTGCCTCCTCTTATAAGAAAGAGTTGTAGGAAGCACTCGGGACGTTGTGGGAATAGCTCCATTATTCTATAAAAACGAAATTCTTAATGCGATACCCAGAAAAAGTAAATATCATTTACGTTTCGTTATTTCAAAAACGTTTTCAAATATTTTTTGTTATTGTCGTGAAGTGTAGTGAGGTGCGAATATTGTCGATAGTCCGTGCGGAGGGTAGTAGCTAATACCTGACTGCACGCAGGGGTAATGGTCTGTGCAGGGTTGGGAACCGGCGTCATACGGTGCACAGAGTTTGACTGGAATCGCTATATGCGCCCGTCGTTCAACGCGCCACGGTCTGTGGAGTAGCGAGATTGGTCAGCCCCCTCGGTCAGTATCGCCGGCCGCGTCGACCTGAGAGCGCCGCAATAAATTCTGGGGGCTATCTGGGCGGGAGGCGCGCATGGCGCCGCTGGAGTGGCCGCACTGGGCGGCTCCAGCTGCGGCCCCAGACTGTGGCGCCACTCCGAGGCTGGGAGCCGCCCAGGGCTGCAGGTCCGCCTGGAATGAGTTTTCTTTTATGAAAATGTGCTCACGTGTTTGCCTGCAGAATGCTTGGAATGTTGTCACAGATTCCATACATCAGTGCTTGCCAATCTTTCACACCATTACCACAGAGCGCAGACCCCCCGCCCCCCCCCCCCCCCAAACATTACCGCCCAACTAAACTTCGGAATGGAAAATAATTGTCCGTGAACAATTTTTATTTTTAAAATGACGAAAGATAATATTTAGTTTCCGAAGGTATTTTACTAGACCACCACCTTTTATAGAATGGTGAAGCAACTATTAAGTGCGTCCCCACCGCCACGAACAGTCTCCTAGAAAGGAAAGTCGACCAGACACATTAAAGGTAGCCACTCTTTGCAAAACATTCCTCCTCCACGACACTTGTGTCCCTTGCGCCACTTGTGCCCCTTGCGGCACTTGCTTCACCCACACCTCACCCACCATAGATTTCAAATCAACCAAATTAAAGTGTTTGCTCACTATACTCAGCCCTTCTGCTCGCAAATCACTTCATTGCCGGACTCTGTACTCCCCAACCTCTCAGAAATTGCAAGAATTCAAAGTGCGAATCCTTTCTGGCCGCTGTCAAAAATATACAAGAGATGTAGGAGTATACACAGTTACTTAAATCGTGTATAGTTACGAAGTGAATGATGAAATAATTTCTCATGTATTGTGCCAACTAAGCACAACTTTGAGTAGGCATTTCCGTGAGATATTTAAGCATATGTGGTGTATGGGCTTGACTTTCACTTTTACAGTGTTGTAGACGCGGGTTGTAAACTACGTGTGTAGTGTGTCTGTTGATCCACTGTGGACGCAGGATAGCGGCTGATCAAATGTATACATTGATGTATCGATATTGGCATAGTGGAGACATCGGTGTCTGGATATCGTGAATTCGTTATTAGAGTGCTTCCTTCGAAGACTCGATGTCAAGTCTTCGAAAGAAGCACTCGAATAACGGACTCGCGATATGCTGACACTGACGGCTGCAGTATGCCAATATCGATACATCTGAACGTATGCATGAAGTGCATATGGCGCCTTACCATGGGATACTGAAATACTGAAACTGGTAGTAAAAATAAAATAAGATGGTGTGCATACATTCGTTCCACAAGCTGTAACCTGAATAACACTGTCAGCCATTAATGCTAGTACCTTAAAGAGTTACCAAAACAGAAATTTGGAATCAATGTTGCGGTCTTACGAAATAGTGGCAAGAGAGATGATATTTCACAAATAATTTAGTTTGGTGACTCGCATTCAACTGAAACTTTTTGTTCTTTATCCCTCAAAAAAATGTTTTACTTGGACACGTCGTGTTTATTTCGGGCATGTCCAAAAGAACGCGTACCAGACATAATTGATTTCCCTAGAGGGACAATCCTTCTTCAGTGCAGATGCCCAAGTACGTCCGACCTCCTGCAGGAATCTCAGAGTAGAGAGTAAGGAGGAAATGGTCATGGACTGCGTGGGAATGTGGGTCGGCCGTGCGGTGTGCCGAAATGGTCCGCACGGTTGCGATAACACTGTGTCCCGCTGACGCAGTGGTTGACGCATCTGCCTAGTAAGCGGGAGATCTTCGGTTCGGCACACAGTTTCACTTGTCGCCTCTGATTCCGCGAAATGTCCCAGTGCAGCTGACATCAGTAATCCCTTTCCTTTCCTCCCTCCCCCCTCCACTCTCATTTTACACATGACAACATTTTACCCTTAAGGGTAATTACCACCACTTTGGGTAGCACTTCGTATTGAACCACTGTTTGTTAAAACAAAGAAACCAGCGTAAAGTTGCTTCGTGACTATAGCTAATGGGTAAGGGTGAATGGCTCGGAAAGCGACATGTTATAACGATATTACACGGGTGCACGCAAATCTCGACTCGAATTTAACTTAAAGTCGCTCTTGAGTTTTAACATAGTGATTTCGTTTTAAGCGAAAGTTAATTTTGATACAGGCGAAAGTGAATTATTAATGTCACAAGCTATTCCTGCACTGCAATCAGATACAGTGCACTGAAAGAATAAGGCTTTACTGGAATAATATCCAAACAATTGTGATCTGCATCCACTCTTGATAAGATATGCTTCCTCAGTAATAATGGTAATTATAACTATTATTGCCGCGTGGGCGACACGCTCAAACGCTGTCCCTCGGCCGCCACCTCTGACTTTCGCTCTCCTGCTGCTACAGAAGTAGCTTCACGGGCGTCAGCGCTCTGGGCGCCTCGGCCTCCATGACCACTACATATACTTGTTTGCGACCTGTGTGAATAAACAAATTATGTTCATCCCCTTACACTGTGCAATGGGAAAAAGGATTTTCAATGCCGAAAAGTGTTACGTCATGTTGTTTATATTTTATTACTAATCAAAAAGTGTCACTACAGACTGGCTGCCCAAACTCGTCAGGCGACACTTCAAGAAACATATTTGAGATAACCTTAACCTGACTTCTGCAATGTTAACGGCGTTGTATGTCGTGGTACATTAGTGATGATGACCCACTCCGGCTATTCGTGTAGTGCTTATTGTTAAATGAACGCATTGCAAATTGGTCAAGTTAAATTTGATGCTTTGTACTTGTAGGCATGGTGTCAATTTTTCGTCCTCAGCGCTTAGTCATCCAGCAAAACTGACTGCTACCGTGCAGCAGCAACAGTGTACGAATGAAAAAGGATTGCACTGAAATTATTGGCAGTAAAATATAGAGCTTGTGTGTACCTAGCGGTAGAAGCCAATGCCTGACGATGATAGTACAACGCCAGTGCCTAGGTTCTGAATGCCATCCGTTTGGTCACCATTCCGCATGGTGACGGCTTAACCTATGGATTCGGTACCAGTATCGTTAGTTCTCCATTACTTTTCCAAGTCAGCTCTTCAGAGATCCAAAAGATGTCAGAAACGTCTTTACCAGCAGTAGAGTAGGCACTGGTGTGATTGTGCCGCTGGCTAAAATTGCTTATTTTATGATTCTCTGGGTGGTGGTGGTGGTGGTGGTGGTGGTGGTGGTGGTGGTGGTGGTGGTGGTGGTCAGGATCAGAATGTATAGCTGAAAATGGTCAAAATACGCCAGCCTTTCCTAATAAATGCACTCTGCACCTACCACATGGTAGACCTAGTAAACCCGTCACAATGAATTGTGTTACTGGCCGTTTCAAATTCTGTACCTACCAGATACCTCTCGACATAATGTACTGCTTTCTGTCGTCGTGAAGTCGGCTAGAAGTACTCCAAATCCTCCTTTGCAACAGCAGAGAGAGCACGGCTGTGCACAGCGTGTCTATTTCGACAATAATTTTACCCGACAACGTCTTTGCGTGTCATCGTCAGCTACATAACGCTGAGCGTGGAGAGCGGCGTATAAACAGCGAGCGTCCAGTTGCTGCTGTTTCGACCGCCGTGTGTAGACGCCGGGGAGCGCCGCAGACGGACGAGGTGTGAGGGATGCGACGCGGCGTTAGTAGTAGCAGTAGCAGCAGCTGCGCCTCGCCGCCGGGCAAACGCAGTCTGTTTGCTCTGCTCCGGCAGTGGCACCGCTGCCTTACAGCAGGTGGGCTACCAGAGCTGCGCTGGCCGTCCGTCTGGTGGGTGGGTCGACGGTTTGTAGATGCAGTTGTGGCGCCCGATAGTGTACAAGTTACCTTCCAGCGGGTACAGATCAAGCGAATTTGGTAGCAAGTGAGTTTAAGTATCATTCTTCTCCAACCACTGTAGTAGTACAGTTTGTGTCAGAGCTACACGGCTGTCGCAATGCCTTAGGTTAATACCACTGGAAGCACAGGTGAATATCCCCCATGGCACATCACCGCCCCGGCCAACGGCCTTGACGCAGTGGTAACACCGGTGCCCGTCAGATCACCGAAGTTAAGCGCTGTCGGGCTGGGCTAGCACTTCGATGGGTGACCATCCGGTGTGCCGAGCGCCGTTGGCAAGCTGGGTGCACTCAGCTCTTGCGAGACGAACTGAGGAGCTACTTGATTGAGAAGTAGCGGCTCCGGTCTCGTAAACTGACTTACGGCCGGGACAGCGGTGTGCTGACCACATGCCCCTCCATATCGGCATCCAGCGACGCCGGCGGGCGTACTTCGAGCAGCTATTCGCCTCGATGATGGCGTATCCGGACATGATTCTCAACGTGGCGTAGTGAGAAACGTGATTTACTCGACCAGGCAATACGTTACCATCGACTCTCCCGTGTCCACTAAAGTCGTAAAGGACGGTACCATTGGGTCAGTATGGGAAGACGTATCTGTGTGCTGCGGAGATCCGTGTTGAATTGTGAGCGCGTAACGGTGTGCCACGAAACTCTTGCACCCGCACCAACATTCTATTCCGTCGTCAGATTTGCCAGAATGCAGCCTATGCAGCGCGGGCAGGCATCCGAACTTCACAGTCTGCGATGAGCGGTGGACGTCGAACACCGTGTCGCCTATACCTGGTCTCACTGTCTTTCAACCGCGTTCCGTACACGCTCACGAACACAGCAGGCGAACATCGGACAAGCTTCGGTGTTTTCCGGAAGCTCGTTCCCGGCCGTTGGGCCGTAATAGTCTGCCCTTTGTCAGAGTCGCTTATGTGAGTGGATTTCCCACTTGCGGTCCGTATCGTCGCTAGAATGATTTCCCATTTCCGTCTTTCCCGCCTGTGCACTGATGTGCAAAACTCAAGGACAAAAGTCAGTTTCACATGATGCCAAGTAACATCGATGAAACTTGGACCACACATAGAAAAAACTAGTACATTACAGTACAGCAGTTATTGAAAGAAATAGGCAAAGAGACAAACAGAAATGACAGTTTTATTCAAAGTCAATAATTACACTCAAGTCAGGGTGGTTCGTAAAGTTCCCCTGGACATTACAAAAGGTGGTACATGGTCTTTACCAGGACGTGTGGTCAGCACGGACGGCAGCGCATGCTCTGCCCTCATCTTTGGTGAGCAGCTCCAGTAGTAGGCCGTTCCATTCCTCCGATAGGTGTTAGACAACCGGTGGATGGTCTTTGATGCATGCGGACGTGCTGCTACACGTCTCCCTAACGCATCCCGCACGTGCTCGATGGCATTCATTTAAGTTGGGGGAACGAGGAGGCCAGTGCCTTCGCCGAACACGCTCTCATTCCAAGAGCTGCTCAACCTTCGCCGTCCTGTACGGTCGTGGATTATCTATAAAAATGAAGTCATTGCCGAATACACCCTCGAAATGACGCACATGAGGGAGGAGAGGAGACTCACAGTGACGTTGATATGTGAGTGTACGGTGTTCAAAGATCGGAACGTCAGTATGTCGAAGTAACATTACGCCTCCCCATACAATAACCCCTGGAAAACCAAAACGAACAAGTTAGGCGTTCCTGCGTGCAGTGCCTGTTTTCACCTCTCGCCTTAAAAGGGCGTGTCCAGAACCACTACTCAGACTGAATCTAGTCTCACCCGAGAGGAGCATGCGACGGTACTCCTCGCTGGTCCAGTCCCTATGATCTTGGCACCATCGCAAAAGGGGCCGCCGATGTGCGGACGTTAACGGAACAAAACTTACTAACTGTCGTGTAAAGAGCTCATCCTGATGCAGTCGCCGATCCACTGTGAAGCATGAGGCTGCGCCCCTGGTACTCCTGTTAAATGTGGCTGCAGTTGTACCCGCTGTCTGACGTGGGTCCCTTTTCGCCACTTGGAGAATCAGCGGCCACTTGCTGTACTTGACCGCAGCCGACCACCACCTGGCTTTCGGACAGCAGTGCTTTGTGATTCGGAACGGTCCCCCATGCCCGTGAAACAATACTGTAAGCAATGCGATAAACCCTGCGCCACACTCGTCACACTTCGCCGTTCGTCCACCTTTCCGATGATTCTGCCCACGTGAACTCATCCAAATGTTGCCTCCGGACAATACTGTACTGTACGGCCCTAGAGTGCACCATGACTGTTCACTGATGGACGCACGCACGCTGTCTTTCCCCGCCGCTTCAGCTGCCTCGTGTTTGCTGGACCAGCTCCGTTTCCCCCACTGTGTAGATGAGCTTATGCCATGTGACGACCAGCTTTTCTGCACGACTGGGGGACCTGTGGCTACTACAAATTTCAGCACTTTCTCATTTGCACAGAACTGTTAACATGTTACGTTGCTTCGTCTAGCTCCTTATCGAGTTTTGGGATCAGTGTACATTACCTTGCAGCATCAGGGGTCCGCAACGCAGCAGGCGAGTTTGTCTCGTCGTGGCCGGTGCTCACAATTTTGTGGCTCATTATTTATAATCACGGAAATCACTGTTAAAGGGTATTAGTTACACAACAAAATACACGCCTGTTTGTTGTTTATAGACTGCCAACATCGTCAATTGTTTGTCTACACTGTTCGTGGATCATTGTTATTGAAAGATTGCGCCAGTTTCATTGCCACTGTTACTTACGGTGGTACATACAGAATCTCCTAATAAGTTTTGGATAGCAATTACATCGGTGGTAGAGAATGAAAAATTCAGTACTTTCATCCAAGTAAGGAAGGACTGAAAATGAATACTCAGCTTTTAGCGACATCACTGACTCTCTCACTACATAGCGCCAACAGTAACTCACGGCAACAAGACCGTCGTTCTAAATGCCTGCAGATCATCATAATCATTAACATAACTCCGTGCGCGAAATAGTTTTGTTTTACTGGTTGTGCACATTGATTTTGATAGGTGCGTGCTCAACTGGTGAACGACAAGCGACCTCCTACTTCACACAATATTACTACTACCTCGGTGCATTAAATGCACGTCTACAAGAGTTTGTAGCGAGTAACGCTCCATCTTCGACAGCCAGTGATTGTCTGTAAAGAGCGTTAAACTCCACTGTCGACGCGTCACAAATGACTTGTTTCTCCAGGTTGCGCCACCTACGCAGTGGCCAAAGCAGAGCAGTTTTCAGACAAGGGCCTCGCGCTTTTCTCATTAAGGCTGTCGTTTCTTCCACAGATATTCATTTCACACAATTTGATTTGATATGACCAGGACTCGCATTTGACGGGGGACTGAGATAAAATCCCTCATTGCAGTTTCCTTGTTTTTGTTAAGTCGACTATGGTGAATACCGGGCGCGTCTATTTCCCGCCCGGTACTTGTGCAAATCGTCGCTTGTGCTCGGATTTTAGAAAGTTGGTGTTAGTATGTGTGAAATGATATTAATCTGGTCACTATTTGCAGTTAAACAGTAACAGACCTTAAATAACAAGTTGTATAGCTGACGCCTGTCTCCATGAGGTAGCGCAGTACCGTCGGCAGTGTCAGAAATGACGTGCTGTTCCACGTGCCTCTGGATCTTTCACTACCTCTTATAGAGCACAATTTGGCTCCTGCTTCCTAAATGTAGTCTGTTAGTACAGTATCAGCCAACGGCAGTTAGGCTGTAGCAGTGGCTAGCCCAAGTATCTGGCAGTTTACAGTTGTACCGGACAAAACAGGTAGCATAAAAACTTAAATGATGGCATTTTCGTTAATAGACAGATGTAAAAGTCAGGACATTGATTTGATGAAAATAGCATGAAACAAACAGTCCAAACAGTAAGAAATATTCAGTGCCAAGAAGTATGTTACGTGATGGACTTACAGCTTTACGGGAAAGCAAAGAGGTGGTCATAAAACCTGTTCCAGAAAATAAGATTTTTCTCAGAGAACATTCAGCGATGAACAGGAAGCAGCGTTCTATGACCATGTTAAAATTTTACATACTCAGCTTATGTCTTTAGTAAAGATTAGTTCTTAAAAGCAGTGCATAAATATGCAGAATAACTGAGAATAAAGCATCGGTTATATGAGGCAAAAACAAAACCGGCTGGGCACATTTACGATGAATTTATGAACAGACTGGAAGATTAAATGCTGAGGATATCGCATCTAAGAGTTTGCAGCGAGCATCAGGTTTCAGCAGAGAAAAAGCTAACATATTTTGCAAGCTAGGTGAACTGACGGAGAACTTAAAAGTTTATACCGTGTCAATCGATTTAAAATCTTTTTGCAACAGAAATTGTTTGCTTCACTTCACCATTTCACCTTGCATACAGCCTTCGAAAAACTTAAAACAACCATAATATGTGGACGGAAAAAAATATAAAAAAATCAACGCACGTGGCACCGATGAATATTATTATATCAAGTAATAGTATTGCTTGGTATGAAGAATGTTGCAGTGCAACTTCCAGAAAATATTGTAATTGCGACAAAGCTTTAGTATAAGATGCCATCCGACGTTCTGTCGAGTGTTGGACTGTAAGGGACGCCAGCATTGGCCTGGGGTGAGAGAGAGGGAGGGAACGTTTCATCTGATGGGTGTGTTTGTTGCGTCTTCCCCCTGTTGTGTGAAGGCTTGGGGACTGGTTCCCATGAATGACAGACACGCCAGCTGCGGTTGGACTCTCTCTCTCTCTCTCTCTCTCTCTCTCTCTCTCTCTCTCTATATATATATATATATATATATATATATATATATATATATATATATATATAATTTCATTCAATCGAAGGATAATGGTGTTAGAGAGTAATTAGGAAGAGAAATGTAGTGATGACGAGACGCATGTCATTTAAGTCTGCGATGCAGGTTTACGAAAAACGGCCGAAAATAAACTCAAGAAGAGACTAAGCTGGTCAGTGCACTAAAATTTGCTTTACGTTACAGTGGAGCTGACAGTGCTGGAGAATGATGATGATTATTATTTTGTGTGTAACGCAAATAGCAGATAGAGTAAGCTTTATATCACGCCGATACGTCTAATACCACTCCGGTGTGGGACACATCAGGTGGAACATCTAGTGCATGCAAATAATCGTAATGAAAATGTTGAAATTAACTAGCGCATACATTGAAGAAACCACAGTACCTCTTGCTTGTGCCCACCTAGAACAACTGAAGATGCCACTACCAGGACAGAATCTGCGTACATACTTCAGCTCTTACGTATTTACCAGGAAGACAAAACTGAGCAAGTAGTAGCTCGCCTAGAGTCGTTACAATCAGTCCCTCTTTCACGCTCCAGCCGGGAATCTGGAGGAGGGATACCTTAGTACATCGTACAGTGAAATGTACCCTACGCCACAGGCTTCTTAGGGATTCACAAATTATGGATGTAAACAGAGGTAGATTCTTATTATTGTTATTTGTGTAATCTTGCTTTATAGATTTTAGCCCACAGCTCCTGCCGTGTCTTAAACGGTTTTGTTGTTGAGAAAATCATTTTTCCTTCTGTTGGTATCCTTATTCCCTTCTATGTTCCTCAACGGATCAAATTCGGTGCTAAATAACTTGTTCATTCCATTCAGCGTTTCTCGTCCTTACTGTAGGCCAAATGGACGCTGTTATCTGCTAATATTAGAAACTGTAAGATCGGCATTCAGCAACATACGTGAGCAGTCGTTTGTCGACTGAAAGACGCCAGACCTACCTGTGTGTCAGCTGCGAAGCAGCATTTGAAGCGATTATGACGTGGAGCGAAGAGAGGCAGGGGTGCCGCCTGCTCCCCCACTGCACAGGGCGGACAATGTGGCCCTCGCCCAGCTGTCGGCGCGTCCGCAGCTGCCGCTATGGGCCTTCTGATAGCGCCAATTACCACCAGCCCGTGGCAGCGACGCTCCTGCCGGGACTCGCAGCCGTATCTTCCCTTTACGCTGCCAACGCTCTTTTCAGCTGAACTAAGTACGCTTCATGACCGGAATGACAGCTGCACTTCTAAACAGCAGAACTCCTCTGGACGAGAGGTATTCGCGCGATGGAAACTTTGGCGCCTGAACTTATTCAGATGTCAAGTGGCGACGTCTTTGACAACACGAGATCCTGAGAGGCGTAATTGTAGACACATCAAAAGCAGTTTTACATCACCTCGGTTCCGAGAATTCCGGAACCTGTACAGAAAATTGGAATAGAGATCAACATAAACATCATTTCCGCCCATTCTATTGCTCATGAAAACCACGCATGGGAAGTTGTACCACCATACAGCGAGATCTCCAGAGGTGGTGGTCCAGATTACTGTACACACCGGTACCTCTAATCCCCAGTAGCACGTCGTCTTGCTTTGATGCATGCCTGTACTCGTCGTGGCATACTATCCACAAGTTCATCAAGGCACTGTTGTTCCAGATTGTCCCACTCCTCAACGGCGATTCGGCGTAGATACCTGAGTGGTTGGTGGGTCACGTCGTCCATAAACAGCCCTTTTCAATGTACCCTAGGCATGTTCGATAGGGTTCATGTCTGGAGAACATGCTGTCCACTCCAGTCGAGCGATGTCGTTATCCTGAAGGAAGCCATTTACAAGATGTGCGCGATGGGGACACGAATTGTCGTCCATGAAGACGAATGCCACGCCAATATACTACCGATATGGTTGCAATATCGATAGGATGATGGCATTCACGTGTCGTACAGCCGTTACGGCGCCTTCCATGACCATCAGCGGCGTATGTCGACCCCATATAATGCCACCCGAAAACAGCAGGGAACCACCACCTTGCTGCGCTCTCTGGACAGTGTGTCTAAGGCGTTCAGCCTGACCGGGTTGCCTCCAAACACTTCTCCGACGACTGTCTGGTTGAAGGCAAATGTGACACTCATCGGTGAAGAGAACATGGTGCTAATCCTGAGCGCTCCGTGTGGCATGTTGTTGGACCCATCTGTACTGCACTCCATGGTGACGTGGTTGCAAAGATGGACCTCGCCATGGACGTCGGGAGTGGAGTTGCGCATCGTGCAGCCTATTGCGCACAGTTTGAGTCGTAACACGACGTCCTGTGGCTGCACGAAAAACATTATTCAACATGGCGGGGTTGCTGTCACGTTTACTCGGAGCCATAATTCTAGATAGCGGTCATCCACTGCAACAGTAGCCCTTGGGTTGCCTGAGCGAGGCATGTCATAGACAGTTCTTGTCTCTCTGTATCTCCACCATGTCCGAACAACATCGCTTTGGTTCACTCCGAGACGCCTGGACACTTCCCTTGTTGAGAGTCCTTCCTGGCACAAAGTAACATTGCGGATGCGATAGAACCGCGCTATTAACCGTCTAGGCATGGTTGAACTACAGACAACACGAGCCGTGTACCTCCTCCCTGGTGGAATGACTAACAGATTGGCTGTCGGACTCCATCCGTCTATAAGGCGCTGCTCATGCATGGTTATGCTGTGTCCGTGATACAATATCTACAGTCAGCGTCTGTCTTCATTAGTTCTGGGAACCGGGGTGATGAAAACTTTTTTGATGTGTGTATCTTAAACTTCAGTTGCGTTCCATTACAGGGCACACTTGGACACACTGAGCGAGATTCATTCTTCAGGCACGACGTCGAACTGTTTGTCACAGTGGCATTAACGCATTACTGAGCTTGGAACACAGTAAGGCGCTTGTAAGAACTGATAACGTTGCAGCTTAAGATATCTCGCTAATTTGCCACAGCAGTTACCTCGAGTGTGCTGCGCGCAGTTCGTTGTCTGGTGGCTAGCGTTGCTGCCTCTGGATAAAGGGATCTCGGGTTCGATTTCCGGCAGCGTCGGGGATTTTCTCCGCCCGGGGACTGGGTGTTTTTGTTGTCCTCATCATTTCATAATCATTCGGGAAAGTGGCGAGACTGGACTGTGTAAGGATTGGGACTTTGTACGGCCGCTGATAACCACGCAGCTGAGTGCCCCCACAAACCAAACATCATCATAGAGTGTATTGGAAGTAGGGGAACGTGGTAGCGCGCAAAGTGTACTTGCGCTAATGTTACACTTGCTGCAATGAATTATGTGTAATATGCAGTATGCTCAAGCTTTAGTGAGCTTCGTAATGAAGATTACTCTATAACTGTGTGTTGGTGGTTTCCATTGTTTTCGTTACATTGTGGTTCGCTTTACAGGCTGCCCCCCTTACTTCGTCGTGCTACGGTCGCAGGTTCGAATCCTGCCTCGGGCATGGATGTGTGTGATGTCCTTAGGTTAGTTAGGTTTAAGTAGTTCTAAGTTCTAGGGGACTGATGACCACAGCAGTTGAGTCCCATAGTGCTCAGAGCCATTTGAACCTTACTTCGTCGACAATTTTTACGTTCACTGCCAGACAAAGGCCTCTGCTAGACTTTTACAGTCTTCAGCTATACACACACGTATTGGTATGGTTTCTAAAGTCGACTGCTCATCTTCCGTTAAATCATCTTTCGGTCTTTCCTTACCTACTGCAGTCCACCAGAGAGCTTCCGTCCTCCGTCAGTATTCTGTTCGACTGTTTACGTACCGTGCTCACCTGTTTGATTATGCTAGCACACAGGACAGCGTCTGTGTCTTACTTAGCACGAGCCAAATAACGCTGACAGCTAACTTCGTTTTCTTCTTTGGTCGTGGGGATGGGGGAGGGTTTCATTGGCAGCTAGCAACAATTCAGAGAAATAAATGAAAATGGACTTGAAGCTTCCGCATTTGTGAAGAGATAACATTTCTAGGGTAGTTCTTAGCGAGTTTAAATTTTTTTACACCTACACCACCTCCTGAGCAGGCCGGTGAAGCTCGCTGACGCGGTGTATGTACTGTCGAGTACACAGACCGCCGGCGACAAAGCAGTGTCGCTCCCTGCACGCCCTGGTCCAGTTCTTTCTGCTGCTGGTGGATTGTTGCGCGAGTCTGTAAGTTCAAAAACAAGCTCCGGTGAGGCAAGTTGTTGTTCCGATTGAGATCCCTCAGGCTCTATTTCTGTTGGACTAACGTGGCTCTAAAGAACAAAGTCCTGCAACGACCCGCCCTCTATGAAGTAATAGTAAAAAATTACAGAAATGTTGAGGAGTGGGCCGCGCTCTGTGCATGCCTGCCTTCACTCCATTACGCTCAAGTACCTCGCTAGAGAGCTTCACTCTGCCTGAGGCGTTTGGTCACTGGCCGCCCGATCGTTGCTCGCTGCGAGCGGTTGCCTCGGGGCCACTTCCGGCCCGCTGTTGTCGAGGACGGTCCTGTCCTCTTCGAGAGCTGCTAAAGCGTCCGTGGGCGGCACGCTGGTTACCGCTGGCCCGCTAATGCCCGAGCTCCGGTCCGTGAACCAGAGTCGGCGCCACCAGGTTCTAGACGGGGCCGCAGTTGGGCAGCGGGCGTCTGAACGCCGCGGCGGCGACATGACTGTCCGGGGCACCTCAGGTAGGGACAGCTGAGCTCTGGCAAGTGAGTCCTGTGTCATCAGCGGCCGCCGCCACTCGGCGTTCACTGCTGGGTCAAGGTCTGCTCGAGACTTTCCCTCGAACTACCGTCTACAGTTATGTGCTTCCGCCTGAAATTACTTTTTGTCGTGTCTTCAGTCCACCTTCTATTAGATCTTCGTCACAGACCTGTTTGTAGCAAATCCAGCAACAAACTTCCCTGCTCCGTCTACCAAACATTCGTCTTTCTATACCTCCAGCCTATCTACATTACGTTCTTCGCGTCTCCAACCGGAGTTTATTGCCCGAACAGCCGGATCTCTCTCTCTCTCTCTCTCTCTCTCTGTGTGTGTGTGTGTGTGTGTGTGTGTGTGTGTGTGTGTGTGTGTGTGTTGCAACAAACTGATTGCGTCCGTTTGATTAATGCTGAAGACGCAGAAAAAGTTCCGTTAATATGTCTACATAACTATGCAGCGATTCAGAATTAAAAGTTCTTCACGCAGCCTAAATGTTAAGAACGGAAAGCTCTCAGCCATAGACGGATGGATATCGTCCGTTAAGGTATTTCTGGTTCCCGGATAATACAAGTCACCGTATCTTACCTCCTCCTCTGATCTTCCGTATTACTGAACAGTAGAATTAGGACTGGTAATACGATGCTTGACTGAACACTACCGGACGGGATGGAGAATAAGACCCACAGACTTTTCTGACGTGGTTGTTTCAAATGCCAGCGACACAAAATCATTGCAGGAGCGTATATATCTGCCCTACACGCGCCTCAGTGATAGAAAAGCTGTTCGTTTCTAGGTGTAGCATGCAAAGTGCAGTCCATGTAGCAGCAGCGACTACAGAAATGGGCACTGTACTAAGATTTCTTGATTGTATAAATGCGCTTCAGTGTAGATGACAGTGACACAGCTTGATCGTTAACAGTTTATTATTGACGCTACAGAAAGAATGGTGCTATAAATACAACAGTACAGATTTTGCGTCGCCTGATGATCGTTTTGCTCAGAACTGTTAGTATATAAATGTTTCATCAACAACCCGAGTTCTTACATAAAAATGAAGTTTCTTAAATATTTATTGTTTACAGCTATCTTTTAAGTCCTAAAAGTGGAATCGACCTAAGTTGGTAATCTGTCAGAAAGTGCACATTCTGCATTCATGGACTGTGCGGCTGATTCCGGCGGAGGTTCGAGTCCTCCCTCGGGCATGGGTGTGTGTGTGTGTATGTCCTTAGGATAATTTACGTTAAGTAGTGTGTAAGCTTAGGGACTGATGACCTTAGCAGTTAAGTCCCATAAGATTTCACACACATTTGAACATTTTGAAGTGCACACTCTGCTCTAGCGTGTAACACAGCTTTCTCCCTTCTGTTCTCCAGCAGCATCAACGCACTGCTTTGTCAACGGCCTTGCGAGGTGGATAAGCAGAGTATCGTCAGATCACTACGTTAAGGACCGTCGTGCGTGATCAGTTCGTGGATGGGTGACCGTCCGCGTAACCGCGCGTTTTTCCGCAGTTTTCCGTTTGCCTTTCCGGCAGGGACGACAGAAGGGTTGGCGGTGTCAAGTCCCTGATCACCTGTCTTTGCGCCAGTGTCCTGGATTAAATTCCAAACCTCTCGCAGTCCCTCACGGAGTGAGGGAATGCGACACTGTTGTTGATAATCAGTCCATCGGAGGCGGGCGTTAAACTCAGGGGCCCCATGGTGGTTTTCGAGAGGCGGCGGCTACGTGCCGGCGACGGCTTTCACACTCTGTCATCACCTCCAACACGAATATATACCATTAGTCATCTACATTTAACAGATACACTTACACACACGGCTCTCATACTTTGCGAAGGAAAGGTGCCTGCTGGCGCTGTGTATAGGAAACACATTTCCTGTTAGGCGTTTGAAACAGCCCTTCGGAGTCTCCCTGGCGTTCATCCCAAACGACTTTAATTTTACTTAACGTATTGGTCGATGTTTCTCACTAAGAATTATGGTCTGCTACATTTTGTCATCATCGAGTAAACCATCGACCCTTTTGTAACTCGCAGATGCTGTAGTAGTCCAAGGCACTATCTTGGTGATGTGATGTGTCGTGTTGTTTACAGTACCGAACGGAGCCTTCAGGGTTCGCAGCTGAGAGTGAGACAGCGAGAGACGTCGGTTAATGTCGGTGAGGAGTCGCCAGCCAGACCACGGAGTACGCTGCAGTGCAGACGCCGTGAATAATGCACAGCCCTAGGGCAGCGCAGGGCAGAGAGGAGACGCGGCTGACTCTTTATTCATAACTCCCTAGAGCAGCGGGCAGGGCCGGCAAGTCTCTCTCTCTCGTGTGTGTGTGTGTGTGTGTGTGTGTGTGTGTGTGTGTGTGTGTGTGTGTGTGTGTGTCGGAAATATGATTGCAGCCGTCAAGCAGTAATGTCTGCGCTTTTTGTTCCCTCAAAGAGGAACGAGAACTTCAATCTCCTGGCGCTCCTCAGCTTAGTTTACAGCGTGGAACCTAGAAAGTCGCCGTTTCGCCTGTGAGAATATCCCTTTCTCATAATTTCAGATTTACAGAAGGTCTCTGTTAAACAGACAGCGGAACAATGAACGAAACAGCCACGAAGGAACGAGCTACTCACAAAGCTCCAGATGTCTGAGAGGCAAAGTTGTCTTGGGCGAGTTCCGAACCAGATCCTTATGGGCATTGGTTCTCTGTACGGATGGTTCAGTGAACAAGGTGGTGACAAGATGCACTTTCTTTAGATTCTAGTGTGCAAGGAGGATTTAAGCACAAACTCCCGAAGAAAATTCCTTTAATGACGGCAGATCTTACGTCAGCTTCGGACAGTTAAAGTATTGTCGTATGGTACCAGAAGAAAACATTCTCACGTTGATTCAGAATCTACCAGCTTGGGCCTGAAGCATTTTTATCGACGGCGTAAAAACCATCCGATAGCCCAGGCCATAACAGCGTTCCGAAGCCAACTGAAAAAGTGGCGCAGTGTTACCTGGTAGCGAAGTAAAGCGCACAGCAACACAGAAGGAAATGCTACTGCTGATTCTCTTGGTAGTGAAGCAGTGATCTCGTGTAAGGAAGATGATACACATGTCCCAGCGCAGAGTCCAGGCTCGCACATAACTAGAAGAAAACATTACGCTCAAAAAACGCTTGTAATGCCATCAAACCTATAATATGATGAATACTCGTGTATGTCGAAATCTGTAGTTTATGTAGTGAAGCCTTTTCTTACTGCATCTCATCGCATAAGGAAAATACTATCTTTACTTTGTAATTCTGGCGAAGTGGAAGATAAAAAAAATCATACGTCTTTTGAGAGGATTAACCACTACGATCGAATGTAAAGATTGTTAAGGAAATTTATGAATAAGAAATATCCGTTAGAGGTCACAGAATATGCTATATATATGCGTAACTGGTGGGAAATAAAACTTTTAATCCCTGTTGTCTTCTCGATTTGTTTTGCCCGGTTTTTATATCAAAAGTACACTCCTGGAAATTGAAATAAGAACACCGTGAATTCATTGTCCCAGGAAGGGGAAACTTTATTGACACATTCCTGGGGTCAGATACATCACATGATCACACTGACAGAACCACAGGCACATAGACGCAGGCAACAGAGCATGCACAATGTCGGCACTAGTACAGTGTATATCCACCTTTCGCAGCAATGCAGGCTGCTATTCTCCCATGGAGACGATCGTAGAGATGCTGGATGTAGTCCTGTGGAACGGCTTGCCATGCCATTTCCACCTGGCGCCTCAGTTGGACCAGCGTTCGTGCTGGACGTGCAGACCGCGTGAGACGACGCTTCATCCAGTCCCAAACATGCTCAATGGGGGACAGATCCGGAGATCTTGCTGGCCAGGGTAGTTGACTTACACCTTCTAGAGCACGTTGGGTGGCACGGGATACATGCGGACGTGCATTGTCCTGTTGGAACAGCAAGTTCCCTTGCCGGTCTAGGAATGGTAGAACGATGGGTTCGATGACGGTTTGGATGTACCGTGCACTATTCAGTGTCCCCTCGACGATCACCAGTGGTGTACGGCCAGTGTAGGAGATCGCTCCCCACACCATGATGCCGGGTGTTGGCCCTGTGTGCCTCGGTCGTATGCAGTCCTGATTGTGGCGCTCACCTGCACGGCGCCAAACACGCATACAACCATCATTGGCACCAAGGCAGAAGCGACTATCATCGCTGAAGACGACACGTCTCCATTCGTCCCTCCATTCACGCCTGTCGCGACACCACTGGAGGCGGGCTGCACGATGTTGGGGCGTGAGCGGAAGACGGCCTAACGGTGTGCGGGACCGTAGCCCAGCTTCATGGAGACGGTTGCGAATGGTCCTCGCCGATACCCCAGGAGCAACAGTGTCCCTAATTTGCTGGGAAGTGGCGGTGCGTCCCCTACGGCACTGCGTAGGATCCTACGGTCTTGGCGTGCATCCGTGCGTCGCTGCGGTCCGGTCCCAGGTCGACGGGCACGTGCACCTTCCGCCGACCACTGGCGACAACATCGATGTACTGTGGAGACCTCACGCCCCACGTGTTGAGTAATTCGGCGGTACGTCCACCCGGCCTCCCGCTTGCCCACTATACGCCCTCGCTCAAAGTCCGTCAACTGCACATACGGTTCACGTCCACGCTGTCGCGGCATGCTACCAGTGTTAAAGACTGCGATGGAGCTCCGTATGCCACGGCAAACTGGCTGACACTGACGGCGGCGGTGCACAAATGCTGCGCAGCTAGCGCCATTCGACGGCCAACACCGCGGTTCCTGGTGTGTCCGCTGTGCCGTGCGTGTGATAATTGCTTGTACAGCCCTCTCGCAGTGTCCGGAGCAAGTATGGTGGGTCTGACACACCGGTGTCAATGTGTTCTTTTTTCCATTTCCAGGAGTGTATATGCGTGTTTATAATACGGATGGCTGTTAAATGCCTTTCATGTTTATAAGAAATTTTTTTCTTATTTGTACTAGTTACATGTATTTGTTATCTGTACGTGGGTGCATGTGTGGGCCATTCGCAAAGGCCCATTATCTAAAAAGAAGTCTAACTGTAAGCGGTAACCATGTGCATTTTAAAGTGCTTCCTTAAGTAAAGAGAGAGTTCTAGGGCACTTAGAAAACAACAGAGGATAAACGGAAATAATATAGTTCCATTACTTCATGAAAGCCTTCTGTAGAAAATATATTGCTGTTGCATAACCTACAAAGTTTCTTGGCAGGGACGACGCAGTAAGATGTCCGCGATGGAGAGTCATATACAGGCGCAGATGCAGTGCCTTACATGTCCAGGAACGTGTAATATGACGATTATCCTGTTACATTTCGGCGGATAAAATAAGACGCAACACAGTTTTTACGTACGTGAAGAAGTTGGTGACGAACAAATCCTATCACGTGAGAACTGTACGTAGTTCATACTTCCTAAGTGATCTTTGTATTACTGCAAAGGCTGGCATCTAGCGCTAGAAACGGGGGAATGTCTAGTTCACGCGAAACGTTGAACTGTAAAAGCCTTTCGCATCCTAATTAAAGAGTAATAGCTAATCAGTTACGTTATACGTTTGGCAGTAATATTACGTCGAGATTAGGAGGCAGAACAATTACATCGGTTCGGTTGTTGGTAAACCGAGTAGCGGGGTTGGGTGTATTCGTAGAATGATAGGAAATTGCTGTTATCTACGAAAGAGACCCCTTAAAACACGCTTGTTCGACTAGCGTTGAACATTGCCCTTCTGCGGGATCCACTTCACATCGGAGTGACAAGGGGATCCACCGTATGACGAGTAGGTCAGTGAGACTCGCCACCGGCAAGCGGGTGTAGCAGAAATGTTCAAAAAAACTTCACTGGCAGGCACTGAGAGGATGACGTGGATATCTGGCGAGGAAATGCTTGGCAAATTCGCCGTAAGTGAACGCATTACGAGGACACTTTATTCGTGTTAAAACTTACCAGAATATCCTCACGTCCAGAAGTAACGCAGAAACATATCGGCAGAGCTGCTGTGTGAAAATAATTTGTAGATCTATTATTATTATTATTACTACTGTGCCCGTCCAGTGTCAGAACAGTCTCTCTCACGGACAACGAAAATTATATGAAAACTGTGCGAAGAGGTACCAAGGTAAGTTTCTCCGCTGATGTTCATCTCCTGCGGGACTAACTGCTTTTTCCGCAGCCACCATGCTTCGCGCATTGTGTTGCACTGACGCCATTAAACACGAGCAGACTTGCACTGCAGTGTGATGGGTGGGTGCCTGCCAGGTGTAAGACGGGCCATTAAGCAGTGGAGATAATTGCGCCTGGCGAGTTTGACGCACCTCTGGAGCCCCAGAGATTCCAGACTGCTGTAGTTTCCGTGCTCCTCCCCTCGCTCGGCCCTCTGTTTTTCCAGCCTCGGCACCCGCTCCTCCTCCAGACAAATTATCGTCTCCATAACCCTTCACCTCCGCACCCGCTGGCTTTGAGGGCCCCGCTGCGCGCCTCGTGTTTCCCGAACAGCTGTTGCCTTGTTCCCCCCCCCCCTCCTCCCACCCTTCCTCCCCATTCTAAGAATCACCCCGTAAAGTTTTACAGAGCACACGAGCTATTCACAAGCAACAGCAGACGTGGAAATGCTATCCAAACCTACACGGGTGTAGCGTTTTCATGCGTCAGTTTAATGGCTCTTTGTTCTGGTTGTCGCACCTAACTTCTGAAAATGCCGCGTTCCTAGAACTTAATCAGTAGGGATGATTCTGCTCTAGACCTAGTGCACAAATGTTTAAGAGGCTTTAGAAAACTTCACATTATACTCTGGCAATCTTATTTCGAACTCTTTAGATGTTTTCTTCCAGTACCGGTCACCTAGTATGCATTCTGAATCCACTGGCGTTCCGTGTCTAAATTCAGCTATATCTCAACACCAGCTGCTTCTTGTGGGGCATGTGTAGTGTCAAATACAGACATTTAAAGTTATCAACCCAAAGAAAGGTTAAAATACCTCAGCGCTTTAGTAGGTATGGTCGCATTGGGGGTGGTAGCACCTTCCAGGTCTCAGACCGAGCCACTTACCGGACAATCCAGACGATGTGCAACTCGCCTCATCTACATCCATATTCTGCTAACAGCTCTGAAGAGCATGGCAGGGGGCACGTACCACTGTAGCAGTTATTAGGGCTTTGACATTCCATTCGTGTATAGATTGCGTGAAGAATGACAGTTAAAATGTCTTCGTGTGTGCTGTAATTATTCAAACGTGGCTTAGCGTTCTCTATGGGAGGGGTTGTGGGTTATTCCTAAATTTTGAAACTCTGCATCTATCCCGTGAAAGCCTAATTACAAACTATCTTCAAGCGTCTGCCAGTTCAGTTGTTTCAGCATTTCCGTGGCACTTTCCCACACCTCGAACAAACCTGTGATCATTCGTGCTACCCTTCTCTGTATATATTCAGTATCCCCTTGTAGTCCTATTTGACTCGGGTTCTACACACTAGAGCAATATTCTAGGATGGGTTGTAAGAGTGTTTCGTGCCCAGTCTCCTTTTCCCAGTATTCTACCAATGAATCGTACTCTGCCACCTGCTGTACGCACAGCTAAACCATTTCATATCGCTACAACTCGTTACACCTAGGTATTTATGCAGGTCGACACATTCCACTTGTGACTCAGTGACTTTATATTCATAGGATACCAAGTTCTTAAAGTTGTGTGAACCGCACTTTTTACATTCCTGGAGTTTTGAGCCAAGTGCCCAATCTATTCCACACTTTTAAATTTTGTCACGATCTGACTATTTACGCTCCTTCTTTCAGACGGTATTCCTGAGAGAAGCCATTTGCACATTAATAAATCGTTATATTGATGTGACTGAGAGTCGTACGTTCATGTATTGCACAAATATTCCTAACGTTGACAGTCTCCGTACTATTGCGAAATTGAAAACTGTGTTAAAGCTTGAGACAATTTTTAACTGCAGTAAACCACTATCTTGTTTCGGGGTTTTTTTTTTTTGCCGTCAATCTCTTTCGCATTATGCGACTGAGACAGCGTGCTGCCTCTGCAACTCGGTTTCCTTTTCTTTCAGATTAATATGACGTCAGGTGCAAGAGACTGGCTGCTGGGGTGGTTGCAAAAGAAAATCTTAGATACTTAATTACATGGTAAAAATTAAGCTTCGAAAGATGGTATTAGCGTTGAAGTTTTCCCTCTGTTGCCAAAAGTGTAAGGTAGTATTTTACTCAGAACAAAACGAACCGTCCAAATGGTTCAAATGGCTCTGAGCACTATGGGACTTAACTTCTGAGGTCATCAGTCCCCTAGAAGTACTTAAACATAACTAACCTAAGGACATCACACACATCCATGCCCGAGGCAGGATTCGAACCTGCGACGTAGCGGTCGCGCGGTTCCAGACTGGAGCACCTAGAACCGCTCGGTGACTCCGGCCGGCCGAACCATCCAACATCTGAATTTTCAAGCTAAGATCTGAGGTACCTGATGTCTTCGACGATACTTTTATCAAAGCTGAAAAACATGAACGAAGGCATGGGTCTGTCATAACATGACATGATGGGACAGGACTAATAGTGAGGCAGCAGGTAGTAGGAGCGGGCGTTACAAACGCTAGAGCTGTCATAACTAATGATCAGTAAAACACACACGGGGAGCAGATGAAACATTGCCTTCTTGTAATCAATACTAAGGGCGTTCAGCGTTACATCGATGTATCATAAACACATTATTTCCTAGTTATGAGACAAAAGGTTTTCCGCATTAAAATACTCGTTGCTGTGTCACATTTATTTCAGTGCATCGTCCATTTCTACTCATGGGTATTCACGATTTCCATTAACGCATATGATCTTCCACTGCCCTTTATGCGACAGCGAGTACGACTGCACGGTTGTGTCAGTACGCTAAGACGAGAACCGGGAAAAACTAAATCACTCAACTTGATGTTTCCCGTTCACTGGTAACAACTAGATGGGTGAGACTCACTACAGACTATAGACCTCAACGGTTGCTATCGACAGTGAGCAAAGTACGGAAGGAGGGCGCCCCAGTCAATAGTCGGCCTGACCCATTCGTAGTATGTTTGCTGATCCGGGAGTTAGGTCGGTGATAAGACGGCGTTGTCCACCACCAGGAGGACACCGTTAAAGTGTGCTACACACGATTCCAAAGCGGAAGCGCCTTCCCTCAGAGTGAGGGAGTGCCGCGACAGACGAGCATTGCGTTCTGACTCAGAAGGTGAATTATTTCGTTTTCTGATAGCCAACAACTGTTGAGCTAAACAACCAAAGAGCACCCACACTAAGCAAATGTTACATGCATATTTTATATCCCCTCTAGCGACTCAAATACAAGAGACTGTGTTAAGAATCTGCAATCCTTCGACGAAAACACACAATTTCCGGCCCGTGGATATAAAGATGAATGGACATTTGCGTTCGATAAATACGAAATGAGGAAGTTGTAGAGAATAACATGTCATAAAAATACACACTGCACTATCATAGAAGAAGAAACATGCTGCTGTTTCCTCCACAGTTCCCAAGTGGATACAAAGAAACAAAAACGAAAACTTAGTTTCATTTGAAGCTTGTTCTCAAACCTATCACAAACGCATAAATGAATGTACACAGCCGGCCGAAGTGGCCGTGCGGTTAAAGGCGCTGCAGTCTGGAACCGCGAGACCGCTCCGGTCGCAGGTTCGAATCCTGCCTCGGGCATGGATGTTTGTGATGTCCTTAGGTTAGTTAGGTTTAACTAGTTCTAAGTTCTAGGGGACTAATGACCTCAGCAGTTGAGTCCCATAGTGCTCAGAGCCATTTGAACCATTTTTTTGAATGTACACTCCCAAAAGTGAACTCAACAGCTGTTTTAGCCCCATCACGCACAAAGCACTTTAAAACAATTGTTTTCTCAGATATCACATTTACTGAAGTTGTGCGGCTGTCAGATTTTTGCATGACAACACGGTGTCTCGAACCTTCTGGGTCAAATTGGAAAAGGTGATAGTGGGTCCATAACAAATTATATTGAAATAGGGAACCAATGGTCGGAAATGCATATTTACTGTGTTACGGACATACACAGCGTACACCGTTTAACAATGTCGCCCACGGAGACTTTTCAAAATGTTGACCGCCAGTCTCAATGCATATATTGCGCCTGTGCATGCAGTTCCGCCGCACCCTCGCAAAGGTTCCGGGTATCTGTCTGTAGATTGGAACAGGCACCATGTGGTGAACAGCGTACGCCCTGACCACCAGACAGACATACCGTTCACAGCTTAGCTCATGGTTCGTGCGTCGTGTGACGACCGCATGAAATGCATCGGCACAATAACCTATCCCGCATGCGCTCGTCACTGTGAACAATTACTATGAGCTACGTTCTTATTATGCGGTGTACGCTGTGTATATCCGGGACACGATAATTATGCAATTCCGATCACAGATTCCCATTCTCAATATAATCGGTTGTGGACCCACTACCACTGGTTTCACTTTGATCCAAAAGGTTTGAGGCAACCTGTACGTATATTTTTTGCTACTACGAAATTCGTCAGTGAGGTAGGAGCTGACTACCAATAAATCCTTTAGGTTGAAATATCCCGACCAGAAATGGACTTCCCATGTACACTGAAACCTTCGCATCTGAAAGCTGAGAAGTATTGACCGCTAGCCTCTTCACGGCGTTATGTCTTCTTAACAAGACGCTCCACCCTTTGCGAATACAAGCGACGGAAACAAATTCTACGAGTGTGAACTCCATTAGCCTTCTCCCTGATAGCGGCTGAACATGCGTCAGGAGACAGATGAGACAGATCTTTCAAACAAAAACTCCAGTGTTAGCTACGTTGTACAGACGACGTCGGACTGTACACTTTTGTGCTGTACGTGTCCCTTCACGTTTCCACTTCACTATCACATCGGAAACAGTGGACCTTGGGATGTTAAGGAGTGTGTAAATCTCGCGCACAGACGTATGACACAAGTGACACCCAATCACCTCACCACGTTCGAAGTCTGTGGGATCCGCGGAGCACCCCATTCTGCTCTCTCACGATGTCTAATGACTACTGAGGTCGCTGATATGAAGTACTTAGCAGTAGGTTGCAGCACAACGCACGTAATATGTAAAACGTATGTTTCTCAGGTTGTCCGGATACTTTTGTTCACATAGTTTAACTAAATGTCGTTGAACCGTGAGCTTCCTTTCTCCGCACTGCAGATAGTAAGCTAGTCTGACTGTAGCATCTGACGCACACGACTGTTGAGAAGCGACGAATTTTCGAGAATGTAACAGTGAATGGAAAGTCATTGTAAATAAAACTGAAACCTCAGACTGCTGAGAATTGTATGCATATTAGGAAAACCCTCGTAAAATAAAAAGCTTCAATAGCTTGCCGGTGAAAGACCCGAATTAGATTCATTAAGCGTCCTCGTTCACCCAAACTGGTAGGAAACCGTCTTTCTGCAGTTTCTTGAGATTTCGTCAGCGTGTGACAGTTATCAAGTAGGATTAGTAGAAGAGATCTAGAGAGAAGCAGCTGGTTCATAATAGGGAGAACGTTAAGCAAATGCTCCTCAACTCCAGTGGCAGGCAGTTTCGAGAGGTGTTACGCATCACGGAGAGGTTTACTGACAACACTCTGAGAGCGTCCATTTCAAAAAGACACGCAGCGTAGTACTTCCTCTCCTTACCATTACGATTTGCCGCCGTTCTTCCCGTTGAATATTCACGAATGCAACTGGAAAAAGAATGTGAGTGAGTGAGTGAGTGTTAGATACTACTACACAAGTACCCTCCACCACGTACCTTGCGTTAAACAAGGAATTTGTGCCGCAATCGCACGTAAGTGAAAAATGTTGTACTGGCATTAACAGAATTGAAACAAGTGTCGATGGCTGAGAACGGGACCTGCAAGTTTTGAGACCGGTTTTTGTAATAGATTTAATCTTCGTGATTAGTTGTGTGCCGAACCGGGACTCGAATCAGGATCTACCAGTGGTGAGATTTTGTCCGGGACAGGCAGATCCGGCTGCTACGAGTATCTAGCCAGCGGTCGGAACCTGTTAGACTTGGGGGGATAATTAGTTCCAGCGCACAGTCCGATGGGAAGTGGATGTTGTGCTGTACGATTTCAGAAAGTAGCGTCTTGTGCTTCTTACCTCGTAAAATGATGAAATAACGTTCGCATTGACGCTGATATTTTAAGTTACTGTTACTTCGATAATGCGAAAGACGGACAGGAAACAGATAGCATCAGAGAATTTCAAAAAATGGCGGACATTAACGTGCGAGTTTCGTAACGGGCATAGGGCTTTAGCAGGGCGCGATTAGCGTCGTGACGCACTTGGGGAGCTGGATATCAGTAGGAAGCCGCGGGAGGCCCACGACGGCGGGGAGAGCGCCGTGCTTCGCCACGTCCTCTTCCAAACGGCATCCAGATGACGCGCTATGACGTGGCGGTCAGGGCCTAATCGCAGAGTTAGATTAGCTGTAGTAAGCACTCAGCAGAGACGCAAAAGCGGGCGTGCGGAGAGAGAGAGAGAGAGAGAGAGAGAGAGAGAGAGAGAGAGAGAGAGAGAGACTGCTCGTAGGCAAGCATAGTTTGCGGTCAGCTCACAATCGGAGAGGTGGATGGACGCGACGGTGACGTCATTTGTGCGACACTCGATAACTTCCTCCTCGGAGAAACGTGAGAACACATGATCTGCCAGTTAACACATAACCGACATCGGTACTTCTGCTTTATAATGCGAGACCACACAGACCTGATCTGTGCATTGCTTTGAGCTACCTATACTCCTTCCTTTACTTGCCATGTAATCTGGAACTAGCACCACCAGACTAGCATCGTGCCGTCACACTGCACTTATCCCGATGTATCCCCCAACATGCGAAGGAACTTCAAAATACCGCATGACTGTGGCTAAAAGACAGTGATTTTTACGGCGTGCTAATAGGGCTATATGTGCGACTTCAAAAGTGGATGAAACCGTTGAAAAGAGCAGCAGTTTAATTACTAGTTGGACAGTTATGTACGAAGGTTAAGCCTGCATCCTATGCAAATTCAGCATAATTTCTCTTATAAATTAAAAGGGAAATGAACTTAAACATCTGCAAATACACACGACAAGCCGCCACACAATCTATGGCGAAGGGTACTTCTAGTGCGACCACTTTCTTCGTGACCCCCTGACCCCAGCCCTCCCCTCTATGTTCCACTCGTCAATGATGATCGAAAACAAGTGCGTTCGCGAAGTCCCCGTTTGAGCTCAGCTTCCTCTGATTTTACCGTCAGAGAAGGATGTTACCTCGTTCTTCAAACATATATTCGCAGAATTTTAGTTCTCTTCGTGCAATAGCTCCTCTTACAGCGTCTGCCACTTTCCGATGAGCACCTCTGTGACGCTGTCACGCTTATTAAGCGTACATTTGCCGAAACGCACTTCGCTTTTTCGGATCTCCTCAGTCGCTGCTGTTAATTCTACCTAACAAAATGGTTCAAATGATTGAAATGGCTTTAAGCACTATGAAACTTAACATCTGAGGTCATCAGTCCCCGCCGGCCGGGGTGGCCGAGCGGTTCTAGGCGCTTCAGTCCGGAACCGCGCGACTGCTACGGTCGCAGGTTCGAATCCTGCCTCGGGCATGGATGTGTGTGATGTCCTTCGGTTAGTTAGGTTTAAGTAGTTCTAAATTCTAGGAGACTGATGACCTCAGTCCCATAGTGCTCAGAGCCATTTCAACCAATCATCAGTCCCCTAGACTTAGAACTACATAAACCTAACTAACCCAAGGACATCACACACATCCATGCCCGAGGCAGGATTCGAACCTGCGACCGTAGCAGCAGTGCAGTTCCGGACTGAAGCTCCTACAACCGCTCAGTCACAACCGCCGGCTCTACCTAACACGGCATTACGATAAGGCACCGCACAATAATCCCTGTTGCTGCATGACTGTTGTGCAAAAAACTAAATCATTGTGCTCATCCTCCGTACCCGCAAGACTTGGTTCCTGCGTAAACCCAGATCAGTAGACCAAGATTTCCAACGATAGACGAGATTAAAAAAATCGTAGACGGGACTTGGAGCGATCCAGCAAGGGGTGCATCAAGACTGCTTCAAGAAGTGGAAAGTCCTTGTGTGTGTGTGTGTGTGTGTGTGTGTGTGTGTGTGTGTGTGTGTATATATATATATATATATATATATATATATATATATATATATAATACAAGTGCTATGGCGAGGGCCCTGCGACAGTCCTAACAAACCTGAAGTCGTTTACGAATTAAGTGACTACGCTAATCTCGTTCAGCCGATTCTTGAGTAATGGTCATCAAGTTGGGAGCCGTGATGAAAGAGCCATGAATTCTCACACCAGATTTCAGGCCGCTCTCACATTTTCTCGCAGGTGTCGCAACACGTCCCGACAATACTATCGATTAACAGTTCGTTCCTGTGGCGCGAATTCACGATTACTAATCCTTCAAAGTCAAAGAAAACAATCAACATGGCTTTCACATTTGACCTGACCTGAAGAGCTATTTTTGGAGAATCTTTCCCGACCCATTGTGAATATTGAATCTTGCTGTCAACATCACAACCGTAAACCCACGTCTCATCACCAGTTACGATTCTCTTAGTAAACATCTCGTTCTCATTTGCGCGATACAAAAGCTCTTCACAGATAGCAAGGCGATGGTCTTTCTGGTTTGACTCATGAGCCGTGGGGGTGAACTCCGTGGCAACAGTTTGCATTCAAAGATACTGTGTCACAATTGCATGACATGATCCAGTTGAAATGCTGCATTCTTCTGAAACCTCTCGGACAGTCTGTCTTCGATTGTCACGCACAATTTCATTGATGCTCCTGACATGAGCGTCGTCGATAGACGTCATCTTTCACAGGTCGGTCCATTTTTAAACCGTGTGAACCATTCGTAACAGCGAGTACGGCTCAAGCATTCATCACTGTAGGCTTCCTCCATCATTTGGCGTGATTCGGTTAAGGTTGTGTCGAGTTTCACGTAAACTTTAATGTAGACACGTTGCTGCTCTAACTTCGCCACCTTGAAATTTGCAAACTGTGCAACACAACGGTCTACTCAGTACAGCACTGAACAATAACAGACGTACAACAATGAAACTTACTGCCGCTATACATTAAGCACAGGTGTGCGCAGCGATGCCAACTGAATTCCGCTCCAGCACACCATTGGCGCCAGATTAGGAGCGACTTAACTTTTTCGTCCGCTTACTAGAGGCTACTACACGTTGTAGCGTCCATTAGCGTTTTTATTACTCCAACCCTGTGTTAGTGCACATGGACAAACAGCAAAGATCTTCTACCAAACAGAATTGTTATCAGCTGTAGCTGTACGGCCGTACCCGTAGGGGAAAAAAATTACTATCTTTGCTAACTGTATTCGCATTCTACTCCGTCAGACGGGAGTATCATTTCAGTATCAGTTTGAAGACAGGCAGAATATTTATCTGTAATGACTAGAAGGAAGTTTACCCAGAACCGTATGTTATGAATCTTAGAACGGTTTTGCCTCCAGTCGCTGTTGTCCTTGTCACTCAAAATACGGGTCGGCTGCCCGCTCTGAAAACTTCCATCACCGTTGTACCTTCAATTCGCAGACTTACTTGCCTTGATAACAGTTAGTGACAAGATGTACTAAAAATGCGAGTATAGGAAGTAGTCGCACGTATCTGAGGATTACCTGCCTCCCCCTGACGGAAAAAAATCTTCAGAAATAGCGCACAAACCATACCTCGTCAGTGCGAAAAGTTTTTTGACTGGATTAACAAAGAAAGAAAGGAAAGTTAAGATGCTGGTTTTGATTGTTCAGTGTTAAAAGTGTTCCACGTGGTGTGTCCCCCACTCGACAACAACGCCCAGAACGTCCATACAACTGTGTAAAACTTACGGAAAAGTTTTCCTTTGGAATGTTGAACTCGCGCGTCGTTTTATAGTTGGTTCTTATCTATAATAGCATGTGTCGTCATACATGATGATTTTTTTTCTCTAAAGGAACTTTGCATTTCAATCGATTCGCAGCAGACGACCATGCCTCGTTTTTGTTGGGGACTCAAGGTGTATGTAGGACAAACTTCGCATAAATTTTTCTTCGTCAGAAAATTCTAGAGAATCTCTCAAACATTTGACTTAGAAATGTGGCTCCATCCCTATTTGTGACACAGCAACAATGATACAGTGAGAGCAAACCTCCACTATTTAACACTGCCTGCTCACAACTGGCTAGTGAATATGCGTATGTTGTTTACAAGTCGTAATTCAAAGTGCGACAGTAATTACTGCGCTGACGTAGCGTGTCGGCTAGAAGTGACGTCAGTCTCGTAACGTTTTGGTCGGACGTTATACACAGTTACATACATTGTAGGTAATATGTATTGGTAGCTTTAATATGTTTGGTGATGAAAAAACGCAATTTTTCAGTCCTTTTGAGTTTTCTAAAAAGTTGTGCTCTTTGAGTCATACCTCACATTTTTACAAAACCTAAAATTAGATTGTATTTTCTGATTCTAACTGTAAATTTTTTTTCTGACAAACACTTTGTATGAAGTGCTAAGTTTTACGCACCGTAGAAACGACATGACATGAGGCTCTCACTATGGACACGTTTAGTAACAAAAATGTTTTGAAGATGACGGTTACATCTGTCGAAACCGATCTTGGCTATTGATGGATGGATGGATGGATGGATGGATGGATGGGTAGGAAAAGGAAAATCTCCAGAGCGGTGAAGTTTGTCAAATAAAAAATTAAGCTCCGGAACACTACGCTGAAGTCTTCATTTATCTGTTTCTCTTAGAGTTTTATCACTGAACAAGACAGCTGAGACACTGCTGGGGCACTGAACTCTAGATAGGCAGGGGATTGTGTTCAGTCTTTAATGATCTCATTGTGGGCGGAACGTTAAACTCCAGTCTTCATTCCTTTGTGCTGTCACTTTCTGGAATTTACGATGACATTCAAAGAAAGTTCTTCCGAAGAGTTTTCAGTTGGAAACCTTCAAGAATCAGCTTTGGCAGCTATCAACTACCGTCTAGGTTTCCGTAATACTATGTGAACCTTCCAGAATGCCCTGTTGGGCTTTCGTGTCGGTGAGCGCCGCACAGCAGCTGCAGCATACAGCCGCCTGCAGACAATGTCGTCGCACGCGCCTGTCGCTTGCGAAACACTTTCCCGCGAACTGCTGGCTGGCCTCGCGGAATTGAACCGCAGACCGCGTATCGTTTCGCAGCCCACGAAAAGCGTATAAACTTTCATGCCTGTGCCTTTCGCTTTCACTGTGGATGGCGGACAATGGAGTAATTTGAAAGAAACTCACCAGATCCTTCAAGAGATATGCTAACAGCCCTCACAGACCGCAAATAAAATCGGACTACTTCGAATTGCGTAACTTCCATTCGCAGCAGTGACTCGATCATTACATCATCAGTAAGAAGGAAATTCGTGCATCGAATTTCGTAAGTGCGGCTAGCTCTAACGAACCAAATTTTATAAAACTGGAGAAGAGGTCTTATCAATTAATGCGATCATAACCAGTATGCAGGCGACAGAGGATCATAAGCTATCTTTGATAAGAAACCAGTGGTCGGAAGTGAATGTTTCAGGCGGTAAGCAATCCGTGTGAGGCACCTGTCGGTAGACTACTGATCTTTAATGTCGCAAAGTACCTGTGTGAACAGCGCCACATCCTCATAACGAGGCTGCACAGCAAAAAACCAGTTGGTGCAAACCTCTGCAGCTGTTGACCACGCCCCCTTAAGTTCACGCCAGCATATCGACCGGCTTCACCACCCACAATCCTGGAACAGTAATTTGGACTTAGGTGTCCACGGCTCTCGACGATTTCTACTATTCAAACTGTTTTCGCTTCGCAATGAATTTCACTTGATGTGCCGCATCGTTCTCGAACCATGTGCTGTCACTGGTGTTGCGCTGAAGCTATCACGTGAACGGATTGATAAACACCGCTTCCTACGTCGCCAGTGGTAGGACTATCTTTAAAAACAGCACGCACTTGCCCGTGATGTGTCAACGGCGGACTTCACAACAGTTGACGATGGATGGAGCATTATTCATTAAGCGAACATGCAGACAAGCGCTTAATGTATGGAGCAGCCGGGCGCAGTGCCCAAGAGGTCGAAGGAATGTACTCGGAAAAGTTTCACCACGGGGATCAGTCTGAAGGGAAGAAATGTAACGACATGGACAGAAAATGGGGCCGACCGCTGTAGCCGAGCGGTTGTAGGTGCTTAAGTCCGGAAGCGCGCGGCTGCTACTGTCACAGGTTCGAATCCTGCCTCGGACATGGATGTTTGTAATGTCCTTAGGTTAGTTAGGTTTAAGTAGTTCTAAGTTCCAGGGGACTGATGCTCTCAGATGTTAAGTCCAATAGTGCTCAGAGCCATTTGAACCATTTTTGACAGAAAATGGACCGTTCAGGCACAGACAGATGGCTTGGGTTGTCGACAATTCTTTTTCCGCTTAGTAGAATTTGAGCAGATGATATCAGATGACGTGCGAGGAAGCTCTCTTGAAGTTCTCCGTGAAAACTAAAATTCAAATAACTGAAAGGAACAGCAAATACGTTGGTGTTGTGAATAGCATGTGCAAGCGGAGGGGCCAAATGAATTTCTGCTACTAACAGCTCATGTCCGCCGGTGGAGTATATTGCAATGCGCGGTTTGAAACACAGAGCAGATGATACGAGAGTGCATTGTTCCGACAGGCTTTAAGTTTGTCAATGAAGAACTAAAATTTGTTCTCAGACCATTAGTTCAAAGGAAATACTCAGTTCGGTATCTTGTATCATTTATATAGTTTCAACCAGAAAGGAAACAGTCTGCGTTTTCGTTCGTAAGAAACCTAACATTCTCCCGTAAGCTGTAGTTCTGGGTTGTAGTTTGCACAGTTTCACTGGTTCCACAGTGATTGTCTCAGCCTCACATACGTAGGTGAATCATAGCATTTTGGCTGGTACCTAATGTCGCCATTACATACAGCGAAACTTTCTTAACAAAGGTTGGGGCACGCGAAGATAACGTCAGTCACGAAGAAAACGTCGCATATATCTAAAACGTATACGGACAAAAAAATTTTTTACTGCGACGTTAAGAGTTACAGCCCTTCCATTCTGTTAACGCTATGAATTAATCAGCATTGCACGTCGCAGCCAGATTTCCAGAGTCTACTTACAGTTACTTACCCAAGAAAGTCCACTTACTTCAAGGACACAGATTGATGATAATACTTTCTTCTTTGTCTCCCGCTTGAGTCAAGGGCACTGGACAAAAGGTCACGCGCCGGAGAGACCACTGGGCAACAACTCCTGCAGCTGTGATAACGGTACCAGTTCGAGGAGGAAGTGTCGAAAAGTTGGTGCAGTTATGTTTCACTGAAACCATTCACTAATTAATGATTAGATCTCGCAAAGCAACCAAATTGCGGGGTTTTGTGGTGGTATGAAGTGAGATACTGCCGGTGTTTTTCGGCATGCCATTAACTTACGTACCACCACCAACAACTACGACGTCGTCTTCCAATATGGAATGGTCCGCAGCATACTCATCATAAAGATAAAGAACAAAAGATAACCCTTAGTTACTGAGAAGGCTGAAATATACATCCGAGTTAAGGATCACAGTAACCACGCGGAACACTCCCAAAACACCATAGAGCCGCTTCTGGCTTGAACTACAGCCTGCATTCCATTCCAGTAGATAAATTGGGATGTCGTACATTCTTTATATTCTTTCTGACGGTTTACCGCCGAAAGAAATTCACCGCAAACAGGTATGTGTAAATAAGGAGTGTCTTCTTTCATTTGCGACAGTTTATAAACACGGGTTCGCGCGGCCATGACAAAACTGCGGAGCCACAGACTCGTATAGCACAAAATATGGATTTGGATAACTGGCAATTAAAGGTTTAGTATGTCATAGCTGTTTGGAATTTTAGTGCAGGTTTTTTAAGCAAAGATCAAAATAAAAATTGGAAAGAAATTTCTCAACTAAATGGTTCAAGCAGTTTCAACTGATTTTGTGCACATATTTGTTACTACAGATGTGACTAGCGTTCACCACTACGCGCCAAATAAGAAAGTTCATTGCAGTCCCTGGATGGTCGCCGATAGCAGCGCTCATGCAAAAGACGGTATTCCATTCTATCTACCGGAAAGGATATATCTACTATTACAATAAGTCCGACGTGAAAGGGATGCTTCGCATTGATTTCATTGCGAAATGGTAATAACAGCTGCCAATACCATTTGGCTTTTGGGTCAACATGATAAACAATTTCACGAGAGGATGGCTATTGCCGAAGAAACATCAGATCAGTCTGGCCACCTACGAAGTTGAGTTTGACATAGGAAAACTGGTTCGTTTTTCAATTTATTGACTTCCTCCTCGTGCCCACACAGCCATCTGTCGTGGAATGTCAGTTACGACGATACGAACGTAAGGACAACACAGCAGCAAGACTCCGGGCGGAGAAAATCTCCGACCCTGCCGGGAATCCATTCCGGACCCCTTGGATTAGCATCCTACCGCGCTGACCGCGCAGCTAAGAATACGGACGAAAAAACTGTTGAATTGCAGTTGTGTAGATGGAAGCTTCTCCCTGTTCGCAAGGTCCGACACCCCCCTTCCTGACACCTATTCCCATGTGTAAAGTAGTCTTTGGATTCGAAACATTTTTAATAAAGAAGAGTTTTTAGCAGCCATAGGCGGGCTTTATTCAGACTTTCCACGGTAACACTTAATAGACGTGGAGAACTGCCAGGTATAAAACTTTCCTCACTGCGCTCGTAACTTAATGCAGAAATGGAGGTACATGAGATGGGTGGGGTTGTACGGAAGCTGTTGTCAGGCCAGTCATACATTGCTCCCAGTGACGAATGAAACTGAAGGTGATAACTTCGCGAAGTACAGGTGGTGATACGACGTTGCTGGTGCCGGATCACGAACAGTGTTTCGGCTGGCGAATTCCTGTGCGCCTTTCGTCGCTTCATCTGGCGCAGGAAGTCGCCAGAGAGCGAAGCTCCGCTTTGATGGCTCACAGAAGGCGGTTTCTTCCTCTCGCTGGCGCGCCATCGTCAGGACGGCCGTAAAAATAGCGCTCCGACTGCTCGCTGGCGCGCGCGTCCGATCTGCCCGTGAAACGCGGCCTCTGCGACCGCTTCCAATTTCACGGCCGGTCTCTCGGCCCCCAGGTGTGCCGGTCGCGGCAGCTTCTGCTGCTATCGCACGCCCGGTCACTGGTCCCGTTTGAGTTGCAGTAGTCTGTAAACATTCGTGTAACTTGCAACGCGCAATCACGTTAAGGAACGAGGTATTCATTTACTTTTGACAAACCTTCAGTATGCACTCCACCGGGCACACCACCAACATCCAGTCCATATCACGTCTGTGACGCCATGTCTTGGCAAACCATCTCGGAAAACCATGATCTCCATTCCCATTTTTGAGTCATCAGTCTTCTTACTCGTTGGATACGGCCTGCCACGACTTACTCTCCTGTCCCCAACCTCTTCACCCTTCATTTCAGAGAAGCACTTGTACCTACGTCCTGAATTGTTTTTTTTTTTTGTTTTTTTTGTTTTTTTTTTTTTCAGTCTATCTTCTACGGTTTTTACCGTGTATAGCTGCCTCTAGTACCGTAGGGGTTACGTCATGATGACTTAACGCGTGTCTGTCATCCTGTTTCGTAGTGAAGTTTCTCATACTGAGAAAATGGAAGAAGCAATCCACATTTAACTTGGAAATACTTAGCCGGCCAGGGTGGCCGAGCGGTTCTAGGCGCTGCAATCTGGAACCGCGCGACCGCTACGGTCGCAGGCTCGAATCCTGCCTCGGGCATGGATTTGTGTGATGTCCTTAGGTTAGTTAGGTTTAAGTAGTTCTAAGTTCTAGGGGACTGATGACCTCAGATGTTAAGTCCCATAGTGCTCAGAGCCATTTGGACCATTTTTTTGAAAAACCTTAAGTCAGGCTCCCACTAATAAAAATTTATTATTGACGATCAATTCAGACAGTTGAAACTGTCTTCTTCTAATCTTTAAAAAAATATTCGGTTTTAAATCATGTTCCATTATGAGTTGATCCCTCATGCCATGTCATTATGGTGGAGAATGTACAGCACATTATACATCGGTGTATCAAAAGTAAAACCATATGCAGATAAAAAGCATCTTGTGTAAATGGGCATGTTGAGAGACATAGCACTTCACTGAGGAACACACAATATATAATAAAAATGCGCATTTGTGCAGATGTTTACGTTTATGCGACATGCTGTAATTGAACTGAATAGTCGTGCGGTTGCCACTTCCTTCAGTGATTTTATCAATTCCAAAGACATGTTGCCTACCACGACTTGTTCGATCCAAAGTGTCCTAAATTTCTGTGAACTCTAATTGCTAGTTTTCACCAAAATCGGTCAAGTCTGCGGCAGTGGACGAGGCGTAAACTGCGGATGCACTCCTGTCGTCCACCCGGAATTATGCGAGGTATCGGACACATGAAAAAAGTCTGATGATTGCAATTTGTTTACTTACCAAATAATATTTAATTGCTTCGGTCACTCAGAACCTTTCTGTGCAAGTCGTTTTTCCAGAAGCTGTGCCACTTTCAACTTTCAGTGGACCACAGAAATTAATCTGTAGTGAAGTGCTCGTCCGCTGTCACATCTGATGGATTTTGATGAAAACTGTTCGAGCTTAAGGACGCAGTTCGATGCACGGGATGGGTGGGGCAGCTGCCGCGGCGCGCCGGCCATCAGCGATATTTCTGTCCAGCGGGGCTCCAGCGGCCTCCGGGCTGGCGGTGGCGACGGCACGCCACCGTCAGCTTTATTTCCGTCCGTCGCCGCGCCGCGCCGCGCTGCGTGGCAATCAGAGTCCTCCAGTCCGGATCCAGGGGACAGGGAGTGGCCAGTCAGGCCGCTGGCCTCCAACCGATGACCTTGCCGGTACGTTTGCTCTCCGGTGCCACTTGACTGGTGATAAAATCTGTCAATGAGCACATCCGGACAAAAAAAAAAACCAACTTTCACCCACTGGAGACAAGTCGATAATACTGTGTAGCTCAGCATCTAGCCTCAGTTCAGCGAGGGAGAGGCGTTCCACAAGTTCCTTCACGTATGCCACATCCAGCTACACGTTGATCTTCAGCTCGCATAAAGCTATCACATTGCGGTTTTACGGCTCGGATCGTTTCACCAGCTGTTCCAAATAGGGTTAGACATTTTAGAATGGCTAAAATCGGGTGATTTAGTGTGCCAGTGGCGGTTCGGTAGGGTGCCCGAGTGTTCGTCAAACTGTGTGTGTGTGTGTGTGTGTGTGTGTGTGTGTGTGTGTGTGTGTGTGCAGGTCTGCGAACGCGCCTGTTCGCAACCATATCATTCAACGTTATTGCCGAAAATGTGCTGGTGTGGACTTGGAACGGTGAGACATATCACGTGGGCCTTGCAATTAGACTTCACCATGTCACATTGCCCGCTTACCATGCGTCTTGTGCCCCTTTGCAGAGGAGACTGCACTACAGTCGGTCCATTGATGGCATTCACCTTGACGCTACTGGCAATGAATAATTGTATAATTTTCATGTATGCTATAATCCAGAGTGGGGCAAATAAAAGTGACCCGCAGAACAGAGTTCCAGGGTACAAAGAAAATCAGCAGAGGAAACGAAATAGAGTACCTAGCTCACTATAGCACATGTTGAAAGTGACCACTTGCCAGTTTTGGTGGTCAGTAAGCTGCTGAAGGCGAATCGAAGTGGGAATGCTGGAATCGCTGCAGTCTTATCCGAAATGCTCTGCTGCAGTTCTTGAAGACTGTGAGGACTGTTGCGATGCACCTTAGACTTCAGGGCTCCCCATACCAAGTAATCGCACACCGACATCAGACTGACCTCTGCCAACAGTTGTCAGGCGTGAAGATCGTGTAAATGTGCTCCAAGGGACGGGCGTGAATCACTTGGCGGGCGTACACGTGGTGTGGTTACATGCACACATTCACGTCCAATCATATCCGCTCAGAGATACGTAAACAGGCAGAATACGGCGCTGCGGTCGGCAGCGCATACTACTGCTGCTACAATGGCAGGTTATCAGAGTGAGTTTGACAGTGGTGCTGTAGTCGGCGCAAGAGAGATGGGTCGCAGCACCACCGAGGTAGCGACCATTTCACGAGTGTACCGTGAATATCAGGAATCCGATAAAACATCAAATCTCCCACATCGTTGCAGCCGGAAAAACATCCTGCGAGAATGGGACCAACGGCGACTGAAGAGCATCGTTCATCGTGACAGAAGAGCAACCCTTCCGCAAATAGCAGCAGATTTCAAAGCTGGGTCATCAAGAAGTCTTAGCGTGGAACCATTCAACGAAACATCGTCGATATGGGCTATTGGAGCCGAAGGCCCACTCGTGAGCCCTTGATGACTGCACGACATAAAGCTTTACGCCTCGCCTGGGCACGTCAACACCGACATTGGACTGTTGATGACTGGATACATGTTGCGTGATCGGACGAGTCTTGCTTCAAATTGTATCGATTGGATGGACGTGTACTGGTATAGAGACAACCTCATGAATCCTTGGACCCTGCATGTCAGCAGGGACTGTTCAAACTGGTGGAGGCTCTGTAATGGTGTGGGGCGCGTGCAGTTGGAGTGATATGGGACCCTGGATACGTCTAGATATGACTCAGATATGTGACACGTACGTAAGCATCATGTCTGATTACCTGCATGCATTCATGTCCATTGTGCATACCGAGGGACTTGGGCAATTCCAGCAGGACAATGCGACACGCCACTCGTCCAGGATTGCTACAGAGTGGCTGCAGGAACTCTCGTCTGAGTTTACACACTTCCGCTGGCCACCAAACTCCCCAGACAGGGACATTATCGACTATATCTGGGATGCCTTGCAACGTGCTGCTCAGAAGAGATCTCTATCCGCTCGTACTGGTACGGATTTATGAACAGCCCTGGAGGTTTCGTGGTGTCAGTTGGCTCCAGCACTACTTCAGACATTAGTCGAGTCCATGCCACGTCGTGCTGCGGCACTTGTGCGTGCTACACGACATTAGACAGGTGTACCAGTTTCTTCGGCTCTTCAGTGTATATCTTACACTGTACGTGATCAGGGTGATTAATGTTGAAATAAGGTTACAACTACTATGAGCCTGCGTTACGTATATCCTTCAGTTCTCGCCTCCACTATCAGACTGACTCCAGCCTTACGTATCAGGCCGTTCTCTTGTCTGTTCTCCCAGTCAGAGACCAGAAAAGGTCATTCTTATTTATAAAGACAAGCTATTGACAGCCAGTAGGGGACGAGGAACGCATTTGTCCGGCATTTCACGCGATCCATCACGCACCCAATGAGTGATTACGACGCAACATCTATCGCCGAGTAGACTTCATCCCTCTTTGCACAACATTACAGCAGGTATCATAGGACCAACTAGCCAAAAACGTAACATACTGACATCTTGGAGGACGGAAATGTCTACGATGAACATATCTACATCTACATTTATAATCCGCAAGCCACCCAACGGTGTGTGGCGGAGGGCACTTTACGTGCCACTGTCATTACCTCCCTTTTCTGTTCCAGTCGCGTATGGTTCGCGGGAAGAACGACTGTCTGAAAGCCTCCGTGAGCGCTCGAATCTCTCTAATTTTACATTCGTGATCTCGGGAGGTATAAGTAGGGGGAAGCAATATATTTGATACCTCACCCACAAACGCACCCTCTTGAACCCTGGCGAGCAAGCTACACCGCGATGCAGAGCACCTCTCTTGCAGAGTCTGCCACCTGAGTTTATTAAACATCTCCGTAACGCTATCACGGTTACCAAATAACCCTGTGACGAAACGCACCGCTCTTCTTTGGATCTTCTCTATCTCCTCCGTCAACCCGATCTGGTACGGATCCCACACTGATGAGCAATACTCAAGTATAGGTCGAACGAGTGTTTTGTAAGCCACCTCCTTTGTTGATGGACTACATTTTCTAAGCACTCTCCCAATGAATCTCAACCCGGTACCCGCCTTACCAACAATTTTATATGATCATTCCACTTGAAATCGTTTTGTACGCATACTCCCAGATATTTTACAGAAGTAACTGCTACCAGTGTTTGTTCCGCTATCATATAATCACACAATAAAGGATCCTTCTTTCTATGTATTCGCAATACATTACATTTGTCTGTGCTAAGGGTCAGTTGCCACTCCCTGCACCAAGTGCCTATCCGCTGCAGATCTTCCTGCATTTCGCTACAATTTTCTAATGCTGCAACTTCTCTGTATACTACAGCATCATCCGCGAAAAGCAGCATGGAACTTCCGACACTATGTACTAGGTCATATTATGAAGATGTAGAAGAAAGGCCTACGTATGACGATAGAGAATGTTGATATAAACGTCCTTGTTCATGATCAGTGCTATCTGAATGACTGGGTTGAAGTTATGGTTCGAAAAACACGTCCAAACCATCACGGAACCACCTTCGACAAGAACAACTTCCCCATTAGGGGCTCAGCATTCGTTTGTTGAGTACGGGCTCGGCGACCCCGGGTTTCCTGAGCTGGGGACTGGCAAGCGCCGCGTCCTCTGTCACCGTAAGCTCTGGTCATACTTCGACCACCGTGCGGCGCGGCGGTGGAATGTTGTGTGTTTCGGAGAACGGGGGTCTTGGCTTCACCGCATGCACCGCGAGGAAGGTACACACCTCCGTAAAAAACCCTCAGCCTCAAGGTGTGCTGCATGCTGAGGAGGTGAACGGCTGTTGAGATGAAACAGTCTTTAGGGAGCAACCTCTGGGGCACGTGCCGCTCCCAGGTGTATCAGGCTTGCTCAGGCATGCAGGGTTCTGCCTGGGTCGACAGTCGTTTCCTTAGCATCTCGTCTGATCCTTATGGAACTCACTACTACTCCTGATTGGATGGGTGAACAGTCAGGCAGCACTTACACCCACTCCTCAAAGAGAGCTAGATTGGTCAGTCCTCCAGAAAACAAGCTTCAGGGTAATAGTAACAGGGAATTAGCGTGCCATAACACTTTCATTGTAATCACGCGAAACTGGGGAAGCTTTGAGAAGATATCCATTTTCTATATTGACAAGGCATTGGCTGGGTCTCTGAAAAGTGTCAAACGACTTCGTAATGGAACCCTTTTAGTTGAAACTGCTAATTCCAACCAAATATCTGAACTTCTGGGATGTGAGGCCTTAGGTGACTACCCAGTCGAGGCTGAACTGAATAACACCCGGAACTATAGTAATGGCGTGGTTACCTGCTCCGATATAATGGAGGTGGACCCCGCGGGGTTACGTGAGGAGTGAAATAATGTGGGCGTCACGGAGGTGCAGAATTATATGAGGAGTGTCAACGGCAAATTGGAAAAATCGGCAACGTTTATTCTAACATTTAGTGCTCCCGAATTGCTGGAACATATCCATGCAGGCTATATCCGCCTTAAGATCGCCCGTTTGTTCCTAACCCCATGCGATGCTATAAATGTCAAAGATTTGGCCATACAACTATGGGATGCAACGGGAAGGCTACGTGTGGCAATTGTTGAGGTTCCGCTCACGAGTCAGGGACTTCTTGTACAGTTATTCCGAAATGTGTAAACTGCTCTGGGGATCACCCAGTGTGGAGCAGAAAGTTTGGGGTTTACAACGAGGAAAAGAAAATTCAAGAGTTGAAAGTAAAGAGACGCAAACCCTATGGTGAAGTTAAACAGCCTTACAAAGCCACGCAATCGCCGTCTTTTGCTGCTGCTTTTGCATCAGCCCTTAAGACACCAGCAGCTAAGTGTGATGCCTCCACACAAACTCAGACCACAGGTATCAGAACGAGCACATGCACTTGTCGGGATGTACCTGTGGGAGAAACGTTCCACTTGCAACTGATGTCGTTCGGAAGCCGTCAGCAGTAGTCTTACCAGCTAAGCCACATGCCACTCCCCAACATCAGAAGCCAACTTAGCCATCCCCGCAACCCAGGCAGCCGCCTCCTCCTGTCAGTAAAAAAAAACTTCCTTCGAAAAGTAGTTCCAAGTCCAAGAAAGCGGTAGGTAAACCTTCGGATCGACGAGCTCTCTCATTTTCTGGTGGAGACTATGCTCTTCAGGATATGTACTTCCAATCGGAGGAACCAGAGAGCGCGGAACCGGCTAACGTCGTCCCCCCCCCCCCCTGACATCCCCGGTAAATCACCGCCTCTGAGGGAGAAAGAAAAGAACCACCATCGAATGGCTTCCATAGGGACTTCTGTGTTGTAGTGGAATTTGAATGGATACCGCTCACATTTGGAAGAATTGCCGCTGCTGGACCAGGATAAACCTTTCTACATCTACTTACAAGAGACGCATCTTAAAGTCGCGCGCGCGCACACACACACACACACACACACACACACACACACACACACACACACACACCTGCATTATAGGGCTACCACATATACTGGATAGACGATACTACTGTAGGCAGGACTAAAGGTGGAGTGGCTATTTTCCTTGATGACAGATGCCACTCCTCTCCTGTCCCTCTCACCACGGCCATGCAAGCAATTGCTGCGAAAGTTATCGCACCTTTTACTATCACAGTGTGTTCTTTGTACCTGCCCCCCAATGACGCTTTGGATGCGGACGCACTCCCACGCCCATTCCTCCTTTGGGGGACTTCGATGGTCACAATGTGCTGTGGGGCTCGGCTACTACGTGCTCCAGGGGCGGATGATAGAGCGAGTCGTCCATTCTGAGAATATCTGCATTCTGAACACGGGTCAGATGACTCACTTTTCTACAGCTACAGGGTCTTTTTCAGCAATTTATCTTCGGTTTTGTTCCCCAGCTATTGCAGACTCAGTGGGAAGTGGCTCCAGACTTACATTCTAGTGACCACTTCCCAGTATGGATTCGTTTGCCACCTAGAACAGTAGCCACCACGAAAAAACGCAGGTGGCTGATCCAAAGGGCCAATTGGTTACAGTACAGGCGACAGGCTATTTTTGAACGAAACGATTGTGCACGGGAGGCGGTGGCCCATATCACTCATGAGATCCAAAGGGCTGCTGCAGAGTCCATTCCCAGGCCTAGTAACCACCTCAGACGACGGTCTGTACCTTGGTGGAATGACGACTGTGGATTGGCAATCAGGACCAGACGGACAGCTCTGCAGAACTTCAAACGGTTTCAAACTAAAGTCAATCTTCATGTCTTCAGGTCTGCGAGAGCACATACAAAGCTATTGATCAAAGAATGGAAGAGGGCTTCCTGGAGGAAATTCATGACTTCCATTAATCGGTCCGCTTCCGCTGCTCACGTTTGGGAATCAATAACACGGATTTCAGGCAAGGGTAGTCCACATCCCCTTAAGGCCTTGTCAAATAATAGGGTCTTGGTGGACACGCCAGAAGACATGGCTCATGTTTTCGCTCAACCCTTACTAAGTCATCCAGACAAGCTCCTGCTGTTCAGGTATTCTGTCGGACTGCAGAGATGACGAAGCTCAATTTCTTCTCGCGTAATGAGGAAGTCTCCAACCTTGCATTCTCCATGTGGGAACTGCAATCAGCTTTATCTGCAGCCAGACACACTGTTCCAGGACTTGATGAGATCCATTATACTTTGCTTCGTCATCTGTGCCCTGAAGCGAAAGGTCAGCTCATCTCTTGTTTCGATCAGATCTGGTTTGATGGACAGTACCCCACGACTTGGAAGGAGGCAATATTAATTCATTTCGGGAAACCAGGCAAGGACCGTAGCGCCCCTAACAGTTATGAGTGAGTGTCGCCCTTACCAGTTGTGTGGGTAAGACTCTTGAACGCATGGTCAACCGCCGCCTCGTCTGGCTGCTCGAATTCCGAGGTCACCTGAGCCGCTCCCAGTGCGGTTTCAGGCCCTACCGTTCCACTCTTGGCAACTTAATTCTACTGGAGACGGCGATACAGGAGTCGTTCTTAAGCCGAAACCATTTAATTTGGGTGTTTCTTGACCTCGAAAAAGCATATGACAATACTTGGAGGTACAACATCCTTCTCCAACTTCATGCATGGGAACTACGTGGACGCCTCTTCTGATCCAACCCTTTCTCGAGGACCGGCGTTTTCGTTATCGCATTGGCGATGCCATGTCTGATAACTTTGTTCAGGAGAATGGTGTGCCCTAAGGCAGTGTCCTCAGTGTCACATTGTTTGCCATCGCTATCAATGGCATTTCCTCCGCAGTCAGGATGGATGCCAGCAGGAGATTGCTCTCGGTTGTTCTGTGGATTTCCCTGATAGGGTTTTTATAGTGCGTCTCCCAGAAAAATTTACAAATTATGATGCGGAGTTATATGGCATTCCGATGGCACTTGAGAAAGTTCACGGACTTCACCATGCGAGTTTTCTTGTGTGTTCCGACCCTTAGTGCATTGCAAGCATTTCACCAAATATATCCGGTAGACCCGCTGATTCAGCTCATCGATGACTCCTTACAGCAGCTCCAACGCCGTGGCAAGTAGGTGATCTTTTGCTGGGTACGTGGCCATGTTGGGATACACGGTAACGATATGGCTGACAAAGCTGCCAAGGAAACTTGTTGGGTGATGCTGTCCATGAATGTCCCATCCCGTTGCACGCCATTATCTCATTTTCTGGCAGATTCATCATGAGTCAGTGGGAGACTGAATGGTTGCAGGTGTCGGACAACAAACTGGGTCACTCAAATCGACCCCAAATGCTTGGCGGGCTTCGTGTCAGCCTCGCCGCTGGAGGGAGGTTTTGCTTACCAGACTGCGCATCGGGCGTAGCCTTTTCACACGTGGCTTCCTCCTCCGGGGGGAGGATCCACCACTCTGTGAAGTTCGTGGCGTGGTTCTAAAAGTGGAGACTGATAAACCAGTTTCCAGAACAGCTGCTTTGCTGTCATTGTCAATTGTAGACCATGACTGGGCAGGGTGGACGCTGGATTCTGTTGCTTTCTGACTGCAAGTTGTTAGTATATTCTGTGATTTGTCCCACTGCTGTAATGGATCCCCCACCACTACGTTAGCGAATATACTGTTTGTTAAAGTTTCGTGGTTATCACATTTTGTTTCACAGTGCTTGGAAACAATCTGATAGACGACACTACTTGCGGACAAAATACTATTTGTCTCTATCAGTACCAGCGAAATGCCGAATCACAGCGACCAAGCCCGACCACATCTCGGGCCGCAACGCAGTGTTCTAAAGGCCGCGCCCGAGTATAGCTCGGGCCGAGATTTTCTCGACGTGCAAGCCAATGATAGCTCGAGATCTGGATTTATTTCATATGAGAACAATATTTGGATGTCTTGCTACCTGTCTCCAGGCAGCTACTGCCTTCTGTTGTCAATTTCTAGAACTATTCCGAAAGAAACATTAGTGAACGTAACAGTTGCTGAGGCGACTGGCCGAGCCAATTTGCGATCGCGCCGATGTAATTTCGTGCGTGCACTCCTTACGTTTCCCAGTTTGCTGTAATTCTTCTACAAATGTGTCACGCTTGTTGGGTGAGCAAGAAATTTTGTAAGCTCGAGAGGAAGAAGCTGCTCAACAACTCACCTCGCACGAACTTGTGGGAGAGAATAATTACAGTTTCTTTAATCATTCTCTTAAAATTTGTATTGTATCAAATAACTATAATATTTATGAAAAGCAAATGAAACCTGGCGTGTTTTTAGTACGTATTACTCTTTAAGATATTTCAGTTACATATAGTCTGGATATCTGCAAGTGGTAGCTTGCTGCCTCAAGACATATATGTAGTAACTGTAGCACTGGTTTTACTGCGTGGAGCCTTTCATATAAACCTCTCAATGAGCATATTATGTCCGTATTTTAATTTCCGTCACTGTTCATGTGAAATACTCAGACTCAATTTCTGTTGCCCCTGGGTGCCGTTTGATAGGCAACCAGCAATAGGACACGGTTTCTTGCTCAGGTAGAGCTGCTAGGAAATGTTGGCTGTAGACCCATTTTGATGTCAGCTTTACCAAATCCGCATGTAGTTTGGCTGGTATTGGTGCTCTTGTTTCAGACGATTTGAAAATACTACTTTAGCCGAAATCAGGCAATTGCAGTCAATCCAAACAATATATTCAGCCGAAACAATGACGACGTTGAAACAGCCTTCGAAGATATTGTGTGATTGTTTAATTACGAGGTGATGTCGGTGGCAGTGGTGAAATGGAAGTCTGTAGTTAAAATCTCTTTGGTTCTTCTCAAATACAATGTTGTGTGCGAATCTGGTTTACATGTTACCTTCCACTTTTTAAAACGTGTCATAGCATGTATGTGCTAAATTTCGTGGTGCACCTGTGGGGTCATACGTATTCTACACACACACACACACACACACACACACACATGTACTTGGTTAAATTAACAATGACCAACAGGTAGTATTGTTTTGAAGAAATAAGCAAAGTTTCTACATTGCTAGCACAGCTGCAGTCACGAGATAAACAGTATATAACCCTGGCTGCTGTAACAAAATCCCCCAATCACAGGAATTTATTTTCCTCTGAGGACAAACATAACGGTAAGATTTAGACGTATTCGTGTTCTCAGAAAACTTGTAGGACCGTTTTTAAGGGAATATTTATCTGTTTTGTTGCAGGATCAGCGAAAAAGCGAGCAGATACGACTCGAGCGAACAGCCCACTCAGCGATGGGTCCCTCAACTCGTCCGCGTCACACCAGCCGGCGCGCAGGCAGAACCAGCGTGAGTAACCGGTGCAAATTACGTTAGCCTGCCCGCAGTGCGCATGCGTCACCCTTGTCGCTTCCGTCTGCTTGACGAGCATAATCCAGCTTCACTGTGTGTGTGTGTCTCCTATAGTTACTGTCTATACGTCTGACTTCATTACATGCAGATTGAACATTCACTGTACTAAAAGTAAGCGGTAAGTGCCTTTTCAGAAAAAATAGCAAAATTGGTGTTATTACTTTTGTTAAGCAGTGCGTAAGCGAAGATCCTAAGGGAATAAAATAAGTGACAACCTAACTTTATCGACAACACCGTGATTACGGTTCTGGTCTTCGGCAGGGCGACAGTAGTATTTCAGAGGGTGGAAGGCGTTTGGATGTTGTTACTGAAAGTTACAATCAATGCAAGCCAATCATCCACAGAGCAGAAGAGTTACTTTCTACCACTGCTCTATGAAAAAGATGGTAATATGCACCGGAACAAAAATGTAGGAACACAGTAAGAAACTATAACATTTATTAATAGCGGTGGTACAAAACTTCACTTGACTTAGCTAACAGCTCGATGTGTGGCATTTGATGTCCTGTACCTAATACGATGAAACTCTAAAAAACTTGGAGCCGTGTCGTGTCGTTTGACGAGTTGCGGTTTTCCTTTTTCTCGACCGATGCAAAGCGTCAGAGTAGCGACAGCGCAACGAGCCGTTAGAACTGCGGTCTGTGGCGGCTGTTTGTCGAAGCCGAGGTGCGTGCGTGCGTGCCTCTGTGGTGGTGATCAGAGAGCCGTGCACCGTTCATTTCATGTACAGCAATGGGTGCTAGTCGCCTAATTTTAAAAATGCATACGCAATGGCAGGGACCGTTTTATTACATAAAGACTAGTTTTTCGCTTCTTAGTCCGTAGCGGCTGCTGTTCGTATGATATCAATGTTCTCATCACTCAAGTACCGCAAATTACTATATATAAGCTGCCCGGAAGATTGAAACCACGTCACGTCAGTCAGAAATGTTATTAGTGAATCTACGCAACTGTTCTACACTTTATAAAGAACACCCTCTTACTGATATCTGGCTCCCTAAAATCTTGCGTAGACCATCTTGCGCATCGTTTAAAACCGATCTATAAACATACGATGGTCGTGAAGTAAGTAATGCATTTTATTCTCGGCCAGTTTCGGTTGGAAGAATGCGGAATTTGTTGTGGGACAACCCCCTTCAGCCCCTACAGTTACAGGAAGTTAAGATAGGTGGCGGCGCTATGCGTAACTTTCAAAATGGCGTCTGTAAGGGAGGCGCATCCCAAGCAGAGAGCTGTCACGAGTTTCTTTTGCCTGAAAAACAGAGCATGGGAAGGGGAGGCTGGTAAAGCTTATAGGTGACAGAGTAGTGGGTGGTGGTGGGATCACTCAGGGAAAAATTCCTGTAGTAGCTGGTGCTAGAGCTGCACCTTCTTTAGATTGAAGTCAGCTGATAGGTATACCTGCTTAAAGGAAGGGCTCACCTTCAGAGGACGTCATGTTTCCAAGAAGATATTTCATCAAAATATAAGAGGTATTAGAGATAAAGTTAGTGAACTGCTTGTAAATGTTGACTCTGAAATTGGTATATCGGTATACTACTTAAATTATTTAACAAATCAAATGCTTTCTTTACCAGGATACAGATTAGCTGGCTGTTTCTGAAGGAGTTCTTCATGGGGTGGGAGTAGTGGCCAAAGAGGAAAAAAAATCCATTTGAGTCCACAGACCTATGACGGCACTGCACTGAACAGATACTTGAATGTTACGCAGGCGCAGTTGAATTTAGTGAAACTAAACTTCTGATTGTTGTTGTTTATAGGTCCCCAAGCTCTGACTTCGGAGCATTTCTGCTCAAGCTAGGGAGGTTTCTTGTTTCAATTTATAAGAGCTACCAGAAATCAGCTACATGTGCTGACTTCAATATAAATTCTGTATATGATAGTGCAAGAAAAAGGATGTTGGTAGATATCCTAAATTGCAATGATCTGATCCAGACTGTCTTTTATCCCAACTAGGGTGCAGGGGAACAGTTGCACAGCCATAGACAATATTTTTATTGACATCTTGGGTTGTCGGGTGTTCTGCCGGATATCAGCGTCGTACTTGCACGATATTTCGGTCACGTAGCTTATAACCTTCATCAGGTGCGACCTGAGACTGCTCCTCGAGTGGACCTGGTCCAGTATTTATGCCTATGGCCTTCCCCCTCCACCAACGGCTGCAGGTGCTTCCTCTGTGGTCCGCGCCCATTCCCTGCGACCTGCTGGAGCGTTGCTGCTCCCTTTTCCGTCCGCTGCGGTTCTAGGTGTTCCTTCTGCGGTCCGCGCCCACCAAACCCTCGCTGAGTAGCGGAGTGTGCGCTGATATGGAACTTCCTGGCAGATTAAAACTGTGTGCCCGACCGAGACTCGAACTCGGGACCTTTGCCTTTCGCGGGCAAGTGCTCTACCATCTGAGCTACCGAAGCACGACTCACGCCCGGTACTCACAGCTTTACTTCTGCCAGTATCTCGTCTCCTACCTTCCAAACTTCACAGAAGCTCTCCTGCGAACCCTGCAGAACTAGCACTCCTGAAAGAAAGGATATTGCGGAGTGATGGCTTAGCACACAGTTTTAATCTGCCAGGAAGTTTCATATCAGCGCACACTCCGCTGCAGAGTGAATATCTCATTCTGGAAACATCCCCCAGGCTGTGGCTAGGCCATGTCTCCGCAATATCCTTTCTTTCAAGAGTGCTAGTTCTGCAAGGTTCGCAGGAGAGTTTCTGTAAAGTTTGGAATGTAGGAGACGAGATACTGGCAGAAGTGAAGCTGTGAGTACCGGGCGTGAGTCGTTCTTCGGTAGCTCAGATGGTAGAGCACGCGACAAATGTAATGTTTCCTTAACACATTTCTCGTGCTGTTTGAGAATTGCTTTCCATTACATCGTCCGAAACGGGGTACTAGCAGTAAAAGGCAGCCCAGGCGTCTGACTAGTGGGATAAGAACATAATGTAGAACAAAGCGGGAATTCGGTCCGCAGCTTGTGGTCTAGAGGCCGCTGGATCACGGGGTCACGGATTAGGGATTTTCTCTGCCCGGGACTGGGCGTTGGTGTTGTCATCATCATCATATCATTTGTGGCAGTGGCTAGAGAGGACTGTGGAAACATTGGACTGCGTAAAAATTGTGACTTTGTACGGGCGCTGATGTTCGCACAGTTGTGTGCCCCATAAACCAATCATCATCAATGCGGGAATTACATCAAAATGTTACAGGTAGTCACAACAAAGCTACAGTAATCCGTTATAAACAGTACTGTAAGGTGCTTAAAAATGTTATTAGGAAGGCAAAGAGTACGTGGTATGCAAATAGAATAGCTAATTCACAGGATAAAATTAAAACTACATGGTCAGTTGTTAATGAAGTGTCTGGACAGCAGCACAAGGTCGACGATATGTCAGTTCGCAGTAAAAATATTTCTGTTACTGATAAATCAAATATATGTACAGTATTTAAGTCATTTTCTGAGCATTGCTGGTGAATCAAATAAAAATTTAGTTTCTACAGGGTATCATATAACTCTCTTGGCAAATACCTTTCCGAGATTGATGTCTGAAATACTCCTCTGTGATGCAGACAAGGGGGAGATTGAGTCAATAATTAAATCACTGAAGACTAAGGACTCTCATGGCTATGATGGGGTGCCTAGCAGAATAGTAAAGTACTCTGCAGCACATGTTAGCCGTGTATTTAGCCGCCGGCCGGAGTGGCCGAGCGGTTCTAGGCGCTACAGTCCGGAACCGCGCGACCGCTACGGTCGCAGGTTCGAATCCTGCCTCGGGCATGGATGTGTGTGATGTGCTTAGGTTAGTTCGGTTTAAGTATTTCTAAGTTCTAGGGGACTGATGACCTCAGCAGTTAAGTCCCATAGTGCTCAGAGCCATTTTTGTATTTAGCCATATTTATAATTTTTCCTTTAGGAATGGTCAGTTTCCTGAACGATTAAAGTACCCAGTAGTAATGCCATTTTATAAAAAGGGGAAAGGGATAATGTAGACAATTTTAGTCCTATTTCTATGCCATCAGTGTTTGCAAAAGTTATTGAAAAGGCTGTGTATGTAAGGATAATTGATCATTGTATATCACACGTTTTCCTATCAAACGTTGAGTTCGGCTTTAGAAGTCGTTTAACGACTGGCTTTTCTCTGTGAGGTACTGGACAGGTTAAAGAAAAGGTTTCGAACGCTAGGCATATTTAACTAAGGCGTTTGATTGTGTTGACCAATAAATATTGCTCAAGATCTTGGACCATTAAGGAATAGGGGGAGTAGCTCACAACTGGTTCACCTCTTACTTTAGCAACAGACGTCAAAAGGTCATTATTCACTGTATTAAGAATGGTTCAAATGGCTCTGAGCACTATGCGACTTAACTTCTGCGGTCATGAGTCGCCTAGAACTTAGAACTAATTAAACCTAACTAACCTAAGGACATCACACACATCCATGCCCGAGACAGGATTCGAACCTGCGACCGTAGCGGCCGCGCGGTTCCAGACTGTAGCGCCTTTAACCGCTTGGCCACCACGGCCGGCCACTGTATTAAGAATGGCTGTGATATGGGGTCTGAGTGGCATACAGTCGAGTGGGGGGGGGGTGCCCCAGGGATCAGTGTAAGGGCCACTCCTGTTCCTTACTTATATATTTGACCTGCCCTCTAGTACTACAGGTAACTCTAATACTGTTTGCTGATGACCCTAGCTTGGTAGTAAAGGGTATTGTGTGCAACAATGGATCCGTTTCAAATAGTGCAGTTCATAACACAAGTTCATGGCTTGTAGAAAATAAACTAACGCTAAATCACAGTGAGACTCAGTTCTTACAGTTTATAACACACAATTCAACAAAACCTGACGTTTTAACTTCACAGAATGGGCATATGATTAGTGAAACTGAACAGTTAACATTTCTAGGTGTTCAGATAGACAGTAAGCTGTCGTGGAAAGCCAACGTTCAGGATCTTGTTCAAACAATGCTGCCATTTTTACTTTTCGAACGCTATCTGAAGTGGGTAATCGTTGGACACGAAAATTAGTATACTTATTTTCATTCGCTTATGTCGTATGGTATTACATTTTCGGGTAACGCTTCCCATTCTAAAGGGATGTTTTTGGCTCAAAAATGGGCGCTTCGGGCAATAAGTGGAGTAAGTTCACGAACCTCTTGTCGACTCTCTTTCACAAGTCTGGGTATTTTGACACTGGCCTCTCAATATATACACTTTGTGAACAAAAGTATCCGGACACCCCACGAAACATCCGTTTTTCATATTAGGTGCATTGTGCTGCCACCTACTGCCAGGTACTCCATATCGGCGACCTCAATAGTCATTAGACATCGTGAGAGAGCAGAATGGGGCGTCCCGCGGAACTCAAGGACATCGAACGTGGTGACGTGATTAGGTTAACTTGCGTCATACGTCTGTACGCGAGATTTCGACACTCCTAAACATCCCTAGGTCCACTGTTTCCGATGTGGTAGTGAAGTGGAAACGTGAAGGGACACGTATAGCACCGAAGCGTTGAAGAGAGTCGTAAGTGTTATAGGCAGACATCTATCCAGACCATCACACAGGAATTCTAAACTGCATCAGGATCCACTGTAAGTACTATGACAGTAAGGTGGGAGGTGAGAAAACTTGGATTTCATGGTAGAGCGGCTGCTCATAAGCCACACATCACGCCGGTAAAAGCCAACGTCGCCTCGCTTGGTGTAAGGAGGGTAAACATTGGACGATTGAACAATGGAAAAACGTTGTTTGGAGTGACGAATCACGGCACATAATGTGGCGATCCGATGGCAGGGTGTGGGTATGGCGAATGCCCAGTGAACGTCATCTGCCAGCGTGTGTAGTGCCAACAGTAAAATTCGGAGGCGGTGGTGTTATGGTGTGGTCATATTTTTCATGGAGGGGGCTTGCACCCCTTGTTGTTTTGCGTGACACTATGACAGCACAGGCCTACATTGATGTCGTAGGCACCTTCTTGCTTCCCACTGTTGAAGAGAAATTCGTGAATGGCGATTCATCTTTAAACACGATCGAACACCTGTTCATAATGCACGGCCTGTGGCGGAGTGGTTACACTACAGTAACGTTCCTGTAATGGACTGGCATGCACAAAGTCCTGACTCGACTCCTATAGAACACCTTTGGAATGTTTTAGAACGCCGACTTAGTGCCGGGCCTCGCTGACCTACATCGATACCTCTCCTTAGCGCAGCACTCCGTGAAGAATGAGCTGCCATTCCCCAAGAAACCGTCCAGCACCTGATTGAACGTATGCCTGCGAGAATGGAAGCTGTCATCAAGGCTAAGGGTGGGCCAACACCATATTGAGTTCCAGCATAGCCGATGGAGGGCGCCACGAACTTGTAATTTTCAGCCAGGTGTCCGGATACTTTCGATCACATAGTGTATATTCCTTACCGTCGTTTCTTGTCAACAATATTAGCGTATTAACAAGAATAAGCAGCTTTCAATCTCTTAATACTTGGCAGAAACCAAACCTGCATTTGGATCGGACTTCGTTAACTCTTCTGCAGAAAGGTGTGCAGTGTACTACTGCATCCGTTTTCGATAAGCCAGCATTAGGATCCAAAAATCTTACCACTGTGCCTTGAAAAATGAAGCTGTTTCTTGTTATATCGTTTATTGCGTTTACTTAAACTTATGGCTTGACTTTTTTTTTGTTATGTATTATTACTTTTATGTTGTAATTTCAAGTACTGACACGTTCCATGACTTTGGAGATTTGCTCCTCAATTTGGTGCTACGGAACTTGACGTGTAAATAAAAATAAATAAATAAATATTCATAGGAGCTCGCAGAATGTCTACGGAGACATTGTGGTGAACACAAGCACGGTGAGTCGTTGGGCGATGCGTCTGTCATACCAACAAGGTCGCGTAAACCTGTCTGATATCCCGCGCGCCGGCCGGCCGGCCGGACACAGCTCTGACTGCTGCAATGTTGGAACGTGCGGACACTCTCATTAGAGGCGACCGGCGGATCACAAACGCACTCCTCGGTGCTCAACTGGACATATCTATCGATAGTGTTGGCACATCCCTCCACCAGTTGCAGTACTCACAGGTGTGTGTCCGCTGGGTTTCTCGCCGCGTAAGAGAAGTCCGTAAAGAGCAACGAAGGAAGAGGAACTGCTTGCACGTTACGAGGCTGGTAATGAGAATTTTTTGTCGAAAATCATCACAGATCACGACAATAAAAACTGATTCATCAGTTCGAACCGGAAACAAAACGGCATCCCATGGAATGGCGCCACACCAGCTCTTCTCCGAAGAAAAATTTCAAAGCCACATCGTCAGACAGTTAAGCCATGGTGGCGGTTGTCTGCTGCTCTGAAGGGGTTAGTGATACAGCAAGACTAGTAGAGTGGTATCATGTGGGCAAACAGGCAGTAAGGTATCTTTAGGGCGTCACATTGAACGAGGATTGTGTTGAAAAATACGGGTTTGTAGCCAAAAGAGTGGGAGTAATGTGGTGTAATGGAATCCTGAGTGAATTCTACCAGATTTTAGGAAAAAAATGTTTCATTTCTTAGTGAACATCCCTCGTATAATAGGAAATATCCCAGAGTGGAGATGCATGCATCCGAAACTTCAACGGCACATTATGTGATCTTGGATTACATGCTGGCACATGTTACGTTATACGACATGTCGTGATGTATCATGTCACTTTACGTGACACAGTGCATTGTATTATATGACATTGGTGCTGATACTGAAAATAAGAAAGCGAGTATGTAAAGATGTTTTCAGTTAAATGTCTGAAGCTCCCCGATAATTCGAAAAGCCAGTTCCCTCGCTTACACCTGTAACTCTGCCCAGGCAGGACACACTCGCCTTTTTTGTGTTACAGTAGGAGGATATTTTTCATACTGGAGCAACTGAGGTTTATTTAGACACACTGTGACAAAGCGCTGCTCTTCCTGTTATAACTCCCCGGTGAGCACGCTACGCACACTCACGTCTTTCAACACAACAGCCGTGTTTTCAGGGCCACAGGCAAACGTTACGGGTTTGACGAACACAGAAGCCCAGTATCGCGTCTCCCTCCGCTGGTCCGCTAGAAAACGCAGTTTCAAGCCCATAGGAAACGTATGTCGCTCCTTGCAAGAGTGGGTGTAAGGCTGGATTCAACATCTACAGCATTTTGGTAACTCTACGGTACCCAATCAATAATGGCTGGCGTCTGCTGGATATGCGATAAGTAAACAAACTTGTGGGCCACTTTCCTCGCTCAAATGAGGCTAGATCCGGCATTAGGATGGTGTCGCCGTGGGTACCTGTGAGTAGTTTTTATGTTTGTTATTAGTACCTGCGTCTCCGTTTACCAGATTATTCTCCTCGACCGTGGGTTAGATCGTTTCTGTTAAGTCACCAGCAAACGAGGGAATACCTCAGAATTTGCGTGTACAAAAAAAATGGCAGACGCAAAGAAGAGTCTGACCCCAACACGAGACCAGCACGTGGCAGCCACGTGGCGTGCAGCTGGCGGGCATCGTTGATGTCTGAGGGGCGTTTTTAATAACCAGAGAGAGAGAGAGAGAGAGAGAGAGAGAGAGAGAGAGAGAGAGAGAGTGTGTGTGTGTGTGTGTGTGTGTGTGTGTGTGTGTCTGGTAGGCAGGCTGCCAGCACGACAGACGCCTCTCCAGACAAGTGGCTTGGATCTACGGCTCAGGGCTATAGGAGGGTCTGACGCAAGAAGCTCACCACCGTCTGGAAGTTCGTCCGTGTAACGGCAAAGGTCCCGGACCGTAAATAGTTCCCAACGTGAGTGCAAGTTCAGAAAATATTTCCAGGGATCAACGAAGTATCTAAAGAATACAGGATAGCGGATTGAGATTCAATACGCGTCACCTTGCAGGACAGAAATGACTGGACGTTCTGAAACTTCCAGCCAGTTCATTACCACCGTTTTAAGAGTGAGGCCGACAGAAGCAGCAACACCAGTAACACAAAACGTTGCCACAATGGGCAATAGAAAACTGCTAGTCAGGCGTATTAGGCTGCAGTTTTTGAAACACCGCATTAGCTGTTAAATCATTAGTAGTGCGAAAAGCTGGACAGTCAGTACTTGCGTGGTAGTAGCGATAGAGAAGCGTCAGCAATGGTGGGTGAGGCAAGAGAAGGTCCAGAGTAAAAAGTAGAAGAGAACTGGCAATATGGAGAGGCCTAGGAAAACACTTCAAATATATGGCTAGTCACACAGGGAGAACGTGAGACGGGGTGCGATTAAGGCGCCAGAAGGAGAGACAGCATAAAAAGCTGGGCACTAGTTGCCATTAACAGTGTCAGTGCTGTCCTTTATAGAGAGACCGATAATCAATCAAAACATAGCTCATTTTAAAGTTTTATGTCTCTTGATATACTCGAATACGTACACCACTACAGTGAGGACCCAAAACATTGTGAGCTCCTGGTTAATAGCGCGTTGGTCTGCCTCTGGAAAGAAATGTAGCAGCGACTGTGCGTGCCATGGATTCGACAAGTCCTCGCCAGGTTTCCGGAACCGTATCTGTGACCACCAGCCACCTACGCTCACCAAAGAAATTCCCCTGGATTACGGACGGATGGTTTGTGGGAGTGTAGCTAGCGCCCAGTAGCGTCCTAGAAGCGTTCGGTCGGTTTCAGATCAGGTAAATATGGGGGCCAAGGCGTAACCTTCATTTCACTCTTACGCTCCTTATATCACCATAGCATGATGCTGGCGTTGACACGGGCAGTCACCCTGCTAGAAGTTGCCATCGCCATCGGAGAAGAGGTCAAGCATGAAGGGAGACAGATGGACCGCAGTAACGCTCACCTAGTCGACAGCTGTCGTCATACGTTCGGTTACCGCCACACATCACACGGACAGCCATTTTCGAGCAGCGAGTCGCCTGGATGACGTTACATCTGGACACGACCATCAACATGCTATAGCATGAAGCGTGAGTCGTCGGACCATGAGAGATGTTTTTCCCACTGATTCGTGGTCCAATCTCGGTGATCCTGTGCCCACTGCAGTCGTAATTCTTGATGTTTTTGGAACAACGTAGAGGTTGCATGTGGAACCTCTGGTTCAACAATGATGTGCTCCGAAACACCAGTGGCTGCTCCAGCATTGTACCCTGTTGTCAGATATACCACAGATCGCCGCTTATCTGCTGTAGGAGAGGTTAAGCCTTCCATTTAGAAGTTCTGTGCTGAGGCGGCGTCGACGACAAATACCTTGCTGCCTACTCGTGGCTTCACCATATTTCCGAGAGACTCGCCCATAACAAAGTACCTTCCGTCAGAGTCGCTTATCTCAGTGAACTTTCCCCATTTGTGGACCGCGGCGTCGCCGGAATGGTTTCCCAATAGTCTTCGCTCGTAAACTTTAGCTACCGCTCCACATTTGTGCGCAGTACCACCTAGCGACAAAGAACTTATCATTTGTCGGCTCCTGAGTGTGTGCATTCCCTTCAGCACTCGTTCAGGGTGTTACCTTGAGCGCTAAGACTCCATATTCGCCATCCACCTGTTTCCTGCGGTGTTACTGTTCAGTATGCGGTGATCGTGATCGCTGTGGCGTATTAAATTTTTTTCAGTAAGTCCTCATATAGTTTCTTAAATCGCTTGTTAAATTTGAGGACGGTCGTTAGTCAAAATGAACGGAGTAATGGACGCGGATTCATCGTACCCATAGAACAGAACATAAATTTCATATTGAGCTGAATATCTCCAGAGCTGTTTCTTTTTGTGAACCTCCTCACTGGTATTGCGTGCCGCCACGACTTCTCCTGTACCTGTCTCTCCCTATTAGTGTACCACACCTAACGTTCTCAATACAATTTTTGCCCTGACCTTGTAATATCATCCTGTCCCTTCGATTAGTCGCTGATTTTTGCGGACAACTTTCTTGTTCCGTACAAGTTTACTTAATTTTCAGTAAGCTTCTGTACCACCACATTTCAGACGTATCTTTCCTGGGTGGCTCAGTTATTTGTACGAAGTTGATATACCGATAACACGAAAACAGTATAGTTTATCACAAATGATAAATATTAACTCGATCTTAACTATAGTGTTTTATATAGTACATTTGGCAAAATTATTAGAGTAATGTTGAATCTAAAGATAATACATACATAATCTGTGAACACATACGTGCTATTAGTTTGTCAGTCAAGAATTACAAAATATCGATTAAGAATTGACAAATGTTCTCATTATTAGACGATTTTTGAGTGTCCTTCAACTTAAATGCTTTTTTGTCATGTTGTTGTTGTTGTTGTTGTTGTGGTCTTCAGTCCTGAGACTGGTTTGATGCAGCTCTCCATGCTTCTCTATCCAGTGCAAGCTTCATCTCCCAGTACCTACTGCAGCCTACATCCTTCTCAATCTGCTTAGTGTATTCATCTCTTGGTCTCCCTCTACCATTTTTACCCTCCGCGCTGCCCTCCAATACTAAATTGGTGATCCCTCGATGTCTCAGAACATGTCCTACCAACCGATCCCTTCTTCTAGTCAAGTTGTGCCACAAACTCCTCTTCTCCCCAATTCTATTCAATACCTCCTCATTAGATGGGTAGATCACATAACTAATCTTCAGCATTCTTCTGTAGCACCACATTTCGAAAGCTTCTATTCTCTTCTTGTCTAAACTATTTATCGCCCACGTTTCACTTCCATACATGGCTACACTCCATACAAATACCTTCAGAAACGACTTCCTGACATTTAAATCTACACTTGATGTTAACAACTTTCTCTTCTTCAGAAACGCTTTCCTTGCCATTGCCAGTCTACATTTTATATCCTCTCTACTTCGACCATCATCAGTTATTTTGCTCCCCAAATAGCAAAACTCCTTTACTACTTTAAGTGTCTCATTTGCTAATCTAATTCCCTCAGCATCACCCGACTTAATTCGACTACATTCCATTTGCCTCGTTTTGCTTTTGTTGTTCATCTTATATCCTCCTTTCAAGACACTGTCCATTCCGTTCAACTGCTCTTCCAAGTCCTTTGCTGTGTCTGACAGAATTACAATGTCATCGGCGAGCCTCAACGTTTTTATTTCTTCTCCGTGGACTTTTATACCTACTCTGAATTTTTCTTTTGTTTCCTTTCTTGCTTGCTCAACATACAGATTGAATAACATCGGGGATAGGCTACAACCCTGTCTCACTCCCTTCCCAACCACTGCTTCCCTTTCATACCCCTCGACTCTTATAACTGCCATCTGCTTTCTGTACAAATTGTAAATAGCCTTTCGGTCCCTGATTTTACCCCTGCCACCTTCAGAATTTGAAAGAGAGTATTCCAGTTAACATTGTCAAAAGCTTTCTCTAAGTCTACAAATGCTAGAATCGTAGGTTTGCCTTTCCTTAATCTTTCTTCTAAGATAAATTGTAGGGTCAGTATTGCATCACGTGTTCCATTTCTACGGAATCCAAACTGATCTTCCCCGATGTCAGCTTCTACCAGTTTTTCCATTCATCTGTAAAGAATTCGCGTTAGTATTTCGCAGCCGTGACTTATTAAACTGATAGTTCCGTAATTTTCACATCTGTCAACACCTGCTTTCTTTGGGATTGGAATTATTACATTCTTCTTGAAGTCTGAAGGTATTTCGCCTGTCTCATACATCTTGCTCACCAGATGGTAGAGTTTTGTCAGGACTGGCTCTCCCAAGGCTGTCAGCAGTTCTATTTTTATCATACGTCATAAAAATTACACGAAATTGAAATCGAACACCGGACGGGCACGGACGCAAGTTCTCTATGCTATGTCGCCTGACATCTTAGCGGAAGCCAATCGTAACGAGGCATGGTGGTGCATTTTTCGACAAAAATGTTTAATTCTTTCGTGGAAATTTAAAGACTTATCAAACCACCATCGTATGTCAAATTTCACATTTACTAGAGAGAAAAAGAAGACCACGTATATATATAGCAGGCCAAATAGAAAGTAAAATTAATTTTCCTTTCCTTTGTCGAGAGATGAAGAACGCCACGTAGACGAAAACTAGGTATTTTAGATGTTACTTTCGATCGGTGCATCCCTCAGTGGCTTGGTGCTATTTCGACCATTCGAGATACAGAATGTGCAGCACACAGCAGAACAGAGCGTGACAGGAGGAGGTGTATGGCTGCATGGTGTGTGTGTGTGTGTGTGTGTGTGTGTGTGTGTGTGTGTGAGAGAGAGAGAGAGAGAGAGAGAGAGAGAGAGAGAGAGAGAGAGAGAGAGATACACGGCAGGTGGGGAAAGTGGAGGAAGCAGTGGGTGGCCTTAGAGCGTCGCGGCTGGTCGCTCTCCAGGAATGCCGCCCGGCCAGACTGCTGCAGAGCGCTGTGCTGTTATTGCAGCCGGCACAGCACCGCCGTGTAGTCCTCTGGCGGCCAGCTGGCTGAACGCCGTGTCAGAATCCAGGATTAATCGCGGTCACAGCGCCGGCGCCTCTCGGGCTGAGCGTCCGCTTTGCACCGGGATGTGAGGCGCCGGCTGTTTCCGAACAACTGGCCACCATAGCCGCGATCGCTAGCGCGCGATGAGTCTGACTCCACCAGAAGGGTTTCCTGCAGACAGTTCTGCCGCAGTACAGATCACAGGCGCCTCAGAGCGTGCGAGTGAAGTGGTGTGGCAGCTGTAAACTTAAGCCTAAGCTCGCCTCGTCGGCGCAGTGCGATTCTTGTGGGCAAAAGTGCGCACGGGTTCGCCGTGAAATTCCCACGGTGTATGGACGAAACGTAGTGTCACTTTGCAGTAGTGAAATGGTGCCAACAGTTCGAGCAGAGCCAAAGAGGCGTGGCTTACGCTGATCGGGAAGGGAGACCGTAGACATGGAGCACAGACGATAATGTCCTGGCATTCGAGGAACTGAGTGGTTTTCGAATGGCGTCCGTGAGCACGGAGCGCATTTATGTCGTACAGGAATTAAAAATTTGTTGATACATCCAATCTTTGCTTGCAGATACTTGGTAACTATGTTGGAAATCAGTGTCCTCTGTCGGCTGAGGCATCGATCTCCTTACATCGTTTGCCTGTCGATACGCACAGCCATCTTACGTACTGCCTGGCTCCGAGAGGAAAGAGCGGTGGAGGCGAAGTTGTACCGGACAGGGTTCCTGCCAGCACGTGGTACAGCGTTTCCTTATTTCAAAGTTTTTCTTTCGGCTATGAAATATTTGATCTGCTCAAATGTAGACTTTTTTTTCCGGCAAGTTAAAACAGCAGTGCTTTTTAACATGCCAAAAAGTTCTGTCCTCTTCATTTGTTGCGGTATTATATCAAAGTGAAATTATTTGCGCTTGTGATTTATTGCTGTTTTCTGATACAGACGTTAGCTTAAGAAGTTGCGGGACTATCGCAAAACAAAATACAAAATTGCTGAATTTATTGCAGCATTGCATTCCTCCGCACCGATTACTGAAGAGGCTCTGGAACACGTTAGCAAAAGCTTCTATTGGGAATCCTCTCCATAACTGGCGTCACATGCCGTTCAAACGGTTCAGAATCCTCAAAATGTCCCCCCTTGACTTCACAGATGAGTGTTTGGGAGATGCCCATGAAGTCTGCAGATGCCAAATGAGGGGGGGGGGGCTGTAAAGACTCTAAAATTACCGTTTTTCATACAAATTACTTGATCAGTTTTGAGACGTGTTATGCCACAAGAACCAAAAACTAAATTTTGTTAAGTGACACAAAAATTTGTTATAATTCAGAGAATTGATGGCTGTCGGCTCAAGATTTATTTCGTTAGATTGCTTTCATACTTGAAACACAAGCTTCACTCATGATTACCTCCAAAGCAAGGCTTTTTGTAGTATTAATACGATTATGTATCTGGCAAGGAAAGCGTTTCTGAAGAAGAGAAATTTAACATCGAGTATAGGTTTAAGTGTCAGTAAGGCGTTCCTGAAAGTATTTGTATGGAGTATAGCCATGTATGGATGTGAAACGTCGACGATAAATAGTTTAGACAAGAAGAGAATAGAAGCTTTCGAAATCTGGTGCTACAGAACACTGCTGAAAATTAGATGGGTAGATCACGTAACTAATGAGGTATTGAATACAATTGGAGAGAAGAGAAATTTCTGGCGCAACTTGACTAGAAGAAGGGATCGGTTGGTAGGGCATATTCTGAGGCATCAAGGCATCACCAATTTAGTATTGGAGAGCAGCGTGGAGGGTAAAAATGGTAGAGGGAGACCAAGAGATGAATACACTAAGCAGAGTCAGAAGCATGTAGGTTGCAGTAGGTACTGGGAGATGAAGAAGCTTGCACAGGATAGATTAGCATGGAGAGCTGCATCAAACCAGTCTCTGGATTGAAGACCACAACAACAACATGGATCTGACACCTTTTCGAAGTGTACGAAGATGTAATCCTTTACGATTACATTTGAAATGTATCCAACAAAATGATCAATACGTTAGGAAATAAAGCAGTGAAATATTAACGATATTTTTATTCATATGCCAGTAATATTTATTGATACTGAATGTCAAAAGTCTGCAGTAGGAAATAATCGGAAGTGAGGATACTGGTGGTTATAAACAAAAACAGTCAGTCATGGAGCCTTTGACTAATTTTCGTTGAAAGCGATAATGCAGAGAACATATCGTAATGCATAGCGAATTGTACGCGATACCGTACGTGGCATTCTGTGAAACGAAACAATGCTCCAGGAAGCGCTCCGTTTAGGCACGCTGGTCGCTTAAGAAGACTGTGACGGGGAATTTGATTCCACGCCAGCTCGAAAGTGTCTCTTGAGGTGAGTACACACTAGTGCACATAGTAGAGCGATTGCCTACAGACATTGTAGAGGGACTGTCTACAGGTATGCAGCTAGACACATCCTGTATGTGCACAGTCTAGATACTTCGTCTCATGTACACACTTGAATACCTTGTTGCTCAATATTTGCTAAATACGGCTGACCTTGCTGAGATCTCGGCTTGTGCAGTGATAATGTATGTGGACGAGGAGGTGCGTGTCGACACCTGAAAGTCCAGAAATTAAGCACTGAATCATACTGATGTAACACGCTAACACAAAACAATGCTTTTGTTTCGATGGTTGAAACGATGTATACGTGAATATACTAAGATTTGAGATTTCTGGCTCACAGCCATAGACCCTTTACGGTCATTCTTTTTGTTTCTGTTTCATGCGTATCCACTGTGGTTACAAGCTAGGGGCGTTTCACGTTGAAGATTGCTTGAACAACTCAGAGCCGATAGGTCAAACGATACTGCTGATACATCCGCCATCTTAGTCATAGCTGTTTTCGTTGCTGGACTCGGTAGACGCCTCTCGGTTCTAGTAGCAATTTGAGGGGGAAAACATTCGTTAGGTCTTGACATTTCGCGTTTTTCGTCAGAAAATTCCGCAGCCAAAACTGAGAGTAATACTAATTCGTGCACGCACCGTCGTTTTGTGGTGCTAGATTATTACAGTAACATGTAGCCTGGAGGACATTGATGCTATGTTTCAATAAAGGTGGGACTGAAGTTCAGTAACGGCATGCCACAGTACCCGAGCTGCCCCAAATATTATCGGCTGGATTGTCTGAAGGCGGTGTAAATGACTACACTATTAGTTATTGTAATTCTAGATGTCTTATTTCGAATACACTGGAAGTTGTATTAGTACTTGATCCTTTAACCATCTGGAACTAAACCACCGTCAATGAAAAGGATGTTACTAAAGAGTGCGGTAAATATCGTATTATAGTATACGTGCCTTGTTATTTATTAACGGGTTGGGTGTGAACGGATAGATCAATCCTGCAAGTAAATCTGAAATCTTAGAAACGAAAAAAAACTAGAGTTGTATCAGCAGATGCTGTTGCAAAGGGTATTAAAAAGTCAGCCCTAAAGGCGAGGTCGCTAACGCACGCCTATGCGATGGTACTCGGTTCTCTGGTAGCCGGTTCAAATCCTTCCCTGCCGCAGTTTGCTGGCGAAGGGAAAGGAGGTGCTGGGTGAAGTGCCGGACCACCAGACTCAAGACCAGTGTCCCGGGTTAAATTCCAGGGTTCCCTGCATTATGACGAATTGAGAGCGTGTGACACTGTCAGCAGTGGATCTGTCCGTCGGATGGAGGCGTTAGGCCGTGAGGGCCAGTCGGTGTTACTGGAGAGGAGTGTGCTGTGCGACGTCACACCCATCACCCTCACCTACGTCCAGGAGATGCTCTTTGGACACAACACTCGCACACCGCGAGGAAGGGTGGCCGATGTGCGCGCGCGGCAAGAAACCCCTTTCCCGTGAGACGGCACAACCACCACTCCGGTTCTCCTACCCAGCAACACTCTATAAGATTCGACAGAACGTTGTCATCGACAAAAATTGTCTTGCCTATCCAACTGGAAGCGAAAGCCATCGTGGCATAACAAGGAAAACTGTTACAGTTTCCCAACAGCACTTAACTCCCTCACAGTTCAAGGGGTCATTCATTGCCTACCTCGAATGCCCCTACTGTCCGTGCAGCAGGCACAGGACGATATCTGCTTATGGGTTAACAAAGCTCGGGCAACGTCCGTGTAGTTTCCGCCAGTAAATTGCTCACTTCCGATCAAACTGGTTGGTCAGCCTCCCCCAGCCCTCCCGTTGCGCTGATTTGTTTATTCAAATCAACCTGAACGTAAACGGAATCAGACATTACACGGGGGGAAACGACGATGACGGTGTCTGCTGGGAAGTAAAAGGAAGCGACCCACTGAAGGTAGCCCGGTCGTACAGGAGAAGTGTTGCAGAAGAAAGTATCGTCAGCATTTCGTCCTCAAAGCCGTACGGCTGTTGAGAGATGTAACGGTCTCGCGTAGCTATCAATTTACTGTACCAGGTTTGATATGTAACATTAAGTACCTTGTCCCATGGTTAATACTATACCGGCTGCATTCGAGGTTAGCGGATAGCGATTCCGTCTGTTGACACACAGGACGCTGAACCTGAGTGTAGTTAATCTTGAGCTTTCAAAACTCAATACTGCGAGGCTTGAATTAAGGCGAGATACCCTCAGCTAGCCGATACCGTAGAGATGCAATGGGTTATCCTTATGGTACATTAAACTGTACAACTCTGCAATCAGGCGCAAGAATCAGCCGCTTACAGCTTGACGACATCAGCTGTTGAACTTCTGCTTTGTTAAGTAAATAGACGCAAATGACCGCAAGAGTACCAGTCTAACAGAAGCTCGACATTCTGGTTCAGAGGAGCGAATCGGAATCGGCCTACCTACCTCAATCGAATCCTTCACCTCTACAAAGTAATAATACACGCTGACAAAATACGGAAGCGAAGCTTGTATGTCAAAACAACGTAGATGCTCAGTTTCCGGACATATCAGATTGACGAAAATCAGTCATTGTCATTATGTAAATGATTTAAAGCCACGTGCAGCTGTCATTTTTTTTTCTTAATTCGTTGGAAGAGTGTAAAGTTTACCAAATATTTGTAGTTGGCCCATTAGTCTCTGCTCCCGTGACTGTTTAAATAATATTCACGGTACTTGAGAGGGCAGGTTCTGTAGCGGTCACAAAATTTATATCACGTTAGTATGTGCTATATTAGAAAATGAATGTTGAGTGTGATGCTGTGTGAAATATGGATAATTTTAAAAGAAGTGACGTGTACCAGAAAAAACTGTGCTAGCTATAGCAATTTCATGAAAAATAAGACATCTGCACCCACAACTACAATCGTGGTGGATACTGTTTAAAAATACTCGCAGGTTCTGGAGACTTGGGTGGCATAATGTGCAGACGATGAACTTTTTTTTAAAGAATCGTAATACTGGTCTAAGAGAGGAAACTGTGAATAGCACAGCGAATGAAGAAGGTAATGACAGGTGCAGGCAGCTTTACGTCATTTAAACCTCTCATTGCAGCTACGGAATCAGTCTCAATGAACATCTATTACAATTATGGATTTTTTTTGTTGTTAAGAGGCTTTTCAGTGTAAAAACTCATTCCTCTTTTTCTGCTTCAACGAGACTCGTGTCATTCATTCTAAGTGAAGTTGAAAATATGAATAAATTATTCATACCTTATCTATAAAAACTGCGGAATTAAATAATGATGTTGATAGGATAATGGCAAAAATTTTAATTCATTTCTTCTGCTTCCGTCATTATCGTAGATATAGATGAAACAAATGTCTCGGGGAAAATTTAATTATAAGGTGTATTAGGATGTTAACAAAACAGTGAATAGTCGCCGTTTCTTCTCGTTACTGTTTTATTCGCGCCACGAGCAGTTTCAGCGACGAAGATGAATTAGTGTGAAGAAGGGTTTAAATATTCGACTATATTAGCCAGTTAATGGTTAAGAGAGAAATCCAAAACTTCGAAGTAAAACGTTTACGGGCGATGGAGGAAAAATAATTCGCTTGAAATTACAGTAGGCTGCTTTTCTGTTTCCTTGTATCCACAGTCCAGCAATATTTTAGAAACGTCCCTTGGCGCCTGCCCTGTCATTAAACGCTTTTATCCACGATCGCAACTGCTGCCTGTTACGCATTCGGCACCCATGTTCTAGTTCCAGAAAGCTTCAATACAGCGCACACGCCTCTCTGAATTGAGATTTTTAATTCCTCTTTAAATGGCTACTGACTTGAATCCTAGACAGTATGTCAGTACTTCTTCATATTAATCTCAGAATAAGTATCACATAAGCAAACCACGTATCGAATATTTACTTTCAGAACGTTAAACCGTTATGCCGTGACTAACCAGACATCACTACAGGATATTGGAGTACATCATCACATACCTCTCCAGCGTTCATTTTAGCTTCGAAAGCAGTGCATGCTCTCGCTATTTAATGATGCTGATAAATTTACAGATTCAAAAAAATGTTCACAGCTTGCATCTCTCACGAGCAAGACCGTTTGAAGAGACTCGTTATAAGATCTTATGGTATATATTAAATTGTTCCATTACAAACAAATACGAAAGGTAAGTGAAAAAGTTGTTATATCTTTTCTGTGTTTATCTCTGGATTCTTGTTTCTCTTGTAAGACTAACGTGATCGTAATTGTAGTTATATTTACCGATCAAATAAGAAACATCTCCTCTTTCGAGATTATTTAATTTTGATCTCAATTAAAGTCTGATAAACAGTTAAGCCAAGCCAAATTTCGAATTAGCCCACCGTACAAAGCATCGTGACAAGATAGTTACACAACTGGCTGCATGGAGGCGCACTGTTACTGACTGGTGCTGCTGTTTGCAGAGTCCGCCGCAAGAGCGCGCACGCACAGCGTCAAAGGAAGTGGCGCCTCTGGTGGACGCTCCTCAAAGCATTTGGTGGCAACGGCGCGCGTGCTCAAAGATTCATCTCGCAACAATAAGCTCGTCTCTCAACGGTCCACTGAAGGTACAGCCCTGCTGTGGTTCGATAATTGCGTTTGTCACAGTTCCCGCTCATAATTTTAAATTATTCCAAAATCAGTTTCCAGAATTTAATTTCTGCACTCCATGCAATGTCCTGTAACATGTGATCTTGGAAATTTGCATGAATTGATACCTTTTTATTGTAATCTCCCAACTTTGTGACGGCAAATTATCGAACTATAAGTGGACTTGGTGTATGTTGCCTGTTGAAAATCTTTGTTCTTTTATGTGTTGACTTGCATCTCCCCAGTGCATAGTCGAGTGCCTGTGTAAATAATACCAAGTAATCCATAATTTATAGACGTCCAGTTTTCGGAATGTTGGTGTGTTTAACGATCATAGTTCCATTTTGGCATGCTGTCCAGTTTCTGTTTCACAAAATAATAAAATAGAGATTACAGTTTTTGGTAGTCCGTATTACTTTCTATTGAATGTTCGAAGGACCACTACTCTCTAGCAACGTTAATAGACGTTTATTTCAATAAAAATTAGAAACTTATTTCCTTGTATGTGCAAGCATTTGCGTTGCTAGACTGGAGGCGTCAATGCATGATCTTCTTAGAGGTTTTAATCTTACTGAGTGATTGATAGGTGTGTAATAACACTCACTTGGTGTTTCCCGCATGCTTTGATGTACAGGATTCCTATAAACGTAGTTACGTGTATCGCTCTTATACCAAATATCTTTGTGTTTTCGTTGTATGTTGTGTGGATTCGACAGTTTTATCAAAATATTTTCAACTGTTATTCACTATAGTCTTTCCGAAACTTTGCTTGTCGTGACGTAGAACATTGTTTACAAGATGCTTGCAGATTTGCGGAAACGGTAGAGGGAAACAGTAGAGGTAATGGAAGTCAACAAACCGTGTTTGGAAGACATTTCGCTTGGCGTATATCTCTGGCCCTAGATAGTATTTTCCACACTTTTATCTCGCGTATTATATTAACTCAAAAGCATCAGAACTACATTTTCAGCTCACCTTTACATATTTCCTGCCCTTACGAAATTCAAAACATTAATGGTCTGAAGAAAGATAGAGCAGAGTCCTTTCATTCGCCGTTTATACAGAAGTGTGGTATCGAACTGAAACGTGGTACTGACGACTCGAATTTGTAAACATAGGGAAAATATGAAAACTGGTAAGTGATGGCGTATGCATAGTCATAAAATATCTCCTTCTCTTTGACTAGTGTGCTCTGTGGGGGCCACATATCCTCGTAATGTCCTTCTGACTTCCATTGGAAGAGATGAATCCATCTTACAGTTCTACACATCTAGTGTAGACACACAATAGGTAAATGTAGTTCGTAGATTCCATAGGACATGATATGTTATGGACGCATGATATAAAAATGAAAAGTTTGATTAACAGCTCGTATTTAATTTTAAGACAGATAAAATGAGTTTATAGTTTAACATTGATGTTCGTGGTCGCATCAACTATTGTGCCGTCTGTTAAAAATCAAATAAACCAACATCCAAACCTACAAGATACGTCATCTGTGCTTTTAATTTTTCGTTTTCATAATTTTTTTTTTTATTTTGTTGCTCCTAGAGCTACGATAAGTGTTAAGGTGCGTGGAATAATGGAACGTGTCGCAGAGGAATTAGTTGTTCTGGAGACTGCGGTATACGGAAATATGTCGCTCCTGATCTCAGGAGTCCTCTAATCACTGTTTAGTTATTATGTGGCGCGTGTCGTATGGGGAAGGAAAAGTGTATTGTTATGTTACGTCGTACATTTCTAATGTTCCACTCAAACGATGAAAACACAGCGCTATTCTATTCATTCCTTGTCCAAATGCCTAAGACGAAAGGTTCGAAGCATTTGTATCCCATTGCTTTCTTTCATTTTTAGGTGCGCGTGTGCGGATGTGTTTCGACGTAAGGAAACCTAAAATAAAATTGCAATAGTAAGATAAAAACGCTGTGTTACACGAATCTGTCTGGTACTTAATTTTTCATTCTCAGCTAATAACCCATCTATTTCCTCGTAAACATTAAAGCGCAGTGCTCTCATGAGCACGATGAGAACTTTTTTCACTATTATGATATTCTGGTTACGTCTGTCTATTCGCAGCTGCATATGAACAGTTTCCGTTTAATAATTGGCAACCAATGCTGTACAATCGTAATAAAGTCATGAGATGTTCCGTTTAGCCAGAGGTGATTCGCATTAAATGCACATGATTTACTCTTCGTACTGAGCAAAAAAGTCACAGGACCAGAACTGTTGGTGGCTCAATGTGTAAATTAAATGTGCTGCACGCAAGTGAAAATCTGCATCCAGTCTGCTAGGCACTTTGAAGTGCCTGCAGAAAGTTCTCCCCGTTGTTGTACACAATTTTGTTCCTTCCCGTCCCATTCGCCAGTGAAGCTAGGGAAAAAAATTTAAGTATCTCTTCGACGCTACAGATATTTATGGCGTCCCTATGAGAGCTGTACGTCGGCGTTCCTAGGTTCCTCGTCTGATACGGTTCGTTGAAACTCTGTAAGAAAGATTTCGCGAGACAGCTGACGTATCTCATAAAGCGTCTGCCGGTAGTGTGTTTGCAGTACGTCCATCACGTTCTGCCCTGGGTCTAACCAACCTGTGACCATTCGTGCTGCCCTTCTTTCTATATGTTCTGCATCACCTTCGCAATTGTTTGGTGCTGGTTCCGTGCGCTTACACAGTATTTAATAATGGGGCGCACCAGTGTTTTGTAAGCCGCCTCCTTTGAAGTCTGATTGCTCTTGCCAAGTATCATACCAGTGAACCGACTAAGCATATTTGATCATAACGTTTCATATCCTCACGAACTGTTACATCAAGCACTTATTTGTATTTGTTGACTGATTGCAGTTGTGACTGGTATTGCAGACATAGATTACTGGGTTTTTGCATTTTGTGAAGTGCACAATTTTACGTCTCTAAATATTTAAATCAACTCGCCGGTCTTTTCAGGCCGGACTGAATATTTATGTAGCTATACTCCATACGGTATTACTTTAGCTAGCAATCAATCTTGTGTGAAATGACTTCCAGAAATGTAGTACCGCGCGTTGCTGAGCGTCTTGATCCGCGACTGACAGCATGTCCTGTGCGAGGGCGGGAGCTGCGTGCTGCACGCCTGAAGATAGTCATTGTCTTAGATAGATCGCTACGTTTGTGCTCAGAATATGTTCTAAAATTCTACAACAGTTGAATGTCAATATTGGACGGTACTTTGTGGATCACTGCTGTCACAATTTTTGTAGGCGTGTGTTACTTGTTCGTTGCGGCACGCATTGAGCACGGTTTGTTTTTTTTAGGGATCGCGGTTTGCTGTGGTTAAGAGAACGGCTAATTCTATATAGAGTCTGACATGGATGCCACGACAAACGTCTCCGCATACACTCGCTACTAGTCAGTATTCATTACATGTTGGCCGCCCCGATAGCTGAGTGGTCAGCGTGACTGATTGCCGTCCTACAAGCGCTGTTTCGATTCCCGGCTACGTCGGGGATTTTCTCCGCTTAGGGACTGGGTGTTGTGCTGTCTTCATCATTATTTCATCCCCATCCGGCGTGCAGGTCGCCCAATGTGGCGTCGATTGTAATAAGACCTGCACCAAGGCGGCCGGACCTGCCCGGCAAAGGGGCCTCCCGGCCAATGACGCCAAACGCTCATTTCCATTTTTTCATTACATGTTTACCTGTATTAAAGTGATACTGAATGTGTGGCGGGCAGGATGCAAATTCGCTTTGCGTAGATCACATAAATTACAAATTCTGATGTAAGAGGGGCAGGGGTTTTCAGACCTCTTCCCTCTGTTGCCCTCCGTCCCTGATGGTACCGCTGGCCCCTCGGCCACTCCCTCAATGTAGGTGCTGCAGCGTACCGTCTGTAAAGACGTGGACGGGGTGCTAACTAATGGCCTGCCTCCGCTCCTCTCAAGGTCGTACCACTGTTCCGGCCGGTCTCAATTAAATCAGGTACGAACACGGCGCGTCACGATTCCTCCCTCCCTCAGTCAGTAGTGCGTGTCCAGTTCGTCCGCGACCGCGACGCCTTGGCCGAAGTGACGTGAACGCTCGTGTGTGTGTGTGACGGGTTGCGTCTAGTGCGGCCGACAGGCGCGTTCCGCCCATTATGCGTGCGAGCCTTCTGCCGCAAGAGCAGCACTAAAAACGGCGGGGTAATTCCCGGTAATTACAGGCTAATTACCCGCAGCGTCGGCACCGCCGTGGTTCCGCCGCGTGTGAGGCCCGTGTGGGAGAGAGAGGGAGAGATGTGCCGCGAGGTCGTCTCGGCCCCCCTTCTCGTTTAGACACTTCGTACGATTTCGTCTTAACGAAGGTGAGAGAGGCTGGGATGCAGATCACCACCAGTGTACGTGAGAAGAGGCAGCAAAGAGACAAAAGGAAAATTCGGAACGGCAACAGAACTTAAAAAAGGGTGAGGTTTCGCAGACGATGCAACCCGTCTGGCCGTAGGCCTATATGAGGAATTTTTGGAAGGCTGACTGAAACTACGGACATGTTCGACACGACTTAACGGTTAATCCTTAAAGTGACACTAGTAAATGTGTATGACCCTGGCAAACAACTGAAATTGCCATGTGTAATTTTTTCTACTGATTCTTCGTTATGAAAATTTACCATCCCATACAGCACGGTAGAGTTAAAAATACACAGTAAATTGAGCAGGCTTATTCCTTGCAATTCCCAAACAGTACGTGGTGACAGGTATTGCTTTCTTTGAAAAACCTTTTGTCTTTTCGAGGATTATGGATAAACAAAGACTGTGATGAAGAGTAGTACAAAGAATTTTAACGACTTAGTTAACATCAAATTTGAGAACGACGCAGTAGCAGTGAAGTAATTGTCTACGAAGCAAGGTTATACACGACGATCGAGGCAAAGGAGACATCAGAAGTAAATTGGTGCAAGCCAAGAAAGCTTTAATCACCAGATACTGATGCGGAAATGAGAAAGTAGTTCTTGAAAATGCTCCTCTGGAGCAGAGCGTCGTCAGAAAATAAAACGTAGACTATAAGAAATCAATAGAGGAAACAATAGTCTGACTAAAATTACCTGATAGTTGACTCTTCACGTGTTGGAGGTCTCTTCCTCCAATCAGAGCGCTCAACGTCACGCCTGAACTATTCGCCGGTGCCAAACTGCGACAACAAATGTTGAGTTACCTTCAAATTCCTTGTCTGGCTTTTCTTGTTTTGTTTGGATCCTGAAGCCCTTTTATTTAGCATTTCAACACGCACACGCACATTTCGTACACATCACTAGCGAAACACTACTGGATTCTTTGGCACAAGATGCGACTCGGCTTCACAGATTCAAGTTATTGTTATAGAGATCGGCCTACATAGGCAAACAACATACAACACGGTATGAAACCAAACTTTTTAAAAGAAGAAAATCATCGTTGCAACTGTTGATACATTTTTCCTTTTAAATCTTTACCAAAATGACTATTATTATTTTTTTTCAGTTAGTTGGTTTCAATTATTTTTTTATTCTTTTATTGCATCATTTTCACTATCGTAGTGACTTTTTATTTTTTTCCCATCACTTTTCCACCTGTGTCGCCTGTAACCTGTAAATGAGTTCCAGACAGGAGTGCTCATCGGACGATTTCGCGTCAGCTCCCGTAGAAAAAGCGAGAACTCACAGTTAGCTTCTAGCGCTGAAACTGAATTTATTCGATTTTTTTTTTCTTCTGTGTCGAGTTTCGTCGTACAGGCGAACTTCAGTCGCCGTGAGCAAAGCGAGCGTGATTTACAATTCTGCAGCTGCAGACATCCGTTTTACCAGGGCTGCGTTATCTGCCGCAGTTCAGTCACCGGTCATTTAAAATCATCTTCCAACATTGCACCATGTTACATGAACAGCATTTCAGCAGTGTGAAGTGACCCGCCGAGTTTCCGTATCGCCTTTGAGTGGTAGCCGAAGTGGCAACACTGAAGCAGAAAGTCACAAGACGTCTACTATAAAGTAATTTTAAACGGACTGTAGAAGCGTTTGAAATTTACTGCTATCGAAAAACGTAAATATTAAATGAGAATGTATGTACAGGATGAGGAAGCACAAAAAAGAATAGCTGAGAAACGAAATCTATGGAACATTTACCAGGAGAAGGGAACAACGGCATGCAGGAACAACTAAGTGGTAGAAGCAACAGTTCGGGAGAAAATGCAGTAGAGCAGACGGACTCAAATAGGCAAATAGATTGATGTTGGTCTAACAGTTCTTTGGAAATGAAATGATTAGGTTGGTATACCGAAAGACAGTCTGCAGCACGAACCCAGTCAAGACTGAGGACAAAAATTCCCCTAATCGACATAAAAATTGTAGTGGTGTAAAATAATACCAATATCCCACCCACGTTGACAGTAAAGAGTATTGAAAGTAATCAAGTAACATTTCAAACAAACTAAGCAATTGTTAGCATCGGAGCTGCCGCGAGCTAACAAGATCTTCCGTTGAACAAAAATACAGCTCGAAGTCTTTGTGGGGGTATTTCTTGGCAAGCTGATACGATCAGGGTCCATAGACCATTGCCGTAAGGGATTCACAAGTAACTGACGATGAATGAAAATTTTCGTCCGCGTGAATCAAACCATTGGGGTCAAAACTATATATACGGCAGTCGATCTAAACGAGTACTTTGAGTTCAGGGAACAACGGTCGGTGGCTAAAATTTCTCGTATGCTCAACTGCTGTCAATCATGTGTTTGTAAACAGCTTACGCTATATATATAAAAGGCTACCATCCGCACCGACGATTGTGGAACTGTCTTCTAAAACAATACACTGTCGCCTATGACGTGGCCCTTAATAACGTGTATTCTACCACACCACTATTTTATCGTCTGAGGTAGCATGTAAATTTTGGTCGTAAGTGGGTGGGTTACTCTTGGAGCCGATACAAGCAGGGACGTTTCTGGTACGTTTGGCGGTATGGTTTAATAACAGCGTCGTATTTTGTAGAATATTTGTTGATTAGTTATTTTACTTTTATCCACCGATATGAGGATGGTTCATGTTGAATAGGAAAATGCTGTTTTAAAAAATTAAAGTTTTTGACCCTAAAGTAGTCTCACTGTAAAAGTACTAATTTAGCCATGCTTCTCGCAGACGGTTGGGCCATAGTAAAAGTTTCCTGATTTTTTCCATTAAAGGCTGCGAATGTGAAAACGAGAAGTTGCCTGCGAAGAAAACGGGGGCATTCAGGATATTATGTAGTTAGGCATTGTCTAGTTGCATTCAGAATACCAGTACTGAGATAAAAGAAGGGATTTTTTTTTTCACGACGTAGCGTTTTCTGTCGAGCTAACAGCTGAACGGGGACAAGTCTTGGTGTCCCAACAGACAGTTGTTTCACACAGTCTCACCCCCGATCAGCATCCTCAGGTGTTTCCTTGCTCACAATGTTCACATGAAGTCAGTCGATACCTACAGGATTTATAACGGCTCGCATGCTTGGGTTATTTATGGTTTTGGATATCTGCGTAGGAATAAGTTGGCTTCGACTTAACGTTGTGCCGCGTCATACAGGATAAATGAGGTTAGTGTGCCTTGCCTCTTGTTTAGCTTACCAGAGACAATGAATACAGAAAGGATTCCGTCAGTACATGCACAACTTTTTTCTGAAGCAAGTGCGCGCCACATACGGTTGAATCTGTGAAGCCTTCTCCATAGCGTCACAGAATTTTTTCTGTGACCTGTTTGTTGCCCTTCAAATTCACGCGACAGTCCTTACTTGGAGCTTTGGATGTGATTACCAATGCACTGCAGACTGAAGAACTCTGAGTGGCTGATAACATTATAAGAAACGCAACTTTCTTCTCAGTTTTCGTCCGACACAGTCAGCACTCCAGCTTTAATTAATGACCTCGACTTCGAGGCGTTAAACTCGAGTCGTGAACCACTTCTCCTTCTCTAAGAGAATTTGTCACAACAGAAGACGTCACGCCAATTATATGTTTCTAGCCGTAGTTTAAGCTCATTATTCGGCGTGTTCGGTCGTTCATTTTTGTCACTTTTACTCTCATGCATTTTACGCTTGCTCGTGAACCACATATGGCATGCATAATTTTCTTATGCAGAATACAGCCAAAGAAAAGATATGCTACTGTTGCCTTGTTGCAAGATGAGGTTCGTTCATGTCCTAAAGTGAAGTCAGTTCTTCATTCGACGACATATTTTTAGTAATGTGTCCCACAGATTTGTTACTTCTGCAAAAGTCTAACATACGTTGGAAAGATACTTGGAGTTAATCTGTCGATTGCTAACCCCCTGCTGTGGCTGCAGAACAGAGGAAAGTTTGCCGGCCGGAGTGGCCGTGCGGTTCTAGGCGCTACAGTCTGGAACCGAGCGACCGCTACGGTCGCAGGTTCGAATCCTGCCTCGGGCATGGATGTGTGTGATGTCCTTAGGTTAGTTAGGTTTAATTAGTTCTAAGCTCTAGGCGACTGATGACCTCAGAAGTTAAGTCGCATAGTGCTCAGATCCATTTGAACAGAGGAAAGTTTAATAAGCTATCGTTTTTAGCCACGGCAGTCACACTTGCAGTTCACCAAAAAGTCTTGGGCTGCCTCTTATTTTTCCCACAAGATGCGCGGGAAGCGCTGAGAACTTCAGTCTGATGCTAGCCTCTATTAAAGATAGCATTTCACTCTGTAGTGTACAAAACGAGAAGCACGTTTTCGTGCGACGTGACGTGTTGGCCGGTTATTTAAAGCGAGAGCGTTCTTATGAAATAATTGTTCGTGGAAAGCTCCATGATTTTGTTTCTGTTGCTATAAGAATTTTTGAATTTTGTAAACAGTGCAGTACCAATGGCAAGAAAACATTTTTTGGCACGACAGGTTTTATCATGTTTTCTGTTTAGTAGTACTCTGAAGCCCTGTTTCGGAATAAACTGCTTACTTTTGATTCGGAACAGTATAAATTTATTTGTGAAATCGTGTCACGTTGGTGCATTTTAGTGCTTTGCTGAAGTGTCGTGTAAAGTAGTAACTCTGTCTTTTGGAGGTGTTGGAATGTAGCACAATTCAGTAGAATTGACAGTCATCACAAAGTTGGAAGGGGCTAAAGTACTGTCAGTGTAATGACAGCAATACGTAGGTAAAGAGAGAGTCACTTTGTAAAGTTTATCAGGTGTAATACAGCGAAGATTCGTGCTCTCTATTTTCTGAGCGAATGCTATTCGAATGGTTGACATACACGTTACATCATGCGCTCAGGGAGCACTGTGTCTTTCGTAAATGTCTGCGGACACCGGGTCCCGGCAGTCGGCCCTCTGCCCTCGGCCGTCGGCTTTCTCATTGGTAAACAGCGCGCCTCCTGGCCGCCTGTTAATTCGCGAGGTCACGCCTGGGTCGCCAGACTGCAGCAGGCGCCGATGGAGCATCGCCCTCCTGGGACTGCCGCTGCGTCTGCCGTCCACCAGTCACCAGCAGTGCGTCGTGTACATTACTCAAAGGCAGCGTACCGTCCTTTTTAATATAACACACAGCCCGCTTCCCCCCCCCCCCCTCTGCCCCTTTTCCCAAGGGGGATGATACGATCAGTTTTATTCTGTGAGTAAATGTTTTTTCCACCAATGCGTAAAGATGCATTCATACATTTTGCTGACGTTGGTCCTTTATTCTCTCCCCATGTATTTAGTATATACTTTTGCTATGGAATGGAAACTAAAGTGTTCCTTCATAAAATGCCAAATGCCAAAGAAAATAAATAGTCTCACAGTTTATATTTGCTTCAAGGTGACTCCATAAAAATTAATGATCGTGTGTAAAAGTCTTTCGTAAATGTCGATAACACACAATAAAATACTTGCGAAGAATGTTCTGATGAAAAGAATAAATATAGATTTACGTAGTCGAAAATTTTTGGCTCTGTTGCAGCATCGAAAATTTTTTATTTTTGCCACAAAAAATTTAATTAATGGTGGATAAGAGTTGCATCGTTTAGGACAGGAAGAGTAATTATTTCTTTGTCCGCTATTGCTGTAGAGACGTTTAGAAACGTGAAAACAGAAACTCGGTTTCAGACGAAAAGTTTGTCATTGTTTCTATCACCACAATGACTAAGGAGAAGTGTGACACACAACTGACGATTCAGGTGAACATAATATCTCAGTCCAGTGCTTTATTAGCAGCCGCCGGAGACCGTTATGAGAAGTTCCTATTCCTGGTGACCATGCGCCCGTTGCAGGTATAAAGGGCGCATGTAATTGTACGCCAGCGTCGCCGTAAGCCTGGACAAAGCGTTAGGAACTGCACTCATCAATGTTAGAACTTGTGTATTCATTTCCTTGAAGTTCTTGTTTTGGTCCATCATTAATGGATGTGTTATATCAGAAATAAGATGTCTGCTCGCTTTACACATACACTGAGGAGCAGATGACAACATCAGCATTTGCTTATGGTCGTGTTCGTTCACCTGTGCAACGAAATACCTCGGTGATTCTGAATGACACGGATAAAAGTCCGTGATAGTTTTTCGGAGGTAGGTGTACCAGATGTGTACACACAGGTCAGGTCGTGCGTCTCCTCTAAATCACGGGCCGGTGGTATCTGGGCTCGAAGCTGACGCCCAATAGGGTGGCACGTGAGTTCCATAGCCTTCACGTCAGGCGACGTTGGTGTTCCTCATACCACTGTAGCACGATTCTGCCATTGTGACAGACACTCTTACCCTGTACGAAGATGCCGTCGTCATGGAGGAAGACATCAATCACCAACTGGTTCAGGTGGTGTGTTATGGCGCCTTCGGTTAGTACCTCGGATCGTGCGAAAGCCCACAAAAATGTCACCCGTTGTATAATAGTGCCCCAGCGGCCGCTTCTATGGCACGGTGTACGTTTCTAGATGGCGTATAGGGACTCGACCGTCGACCTGTTGTAACAAAAGTAATTTCCCCGACCACGAGACAGGTTTCTGTTGCTACACAGTCAAATCTCGAAGACCCAGTTTCCACTGCAATGGTAAACAAGATGTCGGGAGGATCAGTGTCGCAAAATGTAGGGGTCACGTGCTGCTGAGGTCCATATTCAACAATGTGCACTGAACGGTGTGTGCGCGCTCCGAAACTTGCTCGGACGAGCACTGTACCCTGTTGTCAGACCTGCCACAGATCGCCGCAAGTCGATGTCTTCCACTGCCTTTGATCCAGCGTGGACGCCCAGCATCTTGTGGCCTAATCAGGATATCAGCGTCCTTAAACCGCTCGCCTTAGATAGCCGACCAGTTTCATCCTTTCGGAGCTGCTCACCCCCCAGGTTCCGGGCCCTGTAATCTGTAATAGTTGCACGGCGAAAGATTGTACTCCCTTACCTAATGAAGATGAAGACGGCAGCTGTATGAGAGCCTAGAGATACAGGCAGTACTGAGCCGCCCCCTCGCTTGTATTTACGCGCCGCCTCGAAGCGTGTGTGGGTGACAATGGGAGCGTCACCCAGCGCGGCGCCCCCGCGGCCGCCTGCTGGCAGGCAGGCAATTTTCCGGCCCGCTGGAGGCCGCCGCCGCCGCCGCCGCCGCCACATACGGCGGCTCACTTCCGGCCGGCCGCGGCGGCGCACACTGGAGGCGACGGGTCGCTGCCCCGCCACGCCCCTCTGCTGTCCTGCCCTGCCCTACCACACCCGCCGTCCAGCGTGCCGGCTCCGCCAACACCCACCTACACTGTGTCACTCGCTACTGCATCTAGCCACGTTACGGCAGCACATCCTGTTCTATTCATCTGGTAATAAATAGGCAACTAGTCGCATTTTTAGTTTTTTGATACGATTTATTCAGCGATAAACATGCGTTCGAGCCACAGCAGGCTCATCACCAGATGGAGGTGTTGAAACTACATTACGCTGTGGACCAAGTGCAGCTAGATGTAGTACACAAATATACACAGTGCTTTGCTGCACTTGGTTTTACAGTCGTTCACCTAGTTTACAGCACTCTAGGAGGTGTGTGTGAAATCTTATGGGACTTAACTGTTAAGGTCATCAGTCCCTAAGCTTACACACTACTTAACCTAAATTATCCTAAGGACAAAGAAACAAACACACACACACACACACACACACACACACACACACACACACACACACACACACACACAAACGTCCGAGGGAGGACTCGAACCTCCGCCGGGACCAGCCGCACAGTCCACGACTGCAGCGCATAAGACAGCTCGGCTAATCTCGCGCGGCTACAGCACTCTAGGCTACACCTCCAGTACTTGGGATGTTTTTCGTGTGGACATTGGAGGAAAATAGCACACATGCATGTTTTATACACTGAATTCCAAATTTCCGTGCACAGTTCCATGTGTCTATTAACTGCAACCTTGCTTCGAGCAGCTTCCACAGTCATTCAATTTTTTCGAAATGCAGCGTTTTCTGCCTTTGACTGTAGTAACTGCTCATTTCGACTACTGTCCAGTTTCGGCTTTATACAATTTCACAGAAGGTGGTTGACGTGCATGATGGGCACAAGTCACCGAGCTACACATCTTCCAGCGTTTGGCGGGCAAACAAAACTTACGTATTGTTTTCATAAACTGTGTGTTTGCCCGCATTAAGCTAGTCGGTGTGCGTAGTCTCGTGCTTTGTGCTCATGGTGCACGTCAACCATTGCCTCTGAAGTGGTGTAATAGCTGAAGCTGCCCAATAGTAGAAGTAAACCGTTACTACAGTCAAAGGCGGAAAATTCTGTCATATCGGGAACTTCCTCGTAATTCGTACCGCGTATGTCCTGAGCTGTTGACTAGAATACTCTTTCAAATTCTAAAGGTGGCAGGGGTAAAATACAGGGAGCGAAAGGTTATTTACAATTTGCACAGAAACCAGATGGTAGTTATAAGAGTAGAGGGGCATGAAAGGGAAGCAGCGGTTGGGAAGGGAGTGAGACAGGGTTGTAGCCTCTCCCCATTGTTATTCAGTCTGTATATTGAGCAAGTGGTAAAGGAAAAAAAAAAGAAAAATTCGGAGTCGGTATTAAAATCCATGGAGAAGAAATAAAAACTTTGTCGTTCGCCGATGACATCGCAATTCTGTCAGACACAGAAAAGGACTTGGAAGAGCAGTTGAACGGAATGGACAGTGTCTTGAAAGGATGGTATAAGATGAACGTTAACAAAAACAAAACGAGGATAATGGAATGTAGTCGAATTAAGACGGGTGATGCTGAGGAATTAGATTAGGAAATGAGACACTTAAAGTAGTGAAGGAGTTTTGCTATTTGGGGAGCAAAATAACTGATGATGGTCGAAGTAAGAGAGGATATAAAATGTAGACTGGCAATGGAAAGGAAAGCGTTTCTGAAGAAGAACAATTTGCTAACATCGGGTATAGATTTAAGTGTCAGGAAGCCGTTTCTGAAAGTATTTGTATGGAGTGTAGCCATGTATGGAAGTGAAACATGGACGATAAATAGTCTGGACAAGAAAGAATAGAAGCTTTCGAAATGTGGTGGTACAGAAGAATGCTGAAGATTAGATGGGTAGATCACATAATTAATGAGGAGGTATTAAATAGAATTGGGGAGAAGAGGATTTTGTGGCACAACTTGACAAAAAGAACGGACCGGTTAGTAGGACATGTTCTGAGGCATCAAGGGATCACAAATTTAGCATTGGAGGGCAACGTGGAGGGTAACAATCGTAGAGGGAGACCAAGAGATCAATACACTAAGCAGATTTAGAAGGATGTAGGTTGCAGTAAGTACTGGGAGATGAAGAAGCTTACACAGGATAGAGTAGCATGGAGAGCTGCATCAAACCAGTCTCAGGACTGAAGACGACGACAACAACAACAACAACAACATGTATTGAGTAGATCAAAAATTGAAAATATGTAAATTTTACTCTCGGACCGAGAGTGCATTTCCGTCAAAATGTGTAAAGCAGTTGTGACAAACATAATATAGCAAGACACAAAACCAGAAATCTGTACGCAGACGACATGGTGCAAGGAGTAGTAGTGAGATAGGAGGAACAGAAGCCACTACAAACTCTCGAAACGTGGGAAAAGGAAAATGACCTAAAAGTAAACCAAGAGGACAGTTCAAATGACAGTCAGGAGAGGACGAAAATGCCAATCAGAGACGACATAACTCTATAGAGTGAAACCCTACAAACAGTGGGGAAATAAAAATACCTAGGAATTACTTCAGAGAACATCATTCGATTTGTATATTCAGGAAAGAGCAGCAGCAACAGCAACAGCAATACAATATCCCGAACGCAACCAGTCTGTCGGCAAGCACAGCGACAGTGGCGTCCCTCATAATGTATAGAGGATGCAGGTCACATGGAAAGAAACTTGTGATCGGCGCTATAAATAGTACAGACGATGTTCATGAAACATGTGCGAAAAATAGCGCCATCACAACTTACATATGAACTCACGAAAGAAACTTACTTCGTACGGATATCAGATTAGAACTATGGCTACCTACCACGTGGTCATACTAGTAAATGACTGACATCATAGATTGGGGAAGAGGAGAAGATAAACCGAATATTCTGTAACACACCAGCGATGCTGGACGATAACTGGACCACGTAATATAGAAACCAGAGACTTAACAATCAGATCCGCTATAGACGGGTTTCGTAGTAAAATATGTACTAACAATTATTCCAGGAAGCAGCTGAAGAGTGCAAATGTGTACTAGGTGGCAAAGGGTGTAAAATATGCCTCATTACAACGTGTGGGAAGAGAAGGAAAACTGTAACAGACCATAGCAAACACTGAAATTTGTAAAACTTGTATGTTGATACTCGGAGCGCACGTTTCACGTTAATAAATAAATCGTCCACGAAAAGCTCAATTTAAGAAATGATTTTGTTTTAATACCTTGAGACATACTGTTAATAGGGTTGAATAAATTTCTTCTCAAGCATTTGACAGCTAAACTTCTTTTTTGTATTGAATTGTTTAAAACAATTGGGGCTCTTCACTCTATGTGAGAGGCACGGTGTGTACTGTGTACCGACACTTAAGCAACTTCGGCTATTTTAATTTGTTCAGAATTAATACCGACGTCCAATAGATAATCCTGTTTCGAATTTTCGTATTCGAATTCTGTGAAGGTACCCAACAGAGCTGTTGCTTCGTTCTACGCTCTCGCACCCCCTGAACCTGAACGCTTCAGTCTTTGCGACTGGTTTGATACGGCTCGCCACGCGATTTCCACTCCTTTGCGAACCTCTTCTTTTCAGAGTAGCACTTGCAACCTACGTCCTCAATTATTTGCTGGACGCATTCTTCTTCCACAGTGTTTGCCCTCTACAGCTCCCTCTAGTACCATGGAAATCTTTCCATGATGTCTTAACAGATGTGCTGTCATTGGCCCCTCTCCTTGTCACTGTTTTCCACATATTCCTTACCTCTCCGATTCTGCGGAAAACCTCCTGATTCTTTACCTTGTCAGTCCACCTAGTTTTTAACATTCTTCTGTGGCACCACATTATAATGCTTAGATCCCCTTCTGTTAGAGTTTTTCCATAGTGTCTCAGTACCATACAGTGCTGTGCCCCAAACTTACATTCTCAGAAATGTCTTCCTCAAATTAAGGCCTATGTTTGAAACTAGCAGACTAGGAGTGTCCTTTTTGGCGGTACTAGTCTGCTCTTTATGTCGTCCTTGATCCGTCAGACACGGGTTATTTTGCTGCCTACGTAGAAAAAATCCTTCATTTCGGCTACTTCGCGATTAGCAATCCTGATGCTAAGTTTCTCGGTGTTCTCAATTCTGCTACTTCTCATTACTTTCTTCGAATTACTGTCAATCAATATTCTGTACCAATTAGACTGTTCATTCCATTCTACACATCCTGTAATTCTTCTTTACTTTGACTGAGCATAGCAATGTCAACAACGAATCTTATCACTGACATCCGTTCACTTTGAATTTTAATCCACTCTTGAATCTTTATTTCCGTTATTGCTTCTTCGATGTATAGATAGAACAGTAAGATCGAAAGAGTATTCCCTGACTTTCATCCTTTTTAATGCGAGCACTTCCTTCATAGTCTTCTAGTCTTATTCTTCCTTCTTGGATCTTGTACGTGTTGTATATTATCCGTCTTTCCCTATAGCTTGCCCTATTTTTCTCAGAATTTCGAACATATTTCACCGTTTTACATTGTCGAACGCCTTTTAGGTAGAGAAATCCTCTGAACGTTGATTTTTCTTCCACCTTGCTTCCATTGTCAACCGCAACTTCAGAACAGCCTCTCTGGTGCCTTTACCTTTCCTAAAGCCAAACTGATCAACTAACATATCCTCAATTTCCTTTACCATTCTTCTGTATATTAGTTTTGTCAGCAACTTGGCTGCGTGAGGCGTTAAGCTGATTGTGCGATATTTCTCGCACTTGTCGACTCTTGCAATGTTTGATACAGAATGAGGAAGATTATATGGACTAAATAAAAGTTAGACTTACCAACTTCCTATGTTCAGAACAAAAAAAGTAATGTTCGGAGGGATGATATTTTTTCGGAAATGAGACGGTATAATGCCAGACTCATACATTCTACACACCAGCGTGAATAGTCCTTCTGTTGCTGCTCTTCCCTCAAAGCTCTCAAAAATTCCGACGTAGTGTTATCTGTCCCTTCTGATTATTTTGATATTAAGTCGTCAAAAGTTATTTAAAATTCTGGACATAATATTGGGTCCCTATCTGTTCCCTGTCGCTTACGAGCTTCAAAGGTAACCCATATTAGCGCCTGCTTCAGTCAAAATACTTGTCTGGTTAAAAGGAAGAGAATTCCTGGTTCTTGACGACCTGCCATTTCATATTTCATCAGGCAGACTTGTCTGACAACGCTGGAAGCGTCTGCAGCGCTCTTATCGTCACTGCCGTACTGTCTCAGCAACTCTAGCGGCGTGCTGCTGTACCGTGAATCGGGGATCTCAGCGTATACCAGGATGCAGGAATGTACCTGTAAAGAAAGAAAAAAGAATCGGAATGATTAAAATTTATGAGCTGTCGTACCAAAACATTCATAAAATACCCGTGAACAACCTCAGAAATTTGCCAGTTCTACTTCAACGGGATTTGTTCCTATCACATCCATCTAGCGTCATCCCCTTTCTTCGATTTTATTTTCCTGCCCTGATCACCTGCAAAGTCGCTGCTTGACTTGTAAGAAACCGTCTCTTCTGTTTGTGAATGTGTAGTGTTTGTTTCCAGCCGTCCGTGTTACAGCGGTCGTGCCTATTGTTCAGTTGGTTTCGCGCCGTGAAAGTGTGGAGTGGGGAAGGATGCGCTCGGAGCTGGGATGTGAGCGAGCGAGCACGAAAGCGGCTCCCGTCTTCCCGGCCAGGTCTGCCCGGAACGGCGCGCGGCGCTGTCCTCTTCTCGTGATTTTCCCAGCGCGGCAGCTGAGACGCGGTCTGCGTTCCGTTTCCACTGCCTCTGGCAGAGCCGAGCCTAGCTGACTTAGCCGTGTAGCGAAAGCGCCCGGCCTAACGAGCGACCGGAGAAAGCAAACTCGCTGGCGAAAGTGCTTCTTCACCATACGGGCGCCACCTCTGTCAATGAGACGGGCCGCGCTTCGGCAGCTCTCAGCCGGGTACCCAGCGGTCAGCAGTGCTGAGGGCACTCGAGAGCCCCTCCCTCACATTACGCAACAGCTGCCAGGTGGCGCGTGCGCCTGTCTCCTGCGGAAGTCTCTCCTCTGTTTACCCGCGTGTCTCGTCAGAGGTCGCTGGCACCGTGACGTTAAACACGACTGGTTTCACTCTCTTTTCGCCACTCCCAGCAACGGCTTTTAAAACGAAACATGCAAGAAAGTTGTCTTCTATAATTTCAGTAGCCAGCTTACCGAATATTTACAAACAATATATCACTCTTTATCTTAGGTTGCTGCTGTACTCCATGTGTCGGTGTTCATCTTTGTCTCAACATCCACTCATTCATCTGTTAGTATTCTGCCCTGGAGAGGCTTTTTTTGCCTCATTTTCTAACGACTGTTTCTTTTTTCAATTCGCTGCACTTGTGTTGTTTCAATAGATTATTTAAGAGCTGAATCGTACTCTCATTGCTGCTTCTCTCTTACTCCCCCCCCCCCCTTCATATAGCGCCTGCCTCCTTCTACAATTACTTGTTGTTCATGTCGACCCATATATTTACGACAAATTACATATACGAAAAATAAATATTACAATACTATAGTCACAATAAAATACAGTACAGTGATGAGTTAAAACTTATTCGCACTGTCAGATGTTACATGGCTTAGTTTCGCAAAAAAAAAGAAGAAATGGGTACTTACAAACAAATGTGGAAATTATGAAATAACAAAAAATAAAACTTTCTTTGTAGAACTGGTGGCACGGCTGGATGGAGAACTAGTTTGCTGTATTAACTTAAAGTAAGGTAGCCGTTTTGAGGAAGCAGTGTTGTCAATAAGGATTAGGTACGAAAGTTATTAAAACAGTGTGTTTTGGGTTAAAGAATACAGACTATATGGAAAGATGATGGCAGCGGCAACGAGAAGTAATGTGTAATGTAACTCTTATCGTCCATAACGCTGACTGCATTTACGTAGGAAAGGACCATAGTCTTCAAACACCATCGCCGACACGGGGAATAAAGTCAGACTTTGTAGTGGATATGTGACACGCACTGTTTCAGAAGTGCGTTAGTGCAGTTATTTAGCTGCGGAACACTTCGTGTAATTCAGGTCGGTGAGTTGCGAGGAATCGACAGTTTAGACAGCAATGGAAAGTGCCTCGTGCGTAGTACGCAAATTTGCCAATTGGTTTGGTCTAGTAAGTGAAAACTTACGTTTATTATGCCTTGCATAATATGTCCTTTCCACTCAACTTCACAATCGACACGTAAGAATTTACTTCTAGGAGATCCATATTCCGATGTGCCCAGAGGTTTAATTAATCATGCATTCCGTACAACACAGTGCTTTCATTATATCTCGCTGTCTTAAAACAGTCTAATTAGAGACTGAACTAGCTTCTGGGTAGCACGATGTCACCCATGTGCCTTTTCGGACTGATTTCTGGTCTTCAGTCGATGATAACAGAACTTTCCACTTTATCCCAGCACGCAGTTTTCAGATCGTATGCCTGTGTGTAGGCAGAACCGGCGTCGTTATCGTGGCACTTTTAAGGGCCTGACTTCCCAGAACCTGCCCACAAGGGCAGCAGCTATTTACTGAGTCGTCGCAGGGTCGCCAGCCGCGTTTATGGGCTGTGACGTCATTTCCGTAGCCCATAAGGGACCCGTATACGTTGGAGACGATAGCTCGTTCCTTGCTATGGAGTGCATCCATTGGTCCGGCGGACTTTAACTAGCTGCTTACATGTTCTTTTACCACAATAAAAACCACACTAGCTATTTTATTGTAGTGAGTGGCACACAAACGTTGATCCTTAACAGGAATTATATTTACTCCTTGTAAGCTCAACACAAGAGATGTAAAATCGTTCGTTTCAAACAAGGACAAATGTTCAAATAATACTCATTTTGGGAGTGTTGCATGAAACCAAGCAGACTAGTAATTAAGATATATAATGACTTGTGGGTTGGTAAGTCTCAAATTACAAACCCAAACATGCAGTGTTCAATCCTAAATAGCGCACGGGATATTTTGTCATTTTTTGACTTCTAGCAGTGATTTTATAGTATGTCGAGTCACACAGTCTAAGTTAAATCGCAGCTGGCATTATAACTGACTAGATAAGTCAATTAAGAGGTCGGAGGAAGTCTAGGACATACCAGATATAATAGGACCACGCCCGACAAAAGCCCAGTGGTGTTAAAAGCAATCTGTTTAATGAACACTTTACCTTAAGGATATAAAGACCCACTGATGATGGTACACACGTACTGATACATACTTCGGCAATATAAGAAAGAATTTGTGTGTGGGAGGGGGGGGGGGGGAAGGGAAGGGGGATTGAGGTTGAAATTGTATGATCATAAACCTGGTTCGTGTTTTCAGAACACGCAAGATGGAAGAACTAGTCCTACACCTGTGAAGCGTAGATTATGGAACTGCTCAAATTTCTAGTTACGGGTTCCAAACGTGATGTATTGTTCAACGATATAAGACAAAACAGCGTAAAAAAAACGAAAACACTAGGGGAGTTATATATCCTTGTTAGGTTTGCGTTATTGCATTACCAGTTTCAATATAAGTGTCGTAAGCAACGATACTTGTTCAGTCATTTGCGTGTCTGTGAGTACTATCACAGTATCTGATGGCGTGTATAAATAATTTCGGAAAGATTAGTCGGTGTGTCTCAGAGTTCCTGCAGCACCAGAAATGTAGCATTACACTGCCGGACTGTGTGTGCATGTGCCATTGGTTGATCATTAAGTGGTGATCGACACCCATAAGCGACCAACCGACCTACGTAGACTTCGCGGTTTAACGGGGCTAAAGAGGATGGCGCTGTAGTACGTGACGAGACTTGCAGATTATCATCAGCGTATGCTAGGAGAATTTGTAACCGACTTTAAAAATTAGTAAATGCAATGTGCTAAACAGTCAAACTAATATCGTTTGACTACTTGACTGGCGTTCAGAAGAATAATTAGCAACGCCCAGTTGCTGAGATCCGTGTCCAGAGCTATTTAATAGCAAACGACGCCATGTGTCTAGCCATGGGGAAGGTAGATAGCTCCTAAGAAAGTGAATTTTATCGAACAATTCTTGAGTATTGTTAATCGGCGTGTTACCTTCATTAAGCTAGGCTAACCGAAACTACGGAATAGAGCTGCAGGGTTCTACATCTATATCTACATGATTACTCTGCAATTCACATTTAAGTGCTTGGCAGAGCGTTCATCGAACCACAATCATACTATCTCTCTACCATTCCACTCCCGAACAGCGCGTGGGAGAAACGAACACCTAAACCTTTCTGTTCGAGCTCTGATTTCTCTTATTTTATTTTGATGATCATTCCTACCTATGTAGGTTGGGCTCAACAAAATATTTTCGCATTTGGAAGAGAAAGTTGGTGACTGAAATTTCGTAAATAGATCTCGCCGCGACGAAAAACGTCTTTGCTTTAATGACTTCCATCCCAACTCGCGTATCATATCTGCCACACTCTCTCCCCTATTACGTGATAATACAAAACGAGATGCCCTATTTTGCATCCTTTCGATGTCCTCCGTCAATCCCACCTGGTAAGGATCCCACACCGCGGAGCAATATTCTAACAGAGGGCGAACGAGTGTAGTGTCAGCTGTCTCTTTAGTGGACTTGTTGCATCTTCTAAGTGTCCTGCCAATGAAACGCAACCTTTGGCTCGCTTTCCCCACAGTATTATCTATGTGGTCTTTCCAACTGAAGTTGTTCGTAATTTTAACACCCAGGTACTTAGTTGAATTGACAGCCTTGAGAATTGTACTATTTATCGAGTAATCGAAATCCAACGGATTTCTTTTGGAACTCATGTGGATCACCTCACACTTTTCGTTATTTAGCGTCAACTGCCACCTGCCACACCATACAGAAATCTTTTCTAAATCGCTTTGCAACTGATACTGGTCTTCGGATGACCTTACTAGACAGTGAATTACAGCATCTGCGAACAACCTAAGAGAACTGCTCAGATTGTCACCCAGGTCATTTATATAGATCAGGAACAGCAGAGGTCCCAGGACGCTTCCCTGGGGATACCTGATATCACTTCAGTTTTACTCGATGATTTTTGCCGTCTATTACTACGAACTGCGACCTTCCTGACGGGAAATCACGAATCCAGTCGCACAACTGAGACGATACCCCATAGGCCCGCAGCTTGATTAGAAGTCGCTTGTGAGGAACGGTGTCAAAAGCTTTCCGGAAATCTAGAAATACGGAATCAACTTGAGATCCCCTGTCGATAGCGGCCCTTACTTCGTGCGAATAAAGAGCTAGCTGCGCTGCACGAGAACGATGTTATCGGAAACCATGCTGATTACGTATCAATAGATCGTTCCCTTCGAGGTGATTCATAATTTTTGAATACAGTATATGCTCCAAAACCGTACTGCAAACCGACGTCAATGATATAAGTCTGTAGTTCGATGGATTACTCCTGCTACCCTTCTTTAACACTGGTGCGACCTGCGTGATTTTCCAATCTGTAGGTACAGATCTATCGGTGAGCGAGCGGTTGTATATGATTGCTAAGTAGGGAGCTATTGTATCGGCGTAATCTGAAAGGAACCTAATCGGTATACAATCTGGACCTGAAGACTTGCCCGTATCAAGCGATTTGAGTTGCTTCGCAACCCCTAAGGTATCTTCTTCTAAGAAACTCATGCTAGCAGCTGTTCGTGTTTCAAATTCTGGAATATTCCATTCGTCTTCCCTGGTGAAGGAATTTCGGGAAACTGCGTTCAGTAACTCCGCTCTAGCGGCACAGTCGTCGGTAACAGTACCACGTGTTTGTGTAGTACGCATGGCAGTGTGACAGAAGACTGATAGTCTACACACCCTCTGCGGGTGAAACAGAAAGGGGCAAACAGTGCTTGTACACAGCTTACCCTCCGCCACGCGCAGCACAGTGGCTTTCGGAGTGCAGATGTGGCCAAAGGCGTAAGCGGCCGGAGCGGTGAGACTACCATCCGACTAGGGCGCCGCGCCGCTCGCGCCTACCTCTTCAACTCACCGGCGGGATTTTTCACCTGTCAGACACTGGACGAGGCACACACGTACCTGTCATCTCCAGGATGTGTATCTGTCCTGCCCGGAAACAGGTAGTCCTTCACTGTACGTCTGAGGTACGGAAGGTTGTACGTTGGCAGGCCGCGGGCACATTATGCCTGTCAGGGCGTCCATATCACCCTGTACAGTGTACATATTCCCGTCCGTTGACGCCGCTTCCACTCACCATTCCCGGTAAGGAGTGTGTGTTTTCTGTTTACGTGCGGAGGAGACCATCTCTGTCGGCAGTGGCGCCGAATGGTAAACGCCGTGGAGTGTGTGTGCGGAGGGTCAGGGGGCACGGGGGGAAGTGGAAGCGGCGAATACCTGCGCCGCGCCGCGCGGCGCGATATCAATCAGGTCCGTGGCGGGGGAGACAGCAAGCGGCGCCGCAGCCGCCAGGGAATACCAACACGAGGAGCGCGGCAGCCCGGCGGCCGGTCACGTGAGCGGCGGGCGGCGCCAGCCGGCCCCGTCTCCATTTCTCATCTTAACGTTTACACTTGTCTGGAAACAAAGCCGTCACAGCCTTCGTGGCTCATAAATATCCACACTGCTTCGAGCCTATACGTTCTCACCGCCGCACTCTCCCTGTCCCTTTCTGGCGTCTAGAATTTCACGTACGGTTTCTGCTGCACCATTTTGCTAGTTCCAGGGTAGATTCATTTTCCGGTTGCCACAGACAATGACAACGTATTCGCAGCACATTTTTCGAAATAAATCTACATTTAAAAAATTCCATTATAGTAGTAAACAGTATTTGGTATTTGATGGTGTAATACACTTGTGATAAATTAAAATTCAGAATATGTATGTACATAGGAGTGTGGGGTTAGCGGAGCGGTGTGGGAGACACATCTTAGATCCCACCATCTACACGACTGCACTGTGTCACGCTCAAGTGGATGCCACGTGCTTCGTAGCAGCACTTCCAAACTACTCAACCTTTCCACTCTCGAACAACACATGGGGAAAAACAAACACCTAAATCATTCTGTGAGAGCTACAACCTTGTAAGGATACCGTTCCGAGCAGTTTCTTCGTCCAAGTGTTCTGCCAATAAAATGCAGTCTCTTGTTCGCGTTCACCGCAACATTTTCTATATCATGGCCGTAATTTAAATTGGTCGTAATTGTAAACCCTGGGCCTTTAGTTCACTGGACAACCTTTACGTTTCCATCACTTGCCGGCCGCGGTGGTCTTGTGGTTCTAGGCGCTGCAGTCCGGAACCGCGGGACTGGTACGGTCGCAGGTTCGAATCCTGCCTCGGGCATGGATGTGTGTAATGTCCTTAGGTTAGTGAGGTTTAAGTAGTTCTAAGTTCTAGGGGACTGATGACCTAAGATGTTAAGTCCCATAGTGCTCAGAGCCATTTGAACCATTTTTTTCCATCACTTACGGAATAGCTGAAATTTAACTTCTTTTTGTACTCATGTGCAGGACCTTACATTTCTTATTGTTTAGGCACTATTGCCACTTTTCGCACGATTCAGCTGTCTTGCCTGTATTGTTTTGGCCAAGTTGTTAATACTACTCTCATCTGGCTGCCTGTTCTCGGCCACGTACTACCCCTAAATCTGCTGAGGAAAGAAGCCTCGATCAGGGAATACAATGAGGTCGTAGCAAATCCTGGACGACTGCTGCATTCTGACATCCTTCACCACGGAATCAATAGTTTTCGTTCGAGACATCCTTCTTTTCCGCTTGCTGTCTCACGTCACCAATTCCTGAAGCAAATAATGGTTCCAAAATGCCGCAGCAACATCCTTTGCATTGCTGATACCGTCCCTGGGTTTGATCACTTGCCAGAGAGAGGGTAAAGATTAAACCGACTGAGCCAGGACATGCGATGTGTACAGTCACTGTTTTAGATGGGGAATGCTTTTCTCTGCACAGTTGGGCATCGAGGCACACGATCGGACGTGTCAGGGAAGAGTACAGCACCAGACCACATAGAGGGGTTGTGAGAATTCGCAATGGCAATCCCAAATTCCATCAAATATGTACAAGGACTAGATGTTTGTTTGTGATCAAGTATTAAATGTTTAGGAATAATGTAATGTAATGTAACTTAACATTCAGATCCACTTAGACCTCACACACTTCATGAATATAGCCGTTCGCCGTGACAAAGTGTGCAGCGGTACTCGCTGTCGCTCTCCACCCTCAGAGGGAGTAACACGGGCACAGGGGCGCAACTCCGCAGGTAGTCGCTTGAAGCAGCAAAAATAGTCACGTGGACCATACACGGTGATTCAGCTGCCCCTCCCTGTGGGTCCTGTGCAACCCGCAACGCCGTCAAATTCTAAGTACGATAGGTGTAATAGTTTGCGCGTAGCGAGCGAGAGAACGTGAAATTCTCGCACGTGGTTTTTGAAGGCGGCGTGCGCTGCATAAAACCGTCAGGTAAGGGCGGGCCACACTAGGCCAGTGGTTCAAACCTCGGGGTAGTTACCTCCTGAGGGGTAAAATGAAATTTTCTGAGGGATAAAAACTAATAGATTTGATTCTGTTTGTCACGAAACTAAATTATTTTCGAAAGATCATTACTACTATCACAAATGTCTAAGACTCAAATATTGGTTATATAAGATACCAATAATCACTTTTCTCAATTAGTAGTATTAATCAGAAGGAGGCTACAGGTTCCTCACATAGTCCATCCACTACACACTTATGTTGGGCTTTATCCCGTACATTTCTGATGATAACAGTGAGATGTTCGTAACAAATGCTGAATGCCTCAAGGAAATATCTTCTCCAAGTTGTAGACAGTACCTGCAGTCGTCCAGAAATTGCTTCATTACCAGCTTCGAAACAGATAAATGAATTACTCGACAGCACGATACAACAGTAAGTACATAAGGCTGTACACATTGTCGTTGTTAGACTGGTTAGAAACCAAGCATTAAGAGCCTGAAGTCCAATTTGTGCCAGTTGCGAAGTAAGGAATCCAGCAGTCAAGTGATTCACAAAGAGTGAGTGTAATGCACACATCTGAACTTGTTTGATTTTTAATAGGGCTACATTGAGCAGGTCAAGCAAGCGCCGTAATGAAGAGTAATGCAGCGTAAGTACGGTTTTTAGCAAGTGCCTACCCTACCCTACCCTACCCTACCGTCAGCATTCTTATATGACGAGAGGTTGTGGGTGGCGCGCGCGCGCACATGCGCGCTCACACACACACACACACACACACACACACACACACACACACACACACACACAATATCATTCAGCATTCATTATTTTAAAAATAAGTGTTCCAAGCAAAGTCTTTCTTTTTACGATTTAGGTACGTGCTAGAATTGTTGTTAATGTGTGGGGGAGGGCAACAGATGGCGGGGATGGGGGAGAGTACTAGCTAATGTAAGATTGCAATCAGGGGTGATGGTCTCATTGAGATTGGGACCCACTGCCCTAGTCGCTGGTGGCACCAGTGCCACAGTACGCCGCCAGGCTGCTCCACGGGACTCTCAGTTCTGGCAGGTGGTGCAGCTATTTTCTAGCGTGGGATCTTAACATTGGGTGGAATGAGGCCCTTGACTAGGGTGCGATCTCCCCTTCAAACGAACCCTACATTAATTTACTGTCCTACCACGTGAATGTATTTCCTTTCCTACGGCCCTGTGACCAAACACAGCATCATTCCGTGACTCCTCAAATGTGTAAGATGACTTGAGCAAGTTCCCGCTGAAGTGTGGACCCATGTAGAAAGATCTCAGTCCTGCTGAGCATATATGGGGCCGTATCAAGCGAGATGTAGGCCGCTTGTATGCAGATCAGAGATCCTTCATTTGGGGACGGTAGCTAAGCGTCACCGATAATGTCGACTCTACAATGGTTTCACTATCTCGTGTGGTGCACTTCATAACGCGTTTGCATGTGTGTAATAAAAGTGCTCCGGAGTGCATTTAAACACTCACCGCTCCACTGTCGCAAGTCGCGTGATTTTCACTCCAGCATAGCAGTTTCTCTGACGAGAAGTTCACGTTCAGATCTTAACACTCCAGGTCGTTTATTAGACTTTCTGCGATACAGTTTGCGGCAGTCACGCGAGCAGTTAGTTGTCACGGCCGTGTCAGAAGTACGGCACCATTTGGTAAGAGAGGCGATTTATCAGAGTTGCAAAGATATATGATTGACACATACGGGCCAGTTTGAGTAACGAGTGAAATACGCACGGATAGTAGCTTTTCGGTCCACGTCGTCGTGTCACGTCGTGAGCTACAGTCATTAACGTACGCGCTGGTCCCAATGATATCATTATACAAGGTAAACTAACACATCCCATTAGCGGTGGGAGCTTTCTGCGGTCCGGTACGACCTCGGAACCGCCGTCGGGAGCGTGGAGCAGACGTGGTGCGAGCGAGAATAGCTGAGCGCGTGCTCTGGAGCGCATTAGCCTCGGGGTGTGTAATTCCAGCGGGCAGCAGTCAGCGGTTACGTGAGCGGCCGGCAGGCAGCTGTCGCGCCGTGTCATCCCGTCACTGCCTGTAAACACTGTGCGTCTGACGTCACGCGGCAGCTGACGCCGTAAACCCGCCCGTGTTTGTCCTTGGCGTCTTATAAGCTGCTCTCCATAACAGTTCTCGCTGGTCGTTAGCCCCTTACTGCACCGCCATATCCATAACTAAAGAGCTTCACACTAAAGCCCAAAGCACTTCACCAAATACGTGGCTTGCACGCGACGGGCACTGCTACGATAGTCTACGTCCTCGTACGTACTCCTCCATCCAACTAAGGGTATGTGACAGGGGCCGCTTTCAGTACCAATATCATTCCAATCCATTCCTGTGCTATTAGCGATTGATGCTCGGAAATACTTCGGTGAAATCTCTGTACTAACTGCAATTTTTCGCGTTTTTTTCCCCATCATGGATATTTCGTGAGATATTCTCTGAAATAAAAACGTTGTTTTGTCGAAGTCATTATAACTGTGTCGTAGATGGCCAAGGAAGATGAACGTAAACAACAGAAAACAAGGCCACTGGAATGTAGTCGAATTAAATCGAGCAATGCACACTGAATTACAGTAGAAAATAAGACGCAGACACCATTAGACAAGATTTACTGTTTGGGCAGCAAAAGATAAAATGCAGACTGGTAATAGCAAGAAAAGCGTTTCTGAAGAAAAGCGAATAGAGACGTAAGTGTTACGAAGTCTTTTTTCTGCAAGTATTTGTCTGGAATATAGCCTTGGAAGATATAAGCAGTTCAGACAAGAGGAGAATAGAAACATCCGAAATATCGTGGCATAGGCGAACGCCGATCACTGGTCACACCCCAAGGCGTTGAGGACACGTCAATTTGATATGGGACTGAAGGGTGTAAGTGGGGATAAAAATTGTAGAGAGAAACGAAGGCTTGACTGACTGTAGGAAGCAGATTCAAATTCATTACGTTTCAGTACCTAAGTAGAGATAGAGGTTTGCGCAGGGCAGACTGGGGCAGATACCTCCGTCAAACTAGTTCTGGGACTGAAAGCGAGAGCCCTAATGAGATTCGTGCAATGAATAGGCCTTTTATACAAATGGTTTTATTCGGCCTTCACTCAGTGATGCATCACCATTCATGTAATAGAATAACAAAGGATCACTCCGTCCAATTGTGAGAGTGCGTTGCATTTGTTGTTGTTGAGTGTTTACTGCCAGTCGAAACGCAAAGTGTGGATCCTGCACAGGTTCGCTTCCCGGCCTTTACTAGCGATCTATCGGGCAGTAAGTGGTGCTTAAAGGAATTCTCCATAAATTATGAATGTGAACACACCTAGTTTGCATGTTAGTTTCTGAGGATTAGCGAATAAAATAAATATTACTCTTTATGAGGAAATGTTTCGGAGCCGACACTGCCAGCTTAAAGTTTAACTACGAATGGATACGAGTCGCTAAACTTCGATGTGACGTGATTCGTGCTTTCCTGGCGCTAAACGGGAAGGGTACCAGCGCTCCCAAATCTGGAGATTTTTGGTAAGTGAAGACGCCGGGTGGAACGTGGTAGCGTGTATTTTTGTGATCGGTTCACGTAGATTTACAATCACGAGGAAAGAGTGCACAGCGCGCTTTTTTATCGCGTTGTCTGGTTACAAGATACACTTGTGTTACGACCAAGCTCTGGGCGTATGATGTCCCCGTTCTCATGGGAAAAACACTAAGACGAGACTGTCGTATCCGCATAGTCTTGAATTTGTTGTGACGAGTTTAACATGGTTCCTTTTGCCGTTAGCAGCATTGCGGGAACACAGTATGCCGTGGAGATAAAGATGTCACTGTCAGCTCGCTCACGTAAAGCTGCTGAATAAGAAGTCAGGAGCACGTCTGTGGCTGAGTGAACAGGGAGACGCCGAGTAGACACCGCTGAAGGCTCGTACCTGCCGATCACCACCTCTCAATGAGAGGTGCACAGATGGAACAGTCTGGTGACTGAGCCGATCGGAGCAGTTGGCGAACGTTCGGAGCCCTATTTAGGCAATAAGGTGTGTACACTGACGCCTTCGTGCTGCAGTGAGTATACGAATGGGGTTGGGGGAACGCCGTCAGAATGTTTAACAAATGTTTCAAATGGCTCTGAGCACTATGGGACTTAACATCTGAGGTCATCAGTCGCCTAGAACTTAGAACTACTTAAACCTAACTAACCTAAGGACATCACACACATCCATGCCCGAGGCAGGATTCGAACCTGCGGCCGTAGCGATCGCGCGGTTCCAGACTGACGCGCCTAGAACCGCTCGGCGACACTGGCCGGCAGAATGTGTAACACCTCGATCGGATAAATCATCATGATTCTGTGATGGTACGTCTAATAGGGCAAGCAGATCTCAATTACAGCCGAAACCAATTTCGGAGACAGCAGTCTACTGTCAAAAATTAGCCAAGTGCGAGGACGACTTGCTCTCTGGGGGTTCCACTCAGTCAGTTTAGTCATCCCGGGAATAGAGAATCTAGACGATTTTTGCCTGTTGTTAACGTTGGTACTGGCAAGATAGTTTTCCCCGGGAATTTTAAGACTTTCGAGAACGTTTTAATTTCAAGTTTGAAGTCGGGTGATAAACGAGAAAAATATTTTTCATGCTATGTAATTACAAACTAACACTTTTCGGATTTTTTCCTGTAATTGTACCATTACACTCTGCTTCCTGCCAAATTTCACGAGTCTAGGTCAATAGGAAGACGCTATAGGTTTTCATGAGTTAAGTTTGCGAGTATGAAAATATGTGACATAAATTGCCTAATCTCTTGATTTCATTGACTTTAAAGTTCCAGTTTTTTACACCACCAAGGGACGGTAGACCTTACTATAGCGTGTTCGGAAATTTCCACTGCAAACTTGTACGAGTTGTAGGGGGCAGTGAGTACAGAATAGATTGAATAGGAACACATGTCCGGAAACGCCTTCCAACAACGCTACGGAGCGTCTAAGATACATGGACTGGCGCCTGTAATTGTAGGTATGTACAGGATGATTCCGTACTGATGTTAGAAACTTTGTAGGACGATGATGAAGGATGAATGTATCAATTTCAGATGAAGGATGAACTGTTATGACACCTTTGACAGTGGAATACACGTACCGGTAATTGTTGCTAAGATTGTAGGGTAGGTAACTTTCAGAGGTTTGTCCGTTATTAAGCTACGCTAACATTGACTTTATTTATGAAAATATAATGTACAATCTCCTACAAATTTAACATATTCACAGGTACCTTTACCCTTACACCATACAAATACAGATTCATTTACAGATATTTTACGTCTACCACGTGTTGATAGGAAAAAGGGTGAAGGAGACATATAATTAGATTTGCCAAAGTCTTTATTAGCATTTTCAGTAACATGATATGTCTTGTAGGCGATGATGTCTCTGTCCACGAAGGATTCCAGTCCTGACACGCTTGACACACCTGTTCCCCCCTCGTACAATGGCAACTGTCAACCATCCATTGCCATGGGTAAATGTGTCGTTAATATCGATGCTGAAGTTCAGTTTACATCCACAGAATACTGCAGGTCCATCTAGAAGGGCGTGTGCGGCGACAGATTTAATTGTGTTTTTCTTCTTGTCGGCAGCAGATGTTGTCATTTCGACGTCTTCTACAAACAATTGGTGAATATTTCTGGCACGTATGGTACTGTTCCAGCTCCTGGTACGAGTAAGAAGATAACTAATCTCAAGAAGATTGCGTCTTTACCTGTATTGTCAGGTCCTATTTATTTTTTAGGACTTAAAATGTGTGGTGAACATGGGCTCTAAAACGGAGCACCTGTTCAGTAGAGGCGTGTTTTACAGTAGGGAAGATTAGCAGGTGATCACGGTTCTTCAGGTGTGCATTTTAGAGCCCATGTTTACTACACAGTTTTTCCTCGTTTGGTCCATATTACCACCTCTGAAAGTTGCGTACCGTACATTCTTAACGACGACAGAAAAGGTACATGTATTCCACAGTCAGAGGTATCAGAATGATTTTCGGTAGTAAGTTTCCGACTAGTTCGTTTCCCAACTACCTCAGTCGCTACATTTACCCGTCTCCATCGTACTTGGAAGTTTGTAACACCAGCAAGAAATATATATAGTAACGGGAATTTCCAAACACGCTGTATGATATAAATTGGAATTTGACACCTCTATTTGTTCCTGAGGAAAAGGGCTTTTGGTAGAGAGGCGGACAAGAAAGTGATGCTAAAACGGTTCCGGAACCCTACGAATAAGCAAAACAATAAACAAAAAAACAATAAAAAACAATAAAAATAAGTAGAATAATTCACGGTGTTTTGGTTACGCGCAGTGCAAAGTAGTAAGAGGATGATCAGACGTTAGAAGGAATCGCAACTGGTGAATAATGGTGCAAACAAGAATAATTCCGACAATACAATAAGATCGCTAGTCCAGTACGAACATTTGTACTGTATGCCGAACTGTTTTCAACTAATTAGTTGCAGCAGCAGTGTTCCACATAATTTAGAAACACACACCTACATACGCTTGCATAAAGACGTTCCATGTATAAGCGAAAATCTTCCTGTTAAACGCAAAAAATGAGTTACTTTGAACTGAAGAAACTCTTCCTTTTAAATCTTGGTAAAGGCTAGTACTACAGTTCGATGACAAGTCAATGGAAACAGTAGTTACCGTAAAACGCCCAGGATTAACCATCCAGAACGACCTAAACTGGAATGGTGATATAAAACATAGTAAGAAAAGCAGATGCTAGGCTGAGGTTCATTTCGAGTACCTGGAGGAAATGTAATGATCACTATGAGATAATCTCATGCTTGCAGTCGACACGCCTCCGTGGCCGAGGTCACTAAAGCACGCATGTGCGGTGGCGCTCGGCCCAGGTTGTTGCTGTTGTGGTCTTCAGTCCTGAGACTGGTTTGATGCAGATCGATTCGGGTCCTGGAGGTGGGAAACATTTTCAGTGCCAGTATTGGGTCGGCGAGGGCTGGAGAGTTGGTGGCGTAAAGTTCCTGAGCACCAGACGGCGCACCAATGTTGTGGTTTGTATACCAAACCTTTCCGGAGTCTCTCATGAAGTGAGGGCTTGTCACACAATTCATAGTGATCCGTCCGTCGGATGGGGACGTTAAGACTGGCGGCCACATTGGTGCTATTCACGAGGAGTAGACTGTGTGCCAGCACCGTGTTTCACTATCTCCCTTTCATCGTCATTACACACACACACACACACACACACACACACACACACACACACACACATATGTAGCATTACACATACTGTAATGGAGTATGTTGCAAATAAACAAACAAAACAAGAAATACTTGCTGTTAGAGTGATTATTCAACGTCTGCGTAATGCTCGTGCACGCTAAGCCGCACAATTGGTTCATAAAACCGTAGGTAGATAGACAACGATATAAAAATTAACAAAAATTATCATACTAATTATTAGACGATGAAAATTACATCATGTTAGTTTAATTACACTGATAGCTTTCCTGTATTGAAGAGTGAAACTACTTAGTAAGTACTTCAAATGGTTCAAATGGCTCTGAGCACTATGGGACTTAACATCTGAGGTCATCAGTCTCCTAGAACTTAGAACTACTTAAAGCTAACTAACCTAAGGACATCACACACATCCATGCCCGAGGCAGGATTCGAACCTGCGACCGTAGCAGTCGCGCGGGTCCAGACTGTAGTGCCTAGAACCGCTCGGCCATTCCGGCCGCCATAAGTACTTCAATTCTTGAGGCACTTTAACGAGCAGTATAATTATTGAGTAGTTTATTTAATATTTAGTAGTTTATTTAATATTTAGTAGTTTATTTAATATTTAGTAGTATTAGTAACTTAATCAGTAACGCTAACGAATTTAGTGGCTCGGTTTTAGTTTTGCAGACTGGAATGAAAGACGTAATCATAAGCAAACAAGAATGGAATTGTGGTCGTGACATGTACCTAGACGAACGTGTGGTCAATAAAACAAAGACGATACCGTAATGGAATCTGAGTACATGGCATTAAAAGACGTGCGGAAGGGTTGCAGATAAGCATATATGACCCCTTAAGGCATGGAGAAATTTAAGAGCCGACCTTCATGCAGCATTAGGTGGCAAATAGTTGATGGTGGAGGTCGCTGTTGCTGCTGCTTGCATCGTTGTACTGGTGACTTGCTGAAGAGGCCGACCGACACGGTCTGTGTGAGGAAAGCCGTGCCCCCGGCCTGTACGCTGTACAGCGTTGAGCGACAGCTCGGGGTATCGAGGCTAATGCGACGTGACGTGACGTGACGTGACGTGACGTGGCGGGGCGGGGCGGGACGGGACGTGAGGCGACGCCCACGGCGCCCGGAGAAACGCCGCCCCCAGCCAGCCAGCCAGCCAGCCAGCCAACCAACCAGCCAGCCAGCAGTCCGGAGAGCCTAAGCAGGCCTGGCGGCAGGCTCGCAACGCCGCTCTCTGTGCTCCTACCTGCTCTGCTGACTCACTTGCGGGTCCGGTGCTCTTGCCATTGTCGTCTGTAACCACTACGAAAGCAGTCTCTCGCCGACTGCTGTGGCACCCTTTCCAACGGCGAGAGGCTAATACTCCCTCATCTCGAGGTTTAATGCTCAAAAATCTCACTGTCCGCTACCGTATTTTTTTATACAGTGCACTATACATACAGAGTGTTTATAATTAAACTTTCCCTATTTAATTACCTTACGAGTACCACACTTGGTAGCATTAATGTCAAGGACATGGGGAAGAGAAATGATGCAGAATCACTTCAATTGAAACACTTGTAATGTACTGCAAAGCTACATCATATAACGACATACCAGTGCCATTATTGCCACAGAAGGAGCTCAATACGGCGCCCGTCACTGTCGATTAGGGTCTGAAAGCGCAGGATTCTACAGCAGAACGAAGCATGTCCGTAGGCATACTGACAACCTCTCCTGAAGTGCTGCACTTCAGATCAGCAGATGTGTGAAGGTCCCCCTGGTAAACCTGTCTTCAGGCAGCCCCACAGCCAGAAATCACCGGGAGTGAGACCAGGTGATCGTGCCGGTCAAGCATCTGGAAACGATCGGCTGATAATTCAATTGTTTCCAAATGTGTTTCGGAGAAGCACGTGAACTTCACGAGCGATGTGTGTTGGGGACCCCATCTTGCATGAAAACGGTTGACTTCAATGCGTTTCTCTCCTGTAGGGCGGGTATGACATAATGGCGAAGCATATCGCAGTAACGTTGGCCATTCACACTGCACGTCTTTGGTCCTTGAGCGCCAACCTGTTTGACAAGGAATGGGCCAATGTTGAACGTAACCGTGAAGCTGCGAGGTGCCGGGGCTAGTAGTGTATTTATCACTAAATTCTACTAGAATCCACATGTGTAAATCATGCTCTAAGCCCCCCCCTATTCTAACTCCGACTTTTGCTGTTGCACAAGGATAAAAAAAATACGCGAACTGACTCTAATCAACCCTGCTAGTGGAGTAGAAGAGAGTTTGGCACCTGCAGTAATTTAATTTGATACATAAGTTAAATAAACAAAGGTTTCATTAGCATAGTGAGGAATGATAGGGTTGCTCTATTGATTAACAGAATGAAAGTTCTGTTCAAACTAACAATATGATTTATTAAGATTAAACACAGAATAGTAAAAGAAACACAGCAAATTTATAAAACATCAAATTGGCTAAAATTGGAGATTCATACAAACACTATAAAGGTGAAGTTGTCCCTAACTTAGATCGTGAGGTTTAAGACGAAGTGGTATGTGGAGCCAATTCCTTTCCACTCAAATCTCAAGAGAGACACACAGCTAACCCAATGGTAATTGCTGTTACTCGAAACTGAACAAAGTTAGAAAAGGATGAACAGGCGCGCTCTGCTGAGCTCTGATTATCACCTAGGAAAATCCCTATCTGCCGGTGCTGCGGATGTACATTACCAACAGTCTTCTTATCTCCCAGAACACGATCTGGCGTACCGCAGGCGAGGGCTGGCTGCTTCAACGTCCTCGACCGAAAGGCGACTGCCGACTACCCCAGAGCACCCGTACAGGCCGAACACACAACATTCCCACCCCCACGACAGTGGCCGTGGTTACGTTCCAATCAGCAACACGAAAACCGGCGGAAATTCCACTCCATTGCCGGAGCACTACCATTCCACCAATGGAGATTCTTGGCGCCAATTTCTGTGCTGATTTTGCCCCGTCACGGAGCTATGCCCTTAGCAAGCCAATCACAGTTCCTATTTTGCAGAAAGCGCGGTAATTTTCCCGCCCCAGCTGCCTGGGTACATAAGTCATTCCCACGCCTCGCTGGTAGCCCGCCAGAAAGTGTTTTCGCTAAGCTTCTGCGAAGCAACGGAACCACCAGCCCAGCCGCCACTTCCGGCTTTCGCGGCCGCGTCTCCTGACAATGTCGGCGTCCGGAGAGTATTCACTCGGCCCCCACACCTGTCAGCCTACCCTTTCAAAGTGAGAGGAGCCCGCCTGTCACTGGACCACCCGGGTGGCGAGAGACGCTACATGGGAAGTCCGCGTGTGAAGGAACAACGGAACCTCCACCGCATGCAACTAGAGAGGAGAATCGTAAGATAGGAATATGAGAGGGGGCTCATGCCACCTCTCATTGCCCCTACGCCATTTTAGATTGTAATTGGTGAGCGGTTGGCTCACTTAGGAGCAAGGTAGTGAGTCAATCGCCCAAGAACAATCTTACAAAGTGACTCCACATGCCGCACTCTATAAAGAAAATCACTGCAACTGAAAAATGCAGCTCATAGAGGGAGGATTATTTATGATGTAGCCAACTTCACCTTCTTAATATGGAACACTAACACTCACATCACACATCCATACCCAGGGAGCCCCTTCCAAACACCGATTCACGCAGACATTCACGCTCTAAACATGGCCCGGGCATCTGAGCCAAATATGGAGCAGTTTATTCTTTACAATCAGAGTTGGAGTGCTCCGCAATTAAATGCCCAAGATGTTACAACAATTTTAATCATTAAACTAACCTGACCTCACTCACACATGGTAATATTTAAGTTAACAATCTCTTTGTGAGTTTTCCGAATCTAGTTACAACCTCCGATTCATTCTGTCTCCCTGCAGCAAGAATAACCTTTACAAAATGTTCCCTGAACTGATGGTCCATTCACAATGACAGTGGTGGTATCTGCTTCAGTTTATGGGGACTTCAGGCACACTGTTAGCATACACACAACAATAAACACAAAATACAAAAAAAACATGATGTGGAGAACAATACAGTAATCTGTAATAAGAATTACAGTGTAAAACACAAACGCATACAAGGTATAACATACATTACAGAAACAACATAAGAGAAAGAAATTTAAGAAAAACAAAAAAAACAAGGTTCATGGGGCATCAAATTGTGCGTGCACATTGCACAAAGTTCACGACTGTGCTGAGAATGAGGCACTAAATCACATTGTTAGAAATATCCGTGGCACTTCACAAATTCCACCGTACTGACATCACATAAGGCTAAACGTCGGGTGTAGTTGCTACGTTGTGGCAACAGCAATAGGGAGTTCTGGAGTGTCTGCAGTACGCTGTTGAGATTGTAGTCAGACCCACGCATATGATCACGGCAGTACGGTAGGAAGACACAGTGATAGGTTCTCCTCACGTCGATTAATTGTCTCTGAGATCTCCTTGTTGGGATACATCGCTAGTCTAGGTCTCTTCTCTCGCTGGACAGAACTTTACGTTTCCCAATATTGCAGTTCGACGAGGGATGATGGCACGTGGAGTGACTCCACAAGTGTGTGAGGTCATCCATACAGGATCGAACTAGGAGCGACTATTGTTAAAAACTGCTCTCTAATAGAGAGGAGAAGTAAGACATGAGACCATACATTTGTTAGTGTGGCACGATGCTGCTTTGTGTATGCAGATCGGCCAATGCTAGTGAGTTGTAAAAACCCAAACAGGTGAGTATAGAGCGTCCCTTTCTGTCCTGAGGCATATGAGGCGCAGGTTCTGACACGATATGTGATCTTCTTCGTGTACTCACGACAACGTGGTCTGCCGCAGGGAATCCCTCCAAGCGGCTGCCGCGTCCGGAGAGCTAGCAGGCTGTCGCGTGTCAGGGTCAACGGCCAGCCCCACTTTCGCTTGTGGCGGGGCGAGGGTCCCGTGTAATCCCTCAGGTAGGCAGCCGGGTGACTGTCAGCGTGTAGGACGGGACGCTCGCCCTCTAGCAGGTAGCCCAAGACCTCTTGTTTTTGCGCTGGCTGGCCTCTGCATAGCCACGATACCCGTCATCTGCACAGTTCTGACAAAAATCTTAAGCCTAACTTTTTCCCATGACCTTCTATGTTATAATAAATTTACATAGTGATACATTGATGGTCTGTCATTTCAGACACTCTTATTTTACTTTTATAGTTATTAATCTATGGCAATCATTATAACATCTAATCTAGACATGGAAATAATTTATTTTGATATATGTGTAGAGACCGATCTCAGTATGTACATGGTGTGTGATAACTGATGCTTTGTAATGGATGAACAACTAAATGTGCGGGCCCGCACTAATATTACTATTAATTATATAGATCGACAGTAGACATGCTTCAAGAATTAACTACCATATCCCAACGATCTACATTCTACGTCTTTTAATTAAATTATGTTGTTATGCAGGTCTAAGTTTTACTGTGCTATAAAGAACATGCAACTACGCTACTTTCGCTCGCCCGTCGTCCCTCCATCTCGGGTCTGTGGTTTGGTGACCTGAAAAATAGCAACTCAACAGGCGCGCGCCACACTTGTGGCAGAAAACCCCCACAATATTAATCTAGTTATTGCTAAATCCTACAGTTAACTTATCCTAGTATCGTACTTTCCCTTTTATTTATTTATTTATTTATTTTATTTTATTTATTTATTTATTTATTTATTTATTTATTTATTTATTTATTTTTTTATTTATTTATTTATTTATTTATTTATTTATTTATTTTTTTTTTTTTTTATACAATACCCTTACATAGTTCCTGTTACGCTGAGATGTCTTGCTGCTCGCCGCTATTGACGACAGTGATGTGCGCGCCGTACGACATGACCTCCGAGTTTTCATTACGCCTCACTGAAACTCCAGAGACTGGGTTAGCCATGGCTATACACGACAATAAATTTATAGTTGCAACTTCCTTCTCTATGTGAAGCGGTTTTCGTGATCAAAGTACACCTTTCCAGAAGCAATGTAATATGACCAAGCCAGGACTGGTTCCTGTTGAGGATTCAGACACCCAACACACGCCAGCTACACAGTATGTCACGAATATCCAAGTACAATTCCTTGGTGATTCATCTGTGACAAAAACGAGCAGCACGCTAAATCCCCAACCAGCACATTAGCATGGTAGGCTTTTATGCCCTCATTTCTCTCGTCTAGGGCACCATTAGAGTCAAATGCTCACAGGTTCACCCCGACTTGCAAGACAACGATACCGGCGCAGCTCTGCAAAAACTATACTGCCCATATTCACCCTCGAAATCGCGCAATATACCACAATCGTGCAGTGCACTGACGCGTGCCTGCAAGCATTGGTATGAACGTCTCACGAACTGGTTGTGGCCGCTATGGAGCGTATCACGACCTCTCAGAACGCTTCTAAGAGCACGTTCTTGTATGCGCCCGTTTGTGCGACGTCTCGTCACTCATCCTTATCCCTTAACATGGACACCAGATAGGAAAGGACTAAAACATTGCTCATGGAAAGGTAGTCCCTCTTATCGCAACGACAGAGGAGATCCCGAACATAGACAAAAAAAGTTAACAGCAGTAAATTCTTAAGCGAGAAATCGCAGCGTGTTAATACTTAAATAATCTGAATCTATTAATGCAACGATTATTGTTCCCCGAAGAAAGGTTCATATCTTTGCCTATTCTAATATGTACACCACTTAAACTACTATTATTCCACGAACTTCTTTGTGTGAGAGAAGTGGTGGAGTCCTATGGACTAGCGTCAATCCCTTCTTAGACTCCCCCTCCTCTGACGTGTATTAGGATTTGGAGGTCTAATTTCTATCTCCCGGTTCTCCTGTTGTCCTTGATTTCGCTCTCTCCAATTACGGTCGCTTTGCCGTTCGTCATTCCTCCTGTCCCAGATTCCTTGTCTAGATTGACCTTGTTCCCTAACGTTCTCGTTTCCGTGTCTCTGGTTTCCATAACCTTGACTTGCGTAACCTTGATTTCCGTAACCCCGGTTTCCTAACCGACGAGCGCGATTATGCGATCTGTTGTCGTCTGCCCTTGCTGGCCCGTGGTATTTGTTATTTTGCGCCTTCTTCCTGTCCTTTGCGTCTTGTTTATCGAAGACTACTTCGAGTTCGCGCAATAGACTCTTGAATGCTTCTATGTCAGATCCACACTTCCCGACAAGTGTCTGTTGATACCTAATAGGCAATTTGGAAAAGCAAAATTTAATGATTTCTCCGTTGCTATATGGACTATCTAAAAACTGATTCTTCTTGAGTAAATCATCAAAAAATTTGGTTGCGTTCCTATGCCCGGACACTTCCAGTTCAGGACAAAATATTATTTCCTCTTTAATCCTGTCTTGCGTTTCCTTTGACCAGTAGGTACGCAGGAATGCACCAACAAATTCCTGATAGGTCCGACACGTCGCTGCCACACCCCGCATCTTTTCCGCGGCTTGGCCTTCGATGTGTCCACACATGAATTCTAATTTTGCGTGGGTTGGCCATGATGACGGTAATGAATTAGTGAACTGCGTCACCCAGCTCTTCGGATGCATCGACCCTCCATTATCTCTGAACTTCTGGAATTTTAGTATCGACAGGAAGTGATTGTGATCAAAATCCTGTCTGATCCTCGCACTGGTGTTGTCACTCGTTTCCGATACTTGCACGTCTGCTGAGTGTCCTGTTCTATCTTGCTGATAACTGTGATGTGCTACCTCTGTATCACAGTGGAAGTGGCTCTCAGAATTCACTCTCCTAGGTGGGCTATAATTATTGGAGCTATTACTCGCTGTTTCTGCGTGTGCATTATTAGTTCCGCACTCTGTCACTGGGCTAGAGCACGGCGGGCTTTTCCTCGGAGACACAATCCTGTGTGCTCCATCATTGGTATCCGAACGCGCAGTGCTCGTGTGCCCATTTCGCTCTAGTTTTTCTATCCGACTCTCTACTTCTTTCATTCGTTTCGTGATGTTCGTAACCGCAATATTACCTTGGGTTTTTAAGAACGCTAGGGATTTTGAGTGGGCTTGTGTCGCACGTCGCAAGCGACCTGCGAGTTGAGAAGTTACTTTTGCAACTTTCATTGCCCCCATTGCTGCCGTTTTGGCTAGGCCTGCTACTTTTTGTGCTACCAGTGACATCTGTTTTGCTTCTCCACATTCTTTCTTTATTGTTAATAATTCCCCACGAATTTCCCCTATATGCGAAATTATAGTCTGAGTGTCCTTCTTACGCTGTTTCTCATCTTCTTCTTTCATGGATCGTAGGAAGCTCAGTATTGGGTCTACGTCATCTTTTTGATCCTCTTCAAACGTGGGAGATGTAACTCTGGACACCTGGGCGCTAGAGCTCTGACGTGGCCGAGCTAGCCCCTGTCTGCTCTCGTTCGTTTGATTATAAATTTCTGCTACCGTCTCGACCTGTGTGCCTGTCTCTGTTTCATCCTCTACTTCACTATCATAATCACGGCCGCAACGCTGTTCTGAGATCGCGTCCAAATCACCTTTCTCATCAATGAACCTGCCGTCCTGTCCTGCTAAAAATGTGCCCATCTCATCTCTGAACCTATCCTCGTCAGTAAACTGCCCCTTATCCATTATTCTATCCTCTTTTGTTTTAGCTTCGATCGATAATAGTCGTGCCTTACTTCTCGTGATCATTCATGAGAAACAAAATTTATCTAAAATTCACAATAAAATCCTCTACTCCCAATATTTTTTTCACATAGACATAAAATTTCAACAACGCCGTTCCAACGCTGTAATCACAAACACAATTTGATGTGGTACAGAAACCGCACACAAATCCGACAAAGTGCGATGCGGTACAGACACCACATCAGCGAAACACAAAAAAAAACAATGAACAAAAAATATATACACTGAAAACAAAAACTGTAGTCATGCGCCGCTACCTAAAACTAAACGCGGAACTACCAAAAAAAACTTGGGTATTAATCATTAAAAAATAGAGAGAAAAAAAATTGAATGTTCCTACTAAGAATCCTGTTTGTTTATCAGAGAATCACAGGAAAGATCCTGGCAGGGTCGCCATATTATGCGAGGTGCCGGGGCTAGTAGTGTATTTATCACTAAATTCTACTAGAATCCACATGTGTAAATCATGCTCTAAGCCCCCCCTATTCTAACTCCGACTTTTGCTGTTGCACAAGGATAAAAAAAATACGCGAACTGACTCTAATCAACCCTGCTAGTGGAGTAGAAGAGAGTTTGGCACCTGCAGTAATTTAATTTGATACATAAGTTAAATAAACAAAGGTTTCATTAGCATAGTGAGGAATGATAGGGTTGCTCTATTGATTAACAGAATGAAAGTTCTGTTCAAACTAACAATATGATTTATTAAGATTAAACACAGAATAGTAAAAGAAACACAGCAAATTTATAAAACATCAAATTGGCTAAAATTGGAGATTCATACAAACACTATAAAGGTGAAGTTGTCCCTAACTTAGATCGTGAGGTTTAAGACGAAGTGGTATGTGGAGCCAATTCCTTTCCACTCAAATCTCAAGAGAGACACACAGCTAACCCAATGGTAATTGCTGTTACTCGAAACTGAACAAAGTTAGAAAAGGATGAACAGGCGCGCTCTGCTGAGCTCTGATTATCACCTAGGAAAATCCCTATCTGCCGGTGCTGCGGATGTACATTACCAACAGTCTTCTTATCTCCCAGAACACGATCTGGCGTACCGCAGGCGAGGGCTGGCTGCTTCAACGTCCTCGACCGAAAGGCGACTGCCGACTACCCCAGAGCACCCGTACAGGCCGAACACACAACATTCCCACCCCCACGACAGTGGCCATGGTTACGTTCCAATCAGCAACACGAAAACCGGCGGAAATTCCACTCCATTGCCGGAGCACTACCATTCCACCAATGGAGATTCTTGGCGCCAATTTCTGTGCTGATTTTGCCCCGTCACGGAGCTATGCCCTTAGCAAGCCAATCACAGTTCCTATTTTGCAGAAAGCGCGGTAATTTTCCCGCCCCAGCTGCCTGGGTACATAAGTCATTCCCACGCCTCGCTGGTAGCCCGCCAGAAAGTGTTTTCGCTAAGCTTCTGCGAAGCAACGGAACCACCAGCCCAGCCGCCACTTCCGGCTTTCGCGGCCGCGTCTCCTGACAATGTCGGCGTCCGGAGAGTATTCACTCGGCCCCCACACCTGTCAGCCTACCCTTTCAAAGTGAGAGGAGCCCGCCTGTCACTGGACCACCCGGGTGGCGAGAGACGCTACATGGGAAGTCCGCGTGTGAAGGAACAACGGAACCTCCACCGCATGCAACTAGAGAGGAGAATCGTAAGATAGGAATATGAGAGGGGGCTCATGCCACCTCTCAAAGCCACACCACATGCTGACACGTTCACCATACAGAATAACTTCACCGGCAGTGACTGGAGGTGAAGATCCCTACTCTCGGCAATTCTTTGTGCTCACCTCACCTGTCAGAGAAAAATGACCTTTGTCTGTCCATAGGATGGTCCAGGGCCAGCTCGTCAACTTGAATCTTTACGAGAAAGTGGTGAGCGAAGTGAACACGTCGTCGTGCGTCCTGTGGTGCAACCGGCTGTGCGACACGGATCTTGTACGGACACCATTTGAGAATGGTTCGAAGCGCCTTCCATACAGTGGACCACGCGATGTTCAACTGTCGTGACACGGCACGTGTGCTGCCTGACGATCGAGTATTACACGCAGCGCTGTCTGCCGTAGCAACATAGATTTCACGAACCAACTGTGGTGCAACTAGTCGTCGGCCTTTTCGCGGAGGGACGCCCATTTCTCCAGTTGATTCGAACTTCACCATGCTCCGCACAGCAGGTGCAGAAAGGCCTCCTCTGTAATCCTTTCAGTCGGCGATATTCTCGAAGTGCAGCTGCAGCATTACTGTTGTTTTGATAACAGAGCTTGACCAATAATGCCTTGTTCCTTTTCTCCGAGGTCATGTTGACACGTCAACAAGTACACTGCGACTGGTCAGGCGTGAGACTATGAATCTCGATGACTGATCATGGCACGTGGCAGCCATAAATGGAACTGGACGGTGGCGCTGTGACGCACGCAAATCATGCGCCGCACACTCTGGACGTTAGTGCTGCCAAGTTTGGAACTCTTGCGGTAATCAGTTGCCGTGTTGTAATGTGTTGAATAGGGAAAGCACGATTATAGCCACCCGGTATTATAAAATACAACGCCGAGTTTTCTCTGAGTGCGTGATCAATCTCGGGAACTATTGTAGGGATTTTGAAAGGGGTTTTCACTACTGGGTGGCGTGATTCATGAGGAAGGCCCGTAGTGTATAGCGTATAATTTACTAGCGTTACTAGATAAGCACTTGTTAGAGCTGGCGGAGGGAAGCCAGGCTGGTCGCTAGTGAAATGTGTGTGAGCCTTCAGTCATCTCGGTTATCCTTCGTTCGTCCAGAGGACTTCTTATTTAAATATTGACAGTATTCTCCGAATGGCAATACCTTGACGAACACAGCTGCATTCACCTGGGATGGATTAATGTAATTTTTGTGATTATGCTTAGTCAAATAACCTTTATGTAGTAGCACAAATAGGCGATATAAACTATGTTTCAACGTCCAAATACTTAGGTTCCACCTGAAGATGCAGCTGTAACATGTGAGAACAGTAGTCTGTCAATCAAAACAAAGTTTCACCAGCTGTCAACGGTGTTTCCATTTATGACTCGAGTAAGAAATTTTTTAAATTAAAACCAGAAACTTTCGTAAAAACCGGGAGATGAGATCAGAACCGGATGACTTAAAATAAACGTACGTAATTATAACAATAATTGTGCGGTAGTAGTAAACAAATAACTTCAGCAGTTACATTGGGGGGGGGGGGGGGAGGAAGAGAACTTTGAACACCTAATTTTTTGTCCTCAAAGAAAAGGAACATAAGCTGCAGATTATAAGCTGCAGAGGCCATCCAGCAACGAAGAGTGTTCCTAAGATACCCGTAAATGTCTTGTTCATTGAAACTAATGGGTAGTAATCACACCTCTATCTATTGGTTTGTCCGATGATCTTCTACAGCATAATAAAGAGAAAGCACTGAGAATATACATATCGAGAGCAAGCACAGTGATTATTCTGAAGACGCAGTTCTCGACATATTGTATGTGATACTCACATTTTGCGAAAACCCACGTGGATCTTAAAAGTTTCTGCTATGAGTAGTGTCCCTTATTACTGAGGAGTATGATACTGCTCTCTTAACCTCTGCATTCATGCTTACTTGAAAATTAGTTGTAGAGCTTAGTTTCATATTCATTGTCACAGGACTAACCGGTAGATTAATCGTAGTTCGACGCATAAGTAATAATCAATTTTCTGACTCTGTAATTCTATCTGGGTTATTGCCCCTAATTCATCGAGTAACTTTCTTAGACCTCTCCTTTCAAATATCGTACTTGTATTCCTCAATTCTACAGATAAACTTGGCGTCTTTAGGGGGCAGTTGGACATGGCTGAGGAAGCTGACCGTGCTTAGCGGAGAAACGCAGTGAGACCAGACTCCCCCCCCCCCCCTCCCCACCCCCCAGATCTGTATAACGGCTGTTACCGGCCGCTGAGCCGCGTTCCGCCAGCTGTCCACAGCAGACGAGACGGCAGAGGCAGAGGCTGAGGCGAGGGCCAACGACTGTTACCACCGGCACAGTCCCTCACTCGGGCCATCGGCTGCCCCCTGCAGCTGGTCGCTCGATGCAGTCGCAGGATCCAACGTGGCTTCTTTGGTTTCATTAATGGAATTTGAGCCATTAGGAGCTTATAGTTTGTATGTTATTAGCAAGGTGCAACCGTCCCAATTAGCACACAAATGTAAGCATATTAATCGTTTTCTTTCGTAGGATGTTCTTTTATTTTCACTCCATTTGTCATTATCGGACTACATCACAACGGAAAGTGTTACGCTTAGTGTTTTTTTATGAGCCACACACCATTATGGGGCAAGAAATATGTCGTAGCGGTCCTAGTTCGAGTGTTACATAACCTTACTATGTACGGCCACATCTCAGATGTGAAGTCCATTTGTAAAATGGAAAAAGTGCATCTTCTACGAGGGTTTTGACACTGTACCACGATATGTAACACATTAAAATGTGTTAGCGTGGACTAGCTATAGTAATCAAACACACGTTTTTTATTGAGAGCCCCTGCATTTCACAGTCGAAGATAAGTAGCTCTCTTGATTTGACTCTACGCAGACATTTTGTCTTGTCCAGGAGTGAACAGAACAGATTGAGCTCCCGTCTGTTATTATCTGCTACTTCCGTCATCCATCATGATGGTGGTCATCTCCGTAAGGACTCTGGGCGTGTTGCGACTGCCTACTGATCCTGCAATCGTTTCCATGGATGTCGTTGCCTTTGTGAACTTGCTGCTTTGTGCTGCCAAGGTTGTTTCGGTTATGCTTGATGCATGCATGCGGTGCAGGAGTTCCAACCGGTTATTTTGAGACGAAGCAATGGACAACTCGCTGCGTGTCTGAAATTTAATTTCCATCGCGTCTGTTTATTGAAATCTCAATTTTTCTCATTAATCTACTCTCTTATTATTATTTTGCAATGAAACATTCTGGGGTTCCGTGGTGGTGGTGCAATGTGTCTGCCACTTTCACGAACTAAGAAAAAATGGTAATATCTACCACCGATTTCACGCTTTAAAAAAAAAAACGCCCGTTGAATAATCATTCGCACAGCATACAACAGTCAAATGTTTCCACAGGAAAGTCCTCAGATAGATCTTAGGGCGGGTACCTGTATTAAAGGGATCGCTGACACAATGAAAGCACAGATCAAAATAAACAAATGTGCCGCAACATTTATAACATTTTCAATAATGAAGGGTCCCCTGTTAAGTCACGAAGTTGAGCGAAATGAATATTAAATTCAACTCTGAATTAATGCGGATACAACACATGCTGCGGTTCTTGCAGACGAGCGTCTCGGCGATCGCAAGTCTGACCTCGCGGAGCCACGCGCCGCTCCTCGCCCTCTGTACAGCCACACTGCCCCACGTGCTCGAGGGAAGAGTGTCACCAATACCAGGTTGACGACGCAGGATTTCTCTTTCCAGCACAAATCACAGAGGAGAAACTGCTGAAATTCGTGAATAGCGCCCACTGCGTATTCCTGAGTTGGGTGAAGGCTGGCACAGAGATTACTATCTGCTGGAGCTCCCGGAACACGAAAAGTTCTCACGCTGTGGAAGCAGAAAATGACGGAGTTGCATATTTCAGTAGTCTGAAGGGAGAACAAACTCATCACGCTTGCGAACACTTCAGGGTTGCCGATTTAAAAGGACGCGCTCCGTCCTGCCGACAGACAGGAACGGTCACGGGCATCGTGTGACTCCTTGTAATAACGCGACCCTTGAGAAGCCCAGGGAGAGCGCCCTGTGTACCAAAGCGAACAGGCACGACGCTGGCTCGTCGGAACTGTCTCACAGGAGAGAAGACACTGCAGCTTGGCTCCAACAGGCACTACACACGTGCAGCCTCCCAGCAAAGTTAAGAAGACACAATAAAGATCGCGTAGCGACATGTAGCAGAGCAGTTACGTTACAAGATGTTAAAGTCCGATTCTTTCTCCCGCGAAGCACTAATAGTACTGCAGTGACCTTACATAATTAGTGTTTCTTGTATCTTTTCCGTTCAATACGTAAATCTGGTATGTTTGATGTAGCGATTCTGTCACAATCTGAGAGCTGCTTAATGATTTGTTTGATGACAACACTTTTCGTGATATATGAAAAGCACAGTATTGTATATGTTCTACTGTATTAATCTATTTTGTTAACTGGTTTTTGGCCAACAAAGCCATCAGACGACTTGAAGTGGTTAACACTACTAACAAAATAAATTAATTCTGTAGAACATAAGCAATGTTCTACTTTTCATTTATTATTATGCGTTTAAGACAGTTCTTTCGCTTTGATAGCGATTTCGCTGTGGAAGGCTCTTGTTTTGGTTTTTTTCCGTAGATACTTTAATATTCTTTGGCAACAAGGTTCAGTTTGTACATCATTTCTTGTATTTCATTCTCTAGACTACCTGTGATACGTTGATCATCCGCAAATAAGGGTGTCTTCTACATCTACATCTTAAGTTAACTGTCTCACAAACACGAAACAAAACTTTTCATTAAGTGTATTTGTTACCTTGATGACTTCGCCTAAACACATTGCTGCCTGGCAAGATCAGTGACAAAGCTAAACAATCGAGTGCTTGTAATAACTCAGCTTAAAAAATTAATTCCATAAAAATTACGTTAAAATGGTATTAGCTCCCATTAAATTTCAATTAAGTATTGTTGGCAGTTGATTGAGTCGTATTTTTCATGCCCGTTGGGACACATCACACGTATTTTTCAGTGACAGTCTAAAAACTCTGAGAAGACGTGCCACATGCTATGTGGAGGCCACTCTTGTCACACGCACTTTGACGATCGTAGTATCCCTGTTAAAACGCTGCAAGGAAGCCCCTGTTTTAGGGGCTAATCAAATGTTTCCTCGTTATCTGCCATTTCGTTGCGGCTTTACCTGTGGTTTTTCGACGTTTAATACGTTTGAGCCCCCATTGAGCACGGTACCAGCTCTCCACAAATCCAACTTTTGCGTTTCTTTTTGATGCTGTGGTGATGATTTTGGTGGCTACAGTTATTCCAGGTATCTGGTTCCGAAATTAACTTCTGCCATCAGATTTTAAAGCTATGTTCATGGTCAACATTGATGAGTAAGTCAGTCTCCGTAGTTTAGCATTTATTTTCTAAACAACTGACTGAAGACACACGTGACTTTCACCCGACAGGCTCGTTCACTGTTGCCAACGTGTTTAGTTACACTGTACAAAATTAAAAAAACAGCAGGTTTCCATTTCCTATCACACAACCCGTGTGACGCTTGGCGTCTGCACAGTGTATTTAAAGGCGTCGCTCTCTCCACCGATGTAAGAAATTCGATGCCAAAGAACGATGTATGGAAACGTTTGTAATAGCCCTTTCTTGTTTTATGTAAGAATTAACTTAAGTGTTTTTTCTGGTGTATGACATGTCTGAATGTAAGTAAATGTTGTACTATATTAATATAGCATGGGTCCACTTCTATATCTTGGAATCTTTCTCCCTTAAGTGATAAGTATTAAAAGCAAGTGAAATTTCTACGAAATTTAAAAGTATTGAAATTTTTTTTATAAATTCTCATGTTACTGAAATTTCGTGTTGATTAAAAACTGAGGGTCTGTAATGTTCTCGAAGTTACGGAGAATTTAATATTTAGGTTTATGTTTTAGCAATCGCTCGGCTGATGTGTTAGGGTTAGTTATTAGTATAAGTTGTGACCTTTTGTCCTCCAGCACTTGCTGAATAAATGTTAGTTTTCAAACTGAATGTGAGTAATGCGCAACAGCTTACTTAGTTCATATACAACGGAATTTTGGAATTAGCGCAGTGAGCTGGTCCGCAATGAAACCTGTTGTCCTACCATGTTTTCTAGTTGCTGTGGATTCTCACCTCATGGTAGCAAAATGTGGGATAACGTATTAAACTGGTTGCAACATTCGAAATATGGTTTCCTTACAGGAATTCTAAAATAAATTTGAGGTGGTCTGTTCGGTATGAATGGAATTAACAATCAGTTAGCAATATTTTATTATTGTAGTAAATATGCCCTATACACACTATGCTATGAAAAGTATCCGGACACCTGGCTGAAATGACTTACAAGTACGTGGCGCCCTCCATCGGTAACGCTGGAATTCAATATGGTGCTGGCCCACCCTTAGCCTTGATGACAGCTTCCACTCTCGCAGGCATACGTTCAGACAGATTCTGGAAGGAGTGCTGCACTGATGCCGGTATCGATGCCGGTCGGTGAGGCCCGACACGAAGTCGGCGTTCCAAAACATCCCAAAGGTGTTAAGATCACGCCACAGGCCGTACGTTATGAACAGCTGCTCAATCGTGTTGAAAGACGCAATCGCCATCCCCAAATTGCTCTTCAACAGTGGGAAGCAAGAAGGTGCTTAAAACATCAATGTAAACCGGTGCTGTGATAGTGCCACGCAAAACAAGGGGTGCAAGCCCCCTCCACGAAAAACACGACCACACCGTAACACCACCGCCTCCGAATTTTACTGTTGGCACTACACAAGCTGGCAGATGACGTTCACTGGGCATTCACCATACCCACATCATGCCATCGAATCGCCACATTGTGTACTGCGATTCGTCACTCCACACAACGTATTTTCGTTGTTCAGTTGTCCAATATTTACGCTCCTTACACCAAGCGAGGCGTCGTTTAGCATTTACCGGCGTGATGTGTGGCTTATGAGCAACCGCTCGACCATGAAATCCAAGTTTTCTCGCCTCCTACCTTACTGTCATAGTACTTACAGTGGATCCTGATACAGTTTAGAATTCCTGTGTGATGGGTTGGATAGGTGGCTGCATATTACACATTACAACACTCTTCAACTGTCGACGGTCTGTCAGTCAACAGACGAGGTCGGCCTGTACGCTTTTGTGTTGTACGTGCCCCTTTACGTTTCCACTTCACTATCACATCGGAAACAGTGGACCTAGAGATGTTTAGGAACGTGAAAATCTCGCGTACAGGCGTATGACGCAAGTGACACCTAATTACGTGACCACGTTCGAAGTCCGTGAGTTCCGCGGAGCGCACCATTCTGCTGTCTCACGATGTCTAAAACTACTGAGGTCGCCGATATGCAGTACCTGCGTATAGGTGGGAGCAAAATGCACCTAATATGAAAAACGTATGTTTTGGGAGGGGGGGGGGGTGGTCCGGATACTTTTGATCACATAGTGTATTAGAAAAATAATTAGGATGATATAAAGTTTTTGGTTATGTTTACAGAGTTAGTTGTTACGGGCCGCGATCGACGTTGCGTCGATAATCAACTATGAACGTACATCACATGTCCACAGAGCAAATATAACGCGTGGAAGATCTTACTTTCTAAATCTACGTTATAAACATTTTTGTAGTCTGTAGGAACCTCTTAGTACTTTAAGTTACTCATAGCACAAGAGTTGAGTATTATGGTGCACATGTAATTAGGACACTGACTTCTATCAGTGTATCAATTCACGTATTGACTTTCAAGTGCTGCCTGCCGTTATTTTGCCTTTCCTCTCGGCATTTTCAAAAGTAATTGTAAATGTTGGAAAGGACAAGAGGCAAGGCGACACGTCGCTGCGTACCAGCCCGGTCGCTCTTCCGGCCCCACTTCCCCTCCGCTCATACAAAACAGAGTTATCGCCCTCGTCCGGTGGAGAGATGCGTACTTCCCCATTACGGCTAAACAACTTCAATTATTAAATTGCTGTAGCAGGAACTGAGCACGCAGGACATCTGTACAGTTGAGTCCGTGTGTGTGTGTGTGTGTGTGTGTGTGTGTGTGTGTGTGTGTGTGTGTGTGTGTGTGAGAGAGAGAGAGAGAGAGAGAGAGAGAGAGAGAGAGAGTCCAGGCGGTGTTCGTCGACAGGCTAGATAGCAATCCCACTCCGACAAAAAATCCCGTGGTGCCACATTGATAACTGTCGTCAAGAGCTTGTACTTAATTTTCCGTAAATACATGTATGTAATGAAATAATAAGGAACCAGTTACATATAAGAAATTTAATTTCTTGACCGGTTTCTGGCACTCAGTGCCGTTCTGCAGAAGATTATACCAGTCGCATTATTAGCGAGTGTCCATAATAAACTGCATACAGCACAATGACATGGTCATGTATTCAGTGTCTGCATAAAACTAGTAAAAACAAGCGAAACAAAAAGTGCAGACGTAACGCCGGAATATGAACTAGTCAGCCAGTGGCATGCATACTTTGAAGCTGAAGCTGGTCTTAGGGGCCATGAAACTACTAGTTCTATGCAGACACTGTGAACACACTTTACTATGGCATTGTGCTGCATCCACTTTATTATCGGCACTCGCAAATAATGTGACAGGCATAACCTTCTAAAGAAGGGTAGTAAGTGCCCGAAAGCGATCAAGAAATTACTTATGTGCAACTTCTTGCTTATTGTTTCATTATAGAAGAGTAAAGTTTATGAAGATGGACAAAATACTAAAATACATGTGTGTTCATGTTTATTTCATATCATTTAGAATTCCCGTTTACAGCACCTTTGTCTGCCAGAACTAGTAGAGTGAATAGCGTCATTCATATCAAATTGAACTGGAAAGGTCACTGTGCATCCGTACTTACCTTAATAATGTTTGTTTGGCAGATATTTAGTGAAGACGCTGGCATTCAGTGTACCGGTTCTTTTGACAGAGGCGCGTAGCGAAAAAGCGATGAACAAAAGGAAATGCTTTCAGACTGTTCGAAGAAGCCAGGAGGAGGGGGGGGACACTTCCAGACGTTTGCTGCTAAGGCCTCCGCTTACGAACTGGTCTCCTGAAAGCCAGATCACGACAGAACTTAAACATTTCGTTACGTTACATATCAGTCCATCACCTCGGCATTTTTTAAATAAAAATAATGTTGGCGATGACGTCCAACTTGCTTTTATAATAACGTCGTAGTCACTGCGGAATGCTTCGCAAACTTCACTGGACCGACAAATGAGAGTCATGGTCGCTAACGAACGTAACTGAAAATCGTCTACTCTGTTGCCATTCACTATGAGAAACTTGTTCTCGAATGCATTTATGTATTTTTGTGGAATGAAATGAGCGTGTGGCATTGTTAGCGGCAGACCCCACCCGGGGAAGTTCAGCCGCCGAGTGCGGCGAGTCTTGTTTCATTCGACATCACACTGGGCGACTTGCGTGCCGGTGATGAGGATGTAGTGATGATAACGCAACACCCCAGTCCACGAGCGGAGAATATCTCCAACCCGGCCGGGAATCGATCCCGGGCCCGCTTGCATTGGAACCAAGCACGGTACCACCCAGCTAAGCAAGCGTACATTTTTGATAAAGGTTTACTGTAACTCCATCGGTTTGGTTGGATGATTCGGCGTTAGAGGCAGAATTCTTCCTAACATTTTCTGGCAGTGTGGCTTTCATTTCTGTTAATGTTTTTTGTATTGGAGAATAATCAAGTTCGTCCTTGCTGTGAATTCGATTTTTTTCTGCAATTCATACAGTTTTCTCCTAGGGATTTACATATTTTATAGGATTTACTGGATAAGGTTACATTTATCGAAAAATTATGTAATTTTTAAAATTGATATATTTTTAAGCAGAATTGCTTAGCCGATAATGAGTGATTTAAATATAATTAAATGTTATAAGATGTCCATTTGCTGGTTTACATATGTCTTATATGCGAAGAAAATGTAATTTCTATTTCCTATTGTAGCTCTGTCACTTTCACAACAGGAATTATGTATTGCAAAAAGATCATGGGGGAATGATCTATAATTAAATCTCAGGCGAATTAGTGAACTTATAAACTCTTCATTCGTTCTAACTTGGTGGAACCAGGGCTTCGAACGCTTTAGGTTCTGTTTGTCCATAACATTTATTTTTACAGCGTTTCCATAATTAACTGATATTCGCTTTCCCATCTCTTCTTCTTAGATTTAATGTAATCTTCGGGCCTGATGGCGGTAGTTTGATATGTTTACGTGTGTCGTTTTGAGCGGCGATCTGTAGTCGATGTATTACTTCGGATCATCACACAGCAGCTTGTACAAGCCTGCTGTTAAACTGTGTGGACATGCCACCAACTATGTAGAGCACAGTATTGGTGAGACTGCTTCAGTTTGCAGTGATGAGTCACGTAACGGCATTCTCAAGCGTATATGACCAAAGTTATTTGCTGTTATAATTGAACTAACGGAGTACGCTTCAAGATCGTACTTGCTACTCGTTCCGTCCAGTGGTGAATCCTACGCCTGTGCTATGATCCAAACTTTGCTTGCTTCCTAAGTTTTCAATGCCGTTGAGATGCTGTGAGGAAATCGCTTGTGATAGCGCCCGGTGCTGCTCTGTATGTAGTCTGCGCACTGATTGGTGCCAGATGTTATCTCGCGCTGTGCTCGCGCACCTCTGGTACAGCTGCCGCATACAGAATAGCGCAGCCGCGGCGTATCGGTTTCATCGTTACATCATTCGTGGCGAAGGATGTGTACGCAGGCTGTTGCCACCAACCACCCTCCACTTTTTTTCAGATCTCACGCTACTGGTGAACTACCGGCTGCGTATTCTCTAAGCAACCAGGGGATTTGATGCTTCCCTTACTTGTGTGACGTAACTTCACCGCTGAGCAGCTGAGCATCGAGGACACTAATGTTGGTTGGTCATCGCGCAAACATTGATCGGTGTTTGCGGGGGGGGGGGGGGGGGGTGTTGAAAGAGGAACGACAGGCGGGGAGAGGAAGAAGGGAGAAATAAGAGGACGATGACCACAACAATAACAATTACTACTACTACTACTACTACTACCACCACCACAATCACAACCCTCCACCACGAGCACACATCGCTTCGGAACATCGACAGGAGGAGGATATTTTTTTACACATTGCATACTGGTAGGTCTTAAGAACAAATGTATTAGTTACTGATATTCGTTGTCGTTGATTATGTAGCCATTTTTGAGTCTGTAACAGCTATATGAGCAGATTCTTTTGCTCTGTCGGTAGGACTTCCTATTATCCGGAAGCCACAACGTCGGTATCTCGGTCACTTTCGTAGTCACTACCTTAAAGTACGTATCACAAGCATTTCAAGCTCTCGTTACATTGAAAAACACCACCACCGACCGAGCGAGCGTTAGCTGTTAGTTCTTCTGACAAGTGCACACCTTACTGCTGAATCTTCGCGAGTTCCTTTCTTCATGCACCTTGGTCGGCCCCTTCATACTTCTCAACGAATCGTTGTTGCTGGTGCATTTTATGTAGAAAATCACTCATATTAGATTTTATTGGTAGTGAGAGGGAAGTAATCGTAGAACAGAAAAAGTTTATTCTAAAATTGTCTACGACACGCACAGGCTTTATTTGCCTCAAAAATTTTTGACCCTTAAGTAATGTTTTCTTTAACTTAAACAGTAATTACCTTCGCAGAAATAAAGTTTGGGAGCTTTCTTTTCTTCATCTGTGATCTGGTGCTCTGTATTGGACAATGAGTCAAAGGCACTTGACATATGTTGTTCCTCCAATCGTTTATGGTTATTTGTAGTGTTCATTCCGTAAGTGATGTGCCACAACAGGAGGACATCGCAGCTTGAACAACTTCAGCCGCGGGCGCCGAAAGTTTCTTAGGAGGCACGACATAATCTATCATAATAGGTCGGCCAATGTGCACGAAAGCACTTCGATAAATGATTCACACGTTTTCAGAGTTTTTCGTTTTCCAAAGTATTACATGTACAAATATGATCGTCTCCACCACATGGGGCTGAGTGCAGTGCCTTGACAAAATGGCCACAAAACAAGAAAACTGTTTTTGTGTCTTGGAATATGCGAGACGTTTACCCGTGCGTCCAGAAGGAATTGCAGAACAGAATCGCCAGGTAAACAGAGCAGCATCGTGCGTTGGTATCGATAATGTCCGGACGCTGGTTCTCGTTGTAAACAGTCGACCAAATGCGCGAGGCGCAACGGTGGGAAGGGTGAGGGAAAGTTTCCCAAGCAGCCAAAAAAAAAAGTCCTCGTCCTCTCAAGCCACGAAGTTTGAATACGCAACAAAATGTGAAGAAGATTTTGCGATAGCAGTTGTACTTCAGACCGTACCGACTGCAGGAGAGAGATTCACTGGCGCCTTCAATTTGCGTCACAATGCGGGAAGCAATTGAGGATGAATATTTCGCCTGCAAGCTGATATTAAGCGACGAAGCAATCCTCTTTTACTTGGAAAGGTTAATGACCTCAATGTGAGAGAGTTTGGCACGGAACATCCTCATGATATTGTGGCGCATGAAGGGCATTCGCCAAGATTGCTTTCTTTGCAATGCCACAAACGAAGCCGGCCGTGATGGTCTCGCGGTTCTAGGCGCTCAGTCCGGAACCGCGCGACTGCTACGGTCGCAGGTTCGAATCCTGCCTCGGGCTTGGATGTGTGTGGTTAGTTAGGTTTAAGTAGTTCTAAGTTCTAGGGGACTGATGACGACAGATGTTAAGTCCCATAGTGCTCAGACCCATTTGAACCATTTGAACCACAAACGAAGCTGTGTGGGCCGTTTCTCATCTGTGGGAAGACTGTGACGGGTATGTTGTGGTGGTTGTTGTTTCTGCAACTGATTGCTGATCCCTGAAATTTTATCTTCCAACTATACGGGGCAGCCCCTCGCTGGAGCATCGCTGTTCCTCACTACCTAAACTACGAACTTCTGCATCGCTCTGTTCCCTTGCTCCACCAGGTCGCCTGACCAATCAGCTTGTGACTTTTGCCTTTGGGGCTACAAAGAACAGTGTTTACGTACCACCAGCTTCCAAGAATAATGGAACAGCTGAGAGAGGCGTTGGTGTGATGACCACTGACATGTCGCAAGATGTATGGAACGAACATCACTACCGCTTGGACGTGCGCCGCGGGGCAGTCATAGAACGTTTGTACAGTCCAAAACGCAAACTTGGTGAGATTACGATTCTATTCATGCAGCAGCCATATTTCTACAAACAATACCTTCGCAGAGATAGAGGTTTGAAAACGAATGAATGTTTTATAGTAGCCCTGTACTTACATACCGGTATATAAGCATTTATCGAGAATAAGTCTGTCAGTTATGTGAAACAGTATCAAATTTCATATACTAGTTTCTGAGAGTCACATACAGGCAGTAAAACGCGGCGGGAGACTTTTAATGTAGTAGTATGTATAGATGCTGTGTGATCGGATACATCGGAACATAGGGTGAAAGGGACGTGGCCCATCTCCTCTGCTCCCAGCTCTCGTCCAGAGCTAGCCAGTGCTGCCTCATCTGCACGTTCCTTGATCGAAACGGTACGTTTCCCTAACCGCCCTGCCTCCCTCCGTACAGACACAAGTGATTTAAGGTTACACGTGGTCCGTGCCCTTCCTGGCGCGCTACGTAGCAGAGTGGTCCGCCGAAAACACGGTATTCCTTCTGTCACCTTTCAGTAAGCGTCGGCCATACGTCTTCTGATATCTCCTCCCTCGTTTTATTTGTTGAATACTTCAGTGTTGTCAAATCGGTGTCCTTTCATGGCCCTTTTCATGCTTGGGAATAAGAAAAAGTCGCACGGAGCCAGGTCGGGCGACTAAGGCGCGTGGGGCAGCGGAACCATTTCATTTTTAGCCTAAAACTATCCAAGAGAGATGGCTGTGTGTGCAGATGCGTTGTCGATGTGGGAGAACCAGTCTTCTGTCTTCCACAATTTTTTTTACGAGCACCGAGCTGCAATATAACCCACTGACAGTTGATCAATTGTCTGTCGACGGTCTGTGAGCACAAGCTCTCGAATTTTTTCAATATTTTCTTCGATTCGGGCAGCTGATGGACGTCCAGAACGAGGTTTTCTCATCAGTCGACATTTTTAAATGGAGCAAACCACTAGTAGACTTGACTTTTTCCCATGGAGTCATCTCCATAAGCTGTTTTCAACATTAAAACAGTTTCAGCAGCATTTTTACCGAGTATAAAACTATATTTCACAGCTGCACGTTGTTCACTTAAACCTGGCAACAAAAAACAAAACAAGAAATCAACAACGCTAACAAAAACAATCACTGCAGTTGGACAGAACAAGCCAGGCTGATAACACTGACGGTACTGAACTGGCTGTGAGTTGCGCTATACACGCCTAGCGGCAGAAACGCGTACTACACGAGCTCCGTCCACGGCCATGTTATTCCGATTTTTTGTGGGGAGGGGGTGTACCACCTCGAATGGTGCCAGATTGCCCTAGCGGATGCCCGAACTGTCTATCGAACCTCGCTGTTGAAGCGTGCTGGAGCAGAAATACAGGTCAACCAGCCAGCCAGTCCCTGAGGCCAGAGCGTGTTGTGGGGCGACCCCGCCGCCATGCAGCGGAGGGCGACGAGCCGTGCAGCGCAGCCCAGGGGATCGCGGGCCGCCGACCGTGACCGCGGCGCGGTCCTTGATCCGCACGCATTGTCGGTGGTAAGGCGGCGTGGAGCGTGCAGCCGGCGATCGCAACTGGAGTGGGTGGCGGGGGCCCCGCTAGTGGCGCACCACACTCTGTCCCAGGAGCATCCACGCACACAGGAGGGGGCGCGCGGGGGGGGGGGGGAGGCGGGGGCGCGCCTTTAATCAAATGGAATACGCAAGTAACCAGGTCCATTCACTTCTATCTCGGTTGAGAATCAGCTTTTCGCAGGATTGTAGTCCCGTCAGGTGAGCCACGCGGGGTTGCCGCCCAGTCTTTTCGGTATGTCACGGTTCAGCGGCTAACCCGTCGAAGGTTCGAGTCCTCTCTCGGGCGTCACTGTGTGTGTTGTCCTTATTGTAAGTTAAGTTAGATTAAGTAGTGTGTAAGCCTAGGGACCGATGACCTCAGCATTTTGTTCTGATAGTAACTTACCACAGCACCATCACCACCACCACCATTAGGTGAGTTCATTTAAATTGTTGTGACATAAGTGATGGTAAAATGTTGGAGAAATGCGAGGCCTAGGTAGAGCAAGCAGGTCCAAATTGTGCAAGACAGCCTAGCGTGAAACCAATTTTCATAATTAAACGTGGAGACAAGGATTAGGGTCCACAGTAGAAAGATGAGATCGGGTTACTTGTCCAATTGCCGGCCGGAGTGGCCGTGCGGTTCTAGCCGCTACAGTCTGTAACCGGGCGACCGCTACGGTCGCAGGTTCCAATCATGCCTTGGGCATGGATTTGTGTGATGTCCTTAGGTTAGTTAGGTTTAATTAGTTCTGAGGGCATCAGTCGCGTAGTGCTCAGAGCCATTTGAACCATTTGTTGTCCAATTGAACGCAAAATGCATCTTTCAGCTTTATGAATGAAGTAAAAATAAGAAAAAAATTGCAACATTTGAAATTTCCTGTCTGCAGCCTCCTTGACGCGATAATTCTGCTTCAGATGACGCAGCATACGAGCGTCAAACATTGTCAGCTGGTTACATTAGCTGCTGTGTCCCAGGACAATAGACGCACAATACTTGTTGAAATGTGCGAGGTTGATCCATTGACGACTGTCTTAAATGACAAGTGGGTACTCTATGGAAGCTCTGTGTCTACCGACATTGCTAAACAGCTAAGTCGACGGGTTCATCTTTATTCCATGTGTCCTTTCGTAAAATTTTGCAGGAGCATTTTCTCCGGTCTTTTGACAAATACTTGCAGTTTCATTTTTGCAGTGTCTAGCTGCAGTCAGATCAGACAAATACTGCTCATTACGTCTTTTATTTGACGCCAGTTATTGGCGGAAAGCGTCCGTTTGTTCCCTATTACTAATAAAGTAATTTGTAAGGCAGAGCTTCAAGTGCCCATTCGATAGAGGGGTCCCAGGCTAGTGTAGTGCGATAGTCGTTTTATCGACCTGCGTTAACAGGAGGAATAAAACTCGAAGAATATCAAACACTCCGGAAGCGACTGCTGCTTGGCGGTAGCGGTCAGCGCGCGCCAGCGCTCTGCTGTCGCCACAGATTTACTGTCCCTGTTAATGCATACCGGTAAAACGAATATGACACTCGACTAATTTGGGAGCGCTCTGTCAAGTGGCACGAAGAATTCCGCTTTAAAAATCATCTTGCTTGTAACGGGAAACAAGCTGACGCTCTCCGTCGACAATGGGTGTCACACGAAGGACGTTATGAGCAGGCAGTACTGGTTTGGGCTGACTCCAGCTACACGTTACAAAAACTAAATCGCAAACAGTAATTTTGGAGACCATTTCTCTTGGAAAAGGGCTTTTTTTATTACTTCAAAATTAACATAGTCTCCACCGCAAGAAACGTTTTATTTTCTTTCTTTTTTACGGTAGGCGGTGAACGAAGCAGGCCTTAATACTCCACGGACGTTAACTGCTAAAGAGAGTAATACAGCTGTAGCATCACGTATGTAAGCAACACTTGCCTTGCTCTCTTTAGCTGTTAACGTCCGTCGAGTCGTAACGCCTTTTCTCGTTCACCGCCTTCGCCTACCATCAGCGGTGAAATTTCTTCTTTTATTACTTGTTTTGTAACATATATTTCGCATATTACTGCATCCCCCTGATTGTATTATATGTTCCTATTTCAGTATGATGTCTGAAGATGGCCTAAAACAGACCAAAACCAGTAACATCAGAAAAAGTGTTTCTTGCGGTCGACGCTGTTTATGTTCATTTTAAATTTCAAATATATGGCGAAATAGCGCCTGACGACTCTCAGGTCACACCCTGTATAAGTAAAGTGAAATTCACTGTTCCTTTCTGTCAGTGTATACGTGATAATCGCAGGAACTACTGCCGGGATTTTGATTCGGTTTTCGGTGGTCGATACATCCGCGACGAAAGTTTCTCTACAGAATTGACATATATTTCTTGCAGATTGGCTGAACTGTGACGAAATAAATACCGCATCGCTTTCAAAGCGATGACATAGCCATACAATAATACAGCCGGTACTGCAGACAGCAGTGAACCTCGAGCAGAAGTCGAGGCGGGCCTGGTGGCTGGCGGTCTGTGGTGTGCCTCAACCGGGGTAATGTCGTGCGATCGGATCCCGGTGAGAGGGGGGGATTTTCATTGACCTTTTCAGTTAGCATTCACCACTTCATGAGGTGGACGTTTGCCAAAAGCAAAACGTCGCGCGGATTTCTTGTTGAACTGAAAGCCTCATTTGCCGAGAGAAGTGGTCTAGTGTTAAAGCACGGGCTTCGTAACATAAAGGTGCCCGTCCGGTTAGCCGTGCGGTCTAACGCACGGCCTTCCGGGCGAGAAGGAGCGCCGGTCCCCGGCACGAATCCGCCCGGCGGATTTGTGTCGAGGTCCGGTGAACCGGCCAGTCTGTGGATGGTTTATAGGCGGTTTTCCATCTGCCTCGGCGAATGCGGGCTGGTTCCCCTTATTCCGCCCCAGTTACACTATGTCGGTCATTGCTGCGCAAACAAGTTCTCCAAGTACGCGTACACCACCATTTCTCTACCACGCAAACGTAGGGGTTACACTCGTCTAGTGTGAGACGTTCCGTGGGGGGTCCACCGGGGGCCGAACCGCACAATAACCCTGGGTTCGGTGTGGGGCGGCGGAGGGGTGAAGTGGACTGCGGTAGTCGTCGTGGGGTTGCGGACCACTGAGGCTGCAGCGTGGACGGGCCCCCAGTTAACATACAATACAATACATCATAAAGGTTGCGGGATCGAATTACGGTCTGTGTTTCTTAACTTAGCGATCACTTCACAATGATGTGCACATTCGTCAGAAACGAAACGTGTTTCGGAGTAAAGTCAAACGCCGGCATGCCAGTCGGGAACGACAGAGCAGAGATGGCTGTCTGAATAGGTCAGCCAATCGCCCGCCGACCGACCCCTCTGCAGGACGACAACGCGACACCAGCGGCCTCTGCGTGAAGGGGACATAAGCGCCGTTCGCGCTCGGCCGGTCGCGGCCCAGTTGTACAGCAGCCTCAAGACTAGGGACTTGCATAGAAGCGTCAAATCTCATTACTTCGCACAATTTATGTATCAGACTTTGGAATTATTATGTTGGGGAAACTTGATTATTTCGTATGTCGCCCTTTGCTTGCGACACATCTGTGTAACAAAAAATTGAGCATTGTAATTGCTCATTTTCTAATAAAACTCATTAATACGATTTCTTTTAATGTCGTCTAGCGATGCGAGAAAGCGGGTTTCCTAGACACCCCATACTGACGAGTAGGCAGGATCGACCACATCTTCGGTTCCCGGTTGCGTCGAAGATTTTCTTCGCTCTGGGACTACGTGTTTCTGTTGTCCCCCATCATTTCGTTCCATTTGATTTCGTCTTCATCGTCGTGCAAGTCGCCCAATGGGCGCCAAATAGAAATACTTGGCACTAGGCCGGCGAACATGTTCAGGGGAAGTGTCCCGGCCCGTAATGCCATACCATCATTTCGTAAGTATGTACGTGGTGCTAATTTGCTGAACTATAACGAATACAGTCGCCCACTCCGTTTGTCTGTCGGTGTGTCGATGCTACTCTCGGGATCTGTGGGCGTATTTTTATAGTCGCGGTGCGCAGGCGCGACAGCCCCGCGGATTTGCGGCAGTTCCTTTGATGCGCGGCACGCATTGTTCAAGGGTTGCTGTTGGGCAGTCCGCCCAGACCTTTGGGCGCCGCCTTGCGCTGCTTAGGTCGTTGAATTTATATGAAAATGGTGATATTCAGTTACCTAACTTGATTTTTCATCCTAACTTTATGCAGTGCCTCGTAAACTCTGCTCACGCGAAGCCGTGGCGAATCACTAGTTTCACAATGCTTACCACAACGTGGGCACTGACTTGGCCGCAGTGTCAAGTACTGTACGTAGCTGTTCGCTTTGTCAACGTACAATTACAAACTCGTGAATTTCCCATGTAGCAACTGCGCGTCCCAGTCCACTAACATTGTGACCACTTAACAGGAATGAAGAAATACGACAGTCTCTATACTAGTCATCTCGATGTTAGCAACACCACTTCAGGATGGCCGTACCACAATTCTGAAACTGCAGTGTATCCTAAGGGTTGCCGTAACATCAGTTCATTGTTAAACGACCCACTTCAGTAAAATATTTTATCAAGTTAGCATCGCTAGTTATTTCAAAATAATCTTATTATATGTGCCTGCACGTTATTGTCGTCAACAGGTGCGTGTGAACACTCACGAGTAAGATTCCTAAAAATCGAAAAAACTCCAAAAAGTCATCAAAAACATCTGAATTTTGTTTTTCCCCTTAAAGGCAAGTCATGCAATGCACAGAACAATGAGCAAGAAGTAACTGATTTTACGTTAGCACGATTATTTTACAAGTATACTAGTGCCGCAAGATTCTCACTGACGAGTTCTCCTGCACTCTTAGTTTTCTTTGTCATAACTAGAGCCAAGATTTTTATTTGACAGTATCATGCAAAGTATTTACATACTTTAGCAATGAAAACAGGTAAAATATTCAAGGAAATATTGTGTAACGTCACGAATACATGTTACTGAATATTTCACACAAAACAGTAATTTTTTTATTTAGAAGAACCTCGACAATGGTGTAAGGGCTTCATAATTTCTAATGGCACATCCTTACTGAGAAAAAGAAAGTCACTGAATCAGTTCTGGGAGCTGTTCACGCAGGTAGTACGAGTAGTAAAAGAGAATTAGATGACGAAAGGCTCACCCGTAGTGAGACAAGTGTGGTACTGCACTTCTCTTCTCAGAACCTAGCGGCGTGTCCTTACTGCTTTGCGGCCTTGGGTTTCCTTCCCTCATAGCCGTAGAACCGCCGCAGACCTGCGTTCCAGGAATCCAGGCCGCCGCTTCCGCCAGCGAACGCGATCAGTCCTGACGTCATCGATCAAGAACAGCTGCGCGTAACAGCTTTCGCAACAGCGGCCGTTCTCTCTCTCTCTCTCTCTCTCTCTCTCTCTCTCTCTCTCTCTCTCTGTGTGTGTGTGTGTGTGTGTGTGTGTGTGTGTGTGTGTGTGTGTGTGTGTGTGTGTGTTGGGGGGGGGGGGGGGGAGGTGAGCCGTTTTTGCATTTCATTGCACAAGAAGATAGAATGCTGCTGAAGTGAAATTTCGGATCGAGGTACATCAGCGCTAAACAATGACGTCATATGGCTGTGGATTCGAGGACAATTTTCCGGTGGCGATGCGTTAATAGCACCCAATCTCGGATCTTATCAAACTGAATATTGTGATTTCGTGATTGCAAATCGTGCTTCTCAGATCCCACAAGCCTCTGCCAAATCCAGGTGCAAAGACAAACCACAAATAAATATGAAATAAACAAATCATTAAAGTGTTTCCTTATTCGAAATAAGCGGTCCTTAGCAAGATCTACTTTATATCACTGCTGCAGATCGTACATTTTGTCAGTGTTCAGATTGTCTTCCAGAAAGTGTAAGACTAGAGATCTCGTTAATGTGGTGGTGGAGGGCCACAGCTATACAGGAACTGCTTTAACTCACGTCTTCCCAAGGGCATGGAGTTAATTGCTACAGACAGAGATTACTGCTTGAGATTAGTCTGCGGCAGGAACGGCTTTATTAGGCAACTTCCACTCTGCAGGGGGTACTTCTTTCAAAGTAATTTTAGTTAAAAAAAAGACATGACGTCAGAAACAAGTAGTATGCCAGCTCGCCACCACATGTTTCTTTCCCGCTTGTTAAAGATCTCTCGCTTGAAAACGAGATTAGCTGCTACAATAATTCCTTGGCGCTACCCGCTCGGTGTCAAAACAAACAATGACGAATAAAGGAAACCGTTCCTTCACCAATTTTAGCCGTGATTTACCGAAAGCGTCACTTCATACATTTGATGTTTTTTTATAGTTTGCGTCAGTTTCTGCTAGTATCTATGCATCACTGACAGGATCTCGTGATGGAAAACAGATAATACAGTTTTTTGTGTCGTCACTCTTTTGAATTGTTTGATGTGGTCCGCCACAAATTCCTCTTCTGTGTCAACTCTTCACTTCAGAGTAGTTCTTGCAAGTATAGTGCTTCGTTATTTGTTGGATATATTCCAGTCTCTGCTCTTGCCAGTAGTTTTTATTCTCTGCAGCTCCATCTAATACCATGGAAGATCCTCTTCGGCGTCTTAGCACAAGCCTCTCCTTGTCAGTGTTTTCCCCACGTTTCTTTCTTCAATTTTGCGGAGGTCCATCTCACTTATCTTACCAGTCCACCTACTTACCAACAGTCTTCCTTAACATCACATATCAAACGTTTTCTTTACTTTTCCTGCTTTCCCACAGTTCATGATTCACTACCACACAATTCTGTACTCCAAACGTACTTTCGCACAAGTTTCTTCCTCAACTTACGGCTGATCTTTAATATAGTACATACCTTTCGGCCAGGATTGCCTTCTACTCCTCTGCTAGTACGCTTTTTATGTCTATATCTACACTATGTGATAAAAAGCATCCGGACACCTGGCTGAAAATGACTTAAAAGGTCGTGGCGCCCTCCATCGGTAATTCTGGAATACACTATGGTGTTGGTCCACCCTTAGCGTTGATGACAACTTTCTCTCTCGCAGGCATACGTTCAGTCAGGTGCTGGAAACTTTCTTGGGGGATGGCAGCCCAGTCTTCAGGTCAAGACTGTGCAGGTCAGTCCATCACAGGGATGTTATTGTCGTGTTGAAGGACGCAATCGCCATCCCCGAATTGCTCTTCAACAGTGGAAAGCAAGAAGGTGCTTAAAACATCAATGAATTCGCCATACCCACACCCTGCCATCGGATCGCTACATTGTGTACCGTGATTCATCACTCCACACAACGTTTTTCCACTGTTCAACCGCCCAATGTTTATGCACCTTACACCAAGTGAGGCGTCGTTTAGCATTTACCGGCGTGATGTGTGGCTTACGAGCTGGCGCTCGACTATGAAATCAAAGTTTTCTCACTTCCCGCCTAACTGTCAAAGTACTTGCAGTGGATCCTGATGCAGTTTGCCGTTGCTGTGTGATGGTCTGGATACATGTCTGCCTATTACACATTACATCCCTCTTCAACTGTCGGCGGTCTCTGTTAGTTAAAAGACGAGGTCGGCCTGTACGCGTTTGTGCTGTACGTGTCCCTTCACGTTTCCACTTCACTATCACATCTGAAACAGTAGACCTAGGGATGTTTAGGAGTGTGGAAATCTCTCGTACAGACGTATGACACAAGTGACACTTAATTGCCCTACCACTTTCGAAGTCCGTGAGTTCCACGGAGCGTCCCGCTCCTCTCTCTCAGGATGCCTATTGACTACTGAGATCGCCGTTATGGATTACCTGCGACTAGGTGGCAGTAAAATGCACCCAATATGAAAAACGTATGTTTTTGAGGTGTCCGGATTCTTTTGATCACATAGTGTGCATATCTACTCCGCAAACCACTGTATAGCGCATGGCGGATGGTACCTTGTACCATTACTATTTATTTTCTCTCCTGTTCCACTAGCGAATAGAGCGTGGGAAAAACGACTATCTAAAAGCGTCTGTAAATGTCCCGATTTGGCACATGTTCACGGTAGTTAACGCGTAATGCATGTAGGCGACAGTAGAATCGTTCATCCGTTGGCGTCAAATGCTTCTTCTCCAAATTTGCGCAATAGTGGGTTCCGGAAGGAGTGTTGTCTTCCCTCCAGAGATTTCCATCCGAATTCCCGAATCATCTCCGCAATACCTGGGTGCTGATCAAACCTGCCGTTAACAAATGTGGCAGCGCGCGTCTAGAGTGTTTACACGGGAAACACCCCATCGCAGCCTCATCAGATTTAGTGGTAAGATGGCCCTGTGGAAAACTCAACACGGATCAAGCAGGAAAAGAGGAAGTAGGTGTACTGAACTGTGAAAAAAAAGCACATTGGGAGCAGTAAACGGTCCACGAACAAGAAGTGCAATAAAGAGCAGCCTGAAACACCAACGGCGTTTGGGTAAGAGGTCATGGTGTTAGATTGCCAAGAGGGCGAGCCGTATTCAAAACTGCCTCGCGCCATTTTTTCCCCACAGCTTTATGAACTTCCCGTCCGATCATTGAAATGTTTGCTCTCTTTCTGTAGCCTTTGAACTTGTACTATACATTGGTTATAGAATATGAGTCCTGCGGTAAGAATCTGTTACCACTGCAAGTAAACAGAGAGCAGCCGAGATAGCAATTAGACGTCTCACAGAAATGAATACAACAAATATAGGGGTGTGAACTAGGTTAGAACAAAGGAATTAGAGTGTCAAGACTTCCAAAATGAAACGCAACTTCAGAAACGTTAGAAACATATGTTTTGACAGAGCACAGAGAAACCGTGCGATTGTGAAACTCTTGCTTTCGTTTGTTGCAGCTTATGTGACAAACTGTTATGTTTTGATCATTTCCTTGGGAGCAATCACATTCACATTCATACGAACAGCTATATCGCGAAAGGAGGCATATCCCACTCGCTCATCAGGCGTACAAGATAGGTGCGTCGATAAGAGATTCCTATATATGACACACGTACTGTCAGTAATGCCATGTGTGGGACACCGGACTTGTTTTACGGTGGAGGCCTGAGCTGAGTTGTCGGCTTGTCATCAAACGTTTGCGGTTCGCATACGAAAGCCACTTCCTTTCGGCTGCTAACAGAGTAGTTGTGCAGAATCAACTGTCATTATAGATTCCTACCTTACACCTCGCTGTTCCAAAAGGACGTTACATCACGACAGACACAAATTGGAATATAATTAGAATTATGTATTAATACCTTCAGCTGCTGACGGGCGTTGATATATATCAACGGGGTCAGGTGAAAATTTGTGCCCCGACCGGAACTCGAACCCGGGATTTCCTGCTTACATGGCATGAGATCCCGGGTTTGAGTCCCGGTCAGGGCACACATTTTCACGTCTCCCCGTAGATATACGTCTGCCATATAAGTACAAATTAGAATAAAGCGAACAGCGAAAAAGAAACTGACATGAGGGATATTAGATCACGGTTCGGCCGCTTGGTAGTCAAACACCATGACCACTTCACCACGACGCCATTTCTCAACTCGGCTGCTCTACATTGCACTTTATCTTCTTGTCTCTGTTTTGATTTTTCTTCACAGTCCAGTAAACCTTCGTCCTGTTTTCATGCTCGATATGAGATACCGCATATCAGCAGCTGTGGAAGCTGTAACTCATTACATGCTCGCTGCACTGTGTGAACGACTTGGGCACCGCATTGGCATACGCCGTTATCTCAAGTGGGACATACTGAACACCTATGAAACGGTATGAAAAAAGAAACTTTGAGTTTCCCGTTCAAGAAAAAAAACAAAATTCGTTGTGTATGTTTATACTTTCAAAAATATAGACGTGCGAAATCGGATGATTCTCTTTGATACACCCTGTATTTTGTCCGCAGCTGGTGGTCGTGCGGTAGCGTTCTCGCTTCCCACGCCCGGGTTCGCGGGTTCGATTCCCGGCGGGGTCAGGGATTTTCTCTGCCTCGTGATGACTGGGTGTTGTGTGATGTCCTTAGGTTAGGTTTAAGTAGTTCTAAGTTCTAGGGGACTGATGACCTCAGCAGTTAAGTCCCATAGTGCTCAGAGCCATTTTTTGGAGAAACGACAATCGCAATAACATAAGCGATCAGAGTTCGCTCTGAAAGATTTAGACGTTCATTTTGTTCGAGAGTGAAACGATCGGGAAATAGTAGGAAAGTGGTTGCGTGAACCCTCTGCCAGTAGTCGCACAGATATAGATGAGTGTATATTAAAATGTGCCGCTGTGTCGTCCAGGAATGGAGCCCCGAACCAGTAATCCACCAGGAACGACAATACCGATAAAGGAAGAATGTGTAACCGGGCGACACTGTCTGCCGAACGAACAAACCTTCACACGGGAATGCCACCGTGACTGGTTGTAACTCCAACTAGCGACAGTTCTGTCGGTATTTAATCTTCTAGACGATAACAGCGGCTGTTCTTAAAGGCACTGCGTTGTGGGCTGAGAGCACGACTCGCTCGGTACCAGCCACTCCAGTGTCCGTATCAGTGATTTACCAGTGGCGGACGTAAGCCGTTTCTAAAGCCGTGTCGGGCGTTACGGCGTCGGCAGCGGCACTTGGTGCACAGTGAATACGCCGCCGTGACACGCACGGCCACTGTAACTCGGTATTTGGGCGGTGCGTCATCTTTACGGCCGCTCACGGCCACGGAGTAGTTCGTGGTCGCCGGGTAGGATGTCCTGCCCTCGCTTCTGAGGGGGAGCGTATTCTTGGCGCGAATGACGTCAGATGCGGCGGCCGCCACTCAAATAAATGTGGGTCTGTCGCTGCGGTTATGACACACGGCGCTGAGGACGTCTGTGGGCCCTGCGCGGGAAAGTGGCTCCCGAGTGGCCAATTCTGCAGTCCTGCTAAGGCGTACCGTCTTTACAGGCGCGTACGAAGTACTACTACCAATTCCAATGGCCAGGAGATTCGTTCGTGCGGAATCGCAGTTGATTCTCACAACTCGTAGAGGTTACTCCCACTTTGTTACTTTTATGAAGTGGCATTTCAATTAAAATTTCATCGGCCGACATTATGAGGGAAGAAAAGGATTAACAGTCGTCTCATGTGCACCATTTAGTTTACTCCAACATTATCAGGAAACGGAATAGGAAGAAAAGAAGAAGAAACAACGCTGGTGGACGACCTTTTTTTCAAAAGTATGGAACAGTGTCGTAGGACTAAATGTCTGACTTTAAAGCTAAATTGGAATATCGGCTATTTCGCAGTTTTCCGAATGAAAGTTTAGATTCCGAACAGTTGTTGAGTTGTGCAAGCCCTAAAATGTACAACGGTGACACCTTCTCTTTAGGAGGGCTGTACCTGCAGCAGAAAGATCACTCAGAGGTATCTGGCAACTCGGAGTCGTCGTCACCACCACCACCACCACCACCACCACCACCACCACCACCACCAGCTTTGTTTCTCCTCGTCGTCCACGGCGAAAGGATGTCAATAAAGACTACATTTTCTTTTACGCGTCGTGCACATAGCTTCCTAATAGCTCTGTAACTTCGCTGCAAGTGCCTAATCTTTCCGATTTGCTTCTATAATCGCAGTTGTTAGGATCCTTTAAACATCCCCGACTATTATAAAACTTCGTGCTGCAGTACGTTTGAACGCAATAAATACAGATCAGTTAAAGACACAAAGCAAATCGCTGCTTAACCAACGAACATTCGACCCGGCCTGCACACTGGGACACGAGTCTAAAGTCCAACACACCACCGACACTTTGATGTTACCGCTAGCATCCCGTACCGCAGCCACTTCCGACAGTTTCGTTGGCTCCAATTTGCAGTCCGTATATACTAAGCAAATCTTGGCCAACGATGCGGTTGCTTGTCGCTCGCTGCCCTAGACAGTACGCGCCTTCAAGGGACTAAGTAAGGTCCTTCACAGAACTAGGAGGGTTCGTAGTGCTTTCAGGTTTCACCTGGTTTCCCTCGATACTATAAATTGATCATATACTTCTTTAATTGTGCCATAATCCATTCTTTTCGCACGTCTTTCTCTGACTGAACAGCGTGTCTTCTCAAATGACATGCACTGACGGCTCGGAGTTCCGTTGCCGAAAGATGCTGTATCGTGCAAGTGTGTTCTCAATTTCATACCTAACAGACGTAAAAACGTGTTGGAATAAATAAACAAAAGAAATAAATGCATACTTATCCTGCTAATAGGCATATCAAGAGACTCTTGAATGAATGCGATCAGTTCTTAGTAATAATATTAATTAAAATGAGGAAATGCAAATTTTCTCTCTTTGTATTCCTAATGGCGACAAGGAGCAGCCTTCTCGCAGACTAAATTCCAGATTGTTAGAAGACTGCCGGGCGTCCCCCTCTAACGACAATGTCGGTTAAATCAAAGGCTTTTCTCCTGATAAGGAATTCTTACTCTCTGATCTAATCTCCTCCTACTCCAAGAAACTCAGAGGAACCGAAAGCCGAAGACCTCGGATTCAACGGATGAAGCTGATTCTAGAGACCTCATAAATGATACAGAAGTGCACTCTTTGCTAAATAAATAAATAAATAAAAAATAAATAAATAAATAAATAAATCTTCGATAGTGCTGACTTGTGAAAATGACATCGAGATTCTCATTGTCGAGGTCAACTCCTGCACGGTAACTTGTTTCTACAAACCACTGCCTGTGGATTTCGTCTTCGAGCAGCCAAAAAGTTAAAATTTGTTATTGGCGATTTTAGCTGCCATTTCACGGCATGCGGGTATTCCGAAACATATAAATGGTGAGAGACCACAACAGTAGGCAGAAGCGGTCAATTTAAATGTAAGAATGATGCGAAGCAGCTCGCATCCTTCAACAGTTAAATATGGAACTGATACGCGATTCCTTAATCGTACCACACTTACAGACCATATCTTAAATACCATAAAAGAGGAAGCGGGATGGAATCGTGGTTGGTAGTCACACTGTATAATTAGGACAGTTTATTGACATTACTCCTTTAAAAAAATTGACAATTACAAATTATGGACGACCCACTAGATAAAACTTTGTAAATACAGTTAAAAACCCAGCGTACTCGGTACTCTAACAAAAAATTCCAAATTAAGAAAAGGGGGTTACTGACAAACTTGAAAACTTCAAACTCCCATATAGGACTTCCCTCAAAATAGATATAATGAAACAATTACACGTAAAGGGTGACTTAATAGCAATTGAACACTAGTGCCAAGCTAAGATATCATTCCATAAAATGATAGAACCACTTAAATAAAAAAAACAGAAACACTGATCCTGAAAAAGTAAATGTTCACGTGCTCAGACGTTTTAATAAAAAAAAATGCTAGAAAAAGCCGCACAAGGAACTCAGCAGACGCCATACAGTTTAAGATTTAGGTAGTTACCAGTCCCTAATATTTAAGAAAACAAGTTCATATACAAACACGTTACATACTATATATATATCTACCAGCTTAACCCGCCTTGGCGGAAGGAACATAAATACTAAACTTTGGAAGCCGATATGAGAACAACTGTTGTGGGCAGGTTCTTAAACACTGCCAGGCCTAGACCTCTGATGACATTTCACTCCCCGCCAAGGAGCTGGCACAATAAAAAGTTTCTGCCCGAATCACAAAGACATTCCAACAACTCTGAAACATAGAAACACTCGGCAGAACCTTTGACTCACTTACACATGGACAACTGTATCAGTAGAGTGCAGGCAGCATAAAATCATTTGATTGCAAGAGACACAAAACACTAGTAAAACTTCTGAGAAAATTTTCAAATAACGGCCGCAATTTAACTAATAACTTTTTTCATAATGTGGGGCCACAGTCATAATATATTTCTTTAAAGTCAGTATCGCCATTAGACTTTTTTTTATTTGCTGTGTTACATTTACACGATCATGATTTCGGCGTTAAGTTGCCATTATCAAGTGCCTAAGATGGGATACTCAGGATGGTATACTCAGTGATAAAACAAAGCAGTAGGCTTTTACCAGAAATATTGACCCTTAGACAATGTGTCTAATAGTACATTTTAAATACGACAGTATGCCATCTTAGGCACTGTATAACATTAAAACACTTGATAATGGCAACTTAAAGCCGAAATCATGATCATGTAAATGTCACACTGCAAATAAAAAAAAAGTCTAATGGCGGTACTGACTTTAGAGAAACCATTTAACTAGGCCAACTGAACTCTTCCACGCCGTCTTAAGGTTCGTTTATGAAAGTCTCACCATAATAATAAAGTTTAAATTCTCTGAGTGCATCGGTGAAGAAACAATTACGACGACTTACTCCATATCAGGTACACAATACGAGGGAGCGAGTTCCACAGCTTCACCGCTTCCCTTGAAATTTTGTTCCCCGCGAAGTCATAGAACTTGTACCTCCAAGCTGCCCATGTCGGCAAACCGCCCAACCCGTTTCACACTACAACGTGTAACGGTCATAACCCTCCTTCGACAGCCGTTGACATTCGTCTCCCCGCGAAAATCAAGAGACCTCGAGGGTTACCCGTCGAAGGCTAACAACCAACTCGCTTCACCTGCCAAGCCGCAAGATAAGACACGCGAAAAGCAAAGATAGCTTACCTCAACCACAATCGATCTCAACGATACATGAACAAAATAAGACTGGCGCCAGCTCGCCACGGCTCAGGAACAAAGGATACAACCCAGATATCATCTTTATTAATGACAGGATCAGTGGCCAAACATCAAAAAGTCTGAGAAATCAGATACCACGCCAGCAACACAGATCATTAACTTACGTAGTCAGTGCGGTTGTCAGACCCGAAGTATTTCCCTTTTAAAGGCGCATTAAGTCCTTAAAACTTTGTTCTGCTGTTAGAAAAAAAAGAAAAAAGCATCCGCAAAGTACATACCGCGGGGCTCTAGGGCTGATAATGCTGAGAGCCTGGGAGGAGGTAGTAAAGAACTTCTAGAGCGATACCAATTGATGAACGACAACAATCCTTTCACATAGTACACTATTTGAGCAGGCGAAACGGAACTGCAAGCAGTATCAACAGCGGGAAAATAAAGATGGTCCAAAGTGGTAATGAATCTCGACGTGAGCCAAAACAGCCGGCGAGCGTGGAAGTTAGTAAAGTCTCTGCGAGGATCTTAAAACGTTAACACCTGACCTAACTGCAGTAACAGCCAAATGTTCAAATGTGTGCAAAATCTTATGGGACTTAACTGTCATCAGTCCCTAAGGTTACACACTACTTAACATAATTTATCCTAAGGATACACACACACACACACACACACACACACACACACACACACACACACACACACACACACACACACACACACACACACGCCAGAGGGAGGACTCGAACCTCCGCCGGGACCAGCCGCACAGTCCATGACTGCAGCGCCTGAGACCGCTCGGCTAATCCCGCGCGGCTGACGGAGTAACAGCCGAGAGGATAGCTCCTTGCCGGAAAACACCATCCAGCGTGAATAATGAATACCCTCGGCACGCCATTCGGTATTGAGGAGATGAGAACACAAAGCTGCCGGCGTGGACGAAATGCGCACTGGACAAAAAAAATGGTTCAAATGGCTCTGAGCACTATGGGACTCAACTGCTGAGGTCATTAGTCCCCTAGAACTTAGAACTAGTTAAACCTAACTAACCTAAGGACATCACAAACATCCATGCCCGAGGCAGGATTCGAACCTGCGACCGTAGCGGTCTTGCGGTTCCAGACTGCAGCGCCTTTAACCGCACGGCCACTTCGGCCGGCACGCACTGGACAAGTAAAGCATTTTTGGCCTGCGGTAGAGGTAGAAGGAAGGATCGTAGTGATGGCAGTAGTCGTACGACTGTACGACTGTGCGGCTGGTGCGGGGACAGGCACTTGATCCTGAGGGTAAGCAAATTTAATATACTGTGCATAAATAGGCGAACACATGCATCACTGTTATATTAGTCTAGTGGCACTAAATCTCTGGAAGCAGTAACAAAAGTTCTGCACCTGGGAGTAAGCGGTCGTAGTGAGCTAAAGTCTAGTGACCACATGAAACTAATTGAAGACGGAGATTCATTGGAAGAATATTTAGGAAATTTAATTCATCTACGAAAGAAATGGCTTGAGGAATACTTTAAAGTCCAATTTCCGAGCATTTTTAATTCGTTTGTGACCTTTGAGGTTCGAGTAATGAAGTAGACACAGAAGATCCAACGAAGAGCATAGAGTTTAGTCTCGAATTCGTTTAGCAGGCCCGAGATTGTTGCGGAGATGCCCAGACGGCTGCAGCAGCAGACGACGAATGGAGGGGCTGTCCATCGCGATTAAGTTTGCTGTAAATCTCCAAGAGAATACGTATCGAGTAACCATGATTTTCTTCTTCTTACTTTGAGTGCACAAAGCTGGCTTAAAACATCAGCTTGTAGAGTTCGTCATGTTGGCGACTTAGTATCTCCACTTCCTCCTCCTGGCCACAAAAGTCTGAGTAAAAAATTTTTAATATATGACGTTACTTCGGTCAGTGGGAAACTGTTGGACAACAAATTCCTTCCCGAATTCGATACCCGGTCAATCCCAGGATTTTTATGTGACTTTTGACATCTTTCATGTCCGACAATTATTGTTGATGTGAAAAATGCCGCGTTGCGCCATCGTTCGGAATCCACGCTACACTGTAGGTCCCCGTATAACGGGCCGCGTATGCCAGTTCAGAGGTCGGAGGAAGGAAACGGCGTCCCACCTCCAATAGGACCGTGCTTAGTAAAGCACTTTGTTTCGAACACCAGTCTTCCGACTGATGACTGCTTTACCTCTCTCTCTCTCTCTCTCTCTCTCTCTCTTTTTTTTTTTTTTTTTTTTTTTTTTTTTTTTTTTTAAATATTACAAACGTCCATATCTAGCGGTCACACGCCGTGCAGACCACGCACTGCTTCTGCAAACTGCCTCCATTCCTTTCTGTTCCCTGCTCGGTTCCTCCAGGTATCTTTAGTCCCCAGGAGTAACAGGTTCTTCTCCAGGTCCTCCATCCAGTGCTGCCTTGGTCGTCCTATAGGGTGTTTGGTTTCCACTCAAGTGCTCTCCGTCTGTCTTTCTTCTTTCATACTGGCTACGAGGCCTGCCCACTGCACTCTTCTGTAGTATTGTTGGTGGTTGCATAAAGAGAGAGATTTTCTCATCCTTCCTCCTCCCTTCTTCGTTATCTAAGATCGGTCGCCATATTTTTCTCATTACTCTTTTTTCAAATTTTAACTGCTTTTCCTTTTCGCATTTTGTCATGCTCCAGCTTTCTGAACCGTACATGGCTTCTGGGCATAAATTCTCATCTTGATGTTCGCTGATACTGGTTTTGAGGTGAGCGTCTTCCTGAGGAAATACATGCATTTCATTCCCACTGCTGTTCTTTCGTTTATGTTCTTTTCTGTGCTGTTGTTGCTGTTAACCCAAGATCCTAAGTATTTGAAGTGGAACAGCCTTGAACCTCATGCCGTCTGTCTCATTAAATTATTGCTGTTCTTGTCTTCTTCCTAATAGCATTAACTCCGTTTTGTCTTGATTCGACTTAAGCCCAGCCTTCTGTGCCTAGTTGTCCATTTTCTGGTACATATTTTTCAACTAGTGCTTTGATTTACAGGGTGACAATTACTAAACTACATGAAAAAAAAACGTGAATTAGTTACAAACTGTGGCTTGCACACACTTTATTCAACATCTAAACGTCACTGTAGATATTCGGATTAAGGTTACGACATGTTCGATATGCCTTTCATCATCGGCGATGATGTGGCGCAGACGAATAGCGTATCTCTCCATGACCCGCGGAAATGTCGGAATATCGATACTGTCGATGACCTCCTGAATGGCTGTTTTCAGCTCAACAATGGTTTTGGGATTATTGCTGTACATATTGTCTTTAATATAGCCCCTTAAAAAGGAGTCGCATATGTTCATATCCAGAGAATATGGCGGCCAATCGAAGCCCACGCCAGTGGCCTCTGGGTACCCCAGAGCAAGAATGCGGTCCACAAAGTGCTCCTCCAGGACCTTAAACACTCTCCTGCTTCGATGGGGTCGAGCTCCGTCTTGCGTGAACCACATATTGTCGAAATCATGGTCACTTTGTATAACAGGGATGAAATCCTCTTCCAAATCCTTGACGTACCATTCGACAGTCACCATACCATCAAGGGACATCGCACCGATTATTCCGTCACCGGACGTTGCACACCACACGGTCACCCATTGAGGGTAAAGAGACTTCTCGATCACGAAATGCGAACTCTCACTTCCCCATATGCGGCAATTTCGCTTATTGACGAAGCCATCTAAATGAAAGTGGCCTTTCCGCTAAACCAGACATTAGTCACATGAAAGTCATGTACGTCATTTCTGCGGAAAATAGTGTAGGCGAGATGGAACAGCTGTTCCATGGCCCTGGGGCTTAATGGCTGACGAGTCTGAATTGTGTTTGCGAAGAGATGCAAGTCTTCAACAGCGATCTGTCGCAGTGTCTCCCGGTTGATTCCCACCTGTTGTGTGGCTCGTCTGATAGATATCCTGGGGCTGGTTTGAAACACAGCGCGTGTCTTCTCGATGTTTTCAGACGTTTTCAACCTTTTTGGAGGACCAATGTTGCCAAGACTCTCATCGTGAACATCGCCCTTTCTCTCAAACCTGCAAATCAATTTTTTGATTGTTAGCACACTTGGACCGGTTGTCTTCAGCTTGACATCGGTCGCAAACTTCCTTTGAGACGCAGTAGGGCTGTAATTGCTCGCATAGTAGGCTTTCAGAACCAGCGATACGCTCAGGCACGCTGTACCGTGACATGTTCACGAGCAAATGGACGACAATAACAAGACGCGTGCGCATGAGCATGTGCATACTAATTTCCATCAACCCCCGCGACCAACCTTACAGTTTGAACGTCCTAACGCAAACCGTTCAGAAGTCGTGACAATTTTATTTCACATAGTTCAGTAATTTTCACCTTTACTTAGTAGAATATATCATCTGCGTATCCGAGAAAACTGAAATTACTATCCATCTGTACTCCAGCTCATTCCTGTTACCTATAGTCCCTTATTTTTTTCTCTAAGATGTCATTAAACAGAACACACGAGAGAACATCCTCCTGTCTGTGACTTGTTTTAATCTCGAACGAGCGAGCGAAGTGACGCAGTGGTCAGGACACTGGACTCGAAATCGGGAGAACGACGCTTAAAATCCGCGTCCGGCCTCCCTGATTTTAGTTTTCAGTGATTCACCTAAATCGGTTCAGGCAAACGCCGGGATGGTCCGTATGAAAGGGAACGGCTGACTTCCTTCACCAGTCTTGAACGTTTCTGACGTAACCCGTCGGAAACGCAGTGCTGCCCGTGATTCATCCATAAAAGTTTCAAACATTCTCACTTGCATGAGAGGGAGTCTGAAGTTACCCAGTGCATTGTATAGGCTATTCCTGTGTATGCTGTGGTATGTACGTTGAAAATCGAAAGACAGGCGGACTAGAGATACTTTTATCATATTCCCAGCGTTTTTCAAACAGTTCTTTTAGGGTGAAGGTGTCGATCGGTTTGGTCGAAAGCCAGCTTGATATCCCAGTATGTTGTTCACTTGTTCCCCCTCTTTGTAGGTCGGGTATATTATGGTCAATTTCCATTCTTCTGGCAATGTCTTATCAACTGAACTGGATCAGTTTGTAAATCTCTAAGTCAAGCTGTCGTCTTTCTTTTCGATTAATTGTCCTGTTATTCTGTCCTGTCCTGGGGCCTCGTTGTTTCTGAATCTTTTGATGTCAGTCTTCACGTCTTGTTCAGTGACTTCCCATTATTCTTCTTCTTTATCTTTTCTTTCCATCGTGTTATCAGCACGTGGCATCTCATCTGGATCTGGGCGATTCAAGAGTTCCACGTTTCTAAAACTCTTTTCTTATCATTTCTCAAGTTGCCGTTCTTAATCTAATGACAAATTATGAGCTCTGAAATATACGTTCGCAATTTTTGATGGATTCGAAAAATTGTCTTGAATTCTTGTTGCGGCGCTCTGCCTCAGCTTGTGCTAATGAACTGGTTGGATATATCATCTTCCCTGTTCTGAGAATTCACATTGTCTACTTTCTCTTGTTGAGAAAATATTCCCTTTTCTGCTCACTCACTCAGTCAACCAGCCACGTTTCCATATTCCTTCTCTTCTCTGCAGCTTTCTAGCGTGTCTCGTTGAACCGTCCTTTCTTCTACATTTTCTCTTTCTTCCCCATATCCTCCGCTACACTTAGTACTGTGATCTTTATTTCTTTCCACTTTTCTTCCTCGTTCTCTCCTCTTGCGTCTACGTTTTCAGAGCGGTTTTCGATTTCTATAGCACATTGTTGTTTAACTGAACTTTCACGCAGTTTCCCAACATCCTAGAGTAAATATATCCTTCGGTACTGCGACATTTCCACACTTCCAAAACCGTCAGCAAAATCGCCATTTAGCTGCCGTCGGAGAAGACATGCAAATGTGTATTAGTAATTGTTTCATCACTTAGATAAGTGCGAGCAATCCTTATTGTCGCCACCTCTCAGTGCACTTGGCCGCCGCACACAACGGCTCCGAATTTCACTTGATATTACATCATATTTTCTGACAGTTAATTCCATGCGTCAGAACCTAGGGAAGCAACAGATGGCAAATATTGGTAAGTTATCCGAAGACGACGAACACTGCTTTCCAGACTTAGAGGCCAGCCTTTAGCTGAGTCATCAGTGCAGCTCCAGCTCACCTTCAATCTACGCCATTTGTACCGTAAGCTGCTAGTGTCTCTATACCAAATAGTTCAACGCCTGAAAGCGATCGGTAACAAGGTGCACACATCTCTGTTTCAGTATTGTGACATTTCTATGCTGTGCGCGCTACCGTCCCCCAAGACGACGGCAGACTTGACAGGGCTGAATGCGTTAAGTTCCTGCTCTGACGAACTCTGCGCTCCCCTATCGCGCCTCGACTGGCCCGCTAAATCGGAGCGCCTTCCCCATACAGAATGTCCGTTTGGCGTTTGGGGGAGCGGCTGAATCTTATCTGTCAACATTCCCATATTTCGGCACCTGTATGCGATTCTGGCCAATGAACGGCTTGGCTAGATGGGGCACACATCCAGAAACCTGTGGGTTTTCTTCCGTTACCAAGGCCGGAGGCGGTATCAGAACCTGGGGGTCAATGTGGAGCGTTCTTATTACTCAGAGCAGAAAACTGCTATACTTCACATCAAGCTTGGAAAGAGAGTTGATGTGATCCAGTCCAACCCCCACTCCCTGTTGTTTGTTTTGTGTGATCTCTGAGCGGAAAATGAATATCAGAACTTGTGCTGGCATCTCACTAGCTCGGCCTGGAGATGCTGGTGGTCTGTGGGGTGGGCTGCAGAGTTTTAACGTGGAATGCGCGTGTCGTACGCAGAGGTTGAGGCGGCGTGTCGCGGGGAATCCTGCCTCTCGCCGAACAATGTCCACTGCCGGGGCCCACACTGCGGCGTCGCCACGGTAGCCCGGCGTCTCGTCAGGTTTGCGTTTACGACAGGAAGCGGTCCCTAAAAATGTCCACTGCGTGTCTGGAAAAGGAAAGGAAAGTGAAGGGAAGTCTGGCGCGTGGGTGCCTGTGAGGTGTGTCGTGCTTGATAGCCACTCGTGTCTTCGGGTCCCGAGGTGTGTGTGTGTGTGTGTGTGTGTGTGTGTGTGGAAAACAACAGGATACAGTAAACATACTTTGTCTTCTTCACGTATTAGGACTGGGCAGTTTTTGCTAGCCCGGTCAAATGTCGGGCCAGTCAGTTGTTCGACACGGACGATGTGTCAAAATCGGGTCTTCCGATTTTCTCTGTACCGTGAAGTGGAGAAATCATGGATGAGTACAAAGCTGTTTTTTTTTCTTTCGTTTAAACATGATCAAGAGAGTTCTGAAAAAAAAAAAAAGCGGTCGCTGATGGAACGGCTGGAAAATTTCCAAGTGAGTAAAAATCATCCTGTTCACGTGCACAGATTTGGCGCATGTTTTGTCACTAGAAATCGTGTACCTCCGCCTTTCCATTTTCTGCCATTGCTGTTTTTTTTTTTTTTTTTTTTAAAAAAAATTCAGGAACCAAAGTGAGTTTCGACTGGATGCCCCGATTTAGTCTTCCTCACACATGAACTAATATTCGCAGTAGCTTTTTAATCATAAACGTGCTCGTTAAGACGAGAAGCATAAAGTGAAGACACCCGGTGTAAAAGATGTTAGGGTTGAAACTTCCTGGCAGATTAAAACTGTGTGCCGCAGCGACAATCGAACTCGGGACCTTTGGCATTCGCGGACAGGCACTCTACCGACTGAACTACCCAAGCACAACTGACGACCTGTCATCAAAGCTTCACTCTGCCAGTACCTCGTCTCCTACCTTCCAAACTCAGTCCGTAAAGTACTTGCCCGCGAAACACGAAGGTTCCGATTTCGAGTCTCGGTCCGGCACACAGTTTTAATCCACCAGGAAGTTTCGTATCAGCGCACACTCCGCTGCAGAGTGAATTTTTCATTCTGATGTTAGGGTTTTTCATAGCTTCATGTGAAATGAGCATATCGGGCGAAAAATGTGACACCTGGCATGTCGAAGCTAATTTCGGTGCGCATATACAGCGTGAACTTGTTTGCAACCGACAAAATTTTATACGTTGATAAGGGATATTTCCTGACTGCGTTACTGCAAACGACCGTAGGTCAACGTTTGCTCGTTACAAAAGTTAATGTGTGCAAGAAATGAAGCGAAATATAATGAGTCTGTCTCTGTATACTGACTGGACAGAAACAGTCTGAAAAGCTTGTAAGGGTGTTGAAGGGTAGGTTGTGTTGAGAAGTACTTGTTAAGCAGAAATTCGATAAGTTGCGCCGTTTCAGAGTTAATTATGACTGAAGTTAGCCAGTCAAGCTGTTGCCCGCTCAAAAAATGGCTCTGAGCACTATGGGACTCAACTGCTGAGGTCATTAGTCCCCTAGAACTTAGAACTAGTTAAACCTAACTAACCTAAGGACATCACAAACATCCATGCCCGAGGCAGGATTCGAACCTGCGACCGTAGCGGTCTCGCGGTTCCAGACTGCAGCGCCTTTAACCGCACGGCCACTTCGGCCGGCCCCGCTCAAATACAGGCGGCCCAGTAGATAAAACTAGTGAGAGTTGATATAGCGTAAGTGACTGCGCGCGAGACTGCACAGCCTTGGCTCGGATTCGATCTTTAGTACCTCCCCTTGCCCAAATTTGTATCGTTCTCTTCTTCGGTTTTAGGAAACGAGACGAAGAAAACAGTGTCTCTGGCGGGCCGCTCGGATTTGCGCGTGCAACGGCGTCATTGGCCACCTTCAGTGCTAATTAACTAGGATACGGCGGAACGGAATGAATTTTTTTCTTAGCAATTAATGAGCACAAGATGCCCTGAAAAACCCTTACAAGGTTTCCACAGTTTCTCACGACCCTGCATACCTGCACAATCTCGTTGCATTCACTCTTGGATGTCAAGCTTCCATTCAGTTGTCTTCAAGTCAGTCTCACGGATTTGTATTTCCTGCCACGTGATTTGTACATTAACTGTGGGACACAGAAGTATTGGTAGGTTGACAGGCGAAGAGATGCGCTATGCACCTGGTGAATACACCCAGTGACTGGAACGGAAGAGCGACAGACCGCCACTATGCTCAGGTATTACACCGTCGTGTGTAGTTGCCTGGGCGGAGCACACTGTAATAGCGGAGAGTGAACTAGGTGGTGGTGGGGCGCAGGTAGGATACGGAGTGGAAGAAAAGTGTTCCCGAGTCTCGGGTGTAGCAAAGGTCACCCTGTGAGACGAGGAATTCGCCAGTATTATCGTACAGTCATCTTGTTTGTTTGTAGTCGCGATACGACCGGAAAATCACATGTTTGTGCTACTGGTAAGTCTCCATTTCACTCCGTCGCTTATCGGCTCGTATTCCACTCAGTGTTCACTGCCGCTGTAGTGGTGTGCTCCCCAAGTGTGTGTTCGTACAAACAGCACTTAAAGAGGTCGTCACTCGGTTAATGGGCGACGTCTCGAACTGTTAGACCTTTCGCATGTACCTTGGCTTTCCAGTTCTGTCCTTATCTAGCGGCTAGTACAGATTACTTCAAAGTGGCAATTAGACTGCGAAACGGCCCGACAGTGGTAGGTACGAGCTAAGTGGCGACTTATTTGCGAACCCCGGTACAATTAGGACCGGTAACAAGCGAATTAGGAGGGCGGTCGGGCGTTATCGTGCTGGGAGATCGGCGTGGGAGCCGCGGCCGCGGCCGGGTCACGGGAGGGCGCCCGCTGACCTCGCTCGCCCCGGCAGCCGGCGACTAGCTGCCACATGCAGCAGTACAGAGGATCCTCACAACGTAGCTGGTGAAATGGGCGTACGGCGCTACTGGCTGGGAAACCCCGAGATTTTTCGTCCGCCTGGTGCAGGTCCCTGCATTGGACGCCACTTCGATAACTTGCAGGTCGATGAAGATGTGATTAAATGATTAGGACAACACAGCCACTCTGCGAGCGAAGAAAGTCTCTGCCACGGCCAGGAATGGAACTCGGGAACTCCCTGTCTAGAAGCAGGGATGCTGAGCAATATTTTATCTGCAGATTCTAAAAATAACCCAAAAAATTTTGGTCGTACGTAAAATCTGTGAAAGCTACAAATAATTCAGTACCTTCTCTTGCTGACAGTACGGGTAATTTAACGAATGATGATAAACAGCAGGCCGAAATTCTAAACCTAGCTTCCAAAAACTCGTTTCTGGTAGACTGCAGCACCATTCACCCTTTCAGTTATCGAACAAACGCAAGGATGGCTGACATAGTGTTTAGTGTATCTGGAATTGTAAAACAGTTAAGATCCTTAGAACGCCAGGAAGGCATCCGGCCCAGACGGTATCCCCGTAAGATTTTATGTTGACTATGCTACAAATATAGCACAATTTTTATCCATCATCTATCCGAGATCATTGGAACAGCGGTAAGTTCCACGGGACTGGAACGAGGCCCAGGTTATAGCAGTCTACAAAAAAGGGGAGAAAATCGGATGCACATAATTACCGGCCAATTTCACTGACATCGATTTGTTGTAGAATCATGGAACGTATTTTGTTTTCAGAAATAATGACCTTTCTAGACTCTGAAGCTCATCTGCAGAAACCACCACGGTTTTCGGAAACAGCGGTCATGCGAGACACAGCTGGACCTCTTCGTGCATGATATGCAACAGGCTCTAGATACCGGTTCCCAGGTTGATGCCATATTCCTCGACTTTCGAAAGGCGTTCGACTCAGTTCCGCACTGTCGCGTGGTCCAAAAAGTGCGCGCTTATGGTCTATCCGATGACATACGCGGTTGGATGGAAACTTTTCTAACAGACAGAGCAGTATGTAGTCCTAAATGGGGTGACTTCAACAGAAACAAGTGTAACATCAGGTGTGCCCCAGGGCAGCGTAATATGTCCGCTGCTTTTTACGATTTACATAAACTATATGGTTGATGGTATTGACAGCGGCATTAGACGGTTTGCCGATGATGCTGTAGTCTACAGGATAGTAGTATCACACGGATGTTGTGAATAAATCAATGAGGATTAGCAGAAAATAAATGCGTGGTGTAATGACTGGCAGTTATCTCTCAATATTAGTAAGTGTAACCTAATGCGTATAACAAGTGGAAAATCCCCTTTAATGTACCAGAAATAAATGCCCAGTCCTTGGAAGCGGTAGTATCCGTCAAGTATCTGGGTGTGGCTATTGGAAATAATGTCAAATGGAACGATCAGATTACACAAGTAACGGATAAGGCGAACTCTAGATTGCGGTTTACTGGTAGAATCCTAAAGCGATGCAGTCCTTCAACAAGGGAAATTGCTTACAATACGTTAGTTCGTCCAGTCTTCGAGTACTGTTCGTCTGTATGGGACCCTTACCAGTAGGGTATGATTCAAGAGATTGAGAAGGTCCAAAGAAGAGCGGCAAGATTTGTGACGGGTACATTTAGCCATCGCGAGAACGCCACAAATCTCATAGAAAGTTTGAAGTGGGACACACTTGCCGATAGAAGACGCTCTAAACGGAAGGGGCTGCTCACTAAATTCCAGAATCCCATCTTCGGCGAGGATGTAGAGTATATATTATTACCACCAACTTTCAAATCGCGCAATGATCACCATTCAAAGATAAGTGAAATTAGAGCTCGTACTGAGATCAAACAGTCGTTTTTCCCCTCTCGCGATGTGCGAGTGGAACAGAAGGGGGAAATATGACTTCGGCGCGATTAGTTCCCTCCGCCACACACTGCTAGCGGAGTATATATTTAGATGTAGATATCACCAGCTGCAAACAACGTAGCTGGAATGACGCATGTCTCATTCAGAAATGAAAGCCTCGCGGTCTAGGGGCCTCTCCACGGTTCGTGCGGCTCCCCCGTCGGAGGTTCGACTGCTCCTTCGGACATGGCTGTGTGTGTTGTCCTTAGCATAAGTTCGTTCAAGTTACATTAAGTGGTTTGTAACCGTAGGGACCGATGACCTCAGTAGTTTGGACCCATAGCAATTTACCACAATTTCGAGAAATCAAATTTGAACGTTGTTCGTTCGTGAGAAGATTAAGAAGGAAAACTACGTACCAGGTTGTGTCGGAGTTTGGTAGCAGCACGATCGGAGCCTACCGAGACTGCGGTTTATCGTTCAGCTCTGGTGCTGGGATACCACGACACTGTCCCGACGCGACTAGCGCTCCAGAGGACGGACGTCGCTCGCTGGGCCACGCGGGATCCTACCAGCTGCGTCGCGTACCTTGAGTCAGGCAGCTGGCTTCTTTGCATCTAGATACGTAGCCAGGCAAACATATGACGATGTCTTGAGCACCAGACTGTATCAGCATGGCGACGATTGTGAAGACTTCTGTTCACGCAGCGGATAGAGAGGCGCGGTGACAGCGACGAGATCGACAGCAGCACTGGCCAGAGACGCAGAAGAAGTCGTAGTCGCAGTCTTTCTAGGCGAATGCCAGTTTTGCGTATGTCATCATGATGGACGCATACGCGTGTCGATGCTCCAAGGGAAACTGAATATTTCCATATTCCAGTCGCCATGTTCGTAAAACGTAGCGTCTGGTGTGATGATATGGGCGCCACTGGATATTCAACACTATCACTTGTGCGTCGCGGTAGCTGGTAATTTGTGAGACTGTCATTACCATTTTACGTGTTAAGGCCAGTTAATGTCTAGTGTCATCGAGATTTCTGTGCCGTTATCTTTCAACAAGATACTGCGAGACGAACATCAGCTGGGTGCAAATACTGATAACTAAGACTGAAAGAAGAGAAATGCGAAGTTCAGGACTTCACTATGCTTATAGCTTGACATTCGTTCACTACAAGATTAATGACGCAGAACTAATCAGTCGTGTGATATAAATATGTGGGATCAATAACGTGTAGAGATAAGACGTGGAACGACTGTATAGGTTCAGTTCTAGATACGAGCAAATGGCGGGGTATGGTTCATTGTTAACGTGCAGGGACGCTGCAAAGCGTCTGTAAAAGAGATTGCTTGTGAAAAATTTGTAGGCTCAGTCTTGAACTCTGCTCAAGTCTGTGGGATGCACGTCACGTCAGACTAAAAGGCGGCCGTTGGGCGTATACAAAGATTGTTCACAGAATCTTTGACGGCTGAGTGAGTGTGACACGAGTTAAATGTTACAACGCTGCCACTCCACGGAGTTCCATGAATCGTGTTAGAGAGCACAAATTATGAATGTTCTTGCGCTTTCTACGTATGTCCCATCGAAATCGTACCATAAAATTAGGCAAATAACGGCTCGTCCAAGGACGTACAAACTGTCATACATCAGTATATTATACAATAAAAGGTAGTGTCTGCCACGCTTTTCGCGGTTATTCGCAGACAATTGCTGCGCGGTGTCGACCTTGACAGGCATTTTTTGTTTCTGGTAAAAACCTTGGGACTGTTGTTACGTATGCAGAGATAACAGCCTAGCGCGTCAATGGAGGCCCGGAACTTGACCGCTCAAAATAAGCGTCGAATGCTGTAGCGTGATGAGGAGCACCTGCCCTCGACCCTTTAATAAGATGGGGCCCCCTCCACGCCCACACCAACGTGGTGACCAAACCAAAAGTTCTACTGTCACCTCCGTATAACATGTTAGTTTTTTGAATCAGGAGTCACAGGATGGGGGCTGTGATGGTATCCATGCGTCTGGGTAAGATTACTCATTAACATCGTCCATCAGGAGATAGTGTCGACAAAAGCGATCGAAGGGTAGCGGTTCTAAGGGCAGAGGAAAGAAAGCGCCAAGGCAAGAGCCAAGGGAAAAAAACCTCTGCGACAGTAGGACGGGTAGTAAGGGCAGTAGCGGCTTGCTATCTGCGACAGTGCATGCAAGGTGTGGTTATGTTAGTTCGAGGTATCTTGCATCGTTACCTTTGTCATTGTTGGAGCTCGTTGCGGCGCTTGCTGCAGTTGTTGCGTCCCTGCAACAGTTCAAGGTCGTTGTAGATTAGTGGGAAATCGGTCATAGATCGGCTCACAGACGGTGTAGGGGGGGGGGGGGGGGGCTGGTTTGCGTGCTGTGTACAGTACGGTTTCCCTGCGGTTGCCTGTTTTTCGGCTGATCGAACATCTGGGGTTTCCAGTAATAACTGTGTTGCAGGGGCTCGCCAGTACTGTCGTGTTAGCGTTCTATGGACCATAGATGTTTAGTTCCTAGCCAGTCATTACTGGTCTGCTTCCATCTATGATTGTGGTCGTAGTTACCCAGAGGAAGGATAAACGGGTTGCGCGAGTGTCTCGTGTTATTGTACAGTCGTGTGGAGAGTTTTTGGAATACCTGCAAGATAGTATCTAGCCGGAATTCCCGGCGAAGGTCCGCGATGCTTGTGTAGCGCGGGGCGTTGCTTATGATTTCGAGTACTTTGTTCTGTATGAGCTGCAGACGGCGCAGGCGAGTTGGCGCAGCGTATCCCCAGACAGGGGCTGCGTACGTCATCAGGGGTCGAATAAGTGTCATGTACATGGACCTAGACACCCTCCTGTTCAGTGTGCTGGGCCTGTTAAGCATAAGGTAGAGTTGATTGAGCCTCGCGTTAGCTTTGATGGTCACGTGTTGAATGTGGTGCCCCCAGAGTAGTTTCCTGTCCAGCCAGACACAGAGGTATTTGACCTTCTCGCGGAAACGTATTGGGCGTGTGTGTAGTGTTATTGGGTTGCAGTGCTGATGTTTGCGCAGTTGCTTCAGTCTTCTAGTGAACAGAACGGCCTCGCACTTGTCGACGTTTACTCTAACACGCCATTTCACCAGCCAACGCTCCGCCGTTATGAGTGCAGTCTGTAGTCGTGAGTTAATGTTAGACTGCTTCCAATCTTGCGCAAGGATGGCGGTGTCATCCGCGTAGATTGCTACCGTCGTGTTGTGTGTAGCTGGGAGGTCGTTAATGTAGAGGTTAAACAGTAAGGGCCCTAGGATACTTCCTTGGGGTACTCCTGCCTGGATACCATGTCGTGTCGATTGTTCGCCCTGCACGTCGGTGTTGAGACTCCTGTCCGTGAGATATGAGTGTATGAGACGTACGAGCACGTCGGGGAACCCTGCGTCGCTAAGTTTGCATATTAGGCCGTTGTGCCATAGACGATCGAAAGCCTTTTCGATGTCCAGGAACACCGCCCCAGTTGCTTTGTTTGTGTTGTATCCGTGTGTTATGTATTCAACGACGCGGAGGAGTTGTTGTGTTGTTGAGTGGTGATTCCTGAAACCGAATTGCTCCGGTCTCAGGGTGTCGTTTGTGATACAGTGCCTGGTGAGACGTTTTAATATTACCTTCTCAACGATCTTGCTGAGCGCGCTCAGCAGACTGATTGGTCGGTAACTTTGTGGGAGGGAGTGGTCTTTCCCCGGCTTCCTGAACATCAGGACCTTGGCCGTCTTCCAAAAGGCGGGGAAGTGTTGGTGCTTGAGTATGGCATTCGTGATGTGTGTTGCCCTCGACCCGCTGGTCTCCCGCTCCACCAGAGGACAGCCACGGCACGCCCCGGTATTGGCGCTGGTGCGCCACCGCGTCGGCCCAGACGCAACTTCCGGCGCGCGCCGGAAGGAGGCCGCCGCTATTTACGGAGACCCACTGGCCTCCTCGCGACTGCGACAATGGCAACCGCACCTCCCTCCATCCCACTCTGCGCGCGCCGCGTCCTACCCTAGTCTGGCTTTGATGCCATCGAGCTTGAACACACACAGCGTCTTAAATGGTCACTTTGTGTTCCGTCCGCTACGCGCATCTTTCGAGAATATTTGCACTCAGTCTTTCTGTCTTCTGCTATTCTTTGTCATTACGTGACCTTTTTTTTTTCATTTTATCTATCAATTGTTATCTTTTCCTCCCTGTTTCTTTTTCCTGTTACCGTCCTTCCTAAAGCTCGTCAGTAAGCATTGTCGTCTTAATGTCCTGACTACAGTAGTTACTTTTCCTCCTCAAAATGCCCAATGACTCATTTTTCCACCAAACCTACCGAACACTTACTCATTGCTAACTCTATCTTGTCTTACCTTCTCCATCTTCCTTCATATCAACATATCAAAGGCCTCCAGTCGTTTTTCATCTTCCGTCGCTAAATGTCCACGTTTCATCGCCATACAGAATTACGCTTCACACACCATTTAACAAGTCGTAACGTATTATATCGCTCATTGTCAGTTCACCTTCGGGCAAAACGACCCTGTCGTCAGCGAAATTTTACTTTTAAATTGTGTAAGGTGCTTCCCAAAGGTCGTAGCTCATGCGTCATGTATGAAATGTTCATTATAATTCTGTAATTCCTGTATGCACTTAGCACGAATAAAGGCCTTAGGAGAACATTCGGTATCACTCCAAGTGTAAATTTACAACAAATCATCCGGTCCTATAAGAATAATCACAGCTGGTGGATTCCCTATGGTGGTATTACAATTGATTGTAGAAACCTTCTACAGCTGCATGGGTAAAGAAGGATCTCCTGGGTATGGAAATTAGCTTGTATAATTCTACACACAAAAAGGAAATTAAGAATATTGCAGTGAGCGAAAGTAATTTCCTCCGTGGGCATATTGTATCGTAAAAAAAGAGAATAGAACAGCAAGTAAAAGATTCATAAGCGCTAATTGCTTTTAAGGCATGGAATGCAGCAGTTGCGTAGGGTACGCAGGAAATAACGGAGCATGGGTACCGGACTTCGGTAGACCCTCAACGATGCTATGAAATAACCGCTGACGCATGTAATTTATGTCCCCTTCTGCTACCCGCCCTGATTGCACCAGACCGTATGGTTGTTTTCAGTAAATCGTTCGTCACCGTAAGGATGAGTTAATTATTTCTATTTGGAAGATTATTTCCCCCTAATCCTTTATCTTGGACTATCACCAACGAGATAAAAGTTATCTGCGTCAGTCTAATTTTTTGTTAATACCCCCGACGTATTTCGAAGATTTTCCGCCGTTGTTCTTTGGTGAGTGCAGTGGTTCACATGTATTATTCTGCTTCATGGAGCTAGTAATCTCCTGTGTGTTTCAGGTCACTCTAAATTTCACTCGTTATTCTGAATATGGCACTGAATATTACATTATATGCAGTAACAAAATTATTCACAGCGTTTTCCAGTAATCTACATACTTCAGGTGTGTGTCATACGTACACATTAGGTTCTATAAGCAAACATAATAATGACCTGCAGTAGAAAACTTACTGTAACAATTTGCGGAAAATTTGTTTTTGTTATGTAAGGTGAGCAGAAACGCACATCTGAACAATGTATCCACCTCAGATGTGGTCATGTAAACCCTCGAAATGCGTATCGTGTATTAATAAAAATGTTACAGGCACTGGTAAGTATTAATGTCTTTTATCATGAACTGGTGCAGACTTCAAGAAAAATACTACGTGTTTGGAATAATGGTAAGTGCTAATGAGTCAGAAATGACAATTTTAAGTCTTCCCACAATCAAAGCTACCAAGTAACTAAATGTAGCCCTAAGGACGTATCTCATACTTCACTTAACCAGTAGATGGACTACCACAATGTTCTTCTCCATTAACAGAATGGCACCAAGAAAGTAGTCCTTCTGCTACTTAACAGTCCAATAAAGACTCTCGTATTTCTGCCTGCCTTTTTACTTAACATGTGGCAAGGTCGTTATCGACCACCCGTTCTTACACTTCCATCTGTCGAGTGCGCTGTTTGTCTGTTCGGTGCTGGTGTTCGTCCGCGCTGTGTCTTCCGGATGTTATCTCGAAACCTGATTCTGGGTCTTCCTCGCGTTCCATTTGTTGTCTTGCCGAATGTTATTCTAGGTAGTCTATTGTCCGTCAGTCTCGCTATATTTCCTGACGAGTTCAACTTTGTCTTTTAACACTTACATGATTGTACGGTGTCTGTACAGCTCTCTTAATGATTGTTTACACAGCATGTTATTTTCACCATATACCGGTTCAAAAATTTTTCTTAGTATTTTTCTTTCGAATATTAAGTTTTCTTCGTCTTTCTCTCTAAATTTTAATTCTTAACAGCCTTATGGTGTTACCGGTATAGTAGTCGATTGATAAAAGCGGATTTTGAAGTTAGTGCTAAGTGATCTTTTCTTTAATATTTTGATAAAACTAAAAATTGTTTTGTACCCTATTGCTAGACGGGCATCTATTTCTATATGCATTCTATTGTTGGTACTAAAAACATCTTTAAGTACTTGAGGCGGCCAACTTTAAAGAAAGGTAATTCATCTACAAAGACAAGTGGATTACTTTAGATTTTATGACTTATGACCAGATATTCAGTCTTTTCTTCATGAATGTGTAATCCTGTTTTCTCAAAGATTCATTCTGTTTTGGGACCACGCATTATTGTTATATCATCTGTGTAGGCAAATCTAGTAATGCTCACAACCCGGAATTGGATTCCTTGTCGATTAATTTTACTACATTGTCTATCCACTTCCCTAAGACGAAGTTAAATAAAATGCCGTCCCCTTGTATCACTAAAGTGTACACACGAAAATTTTCATTTTCTGCTGAAGGTAGGTCTTTTTTGTGTTTACATATTTTAATTAATCTGATTAGCTTTGAGACTATTTCAAATTCCCTGATACTTAGTTGTGTTTGTCGGTGTATGCTATCGTAGACCTTTTTGAAGTCTATAAATCTAGTGTAGATGTCTACACTGAATTCCTACGCTTTCTCATTTACTTATCATAGAACGAATAAATTATTCACTGTTGTGTAGAAACTTCATCGGTAGCCCTCCAGTTAGTTTTTCTCTTATTGTAATTAGCCTGCTTATACACACATTTATAGGATTTTATAAGTGACATCCAGTAAAGCAATTCCCCTGTAGTTAGTGCACATACGGGGATCTTTCTTCTGAGGTTTTCCAGTCGGCAAGTATGGTTTCTGTCTTCCAAACTGTTTCCATTAAAGACTGTAGTTCTAATTCCAGTTGTGATCCTCCATTCCTTAATAACTCATCATATATCCTGTCTTCACCACAAACCTTGTTATTGTTTAATTTATTTATTTCTTGCTGTATTTCGTTTACATAGGATGGTGACTTGTATATCAACTGTATCATATTCATCAAATGTAAGACTGTAGATCATTGCAAATCAGTAGTTACGAAAGTACGTCGACCACCTCTTTTGTATGTCATTCTTGTTGGTCAGTATGTTCTCATCCTGATCATTTATAGACTGTTCCCTTTTTGTAAACTTACCAAAAACATTTTTTTTAATGTTTTGGTACAAGTGCCATGCTCGGTGACACTTGAAATCAGTCTCTGCTTTTCTGATCATATTGTTGTTGTATTAACTTTTCTCTTATCTTAGGGTTTGTTTTCTTTCCTTGCGGATTGTATGGTATCTTTCCTTTAGTGTGATATTGTTATTTTCTTGAATCGATGACCCTCGCTTTTCTTGTCTCCAGAACTTTTTCTTGGTACTTTACGTTAAACCAAATTTTGTTAGGTCATTCTCTTTTTCCCATAATTTCGGAAGTAGTTACTTCTTGAATACTGTTCTTAGAGTGCGTTTGTTGCACGACTTCTTGTTCCCTGTTCCTGACTACCTACCTGGATAAAAATATCCAGGGTAGTGTCGAACGAACTCGCAATGATGCGACGACATAAGTCTAGTTACTGATAACGAGAATAAAGTATGAGACAATCTTAAGATATGCAGCCAGACAATCTTCCGATGAACTAGTATGAGGATTTGGTGCCAAAATTTTCGCAGGAGTGTTCATTTCGGACTGCGTGTTCCTAAGACTTCGCGTTCGGTTGCAAAAGGCACCGCGGCGCCAGGAGATATCGCACGTAAATATTTAGCTGCCTGTGATAAGGTTCTGCTGCCGCTGCTGCTGCGTGCGTCGCTTTGCGAATCGCCGCATCGATGTGGGCGCTTGTTCACACACGGTCTCGGTAGCCTTGTCTCAGTCAAACAGTGCGGTCACAAAGGCCAGTGTAGACAAGTCGCCAGACTTCAGTCGGGAAGCGGTTTCCCAAACCAACCGACAGCAGAGGGGGGGGGGGGGGGGCTACAGCGTACCCTGTGCCGGTTTCTGTGTGGAAATCGCGCAGGAGTGGGTCCGAACTGGCAAGAGAGGTAGTTGGGCGGTACGACCCGTCGGAGACAAGAAGGTGCCAAATGTTCGAATCCCACCGTAGAGAGTGTTGTCATTAGATCGTACTCAAAAATCGTGAGCGGTAGGGTAACAATTCTAGCTGAGGTACTTGTCCCAGAAGATCAAAGTGGGTTTAGAAAGCGACATTCGTGTTGTGACTATTTTTTACAGTAAAACGACTCGAGGAAAAACAAAGAATTTAATTTTCAAAACTACATCGCTTTTATAGATTTTGCAAAAGCTTTGTATCGACTTCATCGAAATAAATTATGGGAAATAACGAATGCCACGACGCGTCAAAAGGCTATATCGTGAAACAAAAATCGTAATTAATACACGGAAAAAACGACAGAAGCGATAAAAATCTCTCAAGCAATGAGTTTCTTTCACCGACACTTCGCAAAATTTATATTAACAATATCCTTAAAAATTGGAAATCAGGTAATAATTCAGGAATCAGATTAAATAAACACACTAATTTTACTGCATTACATATCGTAGATGATGAATTAACAATACAAGAAAGTGAGAGGACTTCCTCTAGTTAGCATTACAGCAGCTAAACCAATTATGTACACAATAAAATATAAAAATTTCGTTATCTAATATGAAAGTCACGGCCTTTCGACGTAAATATCGAGTATGTTCGGAAGTTCTAATTAACAACAAAGTAACTGAACAGGAGTTAAATTGTAAATACTTGGGATGAGACACGAGTTAAGATTATGATAGTGATCCAGGTGAAAACTGCACAAATTTCAGGCAATATGTTAAACAATAAAGAGGACATGTAACGACAAAACCGGGAAAGACACAAAAATTAAATTTTGTAGAACTATTATGACTGTTGTTTCGAAACGAGAGTGGGATAAAACAAGAAAAAGGTGACAGCAAAACACGGTCATCAGAGATGAGATCCTTGGGGAGAGTTGAGGACAGCGAAGGACGAGACGTAATAAAGAGTGAAGATCTTCTAGGTGTGGTGAATGTACGCGCTTATTATGAGGAAATAGCTGGATACAGAGACATGTGGAACTATCACGGAAGCAGAATAAAGGATGAGTCTACCCAAGAAAAGTCTGAACTACAACCCGAAAGAATGACACAGGTCGACCAAGGAAATGACGGTAAAGGTGGATCATGCATATGTCTAACGCCTGTATGGACGACGACGACGATGAATACGTACACGCTCGCTTACTGTTCTCGCATGTCACCAATCGTCAGGTCGACTGAGAAATCAAGTCAGTCTTCGACAGTCTACATTTGATAAGATTTGCTTGAATAACTGCTGCTTCGAGCAGAAATGTTGTGATGTGTGTTCATTAATACTCGTGGTAATTTCGAAATACCGAGGTATGGAGTTCCAAATTTCGTGAGTGAAGTTGTGTGTTTATACAGTGTTTTTTAAGGACGATGACAAAGTAAAGAACAGTAATGACCTGAACTGTGGAATATATTAGATGCTTCTTCGGGAGTGAGTCTTCTCACCGCCTGTTCAGACATCATACGTCAGTCTATCTTCCAAGTAATCTCTCAAAATCTATAATGACCACTAAAAATCAAATAACTGGTTGAAGTAATCTGTCGTCATGTATTCGCCCCCAAATGGTGTTTCCATTTCTTTCTATACTGTTGCATTTCATCATTTAGAGCGTATTTCGACAAAAATTAATCTGTGTCTAAATCTGATTTTTTTGTTCGTGAGGAGTGGGAGAGGGAGGAAATAACATCTGCATAGTGATATAGGTATTGCCGTGGTAACATTTTTGCAATGCGGGATTGCCTCTTCTTATCATTCACTTTTTTGTGTGAATTGTTTGGATGTTGATTAAAATTTACGTAATTCTTTTGTCTTAAATTTGTTTATAGCTTGTACCTTATCTTAAAAACCAAACGTTATACAGACGTCGGAAGCTATCGGTTTTCTCTTATGTGGCCGATGGCAGAAAGCGCTGGGATTCAGGCTACAGCTCCAGTACTCTGAATCCGCTTTGGGAACATTTATTTCTCCTTCATCATACGGTCCCAAAAGGACGAAACTGAGGTACAATCTTTGTCTTCTTATACATCATGTGGTGTCTTGTACAGAGGCAATGCACTGCTATTACAGATTTATCCGATTGATTCAGATATATGTTACTTGTGTTTCTTTCATCATTGTAAGACATATCGGGCGAGACCCATTTAATCAACAGGTCTACAGTGAAACCCTGAAGAGTGACAAGAATTTTATTAAGAGTATAATGCAAGATGTTCATCAATCTGCTCAGATTTAATGTAATGTCATCGACTCAGAATATCATCCGTACCGTATATATCTTTGAAAAAAGATTATAGCCTATCATCCGACACTTTCCGGTGAGTAGGCCCTCGCAGATGCACTGGGGAACCTTTTTCATTCATTACAGTCCACATCTTCACTCCAGTTATTCCAATAACATACCATTTCGAGAGTCATAAACACCACTTGAGTGCACCTGTACTGTACATATTTCTATAATGGGAAGTGAAAGGCTGACTGTGATGAATAATTTTTTTGCTTACTTTCTTTCCTTATTTTGGTTTCGATTAATAAATGAGGCGGCATCCCACGAATTGAGACATTATTTCAGCATCATAACAGCATTCGCAAATGCATACCAAACTTCAGTGTTTTAAAAGCGCATGTTAAAAGTTCCTGCCTACGGAGACCAATGTGAACGGGGACACTGAGATAGCTTTAGAAGATGTGAAATAAGCAAGCCTCTACGAGAGCCTTAGAAGACATGGAATGAGCAAGCCTCTACCTGGTCGTCCAGAGATGAATCGAGAGCAGTTTAGTAGACTTTCACCTTGGCGGTTCATTCAACTTACTCCTCCACATGCAACCATTCGCTAACGGCAACGTGGGCGTTCAGTATGTTCTACACAGTAGTACGTCATTGCAGAAACCACCACTTTAATGTGACAGTTTACAAGAGGGGAAACAGCACACTACGTTGTTGGTTGTGGCGCCGACGTAGCTGATGGGCGCGGAACCCGGCGTCATCCTAGGGAAAGCTACCAGAAGCTGGGGAGACCCGGATGGCGCACGCCACAGGTCGGCCTGCACGTCCTTCGCGTGGACGGCCGCTCTCCCGGAGGCGGAAGGCGACCACCTCACCTCACGTCACGCTCCCAGACCGCCAGTGTGTGCCGTCATGTCTAAAAGTGGTCTCGCCAGCTGATCAGCTTCCACGTGGCTCCGTTACCAACTATGTTCGTAAGCAAAGGCCAAGGAGGGCCATGTGAGAAACTGCACCAGTGTCACGGAATCCCACAAACATTACACAGGCGACGGTGAGGTGGATACTGTATTACGTGTAGCTAGGAGGAACAGTCTGAAGCGACATGCAGTGGAAGTAGTGAGTTTCGTTGGAGGAATCCTAAGGGAGTGAAACTTATCCACGAGAGGTGTAGCTTACAAAACCTTTGTTCTACAGCATTGCTTGTCGGTCGGAGACCTTTACCAAGTAAGTTTAATAGGAGAAATGAGAAGTTCGAAAAAAGAGTGGTGCGTTTCGTCGTTATTTCGTTTAATAAACGACAGATCATCACGAAGATGACTCTAAAACTCAAATGGCAGACCTTACAAGAGAGACCCGTGTTCTGAATTCCAAGAGCGTATTACCAGAAGAGTCAGACAACATAAAACATCCTTCCACAAGCACCTCGCAAAATTACCTCGTAGAGGAAACTGAGAAATTAGAACTCGTGCAGAGGCTTAACGACAGTTCGTTCGTCCCTCGCTCTATTGGCCACGTGGACGGAGGAGGAGATGACCGTATTGCGCGAAGTACCCTCTGCCTCACAACGTTAGGTGGCTATCTGATAGCTGATGCAGAACGCGACGTCCCTGTACTCCTCCAAGGCTCAGGTCATTCCTCTTTGCCGCATTATTGGCAGACAGCATCAGCGAGTTCATCGATTTAAACAACAAAGTTTTTCAGTTCAGTGCTCACGTAAATTTTCTAACAATGTTATTTAATACTCCACAAATACTACTAAACCGATGGCTGCATTAGCAACTAGCGAGAAGTCCACAGTTACGCCAAGTCCCTACTAGACGAGGTGTAATGACTCATAACGTAGTCTAATAAGTGGTTTAATGAGACGCGCCACAAATTCCTCTCATGTACCAACCTCTTCATCTCAGAATAGCACGTCCTAAACGATTTGTTGACCATTCCACTCACTACCGTTCCTACAATTTTTTTCCTTCTTTAGATACCTGTCATACCATGGAAGTTATTCCCTCACAACATAGGTCCCATCGGCCTGTCCCTTCTACTTGTTAGTGTTTGCCACAGGTTCCTTTCGTCGCCAGTTATACGGAGAACCACGTCAGTCCTTGTCTAATCAGTCCAACTAGATTTCAACATTCTTCTGTTACACCATCACTCAACTGCTTCCATTATCTCCTCTTTCCCCACATTCGATAACTCACTACTATACAGTGTTGTGCTCCAAGCGTACATTCTCAGGAACTGCTGCTCAAATTAAGAGCTACGTATCTCACTAGTAGATTACTTTTGACTAGGGATGCATTATCCGCTTGTGCTAGTCTGATATCTATGTTCTCTTTGATTCGCCCATCATGCGTTATTTTGATTCCAATATATTCCTAAACTTCCTCCACTTCGTAGCCGCCAATTTTCATGTTAAGTTTAGCACACTCTATTATTTCAAAAAATGGCTCTGAGCACTATGGGACTCAACTGCTGTGGTCATAAGTCCCCTAGAACTTAGAACTACTTAAACCTAACTTACCTAAGGACAGCACACAACACCCAGCCATCACGAGGCAGAGAAAATCCCTGACCCCGCCGGGAATCGAACCCGGGAACCCGGGCGTGGGAAGCGAGAACGCTACCGCACGACCACGAGATGCGGGCACTCTATTATTTTCGACTTCTTTCCGTTTACTCTGTCCCCAGTATGTGTTCATTAGACTGTTCATTCCAGTCAACATGTACTACATTTTCCCACTCACTTTCACTCAGCGAATCGTATCACTGATACTCTTTCACCTTGAATTTTCATCCCCCTCTTGGACCTGTCTTTTTTTCCGTCATTTTTCGATGTCTAAATTGAACAGCAGGGACGGAAGACTGCACCCCTTCTTACGCCCTTTTAAATCTGAACACGTTATTGGTCTTCCATTCTTATTACTTCTTCTCGGCTCTTATACAAATTGTGTATTACCTGTCTCTCCCTAAAACGTACTACCGTTTCTCTCGGAATTTGGAACATACTGCACCGGTTCACACCGTCGAAAGCTTTTTCTAGGTTGGCATATCCAGTGAACCTGTCGTGATGTTTCGTAAGTCTTGCTTTCATTACCAGTCGCAACGCCAGAACTGCCTCTCTGGTGCCTTGGTCTTCCTAAAGCCAATCTGATGTCATGTAACAGATCCTCAATTTTCTTTTCAGTTCTTCTGTATATTATTATTGTCAGCAACTCAGGTGTATGAACTGTTAAGCCGAATGTACGAGTTCTCCCACATAGCTGCCCTTGATATCTTCGGGATTGTGTGGACGATGTATTTTCCAAAATTCTCGGAACTCATAGATTCTAAATATCATCTTGAATAGCCGTTTGGATGCCACTTTCCCCAGTGATTTTTAGAAATTTCTTTTTCGATTTCTTTACATGCTTCCTTTAGCCATTTCACCTTGATTTCCCAACGCTTCTCGCTCATATCCGTGAGTGATCTATTTTGCTGTATTCCGTCTATCCCTGAACGTTATTGTACTTCATTGTTCCGTCGACCAACTGAAGTATTTCTTATGTTGTGCAAGGTTTCTTTCCAGCTACGTTCGCTGTCCCTGCTTTTGTCCCTTCAAGTTCTGATCTCGCCTTTTTCGACTTTTCATATCCTCTTCAACTGACATGTTTAGTGTGGTGTTAATCATCGCAGTATCTGCAGCCTGAGAGAGCTTCAAACGCATCTCATCGTTTCTCAGTTACTTCCGCATCCCACATCTTCCCTAGTGGCTCGTACCGGGCGATTCTCTCGAACTTCAGTCTACTGTCCATTACTACTGAACTGTTGCCTCAGTCTGTATATGCTCCTGAATCGCCGTACAGTCCAATATCTGATTTCGCAATCTGTCTGAATATGTAGTAATCCAGCTGAAATATCTCCAGGTATTTTCCAACTACACGTCGTCCTCTTTTGATTTTTGAACAGTGTATTCGCTAAGAGCTAAAATTTATTGCAGGACTCTGTTAGCTTCTTAACTATCTCTTTCTCCCGTAACTTTGTCTTTTATTTATTCACCTACTACCTCATACCAATCACTGGTGACTATTAAATTATCTCCCTTAACATACTCGATTACCTGCTCAGTATTCTCACCTTCTTTATCTATCTTATCTGACTTCGGGATTTATACCTGAACTACTTTTGTTGGCGTTGGTTTGCTGTAGATTTTGATAGGAACAAGCCTACCACTGGCCAGAAATCATTACTTTCTATTTAATTTCACTGTGACCTAAAATATATGGATTAAGCCTTTGCGTTTCCCTTTTTAGATTTTCTAGCTTCAAATAACTGATACTATGGACCCTGACGTCCAGACCGCTACCCTTTCGTTGCTTATTCCATCTTTCTCCCTCTTGGTGGCCGCCTCTCGGAGATGCGAAAGGCGGACTAGTCCGAAATCTTGAGTCAGTGGAGTGATCATAATGACAGTTTCTGAATTACGGGCCACATGTTTCTGGATACACATTGTGTCGTTAATGCAGTGGTTTCCATTACCTTCTGTATCCTCGTATGACGCCATTAGTAGACGAATATTGCAACGGGCTTGGTTGTTTAGTACTCACGCTACAGTTCACTGTAGATGGCCATTTGCAGTGATAAAAGGGTATCATCATCTCAATGCAGAGCGCTATACAGTGTCGGGAAAGACAGTGTTGCCTATTCTCGAGACGTGGCCTACACGCAGGGAAGTTTTAACTTCTCTTCTACACCAAATAAAGGTTACGAAATCTGAGCAGCAGCTGGAACAGTTGTATGCTCCAGAAGAAACGTCTGGTTCGAGAGCGAGCGCCCAGTAGTAGCGGCGCATGAAACAAGTCTGTTCCTGCCTGCCTTAGACAGACTCGGGCAATGAAAAGGAAGGACCGGCGGCAAGCACGGGCGCCTGGGTAAACAGGCGGCGCCACTTAACATACCGGCTGGCTGGCTGGCGGAGCGGGAAAGCGTTCAACGCCCGCCGGGCTGTCCGCTTGCCGGTCCGAATGTACTCGCCGTCGCGGCTGTAGCTGACAGTCTCACGTCTGGTACGCAATGGGAACTTTGGAGAGGGGTGTTTTTTGTTGCGACCCACAACAGGGCTGTTGGTTCATTCGGTTAGCGCATGCAATTCACAAAGGAGGTTAGCTAATTAAAACTATGCGAACTCCGTTTGAATACGTTTAATTGCTGTGACACTGTTGGCATTTTCCAGCATATTGCACAGTACCATAGGGGTATATGTAACGTAATATTCACTTTTTACTTGAGATCTGTGTGATGACACACAGTCATGGGCTATTGAATCACAGATACAGTCTGATAATAGCCTTCCGCGCCGATGGCATCTCGGTATGCACCCCAGCAGACACCGCAAGCTTTGGGGAACCGTTCATATTTGAAAATATTATACCGCCGTCCACAACTCACGAAGGGTAATCAGAGGGGTTTACACGCGTGCGCAAGTCCAAAATATGGCGAGTTGATTTATACTGGATGATACGAAGGCCTGTAGGAGCTGATGCGCATATAGTGTTTTCCTTGTACCTTTCTGACGAAGTTAGCGAACGGCGGTGGTGGATATCAAGTTACTAAAGCTGCAGGTTGCTGTGCGGGATGGTATGATGCACGTGATCGCACAAGAGGTTTCAGTGTCATACACTCCTGGAAATTGAAATAAGAACACCGTGAATTCATTGTTCCAGGAAGGGGAAACTTTATTGACACATTCCTGGGTTCAGATACATCACATGATCACACTGACAGAACCACAGGCACATAGACACAGGCAACAGAGCATGCACAATGTCGGCACTAGTACAGTGTATATCCACCTTTCGCAGCAATGCAGGCTGCTATTCTCCCATGGAGACGATCGTAGAGATGCTGGATGTAGTCCTGTGGAACGGCTTGCCATGCCATTTCCACCTGGCGCCTCAGTTGGACCAGCGTTCGTGCTGGACGTGCAGACCGCGTGAGACGACGCTTCATCCAGTCCCAAACATGCTCAATGGGGGACAGATCCGGAGATCTTGCTGGCCAGGGTAGTTGACTTACACCTTCTGGAGCACGTTGGGTGGCACGGGATACATGCGGACGTGCATTGTCCTGTTGGAACAGCAAGTTCCCTTGCCGGTCTAGGAATGGTAGAACGATGGGTTCGATGACGGTTTGGATGTAGCATGCACTATTCAGTGTCCCCTCGACGATCACCAGTGGTGTACGGCCAGTGTAGGAGGTCGCTCCCCACACCATGATGCCGGGTGTTGGCCCTGTGTGCCTCGGTCGTATGCAGTCCTGATTGTGGCGCTCACCTGCACGGCGCCAAACACGCATACGACCATCATTGGCACCAAGGCAGAAGCGACTCTCATCGCTGAAGACGACACGTCTCCATTCGTCCCTCCATTCACGCCTGTCGCGACACCACTGGAGGCGGGCTGCACGATGTTGGGGCGTGAGCGGAAGACGGCCTAACGGTGTGCGGGACCGTAGCCCAGCTTCATGGAGACGGTTGCGAATGGTCCTCGCCGATACCCCAGGAGCAACAGTGTCCCTAATTCGCTGGGAAGTGGCGGTGCGGTCCCCTACGGCACTGCGTAGGATCCTACGGTCTTGGCGTGCATCCGTGCGTCGCTGCGGTCCGGTCCCAGGTCGACGGGCACGTGCACCTTCCGCCGACCACTGGCGACAACATCGATGTACTGTGGAGACCTCACGCCCCACGTGTTGAGCAATTCGGCGGTACGTCCACCCGGCCTCCCGCATGCCCACTATACGCCCTCGCTCAAAGTCCGTCAACTGCACATACGGTTCACGTCCACGCTGTCGCGGCATGCTACCAGTGTTAAAGACTGCGATGGAGCTCCGTATGCCACGGCAAACTGGCTGACACTGACGGCGGCGGTGCACAAATGCTGCGCAGCTAGCGCCATTCGACGGCCAACACCGCGGTTCCTGGTGTGTCCGCTGCGCCGTGCGTGTGATCATTGCTTGTACAGCCCTCTCGCAGTGTCCGGAGCAAGTATGGTGGGTCTGACACACCGGTGTCAATGTGTTCTTTTTTCCATTTCCTGGAGTGTATGTTTGTGAGAAGTGATGTCGGACTCAATTGAGGATCAGGTTAATCCCGAACAAACTAGGGCTCGCATTGAAATCCTTAAAATTATCTCCCTAATCGCTGCGCTGTTCACTAAGCGGAATTCATTGTTCCGTGTTGTAGCGTGCAGGGTGGTTCCAGAAAAATAGCCCAACTAGCGAAATACCTGTGCGTAGGGATCTAAAATCAGTGGGATACAGTGGTCGACCTGTACTGCACAAGCCACGAATTTCTGTAGTCAGCGCTAAGCGACACTTGCGAGAGGTATAAAGAGCGGCTCCACTGAACAACGGATGGCTTCAAACAAGTGATCTGTAGTGACGAATCACGCCGTACCCTGTGGCAATCGAACGGAAGGGTTTGCGTTTGGCGAATACGTGGAAAACGTCGCATGCTTTGTTATGTAGTGCCAACTGTGAAGTACGGAGGAGGTGGTGGTATGCTATGGGGGTGGTGTTTGTGGTTACGGTGTGGTCCCCTTATTGGTCTTAAGAAAAAGCTGAATGCGGGAGGATATGAACCCATTTTACAGTATTGAGTAGTGCCTGCAGTAGAGGAACGGTTCGGAGACGATGACTGTTTTTGTCAGCGTAGCAGCATCTCCGGCCATAAAGCAATGTGAGGCACTGGGTTTTGGACTAACAGTCCTGAAACACTAAGAGTGCCGACCTAAAATCAATGGAACACCTTTCGGATGAGTCCGAACATGAGCCCTTCGCTCCACACTACCCATCAACACCTATCGTACCCATTGCGAATTCATTCGTCTACCCCTCATAGCACACTGCGTTGATGAATGTTTCGATTTGCCAAAAGTCTAAAATTCCTTCACTCCAAGCCCCACCGTGCGACATCGCTACGTTCATTGATTTTGGATCTCTCAGAACAGTGGGCAGCCAATCCTGCTGGCATTCGGGCACGTCCCCAGCAGACTTCACACCGTCATGCAATCGAAGTTTGTGGTTGCACCCCATACTGAGGTCCACAATAGGTGTCTGGATAGTCTGGAGCAGATGTAGCGCACAGCCTGGGAGGAGGCAGAAGCAGAGCTGCTGGTGACGGACGCGCCAGAATGCGGCCGGACAGGTGACGCGGCAGCAGCAGCAGCAGTGTCCAGTGTTTTGGCGCGAAAGCGAAACCTGCGCTCCCACCTGCGTGGCGGGCCCGCTGCGGGCGCGTGGACGGGACGGTGGGATGCTGGCGGGAGAAAGCCGGCAGCTCCTCAGTGGGCCGTCAGCCGGCGACTCAGTCTGTACCGTCCCAGTGTTAAACGAGTGTTCTGCCGCAGTGCTGCTGCCCTCTGAGGAAACCAGGTCTGTACCTGAGGCGCCCGCTCTCTCTGATGTCCCTCTAGTTCTTGGTGCTGCTGCAAGATGTCGCGGTAGGGGGTATACGCGATCGTAATATTAGCGGCTTGTCGGAGAGGGTTAGGTCAGTGTTTTGCCTGTCGGTACCTAACCCAGCTGACAGACCTGCCGCACTAAAATTCCCAGTCCGCAGCTCGTGGTCGTGCGGTAGCGTTCTCGCTTCCCACGCCCGAGTTCCCGGGTTCGATCCCCGGCGGGGTCAGGGATTTTCTCCGCCTCGTGATGACTGGGTGTTCTGTGATGTCCTTAGGTTAGTTAGGTTTAAGTAGTTCTAAGCTCTAGGGGACTGATGACCATAGATGTTAACTCCCATAGTGCTCAGAGCCATTTGAACTAAAATTCTTCCTGTTCGTCGTCGCAAATTTTCTCGTTATCCTGTAGATGTGTGCGATGAACACATGGCTTTTTTCTGGGCATCTATGTGTGATATGAGATGCATCCTGTTCTAAAAATAATATGCCGTTCAGTATTTTACCACATTATTCGCAGATGTACTTCAGTTGCTGAAGCCAACTGCGTAAACACGTTGTGGTACGCTGAAGTGACGTCACCAAATGGATGCTGGAGGGGGGGGGGTGGAGAGAGCAAGAAATTAGCCCAGTCTGCTTCTGACGGTCATCAGCGTAGGAACGTGTATAATAAGAGTTTAAACGCAGCGGTACCTAACCTAACCTATAACGAAGGTAATTTGTCTATTTCTTTTAAAGCTGTCAGAGACGGTCATAATATGTGAATGCCTCTTGTCCCGTCTTTGGCAAATAGTAATATGAGCGCTCTCTCTCTCTCTCTCTCTCTCTCTCTCTCTCTCTCTCTCTCTCTCTCTCTCCCCTCCCCCTCACCATACATAAATCTGTTGCCTGCTTAGTTGTCCGTTTCATAATTCGTATTTCGTTACATACATATGTGAAGTTATCGTAAAACATATTCAGACTTCAAAAACAATTCATTTATAGTGGTGCTACGCAGTTAGTAACAGTTACTAATGTGGAATGGCGAGGAATAACTTAACGACATGCAGTTTCACAGATTCTGGGTGATCCATTTCGAAGCCTATTTCGCATTGGAGGTAAAGTAGTTCGTAGTTTGTTGATATCGGTGAATCTAATTTTAGTGTTTTCAGAGGTTGAAAGCTAGGCGGTTGGTTCAACGTTGCCCAGGATAAGTCCGATTACGGGATTTCTCCCTCAATACTGTTACTGAAGGGTCATTCGGTGTATGCGTATGTAACAGTATTAGACCTCTACAGAAATTAAAACTACCCCACGTTCGATGGCAAACGTCAACCTCGCCCTATCGCATCCTGCGGCGACTCAGAAGGGCAACTGAATGAAGGGCCAACTACCACGCAACACCTGTTATACCGTAAGTGGGAATCTTTGCGTGTTAATAATAAGTGTGGTAAGGAGAAAAGCTCGTAAAGTGTGGCTGCGGAAACAATGTGAATGTAACCAATGAGAGATGGAAGGATTTTTTAAAAAAAGTATCGTCGTTGCTTTGATATGATTCGCCACGATTTTGTCTGATGTGCCAATCATTTTATTACGCAGTGGCATTGAAATACAACTTCGTTGCATACTTCCAGTCTCTGTTTTCCACTACCATTTTTGCCGCACACTTTATCTCCCTGTAATAATGTCAGAGCGATTTCATGTTGTGTCATCACAGTTCCTGTCGCCATGTTCCTCCTTGCAGTCAAGTCTCTCTTTCCACATATTCCTTTCCTCCTACGATTGTGTGGATGACTTCCTCTTTTCTTGTAAGCTCATTTAATTTCCGGCATGTTTCTACACCACATATCAAACCCTTCAATCCTTTCTTTTGTAGAAAAATATGTTAACAGCTCTAAAATTAATGTAGGGTGCACAGCCGTAGAGATCGTGTGATATAAGTCTTCGAATTTAGGAATAATGTTTTTATTTGGTGTTCCCATGTTCGAAATGTAAATAAATATGTCTGCCGAGAAACCAGACGCGCAGTCCACGCGTCGAAGTTTTCGCCACCGGAGCCTCAGCAGTGAGTACATCGCAGCAGAAGTAGCGTAACGAAGACGAGAGCGGTTTCAGATCTGCAGCAAGAGCGCGCGCGAATGCACCGGGGGGCGGTGACTCACCGGCAGCCGTGGCCGGTACAGGTAGGAGGAACGCCAACCGCCCGGGTCGCGATGTGCCGAACCGCCGCCGCGGCGGCTGAAACCCTAGCTGCGGCCACGCCACGCCACGCCACGCCACGCCACGCCACGGCAGCGGGCGGCCTCCATTCAGCAGGCCAGCCAGCCAGCACAGCGTGGGCGGCACTCCGTCAGGGGCAAGGCCGCCTTTCTCTCTTCCTACACCCTCAGCTCTCCATTTCCTGCTCGCAGTGCCTGTCCGCCAAACGATGTGTCTGTCATTTTCTCTCAACGTTTTCTTCCTTTTCCCCTCAACGCAACTTTTCGTGCTTGTGTCCGCTCAAAGTAATTTTTCGTGTTGTTTGCCCTCACGATTTTTTCACTTTTTCTGTTGTCATGCAAGATTATTTTGCCACGTCACATGCCACATCTTTTTGTTTCGCACCAGTATTCCATTCTTTACTGATTCCTTATCGTTGTTCCATTTTTGATGTGTTTCATCGTCGTTGTTAATTTTTTTTACTGTCCTGTCTTATATATAAATTTTTTGAGGGCTTGTTTCTGTGCACGTGTTTGATGAATTCAGTTTTCAAGCGTGATAAATAAATAACACTCACGTATGCCCAAAACAAACCTGCATACTGTACGTAATGTGGTACATGGCGGCCCTACAGTGGTTGTGTGATGTTCAGTGGTTTCGCTCATTGTGGACTCATTCTTTTTTTCCTCAAAAAACTTAATTATATCAGTTAGCGTGATAGGTTTCATCTGTATTCTTTAACACAATAACCAGGCCGTTAAACAGTAGTCGTCACACAAAACGTTGTCACACCGCCACTCCGTGGAAACAGTTGTTATCTAGAACGTTCGATTGGGAGGCTGGAGTCTCTCAACTCCTGTGTCACCCTATAACAGGCTACAGAAGTCTTCTCATTGCAAATTCTCAAAAATAAAGGTTTTCCATTCCCTCTGTAAACGAGACAGAAGATCTGAAACTCAGAGCCATTGACACCACTAGCACAGGCCATCACCACGTACTTCGCCAAGTGTGATGCGAGTAGAATAGAAGTCACACGTCGTGCATGCCACCAAAGCAGGTCATATATAACAATTTCTTAAGCGAAAGAAATAGTCCAAAAGTCCACCGTGTCCGTTTTGATGCTGTCACACAAAGTCGTAATGCTACTTCTACAGCACACAACATGTAAACTCTGGCTACATGTACAATGCGATATTGTATTACATTTGGTACATACACTAACTTCTGTAAGAACTGGTCGGGTCGTTTCCTTGCAGCATGGAATTGCAAAACTCTTCGTAGCATCCCGTGCCCCCATTTCTTTCGACTGCTCACATTCTTCTCCAACACTTCACACTTCGCCTCGCTCTCGCAACGACCTTCGTTAAAAAAAGTTAGTTTTTCCCATAATGTCTGTGAAAATTTTCAATTCTTTCTTCTCTTGGAACTAATGTACTACCTAGCGCTTTTGAAGACATTTTGCTACAGTTCATAAGCACATAAAAATTTCAACGCTAGAGAAAGACAGTTTGTTTTTTTTTTTTTTGCCCAAGGACTATTATTTTCTGTACACAGGGAACAGAGAACATTTTCTTCAAACTCCAACAGCAGTGTGGCTCAAACTGGTCAATAACGAACTGGCCTTGATGTTAACAATGTCCCGCTTGGAGAAATTTCTTTCACACTTCAAGAAGCCCTTGTTACAATATCACACACACATTTGAAAATGAAATTACTTGTCAGTGACAAGTCAGTGGACACTTCCTAATGTCGTGTAGGGACATCCTTTTGCTCGGCGTAGTGCAGCAACTCGATGTCGTATGGACACACAAATTCGTTGGAAGTCCCCTGCAGAAATACCGTATAGCCGTCCATTATTGCAAAAGTGTTCCCGCCGCAGGACTTTGTGTACGAAGTGACCTCTGCATTATGTCTCATAAATGTTCGACGGGATTCATGCAGGGCGATCTGGGTGGTCTAATCATTCGCTTCGGTTTTCCAGTATGTTCTTCAAACCAATTGCGGCCAATTGTGATTAGTTGGCATAGCGCATTGTAATCCATAAAAAATTCCGGCGTTGTCAGGGCCCCCCTGCGGGTTCGGGGGTTAGAATAGGCCCGCGGTATTCCTGCCTGTCGTAAGAGGCGACTAATGTTTCGACCTTATGTGATGGTCCCCTCTCGGGTTTGACCTCCATCTTTCTGAATTATTCCGAAGAGCGAGCCAATTGGGGAAGGGCGCCTTACATGGTGCACTGTATCCGTCGTGCATTGAGACCTTTAGCCGACTTTTTCGTCGTTGCAATGGTGTCCCGCTCGTTTTCCATCTCTTGGGCGAGGATACGTCACTGGGTGCCATTACCACGCTGCACTCTGCAGTGTTGCTTTTAACTGCGACGACGACCTTGGACATTTTTGCACCTAAGATCCAGCACGGTAGCCAGTCCGTTGTGGTGGGGCCGCCATGTACCCTGTTGGTTGTAGCCCCCTGACAACACAGGGATCGCTCTACTGAGGCCTGCGCCGTTAACTCCCCACGTATGCCAAGGACTAGATGCCCATCTCCCTGGGGCATCAGGACTCCCGGCAATGGCCATCCTGCCAGGTGGCTATTGCTGCGGCTGGGTGGCGCCCGTGGGGAGGGCCCTTGGTCGGAGCAGGTGGCATCAGGGCGGATGACCCGCAATGAAGCGTGGTACATCATCTCTCGCTGGCGGCCAGCCGCCAGCAGTCTCTAAGCGTTCTCGGGCTCAGTTTAATGCTCAGAAGTACGATCCAAAAACGTTTCCCCTCTCTGGCCACGCCGTGGGAGGAGCGTAAGTCTCAGGCTGGAGGTAACAGTTATTCGCCCCGATTCTTAGTTTGCACAAGAGCTGATGGGGAGTCTTTTCTATCCACAAAGCCTCAGTTCTTCGTCGAGCATTTAGAGGACAAGTTTGGGGAGGTGGAGGGCTTGTCCAAAATGCACTCTGGGTCAGTACTGATACAAACGGCATCCTCCGCCCAGTCACGCAGGTTACTTGCTTGTGACAAGTTGGGGGATGTTGCCGTTACGATCACACCCCATAAGAGTTTAAATATGGTCCAGGGAGTTATTTTCCATCGGGACCTCCTTTTGCAGTCTGATGACGAGCTGCGCGCCAACTTAGAGCGTAGAGGTGTGCATTTCGTCCGGCGCGTTCATCGGGGTCCGAGGGACAATCAGGTTGCTACCGGTGCCTTCATCTTGGCCTTAGAGGGTGATACATTACCGGAGAAGGTCAAGGTGATGGTGTACCGTTGTGACGTCAAGCCCTATATCCCTCCCCCGATGCGGTGCTTTAAGTGCTGGAAGTTCGGCCATATGTCTTCCCGCTGCACTTCCAGCCTCACCTGTCGGGTTTGCGGACGCCCATCACATCCCAATACTCCATGTGCCCCGCCTCCCATCTGTGTCAACTGCGGAGAGCATCATTCACCTTGCTCGCCAGACTGCAAAGTCTTTCAGAAAGAGCGCAAAATCATGGAATATAAGACCCTGGACCGGCTGACCTATACTGAGGCCAAAAGGAAATATGACAGACTACATCCTGTGCGAATGACGTCTTCTTACGCATCTGCTACAACGACAGTGTTAGCCCCATCAGTTTCGAGACTTCCAGCCAGATCGATGAGCAGTAAAACTACTCCTGCACCCTTGCCCGTGGGGGGCTCTACCCAGCCGGTTTCTCCTGCACCACCTACCTCAGGAGCAACATCCTCCCACCCATCGGGGACGTCCGTCCCCGCTTCTAAGCCGGAGAAGTGTCCAACTTCTTCGGCTTCTCTCGCTCGCAAGGGGTCCCTTGGGTCCCTCCCTTCCCAGGTTTCCACCAGCGGGAAGGCTGACGACCGACAGTTGCGTAAGTTCCCACAATCCGCTGGTCGTAGAGCTTCACGATCCTCCTCAGTCCCGGAGACTGAATCAGTGAAGCCCTCCCAGCCAGTTACACCCAAGGAGCAGCGTGAGAAATCCAAGAAGAGCAGCTCTAAGCCCAAGGAACTCGCGGTGGCAGCCACCCCACCGCACCCTTCCAGCTCTGCGTCTGAGGACGAGGTGGAGATTCTGGCGTCCGCTGAGGACCTCGATCTCGCCGGTCCCTCAGACGCCATGGATAGCGCTAGCACCGGTGCTCAGTTGGAGGCAGCAGGTGACTCAGCGGCGTAATCTGCCTTCTAAGTCCCGTCACGCCTCTCTCAGACATGGACAATACCATCCTCCAGTGGAACTGCAGCTGTTTCTTCCACCATCTAGCTGAGCTCCGCCAACTTATCAGCCTTCACCATTTCTTCTGCATTGCTCTTCAGGAAACTTGGTTTCCAGCAATGCGAACCCCCGCCCTCCGTGGCTATCGGGGTTATTATAAGAACCGGGCAGCTTATGAAAGGGTGCCTGGTGGCGTCTGCATATACGTCCTTAACTCTCTTCACAGCGAGTCTGTACCTCTACAAACAGCTTTAGAGGCTGTCGCTGTTCGGGTGTGGACGCCACAGACTGCTACCGTCTGCAGTCTTTACCTTCCACCGGATGGTGCTGTCGCGCAGCATGTCCTTGAAGCTCTGATAGCCCAATTGCCGCCACCTTTCTTGCTACTGGGCGACTTCAACGCCCATAACCCTCTGTGGGGTGGGTCAGTGGCAACAGGTCGAGGCGCCATCGGTGAGCGTTTATTGTCGCAGCTCGATCTCTCGCTGTTAAATGATGGTGCCTTCACACACTTCAGTGTGGCGCATGGCACCTACTCCGCCATTGACCTTTCAATCTGTAGCCATAGCCTCTTACCGTCTGTCCAATGGAGTGTGCATGACGACCTGTGTGGTAGTGACCACTTTCCGATCGTTCTGTCACTGCCACAGCGTCAGTCTTCTCTGCGCCCTTGCAGGTGGGCTATGAATAAGGTTGACTGGGACTTGTTTTCCTCCACTGGCGCTATTGAGCCTCTCTCTAATGATGACATTGATGCGGTGGTTCAATCGGTCACCACCGGCATCGTTACTGCCGCCGAATCTGCCATTCCCCGTTCCTCTGGGTCCCCTCGGCGGAGGGCTGTGCCTTGGTGGTCGCCTGAGATCGCTGCAGCGATTAAAGATCGCCGGCGGGCGCTCCAGCGTCACAAGCGACATCCCTGCATTGACCACCTCATCACCTTCAAACGGCTGCGTGCGCGGGCCCGCCGCCTTATCCGCCAAAGCAAGCAGGAGTGCTGGGAGCGGTATGTGTCCACCATTGGCCTCCATGTCTCTCCATCGCAGCTCTTTGCCAAGATCCGACGCCTCTACAGCTATCGGACCCCTGTCAGCGTCCCTGCGCTCTCACTGAATGGAGCAGTTTGTACTGACTCTGGCGTCATTGCAAACTGCTTGGCAGAGCATTTTGCTACGAGTTCCGCTTCTGCGAATTACCCCCTGGCCTTCCGCTCCATTAAAGAGCGGATGGAACGTCGGAGCCTTTCGTTTCGCACCCACCATCCAGAATCTTACAATGTTCCATTCAGTGAGTAGGCATTTCGCAGTGCCCTAGCCGCTTGCCCTGATACCGCCCCTGAGCCAGATGGCATCCACTGTCAGATGCTGAAACACCTTTCAGTGGACTGCCAGCGACGGCTCCTCGACCTTTACAACCGTATTTGGGCCGAGGGTGAGTTTCCGTCGCAATGGCGGGAAGGTGTTGTTATCCCCATTCTGAAACCGGACAAGAACCCTTTGGAGGTGGACAGGTACCGTCCCATTAGCCTCACCAACGGTCTTTGAAAGTTGCTTGAACGGATGGTGAGCCGGCGCTTGTATTGGGTACTGGAGTCTCGGGGCCTTCTGGCTCCGTCTCAGGGTGGGTTCCGTAAAGGCCGCTCCGCCGCCGACAATCTTGTGAGCCTGGAGTCGGCCGTCCGTACTGCCTTTGCCCGCCGTCAGCACCTGGTCGCTGTCTTTTTCGACATGCGGAAGGCGTACGATACGACATGGCGTCATCACATCCTTTCTACGCTTCATGGATGGGGCCCTCTGCCGATCTTTATCCGCAATTTTCTGTCGTATCGTACCTTCCGCGTGCAAGTTGCAGCCTCATATAGTTCCTCCCACGTCCAGGAGAACGGTGTGCCACAGGGTTCTGTTTGAAGTTTCTGCCTGTTTTTAATAGCCCTTAACGGGCTCGCTGCGGCCGTGGGAAATTCTGTCTCCGCTTCCCTGTATACTGACGACTTCTGCCTTTACTACAGCTCTATTGCCATTGCAGCTGCTGAACGTCAGCTACAGGGCGCAATCCACAAGGCGCAGTCTTGGGCTGTAGCGCATGGTTTTTAGTTTTCGGCTGCCAAGACCCGCGTTATGCATTTCTGCCGGCGCCGAACGGTCCATCCTGAGCCGCGGCTTTCTCTTGACAACGAACTTCTTGCTGTGGTGGAGACCCACAGGTTTTTGGGTGTAGTTTTTGATGCCCGGTTGACTTGGCTGCCTCACATTCGGCAGCTTAAACAGGTGTGTTGCACGCATCTAAATGCTCTGAGATGCTTGAGCCACACCAGCTGGGGCGCCGACCGATCTACCCTGATACGGCTCTACCAGGCGTTAATCCAGTCCCGTTTGGATTATGGGAGCGTGGCTTATGGCTCAACATCCCCATCTGCGTTGCGGGTGCTGGACCCAATATTACACAGCGGGATACGACTGGCCAATGGTGCCTTCCGGACCAGCCCTGTGGACAGCGTACTTGTGGAGGCTGGTGTCCCTCCATTGCGATTGAGGCGCCAACATTTACTGGCCCCTTATGCTGCCCATGTTTTTAGCTTGCCCGGGCATCTGCCAGAACGTCGGCCCCGGTCGGGTTGTCCGATCGCCGTACGCGTCAAAGAGCTTCTTTCCGGGCTTGGGTTTTTCCCTGTTCCACCTCCTTTCTGGGCACCTCTGCGTACACCCCCGTGGTGTGTGCCTCGCCTTCGGCTCGAATTGGCACAGGGCCCGAAGGACTCAGTCCCTCCGGAGGCCTTCCGACGCCGCTTTTATTCCATCCTGGCCACGTATCAGGGGTCTGGCGTTGTTTACACTGACGGCTCGATGGTTGCTGGTCGTGTCGGTTATGCTCTGACTCTAGGGGACCACTATGAACAATATTCATTGCCAGATGGCTGCGGCGTTTTTACTGCTGATCTGGTCGCCATCTTTCGTGCCCTAGAGTATATCCGCTCCTGCTCAGGTGAGTCCTTCGTCATCTGTAGCGATTCCCTGAGCGGTTTACGAGCTCTCGACCAGTGTTTCCCTCGTTCTCGTCTGGTGATGGCTATCCATGAGTCCCTGCATACTCTTGCCCGTTGCGGCCGCTCTGTGGTCTTAGTGTGGACCCCCGGTCACGTCGGTATCCTGGGCAACGAACATGTTGTGACCGCCTGGCCAAACAGGCCACCAGTGAACCCACCCTGGACATTGGCCTCCCGGAGACTGATTCGCGGGCAGTCTTACGCCGCGGAGTTCTGTGCTTTGGGACACTGAATGGCGCAATCTGCCCACGCCAAACAAAATGCGTTCTCTCAAGGCGACGACGCGTGTGTGGCAGTCATCCATGCGAGCCACTTGCAGAGATTCAGTTGTTCTTTGTCGGCTCCGCATTGGCCACACCCGACTGACACACAGTTATTTATTGCGTCATGAGGACCCGCCTCTCTGTCGCTGCGGGGCGGTTTTGACGGTGGTGCACATTTTATTAACTTGTCCGCTTTTAGCTGTGCTCAGGCAGACGTTCGCACTGCCTGACACGCTCCCTGCCCTTTTATCTGATGACCCTGCTATGGCTGGCTTAGTTTTACGTTTTCTTCTGGCAGGGGGTTTTTATCATTTAATCTGAGTGTTTGTGTTTTATTTTGTTGTTTTGTGTTGATTCTGGCCTTTGGCCTACGGTTTTAAACTCAGTTTTTAATGTGGTCTCGGTGGTTGGCTTTTTTTTTCCTATGGTCGGCCAACCACCGTCACACTCTGTGTGATTTTAGTTCGTCTTGTCTGGTGGTTGGCTCTGAGCACTATGGGACTCAACTGCTGAGGTCATTAGTCCCCTAGAACTTAGAACTAGTTAAACCTAACTAACCTAAGGACATCACAAACATCCATGCCCGAGGCAGGATTCGAACCTGCGACCGTAGCGGTCTTGCGGTTCCAGACTGCAGCGCCTTTAACCGCACGGCCACTTCGGCCGGCGTCTTGTCTGGTCTTTATCTACGTTTCTCTTGTTCTGTGTCGTCTGTGCTCTATTCTGTTCATCGTTTTTATTCTCTGTGGGTGTTTTTAGGATTTGGAAAAAGGGACCGATGACCGTAGCAGTCTGGTCCCTTTAATCCCCCAAACCAACCAACCGTTGTCAGGGAACATGAAGTCCACGAATGGCTGTAAATGGTCTCAAAGTAGCCGAACATAAGCATTTGATGGGTTCAGTTTGGACCAGGGGACTCAGCACATTCCATATAAACAACAGCCCGCATGATCACGAAGTCACGACGAGCTTGCACAGCGCGTTGTTCACAACCTGGGTCCAGATCTTCGTGGGGTGTGGGCCACACTCGAACCCTAGCATCAGCTCTCAGCAAGTGAAGTCAGTACTGATCTGTCCAGTCCACGGTTTTCAAGTCATCCAGTGTGCCACTGAAATGGTCACGAGGCGCTGCAGGCGAAGTCGTGCTGTTAGGAAAAGGCACTCGCGTCGTTCGTCTGCTGCCACAGCCCGTTAACGACAGATTTCGCCGGACTGTCCTAACGGATACCTTCGTCGTACGCGCCCCATTGATTTCCGCGGTTGTTTCACGCAGTGTTGCTTGTCTGTCAGTACTGACAACTCCGGGAAAACGCTGTTGCTCTCGGTCGTTAAGTAAAGGCTGTCGGCCACTGCGTCGTGCACGGTGAGAAGTAATGCCCGAAATTTGGCGTTCTCGGCGCACTCTCGATACTGTGGGCAAATAATGAATTCCCTAACCATTTCAGGAATAGGAATGTCGCATGCGTCTAGCTGCAACTACCATTCCGCTTTCAGAGTCCGTTACCTCCCGTCGTGCGGCCACAGTCACGTCGGGAAGCGTTTGTCACGGATTACTTTGCTATAGATGACACCTGTGCCAGTGCACTGCCCTTTTATACCTTGTGTACGCCATACTGCAGCCACCTGTATACTGTATGTGCATATCGCTGTCCAGTGACAGTTGTCACCTCAGCGTACTCAGAAGCGTATGTTCGTAACGGAAGAGAAATGGAAGTAACCGTTAACTTTGTACAGAGTGAAGCGCTGGACGTTTCACGACCTGTCGGACACAGGGCGAATGGTGACCGTGACTCCGTAGCGCACAGTGTCTGCCGCCGCAGTCGGCCACGGCCACGGCCGAGGCCGGTGACCTTCCGCAAATAGGCCCTGCGCGCGCACCACGCACCGGCAGGAGCAGCCAGTGCTGGCCGCGCGGCGGTCGCCGCGCCTGCGATTGAGTTCGCAGCCGACGGGAGAGGTTCCGCGACCTGGCCGTCTGTGCGAGGCGCCGTACCTGTAAATAATACAGTCGCAGTTCCGTCGGACACTCTTGCAAAAGCTCAACTTCAACGTAATTTCCAAGGTGACTTGGAGATCAAAATCATTTGTTAAATGGGAACCCTAATATTTGATTTAAGTTTTCGAAAGAGCGGCAAATTTTACATATACAACGATACATTAGTCAACGGTATGGCAAGGTTCAATCGAGGCCAAATAAGCAGATATGTTTTTAGTTCTAGTAGGCATTAGCTCGGAACAGAGGAGGGCTATACAACAGAATTAAATGTTAGATACAAATTGGAAGAGACATCAGGAGTCACGTATCATCACCAATAACCACGATCTTCAACGTAATTATCGAAAGTCATTCTAAGCCTGCGTGTTGTTTCATGGAAACTCCTATTCGTGAAACTGGTTTGGAAAGAGCGAAGAGATATTTCAACTTTGTTTTAATTAACATGTTTATTGGCAAAATATATATACATCACAATTCATAAATGTTGTTTTGACATCTGCAAGACAGAACAAGCATAAATAAAACGTAGATAATTGATTTCCAGCTGGCCGCCGTGGCTGTGCGGTTCTGGCGCTGCAGTCCGGAACCGCGGGGCTGCTACGGTCGCAGGTTCGAATCCTGCCTCGGGCACGGGTGTGTGTGATGTCCTTAGGTTAGTTAGGTTTCAGTAGTTCTAAGTTCTAGGGGACTGTTGACCTAAGATGTTGAGTCCCATAGTGCTCAGAGCCATTTGAACCATTTGAATTGATTTCCAAATAGCTCAGTGTCCCGTGTGCCCCCCCCCCCCCCCCCCCTCTCGCATTGAAGAATGCTATGACGAATAATGTATCATTTATACGTAAAATATGCCGTTCTTTCCAGATCTCAAATGAAATATTAGGGCTCTCATTTAAGAAAATTCCTTTAACCTCCAAATCACCTTGAAAATCGCGCTAAAGGTCACGGCCATTAGTGGCAATGCATGATGCATGGGGGCTTAATTAAAATACAATGAAAATAATTTTAATTTTTTGATTTAGTAGCTGTCTGTCCGTTTACGCAGTCTCGTAAACGGTTGGCCCTGACTAGTATTATTACGCAATCTGACTGCATAGAACAACAACAAAGAATGAAATGGAAATTTTCATTAACTTAATTAATTAAGTCCCCAGCAACTATAAAACCTACGAAACCAAAGCACAAGTATAACTGTTCTGTGTGTGGAAGTGTGATTCAACGTACGCATCTGGCACGGTTCTTCTTCAATAACACAAGAAATTTTAAATATCATTTATACTGAATTAATTAAAGAAAATAAAAATACCATAATTACTCAAGAGAACCAGAATTACACTCTAATCCAAGAACACAAGCCAGATGCTTTGTTGACTGAACCTGTAATGAAGCATTACTTACGACATTAAACAATGAAAAATAAATCAAGTTTCGTTACCTTCATATATTGACCAAAATCACTCTAATCATTACAATATATCTCCACACCGACTCGCTATTACCACATCTCAACAAGAACTTTTCAGTATCACATCTCAGCAAGCACTCCCTACTAGCACATCTCAACAAACACTCCCTACTAGCACATCTCAACAAACACTCTCTGCTACGAGTTCTTAACAAGCACTGACTACCACGAGCTCTCCCCAAGCACTGACTACTACGACATCTCCCCAAGCACTGACTACTACGACATCTCAATGATCACTACCAGTGGAGGCGGCGGAACAATACTCTCTAGCGCGATCTCTGGCGCTGTGGCTCAGTGTAGCCACCTTTCAATGACCCTCCTTGCGAGCTACAACTTGTAAGCATTTGGCTGTAACTCATCTCTATCCGAAGTTTTCCCTATTATGGATTAGAATGGTCCACCATATATATAACAGTGCGTCGTGCCACATGCATTGGATGTTCCTAATGGGAAGGGAGCGTCAGAGGGCAAGCAGATTTCCTCTGCCTTTGGCCTGTCTAGCCAATTGAAGGCGAATTTACTGTCTGTCTACTCCGAACCATGGTGCTCTTCAGTATTTTTCACCTGCACAGAACATTGCTAAAGGTCAGACGCGCCTCGCCGGTTGCACATGGGCACGGCTCTCAATTTGTTACTGATACGGCCTAATTTTCGAGTACCGGAGACTTGTACCGATTTTTTCCTCCCCTCCTATTATCTCGCAAAATAGATTCGGTAACTGGCTCTAGGGGAGGCGACCGACCCTATCGCCCGTGGCGACCCATGTGCTTTTTTTCCCCCCCACCATTGAGAATGGTTTCAACGTTCTCTCACGCCTACAAGGCGTGCAAATTCGAATCAAGAGTAAAAGAAAAGGTTGCGTCGGTCAGTTACCGACAATCACCCATTAGCACTGTTGTTCATCATATTGCTCTACGTTGATTAAATATTTCGATCAAATTGGTCTTTCGGATATTTGGATACGATATGTGACTGTTTACGGAAAAACGGTCACGGAACAGTACTACAATTTAAAGACTTAAACTTGTGACAGAATTTGAGACTGTCTGCAGTGCTCAACATTAATCGTCATTGCTGTCTTAAGTATAGTTGTGATCGGTGACTTTGCAACGACAGCGGCAACGACTGTTCAATGATGGCTCAGGATGTGTCAGATCATCTGATTCATGCTTGGTCAAGTTTTGCCATAAATTTTGGTTCTAGGCTTCCTGATTAACTATCAGAGCTACCAACCTAATTTCTAATCTACTGTACCACCACATATCAAAAACTGTTCTCTTGTCTGAGCGGTTTATCGTCTCCGTGTCACATCCGAACAAAGGTACAGTCAAAGACGAATACTTAGACTTCGTAAGGAAAATTTATATCATATTAGGTATTTAAATATTTCTTCCTTTCTGGAATACTTATCGTTCTTCATTTTATCTGCTCTGCACTTCGGCCGTGGCCACTTATATTGCTGCGTAAATAACAAATCTCATTTACTACGTCTGGTGTCCTTATTTTCTAATCTAATGGCGTCAGCATCGCCTGATTTAATTAGACTCCCTCCTTTACCGTTCTTTAACTTTTTTCAATGTTCAGCTTGTAACGTCTTTCCAAGACTGTCCATTTGCTTTAACCAGTGTTCCATGCCGTTTCCCGTTTCTGACATCGGTTAATGTAAAATTTTCATTTTTTTTTTTTTGTCTCTCGTTAACTACGTATCAGCTTTTAATCCTGTGATATATGTCCACTATTCCTCCCCCTTTCTCGGCTCTTTGAATTATTCCTTTATTTGCGGTAAGCTTATCGCATTGTGTAGAAAGTATTCAACGAACAAACATGGCGGCACTTTAGCGTGACGATGACAGTACCTTGAATTGTGAAGCCAGTATTGTTTGCGAACCGAGCTCGTTCGTGTTTCATGGAAACCATTCGGTAATACGTCGGGTAGCGCCATAACAGATTTAAAAGCCATATGCAGAAAGAACAATGTACGGCTAGGATAACGCGTTTGTCTACGCTACCTTTATAAAGCTTGTGTACTACTGAATTCTTTCTGGTTGAAGTGTGCTAGATGTTGCCCAAGGCTGTAATTTAATTTTCGTTTACTCGTTTACTCGTACCGCGAAAACACACATTCGAAAAGGTGCCGTGTGGTTTCGTACACTCACGTCGCAGCACTGTTTGGCACTTGTGTAAATGTCAGTTGTTTCACGATTACATTCCAAACAGCAGACAAAGTCTGCGAAAAAATTCACTTAGGTTGAGACGAGTTGCAGGTCCGGTGCAGTCCTAGAACTTAGCACAAAGGTCACTATAATGACTGCGGCGCTAGACCCCACCTGGCCTTTGACCTTTTCGTGACGAGAGAATTCCGTGCCATACAGTTCGGAACCCCCCCCCCCTCCCCCCTCCCCCCTCCCCCCCTCCCCCCCACACACACACAAAAAGAGAGAGGCGAGGAGGAAAGTGCCCGGAAGTTAGTTCTCAAGAGCAGGGTATTAATCCTGTGCACGACCAATGGGTGTTATACGCTCTGGCGATCCAGTGGTACTCCGCTGTTTACATATCAGTGGATCAGTGAATAAGCACGCCCTAATCTGTTACAGATATGAGTAGATAACGTTGAAGTTCCTTCCCCTTTCCCTGTACTGTAGCGACAGGACAGTTCATACATACCATTTTCGAGGTAAGCGATAATTTTCCGATTTCAATATATCTTGTGTGTATTAGTATACCTCGAAGTAAAAAGTGCTTGATACTGGATGATACGGGTTCACATTTGTCTGCACGCACATAACGGCTGCAACAGCAGCTGTTCGTCTCAGTTCTGAAAAAAAAAAAGAAAAAGCCCTGTAAGGTGCAGTACTGGGTTGCTTAGCTCGCTGGTAATGATCCTACTACTTTCCAGCGCACTTTCGAAATTAGTTTAGGACACGCTGTCGCGTAAAATAAACGCATCACACAGTAATAATCCAAACAACAACAACAACAACTGTTACGTTCCGGCCAAACGCGCCTTCTGCAACTGACTGGCAACTGGCACCTGTGGTAGCCGAGCGGTATGAAAATGGCGAAGAGAAGAGAAGACGTGACAAAGTTCGTTCCCTGATTGGTTGCTGCTGTGGTACCTCTCGCGTAAACAAATAGCTGTCACTCCCTTTGTGACTCTGATTCAGGAGAACAGAGTGACAATGACAATTAGCAAAAATGTGTGCGGGAACTAGCCTGAGTCAGTCAGCAGCGTTGGCTTGGTTGGCACTCGCGTTATGTCTGGCGCCAGCTCTCAAACGGTTGGAGCCTGTTGCCGGACCGGGGCTCGAACGCGGAGTGTCGCCTTTGAAGGGCGATGCACTTACTGGCTGAGCTAGCCAGATATGACGTAAGACTTTCCTTCACAACTTGAGTTCTGGCAATACCTCTCTCCCACTTTTTTGGATAGAACCTACTGATATTGCATGTAGGCTTTTCATGTAATGCGGTGGTGATATATCAGCTGCTGGTACAGGTGCACGAACAGATAAAAGAGCACAATACTTAAACTATTTATTTTGCTTTGATGCGGCCCACGATATATTCCTCCCCGTGTCAACCTCTTCATCTCAAGAGTAGCACTTGCAACCTACGTCCTCTGTTATGTATCGGATGAATTCCAGTCTCTGCTCGTCCCTGTACTTTTTAACCTCTACAGTTCCCTACAGTATCATGGAAGTTGTTCCCTGATGTCTTAACACATGTCATCCTGCCACTTGTTCTTGTCGGTGTTTCCCATGCGTTCCTACCTTCCTCGAATCTACAGATCACCACCTCATTCCTCATGTTATCAGGCCACCTGATTCTCAACAGTCTTCTGTAGCACCACATCGCAAACGCTCCGATTCTCTTCTGTTGCGGTTTTCCTACAGTACATGTTCCACTAACATGCGGTGGTATACTCAAAACCTACAGCGTCAAAAATGTCTTCCTCTTTTAGCAGGGAATGCCATCTTTTCTTGTGCTAGTCTGATTTTTCTTTCCCTCCTGCGCAGCCCATCGTGTATTATTTTGCTTCTGATGCAGCATAATTCCTTAAATTATCCTATTTCGAGGCCCCCAATTTTCATACGTTCATCTTATTTCTACTTTTCCACATTACTTTGATCGTTCTTTGATTTGTTCTCACCCCATATTGTATTAGACTGTTCATTTCATTGAACAGGTGCTGTAATTCAACCTCAGTTTCAGGGCAGAAATGTCGATAGAAATGTCATCCTATCACACAGCACATTAATCCCAATCGTGAACCTTCCTTTTAATCCGTCTTTGCTTCTTCCACGCATAAATCAAGCAGTAGGGGTAGAAGACTGCATTCCTGTCTTACATCGTTTTCAATTCTTATTGTCCCCTCTTGATTATTGTACGTGTTGTGTGTTAACCGTCTTTTTTCCCTCTAGCTTATTCGTATTTCTCTGAATTTCGAACATATTTCATCATTTTACGTTATTTAACGCCTCTTAATGGATAGATGCAGTGAACATGTTAAGATTTTTCTTAAGTCTATGTCTAAAGGCAAATGTGTGTGTGTGTGTGTGTGTGTGTGTGTGTGTGTGTGTGTGTGTCAGTCATTGCGAGGGACAAGCCTGCAGATGTTGCGCAGCGCAGACGAGCAGACAGCTGCCATCCAGTGCAGAACGGCGGGTTCCGGCCGGCCGGTACAATGGCAGGCAGCATCCATCACGCGGGCGTCAGCTCTTCCCGTCTGTCCCCCCCCCCCCTCTACCCCCTCCCGCTGTCCGTAACACGATAGCGCGTGGCCCCGTCCACAGCCGATGCCGTATATCGGCCGAATCTGGCCCCTATAGGGGACCGGCCTTCTTGAAACACGGATGTGCTGGTGCTACCTGATCCGAACAACTGGAGCAGGAAGTTACAAAAAGTCCGTTCATGGTGCACGACTGTAAGGTACAGGTTACTGTGTAGAACCCATCCTTGGCAAATATTCATTGTTGCAGAAGACTTCGAAAATTGCGATGTGGGCTTTCACGGCCGTATTTGCACCTTTTCCCTTGTTGAATTTTGTTATATGTGGCCGGCCGGTGTGTCCGTGCGGTTCTAGGCGCTTCAGTCTGGAACCGCGTGACCGCTACGGTCGCAGGTTCGAATCCTGGCTCGGGCATAAGGGTGTGTGATGTCCTTAGGTTAGTTAGGTTTAAGTAGTTCTAAGTTCTAGGGGACTGATGACCTCAGATGTTAAGTCCCATAGTGCTCAGAGCCATGTGAACCATTTTTTGTTATATGGGCGTTAGGTCGTGGACCAAGGCGTGTTTCTGTGCCTAACATTCCATTTCCAAATGCTGGAGACTTCACCTGAGGGAGCTCGTGACGTGGATCATTCGAGAAGTGCCTTGTTTAGTACAAAAATGGGGCTGTGTACGTATCTGCAACACATATCCGTTATAGAAAATCGTGATAGCGTGGCGTGGACCAGGTCTTCACCGTCTACGCTGTTAAGGTGTTTCCTCTTGTTTAATGAGTGGACGACATACTTATTACCCATTTGGGTAGTGTATTCGACGAATAATTTCAAGTATCTCCGTGCCTAATGGCTGAATTAAAGAGCAGATGTGTGTTTCGTGGCTATGCAGGAAGTTTTGAGACAGCAAATGTCAAGATTGGATTTTCCATTCGAATAGCACAGGTTCTTCGGTTCCGAATAAAAACTGTAGAAATTCGGAAAAGACATTCGGGTTGTGTGAAAACCTGTTTTCTGTTCAGATTTTAAAAAAATGTGGAATATTTTTATAGCTTCTTTTCCAGCATGTTTAGTGATACTCTTGTACCCACTGACTTATCTAAGTTGTGCAGGATTTCAATCCCGCGTCTTTGGCGATTCGTAATAATGTTGAAAAAATTTCCCTTTCCAGTCAGCTGGTAATCAGATTTCTCCCTTCCCAGCTATTACCACCGCAACAAGTTGACTGTGAAATTGTGAAGCCCATTGGTATCCCACAAACATGCCAACTCGAAAGACAGAATTTTATTTTCAGACTTAGCGTTGGCATAGATCAGTGTTTTACAATCGTCTCTAATTTTCAAGGAGAGAATCAGCAAAAAGTCCGCGCTTGCTAACTGTTTCACAGAATTAACATTACATTCAAACTGACTTGTACATTTCGTCTGATCTAAGCAGAACTTTAGTAAAGATAGTACAAAGAAATATTTTTTATGCCTGATACGTGCATGTTTGAGAAGGTAGTTCGAGTGGGTATTGGCAAGCATTTTGTCAGCCTTTTATGCTCTTGTCCTTTCTTTATCAACTGATATAGATTGCGTACTTTCTCGCTGGCAGCCAGTTAATTAAGACAGTGCAGCAGATAGCGAAAATACAGAGAACGAAAGGAAACTGTGCTTAAGGATGAACAGCAATTGTTTTAGGTGAAAAGCTCACTACATATGAATGACTAAGGACATTGTCAACGATACTTTACCAAACTCAAGGGCCAATGCAAAAGCAGGCGTATCTTGATCCAGTTCTGTTTTAATTTCAGCTGTGAAGTTGGTTATCATTACGAAGTGCGTTTTTGTTAACTGTTGTTATATAATGGGGGCAGAAATTCCGAAACAGTTGTAACTTCTGTGATCAGGTTTCTCTGTAGATGCATAAAATTGTTTTCATTAATGAAGGGGTGACGATGCACACGTAGTTAACCGTGTTTTCTGCCTCGGCTGTTGTCTGGGAATACTTTCCATGTTTCGCAGTCGCCCATGTCAGTTGGCCACTGCCAAGGCCCCGTTTTCTCATCTTTACGGAGAAGTACTGTGCGAAATACAGCAAGAGTGAAACTTCCATTGTCTGCCGAGTTCCATTGTTCAACTGGCGACAGAACGGGATTCGTGTGAAGTCTTTCCCTTACTTCATTGCATTGTTGAGCAAGGAAATTCAAACACACGTTAAGGTTTCACCTCTGGCAGCGTACCTCCCTGCTCTTCAGTTCAAATTGCTATAATGTGTGCAGAGAAAAGTTATTCAATAATTGATTGTGAATCTGAAGTTGAAATTTTTATGGGAGCTTTATGGAGGTAAAGCCTACATGTCAACAGGTGCCAGTGAAATAAATAACGCAGGTAATGTTAATAAGTGTTTCACCTGCAAGACACATGGGAGGAAAAATGACCAATTAGTTCAGTAACGAATTGCAGCCTTTATCAGTAAATCATTTTGTGTGAACATGAATTCCACGAAAACTTTCGTGCTCTTTAGTTTTCGTTCGTAGATACAGAAATATCTGATATTAATAATCGTGGAAAAGCTTCCATGAAACCAGTGAACGATGCTGGACTGTATTTCTTCTTTACACAGTACAGTGTATATACTCTTGGAATCGCTAACCAGTACAGCACTTGCCTCATAACTAAAGATATCGTTTCGTTTGGTCGGAGCATGGAATATACTAAAAGTGCATAAATAAATTGTAAGTTTGTGCTGTTTGTCCCTTCCTTGCGGTTAGTGGCTGAACAGTTGCTGACTTCCTCCGCTGACATGTGTAAATTTTAGATTACGTTGTTGTGAAATCATTACAAAACAGCGGCTTATGTTTTAGCGAACTCCAACAGCTCCCAAAGAGTTCCGTTACATTCGATGAGGTAATTATTACGTTGTAAGTGGTTCTGATATTTTGTATCTTCCATCTATTCTTCGTCTGTCCAGGATTATAAGCATAAACAACATAATTTGGTTTTCATTGTTAAAAAAAGGCGATATTTTGTCCAATGTTAGTGACAAGTTGGCAGTGTACGAGGACGTCGAAGTGAAACTGATCTGGTTAGCGTCTTCATGATTTCTTATCAACATAGTCTAAACAGCAGAGAGATAATGTATCAAAGTTAACAGGACCAGTTCGTGCGTCTTGTACAAATAGAAAAAAAAATTCTCACCTGCTCATTTCCGAATATTTGATTTTGGTCGCCTTGACGATGGCTAGCTTGCGTCACATACATCATACACACTTACGGAGTCGAGGCTTCTTATGTCTTTGGTGATAGTACTGTGATATTGTCGTACATATAACTTACAGTCTGAGTATAACTAAAGTAGAATCAGTGCCGTGAAACTGAGTGCTTTGTAGCGAGAGAGAGAGAGAGAGAGAGAGAGAGAGAGAGAGAGAGAGAGAGAGAGAGAGAGAGAGAGATCTAAGTAGGAACAATACATGTTACTGCTCCGACACTTGACTTAAAACGCAGTTGTAGACACCATTCATTTTACAGAGTACTTCCTATAACTTCTGACAAAATACGTCTCCAGCAAAAGAAAAGTTCGCAGTAGGTATTAAAATCCATGGAGAAGAAATAAAAACTTTGAGGTTCGCCGATGACATTGTAATTCTGTCATGTCAGAGACAGCAAAGGACTTGGGAGAGCAGTTGAACAGATTGCACAGTGTCTTGAAAGGAGGATATAAGATGAACATCAACAAAAGCAAAACGAGGATAATGGAATGTAGTCAAATTAAGTCGGGTGATGCTGAGGGAATTAGATTAGGAAATGAGACACTTAAAGTAGTAAAGGAGTTTTGCTATTTGGGGAGCAAAGTAACTGATGATGGTCGAAGTAGAGAGGATATAAAATGTAGACTGGCAACGGCAAGGAAAGCGTTTCTGAAGAAGAAAAATTTGCTAACATCGGGTATAGATTTAAATGTCAGGAAGTCGTTTCTGAAAGTATTTGTATGTAGTGTAGCCATGTATGGAAGTGAAACGTGGACGATAAATAGTTTGGACAAGAAGAGAATAGAAGCTTTCGAAATGTGGTGCTACAGAAAAATGCTGAACATTAGATTGGTAGATCACATAACTAACGAGGAGGTATTGAATAGAATTGGGGAGAAGAGGAGCTTGTGGCACAACTTGACTAGAAGAAGGGATCGGTTGGCAGGACATGTTCTGAGACATCGAGGGATCAGCAAATTAGTGCTGGAGGGCAACGTGGAGGGTAAAAATCGTAGGGGGAGACCAAGAGATGAATACACTAAGCAGATTCAGAAGGATGTAGGTTGCAGTAGGTACTGGGAGATGAAGCAGCTTGCACAGGATAGAGTAGGATGGAGAGCTGCATCAAACCAGTCTCAGTACTGAAGACCACAACAACAACACGTCTCCAGCCGTATATCTACAAAAATGTTTATGAACAGTAAGACCTGAAACGTACTCTATAGATAGGCTCACAGCCTTCTCTTCATCTTACTGGTATACTCCTGGGGAAGCCAGCGACAGGGAAAGCTCAACAAGCACATGCTTGCGCGTGTGTAGGGAAATTTTCCGCAAGCGTTTGAACCGTGAAAGCTACTCGAGGCGTGATCGATCTATTGTCGTCAAAATTCGACACACACACACACACACACACACACACACACACACACACACACTCTCTCTCTCTTACCCCCTGCCGCACTCCAAACCACGGGAAGGAGCGTATACAGAGGTGATCAGAATCTGCGTGCTTTCGCGCTACGCGGGGCAAGGCGAGTCTTCCGTAGTTGATCCTGCGAGCTTGTCAAACGTGCAATAACGTGTATGGATATCTTTGTCATAATGGCAATAAGGGATAGAAGAGAACTGGAGAAAATTTGTGATACTTTGTTCCCATTGTGAATCGGTGTGTCAGTACTAAAATCCATCCGCGTACTACTTCGCGTTTCTTTATAGTTCGGCAAGTAACAGCAGCGCATGCGAAATCAGAAGCCTGCCGCCAGATAGGTGTGTGTGTGTGTGTGTGTGTGTGTGTGTTAATCTATCGCGGCAGAGACTCTGCAGGGCTTCACTGTACGGGTGCGACCGGCCGACGGACCCAGGGGTTCGGTGTTCCCGCGCTTCCTCTGCGGATTCACCGGTGGCCCTGGTGGTGGGGGCAGAGAGCCCTCCCTCCCCTCCCCCTCCCCCTGCCTCTCCGTCTATCCTTGTTGCATGCGCGGCAGCCGACAGCTCAGTTTCGCTCTGAACGCAGAGTAGGTCGGCGTGGCAGTGGGAGAGGTGCCGTGTGCGGCGTGTGCCGTAGTTGTGCGTGCGTGCGTGCGTGTGTCACTGCCAGCGCGAGGGACGCCCGTGGCTGGGCCCACGCAGTATGTGACGGACGCAGTGGCGCCTGTGAACCTCCCTAGCAACCTCATCACCTGTCAACCACGGAGGGCGGAATCTCTACAAAAAGTAAGTCGCCACTTCGCCAGGGCTGACTCCGTAGCGGCGTGTTGTCGCCGATTTAGATAACTGCATCTGTACTATACACATCAAAGTGTGTGTGTGTTAGTACTGCGCGGCAAGGGTTAAACCCGTCCCTTTCGTGCAAGGAGCCTGTGGAGAAAGGCTGTTAATATGCCTTCTTTACGCTACTCGTTACTGATGCAGTAGATCCATTACCAAGCAGCTATAGACCACTAATGGTATGACGTTTCAAATATTGAATTGTTCCTTTGCATTACCGGTTTCGAACAAACGCTCATTTTCGAATGGGCTCCAATTCAGTAATGATACGAATTACTGTTGGAAGATTTTAATTGCCATTGTGTCCCTGTACGTTCCCCCCTCTTTTTTTTCTTTTTTTCTTTTTTTTTTTTTTGTTCGGCATCCCACAGGGTGGCATTCAACGTCGATCCTTATTGTAACAACTACTCTTATCACATTATTCGATTTATTGTGCTGATGAAGGCATATATTACAATATTGACTGATATAGTGTCATGTTTTGTGCTATGTGCACAATTAAAATTTTTGATAAAAGTACTGGAGTATAACTCTCGTAGGTCCGCAGTTCATATTTATTTCCATCCGGAGTTTATCTCAAAATTCCAAACCATAACATACAAAACTTTTTATTGTACTGCACTCAAAAACTTGTTCGATGATCCCTCTCGTTAATGAACTACGGTGAGCCTGATAAACATTTCTTTAAAACCGGTGAAGTTAAAAGTGAAGGTTGTTTGAAGTTGATAAGTGTTATCATTTTCGAGTAATGGATGAACAAATTTGGAACATTTGAGCGCCATCAGCTTCGAGACAAATACGTAGTCTCAAATTGTAGTAGTTACCTCATAATATGTCAAGTTTTGAAATTCAGTCAATTACGCGAAATATTGAAAATGAACTTTTTTATTGACCCGTTGAAGCCGTTAGACGGACAGTCTCCAACAAGAACTCCAGGACACACACACAAAATTGATTTTATGTTGTAGATATGCACGATGTCTTTGCGAAATGTACGATACTTTCGACGCAGTTGTGTGATTCATTAACGCTGAAAGGTTGGCAATGCTGGCGCCAAAGCTAGGAGTCAGACACGCTTACTACACTGTGCGGTTTGTGATATAAGGCTTTGGGCTTACGTGTCTACACATTCGTTGAGCGCAGATGTAGGGAGGGGTGGGAAAAACCCTTAGTGTATCGCTAATCCATTAAACTGAAACACAATTGGAGGATTCAGTTTGTGGCCTCTGCTACCATACTCAGCAAGCCGCCGTATGGTGCGTGGCGGAGGGTACGTTGTAAAACTACCAGTCATTTTCTTCCCTGTCCCACTTACAGAGATGCTCCGAAATGTGCTGAGACACGACTTAGTCACTCCTATTCCATCATCTGGGCCTTTGAGTACACGAACGTTTGTCTGTGTTTGTGAACAATGTACATTTTGTGTAGTGTGTAATTTTAAGTCATGTCACATCGTCGAGAGACAGAGAGAGAGAGAGAGAGAGAGAGAGAGAGAGAGAGAGAGAGATAGAGTTGTTTGGTCACGCATTTGTCAAGAACGCCATTAAAATCACGCACGCGCCGGCGGTAGGCCATTCACTATTATCTACGCACAATTGTACGCATTTCCTCCACACTGGCATCCGTATTTGTTTCACACTGAATTTCGTGAAGTGAGTTGCTGCCACTCTCTTACCTGCAAAACTGGTCGCACCCACTTTGCAAGCAATGCGTATAATTGAGAAATTTCGAAGAGAGTGCTGCCACCGCGAGTCTTTATATTCGGGAAGTAACACCATTGCTGTTTCACCTCACGCTGTGTTTCTGAAGTCACAAGTCCGCAAGTAGTGTATTTCGTATGTCCTTCCGCTTCATTTTCATGGTTTGGAAAACAGTAATACGTACAGCATGTGTCCAATATTTTTTCTTAGTTGTTCTTAAGGACCGTGGTCGTGGAATATAAACATGCAAACGCCAAGTGTGATCATCGCTGGTAACGATATACCACGCGAATTGGCGGTCGGGGAATGTTCTGTCTTTACATTGTGTGTTCACATGAGCGGAAATTGTTAGTCTCCATTTTGACGTCAATTGGTTATCCCAACACTGGAGAATTGTTAGCGTCTCATTCAAGTTGATTTACCTATTTTCCTAATATTTATATCGTCATGTTTTCCCGTACGTACATGTTGGTAAAATTGTGACTGCCAGTCTCGCAAGGGGGCAGGCTTACAACGCAGCACCACGTTCAAAGATCCTGATCGTGTACAGTGCTAGACAAGCATGCATCTTGTGTTCGAACATGACAGTTAATACCATCCCAATTCTCGCGTAGTTTCATACTTATTTTTCAGCGAGTTCCTTCCGGCTAGCAGTGTCGGTTGTTGTAACAGGTCATTTATCGGAGTACCGAAGTTGATACCTAACTTTTTAAACACACAGTTACAGTGAAAGAAAGAGGTGCCCTTTGGGGTGCAAGAGGTTTCTAAATGACACTCGGCATCGACACGGTTTGACTGAAATCTCTCTCTCTCTCTCTCTCTCTCTCTCTCTCTCTCTCTCTCTCTCTCTCTCACACACACACTTTCACGTCCCGGAATGCGACAATGAAAAATGCCAATCTGCACCGTGTTCCAGATTCCTTCTCTTGCGACCCCTCCCCTCCGCCCCCCCCCCTCCCGTTTTCCTTCATAAGCATCCCGCACAACCGGCTGGGTGAGCTGCTTCCCCAAGTCTCAGGAAGGCAGGACGTACCGCTTCTAGGCGCCCGCGGCGATTACATAGAACGGTGGTGATAAATTCCACCTCTGACTTGGTGGTTGTCTTATCTTACTTCGCTGAACCGCACACACATTAGCTGTGCGGATAACGGGAGGGTGTTTACTCTGCATTCGTCAGCATGTGTCATCAGCCCCCAGAAGATGCAGCAGATCGCACTGGACTCACAGACCAAGGTCACTACCGGAAGGGGTACTCACGCTGGCTTTCTGACTCCGAACTTCCAGTCAGTTGTTACTGTTAGCCATATTAGGCATACACTGGAACCACCAGCGTGAGGGAAGGGACTGCCCAGTCAAGAGAGAGAATAATTCTGGTACACTAACTACCCTCCACTACACACGTAGCTTACGGTGGTTTTGCGAAGTTCAGTTTCAGATGTTGATTTGGTGAGTCAGTGCTTTAGATTTTGAAGTAAGCTGTTAACACACTAGGATTAAGGTTGTTCGAAGCGCAGTTGGACTGAGAGAGGAGACATCCAGTTTAGATAATGCCTGTTGCATCATTCTGTTGATCTTACTACCGACCCTTTGTCCTACAGGGGCTCGGTTCCCATTCGGTAATTGTGGGGGAGGGCCCTAACCACTGTTCGGGAATCCACATTGTTTTCCGTGATTTCTCCAAATCTCGTACAGCAATTCAAGAAAGATTCCTTTGAACCACAGTAGATTTTCTACCCCGTTTTTGTCCAGTCAGAGCTTGTGCTCCATCTCTTGATTATATCGTGGCGGACGGAACAAGTTATTTTAGTTGTTCTTGCACGGATTAAGCTTTAAGACTCGCCAATCAAAATGAGGTACCAACCAATCTCTTCTTACATCAGAACGACTAAACCAACCAATCTCTTCTTACCTCTAACAATATCTGTTTTCACTGCCGGTTTACCACTATCTTCGCATAACTTTTTTGATCCAACCGTGGAAGGTCCACTGATATCAGCCAACGCGCATGTCTGGCGATTAGCTTTATTCCGATGTTCGATGGTTGCTACAGTAGCGGTGTCCTGTAGGAAGCCCCATGAATCAAGTCAGTGCCTTAACAGTCCTTGTGATCTTTCAGCGTCTACATACTTACCCGCCAGCCACCGTGCGGTGCACGGCAGAGATTATCTTGTACCACTACTAGTCGTTCCCTTTACTGTTGCAATCGCAAATGGAGTGACGGAAAACTACCCTGTATGCCACCGTACAAGCCAACATTTCTCTTACCTTCGTGCTGTTTATGCGAATTGTACGTTGGCGGCTGTAGACTCGTTCTGCAGTCAGCAAATGCGGGTTCTGTGAATTCTCTCAATAGTGCTTCGCGAAAAGAAAGTGGTCATCTCTCCAGGATTCACGTGGGACGTCTCAAAGAACCTCCGTAATACACGCGTGTTGGTCGAACCTACCGGTAACAAATCTAGCAGCTCACGTTTGAATTGCTTTCATGTCTTCGTTTAATCCGACTTGGTAGGGATCCCAAACACATGAGTAGTTCTCAAGAATGGGTCGCACTAGAATTATATACTTAACCAATTTGATTGATTTGCTATACTTTACTAAAATTGTGCCATTATTACCGAAGTCGACCATTTGCCTTTCCTACTGCCGGCCTTACGTCTTTGTTCCATTTCGTATCGGTGTGCGGCGTTACGGCTGATACTTAATTGATGCGACCCTGTCAAGCTGCACACTATCACCGCCACTGTTGTAGATTGCTAGTCAACCTTTAGCTAGTAGGATGGCTGGAGTTACCGATTGACGCTGCCGTCAGCGATGTGGTGTACAAAGAAGAGCCTGTGAGAAAGTTTGTCTTTCCATAGCCCTGGAAAAACCATTTTTCTCGCCACATGAATAGTCTTCGTATCTCCTACAGTTGTAGTATGGGCGCCATACTTTCTGTAACGTTATTACTGTTACTGCTCCTGTTGTTATACTTTTACAGCTCTTGTGAATAAACAGACGTGGTACATCTTTTTTCCCCTATAGTATCACATTGGTAAATTATGATTGACATTTCGTACCAACGTAGGCTCTTTTTTGTATCTGAAATAAACACTACTTCATTAGGCAATTTAAGTCGCTTGGACTTCATCAAATTGCATTACACGACAGAATCGTTGTGGGGAAAAAAATGGCTTGCTTCGGCGTCAGGCCGGCCGGTGTGGCTGAGCGGATCTAGGCGTTTCAGTCTGGGACCGCGCGACCGCTACGGTCTCAGGTTCGAATCCTGCCTCGGGCATGAATGTGTGGGATGTCCTCAGATGTTAAGTCTCATTATGCTCAGAGCCATTTGAACCATTTTTGGGGTCAGCTCACCATAGCAGGTAGGGGCACAAGTATCTCAAACAAAATAGTGCGATTTATGTGTGGATTTTGTCAACTTATCAGCATGTATAACACTTTAAAACAGTCAGCGATCTTGCAGTTTTAACCTGTAGTGCAAATGCGTTTCACACGCTGCAAGGGGGTATTAGGTAGTCCCTGCGAATCCCGGTTTCCCACTGTACATCCGTGAGAAAGAAATTTGTCGGTGTCTGATGCAGCGCATTGTGTCGATGGCGTTACGCGTGTTCGGGAGCCCTGGAGTGATTTTTAATTGCCTGCTCTTCGTTGCCGCCACTGCAAATGTCTGCGCCGTTGTCGCCTGCATGCAGAAGAGGGTGCCGCGTCCATTGTGTTGTTGGACGTCTCCATTGTGTGGATACGGCGGCCGGTGATCAAGGCACTGCGAACCATTCGTCAGAGAATTCAATTCGGGACAGTCGTACCTGAAGAAACGTGGCAGTACTTGTGTGCCGTTGTGAACTTTTCAAGCTAGACGTGTGTGTGTAATATGAAATGAGACTTTTTGTCATCTGTGGTAAAACCAGCCTTCCAGTGTAAGCTCCACAAACGATCACCCCGCCCTCTTCTCCCACAATGTTGGTGTCACCTCAAAATTCGTTAGCCGTAAGCCTTCGTCGGTGCTACCTAGTAACATAAATCATACAGATTCTCCTTGTCATATTTGTACGCGTGTATTTTGAATTTATTAAAAGATTTTTCGCGATATGAAGGAATTAATTGAATCCAAATGAAAATCTCCACGGACTCATATTAGGTGGATTGATCCGTTGCCTGTTCAAACGGTTCAGGTTGTGCTACGAAAAAAGTAAATTACTTATAGTAGACCGTCATTACGACCTTCAGGTTTAAGTCACAGTGCTATTTAATAGATTTACGCCTAATGAGTTTTCCGTCTCAAATTATTTTTCATTTACAAGCTGCCCACGCTTATTATTTTCTGAGGAATTACGCAACATTATCGAAAATGCCTCGGTCACATTTTTGCTAGAAATGTCACTGCAAAGATATTAAAAAAATGTAAGCCATCCTACTGCTTAATGTTCTGTGTAGGCGATAAATGGAATGGAGCAAGACTGCTAGCTGGTTCCACTAGCTCGCTGATAAGACTGTAAAAGTAGCCGAGGTTTTACACAGAACACATGGATGCTCCAGCTATGTTTTACTGGACTGAAACACACAGTTCAGTGCTGGATTCAGGCAACAGGAATGTGCGATGGTCTACTCCGAAAGAGGCCGCAGAAGGAGGCGACAGTGCGGGGTGCCACAGTTGTGTTGTAAGACGCTGGAGGGCGGGGATTCAAGTCGCTGACCGACAGTTCAGATTTTAAGTCTTCATCGATTTACCAAAGCGCTACAGGCGAGTGCGTGACGGTTCGCTGAAAGGCCTCGGTGGATTGCCTTCGCTAATCTGAATCTGTGTTTGGTCTCGACGCGACATTAGGCTCTAAATCCTAAACATAGTATCTTGATCCGTAACAGAGATGATATTGGAAAAAGTAAGATCTTTTTCCCAATACAAAAATAGAAATTTGGTAGAACAAATGGAGAAGCTGTTTATCTGAAATGGATGAGAACCGCATGGCGTTATGCACCCCCGGGAGAAGTACGGGAAGAAGATAGCACGGAACTACGAAAAAAAAAAAAACCAAATATTCCTTACTGAGTACACGAACCTCTTGCCGGAGCCCTTGTTCCGTTTAAAGCTTAGGCTGTGAGCGGAACCTTCAGTGAACTGTGGCCTACGGCTATTATGATTTTGTGTTTCGTCACACAGCGCACACCTTAGTACCTCAGTGCACATAAAGAAAAAAACAAAAAAAGGGCTCTGAGCACTATGGGACTTAACTTCTGAGGTCATCAGTCGCCTAGAACTTAGAACTACTTAAACCGAACTAACCTAAGGACATCACACACATCCATGCCCGAGGCAGGATTCGAACCTGCGACCGTAGCGGTCGCTCGGCTCCAGACTGTAGCGGCTAGAACCGCACGGCCACTCCGGCCGGCAGTGCGCATCAGTTCAGCTCCTGGCAGTGCACGGGAAATGTTTCTCCCGGCAAATGGCAAGATTACAGCGTATCTGTTTCGTGACAGAATACCTGACGCACTTTCCAACCACCACTTTCCCTCAGATTTTGCTGTAATTCTCGCTTTCTACTACGTCGCACCTGATTTTCTGTAGGACTACGTTTGGGCTGCTTGCACCTCAGCGTATTATTAATTACTGGGCCGTTGCCAAAGCAGACTCCAGAGTGGCGCTTTCTCCTGTGAGCTCCACGCGGCTGGCGCATTGCAGGGCAAGGATGGCGCAGTGCTAGACGCAAAGCGGCTTCTGTTCTGAAGTGCTGGGGGTTCAAATACTCATTTAGCATGATGTTACATGGTGACCCACTAGTAATTTGTTGTTGCTGTATACTGCAGCTTCAATTCAGGAGTTAAAGTGTAACGCATTAATATCATCTGTAGATGAAATGACAAGTAGTCGAAATCGGTAATGAATGAAAGGGTTTGGCGATGAAGCGCATGCGATTGCTGTGTCCTGGTGAAAAATCGGCTTTCTTCCGCGCGAGTCTGATTCGCTTTTCGTTCAAACCGATCCAACAGCGAAGCATAAGAGTCCCCAGTTATATTTCGGGACCCAGAGTAAAAGGCAAGCATTTTACCCTGAAATCATAGCAACTACTTACAATCTTCTTACCGACTAACAAAAATGTCTTTGGCCTTTGTGTGGGCAGCGCACTCTTCGTCAGTCTGTGTCCATTGGTATGACCGTTGTAATAACACTGATGAAACTCGTATCTGTCTCTACGTACAAGTCACAGAACGACGCCAGAATATTCCGGGCTTCGAGTAAACATCGCCAACGTACTGTGGAGCCACGTTCCCTGCCTCTCTTCCATCATTCAGTACTGTACACTCGCTCAGTTGACATGCGAACACCCGTGCTCGTGTGACCTTTTTTCAGTCAGTGCGTCTTCTCGTTTCCGGTTACTGAGCAGGTGATCCGCTTTTCATCTTAACTGCTTCAACGGCGACATGTAAATGAAACCCAATGACTCTCACTAAAGTGTCGGTCTCCATGGTAGCACAAAGCTTAAAATAAAATGTTTGGTAACAACAGTAAACTTACGTGTTTCCTTCAAGACGTGACATTCATATGGCTGTCAACAAGGAACTGTCTCATGTATTTGGTTCAGTATTTTTGACGACAGTCATTTGTTACCAGACCGTGCAGCTGGCAATCGTACTCTGTTTCCTCCGACCCGCCCTAAAGAAACACACAAACAATAGTAGAAGAAGACGAGTTGCTACTTTTGTTGGTCGGAAGAAGGGATTTTTGATGCCTAACAATGTGTCCTATGAATCTCTCTGTTCTTTACTTTCTTATTCTCTTCAGTGCTTCGTCATCGGTCCTCCAATGTGCCTATCTAATCACCGGCATTCTTCTGGAACATCCTCTGGTTGTCTATTCTGTAAATCGTCCACGTTTCATTTCCATACAACGTTACACATTGTTTAAGAAACTACTTCGTAAAGATTGATTGGCGACTCCATGGAGTGCTGTGTGCACAACGACCATATATCTTAAATTAAAAGGAAGGTCAGCGTTGGCCGTAATATTAACGGTTTATCGACAGCAAAATCTATTTTCAATCACATAGTGTTCATCTTCAGTGCTATGGTGTACAGATTAAACTCATAGCCACTGGTATCAAGTTATTATCAATAACCAAAACTGAGAAACGATCACAATAACTCACTATGTGATTAAAAATCACTATGTGATTGAAAATCGATTTTGCTATCAATAAATCATCAATATTACGGCCAACGCTGACCTTCCTTTTAATTTTACTTCGTAAAGCTTGATATTTTAAAAATATGTTTGTGTATCAATTTGCCGCAGCGATTGCATAAATATTTTATAATTAAAAAAACGAGTAAATCTATATTAAAAGTCAAAGTATTTTTCTTTCTCAGAAATTACTTCACTGGTCAAACAGCATTTCCTGATCGAGTAACGCAAACATAAAGATGGGAGTCCACTAACAAGTAAACTTCTGCGAGTCACTCGTAGAAGCTTCGTCTGCAGCTCGTTTGACGTGGAAGCACCCCTGCCAAGTAGAGATCAACAAGTTATGTTAACTTCCAGTAGTTGATTCTCCAAGTTACTGGGAACAGTTTCATGCAGCTAGTTGCAATTACTTGTCAGTTCCTGGAAGTTTTTCGGAAGCTTGCAGAAGTTTTGTGTGTACAGAAATGTCAGTGTCGAAAAGAGAGAAACGCCTGTGGAGCACTGAAAGGCAGTTCTTGAAATCCACACGCATCGAGTCGTACAACCAGGAAAGCACTGCACTTCCATTTGTGTTATTAAACTACACGCACTTGAAAATATTGCAGCAAATTTCGAGACAACAAATAACTAAGTAGGCGAAAAGTGTACAAATTACGTGCTCAGTATGAACAACGAATTAATACCACACTTGTTGAAAAGCTTAAATGGGTTCGCCTCTAGCCATTTCGTCACCAAAACATTTATCTTTTGGTTTTTCGTTACAATTTTTCTTCCATAACAGTGCAACAACACTCAGAGCTGGTCACAACTTCAAGTACGGCATTGATGGGTTTATCTGTGTTACCACGCGAGTCTAGTGGAACAGTTCTACAAGCACTAGCAGCAATCTTCGAAAAATTATTTGCTGAGCGACTTACCGAATTAAACTTGAGCAGGCTTGTGATCTAACGTATACAGCTCGGCAAGTACTTCTACAAGCTACCTGTTAGTAGAAACGCACCGTAATTCTAGTACCGCTGCGAGAGTTGTGTGTGATCTGTTACGTTCTGTGCAACTCTGAGCTGACGGAGAGAGGCCGGTTTGCGTTTGGTTTCCGCGCCGGTTGGCTCGAGAGACGGCCGCAAGCGAATCGCATGTAATCTGTACGGCGTGCGATGTTCCGGGGCGCCTTCCGCCGTTTGTGAACACCCTCCGGCGGACAGAAGGGGAGAGGAACTGCTGTTGCGAAACGGCGCAGGGCGCCGTGCGGCGGGCGTGACGGTTTTGCAACCACCGCAAATGACTTGAGGGGGGGGGGGGGGGGGGGGGGGTCGGTCGCTGACACCTGGAGGAGCGCCAAGCGGAGCGCGCCAAAGGTTACACCGCTGCGTCCGCACCGCACGCCTGACGCCTGCGCGCTGCCAAGTCGCCGGCCCCGTGTTAGTAAACACCACACACACGCCGCTCAACACTGCGCTGGCGCAGGAGGTCGAAGTGGCGACTGGCCCACTTTCTCCGTCCTCTTGTATGTAGTTCTTTGGCCTATATTGCAACTCCTTTTGATTTTCTAATATGCGTTTTTTTCTTTCCTGACAAACTTTTTTTAAAGTAATGTTGCACAGCTAGTGACGCCCCACGGCTTCGCACAGGTAGCGCTAAGTATTTACGGCGGGATCCTGAGGGTGGTCTTCACGTACAGAACAGACAGAAGAAATGTGGTGGAACACTCTAATGGAACGTTGTTCAGCCAGTTAGCACCAAATATTTACAAACAAGTCTTTTCCTGCTGCTTCACCTGTGTGTGCATTAGAGACACGTACTGAACACACCTCCTCGTCCCCCTCCTATCTATTTCCTCCTCCCCATTCACTGTCCCTTAATCTCCTTCATCCCCTATCTATCTATTTCCTCCACCCCCTCTCTCTGACCAACCTTCCCACCCCTCCCCCCCATGAACATATCCTCCTGCCCCTTCCATTGGACTGTGTCCTGTATCTGCTCTCTTTCCCCATTTCTGCCTTCCCCTCTTCTTTCCCATTTGTCGGCTACCCTTATACAACTTCATCTTGCCTCGTGCATCTCCCCCTCTGTGCATTTCCTGTTCCCATTCACTTTGTCCATCCCCTCCTTTATACATCTGAACCTGTTTCTAGTCATGTTCATGAGGACATGCAGCCCTTGCAATACAGTTCAATAAAGCAGGCCAATATTAATCCCATCACACAGCAGTCATACAGGGCAGACTATCCATCAGGGGTGTGAAAAACATATTTATTTGCTCTTCATACACAGGTCGGCATGCAAAATTTGACGATAAAGCAGGCCAATACTACTCTAGCGCAACACACCTATCATGCAGGGCAGTCCGCATTTTGGGGCCCAGAAAAACATTTTCTTGGCCTTGAAATGCAGAGTGCTCTGCAAAGCAGGTTGATTTGGCAGTCCAAAACGGTTCATACACAGCATGTCTGTCATGCAGGACACCCAGCATGCTAGAGGCTGCAATAAACACATTTTTGTCTGTATCTGTGTTTCCACAGGAGCTAGGAGGCTGTGAATTCCATTGCGCTGATACTCAAGAGCCCTGCTGTCTCTGTCAAATTTGGTTGTATCGATCCAGGGATTCGGGAGGAGATGCTGGATGTAGACCTACACATGTACTTGAACTTTCCTCATGAATCAACGAGCCTATTGGTGAAAACTTTCTCAAAAAGTCCATAGTAATTCCTGACATCAGCTTTCATATATAGACAAAAAAGATGGTGGGGGGACTTCAATTTATAACGTGTATAGAAGGAGAATGTATGTATATATTTATAAATTCTGGTGACGATAATTTCATGCAGGTCAAAACCTTAGTGAAAATCTTTCAACTGGACGTTACATTGGCAGCTTAGTTCCTTAGCCAGTTAGCGAACAGGGAAAAAGACGACCTGTAGAGTAACATGAAATCTGTAACACGTTTCCTTTCTGGGGAATCTCCAAATGACTGACGTGGCATTGCTAGGTTAAGTCAATGAGAAATCCATGACTCGAGACTGGGATCCGATAGCGTTACATTTCGATCGGGGGGAGGAAGATATATATATATCGCAAAGGTATAGAGCAATTTATTGCTTATAGCGCTGACATGTCTTTCTCAGGAATTTCATATAAACTGGCACCCAAGTAATAGGGAAATCAGTCCTACCATTATGATCTTTAGATCGGCTTGGTCTGAAAAGGAAGAGGATCGAAATGTTTCAGACGTGGTGGCAAGGAAGGATGCTGACGTGAGAAATGACGCGGTTTTACGCAGAGCTAGCATGGGAAGCAATGTGGAGTAAACCTGAACTAGAAGGGACAGGTTGACATGACTTGTGTAAAGACTTCAGAGATTAACTCGTAGGTCGTGAGGCGGTGCCGTAAAGGGCAAGTCTAGTAGAGGAAGACAGCGATTGAGACATATCAACAAATAAGAGGACACTGGATTTTATTGCTACTCGGAGATGAAGAGGTTGGCACAGGAAAAGAAGTAGTCGTGGTGGTCCACATCAAACCAGTGAGAAGAGTGACTAGGAAAAGTTTGACCCAGCGTGGAATTGGCCAGTTTCATGTAAAGTATGTAAAATGCCGCTATGATTCTACAAAGTCCTTCTCAAAACTGGGAAACATTGTCGTAGAGCAGTTTGAAATAACGAAAGGTTTGCTACAGATATCTTTCTCCAGATTTGGTGAAGATACCCTTCTCACTCGCTCTCAGTGGTTGAATAACACAATCTGTGAAACTGTGTTACGTATTGCTAATTAATACCTCCAAACACTGTTTATGTATGACTAATTGTAATTAGCGCCGATGTTGAAGATGGAAGCTTGAAGAATAATGTAACTGAATAGAAAATTATTTTTCGCAGAGATTGTACAATTATAGAACGTGATACATAATACCTGGAAGTCGATGGGAACACAAACTCTTGCGAACGTTTCAGGCATTTTGGATCTGTGTTTGCTAAGCACCTAGGTTGCCAAACTATGGAGGGATGGAGAGCAGTACAAGAAGTTCAGGGGCACAGCTTTAATGAATGTGATTAAGATAGGAACACGTTACTGAAATTACACTGTGATCCAGGAATAGGAAGAAAAATTAAGAGATTCGCAAAGTTAGCGGGCTGAATGACTCAGAAGTCGCAGATTATCGTAGCTGAAGCGCTTGCCACGTGGGACCCGCGCTTCAGTGCTTACCGAGCAGGGATGGCGCGGATGCGGTGTGCAGCGCTGGCGGCCGGGTCGCTTCGCTGGAGATGACGCCAGAGCCGGTCTGTTGATGACGCAGTGCTCGCGTCACTCAGGGTTGCGTCACTCCTGGGAGCGGAAGACAGTCCACTTCAACGCTGCCGGTATTGCAGATTGCACTCTGGCTTATTACACAGTACTACACTCTCCGGTTGTAAAAGGCATTTTGAGATTAAAGTTTCACACAAGACTGACATCCCACAATGAGAGTCGGTTGCAATGCAGTTAGTACGTAAGCATGACGCATTTAAAATAAGAGCTGTACTTGCTTACTCACACGATGTATTTAGGAATCTGTGGATCAATCATCAGGTGCTAATTCTGTAGCTTATTTATCCATCCTGTAATTGCAAGTCGCGGAACTCAATGCACAATTACGGAATTAAACATGTTATTCATGGCTCTTTTGGTAAGCTTTTCGTTTTGTTTTGCATAGTTTGATCGGCGGGTTTCTAAATTGAATATCTAACCATCTCGTAACAGAAATTTATATTTCACATCGCTGCACTAAAGAGGAGAGGTACACCACGATGGACCCACAAGGTCTAAAATGCATCACGCGATTTAATAAAACACCAAATTGTTGGTGACTGCAGGCGTTGCTATTCATACTTCGTGTGTACTGAAAACGGTGACGTCCACTTCTGAAGTTGTTGTTGTTTGTTTGTTTGTGTGTGAGTGAGTGAGTGAGAGAGAGAGAGAGAGAGAGAGAGAGAGAGACTATATATGTCTAGAACCACAAATCATCTTTCTGAGAGTCTTATCCGCAACAGAATTTTTTATTTGGTAATACTGTCTCTCTTATGATGACGCGTTCCTCTGGGCTGAGGTGTGAGAACACGATACTGAGAACTCAGTACAATACATAATATCCTACAGAGCTCTTCGTTTAATAGAAACCCATTCTGGACGAAGGTATACTGAAAAGCGTCCTTTGTTGAATGGCTAACGCAGTTTAAAAGTGTTGGGAGAGATTTTATTGTCAATATAATTTTAACAACTGAACTTGGTAAAGGCTTTGAGTATTTGTGTCTAGTCACATGTCTGACTGGGGTTTCTTCCTTTTTACAGCAGTGACCATGCCATTTTCTGGCTGCTCTATATAGGTATGCCTCTTGCGGTACAACCTCGTTGACATTACCTGTGAGACCTAGTAGGCCGCTAAGAGGTTGGAAACGCGCCACTAAAGCTGAGATCAGTATTTACCGCGGGAAAGCGCGTTGCATCTGCCGAATGGGCGTAGCTTTCACGCTTCGCGGAAGTTAGCGTCGCGGAAGTGTGTTAAGAATGCCTGCCTTACATCAGAGTCGGTTGAATTCGGTTTCCCTGCTGGGAGCGAGCGTGCAGGTCACCGCCAGGATTCTCTTACACAGTGAGAGGCGGTGTGAGCAGTGGCCCGTGTAGGGGGGGATTGTTCTCAGACCGGGAGTACGGTGGTGCGGCGTTTCCCTCGGAAATCCAGATGCGATCTCAGCAGATGCGGGAGAGCCGCTTCCTGCGGGTCACACAGCGGCTCCAGGGCCGCTCTGCTGTCATCCCTGCTGGAAAATGGTATCGTAGCGAATCGTAACAGAACCAGAAAATTCTGCCCTCGGCTCTGACAGTATTTCGAGAGGTATCCTTGGTCGCTAGGCTGGGTGTTTTTTCCCCTTTAAGAAATTCAGAATGTCCAACGAATCTGACAACTTCAAAGCTAGAATTAACACAAAGAGGTGTAAAATTCAAATATTTGTCTTACAATCATCTGTCTGTGATTTTCAATTCTTAAGTTGTTAAAACAACACGGATAACACAATACAAAGAAGTCTGACTTGAAGCAAAGCATCGCATTTTTCCGTATTCGGATTTCTGGTCGCCTTTCAACCTCCGCCGGCCGGAGTGGCCGTGCGGTTCTAGGCGCTACAGTCTGGAGCCGAGCGACCGCTACGGTCGCAGGTTCGAATCCTGCCTCGGGCATGGATGTGTGTGATGTCCTTAGGTTAGTTAGGTTTAATTAGTTCTAAGTTCTAGGCCACTGATGACCTGAGAAGTTAAGTCGCATAGTGCTCAGAGCCATTTGACTTTCAACCTCCTTAGGAGAATCGTCCCTTCTTTCCCATCTATAAAACGACAAAACTATAGTTCATCATTAACGCAGCTTTCAACATGAGCATTGGCAAACATTTTCTCTCGGCTGATAGATCTTTGCACGGGCTAAAAATTCTTCATGGAGCAATAATAGAATGAGGTACGGAAAACTCGAAACGCACGGTAACGACCAGCAGTTGTTTTCCGCGGCTTATGATTAGCTGCTGAATACGATAGAGCTTGATTTTAACGGTTTGTGACTGAAGGCGTGCCAACTTAAATTCTTTTCGAACAGAAAGCTTTTAATTTCATGCACATTCACAAGACTATCTCGTAAAAATTTTCATAATGAAGTGTGTATTGTGTGAAATAGTTCTGATTGTGTGTAAATGGGAATTTTAACTATTCCGACAAGGTTAAATCTGAATACTTGTAGCCCTGGATACATCATCGACATACATCCATTTTGCGAAAAATCCAAACCATATCCACTTTAACGTAATGAGAAGTTTCATGTGTTTACCATTTCTATGGTAAACACCTTTCGTGACGTTGCATTCATTCTGCAAGATTCACCTTCTCTGTCTTTAGCGCGCAGTTTATTGCTGCTCCTCCGTCTCTTATCTCTCCTAGTACTCCTGCTCCGTCTGGTTTATTTCATAGGCTATGGTTCAAATGGCTCTGAGCACTATGGGACTCAACTGCTGTGGTTATCAGTCCCCTAGAACTTAGTACTACTTAAACCTAACTAACCTAAGGACATCGCACACATCCATGCCCGAGGCAGGATTCGAACCTGCGACCGTAGCAGTCGCACGGTTCCGGACTGCGCGCCTAGAACCGCGAGACCACCGCGGCCGGCTATTTCATAGGCTCTGTGGCTTACATTATGTAGTATGCTTAAAGACAGATTGCTACCTCAATCCAAAAATGTGCAAAGAGTGTAGAAACTTCCTGTTGAAGAGTCGATCCCAAGCGGAATTTAAGTTTGTCCACTGTATCCATCACAAATTCCACTGGATGATCTTCGGCCTCACTGAGAGTGTGCACGAAGTATACAGAGAAGTTTGTACGGATGTTTGAGCGTTGCCTGGCGCTACAGTACGCTGTAAGTGTGAAGTACGAGATGCGGTCATTCTCACGGCGTGTGTCGCTTTGCAGTAGCAGTCTTATGTCTATGGCAGTAAGAGTCCAATAGTGCGTGCCAAGCGCCCGGTGTTTTATTAAATGGGTGGTGGAGCACGTGGCGTGCCGTGCCGTGGTGGGAGGGCGGACGTGGACGTCGCCTGCGTCGCTACGGAAGCGGCCGGCAGCGGACAGCGCCGCAGAAGCCCCGAGGACCGCAAATCGAGTTAGGCGGTGCTTCCGCGTCCGCTGCGAGTGCCCCGCCCCGCCCTGCCATGTCACGCGACTTGCGTGCGGCGGTACGTGCGTGAAGGGCAAGTGTTCGGGTGGGCTGCCTGGTACACTAGAACACTAAATAAGTGTTCCAGTTTATCCACGGAATCTAGACGTGCATCTGTTCGTCCAAAGCAAACCGACAGCCACAGGATTCCAGAAATATGGAAATCGCGTAGGGGGAGATCGGGACTGTGTGGAGGATGTGTAAGGGCTTCCCAGCGGAACGTCTGCAGCATAGTGGAAACGACTTGGGCGAAATTCGTTCTGTTGCAGGACTGCGCTCGCTTACATGTCCCCAAGGTTGTTCGGATTACAACGCAGAAATTTCGTTGGGAAGCTCTTATCCTATATACAGTCCCGATCTCGTGCGATTTCCACATATATTTGGAGCCCTGAAGAAAGAATCGTGGTTCCGCAGGCAGCCGCAATTATCTTTCTGTGAGGGCACTGACCGTCTCGTCTCACAGTGGGATGAATGGCGGTTACTCTCAAAATAATAAACAAATTACTTTTTTCCATCTGTCTTGTTTCCATTTGATTGGCCGTTATTCTTTAGGTGAGATGTACTATGTTGGCTGCCACTATATCACTTTTTACCTGAAAACGCTTTGTGTGTGCACAAAACGCCGTATTGGCGTACGGTTTGGTGAGCCAGTCTGAAAAGGTTAGCCACGCCATCTGTTTTACTAAAAACGCCAGCTGTAGCATACTTGTTGAGATAAACATTTGCGTGACAGTATCAGATAAATGGTCCATGTACGTGCTCCGCTGTTCCATCGGAACCTGGAAAGTACTCTAATCCATTGAGGCACTATAAAGTAAACAGCCAAACGTAACATGGCGTCGCTTTTGTAAGATAGTCTTCCTAAATATTTTTTTGTACCGTGGCTTTTGAACAGTGACACCGCTGTTCAGTTCATAATTTGTTTTCCCTTTAAATCTACAGTAGCCGTGTATCGGCCATTATTGGGAATGTGCTGTTGATGAGCAGCTGTGCAGGTGCCGCCGGCAACAAGTGGCGCCCCAGCTTAGTTTGTGAGCCACGTCGTCCCTGCCGCTGCCTCGGCCCGGCCGTGCCGTGTGTTTGGCTGACACAGGACGCGGTCAGTGGCGCGTGGCTGGCTGCTGCTTTTGTCCCAGCCTATCCAGTTACCGGACAGCCGCCGCCGCCGCCGCCGCTGCCAGCCTGCCACAGCCGCGCTCGTTGCCCAGCCCCAGCTCTAGCGTCCAAATGCTCGTAGTTGTTTCCAGGCGGTGCAACTCTCATTAGTACAGGCAACAGATATTTGTATCCACGTACTCTCGTATTTGTTAAGCATTTACCGCTGAAACGTCCAGTGGTCGATGATCGTGGTTATGACGTCACGAATCAGCTACCTGTCAGACTCCATGCATCTAAAGACACCTGAATTTCTCACAATATCTCGATAACGAATGGTTTCTCCCAGTTTAGAGGCTGAAGAATCAGTGTCCAACAGAAGGGAGTAACATTTTGTTGTGGCTCTGTTTGGAATGACTTACGGAAGAAAAGTGCTTTCCGTAAAATCGAACTCACTCGAAACTGCTAAAATTCCCTTCGCCATTCTTTTAAAAGTGTTGGCTGTCTTGCCGTGGAAGAGCTACTCGTTTGCGTGCACGCCATTGGGAAGTTGTCGCGAGGTTTGAGATGTGAATGCCGACTTGATTTGTAAACACCTGATGTTGTCGACTGGCAGCGATCGATTAATTCAATATAAAGAAATCTTCTGATACGAAGCTTTTCACTGTCTTGTCTTTCGACAAGACTAAGCTACCATCTTGAGATATGCAGAGTACAATTTATGAAATTATGCTTTGCGTTAAACAGTACGTTCGTTTTCGTAACAACAAAACTGACTCAATAATAATAATAGTAGTAGTGATGATGATGATGATGATGATGATGATGATGATAGTAGAATATCAAAAAACGTAGCTTCATAGTTACAAAGAATCGTTCAAAAGTGGCACATCAAGAGTGCCGCATGTGTCAGCGTTGGCTGCCGACTTGACTGCGTAGCCGGCGGCTCTGTAGATGTTAAGATTACAGCTTAATGCTGCCGAAACAAGTAATCTAGTGTACATACACGCGATCGAGGAGGAGGAAGAGGAAATGGAGATTGGTGTTTAACGTCCCGTCGACAGCGATGTTATTAGAGACGGAGCACAAGCTCGGATTAGTGAAAGATGCTGAAGGAAACCGGCCGTGCCCTTTAAAAGGACCCTTCCCTCAATTTGCCTGAAGTGATTTAGGGAAATCACGGAACACCTAAATCAGGATGGCCGGACGCGGGCTTCAAGCGTCGTTCTCCCGATTACGTGTCGAGTTTGCTACCCGCTGCGCCACCTGTCTCGGTCGCGATCAAGTCAGTAAAGAACTTTGTCAGAAGCTTTGTTTGCACTGGCGTGAACTGGAATAGCCACAAAAGTACATACAAAGTAGTTACGTCTACATTGCTCAAGATTACAGGAGTGCCTTGTATTAAAACAAACATCTGGTAAAATCTGAAGCTGCACAGGGTGCAGACTGCAACACTAGTGGCATACTCGCCTCCTGCTAGCCAGAAAATCCCGTGTGTTTCTACTGGTAATTGGATTCAACTATAACGCAACATAACTGTGGCCCAGACGATAGATTTGACATCCGTGACATTAATTTTCACCATGGAGAATGCTCGAAATAGCGGAACTCATTAGCACCTGTGGAATGTGTGTGTGTTCACCGATCTGATTAAAAACGAAAAATTAAATTGCTGCGAGCGGAACGAGCAGCAATGTCATTTATTCATAAATATTGAGCTGTGTGATTCGCGACACTCTGGGTTGACTGCTACGAACGTTATTTTGACGTCACTTATCAGTAAGCTTCGAGGGAAACTAACTTGTACCTTCAACAGCGCGCACCCTGCAGCAAAAGGGCTAGCGGCCAGGAAACGTATACACAGCGGCAACTGCGTACGCCACGCACGTCCCATTTATAAATAAATAAATAAATAAAATACAGGACATTGTAATGTCGCCAGTGTAAGGATGAAGACGAGCAGAAGACTCTGCGCTGAAATATCTTGGCAGCAAGTTTCTGATGTCCAGAAGGAAACACACATTTTCAGTTTTAAATTTTTGTAGTGCTGGCCCGTTAGCAGCAGCCGTGACAGGGCGTGCGCTATTGCGGCTCTGCTCAAAGTAACTTTGGATGTGTTACACAGCGCTCTTATCCTCTACGAGTCGTGGATAAGCACATAGTGTAACTGCCAGTGAAGAGACCGCAGCGTACTGGCTGTTTCGCCAGTAGCAAACAGTAAACCTCGCGTGAATTTTTTGGTTGAATGCTGTTCATATTTTGGACAAAATACCAAAACCAAAAATTATTGCACTTATATCTACCGTTCGTGCACATTTATTTATTAGTAAAATGAATAACAAATAATTGTTGCTGCTACGGATGCGGAATTCGTGAAAGTGATAATGGTAACTTCTACCCCGATGTCAGCTGATTTAGAAGGCAAAATATACTAACTACAAAAATTCTGCTCGTTCTATACGATTTTTTGCCCACTTTATCCACATAGAATTGTAATATCCACAACGTCGGATGTTTCGTGAGAAAGTTCGCAGATGATAGTATCGTGTACAAGGAAAAAAAGTACCGAAGTCCATTTAGTTTTGCACAGCTGGACTGCTAGTTGAACCCCGATGTAATCAATTGTAGCATATTCCGCCTAAACGATCGGAAAGACTTGATGTAGCTTTTAGATTGCACTAGTAGTGATAAACCACTGAAAACAACTAAACATTTGTAGGAGTATCGGTTTTGGACAAAGCAGATAAAACTATTTGCAGCAAAAGCAGCAGATGCCAGGATGAAACTCGTGGCGTAAATCCAAAAATGTAATTTTTTCATGAAAGAAGTGGCATAAAAAATTCTCGTTAGACGGATCCTCGAGTAATCCCCGTCGGTTTACAAAGAATATATTTTTTGAGGGACTTAATCATTTCGGTGTCGATTTCGTTCAATTTTTAATATACGCATTGATAAATTAAACACTAGTCAACGGCGGAAATGGTCCCCAAAAATTTTTTTTGACTGAATTTTGGATTCCAAACTGCAGAAGTTAAACAAGGAGCCGCTGGTTTCGTGACACGGTCGCGTCGTAGCCGCGAACGCGTTACGGGAATGTTTGTGAAGCCGTCCGGCGTCTCGGATAGGTTCACCGTTGAGCTACCGAGGGCGTTAATTACGTTAGTCAGGCGTCATACTTCATTCCCCAACGGGGAAATCGAAGAAATTAAGAGTTCACATGGTAGCTTACCAATAGCCGTTCGTCCTGCCATAGTTGACATTTCTTAACAGGAATTCACATTTTTAACCGGAGAAAGAGTATGGTAAGAGAAAGGCCGTCCGCCTATCTTTGGGATTGAGTGCGAAGTATCGACTGGAAGTACTGGGCGACAGTTATTGAACTATATGAAATAAAATCGCCATAACTTCTTAATGGTTTCCGTCAGGATGCTCAAACTGCACGGTTGGCTGCGCGGCATGCTGGGAATTGGCATGTGAATATGGTTTCGTTTAGCGATGAAGCCCACTTTCATCTGGATGGGTTCATCAGTGAGGAAACTTGGTGTATTTGGGGTACTGAGAAACCAAATTTCGTGATGGAGGAGTCTCTTTACTCTCAACCGGCGACTCTGTGGTGTGCAATGTCTAGTCATGGAATAATCGGTACGATATTCCTTGATGGTACAGTGACTACCGAACGGTACGTCATGGTCTTGGAAGATGACTTCATCCCCGTTATCGAAAGTGACCCCGATTTCGACAAGATGTGGTTCATGCAAGATGGAGCTAGACTGCATCGAAACAGAAGAGTAATGTCTTGGAGGAGCACTTTGGGGAGCGCATTCTGGCTGTGGAGTACACTAGAGACCCCTGGCATGGGTCTCAATTGGTCTCGGATCTGAACACATGCGACTCCTTTTTGTGGGGCTATATTAAGGACAAGTTGTACAGCAATAATCCCAAAATCATTGCTGAGCTAAAAAGAGCCATTTAGGAGCTCATAGACAGCATCGATGTTCCGACATTTCAACCGGTCATGCAGAATTTCGGTATTCATCTGTGCCACGTCGTCGCCAATGATGGCAGGCTTGTCGATAATGTCAAAACGTAAATCCGAATACGTTTAGTAACTTTTACATGTTGAATAAAGTGTGTGCACGCCGTAGTTTGTAACTAATGTACGTTTATTTTTTCATATACTTCAGTAATTGTCACCCTGTAGATACGTAGATGTAGCAGTAGTTTTCGGTGCAGGACATTCTTGCCATTTAGTGACGGTATTGTTAATTCCGTAATCATAGAGCGTTCAGATCTGATGATTGTTAGAAGATCTACAATTTTTTGCAGATTTTGTGTGGAGTGTTTAGGCAGCACAGACGATGTAGGCAGGCTTCAAACGTAGCTGCTGAACAGTTGTGCGAAGCATATTAGGGCTTACTGTCCCGTCTTGAGAGACGGGGGACAAACGAAGATTTGGGGAAGGAATTCCGCTCTTCCTTTTGAAAGGACTTGTAACGGCTTTTCCCTTGTGCCGGTCTAGAGAAACAAGGGAGAAACTGAATCAGAGCGGCCTTTCGTGGATTTGATCTGCCGTCCGGCCGAAGCCCAGGGAGGTGGAGAGGGCCCGTGAGAAGCGTCTGCCGAATGAACAGGCGGGTACAGCTCGAAGCAAGCGAGCGAGCGTGCTCGGTGCCGGTACGTCCTGGGCTGCCGCCGCCGCCGCCGCCTAGAGGTAGGCGTGGCCGCCAGCGGCGACACGACCCGGGGCGCGCGCCGCTTGCGACACTCCAGGTGGGGTGCTCAGAGGTGGCGCCGCGCCCTGCACTGTAGTTAGCGTGCACTCCAAAATACGCTAACCGTAGCTGGAGGCTGTTCAGGAGGCCACTCGTTAAACCGGTCCGTCACAAGTGTGCTCTGCCGTTTTGTGTACATCAAATTGCGTCAGTTCGGTTACGTCACGCGTCAGGATGACACGACGCAGCCTGTGAAAGTGCCATAGAATGCGAGTAAATCGTCTTGTCACCAGATTTAGGTGACAGTCTGTAGCGCTGCTTGTCTGGCGAGAGGAGGGAACAGACTACCTCCCGTGGTCCTCCCCGTTCGCAGTGGCTACGTCAGTAGTCAGCATAGCCCACGAGTCCACTGTCACTTTACCCATTTCCTATTCCAGTTTCCAAGGGGGCTCAGGGAGAAGCTCGAATCTAAGTTTATCCTCTTAGTTTTTTTCTCGGGATACGTCTGGAAGTAAGCAATAGGTTGGTTCAGCCTTGTAGATGCATAGGCTCAGTGAAACGTCTCCCAATGGAGTCCCACGAACATCTGCGTGACACTTCTGCCCTTACCAAACGAACCTGTGATAAAATGTGTTGCTCCTCTGTAAATCTTCTCGTTTCCTGCAGAAGTCCTGCCCGGAGAAGATACTCCACTATCGGTCTAACGGAGGTTTTCCGATTAGGTTGAACTTCGTGACGATTTTTCCAGTCACTTATTTGAATCTGCCTTCGCTTCATTTACTTCTATGTTGTCGCCACGCTTGCAGTCCTCCGTATGCATACTCCGAATGTGACTCTTCAATGGAGGCTCAGCAGTCGTGTCGGATAACTAAACCATCGCAAGCTTTTCAACCTATTTATACATAATACGTTCGGCAACTTGTTAGGTCAACTTGTAATTCTTAATCTAAGCATAGATTCTATTCACGTTTTCTTGCAATTAGTACAATTTTGTAGCGTTCGACTTCTCGAGAGTCAATGGACATAATTTCAGCATAAAGAAAAAGCATTTTTAAGTTTAATAGAAAAAATTGGCTCTGAGCACTTCTAAGGTCATCAGTCCCCTAGATCTTAGAACTACTTAAACCTAACTAACCTTAGGACATCACACACGTCCATGCCCGAGGCAGGATTCGAACCTGCCACCGTAGTGGTCGCGCGGTTCCAGGCTGTAGCGCCTAGAACCACTCGGCCACCTCAGCCGGCAGTTTAATGGATTCTAGCGTATTACCATTATAAAAGCTTCCTATCAGTTCGTAAAATGTTAGATGTGATCATCTGGTATGTTCCTATTGCATTTTAAAGTATGATGACCCTTCCTTATCATAATAATACTGAATTGAACTATACCCCATGGAAGGGGTGTTACAAAAAGGTACGGCCAAACTTTCAGGAAACATTCCTCACACACAAATAAAGAAAAGATGTTATGTGGACATGTGTCCGGAAACGCTTAATTTCCATGTTAGAGCTCATTTTAGTTTCGTCAGTATGTACTGTACTTCCTCGATTCACCGCCAGTTGACCCAATTGAAGGAAGCTAATGTTGACTTCGGTGCTTGTGTTGACATGCGACTCATTGCTCTACAGTACTAGCATCAAGCGCATCAGTACGTAGCATCAATAGGTTAGTGTTCATCACGAACGTGGTTTTGCAGTCAGTGCAATGTTCACAAATGCGGAGTTGGCAGATGCCCATTTGATGTATGGATTAGCACGGGGCAATAGCCGTGGCGCGGTACGTTTGTATCGAGACAGATTTCCAGAACGAAGGTGTCCCGACAGGAAGACGTTCGAAGCAATTGATCGGCGTCTTAGGGAGCACGGAACATTCCAGCCTATGACTCGCGACTGGGGAAGACCTAGAACGACGAGGACACCTGCAATGGACGAGGCAATTCTTCGTGCAGTTGACGATAACCCTAATGTCAGCGTCAGAGAAGTTGCTGCTGTACAAGGTAACGTTGACCACGTCACTGTATGGAGAGTGCTACGGGAGAACCAGTTGTTTCCGTACCATGTACAGCGTGTGCAGGCACTATCAGCATCTGATTGGCCTCGACGGGTACACTTCTGCAAATGGTTCATCCAACAATGTGTCAATCCTCATTTCAGTGCAAATGTTCTCTTTACGGATGAGACTTCATTCCAACGTGATCAAATTATAAATTTTAACAATCAGCATGTGTGGGCTGAGGAGAATCCGCACGCAATTGTGCAATCACGTCATCAACACAGATTTTCTGTGAACGTTTGGGCAGGCATTGTTGCCTGACTGAGCCCCATGTTCTTCCACCTACGCTCAATGGAGCACGTTATCGTGATTTCATACGGGATACTCTACCTGTGCTGCTAGAACATGTGCCTTTACAAGTACGACACAACATGTGGTTCATGTACGATGGAGCTCCTGCACATTTCAATCGAAGTGTTCGCACGCTTCTCAACAACAGATTCGGTGACCGATGGATTGGTAGAGGCGGACCAATTCCATGGCCTCCACGCTCTCCTGACCTCAACCCTTTTGACTTTCATTTATGGGGGCATTTGAAAGCTCTTGTCTACGCAACCCCGTTACCAAATGTAGAGACTCTTTGTGCTCGTATTGTGGACGGCTGTGATACAGTACGCCACTCTCCAGGGCTGCATCAGCGCATCAGGGATTATATGCGACGGAGGGTGGATGCATGTATCCTCGCTAACGGAGGACATTTTGAACATTTCCTATAACAAAGTGTTTGAAGTCACTCTGGTACGTTCTGTTGCTGTGTGTTTCCATTCCATGGTTAATGTGATTTGAAGAGAAGTAATAAAATGAGCTCTAACATGGAAAGTAAGCGTTTCCGGACACATGTCCACATAACACCTTTTCTTTATTTGTGTCTGAGGAATGTTTCCTGAAAGTTTGGCCGTACCTTTTTGTAACACCCTGTGTAGTTAAGGCCTACCGGTCACTTGACCATCTTCTTCTTCTGTGCGAATGCACAAACAGTGCCCGAACTCTTACGGGAATCGGCAACGCGCCGCGAGTAATGAGTATAATGAGTGGGGGCACTACGAATGTAGTGCGGGACAATACGTTGAGAATGTGGGTTTCACGGGAGGCGTGCCAGAGATAAATCCCTGCAGTCGCGCTATTGTTTCCTCGGTGGCTCAGATGGATAGAGCGTCTGCCATGTAGGCAGGAGATCCCGGGTTCGAGTACCGGTCGGGGCACACATTTTCATCTGTCCGCGTTGACTTATGTCAACGCCTGTAAGCAGCTAAGGGTGTTCATTTCATTGTAATAATGTGAGTTCCTTGAAAAACAGATAATTGTACTTCATGCGATTCGAGTTAATCTAAACACTTCAACTATTCGTCCTAAATCAATCCAATATACACTCCTGGAAATGGAAAAAAGAACACATTGACACCGGTGTGTCAGACCCACCATACTTGCTCCGGACACTGCGAGAGGGCTGTACAAGCAATGATCACACGCACGGCACAGCGGACACACCAGGAACCGCGGTGTTGGCCGTCGAATGGCGCTAGCTGCGCAGCATTTGTGCACCGCCGCCGTCAGTGTCAGCCAGTTTGCCGTGGCATACGGAGCTCCACCGCAGTCTTTAACACTGGTAGCATGCCGCGACAGCGTGGACGTGAACCGTATGTGCAGTTGACGGACTTTGAGCGAGGGCGTATAGTGGGCATGCGGGAGGCCGGGTGGACGTACCGCCGAATTGCTCAACACGTGGGGCGTGAGGTCTCCACAGTACATCGATGTTGTCGCCAGTGGTCGGCGGAAGGTGCACGTGCCCGTCGACCTGGGACCGGACCGCAGCGACGCACGGATGCACGCCAAGACCGTAGGATCCTACGCAGTGCCGTAGGGGACCGCACCGCCACTTCCCAGCAAATTAGGGACACTGTTGCTCCTGGGGTATCGGCGAGGACCATTCGCAACCGTCTCCATGAAGCTGGGCTACGGTCCCGCACACCGTTAGGCCGTCTTCCGCTCACGCCCCAACATCGTGCAGCCCGCCTCCAGTGGTGTCGCGACAGGCGTGAATGGAGGGACGAATGGAGACGTGTCGTCTTCAGCGATGAGAGTCGCTTCTGCCTTGGTGCCAATGATGGTCGTATGCGTGTTTGGCGCCGTGCAGGTGAGCGCCACAATCAGGACTGCATACGACCGAGGCACACAGGGCCAACACCCGGCGTCATGGTGTGGGGAGCGATCTCCTACACTGGCCGTACACCACTGGTGATCGTCGAGGGGACACTGAATAGTGCACGGTACATCCAAACCGTCATCGAACCCATCGTTCTACCATTCCTAGACCGGCAAGGGAACTTGCTGTTCCAACAGGACAATGCACGTCCGCATGTATCCCGTGCCACCCAACGTGCTCTAGAAGGTGTAAGTCAACTACCCTGGCCAGCAAGATCTCCGGATCTGTCCCCCATTGAGCATGTTTGGGACTGGATGAAGCGTCGTCTCACGCGGTCTGCACGTCCAGCACGAACGCTGGTCCAACTGAGGCGCCAGGTGGAAATGGCATGGCAAGCCGTTCCACAGGACTACATCCAGCATCTGTACGATCGTCTCCATGGGAGAATAGCAGCCTGCATTGCTGCGAAAGGTGGATATACACTGTACTAGTGCCGACATTGTGCATGCTCTGTTGCCTGTGTCTATGTGCCTGTGGTTCTGTCAGTGTGATCATGTGATGTATCTGACCCCAGGAATGTGTCAATAAAGTTTCCCCTTCCTGGGACAATGAATTCACGGTGTTCTTATTTCAATTTCCAGGAGTGTATGTGACCTATTTCCGCGAAAATGTAGCAATGACGAACGCCCTTGCCTTTGGATAAAAACTTCATTGAATATTGGTTTCGCTAGTGGATATTGTGCTGCTGTTTGTCACCTATAATAGTTCACTGTCCACCACATTCACTTTCGTAATGATCCTATTATTGTTTCTGAATATGACCTAATTCCTGTAGTACAACCAAGATTTTATTCTTGGTGTTCCGTCAGCAGGCCTAGCAAAGACCACCTTACTGTTTCGTGCGGAATGTCTAAGCTCTTCAGCATTCTGTTTTTTACTACTTTTCTGACCCTCTGAAGATCACTCGAGTCACATGTGGAAGTGCTTCTCTCGATATATGTACGTGGCATGATCTGGAAAGGAAAACTAAGACTATTGTTCACCCTAATGTACAATTATATCAAAATTACCACACATTCATAAATTATGATTTACAAACAAGGTTTTAGTCGTTACAATAGCGTCATCCGCGAGCAGTAACGAGGAGCTTCCGCCGTTGTCTGCTGGGTCACCCGTTTTGCTATAGACAGAAATGATCTCTAACACATTCTTGAGCTACGCCCGAGACTACTTTGATGTCTGAGCTTTTTATTAATGAAGAATGACGGGCAACGGTCTGTTTGATCCCTTCACCTGAATTCGATTGCAGACCACATACTCTTGACAAAAGAATAATTTTGTTTGGAATTTTGTGATTTGAGACCACGCGCACTAAATACCTTTACTCGTGTTGATGCCTAGGAGTTAATCCAGTGTATAAATAGTTATTTAATGTACAGTGTCTGTTCCTACGGAAGAAGTGACGCCACACAAATCGAGCAGTTGTGAAACACTATAAATAATAATAATAATAATAATAATAAGAATAGGCCTCCGGTATGTTCTGCCAGTCGTAAAAGGCGACGAAAAGAACAAACCACTAATAGGGCTAACCCCCCTTTTAGTGTGATTAGTTGGTTCAGGACAGAACTAAAGAAGCCTCGGACAAGCGCCGTCATGGTCGGGGACGACGCTTGAACCCTATGCCCGCCCACAATGGTAACGACACTGCTAGCCAACTGGAAAATGATTTAAATCCAAATAGAGGTGTTTTGCAGGATATGCTTCCTGCAACCACCCTAGAAGGAAAACAAAGACAGAGGATGAGATGGTCAGATGAAGTTAATCGACACCTCATGTTCTGTTATTACCAAGCAACAAACCTAGGAACCAACACAACTGGATACAGATCACAAGTATACACAACATTTATTACCAGATACCCAGAATTAAAATTTTTAACAGGACAACGACTAGCTGATCAGATCCGTGTAATAATCAAAAATAACAGGATACCCCAGTCAGAATTAGAAAACATCAAACAAGAAGTACAACAAATACTGGAACAAAATAATGTGCAATCAGAAGAAGAAGAAAATACAGTAATGGACTCAAACATCCCAGAGCAAACAAACAAAGAACAACACGCACCAATTAAACAATCAGAGGAAAACGAAATCTTAAGACAGCCACCAGAACAAGCACAAATAGAACACGAAGTGACACAGATGCTAGATATAGAAGAAAAATTTCAGCTAACATATATAGAATACAAAGACACAAATACAGACATTAGACCATTCTTGCATAGACCACCAAATAACCCACAAGTCGAAACAACAATAAAAACTATCAACACAATCATACACAACAAAATAAATGAAAACACAACTATGGAAGAGTTACAACTACTGGTTTATATAGGAGCACTCACTACATTAAATATACACACTAGACAGAGATCAGAACCAACCAACACACAGAAGAAACCCACAAAACCAGCATGGCAACACAGGCTACAGATCAGAATAGAAAAACTGAGAAAAGACATCGGACAGCTAACACAATTTATAAGAAATGAAATCTCGGAAAAAAAACGAAAAAGGTTAGGTAAAATCTCACAACAAGAAGCGACAGAGCAATTAGACGAAAAGAAGCAGAAATTACAGGCATTAGCCAAACGACTCAGAAGATACAAAAAAAGTGAAAATAGAAGGAAACAAAACCAAGCATTCAACACAAACCAAAAGAAATTTTACCAGACAATAGATAACACACACATTAAAATAAACAATCCACCAAACATAACAGACATGGAACACTTCTGGAGCAACATATGGTCAAACCCGGTACAACATAACAGGCATGCACGGTGGATACAAACAGAAACACACACATACAAGATGATACCACAAATGCCTGAAGTGAAAATTTTGCAACATGAAGTCACCCAAGCAATTAATTCTACTCACAATTGGAAAGCCCCTGGAAATGATAAAATAGCAAATTTCTGGTTAAAGAAGTTCACCTCAACACATTCACATCTAACTAAATTATTTAACAGTTACATTGCAGACCCATACACATTCCCTGATACACTTACACATGGAATAACTTATCTGAAACCTAAAGATCAAGCAGACACAGCGAACCCAGCTAAATATCGCCCCATAACATGCCTACCAACAATATACAAAATATTAACTTCAATCATTAAACAGAAATTAATGACACATACAACACAGAACAAAATTATAAATGAAGAACAAAAAGGCTGTTGCAAAGGAGCACGAGGATGTAAAGAGCAACTGATAATAGATGCAGAGGTGACATATCAAGCTAAAACTAAACAAAGGTCGCTACACTACGCATACATTGATTACCAAAAAGCTTTTGATAGTGTACCCCACTCATGGTTACTACAAATATTGGAAATATACAAAATAGATCCTAAATTGATACAGTTCCTAAACATAGTAATGAAAAATTGGAAAACCACACTTAATATCCAAATAAATTCAAATAATATCACATCACAGCCAATACAGATTAAGCGTGGAATATACCAAGGAGACTCATTAAGTCCTTTCTGGTTCTGCCTTGCTCTGAACCCACTATCCAACATGCTAAATAATACAAATTATGGATACAATATTACTGGAACATACCCACACAAAATCACACATTTGCTATACATGGATGATCTAAAACTACTGGCAGCAACAAATCAACAACTCAACCAATTACTAAAGATAACAGAAGTATTCAGCAATGATATAAGTATGGCTTTTGGAACAGACAAATGTAAGAAAAATAGCATAGTCAAGGGAAAACACACTAAACAAGAAGATTACATGTTGGATAACCACAGCGACTGCATAGAAGCGATGGAAAAAACAGATGCCTATAAATATCTAGGATACAGACAAAAAATAGGAATAGATAATACAAATATTAAAGAAGAACTAAAAGAAAAATATAGACAAAGACTAACAAAAATACTGAAAACAGAATTGACAGCAAGAAACAAGACAAAAGCTATAAATACTTATGCCATACCAATATTGACCTACTCATTTGAAGTAGTGAAATGGAGTAACACAGACCTAGAAGCACTCAATACACTTACACGCTCACAATGCCACAAATATAGAATACATCACATACATTCAGCAACAGAAAGATTCACATTAAGCAGAAAGGAAGGAGGAAGGGGATTTATCGATATAAAAAACCTACATTATGGACAGGTAGACAATTTAAGAAAATTCTTTATAGAACGAGCAGAAACTAGCAAAATACACAAAGCAATCACTCATATAAATACATCGGCTACACCACTACAATTTCATAACCACCTCTACAACCCTTTAGACCACATAACATCAACAGATACGAAGAAAGTAAATTGGAAAAAGAAAACACTTCATGGCAAGCACCCGTATCATCTAACACAGCCACACATCGATCAAGACGCATCCAACACATGGCTAAGAAAAGGCAATATATACAGTGAGACAGAAGGATTCATGATTGCAATACAGGATCAAACAATAAACACCAGGTATTACAGCAAGCATATTATTAAAGATCCTAATACCACAACAGATAAATGCAGACTTTGTAAACAACAAATAGAAACAGTAGATCACATCACAAGCGGATGTACAATACTAGCAAATACAGAATACCCCAGAAGACATGACAATGTCGCAAAAATAATACATCAACAGCTTGCCTTACAACATAAACTTATAAAACAACACGTTCCTACATACAAGTATGCACCACAAAATGTACTGGAGAATGATGAATACAAATTATACTGGAACAGAACCATTATAACAGATAAAACAACGCCACATAACAAACCTGACATCATACTCACCAATAAAAAGAAGAAATTAACACAATTAATCGAAATATCCATACCCAATACAACAAATATACAAAAGAAAACAGGAGAAAAAATTGAAAAATACATCCAACTGGCTGAGGAAGTCAAAGACATGTGGCATCAGGATAAAGTTGACATCATACCAATTATACTATCAACTACAGGAGTCATACCACACAATATCCACCAATACATCAATGCAATACAGCTACATCCAAACATATATATACAATTACAGAAATCCGTAATTATTGATACATGTTCAATTACCCGAAAGTTCCTAAATGCAATATAACATGTACCGTACAGCAAAAAGGAAGTGACGCTTGATAAAGGTCCGCGTCACTCCATTCTTAACCAGACTTCTAAAAAGTCTGAGAAAGTAATCAAATAATAATAATAATAATAATAATAATGCCAGGGAAAAGAATAGGCCTTCGGTATGTTCTGCCAGTCGTTAAAGGCGACGAAAAGAACAAACCACTAATAGTTTTAACCCCCCTTTTAGTGTGATTAGTTGGTTCAGGACAGAAGTAATGAAGCCTCGGACAAGCGCTGTCATGGTCGGGGACGACGCTTGAACCCTATGCCCGTCCGCAATGGTAACAACACTGCTAGCCACACGGAAAATGATTTAAATCCAAATAGAGGTGTTTTGTAGGATATGCAACCACCCTAGGAGGAAAACAAAGACAGGGGATGAGATGGTCAGATGAAGTTAACCGACACCTCATGTTCTGTTACTACCAAGCAACAGACTTAGGAACCAACACAACTGGATACAGATCACAAGTATACACAAAATTTATTACCAGATACCCAGAATTAAAATTTTTAACAGAACAACGACTAGCTGATCAGATCCGTGTAATAATTAAAAATAATCAGTCAGAATTAGAAAACATCAAACAACAAGTACAACAAATACTAGAACAAAATAATGTGCAGTCAGAAGAAGAAGAAGAAGAAGAAGAAGAAGAAGAAGAAAATACAGTAATTGACTCAAACATCCCAGAGCAAACAAACAAAGAACACCGTGCATCAATTAAACAACCAGAGGAAAACGAAATCTTAAGACAGCCACCAGAACAAGCACAAATAGAACATGAAGTGACACACATGTTAGATATAGAAGAAAAATTTCAGCTAACATATATAGAATACAAAGACACAAATACAGACATTAGACCATTCTTGCATAGACCACCAAATAACCCACAAGTTGAAACAACAATAACTATCAACACAATCATACACAACAAAATAAATGAAAATACAACTATGGAAGAGTTGAAACTACTGGTTTATATAGGAGCACTCACTACACTAAATATACACACTAGGCAGAGATCAGAACCAACCAACACACAGAAGAAACCCACAAAACCAGCATGGCAACATAAGCTACAGATCAGAATAGCAAAACTGAGAAAAGACATGGGACAGCTAACACAATTTATAAGAAATGAAATATCAGACAAAAAACGAAAAAGGTTAGATAAAATCTCACAACAAGAAGCGATAGAGCAATTAGATGAAACGAAGCAGAAATTACAAGCATTGGCCACACGACTTACAAGATACAAAAAAAGTGAAAATAGAGGGAAACAAAACCAAACATTCAACACAAACCAAAAGAAATTTTATCAGACAATATTTAACACATACATTAAAATAGACAATCCACCAAACATAACAGACATGGAACACTTCTGGAGCAACATATGGTCAAACCCGGTACAACATAACAGGCATGCACGGTGGATACAAGCAGAAACAGACACATACAAGATGATACCACAAATGCGTGAAGTGATAATTTTGCAATATGAAGTCACCCGAGCAATTAATTCTACGCACAATTGGAAAGCCCCAGGAAAAGATAAAATAGCAAATATCTGGCTAAAGAAGTTCACCTCAACACATGCACATCTAACCAAATTATTTAACAGTTACATTGCAGACCCATACACATTCCATGATACACTTACACATGGAATAACGTATCTGAAACCTAAAGATAAAGCAGACACAGCAAACCCAGCAAAATATCGCCCCATAACATGCCTACCAACAATATACAAAATATTAACTTCAGTCATTACACAGAAATTAATGACTCATATAACACAGAACAAAATTATAAATGAAGAACAATAAGGCTGTTGCAAAGGAGCACGAGGATGTAAAGAGCAACGGACAATAGATGCAGAGGGGACATATCAAGCTAAAACTAAACAAAGGTTGCTACACTACACATACATTGATTGCCGAAAAGCTTTTGATAGTGTACCCCACTCATGGTTACTACAAATATTGGAAATATACAAAGTAGATCCCAAATTGATACAGTTCCTGAACACTGTAATGAAAAATTGGAAAACCACACTTCATATCCAAACAAATTCAAATAATATCACATCACAGCCAATACAGATTAAGCGTGGAATATACCAAGGAGACTCACTAAGTCCTTTCTGGTTCTGCCTTGCTCTGAACCCACTATCCAACATGCTAAATAATACAAATTATGGATACAATATTACTGGAACATACCCACACAAAATCACACATTTGCTATACATGGATTATCTAAAACTACTGGCAGCAACAACTCAAGCAATTACTAAAGATAACAGAAGTATTCAGCAATGATATAAATATGGCTTTTGGAACAGACAAATGTAAGAAAAATAGCATAGTCAAGGGAAAACACACTAAACAAGAAGATTACGTATTGGATAACCACAGCGACTGCATAGAAGCGATGGAAAGAACAGATGCCTATAAATATCTAGGATACAGACAAAAAATAGGAATAGATATTGCAAATATCAAAGAAGAACTAAAAGAAAAATATAGACAAAGACTAACAAAAATACTGAAAACAGAATTGACAGCAAGAAACAAGACAAAAGCTATAAATACTTATGCTATACCAATATTGACCTACTCATTTGGAGTAGTGAAATGGAGTAACACAGACCTAGAAGCACTCAATACACTTACACGATCACAATGCCACAAATATAGAATACATCACATACATTCAGCAACAGAAAGATTCACATTAAGCAGAAAGGAAGGAGGATGGGGATTTATCGATATAAAAAACCTACATTATGGACAGGTAGAAAATTTAAGAAAATGCTTTCTAGAACATGCAGAAACTAGCAAAATACACAAAGCAATCACTCATATAAATACATCGGCTACACCACTGCAATTTCACAACCACTTCTACAACCCTCTAGATCACATAACATCAACAGATACGAAGAAAGTAAATTGGAAAAGGAAAACACTACATTGCAAGCACCCGTATCATCTAACGCAGCCACACATCGATAAAGACGCACCCAACACATGGCTAAGAAAAGGCAATATATACAGTGAGACGGAAGGATTCATGATTGCAATACAGGATCAAGCAATAAACACCAGATATTACAGCAAGCATATTATTAAAGATCCCAATACCACAACAGATAAATGCAGACTTTGCAAACAACAAATAGAAACAGTAGATCACATCACAAACGGATGTACAATACTAGCAAATACAGAATACCCCAGAAGACATGACAATGTAGCAAAAATAATACATTAACAACTTGCCAGACGACATAAACTAATAAAACAACACGTTCACACATACAAGAATGCACCACAAAATGTGCTGGAGAATGATGAATACAAATTATACTGGAACAGAACCATTGTAACAGATAAAACAAAACCACATAACAAACCGGACATCATACTCACCAATAAAAAGAAGAAATTAACACAACTAATCGAAATATCCATACCCAATACAACAAATATACAGAACAAAACAGTAGAAAAAACTGAAAAATACATCCAACTGGCTGAGGAAGTCAAGGACATGTGGCATCAGGATAAAGTTGACATTATACCAATTATACTATCAACTACAGGAGTCATACCACACAGTATCCACCAGTACATCAACGCAATACAGCTACATCCAAACGTATATATACAACTACAGAAATATGTAATTATTGATACATGTTCAATTACACGAAAGTTCCTAAATGCAATGTAAGATATACCGTACAGTTAAAAGGAAGTGACGCTTGATCAAGGTCCGCGTCACTTTCCATTTTTAACCAGACCTAAGGTCTGAGAAAGGGAAGAAGATAATAATAATAATAATAATAATAATAATAAACAGGGACTGCGGATAGCTGGCGCGCGATGGGAGTGTGGCTCGGCCGTGAGGCGTATCGATATAGTCTGCGTAGTTGCGGTAACACTGTGTGTGTCCCGTATGGTGCAGTGGTTACCGCACCTGCCTAATAAGCAGAAGATCCCGGTCCGGCAGAAATTTTCCTTCATCGCCGTTGATTCAGCTTAATGTCCCGCTGCTGCTGATAGCATTCTCTGTCTTGTGAACAGTGCATTTTTATTGGAAGGTAGGAAGACAAATCGTTCAGTGACACAATAGGCTTCGCAGAGGATCACTTCATTAAATACACGCGCATCAAGTGAGATGATATGTGGTGCTTTTCGTAGGTAACATTACATCGTTTTGACTGCAACACATATCAAAGTTAGTGTGCTATCGAGACGACGCAGCGGTCAGAGTACCTCGGTACAAGAAAATGCATTGCATTTCAAACACTGTGTTCTAATTAATAATGGATTAATTATATAGGTACATTAAATCGTGAATTATTTTCTCCGCGTGAATATTTTGGTGCCAAAAACAATCTTTACAAGAAAATGCAGCTGAATGGCATGTACCAGAAAATAGTTTTTTGTAACTTTATAGGCTGGTCGGGTTTGAAATTAAAGGTGCGTCATGTCATAAGAATAGTGCCATCGTGATTCAATTTCTTCGTCCCGAAGTAAACACCTTCCGTGGCTGCAGTGGTTGCTTAGGCTTCCCTGAGAATGTCGCTGCTGGCCGTGGCTGTGCGGCTCCTGACACTCGTGAGTTGACGTCGGCCATCGGCGAGGGGGCGGGTGAGAGTAGACCCATTGGCTGTGTCTGGCCACCGAGTCGAGTGCTTTCCCTGCCGAGGGCGGGAGTGGCCGAGTGACGGATGTACCGGCGGCGACTCTGCCGGCAGGCAGGCAGGCAGGCAGCACGCGGCCGTCACCATTGCGGTGCTGCGGCAGGCGTCGTACAGAGCGCGTCGCGCGCTTACCCTCTGCCCTAAAGCGGCTGTGCAGCTGCTCGTCGTGGAAGAAAGTGCTGCAAGACGGCTACGCTTTCCCAGTCCGGGAGCTGCTTCTGCAGCCGTTGATACGTCTACTTTTCCCGGTGGTCTCCGTTTAAGTAAGACGACCTACCGCAAGATTCTCCATATAAAACTGTCAGGTGCTAGAGACGTGTGGCAGGGTTGACATTTGCGTCTGCTGCTATACTTTCCGTCCCGTACGCCGTATTCATGCGGCCAAAGTTATCTTGTATGTGGCGTGGCTGTTGTTTTCGCTAGGGGACACTCGGCAGATTTGTCATTAGCGCCCGATCTCATCCGATGTGTCGTGGCCACAGTACTCTTCAGCTCGCCACGCCGGCCTCTCCTGCGAAAGTTTTGCTATCGCGTAGTTATTACTGCACTGTACAGGCATTCGAACCTGCTAATTGTAGTCGAAACTTGGCCGCCTCCTGCAATTTATACCCGTCGCACTTCCCACTATTACCAAATAAACCGTTTCCTAAAACAGAAAAGAGCAATTCTAAGAACATATCCCTCCTTACAATAATAAGCAATTTACGTATAAGAAAAATAACGCTATTAAAATAAACACTAAAAAAATAAAAGTTAAAACTCAGATCTTAAAATTTGAGTCACATCAATCCCCTAGCCCTTCTTACAATGATTTGTAGTAAATGTCTCCCGTATTTCTATTCTGTACGCAACTAATCTCGACCATGCTCTTGACGGTACCGTACTTCAAAAGCTTCGATGATGTTCTTGCCTGTACCGTTAAAGGTCCACGTTTCAGTTGCACTATAGGCTGCACAAAACAAATACTTTGAGAGGAGATTTTAAACATTTAAATTAGATGTTAACCGCTGCTTGGCTTTCAGAAACCCTGTTACTGGTGAGTCCCTCTATTATATCGCCTCTCCTTCGGCCGTCGCCAGTTGCATGTCACAGCTCAGCTCCTACCGTACTTTCGGTGTCGTATTTCCTAATCTAATTCCATCATCTTTATTCTGGTTTTATTTTACTTTATGTCCATCTTATAAATATTAGGTTCTGTCCATTCTTTTCAATTTAACTTCCAATACACCCATAATCCACACCTATTTTATTTTTATTTCTTCTCACATTTCTCATTTTCTTCTGTTGCTCCCTCTATACAGAAATTGAATGACGTAGGGGAGAAGCAGCGAGAATTAGTAAAAAGAAAGTGCAATAAAAAATAAAAAGTACGCAAAATCGTAGAAGTAGAGAAACGTGAAGAAGGCTCCTATAGATGTTACAGATGGTTATTCTGGTTGAACCAATTTGAAATCAAAGGCTTCAGTTCTGTCGACACATCCAGCGAAAGCTTATGGACGGGCAAAAAAGAATAATCGCCTCACTCTTCGTGTGTTGTCTTTCATAAGGCAAGTTACTAGCAGGATTGGGGACCTACTGCAAGACTGTGGGACACAGTGGTGGGTCGTCTAGCTGTCCTATCCAGGGTAGTGTTAAGGCCACGGCTGTGTCACTGTCCGAAGCCTGCGCCTTCTCCCTCCCTCCCCGTAGCCAGTTTCTCTTCCATTGACGTACAACTCTTCACCTCAAAAGTGAGGGCATTACGCACAGTGTAATGTGATGGCATACAGTGCTGCTACAAATATTGTGCAACTGACCATGACGACTTCCCTTTACTCCCATGAACTGTGGTCTCTCAGCTGGATATCGGCTCTGTTCCCAGATGCTGTAGGTGAAGCGTCTTGGATGGACTGAGATTGGTTTCTCTGAGGGTCCTCAAATCCATCTGGTGCTTATGTGATCCAGCGTCGCGCATCTCTTTATAGTAGGCAGTTTGTATCTTCGCTAAGTGGATACAGCGTCGGTGGAGTGTCCAACTGAAGCAAGTAAATTGTATTGGGTGCTTGGGAAACTAAAGCATGAGGATTTTTGTGTGTATTTTTCCTCCAATTTTGTATTAGTTGCAAGGAAGCAGTTGGGGGTAGTGCGCTGTATGTTAGAAGTGGGTGTTGTCCACTGAAGTGGTAAGATCTTGCTGTTCCGTCTTTCTCTGGTGACGCTTCCGACCCTTATTAAGAATTTCTCTGATGTAACGTGTAGTAGTGGCTGCTGATGCCGGTTAGATTCACATCACAGAAGATGTTCTCGGAACCCCTAAAACGTGCCAGCTTTTATAGTTTGTATTCCACATACTGTCTTGGGCTCGGAACGCTATGGACGTCTAGCGGCGTGACCAGTGTAAGTTTCGGTGGAGCGGCTGGTTCGGTCCGCGGCAGGTGCCTGGGTATCGTACGGTATAATGACGCAGCGGCCGTTGCTGCCCGCGCCCAGCAGGGACCAGTCGGTGGTCAGTCAGGGGAACCAGTTCCTGCCGGCGGGGCCACTCGCCACTCGCCACTCGTCGCTGCATGGGACTGCGGACCGGGGTCTGGACGCAGCCCCACTGTCTGTGGTGTCGTCCCCATCAACAGTTCGTAAAACTTAAGGTGCGTCATCGGAGGAGGAGGAGCCTGGAACACAGAGGTCCAGCTAATCCACCTCAGAATATCAGTCAGTACAAAAGCCTCATTGTGACTGTTTGTATTTAAGTAGCATATTGAAGAAGCAATGAAGGAAGTGTCTACACCACCACTCACCGATTAGGTCTACAAGGCGGGACCTGGGACCGTCGGACATGAGATCAACCTTTCGCCAAACCCTCCAGCCGTTCCTGCCAGTTGATGAATCCTGATGGTACCGCTGCCTCTTTATTTAAGCAGTACCATCCTCAAAAATTGAAGTTTCCAGTCTCTGTGACACAGCAGATCTCGCCTGTCACTGATTTTCCAAATAGTGCACTCTTCACTGGAGACTGCAATACCGATTCAGGTGATAAGGATCGGTCAGTACGATACGATTACGAAATTTTATAAGTGATTACCAAGGATATTGTACTCTACGCTAAACATATTATCAGAATGAAAAACAACCCCTATCATAAAACAAAAAAGAAGACTATGTCCTCGGTAGGGAACTAGCTTTCTGGCTTATCTCGCAGCTACAAAGAGCTTTAAATCGACGTATATTGACAAAGTGGCGCATTTTTACGTGTTAGTACCCATATCGTGTAGTAAAATGTATAGTGTGATGTGATGTCTTATAACATGACTCATGCCGTCATGTCATCCAACATGGCATTTGCCGTGCCGTTCAGTATGACAGAACGTGTCATTTAAGTTTAGGTTGCATGCACCTTCCCTCTCGGACGCATCCCTCTCTCTAGAAGCACATAAATTTCTATCTATTTGTTCTTCTAGGCCTCACCACGAATGCAACAGGGCGTGCGTTCTTAGCACTCATTGCGCTTGTGTGTCAAGATGTGATTTAAATGTCTATGAAACTGCCAGATAACTCAAGAAGCCAGTTGCCTTCTTTTAAATCCATCACTCTGCCCAGGATATATTCACCTTTTTTTTGTCCTACGATAGGAGGATTTTTCGTTTCTGTTGCCAACTTTCACTGTTTCCATATTGACATTAGACCGCCATAGCTTCGCAATCGACGTAAATTTTGGGCGACAACTGATCCGGCATAGGTTTCTTCCTTGTCTTTAGAACCATGTTGCCTTTATCGTGGCAACGGATAAAACTTTCACAGAACGACCATTAATTACGTGTAGTTTTGTATCTCCTTGCACAATTTGAACGGATTTGCAAAAATAGAAGAGGCGTGCGTAAAAAAAATCAAGTCGTGAGCTTTTTGCACTTAAAATCCAAAAGATGCTAGATTTTTGAAAGCGAGTTTTAAACTGTATCGTAATATTGCATTTTTTATTTATTTGATTATCTTTAAACAGATTCCGCGCAGTCACTTGACGTAAGAAAGAATTTTACGTGCTACATTTAGGTCGACTTTAAACCACCGTATCTCGACAACGGGTGAAGAGCATTGGTTAAAAAAAATCATGTAATCCATTTATCTACCTTTGTGCAAAGTTTCAACAGATTCGTAGGCCTACAACTTCTTAAAGTATGTGAGTTTGCGCTCTTCAAAAACCTCCCAGAAAAACGTATTTTTTACATCTTTTCGCTTGTAAAATCCAAACGGAGCAAGATTTTTCCGACAGCTAAAACTTCTCAGACGCCGATGAACCAAATTTGAATTATCAATCTCGCTCCATTCCGGAGTTATTTAAGAGTGACTGTTTTTTACGTAAAATCCGAACGATGGTGACTGTACATACAAATGGTGCCTTTAGCTGAGCTTTAATTTCAGCCGGATTAAAAGCTTTAGCGAAAGGGATTAATCGATTAGCAGAATTTGCCTGTGTGCCATCTCCGGTTCGTTGTTCAACCCTTGCGTAATATACAGCAAGAGAGATGTTCAAATTGATACATGTATGCAAATGCTGGTCTGGCCTGAACCAAAATTTTTAGACAACATAGTTGTATGGTGATAAACAGCGATTAATTTACTTATAATTAAATTAATCATAGTTAGCAATCGTGCACAGGCAGGGTGACGACTCCACCGAGCGCCCAAATGGTGTAAATTGCCCTGAAGATAACCCCATCGCGGTTGAAACCGGTTGCGGCAAAATAAATAATGCGATTGCGACTGTCATTTTTAATAATTTATTTCTACCCCATGCTCCTGGCTCAAATAGGGACCGAGCACCTAGATTTTCGCGCGGTCATTTCATACATATTTGTAACAATCTGATTAAGAGCTTAATTCAGAAACGTATTACTGTAACATGTAATTAGTGTTAGGCATTTGACGTCAACTGCTGCATAAATGGCTCTGAGCACTATGGGACTTAACATATCAGGTCATCAGTCCCCTAGAACTTAGAACTACTTAAACCTAACTAACCTAAGGACATCACACACATCCATGCACGAGGCAGGATTCGAACCTGCGACCGTAGCGGTCGCGCGGTTCCAGACTGTAGTGCCTATAACCGGTCGGCCACCTCGGCCGGCGCTGGATAAATATATTGCACAAATGATTTTCAGTCAAAGGCATCCACATTGCTTTCAAGCGCTTTCGATGTCATCCTGAGCATAGCATAGAACTTCTGTGGTACGCATGCAGTTTATTCGCCGAGTGTCTCCATCTCATTATCGCTACAGTCGCATTACGTTTTTCACTCCAGTCAGTTCTCTAATTCATTTATTAGTTTTACAATCCGCCTTGGTAATTTCCAATATCCATGTTTCTATTGGCTGCCGAAGAGTAGAATGATTTTGGATTGGAAGTCTGTACGCATCGATTGTAACGTTTCCAATTTCAACGTATCGGAAGCTTAGTTGTGAAAACCCCATTCCGTTACCGAAAGCGCTCCACTCAGTTTTCTGCTCTTGTCTCCTGTCCCACCAGTCTTGTCTGAAAGTGGCCTGGACACGAAAGCCCAGTTGGATCCGTTTTTAAGTTCTGAATTTCGCATGTAAGATACTCTGAAAGATATAGCAATTTACATATCGTCCACTCACAGGAAGGTGATAGGGAAGGATCTGATTTTTCAAGAGAACGCTCAAATTGTGGGACAACAATAGATTATGACATCTTTATATATGTATGCCCTAACATGAGTCTTATAATGTGTCAAAGCTTAGTGAAGTAAAATTGCAGCACAGGCTACACAGTTGCAGTGATCGCGAGAACTGTAGATATTCTTGCCTTGAATGACGAATTGGGCGACAGCTGTTCACCGCGCGTAGGAGACGTATGAAAAAACGTTGTGTGGTGAAAAAAAAACTGGATGGTGGAGACCGCATTAGAAGGCAGAAACTGTGATGAAAATGATGACAGCTAACAGTCTTCCATTTCCAACCAATGTGAGGCAATGTTTCGATACCTGTAGTTTGGAGCTTCGCATAATTTTCTCGTTTCCCGACGATTGTTAACTTTCCTCCTTTTCGTGTGTCTCCGTACGTGTTATTGACAGGCATTGTTGTATCACATTAATGAAGAAGCTGGTACCTACCGTTAAGCGCTTTGGCTCGCGCGAGTTTTCAAAAAAGGTGCTGGGCGTGTAGTTCTTTACGGTTGCCGCAGCAGCTGGAGAAGATGTTTCCGGGGGATCAACGTTCGCGAGCTGATAGCGGGGCGACTCGGCAGGTTTTCCTGGAACAACCTGCCGGCCGTGTGGCTCGCTCCGGCTGCTGAGGGCACGCGCCACTTGCGGAGTCCGGTTACCTGCCGCTACCGCGTGCTCGAAGCATTCTCTCAGCCGCGAACGACTGCCGCTGTCCAACAGTGTCAGATGGCTGCATTCAGAGGCGTCCGCGGCGCCTTGATAACGAGTCTCTGCCTCAGTGATTATTTTCTGCTCCGTAAGCAAATCACCCCAAAGATGACACTTGAAAGGACTGAGATCGCACCTGCGTGCAGACTGTGGGTCGTAATAGAAATCGTCCTGTGCGTCTCGAACAATAAGAGCTCTATCATGCATAACTCATATGCTTCGTCTTATTTGCACGCCTGGCACCGTTTTAGATGAAAACGATGCATCTCTAAGAAGTACGCGTGTACCCGTCAGACGGCGTTTCCCTCTGGAGTTTCCCAGTGTCATAGCATAGTAAAGTCGTGTCTGTTGCACTTTCCTGAAGGCGACACCGGTCGGTTATGACCCCCAGGAGCGCGTCTGTGGAGACGTACTCCAGAACTGGTGGCTGTAGCGTCCTGTACTTCGTTTCCTTTACGGGTGTCCCGCACGTTCTGTTAACTCTTAACAACAAATTGTAACAAAATGTCTTCCATCCGCCTTCCCAGCCACTGGCGTAACGCGTTCGTCGCTTCTTAAAATCACCTCAAAATATTTGAACGATGTGATCTGCTCCATAACTTGACCAGTGACCTCGTAATCGGTTATTATCGTAGTCCTTCTCTTTTTATGGATATTATATTGCATATATCCACATACACTAAGTTACCGCTCATTAGACCCCGTTGAAATTTCGTTAGACTTTCTGCAGTTCCTTTCGATCGTCCGACTAAGGTAGTTTGCTGCGGACAACGTCGTCAGCGTGCTGTCTTATTTAAAGTGCTGCGGATGCAACCTGATGGCTCTGAGAACGTAAGCGCTCCTCATTAAGCTTTCTTGGTGAACATGTGATCGCACTTCTGTTCCTATAGAACATACAGTCGTGTACAGAGTCATCGGTTCTATTAGACAAAAGATCATAGTCATTTCTGTGTCGAAAGCCATTTGGAAAGGCGGTATATACTTTTTCCCTAGAAAATGTATAAGAAGAAACCTGTGCTACCCAGACATGGTTTTTGTGACTCCTCTCAGTCTTTAAGAGGACCCGTATTTATTTATTTTGCTTGCACGTCATGATGTCGGAACTTGGAATTAGAAATCAGACCCTGCAACAGACCGACGTTACAAATATTGTCCCGTAAGTTTGGTTAATGAAAATGCAGATCTCTTAAAATGTAGGTAAATGTTGAGATAATGCGTGTAACATAGAGAGGGCGTATCCTATCTGACAGGACTACTGGAGATCATTCTGAGCAAGCCTTGTTAAATGGGACGACCATCCTGAAATCGGTATTTGGGGGGGCGGATGAATGTATCTTCGATTTTCTAGAAGGGTTCTGAGAAAATTAGCTACATCTGTAAACAAAATTTCGTATAAGATGCCAATGGTGCCAATTCTAGAATATTGCTGCATTTTTTGACTGCTTATCAAGTAGGCACGACAGCAGATCTCGAAAGAATTGAGACGCGAGCTAGTATGCCGGTATAACCCGGATGGCAGTGTAACATAATGCTCGTCGAGCTTAAACGGGAAACAGTGTAAGAAAGGCGACACAATCCTCGCGAAACCTTGTGTAAATACAGATACGTGTGTTCGAAGATGACTGTGTGACCATTATGCTACCGCCAACGTACTTCTCACATAGGGGCCACGACAGAAAGATGAGAAATATTATAGGCACACGAGCATTCATTTTTTCGTCGCTCGGTACGCGAATTAAATAGGAAAGAAAACCGAGAACACTGGAACGATGTACCGCCCGTCATCCTGTGTACAGTCACTTGCGGAGTATTTAAGGCGATGTAGACACGGACTGAACTTATTGCCTTATTTGTAAAGATAGCTCCCGCGGGCTATTCGCTGCTGTTCTTCCTCAGTAGGAGGGCAGTACGTTCCACACTGCGTTACCTAGGTCGAGACAAATTCAGGAGACGATGTGACTGTTGCAGTTGCAGAGCGTGCAGAACAGTGGGTTAAGAAAATGTTACTTTATACTAGCGTGACTTAGTACTGTATACTGATCACTACTTCCACCTACTTGTATATGGTATCTGTAAGATACTGCAAACTTGTAAAATTTAGCTATAGTCCTATTAAAATTACTCGATCGTTGACACTTCACGTGTTGTAGCTGGTTTCCTCCAATCAGAGCGCTCAACCTCACGCCAAAACTGTTCAGCGTTGCCAAACTGCCACAACAAGTTCGCTTCCAATTCCTTGTCCGCTATTCCTTCTTTGTGTTTTTCGATCCCGATTCACACACACACACACACACACACACACACACACACACACACACACACACAATATAAACCGCACACGCGCGATGCTAAGGACATACGTACGTTCCATACACAGCACTAACCAAACACTACGGGATTCTTCCACACAAGACGCTATTGAGCGTCACATATACAGTGATCGTAATCGCAGAGAAGATAGACTAACATTAGAGAAGCTTTACACGACATTGCACGAAGCCTAATTTTTGAAGGCTCTAACTTCAGCGTTGCCGCAGGTACACCAGTCATTAACAGAACTATTTACGGTAGTGTTGAGGCGAAGTGTAAAGCTCAGTGTATCAACCTCATGTGCAAACCTGAAGACAGCGGAAATTATTTCTAAATCTAATCAGAAGAGTTTATTACCTTTATTCAGGTAATTAGTTTAAATGTATTTTTTTTTATTTCTAGTTCTTTGACACGTCAATTTCATCATCTTATTGATTTTATTTGCTCTTATTTTTCTTCCTGTCATTCTTTTTTCGTTTGAAATCTGTCTGTGTTGCCTATAAGCTGCATCCAAACGCCAACGAGGACTGCTGATTGCTTGGAAACGGGGCTACTAGTGTGAGGATAGTTTCAGGTAACCAATGACAGCGAGAGTCAGAGTTTGCTTCTAGCGCTGAACTGAATTTTTTTGGTCTCTAGTTTGCTCGTAGAGGTTAGCTTTCTGATCGCTGTGAACAAATCGATTATGATTTCAGTTCTGCCGCAGATTGTTGACCGCCGTTTTCTCGCTTACATTTCTCATCACGAGGTTGTGGCTAGGTTAGGGCATTAAATTCAGGGCTACAAATATCTTCCGCACTTCGGACCTTGATTATTAAAACCAGACGTCTTCAGAGCATCTCGCATTTGTGACATACCTCGCGGCGACCACTTCCAACATTGCTGCGTATGTACATTAACAGCATTTGTGAAATGACCACTACGTTACTTAAGTGCTACAAGATGAGCAAGCTGTTTCTTCCATCGGTGGCGGGCCCAAAGGCGCAGCTGTTGTTGGGGCAGGTATGATAATTGGTGCCCGCCAGGTGCTGGCTGTGCCGTGTGTGTCAGAGGACAGCAAGCAGCAGCTGCCGCCAACAGGTGCAGCAGCGGCGGCAGCAACAGGCAGCTGGCGGAGCACATCACTGGCTCCCGAAGCTCTGACTGCCTGAAGGTAGCCATGCGCTAGACGCGCACCGAACTGAGTCCGGCGCGCGACGGTGGGCAACCCGGTTAAAGTGCGCGTCATATATCTTGGCGGCCGAGTTTAGGTTCGTTCTGCGCATCTGACGTCAAAACATACAGTCAGCCAATGAACAGAGAACGACGTTGCCAGATCTCGACTGTAGTACAGAGCACGGACGAGTGTCTTCAGTTTTAGAAATGTTCAGTCATAAATGAAGTAATAGAACAAAAGCAATGTCTTGATAGCAGACTTGTTTTTTGAAAGTTTGGAAAAACCATTCTTTATGCCAATTGCTTCATTTTCTATTAATTAATTAAACCAAACAAGCAATAAGACTCTTAATTCAGGCGATAGCAAGGAAAGGTGTTTGTATCAATTTCACGAACCGCTCTTTCGCAATAAAGAACAGCGGTAATTGTTTATTTCCTATTGTACTTCGACGAAGTGCGAGTAATTCATAGGCATACCAACAGTGTTTGTCAGAATTTTGCGTCACGTGTTAGAGTCCTTATGGAGACATAATGCAAGACAAGCTGCGTTAGCGTAATGGTTAAGGCGTTGGATCGGAAGGCGATAGTTAACGAGTTCAAACCTCGTGTGGTGCAAAATATTTTTTTTTATTTTAAACCAATATCGAAGTGTCTTACTTCACGAATTTTATTCGTTTGAATGCAGTTTTTTGAAATTTCTAGTGCTTTGTCTCTTCATTAACCCTTTCGCTGCTGCAGTCACGTGCTCCCCGCATTCCGCGCTGTGCGCGATTTTGTCATCACTGCACTGCTCGCCTGTGCAGACACATGGTGTTTCCACTGCTTTGACACACTTATCATTCGATTTCACAAAAACTATTTGGCCCAAAAATTAGATTTTTACACATCTTCTTGACTGATACCTTCCCCCCATAAATGACTTAATTTTGTTTCGATGTTCAACCCAGTTATTGTGCAGCATTAAATGTAGTAAACCATTGCACGAAATTTTGAAGAGTTTGCAGAGGTAAAAGTCCATAGCGTATACTTTCCGTATGGTCGATTTTAGTTGCCACAATGTTGAGAATGAAATGTGGACAAGGTACCTAAATTTCATATAAAATTTACTGTATAACAATATCTCATTTAATTTAAGTACCACATAGGTGTCGTATGTAATACTGAGAAATATTCCGTCTTTCGCGACTGTAATAAAAGTTTTATTTACACCGGGCGCGTTTGGCTTTATTTTAAAGCACTTCAGTCAGTCAAAGGAAGTGGGGGGAAGGTATCAGTCAAGAAGATGTGTAAAAATCTAATTTTTGGGCCAAATAGTTGTTGTGGAATCGAATGATAAGTGTGTCAAAGCAGTCGAAAACACCATGTGTCAGCACAGGCGATCAGTGCAGTGATAAAATCGCGCACAGCGCGGAATGCGGGGAGCACGTCTCTGTAGCAGCGAAAGGGTTAATGCGGCCGTGGTGGCTTTACTTCATAAACTGCGCGCTCCCCCCTAAACGTAAGCTTGCGAACTATACTGTACTATGGCGCTGTTTCTCTTGGCGCGTGCGTCGTGTGCAACTGGCAACGCAGCAATCTCCCGCGTCTGGGCGGGCATGCGCGAGCCGCCAAGATAAAAGAATTCAACTATAGCTATTTGTTCTGTTCCCACATAAAGGAAGCCCACAAGGTTGCTGAGAACTTGACTTCCATCACGAGAATCATTTTAAAGAGCTTGCAGAATGCAATACATACGGACTGCGAAAAGGCTACAGTTATAAAAACATTTTGTTGCTGCAGACAAAAATATATTACCAAAAATTACGACACACTTCAAGCATGCCATTCGTCAAGTACCTCTGTGCGAAATTTAAAATGCAACACGATCAGTGAACAAACAACTGTTAGATGTTGCCAGTTAAGGTCAAGCCGTACTTGATACAGTCAGTGATTATAAAATAGTGTACTTTGTGTTTGCACACTCTGTCGATCTAAATCGACGTACACACTGCGCAAGCCAGCATATGGTGAATGGCGGAGAGTACTTCGTACCACTGCAAGCAAGTACGAGCCTCCAGCTTATCAAATCGTGCCTTCCAGGTCCCTAATGCGAAATGTACGCTGTCAGCAATAGAATTGTACTGTAGTTAGACGCAAAAGCCGTTTCTCTTCTTTCTTTGCATGAAACACTACTGAGACAATTTAAACTCCGCAATACTCCCGTGTTGATCGAACAAGTCTAGCAGTACGACTGTGAATTGCTTCCATGTTTACCTTCAATCCGACCTGGTGGGAATCAAACATACGAGCGGCACTAAATAATGGGTCGCATTACCGTTCTACCAGGACACCCCCGATTCTTTAAAGAATCGAAATATCATGTATAAACGTCTCCTTCATTTATATGTGAGATAATATGTTTAAATACGATCCCTGTATTTGTCTTAAATAATTTAAGCTAGAAAACGTTTAGAAAGGGGTTCGAAATTATATATATATATGTTAGGTTAGGTTATATATATATAAGTCTCTAAGCTCTCTCATTCTCAAACGCTGGATGAATATAGTTCAGATATTTGCGCGCCATCAGTTAACGCAGCTTACACACACACACACACACACACACACACACACACACACACAGTTTCTTACTGTAATACGTGTCGCACAGTGTGAAACTCTCTAACACGAGATTATACTTCTTAATAGCTACATTATGAAAGCATCTGAAACTTTTTAATTCGGCCAAACAGAGTGGCGCAGTGATTAGCACACTGCACTGGCATTCGGGAGGACGACGGTTCAAACCCGGGTCCGGATATCCTGATTTAGGTTTCCTGTGGTTTTTCCAAATCGCTTCAGACAAACGCCGGGGTGGTTCCTTTGAAAGGGCCGGCCGATTAACTTCCCTATCCTTCCCTAAACCGAGCTTGTTCGTCGTCTCTGATGACGTAGTTGTCGGCGGGACGTTAAACACTAATGTCCTCCTCCTCCTCCTCCTCCTCCTCCTCCTCCTCTTTAATTGGACCAATAATTACACGAAATATTGAAAATCAAATTTTTTTGCCTGCGGAAGGCGTGAGGGAACCTAGTTGTTCCGGGTTACCGGTTTAGTAATGTACGTACGCGCTTCCCTTTATCGGTGAATTTCTTTCTGTAATTATCCCAGTAAAACAAGAGTTGACCCTTCAGCTTCTGTAGAGCCGACCTTACGTGCTCGATGTATTTCATTTCGCTTTGTCGCTTTACGCGTATCAGATACAGGACGGCGACAGCCCTGCATAGCTATCAACGTTCTTGAGCGTCTCGAAATGGATAGCTATTAATAACTAACATCAAATGTAGCTTTGTGAGGTGGATATCATAATAAATAAAATAAATACGTCATTATTGTCCCAGAAAATCGTATCAGAAGGTTTCTACTAAAATTATGGATGCTGTTCTGGAATCAAAATAGTACTGTTGTAAACATTTCTTTCTTTGCAGTCTCTATCTATCTATCTATCTATATGTCGATGTTTGAGACCAACCTCATCCCCTTGTAATATCTTGCTTCATACCATTTTTTCCAATCCTCTGCAATTAAACTCTTGGTATCCTAATGATTCCGGCTCCATATGCTACCCACTAACACTTCCCTTTCCCCTTTTCTCCTTCATCACAGATAGTGCCAGTGTACTTTTCCGCAGATAGTCGACTCGTCCTACGTGTACTGTATTTCTTTCTTCCTTCGTGTACGCCTCACACGTCGCGTTTTGACGCAGTGAGAGCGTTCAGAACAGCCACCTGACGCCCGCCTTGTTTGTCTGTGCAGAGAAGAACGGGGTGCCGGACATGAAGACGCCCGTGGCGCGCAAGCCAGCGTCGCGGCGCTCGGCGCCGGTCACCACCCCCGCCAAGCCGCAGCCTCTCAGGGGTGAGTACCGCCACCAGCTCTGCCGGCGCTGCTGTAATATACTTCGTCTGTTTGCTTGGTAGCCCGCGCTATTGTGCCGCAGAATAACGACGTGCAACACTTGCACACTTGCATTCGATTTGGAAAATGATTCTTCAAGATGGTTAAGAGTTCAGAGTCATCTGAACGTCAAAGTGGAACAGTAGCAGTTCCTTGCGCTTTAGCATGTTGTGATGAACGTGAGAGGAAAGATATGAAATATGATACTGCGCGCCGTATTGGAGTCGGCGAAAGAATTGGAGGAACTCTCACGACTCGGTAGCATCAGTCATGTTAGGGCCGCTTTTGAAGAGTCATGATTTGATGCAATGTCTATATGTTCTTTCATTAAAGCTACCAGTTTCGTCAGACCGAGGATAGCCAGGACATAAGCCGTATAATTGTCGTTCCTTTATGCCTGAAAGTATGTCGTCGGGTAAGTTGAGCTTTCAATAAAGTGACACACAGCTACTGTGCCTAATCATGATTTTTCAAAAAATATTTAAAATCTGTAACATATAGCCTCCTTAAAATAATTACAGATATGTGTTACGTAATGCCGGCCGGAGTGGCCGTGCGGTTCTGGGCGCTACAGTCTGGAGGCGAGCGACCGCTACGGTCGCAGGTTCGAATCCTGCCTCGGGCATGGATGTGTGTGATGTCCTTAGGTTAGTTAGGTTTAATTAGTTCTAAGTTCTAGGGGACTGATGACCTCAGAAGTTAAGTCGCATAGTGCTCAGAGCCATTTGTTACGTAACGGGCGAACAATATACACATTCATATTCAAATTGTCTGACTTCTCTAGTATTGGAATCAGTTTCCGGTTTTGTGTTCGCTTCTGAAATAATGTATCTAGATATATAGATCACTACTTTCCATATAACGACATCCATCACTTAGGGTGTTGTTTGTGCCTGTTCTTTAGTTTCATTGCTATGAACCTTGTTTTATTGCTGTGCCTTCGTGTGACGCCGTCCCAGAGTAAATGCGAACATCTATCGTCGCAGTCATATAGTTTGCATGCGACTTCCATCTTTTTCACTTGAAAGAGAGTTTGTTACTTGCCTCAGCACTGTCAGACCTCCCCCATTAGACGTTAACTTGAGTGTGGAGCGTTGTTCTGACTCTGCAAAGTGTGCTGTCAGGCAGCGACCCGCAGCGAAAACCAAACTTGTTGAAACTCCGTAGTCCGCTCTACGATTGCGAGGCATTAATCGTCGCACACAGACTTTCTTCCTTGCCAATGGAAACCAATATACTGCAGTATCAGTTCATTTCATGCTCTGAACGTCTGACTTGAAGAGTTGAGTGGCACAAGATACACTGTGGAACATCTATTCAGGAATATTAGTAAAGTTCGTGGCATAAAACAATATTTTCAATGTGCGAAGGATCATAATCAATATGTTTTGATAAATTAGAACTTCCTTTCCATTGGTGACGCAATTATTTCCCAACGACAGCCCATGTCCAGGCAGTTATTCGAAGTCCAAATCCTCTAAAAGACACGTACATAACGGAATTGTATAGTCAAACGTAGCCGGTATCGACATTAACAAGTAATTATTTTTTGGAATAATGACAAGAGGCGACGGAGGATAATCGACTACTGTTGCTTCAGTTTCGACTCGGTAGCATCCGTGGTGACGTGGGGTTGACGGCTTGCTCGCAGACACGGGGTGCCTGCGAGCAGTGTGTCCACATTGCGGTCACCTTCGGTTCGCCTCGGTTGGTTTGTTTGTCTCGTTGCCGTGAGAGACTACTTCGACGATCGACCTGCCCGCCTGTTGACCTAGGGCTAGCTGAGTTCCGCGTCAATACACACTCGAGATAGGAAATTTACTGCACCTACAACGTAATCCTTCGGCGGAAACTGTCGGACACCAACACCGAAAGAGTTAGGTATTAATTGCAGTCCACATAGCTGCAGTATGTTTCGATGTTTCATAAGGATTTGTGTGTGTGTGTGTGTGTGTGTGTGTGTGTGTGTGTGTGTGTGTGTGTGTGTGTGTGCGCGCGCGCGCGAAGCTGAATTGACGACTAGATCTCTGGAACTGTGTTTTAACGACTGACGCAGAGCCATCTGCATCGCATGCTACGATCTGTTGCCTGGGCTGCGTTCGCTATCGGGATTGTAGGCAGACACGTCAAAGCTATCATCATGAGGGACGTGACAGCTGACGTTGACGAAGATCGGAGACGGGCCTTCGGCATCACAGCGGGGAATTTCGCGTTGCGACACATCCCCATGCTCGAACAAGGCATTAAATTGTGCCGGATGTCGCGAATGTGCTATGAAATGTTTAATAATACTGTGCGACGTTACTTAGAGCTTCGTAGGTTGAACCGAACAGATGACGTATAGGAACACAGCTTGCGAAGATGGAGTGCTGTAATTTGCAATTTTTATACTACAAAAGGCGAACAAGAAAATACGCTGTTTCAAGGCACCGACATGACGCGCACGCGCACAAAACGCGGAGTTATGGGTATTTTTTGTCATAACGTCGGGAAACGGCACGTCAGCGGTAAAAATTGCTACCATGTCTGTAAGTACAAAGACATACGAATACGATGGAAAGACAAACCTCTCACTTTACCTTGAAGTCTAAATAGACTGAAGAATTCAGGGTAGCTCGCATTTCATACGAACAATTAAGCAGTGTTCCCTATTTCATCCATCATCAGATATTAATATGACGCGAAGTCGTATTTACGAATTCTCAAACTTATACGAGTACGTATACTCAACCAGAACAGCAAAACCAACACCTGTGGTTGAAAAGTAAACAAAACTAGATAAAAACATGAGATTTCATGCATTCAGTAATCACTAATGAAAATGTTACTTATTAAAAATTAAAAGTTGCTACTGGCAAAATGGAATTAGCGACTCGGCAGTTAATCAGATACAAGCGGCTCTATTGAAATATTTGGAATGTTTCATATTTAGCCTCGATGGATAATTTTCGCAGTAGATTTTTTTCTCGATTGTTACTGAGAAATGGTTTAGGAAAGTGGTCTGAGAACTGACTTTGAAATCGTACAAGTACGGAGGAAATCGAAGGACCGCACGGTAGAGTACCCACCCCCGTCCGTGAGAACTGCCGTTGATATGTCCGCCCAGCTGTCCAGTTTAGGTTTCCCAAATACGAGGCCTGTTTGGGAAAATAACCGATCGGTCGCCGAATTAAAACTACAGTGAAAATGCAGTGAAACTTGGCGCCGATGTGTTGGGCAATGAGACATGTCTATCGCCCCACACCGCACTTTCCAGTTCCGAGCGCACGGTGAGCACATAAAGATACCTAGAACAATAGTGCTCCCACCTAGAGTGAAGTCCTGCTGAGAGCCTTCTCCTGATTCATGCAGTCCACGTATCGTAACTGTCACACAGTTCCGTCTTCATGACAATCCTCGACCACATGCTGCAGGTGGAACGAAGATACTCCTGCGGCTTTCCCGATGCGAAGTGTTCGATGACCCACCGTAAAGCCCAGACTGGTCTCCCTCTGATTTTCACCTCTGTTCACATCAGCCGCTGGCAATGAGGACAGCATTTTGTCACAGACAACGAAGTGCAGACCAGCGTAGGGAATTTGCAAAGTCGCAAGCGGCTGACGGCATTGGAAAGTTGGTACCACGATACGGCAAATGTTTCGGTGTAGAGAAGTAGCTGCAAGGTGTAACTAAATGTCGCGCATAAAACATTTCTTATTCTCGCTGTGGTTTCCATTTCGCGACCCGTCGGAGGTCGGGGAAAAAAGCGCTCCTATCTGTAAGACAAGACCACGCGAAAGTTCATTTGAGGAGGACGGGGGAGGTTTCTTTCCCTGTCCTCGCCCCGAACTTGACCGTGTGGTTCGCCTCTAGTGAATTGGTAGTCGAAAGGGCGGCAAACTAGTAGTCTTTCTTTCGTCACCTGTCAAAAGTTCTGTGTGTGCTTATTCGTCGCTGTGTCAGCATTCGGATGGAGTACGGTAACTGTGTCCGTATAATGCTGGTAGCCGGACGGGACACTGTCAGAAGCGGCGTGTGTACTGTGTGTGGTGCAGCCGCAGGCGCAGTCGCAGCCGCAGAGGAGAGGTGTGCCGTCAGGTGGCGGCAGCCAGCGAGCGCGGTCGGCAGACGCAGCGGCCGTAACGGTGCCCCAGCGCCAGCCGTAGCCCGAAGCCTCTGGCCTCGATTCCCGGCGTGGGCGGACACCGCCTTCCCACGGGCGACGCCGCGGGACACTCGGTGTGCCCTACTACTGCGGCGCGTTCCCAGGGCACACTGCTCCCTCTCTCCTCTGGTTCTGCTACGTCTTCCGACAACTACTGCCGCCTTCTCCTTTGAAAACATTCTTCAATTGTTTATTCGCCTCTGACGCACTGTTTCTTCTCAATTCTCAAATTAACCCTACATCTTCAGGAATTTGACAAACAGCACAGCTGGTAAACAGTGAAACAGTGGCAGTTCAATATACAGAACTGCACAACGAAGGAGGTCAGAAAAAAAAGAAAACACGAGAAACTGTGAAAGGAAATGGCCACTATAAAAACATAATACCTCATGAAAACCACACCATATGGCAAAAGGCGTAAAATAAAAGCCCACTGATGATACTGCAACTGCAGTGAAACATGTTTGGGATAAAAAAACAAAATTGTGTTTTGCTAAAGGCGGACCCCATCCAAAGACACGTGTAAATAGCACCACATTAAATTTTGTTTTGGGCAGCCCATGTATCAGTTCAGATACGTCATTTTTGATAGGCACACACGCCTTTCGTGTATTCATATTGGACTCGGGTTTTCGTTCAGTTTTCTGGAGGACATGTTGGGTATCGAATGCTTACATTTGTCAACGAGATTCACTTCCATCAGTGCCGTAACTAGCCTCGATAAAAGCCATACACAGGGTGTCAGGCGCGTTTTCTCTGATGATGCTTTCGCAAAGTGTAACAGGAGCCAGCCCGAACACATACTGCACGTCACGTCTTTCATGCGACTCCCAGCGTCGACGGAAAGCGTCGGTTTGTTTCACGTTCCAAAGAAAAGATGTTTAATTCGGAATTTTACGTGCCCATTCCACAAAGCGGTTCAAAATTACCGTAGTGAGATACTTGTTTCATCGATATGTATTAAGAGTAGCAGTAAGACACGAGTAATAACCAGCCAAGCAGCGAAGCTCCTCAGTTGCTGCAGGAAGACCAGGTTATTCTTCGTGTTTTGAGCGTCCCTGTTAATACATATCGATAAAGCGAATATCGCACTCCATTAATTTGAAACGTCTCTGTCGAATGATAACGTAAAACTCCGATTCAGAAACGATTAGTCTGTAGCAGAAAACAAACCGACACTTTCCGTCGAGGCACCGCATGAGAGAAGTAATGAGCAGAATTTGAGTTGACTACGGCCTTACAGTGCAAGAAAGAAATGGCAAATATTTGCTAAAACTATAGAGGAAATGCTCCTGAAGAGCTATAGCAGAGACACCCGGTATAAGCTCACATTCGCTGGATTTGTTTTACCCATGTTTACGGTTGCTGTGTTTCAGTACTCAAATCACTTGATAAAGTCGACATTATCATTGTGGGATGATCAATGTATATATGCAGTCACGTGGTACATGCGGTCATTCAAAAACGACTCCTTTAAGCTGCACAGAAATGTGTTCTACATCTTTTAATGGTCGGGCACTAGCCATCATCATGAAACTTGCTGTGGCATTAGCTGCATCCAAGCAGGCAATACATACACTGTTCAGAAACATGAATTTAGTTTTGTCACAACCTACTTGTAACATAACCAAATAAATTCATAGTAACAAGTTGACAGTAGAATGTGGAATTGGCTGTTACTGTGTATTCACATGATCACTTTTCTAAGTTGTTATGCAGCATAATTGCATAGTAGGGTGGCGCTAATGAATGCCATTGGAAGCTTTTCGAATGTGGGCTACTTTCATCACATTCTCCATAGAATAAGTATCTCTGCGACGCTTACAATTCAATATTAGTAAAAAAAGGAGTTAATGAAACTATGATGATGCGACAAACGTCCAAAAATTTCATTCACAATGTTGCGTGGCAGGCGCAATACTTTTCCATCCTTGTAACTGTAGGCTGGTAACGCATCTTATGCCATGTAGCTATACGTTTGTCAGATTTTTGAAAACGGACTATTAATATTTCGTCGTCGGTAGAGATACAGCCGGGTGTAACTTTTAATAAAGCACATTCTGAATGACGCGAATTTTATTCACTGTAAGATTTTCAGTTATCGCCTGCAGAAGATAAATATATGTAATTTCCATTTTGTTAGCGCACGCATATGTATGCAGTTTCTGTACGCATTGAAATCGGCTCGCCACAACACCGTATCATGCCGATGGGGTGAGACAAGGCAAAACCCTGCGACATGCTCATAAGGTGCAGATGGGCAGCGGCATTGTGCTTCGACTACCCTAGCGGCGTGCTGCGCTTACGTGGCGGCCGTATGTCAGCCAACAAACAAATACGATTACGTAACTTTATTTTCCCGACACGATTCCCAGAACTTCATGACTACCGTAGGTCTCACTGTGACGATGTTCTGATTCAAACGTCGGCTGATATTAGTATGATAGGAATTACTCGACGTCCACTGCCCGACAAAAGTGAATCACCAATTTATTGGTATGATGTTGCACCTTCTCCCCCCCCCCCCCCCCTATGTGGCCAGGATGGATGCAGTGATCCGGTTGGTAAAGTTATCATAAAGCCGTTATAGACTATCCTCCTCTGAGGCAAGCTGATCCGCAGCTGGAACTGAATTGACGTCAGAGTTTGTCCTACTCATCTCCTATCAGGGACAGATCTGAAGTTCTTGCTGGCCAAGGGATTACCTTAACATCACCCAGACAGTTCATAGAGACACGTGCGGTGTGCGGACAACCGTTGTCCTGTTGGAAAATGGCACCACGATACTGTTTCGCGAGAGATAACGTCAGGACCCAAGATGGTCGTGACATGCCTTTGTGCCGTCAGTGCTACCCCGATCACTACAACCCGTGACCCGAAGTGACACCAGTGGCTTCCGCAGCTCGTTGTCGTGCGGTAGCGTTCTCGCTTCCCACGCCCGGGTTCCCGGGTTCGTTTCCCGGCGGGGTCAGGGATTTTATCTTCCTCGTGATGACTGGGTGTTGTGTGACGTCCTTAGGTTAGTTAGGTTTAAGTAGTTCTAAGTTCTAGGTGACTGATGACCATAGATGTTAAGTCCCATAGTGCTCAGAGCCATTTGACACCAGTGGCTCCCCGTACCATAGCGCCTGGAGTAACACCGCTGTGCGCCCACCCCCTCCCCCCCCTCCCCCAAAATGTTGGAAGAATGGGACCTGTCGAGCTCGCCGCCATCATCGCCGGCGGTGGTCATTCGGGGTAGTGTAGAACCGCGATTCACCGCTGAACACAGTGCGACGCCGTTCGTCAGCAGTCCACGGCACCGTTCCAGACGCAGCCGTTTGGGTTGTGGCGTTAACAGCAGGGTACGCGTGGGACGGTACTTACGCACTCGGGCTGCTGTTGGGTGAGGTGCAGCCTAGAGGTTGAGGCTACGCAGGTAGAAAGTAAGCGGTCACGCGGAGTGGACAGTGGCAGCGGCTGTATGCCGGTCCCCGCATTGCGTGTGGCGGCGTGTTGCGTGCGGAGCAGGACGCAGTGCGTGCCAGATCCGAGGCCGCGGTCGCAGCCGTGCGGGAATGCCGCCGCCTTATGTGGAACACGGGCGCCCGCGCCGCTTCCGCCCTCGGTGGCAGTGTGTGCACCGACTGCCTGCCAGCAGTCCAGCCATTCTCACGGGTTAACTTCCTAAGCTGGGATGCGGCAAAAAACAGAACTTGAAGGTTCTTAACCGTACGTCACTTCATACGTCACAACAGCCGCCTACGAGTAGTAGTCTTGTGGACTTTCAGAGCAGGGTATCACACACGAACGATTGCAGGAATGACCGCACGGGTCTGGTCTTCACTAATGTTACATGAATGCAATTTTGTAGTGTTGATGACCGCATCGCCAATGAAGAAATTTAATAACAGCTCTGTCAGTTTCACAAGTATGGGATAGAGGAAGAGGGAAACGGGTTACTTTAGGAAGCGTAAAGGCATTCGCTATTAGTGATTTACGATAACACGGAAAATGGAACACCGTGGCCAGAAATGAAATGGAAAGTGTCTCCTCAGTACCCTTGAGGTTAATTAAGGTTACTCTCATATGTGGTAGCGGTTTGATGATGATGATTATGATCGGTTTGTGGGTCCTTCAACTGCGCGGTAATTAGCGTCCGTACAAAGTCCCAATTTTTACGCGGTCCCAATTTTTACGCGGTCCCGTCCAATCTTGTCACTGTCGATGATGATGATGATGATGATGATGATGATGATGATGATGATGATGATGATGATATGAGGAGGACAACACAAACACCCGGTCCCCGGGCAGAGAAAGTAGCGGTTTGATCGGCATGCGCCCAATAACGGCAACAAAGGCTTTGGCATGAATTTACAGATTTATGAAATCGGTCGGGAATCGTCTTACCCATTATCGCTTGAGCGCTAAATTCATGTGGCTTTGTCGGCGCTAGGCGCAAGGTCCGCACATGTCGGTCGACAGAATCGTAGATAGGACTGAAGTTGGAAAACATACGCGTATTTAGTATTCCGCACTCGAGCACTTGTTTTAAATTGAATGCTATATTTCGGACCCTGTGTGTCCGTCTTCATTGGTGCTAACATTTCCTCGTCGTTTACATACCGGATCATCTGAACCATGTGATACAGTTCTCATCAATCCACCACTTTCTATATTCGAATATCGGTACTGAGCATACGATCAAGTGCATCACACAAAAAGCTCTTGGATTCTCGTACATATTTTGCACGCAGTAACATTTGGTTTGGCATTTGGTCAAAAGTATTGACATGAAAGAAAAGCGGGACTTAAAAAACAGTTGTAGCCTTAGTATCGTTATACATAGTAAGTGAAACAGATATGAGTGTATGAGTTAGGTTTCATCTCCTCTTGCTTTTCTTGGAGAGATAGTCCTTTCATTGATAGTCAGATGCACACTTATTCTGCCATGAACTTTTTTTAAGTAAGCTGCTTCATCTAATTGTAGCCTATCGAAGCAGGAAATTAGATTGTCATTTCACACATGCATTTTTGCACATAAAACGAAATTACAATTAATTATTTAATTGAAACTTGTACAGAAAAAGGATTCTCGAATCGTGTTCCTCAGGTTTAACACTGTCGCTTGATACATTTGATGATGTTAGGCTTAACTTTTATTTTCATAAATTTGTAGTAGATATTTTTCTTACACTAGAATCCCATAACCCGCTTAAATCAGTATCTTACTAACCCGAGTCATAGGAATAAAGCCCCTGCATTCTTTGTGACGAACTCCCTTTTTGTTATAAATCTCCGAATTATCCGGTAACTTATCCCTTGGGCAAAAGTAACAGTATAAAAGGTGTTTATTATCTGTTGAATCACGTCGCCTCTGTGACACTTGAGTAGGTACGTCACCAACCACATCTATGCAAAGAATTTGTCTTAAATGAAGCCAGGAGTGTAACGCTGGGACACGGTGTTACTAAGCGTCGTACGACAGCACCTGACAGTGTTCCCGTGGGACAGTTAGGTACGTTGATAACGGTGATGACAGCCGTGTTGGAATTAACGTTCACATTCAGTGCTGTCATTATTGTTTTATTCTGAAGTACAGAACTCTCCCGTATTTATTCAATTGGAAGGCCGTAGCTTGTAGTGTTTGGAAAGACATTGCAGAAAGTAGCTTACGGGAACCTGATGACTGGTACAGGCTACGTAAAGCTATTGAAGACATACCTCCAAATATCCCATACAGCCACACTGCTGAAGTTGACAACGCTCCACACCGCACGGTTCGAAGAAATGAAGCTCCCATCCTTGCTTTCCCCAAAGAAAATAATTTGTCGTTGTAGTTGAAAACAATGCAGCAGTGATAAGAAGAGATGAAGAACTGCATGAAATTCTAAAGGCGTCATAAGCACGTGTACACTGTGGACTGTACTTTTCAGCAAGAACTCAACCAAGAAGAGCCAAATGGCGTTGTGATTAGTACACTGGACTCACCTAAAATCCAGGTGTGTTTCTTCCGTGGCTTCCCTTAAGTGCTTGAAGTAAATTTAGGAACCTGTCTTTTTCAAAAGCGTTCTGGTGATTTCCTTACCCATCCTTCCAGCTATCAGAGTCAGTCTCTCTCTCTCTCTCTCATATATATATATATATATATATATATATATATATATATATATATATATATATATATATATATATATATATACTCGTCGATAGCGGGACGCTAAACCCTGAAGTGCATTACTGAAAAATGGATAGTTCCTGTCCTACATCACTCTGAGCGTAGTCCAGTAACAATTATTCGCAATATAATCATACGAGAAACTCAGAAAAAAGTCAACAACCTTCTGTTGCATATTGGATTGTTCGTATCGTGTTAGTTTAAGTAAGCCGGAATTTGAAAGGATTATTGAACGAGTTGGACTTGAAAGTAGCAATGAGGAAACATTCCAGGACACCGATGTTGTTTCATCCACAGAACCGGAACATCGATACGGCAACAATCTACCGATGCAGCTGACAGAATCACGGTTTACAGACTTACACAATTCTAGTTTCCGTGATGCATTCAATAACAAGCATTAATGATTGTTTAAAGATCAGTCTGATTTCTTACCGGAATGAGATGTCAACACTAATCTTTGTGAACCTCCAGTTAAATTTAGAAACTGTTTATTGTAGAACACTCTAAGGTACCGACCTAACACCAGTCGCAAATTGCGTAGCTTTTCTTTCTAGTGTTGCAATTTTTTCGGCTCAGGTCGATATCATGTGTGTTTCAGACAACGGATAATTATCTTAAGAGTCTGGATCGTAAAATTATTCAAGCATTTGCAAAATTTCTCATGTTTTTGCCATCTTAACCATTAGAATCGATATGAATACAGTACATGCTGTGCATCACGTCAAGAATATTACCTGTTTTACCACTAACAACAACTCGACTAATCTTGACGTGATATACCCTTTATTTGTTACATTCACTGAGTTTGCAAGAGATTGTGGTAGCCGGAATTCTTAAAATGGCACACGATGCTTCAACTAATTTGCGATTTCGTGTGAATATATATACACATATATATATGCGCGATACCTTAAGTTTTCTCCTACTTGTCCAGGAGAGAGGCTCGCACACTCACTTGGTAAGTTACTCGTTTTTAGAAAAGCTATAGTGTCCTCGATAATCGTTTTATTTTTCCATCATTACTGTTCCATTTAGTATAGCTTCGGGAGATGGCAGCGAAAATTTCTGAAGGCTGTATCCAGTTATTGTTGATTCTATAATATGCCGTGAGAGCTAGTGAAATAATTGGCGCAATATTGGTGACCCACTAATCACAGACAGTAGTCGGGGAGAAGAAACAATGTTTGTGTAAAAGTGACCTGCAAACCCCATACTATCACGATCTGCGGACGCAGATCAGTCAGAAAAACTGTTAAAGTGCGCAATGAACGATCGAACAACTTAGCAGCTTAACTAGTATCTGCGTGTTCTGGAGAGGAGATTCACTTGTTGGGCGAAGATTAGTAGCAGCCAGTTGCGGTATTGTTCGCAGAAATCATAATTAATGTAAGCGGCAAGTTTCCCGTTCCAATTGTTCACGTTTTTGGCACACTAAATTCAGACTAGGGTAGCTGTCGCATGACGCCTGCACGGACGCGAAGTCGCTTACGTGCTGACAGGCGTGCTTTGCGGGCTAGTCCGTCACACACTCACAGGCGCGACTCAAACCCTGCAACGTGTTTCTTCAAACGTACTACGTGTCACCGATGGGTAGCGCGCATGCACGAACGTTTGTTTGTTTGTGTGTGTGTGTGTGTGTGTGTGTGTGTGTGTTTTCAGAGCAAAACAGCGACCGAGTGAGGTGACACAGTGGTAACAGAAAGGACTTACGTAGAAAGACGGCAGTTCAAATCCCAGTCTAGCTATCGACGTTCAGGTTTTCCACGATTCCCTAAACCATTTCGGAAAAGACACAACCGGTTTCCTTCTTCAATCCGAGCTTCTGGTGCTTCTTTAATGACCGCTTCGTCTGCGAGACGGTACACAGTAATCGTCCGTCTTCTTACAGTGACTGGTTTGCAGCAGATTGCTTACGTACACTCGAGAAGATTAACGCGTCTTAAGTCTTCTTTCTGGTTGAGAAATTCGGTTACTAACTGCAGTAATCCATCATATTTGGAGAAAGTCTCAGAGAGGGAAAAACAATTTTGTAAACGCGTGAAATTATCAGGTCTTCCCAAATTGGGCTTGTCATGCGGCTGACCGCAGCACAGGGCCCTAGGCGGATAGAGTGGGATACCGAACATTAAACGCCGTCTGGCGCCAGCGGGTAGTCATTTGGGGGCGATTATTTTCTCTTTCACCGCGGCGAAAGGAAAGTGGTTTCCGCAGCCCAACATTTCCCTGATAGCCGGTGAAACCTGTTCTGTTCTCTTCCGTAGCCTCCCGCGATTACCGCGCGGGTAGGAAGCGTTATGCATACGTGTGCGCGTAATGGGTGTGCGAGGGAAACGTAACAGGATCGCTACAGCGTCGCTAATGCTAGCTACTCTCTGGACACTCGCTCCGGTTGTCCTGCATTCGTCGGCCCTTGTTTGGCGGCTCCTGTGGAGGAATTCTAAAATTTCATGCTGCCGCCCCGGGCTCGGCAAGCGAAATTCTCAGCTCACGCTGTGCAGGTAGCTTTATCTACAGGTGTCACTTACGATTGTGTCAGTTAAGTACAAAGTATCTGGAAAGGAAGATGGCACGTGTTACAATAATACATTGTATGGGAGTTACTTCGAAAGCGGAGCTACTTTCTGTGAAACAGGGGAAAAAAAATCAGAAGTTATTGTGTGCAGTTTTCATGCTCCTTTCCGGTGATACAGATACACAGCGGATCTTAATACTAATCTTCCAATATACTAGAGAGGTCATTAATGTAAGATATCGAAGATGGATGACCATAGTGCGTCTGGGATGTCAGGCTGGAACGTGACCTACTGAGAAAATTTTGCAGACGTTATGGTCAGGTTCGTGTGAATTTCCCTATGCAGAGTGCGCTTTTGAGGAAAAAAAAGTGCGTATATTTTCTATGTATCTATCTATGTATCTATTTTGCGGTGTGTTGATTCGTATTACATCTGAAGGCAAGAATAAAAGATTACTATTGAAAGATAGGCTTGAAGTGTCGTTCGATTTGATAGTGGGAGGTTGAGAACATTGTTGGACTTGCGATGTAGCTGAAGACTCTCAAAAGCTAAGTCTCATTAAGAAACAGTTTTAATTTTCGTAGAGCAGCCGCAAGTGTACATGTCCATTTTTACAAAATGAAGAAAAACACAAGAATAAAATATTACTGTTTACGACAGGTTTCGGAATGAAATAATTCCATTTTCTGGCATACATTGTAATGATGGAAACAATATGTTACAACTATGGATAAGCAGTCATTCAAAACTGAAAATGTGACGGCAAACTCAGGACTTGGCATTACTCACATAAAACGTGAAAGAACTGAAATTGTCTTCCGCCCTTTGTAGACTGAATAAAAGTTCGGTGTACCACTTTATAAAATTGGAACCTAAAAAGTTAAAAAACGAAAAAAATCATTAGGAAACGGCTATCCGCAGAATCACGGGAACACCTAAGAAATCTTACGAAGTGGAGAAGGACCACACAGTGTGAGAAAGACGCTTACATAGGATCCGTCCAGCAACCAGCGTCTCGCTCGTCTGGCCATACTAACAGGAAAACTGTGAACAGCTGACGCGAGAGGCCAGTGGGAGCACGCACCACACGTGACGCAAACAGTGTTTACACGCAGCTATAGTAGGTGGAAGGTTTAAAACCGCGAGCGGCAAAACCAAACATGAAAACTCTCAACATCAGAGAGGAAGAGAACCAGTACGTCTAGATATAAAACAGAAACCGCCACATTAACCAGTTTTATAGAAACAAAATGATACCAGTTAAAATTATAGTTGTAAGGGGAAATGCTCCAAACACGCACAAAACATTGAAAAGACCTTATCCGGTGACCTGAAATATGCCGTAATTAGCTAAAATGTTTCTGATCTGTCAATCAGTATGTTAGTTAAGTTTCACTAGGATGAAAGGGAAGACTTCTTCGAGTTTCTATCCCTTCAAGTACATTAAGTACGAACCCTTACCTGCAATGTGCAAAACTAATAAATTATCGTTAACTTGTTGCAACTCAAGCTGATCATCTATCAGATGCGTCGTCAAAGCTGACGTGGAATAAGCGACGCCTTTATTTTCTTCAAATCTATTATGAGAGTATGGCCCCGTTGGTCCAACCTATCTGCTATTTCACATCTGCCCTGCATTATAGTCAATACGATATACAGCAGAATTGGAAAGCGAACTGTTCTTTGCCGGCCGGAGTAGCCGTGCGTTTCTAGGCGCTACAATCTGGAGCCGAGCGACCGCTACGGTCACAGGTTCGAATCCTGCCTCGGGCATGGATGTGTGTGATGTCCTTAGGTTAGTTAGGTTTAATTAGTTCTAAGTTCTAGGCGACTGGTGACCTCAGAAGTTGAGTTGCATAGTGCTCAGAGCCATTTGAACCATTTGAACCCTTCTTATATATTTCACTATTTATTATCCTAAACTTTCCGGTACAAAATAAGCCAAAACAATATTAGAAATCAGAAGTTTTCTTCAAATCTTGTCGGATACATGATCGTGATGTGGCAGCCTAGAGAACCATAATTGCTCTTCCGTTTACCTGGAGCGAGAGTGGGGATGTTCCATGTTACGGCTACTTTCACTCGTATTCTCTTAAACTTATTCATAGTTGCAGAGTAACCATTGAGTACGGCGATATGTCTACCCGATTGCCTATCATATGCGTCAGACTTCAGCGAAACATTATTTAACCTCCTTTTTGAACCCCCAACCCTCCCCCGCCCCCCTACCCTCACCCCCCTCGCTCGCTGCTTTCCATGAGCAAGAAGTTGTACCAAAATTGTAACTGCCTGAAAGCAACGAGCTAGCAGTAGTTACCAGGAAATAAGAAACGTTAATAGGTAGTTACTATACCCTGGTCAAGATGCAATTGAAACCTGTTACTATAGAGGCGCGTTTTGACTTAACTATGCCTTTAACTAGGAGGTGTATTGTCGAGGTATAAGAGTTTGGTAGCACAATCGTGCGTATATGAGAACCAGCAGGCATGTCGGAGATAAACTAGAGAATGCTGACAAGACAACGATGGAGCTCCTGGTACGCAGCAGACATTGTGGGGACCAGAAGAGAGCCGCTTTTGGCGCCAACATCGAAGATCTGCCTGCTACTGTAGCTCAGGTTAAAGTAAACATCCGTCTGCGAGTGGGCGAGATCGCGGTCTGCCGGCTTTGTGTCTTACAAGTGCACTTCAAACACTATTGTGTTTACTTCGAAAGAGAACGGTGATAACACTACAGATTAATTGACATGCTTCTACAAAATTTCACAAGATTCACCAGGTTTCTTAGCAAAGACTTTTCCAATAGTAGTTCGCTGCCTCATACGAATCCGTCGCGGCGCTGTAGGAAGTACACAGGCGTGCAGTTTTGAGGGCCGTAGATTACCGCTAGCCGCGCCAGACACGACGCAAAAAGTCTTTTCAAAGCGAGTGTTCATATCGAAGTAATGCCTTATTATTTGTGCTAGGCAGCCTTTATCAACTGTCCCACGGTGGATGAATTAGAACGCGGAACGAAAACCTCGGTTAGAGTAGCCAGCAAAACATTCTAGCCGACTCTGCGGCGGCGCCTTTGAAGTGCGGGTGGTGAAGGCGGGCTGCTGTGTGGTCGGGAGCGCTGACCTGCGACGTGGCCTGGAAAGGCAGCCAGCCAGCCGACGAGCTAAGTGTGCGCGGGCCGTCAGCTCGCCCCACGTCACACAGGCCATCTGTCTCACTCAGCCCGCCGCAGCATCTGGCTGCGGTACAGCCGCGAACCTATCACAGATATCTCATATCTGTCTCTTCTCTAATATCTCTCGTGCCTTTGCTTACACTGTACTTCATAATGGAGGCTCCTCAGCACTCCGTTCCTTAACTATTCTGTTGTCCACAGGAAATGTGGTAACTGGGTGATTGCAGAGAAAGTCGTACAGCTTACATTTGGAGTCCAGAAAGATAACCTTTACCAAATATGTGTAAACCCAAGATACGATAATAAAGAAAGCAATGTGTTTTACTCGTTACAAATGTAGCACTTATAACTGTAATGTACAATACACTTGGTCAACGTTACGCATTGTACCTGTGCTAATAGTTACACGGAATGCCAGGAGGAATGTATTCAGGGACATGACAGGAACGATTATTCGAAGCAAAAACGTCTAACGTCGGCTCAGAATGCATACCGTTAGATCTATAAACACTTCTTCAGTAGGAGTAGTGTGTTTCACAGTAGCGGAGATGAAAATGTGCTCATAGCTCTGAAGGCTTTAGAACCCATGTTTACCAGACTTTCTGCTTCGAATGCTTGTTCCTGTCATATCCCTAAATAGCGACCACTCCTCCCGGGACACCCTATATTTTGACCTGATTGTGGCTATAACCGAATCGCGCCGTCATTCATCAATCATAAACACGCAGCGATTTAGGTAAATTATCAGTGCGGTGGTAAGTTAGCCTCAAGGGAAATTTTAAAACTTCCCTTCCAAATTTCAACACACTTGTTCTGTACTCCTCTCTTTTGTATCTGCCAGTAGAAAACTAATATATCTACAATTAACAGCTATGCCACCAGTAGAAGAAAATAAATAGACCGAAGAATTACAGATTAGAAGTTATTATTGACATATACGATGTGAGAATGGAAGGCAAAGGTGTGTTCTATGTAAAAAGATAATAATATTAATTTGATCGTGTCTACAGAACGAAAACCGTAGGTATTCGCATTTATGAGAAAATGACCCCTTACGTGCATATTTCCGGTATTTGGTACATATTATTCACAAAATTGAAATATTGAATTACCTGTGTGCAACGGGAACTATTAACACAGTGCTGACGGATCCCAGGTTTACTCGTGTTTCGCACGCCATCTGTTACGGACATATCTCGAGATAAGTCGTGTTTTCTACATGATGTCTGTAGATATCGGCGGTGATTTTTTAAATGCATCGTCTATTTTGGTGATTACTTCTTGGTTGTTGTTCTTATTACAGAAGTTTATTCCACCAGCCACACAAAAATTACTAGTTTCAACGGAATTGACCCCATCTTCAGATCGTTTCTATAATCTCCAGTTTATTTCGTCGTCTGTTCTCATTAATTGGATACAATTGTATATAAGGGACACAATTATGTGAAAACGTCAAACCTACATGAAAGACATACAAATTCGAAAGAAACATCCCTTATAGAGACGCCATTCCATAATATCGTCTCTCGTCATACAATTAGAAGATAACTATGCGAGCAGTGCACATATAGTTGAACATGAAATACATTAGACATGTGTAAAACGTTTTCATGTTCCGTCCTTGGTGACAACTGACTGGAAACTGTTATGAGGCAATCAACGGTACACATCGTGATTTGAGGCGCCATCAGATGGCAGCATTCTTTTACCCTAAGATTACATCTTCGAAATACAATGTAAAGAATTATATATTTATATGGAAAACCGGATTATATACTTAGTTTTCCAAATATATGCGTCAAAAAATTATTGCAAAATATGTCTCTTATATCAGTATTATCGCCATTCTGTGGTAAACTCTTGCTGTTACAATTATAAATTCTTGGTATATAGAGATTAAAAATATAAAACGGTGCTGTGTGACATTACTACATGTAGGTGTGGCCCTGTAATAATAAAAAAAAATCTTGTGAAAATGATCTAAAGTTGGGGATTTAATTTTGCTGCAACCAGTAATCATTGCGTGTTTTTGTGCGAACTAGGCGAATATACGTGCGTAATAAGAAAAACAACCGTGTTTAGATTCTGAGATCAGCTCCAATACAGCTGTAAATGTCAGGTAATGTACTAGTGTGTGAGACTTGATTGCCTTCTTGTACTTTTTGCTTCTTTAATACTTTGATCCTGTTTTGATATTTCAGATAGTTACTATTTTTGTCTTGAAATTGCTCCTGTTTTTAGAGATGGTCCTATTCAGAAATCGGAAAGGAAAGAACGGTTCTGAAGTATTTCCTGAGATTTTCCGCAATGATTATTGATGTGTTCGTAGTGAGAATAAAAGATGACTGAATGATTGTTTTGATGGTTGTGAGGACAATTCCACTGACGGTGACATCATTAGATATGTAAGGAAGCGTAATATGGTAATGTTTTCAAGTAATTCCGACAATAACGAAGAAGGTGGTTCTGTTCTTGTAAATAGTTAGTTTTGTCGTATTGCTGAGCCTTTTGGGACGGTGCCCGAGTCGCACTGGCTATGCCAGTGCACGAGTGAGATTAGAGTACCATCTCGAATGTGCTAACTGAAAAGCGACGAGGGAGGCACCAGTGAAGTTACGCGAAGTCGTGGCGGTACCAGTTGGCTTCTACGGAAACGGAACGCAGATCACGACATCCTAAGAAAGCAGTCCTCAAGCAAGTGGATTTCGTAGAGACGGAAGGGAATTTTACAGCTATATCACAGAGAGACTGTAGAAGTTTGTGATGGTCTTAGTATTCAGAAGGCAGTTGGCAAGAAGCGTGCAACGCGTCCGAGGGATGGAGTACGGCCGGCTGCTCGAAGTAGTATCCAGCGTCGCACGGCCAACTAAGAGATGGATATGACAATAGGAACTGCAGCGGAACGTACTGCCTAATGCGTGAAGGGAGGAGAAGTGGATAAGTGTAGGAAGGAATTTTCGCATTTAACGTCCAGCCGATGGCGGCATGTCTAAGGGCTGAATACAAGCCCGCACATTGATTTCTACGAGTATTCCTTTCCTATGTCCCAGTGATACTACGGAAGTCGTACATCGGGATGGCCAGGCGGGACGTAGAACTGAGAATTGATAATTGACCCCCCAAGTTGTTTGGAATAAAACGGCTTTGTCGTAACTACTGCGTCATTTCGTTCGGTGTACCTTAAAGTGGTTTGAGCGGTCGGAGGGGGGGGGGGCGAGGAAGAGAGAGAGAGAGAGAGAGAGAGAGAGAGAGAGAGAGAGAGAATGGTGAAATTGGGAAGGTGACTAACCAGGAACTAAGTCGCCCGTACTTGCATTGAGTGGCCAGAGGAAATTTCCTAGCTAAGCTTGTTGATGGCGCAGTGTAATGGAGTAAGGAAAAATGGAAACGCTGGTCGTTGCGTCACCGGTGCTATTTCGCAGTTGGGCTATCGGCCGATCAGAGCAACGCGCCGGCCGCCACCTGCGCTGGCCGCCCGCACGAGCGGAATCCGATTATACCTCGACCGCCACTGGCTGACGTCACCGCTTTACGACCGGCGGGGCACGCCTGCTGCAGGACGAGGCGCTCCCAAGGCCGGCATGACTCTGGCTCTGCGTTCCTACACGGTTGGAACCCCCTGTCCCTGACGTTTTCTCTCGTTCACCTAATTTAACATTCATTCCGTGTTGAAACGTTGCACTAATACGATCCATTGCGAAGACTTCAAAATAAACGAGGGAAGGTTAGACTTGAACGTCCTGTCAACGAAGGGGCTATATGAGATCATACTTAACTCTGGCTGAGCAAAAGTCTCCTATGTCCTCAGAGGTATCAATACGTTACCAGTTACCTTTGGGACAAACAAGGAACGTCTGAACGTGTTCCTTTCAGCCTGACTTGCAGCACTTTTGACCGAACTTGGTGCACTAAGAAATTACTATGCGGAATAACATTTTAAAAAATGCAAATTAGTGAAGAGACTCGTAGAGGTTGGAAGGGAATGTTCAAGTGGCTCTGAGCTCTATGGGACTTAACAACTGAGGTCATCAGTCCCCTAGACTTAGAACTACTTAAACGGAACTAACCTAAGGACATCACACACATCCATGCCCGAGACAGGATTCGAACGTGCGACCGTAGCAGCAGCGCGGTTCCGGACTGAAGCGCCTAGAACCGCTCGGCCAGAGCGGCCGTCTGAAGGGGATGTACGTGAAACTAATTGCAAGCAACTAATATTAATGTCGAAACCACAGTCTTGGGGTTCGCTTGTCTCGCTGCTGACCCTACGGACAACATTAAAGTCCAGGTTCTACGTGATGCAACGTGCAGGACAGTGTAGAGCTATCAGTAGGCGCAGCCTATTGACAAGTGCTGAATGTGTTACAGATGGCGTAGGTACATAAGTATCGGTTCGCTTAAAAAATATTCATTGTTGTACCTACAGGGCAAGTGTATAAAAGTGTTGCCTTAAACTGTCTCAGTTAATTTGTTATTTTATGTAAAAAATTAAATAGTTCGAATTTTAAAGACATGGGAGTTTGGGGGGAAAAGAAATTTATGGCAAAATCTAACTAAAAGAAAGTATCGGTTATGTTGGTTCGTATCCTAGGAATCAGCGTCAATTTCTTAATGGAGTGTGTGTGTGTGGGGGGGGGGGGGGGGGGGGAGATTAACATTTGCAGAGAGAGTACAGCCAGCAGATTAAAACGGATGTAGGCAGCAGTAGTTATGCAGAGATGAGGGTAGCCTGAAGAGGATAGGTATTAAGTTTGTTTTGTAAGCAAAATGCCATATGCCAGAAACCTCCAACTGAACTGTATACCGTCGTTTCCTTTGTCTGTGGCGGAACCTATGCGCTCGTTTCGCGTCATATATGCTAAACACTGTTAGTCCCAAGTAACTCGGTGATCCTGCAGCGAAACGCCACCACAACTGTATCTATCGTCATTTGCTCTACTTTGCGAGTACTTGCATCAAGGGCCTGTTTCCAGTTGTTCGACCAAGCTGATACTTTCTCGAGTTCTAACTGAATATTACAGCAATCTTCACCGGACGGAATTACTTCGTAGGTAGCTCCATTATCAAGGAAAAGCCTGAGTTCGCGACAATGAAGTGTGTCACTACGAGGTTAAAGTTACCGTTTAGGGACTTGGCGTATAATAGAAGCACGTGAAATGTATTCAATAAGCAGTGATTGCAGTAATATCCAGTTCAATCTCAACAAAATATCAGAATGGTGCCAAAACGTGTTAGTGTGTCTATAGAAGAGATTGCCTGGAAAGGACTTCTATGACCCGTACTTCTATACAGCTCAAATATTTGCGACCCATAACAGGTAAGAGAAACGCGTGTCATCGAACGTATGTGAAGAAGTGTGCCGGAAATACAGCGTTGTTTGAATTCTGATAGAATCTTTTTTTTTTTTTCGCCCGAAGATGGGGTTAGTACATATCGAGAGAAGTAACTTAACAGAAGGACAGAGTATAGAAATATTCTCCTTCTCCGTTACATAAATATTCCGTAGGCATCGCGTACGTACAAAGTTAAATAATTGTGTCCATTCAGCGAGCGTTGAATGGGAGGAGGAGAAACTTAAGTATATTTTACAGTAAAAAGTACCCTTTGCCATACAATTCAGTGACTGGCAGCTTATAGTTCCTGTGAATCTTCGGACGGTTGATCCCACGCCATTTGTCGGAGAAAAACAGTAGCGCAAGACTGTGCGACAGCGTTTCTCCCTTACTCGTTACGCGAAGCTAAGGAGGCGCCGTTCTCTGCGCAGCAGCCAGAGCAGCTTTGACTTTTCCGGCGTGATACTCAGTGTGTGACGTCATCCGACGGGCAGCCAGTGTTACGCTACTGGGGCTGGAGCGCGGGGGCGGCGCGGTGATTTACGCAGAGCTGCTTCCAAAAAACGCAGACTCCTGAGAGGCCAGTAGCCGGTTGTGGGCAGCACACGCACAGTAGCGGCCTGTGTTTGCGCCCGTCACGGTCGCTTGGGCACAAGTTCATCAGCCCGCGGGCAGGCGCCGGCTGCGGTCTAGGCGTGGACTGCCGCGGGGAACGTCGCCACTGGAAGTCACGGTTTACAGCGTAACGTTGCCGACGTACAGGAGAGAGAGAGAGAGAGAGAGAGAGAGAGAGAGAGAGAGAGAGAGAGAGAGAGAGAGAGAGAGAGAGGGGGGGGGGGGGGAGGGGGTATCCTTAAAGTACTATACACTGAAGCCCCAAAGAAACTGTTAGAGGCATGTGTATTAAAAAACAAGGAGATATATAAACAGGCAACGCGTAAATAAGACGACAAATGTCCGGCGCAGTTGTTAGATCGGTTGCTGCTGCTACAATGGCAGGTTATCAAGATTTAAGTGACTTTTGAACGTGTTGTTACAGTCGGTGCACGAGCGATGGGCACAGTATCTCCAAGGTAGTGATGAAGTGGGGATTTTCCCGTACGACCATTTCACGAGTGTACCGTGAATTTCAGGAATACGGAAAAACATCAAATCGCCGACAACGCTGCGGCAGGAAAAAGATCCTGCGAGTACGGGACCAACGACTGAAGAGTGTCATTCAACGTGACAAAAGTGCAACTCTTCCGCAAATTGCTGAAGATTTCAGTGTCGGGCCATCAGCAAGTGTCAGCATGCGAACCATTCAACGAAACATCATCGACATGGGCTTTCGGAGCCGAAAGCCCACTCGTGTATCCTTGAAGGTTGCACGACACAAATCCATACGCCTCACATGGGCCCGTCAACATCGACATTGGACTGTATCGAGGGGATGGGCGTGTACGGGTGAGGTGGCAATCTGACGAATCCGCGGAGCCTACACGTCAACAGGAGACTGTTCGAGGTGGTGGAGGCTCTGTAATGGTGTAGGGCGTCTTCAGCTGGAATGACATGTGACCCCTGACACGTCTAGATACGGCAGTAACAGGTGATTCGTACGTAAGCATCCTGTTTGATTACCTGCATCCATTCATGTCCATTGTGCATTCCGACGGGCTATTCCAGCAGGGCAATCCGAGACTCAACACGACTCCCCAGACATCGACATTATTGAGCGTATCTCGAATGCCTTGAAACGTGCTGTTCAGAAGAGATCTGCACCTCTTCGTACTCTTACGGATTTATGGACAGCCCTACAGGATTCATGGTGTCAGTTCCCTCCAGCACTGCTTCAGAGATTAGTCGAGTCCATGCCACGCGGTCTTACACGAGGTTAGACAGGTATACCAGTTTCGTTGGCTATTGATTGTATATCAGGATTGAACCGAATAGAAATTACATTGAAGTACAGAGTTGCCTGTGCTGCCAGTAGTCAAGATCATTCGTCTGTAGAACTGCATTTGTGTACAATGGATGTTTGAAGAGGTTCAAGAGTTTATCTGGAGACTACAGAGCACAATTCGCCGAAAACAAAATATCGTGTGAGAAGTTGCGGCGAGCAGCACTTCTATTCACAGCCGTTTTGGTGGACGTGGCGTATCGGAAGGATGTGGTTTGTCGACCGGTTGGCCCGTAGGAACTTGGGTGCACTGAGGCCGAGGTAGATGCCTCATGAATATGACTGAATAATTACCCCCCTAAATTTTTGATACCTCACGAGATTAATCTCGCCCTGAATTAAAAACTTTGGCTGGCCTTTCAAAACTTGGCCGCGGCGAACGGGAGTTAGATTCTTGAGTAAATTTCCACCTTCTAGGAATTACTACAGAATAAACACAATGGATCTTTCATATAATGTCATTCCTGACTTTAAACTGACTCCCAGATCATAATATCAATCCAGTTGAACTCTACTACAGTCCGAACTGCAAATCGGTCACCACCACGTTAAATTAAAGACGGTCAATCACTGATTCGTGATAATTACAAGCAAGTCTGTTTATGAAACTTCCTGGCAGATTAAAATTGTGTGCCGGATCGAGACCCGAACTTGGGACATTTGCCTTTCGCGGGCAAGTGCTCTACCAACTGAGCTACCCAAGCACGACTCACGCCCCGTCCTCACAGCTTTACTTCTGCCAGTACCTCGCCTCCTACCTTCCAAACTTTTCAGAAGCTCTCCTGCTAACCTGCTAGGCAAAGGTCCCGAGTTCGAGTCTCGGTCCGGCACACAGTTTTAATCTGCGAGGAAGTTTCATATCAGCGCACACTCCGCTGCAGAGTGAAAATCTCATTCTGAAGTCTGTTTATATTCACCATAATTAAAGCGTATGTGGGCGCTGATACCTTTGCAAAGCCTCGGCAGTCGGCTGCAAGCTCCTACCGAACGGCTACTCGGTTCACCGATGGTTTGATCAGCTGGGACTCCCCGTAAGTTAAACTGTGCTTTATAAAACATGTAGCCATTTCAGCTGAAACACGGAAAATCCCTTTGCCCGGTTGGTGGTTACCCTCTCAGCAGTTTGTGCAAGTCCCCATCGTGACGTGCCTACTCCGCGGAATCTGCAAGTAAGGCACTTCAGGGCGGCCGATACAGGCCGACCGTCACTCCGTGCGTGTTTGATTACGTTGGACCATAAACAATCCTGTCGGAGGAACATCCGCAACTGAGCATTATGCCAGAGGTTGAAAATACCGCTACGAGTTGGAAGATTCTTTTTATTTAGAGTGCGATCGTTTTCGGGCTCATATACGGCCGTCTTCACGCGTTATTAGTTCGTAGCCGCGGTGGAGAACTCCGTGCTCTGCGCTCGTTGGTGTTACTCCGCATCCACTACTGGTCCACCGCGGCGCTCGGGGTCATAGCACGAACTAATAACACGTGAGGACGGGCACATAAGAGTCTGAAACCGGTCGTGCTCTAAATAAAAGAACCTTACAACTATAGCGATATTTTCAACCTCTGGTGAATACGTTAGGCGAACTCGTCAACTAGAGGCGCTCTGTTTGCCACAGCTGAATACGTAATATAAAATTAGTAACTTAGTAGAATTACAAATATTTGATTAAGAATATTCACAATGTGAAACTGTCTGTGGTAGGCCTTTCAAAGTGAACATTAGTAAAAACTTATTCAGCTACTGATGCAGATATGGTAGATGTGTGTTACTGAGGAGTAGGCGCAAGGTGCGTGGCTCAGACCGTGTCGTAGATTACACAAGAATTCGGGTTTGCGAGATCAGTAGTGTCTCGGGCGGATGTAGAGCATCGCGGGTGCAGTGTTTCGAGATGCGTAAACAGCCGCAGAGAACGAGCACGGGTTTTGAGTGTGGCGTCGCCTGCCGCCTCCGCAGAGCCGTACGAGGCCGTGGAGGGCCTTCTGGCAGATCGACGCCCGCCAGGAAGCCGTTTCTGCCACGACTGCGCGGAGGGACACGCGCCGCCTAGGTTTCGGTAGCGGACGACTGACACCACGTCCCGCACCTTCCCAGGACGTTCGGCCACTCAGTGTACGTTAAACGTGCGCTACTTTGAGAATCAAAACAAAACAAAAGTCGCTTTGCTGTTATCCGTCCTCCCTTTATTAGCCTTCAAAGAGGAAATACGGAGTTCCGGTGGAGGAACAGCGTGCACGCTTAAGGGCAAGGGGTGAACGCGCTGCGTTTTCGCTGGATCCGCACGACACAACTAGGCCTCAGCGATCGCATTAATCGTATCTCCGACACGAGCCGCTCCAGTTCCGCGTCTTTCAGTCACATCATTGAAACTCCGCGTTTGTTCGTAGAGGATAAACAAGACGACAAAGTTCACAGCACAGCAACATTCATTTTGGGAAATACGACTGTATGATGTGTTACTCTGCATCGTTTCAACCAAAGTTCGCTTCTTCTTTTGCGAAATAACAAAGTCTTTTATGACTCTAGAGAGTTTGCTGTTCATAAATGTCTTACACAGTATTGCTTTCAACTTTCGGAGTTCTGTCGTCCTCAGTTGCGTATAACATTACGGTATTTTGATAATCATTACTTTGGGACAGTCCAATGGGAACGTAATGAAATACAGCTTTTGTGCTATACGCGTTTCGGCTTTATTCTTCGGAAGGCATCTTCAGTGTCCTTGAATATGTCCGTATTTTAGTTGGATATATAATGTAAATTTAGGACGTTGTATATATTGGTTATAAACGCTTCTGGCACTCTTCGTTTTTCTGTGCTGTGATGATAATTTAAAGTTCGACCCACAGATTTTGTGGATTTTGGTTTAGATGATGCATTCTTGTTCCTTTCATGCAGCTGTTCTTCTTCTATATATATATATTACACTTCACGGCATTAGGAACTGAACACATTTTGAAGTTCTGGATGGTATTGGCAACGGTTGAATCAAATTGTCAACTACTGAATGAATTTTCGTGGTGTCTGTGATCAGACACACACACACACACACACACACACACACACACACACACAGAAGTGTAAAAAAATTTCAGATTCAGATGGCAATAATCCGAAGAACAGCTGTAACAGAACAACAAGAACACAACATGGAAATAAACATCCACGAAATCTGTGAGTAGAACTGTAATTTATTACTACATCATTGAAAAACGAGAAGTGCCAGAACTGTTTCTAATGTATATTTACAACCTCCTAAATGTAAACTAAATAGTATAATCGAAAATACGGACATATTCGAGGCCGGTGGAGGTCCCATGCAAAGAGTAAAGGCGAAACGCGTGTTACTCGAAGATCGTGTCAGTCAGTTGTCATCAGACAGTCACATAGCAATAATTATCAGCATACCGTAACACCATCGTCTCTTGAGCTTCTATGGTATTAACATCGGCTAACCACTAAACATCAGGTTTTTTTGCAAACAGCGTACTTTCACCTGCCTAGATGCGAAGAAGAACTCACGCGTCTCCATGTTGTAAAATAATCTGTATTCTGCTTTCAGGCCTTCGAAATGTTCGGTACTCGCCTTGCGAGTAGTGTCCGTGTCCGTCCTCATCTCCCTGGCCCTACCCCTTTACTGCGATAATGACATAAACGGAACAATTAAGCTTGTTTTAGTCTAAAAAATTTCCCGGAAGCGCACATTGCGTTGTTGTGAATGGAGACGTCTGAGGCAGTGGCTTCTTTTTTTATGAGGCTGCCTAAATGTCAGCGGCCGGCGTGTGATCTCACAATCGAGGAGCTGCCGGCGCAATGAAGTTTGATGACCACTTGATGGCGCGTCCGTCGCAAGTGGCGGTGTGTGTGGGCGGAGCCGGCAGCGGCGCGTCCAGACGGAGGTGGAATGACCGCTCGACTGTTCTCACATTCATGGGAATTTTTGTAGCCGCCACCCACACCGTGTTCAACTGTTACGAGCACATCGGTTTTCGCTATCTCTGGAATGTCACTGCAGGTTTCAAACGATAAGAATAAACCTGGTGTAAATAAACACAAACGCAATGATTGGTCAACAGCTGTAGATCTCGTACACTGTTGTTGTTGTTGTTCTCTTGGAATTAGGTGCAACTTACGTTTTAGATATCTTATTACTGTCTCACTGTAAATGAAACTTCAAGACATTCTGATGTATTAACAGCCGTCAACATATTTCTTAATCATACTTTAGCTACGTAATTTTTATTTCAAAAATCGTGTGGAGTCGCAGTTTGGTTGTTCATACGTACCTGAAAATGAAAGTGGATGATACCGCTTTCTGCTTCGTAGTGAAACATGTGCGCGGAACGCCATTAATGGCTAGAAACAAATTACAGAGAAAAATCAACTTTGACCTGTTTTGAGATATAGCTATGTACTAAATATAAGGCATTCAATTTTAATTCAAAGTTTGGCGTAATCTATAGCGGCTTAGGCAGATTATCGAATGTGCTTGGGGGCGGCTGTTCGAATCCCGTTATGGTCTAAAACTATTTTTTTGGTTTGAAAACCTAAATCATTTGAATATGAAATTTATCAAATGTATGGTAATTAACTCAAACTTCACCATTATTTTTCAAGAAAAACGCGCGGATTGTTAGTTTCTAATTACATTTCGCACACAAAATTGTGGTTTGCATTGCAGATACAAATTCTTAATTATCGATATTTCATAAAAGATTGTTGAACTTAAGAAAAGATTACACCAAGTTTTTGGCGAAAAACGAAAAGTCAAATAATCTTTGTTCGAATATGTCCATTGTTTTGTAGTACACGTAGTCTCCCACCAGCCAGAGTTATAAGCGTCGTAGCAAATAGCTCTGAGCACTATGGGACTCAACTGCTGTGGTCATAAGTCCCCTAGAACTTAGAAATACTTAAACCTAACTAACCTAAGGACATCACACACATCCATGCCCGAGGCAGGATTCGAACCTGCGACCGTAGCAGTCGCACGGTTCCGGACTATAAGCGTCGTAGAAATGTGCAAACCGATCATTTCCACGGCGTCGAGCACACTGTACAAATGCTTCAAATTTATGGATGTCGTCTTAACACTCAAATCTGAACCCAGTACAATTGATCTGGAGCGAGAAATAATGAGACATTTAAGCTGTCAAACGAACTGCAACTAATGCACGAAGCTTTGTGACACTTCACTGCCCAACGACGGCGAAATGCAGAACACCACGTCATAGAAGACGAGCAGCAAACGTGAACTTTTCGGTGGCTCGGAATTCTGTTGCTGATAGCCTCGTTATCAAGTAGCAATGGTGAAATGTATTCCTCGGAGTCCGACATGGAAGGAGTTCAGAGGTGGAAGTTGGTTGGTTGATTTGTGGGATGGAAGGAAACAGCGAGGTCATCAGTCCGATCGGATTAGGAAGGGATGGGGAAGGAAGTCGGCCGTCTCCTTTCAAAGGCACCATCCCAGCATTTGCCTGAAGCGATTTAGGGAAATTACGGACAACCCAAATCAGGTTGCCCGGACGCAGGTTTGAACCGTCGTCGTCCCGAAGGAGTTCAGAGCTTACCAGGCGACTGAGTGTCAACGTTTAACTAATGGTGAAATCCCAGCAGTGCGCTTTTACGCCGCACGCAGATCATGCAGAAAAATTACCCTTGTTAAAATCGGAGTTTTCGTCACTCTTATTTTTAATTACAATACTATACTTACTTTACTTTTTCGTGTCCGGAAACTACAATTTGTTTGCCCAGTATTGGGCAATGTCGAATGCTTCTTCTTTAGCCAGCCATAGATCGTCGAGGGTGCATCTGTGGGGGCAGGCAAGGCATTGTAGGAGATGTTCCATGTCCTGTCGAGTGCCGCAGTCGCATTGGTCGTCATTTTCGTCCAACAAACCCCATTTGATCAGATTAGATTTCACAGGAGCCACCCCAGTTCTGATGCGGTTAAGCATTCTCCAGGTTTTCCAATCACCAGAAACGCCGCTTGGTGGGTCCTCTCTTAGTGGATAGATGGGGGGCTCATCTAAGGCGCAACTTAGGAAACGACGTCTGGATTTGAGTCTGCTGGGGCCACACTCTAGGCCAAATATTGAGTGACGAGCATCAAAGGTTTGTTTTAACTTCTCGGTATGTTCATGGGCTTTCCTACGTGAGTCAGGGTTTGTGAAACCTGCGTCCCTGTGACGATTTTCTATGGGGGTAGGTTTCATGCAGCCTGTCACTATCCTGCATGTTTCATTCAAGCTAATATCTACCTTTTTTGCGTGGGCGGATCTGCACCGTACCGGGCAAGCATATTCGGCAGTTGAGAAGCACAAAGCTTCGGCTGAAGTTCTGACCATTGTAGGTTTGGCACCACATTTGGTATTGGACAGCTTTCTTATTAGGGAATTTCGTGCTTCTACTTTTTTGCGTGTTTTTTCGCAATGATATTTGTATGTCAATGTTCTGTCCAGCACGACGCCAAGGTAGGTGGGAGTATCTGTGTGTTCTAGTAATGTCCCATCCCAGGTAACATTGATCCTGTACTTTGCCTGCCTCGAGTTCAGATGGAATGCACTCACTTGAGTTTTGGAGGGATTGGGTTTTAGAGAATTCTTTTTGTAGTAGGTTGACATTGTAGAAAGGGCGGTTTCTAATTTCTACTCGATGGCTTCAAACCTGTTGCCTTGAACTGTTATTGCCAGGTCGTCTGTATATACAAAAGTTTTGGTTTTGTCTGGAGTTGGTTGGTCATTTGTATATATGTTGAATAGGATTGGCGCCAACATGCTCCCTTGGGCGAGCCCATTTTTCTGATTCCGCCATCGACTCTCTTTCTCCTCAAGCATTACGAAGAACTGTCTATTTTGGAGCAGGGATTCGATTATCTTGACTAGGTTGTAGTCTTTCAGGGTCTCGTAGGTTTTATGCAGTAGTGTCCGGTGATCTACTGCATCATAGGCGGAACTTAGGTCGACTAGTGCCAGCCCGGTGATTAGTTCATTCTCAAACCCATCTTCGATATGTTCCGTCAATGCCAGAATTTGACTCGTACAGGATTTCCAGATCTAAAACCTGCTTGGTGTGGAATTAGCTTCGAGTCAACGATCTTCTCTATTCTGTTGAGGATCAATCTTTCATAGAACTCAAACAGGTGGCAGAGAAGGGTTATGGGTCGATAGGTCTTCGGAGACTCTGGGTCCTTCCCGGGTTTGAGGAGAACTACCACTTTTGACTTCCTCCACAGTTTCGGGATTTGAAAGGTTTCACGACACACGTTAAAAAGTCAAAGTATCCGGTCCGTGGCGCCAAGGCAGAAGTTTTTAATCTGTTCCACGCAAATATCATCAAACCCAGCGGCTTTCCCATTCTTCATGGTATTTATGCCATTGTTCAACTCTCTCATGGTAAATGGTTTCTGGAAGTTGGTGTTTTCGGTTGGCAGTGGGCGTGTGATTTTAGTTTTCTGACGTTTGGAGTTGAACTTGCCGTTTACGAGTTGGTTGGCCACCTGGTTTGGAGTTACGTTGGCCGGGGCCTTGCTTAGCCTTGGGTCACCATCCAGTTTCTTAATCAGGTTCCAGGCTATTTTGCTACTGTGGGAAATATCCATTCTTTCTAGGGTTGCAATCCACTTCCACTCGCGTGCCTCGCTGAGGGCTGACATTAAAGCTGTGCCACAGGTGATGGTTCGTCGCTGAACGGGTCTTACGCGAACAATACTTGATACTTCTCCAATACTATGTTAGCTACGATCGAGAGCATGTTAAGTTTTCCGTCCGATCACCTAAGAAGCGTATCGCCTGAGTTTTACCATTATTTCCTTCTGTTCAAAAATTAAATGACGTTCAAAGCTGTAGTGTTTCTCTGCTCGTCTCTCTCTACGTCATGACCGCGACTGCAGGTTAGCTGGGTGACTCACCCGGCCACTCCTGTCCAAGTTAAATGCGCCGGTAAAGCTGTTGTCCCGTATTATCGCTGAGTCGATGTACGCGTAACGGACATCATAAAACTTACCCTCATTATCGTACTTGACTGTACTGGAGACAGTTTGGCTCCCGCTTCACGTGAAACCAAATTTTAATGAGGTTCCAGCAAACGCCGAAGAATACATAGTGCAATGCTTACATGAGGGTTATTCGTATGATGAACGGAGTATAGCGCACGGTTACAGGAACACCCGCCACGTGAGCTCATTAAACGGTATCTAAGCGCTTACTCTGTCAACGAAACGCTGAAAATACTTGCGTGACTGGCACGTTCCATTCATAGAGAATATTGCGTTGGGAATCGAACGCGTATTTAGAGAGGCAGCGGTGCGTTCGGTAGAAGCAGAACCGAGAAGCGCTAAATGCGGCAAACAGTTATCGCGGCCAATGTGTTTACCGAAGCTCTTCAGCTGAGCACCCTCTCCCCCCACGGCAGCCACACTCACTTGTGACACAATGTTCCTTGTTGATGGTTGTACGCTGTCTCTAAACCTGAGGCCCGTTTATTTATTTATCGGCGCGTATGCGGTAGCGGCCGACAACAAGGCGCTGGCTTAACGGCCGCTCCTGCGCTGCGAAAGCTCGGCACGCAGCTGACACCGCACTGCACGCCTCGGCGACGCAGCCAACTCCGGTTGTTGACCTTAGACGACACGGTCGCCGCCTACTGCAACGACGTTACGCACACACTTATCAGAGTACACTGTGCTACAGCATTACGTTAAATAGCGTCCTTATTAAATTGTAGTAACATACTTGGCGCCACATAATTGCAGGTTTTCCGTGGCTTCCGTGGCTTCCGTAAATGACAAGACAAAAACGGGAATGGTTCTTTCTGTAAGGGACACAGTCCGATTGCGTCTGTAATGAACTTAGTCGACTGGGCCTGTGAAATGAAATGTGATATCACCACCTTCAGTCTTCTGTGAGCCAATGTCGAACTGTAAGTTCCACGTAGCTCCTGAACACCGTAGCAGAAATCTAACCCGTAACCATTAGGATTCCTTGATGTATCAGGTCCGCACTTTTGACTCTGTACGTCGTTAGAGGCTACGTTTAACTCAGTGAAGGAAATAAAGCATCGGCGAGGTCGTTGGTGACCGTCGGGTCAGCGTTGACGACGATAAGGCAAGAATTTAGTCACTGCAGATGCGTTCTCAGAAGTAATCAACCCAGCTTTCGTTTGACGTGATGTAAGAAAACAGTGGAGCCAAATAACGGGCTGAACATCGTTCGTCCTGAATGAGGTCCATTTTCTTCGCTTTGTCACTGTTTTCAGGAGCACATGCAAACAGATGCGGGATAGCACAATAGAATTTCAGCTTTGCTTTTACGTTACGTTGTTTCAGTTAGTACGTTTGTGATCCTTATCAACTTAAGAATAAAGGCTGCAAAATGAAAAATGCAGTACTTTTATGTTTGCAACAGGGACAGTAGAATGAGCAACCGTTATTACGCCGTTTGCCGTGAGGGCAGTCAATACTGGCTGCAAAACGCATTTACGTAGGTGGACGTGGTTCCTCGATAAAACGTAGGCACTTCGTTGCAGTTTCTTAAACGAGGTATCTCCTTCGTCTAAATAAAACCAACTTAAAAAAAGCACAATAGCTCTACAGGGCGACGTGCTTCGCACTAAAGAATTCCACGAATTTTTCTTTAAATAACTATTGAATTTAATCTGAAAACGTGCGTAGTAATTTTGCTCTTAAACTGGAAAAGAAAAAAATATATTTGCACAGCTATACACATTTAAGATGTTTATTCAGCCACGACTGCTTTCAAAGTGGACACATCGTTTTCAAATCCCCTAGCCGCGTAAGCAAGAAGCTGCCAAGCAGTGATAAAATAGATTTTCTGGTCGTTGCGCACGCGGACAAAACTAGCCTCCGTGACTTTCTTTGTTGGAAGGAAACCTTTTTGCTTTTTGTCTCGACGAACTATAAAAACGGATAGAGGTATTTTCATTGCCAACATACTTTTCCAAAAGTTTATGTAACCAATGATTTAAATAATAAAAAATTATATTTACGTTTTCTTTCTCTTCATCAAAGTAAATTCGTATCGCAAGAAATTTAGAAACTCACTGGACATAGCACATTTTAAACTTGAGACAGAATGGTCATTGTCGAAATCGTGATAAATTATACATAGAAATATTTAGGTGGCGCTTTCTATTTGGACGATGGCAGATGGAAATTAGTAACACAGTAAAAAGATTATCTTAGCGACAGATGGTATGTTTTTTCAGCTCTACATTCACAAAATATATTACACCTTGGGAGAACTACTTATCGGGTACAGCAATTATCTCACCGGGCGGTGATAGGGTTTTTAAGTAAAACAGTGCGTCTGTAAACACCTAACATTTATAAAACATTTTAAATAAGATAATTTACATATAACATGAAAAAACAGGAATAACTGATTATCACTCAGTGGCCACAGATGAACACGATTTTAATAACAATAATAATAAAGTACCGTATCACGTAGCAATACCACCCCACGGGCGTCTCGAAGTTGGCAACGGAACAGATAACGGTAGCGCAGGGAACCTGGCGAACCCAGTGGTCTGCGCCCGCTGAGCCACGCCTGCAGTGGCTCTGGAATACGAGCGTCCGCCACCCCCGCGCTGTAGAATGACCGACGGCAGGTGCACTTGGAGCCCACTTGCACATGGAGCCTGATTACTACGACACCATCGTTCGTGCTTACTTTAGGGAGCCTCATCCTTGTATCTGTTTTCTGCTGCATTATTTGTAATGAATCTTCATGTGCTTGGAGAAAAAAAGTTAATCAAATCTTCTGTTTACTGTGATAACTTGTTCGCTAATCATTTCTGCTCCCATCCAGCTTTCCTACGACGACAGTTGCCACACCACTCTGTAGCCCACCTGTCCTTAACCTTGTGTATGAAGTCCTACAAAACATAAAGTATGTGGTGGTGGTGGTGGTGGTGGTGGTGATAGTTTACACTGGTCAACCATAGATTGCCATAGCAAAGTTGAAAAAAATGTAGCCTTTCGAAAAAAATCTCCATATATTTGATAAGTACTTATATCATACAATAAATTTAATAGCAACAATGGCTCACAACTTTAACGTAATAATTTATACAGAATGAAGTCGAAGTGTCCACACACAGTTATGAGTATTTCACTAAGAATTAAGATTGTGATCACACTTCTGCAATCTATGACCATACGTACAGCGTGATGAGTGCTGTTTGTGCCATTAGTTTCAGCTTTTAACCCTCCCACCCCATCCGCAGTGGCTATTCAGCATCTTTGGTTTGCCTGTTCTACCTGTGGATTCATGAGCCGTGTCAGATTTGTTGTTGTCAGTAGGTAAATAAACCTGTTCAGACACGGCATCAACTGAAAAGTACTCCCGTGCTTAATCACAACTTGCAATTTCCTCCGATTCCTTACCATTTTCGAGATCCACTCTTCATGCTAATTTACTTCTAGGAAGTAAACTGTGAAATTTGGAAACTGAAGTATGTAACAACAAAACGCTTCTACAATTTTTTTGTGGCGATCGAGATGGTGAATCGTGACAAGTTTTCCGCCACTTCTTCTCGGATCCATGACTGACTCTGGATGCTAAATACTGGTAGTCCCCAGTGAACACACCCCCCCCCTCACACCCGCAAGGCTCAAGACTCCAGCTCCCATGTATAAAATGTCGCATGCCCCGAGCATGTGACGCACAATGATGCAATTCTGAAGATACTTTGTATCCACATATACGACTCGATGAATAAAATGTGTTGCGAATAGAGTTAGTAGGAGAGGAGGAGTAAATTAAAACGTCCTGCCCGATGTGACATTTTTACTGCATGAAGAGCGAAAAGTAGTGAGCGAGTAACTTTCTCGTTTCAATATTTCGTGGTGGTGTCTACAAGAAAAAGTTTCGAAAACTATTGAAATTACCTGTGAAGTTTGTTACAAGTCGCCAAGTGCTCTCATTTTCAGACACTTGATGCACACAGTGGGCTCATGGGCGCGACTGGAGTTACGGTGCCTCAAGACACGCAGTTTCCATCTGAAATACGTGTCCTACTGTTGTCAAACTTTTGAACTAAGGTTGTAGCATTTAATGAGTAGAATGTAACAGGACTTCAGATTTTTAAGTTCTGTCGACAACTGTAGGAAATGTTGAAAATGAAATTGTTGTTCCTTGAAACCATTAGAATAGTGATCGTCGCTCAAGAACTGGCCTGCGGGGCGACACTTTGGGCCGCGTACGTACCAGTCTCATTATCACTTGGTAACCTCCATAAATTAAAATGCTGTGAACTCCCAGCAGACTGATAGTCCGGTAAGTTGGCCATTGGCTCCCAAGTACCGATCGGTAAAAGCCTACGCCATTCGGAACACGTCGTGGCTTTTCTTTGCTCCAGACAGCTGCCACGTCAGCGAGCCCAGAGTTGTGACACTGTTAATTACCTGACGAAGAGTTCTTGTCTTGGCTGTGTGAGAGGATTATTAACTGATCAGTAAAAGTAATTGTATTTATACCTAATTGCATTATGCAATACGAGACACAATCATAAATGTTCACTATATGTTTGGAATGTCATGTTTCTTCTATTCATTGTGTTATAGTACAAGAGCCTTAATATAATATCACATTCCTTGCTGCAATTAAGTCCACATTTGAAGATGGCCATGCGCTTTCACAGACGGGTTACTTCCGTGTCAAAATGTGTACCGTAGCGGCTGATCCGTACGAGCCGCGCACGCCAATGAGTTGTCGGCATTGGAAGACAATCAGCGAAACATTTGCCCGTCTCATCTCCTCTAAGCGCGCACTCGTTGCTATACTTACCCTCTGTCCGTGAGGTAAGCGACAAACTTTACTTAGCTTACGGCCGAATTTATAAATCTCAATTAAAATTAATCACATCCTACAATATTATTGTCTCTAGAAGTATAGGGTGTATCAAAAAGAATCATCGGATTAAAAAAAATCATAACTACGAGTATTATGTTGTTTGTGATATGTGCTTGAACAACGTACTGTTGGAAAGAGCAAACTCTAGAGTTTTCTATGGTTCCCGATAGGTAGCAGCAGTGAGCGCCCACTTCAGTTCTAGTAAAAGTGGTATCGGGACAACAGAAAGCGTTTTGGCTGTTTGTGTAAAGGCAAATCGTCGGACGTCCCCGAGTGTCTGACACAAACATCGAACGCATCTTCCATAGTTTCACAAGGAGTCCGCAGCAGTCCGCAGCAATCCGTTCGCCGTGCAGCTCGACTGCCGAACGTGCCCCCGACGTCCGTCTTGGGTGTGTTGCGTCGACATTTACACATGAAACCATACAAAATTTAGCTACTGAAAGAACAACATACGGAGTTCTGTAATTTCGTTCTTGGCAAGATGGAGTATGACGGGTTTCTTCCACGCTTAGTGTTTAATGACGAGGCAATATTCCATTTAAATGGAAAGATGAACCGTCATAATGTGAGAATATGGGGTACGGAACTACCACATGAACCTGTGCATCATGAGAGGGACTCTCATGCGTTTTGTGTACTTTCCCGGGAAAAGGTGTATAGTTCATTATTCCTTGCCGAGAATACTGTTACAGGAAGCAAGTATCTCGATATGCTTGAACTTTCTTTTCCCTCAGTTGGAAACTGATTCGAAAGACTCCATGTACCAACAGGATGGGACACAGCCACTCTGACATCTGGAAGTGCGGGAATTTTTAAATCAAAGGATTACCGAACGATGGCTCGGTGGCACTGGCCTTACATTACTGGCCTCCAAGGTCGTGATTATTTCTTGTGGGGGTTTATAAAAGACTCTGTCTGTGAGCCTCCGTTACCAACAACAGTGGATGAACGGACAGACACATCGCATAACAGTAGCTGTGGAAGCTGTAACTTCAAGACATGCTCGCTGCAGTGTATTTGAATAGCGCACTGACATATGCCGTGCGTCTCAAGGGGAGCACATTGAACACTTATGACAAGGTATGAAAAAACTGAGTTTCCCGTTCATAAAAACAAAATTTATTGTATATGTTTATTAGTTTTGGAAATATAGACGTGCCAAATCTAATGATTCTTTTTGAAACACCATATTTTCTTGGTTACTGATCACGAAAACTAGACGCTTGAGAACCTCCCAAGTGTAGACGACTTTTAATGCATTCGGCAGTTAGTTGCTGACTGCATATTATTACAGTAAAAGGATGGAAATGACAGGCTGCACGAATACTTGATAAGGGCCGCATGCTGGCCGCAGTTTCCCGGGTTCGATTCCCGGCGTGGTCAGGGATTTTCCCTACCTCGTGAGGACTGGGTGTTGTGTGCTGTCCTTAGGTTAGTTAGGTTTAAGTAGTTCTAAGTTCTAGGGGACTGATGACCATAGATGTTAAGTCCCATAGTGCTCAGAGCCATTTTTTTTGGCCGCAGTTTGACGACCACTGCGTTAGGGCGAGTACGCACTCTGCTGACGAAGGAAGACGAACGGCAGGGACTGGATGGGGCCGAACGTTGGTCATCAGTGCATTGGGGCTCGGCTTGGCTTCTCACCCACGCCAAACGAAGGGCTTTGGGCCAAGGGATTTGGTCGGATCTAATATGTGCTGACTCTGATTACTTGTTGACGTTGCTCCTGTTTTGTTATTGTCATAAAATATCGTTTCAGTTAGGTATTCACCAGCCGATATTACGAGGGAGAAGAGGCTTTAGCAGTCGTCGCCTGTGAAGCATTCGAAATTTGTTCATAATTGAAATTTTGCTTTGCTGCGGATGATTTTCCATCTGCGTGATTATGTTTAGTACCAGCTCCATGGACAAAAATGGTAGTTTGATACCTTTAACTGGAGACGAGATTTGAGGCTCCCTGTTCGACAAGGTTGATGAACTATATGGCTCGACCCCGTTTTCAATGTCACTTGTTAAGCACGTATCCTCATCTTCGTGGTCCTGACATATATTTCCACACAATTGAGCGTATACAATACCAGAGATTCCACAGAATCGTCTTGCAGAAACTCTAATAATGCAACTGCCACTTCTTTCTCACTCTGCGAAATTCCGTGGATTCCATTCTGACGAAATGTCAACTTCGGCATGTATTGAAGAGATAATGAAATGTTTATTTATCGTTGCGTTTGCTGTGCTTCGTACCATCACAACTAGCGCTGTAGGATTGTGGATTGTTCGTCGACTAAGCAGATCATCTAGGCTCCGTAGCCGCGTGCAGTGCTCACCAATGGATACGTCCAGTCCTGCCCGCTGCTGGCATTAGCAGCCAATGTTGTGATTGCGTGGTAGACAGTGTGTGGGGCGTGGAATGCCGTATACATGATTCGCGTTTTGCGACCACCCACTCAAGGGGTTCGTTGGCATTTCGTAGGAACCCATAAACATGCACGTCGACGATAGAACTCTTATGAGGTTTAATGCGCTTTGCATATTTCACTCCCTACTCCAGTATTTTTAAAAGCCATAAATACCCCGTTAGCGAGAGGAAGCATTGCCTGCAGAGGAAACAACGACTGCTGAAATTACGCTTTTCAGGACAGCGGCCGGCGCGGTGGCCGAGCGGTTCTAGGCGCTTCAGTCCGGAACAGCGCGACTGCTACGGTCGCAGGTTCGAATTCTGCCTCGGGTATGGATGCGTGTGATGTCGTTAGGTTGGTCAGGTTTAAGTAGTTCTAAGTTGTAGGGGACTGATGAACTCAGATGTTAAGTCCCATGGTGCTGAGAGCCATTTGAACCATTCAGGACAGACACAAGTCGCAAGTCAGTAGGTCTGATGACTGGTTTCCCTCTTTAACAGCCAACTATTGTACTTTAAGCGGTAGATTTCAGAGTTTCTGACGATATTCTTGTTAAGTTAAAGAGCGGAATTGGTGAATAAAACATATTAAGATCGGACAGAGACTTCAAAAGGAAAGCCAGGCTGAACTGGCAACGGGAAGCTCGAGATCGGCAGGAATGGAACAATTAGCAAAGATACTACGTTGCATGCCGACTCGGAGGCCGCATCAAGAAGTGATATAATTGGATGGTGATGGACGAGAAGTTGTTACGGAACCAACGAACACTCGACCCAGTATCCACAATAGGAGAATAGGGTCCCAGTGGCAACCAACCGCTAGCGGTTTGATGTCATCGGCAGCAGACCGAACCGCAACCGAGGCCAACCGCTTCGTGGGCTCAGATTTGCCGCCCGTACACACTGAGTAAATCGCGGCTAGCGAAGCGGCTGGCTGCCCTTCGTCGGTCTAGTGTGTACTAGACTTGGCCACTGTTTCTATGTTTCGATACAGTGTATCGATACTTGGAACTGTTTCAGTGTTTGGGAACGGCTGTGGTTCACTGTTTCGAAACAGTGGTGTTTCATGCCGCCCCTGTCTCTGACAACCGGACCAGATTCGATCTCGAGCCAGACACAGAAACTGTATCGTTGTTTCAAAATAAGGCTGTTTCAGTCCACCTGTGCTTGGAACGGACTAATTGTATCGAAACAGTGATGTTTCATTCCGCTCTGTGTCGGATGAGATTCGGGCTCGGCACAGGTACTGAAACACAACATACCACTTCATGAAACACAGTAATAGCATGAAGCTTAAGGTATCCGAAAATAAATCTTCGTTTCTAGCTGACTCTATTACGAAATGGCGTAACATCTGCTTTATAAACACTAACCAAACAATAAAACAACGCATACTATTCACATTCAAAATAATAAATATGTGAAAATCATTCAGTTAAATTACTTTTTTTTTATAACATACGCTTCTCTGTTCATGTACAGTAATCATATTAAGAAACGCAAGTAAGCGTACAACATTTTGAATAAAAAAGGCGAAGAGTGACAGTTATTAGACATATACATAAATTTGATGTAGGTATAATTGCAAAGAATCTGTTTGACATATCACTGATAGTGTAATGGTGAACGGGAACGGCTGGGAAGCATGGTGAATGTATAGTAACGGTTCGAAACACCTTGAAAGACAATATTTTTTTCTGTAATATTTTGTTATTTATTCGAATTATTTGGCGTTATTTGTGAGTCTATAGTCACTGTGCCTATTATCCACAATGATTCCCTTTGTGTGCATGTAAATTAGCAGGGTGGGTATATTACCCATACTAACGGAATGTGGGAATCCCAGTAGCATATGCGTTGTTTCTGCAGTTTGCTCCTACCTCCAGTTCCGTTCGTGGTGGTTGTTCTGTCTTCAGCTATGGCTGTCCTCAGCCAATTGAAAAGTATGGAAGTCACACAACACGAAAGCAGCGCATTTGCTGCAGGAAATACGAAACTGCCAAGACGCCCAAGTGTAGCGCTCTCGCACCTCATTTGTGTTCATATGGACATACTTATACAGTAGACATTCAAGATGATAAAATGTGTAGGTTTATTAGATTACAAAACACAAACTGTTTCGAAACATTACATTGTACTGTTTCATTTGTTTCGAAACAGTTAACGTGTTTCAGTTTGCCCATCTCTTGTGCGTACACGCCTTTAGCTAGTCAGCTGCAGTTGAGGTTGCGTCCCCGGTTAGCCGCTCAGTAATCCAGAAGCCTACGTGAATCGGCGGACTGTGGATGGTACACATGTGAGCCGGACAGTAGGTTGTCGGTCGGGAGGACGCTATCGCGGTTTGAGCCGTCAGTGGGGAGCGTGCGGCTGGCGAGGTGGGAACGCCGGCCGGAAGTGCCGCCGGTGGCGCCCCGCGGGGCGGCGGGAGAAAGCTGCGGGCGAAAGCCAGTAGTGGAGTGGAGTGGAGTGGAGTGGAGTGCGGTGTGGTCGCGGCAGCCGGTGCGCTGAGCCAGTCAGTCAGTCAGCCAGCCAGCCATGGGCCCGCTGGGCAGGCTGGCGTCTGCCGTGCTGGCGGCCAGCGCGCCGCACCTGCCCGACCCACCGCCGCAGCCGCAGCCGCAGGCGGGCGCCGGGGGCGGCGTCGAGGCGCGCCGCCGCGGCGTCTCGCTGTTCGCCACGCTGCGACGCCGGCGCCACAAGGGGCCGGACGTCCCAGGTAGGCAATGACTCTGGCTGTCTGAGCACCTGCTCAGTAGCTCCGATCACGTAACGTAACATAACATACATCGCGGGAACAAGTTTACATAGTTGCGTTGGGTTGATTCCAGATACAGCTTTGATAGTCTGCATTGCGCCGCTAAACAATGCCGCAGAATAGTCTTTTACTTTGTCACTGAAACCGTATCTGCCCTTCGTCGACACACTTTTCGGCACTAAGATGCGGATGTGGTAGGAGCGTGGACGGTTTTGCTCATCACAAGCGCCAGTACTCGCCGGGTATCCAGCAATCAGCGCAGGATGCTACAAGTCAGTTTTTCATGACATCGATTATATTTTCCGGGTAACCCATAAACAGTAATGTAGCAGTAATGAAGTTAGCAACAACGTACAGGTGGCGCAACCGATAAGAAATGCGGCTACAGACCCCGAAAGCAATCAGTTAGTAAGCTCGAGGTTGACACTGTGGGGCAAGAAATTTCAGGGGTCACTCGGCGTCCACATGGTGAAAATATACAGTGTAGTCGGAAACTGTCTGCACAGCTTAAAGGGTGTGTTTACAGTAGGTTGTCCTGAGAAATGCAAAGAAGAAAAAATTGACAGTTAGCGCTGTTTCCGAGTTAATTAGCACTGAATCAGGTTGCAGCGCGTGCAAATTCGAGCGGCCCGCCAGAGACGGTCGCCAAACGTGTTCACCGTTCGGTTCACTAAAACCGAACATAGGACGGTAGTAAGGATCCAACCCGAGCCAAAAGCTGATCAGTCTCGTACACTATCATCTACGTAATGAGAGCAACTCACACTTAACTGTATTGAGCACTCAACGGCCTGATTGCTTAACTTCAACGCTAATTAACTCTCAAACAGCACAGCCTATCGAATTTCTTTCTTAACAATTAGTTACCAGCACAACCTGCCTTTCGACACCCCTAGCAGCTTTTCACAATGTTTCGGATCGCCCTCTACATTTTTGGTGTCATCTGCAGAGGATCGAATGTTGGTGCAACAACTTCCAGTTAAAAGTAATCAAATGTATTTTATTCCTCATTAGTTGGCGAAGATGTCCACTATTGTTAGATCACGCTACTGGCGATAAACCACATCAAAGAGTAACACCTCGTAAAACAGGTACCTGAACTGAAATGATAATATAGATCTAATTGTCTGAAATGCATATGCCATACCCTCATTGGAAGACTATTGCAGGAATTGAATTAAACTCATCGACGAAATAATAACTGGCTTACAGAACACTCGATCGACTCACTCTTAAGAATTGCTCATCGGTCTGGGAACCTTACCAAGTTCTATTAATACAAGACGCAGACAAGACCCAATGAACAGCGGCGCTATTCGTTACGGCATTGTTTAGTAATCCCTAGATTAAATATGAGTAGATCTACAGCAAACCAAAGTGGCAGACGTTACAACGGTGGCGTTGTCATCAGAGAGAGGTTTCTGCTTGAAATTCCAGGAAGAATCGGGCAACTTATTACTATTTTTTCGTGGGTGAAGAAAAACCATTTGCGGACACTCGACGTATCTACGACTCTCCAGCCACAGTTGAAGTAACTGAGCTAACTTGAGAATGTGTTCCACGAAAGAAAGTACTTGATTAGTCACACTGACAAAAATTTGTGTTCTTTCCAGTTAGTCGCAGTGTGTAATTTTTTGCGTAGCCGTGTAACTTTAGAGATTCCGAACTATTACCTCAAGATTCTTTTGGTACACAGAAAGAAAATGAATTGGGTAGTGTTCTGGAGACTTTTGGTGTGTGGCGTTTGCGAACCGGTGGTTGGAGTTTCTCTGGGTGCAGTACTGTAGCTCCAGGGCGCCTGATAGTGGTGCAGGGGTGAATAATTAACATTTGCCCACAGGTCGAAGCTATGCAGCCTTTTCATCGAAATCGTTTCAGCAGTATAGAAATGTACCAGGTTGATCGGTGCTACGAGGAAGTGAGGCTTAATTAGCTGCTATTTACCTCGCCGAATCGGTGGAGGCTATTAGGTGTTGTAATTAAGCACACATTCGCAAGGTAATTACGTTGCGCATGACGCAAATTTCCACTCATTACGCTATGCGAAATTTGCCAGTACGCTGAACACGATCTCCATATTGCGCGACGCTTAATTATTAGAGAAACTGTGAGGTGTAGCCCTTAATTATAAGGTGTTGTATTGCTGGTGTTCACCTGGTAATCACTCATCACATGACTGTCCAAACGACGCCTAGTAGTTTTCGCTTTTTGCTCTTGACGAAGGGAAACAGGACTAGCGTCGGGAACTATGGCTAAAAAACTTGAATATACAAGGCGTAATTGTCCGTTTAAGCACGTTTACTCGATTCCCAACTGGGCGCCTAGATTCAGCATATTCAGAAGCAATTCAGAACAAGGAAATGGTTTCTTGCCGCCAATCACGATTATCATTTGGCGTACGTACCGAAAAGCTCGAGTTAGGAGATTGCGTAAAACTTAATTGAACTGCTACATCGATTGCCTCGAGACGGTGCTCCTAATGCAAGGAAATATGTCAAAATTATGGTCTTCGGGCGCAGTATGATGCACCACAAATTGACGGTTGGAATGTAATAAAACAAAAGTAAGATGGTTTTTGTAAACCCTTGGACGTTAAATGAGCAAAATTAAGTCGAAAAATGTTGAATAAAAAAATATGGAGGAAGAATCAAAAAGATCTCTATCTGATAAAGGCTCCTTGATGCGGTGTATTGGCTCAGTGGGACATGGGGGGAGCAAATTGGACCTGGCGTGGGTGAAAAGAACAGCCTAGCGAATAGAAAACTTTCCTCGAGTTGCTGGAAGAGAGGTTCCGAACGCTTTACACAAGCACCTGAGAATCAAGCGATTGTGTAGTTCAAACGAGCATAATTACTGCCGATCACCACGAAAATGCCATGACATAAAGAAAATAATAGCAAATGCTCAAATGTGATGCCCCAAATGTTTCTCAGCTTCTTTCTATGCTTTTTTATTTCTTCTTCCTTGCCTACTTTTTAACCGTCTTTATGCCCAATTTTTAACTATTTTTTATCTTAGCATCTCTATAGGATATTTCGAAGTCTTTGCATCAGACGTCTAGGGGTGATAGGTCACGTCATAGGAAACACCTTCTGTTAGAAATTCGCTGACGCCATCCGGCAATGCTAGGCATTTTTAATCAGTTACGCCCCTGGGCAAAAATTCAGTACTGCTGACACACACACACACACACACACACACACACACACACACACACACACACACACACACACACACCACCGTATCTTCCATCTTTGTCGCCCTTCAAATAGATTCATCTCGTCCCGGAGTCTGTCACATGTACTTCCTTTTTACCCCTTCCCAACGTACCTCTGTCTCCTCCCCTGGTTAGTGGGTATTAGCTCCGAAAGCTAGGATTATGGTATGCTCTTTATGTATCTAAAGGCAGTTCTGAAACTTCGCTTCCTGTAGGTAATTAATTCTCTCACCTTATGGCATTTCGCCGCACACCTGCAACTTGGTTGGCCAGGGAGAGGATATTTATCTGGACGGGGTACTGTGTTGTGTTGGGTGCTTGGAGCTCTCAGACAGACCCAGCGTCGGTTTGGGGCGCTTCGACCCGACCTTCTGTGCGCGAAGTGAAGGGGCCGGCTTACGCAAGCGCGCAGGTGTGTGTTCGCGCCGGGTCGGGTGCCGTGGTTCCAGCAGACGCCGGAGCCTCCGCACCGGACTGCACGGCGCTATCAGAATTCCACCCGCAGCCCGCGGCAAAATCATGAGCGGCCCACACACGACGACGCGAATGTACTACTCGGACCCTATGTGAGTTACGGCGCGCGTGGTTGGACTGAAATGCTGTACACGGTGTGACATCTTCATTGGAAGATAGAACAGATATACCAAGAACATTACGACATGTAATGCTGCTTTTGAAACGTTAATTACTCGACAGATGCTCTTAACATTGTTTTAAGCCATATTCTTGTGATTATTTTCATTAACGTCTTGCACACAAGTTACAGTATCAAAATAATATTTCACGACGTTTCGTTTTCCATAATGGTGTTGGTGTTTTGGACGTAGAGGATTATTCATAAATACCTCCAGGTTTTCAGCAAACGACCGCGCAAAAATTACAAGACTTACAGAAAACAGACACGCATTAGCGGAGAGAGGATCTTTCCAAGTTTGTAACTCACACTACAGCAATTCAGTATGGGTTTCGTTTGTGATGGGTGCAAGTCGTCGACGCGATGTGTCCGGGAAGACGAGAAGGCAGGGTTGGCTATCTGCAGGTGCGAACTAATTCGACGTGACAATACGGTGACGAGGGTAAACAACGAAACCACAGGCCATCACACTCTGCTGGTACAATCTGTAATTACAAGAGTTCTGCCAACTATTAGCGGGATTCCCTTTACTAGTGAGCAACAAACTGCATTTGACTATCTGATATCCTATCGTGGGACACGTACGTCCCGTTGGCAGGCAAAGGGTTAAGATTACCTACGAACAGTATCTATAACACGTTGTGAAAGCTCTTGCAAAAGTTCGTCGTTAAAGCGGTTAGCCTTTTCTGCGTTAAAATTACTAGAACAAGCCTCCCCAAAGGGAAGCTAACAGTAGTCAGAAATATTTCGGCTCCAGTGGAGCGACAGACAAAAAGAATCGCGAGTGATTTATCGATTGGGCATCAGTCAACGTAGAGGAAGCAACAGGCTCTACTCCTACGTATTAGACCTGCGTGTTTATGGACGGGACGCCGTTCCACCATCAGCAAGTATACAAAGTACCAGATCCTTGTTTCTGTTCAGTTTGTTTAGGGAGGTTGCCCGTGTCAGAACTGATGTTTACGACACTAGCATTCCGCGTTCAGATCTCCTGCATCCCACACCCATCACAATGAGATCGGGTTGTACAGAACGACCAAGTCTACAATGGGTCGCGTTGCCCTTTCGGATAGGCGGTCAAAGAAGCAAAAATAATTAACTAAATTGGGTTCCCTGTGTTGAAGGCAGTGGTCTATAAAGAAACTTGCCAGTATAGCTGGCTAGAATGAAATGTAAATAAATGTGGTAGTGTCGTCTATTCAGAAAAGTAACTCTCATACCTATCATGGCTGTCCAGAACAACATCGAAACATGGTATAATTGCCGATAATTTTTCCCTCACAAGTACTTTTGGCAGTAATACGCTCCAGACTGTTGTTGTTGGACTGCGGAGCGGTCACCCCTATTTCTGTACGTGAATCGTTTCCAGCCTGGCAATTTTCTTACGAAGATGTGCCGTGGGAGTGAGTGAGTTGGAATACTCGCAGCCTGGGTTGGTGCAGATATATTTACTTGGCCTAGGGTTACAGACAGAGAAATGTGAGGGGTTCCTTGTACGTCATGTGAACCTGCAAATTTACATTTTTTGCCGAATTTATAGTAGGTGGACCATCCATATGGGCTTTCATCAGCTGTTTAATTTATTCCAGTAGTACTGTCGATAACCCCACAACACAGTTTCTGTGTCGAATTTGCGTTCAGGGACATTTGCTGCCTGTGGCTGCTATCATAAGAAGCGAACGAAAGAGAGGCTGTAATTGGGAAAGAAATATCTGCACATACAGCAAGCAGTAAGATACTACGTGGTAACAAGACTATACTTTCCTGAAACCCGTTATATTTGAATCTAATAACATAATTTGTATGATAGAACCCTGTGGTGGTACTGACTTCACGACTGGAATGGCATATGCGCGTCTAGAGTTTCCTAGGCGCTAAAGTCGCGCCATGTGAAACACTCGAGATTTCAAAGATATGATTGACTGCCGGTATAGAAGTATGTCCCATTTGGTTGTGGTCTGGCTTACTGCTTGAGTGACGTCACCTGCAGCCGATTCCCATACTGAAGTGTGGGAGTGAAGAGACTACAGCCTCCCCTGCCCGTCCCCTCCCCTGCCCCTCCCCTCCCCCTCCCCTCCCCTGCCCCTCCGCACTTTACAGGCCAGAGTTAGGGGTGTGTGGAGAGGAGAACTGAGAACCATGGCTTACTTTCCATATCAAGGTTTTCGTTGAATCCGCTCCTGGATCCAGTAAGATTATAGCCACTCTGTTAAATTTGGCTCCACATCGGAACGTTGGACATTCAAAAAGAGGCGAAGCGCGTGGCAAGGCTTTTGTATCTTCGGAAATGGTATTACTTCCTTCCTTGGGACACGTTTTGCTATTGGTGACTTTTCCAAGTTGCTGAAGTTGATATGACGTTTGTGTTCAATAGAGCGTTCGTTCGCGATTGAAGATCGCCTGCGCTGTGTCATTTTCACCATGTACACATGAAACGTTGCAAGTGCAGGGCACTCTCAATCCAGACTAGTCGTCACTGAACACAGCATCTCTCTAGTCTTTCGCGACAGACGGAGCGCTAGTATTGACAATATATTTACGTAGTATGCAACAAAGGCAGTAAGTACACAAATTTGGTATTTGTACAAGTTTGAAGCGGATGCGTGCTAGGAGATGAGCGTTTGAAACAGTCTTCACTTTCTAATGATCGTAAATATCATCCGTTGTTTTCGTTCGACGTTGGAACCTCTTCCCCCCTTTCTGCCCTTAGTGCACCTCCACCTCTCTTAAATGCACAGTGATACAAAACGGCCGAGCTGCGGCGCAGTGTCCCGTTACTGCTCCTGAGCCTGCAGGAGCTGTTTCTGAGTGACGTATTACGGTCAGCTGTCTGCACGTTCTGTACTGACAGCTAGAGGGCGATACGTTTTTTTTGCACCGTTGCATATAGCTAGCAGAGACAGATCATGATCCTTTTCCATCAGTCTGCTCTGTATCACTACGTTAAAAGTGTACGCACGTTTCGTATCTTAGCCACAGTCAAAATTTGGACGCTTTCAGTTATTCGATATTCTGAGAAAACGTTTAATGTTGAGAGCAATTTTCGTTTGAACAAATTTCGTTTGGGCCTCGCAGCTTTACACAAAACTGGATTAATTTTGCCGGAAATCCACGCAGGTGTTCAGTAGTGTCTACCTAGCCGTTCAATATGTACATCCCTTTCACTGTTTTCCTGTACCAGTGTCTTCGTCTCAAAGTAGCGCAGCCGAAGGCGTCAGTTGTTTGCTGCATATAATCCAATCGCTGTGTTCCTTTACAGTTCTCACCTTCCGCCGCTTGCTCTAGTGGAATGGCGGCTGTTTCCCGTGTCTTAATAGATCTCATACCGTCCTGTCCCTTTAGTATTTTCCATATATTGCTTTCTTCTCCACTTCTGCGGAGAACCACCTCATTTAGTATATTACGTCTAGTTAATTTTCAGCATCCGTCTCTAACATAACAACCTTTCCACTTCCTTTGTCCCGTTTTACAGTTTTCTCACAGCCCTTTATTAACTTCCGCACAGCGCTACCCTCTAAACCTACCGTCTCAGAAATTTCTTCCTCTAATTATAGCCAATGTCGGATACTAGTAGATATCTTTGGGCGAGTTCTTTTCTTCTCCCAAAGTCTTCCATCTTCTGTCCTATTTGGTCCGCCCGCCATGTTTTGTGCTTCCGAAGTAACAAAATTCCTTCAGTTTCTATTCTGCATGCTTACAAATTATCGTAAGTTCGTTACTAATCTCTCTTCTGCTGCACCTTCATACTTTTGTCTTCGTTTGATTTGCTCTCCTTCCATATTCTGTGGTTAGTAGACTGTTCACACCATTCAGCCGGTCCTGTAGTTCGTCCTAGCTTTCAGAGAGAACAGTGATTTCATCAGGGAACCTGTTATTGATTACAGTTTGAATGGTAATCGTTTGCCCGATCTTGTAAATAATTTAATTTAATTATTGCTTACTCACTTTTACTTTTTCGTGTCCGGAAATTACAATTTGTTTGCCCATTATTGGGCAATGTCCAATGCTTCTTCTTTAGCCAGCCATAGATCGTCGTGGGGGCAGGCAGGGCATTGTAGAAGATGTTCCATGTCCTGTCGAGTGCCGCAGTCGCATTTGTCGTCATTTTCGTCCAACAAACCCCATTTGATCAGATTAGATTTATTGCTTACTATTCGGACTTGTGGTAAGTTGTAAATGGTTTGTCAATAAATATTCACTTGCAACAGTTAGTGTATTACTTGTAATAATTTTGACATTGATATCCGGACATTGTTTGGAAGTTCCTCTATCGTTGCAAATTTCTCTCGCAACCTATTGCTTCTTTTACCCGTCCCCCGTTTCCGACTCGCAGCTAGCACTTGCACAGTAAAGATGATCGGTAGATAGGTGGAACATCCAGGGTTCAACAACCAGTCAGCTACGAGATCATTTCAGGCAGATTGTCGGCCGTGCGTTTCAAATGAACCGATCCGGCACTCGACCTAATGAAACAAAACACACACACACACACACACACACACACACACACACACACACTAAGGGGATTCGAACCCAGCTACTCTGGACTGAGTGTTCCCTACTTTAGCGCGCCCGTGTTTGAGGGCAGAAGGCCTGCAGTACTTCAGGACACTTTTTGCTCCTCTAGCCCGCACACGTTGTGTCAGAATCGGTTGGGACTGTAGTGTTCACGCGTCACACACTCCCTCTTTGTCTAACTCCAGCCGTGACTACTGTCTCCATATCTCAGTAATAACGTAATCACAGTTAGTTAGGCGCTGTGCAAATCAACAAAGGCTTCGGGGCCCCGGTTGCTGAGATTGTGCTCTCGAGTTGGCGCAGCGACCAGATAAGTGCGGCAAATGCCAAGGCGAACTGCCAGCCGCTTCACCATCTGCAGGGCGCTGGGGAACGGAAAAGTATCTACGACTAATCGAGACAACCTATCTAAACGACAGAGATATCTAACGAAAGATCCGAAATGAGTCTAAACATAACAGAATATTAATTCACTGCAAGAGAGTCTGCAGAACGAGCCTCTTCGTAATGTTTTATTTAAATCTCGGTGTCAGCTATCCTCTAGCTGAGGATCGCGCTAACGACAACCAAAATATATATATATATATATATATATATATATATATATATATATATATATATATATATATTTATTTATTTATTTATTTATTTATTCATTCATTCATTCACTCTTTTGTTGCCCTCATTCAGTCGAAGTATACATCCAGCCTCTTCTACATCCATGCTTACCATAAATTACTCTCTCCCACGGGGTTTTTCAGTCTGTGTATGTGAAGACTAATCTGAGGAACTACCGTACAGATTTTGATACGCTGCTCACTAAACATCCACTGATTCACCATGAATGTGTATATGATTTATTAGCACTACGCCAGACAAGTCATCGAGCCGCAGATAGTGCTACCGGTGGGGAGCCGGCTTAGGTCGCTAATTACCAATAGCTGTATCACTGAACATACATTGTAACAATAGCTAAATGCTATAACTACTTCAAGTATAAGAATACAGAGTGTTACACGAGAAAGTCTAGTTTGTGATATGAATTGCGTTGGATCATTTTATTAAATTATAAAAGTGTCCCCGAGACAAGTACAAAGTCGAAGTTTCGTAAATGTTGATTGTGACTTTGTTAAACGTAAAACTCCTCTTGATCTTCCTTGTACTTTTTACTCGCCAGAATAACGTCACTGAGATCGCTTGCTTGAAAAGCTTCATATCTTCAACTCTCACCCCATCGAGATAGCCTAGATAACAGGCCTGTCCTAGGCACATTCTAGTGGTAGATGTAGTTTCCAGTTTCGAGAAACTGAATTTAAAGCCAGCGCAGTAAAAGAGCGACCTGAATCTTTCGATGCCAGCAACTTGGGAATTCGTCTGCATACTAACTGATAATAAGCCAGACTTAAACATGTTGTAAAAGTCCAAACCAAAACAGTGGAGGAGGATATTCTGGGCGTGGTTGATTTACTTACGGATATGAGAGGCTGAGTGCGAATGGGAGGGGGGGGGGGGGGTTATTGGTGTTTAACGTCCCGTCGAAAACGAGGTCATTAGAGACGGAGCACATGCTCGGATTAGGGAAGGATGGGGAAGGAACTCGGCCGTGCCGTTTCAAAGGAACCATCCCGGCATTTGCCTGGAGTGATCTAGGGAAATCACGGAAAACCTAAATCAGGATGGCCGGACGCGGGATTGAACCGTCGTCCTCCCGAATGCGAGTCCAGTGTAGTGCGAATGGAGGATGATATGCTGGTAAGGGGTTTCCAGTACCTGCTTCGATTTTGGTGTTGATGCTGAAAAATACAGTAACTTAATAATCTTGAAACAAAAGTACCAAAACCGACTGTATCGCAAGGTAGTGAATGATGTTTCATATAATTTTTAAGTATTTCTTTAACAGAAAAGTACTAATAGAGAAACAACTTTAGTATAATTAGTATTGCACAGAAAAATGACATGACGTAAATTTCAAGCTGAAAAATTACTTTTGCGCTGAAAAATAATGCGTAATAGAATTATTCGTTTCCCGATATGCTGCCTAAAAATATTTTTTCCAAGTGTGTCTCAGAAAGCCGATTTGCCTGTGGGATGACTGCGTCACTAACTTTCGAGAAAGGCGTTGGTGATGGCGTCAGTCCTCGCCTCTTTATGTAATTCAGGAAGCTGGTCTCAATGTCTTCCCATTCTTCTAGAGGCCGCACAGGTCCTGTGAAGTGCAAAGACTCCTCTCCTTATATGTGCGAGATGAATTAGTGTGGTAGCTAGTGGAGAAGCGTTTTGCTTCAGATGCTGAAAATGTGAAAGAGGTCACCACATCTGTAGGCATTTAGTACCTCAAAACATTACAAAGTTTTTCAGAAACACCATTTCATTGAGTTATTAACGTCTTCCTGTACCTACAGATACGCTTATGTAGTATGTACGTACTTAATGTTCTATATATTGTTGAAATCTAACATCCTCATTATATTGTGTGCATGGTTTGCTGTTTTCTTTCCTATTGCACTTCAGCTTCCTGTTTATTAGATAGTTAAGCCCGCCGGCGTGGCCGAGCGGTTCTAGACGGTTCAGTCTGGAACCGCGAGGCCGCTACGGTCGCAGGTTCGAATCCTGCCTCGGGCATGGATGTGAGTGATGTCCTTAGGTTAGTTAGGGGTAAGTATTGGTTTGTGCACCATTGTGCTTTACCAAACATTCCTGTTGGGGATGGTATTCCTTCGCTTTGTACCTTCGAACTGACTTACGTAAACAGTTACGCACTAACGCGGATTCCTCTCAGCAGATGCCGCAGCGACAAGGCTCTGGATTCGTGTGCGGGAGGACCGTTCGGATTTTCCCTGACAATCAGTTAGGGTGAACGCTGGGTTGGTTCCTTTGGACAAGTACAGGCGATTTCCTACTCCGATCAGAAGTTGCCCTTGGTCGAAAATGACTTCGTGGTCGACGAGACGTGAAACCTTTCCCTTCGCTCTTCCATTCATTATTCCCTTTCACATACACCAATCACTGCCAATGGTTAAAGAATCGATAATTGACAGTCTTGGAACCAACTGGGGATCAAACGCTGTATCTTTTTGTTCGGAGTCTTGCATTTACCCAACTAAACCACTCCATTCGGTTCTTCCGATTCCAACACTCTGATATTGCTGACGACAAATACCTGGTATCATAGGTGTGGACAGCTGGTGGTATCGGTAACAGCGGGCTACGTCCCCGCGTAGGCGAGGTCAGGCCGGCTAACGGCGCGGCGGTCCCTGGTTGATGTGCGAGCCGCGTACCTGCGCAACGGGACCCCAAGTCCAGCCCAGCCCAGGACAGGACAGGAGAGGCACAGGCCGGGCCGTCTGCACTCAGCACGCCAGAGTGCTCGCGGCAGGTGGCACCGGCAAGCACAATCTCTCAGCAGTACCACAGGGCTCGGTCCTGGGCCCACTCCTGTTCTCCCTGACCGCTCGCGACATCACGTACATTCTGTCCTATGCCGACAGTCTCTAGCTCCTCTAAAGTGCCAGTCTCTAGGCTCCTCTAAAGTGCAAGATCTGAAGGTACCAACGATGCCATCGTCCAAATGAACGATGTCTGCCCACAGTTTGAGTGGACTCCAAATCTGCAACTCCTACTAAGTGCAGAAAAACTCTCAAGTTATTTTGTATACAATCGGAAACTAGTTACTAACTCCTATTCTTATCTACGGGAAATACTTAAAGGTAACTTTCGATTAGCAGTTCAGCCGGCCGCGGTGGCCGTGCGGTTCTAGGCGCTGCAGTCCGGAACCGCGGGACTGCTACGGTCGCAGGTTCGAATCCTGCCTCGGGCATGGATGTGTGTGATGTCCTTAGGTTAGTTAGGTTTAAGTAGTTCTAAGTTCTAGGGGATTGATGACCTAAGATGTTAAGTCCCATAGTGCTCAGAGCCATTTTTTTGGATTAGCAGTTCCGCTGGTCAGACAGTACGTTCGCTACTTACGAGAACACTTCCGCTTGTCTGTACTACAAGCAGAATTTTCTGAATATACACTGAAGCGCCAAAGAAGCTGGTATAGAAATGCGTATTTAAATACAGAGATATGTAAACAGGCAGAATACGGCGCTGCGGTCGGCAACGCCTATATAAGACAACAGGTCTCTGGCGCATTTGTTAGATCGGCTACTGCTGCTGGCAAGTTACCAAGATTTGAGTGAGTTTGAACGTGGTGTTACACTCGCCGTACGAGCTGTGTGACACAGGATCTCCGAGGTAGCGATGAAGTGGGGTTTTCCCGCACGACCATTCCCAGCACTGGGCCATCAAGTGTCAGCGTGCGAAATATTCAACGAAACATCATCGATATGAGCTATCTGAGTCGAAGGCCCACTTGTGTACCCTTGATGATTGCACGCCACAAAGCTGTACGCTTCGCCTGGGCCCGTCAACACCGACAATGGACTGTTCATGCCTGGAAACATGTTGCCTAGTCGGACGAGCCTCGTTTCAGATCGTATCGACCGTATGGACGTGTACATGTATGGAGACAACGTCATGCATCCGTGGACCATGCGTGTCAGCAGGGTACTGTTCAAGCTGGTGGAGGCTCTGTAATGGTGTGGTGCGTGTGCGGTCGGAGTGATAAGAGACCCCTGATACGTCTAGATACGACCCTGACAGGAACACGTATGATAGCATCGTGTCTGATCACCTGCATCCATTCACGTCCAATGTCCACTCTGTCGAACTTGGGCAATTCCAGCAGGGCAGTGCGACACCCCAAACGTCCAGAATTGCTACAGAGTAGCTCCAGGAACACTCTCCTGAGTTTAAACAGTTCCCGCTGGCCACGTCCCCAGACGTGAACATCATTAAGCATATCTGCGATGCCTTGAAACGTGCTGTTCAGAAGAGATCTGCACCTCTTCGTACTCCTACGGATTTATGGACAGCTCTGCAGGATTCATGGTGTCAATGCCTTCCAACACTACTTCAGACATGAGCCGAGTCCATGCCATGTCGTGTTGCGGCATTTCTGCTTGCCGGCGGGAGCCTTACACGATATTAGGCAGTTATACCAGTTTCTTTGGCTCTTCAGTGTATTTCGACACGATATGAAACTTAAATTTTTTTTTAGTCGTTCGTTACTTACAGTACCGCGATATAATCGAACCGTGAATGCTTGCACGTCTGTAGTATTTGTCAGTGCTTCATACGCCCAGTTGAGATAGTTGTCGGGAGACGAATTTATTTTTTTCCGAATGTCTGGCCTTCGGACACGATCCACTCAGACAGCTTTTGATATATGACACTCAACTGCAGAATGTCGACGTTCATTATGCTTGCGAAGTGTCACAAGAACGCGTGGTTAGTTCACGTTGATGCACAAAAAGAAATGAACGCGTTAGCCAGTAGCAGGGAGACGTTTCTTCTGGACAAACTGAAACTCTCAGGGGAATTACAATATACCTGGAAAAACGGGAACCTAGCATTGAAATTGAATGTCACTGAGTTTCTTTAAATTACAAATTTTAAAATGCTTAATATCTCAGTGTGTTAATTATATGAATGTTATTGCATAGAAATTGTCGATGTTTAGACACTACGGTTAGGGGGGCTGGTGTATAGCGTACATCTCAGCTAAGAGGAAAGAAAAATTATTATTGTGGTATGCTGCCCCCTGCTCACCATTAATTTATCAGGAGCTTCTTAACACCATCTTCCTCCTCACTCTTGGAATTCACAGGAAATTACTTCTCCAAGTTTGAGCAAGCCTGAATTGGAAACAAATTGATATTATATTATTAAAGAAATCTTACAAACTATGTAAAATGTGGAGTTCAGGTCGCTACAGATCTACATTCACCATCTAGTACATCTCCATTGGGAAAAACGTTATTTATATCACAAGAACTCTCTCGGGAGATTTACGACCATATTTAGCTGAATGCTAATACACTATCTTAGTCATGAGTGTATTTTTTTTATCATCCCTTTACATATTTAGGGATACCCCATCGTGAGACCTGTCAAACTCAATACGAAGGACGCTTTCACTTGATTCTCCTTTCCATAGCACCATCAAGGGCCATTATTTCTAGTTGCGGCCTGAAAACGTTATCGTCGTTTCAGAGCATGTTCATTTTATCAAACAAGTTGTTCACACGAAATTTTTGATGCCTAGTAATATATGTTCAGTTTGAAAACGCTAACTTCAGTGTTACAATACACTAAATACATTTTACGAATGCTTGAACGATCGTAATGCTACATAAGGAAATGTCATGTGGATACCAGCCTGTCGTTTGTTTGAAGGAGCCTTGCCTCTCAGTTTCTCTGAGAAAGCTGCTGCTATGTATAAGCATAGAGGATTAAGAGGTTGAGTGCACCTCTTTTCAGACCTTTCTACAGCTGGAAGATTTCTGATGGTGACTAGGCATCAAACTGAGGACCTTTGTGTTCAGTAACGCTAACCTCTACGTCACGCAACAGCCAACTGAAATATTGATTTGCATGATCTCACAGTATTAAAATTATTAGGAACGAGTTGCGCGTAGAAGTGTCGTTGTTTATGTGCGGTTGAACGAAAAGACGAAGTCGGAAGAAATTTGGTTGGATGTCAACAGAAGCACGTGAAAAAAGCGGCTGTCATAAAGTTAGTTCACGAAGAATTTAGTAACAGATTTTAGCAAGAGAAAAGATCGAAGCGAGGGGAGGAAAACGAAATGGGGGTCAACGCAGAAATGAGGAACAATGGACGACATCGAAAAAGAATTTTGTAAGACTACTGAAGAAGTAGGAAGCTTCTGTAATATCAGAGTTGTTGAGCGAGTGTTTCGGCATTGTTCTGCACGTCCCCAAAGAGTGGGACTGTTGTTCACTACTTGCGACCACCGTAAGCTCGTCCTGTAAAATTAGACATTCAACAGTACCAGCTGCGTGGACACCTTGGGTGAGCCGCAGATGCCGGTTAGAAGTAAACTAGTCGCAGGGGCCTAGCGAATGACGTCAGTGGTGTTGCGCAGTGGTCCACTTCAACGGAGTAACGGCTGGTGGGGAGGCGTGGCTGGAAATAGTCGGCGGCTCTGCTGAAGCGGTTCTCCGAAAAGACGTCGAGGCAGCGCGGGCTGCGCCGCTCGCGGCCGAAGTGTCTTATTTTCTGCTGCCAAGGCCGAGGGAGTCCCCGTCGCAGGGTGAGCCAGCACTGTGTTGAGGAGCGCAGGGTGTGGAGAGTGATGCCGCAAAACGTACTACATCCAGTGTGTGTGTGTGTTTTCAAACGTAGTGGAGCAGGAAACAGGTGACCCAGTTATATGGCGGTGGACTCCTGTTGTTCGGAATAAAATCTTTGACGTACCTACTACAGTTTCCCTAAATCGCGTAAGACGAATGCCGGGGGTGTTTCCTTCCAAAAGGACGTGGCCCGTTTCTATAACAACATGGTCGTGGATGGGAAATTGATCGTTAATCATCCTACATCGAAAAACAGTTTGTGTATGTGTCATTAGGTTTCACCACTTGTTCTGATAACAAACATTATCGGTTCGCTCTAGAACGAGCAGATTCTCTTCTGAAACTTACATTATTCGCCGGAACAGCTTCATTTTCTCTCGCCGTCCTTCCTCAGTTTTTCAGTGCCATCTAGTCCAACACTTCTCAGAAGTTGTTAAACGCCTCTACCGTGATTGGATACTCGTAATAGTGATTTTTTAAAAAAGGCGTTCAAGGCTGTTCTTCCCAGTCTTCCGTTTCCCTTTAGGCTATTCCTTCGTTACTCTCGGGTCCTTCGTTGTGTCTACTGCGTGCGCGCGCGACAGCCCCCACACCCATTTCTATAAACGTAGTCAACGCTAGACGACGCCACTGGACAGTCGATGACTGGAAACGAGTGGTTTATACACGTCTCTCCCTCTCTCCCTCTCTCCCTCCCTCCCTCTCTCCCTCTCTCCCTCTCTCCCTCCCTCCCTCTCTCCCTCTCTCCCTCTCTCCCTCTCTCCCTCTCTCCCTCTCTCCCTCTCTCCCTCTCTCCCTCTCTCCCTCTCTCCCTCTCTCCCTCTCTCCCTCTCTCCCTCTCTCCCTCTCTCCCTCTCTCCCTCTCTCCCTCTCTCCCTCTCTCCCTCTCTCCCTCTCTCCCTCTCTCCCTCTCTCCCTCTCTCCCTCTCTCCCTCTCTCCCTCTCTCCCTCTCTCCCTCTCCTGCCCTCCTCCCCCCTCCCCCCCCAGCACATGACATGTCCCCACTTTCAACCTCCGTAAGATTTTAATAACAATAATAATACGCAATTAAAGATAAATTAAAAGTTACCTGTATCAGCCACTTATGTTTTCTCCCACGACGATTTTCCAGGGCTCCTAATCTTAAGGTGCCTCAGTGCATTACATTACATTTTTGTTTGCTCAGTTTCATTTCGAATATTCTCTATTAGAAAGAACCCTGGACGTCATAACTATAGGTTTTCATCTTTAGATGTCGCACCTTCCTTCCGGTTCTCAGCTTCCAGTGATGTACAGGTTCTAGCTATCGACTCACGAACCCTTTGGGATTGGTTGTTGACAGCTGGCCTGGTACAATGAATCTGTGGTGTGTGTGTGTGTGTGTGTGTGTGTGTGTGTGTGTGTGTGAGCGCGAGCGCGCGCGTCTTCCCTCTCTGGACTGTTATCTGCTGGCGGTCAGGCAGAAGCCCATCAATGTGTGCACACTCTCTCTCTCTCTCTCTCTCTCTCTCTCTCTCTCTCTAGCAAGCCATTTACAACACTGTAATTTCTAGAATTTTTCCCCTCGTTTCAAACATTCGAAGTTCCATTCTATTTTATTCCCCGAAAGTTACATTAGTAATTTGATCCTTTAGAAATGTGAACATTATTAATAAAATGTCTGTCTAAAGATAACTTCTGACAAATCAAATGATTCCTATGGTTCTGAGCACTATGAGACTTAACATCTGAGGTCATCAGTCCCCTAGAACTTCTACTTAAACCTAACTAACCTAAGGACATCACACACATCCAAGCCCGAGGCAGGATTCGAACCTGCGACCGTAGCAGTGGCACGGTTCAGGACTGAAGCTCCTAAAACCGCTCGGCCACCGCGACCGGCGATAACTTCTGAAAAACCGAACTACGTGACCTGCAACTATCAAGGACGGAATACATGGAGACGAAATATGGTAAAATTAATACACGTTCGACAATTTAAATATCTTGATGACAACTTATAAGAATACGGAATTCAAACAAAAGCAAACGAAATCAGATGCTGAAAGATAGAAACAACATCCGACTTACCCAAAATAGCTACAGCAAGAAATATGTCTCCAAGCACACAAAACCTCAAGGCATTACAGTACGGAAATTAAAACGGAATGGCTTTATGGATCAGAAACACTAACTTTGAGCAAGAAAACTGATATTGAAAACGCGGAGAAAGGGAGCGCACAATCGTAAGAAAAATTCTAGGTCCAAAACTTGTAAATAACGCAGGAGGAGTCAGGAAATCGAACAACACAGAAACCTCAACAGTGACGTTAGGAAAAAGGAGTTTAAATTTCACTGGGCACACAAAATGAAAACCCAAGATAGGCTTACAACAAAGTAGTGTTTTCTTTTCTTTGTTGACAACAGGAACGAAGCCAAAACGGACGGTACGAAATGGATTGGCGAGATCAGACCTAATCTGAAACTGGCAGGAATTACTCCAGATGATGTCCATCCAAACCCGCGAACTCTTGATATCCAAAATTCGAACTCTTGATGTCCAAAATTCGGAGATTGTAAGTTGAGCAAGAGAAACACGAAGGAGGAGACTGAAGACAGAAAGGAAGCCCACAGGAAGAGAATGAAAGAAACACGTATGCGTTGTCCTAATGGGTTTATTCGCAATCATCATCATCATCGTCATCATCATCGTCTCTTTACCATGGACCCGCGCCTGTGACGAGGACCACCCGCAGCCTGTGAGAGCGCCGCCCCCGCGGCCCTGAGGCGAGTTCCCTCACGGAGGCCGGCGGCCCTTTTGTCCTCCTGGCTGGCGGAAGCGGCGCCTCCTCTCGGGAATCCCGCCTCATCTGCATGCCGGGCACCTCACCTCGCCTCCTCTCCCCTCCTCTCCCCTCCTCACGCCGGAGAACGCGGCCCCTGAAGGGTTGGGAAGCTGTCTCCTCCCATCCTACCGTGGAGTATCGCAGCAGGCAGGCACACAGGCCACTCTGTTCTTACATTGTTACGAATTCTGATTACATACCTCGCAACAGAGTGAACAATCAGGCACAAGTGTCAGCCTTTACTTATAGATTGCGAGCTCTGAGGTTCATTGTGAAGTGCGTGGTGGAGGATACTTTTCGTTGTACAACTAAGAATTATGTGCGTTTTCTTCGCGAATGGGACGTGGGAAGAAAGACTGCTTGGGTATCTACATCTACATGATTACTCTGCAAGTCACAATTAAAGTGCCTGACAGAGGCTCATCGAACCAGCTTGAAGCTATTTTTCTACCGTTCCACTCTCGATAGCGCACAGGGTAAACGAAAACTTAATCCTTTCCGTACGAGCCCAGATTTATCTTATTTTATTACGATGAGTGTTCCTCCCTGCGGAGGAGGACAAAATATTTTCGCACTATGACGACGAAGTTGGTGATTGAAATTTCGTGAAAAGATCCTGCCGCAACGAAAATTGCCACCCAATTAGTGTATCATATCAGTGGCCCTCTCTCTTATTTCGCGGTAGTAAAAAATGAGCTAGCCTTCTTTGAGCTCCGTCAGTCCTATCTGATGCGGATCCCACATTGCGCAGCGAAACTCCAGAAGGTGGCGCATGAGCATAGTGTAGGCAGTCTGTTTGGAAGACCTGTTGCGTTTTCTAACTGTTCTACCAATAGGTCGCAGTCTTCCGTTTGCTTTCTCCGTAACATGTAGAGCTAGAAAAGAAAGTGTTGGACAGCGTAATTTCACGTAACATATTTGACATTTTCAGATAAATAGAACGAAATGTAGAACATGTACGGGAACCAAAAGCAGTGAGTAAGAATGGGACTCAGATAGGTCTACTGGTATTAAAGAGTGGCGTAGTAGCTCGGATTAAGAAGGACGTGAAACTGGAAAGCACTATTTCTCCTCTAATGTTCAACTTGTACATTGGCGAAGCACTCACAAAAGTAAAAGTAAAGTTTACGATTGGCGTTAAAATTCAGGGTGAGAGGACGTAATTGGTAAGATTCCTTGATGACGTTGCAGTCCTCGATGAAAGTGGAGAATTACACGATTTGTTGAATGAAATCAACGTTCCAGTAATATGGATCGAGAGTAAAGCAAAGAAAGGAGTGGGTGTTGAGGAGTAGCAGAAATTTGTTTGTTAATAAACTTGAAACGACGCAGTCCACCTCCACTCTCTAAATGGGCCTCGCCATTTTGTTTCGCCTCGTGTAGCGGCGTGCGGCGGTACCGGGGTGCCAAGAACTGCAATGTGTGGAAACAAGCAGACGTATTACATAACTTCATTTATTGTGGGCCATAATTACGACTTAAAACACCTACCGTATACTTGTGAAACCATGGTTTGCTGTTTGAAGACCGTACCAGTGATGTTACTGACGACTAAGTACAGTGTTATGCTTCAGTTATGAGCGTATTGAGGGGTTGTGAGAAGTTTATGAAGTGTTTGAAAAGTTCGCAGTTTTATCTACCTCCGAACCGCAAGTTGAAGGGTGATTGCGTTCCAACTCTGTATTTTGCATCCTCCGGAGTTTATTTAGGCGGTAGTAATGCACGTAAAAATGAAACAAAAATTGGGGCGCAAAACCGCAGTTCCCACGAAACGGCGGAACAGATTTTACTTGTGAGTGTATTAGCAACTAATGAACAAAAGAGTGAGAAGTAGAAAGATAAATTCATTGTATAAACTAAGAAACACAGCCGAGGAGGTTCGAACTGCGCCCATTCCAGAAGAGAATAGCATCCACAGCGACTTGTTATTGAAAGCTGGAGAATGGTATCGGTTACAGAGATAAGGTAGTGGTGCAAAGTGAAAACAGAAACAGGCGCCCCAGTCTCAGAACGGAGCTGTTTTCACGGAAGGGCTAGAGCCATGCAACTTATATGTCACAGCTGGATACCCGAGTGTTTTAAATAGTGCGCAAGCAAATAATAGTTGTACATATCGAACCGGTGAAGTAAAGCAGCTACACTTGGAGGGATGGGGTAACTCCTAGCAACCAGTTTTTTTGTGCACGACAGCCTGTGCGTCTGGGTACTATGTAACTGCCAGTATGACGTGGTTCAGACTCACCACCGCCGTTGTTTCCTAAGCGTGTCGAGAAGCAATGATTTTCTATCGGTGTAGGTGGGCGGTGTAACATCCGTGTCCCAGCCCCCATTCGAATGAGAGAGAGAGAGAGAGAGAGAGAGAGAGAGAGAGAGAGAGAGAGAGAGAGAGAGAGAGGGTGAAGGGGGGGGGGGTCACATGACGTCTAACCTTCAGCGATTTGAACCATGCCCGAGAAGGGACGTTCTGTTGTATGGCCGCCCTTGTAGTGCCGTGACAACATGCCACACACACTTATAGTTGTCATAGGCAGCTTTCCTGACCGTCCAGTTGAAATTAGTGCAGGGCATTGGTGTTGGGCGGAAGTGCCCTTCCGTAATGTCGCTCTTAGCGAGACGGTCAACAGTTTCATAATGCAGAACGCCTTCGTACCCTTTTATCCAAAGTAAGCGCAAGTAAGTGACCAATTTCCGCTGGTCTGTGATGGCCTCGAGGACATTAAAGACGGATCTGTTAGTGTCTCGAGTTAAACGTGTGTGTGCTTCCATAGAGTGCGGTGCGGGTAGAACCGTCACCAAGCACGGCACATGAAAGCGCGGCACCTACCGCTGTTGTGGCACAATTACCGTGGGGTAGAGCGTACGTTAAACCAGCTGACCGAGGCGAAAACCGTATGCACTGGCAGCTCTATTGCTACAGTATTAATTTACGTGTTCGCTAGCTATGGACGTATGCTTAGGGGAATAACAGATTACGCAAGTGGCCCCTCATGCACGGTAAACATTTATGAACTACCGGACATGGGTGACGCGGCTGCCTGTAATCTGCAACAGGTTTACACGCTTCGACACGTCCGCAGGTAATCTTAAGATCGGGTGTTTGACGCGGTCGAGTGGCGGAAAGACAGGAGCTCTGAGTGACGCGCGGAGCTGCCAAGTGAAGCCTTCCGGAACCCTCCTCCTCCCCCCCCCCCTCTCTCTCTCTCTCTCTCTCTCTCTCTCTCTCTCTCTCTCTCTCTCTGCGTGTGCGCAGTCGACTGAGGCTAAGCTGGCCTTCACTCGGGCAATCACTTTTTAAAATTCTATCGCTCGTACTAGGCAACTGTATTTTGCAAAGCTTCTCCAGATGTAAGTTAACAAAATGTAGCTGCATCCTCTTAGTTCGGCCTAGCGCTCTCTCCCTAAATGACATCCCTGTAGGCTGGGCGCACTACCCTCCGTCTCAGTCACAGTGCTTTGAGCTGCCGACGAAGAGTTGGACGTGTATCTGCGGCCGAGCGTGACGAGCTCTTGGGTAGTTTTGATGTTTTGTTCCGCCACCGTGTGGAGAGCTAGAAGCCCGTCGCTGTGACAAATCGACACTAGCAGTAGGAAGATAGAGCGTTATAAAAGGTTTCAACGTGGTAGAGTTTCGGAAGTAAACACATCATTATGATCAGTGTACGTGCAACACTCTTCAAACATTGGTCTATAATGCAACATGACATGTGGTCGCGTACCTAATAAAGTCTCACTGAAGTAAAACTCGGAGACATACACTCACATGATGGATCTCCAGGAAAGCATTCCGCAGTAAATTCCTGAGACTTAAAATATTATATTCTTTTATTTTTCATAGACGTATTTGCTTCCGTTGATCGTCCAGTAACTAGCTAACTGATGGGTCGCATTTTTATGTTTTGAAACAACTTGTACAAAAACTTATTTATTATCAGCATTCAAAATGCAGACTCTCACATTTTGCAAATCTACTATGAGTAAGACTAGGGTTTGCGAGTGGTATTAACATTTCGAAGAGGGTCGTGAAGACACTGAAGACGACGATCGCTCAGGTAGCCCTATAACAGTGGATCCCAACCGGGGATAATTACCCGTGAGGAGTAAAACATAATTTTCTGAGGGTTAAAAACAAAAGGATTCGATTTTTAAAAGATCATTACTATTATCAGTAGTCTTCCTCACAAAGTATGCACCACAAAATGTACTGGAGAACGATGAATACAAATTATACTGGAACAGAACCATTATAACAGATAAAACAACACCACATAACAAACCTGACATACTCACCAATAAAAAGAAGTAATTAACACAACTAATCGAAATATCCATACCCAAAACAACAAATATACAAAAGAAAACAGGAGAAAAATTGAAAAATACATCCAACTGGCTGAGGAAGTCAAGGACATGTGGCATCAGGATAAAGTTGACATTATACCAATTATACTATCAACTACAAGAGTCATACCACACAATATCCACCAGTACATCAATGCAATGCAGCTACATCCAAACTTATATATACAACTACAGAAATCTGTAATTATTGATACATGTTCAATTACCCGAAAGTTCCTAAATGCAATATAACACATACCATACAGTTAAAAGGAAGTGACGCTTGATCAAGGTCCGCGTCACTTTCCATTTTTAACCAGACTTAACGTCTGAGAAAGTAAAGAAACAATAATAATAATAATAATAATAATAATAATAATAATAATAATAATAATAATAATAATACCTGTAAATATTATTATTATTATTGTTATTAGTGCCAGTATTAATATTCAAAGCACTAGCAACCAGAAGTGTTCCAATTTATGCCAGTTTAGAAGTTTGGAGTCCAGCAGTCAAGTGGTTTACAAACAGTAGACCTGTGTGTAATGCACACATTTTGATTTTTAGATAGGGCTGCAGGATGTGGGTGCAACAAGTGCCTCTGGGGAGAGGAGTGGTGCAGAGAAAAAGCAGGTTTTGTAACTAGTGTCCACCCTTAACGTGGCTAGTTAGCTTTCTTTTCCGAGGAGGAGTTGTAGGTGGCAACTGCGGTCCACTGAAAACTGCTTAACACTCTACAAGCGATTTTTATAAGTAAGCATTCCTTCGTTGACTCATTAATTCATGATTTAATACAAAACCTACAAAAAATGAATATCATTCACGTTTCATCATTTAAAAAATGGAAGACCTCAAAGAAAATTCGTAAAGATCAGCGGATGGTTAATCATAGATTACTAAAACCTCGTTACGTTTACTGTTGGAGTTAGTATCTCTTCATGGCAGACATATATGTAAACAGAGGCTGAATTATTTATTGCCCGATTCCAGCGGTTTGCTAACCCTAGTGCTCTTGTAAATATTACGAATGTTTAGTAACGTTGTGCATGGTTTCTGATAGTCGACATATTTGTTTTACTGCTTAGAATTTATGTTAGTTTGCCGTCTTTCTGAAACAGCAAGCAGTGAAAGTTAAAAGAGCGTTAGTTTATATCATATAGGCTGTCCTCAGCCCTAATCTCGTCTTTCGCTATTGAAATTAGCACGCCGGCCGGAGTGGCCGTGCGCTTCTAGGCGCTACAGTCTGGAGCTGAGCGACCGCTCCGGTCGCAGGTTCGAATCCTGCCTCGGGCATGGATGTGTGTGATGTCCTTAGGTTAGTTAGGTTTAAGTAATTCTGAGTTCTAGGCGACTGATGACCTGAGAAGTTAAGTCGCATAGTGCTCAGAGCCATTTGAACCATTTGAAATTAGCACAGTACGGATGGTGCTGAGCCTCATTTTGGCACTAACACACTGGGTGAATTGCTTGCGAAATTTCACGTCAAAAGCATAAGCAGCAGGACCTGCAACCACCTCATTTTCTCCTTCGAGCCAACGAAGGTCAACATTTTGTAACGACAGGTCAAGAGCTCTTTGTGAGGAACACTGACCTAGGTCCTGCTTAGACTCCATAAAACAGAAGACCCTACTTGTTTTGTGTGTAAAATCCCGTCTCTTAGAGGTTTTATAATTATGATAATAGCTTATACCGTGTACATAAAAAATCATGACTTCTTTTTCAATAATATTTAGAGCTACAAAATTGACACTACGGGTACAAAACATGACATTATGTACCTTTCTGTTTGTAATATAGCGATGGAGTTATAACAATTTTAATTAACTAGTGCCTAACATGTAAATTATGACTTTCGTGGAATAAAATTTGGAGAGGTAAAATTTACGATGGTTTAGTTTCAGTATAACATTTTCCGCTCTTTAGTGCTTTAGGGTTAAGGATGACTGATTTGGAGTTTCTATGACGTTTGAGAATAAGCAATATGTCGCCTTCCAGTGGCATAAGAGTCCGGTCTCTCTTTGCCCCAAATTCGTAATAGGCTTGAGTAGGGGGCAAGCATTTATCTGTATATTTAGTTTACTTTGTGGTCCTGCTTTTCGTCATCCACACGTTAGTACTAATCACTTACTCATTTCTGTGGATGGAATATGACAATAGAGAACCGCTTCTGCGATCCGCGACAGTGTGTTCGGCAATGTTCTTTTGCCTATAGCTGGCCCGCACGCACGAAAGACGGCGAAATTCGGCAGTGTGGAGCGAGCCACGTGGACCGCCCAATTAGCCCGTGGCAGTCAGACATCTGTGTGTGGCGGACCCCTAATTCCGCCGACGCGTCTAACAAGACGCCGTCCTCTTGCCTGGAGCCTCTCTGAGGTCCACACTGCCAGCTGTAGCTGTGACCGCCCGGGTCGCCTCTTTCTGAGCGGACGCCGTAATAATCACAATTGACCGTCGCCTGGTGAACCGGTTCCATTATATTAGCCGGACAAGATTGCTGCTGGACTCTGAGGAATGTTTTCCTTTCCAGGACACGTGTAACTCTGCAGCTGTGGTTCCCTGCTTGTTAGCCGTAGGCTCTTCCCGATTACAAATCACATTGCCTAGCTGTGACACGTGTCGTTAATGAAAAATAAGAACCAGGTTTTATTAGCGTTTTGGTCAACAACACTAACATCACTTTGAGGTGGTTAACAAACTCCAGTGGCTGACGTTAGAAGAAAGGGGTTATGTGTCACGGTAAAGTTCACTATTGAAATTCCGTGAGGTTATTCGTTACAGGGGCTCGTTTTAATTCTCCGATTTTATTTCCGCTTTGTTAACAAAGCAAGCTTAATCGCCTTGCACAACGTTCAAGTTTTTTGTCGTTTTGCCACATAGGTGTGATCAGAAAGTAACGGATGTTTTTGTTTTTCTTAAAGAAAATTTGTCTATTCATCAACATCGACCTCCTTTCCTTCAAAGTACTCCCTCTCAGATGCGATACACTTGTGCCAGCGAGCGTCTTTTCTAATCTTGGAGGCACTCCTGGAGATCACTTTTCCTTATCATGTTCACCTCCTTCAGCAGTTCTGTTTTTATATCGTTATTGGTGGCAAAACAACGTCCTTTCACAGTTCTTTTCAGCCTCAGGAATAGATGAAGTCGCAGGGCGCCATATCCGATGAATACGTTGTCTGAGGCAACATTACGGTTTTGTTTTTGGCCCAAAAATCACGAACAAGTATTGAGGTGTGAGAAGGAGCATTATTGTGACGCAACTTCCCGAGCGGTTTTGCGACAGTTCTGGCCGTTTTCTTTGGACTGATTCACGCAAACGGCCCAGAACTTCCAGGTAGTATTTCTTAACGACCGTACTACCATAAGGCTGGAACTCGTGATGCATTGTCCCTTAGTAATATAAGAAAATCCTGAGAAAAACCTTCACATACGATCTAACTTTATTTTTTTTTCCGGTCTTAGCTCTTCAAGCAGTTTCCATTGGGATGACTGGGCCTTGGTTTCGACGTCATACCCGTATACCCATGTTTCGTCTCATGTTGCGACATTCTTTGGAAGTTCTGGATCGTTGTCGACTAAATTTAGCAATTCCTGAGGGTATCTGTGCGATGTCGTTTTTGATCGACATTCAATAATTCCGGAACAAACTTTGCTGCTACACGTTTCATGCCCAAGGCACCCGGAAAAGTTGCTTAGCACCAGCCAAAGGATATACCGACATGATCAGCAACCTGTCTGATGGGACTCGGCGATTTTCCTGGACGACAAATACTGCAACGTCAGAATTGCCTCTCTGGTGCCTTTACCTTATCTGACGCCAAACTGGTCGTCGTCTAGCACATCCTCAATTTTCTTTTCCATTCTTCTGCATATTATTCTTCTTTACAACTTGGACACATGAGCTGTTAAGATGATTGTGAGATAATTTTCGCACTTGTAAGCTATTGCAGCTTTCGGAATTGTGTGGATGATATTTTTTCCGTAAGTCAGATGGTATATCGCCAGACTCATACATTCTACACACAACGTGAATAGTCGTTTTGTTGCCACTTACCCCAATTATTATAGAAATACTTATGAAATGTTACCTATCCATTCTGCCTTATTTGACCTAAAGTTTTCCAAAGCTGTCTTAAATTCTAATTCTAATACTGGATCTCCTTTCTCTTCTAAATCGACTCATGTTTTTTCTTCTATCATATCCGACAAATCTTCCCCCTCATAGGGCCTTCAATGTACTCTTTCCACCTATCCGCTCTCTTATCTGCATTTAACAGTGGAATTCCCGTTGCACTTGCTTTTTGTATCACCGAAGGTTGTTTAGACTTCCCTGTATGCTCGGTCAGTCCTTCTGACAGTCATTTCATTTTCGATTTCTCCACATTTTTCGTGCAGCAATTTCGTCTCAGCTTCCCTCCACTTCCTATTTGTTCCTTTTTCAGCGACTTGGTTTTCTGTATTCCTGAATTTCCCTGAACATGTTTGTACTTCCTTCTTTCATCGATCAACTGAAGTATTTCTTCTGTTACCCATGGTTTCTTCGCAATTAACTTCTTTGTACCCATGTTTTTCTTTCCAACTACGGTGATTGCTCTTTTTAAAGATGTCCATTCCTCCTCCGACTGTACTGCCTACTGAGCTGAACCTATGAATCCTTTTGGGAAATGACATCAGATTGAAGCATGGAATCATTGTTCAAAACGATGTCACTTCAGTTTTGGTACATGGTTCTTGACGAATATCCACTGCTTGGCCCATGGGCGCGACTGCTGTTCTCCCGTTCCCAAAATATGCTTGCGTGGAGTGAGACTCTCGGCACCTGCAGCTACGAAGACGAAACACCGCACCGGACTGCATGGTGAATCTGACACAGGTGTTCAGCGATTCTGTCAAGCCCACCATAAAAGAATCATACCCTCAGTTGAATGGAAACAATTTTATGAATTTACAGTGCAACAATTCTTTTGTTTTTTATATTGCCGTAGAAGTCAACAGCATATAATGTATCTATTTCTGTGTGATTTTCAGTAAATGATTTCAAGTATGAATGTATCATGTTTCGATTACTATAGAGCTCCGTAAAAGATTTAGTATTTCTGAAGGTTTCCTTCGCCAAAACCATTTGCTATCCGCTGTCTTAGATACAACCTTATTTCCGTTCTTTCTCAGTTCAATCGCTCGCTCTCTCTCTCTCTCTCTCTCTCTCTCTCTCTCTCTCTCCCTCCCTCCCTCCCTCCCTCCCCCCCCCCTCTCCCCCCCCCTAGATCTCCCCACCCTGATTCCCGTTTTCTCTTTGTCCTCTATTTCCTAAGTTTCTCCTCACCGTACGTCGTTTCGCGGTTATCTGCCGCCCCACCCCCTTAGTAGCAGCTGCGGCTCCCTTAGATTGGTAGTTCACATCCTTTCCCAGTTTCCACTCTCCATCTCGATTGTTCTCCGCTCGCCATTATCCGTCGGTGAACAGCGTCTGGCGCTTCCTTCGCATCCGGCGGATGTCCTCGTTTGGAGGCTGTCTACGCCGGCCTCGCTGCAGGTGGGGGCGGTATTTGGGCCGACAGCCGCCCCCCCCCCCCCCCCGGTCCCACCCTCGGCACGTATTAGAGGCAGAGCCAAGGCAAGGGACGCTTTCTGTGACATCTAGAGGCGGGCGTAAGTCATGTGGGACCGTGCAGATCGCCAAGCAGTGGTGCGGTTTTCCTTCCTGCTCTTGTTTCCACTAACAAACAATTAATACACAAAGGTCAGTAGCTGACTGTAAACGATGGTACCGGTTTTAATTTACATAAAGGTACATGAAGAAATTAAGTTTTCGATGAAATTACGGAAGACTTCCCTTCACCTAAATACCTGCAGTTTTTCTTCTGGTCGACTTCACGAATTTCCATGTTTTTCGGTTTCCGCGAAGAACACGTCTCGTTTCTCTTGCTTTCGTGAGTACAACATACGAAGCGAGACACTGATTTTTATGTGAGTGCTTCGTTGGTAGCCACATTAGTTACCGGTGATTCAATTGATAGTAGCTTTTCAGTGTGTAAAAACATGTACATGTAGTCTCGAGTATCTCATTTTTCGCATTCTCGCTTGGGCTTTAAATTGCTGTGCGCGTCGTATACGCATTTACACAATAATAATGTTAAACTTCCTGGCAGATTAAAACTGTTTGCCGGACCGAGACTCGATCTCAGGACCTTTGCCTAGCAGATTAGCAGGAGAGCTTCTGTAAACTTTGGAAGGTAGGAGACGAGGTACTGGCAGAAGTAAAGGTATGAGGACGGGGCGTGAGTCGTGCTTGGGTACCTCAGTTGGTAGAGCACTTGCCCGCGAAAGGCAAAGGTCCCGAGTTCGAGTCTCGGTCCGGCACACAGTTTTAATCTGCCAGAAAGTTTCATAAAAGCGCACACTCCGCTGCAGAGTGGAAATCTAATTCTGGAATAATAATGCTAACCATGATCAGCAAAATAAGATATTACTAGTCTGTCACTGCCTAGTGCTTCTCATCAGAGCAGTTGAAGACCTACAGAATTTGTAATCGTTTCTTAGACGTACAATCTACGCGCCGTAAGTTCTGACCGGTACCGAAGTAGGTACAGTTTTCTCGGAATGTGTGTTATTTTGGTCAAAAATATTGAAAGTAGTATTTTTCTCAAGTTACTATCACTTTTTAAACTTCAAACAATTACCATACCAACAACAGACGCTCGACAGAAACATGCACTATATTCATGTCAGGCCTCTTCACTACCAAAGGGAAGTTGATACTATGCGTGTCTAGGGGAGGGAAGCGGTGCTGTCAAAACATGTTTTCTAGAATTCATGTAAAATTTATTACGTAAAGCGAACAGTACAGTAGAGCCTCGCTAATCTCTCCCGTATTGGACCGGGAGCGTGGTCGAAACACACAAAGGTCGGATTACCAGAGGAACACCGTTATTGACCCGTAACACCACAGTACAGTAGTGTAAAACTTTAATTTCCAACTGTAAATACTGTCTGAAATATTTTTCCATGTCAAAACAGTAACAAAATGAAAAAAAAAGAACGTGCACTAAAGTTTAATGTAGGTCCTATAGTAGTGCGTGTACTGTGAAATTCTCCTATATCGTATGGTAAGATATTGTTACTGTGAGTGGAAGTATAACAACTAAACAAAACCTATTACAGTACTGCATTCACACACAACTGATTTACGCTTGACTGTTTGAAAAATAGGAAATCACACGGGAAAAATTTTCTGTTATTAAGCAGGACGAGAAAAGTTCTTTTTTATAGCTGACGAGAACACTGATTTTGCAGCGATGTTCCGCTATTTCCTAATCAACAAAAGTCATTTGGGGTAGACGTAGGACTTCGATGTGTAGAAGTGCTATATCAAATGAATTTTAGCATCTTTATGTAATACTCGAGCCCTAGGTTCATTGTCTTCGTTGTCATCATCCTTCTCGTTGTCATCGGTTGTTAGAGTTACATTGTCAGTGATTTAGTCGTCAGTTAATTCTGCTTCCGCTGTGTAGGCAACGTCAACAATACTGTTCCACCCACTTACGTCACTGGGCTTAATGTCCGATTGTAAAGACGGCACAATATGTATAAGTTTAGTTGGTGTCTTAATTTAGTCGTACACACTTTAATAAGTGAGAACAACAGTGTCACTAATTTATAAAACAAATGCGTTTACATAATACTTATCGATTATAAACAAGCTGTGTCGTACCAAAGCTGATGGAACTGTCGCATCAGTCTTCATCCATATCGCAGACGGTGAGTTCAGACTTGGTTGCAGCAGCGGCCAGTGCACGTAAGCAAACACCAGAAACTGACGGTCGGGACTAAGAGGAGAGTAATACCATCCGAGGTCGGATTAGCGACGTTTCGTTGTATTCCCTGAATGTGTTACGTTCGCTGGAATCTTTACAAATGTAAGGTGTCTTTTCCGAACATTAAACATCCACTTGTCTCTCTCTTTCGATACTTGCTGACCACACGGACGATTTGTCTTTATGGGGTAAGACTTCTCATACGTATAGTATTAAAAAAAAGGTCTCAATTTTGGGAGCAGTAGAGGGGTGGGGGAACGTTGTGTCGGTTACGACATACGGTGTACTACAGCTGGTAACCTCACCCCCATTTTTTTTTTTTAAAGAATAGAACTCCCATGTGTAAAACAGCTTCAGACTTGTGATTACTCAGCAAATGAGTCAGCGTAGTAAATATTTTACGTGAACACTGCGGCCTTTACGGTTGAAGACAGACAACCGTGATTATATTCTTTCTTACTAGTTTCGAATTATTGACAGGTATACTAATGAATAAATTTCGAAAAGAAATGAAATTGTGAGGGAAGCTTGTTGGTAGTCGCTAGGAACGCCCTGTTCAACCCGCGTCACAGGGCAGGTAGTTTAAATTGTGGAAAGGGGCCAAAATAAGGGGCTGTCAGTTACACTCGAACATACTTTATTATTTGATCAAACATTACAAGAGCCCAAACAAATATTAAAAAAAACACACACTTTAATCTTTGGGACTTAATTACCGGCTGGAAGCCACTTTAATTTAAAAACGGCTGAAGACCAATAATTTAAAACGCTAGAATAATCAGAAATTTAAAAGGCAAGCCTTATCTTAAAACAGTTAGGCTGAAGCAAACAACTTAAATTCAAATCGGCTGAAGACCAAAGACTTAAAAATTCAAAAAATTTTTAAAACGCCAAAGGGCTTACGTGAAACAGTACCTTAAACTATGCTGAAGGCATTAAGAGTAAAACAACTCTAATTTAAAACACAAATCCGGCTAAAAGCCTTACAAGTACCAACAACAAGGACAGATTAAAAAAATAAGGCAGTACACACAAGGGCGTCCAGATGTTTGAGGGTCGGCCTGTAATTCAAACACTAACGCTCGCTTAAATGAGACAGGCAGTCGAGCCAACCATTCACGATCCGACGACAACCGAACCGACGGACAGTCAGCGGACCCACCGACAAGATAACTTCCACTTCACCCGACCAGGGCTCAACAGGGAGTTCAACGTAGATGATATTGGCGCCCACAATCAGCCATACACGGAATTGTGAAACTACACACTGTGCTGGACAGCAGCAACACGATGAGGAAACTACACTGCCTGAAATTTACGTCAACGCCCAGCGCAGGTAACCGGAACGTTAACGGCCACAAGGCAGAAGATTCCGCTGGTACACTTCAATTCAAAACATCAAATACAGTGAAACTCCACCGGAGGGTGGCTAGAATTTTCCAGCTTGAAAACCACGTTGTTCCTCGCGGGAATATCCCAAGAGCCGACAACGAACTCCAAACGACACAATGTGTACTGTCTTGACTTGCTGGTAGGTTAAATCGGAACTCAACTTTCGTGACCAGGGTCGGTCAACCACAGACCTCGTAGCAATGGGAACAGCGTCACGCTCTCCGACACCGCGTAGAGACCGCCAGAGGGCCACGGCCAAACTACGGCCCGCCGAGAACTCCTCATTGCTCCACGCCAACCGACCGACTCCTCAGAGCCAGTACCCCGGCAACATTTAAAATAACTTGTCAATCAAAACCACACAAACTACACACAGTTTCACGAACACTTGCACGAAGAACCAGACAATGTTAACGGCAGTGACTGTACTAAAACAGGGAGGAATCACGAGTCGGCACACAAAGCCACCCACAAGCGATCGCCGGCCGAATACACGTCGTCCGGCAGGGCGACCGACCGACGACCAACAGAAGTCGTCGCCACTCCAACCGTGTGTGTCGGCAACCGTCGAGCGAGTCGTGGCAGTCCGGACCTCACTGCAGCCGCGCCCCGACTGAACTTGTGCCGCGTGCCAACTCAAACACTGCCAGGTCCGAACTAACTCACGACGATAGCAGTTCCGGAAAGATAATACGGCAGGGCTAATATCGATAAGCGCTGCTGCTGCCGCTCACGGACAGGCGAAGCAACAACTTAGTGACACCAGTAATAGAAACTAACATAACAAGGTGGCGGTACGATAAAAAAAAGCAGAATGTTAAATAAGAGATGGCACGAACACGAGCCACGCACGATTCACCTTCGTTCTCTAATACTGGATGAATGTGGTCTGGATCGCAGAATCGTTTCTGTAATACTTGCCATGTTTAAACCTTTAACGTAAGATTATACCTCGTGATGAGCGGATTAGAGTAGCAGTGCAAATTTGTAAATTCGATCAATAACTGCAGGAAATGCTGAAAATACTTTCTTAAATAATAATGTAGAAGCAACTGAAGAATAAGAGGGGGGAGGGGAGGAAAAGTGAAGTGCTCCTCCGAAATGTGGTATGAGAAGGAAGGGTTGGTATTAGTGGCAGCAGTATCAATGAGCTAGTCACTACCTACTGTCGTCACGAGAACAGCCTAAGTAGGTCCTCGCCTGCTGCTCGTTGGGGTGAACTTCGCAGTATGCAGTGGCCGCGACGGCGCTACGTACTGTGCCGCGGGTAGTTCCGCACGCCACGCCACACCAGTTGGCGCAACCCCGTGTTACCTGTGTGAGGATCACGTGCCGGAAGCAGCTCGCCCCAGCACGCAGCACGCAGCCAGTAAGGCGACACAGCTTGACGTGACCGGACTCTGCCGCCGGCGTGAGCGATCTCTGGCCCAGGGGGAACGGCCGTCGAGCTACGGAGCTTAACGCTGGCCACGTGGGCAGCTGCGCGCTTGCGCGTGTGTAGCGTAATTTCGTGCACTAATTTCTGACTGCAGATACTACGTAGCGGGAGCGTAAAAGTATATCGTCGTGAGGCAAAGCGTGCCCACCCGTGTGACAGATATGCCGTTTAGAAGGTCTCCAAAATCAGATTTTATGGAAAGAGTTCCCAGTACCGATTCTTGTCGTTAATGTAAACATGTCAGTAAAGATTCTGTAAATGTGGGAGTGGCTATCCGCTTTTAGCTCACACAGAAAACCGGTATCAGCTTCGTGTAAACACTTCACTGGATTGTCAATTAGCTGTATGCTTTCGAAAATTTTTGGCTAGTGTGGACCGATCTTCTGGAGGAGTGAAGGATAAGAAGAATCGGAGTGGCCATTAATTTAGTCGAAAAGGTACAGGCGTAATAGTGTTTCCCAAACGAAAATATACTATCTGCTTCTTTATCTTTACAAAAACCGCTGAACTTATAACACTACCGTCTGCTACTGCTATACCATAACCTTAAAGTAGGAGGGAGGTCGTGAAATAAAACTATCTAGTTAAAACAATTATGGTATAAAGCAACAGAGCAGTGTTACCCTCTGAGAGGAATTTTGTTATGTTGACAGAGTTGTACCTAACGGAGGTGGCTTATCGGAAATGAAAGTCAGAATTACGTAAATATTTGAACAGTGACAAACAATTTTTTCTTATCTGCACTGTTTAACGGATAAAGAAAACGGTCGCCAGCGTAATTAGGCAAAAGAATGATTAACATTCTTGTTCAAGAAAATAGTTATTAGTAACTTTAACGGATAAACACAACCTATACTTTATTACACGCGAGTGCAATGAACTCTGACACATACATATGTTTACGGTAAGATTGAAACTTACAACTAGAGCAGCACAAACTATTTTTAAAAATGTAACAGGTTTTGTTCAAACTGAATGGTTTTTTATAATATTACTATTAATATTCACTGCAGGATCATAAATTGGACATAGGTTAAGTCTCTCTCAGTTAAATACTTTACTATTTAAAATGAAAGTTAATTGGAATCCACTAACAGGTTGCTTCTCACTATCTTTTGAATAAAAATATTATGGTTTTCATAAATAGTGGTCTTCCCGTTACTTGTTACCTAGCATTAGCACAATAGACGAACTGTGGATCCTGTTATAGTATCAATATGCACTTCCAATACACAAGACAGACAAACAATTAGCAATCATGAACATGTAATTTTCTACTATTGCAGTTTTCCACTTTTACTACAGCGAAACATAATGTTGACAAAATTGCAAGAAACTGACTCACTTTTAGAATTTATTACAGGCAGCAATGTGATCATTTACTAAGCAAAATTTTATAAGCCTCAGTTTTAAGAGTTTTTAATCTTTAAAATAAACTGCAAATTGTCTTTATTACCACAGTCTTCAACTTGCAAGTAAATGATTAAATAGGAAACTTTGAAACTCCATAAAACTTTAAATTAGACTGTTTCCATCCCTGGGAGGCTTTCACAAGACTACATTTACTACCTCCCACTATTTCATTAAATCCACGGTAAATCTGAATATTCGCTTCTCATCAATGATCAAACAACATTATGTAATTAATTGTCTAACTTTGAGGCTTTCATTTTTTCCACAAAATAGGACACTCGGTAATCACAGTTCAAGTGGAGAGGAACCTGAGAGGTGTTGTGATAGGTAAAAAATCGAGGTAGGTACATGGTTGGTTCAAATGGCTCTGAGCACTATGGGACTCAACTGCTGAGGTCATTAGTCCCCTAGAACTTAGAACTAGTTAAACCTAACTAACCTACGGACATCACAAACATCCATGCCCGAGGCAGGATTCGAACCTGCGACCGTAGCGGTCTTGCGGTTCCAGACTGCAGCGCCTTTAACCGCACGGCCACTTCGGCCGGCTGTAGGTACATGAATTCAGTTATAAGTTACCTTATATTTGTGCGCACTAAATCGCCCAATAAGCTGATCCTTCACTGTACATTATTATATTATTCCGTTACAGTGATTGCGCAGTGTGGTGGCGATTGCATGTTGGTAGGCGGATTTGCAGACAGAATTGCTGGACTCTGTCCCTTCTTGGTGGCGATGATGGATACCAATTCCAGAATAGTTCCAGCTATTTATCCATTCATCCGAGGCATTGGAAAGTGGCAGAAAAAGCCTCTCTCGGAACCAGCACAATATATAACTTTAACATCGCAGTGCACAGTTTGGTAGCTCGTCCCCGACTTTGTTCCACCTTTCCTACCTAGGCCAACCACAATTTGCGCGCGCTACACAGTTCCGTTCCCGAGGGGAACCACACAGCTTTTACATACAGAATAACTAAGAATCCTAAGTGAAGGTCAGCAGTTTACATGACAGCAAACAAACATTTTAAATAAAATAGAACATTTGCACATATTGCCATTTCTACAAAAAGTTATTCACACAGAAATTAGAATTATATACAGTAAGTTTTGTTCCCTCCAAATGTGACAAAGAATTTAAATGACAGATATACTAAATTGCATAAAATCAAGCCACGAAATCAAAGTTTTTTTTTTTTTACAAAGAAAGGAGTATACAATTTTGCGTTATCGATTCAATCACACAGATTTACAGAAGATCAACGATGTAGCATTAAAAAAAAAAAAAGCAAAATAAATCAGTAGAGTATTAGAGCTATGATGTTACAAACTGTACACAAATGATTTGCATCCGGATAATCACGGGAGCGTGCTTCTCTCATACAGAGTGCGTCTGATAAAGAGTCCTCAAGTACGTCTCCGCTGGTGTTACGGCATATAATTGCAATGTATGTTTTAGCGGTGTGTGTTAGCAGAAAGCCGTGGAGTAAGCAGCACTGCAGTACTGCAGCGCTGCTCCGTGGCGACAGCAGTCGGAGCGGGCGAGGGCGGGGCTGCCGCTACCGGAGTTCCGGTTATTCCTACAGCTTTACTGCTTCCCTTAATACATGACGATAAAACAGGTATGCCAACTGCGGACCTCCCTGTCACATGGGGACGTAAAATTATGCGTTAAAGCTCATTTTCGTTGTAACTGGAAACACACTCACTTTCCGCCGATACTGGGCGTCGCATAAAAGACGTAATGAGCGGTATCTGTGTCGGCTGACTCCAGCCACACAGTGCAAAAACGAAACTGAAACAACTGCCGAAACGCATGAGAAAATGCGCCTGACGACTCGTACAAGGGAGTTATCCACCGACAAACTTTGACCGAAACAAGGAAAGAGTCTAATAAACGTGGGCTCTAAAATATATTATTTCCGCTAATGTGAAACACAGCTCTACTATTAAGCAAGTGCTCAGAGGTACTAATGCACATACTACCACATCTCAGTCTGTCGAGATCTGGTTCACCATACATAACCACAGTTTTACGTGGTAGGCTAGAGGTCGCTCCCGTGCCTGCACCTTGTTGCTGCGGGACATTGGCACGAAGGCTGCCTGCCTGCCTGCCTGCCTGGTTGTGAGAGCGTCTCGCTCGGCTGCCCCGCTTCCTTCCTCCCTCCCTCCCACCCCCACTTGTCTCTTCCCGCCCCCACCGCGACTCCCACCAGCGCTCTGCGCTGTTCTCCACAACTTCCGGTGCGCTGTCAGCCGGTGCAGTAGTTGGCGAAGCGAGTGCACGGTTCCCGGCTGCCGTGCGGCGGGTATCGTGGTTGATACGGCCCGTGCGCCATGTGGCAGTCCGCCATCGAGCTCGGCGGTCCGCCTGTCATAGTGTACCGTGCACGCTGCGAACTGAGCAAGAGCGCCGTCCCGGCACTTTTGCTACCCACTCTGGCGGCGGAAGGCGAAGCGAGAGAGGCGATCCAGTAACACGAATGACCTCTAATATCTGAACCGATACTGACCACAGAGTCAGGGGCATTACTTACCAGCACGCCATCGTATTCACCAGTTTCGGCCATTGACGTTATGCTCAGCTTCAGCAAATATCCCCTGAACAACTCTACAGACGTTTGCACAAAGAGGCTTCAAGACGCCAGTTTTTCATAGTTCGTGACTATTCCTTCAAGCAGTAACACATTCTTTTACGTTTGTTACAGTACGAAGCTGCTCATTAGTAACATTGGACACACACACACAGACACACACACACACACTCACTCACTCACTCACTCTTCGTTAAATAACAGACCGCATCCACCGCAACATCGTGTGTTGGATAATACAAGTGACGATCGTACGCCTACGTCCATTGCGCGACGAAATTAAAATTCGAAACGCGGGTTGATCGCGCCGCCCGATGGGTTATACATCACTGGCTGCTGCACAAGCTATTGTCTCGGGCGTAACTTGGAAGGTTGTCTCGGATAAGCAACGCATACTGAGGAATAGATTCCGTTATGTATACGTATATCCTGACTTGAATATCATACTCAGGTAAGGCCTTATTAATAGAGCGCACTTATTTTAATTCAGTTCTCAATCTACTCTGCTAAAGAGAATGAGCGTGTAAAGTTACCTACAAACATGAAGAGAAGAATTCAAACGGAGGAGTCATTTACATGCAGTTTAGAGTACCCCACTCAGTAGAGGTAACATGCGATTAGCTGCAGCAGAGCAATACGTTCAGAATTACAGGCAACTTGCCTAACATCTAGGGCCTTCCCCGTTGTTAATGCCAGACTCCCAGATGAATGTATTCGCACTCACGAGGCAAACGGTACTGTAAATGACTTGGGCAATCTGATTTTCCGATGGAGTGCCCTTCTAGGCCAAAGCGCACGGCATTAATATGAAAAATGTGCCGTGTTTAGGATTCCTCGTAGGTCCTCCTATGACTGGCCGGATAGGTCACTCACTGCTGTAGTTCTTAGACCGTATCGAATGGACTTGTGTCCACGACACTTTTGAGAGGAAAAACAGACCGTGGTCCAGAGGGCTGGTCAGTTGATGAGGTACAGGTACGGATCGCCCAAACAGTCTTCGACTACAGTGGCGAAAGGTTATTAACAACTTACCACACAGACCGAGCTGCACTTCTGAGACTCGAAGGACACTGAAACGGTAGTTGAGAAAGAGTGAGTGAGAAAAGATTGCAGCCCACACTCCACGTTAATAGAGAGACAGGGTAAGCGGGGAAGAAACCAAGGAGAACTTTGAAAAGGGAATTAAAGTTCAGGAGGAAGAAATGAAAAGTTGTGAGATTCGCCGACGACATTGCAGTTCTGTCAAAGATGGAAGATGACTTGTAAGAGCAGGTGGAATGGATAGCTTCTTCGAGGGTATTAATAAAATGACTATCAACAAACTTAAAAAAAAGGGTTTATGGTATGTACTAAATTTCGTCAGCTGATGCTGAGTGAGTTAGATAAGTAAAGGAAGGACTAAAAATAGATGAGTTTCGCTAACTGGACAACAAACTAAATGTCGATAGATGATTCAAAGCTGATATAAATACAAACCGGCAATAGCAGTAAAAACGTTTCTGAAAGGAAAAAAATAACATTGAATACAAATGCGTTACGATGTTCGTTGCAGTGGTTCTCTAGAGTAGAATTGAACAAAATAGCCCAGTATAGAGCACAGCATGAAACCGTCAGACTGAAAACTATAACATTTTCCATAGCTGAAGCTCGATTGTGGAAGATCACTAAAATTGCGGTTTACAGCGTGGAATTTTCTTTGAAATAAAAACGTTTCCCAGCTAAGAATTTCTTTAAGAGTGGTGCGGAAGGAAGTCGAAGGAATATTTTAAAAGGTCCCTCCGCAAAGCCCTCAGTCTTCCCAATTCCAAAGGTGCGTTGTCTTGCCATGAAATCTTCTTTTGCCGGTGCGTCGTGTTCTCTTTCGTTTCTGTTCGTGCAGTTACTGTAGAGGTACTTGCCAATCATCTTGTTACACTTTGCAAGGTGACATACCCTTATACGAAACTATTTTTTAAAACTGTCTAGACATTGCTCAGAAAAGTGTTGCCGAATTTGCTTTCAGTGAGAAATGTGCCGAACATTTTTTTCTGTTGTGTTTCGGGCGTTTGCTGTTTAATTCATTACTAACGGCGGATCGTCTAACACCATACTGCGTACTGTATAGATTTTTTTTTTGTCTATGGCTGCGGTAATGAAACACGTCTTTGCCTCTGTCTTGTCAACCGAATAGAACTGTACCCAAAACTGCAACTGTTATTGAAGCGAAGCTGACTTTAGTCTGGTGACGCGACTGAAGGAAATTTCTTCGCCGGTCTTAACATTTTAAGGAAAATTAACATTCAACTATGTCTGCGTAACAGTCGCAAAAAAGCAATGCCATTAGTTATAGAGATATCAGATGCAGCATACCAGACAGTAAGGGATGCCACAGTACTACCAGAAAATACATAACAGGGAAGGAAGAAGTTACGCATACATCTTAGCTCACGGCGCTAGGCGCACTGCAAGATGGGGATTGCTTTCCCTGCTGCACGAACTGCCTTTGTTCGTCTGTCTACAGCAAGCCTTGCGACCGTAGTGCCATTTCAGTAAGGTATTTTTTCTTCTTCTTGTGTAGCAGAACGTGCGTGAGGCTCAAGGGAAAAGCAGTTCTCAAGCGAAAAGCAATTCCGAGTTCAGTTTGTATAGATACCACCATCTTCGGAGTAATCATTTTAAAGCGCAATCATTGAAACTTGATTTCTTCCTCTTACTAGTCTGTTTATCTGCAGAAAAACAATGATATTTGTGGGTTTGCCCACTATCCTATCCCCAGACTATTAAAATATGTAGCTATCGTCAGTGGTCTTTTTATTCGAGATGCATAAAATGTACAGGGCTGTGCAGTGAAATTACGCAAATTCCAAATGTTGATTAGTTCCAAGCTTAAGAATGGTCCCGTACTCGGCCAATCAGCGTACGCGACCACATGCACGAATCCTGCATCGCCGTTCTAACCGAGATCCTGGTTACCATTGCGCTTTTCCCCGACCTGTTTTGGAGTGTCAGGTGTGTGTCTGAGCAGTGCGGATGGCTGTAGCGGGTGCTTGCACAGTGCAGTGTTGGGTTTGTGTTGTTACGGATGAAAGGAAGACGGAGGGTGAGACCTACGCCTTCAGAAGAGCACCAATGAGCCACCGAGCTCAATGTCCCCATATGTCCTCACTGCATGAGACACCGCGGAGAGGTTTGGAATTTAATCCGGACACTTGCGCAAAGACTGGCGATGGGCAACTTAACGCCTCAACTTCTCACCGAGCGAGGTGGCGCAGTGGCTAGCACACTGGACTCGCATTCGGGAGGACAGTGGTTCAAACCAGCATCCGGCCATCCTGATTTAGGTTTTCCGTGATTTCCCTAAATCGCTTAGGGTAAATGCCAGGATGGGTGGTCCCTCTGAAAGGGCAAGGCCGACTGCCTTCCGCGTCCTTCCCGAATCCAATGGCACCGATGACCGCACCGTTTGGTCCCCTCCACCGAATCAGCCGACTACAACTTCCCCTCCGCTTGGTGGCCAAATACTGGCGGTTAAAATGTTCCACTGCCAGGATTCGAAAAGGTTCATCTCGGAGTCGCCCGGGAGCGCACAGGCGTGCGTTGGCAACCTCGGTTACGGAGGTGGGATTGAGATCTGTACGTGGTCTTTTTTTCTTTTTCTATTCCTTCGGCTACAGTTAACTACTTAAAACCCAAAACAGAACAATTTGAGAGAGAAATAGAAAAAACTCGAAATTCTCCTAGGTCCCCGTACGTAGATAAACGGAATGCGAACGGAAGAGAAAAGACCATAAGTTTTCATCAGCCCACGCTGTCCCTGCAAGAGAGAGAAAATGGAAGATAAAGGAGGGTTTCATGCGAATGTGTCGTGTCTTAGGTGGGGAAGAACATTGTAACAGTCAAGGCGATGTGCAAGGCACATCAGTGACACCACCAACTAAAGCAGTTGAAAAAATTAGCCGTGACCGAGCCCTGCTTCGAATGTAACCGTGAAATGGAATGCAAATCCCAAGTATCTGGGGGAGGGCGGGCGGTCGGTCGGTCGGGCAGTATAGTTGAGGAGTCCGCCGAAATAAAGGTGTACGGAAACCCAGTAACCCGGGGAAAATGGCTTGCGCTGCGGCACTCGAATTATTAAGATCTCGCTGATCACCGTATCCAACTGAGCTGGGAAACGCCCAGGGAATGTTAATTTCACGAAATAAACGCGGGTTTTGGGAAGAAGAAAAGCAGCAAAGGGCGTAGCCGGCGCCGTGGGTCGAACTTCGCAGCAAATAGCAGCAGTACTTCCGTCTGGAGTCCAGGAAGCGAGAAACACGTAACAGGCGCAGCTCGCATCACCTGAAGACGACTGCTGCGTCAGTTGCGAAATGTCCGTGGAATGCTCGACTGGAGTGACCGCCACTGAGACGGCGTATTATTGAGATGAAAGAAGGCGGCTCGGCCGTTGCCCACGCGCCCCTCCGCCGCCACTTGCTGACGGTGCGTCACTCGCTCTGTGAGTGGCGGCGCGTCAGTCGGCCGCGAGACGCCGACGCGTGCGCACGGCCGCGACGCGCCGTGGCGCCTCGCGTTCCGCAGCCGCAGCCGCCGCCGCCGCCGGCGACCATTGACGGCGCAGGTGAGTCCCGCGCTGCAGCCGGCAACAAGTGGATCACATCCGGCGGCTTACACGGCGCGGGCATATGTACCCCCACAAGACGGCGTTCGGTGTGTGGCGGAGGACACTTCTGGCACTAACATTTCCCCCATCCCTGTTCCAAAATTCTGTTCTTCCTCTTATGCTCCTGCTCATTCCGGCAGACGTGCATTACTTACCTTGTGAAGTACGCTTTCGGAATTTCAACAGTAAAAAGCTCAGTGATGCACATCGTTTTCGTCACAGTGTCCGCCATTAGAGTTTGTTGAGAATTTTCGTAGCGCCTCCGTCCTTATTAAACGAGCCACTGTCGAAACGCGCTTCTCTCCGTCGATTTTTCTCTCGCTTTTCTAATAAACAAACCTGATGAGCGATACTGACAAGATCGATCGAACAGTTGTTTCCAAAGCCACTTCTTTCGTAGGTCAATGACATTTCCTTAATATTGTTTGAATGAATCCGAACCCTGCGTCTGCTATTGCTACAACTGGTTTTATGCGGTCTTTCTGCTTTAGGTCGCTTCAGACGGACGCCGCTAGAAAAGCTCGGCGCACCTTTAAAGAATGTGACATAGCAGAAGCTAGTGACAGCAGTTCTAGAGGCACGACATCAGGCATCTGTTACTTCAGGGAAGCGCTGCAAATACCGTAACAAGTTGGTACAGCGCACACGGAACTGAGGTGCTCGGGGAATTGAATTGGGAATATTTGGAAGAAAGGCCACTTTGTTCTGTAGTGACCCTGCTCGATAAAGTCTACGGAACTTTTATTCGAGGAAGACTATGCGATATTTCGTGCCACCGTAATACATTTTCCGAAGGTATCATGAGAATAAGGCAAGAGAAATTTGCGACCCGTACACAAGTAGGCACTTTCGTCGTTCAATATGCGAGTGGCGTTGGACAAACAATCGCTAATATTGGTAGAGAATATTCTCCACCGTCCATTCAGTGACTTGTATAGTATATACGATGTTAAGAATGTGTTCGTGGCAAATAAATCGCGATTCAGTTAGAAGAATAACTACGTTGCATGTTAGTCTGCACCAGCGACCACTGTGCTAATAATCTCCGGTAAATCGGAGAGAGAGAGAGAGAGAGAGAGAGAGAGAGAGAGAGACCAGTTTGATATTGAAGTGGGGAGATGGTGCGATACATATGCATGCAGAACATCGCCTGTTGGTTGTACTCAGCCATCGTTGATAATTAGGATATCAGACATGGAGCACAACTTTACGTAAGAAGTTTATTAGTCATAATACGCATAAATATTTCTGTGACTATGGCGTTCACTTCCTAATAGTTGAAACAGGTTTAACGACTGAAATACTTAAGTTTTGGTTATAATAAATTTCTTCGAATATTCTTAACATTCTGAAGCACTCCAATCGGGTCAGTTGGTCCAGATTTCCTCTTGATGAAACATAATCCCCCTCCTCGTCGATGTTCGGTTAAGAAATTTGTATATCCGGTATTCTGTCGCCGGAAGAACAATTTCTGCCGTTTTTCTTTCGATACTTCACAACAAGATTGGGATGGTTAATTTCTACCATAAAGTGCCTATCTAACAATATAAACCATAGTAACTGTGTAACATTAAATACATGTAATGCAGAATACACAAAACGAAAATAGACCAAACTTAAAAATCGTTAAACTGTCATCGTACGGTCCTATCGAGGTCATTCTTCGGTGAAGCTACTGCGGTGCTACCTGTTGCAGAAAACAACCATTTAACATAACAATATGCTGGAATAGCACACCGGAAGCTACGGCTGTATCCCTGAGTGTACAAACAGTGGAAGGAAAATTCTGTTTGGAATGCATTCAACAACTTAAGACAGCAAGAAGTAGGGATAATATTTCTGTTAAATTGAATACTGCAAGTATGAGAAACGACCACTAACACAGAGGTTTCTTATGGGAGAGGACGCTAACGTCAACAGAGAAACAACAGGTGATCTGCACCTAGACCACGACATCAAGTCGACTCCTAATCAGATACTATGTAAATGGCGAAAATTTGAAAGTACAAGTCTGGCAGCAAGTATGACAGTCAGCCACTGAACAGCACAGAACCTTCAGCTCCTCGACCCTAGTTAATGAAAACCGTGCGGGGTGGCGCGCCGTGGTGAGGCGCACTGCACTGCACTCTTACTCGCAGAGACGAGGAGTCAAGTCCGCGTCAGCCACCCAGGTGCTGCCATTTCCGTGGCTTTTCTACATCTGTAGAGGCAAAAGCTGGAGTGTTTCCTCTGACAGTGATACCGGAGTGTGTTAGAACTTCAGTCGTATCTTTCAGGACAAACAGAAAAATAAAGTTGCGCATCTTCTACTCGTCGGAATAAAAATTTGAGTGGTGAATCGGAGCTGGCGTTTAGTTTGTGACCGAGTGTATGTGCGGCAGTGCCCCGAGTCCGGTCACAAAGCCTTCACTCAAGGTGAGAACGCGGGGCCGTGCTGGTCTGCCTTACAGAAGCGACGCACGGCAGCAAAGAGGGCGCTGCACGTCAGTGTGTATAACTGGCCGGCGCTGCGCGGCGCGTTTATTTGAAGTCTCCTCCTAACTTTAGCGGAGCAAGCCGCGCGGCGGGCTGCCAAATTTCCTGCTGTCCTAGGTAGCCGAGCAGAGGACGACCTCTGGCCTAGCACAATGTCGCGACTCTTGGCTACCACAAACCTGCTGTCCTGTGACTGAGCGCGTCGTTCTCACAAAGAAGGCTCTGTAAATACTGCCACCTCCTCACCAGTTACGCGTAGGCGGTACTTAAAGGTAAGCTCCCCATCGCACCCGCCTCAGATTTTGTGGTAAGATGACACATTCGATAGCACGTCGAAAACTGACCACCTCACTGTTACAGACGGACTTGGCGCCACGACACAGACACAAATTTGAATTCAGTGAACAGACACGTCAATGACCGGATGAACAGTTCATAATTTTGTGAAAAAAATATGGTGTACAAAGCAGATTTGAACACGGATATCTTTCCTCGCAATTCAACACCGTGATCACACAATCACGATTCTGTGGCGATAGACCTTCGTTCGATGTTGCACATATCCTGCTTGCACCATTCACTGTTTCTGTTTCGCTTTATTTTTCACGGATCAGTACACCTTCTTCCTGTTTCCATACTTGATCTGTGTTCAGTTTTTGACGGGCGATCTGCTGGACCATCTTACCACAAAATCTGACCAGGGTGCGATGGGGAGTTTGCTTTGTTAGGTGTCCATCACAGTTAAACGTGAGGTAACTGTTCACCATCATCATCATCATCATCATCATCATCATCATCATCATCATGTCGAGTAATTACAGACGAATAGACGCATTACGTAAACATTCCCTGTTACCGACACTTAACGACGATACAACATCGCCCAAACATCTTCCTATAAAGAGCTACAGTAAAAGTTTGCGATATTTGTTACAAATTGATACATACGAAGTAGTAAAATTAAAAAAATTAATACGATAGGACTGATATTTTTTGTTTATAATACTTATTCTTTTAAATAAGAATCTGTATATCAAGCGATGTACCACTTTGAAACAGAATTTATCTCAGAAGTTTTCATTCGTGGTTTATGAGGTACTTCTAGGACGATGCAGATCACTTTCCTGCAGTTTTTGATACCAGTAAAGGAAAATGATAAAAATGTGACATACGAGGTATCACATGTTAAGGAGCGGCGTGACAACAGGATTCGTATAATTTTTGTAAGTTTGATACCTAAACTTCAGTACTCGAATATCAATCTCGCAAAGTAGTTAGATGCGACTGTCAAACATTCTCGACAAAATCAACTTTGAAGTTTTTCCGAGCGTCTGTAAAAAGTAAATATCTGGTACAATTTTCGACACGCAGCCTGGCTCTGTGGTAGAATCCTTGCCTGCTACGTCATGTTCGCCGCACATTTTCGTGAAGCTTAAATACACAAAGATGCTAAAAACTGTCGGCAATGCCTGGGATCCGTAATCACTCATTCGAGTCTATTCGGCGATTATTGTTTTCCGTTCTTTCCAGTCAATTTGTATTTAAATAATGTACTCAAAGTTCATCAAGACCATGCTACTTAACACACCTGTCATTTTTGTGAAAAATATTAGAGTATATTAATAAATTTGTTTAAATTCCAAAAAATATATAAATTATCTTTGATATTCGTTTACTGTAAAAATGAAGTTGAACATACACCTGTAAGGAAGCGATAGCAGGGTACCCGCATGGCAGGCGCAGAGTCCACAGAAAAAGCAACCTCGCTCTAGGGTGTTACAGACGATTCGAAAACTCCAGATCGGTTTTCTGCAGCATGTTGGTAAGTTGCAACTAAGGACTTTGAAACACCGATATTTGGGTTCTGAATTTTCACGTACCATAAACATAAAAAAATGCAAAATATCAGACTCCGGTGTGGCCTCCTTGTTACAGGACGACTAGCAGTCGCGCCCTCTTAATTCCTGCACGTTTATGTAACTTGCACTGAGCTTCGCGGTATACAGTGAGAAGTAGAAATGAATGATTATTTATTTCATCATTCACTTATGCACTATCAGTTGATTTTGCCGCCTGACAATTATCAAATGTTTCCAGAAATATTCAACACAACTAGAAATACATTGATATAATAGGAGACAAGCACAAATTACGTGATTATGGATGGTGGGACAGCGGTAACAGTTTTTTGAATAGCTGGTTAACGGAAGTCGAAGCTCCCTCCACATTTCAATAGTTCACGTAGCGTGGGAGTTTAAACAGAACTATGCTAAGTGGGGTGTTGTAGTAACCACTTGATAACGGCCATATATCTAAATCAGCTGAAAGCGAGTGATGAAATAAATATTCATTTTAAACAACAGTAGGTAGCAAACTGGTTGTAACCTTCAAAACGTTTACTGCGGATGTGGATTCGTGGACAGTAAACTTATTTTCAGGCGTAGTCCTTCTGGAATACAATTTTATTCTATTTTCATCCTATTCATTTTCACCTGTTTCTGTTAGTTTCTTTGCCCTGTTTTGATTTTGTTGCGTTTTAGTTCTTCTTTATTTGGTTTCTTTTTCTTTTCGTTTCTTTTTTGTATTCTCGGTTGGTTTTGCTTTTTTGGGCGTTTCAAGCATAGAAGAACGTACCTGTACTGAATTCCTATCAGGCCGTGATAAAATATAAGTGCGTCGTGAATCAGGTCAGGCAATCTATCCCGCAAGTGGCGGAGCTGTCCTTACGTGTGGACAGTAATAGGTCTGCAGGAAACAACGCTCTAACTGAAAAAGAAGTTCGAAATCTACTGCAGAAGCTACGGCATCACCCATGAGTGTATGGTCAAAAGGAAGAAAAACGTTGTATGAAATAGTTTCGGCAGCTCGTACGAGCAAATAGCGAACTAAACAACAAGCTACGTACACAGTCACCTCCATCCGTCTGTTCGCTCACTGTAGCAGACCTGAATCTTACGTATTCTGTCGTATTGGTTTGAGGAGCGTACCACAGTATTAAGAAGCATATGCTCCTCTCCCCCCTTCCTCCCTCGCGATCTCCTGACGACTTGTATCCAGCACACGTGGGACTCCGTCGCCCGCCACGTGCACCCCTTCACTCTGTGAGTCTGTGGCATGACGGCACGGAGCGCGTCTGGTGTCTCGCGGGGTCCTCACCGTGCCACAACCATCAAGACAAAAGGGATGGCAAATACTGACAGACGGGTCTCCACTTACATTTCTCAAGAGCATATTTCGATTAATGTTACGTTCCTTTAATAGTCGTTATATGTAAAATCCGTACGTTAAGCATCTAGAACAACACTCTCTTCCTTCGAAAGACCTATAACAAGCTGACGCACGGCGAAACAGCTAATTGAATATTATGATTATTAAAATACGTTTGTTCTTCTCTCAATTCAACGTTACAGCACTACTCTGAAGCCATGTTATCTCGAGAATGGACCTCCTGTATTTGCAGTATTCTCTTTAGCATCGTGATAAACATATTTCTGCGGATCTGGTAGCTCCTGTCTGGTCGCAAATTCAGCCATAGGTCAGACATGATAGTTTCGAATCAGACATAATGCGTCTTAGAGAGTTTCCAGATCTTCTGTAACACTATCGGTATTTCTTCGTAAGGGTTTCATTTGCACGTGCTGTTACTCATATACAGTTCGTATTTAAGCGGACGAAAATCTGTTCTCTTACAAAAGTACACGATTTAAAACGGCGTTACAAATATTTGTCGAGAAGTGGCACTTCAAAATGCGCCTAGACTCTTACTTTTCCCCGCCCCACACGCAGTCCCTCCCCGACAGCACATCTGTACTGTGCAAGCCACTGTGAAGTGCGTGGGAGAGGATTCTTACCATTGCACCTGTCATTAGCGCTTCATCCCCTTCTATCCATGTATGGAGTGCTGTTTGAATCCCTCTGTACTCTGCTGTAATTAATCTAATCTTTGCGTCACGATCGCTGCGGGAGCGATATATAGGGCAGTTGCAGTATTTTCCTAAAAAATGTTCAAATGTGTGTGAAATCTTCTGGGACTTAACTCATAAGGTCATCAGTCCCTAAGCTTACACACTACGTAACCTAAATAATCCTAAGGACAAACACACACACCCATCCCCGAGGGAGGACTCGAACCTCCGCCGGGACCAGCCGCACAGTCCACGACTGCCGCGCCAGTGACCGCTCGGCTAATCCCGCGCGGCAGTACTTTCCTAGAGACGTCATTTAAAGCCAGTTCTTGACTGTGTAAGCACGCGTTTTCTTAGTAGCTCATCTTCAAGAGTATGCCGGTTCAGCGTCATCACCATCTCTGTTATTCTCCCCTAAGAGTCAAATCCGTGGCGATTCATGCTGGCTTCCTCCATACGCATTCCACATCGCAAGTTAGCCCTGTGCGGTAAAAGCCGCACACACTTCATTTATATTGTAGGATGATTGCACGAGTCATTTATAGCACTCTTATTTGTAGACTGATTGCATTTCCGTAGTATTCTGCCGATAAATCGTTGTCTGATACCAGCTTTACTCACTGCTGAGCCAATGAGATCGTTCCACTTAATGTCCTTATAAAGTGTTACACCCAAGTAATTGTACGAGTTAACAGATTCGAACTGTGTATCGTAGATACCGTAGTCTTAAGATACTACGTTTTTCCGTTCTGTGAAAAAACACAGTTTTATATTTTTGGACATTAAAATAAAGCTGACAATCTTTGCACCACTTCGTAATCTTATCAAGATCTGAATGGATTCTTGTGCAGCTTTCTCAGACAGTACTTTGCGATGGATAAGTGTATCATCTGCGAAAAATTATCAGATTACTGTTGATATTTTGGGAGGTCATTAAATACGCAACATGAAGAGCAAGTGTCCCAACGCACTTCGCTGGGGCACACTCGAAGGAGGTTCGGCTTATTCTGCAAATGGTGGCTTCGCTCTACGCCCCTTAGCTGTTGTACACCTCGCGACGCCTGCGTACCGTCGCACCCGACTCAGCGGTTCCCGCCATCCGCTCTTTTGTTAAGCTTCCTAGCAGCTTCTCACGTGTCGTCATCGCCGCAGATTGCTGGGAAAGGTTAGAGAGAGAGAGAGAGAGAGAGAGAGAGAGAGAGAGAGAGAGAGACCGGCGCTACATGCCGGCGAGCAGTTTTCGCAAAGGTCATCCGGAATGAGCCTTCTAGGCCGGCGCATGAGCACACACAACGCCGTTCTGCCTGCAGTGAGACAAAAATAGGCAGAAATGAGCTTGAAGCTCTACTGTGGAGTTGGGTTAGTGTTTGTCGTGGTCGGGTCGGATTTATCGCAACTTTTGAGTCACAGGTGGCATCGTGTTCTCCATCGACTGTGGTATTTATTATGATTCCCACGATTGCCATTCCGAGTCGTTAAGCTGCTGAAAACAGTTGTGATCTGAGTGAGAAACGGCTGTTTCTCTGAAAACCTTAACCCCTGGAAAATGACTTGAAAATCGAAATTGCAGCTTGTAACCTCCCCACAGAAAATTATTAAATTGAATTTTTAAATATGAATAAAGAATGTGATTCTTATTTAATGTAACCTCAGAACAAAATTAGTTCCCATTTATAGTCTCCGTGCACAAATGGATTCACATTTAATGTAACCACAAAATTCAATTCCTAAACCCGGAAATAATAAAAAAAATTCAGTAACCTGGTAAATTTTACGACGACAGCAACGCTGCTCCACGGCCCTGTATTCTGAATAAAAAAAAAGCAAAAATTCTTACCTCAATAAAAACTGCAAATATATCTGCTCTTGCATAAAAATTTTTCGGCACAGCTCCGTGCAATGCTGGCCTATGCTTTGTGATTCATGAAAGGAAAGATAATCCATTGAATAAAATCTTTAAATTGAAATGAATGCCTTTTTTTTAAAAAAAAACTTTATTATAAAAATTATTGGGGCATTTTTTAAAAGAAATTGAATGACAGTTGACATACATTATTAGATATGCGCAAGGCTGCTTCTTTACCTTCTACAATAATACTCATCCTCCAGAGTCCCGACCAGAGCAGACTGCACACAAGCGCAGACACGCGCCGACTACCGCACACTACCGCCGACTCACGCAGACAACTACAGACTACTGCAGACTGGCGACAAGCAACAACTAACAACCAACTACATACTGCTCTCTGGTCAGAGACTCTCCTAAGTCTTGCCTGTTGCAGGCAGCGCATACATCGCATACCTCTTACAAGCTAGAGAAATTGTAACAAATACATTGCTGGAAAGAAAATGAAACACCCTCAAGGAGAAGTCTATTGACGAATGAGGTGACAGTAGGTCGTCTTTGTAGTAGTATATGATAACACATTGAGGTCAGATGAAACACGCGCGTCGCAGTAAGGGGTATCAAAGCAACCGCACCTCTACACAAGTGTTCGTCCGTCTGGCGGCAACGCAGGCGCGTATTCTCGCAAGCAAACGATTATAAACGTGCCGAATGGCATCTTGCGGTAGATTGTTCCAGGAATATTGCGCCTTTCGTTGCAATTCGGCAATGGTTCTTGTATGTTCCGGAGAAAGAGTAAGTTTTCTCTCATCATCATCATCATCATCTTCCGTACGTGTTCAGTTGGCGAAAGATTTGCCAATCTTGCTGGCCAGGGCATTCACCACGAAAAGCAGGCTGTGTCGCAGCAGCTGTATGTGGACGTGCACTGTCTTACTAAAAAAGCACATCACAGTTTAACTGGCAGTCTCACGGGGATAAGAGCCTGTGCAGTGTAGCGCACACTGGATTCTTTACCCTCAACAAACGTGTAGCCTTGCATGGAACCTGCCTGTCGTGGACGAGCGGAGTCCGAAACAGGCAGCTCAGCCTGTGACTCGCCTACAGACAGAATGTGCCCTCATTACTGAAGATGACAGAACGCTCTTCCATTCTCCAGGGAATTCTTTCACGACACCAGAGCAGGCATGCTCGGTGGTGTCGTGTCGTCGGTGGTAGGCTGGCCAGAGGCGTACATGATCTTAGTCCTGCTGCGTCCAGACGGTTCCCAGTGCTCCCTGATGACACGGCAAATGTGCCCAGAATTCGTACCTGGATGATGATTGATAGGTCACCGCTGTTCGCACAATGTATGAGTACAAAATATATGATCAGTCATTGGAAGCGGTAACATCAGTCAAGTATCTGGGTGTGACTATTCGAAATGATCTCAGATGGAATTATCAGATTACACAATTAACGGGTAAGGCGAACTCTAGATTGCGGTTTATTGGTAGAATCCCAATGCGATGTAGTAGTCCTTCAACAAAGGAAATAGCTTACAATACGTTAGTTCGTCTTTATGGGACCCTTACCAGTTGGGTCTGATTCAAGAGATTGAGAAGGTCCAAAGAAGAGCGGCAAGATTCGTGACTGGTACATTTAACCATCGCGGGGCGTTACAAATCTCATAGAAAGTTTGAAGTGCGACACACTTGCAGATAGACGACGCGCTAAACAGAAGGGGCTGCTGAGTAAATTCCGAAATCCAATCTTCACCGGGGATGTGAGCGTAAATTATTACCGCAAACTTTCAAATCGCGTAATGATCATCACTCAAAGATAAGAGAAATAAGAGCTCGTACTGAGGCGTTCAGACAGTCGTTTTTCCCTCGCGCGATCGGCGAGTGGGGGAAATATGACTTTCGCGCGAATTGTGCCCTCCGCCACACACCGCTTGGTGGCTAGCGGAGTATATATGTAGATGTAGATGCGTCGATCTTGACGCGCGTCTGTACAACGCGGACGTCCAGAATTTGGTCTCTTTGTGGTGTGTGAATGTTGCACAGACCACTGTTGAACACATCGACACTCCACCAACACACTGTGGCCAACGCGCAGAATCCTCGATACGTCTGCCCGGCTTCCGGCAGGTCCACAGCGCGACCACGTTGAAATGGCGGAAGCTGTTCACCAGGGCGTACTCGTTGGTGGAGCATTACTGTACCCTGCAGTGAATGTTGCAAACATTATTCACCTCTAAACTCAGCATAGTCGCTACCTGCAGAGTCGAAACAGACGGTGCACAGACAGGCTTCCTCAGCGCCTTCTGATCGCCGACGAGCGTGACAGATGAATCATTACCACTGAGTATGCGCTTACTATGACCTGGTGCTACTGAACACAGTGCTTTAGAGTGTTGTTTATTTCCGCCGGTGTAGTGTAGTCGTTTTTGATTCAGAGTTGGTGTCTGGCTGCATTTCCTTTCTGTCACCAACCTACGGAATACCTGTTCCAGCACGCTACCGTACTAAACTGTGAATTTCGAAATGTTGCTGCACTGTTGCGAGAAGATACCTAGGTACGTTAAGTGGCAGCAGAATCTACTTGCGGCAGCCCTTTTAGTGGGGCACAGTCGAATGCCTTGGGAGGATTAGAGAATGTCCGCAAGATAGTACGGTAGGTGGTGCGTTCGGGACATTGGCAGAACCTCGCTGGAGAGTCCGCTGAGGGGCGAAAGCGAAGCGGCCGGTGAAAGCCAGTCGCGGGTCGAGCCAGTCGGTCGGCCAGCCAGTCAGACCGACTGACTGCCGTCGCAGCGCACGCCACGCCACGGCCCACGGCCCACGCTCATCAGCGCCACTCGCCTCCAGCTTCCTCCCGAGTTCGCCGCCGTCACGACATCGCCGTCCTCGGCAAGTCACGAGTTCGCCTGCACGACCTCGCATCTTCAGTTGCGCTCGGCGTAGGCTATTACCGTCCACCCGCCACTTCTCCTCTTCCATTCGCGGACGCTGCGTCCGTACGAGAAGTGTCGGTTATTCTCCGTGTGCGTTCTTAATCTTTTTTGCCGGTATTCTTGCGAGCTGTATGTAAATGGAGGCAATACTTTGTTGCACCCTCGATGGAAGTTTAGCTCTCGTTCTTTACAACGCATCCTAGAGTACTCTAGTCGTATCTAGCTTTCACGTCGTTTATTCTGTTATAATTCTAACACAGGCTTGTTGATAGACTACAGTTGGCAAGGAATAGACCTGTTCGTTTAGGCGTGCACTCTTTAGTCCAGCATAACTCAAGTTCATCCAATTTGTTTGGGATTAATGTGAAAATGGTGTGTGTGTGTGTGTGTGTGTGTGTGTGTGTGTGTGTGTGTGTGTGTGTGTGTGTGTCAGAACAATAAATTTACAGCAAGAATGATTGAAGTGGGGTACGTAACCTCTCTCGCACACACAGCATATAATCGTAACATCCATCGTGCTAATAAATATTAGGAACAGGTGTCTGAAGCAGTAAATATTATTCCGTAAATTTAAAGTGAAGAGACAAGCTGTCAACGCGTCTGTCCAGGCTCGATAGCTAGACATTTCACTGTGTTTGTAGTTCAGGCGTCACTGATCCCCCACGATGCAAAGTATCGCCGCTCAGTAGAGGGACGACTTCTGGGTTGTGCTACATATGCCTAGCATTTAAATAACAAAGTTCAAAAAATTAATAAATATCTCATTTACATAGTTTAATAATACACTATCCTGAACACAAAAAATGGTTCAAATAGCTCTGAGCACTATGGAACTTAACTTCTGAGGTCATCATTCCCCTAGAACTTAGAACTACTTAAACCTAATTAACCTAAGGACATGACACACATCCATGCCCGAGGCAGGATTCGAACCTGCGACCGTAGCGGTCGCGCGGTTCCAGACTGTAGCGCCTAGAACCGCTCGGCCACCTCGGTCGTCTCTGAACACAAGTCTGTAGACTAAGACAGTAAAAGCGTGTGTAAATGAGGGCGATATTGTTGTTTCATACGTTCTTTAAAGTCAGTCTTTTATTATTTCATAGTGGAAGGTACAGCTCCTCGTGACGTGTCATACTGTGTCTTCATTGGCATGCGAATTTCACTTGTGACCTCGTGAAACGTGTCAGATTTTTTGTTAGCAGCGTGTGTGGCCAGCCGTTCCCTGGCCGGTATGTTTACTGCCGCCGGTCATGCGACAAGCACATCAAAGTGGCCTGTCCCTCACGCAAGCAAGTGAAAAGTTTCCATTCTTAAAGAAGGCTTATAATTTTCTAGAAATCCTAGCCATTTGAGTGATATTACGCTTTTAGTAAAATGTTCGCAATGGCTAATGACCTCCAAGACCACCTCGACCCCGTCCCGTACAGTACCGCCACGCCCCCGCGTGCGGAGCAGTAAGGACTGCGACATGCGAGACGACAAACGAACGGCGCCGCCGCCTGCAGCCCGGCCTCTGTTGTGTACACGCTGCTTATTTTTAGTGGCCTCTCGCCGCACAGGTGCGCCAGCCGCCGAGACGAGGCACCTGCAGTTGGCAGCCTTCCGTGCGTAACGCGTCCCCCCCCCCTCCCCCCACACTTGTGATTCCACTCGTCACCACCACACTTACGAGGGGGCGGCGACTCGTATTACCGACGTGTCTCGTAACGTTTTCGTGCGGGACTGTGTTTCGACCTTGAGCATGTTTCGTCTTTGCCCTCCAATTTTCGTAGCACTTTAGGAGCAGGTTACAGATTTTCCGTTGTAGGGTAGCAGTATGTCGAAGTGTGGGCGCTGTTTCCGTCTTTAACTCTGTGAATATAATGTACCGGTGGTGGGGCGGCTGTGGGCGTAACCCGTCCCCTACGGAGCGCTTAGCTCCACACACTTGCTGCCTTGATTACCTCCCCCACCTTGTTTCATTTTTGGGGGCAGCTTATGCGCATTACGTACGCAGCCTTTTCACTTTTACTGTTGCGTGTCTCCCGACAAGAAGGCGTTCTTTACTCTCAAACTCTCTTGGCTCGTAATCGGCTTCCCCCCACAGATGAGATTCGTCGTCCGTTTTGACCTACCGGTCCGATGTATATACTTTTACTACCCTCTACTTCTCCGTAAATTATTTCTCAGCTCTGGCACAAATCTCGTTTTAAATACATCGATTTTACCACTGCTACGAACTTTCGTCATTCCATTACATTTTCGCGGGCGCCATAACACCCGTTGAACTATTCACCGAGCGACTGATGACCTCGCAGTTTAGTCCCTTAATGCCCCACCAATCAATCTTGCGCTCCATGCGGATGAGGAAAACACGGAGCTCCTACGCAACCATAATTCAGAGATGTCGCGAGATTGTCAGGTGTTAAGATCTCTCTGTAGCTCCTTGGTGTTCTGTATCAGTACGAACCTGAAGAGTTTAGGCAGATGTTAGGTTGTACCAGATAGCTGTCTACTTTGGCGATGACACGTTACCGCCGGCCGGAGTGGCCGAGCCGTTCTAGGCGCTTCAGTCGGGAACCGCGCGACCGCTACGGTCGCAGGTTCGAATCCTGCCTCGGGCACGGATGTGTGTGATGTCTTTAGGTTAGTTAGGTTTAAGTAGTTCTAAGTCTAGGGGACTGATGACCTCAGGTGTTAAGTCCCATAGTGTTCAGAGCCATTTGACACGTTACCGCGTGAAGTGGCTCTATAGTAACCCTTGTCACCTATTTTAAGCTACCGTAAGTTGTGTTTAAGTGAAGTATTCTCACATGGGGCGTGTAATGTGGTTTTATAAATACGACACAAGTATGTCAGTGAATAATTACCGACTGACCTGAACCGGTTCAAATTATGTTTACCCCAAAATCTGATTAAATGTTACGTAATTCCTTGCAGCAGTGTGTAAGTGCGCGTCTGGATCAGAATCTTCAGCCGTGCGTTCTCACTGCGACTTGGTCAGGACAAGAGCATGGCCGTATACTACAGACACGTACCTGCGCGTCGCCAGAAGGCCAACGGCACTGCTCCTGCGCGACCTAGCGGATAACGACAAGCAGATGTGCTTTGCGTAGTGGGAAGAATGAGTGCACGCGTGTTTGTTGCTGCCGAAAATGTTTCACAGATCCGCAACATTTCTCGGTCAGATTTCGACATGACTGTAGTAAATACCCCATTCACTGCCACTAATCAAGTCGCCGCCGATGTTGTTGAAATTTGACACAGCCTACGTTCCCCTTCCCCCACCCCCTCCACACACACACACACACACACACACACACACACACACACACACACACACACACACGCTATCTCATTGGGGAAATGAACAGAGAAGAATATTTTGTAAAGCGAAAGTGAATGCGAAATACATGCAGAGTAACGTTCAGTAGTAGTTAATGTCCATCAGACGGTAACCTCCACCTAAAACTGTGACATCACACCGAGCGTAATACTTGGCAGGAGCGCTGTGCTGGCTCAGAGTTGCGTCGCACAGTGCCTGCTGAAGCTGAATGAGCCTCGGCCTTCTCAGGTAGCGGCGCCTTTTGATGCTGCGCCGACCTTGCGGGGTACATCCGCGTTTGTGTGTGTGTGTGTGTGTGTGTGTGTGTGTGTGTGTACACACACAATATCTGAAGCCAGAGGCGTACCATAATCAACCATAAATCTTAGGACAACAGGCTGATAGCCGCTGGCTATTGCCGCATACCATTACGCATCAATGTTATTGTTGTTCTCTTCAGTCTGAAGACTGGTCTGATGCAGCTCTCCGTGCAAACTCCATTCTGTACGAGCCTCTTCATCTCCCAGTACCTACTGCAACCTACCTCCTTCTGAGTCTGTATTCGTGTCTTGGTTTCCCTCTACAATTTTTAACTCCCATACTTCCCACCAGTACTAATTTAGTGATCCCTTGATGTCTCAGAATGTGTCTTACCAACCGATCCATTCTTTTAGTAAAGTTATGCCACAAATTTCTTGTCTCCCCAGTTCTGTTCAGTACCTCCTCATCAGTTACGCGATCGATCCATCTAATCTTCAGCATTCTTCTGTAGCACCACCTTCCGAAAGCTTGTATTCTCTTTTTGTGTAAGCTGTTTATCGTCCATGCACTTTTATACATGGCTACACTCCAGCCAAATACTTTCAACAAAGATTTCCAAACACTTAATCCATATTCGATATTAACAAATGTCTATTCTACGGAAACTCTTTTCGTAACATTGCCAACCTACATTTTATATCCTCTAAACTTAGGCAATCATCAGTTATTTTGCTGTCCAAATAGCAAAACTCATCAACAACTTTAAGTGTCTCGTTTCCTAATCTCATTCTCGAAGCATCACCTGATTTGATTCGACTACATTCCATTATCCTTGTTTTCCTTTGTTGCTGTTCATCTTATATCTTCCTTTCTAGACATTGTCCATTCCGTTGATCTGCTCTCCCAAGTCTTTTGATGTCTGTCATAGAATTACAGTGTCATCGCCAAACCTCAAAATTTTTATTTCTCCTCCCTGGACTTCAATTTGCACTCCAAATTTTTGTTTGGTTTCCTTTACTGTCTGTTCAACGTGCAGATTGATTAACATTGTGGGTGGGCTTCAACCCTGTCTCGCTCCCTTCTCAACCACTGTTCGCTTTGATGCCTCCCGAGTTGACGCATCAATGAAGAATAAAACAATTTATTACAGGTTTCGCCGCCTTTTGAAGCCTGCAAATCACAGGTTATTCATTCTATTATTAACGAGATGGTGGGCTGATTATTCAGGAATAAAAATGGTTACGAACGTGCCGCGGGGTGGAGACACCGGAACACAATCCTGCCTGTTCGCATTAGGATGCTGACGAGTTTCGTGACCCTCTCTGTTTTTGAGTAAAGTAAGTAGTGTGCTAGGTGGATACTTCACACCCACCTCGCCATTGGATTTTTGTTAGCAGCAGAAACCGTACTCTTCACTTCGTAACACTCCTGTCTGATTCCCGACAGTAACAGCATGTTTACGTCAGAGCGGAATGACGTCATAGAAAAAGCTTGTGCTGGCGTTCGTGCGTTGTCTTCTTTCTGAAACAAGAGTACACCATTTTGGATACTGTTATGAACGAGAAATCAACTGCCATGGAAGCAGTGATGTGATTTAAACTTCTGTCTGCCATGAAAAAGTTCACTCATTTGAAATGTAGGAGCTGAACCCGGATTCTGCTGCGAGTCTTTCGCCACCCTACACCTCGAGACTAAAGTGATTTAAGAAAGTCGATTATTATAGTTTCCTCCCCTCCTCTTCCGTCGGTATATCAGACGAAACTGTCGCTGTGGTGTCCCAAACGACCGAGGAACGTCTGTTGAAATGTGTAGAGGTTATGGTTTATTATACTGTTCCGTCATTTGCGTTTCATAAATCGGAGATCCACTGTTATCGTTCTGATTGTGCCTGCAGTATATCCTTTACCTGTGAAGTTTATGTATCGAAACTTTCGGGAGTATGTGAGTGCTGGCAGTACTTGGCATCATACCTACACACTGTGCCCCTATGCCCAACGTGCAGCGTTTGTGTACTGTGGAACTGGGGCAGCAGTTGCCAGTCACCATCTTAATGCTGAGTAATCGATTTCTAGGTGCAGTGTTGCTACGCGTTTGCTATTACCCACGCCTGCTTATTACCTGGAAACACGATCGAGAGAACCACCACCTGTAATAGTCCTGTGTCGGAGGTACTGTTTCACGCATCATAGAGTAGACATTCCAGGACTATGTTTCACACGACTGACAAGATGCTGGGAGGAGTTGCGGAAGCAGGCAGTTCCCTGCAGAGTGCGGAAAATGTCTTAGTAAGGCGAGGCTTGGTACAACAAGGCTCGCTTTTAGTCCAAGCTTTGTACACGTTCCACGAAATAATGAGAGTTGGCAGACAGGCTGATCATCCAATTCGCAAGCAGCACGATTTGTTTATCAGCAGTTGCAGTCTTGATTTCAGTGCTACCAAACTTCACAAAACGCCGATACGCATTCACCAGTAGCGGTAATCATTCGCAGTAACCACGATAAAAAAAACTGAGTCCTCCTCCTCCTGTATTCCTACGATCAAACCGTCTGTTATCTGAAACTTCGAATGGAATTGTTGGATGTTTTATCCACCGGGTGAGGTGGCTCAGTGATTAGCACACTGCACTCGCGTTCGGGAGGACGGCGGTTCAAACCCACATGCGGCCATCCTGATTTAGGTTTTCCGTGATTTCCCTAAATCGCTTCAAGCAAATGCCGGGATGGTTCCTTTGAAAGGGCACGGCCGACTACCTTCCCAAATCCGATGGGACCGATGATCTCTCTGTTCTGTCCCCTCCCACAAATCAACCAACAATCCAACCATGTTTCATCCGCTTATGTAGATATATACATCGTAGTCGACATGTTAACTTTGAGTGTACGTTACAGACTGTGCCTCTCTTCATTCAAGCTGCAGATGGTCGTACAGACTCCTTTAGTAAAGTTCTTTTGTCAATGGTGTCGTGTACCTTCTTCTCATTCCGCACCAGGAGTAACTTCACGGTTTGTTGAGTCTTCAAACACATAAATCAACTTTTTTCGTAAGAAAAATGATACAATCCATAGCAGAGATAGCGTTGTTCGCAGTCCACATCAGTTGATAAATCTTTGTACTACTCATTCTAGCACCGAATGGTGTAGAATCTCTGATACTCCTCCATTTTATACACACACACACACACACACACACACACACACACACACCAGTCTCACATCTCAGCACAATAGGCTTCAAACGAAAGACTTAGTTCCAGACACAGTAAACAATTTAGATTGTCAAAGCTCACGGACGTGATTCATACTGTTCTATCCCTTTGGCGGAGGACGACTGTTCAATCCCGCATCCGGCCATCCTGATTTAGGTTTTCCGTGATTTCCCTAAATCGCTTCAAGCAAATGCCGGGATGGTTCCTTTGACAGGGAACGGCCAACTTTCTTCCCCATCCTTCCCTAATGCAGTGAGACCGATGACCTCGCTGTTTGGTCTCTTCCCCCAAATCAGTCCAGTCCAGTGCAGTCCTTTGGTGGAGAGGCTAAACACACGATAGCTAGTTCGTCCTAACGGGCGCTTACACCGAGCAGAGATTGCTTCCGTATTGTGAGTTAGTTACTAGGCAGTGGCCCCGAGTCCTGCCCCATCGCTTGGAAGCGTGTTTGTGACAAGGCTAGAAGCGACAGCTCCCGTATGCAACGCAGCTCCCGGCTCGTGCCCTTGACCAACTAGGGATTTTTTGCGTCCTCTGTGTTTGCTCTAGCACGATGGCCGTCGAGCTGGCTCCACGCGTGAGCGCCTGTTTCAGCAAGTGCCTTCTCTTTCAGCCGCACTACATACGATCACGCGCACATTTCAAATACTTATTAACTTTCACTCATAATTTGCATTCTTGCTTCCAGTGGAGAAACAATTTAGTCAGTAGCAGCAAGTTGCCTTCCACTAACCTTCATATTCGATACCATTAAAGGCCGGCCGGTCTGGCCGTGCGGTTCTAGGCGCTTCAGTCTGGAACCGCGTGACCGCTACGGTCGCAGGTTCGAATCCTGCCTGGGGCATGGATGTGTGTGATGTCCTTAGGTTAGTTAGGTTCAAGTAGTTCTAAGTTCTAGGGGACTGATGACCTCAGAAGTTAAGTCCCATAGTGCTCAGAGCCATTTGAACCATTTCGATACCATTAAAATTTATCATGACTTCACGAAAAGTTACCAGGTCCTGTAGAGTCATTACTTAACATAACGATGCTTGCTGATCGGCATATTCGTGACTGGGTGTAAGATCGTTTGTCACATGATTTTCCTTTGAAAGTCATTGTAATTAGTAATGGTGGGAAAGATTATCTTGTTAGTCTTCAGCAGTCAGCCAGAGACTTTTTAGTGTAAACTTTGTAAGTGACCGCATCACTGCAATGCGTTTTGCAGTCCACAGTCTTTTTGACGCTACGGAAGAGACGTTACTTTTATACAGTTTCGTGACGATGGTTCCGCGTCGCTGTAATTTGGCGGGTTCGAACTGGTCCACTGGTACTTACATCTATACCCGCTGGACGCCTTAAGGTGTGTGGCGGAGGGTACTGTACTATCACTATCTTTTCCCCTGTTCCGTTTGCGAATGGCGCGTAGGAAGAAGAATTACCATCGTTACCTCTATTACTGAAAGACTATCCCAGGGCACGGTACCCAGACCAATTTCTAGATTGCCTATCTGACGGCTTCCAGGGGCAACAAAAATTAGATTTTTAATATTTCGCGCAATTGTTGAGTGAACGTAATTATTTAAATTGCTGTCTTAATCTACTAATTAAGAGGCATAAGTTTACAAGTTAAATACACCAAGACAAGTATCACAGTTAGAAATAAATGGAAATGCCGTGTGGCTAGGGCCTCCCGTCGCGTAGACCGTTCGCCTGGTGCAAGTCTTTCGGATTGTTGCCACTTCGGCGACTTGCGTGTCGATGGGGATGAAATGATGATGAAAGACACACAACACCCAGTCATCACGAGGCAGAGAAAATCCCTGGCCCCGCCGGGAATCGAACCCGGGACCCCGTGCGCGAGAAGCGAGAACGCTACCGCAAGACCACGAGCTGCGGACATCAGTTAGCTGTGTGTTCCGAGAAGGCGTAACTGACGGCGCGCAAATCCTCCTACTTTATTCGGCCAATATTTAAGGATAAGAGCACTTACTGATTTCCACAAAACTTACACATAGTTTTCGAAACTTTTTCTCGCTGACATCCTCGACAAAATGATGAAAGGAAAAAATGTTTATCGCTTACTACATTTCCGTCTTACATGTAGTCAAACGGCACCAGCGGGGATGACGTTTTAGTTTATTAATTCTTCAATATTAATTCTAATCGCATTATATTTGTAAACAGTATCTGCACGTGTCACTGAGTGTACCTGCAGAGTTACATAGTTGCAAGACGCGACACGTTGTTCGGGAGATATGGCGCGAATAAAAATTTATGCGCTTGGAAAACTTACTTTTGCTTAAAATGGAAGGTAAATTACCCAGACTATATTAATCCAATGTTTCGTAATGAAAGCACATAGCTACTTCCAGGACAAATATTTAACACATTAACTCATTTGTAAAGTAATCAGCCGTTTGAAGCTCCTTTTACATGGGAGTTGTATACTTCGAAGAATCGGGGGTTTTCTCGTGAGCTCAAATTTCTGTGATTTTTGACGTCGTGGTCACTTCACGAGGCAGCAGTATGTTGCCCGACTGATCTTAGAGTGTCGAATTTCAACAGTAAACCTATCCGTTATACAAGCTTATCTTGCATCGTCTTGTAGAGTTCTTTTAGCATGTCTGTAATGCTCTCGCGATTACTAAACGTTCTCTCTCTCTCTCTCTCTCTCTCTCTCTCTCTCTGTGTGTGTGTGTGTGTGTGTGTGTGTGTGTGTGTGTGTGTGTGGTCTTATTGATTAACGGACAGACGCATGAGCTATACCCAAAAATTGGTCGAACGAGTATTTTGTAAGCCTGTTTTTTCGTAGATGAATTAAATTTAAATAATTTTTCTCAATCAATCTGTCTTGCATGTGTAGCACGTTCGAAAAGGTTCGTTGGTTTGTAGCGGATTCGAACTTTTCAGTGTGTGTTCGGAGTATTCAAATCTCTTTCCTCTGTTTATTGACCCTGCCAAATATGTACGATGATTTTCATTCAGATGGGTACTTGTGACACAGTGTCGGGCACCCTAAACAAAAAAATCGACCAGTTGGTGAAACAGGAAGGGTGACCTAGGCCATGAACCACTGTAGACACGCATTCACTGACACAGACTTTGAACGAGATTGATACCCAGTAGTCCAGTCAACGAAGACAAAAACAAGTCGTCTTGGGAGGAGGAGAAATCGTGTAGTCGCCAATATTTGTACAGTGGCAGGTGGATTGTCATTAGCAACGTGCTAAAACTCCTGAACGTGTGTGTGTGTGTGTGTGTGTGTGTGTGTGTGTGTGTGTGTGTGTGTGTAAGGGAGTGGAGGGGGGTTGCGAATGGTTGCTTTTTAGGTTTTTCTCGAACATGCGAAAACCACAGTATACAGCGAAAATGTTTCCCAATACAAAAATTAAACTACTGCAAATTTCCTACTAAGAAAGATACTAATCATTTATTCCCTAAGACTAACCGTTCCCGCGTTGCAAGAAAAGGAAAAATCGCAAGTTATTAAAAACAGTGTTTAAAAACTAATGTAGCCTGTACTGTTAAATAACGTGTGTTACGAACAAATATAAAATTTTTGTACCACAATGAAGTAGAATCGTATTAAGGGATAAATTGTGTTCTTAGGGTGTAAGAGAGTGGAACCGGAGGTTAGGAGGGTGAGGGAAGGTAGGTAGCCGCGCTGTGGTCATGCACTTCCCTCGCTCACGGGTGTGCAGGCATTTCATTTGCCCATTCCCTCTGCCGCACAATCACTAAAAGACACTACAGTACGTTTCACACAGTTATACCGACCCTTCCGTAGCTCGCCTTATGAATTACTGGCGGAGTAGTGTGCAGACAGACCCGGAGGTGTTTATTTTCTACAAAGTGCGTTAACACTACGTGCAATACAGAAAAATTTCTGATACTAACCCGAGAAGTGCGTATGGACAGAATACGTGTAACTCTCTGCACACTGTTCTACACTGCTACAGGTGAAATTCATTCTTAGTCATACGGCAGTTTTCTTCCGGAAAAGGCGACTTCCCCGACAAATAGTGCTGCTCGCTCTTCAGTTGACAAACGGACTGTATCTTCCCAGCATAACATGCCCAGTTCTCCTGTGGAAGTTGACAAAATATCTTCAGGGAGCTCGTGTTTGTATAGTGGAGTTAATTTCGGTTTATCTAGTCGGTATTTATTTACAGCAGTTAAGGAGGGAAGTACGTGACCACAATCTGGCGACCTAACATCCCTCACGCTTCTAACTTCCACCACCGCCTTACCAACCTGTTAACACCCCCAGAACACCGTTTATTCCTTAGCATGATTCTGCTGCACTTAGATGCGGTAGAGACATTTAATATTTGTTCTTAACCAACTTTATTAGCAATGTGCATTCATATCATACATTTAAAACACTGTTTTTAATACTCTCCGATTTTTCCAACCCATGCAACGCGGAAACCCAAAGGAGAAATGAATATGACCTCCTTTGCAGGAAATTTGATGTAGTTGGATTCTTCACTGTGCAACATTTTCGCTAGAAGCTGCGATTTTCGGGATAATCTAGATAAACTTAAAAGTGACCACCAGCTTTCCAAACTAGAACAACCACAACCACAACAACCACCACCGCGGAGTTTGCCGGGAAGACACTTTGTCGGACACCTACGGACAACGTCATTCCATTGGTTGCAGGCGCAGCCAGGGGCGATTCTAGAAGTCGATCAAGGGGAGGGGGGGGGGGCATGGAATATCGCTTAACAAAAGGAGAGTCGGGGTCCTCCGACAAATTGGTAAAATTTGGTGTTGCTTAAAGTAGTTTTTGGTAATTGTTTTGGAGTTCAGGGTAAAAAAAATGTGCATTGATAAATAATAAGACTCCCATTTTAAGTTAAATGATATTTATTGGTTTAGATAGTGATTTATTTGCTGCTCTTATTCTTTTGTTAAAATGTGTTTGACATACATTGCAACCTATATTGCTACATAATTATAAAAGAAGAAATGATTGAATCTGTTGGAGTAATATATTCGCTGATTTCTGAAGTCATTTTATCCAGTGTAGTATGATCATTGGGGGGGAGGGGCTATATCCCCCATAGCCCCCCCCCTCTTGCCACCGCCCCTGGGCGCAGCGGGCAGGATGCCGTGACTAGCCAGAGCGGCCTAATGCAGCGCTTGATAAGGTCAGAGAGAGAGAGAGAGAGAGAGAGGATACGCCACGCCGGCCCACGCCGAAGCGTCGTCTGCTCGCCGACGCAGTGGCCTGAGTTTCCTTTCCATGTACCCTAAATTCCGGCTCCCTCTCCTCTAAGGCGGCTCGTCAGAGATAGGATCGTTTGATTTCGCATTGGGAGCTTTTCCGACCGCCTGTTCGACGTACAGAAGTTGCGTAGCCATGGCTACTAGAGCATTCGCAGACTGTAATTTGAGCCATACGATGTCGCCTTCACAGTTTTCAACGGTCTTGCAGTAGGGTCGTCCAACTGACGCTGCAATACTAGAGTCCAACTCTAACCTTGCTCCTTTCATGAAAAAGCTTCACATACTTTTATATACGTGTAAAGGCTGTTCCGATAATGTTCAGGAGGAGGAGAACATGAAGTCAGAGACAAAGAAACTGACACACCTGCCTAATATCGCGCAGAACTGCGGCAACACGGCGTGGCATGGACTCGACTAATGTCTGAAGTAGTGCAGGAGGGAACTGACACCATGAATCGCGAGGGCCGTCCATAATTCCGTAAGAGTACGAGGGGATGCAGATCTCATCTGAGGAGCACGTTGCAAGGCATCCCAGATGTGCTCAGTAATGTCCATGTCTGGTGAGTCTGGTGGCCGGCGGAAGTGTTTAAACTCCGATGAGTGTTCCTGGAGCCACCCTGTAGCAATTGCGGATGTGTGGGGTGCCGCACTGTCCGGCTGGAATTGGCCAAGTCCGTCGGAATGCACAACGGACATGAATGGATGCAGGTAATCAGACAGGGTGCTTACGTACGTGTCACCTGTCGGAATCATATCTAGACGTTTCAGGGGTCGCGTATCACTCCAACAGCACACGCCCCACACCATTACAGAGCCTCCGCCAACTTGAACAGTCCCCTGCCGACATGCAGGGTCCACGGATTAATGAGGTTGTCTCCATACCCGTAAACTTCTATCTGCTCGACACAATACGAAAAGAAAAGAGACTCGTCCGACTGGACACCATGTTTCCAGTCATAAACAGTCCAATATCGATGATGTTTCGTCGAATAGTTTGTACGCTGACACTTGTTGATGGCCCAGCGTTGAAATCTGCAGCAGTTCGCGCAAGGGTTGCATTCTATTGCGTTGAACGATTCTCTTCAGCTATCTTTGGTGCCGTTCTTGCAGCACATTTTTCCGGCCGCAGCGATATCGGAGATTTGATGTTTAACCATATTCGTGACATTCGCGGTACACTCGTGAAATGGTCCTACGGGAAAATCCCCACTTCATCGCTACCTCGGATATTGTGTGTCCCATCGCTCGTGCGCCGACCATAACACCGCGTTCAAACTCACTTAAATCGTAATAATGTGCCATTGTTGGAGCAGGAACCGACCTAACAAATGCGCCACACACTTGTTGTCTTGTGTAGGCGTTGCCGACCGCAGAGCCGTAGTCTACCTGTTTACATATCTCTGTACGAGTATTTGAATACGCGTGCCCATACCAGTGTCTTTGGCGCTTCAGTGTGTTTATTTATGGTACATGTGGCCCCTGACGACAATTTCTGACGCCAGGGACGACTTGAACAGCAGTTAGTGTAGCATACTAATTCCAGCAGTGGCATTCACAGAAACTGCGCAAATACGCAAGCATTGCGCTGTATGCGCGCAGTGCATTGTCGGACCACTGATTGTCGAATCCGCTATGAGAGTCCTGTCGTGTCCGCAATGGTGCCAGCAGCGGCAGTTCCAGTGACAAGATCTCCTTTTGTTTCGTAGGCCAGCTACGTCTTATGCCCATGGAGGCCCACAGAGCCACCTCGGGCGGTCCAGCAGTGCTGAAATGGGGTGGCGCCCCATAGTGCTGGAAGTTCATCCTTCGTCTAACATTCAGAGGCACATCGTCCAGTAGTTCTAATAACACATGTCCCACGAAGCGGCGATATTTCGTTGACGCGAAATGGAAGAATGTATTGTCCAATCAACGTATCACCGAGAATGCCGGCCTCCACATTAACACCGAATCGCCGGTGTGTCGTGAATTCGCATGCGCCCAAACACGTGAATTGTTGGTATTTGAATGCCGGTACACGTTCCCTGTCAGCGACGCCGACACAACAGCTTACCCCCCTAACAAAATGTTCCGTAAGATTACGAGTTGATTTCAGAGACCGTATGTTCCTTATCGAAGGACATTTATGTTCTCTACCTCTTGCATTAACCCGAACGAATAATTTCGGAGCACGCTGTACATACATTTTGGATCATAACAGCTCGGTATTCAAGGGCATAATATTCGTCAATTACCAAAAGCTATTGTAGGTTCAGTTTGCTCGTCTTCTGGTTACGTAGTTTCGAAACTATTTTCACTGACGTTTTCCTTAGAATTCTTATAGGTGCTAACTTGTCATTTGCTCTTCAATCAGAAGGGTAACAATTCTGTGACATGAGGCAAGAAAGATGGGTCTGCCTGTTACTGAAGCCTGTACACTGTTGATTCACCATACGAATTATACACGCAGCCAATAACAACAAACCGATATAGTCTTCAAGTGTAATTTCATCTAATTATTCCCAGCTATCACCATAAACTTTTGGACTCTCAGTACTAGTCATTTTCGCCGCAGTAATCTGAATATTACCGTTTATGAGACCTTGAAAAGAGGATTCTATATCACTTACTCTGGACACAGCATATCATCTTGTTGGACCGAAGCCACTTTTATAACTTTTCTGCACTGTATACTCTTACAGGTCGCAGAAAAGTGCAAAGTTCCACATTATGGTTTTGTCATTTGACTGAACCACTTGTGGCGCTTGCACGTTGCCATGTGAGGTATCGATGTTTGAAAGCCAGATCTAGGACGAATGCTAACGTCAGTGATGTGATGTTTTTTTTTCTTTTTCCTTCAGAAATTTTTTTTACTGTCACATGCATTTACTAATGCTTCAAATTCCTGCTCAGAAAGAAATCGTTCCGTCTTCAACAAAGTCCGCCATTAATATAGAGTGTGCTTGTACCTCAGACTCGTAGTAATAAAAATTTTCTATCGGTATTTGTACATGACGTAAATTTTTAAACACACACGTTACTTAGTCTCAGGGAACATCAGTGCAACCAAATTAAGCCATAAAAAGGGAAGAAAACTATATTTTCATTTAAGCCTTAAGCTGTTGTAAAATGCATAGAAAACATAAAGTTTCTAGCACTAGAGTTTAAATATGAAAACGTTATTGGAAGAACTCAATGCTGTGACCCAAAGACAAAACCAGCATTAAACCTGCGGGATTCGGCTTCGGCGCATTGTAGCGCAATTACTACGTTCACATGAAGCTCTCAAACCAGGGTTTCGCGAATCAGTTTCCCAAAACCGCTTGTACATCTAAATACGTACTCCGCAAACCCATGTGAAGTGCATTGTAGACGATTCTTAGCTTGGTACACGTGTTAGGGTTTCTTCTCGCACCTTTTGAGTGCTTGATTTTCTCTGTGCGCTGCAATTAGTCTGTTATCAAAGTTCTTCACTTAACACTGCTACGTGAAATCTTGTGCGTAGACTTTCGCGGGGCAATTGGGCGTCTTATCTTTTAAGTGTTAGCCAGCTCAGGCTTTTCAGTTGACGCTCTCTTGGGAGTCAAACCAATAATTTGTGCTCCCCTTCTTTAAATATATTACTTATCCCGTGCTGGTGCCATTTGGTGTGGCTGCCACACACTTGAGCAATATTCTAAGACATCACACATGTTTTGTTTCCAGTCTCCTTTGTACACTAACTGCATTTTCCCAGATCGCGCCAAGAACTGAAGCCTGCCACATAGTTCATCTGAAATTGTGCCTATGTGATGGTTTAATGTCATTTCCTTAAAAATTGTTAAAGCCATATATTAATATGAGTTGACTGTTTCCAGTTGTGACTCGTTTATATTGTCGTCGTGGGATAGTTTTTCTCGTCGTTTTGTGAAGTGCATAATTTTACATTCGTGTACTTTCAAGTAAATTGCCGATCTTCGCACCACATGGAAATCTTATTAAGGTCCGACAGTGTATTTGTTCAGCTTGCTTTAAACAATACTTCATTATAGACGGTTGCATAATCTACGAAAAATATGGGGTAACCACTAATACTATGTGCCAAGTCATTACTATACAAAATGAAGAGCAGTTGCCCTAATACACTAGTGTGGCGCACGCCTGAAGATACATCTACTTATTCCTCATGATCGTGTACACACTTCAATAGTAGTACCGCTTCTGGAAATGCTGGTGCCAGTTTTCCACAGTCGATATTCGCTTCCATGTAAAGGCTAAACAGTTTGAGACGTGCTTACATTGTCAAGTTCCTCTTACTTTCAAAAATGTAGATTAATATGGACGAAACATTTTGTGTGCGTTAAAGAAAAAAATGAGTATCACATCGAGCAGGAAGTTATTAATTTCCTTTATTTAACTGAAGAGAAGCACGTTTATATTCGTTATTTTGAAAGGAAGAGACGAAGGATAACGTAATTGTTGCATTAGCCTACGTCCTGCGTTAGCGACAGCTTCAGGCGACAAGACGCGACTGCAGGGTATTGGTAGCTAAGTAAGTGCGCTACAGGTTGGCGACGTTCGTACCAATGGTCGTTTGTCCACTGTAGTTGGCGACATTTAAATCTTGTCGCTGGAGCGGGCACGAAGTCTGCTACGAAATACGTATAATCCGATTTTAAGAACACTACTCAATCAAAAAATTTGACTCTTCTGAATTTTACAGATACATATCTCCGCTCGATGAAACACTGAACTTCTTTTCGCTATTGGTCACAGTTGCCGTGCTGCACGCAACTAAATGAGTGCACGAGATTTCATCTACCGAGGAACCCCTTGCGTGCGACGTGGCAAGTTCAGTCTTTAGTGAGGCGCGTTTGAAATTCTTATGTTAACAGTTATGACAGGAAAAACATTCGCTGCTAATTACTCACAATGTGCATCAGGAAGGCGACATAAAACGAGTGTCGGAAGGTGCAGAGATCAGCCTTTATGAGATGTACTTATTACGCTTTACAAATTGGACAGCGTCGACATCCAAGAAATGTTCAGAACAAACCATTAACACGCACCATGAATACCGAACAAAAAAAAAATGGCACACCACAGTGATCACAAAGGTTCGCACCATCAAGGTCGAAGGCGAACTCCTTGGGAGTCGCAGAACGTTCAGGCCGGCATCCACTGCGTGTAGAGTGAGCGTGGTGCAACGGGGTCATGAGGACTGATGGAATGTGATTGCATGCAAGCAAATTCGAAACAGTCTGTCGTGGAGCTTATCCTGAAACCGGGCGTAGCTGCAGGTAGTGCGATAATGTTTTATAGTAACGGAGAAAACAAGCATCCAGAGGCCTAATTTGTCCACAGCTTCCAGGTGGTATGAATTGCAATTCGCGAGTGATAGTTTGCTCGAAAGGAGTATTATTCTCACAAGCAGACCAGGAATCGAGCAAAAGCAAGTTATTTTGACCAGCTGTTAGCCAAAAGCACTGCTCTTACCGTAGGTGTAGTTCTCTTACGGCCATTTTCCCAATCTTGCGTGCTGTGACGTAAATACTCCCTACTGCCCTTGCAAAATCTCACAAACGAAAAAGAATGGTCTGGGCAGAGCACCTCCAACTTCTCGCAGCACAATAAATTAATTTTCCAGACAATTCCACCATCCAGATGAACAGCTGACATAATTTTATTCAGTTGATCTTGATACAACTCTCTTGCTACCTTTAATTTCCAGGGTTCCTTTCATATGCATTTCCTCATCAAATACCGATTCCTCGAAGTTCAAAACAAATTGCTTGCTCAACTATGGGATAAGTTTATCTCGTCTAAAAACTCTCGGACCGATCCCGCAGTTTGTTGTGCATCGTCAAGTTAACGCTTTGTTTGAAATTTCGTTATATTAACTTTTCCAATACTGTAGCACTGTTTGAAGTTACGCAGCTATCCACTTCTTCCCTTGAAATGTCTGTAATATACGCTGCGCGCAATTTGTGTGCATAACGTAGTAGGCAAATTGTATGGAGCACCCTCGAAGTGCGCAATCAACAGTTTTTGTAGTCATACAAATGAAATGACGTAATTAAATTTTCATGGAGATTGCGTTGGGGATGGCATTGGACTAGGGCAGTCTGTGCAGCTATGTTACTTGTCGTGCTGTGGCGGTGCACTATCTAGCATACCTGCCTAGTAAGCAAGGAGACCCGGGCCCAAGCTCCAGCCGTAGCACAAATTTTAATTCATTTCTTCAGCTTCCATCATTATCGTAGAAATGACATGAATACAGAGACATTTACTGGTCTCGCACAGATATGATTTTGTGTATATAGCCTAAAGCGGCGACTGAAAAATTGTACCAATGCCGGGAATCGAACCCAGTTCTCCTGCTTACTAGACAGGTGCGTTAGCCACCCTGGAACATCGGTTCAGACGAATAGACGGGTTTACAAGTTTTTGTAACAAGTGCGCCTTGGCCTCTCTTGAATATCGGTATTTTTTCCTTATTCAATGCACGATCATATTGCTGTGGACTGTTCGAAATATGTTCCTAATTGTTTTTTTACTATGCTGGGGATGATATTCCAAGTACGTAAGATTTTAGTACATGCTCCTTCGATGAGTGTCCTTTACTACGTTTAACCGGTGGCAGGATTTATGGCTCCCTGTCCTGCAAGGATGATGAACTACATGGCTCGACACTGTTTCACTTGTTAAGCACGTATTGTTCCTCAAGTATATTAATCGCACAGTCGAGCGTATACGACACCACACATTCCACCGACTCGTCTTGCAGAAACTCTAGTATTTCATCTGCCACTTTGTTCTCGATCTGAGAAAGTCGTTGGGTTCCCTTCTGACGAAACGTCAACTTCAGCAACTGCTGTAGATGTAATGCAATGTTTGCTTTGTTTATTGTGGACATTTCTCTGCTTTGTATCGACACCACCAGCACTGTAGCTCTGTTGTTTGTTACTCGTCGACTAAGCAGTTGAACTGTGCTTCGTACCGTCATCTGTGCTCACCATTGGATACGTCCAGTCCCGTCCCCTTTTGCCGACAATACGGTGGCGCATCAGGTGCCGTAAACATCATTGGCCTTTCGCGACCTCGCACTCTATAAGGGTTCCGCGTAAGCGTGTTCTGAGCTTGCGTAGACCTTGCGCATAATTATTTTAGGTCATACATTATTGCGTATGAAATGTAGCCAACATATCTAAATTGTATTTAAAGTTCAGAGCAGAATGATATCTCTTTTTATTCTGAGATCTTGATTTTTATAATCGATTCAGGATATCAGTACGAGATTTCCTGCGAATGACGGCACGCAAAGAGGACGTATTTTGTTGTGTGATTAACGTTCGAAATGTGTTGGTCAAATGTTTGAGAGGAACGAAAAGACGACTCCCTATAAAATACACAGTAGGTTTAAAGCCCAGTTAAGAGTGACAAATGGCAAACAGGCTAGTTTTGCAAACAAATATTTAATTACTTGAAAGTAATCTGGTAATTAAAAAATAGCTTAGTGAGTTAAGGGGATATTGAAATACTTAACAAAAAGTTGCTGAAGTTTCAAAAACCTGATCTCATCGACTGTTTCGTACATAAAAAGATACATTAGTGTGATATTTAACTGTCAAAAAGGCTTCCTTCGAGTCAGGTACTAAATTTAGCACATTTCGTGGTCATAACTCGCTATGAAGGCAAATTTGGCGTCAGTAAGATCATGTTTTCTGAATAAAACATGAAAATAAATAATGAAAAAATGGGTCACATGTTTTGTGCAGTAATTTGTCTAAAAGTAAGAGGCACATTTTATGTCCCTTTTAATGATGCTCAAAATCAGGTACAGCAAATGAGGTGCACCGAATGTTTCTCTAATCTATTTTACTTCCTACTTTTAGGCAAATGATTTCGCAATACAGTTTTTGAAAAATTTTGTATGATTTATTTATGCAGATTATTTAAATTAATTGAAACTCTTGGAATTACCATTGATTACTGATGAATTGTGTTCCCAACAACCAAGCATCAGTAAAATTTCATGGTTGCTCATTGTTTTCTATTAGGAATTAAATGTGTGTGATACACTAGGATCGGTGTGTGTACGCTTTATCAATCACTTTGGCGAGACCTAAAATATATACTTTCGATGCTGTGTGAAGAGTACTGATAAAACTTGGCACACCCAGCAGGTGATACGATTGTAATTGAGTCAGTTAAAACGTAAAAAGCAGGTGTGCCCGAACCCAGGATCAATGGCACTTCAGCCAAAGATGCTACCACTGCCCCATGGACTCCTCATGGGGAAAAATGACTCATTTTTTTCGAAGTCAGACATTCTTCTGAACGCAGGAGGAAGAGGAGGAGGTGGAGTTCTGAGCCGAGATCGCTATAAAAACCTTTACTGTAGGAACAGATTTTTGCAAAACTTAAGTCACCATCTTCTGTTCTGTAATAAAATTACAAGAACTGCTGCAAACTATTATACAGATGATGCAGCATTAACCTATAGAAGAACCAAATGACATACGTTCATAAAGGTTACTCCTAAGTAATCACTACCCTTCGAGCTCAACAGGAGTAAACTAATTCTTCCGAACGTATCGGCTATTGAAATTTGAGTGTATGTAAAAAACATTAGTGTTTAACTCACTGATTAGCTAGTCGTACATATCTCTGCTCATTCGCGTATATGAGAAAAACTGTTTGGTTATCTTCGTAGCTTATGATATAAATTACGAAATTTTCCCTCTGCAAACTACACGCACAGCGCTTCTTTATCGCCCTTAATTTCCTAAGTAAAGCTAATTTTGTTGCCTTTCTCTCGAGCCACAATATGCTACCGTTCATGCGCGCCATTTTACAGAAACAACTTGTCAGATGTAGCAGCCAGGTGTAGCTCGAACTTTTCGATCATACGTAGGACACCTAACATCGCCCGCGCTGTTGCTTGAAGCTGCAATGTCGCGAAGGCAGATGTCGCTTCTTCGGCTAACGTAGGACGCCACTATAAGAAAATCAAACCGACTCTGAACATTTGGATTTGTAAACTGCCATACCCAGTATCTCATTTAATTTGAGAAGACTGTCCTACAGAGTCAGTGCCCAGTGACAAAACTTTCGCTAATTCTGTGCACAAAAAGATGAAGTTGTCTAGCGCATCAAAGCCCAAAATAATGCAATAGTCTAACCTTCTATTAGTGAGTATTTTTTCCATAAAGCATGTCTCCGGAAGGGCTAATAAAAGTTTCGACTGTATCGTCTCTCTTCATTAAGTTCAGTGACATCCACAAAGAAACAGTACTTCTTGTATCACATATACACCGAGTTGACAAAAATCACGGGATACCTCCTAATTTCGTGTCGGACCACCTTTTCCAGGGCGTAGTGCAAACTCCGACGTACAAGGGACTCAACAAGTCTTTGAAAGTCCACTGCCGAAATATTGAGCCACGCTGTCTATATAGCCGTCTATAATTGCGAAAGCGTTACCGTTGCAGGACATATCGATTATGTCCCATAAATGTTCGATGGGTTTCATTTCGGGGGATCAGGTTGGCCAAATCTTTCGCTCGCATTGTCGTGAGTGGTTTGAAGAACAATCTCGAGCAATTGTGCCCCGATGACATGGCGCATTGTCATCCATAAAAATTCCTTCGTTGTTTTGGAACAAGAATGGCTGCAAACGGTCTCCAAGTAGCCGAACATAACCATTTCCAGTCAATGATGGGTTCATTTGGAAGAGAGAGAGACTTGTCCATTCCATGTAAACACAGCCAACACCATTGTGGAGCCACCACTAGCTTACACAGCTTCTTGTTGACAACTTGGGTCCATGGCTGCGTGGGGTCTGCGACGCACTCACACCCTAACATCAGCTCTTACCCGCTCTGACCAGGCCACCAGTCAGCAGGGTCCAACCGATATGGTCACGAGCCGAGGAGAGGCCCTGCAGGTAATGTCGTGCTGTCAGCCAAGGCACTCTCGTCGCTCTTCTGTCTGTCACCACGACAGCTCGATGCAAAAGCCTCTGCTCTCGGTCGTTAAGTGAAGACCGTCGGCCAGTGCGTTGTCCACGGTTAGAGGTAATGCCTGAAATTTGGTGTTCTCGGCACACTCTTTACACTGCGATCTCGAAACATCAAATTCCCTAATGATTTCCGAAATATGTTAAATGCGTCTATGTCCAGCTACCATTCCGCGTTCAAAGTATATCAATTCCCGTCGTGCGACAATAATCACGTCGGAATCATCTGAATACAAATGACAGCTCCGCCAATGCACTGCCCTTTTACGCACTGCGTACGCGATAGTATCGCCATTTGTGTACATACATATCGCTATCCTATGAGTTTTGTCTCGTTGTATTCCAGTAGTCTCAGCCTCACGCCATTGCGTGCAGACTTTCATTAGGTGTCTTTATTCCTCCTTTTTCTTTCGCCTTCACCGTTTCCACATCAGTCATCTTGTTGTACACTAATCAAAATATGTACAGAAGACCCAGGCAACACTAATTCCATTCATAAATGTGTAATAAACATTACAAAGAATTGACACCAAATTGTTCAGATTGTGTAAAACTTCAAAAAAAAAATACCTTAGCTGATTATAATGTTTGTCGACACTGCAAGGTAAATAACATATTCTCAGAATCAGTGGCGGCTCGTGAATATACATTTTAACAAATTTTTGGATTCAGATGAATTTGAGAGGGTGAACTTAATAGCATCTGTGGTATGAAAGTTACGCTTATCAACAAGTTTGTAGAACTTCAGTCACCGTATATAATAATAATAATAATAATAATTATTATTATTATTATTATGAATTAGTTTTATTATGAATTATTATGAATTTTATTATGAATTATTATGAATTAGTGCGATCTTCCAGATGACTGGAAGATCGCACTAATTCACCCACTACACAAAAAGGGTGACAAATCAGATGTGAACAACTATAGAGGGATCTCGCTTTTACCAGTCACCTATAAAATTTTGTCAGCCTGTCTCCTGAAGAGAACACAAGAACAACTAGAATCAAAATTATCTGAATACCAAGCAGGATTTAGAACAAACAGGTCATGCCCAGAACAAATTTTTAACCTCAAAACCATAGTCAAAATGCGAGCTCTCAGACAAAAGCCATTAGTATGCACATTTGTAGACTTTAAGAAAGCATACGATTCAATAGATAGACCCTCATTATTTCAAATTTTAGAAGAAAGGGGATTAGATTACAAGACACGAGAACTAATAAAACAAACACTAACTGACACGAAGTCTAAAATAAAATTCATGGGAGAAATTTCGGAGCCCTTCGGCATTCAGACAGGTGTGAGACAAGGCGATGGACTCTCTCCTCTTTTGTTCAACATCGTTCTTGACAAAGTTATGGAGGAATGGGAGAAACAACTACGGAAAAATGAGTGTTGGAAACCAATTTCACTTGGCTTTTCCAAAAACAATCTTTACATTCCATACCTCGCTTTTGCAGATGATCTAGCAATACTAGCGGAGGATGAGCAGACCGCCATTAAACAGATTGACACACTCAAAGAATGTGCTGAGAAAGTTGGGCTACAAATCTCATTTGAAAAAACTGAATTCCTAAGTTCAAAAGTAGAAATTGCAAGCTTAAAAACAAAATATGGCAAAATCAATAGAATCCCGTATTTTAAGTACCTCGGAGAATACATTGAACCAACAGGCCAAGAAATAGTATCACAGCAAAATCGTTTACAAAAAGTCAAAAAAGCATTCTGGTTAGTCCACAACCTCTACAACAAGAAATCCTTGTCAAGACAAACTAAAATTCGGCATTACAATACCGTCATAAAACCAACAGTCCTCTATGCAAGTGAAACACTAGTACTGAACAGAAAGCGAGAACTCGAAGACATCAAAAAAGAAGAGAGAAAAATCATTAGGAAAATTTTAGGAGCGAGACAGACTAAAGATGGCTACAGACTGCAAACAATCAAAACAACAGAAAAGTTTTCAAACATAGAAATTGATTTTAAGAAAAGGCGACTGAAATTCTTTGGTCATCTTAGCAGATTACCAGAAAACCGTTTGACCAGAAAGCTAATAAATTACGTAACCTCACTTAAAGCTTCAACACCTTGGATGATCGAAGTTAGAAAAGACCTCACCAACGCGGATATAACAGCAACCGATATTTCAGACAGAGATACTTTTAAGCACAAAGTAGAGAAGTGGAAAGTTTTACCAGAGCAACCAAAACAAAAACAGTACAGACCGAAGTGGTCAGAAGAGCGAAACCAAGCCTTCTCAAAAAGAATGAAGATCTATTGGAGCAACAAGAAGAACCAGAAAAAAAGTTGATTGTCATTTGCTTAATGTCATTTGCTTAATGTCTTCCGTTATTGGGAGAATTCATAAATAATAATAATAATAATAATAATAATGTGCTATCAGAAGAAGAAGAAGAAGAAGAAGAAAATACAGTAATGGACTCAAACATCCCAGAGCAAACAAACAAAGAACAACACACATCAATTAAACAATCAGAGGAAAACGACATCTTAAGACAGCCACCAGAACAAGCACAAATAGAACACGAAGTGACACACATGTTAGATATAGAAGAGAAATTTCAGCTGACATATATAGAATACAAAGACACAAATACAGACATTAGACCATTCTTGCATACACCACCAAATAACCCACAAGTCGAAACAACAATAACAACTATCAACACAATCATACACAACAAAATACATGAAAATACAACAATGGAAGAGTTACAACTACTGGTTTATGTAGGAGCACTCACTACACTAAATATACACACTAGGCAGAGATCAGAACCAACCAACACACAGAAGAAACCCACAAAACCAGCATGGCAACACAGGCTACAGATCAGAATAGAAAAACTGAGAAAAGACATCGGACAGCTAACACAATTTATAAGAAATGAAATATCAGACAAAAAACGAAAAAGGTTAGGTAAAATCTCACAACAAGAAGCAATAGAGCAATTAGATGAAAAGAAGCAGAAATTACAAGCATTGGCCAAACGACTTAGAAGATACAAAAAAAGTGAAAATAGAAGGAAACAAAACCAAACATTCAACACAAACCAAAAGAAATTTTACCAGACAATAGATAACACACACATTAAAATAGACAATCCACCAAACATAACAGACATGGAACACTTCTGGAGCAACATATGGTCAAACCCGGTACAACATAACAGGCATGCATGGTGGATACAAGCAGAAACAGACTCATACAAGATGATACCACAAATGCCTGAAGTGATAATTTTACAACATGAAGTCACCCGAGCAATTAATTCTACGCACAATTGGAAAGCCCCTGGAAATGATAAAATAGCAAATTTCTGGCTAAAGAAGTTCACCTCAACACATTCACATCTAACTAAATTATTTAACAGTTACATTGCAGACCCATACAAATTCCCTGATACACTTACACATGGAATAACCTATCTGAAACCTAAAGATCAAGCAGACACAGCAAACCCAGCTAAATATCGCCCCATAACATGCCTACCAACAATCTACAAAATATTAACCTCAGTCATTGCACAGAAATTAAAGACACATACAACACAGAACAAAATTATAAATGAAGAACAAAAAGGCTGCTGCAAAGGAGCACGAGGATGTAAAGAGCAACTGATAATAGATGCAGAGGTGACATATCAAGCTAAAACTAAACAAAGGTCGCTACACTACGCATACATTGATTACCAAAAAGCTTTTGACAGTGTACCCCATTCATGGTTACTACAGATATTGGAAATATACAAAGTAGATCCTAAATTGATACAGTTCCTAAACATAGTTATGAAAAACTGGAAAACCACACTTAATATCCAAACTAACTCTAATAATATCACATCACAGCCAATACAGATTAAGCGTGGAATATACCAAGGAGACTCATTAAGTCCTTTCTGGTTCTGTCTTGCTCTGAACCCACTATCCAACATGCTAAATAATACAAATTATGGATATAATATTACTGGAACATACCCACACAAAATCACACATTTGCTATACATGGATGATCTAAAACTACTGGCAGCAACCAATCAACAACTCAACCAATTACTAAAGATAACAGAAGTATTCAGCAATGATATAAATATGGCTTTTGGAACAGACAAATGTAAGAAAAACAGCATAGTCAAGGGAAAACACACTAAACAAGAAGATTACATATTGAATAACCACAGTGACTCCATAGAAGCGATGGAAAAAACAGATGCCTATAAATATCTAGGATACAGACAAAAAATAGGAATAGATAATACAAATATTAAAGAAGAACTAAAAGAAAAATATAGACAAAGACTAACAAAAATACTGAAAACAGAATTGACAGCAAGAAACAAGACAAAAGCTATAAATACTTACGCTATACCAGTATTGACCTACTCATTTGGAGTAGTGAAATGGAGTAACACAGACCTAGAAGCACTCAATACACTTACACGTTCACAATGCCACAAATATAGAATACATCACATACATTCAGCAACTGAAAGATTCACATTAAGCAGAAAGGAAGGAGGAAGGGGATTCATCGACATAAAAGACCTACATTATGGACAGGTAGACAATTTAAGAAAATTCTTTCTAGAACGAGCAGAAACTAGCAAAATACACAAAGCAATCACTCATATAAATACATCGGCTACACCACTGCAATTTCATAACCACTTCTACAACCCTTTAGATCACATAACATCAACAGATACGAAGAAAGTAAATTGGAAAAAGAAAACACTACATGGCAAGCACCCGTATCATCTAACACAACCACACATCGATCATGACGCATCCAACACATGGCTAAGAAAAGGCAATATATACAGTGAGACAGAAGGATTCATGATTGCAATACAGGATCAAACAATAAACACCAGGTATTACAGCAAGCATATTATTAAAGATCCCAATACCACAACAGATAAATGCAGACTTTGTAAACAACAAATAGAAACAGTAGATCACATCACAAGCGGATGTACAATACTAGCAAATACAGAATACCCCAGAAGACATGACAATGTCGCAAAAATAATACATCAACAGCTTGCCTTACAACATAAACTTATAAAACAACACGTTCCTACATACAAGTATGCACCACAAAATGTACTGGAGAATGATGAATACAAATTATACTGGAACAGAACCATTATAACAGATAAAACAACGCCACATAACAAACCTGACATCATACTCACCAATAAAAAGAAGAAATTAACACAACTAATCGAAATATCCATACCCAATACAACAAATATACAAAAGAAAACAGGAGAAAAAATTGAAAAATACATCCAACTGGCTGAGGAAGTCAAGGACATGTGGCATCAGGATAAAGTTGACATTATACCAATTATACTATCAACTACAGGAGTCATACCACACAATATCCACCAGTACATCAACGCAATACAGCTACATCCAAACATATATATACAACTACAGAAATCCGTAATTATTGATACATGTTCAATTACCCGAAAGTTCCTAAACGCAATGTAACATATACCGTACAGTTAAAAGGAAGTCACGCTTGATCAAGGTCCGCGTCACTTTCATTTCGAACCAGACCCAAGGTCTGAGAAAGGAAAGAAATAATAATAATAATAATAATAATATGCAAACTTATCTGACAAAACAAAGAATTGTTTTGTGGAATTTTGTTGTTTTTTACATAATAAGTACAGTTTAGGGCGATAACGAAATAATGTGTAAGCTTTCGCAACTCTCCATTTCGGATTTTTGTGTAAGTGGGAGTTTTTGTGCTTTTCCGCAATAACTTGTGCTACTTGTACACATCCTTGTTAAATGTTCACTAGTAGTAATGCTTATTTGGTTTCGTCACTGTCTCAATCAAAGGATCTGTTCTCGGAGGCCCTAGTTCCTTTGCGGCTAACTACTCCTGATAATTTAATTTTGTGTTCCTAGGATGAGATTTTCGCCCTGCAGTGGAGTGTGCGTTGATACGAAACTTCTTGACGGATTAAAGCTGTGTGCTGGACCAAGACTCGAACTCGGGACCTTTGCCATTCGGGGTCAAGTGCTCTACCTACTGAGCTACCCAAGCACGACTCGCGACCCGTTCTCATAACTTTACTTTTCAGTTAACATTTAAAATAGATTCAACATAGTTCATGTTTACACTGCACACGAAAGCCTGTTCCCGCACAGTAAACAACCAACTTCAAACACAAAGTGCCGTTTGTGGAAATGATTAAATTCAAATTGTAATGTCTACCAACGTGATCACTTGACTAGAATACAAATGAGGCAGTGAGATCAATAAGGGCCTACAGCATATCGTCATCGATCCCACATTTAAGTGAATATCAGAGAAACCAGTGATAACGCTTTTCGTGAATTTTCAAGGACTACAGCACAAATTAACTTGACTCGCCATAAAATCAACAGAGTTCAGGAACATGAATAAACGCTACAATCTCACAATCGACTATGATCTGCTTTAGGACCGTATGAGTCTCAGTGCCTCATAACTTAATATACTATAATTCGTTCAGAAAATCACAAATTAGGTTTACTGTACGAACAACTTTAACATATATTGAAATCTGATATAATTTTACTACAGTAAATAGTGAGTGAATTAGCATATCTGCATATTAGCAGGATTTATGCCGAGCGAACGGGGATAAAAGTCTGCTGCAGTGTGCTACCACCTCTAGTTGAGTGGCAAGGGCTAGCTGTGCAAATGGTGAACCGTGCCCCCTTGATTATCAAGGTAATTACGTCACGCGAGTTGCGCATGCACAACTGAAGGGGGACTAGTGTAGCAGGGGATACAACCCGTCGGCTTTGGACAATGACGTCACAAGTCGCCAAACGAGAAGCGATTCTTCTTAGTGTTGTAGCTCCCTTCAGTAGCTGATAAGTGGTTTTTGGCTTTTTTAAAAAAAAATCTCACGAGATAGAATAAACAGATCCACTTTATTAAGCAATCAGTAAAAAAACGAAACTGAAACGTAACAGTAAAAGCGAAAATGGTAAACTGCTCTCTGGCGACTTGTGACGTCATTGTCCAAAGCCGACGGGTTGTATCCCCTGCTACACTAGACCCACTGAAGGTGTGCTCGCGATCATGATGCCAAGGTTCACGGAGTGTAGAGGAGCAGTAGCGTGGTAGATTGAAGTGATAAAAAGTGACTAACGTTAGTAAGAATTGCACATTTAATATATTAAGTGCTACCTTTTGTTTGAAGTGCCCCAACTTTCGACCTGCCAAAGGTGGCAACTCTAGTCCAAGTCGACCTCGCGAACAATGACTGACTTTAAGTATGAAGTGTGGAGCAGCGACAGCGTTACGGAAATTATTATAAGTGGCAAATAAACTGGCTTCGCTCGTTTGCTTATGGTGTATGTGATGAACAAACAAGAACGAAACGTAGGTATGTGTTTTAGAGACAAAATATAGAATACACATTAAAGTGCAAACAAAAACAGAAAAAAACACTTAATGGAAAAACCACACTTGGTGCTAGAATTGTTAGCATTTTTGTTTAATGTGAACTACATTGTAGCAAAATGCGTGTCGCATCAGACGACAATTCGTTTTTGAACTGTTCTGCAAATGCACCTGTAATAACCGCCAGCAACCAGTGAGATTTTGTGGGGAGTGTTCTCACGCGTAAAGCTGGACGGCGGTAAACCACTTTCCTTCAGAGTGCGACGTGGCCAAACATCCGCGACGATACAGATTTGTTGGCGACCGCAACACCCTGTAATGTTTAACTTCACGCGAGCTTTTTCCTGTGCACCCCGTGCAAGCTTACCTCCACCCCTCTCATATGAGGTGCCTTACAATGTGACGGGCGCAGTTACCGTTCCCAGTTCTTTGCAGCGTTCGTGACAGACAGGAGAGCCGCAGTTGGTTGCGTGGTTTTAGCTATTTTGCTTCTTCAACATCGTTTCCGAAAAGCGGATAGAACGTTGCTTATTTTCAGCGTTTCACTATCGCAAGTGGTGCCAGGACTCTGTTAAAATATCGTATATGGAACTTACTTTTTTAGCACTCGATTCGAGTAAGAAGCACGTTCATCAACCCTCTCTCGTTTCTACGTTTTCCCCTGTACAGTACTTAACCTGTACAAAAATGTCAACGATAACTTGGTAACTGCGTAGAAAGTATAGGATATATCAAGAATGATGCCAGTGAGAGGGCCAACGCATGAAATACCTTAGTTTGATTGTTGGAGGTTTAGCTGCTAATTTATTTTGATTTGTCATAACTTTCTGAGTTTGCCGTATTTCTGTTTACGCCGTACTCTTTGAATGGCGGTTTTACGATTTCATTTGTTCGTATCAGGCAAACAACAGAATCTTTGCTCGACGTGAATGGTGGTTTAGCCAGTTATAAAAGTTGTTATATCTCACATCACTTGTAAGTCTTTGCAGTGTGTGAATTAATGAAAGGTACAGATATTTTGACGATCTATTTGAATTTATGACACCAGAACATGCCTTTCGTTACTCCCAACAACATGTGGTCATGAATTTTAGTAGGACAACTACAAAAAGTATGGTTGTCGTTTTCTGATAGAAAACAGCTTTAGATGTTGTATACATTGCGCAGCGTGCCATTGTAGGTTGTGGCGCCAGCATTCCGTTTCGCAGCTCTAGACAGAGCAACATCTAAACGATACAGTCTGGCTTACATCTGGGATCGTTATGGGTTGCCTTCAGTGTCAATGATGGAGTGTGTGAGATCGTTTTTTATAAGACGTTTGCGTAGCTTGAAAGATGCTTTCTGTTCACCAGACTTCCCGGCCATTCAATACGGAAACGGTGAGAGACAATGCAGTAACCTATTTTCAGACTTCTCTTGTAACTTTAGTTTAGTATATTTAGCTCTGATTGAGAATTGTTTTTAATGTAGAGTTGTCATCATTGCATGTGATATGCTCATCAGACTGTGTGTTAATGATGGTGAAGCGTGAGTGTAAAACAGTTACGTACATAAATACATTATTGCTGTGTTCGATAGTTACGAAATGCCAATGATATCTGAGGCAATAAAGCTTATTTAGTGATAGTTGTTTCTTAAGTTAATGGTGAATCACAGTAATTACAAGTACTACCATAATCCTCTCCCGACGAAAAGTGTATTCTCAAATGAACTGGGTTGTGTTTCTGGGAAGGGACGACTTGACTTCTTCTACTGATCATCTCACTTTGTTCGAAGCAGCTAATAATAAATCATCTTCAACTGATCACTATCAGAGACTGTTACTGGAATAATAATTAGAAGTGAAATTATTATTTGTTGTATAATTTGACTTTTAATGGAGAGGTATTGATAAGAAAGACGTACATCGTAACTCTTGAGACAGGCGCTATGTACGTGTCCTGTGTTTGATACTGCAGTGTACCTGCAAGCAGTTTTCACCCCTTAAAGCGGTTACGTCTTCCACACCCCTCCGCCCTTACTGTTCAGCTCACGAATCCCCCCTAACGGCGTGATGCTGTGTTGCAGATCACAACCGCGTGGCGGGCAGCGGCGCGCCGCTCAAGGAGCCGGCCGGCAAATTGCAGCCGCAGCTGCAAGCCGCCCCGGCCGTGCCCACGCGCGCCCAGCTGCAGCAGCTGCGCCACAGCGCCACCGGTTTCGAGGCTTTCGCCGTGCTCGTCCAGTACCTCATCAATGACGTAAGTCTCGAAGCGACTCCACAAAGTACATAGTTTATAGTTCGGAGAGACTGCCGTGGCTAAAATACTTGATTTTTATATTTTTTTATTTTTTAACACAACCACAATTATTTTTACAAATGACCGTTTCTATCATCCCAAAGGGTCATTTAAGCCAGAGTGTAACTAGGTCCCCCCCCCCCCCCCCTCTCTCTCTCTCTCTCTCTCTCTCTCTCTCTCTCTCTCTCTGTGTGTGTGTGTGTGTGTGTGTGTGTGTGTGTGTGTGTGTGTGTGTGTGTGTGGCGAGTTGTTCTGGATTTGGTGATGTTAGTTACAGACAGTGGCTGGATGCCCCTTCTGTTGCCAAGCATCCTGTTGTACCCCAGGACAGAATTGGTGTACCTCCATCCGTCTCTGCCTAGTGTTATCCATGTCCAAGTATGAGAAAGTTTTTCCAAAAGTTTGCAATTTGTGTAACTGATGTGGGAAACTGATAAAAAAAAAGCCCACATTGTTAAATGTGCTGGGCAGATTCTTTCTGTGGTCAGCACGTCTCCTAAAAACCCAGAATCATTGTGCTGATGTATGTGGTATGCAGGAGACAAGTATTATACCGATACCTTGCTACTGGCTATATAGAGGAAACGTTGACTGCAGACAGGCTCAACAGAAAGACAGCTATACATTTGAGCTTTTGGGCTAGAGGCCTACTTCTAAAGTGCGGCTAGAGACAGTGGTGATTTTGTGCCTGCCTGCAACTCGACGCCGCCCCTCTGTGGTGGGTAACGATCTATCCTTTTCACGGTATTCTTGTTACAGCATCCTGGATTTTCCATCATTTAATTTACACAGTTAAATCAATGTTTGCACTCGCAGTCTCCAGTATTTCACTAGGCATTTTGATGAACACTGTTCTGCAAATTTAGGCTGTACAACCGTGTAAATGAGATAATTGCTGCTTCTTTCTAGTACTAGAAGGGGCATATGTTCATAGCATTTTTGTTTTACATCTTGGTATACAGGTTGCTATGGGTTTATTTATCAGTTGTAATTTTTTATTTATAGTTCACGGTTGCAATTTGAGTTTACATATTGTCATTTTGTCATTAGTGAATGGAGCTGTGGCCACTAGAAAATGGTGTACCGGTTGGAGAAATCGAAACATTTCCGAAATACTCTGCTGTCTGAATCAAATGAGGAGTGACAGCATCGGAGGTAGCCAGAAACATTTGCACTGTGCGTAGGGATAATGCCGTTGGATAGAGGTCTGCAAGAAAATGGTTTTCTTACAAAAATCAGTGGATGGCCGTCAGTGTATCTCTGCTCGGTCATCGTCAACTGGCTCGTGAGCGAAACTGACCGTTCCTGTATTGTATTATCACTGATGATGAGAAATGGTATCTTTATGCAAATGTAAGAAAAGAAAGGAATGATTAAGCCAAAACACAGCAGCAAATCCCTGTGCAAAGACGTACATTCGTCCACAAAAGGTAATGCTATGTATCTGGTGGCACGGCAATAGTGTGGTGAACTACAGATTGCTTCCCTGAGATGTAACCATCACTGCAGACATTTATTTTCAACAACTAACGCTTCTTGCATGAAACAACAACCAGGAAGACTGCGTGAAGTGATGCAGGTTTCAGATAACGCTCACCCGCATCCTGCTAGACCGACAAAACCCTTTACGGGAGTAGGATTGGAAAGCCTGTCCACACTGACTTTATTTACCTGATCTTGTGCCCACAGATTTCATCTCCTCCACACACTATCGACAAACCTTTGACGAACTTCTTTCCTGGATGAAACAGCACTCCAGAAATGCTTGGCAAGTTCTTCGCCTCAGAACTGTGTGATTTTTACATTTGTGGAATCAAAAAGTTACACCAACATTGCAGGTTGTTGTACGTAGTGAAGGAGAGTATATTATTGATGACTAGAGTCTGTTATGCATATCTGTTGTGTTTAGTAAATGTATAGAAACACACTATGAACTTCTGTGCGGATCTAATAGGTTACGCCTACCTTTTGGGAGCTCTGTTTCCCTGTTTGGTGCAGCCTCACTCAACTTACTGTTATTTGCTGGTTCTCCTCAGATCATTCTACAGACTTAGCTTCTATGTAACTTCATTATCTAAAAATTACCTGTCAAATTTGGAAGTTTATTTACAAGTGTATTTGATAACTAAGACATGAGAATTTTGTAATTTTGCACATTGTATCAGTTAGATTCATGCAGTTTTTTCTTTCTTATATTGGTAAACATGTCTGAAAAAATTGGTACCCGTATCATATACACTGAAGAGCCAAAGAAATTCGTACATCTGCCTAATATCGTGTAGGCCTCCGTGAGCATGCAGACAACATGTCACGGACTCGACTAACGTCGGAAGCAGTGCTGGAGGAAATTCACACCGTGCATCCTGCAGGGCTATCCATACATTTTTAAGAGTATGAGGGGGTGGAGATCTCTTCTGAACAGCACATTTTGCGCAAGGAATCCCAGATATGCTCAATAATGTTCATGTCTGGGAATTTCGGCAGCCAGCAGAAGTTTATAAACTCGGAAGCGTTCCTGGAGCAACTGTGTAACAATTCTGGATGTGTGGGATGTCGCATTGCCCTGCTGGAATTACCCAAGTCCGGTGGAATGCACAGTGGACTTGAATGGATGCAGGGTGATTACACAGGATGCTTACATACAAGTCATATGTCATATGTACCACTCCAACTGCACATGCCCCACAGCATTACAGAGCCTCTACCAACTTGAACAGTCCCCTGCTGACATGCAGGACCATGGATTCATGAGGTTGTCTCCATACCCGTACAGGTATATCCTCTCGATACAATTTGAAATAAGATTTGTTCAACCAGGCAACATGTTTCCAGTCGTCACCAGTCCAGTGTTGATTTTGACGGGCCCCAGCAAGGCGTAAGGCTTTGTGTCGTGCAGTCATAAGGGTACACGAGTGGGCCTTTGGCTCCGAAAGCCGGTATCGATGATGTTTCGTTGAATGGTTCACATGCTGACACTTGTTGATGGCCGAGCACTGAAATCTGTAGCAATTTGCGGAAGGGTCGGTCTTCTGTCACTTTGAGCAATACTCTTCAGTTGTCGTCAGTCCCATTCTTGCAGGATCTTTCTCCGGCTGCAGCGATATCGGAGTCTTGATGTTTTGCTGTATTCCTGATATTCACAGTACACTCATGAAATGGTCATATGGGAAAATCCCCACTTCATTGCTACCTCGGAGGTGCTGTGTCCCATTGCTCGTGTGCTGACTATAACACCACGTTCAAACACACTTGAATATTAATAACCTGCCATTGTAGCAGCAGTAATTGATCTAACAACTGCGCCAGACACTTGTGTTATGTAGGCATTGTCAACTGCAGCACAGTATTCTGCCTGTTTACATTTATCTGTATTTGAATGCGCATGCGTGTACCAGTTTCTTTGGCGCTTGAGTGTATTTAGTCTGTTGTCAGCTGTCAAAAAGTGACATAGTTTTTTGGTAGTTGTGACTACTTGAATATCCATAGCTGCTAAATTAAATGGGAAGATCAGATGCTGATGCTCGCATTATCTGTTCTACAAATAATAACCAACTGCAGTATTTAATCATTGTAGGTAGACCTGTATCATTTTTAAACACAGTGATACCATACACAATCGCATATCTTGAATCTTGGCATTCAGTTATACCATATACCTGTTTCCAGTTCTAACATTTCCATTTCTAACGTTTTTACGTATTTAGCTCCCTGTCCATAATAAGTTAGTACTGAAGCATCTGTTGAAATTTAGCACGTGAACAGAATTCAGAGTAACACACACATTTTGTGTAGATATAGGTATCCATGATGAGTCACCAACTCTAATGTATTTGAATATTTTAAGGTCTTCGAAAATCTGTTGTCACTTTGCTAAACGCAGACAGAGGGCTGATAAAGTGATGTGATCCTCAAATTTTTGTAATCTTAGTAACCACTTAGATAGAAATTACAACTTCTCACACCCCTTCCTTATTACTCATCACACCTTACCCCAAGTCATAATTCTTGCAGAAAAATTCAGCGTTGCAATGCCATATAGGTGTGATTAGAAATTAGAAATTAAAAAATTGGGATTATGTATGTATTTATGTATTTATTTATTTATTGAAGAAGTGGGGGAGGGGTTAAATTGACATTCTTTTCACTCTTTACAGTGATCTCACTTCTAAAATGTTCATGTGTCAAGCCTCATTTCTTCAAGAAATGTGGAGAATGAAGTTTGAATGGCAAGTAACATTGTAAGGAGTGATTGAGAAATGAGCATTGTAATTTTGATCAGTTGTTAAATTAAGGATTGTTATAAATTTATAGGCTGATTGCAGCAGTTGTAGAGATCTGAATTTGACTAGCCCTACAAGTATGCCCTGAGCAGTTTGAGAGCTGCTTTCCTAGTTTCTGAAAAAAGTTAACAATTTATTTTCAATTAATAGGTTAACTGAGATTGTGGACAGTTGTCCTTGATTGCAGCAGGACACTTTTAGAAGGACTACCATACGGAGAGAGATCCATTGCAGTTCCGGTTTCCTTAAAAAAGTGGTATGATGTCCCATAAACAAATACACCTCCAGTCTATGGTTTTTGATGTTGTCTGCCAGCCTCAGAAAACAGACAACCTCACTGTTAGAACAGTAAGAAATAAAGGTGCCATCTTTCTTGACTCTGTAGATCTGTTGGCATCGGAGCGTGGTGGCCAGGATGATATCTTAGCCACACCTTTGAGTCAAAGGTAATAGAAGTACGAATTTGATTTAATTCTTTTTCATTTTGATCATTTCGCTCAGTTTGCTTTCTCTCCTTTCACATTTACATTCTGAGGACATGACTTCATGTTAGCACCAGCCCGTAGTGTTCTGAAATGGTAGATGTAGCTTGAAATGATGCTCAGGCTAAATCCAGATAGTTTCAGATTCATAACATGTATGCTTTGCCAAGTGCTGCTCCAGAGAGTGTATGCCGTTCTATGGCCACCATTTCTGATGCCCTGCTAATTGAATCATCATTAGTTATTACTACCCCTAGCTACCAGCTTTCTTTTTCCCTCATAATTCTATCTTGACAGTCTTTAGGCAGTGAGGAATCCCTTTCCTTGTGGCTAGTTGTTTGCTTTTGCAACAGTTGTTTCAATCGTTCAGTGTAAATACTTAGCGGTCATTGCATTTAAAGTGCTTCACTCCTCCCGCACCCCCTCCCCCCCCCCCCCTTCCCTTGGCCCCCTAATCCCCTCCACCGCAGATTTTGATGAAATATTTCCACTTCGTATGTATATGAAGCTATGCTTTGATAAAGGCCAGCATTTCCATATCGTGACACTCAAACAAGTGAAGTTTGCTTTATGTTTGCTCGTGAGATAAGGGCAAATTATACTGGAACTTGGTGACTCTTCTCATTGTTTAGGATACAACAGCCTAGTTGCTGAACAAGTGCTCAGTATAGCGTATACTGAGCATGAGATTTCTCAAATTGCTGTCAAAGTAGCTCGTAAATCTTGTCATGACAAATTTGGATGACATTTTGGCTGCTTGTTTGTTATGATAGGATGAATATCCATTGCCAATATTTTTCCTCTTTTTGCAGCCAGCCAGTATGTCATAAGGCTGTGCAAGTGGTCTCTTGATTACTGAAGATTAAAGTTGATTCACGTAATGTTTTCATTAATTTTGCATGATTTTTCAAAATTGTGTATCTTGAAAGGGTCATCTAAGATCTGAGTTTCCTTTGTGCAATTGAAACAAGCTCATTTTCTTTGGTCAGGAAAAGTTCATTTCATTTTTCAGACAGATGGCTAGAAAGATAATGGAGGAGGTCAAAAACATGATTTGACTGCTGTTAAAAACAAAGAACATGCAGAATTTTTCAGTACGCATATTTGAAAATGATGTAAAACCTGTTAAAGGTGTTATTCATTGTCTCTGTTTAGATTAAAGTAAAAAGTCTCTTGACCTTTAGAAATGTTTACTTGTGAATTCCAAAATAGCACCAAAACAACTTTTTTCACCTTCTACGAACAAACAATTTTTGTTTTAGGTAAAAATATCTGGCCTACAGTACTTGGATTCCAAATTATGTGCTGTTTTAGCAGTTAAACTTTTATAATCTTCTTTAATTGGATGATTGCAAGCATCATTTTTACATTTTAGTAACAGACCAAATATTTTCCTTCAGTTCCAACTATGATTCAGCATTTTGGAATAAATTCACAGAATTTAGAAAATAAGCAGTAAATATATCTTTCATGTTGTTTAACAACAAATACTTTTGGACTGAAACTTTCTTTATCCACATTATTGCCACCTTCGATGTGTAACGTGAAACCTGCAATTTTTTTTTTGACTGCATTACTGCTTTGACAATTGCAACTTTTTTTGCAGTTTTATAGTCGGCAGCCTAAACATCAGGACATGCCTTACATGTACTACACTAAAGAGCCAAAGAAACTGGTACACCTGCCTAATATCGTGTAGGGCCCCCGCGAGCACGCAGAAGTGCTGCGACACGACATGTCATGGACTCGAATAATGTGTGAAGTAGTGCTAGAGGGAATTGACACCATGAATCCTGCAGGTTTGTCCATAAATCCATAGAGGTATGAGGGGGCAGAGATCTCTTATGAACAGCACATTTTGCGCAAGGAATCCCAGATACACTCAATAATGTTCATGTCTGGGAAGTTTGGTGGCCAGCAGAAGTTTCTAAACTCAGAAGAGTCCCTGGAGCAACTGTGTAACAATTCTGGATGTGTGGGATGTCGCATTGCCCTGCTGGACTTGCCCAAGTCCGCCGGAATCCACAATGGACTTGAATGGATGCAGGGTGATTACACAGGATGCTTACATACATGTCATCTGTCAGTCGTATCTAGACATATCAAGGGTCCCATACCACTTCGACTGCACATGCCCCACAGCATTACAGAGAGTGAAGCTTTGGCTCCTAAAGCCCATATTGATGATGTTTCGTTGAATGTATCGCATGCTGACATTTGTTGATGGCCCCACACTGAAATCTGTAGCAATTTTCAGAAGGGTTGCTCTTTGTCACATTAAACGATTCTCTTCAATTGTCACTGGTCCCGCTCTTGCAGGATCTTTTTCAGCCTGCAGTGATGTCGGCGCAGCGATGTCGGAAATGTGATGTTTTACCGGATGCCCAATATTCATGGTACACTCATGAAATGGTTGTACGGGAAAATCCCTACTTCATTCCTACCTCAGAGAGGTTGTGCCCCATTGCTCCTGCGCCAACTATGACCCCTCGTGCAGACTCACTTAAATCTTGATAACCTGCCATTGTAGCAGCAGTAACTGATTTAACAACTGTGCCAGACACTTGGCTTATATAGGCATTGCCAACTGCAACACCACGTTCTGCCTGTATATATATAAACAAAGATGATGTGACTTACCAAACGAAAGCGCTGGCACGTCCATAGACACACAAACATACACGCAAAATTCAAGCTTTCGCAACAAACTGTTGCCTCATCAGGAAAGAGGGAAGGAGAGGGAAAGACGAAAGGATGTGGGTTTTAAGGGAGAGGGTAAGGAGTCATTCCAATCCCGGGAGCGGAAAGACTTACCTTAGGGGGAAAAAAAGGACGGGTATCACACACACACACACACACACACACACACACACACACACACACACACACACACACACAAGCAGGCATATTTAAAGACAAAGAGTTTGGGCAGAGATGTCAGTCGTGGCAGAAGTGCAGAGGCAAAGATGTAGTTGAATGACAGGTGAGGTATGAGTGGTGGCAACTTGAAATTAGCGGAGATTGAGGCCTGGTGGATAACGGGAAGAGAGGATATATTGAAGAGCAAGTTCCCATCTCCGGAGTTCGGATAGGTTGGTGTTAGTGGGAAGTATCCAGATAACCCGGACGGTGTAACACTGCGCCAAGATGTGCTGGCCGTGCACCAAGGCATGTTTAGCCACAGGGTGATCCTCATTACCAACAAACACTGTCTGCCTGTGTCCATTCATGCGAATGGACAGTTTGTTGCTGGTCATTCCCACATAGAATGCATCACAGTGTAGGCAGGTCAGTTGGTAGATCACGTGGGTGCTTTCACACGTGGCTCTGCCTTTGATCGTGTACACCTTCCGGATTACAGGACTGGAGTAGGTGGTGGTGGGAGGGTGCATGGGACAGGTTTTACACCGGGGCGGTTACAAGGGTAGGAGCCAGAGGGTAGGGAAGGTGGTTTGGGGATTTCATAGGGATGAACTAAGAGGTTACGAAGGTTAGGTGGACGGCGGAAAGACACTCTTGGTGGAGTGGGGAGGATTTCATGAAGGATGGATCTCATTTCAGGGCAGGATTTGAGCAAGTCGTATCCCTGCTGGAGAGCCACATTCAGAATCTGATCCAGTCCCGGAAAGTATCCTGTCACAAGTGGGGCACTTTTGTGGTTCTTCTGTGGGAGGTTCTGGGTTTGAGAGGATGAGGAAGTGGCTCTGGTTATTTGCTTCTGTACCAGGTCGGGAGGGTAGTTGCGGGATGCGAAAGCTGTTGTCAGGTTGTTGGTGTAATGCTTCAGGGATTCCGGACTGGAGCAGATTCGTTTGCCACGAAGACCTAGGCTCTAGGGAAGGGATCGTTTGATGTGGAATGGGTGGCAGCTGTCGTAATGGAGGTACTGCTGCTTGTTGGTGGGTTTGATGAGGACGGATGTGTGAAGCTGGCCATTGGACAGGTGGAGGTCAACATCAAGGAAAGTGGCAAGGGATTTGGAGTAGGACCAGGTGAATCTGATGGAACCAAAGGAGTTGAGGTCGGAGAGGAAATTCTGGAGTTCTTCTTCACTGTGAATCCAGATCATGAAGATGTCATCAATAAATCTGTACCAAAGTTTGGGTTGGCAGGCTTGGGTAACCAAGGCGGCTTCCTCTAAGCGACCTATGAATAGGTTGGCGTATGAGGGGGCCATCCTAGTACCCATGGCTGCTCCCTTTAATTGTTGGTATGTCTGGCCTTCAAAAGTGAAGAAGTTGTGGGTCAGGATGAAGCTGGCTAAGGTAATGAGGAAAGAGGTTTTAGGTAGGGTGGCAGGTGATCGGCGTGAAAGGAAGTGCTCCATCGCAGCGAGGCCCTGGACGTGCGGGATATTTGTGTATAAGGAAGTGGCATCAATGGTTACAAGGATGGTTTCCGGGGGTAACGGATTGGGTAAGGATTCCAGGCGTTCGAGGAAGTGGTTGGTGTCTTTGATGAAGGCTGGGAGACTGCATGTAATGGGTTGAAGGTGTTGATCTACGTAGGCGGAGATACATTCTGTGGGGGCTTGGTAACCAGCTACAATGGGGCGGCCGGGATGATTGGGTTTGTGAATTTTAGGAAGAAGGTAGAAGGTAGGGGGTGCGGGGTGTCGGTGGGGTCAGGAGGTTGATGGAGTCAGGTGAAAGGTTTTGTAGGGGGCCTAAGGTTCTGAGGATTCCTTGAAGCTCTGCCTGGACATCAGGAATGGGATTACCTTGGCAAACTTTGTATGTGGTGTTGTCTGAAAGCTGATGCAGTCCCTCAGCCACATACTCCCGACGATCAAGTACCACGGTCGTGGAACCCTTGTCCGCCGGAAAGATGACGATGGACCGGTCAGCCTTCAGATCACGGATAGCCTGGGCTTCAGCAGTGGTGAAGTTGGGAGTAGGATTAGGGTTTCTTAAGAAGGATTGAGAGGCAGGGCTGGAAGTCCTGGAAAGTTTGGAGAGGGTGATTTTGAGGAAGAGGAGGTGGGTCCCGCTGTGACGGACCGAACTGTTCCAGGCAGGGTTCAATTTGGATAGTGTCTTGGGGAGTTGGATCATTAGGAGTAGGATTAGGATCATTTTTCTTCATGGCAAAGTGATACTTCCAGCAGAGAGTACGAGTGTAGGACAGTAAATCTTTGACGAGGGCTGTTTGGTTGAATCTGGGAGTGGGGCTGAAGGTGAGGCCTTTGGATAGGACAGAGGTTTCGGATTGGGAGAGAGGTTTGGAGGAAAGGTTAACTACTGAATTAGGGTGTTGTGGTTCCAGATTGTGTTGATTGGAATTTTGAGGTTTTGGAGGGAGTGGAGCTGGAAGTGGGAGGTTGAGTAGATGGGAGAGACTGGGTTTGTGTGCAATGAGAGGAGGTTGAGGTTTGCTGGAAAGGTTGTGAAGGGTGAGTGAGTTGCCTTTCCGGAGGTGGGAAACCAGGAGATTGGATAGTTTTTTAGGTGAAGGGTGGCATGCTGTTCTGATTTGCGGTTGGCCTGTAGGAGTATGCTCTGATCAGCCGGTGTGGATGTGGGAGAGGAAAGATTGAGGACTTTTATTAAGGATAAGAGTTGACGGGTGTGTTCATTGGCTGAGTTGATGTGTAGGTGAAGGATTAGGTGGGTGAGAGCAATGGATTGTTCAGTTTGGAACTGGTATAGGGACTGATGGAAAGAAGGGCTGCAGCCAGAGATGGGAACTTTAAGTGTGAGGTCTTTGGGGGTAATGCCAAATGTCAGACAAGCCTGAGAAAATAAAATATGCGAGCGTAATCTGGCTAGGGTGAAGGCATGTTTGCGGAGGGAATGTAAATAAAACTTAACGGGGTCGTTGTGGGGGTGTTGTGAGGGTGACATGGTATTAGAAGGTGGAAAGTGTAACATGAGGTTGAGATGAAAATGAAAATAACTGGAGAAAGTAACTGGAGATCTGTTGTGAAAAAAGGCGAAAAAGTGTTGGTTAAAGCTGGGCTATGTTGATCCTGTGGTGAACTTGGGTTGGTAGAGAACGATGTGCACATAGGTTAGGTGGTTGTGTTGCCGCCAAAACACGTTAAAGGATGGAGAGATTCTGGAAAATTTCGAAAAAACGGCGTGTAAATGTATTAAAAAGAGTGGTTTTGCGGTGGCGGATTATGAAAATGAGGCTAACAATTGTTTGGCGAAGAAATAATGACGTTAAAACCTGTGGGAAGCAGCTAAAAATTATCAGTGATGTGGGAAGAACGGAAATGGAAATAAAGCGAAAGTTATCAGAACTAGACGAAAAGGTTGTTTAATAGGTGCAATGAACTGTTTGTGGACTAGAAACGGTGGATTTTATAGCAGCGGTAGTGTTGAAAGCGGAAAAAAATTTTTGGTTATTGTTTGGAAGTGGGTGACGTATTATTGAGTCTATATAGGCGGGATAAAATTGTATAGTAGGTTACAGTAAAAAGGAGAAGGTGAATACAAAGTGAAACTACTGGCACAAACAAAAAGAGAAAATAAGATGACAGAAAAGATTTCGAAATACAACAGTGACAATAACAAACGTAATTGTTGGGTTCAAATTAATGATATAAATTAATAGAGGGAAACATTCCACGTGGGAAAAATATATCTAAAAACAAAGATGATGTGACTTACCAAACGAAAGCGCTGGCACGTCGATAGACACAAACAAACACAAACATACACACAAAATTCAAGCTTTCGCAACAAACTGTTGCCTCATAAGGAAAGAGGGAAGGAGAGGGGAAGACAAAAGGATGTGGGTTTGAAGGGAGAGAGTTACAGGACTGGAGTAGGTGGTGGTGGGAGGGTGCATCGGACAGGTTTTACTCCGGGGGCGGTTACAAGGGTAGGAGCCAGAGGGTAGGGAAGGTGGTTTGGGGTCATAGGGATGAACTAAGAGGTTACGAAGGTTAGGTGGACGGCGGAAATATATATATATCCCGGGAGCGGAAAGACTTACCTTAGGGGGAAAAAAGGACGGGTATACACTCGCGCGCGCACACACACACACACACACACACACACACACACACACACACACACACACACACACACATATTTAAAGACAAAGAGTTTGGGCAGAGATGTCAGTCGTGGCAGAAGTGCAGAGGCAAAGATGTTGTTGAATGACAGGTGAGGTATGAGTGGTGGCAACTTGAAATTAGCGGAGATTGAGGCCTGGTGGATAACGGGAAGAGAGGATATATTGAAGAGCAAGTTCCCATCTCCGGAGTTCGGATAGGTTGGTGTTAGTGGGAAGTATCCAGATAACCCGGACGGTGTAACACTGCGCCAAGATGTGCTGGCCGTGCACTAAGGCATGTTTAGCCACAGGGTGATCCTCATTACCAACAAACACTGTCTGCCTGTGTCCATTCATGCGAATGGACAGTTTGTTGCTGGTCATTCCCACATAGAATGCATCACAGTGTAGGCAGGTCAGTTGGTAGATCACGTGGGTGCTTTGACACGTGGCTCTGCCTTTGATCGTGTACACCTTCCGGGTTACAGGACTGGAGTAGGTGGTGGTGGGAGGGTGCATCGGACAGGTTTTACTCCGGGGGCGGTTACAAGGGTAGGAGCCAGAGGGTAGGGAAGGTGGTTTGGGGTCATAGGGATGAACTAAGAGGTTACGAAGGTTAGGTGGACGGCGGAAATATATATATATATATATATATATATATATATATATATATATTGTGTGTGTGTACCAGTTTTTTTTTTTTTTTTTTTTTTTTTTTGTGCTCCAGTGTAGATGTTTTGAAAATTTTTTGTATCAAAGAACCCAGCTGCTGCAGTGTTAAATGCAACTGCTTCTTGTGTTTCACTTAATATTCTTTTTGCATAATCTCTGGCAGCCCTCAATTGTATCTGTTGAGATTTCAGAGGAGAGACATCAGCAGCATATAGGCTTGTGTTCAGTGATTCTGTTGGATGTGCTGCTTCGTCTTCTGGCAGTGATGGATCTGTCTTCTGTTGTAGTGCTCTTTTGTGGCAAATTGTTTTCAACATGTTGGGCACTGTTTCTTGCCATGTTTAACATAGCTCTTTGCCATAGCTTTCAACTGATCATCTGTTTCCAAAGTAATAACCCGTAAGCCCTTACTCATATAATAGTTGTTTAGACCAAAATGATTACAACAGAATTTCTATAAAAGTTCATATTTATCCAAAAGCAATACTTTGTGATAAAAACACATTTGTCTTCCAGCAAGACATGATTCATTTCTTTGATTATGTAACTGTTGCTGGTGTGCTGAAAATTTTTATTTCTTTGGAACCTTTTTGAGATGCAAATATTGTCAGGTGACATGCAGAATTACCTTCTTCAGTTTGGCATTTTATTCCATTGGACTTTGTTTTCAACTGTGAAATGTGAATATGCTGGATATATTCTCCCGAGACAAATTGCACGTTTGTAGATTGTGAAAAGAAACTCGGTGAATTCCAAATTGACACAGAACCAACCTAAATGAACAGATAAACATTTCTGAAAGTCAAGGGGTGAGGAAATTAATTATATAAAATTACATCTTCAGGTGTACATCTATATGTAACAAAACCAGTTGTGCTCCTGTAGGCTAAATAAAAGTTCATGCCTGGTAAAAAGCGGTTTACTTGTGAAATGTGACATGGATTACTTCAGCTGAGGTTGCCATCAACATGAAACTTTTTATTTTAAGAAAAACAAAGACAACTAATAACAGCGTTAACAGATTTAGGCCTACTTTATTTTCAAAGAGTCCACACATTATTCGCTCCTAATAGCAGTCGAAGCATATTTTTGATCTTCTTTATTGTCTCTGAACTGATTTCTCTTTTTGCATGTGACTGGATGGTCCTCTTATCATCATCGATTTGATCTTCATCAGATGGGCAAGTTGCTGAAGTGGTGTCAAATATGCTAAACGACCATTTCATTTTCATGGTGATATTATGATATTGTGAAATGAAAAACCACTTCGTGTGTGGTACTAGTTGGCATCAAACAGGTTTGATATAGAAGCAGATGTTTGTTAAATAAGAAAGTGGATATAACTCGCACCTGTGTCTATATTCCAGAGATCGATTAAGGTGTGGGGGACACCATAATGATGATGATGATGATGATGATGATGATGATGAAGTCTGATTCAGCTGTACATTCACAAGTGTATAACTGAACTGTAACATTGTAACCAAGTGAAGTTTGTAGTTTAGCTGAAGCAGTCACCATCAGTTTGATTTGCCATACACTAGATAGTGCGTTTATTTGCAGAGTACAGTACTGTGTGATGCAACAAAATGGAGAACTTGTCAGTGTATAGAAAAATTCCTTCTGCAATTACTTGTACTTTATAACCTGCCTGTGGTATCCAGTGGAGGTACTGCCCCCCCCCCCCCCCCACCTGCTCCCCCCCAGTTTCAATATGAGCGGTTCATAAAATTTTTTTATGGTTTACAGACGGAAGAGAAACGGTGTCGGTATGAGGATGAGATTTCGCGCCTGGAATGTCTCCATTCGGAGCGAGAAGCAGTGTTGCTGCAGGATGGTTTGTCAAAGCTGCAGCAGGCAGAGGCAGAGCACAAACGCCAGCTCAGAGAAAGTGAGCAGCGTGCCAAAGACCTGCGCGAGCGCCTGGAGGCAGCTGATGCAGAGACAGCCCGTTTGCAACGGCAGGTCGAGGACCTCGTCAGTAGAGACCACGAAGCCCAGTTGCAGGTGAGAAATTGAAATTTCAGCGATATGTTAATCTTGAAATGTTCTCTTTGGCTGAATACCAGTGATTACCTGTTGTCAATCAAGTTACTTCAGGTTAGTATGTATGTATTTGATAAATTGTCTCGTTCAAGAAACATTGTATGTTTCAGGTGACAAAAAATTTTTTTCACTAAATGATCCACAATTTCATTTCAAATATCCTAGCAAAAAATCTGCCTGTTACTCCGATATTTCTTTGAACTTGTCAATGAGTTGAGAGACTGGAAAGACAGAGAGATTAACCTGCTAGTGGGATTTTGGGAATGGGGGTAGGGTTGGAAGAATAGTTTCCATCTGTGGGCGAGAAGAGGTGGTTATGTTGTTTTGCAGTTCACAAAGAAACAATTGGAAAATTAAAGTTATTTTTGGTGTGGACAAACTTCTGCTTAACAATCTAAACTTTGCAGCATAATGTACAAAACTATGTAAATAAAAACGGGTAATGGATTTTTTGGTAAGCTTGTGATACTGTCAAATGAAAGAGCTTCTTGGAACAAACAAGTTTGAGATAAAACCAGGAGATAGCTGAATAATTATGTGGAAATAACTTGTACCCAAGCCTCTGTCCTAGACAGACTGACTGGGAATGGGGAAAGATCAAAACAACTTGGACACGTCATTCAGAGTTGGCTACAGGGATAAATTCCTTGATCTGAATCCACAAAATGAAGCAATTCCTGTCTGTCTGGCATTGACAGTACTACCTGAGCAACAAATTAAAGACTTTGTCAGCTATTCCTGATACTAGATAGTTGACTAGACCCTGCAGTTCCAGCATATACAAGGCACCATCGGTTAGAAAAACATTTCCATTTTCTGCAGACGGAGCAGACGCGGTGTCGGTACGAGGGTGAGATTTCACGCCTGGAGCGTCTCCACGCAGAGCGAGAGGCAGCATTGCTGGAGGATGGTGTGATGAGGCTGCGGCAGGCAGAGGCGGAGCACAAACGCCAGCTCAGTGAAAGTGAGCAGCGTGCCGCAGAGCTGCGCGTGCGCCTGGAGGCAGCCGATGCGGAGACAGCTCACCTGCAGCAGCAGGTTGCTGGCCTTGTCAGCGGCCTTCGCCAAGACCGTGACGCCCAGTTGCAGGTGAGGAACTGAAATTTCAAAATGTTTGTTAATCTTGAACTGTCCTCGGGCACCAGTGGTTACAGAGAAGTCTGTTGTCAGTTAACGGAAGTTTGTATGTATATATTTCGTAAACAGTCATGTATTGCGCTTTCATTTTTCAGGTGACAAATACTTGTTTATACTAGGGGAATTTTTTAACATAAAATCTATTTCTTTCTGTATGTTAACAAGTTGGAAGACCATAAAGATACAAACCATGCATGTTTTAAGCACTAGTGCTGTATGTTACAAAATGATGGGAGCACTATTCTGCCCATGACACACACGTTGATGATTAGAAGAGGGAATGGTAGTTGACCGAGAATGTAAATAAATGTAAATTGTTGTGCATAAATAGGCTTTTAGATTAAGCTGTTGGTGAAGGACCACTGTAAACACCACCACTATAAAATACCGAGGATTAAACATCCTAAACTACACTGATTGTATGAAAGGAAGATGTCAGGCTGAAATTCATTGGAAATATCTTGAGGGAATGTAATTCTCCATGAAAGAAGTGGCTTACAAAACACTTGTAAAAATGATTCTTTAGTACTTCTCATCAGTTTCCCATTACCAAGTTTTATTAATAGAAAAGATAGCAAAGATTCAGTTAAAAACAGTGCGTTTTGTCATTGGTGTGACATGAGAGCATTACAGAGGTGCTAAACAGACTCCAGTGGCAGACACTGCAAGAGAGATATGTATCACAAAGAGCTTTAGAGTTGAAATTCAAACAGTGAACCATCCAATAAGTCAGTTAATGTACTACCTCCTCCCACATACACTGTGTTAAATGACCCCAAGACAGAACCTGAGAAATCTCAACCCTGTCCCACATCCTTTGAGAGTAAGCTGGCTTGTGAAATATAGATGTAGATGTTGACTTGTCGCATCAATTTTCCAGTTGCTGCTAGAGCTGCTTGAATCTCAGTTTCCACATATTGCTCACAGATACTTTACTTCGGTGATACATTTTTATTACTTTTTTTATGTACGCACCAGGTACAATAGCAGTGAATGAGATTATAATTTCTGTACTTCAGAAGACCTGGAAATTAAAGTGGTTCTCTCAATGATAGTTCCCTACGGCTTCCTCGGCACCAAAATAACTGTTATCCCTGTTCACAGGTCACAGCAGGAAGATGTCATGACCTGGAAGAGGAAGTGAGGTCATTGAGGACAGTGCTGGATTTGAGACATGAAGAGCTAGCAGAGGTAAGAAGGCAGAATGCTGAGCTAGCAAAAGATGCTGGAGAGCTACCAGGAGCATTACAAAGGATAGCAACACTGCAGGCACGAGTTGAGGATCTCCAGGAGCAACTGCAGCACAAAGTTGACTTTGAAAGGTAATTTTTTTTTTCTTCTCAAGGAACAGTCAGAATGTCATAGAAATGTAAGCACATGTATATGGTAAATGGTAATGCTGTTGAACTTAACAAACTTTTTGGTTGGTGCAGTACGTATTTGTAAATCTGTTTTAAATATTATATGTTCTGCAGGTTAAATATAAGATTTTATTGGTCTACATCATTTCATTGTAGTGTGGTGAAAGGTTTCTAATTATTTTAGATCTGTATCCATGGTCTGCAAATCACTGTGAAAGTGTATGGCAGATTAGCTGTAAGCAAACTTGTATACGACATTCAAAAGCATGTTTATTTAACTTGCATGCGAAGGATTGTATTAAAACATTAGAACAGTATTAAAATTCACATTAAATATGTTTACTTTCTATAGAAAACTAGGTTTCTTAGACAGAAGAGGTTTATGGATTTTTTTGGTGCAGACAATTATCCTCACAGCTTGGTGTTGTTAATCCCGTACTCACATTTTACTGTTGTTGTCATTATTGTTGTAGTCAGTTAAAAGATTGGTTTAGTGCAGCTCTCCATGCTAGTCAATCCAGCACATAGGTGTAGAGTCACCTCATTTCAGTATATTTAGAGTAATTTGTTGTTGAATAATTAATTAATTAAATTATTTTCTTCTTCTTCTTCTTCTTCTTCTTCTTCTTCTTCTTCTTCTTTCTCTTCTTCCTCCTCACGGGGTAGGCTGTACGGCCTGTTCCGAAAACCATCTTGTTCTGGGATGTCAAGTGTTGCTGTTGTTGTTGTTGTTGTTGTTAATGTTAATGTTACTTTTCAGGCAGCTATCCCAAGAGAACAGGAAACTGAACGAGTCATTTCATCATGTTGCTGTGCAGAAACAAAGGCTTTCACAGCATAATGAAGAACTGCAGTGGAAACTGAAACAGAGCACTGAAGCAGTTCATGTGATTACACAGGCTCTGACTTCTACACCTATCTCACATAACAATCATAAAACTAACCGAAAGCTGATTGATTCTTTCCATGACTATAGTCAAGCATTTCCAGAAATCAGCAAGAGCTACACTAAATTGAGTAGGTAAGTGAAAATTTACTTCCCTCTCTATTTTTCTGTTTTCATGATCTCCCTCTCGTCACACAGTGGTATTTTACATGTGGTGTGGTTGTTGTTGTTGTTGTTGTTGTTTTTTTTTTTTTTTACTTAAACATGTTTCTACAGAAAAAGGTTTCACAAAGGATGTCTGCCAGAAATTAGAAATATTTTGTAAAGTGCTATGATATAATTACCTCCAAATACGATCTTTCCTGTTCAAGAAGAAAAAGAGCGAAATTTAGTATCAATCTTCTTTCAGTGATTTCATTTACTTGCTTGATAATTATGCTTCCTGTGCAACAACTGAAAATGTGGTTGAATTTTCAGCAGGTCGCCGCTGATGCAGCGCCGTTGTGACTTGAGCAACACACCTGTGATGCATCATGATCTCGAGCACCCTAGTCCCCCAGCATCACCGAAAGTGAAGGCTGTTGTTGAGAAGAGTGACTCTGTGTCATGGGTACTGGACATGGATGAATCTCCTGAAGCAAAAGTGTCTCGCCTAGTGCGCCGTGCAGGCAGTTTTCGTGGCTCTTCTGGCTTATCTCCACCATCTACTGCCCAGTCTCAGACCCTTCCACGAAGCCGTGGTGCATCTGGTCCTGGAAATCGACGATCGACAGGAATCAGTGCCGGACGATCGAGAACAAGGGCGTGGTCAGTGTCATCTTCGGACAACTTTGTATCCTGCTGGGGTTCATCAGGAACGTGTGCTACCTCTGCTCCTGTTACAATGCAGCGTTCAGTTTCAGGAACACCATCACCTGTAGCACATTCTTATGGAGAAGATAATTACACAGTATCCCCTGGAAAGGTTTGTTCATAATGTTACCATGTTGTATTTATTAGCTAATGACATTTTCATCTAATGTTTGTAGCCAGAATTGATTACTCTAAGCTGTGCGCTTCATTTCGGTGGTAATTCACTACTGCTTGCAAATGAAGTTGTAATGAGTTACAAACACAATGAAAAATTTAAAATTTTCACAGTATTTATTGCTACTATTGATGATCATACTACTACTACTACTACTACTACTACTACTACTACTACTACACACTTTCTAAAGAGCTACTGATGGCTATACACCACTGTTTCAGTAAAAGCCAAAAAACTGAATGTGACTTAGAAACAATATTCACTTGTTTGTGGTCACTACTAACACAAGCATTCAATAATGTATAGTATGATAGTATAATGATAGTATGCTAATATCATTGTTGACATATTGTTTCTGGATGAACGTCATCATCTTGAGTTGTGACTTGAGAAGCAGTTTGCAATTTGTATTCACTTTCAGAGTGAGTGACTAGTGTGAGGCTGCTTCATTGGCCTCCTTACATTTCTGGACTCCTTCCATTCCTATTAGTGGAAAAAAAGAGCTAAAATTTGGAGCCAACCTCTCGAAATGACACTAAATGCTGTAAAATGCCATGACATTGAAAAAGAGCAGAACAAACTGCTACACCCTCGTACTCGGTCTACAAAGCAAGCTGCTGCCTACTCAGGAAAAAGTGCGGCCAACCTAAAATAGCTTCTGACATTTAGTAAGACTCATTCTGTCGGGTGTATGTAATGACTGCTATGTATTTTATAATGGGAGGAGCTTCAGTGAACATAATGTTAAAGACAAACTGTTTCAAATTCAAATACATATAACATTTCTGTTATCTTGAACTCTGTGAATTAGGTCTGCTTGTGATTACAACTATGAATTCATGCTGAACACTCTTGTCATCTATTAACTGGTTGGCTGCACTGAAACAGCAGTCAACACCGACTGAGACCTTTCGACTGACACCTAAATCGCAACTCCTATCAGTCACAACAACACGGCTCTTTAGAAAGTGAACAAGAATTACCTTGTTGTGCAGTTTGCTTCTACATAATTGTGAAATCACAGGCGATATTTTTGTGCTTTCATTCAATAGACGTGTAACCTGTTAGTTTCTTAAGAAAAAAAAAAAAAAACTAAGTCATAAGGTAGAGAGGCTGCAGATAATTTTGAGAACCAGAGATGCTTCGATCGGAAAAAGATGGAATTGTGTTTAACAGCACGGGACTAATTGGGAATAGTCAGGAATGCAGTAGAAGCTGCAACTTAATTTCATTTTGGAACATTTCACATTTGCCTTCTGTTCTGTTTCTCCCAGTTTGCCGATTTATTCAGTATACTGCTGCAATGTTGCTCAGTGAAATAGGCAGCATGGGATTCTTTCGGACAGAGTAGTGTCTTGCATTCTGCAGCACTCATGGTATGGTTACAGAGAAACATGGATGCTTCAAACATTAGCATTGTGTAAAGCATTTTTTGTTTCAAGAATTGACAATGTATAAAGCAGTTTGTGACGAAATATCAGGTCTGTTCCTTTTTTCTGCATCAATTTTCTTGGTGCCTTAGAGACCTGCTGTGACCACCACACTTCATGTTTTGTGATAGCTCCCTTTTTTAGGTGAGACAACACTTTGGTGCAAATCCAATGCACACACAATGTAGGTGTCTCTTAGGCACACCAAACCTTTTTTCTTTATCATAAAAAAGCAGTTTGGTCATTGTATCCATCTTCAAATACAACAATTAAACTGTTGACGGACAGAGTGAAAAGTTTCAGCCTAGAAGTGAGACTTATTTTTTAAAGGCACTTACTTCATGATGTGCTTACTTTTTGTCAGAACATTTTGTCTGTGATTGCTCCCTTCCTCCAAGTGAGTAGACTTCATCACTAAAATATGACTGCGACATATATCGACTACAAATCTAAAGCCTGCATAATGCCTTTATTGGCCTCAGTGTTTTACAGGTGCAAGTTTATTCAGGTGTGGAAACTGGTGGACATAGATGTTGTCAGATATGATGCGTAGGTGTCGATATTCTGACAACTGATGCATCAAGTCTGCTTGTTATCGGAAGCTACAGACACACATCTGATCCGAAGAAATGATTTCTCACACAAAATCAGTTGGATTTTTTAAAAGAAAAACCCATATTGAGAAATTTGTTTTTGCATTTACTTTTGATTAACATTCAGCTAAAGTGCTTCCTATATTGCACTGAGATATTGCAAACTTCATTCTTTATAGGCAAAATATTCAGCATATTTTATCAGCTGTTTCATACTTCCTTTAATTAGCAGTAGTACAATACATTATTGTACACTTTCCTTGTGTTTTAATTCGTGTCTGAATTTTTGGAATATCTTTGAATTCGATCATTTTCAGGGAAAGCTCAGCCAGGATTGAATTTAGCCATTATTTCTAAACTCTTAAAACTGTTGGAGATAATTTCCCGTACCTTGTATGAATTTCTATTGATGTTAAAATGCCCAAACAAATATTCTCATCAAAACCCAATGTTGTAATTTATCAATCTGAATGAAACGTGAACAATATGTATAGTTTAAAAAATCAAATATACAGAAATTTCCCACAGATCAATCTGAAACTTTTCTTGATAATTGCACAACTTATTCAACAGAATACACTGCAGTGTCACACAACAGATTGTTGCATCTTTCTCAAAAATCTTCTGGGTTCTTTGCTTACATGCTGACTGCAACATACCGTATTTTTCTGATAAGTGGCCATTAGTATTGGTAGTAACCAATTCTACACACCACTTTTCATTGCCCTGTTCTAGTAAATATAAGCAGAAACAACACATGCAGATTTCAAAATCCTGTTCTTCGTCAAGCTGCATAGAACTACCGTATGACAAATATTTTATAGGCCTATGTTGTTCATTGTTGTTTACATATATGTACTTAGAATCGTAGGCCTAATAAGACATCATAAGGTACGAAATAGTTTTACACAGTGTTCCAGTAATTGGACCTATGTTCTCTCTTTCTCTTTAGACACCACTGAAGCGCTGCAGCCGTGATCCTGACGAGTGCTCTGTTAACGGTGACGAAGACGACGACGACGACGACATGCGCCAGCACCATAATGCAAATGGAAGTGTCGCAAAGAGGTCCAACGCAGATAGTGGTCCCTCCAGCCTCGATGGACAGTTGTTGAGTTTGCGCACTTGTGGCAGCAGCAACAGCAGCAGTGCCAGCCCCCCTGGCAGCAATACCTGCAGTTCCACAAGCAGCTGTTCAGAAGCAGAACACAACTACAGACACTTGAATGGCACAATTATTTACCAGCAAGTGGAGACAGAGACTGCAGACATGAGGGTTGTTCCCATTCCCCACCTTCCTGGTAGCAGTGATCTCTCCATTTTGGCTGCTGCCTGTGCTGCTGCCAAACCTCTGATGGGAGCTCCCAAGGATGCGGCAGGAGAGGCAATGATCTCTGAAGAGACACTGGACAATGAGGTATTTCTATAGGTTGAGATTCTAGCAGTGCGTTTGAGCTTACATGGGATGATTTGATAATGTCAAACATCAGTGTTTTAGTGATTTTCTTGGTAGCAGCATCATCAGATGATGATTTTTCAGATATACAAATGTTACTATCACACTATATCGATAGTGTGCCCTGTTTGTTTTTATGTGCTGTGTTGTCCTCGTTAGTCATAAGTTTTATTGTATTTGCGGTTTTGTGTTTTTCACATGCACTCATAGTTTCCTGTGTACTAGTTAATTAGTTACTTTGGGATTGAAACACGTGCGTGTGCAAGCATGCACTCGGGATTACGTCTTCCTTATGTTGGTATTAAAAAATGCTGTATGGTAAGAATAAAAATAAGAATAAAATCTACCAAAGGAAAAGAAAAAAATTTGGTCTTTAGAATGAAATGCCTAACTGCTGCACGAAATGAAGTAATAGTTGGTTTTATAATTTGGTTTGCAGATATTTTAGTTGAACTGCATATTGCTGAAAGGTCCAAAGGATATTGTTACTCTAAGATATGGGGAATATTGGCGAAACAATGAATCTACAATAATATTATGAGACACAAATTCCTTGTTGTGAAGAAGAAGCAGCAGCAGCAGCAGCAATGCATTGGGGAAGGGACACACACACACACACACACACACACACACACACACACACACACAAAATAAATGATCATTATTATGCTGCCATTTAGTTAAGACCCTGAGTGACACTTCTATTTTCTAGTGTACTGCTTCCTCCAACACTTCGCTGTGTTGTGCCTATTGAAGCAATCTCTTCTTCTCTGATAGCTAGAAATAATCGTCTAGATTTCAGTAATAAGCTGAGGAATATGTAATAAAAAAAAAAAACAGATAGTTCAGAAAACCTCTAGCTTGGCACATGCTCACGAACAGTTGTCACCTGATATGAAATCAGGTGTAACATATCAATCCCCAAAGCTGCTCCTGGCAGTTTCTTCTTAGCTCCTATCAGTCAACTTGGTATTAAATTTGTCTCTCTCAACTTTTATTACCCTCTTAAAATATTTTATATTTTTGTGGGAATGATGAGAAGTAAGTTAGAAAAAAATGTTTTTCCTCTTTCTTTCCACAGAATGATGGAGATGGGGGCGATACATCATCTGATGGTGAAGATCCCCAGTCCTGGGAGAATGTGGGACTGTTACCATCAGACAATGAGGCCTGAGGCAGAATGTCTTGCTGGTGTATGTGCTTACTGGAAGCTGGAGTATTTTAGAAGTTCTGAAATACTTGAGACTTTGATACTCTGGCATTTTAAGCCTTACATTTGTGTATGTGTTGGTTTAAACCTGAGACAAAACACGATGGCATTGAATATTGTATATCCGGTATGTTGAGAGTATGGTGCATACAGCTCTCGGTTTTATACACACGACTAAGACTCTTTATTGTGCTTTTCTTAATTTTTCTCATTAATAATTTATCAGCTTTTTTGAAAGCATGGTGCTTACACCTCTTGATTTTATACAGATGACTCAGATTTGTTACTGGACTCCTTAATTTTTTTCATTGATAATTTGGTTAAATCAGTACCTGATGAAGTTATTGTTAATTGTATTTAACTGGTTTTATAGTGCTGTTTTGTGTGATGGAAGCTTCAAAATGTGAAATCATCCTGTGATAGTTGCAGTAATGATCTATAGGATGAATGGACCACTTTTAATGCTTGCATTTTCTTGTGCCTTAATATTTTGTTTAGGTTGTTCGAGGTTCTCATGAGAGTTCTTCCAGCAAAACCTTAGTGCTCCCACCTTCAATCTTGTATATAGAATTCATCAATTGGATTGAGAGAGCTTTCAGCTTGTTAATATGCATATTAAATTACTTGACTTGACTTGGGGGGGAGGTCTTAACTGCACTTAAGTGTGAGGACTAATACCATTTCCATTTCATAATATTTTGGGGTGTGGGTGGATCATAAACTGCAGAACATGGGTGGATCATAAACTGCAGAACATCATCAAGATTAAACAGTGATTTATTGGAGAATAAAACACGAGATGCTAAATACTGCAGCACTGGGATTAAAATTTGGACATTCACTCATCAATTACTGAACATCACTGAATGTGATGTTTCTATCATGCAATACTGCATTTTTACACAGTGCTGAACTAATACAAGCAAAACATGCACTGAAATTATCAAAGTTATCCATTTTATGTTTCTTTTCTTCCAACAGCATTTCATTTTCCACATATCCCTGTTGGTGTATCTGCTTTCTTTTTAAATGTTTTGATCACCATATATTTTATGCATAAACAGTACTGCTATTCTCAGTGTTTAATCGTTTAGCACCAATTGGAAGAATTATACATAACTTTCGTGATACTAACATGATGATTTGTGAAGACACTGAACTTTGAGCAAAAAATGCTGAACTATGTGATGAGTAATTGAGAAATGGGGGTAAAGTGTGACTCAAACTTGAGAACAATTACTGTATACTCATCAAATTGACATTACCAAAGTAACATCATTTCCTCTTTTTTTGAGGTAATATTTGTAAGAGGATGATCTTGTGTTATTACACAGCTATCCTTTGGCTACATACATGTGAGCTATTTGTAAATTTACTACTGCTTGTAATAAAGTTTATCAGAGGCTGTTTGATGACTGTTAGATTTGTATACGTCATAGCTACAAAATATTATGTAAGTAAGAGTGTTTAATAGGCTTTGAGAGATGTAAATTAGTGCACAGTGGTGACAGTTCACACAATACATATTATCTAATAAATCTAAAACTTGATGCTGTTAAAATACTGATAATTTACAGATATGATAAACCTAGAATTATTACTTGTGTGGAATATGTGCTTCGTGAACTAACTCAAGCCAGAGCTAGTTCGTACAACTGAACTGTCTCCGCATTCTGTGTTTGTATATGTGATACTTGTGGATCAACTTTTATAAAATTTCTGCTGTTTTAATTTGGTAGTTTTATATAAGAAAACCATATGCTACTTACATTTTATTGTGATTTTGAGTACAATGTGTGGCTGATGAAATAGTATATTTTGTGTGAATTTTTTTGCTGTATTTATGTTGTGTTTTCAAAGCACAATTGATATTGCAGTTGTTTGTATGTACATTGGAATTGTATCATGTCTTGTTACAGAATGTCACTATCTTGTAAGGTAAAAATAAAGAGTTGCTACTATTTGGAGAAAAATTATTTTTTGGTGGAAGTACAGTTTTTTGTTAACAGCATTCTTTTTACATTCAACAACAATTGGGCGAGAATTGTAGAAGGGTGTCTGTGCAGTGATCAGGATTTTACCAGGGAGGCTTTTCATTTCTCTGCGGTATTTGGTTCTCAAAAATGCAGTAATTGTGAAACATGATGTACTTTTTCATATTCATATCTAGATGACTTATTTAAATGTCAAATGCTGCAGAGTGTTTGTTTATGAAAAAAGATTCATCACTATGTAATTTAAATAAGACCTCGGAAGATGTATAGGGGAACTGGAAGTCTTTGTACTATTATCAATCTTTATTTTACAAAAAGTAATAGACTTACAGATTTGTGGCTTGTGGCAAATGAAAGAACAAATTGTGAAGTTTTTAAGATGACAATGAACTTATTCGTGTGCCAATTGTTGCTTGAGGAATGTTTAATCGATGTTAGATTTCATGCCATACATTTGACAACATTCCTTGTGCAACACGAGCAACAGCATCCATTATCCTTCTTAGTGTGTTCAGATCAGGTACTTGGTATAATATAAGTAGTCCCATGGAAAGAAATCTAAAGGCATCTTGTGTGATGATGTTGCAGGCTTGGCATTGGGACCATCACACCCAATCCAGCTGTCATTAAATGTTCCGTTAAGAAACTTCCTAACATGCAAACCCCCAATGCGGTGAATGTTGGAAAATTGGATCAGGCTGCAAGTCTCTCTGTTGGTGTTCTGCAAAATTTTCTAGCATGTCAAGATATTAGCCGTTATTGACTTTCTTCAACAACAAAAAAAAAGGGCCAGTGACTGTGTTCTGCATTAAATCACACCACATATTCATTTAAGGAGAATCTGTGATGTGATTTACAGCAACATGTGTACTTTCCAGACCCCATATCATCTTATTGTGCTTGGTATCTTCGTACTGTGCTTGTTAACTTTATCTAACCTGTAGAAAATAGCATTATCGGAAAAACAAATTAGAGGAGATACTCATTGCTGGTGTTGATTTATGTCAGTACAATGTGCTTATAAATTAGGTATACAAAAGTAGCCTTAAATTGTGAAACAGGTAAATAACTTGCAGAAATGTTTGATATGGCACTGCATCCTGTCTTAAAGTTTTATTCCCACCTACCACTTACAGTTCCTGACATTATCGCTGCTAGGTGGCAAGCACGAAAGTGTTATTTCAACAGTAATCATGGAGTCATATAATGATGCAAAGAATGCACAGTATTGTTTATGGTTTCATGAATCAAAATCTGCTACTACAGTTCAGAGGAAATTCAAGACTAAATATAACACGCCACCACCACAAAGACAAACTGTTATTATCTGGTACAATCATTTCATCGATTGGCTGTGTATCTCAGGATAGCGGGTCAAGTTCGGCCAGCAGTCTCTGATGGAGCAGTTCAACGAGTTTGGCAGTCATACATTCATAGTCCGGGTAAATCAGTGAGATGAGATGTGCCAGCTTAGAATTGAATATATCTAGTGTGGAAGGTACTATGAAAAGCCTGCCATTCAAACCCTACAGACTGGAACTGTTGCAAATGACAAAGAAAAAGGAGCTGAGCTTTGCACAGAAGTGTTTAACAAAATGCATATTGAAGATGATTTTCATAATGAAATTGTGTTCAGTGACAAACCGACCTTCCATCCTGTTGTTAAGTGAATCTGTAAAGTGTTCAGATATGGAGTGACCAGAGATCACATCGCGTAATCAGATGTGTCTGGGACTCGCCTAAGATTCTGTTTCTTGCACTGTAAGCTGTAGCAAGATTTGCGGTCCTTTCTTTTTTGCCGAGTCAACTGTAACTAGCATATTGTACCTAGACATGCTTGAACATTATTCAGTGCTTCAATTACAACAGGATACGGGCACAAAATTTTATTCCAGTAAGATGGCCTGCCGCAATGTTAATGTTGTGAAGTTGTCACGTATCTCCATAGGAATATGCCAAATTGGATTGGACGTGGTGGAACAATATCCTGGCCACCACAATCACCCGGTTTAACCTCATCAGACTTCCGTATATGGGACTACAGTAAAGACGTGTTCATTCCTCTGCTTCTGGGAAACGTCGACGAGCTGTGACTGGATAACACAAGCAGTTGCCACCATACAGAAAGACTTGTTTCATGGGATTTGGCAGGAAACTGATTACAGATAGAACATTTGTTTTGCTATGAAAGGTAGTCACAATTAACATTTGTAAATAAAACTTGAAGATACTGCATTTAGTGTTGTATCAAACATTTCTGTAAGTTATTTACCTTTTTCACAATTAAAGGCCATTTTTATATAACTAATTTATAAACACCCTGTATGTTGCACGTCGAGTAGATTTCAAAGGGCTTCATAAGAACGTCTGTTATACAGCTCCAATGCTTTGTTCACTGACTGAATGCTGTTGTGTTTGTGGAAGACCCAGCACACTGCTGATCTGTACATCTTCTTGTCAGGGTTTCTCCCCCGTATTGTCTTTGAAACCTTTGATGCTCAGTAATTGCCACAGAACACACTGGTCCTCCTCCTCCTCCTCCTCCTCCTCCTCCTCCTCCTACTCCTCAAGTGGTGCTATTTCACAACAGTGACTGTAGTGCTCTCTGCTCAACTCCTAACTACAACACAGATATGCAAACTAACTTGATTATTTATTCTTTCATTTGTCACAAACTAGAAGTTTTTAAGTTCTATAGTTTTTGCAAAATAAATATCTATAATTGTGCAAAGACTTAAGGCCCTCCCTGTACATGCTCAGTGCTCTTCACGGTTCAGTAACACGTTAATTAGCTTAACATCTGATCGTCTTGCAAAACACTGAAAAACTAGACAGATGTGTTTCTTCTCTCAGTACACAACTGAACTGATCAGTTCACTTATACAGAGTGCAGATAGTACATCTAAATCACTTGTGTGTTGTGCATTATAAATAGCTCTTAGGCTAAAAGGCTACATTAGGCGTGATAGTTATTTCAGTTGATAATAACAGCTGACATTGTACAGCAGAGTAACAGGCCTGTCACGGGTGACTTTCTGTGTAATCTGTCCTTAAAGCTTTTGAATTATTTTTTAGTAGGACATGTATGTAAGCAGTGGATGGTGTCAGGTATTATTTCTCGTAAAGATGTTTTATCGAGGTCATTTAGCAACACTTCAGACTCTTAACAAGTTGAGGTTGTTGGAATTTGTAAGTTTTGTGCTAACAGTGATGCAAGTTATATAAAGAATCAGAGTAGGGGAACTGAAATATTGAGAAGCAATGGTGTTTTCAAGTGTAATTAAAATGAAGAAATAAGGAAATTACGTATTTTCACCAGACCCTGTAAGGAAATGCTACTACACTGTTCATAATTATCTCTCACACTGAAAAGTGGAGCTGCAGTTTTGATACTATACAAGTCAAAAGTTTAGAAAGAAAAGCAAGTAAGTTTAAATGAATTATAGTGAACAAAAGGTGTTTGACAGTGAATAAAATTCTTGCTGTGAGTTGACAACAAACTACTAACATTCTTTCAAAATTGATGGCGAAACTGTGTTGAAACGTCCCAAAACTGCAACTGTTATGGCATTTATGATAATCAAGACATAGTTATAGTCAATATTTAATACAGTTCCGGCCCCATAACCTGCCACGAGTGAACTCTACCAGTAACAGCAATGAGATCACAATATTACTGTGCAAGAGCTGTACAAAGTGTTAAGTGTTATAAAAATTCGTGGAACAGAGATAATTAAAAAAAGTCATGGTATAGAAATTGTCATAATTAAAAGAGAGAGATAGAGACTTTAACTGGTGAGAATTCAGTCATCATGTAAAGAGCAGAGTTTGCTGTGTTAAATAATTAAAGAGCTGTATGTCACTATTAGTAGTGATTCGAGAGGGGTCGATTGTTTTACTATCGTAGTTGCAGAAGCAAAATTGGCTATGTGCACTTTTCAGAAAATGGTGTAGCGTAAGGGTATACAGAACGGTTTTTTCTTAATTTTGTAGTGTAGAATTTTCAGATGATATCGCATGTGCTATTACACTATTTATTTATGTTTTTACTGATGCAAAAATGAAATGGCCACCGCATTCATATTTTTGTACTGTAGTGATGATCTCGATAAAGCAGTTTTGTTCTCTTATAAAATCATGTGTACTATTCTACAGGCACGAATGTACACTGTTAAGTTTTGCAGCTAAAACAAAATATCATATATGCATTAGAAAAACAATTTCAAGAACAGAAAAGCAGGTACACAAGATACAGGCCATATTTACATAACATCAACTTTTACTTATCATGGACATTCAGTGAGCAAGAAAACATAGGGAAGAAACATGTATAAAATAATCATTGACGTCAAGAAGCACACCTGTCTACAATATGGAAGAGACATTGAGCTGTGGGTAGACATACAAAGATAGTGTTGAGTAAAGATAAGTATCTCTCTTACAGAATGAGATGCTGTTGTGGCTACATTAATCTAGACATGTCAGGACAGATAGCTTGTAATTCGCATCGTGCTGAAAGAAAGTCGGAGTTGTTCCACCTTCAGACAGCAGGGACAGCAACACAACTGCAGGTAATGGGCTGCTGCTAGTGTATCCTGAATGAAGAAGAGCCCAACAATACGAGGTCCCCGTATCCCACACCAGACGCATCGCTTTCATGGTGCCAATTGTCTTCATTGAATCCGTCCAATTAGGATTGACTTTGGACCAGTGGCTGTGATTCTGTTTTATCTCTCTCTCTCTCTCTCTCTCTCTCTCTCTCTCTCTCCATCCACACACAAACTGACAGATTTTGTCCATCTTTCGTGTCAGCTGTTCGATAAACTAAACCGGACAATCTGGGTTGCATTTTGTGAGGGTCCCATTTGTGTACCTAAAATTCTCGCGATTGTGTCGCGGCTGATGTAGTCTTCTGTTTGACACAGAGAGTACTGCTGTCTGAACTCTTATCGAGCGAGGCCAGTACGGCAGTTGTCGCTTCACCCTCAGCTATTAAATCGTCCGGCTCGTGGCTTCTCCGAGTGAGCCAGTCTTGGGGAATTTTGTGGTAGTCTGTATTTGTGGTGCTTGAAATCTTCTATTTTTCCTAGGTTGTGCCCATCTCCTGATATCGGGACATTCTCAGTTTGTTCGGCTCGTGTTAAGACAATCAGCTTTTTATGTTAACAGTAAGGAATAAACATCAGTTGAATTCTCGAATGAAGAAAGCTATACTCAGAAGGAAAAAAAACCATTATCTTTTTTTGCATAATTCTGTTTTGTGTGTCACATGACCCTCTGTGCATTTTAAAATTACAAATTGCATCCTTGGTGGCTGCTTCCAAAATGGCCACCATTTTGGTAACATAGCCTAACAGTTTTACCCTGATCCCATCTCGTATTACTCGACTTTAAATTGCAGTTTATCCACCTGTTCTTTCTATAGAAGGGTGGTTTATGCCTTTGGACTACCCTGTAGATAGTGTAGTGGTAACTTACGTGTCAGATTTGTGTTCAGGAAGAGAATGGTTGTGATATGTGTATGAACATGTAGATTCTAGTTTCTCCACGGTTTTGCTAAAACTTAAGTCATAACCATTCCATAATCAAAGGCTCCTTTCCTCAGTTTACGTCTCTGATCATTCTCACGGCAGATAAAAAGTGTACAATGATGATAATTGATAAACTGAAATACAGGTTTTGCACAAAATAATTTGAACACTTTAGTTGGTTGGTTGTTAGGAGAAGGAGACCAGACAGCGTGGTCATCGGTCTCGTCGGATTAGGGAATGATGGCAAAGGAAGTCGGCCGTGTCCTTTCTGAGGAACCATCCCGGCATTTGCCTCGAGTGATTTAGGGAAATCACGGAAAACCTAAATCAGGATGGCCGGACGCGGGATTGAACCGTCGTCCTCCCGAATGCGAGTCCAGTGTCTAACCACTGCGCCACCTCGCTCGGTGAACACTTTAGTGTTTAAACTGTTATTGAGAACTTGGGTTCCCACATACCTGTGATTCACTGTGTGATGGTGTCTACTTGCATTGTTCACTATGCCCACGGATTCTTGATGATCAGAGCCATGTAGGTAGCTGTAAATTTAATGAACTGTGCAAATGATGTACACTATGCAGACTTCCAAATGATGTGGCGTTTTTCCACTTTTATCACCAGCAGAAACACTACAATGAGTGTATTTGATTTCACATCAAATATTTTTATGCAAGTACGTACCTCCATCACTTCGTGTAACTATACACAGACATGGCATTTACAAAATAAACACTGTGTGAAGTTACAATCCCTTTAAGACCAATATTGGACAAAATAGTTGTAAATTATTCAAACAGTTCCGGTACACATACTAGAACTTTCGAGAAACTCAGAGAAATCATTAAATGTCAAGTGCATAACACAATGAGCGATGTGAATAAAAATGTGATGTAACAGTTTCACACGATTTTAAGATGTATCTATGTTGTGTGTGAATAAACATTGTAGATTCTAATTTGCGAAGATGTATCTTGGCTTTTCCAGATGGGCTAGATTTAAGGTGTGAGTAAAGAGTACACTCTATTTTCCATGCTGAGATACATCTAGGTCATTCGTAACATGGTGGTGGGGCATTGCTAGTCTTAAGCACTGATCATCAGTGTACCCATGGCAATTTTTCTGCTGGTCAGACACAAGTAATGTTACCAGATTTGGAAGGATGTTAGTAGATATAAAGAGCTGTTACAATTTTAAACTGAAAATGTGACCTTCTTACCTGCAGAGTTTATGCTAGTACGAGATGACAAACTTAGAGGAGTCTAGCCAGATGGAGATACTTCTTCATTGTGTGGGTGATCGTGGATTCTAGACTGGTGTGGCCGAGGATTTTGGAGTTGACTGTGTAACAGTTTGTAAAACAGTGAATGGTGTTATGGATCAGATAGTAAAAACTTAAGATTGGGTTCTGTTCCTATCTAAAATGCAGGAAATTAATACTGCTAAGCTGTAATGGAAAAAAAGTACTTAGACTGCCAATTGTTATTGGGGCTATCAATTGTATCCAAGTAGAAATTAGAAAACTGGCATTACGTGGTGTTGAATATATCAATTGCAAAGATTATGCCTCTGTTTTGTGCTGGTAAAATATTTGCAAGCATAAGTGCAGAATGGCCTGGCAGAGTGCATAATGCTAGAATATGGATATGTAGCCCAATTGGAAATATAATTACAGGTTACAACGGGGATGCTTGCTTATTTGGTGATTTGGGATACAGATTATCTCCACGGTTAGTCACTCCGAGCCTCTGGTCAATTGAAGCGATGATTTCTGATCGTCGGTATCTATGTAAGACCTTCAGGTAATCCCAAATTTACGTGTACATACTGCACATCATATTGAAGCACCTCAAAGATAACCTGTAGTATAATTTGGAGGGCAGGAGAGGTGTAGAAAAAGAAGAAAAAGACAATGATGAAAGTAAGAGCCCTGATGAAGGTGAGCCTACTGACAGACAGCTGGAAAGCAGTGGAAGCAAGGTCCATGGTGAACAGAAATGGCAGAAAATGCTTGGATTTGTTTAGTTTTAATTTCAGTCTTTTCAAATGAAATAAAGAGCATATAAGTAATGTAATTATAATTGAAAATCAATTAATTACAAGAGAGCAAGAAGAATGTACAAACTGTATTAGTATTTGTTTCTTTTAGACAATAAAGAAAGGAATGGAGAGGCTGTGGTAATAAGAAACATTTAACAATGCAATATTTGCATCTCATACTAATAATCAATTTGAGTAGATCAGGACTCTGAATTTTTTTCTAATGTTTTCTTTTCATTTTCTATTTGAGTGTTTATTAATTCCATTTGTTTCAACAATACAAGTCTCTGAAGTTGCCGTAACACAAGTGTTTTGCTTCTTTAGTTTCATACACTCCAGTTCAAATGTACATTGAGGTTGTAGGTTTTGTTGTCGCAGGGGCTACAACTGGACACATACCTAGGGTGGCATGTCCCTCTGATCTTCGTTTTTGTCGCCATCTTGAGCAGTGTTTGATATGTACTTGGTATCAACAGAAATAGCTCCTGAAAACAGGATTATCTCTTTAGGAGAGCAGTACCAATGAACCCTTTCCTAAATCTTTAATTCCTTGGTAGTATTCTGGTGCAATAGTATTCCATGCATTCTTTTCTGACACTACCTTCGGTATTCTAGATTTTTGTACTACCATCGTGTACTCGGATATCAAATTGACGAACAGTGTTTTGTTACCTGTGGTGGTGTCGGCACCTTCACTTGCACTGGTAGACGTGTTGATAATTGGCTTTTAAACTAGCATGACCCACGTGCCACAATCCTGTATTGCACCTAATATTCAGCATGAGTGTGATGGGTCGAGAGGGAAGTGGTGGAGGGGCGGAAAGGGGGCAGGGGGACACACACACAATAGCTGTGATTTGTCATGAATAGGCGAATGCTGACCCAAGGTGAAAAACATGATGTGTCTTGCCCTTGGGTTGTGTTTACCCTTGCAGAATTTACTTGCATTTTCTAATTGAAAAGGATACGTCTACCTAGACCTCGCTTATAATTATTCACTTCACAAATAGTTGGAACTAAATCCTGTCCCTCAAGACTACTTAGTAGACTGTGTTGGAACAACATCTACCACATAAGAAGAAATGATAGCCACTAGTCACGAAAAGAACTTCTTATAATCCATACCTACATTCATATTGTATGCAAATAGTGACAAGGTTTTCATAGAAATTTTAAATATGAGTTCCACGGACATGAAATAGATTTGTGGGTATCAACATGGTGGTAGTGAGCCACAATTTTTCTGTACAGAAGTAAATATTGTGAAGATAGGCCATGAACTCAAGAATCGACTTCAGCACAACCCAAGCTCTAACATACGAGTTGCAGATTGCTAGATGGTTGGTGTCCAACTATTTAAAGACTGATGTACAAACATATTGTGACAAATATGTTGAATTTAGGTAAGTTTATGAAACCATTCTATGCATCCGCATTGGGAATATCCCGTTTATGGGTACAATTGTAATATATTATGCAGAAATATAAATTAATGGCTTAATAAATTAGTGAAGTATATCATTTTGTGCATAAAATCCAGCCCAATAAAAGAATAATGGCAAAGGTCGGAAAGTAACAAGACAGGTAAAATCTGAAAAGGAAAATGTAGCTGCTCACAGACTTTAATGTTAATTCTCTCTTAAGGTAATTAGTTTCATGAGAACTGAAATAAGTTACTGAAAACTTGTAATGCCATTCTTTCTAATGATAGGTGTTACCATTCATAAATATGTATTAGCTCACATGAAAATTGCAAAGTTGTATTGCAGTAAAAAGTTCAATTAGTGGTAGAAACCGACTTCGGGGAAGATCAGTTTGGAGTCCGTAGAAATATTGAAACATGAGGCAATACTGACCCTACAACTTATCTTAGAAAATAGACTAAGGAAACGCAAACCTACGTTTCTGGCATTTGTAGACTTCGAGAAAGCTTTTGACAATGTTGAATGGAATACTCTTTCAAATTCTAAAGGTGGCAGGGGTAAACCATTTGTACAGAAACCAGATGGCAGTTGTAAGAGTCGAGGGACATGAAAAGGAAGCAGTGGTTGGGAAGGGAGCGAGACAGGGTTGTAGCCTATCCCCGATGTTGTTCAATCTGTATATTGAGCAAGCAGTAAAGGAAACAAAAGAAAAATTCGGTGTAGGTATTAAAGTCCATGGAGAAGAAATAAAAACTTTGAGGTTCGCCGATGACATTGTAATTCTGTCAGAGACAGCAAAGGACTTGGAAGAGCAGTTGAACGGAATGGACAGTGTCTTGAAAGGATGATATAAGATGAACATCGACAAAAGCAAACTGAGGATAATGGAATGTAGTTGAATTAAATTTGGTGATGCTGAGGGAATTAGATTAGGAAATGAGACACTTAAAGTAGTAAAGGAGTTTTGCTATTTGGGGAGCAAATTAACTGGTGATGGTCGAAGTAGAGAGGATATAAAATGTAGACTGGCAATAGCAAGGAAAGCGGTTCTAAATAGAAGCTTTCGAAATGTGGTGCTACAGTAGAATGCTGAAGATTAGATGGGTAGCTCATATAACTAATGAGGGGGTATTGAGTAGAATTGGGAAGAAGAGGAGTTAGTGGCACAACTTGACTAGAAGAAGGGATTGGTTGGTGGGACATGTTCTGAGGCATCAAGGGATCACAAATTTAGTATTGGAAAGCAGCGTGGAGGGTAAAAATCGTAGAGGGAGACCAAGAGATGAATACACTAAGCAGATTCAGAAGGATGTAGGTTGCTGTAGGTACTGGGAGATGAAGAAGCTTGCACAGGATAGAGTAGCATGGAGAGCTGCATCAAACCAGTCTCAGGACTGAAGACCACAACAACAACAACAACAACAACAACAACAACAGTGAAGTATTTGATTTACAGGGTTTCCAGTAAAACTAGATGAATCACTGGAATCAGCACATTGAAAAAATTATTGAATAATGAGTCAAAGTATTGAAAAGCTAGGTGAAGGTTTTGAAATACTTGACCACCTACCACATGTGCAGGGTGTTCGGAAATTCCCATTACGAGCTTCCAGGACTTGTAGATGGTGAGAGCACATAATATTCTGAATAGAAACCTGTGTCTGGAAACATAGTGTTTCTGTGCTTCAGCTGTTTGAAAAAAACGTGTTTGCTAGGTAGGGATGCAACATGGTAGTCATGCTGGGGTTGGTTATGTCGGACTTACTGTTGTCATTTGACTTCTGTCCTACCTCTTGGACCTGGTTGGAGCCTCATTCACATGTCTGTATGTGTGAGAGCAACATGGTTGAGTACAAGTTTGCTGAATACACTAACATGATCCTTCTGATTGGTGAAGCTCACGGTAATGGAAGAGCTGCCCGTTGTCTTTATCAAGATTGTTATCTACAACATCCAACTCCACGGCATACCCTTTCCACTACAATTATGCAACAGCTATGAGAAAGGGTACCTCCACCTCCAGCAGGCATGACTTTGGTGCTTCAAGGAGATACCACACAAATGAATTGGAAGAGGCCATGCTGCATCACATTGAAAAGAACACGTCAATGAGTACACGAACAATTTCTTTGGCTGCTAATGAGTGGAATTGTAAAACAAGTGATGTACTGGGTCATCAATGACTTGTAAAAGTGGTTGCATTACCAAGATGTTTTCAGATGGCTGTAGCACAGAAATGGTACATTCTTGGACACAAGGTCCAATCTAAAATACTATCTACTCACTCCCCTCTACCAGTCCTAGAAGTTTGTCATGGGAATTTCTGGACAACCTGTATATTACTTCAAAAGTGTACAAAAATTGAAAAATAAGTGAAGAAAACAAAATTATTAGCAGGGGTCCATTATGAACAGGTAAGAGATTTTAATCTGCTCTGTTTCAGCTGGCATGCTCTTCTTTTCTGCTGTTATTGTGACATCTGTAGAAAAACTCAGAACTGTCAGTTTTGATAGTATTCTTATCTACTGTTATACTGGACTTCACATGCTATAATTGAGGATAAATTCTTAACAGGTTGGATTGGTTAGTGCACCCATGACAGCAGTCACATATCTGCATTGTTGTGAATAGTGTTTATTAGTGTCATGTCAGCCTAAAGAACGCATGTGGAAACTACTACCATGAACACAATGATGGAAAAGAGAGAAAAATTACTGGGAAGTCTATTAAAGTGAACTGTTGCTTCTACCCTGTCTGGCCATCAAGATTTAGGTTTTCCGTTTTTCCCCTAAATTGCTCAAGACAAATGCTGGGATGGTTCCTTTGCAAAGGGTAAAATTTATATCCTTCCCCATCCTTTTGTAAACTGAGCTTGTGCTCAGCTTTCAATGATGCAATTTTGACTGATGAAAACTAGACAGTACAATGTCAACAGAAGTAATCTTTAGGAAATGCACAAACAAAACATTGATTGTACAGCTTCTGTTTTCAAACCTCTTGTAAACTAAGAGAACGCAGAGGAGGATCCTCAGTGGTATAAGGAATACAAAATTTGTACTATGAGCCGATGAAACTCCAACACAATTACTATGACACTACTACACAACATGTTTAAATATGGAGAACACCAAGGACAGTGTGCAGTTCAGGTCATCTGCTTCCATGTGCATGAAGCATGATGGAGGCTTTGTAATAGTAGGGATGCTTTCGGTGATTGCTAAGGATAACACTATGAGAAAGGGACACTAACAAGGTCTATGAAAATATTCTACTTGACTATGTTCATTTAATGCCACATACTGCCCAAGCAGTAGGTTGCATCTTTCAAGATAATGAGTATGTAACCCCACTCTGAATACTATACAAGGATTCAGAGACCAAATGATAATCATTACTGTGAAAAATATCACTTCACTGATGTAACTGTTAATATTGACAACAAAAACCTTTAAGGAGTGAAAGTACCATGAAGTGCGTGTGAGTATTCCAAGACCCAAAAAGAAACCTGTGCAAGATATACATTTATCTGCTTTATACTGTACTATTACTATGAATAAGTTGTTTATTTCCTTTATATGAATTGTCCCACACACTAATTCTTCAAGTCAACAGGGGGCAAATGTATGCAGAATAACTCAACACCCTGGAGGTGCTTCTAACTATAAGTGCGAAAGTACCGATCTGATCATCTCGATTAGTTTACCTGTTTGTTGACTCCATTTTAACTTTTTATCCAGTGCCCCCTCCTCCTCCTCCTCCTCCTCTCTGTGTCCTTGATTACATTGGCCCAGCTCTCCTCCTGGTTCTGACATTCCTTCCGGTTTTTGCTTTCTCTTTTCCGCCTTTCCTTTTTGGCATTTTTGGACCCCTTTGAGGTTAAACCTCCCCTTCCAAATTTTCTCTCCATAGTGTGAGAATACTGAGGAAGATCACCTTACTTACCATCTTCAGTGTCTATCGTTACCGCCCCATCCATCTTTTCCTCAATACTGTTGTTCTTTAATGCTCGATAGCCAGTCCACGTGGTGGAGTCATTATGAACCCTTATGATTGAGCCCCCTGACATTACAGGGATCATACTTACGATGCCTGAACTGATACCTCCTCGTGTATGCCTAGAAGTGTTCGGTTATCATTCTGGAGCGTCAGAACTCTCGGCAATGGCTGCCGTGCCAGACAACTCTTGCTGCGGCTGGGTGGCACCCGTGGGGAGAGCCCCTGATCAGAGTGGATGGTATCAGGGTAGTCACTTTGTGTATGAAATGCATTAAGCTTCAAGCTGGCCATCCACTACAGCTGTCACTCTAGTTGGCAATGGAACTTGTAATACTGCTTCTTATAACCTTGCGGCCTCCCTTCCCTGGCTACACCCTGAGAGGAGGGCTGGTTTGCCAACTTAGGTTGAAATACTTTCTTTGTGGACTGGGGGCATCCACTTTGATGAAAATCTCAATGTTGCTGAAAAAGGCTAATAAAGGTGTCCTGGCAGATTGAATGCATAGGTTCTAGGGCATCACACACACAATGAAAGTAAAACAGAATAGTGAAATATGTTACTCAGTTTTGATAATGTTGGTTACAGCAATTCTAGAATGCAGGTTTAGCCTATCTGACCTACATCAACATGAACAGAAACTAAATAATATTCTCTGAACTAAAGTTGGAAAAAAAACTAGTCTTCTGTCTTGATGTACTATTTAAAGAACAGTTCTACACTAACAGTATTCAGTTAAATCTCTAGGCAGGTGGTCCCTGTCCAGACATGATAATTCCAGTCCTGTTCTATTTCTATTGAAGACTAACCACTGTCTGTCTATTGGCCACTGTTTCTATCTCACTCAGCAATTGGAAGACATGAAGTTCTGCTGGAACTCCCTAGTGAGACTCAGACTGACCTACAGTTTGCAACTCACAACTTGTGCTCGTGATTCTCATGGGCAGTATGAGTGGTTTGTGTGGAGTGATGTTCCTGCTGTGGACAGACATCCACGGTATTTCTGGTACCAGTTGTCACAAACTCCTCTTGTGTGGTATCTCAGTACGCCACACCTTTCCCTGCTACCTGGTCTGCACCAACTGATGGGGACATATTCACCACCACCCAGCTGCTATTTTTCTGGAAAATATTGAAGAGACTTTTGGCAAAGGGAACACTCTGAGTAATATGTGGTTGGGTTTGCTGTTGGTCAAAACTACTACTGCCACCCAATTTGCAGCCCTTTGTGCCTGTGACCATCTTGACAGCCTTCTGGTGTCCAGTACTGCTCACCTGTCATTGAATATGATTCTGGGAGTAATTATTCATAGTGACATCATCCGTCAAACTGACAAGGAACTCCGGGCCATCTGGAACAGTGGGGTATTCATTTTGTTTGGGTCTTCAGAGAGGGCAAAAGGACAATCAACTTGATACTGGTAACTTTATTCTGGCATTTGAAGGCAATACCCTCCTGGAGAAGGTCAAGGTTATGACTTATTGGTGTGACATGAAGACTTACGTCCTGCCATCCATGAGGTGTTTTCAGTGTTTGTGTTTTGGACACACGTCTTCCTGCTGTACAGTAGATCCTCAGTGTGATGAATATGGACGCCTACTTCATGAAGGGAGACCATGTTCTGCTGTCCATGTGTGTTAATTGTCATGACCATCACTCTCCATGCTTGCCAGAGAGTCCAGTTTCTAAGAAGGAAAAGGAGATACAGGAGTATAAGTCCCCCGATCATTTATCCAATACTGAGGTTCATCAAAAATAGAGCCTCCTTCATGCAGTCTCCATGACACCTAACTCTGCCTCTGTTTCATCATTTCCATCTCTTCCCTTCTCCTTAACACAGTCCCACCCCCTCTCCTCTCTCCCTCCCTTGTGGCTCCGACACCCTCCCCTCTGGGTGCCACTCTCTCTATATGGACAGAGAGGTGTCGCTCTTCTTCAGCACCTGATGCTGGTGGGAGCCCTCCCCAGGAGCCCTCCCCTGATGTCTCACAGAGCGAATGCTTGCTGCCACAAAGTGACCATGGGACCCGCAGTCCAAGTGCACCAATGTCCCTCACTCTTTTTCAGTTCCAGATCTCGATGAAGACTGCTCCCTCTCTGCCACGTGGAGTGGCCGCCCGGTTTGAGCCATCCTGTCATGGACTGCGCAGCCCCTCCTGCCAGAGATTTGATTCCTCCCTTGGGCATGGGTGTGTGTGTGTTGTTCTTAGCATAAATTAGTTTAAGTAGTGTGTAAGTCTAGGGAGTGATGACCTTAGAAGTTTGCTGCCTTAGGAATACACACATTTGAACATTTGCTCTCTCTCTCTATCTTTTTTTAATTTTTTATTTCCATGTAAAGTTCAGTAGGACCAAATTAAGGAGCAAATCTCCAAGGTCAGTACATGAAATTACAACATAAAAGTAATACCAGATAAAAATAAAATGTTTATGAACCTGAAAAAAGTCAATCCATAAGTTTAAGTAAACGCAATCAACAATAAAACAAGAATCAGCTTAATTTTTCAAGGAACTCCTCGACAGAATAGAAGGAGTGACTCACGAGGAAACTCTTCAGTTTCAATTTGAAAGCACATGGATTACTGCTAAGATTTTTGAATTTGAGCGGTAGCTTATTGAAAATAGACGCAGCAGTATACTGCACACCTTTTTGCACAAGAGTTAAGGAAGTCTGATCCAAATGCAGGTTTGATTTCTGCTGAGTATTAACTGACTGAAAGCTGCTTGTTCTTGGGAATAAGCTAATAATGTTAACAAGAAATGACAGTAAGGAATATATATATATTGAGAGGCCAATGTCAAAATACCCAGTCTCATGAACAGGGGTCAACAAGAGGTTCATGAAGTAACACCACGTATTGACTGAACCGCCCATTTCTAAGACAAAAATATCCTTTCGCAATGGGAAGAGTTACCCCAAAATATAATACCATATGACATAAGTGAATGAAAATAAGCAAAGTAGATTAATTTTCATGTCAAATGATCACTCACTTCTGATACTGTTAGAATAGTAAAAATGGCAGCATTAAGTCTTTGAACAAGATCCTGAACATGGGCTTTCCACAGCAGTTGACTATCTATCTGAACACCTAGAAATTTGAACTATTCAGTTTCAATAACCTTATGCCCATTCCGTGAAATTAAAACGTCAGGTTTTGTTGAATTTTGTGTTAGAAACTTTAAAAACTGAGTCTTACTGTGATTTAGTGTTAGTTTATTTTCTACAAACCGTGAATTTAGGTAATGAACTGCACTATTTGAAATGGGGCCAGTGTTGCACACAACATCCTTTACTACCAAACTACTGTCATCAGCAAACAAAAATATTTTAGAGCTACCTATAATACTAGAGGGCATATCAATTATATAAATAAGGAACAGGAGTGGTCCCAGGTCACCCCCCCCCCTCCCCCACTTGACAGTACCCCACTCAGTCTCCACATCACAGCCATTCTCAACATTGTGAATAATGACCTTTTGCTGTCTGTTGCTAAAGTAAGAGGTGGACCAATTGTGAGCTACTCCCCGTATTCCATAATGGTCTCATAATGGTCTGACTTCTGGAGCAATATTTAGTGATCCACACAATCAAACACATTAGTTAAATCAAAAAATATGCCTAGTGTTCGAAATCTTTTGTTTAACACATCCAGTACCTCACAGAGAAAAGAGAATATAGCATTTTCTGTTGTTAAATTACTTCTAAAGCCAAACTGTACATTTGATAGCAAATCGTGTGATATAAAATGATCAATTATCCTTACATACACAGCCTTTTTAATAACTTTAGCAAGCAATGATGGCATAGAAATAGGTCTAAATTGTCTACATTATCCTTTTTTTCCCTTTTTATAAAGTGCCTTTACTACTGAGTACTTTAATCTGATCATTCCTAAAGGAAAAATCACAAATATGGCTAAATAGAGGGTTAACATGTGCAGCACAGTACTTTAATATTCTGCTAGGCACTCCATCATATCCATGAGAGTCCTCAGTTTTCAGTGATTTAATTACTGACTCAATCTCCCCCTTGTCTGTATCACAGAGGAATATTTCTGACATCAATCTTGGAAAGGCATTTGCCAAGAAAGTTAAATGATTCCCTGTAGAAACTAAATTTTTATTTAATTCACCAGAAATTCTCAGGAAATGATTGTTAAATACTGTACATATATCTGATTTATCAGTAATAGAAATATTTTTACTATGAACTGACTTTATATCGTCAACCTTGTGCTGCTGACCATACACTTCCTTCACAACTGAGCAAATGGTTTAAATTTTATCCTGTGAATTAGCTATTCTATTTGCATATCACATACTCTTTGACTTTCTAATAACAGTTTTAAGCACCTTACAATACTGTTTGTAATGGGCTACTGTAGCTCGATTGTGACTACTTTTAACATATTGTTATAATTCCCACTTTTTTCTACATGATGTCCTTACCCCACTAGTCAGCCATCCAGGCTGTCTCTTACTGCTAGTACACTGTTCAGAATATTCTAATGGAAAGTAACTTTCAAAGAGTGTGAGAAATGTGCTAAGGAAAGCATTAAATTTGTCATCTATGTTATCGACACTATAAATGTCTTGCAACTCTTGTTCCTTAACGAGATTTAAAAAATTCTCTGTTGTTGGATTATCTTTTACACATATTTTGTAACTATATATAACCTTTCTTTGAGTACAAAAACCTTTTAATATTAAAATTTGTGCATCATGGTCCGAAAGGCCATTCACACTTTTACTAATAGCTTGCCCAACTACTAATGATGAATGAATAACAATATTGTCTATGGCTCTACTACTGTTCCCATGCACTCTGGTTGGAAGGAACGCAGTCTGCATCAGATCATATGAATTTAGGAGATCCCAAACATTCCTTTTCTTGCACAATCACATACAAAATTAATATTGAAGTCACCACAATTAACTAATATTTGGTACTTCCTATAAAGTGAACCAAGAACCCTCTCTAGCTTGAGCAGAAATGTTCAACAATGCATTTAATCTAATGCTTCATTGTTCTACAGTGGCTCAACCACACATAATCTCTGCTCTGCCATGTCAGCATCTACAGATACCCAAACCAGCTTCCGTGTACTCGCACGTACTTCATCATGTGTAATTGCCTTAAATGTATGTCAATGCAGTGCAGTTAGTGACATGTTAGCAACAGATGTATTGTGTGACACAGATATTCACACCTGTCAGCTCATGCCTACCGACTTGAACTGTACACCGTGCAAGATTAATTTTCGCTTGAAGCCTTTACAGGAAGTCAAGTCCAAGAATCACAGGATACCCCTGACCGCAGTTGGTAACACTTCCATATGCTCATGAATCTCCATAGCTCCAGTCCTAAAGATGAGCTGTATTGTTCCCAGTGATACCAAATCATTATTTCCCACTTCTCATAAATTATACCTCGGAGTTCCTCGTCTTCTCATTCCATGACATCTAGACTAATCACAGATACATATGCACTGGTATTGACTAAAAATTTGCATTTCTTACCATTCACAAACCCAATCAAGCAGCAATCCATCTCTGCATTAGTATCTGCAATACTGTGACTCACTGGGAATGTTTTTCAATCCGGCCGAAGTGGCCGTGCGGTTAAAGGCGCTGCAGTCTGGAACTGCAAGACCGCTACGGTCGCAGGTTCGAATCCTGCCTCGGGCATGGATGTTTGTGATATCCTTAGGTTAGTTAGGTTTAACTAGTTCTAAGTTCTAGGGGACTAATGACCTCAGCAGTTGAGTCCCATAGTGCTCAGAGCCATTTGAACCATTTTTTTGTTTTTCAATGGAGTAAACATCCCTATTTATGTTTTACATTTTTTTTGTTTCTTATTTCGGTTACCCTGCTTTCTATTCCCACACGTGTTTGCCTTGTTACCAAAACATCCACGTCTGTAACCTTGCAGTTGATTGCATTGTGCCTCCAAATGCTCTTTCTTCTCACAACAGTAACAATTCCTTCAGAAGCAAAAATTCATTCATCATAATGTACTCATGTAGCAATATCTGTTTCCTACAGATGCGTGACGACACATAGTGGTGTAGCCAAATCCTAGGGGTTTTCCATTCATACTTTTTGTGAAAACTCCACATGAATTCCTTGCAAAGACACGTTGAGTATGATGCAGTTCACTTCTGGATTCCCTGTCAACTCAAATATTTGCACATTTACTTTAGAGATTCTATCCGAAAAAGTCTTCACTGCCTCATTTGCCTTCTGTGTCAACACACTCAACTCTAAAAATCCTAGGACTGTTCTGCTTGCAGTATTTCTGACACCAACCTTCCAACAAATATACTTGTCTTGCTCAGCATTTCATGATACATCACGTCTTAGCATCACCCATAAGGCATAAATTAACCACCCGCAGAGTAGTTTCATTTGATCAATTACTCATACCAGTTGCAGCCAGTACATCATTAATGAAAATGGTTATGTTGTCTGTCATTTTTACAGGGAAGGGAGCAATTAGGTTAGCAATTTACTGAAAAGTGGGCATTGCTACTGGCAACTTAAATCCACTCGAACTAGATTGTGGCTCTTGTGCAGCCCACAATGATTCAAATTAATCCACCAATTCATCATGGTGTAACTTCTAATGAGTTTTTTTCTTTAACAATTGTGGCCTTGCTTCATCAGAGTGGTTATACTATCACTAATTGTAGATAACCTTGTGCCTGGCATTTCAGTGCAATTTAGCACTATCTTATATTTACACTGGAAATACATGCTTCCAACAGAGCAACATACACCACACAAAAAATACAACTTACAATGTAAAAAACTAGATAAAAACTAGACTTAAGTAATTCTTTAGCCTGGTCATCACCAATGACACTCACTACACTTGTTTGCTGCATGACCATACCATCTACAGGTAAACAAGTTACTGGTATCACATGGCTCGCTATGACTTCCTAAATTACAAACAGTACACCTTACCAGTATCAAAAATGTATCTTTGTAATTTCCTCTGAATTCTGATAAATCAACAGGTTCCTCAGGTTTCACAAGAGACACTTGGACATATCACATCCATCAATACACCTAAACTATGCCATATTCAAATAAAGGAGATAGATGTCTTTTGTGTATACACATTGTGGTTACTGCTGCACTGTGTGAATGTTGCAGATGCACCACTGCATCCAAACTCCAGGTGTTGAACACTTCTGATGACAAATCCTCCGATGACAGCATCATAGTGCATGCTCCTCGCACCAGTTTACAGAGGTCCAAGCATAGGCACCTTGGCGTGCAGGCAGTATAGCTGTTGGGGGCCTGTGAAGTGTCTTTGATGCTTGTAAAACATTATTATTAGAGTTCAGCCTTTATTCTCAATGTTTACAAGTCGTCATTCTTCTGCACCAGTCTCAGCTGTTGCTCATTCAACTGTATGTTGGATTCTAGCTGACATCCATCAAGTTGGCTCTGCTGTTGCAAGCAACTGAAATGTGATTACAGTTAGGTTAGACTGTTTGTAGCCTTATATATGTGTTCTCATTTGGTTCACCTGTTACTATACCTATTATGTGACAGTCACTGGATTGATTTACTATCAAGTATGAAAATGTTCTATGTCATAATCTTGCCCTTAACATGTATTAGATCTACTGTGTAATTCGAAAAGGAACATTTATCAGAAAGAAATTTATTATGTTTAAATTACTAGAATGGCTCCGTTTGTGGAGCATAAAGAAAATGGAATTTTATGTTGGAGATAGTTATTGGGACAGATGTTTTCTGATTCCCAGGATTTAAGATCCACACAGTTTTATTTTCTTGTTATTTCTACTGCTTCAATGACCATTATGATCATCCATTGGTAGTCTTATTTAATTATTCTTTTGCCATCTTAGTACTGTAAAATAGGGATAAGGTTTGCTATATGTCTGGTATCTATATAAGTCATGCTATCTCCTTAGTATAGATACGAGGTGTCCTTTCACACAATGTCTACACAAATCTGAACTGTTCAGTACTGCTGTATGTTATAGATAGTCAATGCTTTTCAATATGTACAAATGTTAGCTCAGAATCTGATTCTTAATGAAAACTGGTTAAATTTATCCAATATCTTATTGAAAATACTCTGGTGACCCCTAATGATACATGTATAATGAGTAGTAGAGCAAAAACTAAAGATTGAGGATTTGTATTCATGGTATAGTTATGGTTATTGCAGACATGTACTTTCAATTTAACTCTAGTTGATTCATTAATATGTATCTGATGAGGAAATATATATATATTTATCATGCCTTTAGAGTGGCTGAACTAACCATTTTACTCCTAATATTAACCACTGGTACTTTACCCTTTGCCTTAACCTACGGTGGAATTTACCTTATCTGTGCCCAGTCTTATTTACTGTCTGATCTGATGTTGCTACATCATGTCTAATGTGGTGACGACCAACGAGAAATCTGTCAATTAGTTGTTGAACTGGAAGTAACCTGCCGGTACTTAAGTTACCAATGTAATTCTGATTCTACAATGGCTTGTGGCCAAGGTGGCTCTCAGTCTATACAAGAAGATGCTGAAAAATTTGGAATGATGACTTTCAAGCTACGAGAACAAGGTGCCTTTGACAGTTATTGTGGTCAAATCCCTTTATTTGTCCTTGTGGTTTCCTGACCTGAAATGTTCATGTTGGTTCAGTTGCTCTAAAGTCTGAGTTTGACTTGTAAGGAAATGAGGAACCTTGGTCCTACAAGTGGTACAGTCATTATGTCTATGTTCATTTCAACAGTTGAAAACTGACATAATTTTTCCATGAAAATTGATGTCTGAAAGGCTAACAATTACTGTTTCTTGTAAATTGCTTGACAACTACCTATACATTATATAATTATCTGTTTAATCTGGTCTATCTAGACTTAATACAATGATATACTGTTACATGCTATAAAATTCTTTTTAATCACCCACTGTCAATGTATTCTCAAACTTACGAGAGTTTATCTGTACGCACTGCTGCTTGTAATATTTTCTGCCTATACTTAATACAATAATGTACTGTTACATGCAACATGGTTCTCAGTAATCACTTATTATCAATGCTCTATCAAAATGGCTCTGAGCACTATGGGACTTAACATCTGTGGTCATCAGTCCCCTAGAACTTAGAACTACTTAAACCTAACTAACCTAAGGACATCACACACATCCATGCCCGAGGCAGGATACGAACCTGCAACCGTAGCGGTCACGCGGTTCCAGACTGAAGCGCCTAGAACCAAACGGCCACACCGGCCGGCTCAATGCTCTATTCCTTTCAAAAGAACTGCACTTACTATAATTAATCTACAACTTACAGGCACAAAATTAGAGCTACTGATGTATTGACATGTATTATACTACGATGTGCTGCCACATGCAATCTAATTCCCTGTAATTATTCATTGTCCATAACAGAAATATCATAACTATAATTGATTCTATCACTCTGCTAAAGACTGTTTATTTATACGTACTGCCACTTGAAAAACATATATAACCAACATGACCTCCAAAGTAAAGTTCTGTGGGGAACTATCAGAGCCCTTTGAAATTCACACAGGTGTCCAACAAGGCAATGGCCTCTCACCTCTCCTTTTCAATCTGGTGTTAGATAAGGTAATAAAAGAATGGGAACCATCACAACAGGGGATAACCTTAGGAAACCTACAGATTAAATGCCTGGCTTTTGCAGACGATTTGGCGATTGTCACGAAAGGTATAAAGGAAACAAAAGATGCTATTGAAAAAATGCATGTAATCGCTTCCAAAACTGGACTACAGATCTCTTACGAAAAGACACAGTTTATGAGCACAAAGAAACTCTCACCTCTGAACACAAAGTATGGCACGATTTACAAAACGGCAAACTTCAAATACCTCACTGAAACACTACAAATGAGTGGACATAACAGAGACTCAAACAAAGAAAGAAAGACTTAACTGGACAAGGCATACAAAGTAGTGTGGAATCATTACAACAAGAAGTCTATATCACAAAAAGCCAAATTACCCCACTACGACATGGTGGTGCTCCCTGAGGCACTATATGCGGCAGAGACCACACTAATCCTAGGGCATACACGTATCAGACAACTAGAAAAAGTAGAACGGAAAATACTTAGGAAAATATTTGGTGCAACTAACAACAATGGCATATGGATCAAGAAACCTACAGAGGAACTGTACAAACATACGGAGACAATCACAGAAAAGATTAGAATGCCATCACACAGGCTGACCAAACAGATCTTTGACTGGGTAACCACTAGAAACAACAAATGGGTGGCAGAGGTAAAAAACGACCTGAACCAACTCAACATAACAGCAGACACAATAAACGCCAGAATAAAATTCAGATACATCATTCAGAAAAGTAAACTACATGAGATACAATGTGACAAATGAACAGACGTAAAATGGACTGAAGAATGCAAGCAAGATCACAGCCAGAAGATGAAAGAAATATGGGCAACCAAAAAGGAAATCAAGATGAAGCCAAAGACACAAAGTCGACAAAAAGCATGGACAGAGGACCGGAAACAGAAACACAGCAAGCAAATGAGCGAAGTTGGGGCAGCAAGGAAGGCAGAAAAAGGAACTGGCCATGTAGTTTAGTCCAAATGCGCTCTTTAAGCGCAAAACACCAATTATATATATGTAAGTTGACTTTGTTTATTTTTTTGATATGAGATATGCTATAATTCAATACATTTGGCTACCTTATTTCTATATTATTATGTTTATATAATCATTTATGTTTGAGCCTCAAAAGATGTCAGAGGAACGCAGTAATTCTGTACCTCACTTTAGTAATTTTCATGTATATGTCTCCGATACATCACAGGTTTCAATATTTTATGTTTATGTAATTGATTATGTTTGATCAAACCCAGATACTGGAGGGACTGCTTATAAGTCAGCTGGTAGGATCTAGCATTTGTTGCTTAGTTAACCAATACAGCATTATATTAGTCATTTACTCTGTCCAGCAAAATGCTATTTGTTCACCCTTCATTGATCAATCAATAGGGAGTGTTGGGGTTAATTTTTGGGGACTGGGAAGGTGAAGCTGTGGCAAGTCCATTCTGCAGGGAATGCCGAACACTCTTCTCCCTCTGGCGCTACAGTGAAGTACTGGAATAGTGGGGTCCTGGGTAGGGGGGTTTCCTGTCTTTGGGGTCTGTCGTCTTTTCTGCACCATTTCCAACACTTCGAACCTTCTATTTCATTTCTTACTTCTCATTAGAGTTCCAAGTTATCTTTCCCTCTGTCCACATGCATATGTCTCTATTGCTGAGACCCTTCTAATATACCGTGTCAGCTTTATTAAGCGACTAAAACCTATTTTATAGGAGGATCCAGGGAACAAGCTAGCATTTCTGCATTATTAGATGTACCAATGCTCTGTCATACTATTATGTCTGATTTTGTTGTATGTTGTCACCGAATTCGTAAACATTTTACTTATGTATTTATTTTGCTACATACCAGCACTCGAAGTTGGGAAACATTCCACGTGGGAAAAATATATCTAAAAACAAAGATGATGTGACTTACCGAACGAAAGTGCTGGCAGGTCGATAGACACACAAACAAACACAAACATACACACAAAATTCAAGCTTTCGTAACAAACTGTTGCCTCATCAGGAAAGAGGGAAGGAGAGGGAAAGACGAAAGGATGTGGGTTTTAAGGGAGAGGGTAAGGAGTCATTCTAGTCCTGGGAGCGGAAAGACTTACCTTAGGGGGGAAAAAAGGACGGGTATACACTCACACACACACACATATATCCATCCACACATATACAGACACAAGCAGACATACTTAAAGACAAAGAGTTTTGGCAGAGATGTCAGTCGAGGCGGAAGTGCAGAGGCAAAGATGTTGTTGAATGACAGGTGAGGTATGAGTGGCGGCAACTTGAAATTAGCGGAGATTGAGGGCTGGTGGGTAACAGGAAGAGAGGATATATTGAAGAGCAAGTTCCCATCTCCGGAGTTTGGATAGGTTGGTGTTGGTGGGAAGTATCCAGATAACCCGGACGGTGTAACACTGTGCCAAGATGTGCTGGCCGTGCACCAAGGCATGTTTAGCCACAGGGTGATCCTCATTATCAACAAACACTGTCTGCCTGTGTCCATTCATGCGAATGGACAGTTTGTTGCTGGTCATTCTCACATGGAATGCATCACAGTGTAGGCAGGTCAGTTGGTAAATCACGTGGGTGCTTTCACACGTGGCTCTGCCTTTGATCATGTACACCTTCCAGGTTACAGGACTGGAGTAGGTGGTGGTGGGAGGGAGCATGGGACAGGTTTTACATCGGGGGCAGTTACAAGGATAGGAGCCAAAGGGTAGGGAAGGTGGTTTGGGGATTTCATAGGGATGAACTAACAGGTTACGAAGGTTAGGTGGACGGCGGAAAGACACTCTTGGTGGAGTGGGGAGGATTTCATGAAGGATGGATCTCATTTAAGGGCAGGATTTGAGGAAGTCGTATCCCTGCTGGAGAGCCACATTCAGAATCTGATCCAGTCCCGGAAAGTATGATGTGGAATGGGTGGCAGCTGTCATAATGGAGGTACTGTTGCTTGTTGGTGGGTTTGATGTGGATGGACGTATGAAGCTGGCCATTGGACAGATGGAGGTCAACGTCAAGGAAAGTGGCGTGGGATTTGGAGTAGTACCAGGTGAATCTGATGGAACCAAAGGAGTTGAGGATGGAAAGGAAATTCTGGAGTTATTCTTCACTGTGAGTCCAGATCATGAAGATGTCATCAATAAACCTGTACCAAACTTTGGGTTGGCAGGCCTGGGTAGCCAAGAAGGCTTCCTCTAGGCGACCCATGAATAAGTTGGCGTATGAGGGGGCCATCCTGGTACCCATGGCTGTTCCCTTTAATTGTTGGTATGTCTGGCCTTCAAAAGTGAAGAAGTTGTGGGTCAGGATGAAGCTGGCTAAGGTAATGAGGAAAGAGGTTTTAGGTAGGGTGGCAGGTGATCGGCGTGAAAGGAAATGCTCCATCGCAGCGAGGCCCTGGATGTGCGGAATATTTGTGTATAAGGAAGTGGCATCAGTGGTTACGAGGATGGTTTCCGGGGGTAACAGATTGGGTAAGGATTCCAGGCGTTCGAGAAAGTGGTTGGTGTCTTTGATGAAGGATGGGAGACTGCATGTATGGGTTGAAGGTGTTGATCTACATAGGCAGAGATACGTTCTGTGGGGGCTTGGTAACCAGCTACAATGGGGCGGCCGGGATGATTGGGTTTTTGAATTTTAGGAAGAAGGTAGAAGGTAGTGGTGCGGGTTGTCGGTGGGGTCAGGAGGTTGATGGAGTCAGGTGAAAGGTTTTGCAGGGGGCCTAAGGTTCTGAGGATTCCTTGAAGCTCCGCCTGGACATCGGGAATGGGATTACCTTGGTAAACTTTGTATGTGGTGTTGTCTGAAAGCTGACACAGTCCTTGAGCCACATACTCCTGACGATCAAGTACCACGGTCATGGAACCCTTGTCCGCCGGAAGAATGACGATGGATCGGTCAGCCTTCAGATCACGGATAGCCTGGGCTTCAGCAGTGGTGATGTTGGGAGTAGGATTAAGGTTTTTTAAGAAGGATTGAGATGCAAGGCTGGAAGTCAGAAATTCCTGGAATGTTTGGAGAGGGTGATTACACTCCCATATTCTATTTTCTCAGGCTTATCTAACATTTGGCATTACCCCCAAAGGCCTCACATCTAAAGTTCCCATCTCTGGCCGCAACCCTTCTTTCCATCAGTCCCTATACCAGTTCCAAACTCAACAATCCATTGCCCTCACCCACCTAATCCTTCACCTACACATCAACTTAGCCAATGAACACACCCGTCAACTCCTATCCTTAATAAAAGTCCTTAATCTTTCCTCTCCCTCATCCACACCGGCTGTTAAGAGCATCCTCCTACAGGCCAACCGCAAATTAGAACAGCATGCCACCCTCCACCTCAAAAAACTATCCAATCTCCTGGTTTCCCACCTCCGGAAAGGCAACACACTCACCCTTCACATCCTTTCCAGCAAACCTCTACCTCCTCTCATTGCACACAAACCCAGTCCCTCCCATCTACTCAATCTCCCACTTCCAGCTCCACTCCCTCCAAAACCTCAAAATTCCAATCAACACAATCTGGTACCACAACACCCTAATTCAGTAGTTAACCTTTCCTCCAAACCTCTCTCCCAATCCGAAACCTCTGTCCTATCCAAAGGCCTCACCTTCAGCCCCACTCCCAGATTCAACCAAACAGCCCTCACAAAGATTTACTGTCCTACTCTCGTACTCTCTGCTGGAAATATCACTTTGCCACGAAGAAAAATGATCCTAATCGTACTCCTAATGATCCAACTCCCCAGTACACTATCCAAATAGAACCCAGCCTGGAACAGTTCCGTCCTCTGTCGCAGCGGGACCCACCTCCTCTTTCTCAAAATCACCCTCTCCAAACCTTCCAGGAATTTCTGACTTCCAGCCTTGCATCTCAATACTTCTTAAAAAAAACCTTAGTCCTACTCCCAACATCACCACTGCTGAAGCCCAGGCTATCCGTGATCTGAATGCTGACCAATCCATCGTCATTCTTCCGGCAGACAAGGGTTCCACGACCGTGGTACTTGATCGTCAGGAGTATGTGGCCCACGGACTGTGTCAGCTTTCAGACAACACCACATACAAAGTTTACCAAGGTAATCCCATTCCCGATGTCCAGGCGGAGCTTCAAGGAATCCTCAGAACCTTAGGCCCCCTGCAAAACCTTTCACCTGACTCCATCAACCTCCTGACCCCACCGACACCCCGCACCCCTACCTTCTACCTTCTTCCTAAAATTCACAAACCCAATCATCCCGGCCGCCCCATTGTAGCTGGTTACCAAGCCCCCACAGAACGTATCTCTGCCTATGTAGATCAACACCTTCAACCCATACATGCAGTCTCCCATCCTTCATCAAAGACACCAACCACTTTCTCGAACGCCTGGAATCCTTACCCAATCTGTTACCCCCGGAAACCATCCTTGTAACCACTGATGCCACTTCCTTATACACAAATATTCTGCACATCCAGGGTCTCGCTGCGATGGAGCATTTCCTTTCACGCCGATCACCTGCCACCCTACCTAAAACCTCTTTCCTCATTACCTTAGCCAGCTTCATCCTGACCCACAACTTCTTCACTTTTGAAGGCCAGACATACCAACAATTAAAGGGAACAGCCATGGGTACCAGGATGGCCCCCTCGTACGCCAACTTATTCATGGGTCGCCTAGAGGAAGCCTTCTTGGCTACCCAGGCCTGCCAACCCAAAGTTTGGTACAGGTTTATTGATGACATCTTCATGATCTGGACTCACAGTGAAGAATAACTCCAGAATTTCCTTTCCATCCTCAACTCCTTTGGTTCCATCAGATTCACCTGGTACTACTCCAAATCCCACGCCACTTTCCTTGACGTTGACCTCCATCTGTCCAATGGCCAGCTTCATACGTCCATCCACATCAAACCCACCAACAAGCAACAGTACCTCCATTATGACAGCTGCCACCCATTCCACATCAAATGGAAAAGTGCCCCACTTATGACAGGATACTTTCCGGGACTGGACCAGACTCTGAATGTGGCTCTCCAGCAGGGATACAACTTCCTCAAATCCTGCCCTGAAATGAGATCCATCCTTCATGAAATCCTCCCCAATCCACCAAGAGTGTCTTTCCGCCGTCCACCTAATCTTCGTAACCTGTTAGTTCATCCCTATGAAATCCCCAAACCACCTTCCCTACCCTTTGGCTCCTATCCTTGTAACCGCCCCGGTGTAAAACCTGTCCCATGCACCCTCCCACCACCACCTACTCCAGTCCTGTAACCCGGAAGGTGTACACAATCAAAGGCAGAGCCACGTGTGAAAGCACCCACGTGATTTACCAACTGACCTGCCTACACTGTGATGCATTCTATGTGGGAATGACCAGCAACATACTGTCCATTCGCATGAATGGACAGAGGCAGACAGTGTTTGTTGGTAATGAGGATCACCCTGTGGCTAAACATGCCTTGGTGCACGGCCAGCACATCTTGGCACAGTGTTACACCGTCCGGGTTATCTGGATACTTCCCACCAACACCAACCTATCCAAACTCCGGAGATGGGAACTTGCTCTTCAATATATCCTCTCTTCCCGTTACCCACCAGGCCTCAATCTCCGCTAATTTCAAGTTGCCGCCACTCATACCTCACCTGACATTCAACAACATCTTTGCCTCTGCACTTCCGCCTCGACTGACATCTCTGCCCAAACTCTTTGCCTCTATATATGTCTGCTTGTGTCTGTATATGTGTGGATGAATATGTGTGTGTGTGTGAGTGTATACCCGTCCTTTTTTCCCCCTAAGGTAAGTCTTTCCGCTCCCGGGATTGGAATGACTCCTTACCCTCTCCCTTAAAACCCAAATCCTTTCGTCTTTCCCTCTCCTTCCCTCATTCCTGATGAGGCAACCGTTGGTTGCGAAAGCTAGAATTTTGTGTGTATGTTTGTGTTTGTTTGTGTGTCTATCGACCTGCCAGCGCTTTCGTTTGGTAAGTCACATCATCTTTGTTTGTATATATATATAAACAAAGATGATGTGACTTACCATACGAAAGCGCTGGCAGGTCGATAAGACACACAAACAAACACAGTCATACACACATAATTCTAGCTTTCGCAACCAACGGTTGCTTCTATCTGTATATAAGGCTGAACAACATAGTTGTCGGAGCTGTTTCAATTCTTATAAAACACAACCAATAAGTATTAGTCATTTATATTGTAACTCAGAGTTATATGTAACTGCACTCTTACGTATCATTCTGTTAATTAATGTTTGAATGATTGTAAAGGTGGGAAATGGTACTGGAAGTGTCTTGACAAATGTAAAATGGAAAGGTTGGACATTGGTCAGACATTTCATTCTATATATTACATCATTAGCCCATTCTTTTCATTGCATTTAACTATGTTTCTTAAATTGACTTTGAAATGTTACTATGGAGAACATACCTTGTGTGATGTGAAGAAGTTATTGAACAGCATATTTTGTACACAAAACAATGTCTCAGTATTTGATGTGAATGCTATACAGGAAGTTACCTATCCATTGGAGTGTGTGATGAGAAATCTAAGGAGGAAACTGAAAGATGTGGGCGAAACCACTCCCCACACTGCTGTATGGCTGTACCCTGCTGGACCAGTCAACTTGCAAGACATCGTGGGTGCTAGGTAATGTAATCGAGCATCTGTCGACTGGATCTGTGCTGTGACTGATGTTTGTGAATTGTTTGCCCAGACTGCTAGAAACTGTGTTATTTAGCTTAAAGGCATGTTTTTTCGAGTAGAGGGATTGACTTTCCAATGCACTATGTAACTTCAAATCACTATGTATTTTCTTATATCAATTGTAAATGAATCTTCTAGGTCTTGGAGTATGTAGGCTAGTTTGTATGGGCAGTTAGCAAATAGTGTGGAAGACATCTCTTAGTATAAACAATATAACAAGATGTATACATGTCTGCTTTTGTATATTGATTTTGCTCCTGAAGCTACTGGAATATGTCATTATTCAAAGCTGTTTACCTATATGATTGAACTTACTGATATTATTCATTTAGTTGTGTTGAAAGATTTTTTTGCTGGTTTGTACCCAGTGTGGTTTGGATTCATGGGTCGATCTCCACATAATATACTTAGACCCTAATATTTCTCCATTATTTTGTCCTTTATTGAGTCAACATATCCATAAATATTCTGGTTTATGTGGCTGACTGATTTTGTATTACACGCCAACTCATGGTTGAATATATTCTTCTGGTCTGTATCCATCGTTGTAAGTTTTTCGAGTCAGCTCACTCATCACACACTTAGGCTCTGAAATTTTGCTCTTCTCTTTTGAAGGTTTGATTGTATGGATGCAACTTTCAAATCGTAATGCTAGTAATTTACATTACCTTCGTATTTCTATAGTTAAGTGGTTGTAGTTTTGACCTGGTATTATTTGTCATGTGATAGTATGTTCCATGAACCTAAAAATCTGAATGCCATATCCTGATATACGTATAGATTATGATTTGCATAGCAGATATTTTTCTTGTGTTTTCTGTAATATGTAATGTATCAGATACTTCAATACATCCATCTGCTAAACTGGGAATCATTTTGTACACAGTTTGGCAAACTATATGGTCTGTCACAATATATTATAAACACCTTGTTCCCAAATTTTGTGAGGGGGGGGGGGATATTGTAATGGAACACCCGTTTCTAACATAACCTTTTTTTATAGAAGCAGTCGATTCCAGGATTAATTCCGAATCTGGTATAGGTGAACATTCCCAGCTGTATCACGGAAAGAATTGCATTTGATTTTGTGTATGATGTATTAAATTTCAGACTAAAATGTATATAAAGAAATTAATGTGCGGTTAATTTTATTCTTCTTTTGGAAATATCTGAAACTATGAAATGTGTGGCATAGTTAAAAGTCATATTATTAATCGCACAATCTGACACTAATTATTAAATTTATTTCTAGAATCATTTATAAAATAATGATATAACTTGGTGGTGATTCTTCTTTTATCAAGAAAGTCTGAACTTTGTAGACTCTTCAGAATGTTGAGAGTAGCGCAGAATGTGAGGAGTTGTGGGCAGGCCTCTGATAGAAGTGCATGTGTTTTTTAATTTTGTCAGCAACAATGTAATTGATGGTTTATGAAAATGGAGATTGTGAAGTCAGTGTGATATAGAAGAATGGGATAAAATAAAAAAATCATAGCAACAGGTAAAGTATTACCTGTTATTTAGTCATCGGGAGCCCACAATGTTAAATCAAAATTTCAGTCACAAGAATGTGCCCCTAGACACAAGAACTGGAGCCAACAACAAGAGGAAATGGAGATAAGTAAAAAGTTTTTCTTTTTTATATCTTATGCTTCACAAAGCTTTCAAAACTTGTGCAGAGACAAGGAATTTTAATAGTGATGTGTGGGAGAGTATGATTACAAGCAGTTGTCACCTTTCGATGGAACATGAGCATCTCCACAATGAACACTTTTCCGTGAGGGAGGAGGAGTAACCCTATACAATGAGCACACATAATTGGTGCATTTACAAGTGCACCCCCCCCCCTCCCCCCCGGCCAGCCTACAGAGATCACCTCACAATCATGGTGGATGGTGCAACAAGTGCTGTGCTGTGTGCACAACAGCCCTTGGCCACAATGTTAAAACATTAATCTTATTGCACTATAGAGAGAAACATCAAAAAAGTTATTTAAATTGTGATGACACAGTATGTGGTAACATAATGATCAGCAACCGATAAATTTTTTAACACATTTTCTCTGCTAGCTTGGTTGTATGGCACTCAAAGAATAGTAGGTGTAGCTACTAATAAAAACCTTAGTTATTGGTTTTTGACTATTGTTGTATAAAGCAGAGAATATTTTAAATTATCTGGATTAACAAACTTTTGGTATTAGGTATCGTGCCTGTAAAGTTTTAATGCAGTGATATTACGTAATCTTAATAATTATCTAGATATGGAGATACCAGTTTGTATGCATCAAGATTTTTGTTTTCTAGTATTTCAAAGGGGCCTATGTAGATGTCCACAAATTTCCTTACTTCAGCAGTCATGTTTTTAGAAAAAGCAATCTATTACATAGTTTACATATTTTTGTTTTAGCTAAAAGTTCTTTATGTGATGTAACATATGTATGGGAAAAATGAATGATACTTTTTAATGACAAATGGTAGAAGAACTGATGACAAAAAAAATTTTATTGACAATCTATAATTACATCATGTAAATAACTACAGGAAAGTTAAGATATAATATTGCTGAAGTGGTCAAAGGAATCATAATTAAAATTAACATTTTCAATCTTTGTTTATCTCTTGTTGTCTGTCTGTTCTGTACTCTCACATGAGCTTATACATTAAGTAGTTCCTTCTTCAATAATTCATGACAAAGTTTGAACTATTGTTTCTTTGAGTTATTTAAAAACCAGTATGCAAATATGAAACAGCTATGTAAGAGAAGAAAGCACAGCTGAAAAGTCTGATTACCTTCTATTAGAATTACATGCAGCATAAAATCATTACTAGGAGAATGGTCAAATCTAGCACCTCCAGAGAAAACAGAAACTTTGAAAAAGAAATCTTTATTGGATGCCAGTTATAATACCAGCTATGTGACTTGTGAGACTAAAACAAGGAGTGTGCAGGTCAACATTACAGACAACTGTAAAAATTTATATTATTTCATTATACACTGATCAGCCAGGACATTACGACCACCATTTTTCTATCAATATAAATCATCCAGGCAAGAGCAGTGTCACCTGGTGAGGAATAACTGCTAGTCATGCATGCATGGTGCATGTAGTATCAGTGAGTGTGCTGTCCACATGTAGAATGTGGAAGGTGTGCCATCTGTCTGAACTTGACCAAGGGCTGATTTTAATGGCCTGGAGGCTTGGTATGAGCATTTCAGAAACTGTACAAGCTTGCCAAAGGCTTGAGGAGAGCTGTGATGAGTGTCTTCAACAAATGGCAAAACCAAGGTGAAACCACATCCTGACGTCACTGATTGGGTGACTGGTAAAACAGGACAGGCAGCGGAATGTGGCAGAAGTAAAATCATACTTCAATGCTGGACAGCGTTCGAGTGTTTCTGAACATACAGTGCACTGAACACTCCTAACAATCGGACTCTGCAACCTATGACCCATGCCTGTGCCAATGTTAACACCACAATATCAGCTCTATGACTGAAATGAGCATGTGACCATCACCATTGGATGTTGGCACATTGGCAGAGTGTTACATGATCTGATGAATCCTGATCTTTCTTCATTGTGTCAGTGGGAGCGCACGTATCTGTTGCCTTCCACGGGAAGAGCTCCTTGACGCCTGTACTGCGGGACAGAGAAAAGCTGGTGGCAACTCCATTATGCTCTAGGGAAAATTCATGTGGGTGTTCATGGGTCCAATGGAGCTTGGACAAGGCACCATGATGGCCAGGGGGTATTGTATACTGGTGGCAGAACACATACACCCCTTCATGACAACCATGTCTCCTGACAGCAGTGGCATTTTTCAACAAGATAATGCGCCATGTCACAAGGCCAAGAGTATGAAGTGGTTCGAGGAACACAGTGGTGAGCTCCTATTGATGTGCTGCCGCCCTCCCCCGCCTCCCACCCTTCCCCCGCCTCCCACCCTTCCCCCCTTCCCCCACTTCCCCCCCCCTCCCCCATCCCCCCCTCCCTAACTCGTCAGATCTGAACGTGATTGAACACATCTGAGATGTGGTTGAACATGGCGTCAGAGCTCATCGACCACTTCCCCAGAATTTACAGGAATTAGGTGACTGTGTGTGTGTGTGTGTGTGTGTGCGCGCGTCCACGCCCACATGTTCATGTGCAAATGTGGTGCCAACTCCCTCCAGTGACCTACCAAGGCCTCACTGCTTCCGTGCCACAATGCATCATATTTTCTGCAAGCGGTCTAAGGCATTTGACTCTTTGAATCACAGTATTAGCCTATATAAATTGATGTTTTATAGGACTGAGTCTGCAGCCAACCAACTGATAATTCCATTTCAAACCCAAAGAATGCAGAAAGTTGTAGTTAGCAATTGAAGCAATAATGTCCAGAGACATAATTCTGACTGGGGAGAAATCACCTATGCCATTTCTCAAGGTTCAATCTTAGGTCCACTACCATTCCTCATATATGTAAACAAACGTCCATCTAGTATACAACAAGCAGAACTAGTCCTTTTTGCAGATGACACTAGTATTGTAATCCATACGAACATACATACAGAAAGAGAAGAAATGGCAAACAAAGTTCTTAAAAGTATCACTGACTGTTTTTCTGCAAATCTAGATGTACTGCACCAGTGATAAGTGTAAGACATGGTGACGAAATAATAAATAGGGTGAAAACTTCAACATTCATAGGGGTCCATATTGATGAGAATTTAAACTGGAAAAAACACTTCTTGGAACTCCTAAATCAACTTAGTTGAGCCACATTTTCCCGTAGAGTCATTGCAAATCTTGGGGAGAGACAAATAAGTAAGTTGACACATTTTGCATATTTTGCTTATTTTGCTTCAGTAATTCATATGGAGTAAGTTCTGGTTTACCTCATCTTCAAGAAAGAAAGTCTTTATTGCTCAAAAACATGCTTAGGAATAATACATGATGTTTCAAAAAGGACTTTACAACTTTGAAATGTTTAAATCATAGTACCTACAGAGGTGACCATAGTGTCAATTTGTAGGGAAATGCATTAAGTTTCATCTCACATGGTTTGCTAGTGCTGAATCACACCATAAGGAGTGCCAGTGGCAGATGCATTAAAGATGGATAGCTGTGTGTTTTGGTTTGAAGAATCAAAGTCGGCAACAACAGTTCAGCATACTTTCCATACCAAGTACGCTAAAGATCTTCCTAGTAGGCCTAAAATTTATGAGTGGCATAAATGTTTTGTAGAAACAGGGTGCTTGGTGAGACATGGGAAATCATCAGGCCATCCAAGCGAATCTGATGATGTCCATGAGTGAGTGAGACAACGTCTTGTCAACAGCCCTTCAAAATTGACCTGGCATGCATCTATCAAACTGCAAATCCCACATATTAATGTCTGGCATGTGTTGATAAACTGCTTGCATTTGAAACTGTGCAGATTGATGAATAAGACACTGATAAGGCAAGTAAAATCCACATCAATCATTGCAACACATTCATGATTGCCCTAAACTAAATGTTTTTTGTGAATTGAACAAGAAAAAGTGTACAGCCCTTTTTTTTCTGAGAGAGAACCCTCATCAGGATAGTGTACCTGGACATGTTACAACAATTTTTGACACCACAGATATGTATTTGCAAACAGGAATAACTGGCACTGAACATCATCAAAATGACATCATCATGATCCAAATTTGATGCAGAATACAGCCAAGGGCATTATGCTAGGAAATATTTTTATGGAAATGCAGCTAACATCAAAAAGTGTTTTTCTCAAAGTAGTTGGGTTGAGGAGTGAGGAGGTGGTACTGTAAAAGGGTCAGGAAATTTTTAATGTCTGATGTCAAAAGCAAAAAAATCTTTTCGGGCAAAAGGGCATTACAAATGTCAAGAAATACTACTTCATCTGAGCCAAGTAACATGAAGAAGATTATGTAGTTTTTAAAAAGTATTTTTATGAATCTGTCAAATTATTTTGATCAGAAATCTACAAAAATGCCTAACAATTTTGATAAACAATTTTTACAATTCCTTGAAGAACAAAAGAAACCTATGTGTAGGTTAGATGAACTGACTAAACAGCAAAGCAATTTGCAAACTGTGCTTGACAAGTTTACCAAGACCATAGCTACAGTTCAGACAGATGTTTCAGAACTGCAATCGGTTTGCAGCAAACTCTCTGATCAAGTGAAAAAGCTGTCACAAAAGACTGATTTTATGAAACTGTAAAAAAAATGTGTTGTTAGTGATGTAAATAAGTTTAACAACAACACGGAGCTGGAAGCATTCAACAGTGACACCACAATCATGGAAAGTCTGTACTGCAGCACTGAACTTACGTAAATGAAATCAAAAATTGATGTCCAAAGAAGAAAACAAAATTGTTATCAAAGTAGATGTGGACATCACACCTGTTGTGTACTATGAATTCGTTCTTAACTAGCCACTGGCACAATTGACTGCTGTTAATACAGGAAACATGCAAGAAAGTTTAGCTAATGAAAGAGAAAATACCTTTCCACCTCCACAGATTCACAATGTCACTGAAAGTGAGTTCGGCATGTATAATGATTTGTCAACACCAATGACAAACCAAATGAGTTACCCTCCATTGCCGCACAAGTCAGTATGACACTTACTGGGGACAGGACCTTGTCTTCCATCGATATAGGTAGATGGCAGCCTCTTAAAGCATCACCAATGCCAGGTGTTTTCTACAGTCAGAAAAGGTCCACCCAGTAGTTTTATTAAGTGTGTTCTGTAACGTACTGCCACTTAGCTTTACCACATCACAAAAAATATTGTGTGTGTTAGGATGCACCCAAGAAAATGCATAGTTCTGGGCAGCAGATGTACAAGAATGTTGTCAAATGTATGACCAATTTTATCAAGCCTTTCTAGACAAATTTTGGTCCACTGGTGTTGATGAACAATTACAACAAGAAGTTTTCAACCTGTAACTGCTCAACGATAAACAAGGAGATTGCAAAAATATTTTGAGAAATAGGTAAGTGAATTAGATAAACTAGACACAGGAGCAAACCTACCCCTCATGTAGATGTGCTAAAAATTTTCAGGGGTAGGCTGCAAACGAATATTCCACAAAATGTTAATCACAATTATAGAACAGATCTTGAATATTCCCCCTCTGTGTTGGACTCCATTGACTTAATTGTTGAAGAAGGATTAGGTCAAGGAGACAACATGACCACACAATCAAATTTACAGGCAGTGGGAACACACAATTCAGTAACAACAACATTGATGATGGGCAACCTTATGTGCCACCAGAATATAATAGAACTAGAAACTCTGACTCTCAAGGAAATGGCCATTATCAAAAGAAAGGACAACATATGTATAAACTCAGATACCAGACCCCACCAGATAATGACAATAGGGATTGGTACAAAAAATTGGCAAGGTACTCTGGACAATAGCTGAATAAACAATGAGACATGAAATGAGTATAGGCCAATGAATGCTGGTCCGATGCAAGGCACAGAGCTCAGGTAAGGGGATCAAGGTTTCCATAGTAATCAGGATATATAAAACGCACACAAATAGGGAACATGCAGTGTGCATAGCTGAAATGCTGGACAATAGCAATGTTACTCCACCACCACACCACCGCCACCACCACCACCACATCCACTGGACAACACTGACTAGTCATGCTAAGCCTCACAATGATGACTGATGGAAGTACTGGGAGTACACAAAGTGCACAAGTAGACTGTTAAAACTGTACAAATGGAGCAACTCCAGTAACTCAAAATACTATCTCTAAATGCAAAGATTAATGTAGGGTGGAATAAATAATTATAATGAGACATAACAGTACATTGTACTACCCTGAAGCACTAACGATATAATTCACTAAGCAACATCCTCGAAAGATAAGTTTTAAGTGACAAATACAGTGAGTTGTGCAAGCTATCCTGCCAACATGAGAGTTAATAAGTGAACTCACTGCTTTCAGCTTCATCAAGATAAGTTTAATTTCAGTATATGTGGACTGTGCAAGACACAAGAATAACCGGTCACATGTGTGAGATGTAATATGTTCTAAACTACTCTGGAAATATTGTGCTTAGGTGTGAAGGGTACACTGACTAACCTACACGTAGTCAAGCATTTAATTATTATCTGTAGTGGTAAATTTTAAGGGAATGATGCAGGGGCACATCCCAATCAGTAGAGGAAATATGCTTTGTGTGCTGATACATACAGTGTGTCATGGAAGAATGACCGAAGAATCAAGCTACACATCAATTGACAGTATACATTTTTTCGCCTACTAACATAATGTTTAACAACATAAAGTAAAGCTAACCTTTTGCCCTCTCCCCCCTCCCTCCCCCATACTCAGTATGCAACCATTTACTAATACAGAACTTGTGTAAAATGCTCTAAAATAGAATTTTCGAAACATTCATAACACCTATGTAAATTACAATATTCAAATGGTTCAAATGGCTCTGAGCACTATGGGGCTTGACATCTGAGGTCATGCACCCCTAGAACTTAGAATGACTTAACCCTACCTAACCTACGGACATCACACACATCCATTCCCAAGGCAGGATTTGAACCTGCGACCATAGCGGTCGCACGGTTCCAGACTGAAGCGCTTAGAACCGCTCAGCCACTACGGCCAGCTACAATATTCCATGTTGCTCGTACATGAAGATGATACATTAGTAGAATATGCACTGTACTAAGTGCAGGTAAATAGGATGGCTTGGATACAGGGATCCCTGGGTGACAAGCCACTGGGCCTTTTCTTTGAGATTTCCACTTATCATCATTTGATAGTTGTCACAGAAAATACTTGCACAACACGAACCAAGAGTTAATTTGACCAAATCTTTAAAACAAATGCAACTACTCTCTCTCTCTCTCTCTCTCTCTCTCTCTCTCTCTCTCACTCTCTCACTCTCTCTCTCACTCTCTCACTCTCTCTCTCTCTCTCTCTCTCTCTCTGCCTCTACATTTTCCTTTGCTCTGATTCCACTGTCACCCACCGTTACTGACACTGCTTGTCACTGCAAGGAAAATTTTTCTTCTTGCAGCATTCCATGCAGCTTTTAATTCCTGTGGGCCAATGTGCTCTGGCAACAAGTTGCTCAATGCCCAAAGGTTACTTGGAGAAAAAGTGACATCAAAAGAAAACATGATCTTAGCTGGAGTGGTTTTATGTGATTCATGACATGTGGTATTAGATTCCAGACTCAACCAATTGAGTGAACTGTCCCACCAACCTTGAGATCCTGAATGGTAAATTATAAGGGCCAATTTTAAGTTTCTATTTATACACTCAATGAATGATGGCTGAGGGTAGTAGGGAGTGATGTAATATGCCTAATGCCATTACTGAAACAAAATCTTTGGAGCCCATATGAAGTAAACAAACTCGCATTGTCACTTTCGGTTGTCTGAAACTGGTGAAGATTCTGGATAGATGTTGAATACCTAGTAGGTATTGGTTTCTCTAGTCGCTTAAAGTTGCAAAAGTCAGTAAGAGTATTGACAGCTACAAAGACAGAATTATTACCACCACAGGTATGAGGTGGAGGTCCTAAATAGTTGACAGAAAGTTTGTCGAATGGTATGATCTCCTGTGTGGATTGCCAGAAGCCCAATCTACACTTATAACAACTCCTGACCAGCCTCCGTATCTTGGTGCCCGTGCCTTTCCAAGTTAGGTGTTTGCTGTTTTTTCCCTATGTTTTCCCTAACTCTTAAGTGCCCACTGCACAAGGACCAATGAAAATAGCAAGAGACTGTCTGTATGAAACACTTAAGAAGGCAAATCTTCAGCTTTCCATTATACTGCATGTGGTAACATGACATACCCTTATCTAAGGAATAACCTTTTACTGTGTGCCCCCATTCCAGATACTGACAGTTCATCCCTAACTGGTTATCCTTCTCTGCTCCTCTTCAAGTTTGTTAAATAAAGCAGGGCTCTCAGTCAAGATGGTGGTGAACATGTACAAACTGGGTGCCTCTGCCTTCCCCACAGAGTCCATCACTTCCTTTTCCTCTTCTGCCACAACTTCCTCTTGAATATACTACAAAGCGCACCTGCCACCTGATTTTGTGTTCCACTTATATGAACCACATCAAACTGGAAGAGATAAATTCTCACAGCCCAGTGGGATATGCAACCAGTCTTGCATGGCTTAGCTGAAACCCAGTTGAGGGCCTGATTATCAGTCTCCAGTTCAAAACATCTGCATTCGAGATACCGTCTAGATTTCCCTAGAGCAAACAGTATGGTCAGAACCTCAAGCTCAAGCACAAAGTAGTGAAGTTGATGTCCAGACAGTGTCCTTGATGCATACGCGAGGTAGCGAAGCTCTCCCTCCTGCTCCTGGGGCACAAACCCCATGTTCCCATAATTGGAAGCATTAGTCTGGATCATGAAGGGCCTGTTAAAACTGGGGATCCTGAGCACAGGTGCATTACTTATGCCACCTTTTAATGCATCGAAGGCAGCTTGCTTGGAGTCGCCCCACCTAAATGTGTCTCCCTTGTGCTGCAGCTGACTAAGGGGTGCAGCAAGCTGGGAAAAATTAGGTACGAATTTCCTAAAAAAATTTACCATGCAAATGAAGCTTTATTGTTATGCAGCACTGGGAATTCATAAACAGCACTGGTTCGTAACTGATCCACAACCACCATTACTGGAAATGGTATACCCCAAAAATGATATCTGTGGCCAGGCCAATGTGACCTTAGTAGTTTTGACAGTCAAATCAGCCTCTCTGTCACCCTGAAACCTGCCTCTAGTGCTAGAGATATTCTTTAAAATTCATGCTGTAGGTGACACTGTTGTTCAGATAGTTGTAGATGCATTTAAATTTCAAGTCACTGATCACAGAATCCAGAAGCCAAGATAAAGCAGCCGCACCAGTAGACAACTCAAAAGGCACCCTATTAAATTCAAACACATTATAGTCAATAGAAAAGGTGGTCAGTGGCTTGGAGCTCTCTGTAAGTAATATCTGATACTAAGCCCAATTCAGGTAGAGCACAATGAAGATGTGTGTTCCAGTGAACAAGGTAAAACAATTATGCAGGTCAGGCAGAGGTGCCAATTCTAAAACTACCTTCTGGCTTAATAACCAGTGACCAGTCTAAAGTCTATTCTGTTGGGCGTTGGTACAAGGAAGATGGGCACTGCATACAGAGACAAGGACAGCCTTATAGCCTCATCTTTAAGCATGCAGCTCACAATCTTCCTGAGTTCTTTCATCTTAGGAGGAAGATGATGGTAGGTAGCCTGCCTCCCCAGAAATTTGTCAGTTATCTCAGTCTGATACAGAATTTTGTTGATACTCCACAACCTATGTGTCATGACCTCTGGAAACTGTCCCAATAATCCCACAAGTTGCGCACGTTCAAGTTAGTTTAAATGTCTTACATTGAACCCCGAGTCATTAGATTAAAAGTTATACACACTCAACCCATCCCCATGGTTACAAAACCCAATCTTCCTTCTAGATCAGAACTTAAAATGTAATGCCTCTTTCTCATATTCTAGTATACAATTTATAGTCATCAAGAAGTCACCCCCTAGCAATACCTTCATGGTAAATCCTTTGACAACCAAAAATAGTACTGCCCAGGTAAAGTTACCTGTCCAGAGTTTGCAGCATACTTGCCCTGCAAGCTTCAACATCTGACCAGAAACAGACTCACTGCTCTCCTTAATCAGTCATAACTTGGGCAACTCTGTGCTTTGTTTACAATTGGAGTATCAAGTATGATCAGTCAAGGACAAGCTACTGCCGGAGTTGATCAGGGCACAGACTGGTTATGACCCAAGAGTGTATAAGAAATCTAGTTGTGGTGAGATAAATGTACTATGCAGTCTCTGATTATATGCAATCACTGATTCCCAAGTTTAAGACACAAAATCCAGAAATCCGCTATTGTATAGCTATACAAAAATGTATAAATGTCAACATATATAAACACACAATGTAATTATGATAATGATTATGGACTTCTTAAAAAGATAAGCAGTGATAAACAATTATCTGTACTCCACTTTTGAAATGAATATAATAGAGGGAAACATTCCACGTGGGAAAAATATATCTAAAAACAAAGGTGATGTAACTTACCAAACGAAAGCATTGGTATGTTGATAGACACACAAACAAACACAAACACACACACAAAATTCAAGCTTTTGCAACCCACGGTTGCTTCATCAGGAAAGAGGGAAGGAGAGGGAAAGACGAAAGGATGTGGGTTTTAAGGGAGAGGGTAAGGAGTCATTCCAATCCTGGGAGAGGAAAGACTTACCTTAGGGAGAAAAAAGGACAGGTATACACTCGCGCATGCCCCCCCCCCCCCCCCCCCCACACACATATCCATCCGCACATATACAGACACAAGCAGACAATATGTGTGTGCGAGTGTATACCTGTCCTTTTTTCTCCCTAAGGTAAGTCTTTCTGCTCCCAGGATTGGAATGACTCCTTACCCTCTCCTTTAAAACCCACATCCTTTCGTCTTTCCCTCTCCTTCCCTCTTTCCTGATGAAGCAACTGTGGGTTGCAAAAGCTTGAATTTTGTGTGTGTGTTTGTGTTTGTTTGTGTGTCTATCAACATACCAATGCTTTCGTTTGGTAAGTTACATCATCTTTGTTTTTAGATATATTCACTTTTGAAATGTATACACTCCTGGAAATGGAAAAAAGAACACATTGACACCGGTGTGTCAGACCCACCATACTTGCTCCGGACACTGCGAGAGGGCTGTACAAGCAATGATCACACGCACGGCACAGCGGACACACCAGGACCCGCGGTGTTGGCCGTCGAATGGCGCTAGCTGCGCAGCATTTGTGCACCGCCGCCGTCAGTGTCAGCCAGTTTGCCGTGGCATACGGAGCTCCATCGCAGTCTTTAACACTGGTAGCATGCCGCGACAGCGTGGACGTGAACCGTATGTGCAGTTGACGGACTTTGAGCGAGGGCGTATAGTGGGCATGCGGGAGGCCGGGTGGACGTATCGCCGAATTGCTCAACACGTGGGGCGTGAGGTCTCCACAGTACATCGATGTTGTCGCCAGTGGTCGGCGGAAGGTGCACGTGCCCGTCGACCTGGGACCGGACCGCAGCGACGCACGGATGCACGCCAAGACCGTAGGATCCTACGCAGTGCCGTAGGGGACCGCACCGCCACTTCCCAGCAAATTAGGGACACTGTTGCTCCTGGGGTATCGGCGAGGACCATTCGCAACCGTCTCCATGAAGCTGGGCTGCGGTCCCGCACACCGTTAGGCCGTCTTCCGCTCACGCCCCAACATCGTGCAGCCCGCCTCCAGTGGTGTCGCGACAGGCGTGAATGGAGGGACGAATGGAGACGTGTCGTCTTCAGCGATGAGAGTCGCTTCTGCCTTGGTGCCAATGATGGTCGTATGCATGTTTGGCGCCGTGCAGGTGAGCGCCACAATCAGCACTGCATACGACCGAGGCACACAGGGCCAACACCCGGCATCATGGTGTGGGGAGCGATCTCCTACACTGGCCGTACACCACTGGTGATCGTCGAGGGGACACTGAATAGTGCACGGTACATCCAAACCGTCATCGAACCCATCGTTCTACCATTCCTAGACCGGCAAGGGAACTTGCTGTTCCAACAGGACAATGCTCGTCCGCATGTATCCCGTGCCACCCAACGTGCTCTAGAAGGTGTAAGTCAACTACCCTGGCCAGCAAGATCTCCGGATCTGTCCCCCATTGAGCATGTTTGGGACTGGATGAAGCGTCGTCTCACGCGGTCTGCACGTCCAGCACGAACGCTGGTCCAACTGAGGCGCCAGGTGGAAATGGCATGGCAAGCTGTTCCACAGGACTACATCCAGCATCTCTACGATCGTCTCCATGGGAGAATAGCAGCCTGCATTGCTGCGAAAGGTGGATATACACTGTACTAGTGCCGACATTGTGCATGCTCTGTTGCCTGTGTCTATGTGCCTGTGGTTCTGTCAGTGTGATCATGTGATGTATCTGACCCCAGGAATGTGTCAATAAAGTTTCCCCTTCCTGGGACAATGAATTCACGGTGTTCTTATTTCAATTTCCAGGAGTGTATTTCAATGATGATTTTGCACAAATAGGTCAATATATGATAGTATTTTCTTTGCTACATGTTGTTAGAGGTAAATGATTGTCCTTGGGCTGTTTGTAGTAAAAGTTTGAAGTGCAGGGATCGAGTACAAGTTATATGTGTCGTGTTAGCATGGTAACTGACGTTAATTTGTATTGTGAAGTGAAATGACTAAAAATATAACTATCCAACAACAGAAACTCCACCAGTGTTCATATTACTTAAAGAAAATGAAGTCGAGCATCCTCTAAACCAGTATACAAAACTGCATTTCATAATGGACTATAAAACTTTCAACAAAGAAAAGAATAAAAAATGAGTATTATGAAGACTGTTCATTCAGATTCTACTGTCGCTACCCCTCTCTGCAGTGTGTCCATATCTCAGCATGTCGAGTCCTGTGGAAATGTGGCCAGCAGCCCAAATTTAAACTTACTTCAAAATTAATACATCAATTTTTGGTTATAAGAGGGTGGTGGCAGTCATCAGTGGCATACATGAAGGGCAAGCATGCAGCATACACCCGGTGGCAGCCACGCGGTGGCAAAGTGCCGCACACTGGTGTCAACTATCCCACTGCTGTTCCTGCATCACATTACAGTGTCTGATGAGGTGTAGTTGGCTCTGACACTAGAAACATATGTACCAATCACAAACCAGACCATTGGTGCTAGTAAACTTGTTCTTAAGGGTCAGTCCTTTGCTATTCCTTTTCTCACCCCATATCTCACATTTTCAGTACTGACTACTATCTTGTCTAGATTGGCAGATGACTGTGGTTTGTTCACAGACAGCTCCCAGGATCAGTCCTGAGATTGTATTCCTTTTAAAATATTAAGTACAGCGTCACCTTCAGAAATGTTAAACAACAAGGCAATCATTGCCACTCATACACACTCAATATAATTAGTCAAAGATTCATTTGCCCCTTGCACTTTATAAAAATATTTATCAATCAAATAGCTATGTGTACATGCCCCTAAGCACTTGAACAATATTTTCTCATGGAGGATACTATACAATCCTTATACTTACGGAATAATCTTCTCAAATGACCTTCAGTTGAAGGGCATACACTGAAGTGCCAAAGTAACTAATATAGGTATGCATATTCAAATACAGAGAGATATAAACACGCAGAATATGGCACTGCAGCCAGCAACCCCTATATAAGACAACAAGTATCCAGCACAGTTGTTAGATAGGTTTCTGCTGCTACAATGGCAGGTTATCAAGATTTAAGTGAGTTTGAATGTGGTGTTATAGTCGGTGCACGAGTGATAGGACACAGCATCTCAGAGGTAAAGATGAAGTGGAGAGTTTCCCATATGACCATATCACAAGAGTACTGTGAATATCATGAATCCAATAAAACATCAGATCTCTGACATTTCTGTGGCCATAAAAAGATCCTGCAAGAATGGGACCAACGATGACAAGAGAATCATTGAACGTGACAGAAGAGCGACCCTTCTGCAAACTGCTATGGATTTCAGTGCTGGACCCTCAACAAGTGTCAGCAAACCATGCAATGAAACGTCATCAATATGGGCTTGAGGAGCCAAAGGCCCACTTGTGTACCCTTGATGACGGCATGACACAAAGCTTTACACCTTGTCTGGGCCCGTCAACACCGACATTGGACTGTCAATGACTGGAAACATGTTGCCTTGTCAGATGAGTCTCATTTCAAATTCGCTGTTGGGTGCCTGTTAGATTCCCGTCCCCCTCCCCATTTCAAATTTTATCGAGTGGATGGGCCTCTACATGTATGGAGACAATTTCATTAATCCACGGACCCTGCATGTCGGCAAGGGACTGTTCAAGCTGGTGGAAACTCTGTAATGGTGTGGGGCATGTGCAATTGGAGTGATGTGGGACCCCTGATATATCTAGATATGACTCTGACAGGTGACATGTAGATAAGCATCATGTCTGATCATCTGCATCCATTCATGTCCATTGTACGTTCCGACATACTTGGACAATTCCAACAGGACAATGCAACATCGCAAACGTCGAGAATTGCTACAGAGTGGGTCCAGGAACACACTTCTGCTGGCCACCAAGCTCCCCAGACATGAACATTATTGAGCATATCTGCGATGCCTTGCAAATTGACGTTGAGAAGAGATCTCCACCCCCTTGTACTCTTACAGATTTATGGACAGCCCTACAGGATTCATGATTTCAGTTCCCTGCAGCACTACTTCTGACATCAGTCGATTCCATTCCATTCCATGTCATGTTGCAGCATTTCTGCGTACTCGCGGGGGCCCTACACAACATTGGATCTTCAGTGTGTTACTTTGGCACACGAGACCATGGGGAATCTGTATGGCACTAGCCTGATTCTCCAGCTTTATTATTAGGCATAACACTTCTATAGTTTGTTTAACATCATTAATTTGCAGGACTTGAATACCTTGAATGACAGAAAGAATGGGATTTGGAAGTTTAGTAAACTGACTCCAAGTGTTCTCCTTCCTCAGCACACTAAACGTCTCCTGAATATCTAAACTCTGTCTTTCACTTATTTCACAGTCCTCCTATCAGTTGAGGAAAGATATGCATTGCTGTACTAACAAAAGTTCATCTCACAATGCCTGTATATCGGGACTGAATTTTGGATCTTTATTAACCAAACCCACATTAGCAATCCTACTAGCAAATGCCTACCTGTAAACTGACTCATGAGATAGGTATTCCAGAAATAGACCTCCAGTTTAGTAAGACAATGTCAAGTTTTATGGAATGGCTCACTCTGAATTCATCAAATAACATGTGAGAAAGGAGACTACGAACCTGTGGAGGTCCTCCATGCTGGCCTCTTGCAAGTACTCTACCATCATTTGCCAGCTCTGCATTGGCTGACTCATGGTCATATACTCCATTTTGAAGAACCATCCCACTGTCGTCATCATTACCATTTGATTGTGGGCCACATTTTGCTGGAGTGTGCCAATCTTAACTGCCCTGTGGCAGAGTCCCAATCTCTCTGACTCCCCTGGTGTTAGGAGATGATGCCTCAGCCAAGTAACATGAAGAAGATTATGTAGTTTTTAAAAAGTATTTTTATGAATCTGTCAAATTATTTTGATCAGAAATCTACAAAAATGCCTAACAATTTTGATAAACAATTTTTACAATTCCTTGAAGAACAAAAGAAACCTATGTGTAGGTTAGATGAACTGACTAAACAGCAAAGCAATTTGCAAACTGTGCTTGACAAGTTTACCAAGACCATAGCTACAGTTCAGACAGATGTTTCAGAACTGCAATCGGTTTGCAGCAAACTCTCTGATCAAGTGAAAAAGCTGTCACAAAAGACTGATTTTATGAAACTGTAAAAAAAATGTGTTGTTAGTGATGTAAATAAGTTTAACAACAACACGGAGCTGGAAGCATTCAACAGTGACACCACAATCATGGAAAGTCTGTACTGCAGCACTGAACTTACGTAAATGAAATCAAAAATTGATGTCCAAAGAAGAAAACAAAATTGTTATCAAAGTAGATGTGGACATCACACCTGTTGTGTACTATGAATTCGTTCTTAACTAGCCACTGGCACAATTGACTGCTGTTAATACAGGAAACATGCAAGAAAGTTTAGCTAATGAAAGAGAAAATACCTTTCCACCTCCACAGATTCACAATGTCACTGAAAGTGAGTTCGGCATGTATAATGATTTGTCAACACCAATGACAAACCAAATGAGTTACCCTCCATTGCCGCACAAGTCAGTATGACACTTACTGGGGACAGGACCTTGTCTTCCATCGATATAGGTAGATGGCAGCCTCTTAAAGCATCACCAATGCCAGGTGTTTTCTACAGTCAGAAAAGGTCCACCCAGTAGTTTTATTAAGTGTGTTCTGTAATGTACTGCCACTTAGCTTTACCACATCACAAAAAATATTGTGTGTGTTAGGATGCACCCAAGAAAATGCATAGTTCTGGGCAGCAGATGTACAAGAATGTTGTCAAATGTATGACCAATTTTATCAAGCCTTTCTAGACAAATTTTGGTCCACTGGTGTTGATGAACAATTACAACAAGAAGTTTTCAACCTGTAACTGCTCAACGATAAACAAGGAGATTGCAAAAATATTTTGAGAAATAGGTAAGTGAATTAGATAAACTAGACACAGGAGCAAACCTACCCCTCATGTAGATGTGCTAAAAATTTTCAGGGGTAGGCTGCAAACGAATATTCCACAAAATGTTAATCACAATTATAGAACAGATCTTGAATATTCCCCCTCTGTGTTGGACTCCATTGACTTAATTGTTGAAGAAGGATTAGGTCAAGGAGACAACATGACCACACAATCAAATTTACAGGCAGTGGGAACACACAATTCAGTAACAACAACATTGATGATGGGCAACCTTATGTGCCACCAGAATATAATAGAACTAGAAACTCTGACTCTCAAGGAAATGGCCATTATCAAAAGAAAGGACAACATATGTATAAACTCAGATACCAGACCCCACCAGATAATGACAATAGGGATTGGTACAAAAAATTGGCAAGGTACTCTGGACAATAGCTGAATAAACAATGAGACATGAAATGAGTATAGGCCAATGAATGCTGGTCCGATGCAAGGCACAGAGCTCAGGTAAGGGGATCAAGGTTTCCATAGTAATCAGGATATATAAAACGCACACAAATAGGGAACATGCAGTGTGCATAGCTGAAATGCTGGACAATAGCAATGTTACTCCACCACCACACCACCGCCACCACCACCACCACATCCACTGGACAACACTGACTAGTCATGCTAAGCCTCACAATGATGACTGATGGAAGTACTGGGAGTACACAAAGTGCACAAGTAGACTGTTAAAACTGTACAAATGGAGCAACTCCAGTAACTCAAAATACTATCTCTAAATGCAAAGATTAATGTAGGGTGGAATAAATAATTATAATGAGACATAACAGTACATTGTACTACCCTGAAGCACTAACGATATAATTCACTAAGCAACATCCTCGAAAGATAAGTTTTAAGTGACAAATACAGTGAGTTGTGCAAGCTATCCTGCCAACATGAGAGTTAATAAGTGAACTCACTGCTTTCAGCTTCATCAAGATAAGTTTAATTTCAGTATATGTGGACTGTGCAAGACACAAGAATAACCGGTCACATGTGTGAGATGTAATATGTTCTAAACTACTCTGAAAATATTGTGCTTAGGTGTGAAGGGTACACTGACTAACCTACACGTAGTCAAGCATTTAATTATTATCTGTAGTGGTAAATTTTAAGGGAATGATGCAGGGGCACATCCCAATTAGTAGAGGAAATATGCTTTGTGTGCTGATACATACAGTGAGTCATGGAAGAATGACCGAAGAATCAAGCTACACATCAATTGACAGTATACATTTTTTCGCCTACTAACATAATGTTTAACAACATAAAGTAAAGCTAACCTTTTGCCCTCTCCCCCCTCCCTCCCCCATACTCAGTATGCAACCATTTACTAATACAGAACTTGTGTAAAATGCTCTAAAATAGAATTTTCGAAACATTCATAACACCTATGTAAATTACAATATTCAAATGGTTCAAATGGCTCTGAGCACTATGGGGCTTGACATCTGAGGTCATGCACCCCTAGAACTTAGAATGACTTAAACCTACCTAACCTACGGACATCACACACATCCATTCCCAAGGCAGGATTTGAACCTGCGACCATAGCGGTCGCACGGTTCCAGACTGAAGCGCTTAGAACCGCTCAGCCACTACGGCCAGCTACAATATTCCATGTTGCTCGTACATGAAGATGATACATTAGTAGAATATGCACTGTACTAAGTGCAGGTAAATAGGATGGCTTGGATACAGGGATCCCTGGGTGACAAGCCACTGGGCCTTTTCTTTGAGATTTCCACTTATCATCATTTGATAGTTGTCACAGAAAATACTTGCACAACACGAACCAAGAGTTAATTTGACCAAATCTTTAAAACAAATGCAACTACTCTCTCTCTCTCTCTCTCTCTCTCTCTCTCTCTCTCTCTCTCTCTCACTCTCTCACTCTCTCTCTCTCTCTGCCTCTACATTTTCCTTTGCTCTGATTCCACTGTCACCCACCGTTACTGACACTGCTTGTCACTGCAAGGAAAATTTTTCTTCTTGCAGCATTCCATGCAGCTTTTAATTCCTGTGGGCCAATGTGCTCTGGCAACAAGTTGCTCAATGCCCAAAGGTTACTTGGAGAAAAAGTGACATCAAAGGAAAACATGATCTTAGCTGGAGTGGTTTTATGTGATTCATGACATGTGGTATTAGATTCCAGACTCAACCAATTGAGTGAACTGTCCCACCAACCTTGAGATCCTGAATGGTAAATCATAAGGGCCAATTTTAAGTTTCTATTTATACACTCAATGAATGATGGCTGAGGGTAGTAGGGAGTGATGTAATATGCCTAATGCCATTACTGAAACAAAATCTTTGGAGCCCATATGAAGTAAACAAACTCGCATTGTCACTTTCGGTTGTCTGAAACTGGTGAAGATTCTGGATAGATGTTGAATACCTAGTAGGTATTGGTTTCTCTAGTCGCTTAAAGTTGCAAAAGTCAGTAAGAGTATTGACAGCTACAAAGACAGAATTATTACCACCACAGGTATGAGGTGGAGGTCCTAAATAGTTGACAGAAAGTTTGTCGAATGGTATGATCTCCTGTGTGGATTGCCAGAAGCCCAATCTACACTTATAACAACTCCTGACCAGCCTCCGTATCTTGGTGCCCGTGCCTTTCCAAGTTAGGTGTTTGCTGTTTTTTCCCTATGTTTTCCCTAACTCTTAAGTGCCCACTGCACAAGGACCAATGAAAATAGCAAGAGACTGTCTGTATGAAACACTTAAGAAGGCAAATCTTCAGCTTTCCATTATACTGCATGTGGTAACATGACATACCCTTATCTAAGGAATAACCTTTTACTGTGTGCCCCCATTCCAGATACTGACAGTTCATCCCTAACTGGTTATCCTTCTCTGCTCCTCTTCAAGTTTGTTAAATAAAGCAGGGCTCTCAGTCAAGATGGTGGTGAACATGTACAAACTGGGTGCCTCTGCCTTCCCCACAGAGTCCATCACTTCCTTTTCCTCTTCTGCCACAACTTCCTCTTGAATATACTACAAAGCGCACCTGCCACCTGATTTTGTGTTCCACTTATATGAACCACATCAAACTGGAAGAGATAAATTCTCACAGCCCAGTGGGATATGCAACCAGTCTTGCATGGCTTAGCTGAAACCCAGTTGAGGGCCTGATTATCAGTCTCCAGTTCAAAACATCTGCATTCGAGATACCGTCTAGATTTCCCTAGAGCAAACAGTATGGTCAGAACCTCAAGCTCAAGCACAAAGTAGTGAAGTTGATGTCCAGACAGTGTCCTTGATGCATACGCGAGGTAGCGAAGCTCTCCCTCCTGCTCCTGGGGCACAAACCCCATGTTCCCATAATTGGAAGCATTAGTCTGGATCATGAAGGGCCTGTTAAAACTGGGGATCCTGAGCACAGGTGCATTACTTATGCCACCTTTTAATGCATCGAAGGCAGCTTGCTTGGAGTCGCCCCACCTAAATGTGTCTCCCTTGTGCTGCAGCTGACTAAGGGGTGCAGCAAGCTGGGAAAAATTAGGTACGAATTTCCTAAAAAAATTTACCATGCAAATGAAGCTTTATTGTTATGCAGCACTGGGAATTCATAAACAGCACTGGTTTGTAACTGATCCACAACCACCATTACTGGAAATGGTATACCCCAAAAATGATATCTGTGGCCAGGCCAATGTGACCTTAGTAGTTTTGACAGTCAAATCAGCCTCTCTGTCACCCTGAAACCTGCCTCTAGTGCTAGAGATATTCTTTAAAATTCATGCTGTAGGTGACACTGTTGTTCAGATAGTTGTAGATGCATTTAAATTTCAAGTCACTGATCACAGAATCCAGAAGCCAAGATAAAGCAGCCGCACCAGTAGACAACTCAAAAGGCACCCTATTAAATTCAAACACATTATAGTCAATAGAAAAGGTGGTCAGTGGCTTGGAGCTCTCTGTAAGTAATATCTGATACTAAGCCCAATTCAGGTAGAGCACAATGAAGATGTGTGTTCCAGTGAACAAGGTAAAACAATTATGCAGGTCAGGCAGAGGTGCCAATTCTAAAACTACCTTCTGGCTTAATAACCAGTGACCAGTCTAAAGTCTATTCTGTTGGGCGTTGGTACAAGGAAGATGGGCACTGCATACAGAGACAAGGACAGCCTTATAGCCTCATCTTTAAGCATGCAGCTCACAATCTTCCTGAGTTCTTTCATCTTAGGAGGAAGATGATGGTAGGTAGCCTGCCTCCCCAGAAATTTGTCAGTTATCTCAGTCTGATACAGAATTTTGTTGATACTCCACAACCTATGTGTCATGACCTCTGGAAACTGTCCCAATAATCCCACAAGTTGCGCACGTTCAAGTTAGTTTAAATGTCTTACATTGAACCCCGAGTCATTAGATTAAAAGTTATACACACTCAACCCATCCCCATGGTTACAAAACCCAATCTTCCTTCTAGATCAGAACTTAAAATGTAATGCCTCTTTCTCATATTCTAGTATACAATTTATAGTCATCAAGAAGTCACCCCCTAGCAATACCTTCATGGTAAATCCTTTGACAACCAAAAATAGTACTGCCCAGGTAAAGTTACCTGTCCAGAGTTTGCAGCATACTTGCCCTGCAAGCTTCAACATCTGACCAGAAACAGACTCACTGCTCTCCTTAATCAGTCATAACTTGGGCAACTCTGTGCTTTGTTTACAATTGGAGTATCAAGTATGATCAGTCAAGGACAAGCTACTGCCGGAGTTGATCAGGGCACAGACTGGTTATGACCCAAGAGTGTATAAGAAATCTAGTTGTGGTGAGATAAATGTACTATGCAGTCTCTGATTATATGCAATCACTGATTCCCAAGTTTAAGACACAAAATCCAGAAATCCGCTATTGTATAGCTATACAAAAATGTATAAATGTCAACATATATAAACACACAATGTAATTATGATAATGATTATGGACTTCTTAAAAAGATAAGCAGTGATAAACAATTATCTGTACTCCACTTTTGAAATGAATATAATAGAGGGAAACATTCCACGTGGGAAAAATATATCTAAAAACAAAGGTGATGTAACTTACCAAACGAAAGCATTGGTATGTTGATAGACACACAAAAAAACACAAACACACACACAAAATTCAAGCTTTTGCAACCCACGGTTGCTTCATCAGGAAAGAGGGAAGGAGAGGGAAAGACGAAAGGATGTGGGTTTTAAGGGAGAGGGTAAGGAGTCATTCCAATCCTGGGAGAGGAAAGACTTACCTTAGGGAGAAAAAAGGACAGGTATACACTCGCGCATGCCCCCCCCCCCCCCCCCCACACACACATATCCATCCGCACATATACAGACACAAGCAGACAATATGTGTGTGCGAGTGTATACCTGTCCTTTTTTCTCCCTAAGGTAAGTCTTTCTGCTCCCAGGATTGGAATGACTCCTTACCCTCTCCTTTAAAACCCACATCCTTTCGTCTTTCCCTCTCCTTCCCTCTTTCCTGATGAAGCAACTGTGGGTTGCAAAAGCTTGAATTTTGTGTGTGTGTTTGTGTTTGTTTGTGTGTCTATCAACATACCAATGCTTTCATTTGGTAAGTTACATCATCTTTGTTTTTAGATATATTTACTTTTGAAATGTATATTTCAATGATGATTTTGCACAAATAGGTCAATATATGATAGTATTTTCTTTGCTACATGTTGTTAGAGGTAAATGATTGTCCTTGGGCTGTTTGTAGTAAAAGTTTGAAGTGCAGGGATCGAGTACAAGTTATATGTGTCGTGTTAGCATGGTAACTGACGTTAATTTGTATTGTGAAGTGAAATGACTAAAAATATAACTATCCAACAACAGAAACTCCACCAGTGTTCATATTACTTAAAGAAAATGAAGTCGAGCATCCTCTAAACCAGTATACAAAACTGCATTTCATAATGGACTATAAAACTTTCAACAAAGAAAAGAATAAAAAATGAGTATTATGAAGACTGTTCATTCAGATTCTACTGTCGCTACCCCTCTCTGCAGTGTGTCGCTATCTCAGCATGTCGAGTCCTGTGGAAATGTGGCCAGCAGCCCAAATTTAAACTTACTTCAAAATTAATACATCAATTTTTGGTTATAAGAGGGTGGTGGCAGTCATCAGTGGCATACATGAAGGGCAAGCATGCAGCATACACCCGGTGGCAGCCACGCGGTGGCAAAGTGCCGCACACTGGTGTCAACTATCCCACTGCTGTTCCTGCATCACATTACAGTGTCTGATGAGGTGTAGTTGGCTCTGACACTAGAAACATATGTACCAATCACAAACCAGACCATTGGTGCTAGTAAACTTGTTCTTAAGGGTCAGTCCTTTGCTATTCCTTTTCTCACCCCATATCTCACATTTTCAGTACTGACTACTATCTTGTCTAGATTGGCAGATGACTGTGGTTTGTTCACAGACAGCTCCCAGGATCAGTCCTGAGATTGTATTCCTTTTAAAATATTAAGTACAGCGTCACCTTCAGAAATGTTAAACAACAAGGCAATCATTGCCACTCATACACACTCAATATAATTAGTCAAAGATTCATTTGCCCCTTGCACTTTATAAAAATATTTATCAATCAAATAGCTATGTGTACATGCCCCTAAGCACTTGAACAATATTTTCTCATGGAGGATACTATACAATCCTTATACTTACGGAATAATCTTCTCAAATGACCTTCAGTTGAAGGGCATACACTGAAGTGCCAAAGTAACTAATATAGGTATGCATATTCAAATACAGAGAGATATAAACACGCAGAATATGGCACTGCAGCCAGCAACCCCTATATAAGACAACAAGTATCCAGCACAGTTGTTAGATAGGTTTCTGCTGCTACAATGGCAGGTTATCAAGATTTAAGTGAGTTTGAATGTGGTGTTATAGTCGGTGCACGAGTGATAGGACACAGCATCTCAGAGGTAAAGATGAAGTGGAGAGTTTCCCATATGACCATATCACAAGAGTACTGTGAATATCATGAATCCAATAAAACATCAGATCTCTGACATTTCTGTGGCCATAAAAAGATCCTGCAAGAATGGGACCAACGATGACAAGAGAATCATTGAACGTGACAGAAGAGCGACCCTTCTGCAAACTGCTATGGATTTCAGTGCTGGACCCTCAACAAGTGTCAGCAAACCATGCAATGAAACGTCATCAATATGGGCTTGAGGAGCCAAAGGCCCACTTGTGTACCCTTGATGACGGCATGACACAAAGCTTTACACCTTGTCTGGGCCCGTCAACACCGACATTGGACTGTCAATGACTGGAAACATGTTGCCTTGTCAGATGAGTCTCATTTCAAATTCGCTGTTGGGTGCCTGTTAGATTCCCGTCCCCCTCCCCATTTCAAATTTTATCGAGTGGATGGGCCTCTACGTGTATGGAGACAATTTCATTAATCCACGGACCCTGCATGTCGGCAAGGGACTGTTCAAGCTGGTGGAAACTCTGTAATGGTGTGGGGCATGTGCAATTGGAGTGATGTGGGACCCCTGATATATCTAGATATGACTCTGACAGGTGACATGTAGATAAGCATCATGTCTGATCATCTGCATCCATTCATGTCCATTGTACGTTCCGACATACTTGGACAATTCCAACAGGACAATGCAACATCGCAAACGTCGAGAATTGCTACAGAGTGGGTCCAGGAACACACTTCTGCTGGCCACCAAGCTCCCCAGACATGAACATTATTGAGCATATCTGCGATGCCTTGCAAATTGACGTTGAGAAGAGATCTCCACCCCCTTGTACTCTTACAGATTTATGGACAGCCCTACAGGATTCATGATTTCAGTTCCCTGCAGCACTACTTCTGACATCAGTCGATTCCATTCCATTCCATGTCATGTTGCAGCATTTCTGCGTACTCGCGGGGGCCCTACACAACATTGGATCTTCAGTGTGTTACTTTGGCACACGATACCATGGGGAATCTGTATGGCACTAGCCTGATTCTCCAGCTTTATTATTAGGCATAACACTTCTATAGTTTGTTTAACATCATTAATTTGCAGGACTTGAATACCTTGAATGACAGAAAGAATGGGATTTGGAAGTTTAGTAAACTGACTCCAAGTGTTCTCCTTCCTCAGCACACTAAACGTCTCCTGAATATCTAAACTCTGTCTTTCACTTATTTCACAGTCCTCCTATCAGTTGAGGAAAGATATGCATTGCTGTACTAACAAAAGTTCATCTCACAATGCCTGTATATCGGGACTGAATTTTGGATCTTTATTAACCAAACCCACATTAGCAATCCTACTAGCAAATGCCTACCTGTAAACTGACTCATGAGATAGGTATTCCAGAAATAGACCTCCAGTTTAGTAAGACAATGTCAAGTTTTATGGAATGGCTCACTCTGAATTCATCAAATAACATGTGAGAAAGGAGACTACGAACCTGTGGAGGTCCTCCATGCTGGCCTCTTGCAAGTACTCTACCATCCTTTGCCAGCTCTGCATTGGCTGACTCACGGTCATATACTCCATTTTGAAGAACCGTCCCACTGTCGTCATCATTACCATTTGATTGTGGGCCACATTTTGCTGGAGTGTGCCAATCTTAACTCCCCTGTGGCAGAGTCTCAATCTCTCTGACTCCCCTGGTGTTAGGAGATGATGCCGCAGCAACTAACTTAGTTCTACATTTTATTTGTGAAGGAGGCTTTTAGTACCTTCCTTAAGGATGGCCACTCAATCGTATCAGCCCACTGAAGGGTTGGCAGAAAACACTGTTGCCTCCTCTGTCCAGACCAGGCTGTGGGTGTCTGGGTTTGATGGTCCAGCCCGGTTCTCTCCCTATGGTTCTCTCCCTACCTACTCATTTATTCTTCCTCCCCCTCTCATGTGGTCTGTTAGATTTGTTCTTCTTTTTTATCTCTCTGTGCTTCTTTTGTCATGTACATGTTGATGATCTTTCCTAAGCAATTTCTGAGTGGGGCACTGAGGGATGTATGTCCCATCATTGCACTCTTCTCTTGGGGGCTTCCTGCTGCTCCTTAGATGGGGCATCTTGCCTGCCTTCCTTCCTTCCTTCCTTCCTTCCTTTTTTCCTTCCTTCCTTCCTCTGTCTCCCTTTCATGTCCCTCATCTTGCGTTCATTAGCCTTTCATAGACTTTGGGGTTTTCTTTCCCTAGGTTTTGCATGGTAGGCTATCTCTGATCTACAATCATGTAGACATGTCCATTCAAGCAAAAAGGGACTGATGCTCTTGTAATCTTATCCCTTTAATCATACAACCAACCAACCTATTAGCAAGGTGGTCTGTGGAGCATGTACTCTCAATGTTTCATCATGTGAGAGAGAGGTACATTCTAACAACATTACATCTTCCTGAAGTGCAGACAACAAGGAGCAACATGCAGTGCAAGTGGTACTCACCTCCCCAACAGCTCCTGCAGTGATGTTTATTGGGCTGCCCAATGCACCTTACAGCCACTGACACAGCTCCATGACACTGCTCTCCTCCTTCTCACTGTGGATGTGTAATTCATATGCCAGATGGTCCCTTCTTAAATATTTTACCCCTAGGATTCATTTTCCCCCATGCATGGCAGTTTCTGCAAACACACACCAAGGTGTAACAACAATTTTAAAAGACAGAAGGCAAACACTAACAGAACACACTAACTAAAAGCTAATAGTTATTCAGTAACAATGTATGCATCCAAACCACACTCACTGCTACCAATTACAATGCCCTAAGTGCAGCTGATACAGGGATCCTTGTGTGACAAGCCACTGGCCCTTTTCTTTATAATTTTTACTTACAATCATTTATTAGATGTCAACGAAAATACTTGTGTACATTGGTACCTGAACAACACAAACCAAGGGTTAATTTGACCAAATCTTTAAAACAAATGCAGCAACTGCCGTTATAAATCTTTACTTGATGAACTAGTAAAATCCCTCAGAAATCTTTGAGCAGCTGATACCAGTTAAATTTTCAATTTCGATAAAACAAATGAACTTCTAAACCTTTATCAACAACAAATATTTTACAATCAAAGAACAAATGAATTTAAAACACCTTAACACTAATGACTGTAGACATTTGAACAAGTTAATTAAAACTTGATGACACCATTGACAATTACAGAGAAAAAAAGTTCATTGCCAATTTACTTGGTTAGAAATGTTTATGACCCAACACAAGTAATTACCAAACTTTAATTCCAATAACTGCCAAACTGACTCAATACAAAACACCTGACAGTTTATGGTTGGTGCCCAAAATGCAGTGTCATACCCCTCATGAACTGATGACACTTATAACATCTTAATACCTCCACTCAAAGACAGGATTCACAATAACAATGTTACTTTAACAACTGCAAATGAAAACAAAGTTGCCACTAAGCCATGCCCTGTGCAAGGGCACCATACCATACCATTACACACTAGTTAAACTCTGTTGTTGTTGGGGTCTTCAGTCCAGAGACTGGTTTGATGCAGCTCTCCATGCTACTCTGTCCTGTGCAAGCTTCTTCATCTCCCAGTACCTTCTGAATTTGCTTAGTGTATTCATCTCTCAGTCTCACTGTATGATTTATACCCTCCACGATGCCCTTGAATACTAAATTGGTTGTCCCTTGATGCCTCAGAACATGTCCTACCAACTGATACCTTCCTCTAGTCAAGTTGTGCCACAAATTTCTTTTCTCCCCAATTTTATTCAATACCTCCTCATTAGTTATGTGGTCTACCTATGTAATCTTCAGCATTCTTCTGTAGCACCACATTTTAAAAGCTTCTATTCTCCTCTTGTCTAAACTATTTATCATCCATGTTTCACTTCCATACATGGCTACACTCCACACAAATACTTTCAGAAACGACTTCCCAACATTTAAATGTATACTCAATGTTAACAAATTTATCTTCTTCAGAAATGCTTTCCTTGTCATTGCCAGTCTACATTTTATATCCACTCAACTTCGACCATCATCAGTTATTTTGCTCACCAAATATCAAAATTCATTTACTTCTTTAAGTGTCTCACTTCCTAATCTAATTCCCTCAGCATCACCTGATTTAATTTGACTACAGTGCATTCTCCTTATTTTGCTTTTGTTGATGTTCATCTTATATCCTCCTTTCAAGACACTGTCTATTCCATTCAACTGTTCTTCCAGGTCCTTTGCTGTCTCTGACAGAATTACAGTTTCATTGGCGAAACTCAAAGTTTGTATTTCTTCTCCATGGATTTTAATTCCTACTCTGAATTTTTCTTTTGTTTCCTTTACTGCTTGCTCAATATACAGATTGAATAACATCAGGGAAAGACTACAACCCTGTCTCACTCCCTTCCCGACCACTCCTTCCCTTTCATACCCCTCGACTCCTATAACTGCCATCTGGTTTCTGTACAAATTGTAAATAGCCTTTCACTCCCTGTATTTTACCCCTGCCACCTTCAGAATTTGAAAGAGAGTATTCCATTCAACATTGTCAAAAGCCTTCTCTAAGTCTACAAATGCTAGAAATGTAGGTTTGCCTTTCCTTAATCTATCTCCTAAGATCAGTTGTTGGGTCAGTATTGCCTCACATGTTCCAACATTTCTACGGAATCCAAACTGATCTTCCCCAAGGTCAGCTTCTACCAGTTTTTCCATTTGTCTGTAAAGAATTCGTGTTAGTATTTTGCAGCCGTAACTTATCAGACTGATAGTTTGGTAATTTCCACATCTGCCAACACCTGCTTTCTTTGGGATTGGAATTATTATATTCTTCTTGAAGTCTGGGGTATTTCACCTGTCTTATATATCTTACTCACCAGGTGGTAGCATTTTGTCAGGGCTGGCTGTCCCAAGACTATCAGTAGTTCTAATGGAATGTTGTCTACTCCTGGGGCCTTGTTTCGACTTAGATATTTCAGTGATCTGCAAACTCTTCACGCAGTATCATATTTCCCATTTCATCGTCAGCTACATGTCCTCTTCCATTTCCATAATATTGTTCTCAAGTATGTCGCCCTTGTATACGCCCTCTATATACTCCTTCCACCTTTCTGCTTTCCCTTCTTTGCGTAGAACTGGGTTTCCATCTGAGCACTTGATATTCATACAAGTGGTTCTCTTATCTACAAAGGTCTCTCTAATTTCTCTATAGGCAGTATCTATCTTACCCCTAGTGAGATAAGCCTCTACATCCTTACATTTTTCATCCAGCCATCCCTGCTTAGCCATTTTGCACTTCCTGTTGATCTTGTTTTTGAGATGTTTGTATTCCTTTTTGCCTGCTTCATTTACTGCATTTTTATATTTTCACCTTTCATCAGTTATATTAGCTATGATTAAGTTATGCTCTGTGCAAAATTCTACCAGGCGGCTTCCTCTTTCAGTCCATACCCCATTCCATATTCACCTACTCTGCCTTTCCCTTATGTCAAATTCCAGTCACAAATCACTATTAAATTTTCGTCTCCCTTCACTATCTGATTAATTTCTTTTATCTCATCATACATTTCATCAATCTCTTAATCATCTGTGGAGCTAGCAGGCATAGAAACTTATACTACTGAGGTAGGTGTGGGCTTTGTGTCTATCTTGGCCTCAATAAAGTGTTCACAATGCTGTTCGTAGTAGCTTACCTGCATTCCTATTTTCTTATTCATTATTAAACCTACTCCTCCATTGCCACTATTTGATTTTGTATTTATAACCCTGTAGTCACCTGAGCAGAAGTCTTGTTCCTCCTGCCACTTAACTTCCCTAATTCCCACTTTATCTAACTTTACCCTATCCATTTCCCTTTTTAAATTTTCTGACCTACCTACCTGATTAAGGGATCTGACATTCCCCACTCTGATCCATAGAACACCAGTTTTCTTTCTCCTGATAACGACATCCTCCTGAGTAGTCCCCACCCGGAGATCCAAATGGGAGACTATTTTACCTAGGGAATATTTTACCCAAGAGGATGCCATCATCATGAAATCATACAGTAAAGCTGCATGCCCTCAGAAAACATTATGGTTGTAGTTTCCCCTTGCTTGCTCTATAACAGAGAAAACCACAATAAGTTACACAGCACTGGTTTGGCAATCATGTAACAGATTTTTAACGTGGCTCACAATGACAGGCGCATGAACTGTAAATTAATTCAGTGGTACCAAGGTCTGCACTCTGTCATTTGTAAGTACTAGCCATGCATCTCCTCTAGTACTTACTAATGACAGAGAGTGCAGACGTGTCCAAATAGTGGTTATTGTGTGCAAAAAATGTGTTAACACTACATGAATGCTGATAGGAGTTGCTAATAAGACTGAACACAGATAATTCATATTAACAGAATCTAAGTTAATCACTGCCCACTGTTGTATACTGCTAGAGGAGAAATTGATTTATAGTTATCCTGCATGGCAGTTTCAGTATTCTCCCACCATGAGTGCTGCTCAGTTTTTCGGTTACACCTCCCCAGCATTTCTGGTCCAGTAAAGTTATGTGACTAGACAAAATAGCTTCCTTTCTGTTTATTAAGTGAGCACTTATTTGCAGTTGTTAAGTAACCTATTATGTAAAATATTTTTCTGTGCATTTAATTTGTGAGTGTGTTGTTGCAAGTAACCTATGTTGTGTTGGTGGGAAAGGGACTGAATTGGTAATTATGACACTTTGCTGCTCTTTATTGTTGACAACATATTGTAAACCCACGTGTAACATGCTCTAAGGCACAAACAACAGCACGGTCACTTTGAACCAAAGTTTATTTTTTTTATACACATGACTGGACACCAGTTTTGAACACAGGCACAAACATAGAAACAAAAATGCAGGTACTCATACAAGCAATAGCTGACTATAAGTACTAACACAATGTGAGAGTGAGTGCCTGTTTCATTGTTCTCATAAAGAGAGGGCCTCTGATAGATGGCATGGCAGATGCCATGACATGTGCACAAGTTGTATGGACCACTGCAGGCAGCCTCTGGTGGCTGACCCGCACAGATGCCATTGACAGAATATTATAATCGTAGTGCATTGACGGCTTGGTGCCATGGTTCATAGCCAAGTATTAAGTACAGAACATCCCTGCCCCCCTTGGGGATAGGGTGTTGAATGTATGCAGGCACTGAGGTGACTGTTGAAACATCCATGGCCTCTATGGAGCATGCTGTAGTTGATCATGGTGAAGGCAGAAAGAGATATCAGGCCATAACTGGTGAGTAGGGGCTGAAATGGTGCTGCTGTGGACATGCATGGTGGCCTCTCCCCCTTGAAGTACCATAACAGACAACCTGTGACAAGGGTGCTAGTAGCATCTCAATGTCTGGCTCCACGATGAGGTGGGACAGCACCGATGGTGAAGGGCCCGGTTGCTCAGACAGGGACGCCGGTGTCGTAGGACCTGAAGGCCCTGGCCCAGCTGGCAGTGGAATTGCCAGTGGCAATTGAAGCATCACAGGAAAGCCCAACAGCAGGTGCTATGGGGCCAGAGGAGAGGTAGGAGGCAGCAACATTCACAAGCAGTGTGTCTGCCCCCACTCCTGGGACACCATGCGAACCTGGGACAGGCACTGAAGCAGGCGGTAGTGGCGTCAGAATTGTGGCCTCACTGTGGCGTGAGGATGCAGCTGGTCGTGGTAATGCACCATCAGCCCGTCACTGGTGTGTGCCGTACTGAGGTGGTGGCCTCAGCAGCTGTGCACCGTGGCCAGAATCCACTTCATTTGGCGGCTGAAACCCTGAGCCAAGATTAGAGCCAGGAGTGAACTGCAATGAGGGCCATGCCAATGGGCATTGGTGAAGTAGCATGAGTAGATGCAGGAGGGTGCCTGGCTGGTGACCATGGAATGTCTTGTCTGGACTCCAATTCCCCACTGATATAAACCAGTATGTACTCAAGAAGTGTGTCAAGGCATCGTCTGCAACATACTTCATTTGAACCTTGACTGTGTGGACAAGACCTTTTATTCCATCATTAGATTGGGTATGTAACGGAGGAGCAGTCATTTGGTGAATGTCTTTATGGGCACAGAAAATGTGGAAGGCCTGAGGTACAAACTGTGGACCATTGCAAGTGTATACTGCAATCCTTCAATAGAAAAAAAAATTTTGGGAGGGTCTGAATCGTAGCCCAGGCCAACATTGAAGGATGGTGGAAATGCATGGAAATTTGTAGAAAGCATCAACAACTAACAACCAGTAAGAAATTAGGAAGGGTCCCATGACACCACCGTGGACGTGTGGCATTGGGCACAAAAAGCAAATCTTACCATTGGGTGACTGGGATCACAACTGTAGGCAACAAACTGTCCATAGCTAAGAGAACACCACCATCAAATACAGAAAGGTGGTGATGAAAGGCAAAATAGTTTCTTGAAGAATCAGAGGCTTTGTCCAGAGGCCTGTCTGGCCAACCGTGCTGAACAAGATGAACAACTCAACACACAACTGGATCAGCAGTGACAGCAGCTGTGACACAGGAGCCTATAATATGAAACCCTTTCACTGTACATTGTGCGTGAACATACAAGTGAAAACAAAGGAGTACATCCTAATCAAAAGCAGTGTACTGCCCTATCAGAAGCCAGGCAATGCATCAGTACTTGCATGCTGCACAGTAGGCTGAAAGTGTATTTCATAGCTGTAGCGAGGTGGAAACAAGGACCAATGTTGAAGGCAATGTGCTGCTTTGGTGGGCAATGAAGTGGAAGGCTTAAACAACAAAATCAAGACCTTGTGGCCAGTAATGAGATGGAATTTAGACCCATACATGAATTTCTTTGAGGATGTAGGTGACAGCAAGTGCTTCATTTTCAACTTGGTTGTAGTGCTGCTGAGTGGAGTTCAGTGTTTTCGATGCAAAAGTTCTCAGACATTCGGAACCATCTTCAAATCGATGAGTGAGACTGGTATGAGTTCACACTGAGAGTCTTCCATTACAAAAACCAAGTGATGGAAGATGGGCAAACAAGGAGCAGAATACAATTTAGATTGAAAAGCATGAAAGCACACTCACAGGCCAGTTTCTACTGAAAAGGAATATTCTTGTGGAGCAACACAGCAGCTCATGGAGGGGATGGGTCAACACAGCTGCACCCAGCATAAATTTGTAATAGTAAGCAATTTTACCTAAAAATGCTTTGAGTTCTTTGACATTGGTGGGGTGACGTAGAGCTGTGACTGTGTGGACATGATTATGTAAATGCTTAACACCATCGTTTAAGAAACATCAAGCCCCAAATACGCAATGGATGGCCGAAAAAACTATGACTTGGCCAAATAGCATTTCAACCCTGCAGTATGTAAGATCATGAACAAAGTGCATAAGAGCTCTTCCATAGATGGACCCATCACAATGATCTTATTGAGATAGCTGATGCACTCCAGAACAGACATCATCAGCTGTTTCAAAAAACGCTGAAAAATTGCTGGAGTCTAGCCACACCAAACAGGAGGCACTGATACTGGTACAGCTCAAAGGGTGTGTTAATCACAAGGAGCTGTTTATGGTCCTCATCCAAGTTGTTGTTGTTGTGGTCTTCAGTCCTGAGACTGGTTTGATGCAGCTCTCCATGCTACTCTATCCTGTGCAAGCTTCTTCATCTCTCAGTACCTACTGCAGCCTACATCCTTCTGAATCTGCTTAGTGTATTCATCTCTTGGCCTCCCTCTACGATTTTTACCCTCCACGCTGCCCTCCAATACAAAATTGGTGATCCCTTGATGCCTAAGAACATGTCCTACCAACCAATCCCTTCTTCTGGTCAAGTTGTGCCACAAACTTCTCTTCTCCCCAATCCTATTCAATACTTCCTCATTAGTTATGTGATCTACCCATCTAATCTTCAGCATTCTTCTGTAGCACCACATTTCGAAAGCTTCTATTCTCTTCTTGTCCAAACTATTTATCGTCCATGTTTCACTTCCATACATGGCTACACTCCATACAAATACTTTCAGAAATGACTTCCTGACACCTAAATCTATACTCGATGTAAACAAATTTCTCTTCTTCAGAAACGTTTTCCATGCTATTGCCAGTCTACATTTTATATCCTCTCTACTTCGACCATCATCAGTTATTTTTCTCCCTAAATAGCAAAACTCCTTTACTACTTTAAGTGTCTCATTTCCTAATCTAATTCCCTCAGCATCACCAGACTTAATTCGATTACATTCCATTATCCTCGTTTTGCTTTTGTTGATGTTCATCTTATATCCTCCTTTCAAGACACTATCCATTCCATTCAACTGCTCTTCCAAGTCCTTTGCTGTCTCTGACAGAATTACAATGTCATCGGCGAACCTCAAAGTTTTTATTTCTTCTCCATGGATTTTAATACCTACTCCGAATTTTTCTTTTGTTTCCTTTACTGCTTGCTCAATATACAGATTGAATAACATTGGGGATAGGCTACAGCCCGGTCTCACTCCCTTCCCAACCACTGCTTCCCTTTCATGCTTTTCGATTCTTATAACTGCCATCTGGTTTCTGTACAAATTGTAAATAGCCTTCTACTAGTCGGCTTCTACTAGTTTTTCCATTTGTCTGTAAAGAATTCGTGTTAGTATTTTGCAGTTGTGCATTATTAAACTGATTGTTCGGTAATTTTCACATCTGTCAACACCTGCTTTCTTTGGGATTGGAATTATTATATTCCTCTTGAAGTATGAGGGTATTTCGCCTGTTTCATACATCTTGCTCACCAGATGGTAGAGTTTTGTCAGGACTGGCTATCCCAAGGCCGCCAGTAATTCCAATGGAATGTTGTGTACTCTGGGAGCCTTGTTTCGACTCAGGTCTTTCAGTGCTCTGTCAAACTCTTCACGCAGTATCGTATCTCCCATTTCATCTTCATCTACATCCTCTTCCATTTCCATAATATTGTCCTCAAGTACATCGCCCTTGTATAGACCCTCTATATACTCCTTCCACCTTTCTGCTTTCCGTTCTTTGCTTAGAACTGGATTTCCATCTGAGCTCTTGATGTTCATACAAGTGGTTCTCTTATCTACAAAGGTCTCTTTAATTTTCCTGTAGGCAGTATCTATCTTACCCCTAGTGAGATAAGCCTTTACATCCTTACATTTGTCCTCTAGCTATCCCTGCTTAGCCATTTTGCACTTCCTGTCGATCTCATTTTTGAGACGTTTGTATTCCTTTTTGCCTGCTTCATTTACTGCATTTTTATATTTCTCCTTTCATCAATTAAATTCAATATTTCTTCTGTTACCCAAGGATTTCTACTAGCCCTCATCTTTTTACCTACTTGATCCTCTGCTGCCTTCACTACTTCATCCTTCAAAGCTACCCATTCTTCTTCTACTGTATTTCTTTCCCCCATTCCTGTCAATTGTTTCCTTATGCTCTCCCTGAAACTCTGTACAACCTCTGGTTCTTTCAGTTTATCCAGGTCCCATCTCCTTAAATTCCCACTTTTTTTCAGTTTCTTCAGTTTTAATCCACAGGTCATAACCAATAGATTGTGGTCAGAGTCCACATCTGCCCCTGGAAATGTCTTACAATTTAAAACCTGGTTCCTAAATCTCTGTCTTACCATTATATAATCTATCTGATACCTTTTAGTATCTCCAGGGTTCTTCCATGTATACAACCTTCTTTCATGATTCTTAAACCAAGTGTTAGCTATGATTAAGTTGTGCTCTGTGCAAAATTCTACCAGGCGGCTTCCTCTTTCATTTCTTAGCCCCAATCCATATTCACCTACTATGTTTCCTTCTCTCCCTTTACCTACTACTGAATTACAGTCACCCATGACTATTAAATTTTTGTCACCCTTCACTATCTGAATAATTTCTTTTATTTCATCATACATTTCTTCAATTTCTTCGTCATCTGCAGAGCTTGTTGGCATATAAACTTGTACTACTGTAGTAGGTGTGGGCTTCATATCTATCTTGGCCATAATAATGCGTTCACTATGCTGTTTGTAGTAGCTTACCCGCATTCCTGTTTTCCTATTCATTATTAACCCTACTCCTGCATTACCCCTATTTGATTTTGTGTTTATAACCCTGTAGTCACCTGACCAGAAGTCTTCTTCCTCCTGCCACTGAACTTCACTAATTCCCACTATATCTAACTTTAACCTATCCATTTCCCTTTTTAAATTTTCTAACCTACCTGCCCGATTAAGGGATCTGACATTTCATGCTCCGATCCGTAGAACGCCAGTTTTCCTTCTCCTGATAATGACATCCTCTTGAGTAGTCCCCACCCAGAGGTCCGAATGGGGGACTATTTTACCTCTGGAATATTTTACCCAAGAGGACGCCATCATCATTTAATCATACAGTAAAGCTGCATGCCCTCGGGAAAAATTATGGCCGTAGTTTCCCCTTGCTTTCCGGCGTTCACAGTACCAGCACAGCAAGGCCGTTTTGGTTATTGTTACAAGGCCAGATCAGTCAATCATCCAGACTGTTGCCCTTGCAACTACTGAAAAGGCTGCTGCCCCTCTTCAGGAACCACATGTTTGTCTGGCCTCTCAACAGATACCCCTCCGTTGTGGTTGCACCTACGGTACGGCTATCTGTATTGCTGAGGCACGCAAGCCTCCCCACCAACGGCAAGGTCCATGGTTCATGGGGGGGTTCATCCAATGAAACCTGTAAATAGACCCAAATTAATCCATTTTGGAGAAAAACTGTCCCCTGGCGAGTTTAGCCAATAACTCATCTGGATGGGGCAGAGGGTACATGTCAGTGATAGAGTGAGCATTAACTGGAACTTCAAAATCCACATAGAGGCAAAGCTGACCAGTTAGTTCTTTAACAATCTCAAGGGGGGTACACAACTCACTCAATGTAATAGGCTGTATGACCTACAATGACATCAGCCTGTCCAATTTCAGTTTCATTTGATCATGCAAAGCCAGTGGAACAGGCTGAACAAAGAAAAAGCACAGCCACACGCCTCAGGTTTCGGCATAATGTGGGCCACTAAATTATTGGCACAACCTAATCAATTCATGAAAAAGAGACAAGAACTCAGAACACAGAGAATCTAACTGATGGTAAGCAACATGGTCAGTAGTGAAGTGCACCATATCCGAAATGGAAAAACCAGATGTATTGATAGCATCCAGACCAGCATCATCCATTAACAAAAAGTCAAGGAACAAACCACAGATTTATAAATAATGGAAGCCACAACTTGCCGGAAATTGGGTTATGCTGCTTGTTGTAACTCTCCAAACTTCTGATAACTGGAGACAATTATGGAGATCCCAAATGCACATCAGTTTGTCAATTCAGCAGCACCTATATCCACTTGCCATCTGAGCACTTTATCCATCATTCAAACTTCAGTAAACACTTTGTTATGGTTGATAAGACAAATCAAGTCATAAGTACCCTTAGAAAGTGAGTTCTAGGCACACTTATTTGTGGTTACAATAATACTCTTTGCACAGTAAGCAATTATATAAGACACTTCATGCATTGAGTAAAAGCAGTGATGCTGTAAATAGGACTTTAGAGAATTTCCAAAGGATTTGACCTCAGTAATGGCTTTCATGTTTTCAAAAAGTTTGTTATAAAATTTAACTCCCATATGGAAAGTACCTTCTTGACACAGAGATGTGTTGATTTGGGTTATATGTAAATTTTTGTTTTGTCTGGTAAAGTGATCATCTACATCACAGTTTTTTTGCAGACTGCTGTCCTTACCTATTACATTTATTTTAAAGAATATAAGGGTTGCTGTAATGTACACACAAGGTAAAGGAGGAAGACCAGATATCTCAAACAGAGGTTTGCAAGAGTCTCTAGGTCTGCATCCAAATGAGCTTCTAGTGGCCCTTTTTTGTAGTTTGAAAGTGCTATTAGCTGTCTGAGAGTTTCCCCAGAAAGTGACTCTATACGTACGGTGAGAATGGAAGTAGGCATGATATCCATTCGTTACTGTTTTCTCACTACAGCATTGTAACAATGTTATTTTCTTGAATGTTACTTACATTAACTTAACTTGGCCTTGAGTTCATTTGATGAATGAAAATAACAGTTTGCAACTTTACATAATTTACTGACAACTGATCTGCTTACTCACCATGTTAACACAATACACTGAATGACATCACTGATCTCTTTGACTTCCAAAACTAACTTCAAAACTGACTGACTAGCAGCATCACTGCTTTGCTTTATATAGAATTTTAACAATAAATTACAAAGTAGTCCATTATTAAATTTTTACAATTTCAATGTTACAATTAAAATTTACAAAATGTAAAGGAACTGATGTTACAGTTGAATAAGGTAAAAAGTACAATTTTAATTGACGTAAGTTTTATAGTATCATCACTAGTTTTAAATATCAAAATTGATCTGAAGTTTAATTACAATAATGTCTCTTGTATTATTTTAGTTACTTAATTAATTACAGTTTGGATCTGGTTACTAACATTCAATGACATTACAGATCTTGTGCTTTATCCTACTGCGTATGAGAAAGTTACAAATAAGCCTTCAAATTCAGAAAATCAGAGAATTGTGTGATGTAAATAATTGGAGAGTTAATTAGAAATGTAATTGCAAAGGCTATTAATTACAGAGGGGGACATAAAAACAGATAACAAATGAAAATACTTTCAAGCTGTTTCTCAAGATAAAGATGTTTTCTGTGTTTACTCGTTATTCAATTCTAATTATGGTAATTAGAGGCACCAGCCACTTATGCCAACATTTCCATGGCCTTTTTACATTTGTTACTAAATATCTGTTATTTAAACTTCTCAACTTGGTTTTTGATTTATAACCTGTACACAATTTTTGTTAATGACAACAATCCCCTGACAATCATGATAATATATGTTTTTCCAGAACCCTCTATATGCTTTCACAATGAATATCAAGTGTTTTAGCAAATTGGACAGAATATATATATTTAAAAAAAATAAAAACAAAGATGATAGGACTTACCAAACGAAAGCGCTGGCAGGTCGATAGACCCACAAACATACACACAAAATTCTAGCTTTCGCAACCAACGGTTGCTTCGTCAGGAAAGAGGGAAGGAGAGGGAAAGACAAAAGGATGTGGGTTTTAAGGGAGAGGGTAAGGAGTCATTCCAATCCCGGGAGTGGAAAGACTTACCTTAGGGGGAAAAAAGGACGGGTATACACTCGCGCACTCACACACATATCCATTCACACATATACAGACACAAGCATATGTCTGCTTTAACCCATTTCTTTCAAATTGCATTCCCTCTGAAAACTGTAACCATAAGGGGAAATTCTAGAACAGCTGGATCACAAGATGAGTAAGGCTTTCATGTCAAAAGAAAAGACTATTTCATGAAATATGTAAATCAATAAAATCCTTACTTGAAACACACATATACAAAAAAACTCCGGGAGACAGAACGGGAGACAGGTCGTCGAACTCTGGATCCTGGTCCACCCCGGGAGGGGCAAGATCCAGTGGCGGGGACGATGGGGAAGGGACGACCACAGGTGAACCAGCCTCCCGAGAAACCGGGCCTGCGAGGGGGGCCAGCTCTCACTGGGGCATCGCTAACAATGGCAATGCCGGTGCTGGAGCTACTGGAGGCTGCCAAGGCTGAGAGCCATCGCAGTGCAGCGGAATCACAGGGGGGAGGGGTGGTAGCGTCCCCTGAGAAACCAACACAGGTGCCGGCAATAGGGAAGCCGGTGCCCGAGGGGTCGGAGGGTGGGTGCTCAAATGTAGACGTAGCTGATTTTGGTGACGACGTACCTCCCGGTCCCCCGTCTGCAAGGTATAGAGCCGGCAGCCATTTCGGCACAGGACCACCGCCGGTATCCAACGTGGATTGCGACCAAACCCACGTGCCCAGACCGACATATCCGGTGGAAAGCCGGGTACTCCATTTTGCGAAGACTGGCGAGGACTGGGCCAGAGGAGGTGCAGCAGAGTCCTAGGTTGGCGCCCGTGGAGGAGTTCTGCGGGGCTGCGTTCTCCCATAGGTGTGGTCCGGTATGCCGTCAGGAAAAACGTCAATGCCTCCTCCGCAGGAAATTCATGCACATACTTTTTCATCTGCGTCTTAAATGTGTGCACCATGCACTCGGCTTCCCCATTCGATTGTGGATGAAAGGGGGGAGAGCAAACGTGCCGAATACCAAAGCGCCTACAAAAATCCTGGAAGGTCTGCGACATAAACTGAGGTCCATTGTCCGAGACCAGGGTGACTGGCAGACCTTCCACAGAAAAGATTTTTGCTAGTGCCTGGATTACAACTTCTGAAGTGGTTGAGGAGCAGCGAACCACATATGGAAATTGAGAATAAGCATCAATGACAGTGAGCCAAAAGCCATTGAGAAACGGGCCCGCAAAATCGATGTGCACACATTCCCATGCCTGGGTTGCAGGCGGCCATGAAGATTACGCTGACCTGGGAGATGCCTGTTGGCTCGCACACTGGGAACAGGCAGCCACCATGTGCTCAATTTCTCTGTCAATACCGGGCCAGTACACATGTCGGCAAGCCAAGGTTTTTGTACGGGAAACACCCCAGTGCCCCTCATGTAATAATGTGAGGACTTCCCATCTCAAACTTGCAGGAACGACCACGCGAGGAGCTGCATCATCGGTAGCCAGAAGGAGAACTCCTTCCACTATGGATAGCCAGTCTCGTAGAACAAAATAATTACGAAGAGGGTCCAAGGCCCGGCCTGGAGGTTGGGATGACCACCCCTGCTGAATGAGGCGAACTACTTTTTCTACCTGGGAGTAATGGGCCTGTGCGGGACTAAGAGTTTTTGACACAAACGCCAGTGGCTGCTCGGAACCATCTGCGTTGCGACGGGCCAGGACCACTCCCACCCCATACTGCGAAGCATCTGTAGCCAGGACCAACGGCTTATGGGGGTCAAGAGTAGCCAAACACTGCGCTGACATAAGGAGGCCTTTCAATGAGGTGAACGCTCGCTCACATGCAGGTGACCAATCAAAAGGAACACCCTTCCGCAGAAGGCAATACAGGGGGCGGGCGATGGTGGAAGCCCTGGGAATGAACCAGTGGTAACAGGCAATCTTGCCTAAAAAAGCTTGTAACTCCTTCAGCGAAGCGGGCCGCGGAAGGTCGACGATACCTTGGACCAAACTTCCTAGCGGCTGGACGCCGTGCCGAGAGATTGTGTAGCCCACGTACTCAATGGATGGTTGGAAGAAGTTTGACTTATGCAGGTTGCAACGCAAGCCCACGGACCTGAATTTGAGAAAGAGGATGCGAAGGTTGTGCAAGTGTTCCTTCGTAGTGCGGCCCGTTACAATTATGTCGTCCAGGTAATTAATACAATGAGGGATTGTCGATGTGATGTGTTCAAGATAATGCTGGAATATCACCGGGGCACTGGATATTCCGAAGGCCAACAGCAAATATTGGCCTTCCGCCACGGCGGAGAACAATTCATCAGCACGAGACAAAGGATAGGTGTCCATCACCAATTGGGAATTAATGCTGGCCTTGAAATTGCCACAAAGACGTAATTTTTCTGAGGGTTTCCTGACAATAACGAGGGGCGAAGCCCACTCACTAGAAGAAATGGGAAGAACAACCCCTAGGGCTGTCATCCGGTCTAGCTCTTCTTTTACCTGAGGGCAGAGAGCCGAGGGGATCTGCCTCGCGCGGAGGAAACGTGGGCGAGCCGATGCCTTCAACGTTAAGTGAGCTTCAAAGTCTGAAACACGCCCAAGGCCCTCCTCAAAGATATCCGGAAAGTCAGAGATCAAAGATTCTAATGATCGATAGGGAACATCTTCGGAGACCAACTGTATGGTGTCAGTGATAGAAAAACAGAAAGCTTGAAAGGCATCCAAGCCAAAAAGGGTAGCGGAACTCGCATTACTGACAACAATAAAAGTAATAGGCCGAGTGACTGCTTTGTAAGTCACGTCGGTAGTGAATTGACCCAGTAGGGGAATGAACTGTTTACCATAACCGCATAGACACCGGTAAACTGGCGCCAAGGGATGGCGACCCAAAGTCGGAGTAAGTTTGTGCATTCAACAAAGAAACTGCCGTGCCCGTATCTACTTGCAGTTGTAATCAGCACGACCGAACCAACACCTTGATAAAGAGTTTGTGTGCCGATGCGTCGGGAGCCTGGCCCAATGAAACTTCCTGAATGTCAACGTCCGTGTTCTCTGTAACTGTTTCCTTCGATTCTTTTGAGGCTGAGCAGCAAACTTTAGCAATGTGTCTTTTTTTATTACATTTGCGACAAACGACCCAATGCTGGGGGCACTCCGACAGATCATGATGTATATAGCAATACCCACAGGACGGTAACAGGGGCCGGCGGCCGGAACTCTGGTTATGCGCCGTGCGGGAGCAGCCGTAACGGCCGGATTGTATCGCTCACACGTGGACGCACCCCACCCTGAACCGCCGCGATGTCACACCACGCATCCAACTGTTGACCTGCGGCGTGAGAGACTTCATACGATTGAGCAATGGAAGGACTTCCTCGAGGGAAGGGTCTTCTAACTGCAGGGCCTGTTGCCGGACCTCCCTATCAGGGGCCGAACGAACAATGACGTTGCGCACCATAACGTGGGCATACAACTCTCGCGACTGCTGCATGACAAAATGACACTTGCGGCTAAGACCATGCAGGGTAGCGCCCAACGCCTGGTAAGACTGATGGGGCTGCTTCTTGCATTGATAGAACTCGACCCTAGCCGCCACAACATGCGTGCAGCGGCGATAATATGAAGACAGTAATCAACACAATGTGTCAAAAGACAAGGATGAGGGTTCCTGCAACGGCGCTAGCTGACGCAAAATTGATACAATGAGGAAGATATCCAAGACAAGAAAAGAGCACGACATACCTCTGCATCGGCAACATGAAACGCCTGGAAATGCTACCGAAGGCGATGTACATATGTGTCCCAATCCTCCGCCGTCTCGTCATACGGGGGAAAAGGAGGAGGGAACTGCGCTGGAGCAGACGGCGTGGAGAGCAACGCCGGAAGCACTTGTTTCATGGTGGCCATGAGCTCCATCTGCTGCTCAACCAAAACCCGTACTAAATCCTCCATGCCACGGATAAGCTGCGAAACTGGAACAACAACGCATTACACGAAAGAACGACCCTACTCGTTGCCAATTGTGTAGTAACACAGTTCATGTTTTCCGTCGCACTTCAGAGTAGACCGGGAACTGTCTCATAGGCATGCGCGATGTTAACTGACTGGGCACGGCCCATGCTGCCTGAGTTGTGGTTGTTGCTGTTGTTGTTGTTGTTGTTGTTCCGCTGGCAGAGGTCGTGGCTGAATTCTTGCGTGTCCTGTGGTGGACGGGACTCTATTTGCGGCAACTACTGTCCGTGACGCACCGTGCCTATGTGTGCCTCCCGCTATCTTTCTGGTGGTTACTGCACATTGTATATCATTTGTGTCTCACAATATGAAGAAACTAATGTTACAAAAGGACTAAAAATTTCCAACTCTCCAGGCACTGATGGTGTTCCTGCAACAATCTTAAAGAAGAGTACATCAAACCAGGCATTTTTCTCTGATGTATTGAAAACATCTAAAGTCATTCTAATATTTAAAAAAGGTGAGAAAGATGATCTAAATAACTACAGACCCATCAAAGTTTCCTCCTACATTTCAAAAGTATTAGAAAATGTTGTGTATTACAAACTTATGAAATCAGTGAAAAAAAATCCTATGTAATGAACAACATTGATTCAGAAACAAGAGGTCAATGACAAATGCTTTTTATGTGTGCATCAGATCAGTAAGAGTATTTATTGACCTGTCAAAAGCTTTTGACATAATGGACCCTAAGATTGTTATTTGATGCCTGTCCAACAACTGGATAAGCTTCCTCCCGAGTAGTTGTGTGCAAGCAGTGTGCATCAAACACACAAATATGCACCTAAAAACTGTATCTGAACAATTATCAGACTATAAACAAATTAAATATGACTACCCCAAGGAACAATAAAGGGACCATCTCTGTTTCTTCTGTATATAAATGATCTCATTTATTAAAATGTGGATGCACATAAAACAATCATATTTTCAGAGGACACCACAATTACACTAAATGGAGACAGCAATAAACAATTACATCAGTAAGTAAACATTGTCACCAAACAACTTAGCAGTTGGGCACAAATCAACCAGCTTGTAAACCACTAAAATTCCAGTGCTCTAAACAAGGACATGTTTATCCCACTGGTCTCTATTAACGATGAACTTATTGGTAACAGTGCTGAATCCAAATTCTTAGGTCCTTGGTTGCACACAATTAAAAATGGAATAAACATACTGAATACCTTACTGTAGAATTGAGCAAGACATGTTACTTTCTTTGCTCACTAAAATCATGCTATAACAAATACAGCCTTCCCCAAAACTCTAATGAAATGTCTAATACTCCCTTTTTCATATATGCATCCGGATAATTACATAATACATATGGTTGTGTCTGTATATGTGTGGATGGACATTTGTGTGAATGCGCGAGTGTATACCCGTCCCTTTTTTCCCCCCTAAGGTAACTCTTTCCGCTCCCAGGAATGGAATGATTCCTTACTCTCTCCCTTAAAACCCACATCCTTTCGTCTTTCCCTCTCCTTCCCTCTTTCCTGACGAAGCAACAGTTTGTTGTGAAAGCTTGAATTTCGTGTGTATGTTTGTGTGTCTATCGACCTGCCAGCACTTTCGTTTGGTAAGTCACATCATCTTTGTTTTTAGATATATTTTTCCCACGTGGAATGTTCCCCACTATGATATATATATATATATATATATATATATATATATATATATATATATATATATATATATATATATATATATATATATATATATATATATATATAAAAAGACACACATACAAGTCCTTAGGAAGTACTAAATAGAGTTCCCTCCTCCCTTTCCCCCGTATGACGAGACGGCGGAGGATTTGGACGCGTATGAACATTGCCTTCGGTAGCATTTCCAGGCGTTTCATGTTGCCGATGCAGAGGTATGTCGTGCTCTTTTCTTGTCTTGGATATCTCCATCATTGTATCACATTTTGCGTCAGCTAGTGCCGTTGCAGGAACCCTCGTCCTTGTCTTTTGACACATTGTGTTGATTACTGTCTTCATATTATCGCCGCTGCACGCATGTTGTGGCAGCTAGGGTCGAGTTCTATCAATGCAAGAAGCAGCCCCATCAGTCTTACCAGGCGTGGGCCGCGACCCTGCACGGTCTTAGCCGCAAGTGTCATTTTGTCATGCAGCAGTCGCGAGAGTTGTATGCCCACGTTATGGTGCGCAACGTCATTGTTCGTTCGGCCCCTGATAGGGAGATCCGGCAACAGGCCCTGCAGTTAGAAGACCCTTCCCTCGAGGAAGTCCTTCCATTGCTCAATCGTATGAAGTCTCTCACACCGCAGGTCAACAGTTGGATGCGTGGTGTGACATCGCGGCGGTTCAGGGTGGGGTGCGTCCACATGCGAGCGATACAATCCGGCCGTTACGGCTGCTCCCGCACGGCGCGTAAACAGAGTTCCGGCACCCGGCCCCTGTTACCGTCCTGTGGGTATTGCTATATACATCATGATCGGTCGGAGTGCCCCCAGCATTGGGTCGTTTGTCGCAAATGAAATAAAAAAGGACACATTGCTAAAGTTTGCTGCTCAGCCTCAAAAGAATCGAAGGAAACAGTTACAGAGGACACGGACGTTGACATTCAGCAAGTTTCATCGGGCCAGGCTCCCGACGCATCGGCGCACAAACTCTTTATCGAGGTGTCGGTTCGGTCGTGCTGATCACAACTGCAAGTAGATATGGGCACGGCAGTTTCTTTGTTGAATGCACAAACTTACTCCGACCTTGGGTCACCCCCCTTGGTGCCAGTTTACCGGTGTCTATGCGGTTATGGTAAACAGTTCATTCCCCTACTGGGTCAATTCACTACCGACGTGACTTACAAATCAGTCACTCGGCCTATTACTTTTATTGTTGTCAGTGATGCGAGCTCCGCTACCCTTTTTGGCTTGGATGCCTTTCAAGCTTTCGGTTTTTCTATCACTGACACCATACAGTTGGTCTCCGAAGATGTTCCCTATCGATCATTAGAATCTTTGATCTCTGACTTTCTGGATATCTTTGAGGAGGGCCTGGGGCGTGTTTCAGACTTTGAAGCTCACTTAACGTTGAAGGCGTCGGCTCGCCCGCGTTATCTCCGCGCGAGGCAGATCCCCTCGGCTCTCCGCCCTCAGGTAAAAGAAGAGCTAGACCGGCTGACAGCCCTAGGGGTCGTTCTTCCCATTTCTTCTAGTGAGTGGGCTTCGCCCCTCGTTATTGTCAGGAAACCCTCGGGAAAATCACGTCTTTGTGGCAATTTCAAGGCCAGCATTAATTCCCAATTGGTGATGGACACCTATCCTTTGCCTCGTGCTGATGAATTGTTCTCTGCCGTGGCGGAAGGCCAATATTTTTCGAAAATCGATCTTTTGGAGGCTTATCATCAGATACCTTTTGATGAGGACTCCAAACAGCTGGCAGTTGTCAACACCCCGTTTGGCCTTTACCAATACCAGCGATTGACTTTCGGAATATCCAGTGCCCCGGCGATATTCCAGCATTATCTTGAACACATCACATCAACAATCCATCATTGTATTAATTACCTGGATGACATAATTGTCACGGGCCGCACCACGAAGGAACACTTGCACAACCTTCACATCCTCTATCTCAAATTCAGGTCCGTGGGCTTGTGTTGCAGCCTGCATAAGTCAAACATCTTCCAACCGTCCATTGAGTACGTGGGCTACACAATCTCTCGGCACGGCATCCAGCCGCTAGGAAGTTTGGTCCAAGGTATCGTCGACCTTCCGCGGCCCGCTTCGCTGAAGGAGTTACAAGCTTTTTTTAGGCAAGATTGCCTGTTACCACTGGTTCATTCCCAGGGCTTCCACCATCGCCCGCCCCCTGTATTGCCTTCTGTGCAAGGGTTTTCCTTTTGATTGGTCGCCTGCATGTGAGCGAGCGTTCACCTCACTGAAAGGCCTCCTTATGTCAGCGCCGTGTTTGGCTACTCTTGACCCCCATAAGCCGTTGGTCCTGGCTACAGATGCTTCGCAGTATGGGGTGGGAGCGGTCCTGGCCCATCGCAACACAGATGGTTGCGAGCAGCCACTGGCGTTTGTGTCAAAAACTCTTAGTCCCGCACAGGCCCATTACTCCCAGGTAGAAAAAGTAGTTCACCTCATTCAGCAGGGGTGGTCATCCCAACCTCCAGGCCGGGCTTTGGACCCTCTTCTTAATTATTTTGTTCTACGAGACCGCCTCTCCATAGTGGAAGTAGTTCTGCTTCTGGCTACCGATGATGCAGCTCCTCGCGTGGTCGTTCCTGCAAGTTCGAGATGGGAAGTCCTCACATTATTACATGAGGGGCACTGGGGTATTTCCCGTACTAAAACCTTGGCTTGCCGACATGTGTACTGGCCTGGTATTGACAGAGAAATTGAGTACTTGGTGGCTGCCTGTTCCCAGTGTGCGAGCCAACAGGCATCTCCCAGGTCAGCGTAATCTTCATGGCCGCCTGCAACCCAGGCATGGGAATGTGTGCACATCGATTTTGCGGGCCCGTTTCTCAATGGCTTTTGGCTCATTGTCATTGATGCTTATTATCGATTTCCATATGTGGTTCACTGCTCCTCAACCACTTCAGAAGTTGTAATCCAGGCACTAGCAAAAATCTTTTCTGTGGAAGGTCTGCCAGTCACCCTGGTCTCGGACAATGGACCTCAGTTTATGTCGCAGACCTTCCAGGATTTTTGTAGGCGCTTTGGTATTCGGCATGTTTGCTCTCCCCCCTTTCATCCACAATTGAATGGGGAAGCCGAGTGCATGGTGCGCACATTTAAGACGCAGATGAAAAAGTATGTGCACAAATTTCCTGCGGAGGAGGCGTTGACGTTTTTCCTGACGGCATACCGGACCACACCTGTGGGAGAACGCAGCCCCGCAGAACTCCTCCACGGGCGCCAACCTAGGACTCTGCTGCACCTCCTCCGGCCCAGTCCTCGCCAGTCTTCGCAAAATGGAGTACCCGGCTTTCCACCGGGTATGTCGGTCTGGGCATGTGGGTTTGGTCACAATCCACATTGGATACCGGCGGTGGTCCTGCGCCGAAATGGCTGCCGGCTCTATACCTTGCAGACGGGGGACCGGGAGGTACGTCGTCACCAAAATCAGCTACGTCTACATTTGAGCACCCACCCTCCGACCCCTCGGGCACCGGCTTCCCTATTGCCGGCACCTGTGTTGGTTTCTCAGGGGACGCTACCACCCCTCCCCCCTGTGATTCCGCTGCACTGCGATGGCTCTCAGCCTTGGCAGCCTCCAGTAGCTCCAGCACCGGCATTGCCATTGTTAGCGATGCCCCAGTGAGAGCTGGCCCCCCTCGCAGGCCCGGTTTCTCGGGAGGCTGGTTCACCTGTGGTCGTCCCTTCCCCATCGTCCCCGCCACTGGATCTTGCCCCTCCCGGGGTGGACCAGGATCCAGAGTTCGACGACCTGTCTCCCGTTCTGTCTCCCGGAGTTTTTTTGTATATGTGTGTTTCAAGTAAGGATTTTATTGATTTACATATTTCATGAAATAGTCTTTTCTTTTGACATGAAAGCCTTACTCATCTTGTGATCCAGCTGTTCTAGAATTTCCCCTTATGGTTACAGTTTTCAGAGGGAATGCAATTTGAAAGAAATGGGTTAAAGCAGACATATGCTTGTGTCTGTATATGTGTGAATGGATATGTGTGTGAGTGCGCGAGTGTATACCCGTCCTTTTTTCCCCCTAAGGTAGGTCTTTCCGCTCCCGGGATTGGAATGACTCCTTACCCTCTCCCTTAAAACTCACATCCTTTTGTCTTTCCCTCTCCTTCCCTCTTTCCTGACGAAGCAACCGTTGGTTGCGAAAGCTAGAATTTTGTGTGTATGTTTGTGGGTCTATCGACCTGCCAGCGCTTTCGTTTGGTAAGTCCTATCATCTTTGTTTTTTTTTTTTAAATATATAAATTCTGTCCAATTTGCTAAAACACTTGATATTCATTGTGAAAGCATATAGAGGGTTCTGGAAAAACATATATTATCATGATTGTCAGGGGATTGTTGTCATTAACAAAAATTGTGTACAGGTTACAAATCAAAAACCTAGTTGAGAAGTTTAAATAACAGATATTTAGTAACAAATGTAAAAAGGCCATGGAAATGTTGGCATAAGTGGCTGGTGCCTCTAATTACCATAATTAGAATTGAATAACGAGTAAACACAGAAAACATCTTTATCTTGAGAAACAGCTTGAAAGTATTTTCATTTGTTATCTGTTTTTATGTCCCCCTCTGTAATTAATAGCCTTTGCAATTACATTTCTAATTAACTCTCCAATTATTTACATCACACAATTCTCTGATTTTCTGAATTTGAAGGCTTATTTGTAACTTTCTCATACGCAGTAGGATAAAGCACAAGATTTGTAATGTCATTGAATGTTAGTAACCAAATCCAAACTGTAATTAATTAAGTAACTAAAATAATACAAGAGACATTACTGTAATTAAACTTCAGATCAATTTTGATATTTAAAACTAGTGATGATACCATAAAACTTACATCAATTAATATTGCATTTTTTATCTTATTCAGCTGTAACATCAGTTCCTTTACATTTTGTAAATTTTAATTGTAACATTGAAATTGTAAAAATTTAATAATGGACTACTTTGTAATTTATTGTTAAAATTCTATACAAAGCAAAGCAGTGATGCTGCTAGTCAGTCAGTTTTGAAGTTAGTTTTGGAAGTCAAAGAGATCAGGGGTGTCAGTCGTGTGTTTTGTTAACATGGTGAGTAGGCAGATCAGTTGTCAGTAAATTATGTAAGTTGCAAACTGTTACTTTCATTCATCAAATGATCTCAAGGCCAAGTTAAGTTAATTTAAGTAATGATCAAGAAAATAGCATCGTTACAAATGGTGGAGTTGAGCTGGGATCAATGTTTGTTATGTGGAAATATGTTTAACAAGTGAATGTATCAGGTGAAAATAAGACAAATGCCAAGCATAAATTGTCTTGAAACATTTTATTTTATGGATGCACATAACGAATGGATGTTGCCGCATGGGAAGAGTTGGTGTGGATAAAAAAGGACGAAATTCTCAGACAGAACCATCAACCATCAGTTTATTTTCTTAATTAGTGTTTTTGTGAAAGTGACAAACATTTGTGTGGGAAGTTTTATATTTGATAATTTACTATGGTAGATAAAGACTATGTAAAAATGAGTGAGAAAAAAGGTGTTAGTAGTGAATCTGTAGAAAACACTTCGGACCTAGGAGTAAGTATCAGTGAACTATCACCCAGTAGCAATAAAAGTGTAGATCGAAGCTTTGGTAGAGAGGGATCCAGTGAAAATGTTGTCACGAGTACTGCAGTTGCACAGGGAAGAGTAGGCAGAGATGATTTGTTAATGTTATTAATGCAGCATCTGAAAGAAGCGAAGGAACAGAGAGGACAGATTAGGCAAGAAGCAAAGAAACAGATGGGACAGATTAAGGATATTGGTCAACAGGGTCTACAGTTAAGTCAGCAATTCAATGAATAAATGGCAGAATTAAAGAGTACTGTTGCTGAAAATACTAATCAGATTAAGGAAATCCAGGAGGGTTTGGCATCACTAAAAATTACTGTTGAGACAGGGCAGGGTGAACTCATTGCTCATGTAGGAGCAGTAGAAGGAAGGTTAGAGATATTAGAAACTGACTTCACCCAATAGTTGTCCAAAAACGAGGAGAGTTTCGAAAAATTAAGTAAACATGTAGAAGTAGAAAATTCTAAACTGAAAGTAGAGGTTGTCCAGACTAGGAGAATCTTAGAAGAAAAAGTAGAATCTTACAAAAGGAACTCTGAGCTAAAACTTACAGATATTTCAAATCAAATAAGTAATGTAGATAAAGTATGATGAAAAAAAGAGATTTGTGTAAAAATAATGTTCTAGATTGAAGTAAGAAAGTTGTAGAATCACAAGAGGGTGTAGCTGAAACAAATTTTGTTAGCTATATTACTTGTGTATGGGGTGGCATAACTTTAAAATGCCTTCCATGAGATGGGAAATTGAATCCTGTTGATTTTTTACAGCATTGTCAAGATAATTTTGGTAATGACATGACAGACAAGGTTAAGATTAAATTTGTTAAGCGATTTTTGGATGGAGAAGCAATCTCATGGGCCAATCAGAATGTTAATTCTACCATGTCATATGATGAATTTGACAGGAAGTTCTTAAATCAAGTTTTGGTCAGAATCTGAGCAAGCTAGGATTAAAAGTGAGTTTTTGAATGGTCGAATATATAGGGAAGGTGATGGTAGCTTGAAGTGTTTTTGTGAAAACCAATTGAGAAAATTAGTACACCTAGACAAACCTTTTGATGAACTAATATAAATAGATGCTTTAAAAAGGAGATTACTGAAAAGAGTACAGTGGGATTTGATTTATGGACCAGGCGACTCTGTAGATCAGTTCTTGAGATATGTAGATAAGTTGGATAGAGCCTTTGAGAGAAATAGAGGTTAAGTAATGGCAGATTTGGCAATCAACCATCTGGAGGGTGGAATCAGAGCAGGAATCAAGGCAGGAATGATAATGAAAATCAGAATAATAACAGTGGTTACAATAGAAGTGATAGCAGATGGATCAACCATAGTATTGGAAATGGAAACAGAGGGCATGACAACAGGGAGAGACCTTGGGAGAATCGTAACAGACAATCAGATAATCACCAACCCAGATGAGGCAATTTAAACTGACTGAGGCCTCACTGGGAGCCTGTGAGTTTGGGGCGAGAAATAAGTACTGAAATCAGGCTAAATACCACCAGCCTAGAAACATCGAAAATAATTACATAAGACAGAGTAATCAAAGATATTGGACTGGAAATGACAGAACTAATGTAAGAAGAGCACATCAGATTAGCAAATTACAGTTTAACAGTAAATTCTGGAAAAGTATGAATGACAGTGTTGGAGGTAGAAGTAATAGCATCTGTAAGAATGTTGAAGAGGTTCTGTTAGAGGAGGAAACTATCTCAAGTCTATAAAATCAGTGTGGCAAAGAAGTCTGCAAAGAAACTGTTGGTTCTGATAGTAATCTTGATGAGTTTGGATAAGGTAAATTAATGGAGGAAGAATCTATCACTGTTAAGCATTTAAGTGATGATACTTGTACTGGTGTACTTGTCAACAATTCTGATGATCCTTGTAAAGATGTTGTAGAAGTGTCTAGTATTGGAGATGGTAGCATGTGTGGTAATGTTGATAGTGAAAGTGTCAGTAGTAATGATGGATGAGAGGAAGAATTAGACGGAATGGTGGATATGGAGGTTAAAGAAGATTTAATTAATGGTGAACAAGATGATGTCCATAGTATTTGTGAAGAAAATGAGAACCAGATTGTACCAATGGAAACTGGGAAGGTATTATCAGATAACGAACATGTGGACAGACATTACGATTTAGATGTGATGCTAGAAACTTTATGGGATACTTACAAGGGTTATAGTGAGTGCAACAGAGTAAAAAGAGTCATCAAAATTATTTGTGAAGAATTGCATTCCAACTGAGAAGGTAGAACCAATCAATAGGCTTACAGTGAGACCAGTTTTGGAAAAGTAGACAGTGTGTAAAAGAGGGACATGACATCAGGCAATCATCTGATGTAGCTCTAAGTAAAATTCAGACTAGTAAGAGAAATTGTGCAGGCAAAAATGGTATAAACGACTTGGACTTTAGAGAGATGGAGGACGATTTGGTGCATGAAGATGAAGAATGCAGTGAAGACAAGTATGCTGAATTAGTGGCCACCAAACTAAAGCAAGAACAGACAGATAAAGATAAAGAACAGATCAATTATGTAGTTTGTTATGGGAGCACAAAAATGTGATTAGTGAGAAAACTGGGAATGTGAAAAACTATGAATGCAGACTTAATCTAAACCCTCATGCACCATTTTTTATCAAACCAAGAAAGAATAAGATTATGTAAAAGCCCTCAGGAGGACACATCTTTGTGTCAAGTGTGTGGCAAGCACTAGGTATCCGAGCTATGTAGCATTCTATTTTCTTTTTCGGATGCTACATCTTTTACTCATCTATAAACCTTTAATGAAGTTCTCTCTTACTGAAAATACTGTCCATTCTCTGTAGTATAAGTTTTCTGTATGTAATATGACAGAGTGACATTATTTGAGGAATAATTTGAAAATGTAAACTGTGTACTAAATTTGATTTTCTTACACTAGCGACTGACCAATTATTGTAGTTTTACTCTGTAGAGCATGTATTTGATTTGTGGGTGCTTCTTTGAGAATTACAGGCATGGATATGATTTTATGAATTTGCTAATGGGATGAACAAATTGACAATGGTAAAGAGGTACATGTGTTAAGAATGGAGAAGCTGCACTGTAACAAACAACGTTTTGTGAAAAGTTTATTATTACAAGATGGTGTGATGATGAACAGTCTGTGAGTTTGTTTGCTATGATAATGAGTTAAATGAGATCTGGGGGGTCAAATATACTGTATAGTGGAATATACTGAAATATTAATCAAAAAGAAAGGATACATATATAAATCATTTTTGGTTCATTGACTTTAATCTGTTATAGCTAAATCTCTACAGTTTAGAGATGCTTAATTTTGTGTGATTTTGTTTGTAAATATGCTAATAGTATTGAGTAATATGTGAATGCTTTTGATATATTCATACCCAATGTGACCATAATTGTAACCTACACGAGTGCCTTGAGTAATGAGTTCATCCCTGTTCCTACCTAAAGAACTGTATCCAAGATCCTTACCTGACCAGGAAGTGAAAATTAAAAAACTGTGAAACTAATAGTGTACTGTGCTATTGCAGCATATAGACTGCCAGAAAAAAAGGGGTTGCAGAAACAAGATAGACAGCACAAAAGGACTGATGATTGTGAGGTGTCAATCCCTTAAGATGTGCAATGTGAACCAGTGACTGGAGAGACAGCTAAGAAAAGAAAACTATTTTGATTTTATTTTGAATTGTGTATATGTATATAGCAGCCATTCACACAAGTAATACTTACAAGAGTGGCTGGAGAAGGGGGGGGGGGGGGTATAATGATACAGCCTTCTCCAAAACACTTTTTATATACGCATCCGGATAATTATTGGACAATTTAGTACTTCCTAAGGACTTGTATGTATGTCTTTATATACACTCCTGGAAATGGAAAAAACAACACATTGACACCGGTGTGTCAGACCCACCATACTTGCTCCGGACACTGCGAGAGGGCTGTACAAGCAATGATCACACGCACGGCACAGCGGACACACCAGAAACCGCGGTGTTGGCCGTCGAATGGCGCTAGCTGCGCAGCATTTGTGCACCGCCGCCGTCAGTGTCAGCCAGTTTGCCGTGGCATACGGAGCTCCATCGCAGTCTTTAACACTGGTAGCATGCCGCAACAGCGTGGACGTGAACCGTATGTGCAGTTGACGGACTTTGAGCAAGGGCGTATAGTGGGCATGCGGGAGGCCGGGTGGACGTACCGCCGAATTGCTCAACACGTGGGGCGTGAGGTCTCCACAGTACATCGATGTTGTCGCCAGTGGTCGGCGGAAGGTGCACGTGCCCGTCGACCTGGGACCGGACCGCAGCGACGCACGAATGCACGCCAAGACCGTAGGATCCTACGCAGTGCCATAGGGGACCACACCGCCACTTCCCAGCAAATTAGGGACACTGTTGCTCCTGGGGTATCGGCGAGGACCATTCGCAACCGTCTCCATGAAGCTGGGCTACGGTCCCGCACACCGTTAGTCCGTCTTCCGCTCACGCCCCAACATCGTGCAGCCCGCCTCCAGTGGTGTCGCGACAGGCGTGAATGGAGGGACGAATGGAGACGTGTCGTCTTCAGCGATGAGAGTCGCTTCTGCCTTGGTGCCAATGATGGTCGTATGCGTGTTTGGCGCCGTGCAGGTGTGCGCCACAATCAGGACTGCATACGACCGAGGCACACAGGGCCAACACCCGGCATCATGGTGTGGAGAGCGATCTCCTACACTGGCCGTACACCACTGGTGATCATCGAGGGGACACTGAATAGTGCACGGTACATCCAAACCGTCATCGAACCCATCGTTCTACCATTCCTAGACCGGCAAGGGAACTTGCTGTTCCAACAGGACAATGCACGTCCGCATGTATCCCGTGCCACCCAACGTGCTCTAGAAGATGTAAGTCAACTACCCTGGCCAGCAAGATCTCCGGATCTGTCCCCCATTGAGCATGTTTGGGATTGGATGAAGCGTCGTCTCACGCGATCTGCACGTCCAGCACGAACGCTGGTCCAACTGAGGCGCCAGGTGGAAATGGCATGGCAAGCCGTTCCACAGGACTACATCCAGCATCTCTACGATCGTCTCTATGGGAGAATAGCAGCCTGCATTGCTGCGAAAGGTGGATATACACTGTACTAGTGCCGACATTGTGCATGCTCTGTTGCCTGTGTCTATGTGCCTGTGGTTCTGTCAGTGTGATCATGTGATGTATCTGACCCTAGGAATGTGTCAATAAAGTTTCCCCTTCCTGGGACAATGAATTCACGGTGTTCTTATTTCAATTTCCAGGAGTGTATATCATTCTGTCCAATTTGCTAAAAAACTTGATATTCATTGTGAAAGCATATAGAAGGTTCTTGAAAAACATATATTTTCATGATTGTCAGGGGATTGTTGTCATTAACAAAATTATGTACAGGTTCCAAATCAAAAACCTAGTTGAGAAGTTTAAGTAACAGATATTTAGTAACAAATGTAAAAAGGCCATGTAAATGTTGGCATAAGTGGCTGGTGCCTCTAATTACCATAATTAGAATTGAATAACGAGTAAACACAGAAAACATCTTTATCTTGAGAAACAGCTTGAAAGTTATTACCAAGCAATGTATTTTCATTTGTTATCTATTTTTATGTCCCACTCTGTAATTAATAGCCTTTGTAATTACATTTCTAATTAACTCTCCAAATGTTTACATCACACAATTCTCTGATTTTCTGAATTTGAAGGCTTATTTGTAACTTTCTCGTACGCAGTAGGATAAAGCACAAGATCTGTAATGTCATTGAATGTTAGTAACCAGATCCAAACTGTAATTACCGAGCGAGGTGGCGCAGTGGTAAGACACTGGACTCGCATTCGGGAGGACGACGGTTCAATCCCGCGTCCGGCCATCCTGATTTAGGTTTTCCGTGATTTCCCTAAATCACTCCAGGCAAATGCCGGGATGGTTCCTCTGAAAGGGCACGGCCGACTTCCTTCCCTAATCCGATGAGACCGATGACCACGCTGTCTGGTCTCCTTCCCCAAAACCAACCAACCAACCAACCAAACTGTAATTAATTAAGTAACTAAAATAATACAAGAGACATTATTGTAATTAAACTTCAGATCAATTTTGATATTTAAAACTAGTGATGATACTATAAAACTTACGTCAATTAAAATTGTACTTTTTACCTTATTCAACTGTAACATCAGTTCCTTTACATTTTGTAAATTTTAATTGTAACATTGAAATTGTAAAAATTTAATAATGGACTACTTTGTAATTTATTGTTAAAATTCTATATAAAGCAAAGCAGTGATGCTGCTAGTCAGTCAGTTTTGAAGTTAGTTTTGGAAGTCAAAGAGATCAGTGATGTCATTCAGTGTATTGTGTTAACATGGTGAGTAAGCAGATCAGTTGTCAGTAAATTATGTAAAGTTGCAAACTGTTATTTTCATTCATCAAATGAACTCAAGGCCAAGTTAAGTTAATGTAAGTAACATTCAAGAAAATAACATTGTTACAATGCTGTAGTGAGAAAACAGTAACGAATGGATATCATGCCTACTTCCATTCTCACCGTACGTATAGAGTCACTTTCTGGGGAAACTCTCAGACAGCTAATAGCACTTTCAAACTACAAAAAAGGGCCACTAGAAGCTCATTTGGATGCAGACCTAGAGACTCTTGCAAACCTCTGTTTGAGATATCTGGTCTTCCTCCTTTACCTTGTGTGTACATTACAGCAACCCTTATATTCTTTAAAATAAATGTAATAGGTAAGGACAGCAGTCTGCAAAAAAACTGTGATGTAGATGATCACTTTACCAGACAAAACAAAAATTTACATATAACCCAAATCAACACATCTCTGTGTCAAGAAGGTACTTTCCATATGGGAGTTAAATTTTATAACAAACTTTTTGAAAACATGAAAGCCATTACTGAGGTCAAATCCTTTGGAAATTCTCTAAAGTCCTATTTACAGCATCACTGCTTTTACTCAATGCATGAAGTGTCTTATATAATTGCTTACTGTGCAAAGAGTATTATTGTAACCACAAATAAGTGTGCCTAGAACTCACTTTCTAAGGGTACTTATGACTTGATTTGTCTTATCAACCATAACAAAGTGTTTACTGAAGTTTGAATGATGGATAAAGTGCTCAGATGGCAAGTGGATATAGGTGCTGCTGAATTGACAAACTGATGTGCATTTGGGATCTCCATAATTGTCTCCAGTTATCAGAAGTTTGGAGAGTTACAACAAGCAGCATAACCCAATTTCCGGCAAGTTGTGGCTTCCATTATTTATAAATCTGTGGTTTGTTCCTTGACTTTTTGTTAGTGGATGATGCTGGTCTGGATGCTATCAATACATCTGGTTTTTCCATTTCGGATATGGTGCACTTCACTACTGACCATGTTGCTTACCATCAGTTAGATTCTCTGTGTTCTGAGTTCTTGTCTCTTTTTTCATGAATTGATTAGGTTGTGCCAATAATTTTGTGGCCCACATTATGCCGAAACCTGAGGCGTGTGGCTGTGCTTTTTCTTTGTTCAGCCTGTTCCACTGGCTTTGCATGATCAAATGAAACTGAAATTGGACAGGCTGATGTCATTGTAGGTCATACAGCCTATTACATTGAGTGAGTTGTGTACCCCCCTTGAGATTGTTAAAGAACTAACTGGTCAGCTTTGCCTCTATGTGGATTTTGAAGTTCCAGTTAATGCTCACTCTATCACTGACATGTACCCTCTGCCCCATCCAGATGAGTTATTGGCTAAACTCACCAGGGGACAGTTTTTCTCCAAAATGGATTAATTTGGGTCTATTTACAGGTTTCATTGGATGAACCCCCCCATGAACCATGGACCTTGCCGTTGGTGGGGAGGCTTGCGTGCCTCAGCGATACAGATAGCCGTACCGTAGGTGCAACCACAACGGAGGGGTATCTGTTGAGAGGCCAGACAAACATGTGGTTCCTGAAGAGGGGCAGCAGCCTTTTCAGTAGTTGCAAGGGCAACAGTCTGGATGATTGACTGATCTGGCCTTGTAACAATAACCAAAACGGCCTTGCTGTGCTGGTACTGTGAACGCCGGAAAGCAAGGGGAAACTACGGCCATAATTTTTCCCGAGGGCATGCAGCTTTACTGTATGATTAAATGATGATGGCGTCCTCTTGGGTAAAATATTCCAGAGGTAAAATAGTCCCCCATTCGGATCTCTGGGTGGGGACTACTCAAGAGGATGTCATTATCAGGAGAAGGAAAACTGGCGTTCTACGGATCGGAGCGTAAAATGTCAGATCCCTTAATCGGGCAGGTAGGTTAGAAAATTTAAAAAGGGAAATGGATAGGTTAAAGTTAGATATAGTGGGAATTAGTGAAGTTCGGTGGCAGGAGGAAGAAGACTTCTGGTCAGGTGACTACAGGGTTATAAACACAAAATCAAATAGGGGTAATGCAGGAGTAGGGTTAATAATGAATAGGAAAACAGGAATGCGGGTAAGCTACTACAAACAGCATAGTGAACGCATTATTATGGCCAAGATAGATATGAAGCCCACACCTACTACAGTAGTACAAGTTTATATGCCAACAAGCTCTGCAGATGACGAAGAAATTGAAGAAATGTATGATGTAATAAAAGAAATTATTCAGATAGTGAAGGGTGACAAAAATTTAATAGTCATGGGTGACTGTAATTCAGTAGTAGGTAAAGGGAGAGAAGGAAACATAGTAGGTGAATATGGATTGGGGCTAAGAAATGAAAGAGGAAGCCGCCTGGTAGAATTTTGCACAGAGCACAACTTAATCATAGCTAACACTTGGTTTAAGAATCATGAAAGAAGGTTGTATACATGGAAGAACCCTGGAGATACTAAAAGGTATCAGATAGATTATATAATGGTAAGACAGAGATTTAGGAACCAGGTTTTAAATTGTAAGACATTTCCAGGGGCAGATGTGGACTCTGACCACAATCTATTGGTTATGACCTGTGGATTAAAACTGAAGAAACTGAAAAAAAGTGGGAATTTAAGGAGATGGGACCTGGATAAACTGAAAGAACCAGAGGTTGTACAGAGTTTCAGGGAGAGCATAAGGAAACAATTGACAGGAATGGGGGAAAGAAATACAGTAGAAGAAGAATGGGTAGCTTTGAAGGATGAAGTAGTGAAGGCAGCAGAGGATCAAGTAGGTAAAAAGATGAGGGCTAGTAGAAATCCTTGGGTAACAGAAGAAATATTGAATTTAATTGATGAAAGGAGAAATATAAAAATGCAGTAAATGAAGCAGGCAAAAAGGAATACAAACGTCTCAAAAATGAGATCGACAGGAAGTGCAAAATGGCTAAGCAGGGATAGCTAGAGGACAAATGTAAGGATGTAAAGGCTTATCTCACTAGGGGTAAGATAGATACTGCCTACAGGAAAATTAAAGAGACCTTTGTAGATAAGAGAACCACTTGTATGAACATCAAGAGCTCAGATGGAAACCCAGTTCTAAGCAAAGAACGGAAAGCAGAAAGGTGGAAGGAGTATATAGAGGGTCTATACAAGGGCGATGTACTTGAGGACAATATTATGGAAATGGAAGAGGATGTAGATGAAGATGAAATGGGAGATACGATACTGCGTGAAGAGTTTGACAGAGCACTGAAAGACCTGAGTCGAAACAAGGCTCCCAGAGTACACAACATTCCATTGGAACTACTGGCGGCCTTGGGATAGCCAGTCCTGACAAAACTCTACCATCTGGTGAGCAAGATGTATGAAACAGGCGAAATACCCTCATACTTCAAGAGGAATATAATAATTCCAATCCCAAAGAAAGCAGGTGTTGACAGATGTGAAAATTACCGAACAATCAGTTTAATAATGCACAACTGCAAAATACTAACACGAATTCTTTACAGACAAATGGAAAAACTAGTAGAAGCCGACTAGTAGAAGGCTATTTACAATTTGTACAGAAACCAGATGGCAGTTATAAGAATCGAAAAGCATGAAAGGGAAGCAGTGGTTGGGAAGGGATTGAGACCGGGCTGTAGCCTATCCCCAATGTTATTCAATCTGTATATTGAGCAAGCAGTAAAGGAAACAAAAGAAAAATTCGGAGTAGGTATTAAAATCCATGGAGAAGAAATAAAAACTTTGAGGTTCGCCGATGACATTGTAATTCTGTCAGAGACAGCAAAGGCCTTGGAAGAGCAGTTGAACGGAATGGACAGTGACTTGAAAGGAGGATATAAGATGAACATCAACAAAAGCAAAATAAGGAGAATGCACTGTAGTCAAATTAAATCAGGTGATGCTGAGGGAATTAGATTAGGAAGTGAGACACTTAAAGAAGTAAATGAATTTTGATATTTGGTGAGCAAAATAACTGATGATGGTCGAAGGTGAGAGGATATAAAATGTAGACTGGCAATGACAAGGAAAGCATTTCTGAAGAAGAGAAATTTGTTAACATTGAGTATACATTTAAATGTTGGGAAGTCGTTTCTGAAAGTATTTGTGTGGAGTGTAGCCATGTATGGAAGTGAAACATGGATGATAAATAGTTTAGACAAGAAGAGAATAGAAGCTTTTGAAATGTGGTGCTACAGAAGAATACTGAAGATTAGATGGGTAGACCACATAACTAATGAGGAGGTATTGAATAAAATTGGGGAGAAAAGAAATTTGTGGCAAAACTTGACTAGAGGAAGGTATCAGTTGGTAGGACATGTTCTGAGGCATCAAGGGACCACCAATTTAGTATTCAAGGGCAGCGTGGAGGGTATAAATCATACAGTGAGACTGAGAGATGAATACACTAAGCAGATTCAGAAGGTACTGGGAGATGAAGAAGCTTGCACAGGACAGAGTAGCATGGAGAGCTGCATCAAACCAGTCTCTGGACTGAAGACCCCACCAACAACAGAGTTTAACTTGTGTGTAACGGTATTGTAAGGTGCCCTTGCACAGGGCGTGGCTTACTGGCATATTTTCCTGTGCATGTGACTTCTGTCTAGTACACTGCTGCCACGAGCGAGGGGTCTAACTTTGTTTTCATTTCAGTTGTTAAAGTAACATTGTTATTGTGAATCCTGTCTTTGAGTGGAGGTATTAAGATGTTGTAAGTGTCATCAGTTCATGAGAGTTATGACACTGCATTTTGGGCACCAACCATAAACTGTCAGGTGTTTTGTGTCGAGTCAATTTGGCAGTCATTGGAATTAAAGTTTGGTAATTACTTGTGTTGGGTCATAAACATTTCTAACCAAGTAAACTGGCAATGAAATTTTTTTCTTTGTAATTGTCAATGGTGTCATCAAGTTTTAATTAACTTGTTCAAATGTCTACAGTTATTAGTGTTAAGTTGTTTTAAATTCATTTGTTCTTTGATTGTAAAATATTTGTTGTTGATAAAGGTTTAGAAGTTCATTTGTTTTATCGAAATTGAAAATTTAACTGGTATCAGCTGCTCAAAGATTTCTGAGGGATTTTACTAATTCATCAAGTACATATTTATAACTGCAGTTACTGCATTTGTTTTAAAGATTTGGTCAAATTAACTCTTGGTTTGTGTTGTTCAGGTACCAATGTACACAAGTATTTTCATTGACATCTAATAAATGATTGTAAGTAAAAATTATAAAGAAAAGGGCCAGTGGCTTGTCACACAAGGATCCCTGTATCAGCTGCACTTAGGGCATTGTAATTGGTAGCAGTGAGTGTGGTTTGGATGCATACATTGTTACTGAATAACTATTAGCTTTTAGTTAGTGTGTTCTGTTAGTGTTTGCCTTCTGTCTCTTAAAATTGTTGTTACACCTTGGTGTGTGTTTGCAGAAACTGCCATGCATGGGGCCAAAATGAATCCTAGGGGTAAAATATTTAAGAAGGGGCCACCTGGCATATGAATTACACATCCACAGTGAGAAGGAGGAGAGCAGTGTCATGGATCTGTGTCAGTGGCTGCAAGGTGCATTGGGTAGCCCAATAAACATCACTGCAGGAACTCTTGGGGAGGTGAGTACCACTTGCACTGCATGTTGCTCCTTGTTGTCTGCACTTCAGGAAGATGTAATGTTGTTAGAATGTACCTCTCTCTCACATGATGAAACATTGAGTACATGCTCCACAGAACACCTTGCTAATAGGTTGGTTGGTTGTATGATTTAAGGGATAAGATTACAAGAGCATCAGTCCCTTTTTGCTTGAATGGACATGTCTACATGATTGTAGATCAGAGATAGCCTACCATGCAAAACCTAGGGAAAGAAAACCCCAAAGTCTATGAAAGGCTAATGAACGCAAGATGAGGGACATGAAAGGGAGACAGAGGAAGGAAGGAAAAAAGGAAGGAAGGAAGGAAGGAAGCAAGGAAGGAAGGAAGACAGGCAAGATGCCCCATCTAAGGAGCAGCAGGAAGCCCCCAAGAGAAGAGTGCAATGATGGGACATACATCCCTCAGTGCCCCACTCAGAAATTGCTTAGGAAAGATCAGCAACATGTACATGACAAAAGAATCACAGAGAGATAAAAAAGAAGAACAAATCTAACAGACCACATGAGAGGGGGAGGATGAATAAATGAGTAGGTAGGGAGAGAACCATAGGGAGAGAACCATAGGGAGAGAACCGGGCTGGACCATCAAACCCGGACACCCACAGCCTGGTCTGGACAGAGGAGGCAACAGTGTTTTCTGCCAACCCTTCAGTGGCCTGATACGATTGAGTGGCCATCCTTAAGGAAGGTACTAAAAGCCTCCTTCACAAATAAAATGTAGAACTAAGTTAGTTGGTGAGGCATCATCTCCTAACACCAGGGGAGTCAGAGAGATTGAGACTCTGCCACAGGGCAGTTAAGATTGGCACACTCCAGCAAAATGTGGCCCACAATCAAATGGTAATGATGACGACAGTGGGACGGTTCTTCAAAATGGAGTATATGACCATGAGTCAGCCAATGCAGAGCTGGCAAAGGATGGTAGAGTACTTGCAAGAGGCCAGCATGGAGGACCTCCACAGGTTCGTAGTCTCCTTTCTCACATGTTATTTGATGAATTCAGAGTGAGCCATTCCATAAAACTTGACATTGTCTTACTAAACTGGAGGTCTATTTCTGGAATACCTATCTCATGAGTCAGTTTACAGGTAGGCATTTGCTAGTAGGATTGCTAATGTGGGTTTGGTTAATAAAGATCCAAAATTCAGTCCCGATATACAGGCATTTTGAGATGAACTTTTGTTAGTACAGCAATGCATATCTTTCCTCAACTGATGGGAGGACTGTGAAATAAGTGAAAGACAGAGTTTAGATATTCAGGAGACGTTTAGTGTGCTGAGGAAGGAGAACACTTGGAGTCAGTTTACTAAACTTCCAAATCCCATTCTTTCTGTCATTCAAGGTATTCAAGTCCTGCAAATTAATGATGTTAAACAAACTATAGAAGTGTTATGCCTAATAATAAAGCTGGAGAATCAGGCTAGTGCCATACAAATTCCCCATGGTCTCGTGTGCCAAAGTAACACACTGAAGATCCAATGTTGTGTAGGGCCCCCGCGAGTACGCAGAAATGCTGCAACATGACATGGAATGGAATAGAATCGACTGATGTCAGAAGTAGTGCTGGAGGGAACTGAAACCATGAATCATGTAGGGCTGTGCATAAATCTGTAAGAGTACAAGGGGGTGGAGATCTCTTCTCAACGTCAATTTGCAAGGCATCACAGATATGCTCAATAATGTTCATGTCTGGGGAGCTTGGTGGCCAGCAGAAGTGTGTTCCTGGACCCACTCTGTAGCAATTCTGGACGTGTGGAATGTTGCATTGTCCTGTTGGAATTGTCCAAGTATGTCGGAACGTACAATGGACATGAATGGATGCAGATGATCAGACATGATGCTTATGTACATGTCACCTGTCAGAGTCATATCTAGATATATCAGGGGCCCCACATCACTCCAATTGCACATGCCCCACACCATTACAGAGTTTCCACGAGCTTGAACAGTCCCTTGCTGACATGCAGGGTCCATGGATTAATGAGATTGTCTCCATACGCGTAGAGGCCCATCCACTCGATAAAATTTGAAATTGGGGGGGGGGGGGGGGGGGGGGGGCGAATCTAACAGGCACCCAACAGCGAATTTGAAATGAGACTCATCTGACAAGGCAACATGTTTCCAGTCATCAACAGTCCAATGTCGGTGTTGATGGGCCCAGACAAGGTGTAAAGCTTTGTGTCATGCAGTCATCAAGGGTACACAAGTGGGCCTTTGGCTCCTCAGGCCCATATTGATGACGTTTCATTGCATGGTTTGCTGACACTTGTTGAGGGTCCAGCACTGAAATCCATAGCAGTTTGCAGAAGGGTCGCTCTTCTGTCATGTTCAATGATCCTCTTGTCATCGTTGGTCCCATTCTTGCAGGATCTTTTTATGGCCACAGAAATGTCAGAGATCTGATGTTTTATTGGATTCATGATATTCACAGTACTCTTGTGATATGGTCATATGGGAAACTCTCCACTTCATCTTTACCTCTGAGATGCTGTGCCCTATCACTCGTGCACCGACTATAACACCACATTCAAACTCACTTAAATCTTGATAACCTGCCATTGTAGCAGCAGAAACCTATCTAACAACTGTGCTGGATACTTGTTGTCTTATATAGGGGTTGCTGGCTGCAGTGTCATATTCTGCGTGTTTATATCTCTCTGTATTTGAATATGCATACCTATATTAGTTACTTTGGCACTTTAGTGTATGCCCTTCAACTGAAGGTCATTTGAGAAGATTATTCCGTAAGTATAAGGATTGTATAGTATCCTCCATGAGAAAATATTGTGCAAGTGCTTAGGGGCATGTACACATAGCTATTTGATTGATAAATATTTTTATAAAGTGCAAGGGGCAAATGAATCTTTGACTAATTATATTGAGTGCGTACGAGTGGCAATGATTGCCTTGTTGTTTAACATTTCTGAAGGTGAAGCTGTACTTAATATTTTAAAAGGAATACAATCTCAGGACTGATTCTGGGAGCTGTCTGTGAACAAACCACAGTCATCTGCCAATCTAGACAAGATAGTAGTCAGTACTGAAAATGTGAGATATGGGGTGAGAAAAGGAATAGCAAAGGATTGACCCTTAAGAACAAGTTTACTAGCACCGATGGTCTGGTTTGTGATTGGTACATATGTTTCTAGTGTCAGAGCCAACTACACCTCATCAGACACTGTAATGTGATGCAGGAACAGCAGTGGGATAGTTGACACCAGTGTGCGACACTTTGCCACCGTGTGGCTGCCACCGGGTGTATGCTGCATGCTTGCCCTTCATGTATGCCACTGATGACTGCCACCACCCTCTTATAACCAAAAATTGATGTATTAATTTTGAAGTAAGTTTAAATTTGGGCTGCTGGCCACATTTCCACAGGACTCGACATGCTGAGATAGTGACACACTGCAGAGAGAGGTAGCGACAGTAGAATCTGAATGAACAGTTTTCATAATACTCATTTTTTATTCTTTTCTTTGTTGAAAGTTCATTTCACTTCACAATACAAATTAACGTAGTCGCCATGCTAACACGACACATATAACTTGTACTCGATCCCTGCACTTCAAACTTTTACTACAAACAGCCCAAGGACAATCATTTACCTCTAACAACATGTAGCAAAGAAAATACTGTCATATATTGACCTATTTGTGCAAAATCATCATTGAAATATACATTTCAAAAGTGAATATATCTAAAAACAAAGATGATGTAACTTACCAAACGAAAGTGTTGGTATGTTGATAGACATACAAACAAACACAAACACACACACAAAATTCAAGCTTTTGCATCCGACAGTTGCTTCATCAGGAAAGAGGGAAGGAGAGGGAAAGATGAAAGGATGTGGGTTTTAAGGGAGAGGGTAAGGAGTCATTCCAATCCTGGGAGCGGAAAGACTTCCCTTAGGGAGAAAAAAGGACAGGTATACACTCACACACACACATTGTCTGCTTGTGTCTGTATATGTGCGGATGGATATGTGTGTGTGTGTGTGTGTGTGTGTGTGTGTGTGCGCGAGTGTATACCTGTCCTCTTTTCTCCCTAAGGTAAGTCTTTCCACTCCCAGGATTGGAATGACTCCTTACCCTCTCCCTTAAAACCCACATCCTTTCATCTTTCCCTCTTTCCTGATGAAGCAACCGTGGGTTGCAAAAGCTTGAATTTTGTGTGTGTGTTTGTGTTTTTTTGTGTGTCTATCAACATACCAACGCTTTCATTTGGTAAGTCGCATCATCTTGGTTTTTAGATATATTTTTCCCACGTGGAATGTTTCCCTCTATTGTATTCATTTCAAAAGTGGAGTACAGATAATTCTTTATCACTGCTTATCTTTTCAAGGAGTCCATAATCATAATCATTATCATTATCATAATTACATTGTGTGTTTATATATGTTGACATTTATACATTTTTGTATAGCTATACGATAGCGGATTTCTGGATTTTGAGTCTTAAACTTGGGAATCAGTGATTGCATATAATCAGAGACTGGATAGTACATTTATCTCACCACAACCAGTTTTCTTATACACTCTTGGGTCATAACCAGTCTGTGGCCTGATCAACTCTGGCAGTAGCTTGTCCTTGACTGATCATACGTGATACTCCAATTGTAAACAAAGCACGTAGTTGCCCAAGTTATGATTGCTTAAGGAGAGCAGTTAGTCTGTTTCTGGTCAGATGTTGAAGCTTGCAGGGCAAGTATGCTGCAAACTCTGGACAGGTAACTTTACCTGGGCAGTACTATTTTTGGTTGTCAAAGGATTTACCATTAAGGGGCTCCGGAAAGGCTCAAAAGCATGAAAAGTTCAATTTTTACCTTTTTGCGTTTTCTGAATCTGCAGACTATTACCTTTTAATAGATATATAATTTATTCAATTCCGAAGACTACAACTATTTTTAAATTTTTTTTGAAATGTGTTCTACATGGGCGTGACCCACTGTGGCGCTGTTAAACTGCTGTCAAATGGTATTATTATTAACGTCCGTGTTCATCAGGTACATTTTAGTGATGTGAGATAGAGTATGTGTTGTGGCTAACCTGTGATGGTTCAATATATATCGCTGGTGTGATTGTCGATTGTTTCATGTTTATTTACTTTGTCGTTATCTCGAAAATATTCGTAATTAATTCTGTTTCTTGAGTCTCTGTTTTGTTGAAGTATAATAATGAGTAAAAGTAAAGTTATTAGAAATCCTCTGAAGGCTTTTAAGAAAAGGAGAAATGTTGGAAAGCCAAAGGTATGTGTTATTACTGTAAACAATAAAGACGATAACCAAGTGAGTGAACCTAACCTCTCAAGTACACCTGCCCATAGCAGTCAAAGTGGGAAAGAAAATACTTCACAGAAGAAGCTTGGTTCAATGAGTGAAAACTATGAATGTTTTATGGGCGAATCGGATGTGAATGAAATATTTGATATGTCGGTTCTCAAAGGAATTTTTTCAAACTGTGTAAGATGTATTCATTGTAGTGAAGTTGGTCTGGAACTCTCCATAATAAAGCACATAGGACTTGCTAGTGAAATACAACTGAAATGTGATAAGTGTTCATACATGACCACCTTTTGGAACAGTGTTGCAGTAACTGCAACTGAAGAAAATGGTAGCAAAATCTACGAACACAACATTAGATTTGTTTATTCCTTGCGTTCAGTTGGTAAGGGTGCTACTGCAGGTGCAATTTTCTGTGGCATCATGAATCTTCCAAATCCCCCAACCAAGTTTACGACCTATAATAAATTAATAGGGTCTAAAGTAGAAGATGTCTGTATAGAATCTATGAAGAACGCTGTGGAAGAGGCAGTAATGGAAAATAATGGTAACAGAGATTTGACTGCAGCGTTCGATGGTACCTGGCATAAACGGGGACACACATCTCTTCATGGTGTAGTATCTGCCACCAGTATGTATACAGGGAAAGTTGATTTAGCAGTAATATCAAAGTATTGTAGATGTCCACAAAAATATAAAGGTAAACATGAAAATAATTGCAAAGCTAACTATAGTGGCAGTAGTGGAGGAATGGAAGTGGCTGGTGTTTCCAGTATATTCCAGCGTTCTGAGGCGTGTGATAAAGTGCGATATGTTAATTACCTTGGTGACGGTGATTCTAAAAGTTTCAAACATGTTCAAGGACTGAAGCCCTATGGTGATGATGTTGTAGTGCAGAAATCTGAGTGTATTGGACACGTACAGAAGCGAATGGGAACAAGACTTCGGCGACTGAAAGCTTCGTACAAAAAACAAAAACTCGGTGATGGTAAAGGGTTGGATGGGAAGGGAAGGTTAACTGACAGTGTAATTGACAAAATACAGAACTATTATGGAATGGCTATTAGGCAAAATACACAAAGTGTCGACGAAATGAAGAAGGCTGTTTGGGCTCTTTTTTTTTCATACTTCTTCAACCGATGAAAATCCCCAACATAGCTTGCGTCCCAAAGAAGAAGACAGTTGGTGTAAATATAACAAAGGATTGCTAACTGGTGAAGTGTACACTCATAACCATAGTCTGCCTCATGCAATAATGGAGGTGATAAAACCTATTTTCAGAGACTTAGCAGCACCTGAACTGTTGAAAAAGTGTATTCACAGAAAAACTCAAAACCCCAATGAAAGTGTTAATAGTGCTATATGGTCGAGAATCCCCAAGACTGTATTTGTTGGAATAGAAACACTTCACTTTGGTGTGTATGATGCTGTTGCGACTTTCAATGATGGCAACATTGTAAGGTGCAAGGTATTTAGAAATATTGGAATGAAGATAGGTTGTAACATGGTATGACTGATGCTTGCTTTAGACAAGGAACGCCTTCAGGCTGCAGACAGGGCTGTAAAGAGTCTAGAAATACAAGCAAGAGTAAACAGGAGGAGGAACAAGAGGAAGCTGGAGGAGGAGTTTGCAGAGGATGAAGATAATCCATCCTATGGACCTGGAATGCACTAAAAAGTTAATCCAATCTTTGTCGCTCGATTCCCAAAACTTTTATTTTCTCATACTAATTACATGTTTTCTAAGGATCTTCCAAACATATTTGTTTCAAACTTTCAGTAAATGTTACACAGTACCTTCTGCATAATTTAACACAGCCTTTTTCCAAAAAACTGTATATTTTTGAATATATAACTAAAAAATTGCAAAAAAATGTTGTGAATTTTCATTACAATTGAAAAAAAATCATCTTTAATAACTGAACTAAAATTTTGTAAAATCCCTGTGTTAAGTTGTAGCCCATATTCCAATAAATAATCTGTAAAACGTTCAACTTCCTACCTCAAATACTTTGTGAGGAAAGATGTAATTTATAAGCGTTATTTTAACATTGCAAGTATAGGGCGTTCCGGAGCCCCTTAAGGTATTGCTAGAGGGTGACTTCTTGATGACTATACATTGTATACTAGAATATGAGAAAAAGGCATTACATTTTAAGTTTTGATCTAGTAGGAAGATTGGGTTTTGTAACCATGGGGATGGATTGAGTGTGTATAACTTTTAATCTAATGACTCGGGGTTCAATGTAGGACATTTAAACTAACTTGACCGTGCGCAACTTGTGGGATTATTGGGACAGTTTCCAGAGGTCATGACACATAGGTTGTGGAGTATCAACAAAATTCTGTATCAGACTGAGATAACTGACAAATTTCTGGGGAGGCAGGCTACCTACCTTCATCTTCCTCCTAAGATGAAAGAACTCAGGAAGATTGTGAGCTGCATGCTTAAAGATGAGGCTATAAGGCTGTCCTTGTCTCTGTATGCAGTGCCCATCTTCCTTGTACCAATGCCCAACAGAATAGACTTTAGACTGGTCACTGGTTATTAAGCCAGAAGGTAGTTTTAGAATTGGCACCTCTGCCTGACCTGCATAATTGTTTTACCTTGTTCACTGGAACACACATCTTCATTGTGCTCTAACTGAATTGGGCTTAGTATCAGATACTACTTACAGAGAGCTCCAAGCCACTGACCACCTTTATTATAGACTATAATGTGTTTGAATTTAATAGGGTGCCTTTTGGGTTGTCTACTGGTGCAGCTGTTTTATCTTGGCTTCTGGATTCTGTGATCAGTGACTTGAAATTTAAATGCATCTACAACTATCTGAGCAACAGTGTCACCTACAGCATGAATTTTAAAGAACATCTCTAGCACTAGAGGCAGGTTTTAGGGTGACAGAGAGGCTGATTTGACTGTCAAAACTACTAAGGTCACATTGGCCTGGCCACATATCATTTTTGGGGTATACCATTTCCAGTAACGGTGGCTGCGGATCAGTTACGAACCAGTGCTGTTTATGAATTCCCAGTGCTGTATAACAATAAAGCTTCATTTGCATGGTAAATTTTTTTAGGAAATTCGTACCTAATTTTTCCCAGCTTGCTGCACCCCTTAATCAGCTGCAGCACAAGGGAGACACATTTAGGTGGGGCGACTCCAAGCAAGCTGCCTTCGATACATTAAAAGGTGGCATAAGTAATGCACCTGTGCTCAGGATCCCCAGTTTTAACAGGCCCTTCATGGTCCAGACTAATGCTTCCAATTATGGGAACATGGGGTTTGTGCCCCAGGAGCAGGAGGGAGAGCTTCGCAACCTCGTGTATGCATCAAGGACACTGTCTGGACATCAACTTCACTACTTTGTGCATGAGCTTGAGGTCCTGACCATACTGTTTGCTCTAGGGAAATCTAGACGGTATCTCGAATACAGATGTTTTGAACTGGAGACTGATAATCAGGCCCTCAACTGGGTTTCAGCTAAGCCATGCAAGACTGGTTGCATATCCCACTGGGCTGTGAGAATTTATGTCTTCCAGTTTCATGTTGTTCATATAAGTGGAACACAAAATCAGGTGGCAGGTGCGCTTTGTAGTATATTCAAGAGGAAGTTGTGGCAGAAGAGGAAAAGGAAGTGACAGACTCTGTGGGGAAGGCAGAGGCACCCAGTTTGTACATGTTCACCACCACCTTGACTGAGAGCCCTGCTTTATTTAACAAACTTGAAGAGGAGCAGAGAAGGATAACCAGTTAGGGATGAACTGTCAGTATCTGGAATGGGGGCACACAGTAAAAGGTTATTCCTTAGATAAGGGTATGTCATGTTACCACACACAGTATAATGGAAAGCTGAAGATTTGCCTTCTTAAGTGTTTGATACAGACAGTCTCTTGCTATTTTCATTGGTCCTTGTGCAGTGGGCACTTAAGAGTTAGGGGAAACATAGGGAAAAAACAGCAAACACCTAACTTGGAAAGGCACGGGCACCAAGATACGGAGGCTGGTCAGGAGTTGTTATAAGTGTAGATTGGGCTTCTGGCAATCCACACAGGAGATCAGACCATTCGACAAACTTTCTGTGGACTATTTAGGACCTCCACCTCATACCTGTGGTGGTAATAATTCTGTCTTTGTAGCTGTCAATACTCTTACTGACTTTTGCAACTTTAAGCGACTAGACAAACCAATACCTACTAGGTATTCAACATCTATCCAGAATCTTCACCAGTTTCAGACCACTGAAAGTGACAATGTGAGTGTGTTTACTTCATATGGGCTCCAAAGATTTTGTTTCAGTAATGGCATTAGGCATATTACCATCACTCCCTACTACCCTCAGCCATCATTCATTGAGTGTATAAATAGAAACTTAAAATTGGCCCTTATAATTTACCGTTCAGGATCTCAAGGTTGGTGGGACAGTTCACTCAATTGGTTGAGTCTGGAATTTAATATCACATGTCATGAATCACATAAAACCACTCCAGCTAAGCTCATGTTTTCTTTTGATGTCACTTTTTCTCCAAGTAACCTTTGGGCATTGACCGTTATGGTCGCAGGTTCAAATCCTGCCTTGGGCATGGATGTGTGTGATGTCCGTAGGTTAGGTAGGTTTAAGTCGTTCTAAGTTCTAGGGGCAGATGACCTCAGATGTTAAGTCCCATAGTGCTCAGAGCCATTTGAACCATTTGAATATTGTAATTTACATAGGTGTTATGAATGTTTCGAAATTTCTATTTTAGAGCATTTTACACAAGTTCTGTATTAGTAAATGGTTGCATACTGAGTATGGGGGAGGGAGGGGGGAGAGGGCAAAAGGTTAGCTTTACTTTATGTTGTTAAACATCATGTTAGTAGGCGAAAAAATGTATACTGTCAATTGATGTGTAGCTTGATTCTTCGGTCATTCTTCCATGACTCGCTGTATGTATCAGCACACAAAGCATATTTCCTCTACTAATTGGGATGTGCCCCTGCATCATTCCCTTAAAATTTACCACTAAAGATAATAATTAAATGCTTGACTACGTGTAGGTTAGTCAGTGTACCCTTCACACCTAAGCACAATATTTCCAGAGTAGTTTAGAATGTATTACATCTCACACATGTGACCGGTTATTCTTGTGTCTTGCACAGTCCACATATACTGAAATTAAACTTATCTTGATGAAGCTGAAAGCAGTGAGTTCACTTATTAACTCTCATGTTGGCAGGATAGCTTGCACAACTCGCTGTATTTGTCACTTAAAACTTATCTTTTGAGGATGTTGCTCACTGAATTATATCGTTAGTGCTTCAGGGTAGTACAATGTACTGTTATGTCTCATTATAATTATTTATTCCACTCTACATTAATCTTTGCATTTAGAGATAGTATTTTGAGTTACTGCAGTTGCTACTTATAGATGTAAGGGTACATATTTGTAAATAGTGTCAGTTTAATCACTTTGTATTATAGTGCAGTTCAGATTTTTGTATTTAATAGAGCACATTTCCCCTCTTAGTCCATTTTCTTAAACATAAAATTAATATTTACATTTGTACAGTTTTAACAGTCTACTTGTGCACTTTGTGTACTCCCAGTACTTCCATCAGTCATCATTGTGAGGCTTAGCATGAATAGTCAGTGTTGTCCAGTGGATGTGGTGGTGGTGGTGGCAGTGGTGTGGTGGTGGAGTAACATTGCTATTGTCCAGCATTTCAGCTATGCACACTGCATGTTCCCTATTTGTGTGCGTTTTATATATCCTGATTACTATGGAAACCTTGATCCCCTTACCTGAGCTCTCTGCTTTGCATCGGACCAGCATTCATTGGCCTATACTCATTTCATGTCTCATTGTTTATTCAGCTATTGTCCAGAGTACCTTGCCAATTGTTGTAACAATCCCTATTGTCATTATTTGGTGGGGTCTGGTATCTGAGTTTATACAGATGTTGTCCTTTCTTTTGATAATGGCCATTTCCTTGAGAGTCAGAGTTTCTAGTTCTATTATATTCTGGTGGCACAAAAGGTTGCCCATCATCAATGTTGTTGTTACTGAATTGTGTGTTCCCACTGCCTGTAAATTTGATTGTGTGGTCATGTTGTCTCCTTGACCTAATCCTTCTTCAACAATTAGGTCAATGGAGTCCAACACAGAGGGGGAATATTCAAGATCTGTTCTATAATTGTGATCAACATTTTGTGGAATATTCGTTTGCAGCCTACCCCTGAAAATTTTTAGCACATCTACATGAGGGGTAGGTTTGCTCCTGTATCTAGTTTATCTAATTCACTTACCTATTTCTCAAAATATTTTTGCAATCTCCTTGTTTATCGTTGAGCAGTTACAGGTTGAAAACTTCTTGTTGTAATTGTTCATCAACACCAGTGGACCAAAATTTGTCTAGAAAGGCTTAATAAAATTGGTCATACATTTGACAACATTCTTGTACATCTGCTGCCCAGTGATGTGGTAAAGCTAAGTGGCAGTACGTTACAGAACACACTTAATAAAACTACTGGGTGGACCTTTTCTGACTGTAGAAAACACCTGGCATTGGTGATGCTTTAAGAGGCTGCCATATACCTATATCGATGGAAGACAAGGTCATGCCCCCTGTAAGTGTCATACTGACTTGTGTGGCAATGGAGGGTAACTCATTTGGTTTGTCATTGGTGTTGACAAATCATTATACATGCCGAACTCACTTTCAGTGACATTGTGAATCTGTGGAGGTGGAAAGGTATTTTCTCTTTTATTAGCTAAACTTTCTTGCATGTTTCCTGTATTAACAGCAGTCAATTGTGCCAGTGGCTAGTTAAGAACGAATTCATAGTACACAACAGGTGTGATGTCCACATCTACTTTGATAACAATTTTGTTTTCTTCTTTGGACATCAATTTTTGATTTCATTTACATAAGTTCAGTGCTGCAGTACAGACTTTCCACGATTGTGGTGTCACTGTTGAATGCTCCCAGCTCCGTGTTGTTGTTCAACTTCTTTACATCACTAACAACACATTTTTTTTTACAGTTTCATAAAATCAGTCTTTTGTGACAGCTTTTTCACTTGATCAGAGAGTTTGCTGCAAACCGATTGCGGTTCTGAAACATCTGTCTGAACTGTAGCTATGGTCTTGGTAAACTTGTCAAGCACAGTTTGCAAATTGCTTTGCTGTTTGGTCAGTTCATCTAACCTACACATAGGTTTCTTTTGTTCTTCAAGGAATTGTAAAAATTTTTGATCAAAATTGTTAGGCATTTTTGTAGATTTCTGATCAAAATAATTTGACAGATTCGTAAAAATACTTTTTAAAAACTACATAATCTTCTTCATGTCACTTGGCTCAGATGAAGTAGTATTTCTTGACATTTGTAATGCCATTTTGCCCGAAAAGATTTTTTTGCTTTTGACATCAGACATTAAAAATTTCCTGACCCTTTTACAGTACCACCTCCTCCCCCCTCAACCCAACTACTTTGAGAAAAACACTTTTTGATGTTAGCTGCATTTCCATAAAAATATTTCCTAGCATAATGCCCTTGGCTGTATTCTGCATCAAATTTGGATCATGATGATGTCATTTTGATGATGTTCAGTGCCAGTTATTCCTGTTTGCAAATACATATCTGTGGTGTCAAGCTGTACACTTTTTCTTGTTGAATTCACAAAAAACATTCAGTATAGAGCAATCATGAATGTGTTGCAATGATTGATGTGGATTTTACTTGCCTTATCAGTGTCTTATTCATCAATCTGTACAGTTTCAAATGCAAGCAGCTTATCAACACATGCCAGACAGTAGTATGTGGGATTTGCAGTTTGATAGATGCATGCCAGGTCAATTTTGAAGGGCTGTTGACAAGACATTGTCTCACTCACTCATGGACGTCATCAGATTCGCTTGATGGCCTGATGATTTCCCATGTCTTACCAAGCACCCTGTTTCTACAAAACATTTATGCCGCTCATAAATTTTAGGCCTACTAGGAAGATCTTTAGCGTACTTGGTATGGAAAGTATGCTGAACTGTTGTTGCCGACTTTGATTCTTCAAACCAAAACACACAGCTATCCATCTTTAATGCATCTGCCACTGGCACTCCTTATGATGTGATTCAGCACTAGCAAACCATGTGAGATGAAACTTAATGCATTTCCCTACAAATTGACACTATGGTCACCTCTGTAGGTACTATGATTTAAACGTTTCAAAGTTGTAAAGTCCTTTTTGAAACATCATGTATTATTCCTAAGCATGTTTTTGAGCAATAAAGACTTACTTTCTTGAAGATGAGGTACTCCAGAACTTACTCCATATGAATTACTGAAGCAAAATATGCAAAATATGTGAACTTACTTATTTGTCTCTCCCCATGATTTGCAATGACTCTACGGGAAAATGTGGCTCAACTAAGTTGATTTAGGAGTTCCAAGAAGTGTTTTTTCCAGTTTAAATTCTCATCAATATGGACCCCTAGGAATGTTGAAGTTTTCACCCTATTTATTATTTCGTCACGATGTCTTACACTTATCACTGGTGCAGTACATCTAGATTTGCAGAAAAACAGTTAGTGATACTTTTAAGAACTTTGTTTGCCATTTCTTCTCTTTCTGTATATATGCTCAAATGGATTACAATACTAGTGTCATCTGCAAAAAGGACTAGTTCTGCTTGTTGAATACTAGATGGACGTTTGTTTACATATATGAGGATTGAACCTTGGGAAATGGCATAGGTGATTTCTCCCCAGTCAGAATTATGTCTCTGGACATAATTGTTTGAATTGCTAACTACAACTTTCTGCATTCTTTGGGTTTGAAATGGCATTATCAGTTGGTTGGCTGCAGGCTCAATCCTATAAAACATCAATTTATATAGGCTAATACTGTGATTTAAAGAGTCAAATGCCTTAGACCGCTTGCAGAAAATATGATGCATTGTGGCACAGAAGCAGTGAGGCCTTGGTAGGTCACTGGAGGGAGTTGGCACCACATTTGCACATGAACATGTGGGCGTGCATGCACGCACGCACGCACGCACGCACGCACGCACACAGTCACCTAATTCCTGTAAATTCTGGGGAAGGGGTCGATGAGCTCTGACGCCATGTTCAACCACGTCTCAGATGTGTTCAATCACGTTCAGATCTGACGAGTTAGGGAGAGGTGAGGGGGTGGGGGGGGGGAAGGGGGGAGGGGGGGACGGCGGCAGCACATCAATAGGAGCTCACCACTGCGTTCCTCGAACCACTCCATACTCTTGGCCTTGTGACATGGCGCATTATCTTGTTGAAAAATGCCACTGCTGTCAGGAGACATGGTTGTCATGAAGGGATGTATGTGTTCTGCCACCAGTATACAATACCCCCTGGCCATCATGGTGCCTTGTCCAAGCTCCATTGGACCCATGAACACCCACATGAATTTTCCCTAGAGCATAATGGAGTTGCCACCAGCTTTTCTCTGTCCCGCAGTACAGGCGTCAAGGAGCTCTTCCCGTGGAAGGCAACAGATACGTGCCCTCCCACTGACACGATGAAGAAAGATCAGGATTCATCAGATCATGTAACACTCTGCCAATGCGCCAACATCCAATGGTGATGGTCACATGCTCATTTCAGTCATAGAGCTGATATTGTGGTGTTAACATTGGCACAGGCATGGGTCATAGGTTGCAGAGTCCGATTGTTAGGAGTGTTCAGTGCACTGTATGTTCAGAAACACTCGAACGCTGTCCAGCATTGAAGTATGATTTTACTTCTGCCACATTCCGCTGCCTGTCCTGTTTTACCAGTCACCCAATCAGTGATGTCAGGATGTGGTTTCACCTTGGTTTTGCCATTTGTTGAAGACACTCATCACAGCTCTCCTCAAGCCCTTGGCAAGCTTGTACAGTTTCTGAAATGCTCATACCAAGCCTCCAGGCCATTAAAATCAGCCCTTAGTGAAGTTCAGACAGATGGCGCACCTTCCACATTCTACATGTGGACAGCACACTCAATGATACTACATGCACCATGCATGCGTGACTAGCAGTTATTCCTCACCAGGTGACACTGCTCTAGCCTGGATGATTTATATTGATAGAAAAATGGTGGTCGTAATGTCCTGGCTGATCAGTGTATAATGAAATAATATAAATTTTTACAGTTGTCTGTAATGTTGACCTGCACACTCCTTGTTTTAGTCTCACAAGTCACATAGCTGGTATTATAACTGGCATCCGATAAAGATTTCTTTTTCAAAGTTTCTGTTTTCTCTGGAGGTGCTAGATTTGACCATTCTCCTAGTAATGATTTTATGCTGCATGTAATTCTAATAGAAGGTAATCAGACTTTTCAGCTGTGCTTTCTTCTCTTACATAGCTGTTTCATATTTGCATACTGGTATTTAAATAACTCAAAGAAACAATAGTTCAAACTCTGTCATGAATTATTGAAGCAGGAACTACTTAATGTATAAGCTCATGTGAGAGTACAGAACAGACAGACAACAAGAGATAAACAAAGATTGAAAATGTTAATTTTAATTATGATTCCTTTGACCACTTCAGCAATATTATATCTTAACTTTCCTGTAGTTATTTACATGATGTAATTATAGATTGTCAATAAAATTTTTATTGTCATCAGTTCTTCTACCATTTGCCATTAAAAAGTATCATTCATTTTTCCCATACATACGTTACATCACATAAAGAACTTTTAGCTAAAACAAAAATATGTAAACTATGTAATAGATTGCTTTTTCTAAAAACATGACTGCTGAAGTAAGGAAATTTGTGGACATCTACATAGGCCCCTTTGAAATACTAGAAAACAAAAATCTTGATGCATACAAACTGGTATCTCCATATCTAGATAATTATTAAGATTACGTAATATCACTGCATTAAAACTTTACAGGCACGATACCTAATACCAAAAGTTTGTTAATCCAGATAATTTAAAATATTCTCTGCTTTATACAACAATAGTCAAAAACCAATAACTAAGGTTTTTATTAGTAGCTACACCTACTATTCTTTGAGTGCCATACAACCAAGCTAGCAGAGAAAATGTGTTAAAAAATTTATCGGTTGCTGATCATTATGTTACCACATACTGTGTCATCACAATTTAAATAACTTTTTTGATGTTTCTCTCTATAGTGCAATAAGATTAATGTTTTAACATTGTGGCCAAGGGCTGTTGTGCACACAGCACAGCACTTGTTGCACCATCCACCATGATTGTGAGGTGATCTCTGTAGGCTGGCCGGGGGGGAGGGGGGGGGGGTGCACTTGTAAATGCACCGATTATGTGTGTTCATTGTATAGGGTTACTCCTCCTCCCTCACGGAAAAGTGTTCATTGTGGAGATGCTCATGTTCCATCGAAAGGTGACAACTGCTTGTAATCATACTCTCCCACACATCACTATTAAAATTCCTTGTCTCTGCACAAGTTTTGAAAGCTTTGTGAAGCATAAGATATAAAAAAGAAAAACTTTTTACTTATCTCCATTTCCTCTTGTTGTTGGCTCCAGTTCTTGTGTCTAGGGGCACATTCTTGTGGCTGAAATTTTGATTTAACATTGTGGGCTCCTGATGACTAAATAACAGGTAATACTTTATCTGTTGCTATGATTTTTTTATTTTATCCCATTCTTCTATATCACACTGACTTCACAATCTCCATTTTCATAAACCATCAATTACATTGTTGCTGACAAAATTAAAAAACACGTGCGCTTCTATCAGAGGCCTGCCTACAACTCCTCACATTCTGCGCTACTCACAACATTCTGAAGAGTCTACAAAGCTCGGACTTTCTTGATAAAAGAAGAATCACCACCAAGTTATATAATTATTTTATAAATGAATCTAGAAATAAATTTAATAATTAGTGTCAGATTGTGCAATTAATAATATGAATTTTAAGTATGCCACACATTTCGTAGTTTCAGATATTTCCAAAAGAAGAATAAAATTAACCGCACATCAATTTCTTTATATACATTTTAGTCTGAAATTTAATACATCATACACAAAATCAAATGCAATTCTTTCCGTGATACAGCTGGGAATGTTCACCTATACCAGATTTGGAATTAATCCTGGTATCGACTGCTTCTATAAAAAAAGGTTATGTTAGAAACGGGTGTTCCATTACAATATCCCCCCCCCCCCCCCCTCACAAAAAGACCTAGAAGATTCATTTACAATTGATATAAGAAAATACATAGTGATTTGAAGTTACATAATGCGTTGGAAAGTCAATCCCTCTACTTGAAAAAATGTGCCTTTAAGCTTAATAACAGTCTCTAGCAGTCTGGGCTAACAATTCACAAACATCAGTCACAGCACAGATCCAGTCGACAGATGCTCGATTACATTACCTAGCACCCAAGATGTCTTGCAAGTTGACTGGTCCAGCAGGGTACAGCCATACAGCAGTGTGGGGAGTGGTTTCGCCCACATCTTTCAGTTTCCTCCTTAGATTTCTCATCACACACTCCAATGGATAGGCAACTTCCTGTATAGCATTCACATCAAATACTGAAACATTGTTTTGTGTACTAAATATGCTGTTCATTAACTTCTTCACATCACACAAGATATGTTCTCCTTAGTAACATTTCAAAGTCAATTGTATGGGATTTATGTATGGTGAAATTAAAAAGTGTCCACATATTAAACATTAAGAAACATAGTTAAATGCAATGAAAAGAATGGGCTAATGAGGTAATGCACACAAATATGCTCAGATATTATTCCTAATCTTGGCAGTAAAAATTATGAACATTGTTCCATTTAAAAACTGTGAAAATATCTAATTTAGCCTCATGGCGTATATGTATCAAATTCTAAAGCACGAATCTAATACAGAACATAATTATATATCGTATGATAGATTTTAACTCGGTTAATAGGTAAGATAGAACGTTGAAATTCATGTCATCTTACATACTAAATTCCAGACAAACAAAACGATTATCTCATTGTATGAATCTACAAATAGATTTATACCTAGTCAATGGATAAGATAGAATGCTAGAACCTACATGATCTTACACACTACATTCATGGCAAACAAAAGAAAATTACATAGTCTTAAAACTCTACAGACAGACTGTATCTTTTCTTCTACACTAGGTATCATTGTGCAACCATGCTCATATGTCTTGTACTCTATTCTAAATGTTAAAAGTACCCGAGATTTTACCAATTTGCTTTGCTTACCTGTAGCTCCTCTTATCTTTACACCTACAATGGGCATTTCCACAAAACACTTCCTGTGTTTAATCTTGTCTTTAAATTGTTCAGATATACCACAAATTTGGCTACCTGTATCAATCAAATAGTTCCCTTCCCGCTGATTAATCTTAATTTTAATCTAAGGACATCCAAAATCTGATTTATCATCTTTGTTATTAGACACTTCATGTAAGAGATCACTTTCAATTTCATCAAATGCTACATCCACACTGTTATTTCAGGGTTTTATCAACTTTACTGGTATCATAGTATTACTTTGGTTACATATGTTATCAGGTAAAAACTGAACACACTGAAATGATTCCATGACACAACTGACATCACTTATTACATAAGGAACATAAAATATATTACTGTCAAAATTACATTTTCTACTTAGGTCTTCTTTCACTTCATTCCATCAATTTGGACTAACCACAGCTAACTTACTCCAGAATGCACATTAATCTATGTTATCAATTTGGTCCCAAACAAATTTCCAAAAGTTTTCACCTTTATTCTCTAAGCTTATAGATAACTTACCTTTACTGTCTGAAACACGGGATTCAAGATGGTGCAGAGTCAAATTGTAACGTATTCAAAGCTCACAAAAACTGATATAAATACGAGACTATTATGTGCAAAATGTGTAAAAAATGGTGGCGATAAGGACAATCTGTGCTATTCGTGCGCTGTAAAAGTAAATAACTGTAAAGGTATGTTTACACGATCAAAAACGAAGAACTGTGTTTCGGTGCCACATGGCGATCACAAATTGCTAACGGATTCAGCATCGAAAGATGAAATAATTAAAGTGTTGCAAGTGGATAGAAACATTCTGTTAGCGATAATCAGCGAGTTAGAACAAGAACTAAGCAAATATGTAAGCAGTGAAAAGTGGTGTACCGTAAAAAGTGCGTTGAACACACACAATTTAAAATCGCAACTAAAAATGCACTCGTGTTATAATGTATCTGCAACGCCAATGGATCCAGAAACAGTGTGTCTAAACAAGTAAGTGCACCTTCAGATAAAGAAACTGTTCTGATGTCAGCTGGTAAAGAGCCAATGCAATTTGTAAGTGTAATTGAAGGCAGTGTTTACACAGCAATCAGCGAAAACAAAACGGTAATGAACGATACCAATAGTGTTCCAGAACATAAAGCACCTGAACATATGAAACAAGGTTACGAGTTAAGGAATGCAGTACGGAATCCGAAAGTTTTAATAGTGAGTGACAGCCACGGCCGGTACTGCAGAAACATTCTGGAGACAAAACTAGACACAAAATATGACATTCAAAGTTTTATTAAACCAAATGCTCCTCTCCGTGAAGTTTTTAATCGAATTGACAAATTATCAGAAGACTTGAACGCGAATGATACTTTATCTTAGTGGCTACTGAAGACTCGTACAACAACATTGTGGAAAGCACTGATAACGTGTTACCCAGTGTTCTCCAACTCAGCAACGAGACAAATATCATGTTGCATCCAATTCCCCAAAGATTCGACAAAGGATATATAAACGAAAAAATTGACATGGTTAATCATCATTTAGTGCAAACAGTGAACTGTTCAAAGTCTTGCAACAAAAGTAGAATATCTATAAACTTTGAAATGGAAAGACTGTCTCGTGATAAATTCACACGTCACAGATTGCACTTAACATCTCCGGCAGTAATTTGCTAGAATACCGCCCTTCGATTGTGCCATTGCAGCACTAATCGAAACGATAGGTTTTGCAGGTGCCAGCCAGCCAGCAGCGGTCCAGCCAGTGGGAGCAGCAGCTGCAGCAGCAGCGGCGGCGGTGACCCCATCTGCGGCAGCAGCAGCTGCGGTGTTCCTGCCAGCAGTCGCCAGTGCCAGCACCAGCGCCAGCAGCGTGGGTCTTCGGCATCCGTCCCCAGTTTTCCTCTCTCGTTTCCGTCCTGTACCATCTTAGTTTCTACCTGTCGTCATGTCAGCCCCCACCACCACTGCCACTACTACCACCACTGCCATAGTTTACACTTCGCCCTCCGCCACCGCCACCACCATTACATGGTGTGCCCAGTCACCCCCCCCTCCCTCTTTCTCCATCCCTCCTCTTCTAACTCTCCCTTCGCCCTCGCTCTTTGTTGCTCCCTCCCCAGCTCCTTCCTCCTGCTCCTCTTCCTCTGATCCATTCCCCCCACTCCCCCAGCCTGTCACTGCAGCTCCAGCTAGGGTGGTGGCCCGACGGCCCACTGCCGATGCCCCGCTCTCCCCATCGCCGTCGCCGTCATCGCCGTCACCTTCACCTTCACCAGCCATCTCTGGCGCCGACTACTGCATCCACGCCAGGATCTGCTGCTTCCCGCCACCTCCCTGTAGCTCCTGTAGCTCCTGTACCTCATATTACCACCCACCCTTCCGCCGCCCTTAAACGCCCTAGTGGCACCACCACCTCCTCCGCTCCCAAGAAGGCCCCGCCCCATCCTCCTTCCCCCCCCCCCTCCCCAGGATGCCATGGATGGCTCCCCGCCTGGCTCTGCTCCCTCCGCCTCAACCTCCTCCTCCACCCCCTCTTTATACAAATACCTCCTCTCCCATCCCGATCCTTCCCTTCTTGAGGCCCGGAACCTCTCCCTCCTCCTCCGCCAACACTTCCCTGGTGTCACCATCACACTCCTCACTCCCAGATGGGATTCAGTTCTCATCTCCTCCCCCAACCCCACCCTCCATACTGACATCATCTCCCACCTCCCCATCACCCGGTTTGGCCCCAATGCCTCCCTCATCCCTGCTCCTTCTCCATCTCCTACCCGCCAACCCCAACACTCGTGTCGCCTGCCGACCCTCACCGCTGTGATCACTTGGATCACTTGGCTCAGTCCGACAATCAAGGAGGAGGAGGTGTTGGCAGAGCTCAAGGCTCATCCCTCACTGGAGGTGCGGGCGGTCCACCGCATTTTTAACTCCGCTGGCCCCACCCGCCTTATGCGGGTTTTCTCCGAGGACGCCCCCTCCGTTGACCGTCTCCTGAAGGAGGGTGCCCTCCTCTTCAACCAGTGATATAAGGTCGACCCCTCCTGTTTCCCTCCTCAATCCCTTCGCTGCCAGAGGTGTCTGCACTACAACGCACAACCAACAGCTGAGTGCCGCGAGGCCTCCACCTGCCCGCATTGTAGGCAAGCGCACTTCCTCCGGCAGTGCCCTAACCTTCAATCCCCTCCCTCCTGCAATACCTGCAATCTCCCCCATCGCACCTACTCCCAAAAGTGTAAAGCCTGACCCCCTCCGACCACTCCTGAACTCACCGTCCCTGTCCGCCCTCTGGACGCCCCCACCCCTCCTGGCAATTCCCTTCTTCCCCCCCCCCTCCCCCCCGTCCCCCCCCCTCCCCCTCCCCTCCCCCACTGAGGATATCATCAGGTTCCTCACCATTGTCCTGCAAAACGTCCACCCTTTCCAGCGCCCTCACACCCTCCAACAGGTCTCCCTCACCGCCCGTTCTGTCTTCCACCTAAAAATGTATGCCACCTACTCCCACAACCAGGCCCATTTCACCTTCTCCCATCTTGACACCCTCGTCTAAATCCCTGTCATGGCACGACAGCACCGAATCCTGTTCAACAACATCTGTTCCCTTCCCACCAACAAGAACCTCTTCATGCACACCCTTGCAACCCACTGTGTGGATGCCTTCCTCCTCAATGAAACCTTCCTCCAACCCCACCACACCATCCACACTTCGCCCTACCTTCTCCACCGCTCCGATATTCCCCTCCCGATTGCGCGTGGTGGAGTTGCCATTGGTCACCACCGCCAGATCCCAGTTTGGCTCCAACCTCTCCTTCCTGACCCCACCGAACACATGATCCTTAGTCTCTTCTTCCCCGGCCTTACCGTCACCTGCGCCACCATCTATGTCCACCTTAACACCCGTATTCCTTTCGACTTCCACTCCCACATCGATCGTACCTTCTCCTCCTACGTGATCGCCGCCGACCTCAACATCCATAGTCGTTCCGCCACCCAGTTATGGCAGTGGTATCGGTCCCTCTCCACTGTCCGAGGCGACCTCGTCCCCATTCCCCAGCACACCCACCCCGAATCCAACTCCACTCCTGATGTCATCGTCTCCTCCCCCAACCTCCTTGGCCGCATAGCGGTGGATGTCCTGGACCCCATTGATAGCGACCATCTCCCTGTCCTCCTCACCGTTTCAGACGGTCGTCGCCCCCGCCCCGACCCTCGTAATGACCTTCCCCCGAAATGCGTCCATGACTATTCCCGTGCCGACTGGAATGCCTACTGGGATACCCTCTCCACCCAGGTCGAAGGCCACCCCTTCACTACCACCACCCTGATGATGTTACCCACGCCGCAGCAGACCTTGTCTGAGGCCGTGGAGACCCACGTCCCTACTGTCGCCATCCACCCCCACCGTCCTACCTTACCCCCACAGGCCGTCCTCCTCCTCCGTGAATCCTGCCGTCTCTACCATGCCTTCCTCCACACGTGTGACCCGGACACACTACGATGCCACCGGCAACGCCAGCGACACATCTGAAACTTGCTCTCGGCTAAGGAACGCCGGGACTGGCGACAGACATGCACCCGTTTGAATGCTACCCTACCTATAAACTCGTCCAAGTTCCGGTCAGCCTTCCGTCGCCTTACCCCCTACTATCCTCTTCTCCATGATGATCACCCCTTCCCTGACACCCTTAGTAAGGCCAATCACTTTGCCTCCTACGTTTCTGATGTCTTTTCCATCCCCGATGATCCCCAGTTCGATTACTCCCTCTTCCCGGATGTTCGCGATCTAACTGACACCTCGTCCCTCCCCTTGCACCTGGTTTCCAGTACTTGGACAACATTGCACACACAGAACTCAATGCCCCTATCACTACACAGGATCTCATTTCTACACTCCGCACAAAACGCAACACCACTCCTGGTCACGATCGTGTCACCTACTGCAACCTTTGTGAAGCTCCCGTCTCTTTCCTCTCCACCCTGGCCAGGCTCTAGAATGTAGTCCTGTCCACCGGCTACTACCCTGACCTGTGTAAAACCTCCCATATCCTGATGTTCGTTAAACCCAGTAAACTGCCGTCCACCATCTCCTCCTACCATCCCATCAGCCTTACCTCGGTCTTCAGCAAGATCCTGGAATCCATCCTCTCCCCCCTTCTGTACCTTTTGTACACAGCAGACATGCCGCCGCCGTCAGCCCCCTGTCCACCTTCTCCAGTTTGCCGATGACACCACCTTCCTTGCCCTTGCCCTTGCCCTTGCCTCCACCCTGCAGCATTCCCAACACCTTCTCCAATCCCATCTTGAGCGGTTCACCGCTTGGTGCAACCAGTGGTTGCTCAAGGTCAATCCCTCCAAAACCCAGGCGATCATTGTAGGCAGAACCACCCCTTCCTTCCACCTCCTCGATTTCTATCTAACCATCTATGGCCGTCCTATCGCCCTCACCCCCACCCTTAAGTACCTTGGCGTCACCCTCGACCGTCGCCTCTCCTGGACCCCCCACCTCTGGACAATCCAAGCCAAGGCATGCTCTCAACTCTGTCTCCTCAAGCTCCTTTCCAGCCGTATGTGGGGTCTGGACCCCTCCACCGTACTCCACACCTATAAATCCCTCATCTGCCCTATCCTCTGTTACGCCCATCCTGCCTGGATCTCCGCTCTGCCCCCCCCCCCCCCCCCCCACGTTTTACAAATCCCTTCTGATCCTTGAACGCCGTGCTCTCCACCTCGCCTATCGCATCCGTCTCCCCTCCCCCACGTGGATCCTGTACGACCTCATTCCGTTCCCCCACCTCCTCCTTTTCCTTGAACGGATCCGGATCCGGATCCTCTACACCTCCCGTAAACTCGATCCTCCTCACCCGCTTGTCTCCCCCATCCTCTCCCACCCCCGCCCGCTGCCACGCCTGTATTCCCACGTCCCACCTGCTCTCCATCTCTCCACCCTCCTTACCCTCTCCCAAGGTGTCTCCTGCCAGCTCCCCCTCCCTGATGATGCCCTCCTCCCCTCGATCTACCCCTCCTACCAACTTTGATCCTCCCTCCCTCTTCCTGTGTGCCGTCGTGTTTTGTTTTCAGTGTTCACCGTCACACTCCATCGTTCACCTGTGCCATCGACATCTTTGGTGTTTGTGCATCATGTCAACAGTTTGTAGAGTGGATTATCATCGAGTGTGAATGGCTCCTTGTTTGTATTAATGTGTCTACTGTTTTATTACCCGCCATTATGTAAATTCTGTGTCTTCCTTACGTTTTTCCTCATTGTCTATTCTACGGCTGAAGAGCAGCGTAGAATGCTGCTGCCAGCCTGCCTGTTGTACAGGTTTTAAAATAAATAAAAAAATAAAAGATTCCACTTGAACAGATAGGAGAAGGAGCAAGTATGCAACAGACTGTCTTCGTTAATTAAAATTAACAATCGTACAAACCAGATGCATGTATCTCTGAATCGACCAGTCTACCTGAAGAAATCAGTGTTTCACCAAAATAAACACAATGTGAAAACCAGTGCAATAAAAGTGCCTAAAATGAAACAAATGCTACTTGACAAGTGGATTACCATTAGAAGCACCACAGCACACGAAAGGCAGGGCCCAGAATACAGGGAACCAGCTAGCAAGAAGACACCACCCACACCTCAAATCAAGGAGGATTTTTTACAGCTAACAATACTAGATGTAAAAAAGAGGTAAGTGGTCAAGCATGACACAATATAGTCCCTGCTTCATACTTTAAATCATTCCATCAGAATGTTCAGTCTCTTTCCAATAAACTGAATGAAATACAAATCCTGTTAAATGATATGAGTGATATTTCTGTTTTATGCTTTACTGAGCACTGGCTAAATAAAGACATGATAGAACTAGCATACCTACCTCAGTTTAAATTAGCTGCCACATTTTGTAGAGAAGTACTCAGGCACGGTGGTAGCTGCATATATGTTCGAGAAGATATAGACTTCACTAACATAACCAAATTTGACAGCTTATCTAAAGAAAGAGACATAGAACTCTCAATAGTAGAACTGCCAACTAGCAATTCTGTAATCATCTGTGTATATACGTCACCAGATGGCGATAAAAAAGTTTTTTTATAATCATATGGAAGAGCTGTTAGAGGACTTCAACACCCTTAAAAAATATTATCATATGTGGATATTTCAATGTTGATTTCCCCAAACCCAGTAAATTTAAAGATGAAATCAAAGACTTACTGAAGTCCTTTAACCTTAAACCAACTATAACCAACCCAACTCGCATAACCACTACTTCTGCAACAAGCATAGATCAGGTGTTTGTAAACACAGCTAAATATATCTGCAACACACAGATTGCAAACACTGGTTTTAGTGATCACAATGCCCAAATACTAACAATCACTATTCCAGGAAACACAAAAGCCCAGAAAACTAGAACTATTGTGAGGAAGTTTAATAATGAAAACATAGATTACTTTTGTTCTCTCTTGAGAAGAGAAATCTGGACTGATGTTTACAGTTCAAACAGCACAGATGACAAATTTGATAAATTTATGGCCACATACAAACATTTTTTTGAAATAGCCTTTCCTAAACAAACGTCACTTATGAATTCTGTGCACAAACCAAATAAATGGATCACAACAGGAATAAAAATATCATGCCAGAATAAAAGGAACTTATATGAATACTCAAAGCAAACAACAAATCCTGTATTTATCAATTACTTTAAACAATATAAACAAATTCTTAGACAAGTTATAACAAAAGCAAAGAAAATGGAAAATGACAAACAAATAAAAAATAGCAGGAATAAGACTACAGCAACCTGGAGTATCATAAAAAGAAAAACAGGTACTACATCATTAGCCCACAAAAATATAGAACTTCATGAAAACAACAATAAAATAATCAACCCCACAGCAGTGGCTAATAAGTTTAACAACTACTTTTCTAATGTTGCACACCACCTGATTACCAAACGTTACAACTCACAACCACACAGCAATACACTCCAGTCAGATACAAAAATTCTTACAAGAACCCTATTCATGTCTCCAACAACACTTGATGAATTATCTGTCATTATAAAAAGGTTACCCAATAAGTATTCAGCAGGTACTGATGAAATACCAGATATTATCAACAAAGCAAGTGTAACATCTACCATAGAACCACTAACGGATATTTTCAATTCATCATTCGTAAGTGGTATATTCCCAAAAAATCTGAAAATGGCAAAAGTGACACCACTGTACAAGAAAGGGGACAAACATGGAGCTGCAAACTATAGACCTGTATCATTATTGTCAGGCTTTGGTAAAATTCTTGAAAAACTATTTCTTAGAAGGCTGACAGCCTTTCTAAATAAAGAAACCATAATAAGTGATGCGTAACATGGATTCAGAACTGGCAGATCAACACAGTCAGCTATTAATACCTTCTTAAATGAAATTCTAACTGCAGTAGATAATAAGCAACATGTGTCTGGCATATTTCTTGACCTTAGTAAAGCCTTCAATGTAATTGATCATAATACTCTGTTGCAAAAGCTAGGTAATTATGGAATACGAGGCCTGCCAAACAAGTGGATACATTCCTACCTTCATGACCATCAACAGATCACTCAAATAAAATACAAAGACATAAAAACACAAAAAAATTGTAATTTTTACAGTAGTGCACAAAACATTACATATGGAGTTCCTCAAGGGTCAGTCCTTGGGCCAATTCTTTTCATTCTTTATGTTAATGATTTGTCAGAAAAAATAACTAAAGGGACAACAGTACTTTTTGCAGATGACACAAATATCCTAATCAAATCACATGATGAGGAAAGCCTACAAAAAACATCTACAGGTATAATACAAAATTTGACACAATAGTTCAGAACAAACAAGCTAATAATAAATAATGAAAAAACAGTGACAGTCAATTTCCACAATTCACAGAAACTACATCCTGCAACACCAATTTTTAAAATTGATGGAAAAACTGTCTCATCTGTGAGCGACGCAAAATTTTTAGGTATACATATACAGCAAAACCTAAAATGGGAGACACATCTTAACCATGTCAATAAAAACCTAAACACACTTACGAACGCAGTAAGAATCCTCACACGAAATAGAAGCCGTGCGTCTGTGATCACAATGTACCATGGCAGTATTCGGTCACCGCTGATGTACGGCATTATCTTTTGGGGGAACTCCGTAGGTACAAACAAAACATTTAGGCTACAGAAAAAGATTGTTAGAATAATAAACCATGCTAAGTACAGAGACTCCTGTAGACCAATATTTAAAAATCTCAGTATACTGCCTCTTCCTTGCTTATATATGTATGAAATATTAAATTTCACAAAAGGAAATATTTTAAAAGATGGAAATATCTTCAAGTATAACTGTGATTACCATCCTCATGATACTAGGCAGAAACATCACTTGGATGTCAATACAATAAGTACAAACATTTGTAAGAGAGGAGTGTATCATACTGGCATAATGCTGTACAATCACATGCCATCCTATTTGAAACATATGCAAAATTTACAAAAGTTTAAAGTGAAACTGAAAGAGTACTTGCTTGACCACTGATTCTATTCTCTTTCCGAGTTTTTAGAGTACCAGAAAAGTGTAGTGTAATTGCTCAAATATTCTTAATAAGTCTATCATTTTATTTTATTATATTAAATTTGTAATCAATATTCAACACGTACTGAATAATTTTTAATTATTTATCCTTTCAAAATAACAATGTGTATGATGATGTATGTACTATACCAACCTGACTTGTCCTACATCGTTTGTGCAAATTATGTACCTAAACACGATTTACAGGACCAATAAAGAAATAAAAATACAAATACTCTGCATGACAATGAAAAACTGCTTTGACAGGACTCTCACTTAGATCATCACAAACATCACTTACCTGAACCAAATTCACAAATAACTCTGAAACTTCATTATTCTTAAACTCCACAAATAACTGATACTCATCATCATCATCATCATCATCATCAACAACCTCTTCCAAAATTACTTCAACAACAACATTATTAACAACACAAGTCTCATCACTATCAAAGTCACACACCTCACCTACATTCATTTGCAATAAGCTACCAGTCTAAGACTTACCAACCTGTCATTTCACAGCTCTCATTCATATCTGCATAAAAAATACCACCTAATTCAGATCCGATACTGTGATCACCTGTTTTACATACGTCAATACCACCGTTTTCTGGCCAAGAGAAGAAATCATTAATACACACTACATCACAGTTCTTATTACTCTCACATTCTGGTTTGTGATTAGTACCTACATCACTATAATTAAACATAGTATCCCAAAACTTTTTCATTTAAACATAAATGAGAAATCTGATATTCCTTCTGTTCAACTTCAGATATCTATGCCACATTATTAATACTGTCATTATTGTCTTATTGTAAGCATAAATTGGGGGTCCTGTACTTGTGTTTCCTTGCCCCAAAACTTGGGAACTTCATTGAGGCGGACCACTGTAATAGTTATCTCTGCTACTAAATTGCCCATAGTTATCCCCATTATTCCTACTCTGGTGATGTTCAAAATTTCTGTCTCTATTAGCGTTTTGGCCCTGAAAGAAATTACCATTATCTCTGCTTCTGTAGTTATTACCATTTAGATCTCTATCATTTCAATTATTATGGTACATGCTTCTTTCTACTACCCTGTCTGCCTGTCAACACATCATAAAAATTATTCAAGGCAATCGTCAGGTCTGTGTACTAAAACCCATAGCAATATCTCTGGTAATCTCCTTCTTTGTACATCAATCAGTGTCATTTCATCAAATGGTTTGTCAATGTGTGCTAATTTCTTAAGTTGATTCTTACAAAACTCTTTCAAGGTACCATCCCTAATCCTATAAATTTGACCATTCAGAAATTCACTTTCAATTCTTGCTTGTTCAGCTTCTGACCAAAATTTATTTAAAAAACTTTTTTCAAAACTTTGGTATGTCTCCCACTGACTTAAATTTAGATTTACCCAAGACAGAGCTTTGCCTTAAAGACACCTTTTAACAAATTTAATTTTTTGATCATCACTCATGCCCAACACAAAACTATCTCTACAGTGGTGTAGAAAATCCACAGGATGTAAATGGTATGATGGAAAACTTGATTGGAATGTTAGACCATGCAATACCATTATTTGAATACAGATTGTTGTGAATAAAATTTTCCTGAACTACTGAAATTTTTTGATGTAGAAAATTTATGTTAGTTAGCTTACTGTCTTCAACATTTAAAATTTTTTTATCTAAACTACTGACGTTCTGTTCCATTTTTTCCTCTACAGCCTTCTGTTGAACTCTGACATCATTAACATTCTTCTCTTGATTTGCAGATTGTACAACTAACTCGTTTTCCAAATAACAAATTTATTTTCTAGTACTTCAACTTTTTCATTCACACTTTTTAATCCATCTTACAACCCATTTTTTAGCTCCAAAACCTGACTACTAAGTTGGTCTATTTGGTATTGTACCCTGCCAATTTTATCATTGTTTTCAGTTCGTATTTCCATTAACTGATCATTGACTACAGTAAATTTGCTATTGTTATCTCCTTTTATTTCCGTCACTAATCATTAACTGCACTCATTTTTTTCCAAAATCAACTGCATAACATCATTCTGAACTGTTTCTTTGCTGTCTACACATCCACTTGGTTCAAACATGTCTAGGCTACGTCCTACAGTTTTCATTTCATCGCCACTACCATCATCTCTATTACATTTTTTCTTACTGATGTCCCTCATCGTCTTTGTAAAGTCCTCTTTCAATTCATCCGGTCCGTCACTGTTGATATAAACTAGTCACTGTTGATACGACTTTGTTGGGCAGCACTCTGGTTTCCTTTCATCAAGTGACTGTAATTTCATTTATATATAAACTGTAAATGACACAAATCCAAAATCCATACTTCTTCTGCAACAGAAAAAACTTCATTGTAGCCAACAGATCATGGCTAATGCCCACACTTGTGATCTTACCCTCCCATACATCGTTATTAAAATTCTCTGTCTCTGCACAAGTTTTGAAAGCTTCATGAGGTGTAAGATATACAAAAGTGAAACTTTTTAATTATCTCCATTTTCTCTTGTTGCTGGCTCCAGTTCTCGCGTCAAGGGGTACATTCATGCAGCTGAAATTTTGATTTAATATTGTGGGTTCCTCATGCCATTCTTCTATATCACACCGACTTCACAAACTCCATTTTCATACAACCATCAATTACATTGTTGCTGACAAAATTATAAAACACGTGCACTTCCATCAGAGGCATGTCCACTACTCCTAACATTCTGCTGTACTCGCAACACTCCAAAGAGTTTACAGAGCAAAAGCGTTTACAGACTTTCTCAACAAAAGAATCATCACAAAGTTACATCATTATTTTATAAATGAATCCAGAAATAAATTTAATAAGTAGTGTCAGATTGTTAAATTAATAATATGAATTTTCAGTATGCCAGACATTTTGTAGTGTCAAATATTTCTAAAAGAAGAATAATTTTAACCGCACATACAGAATGTAACAAATTAATTTCTTTTTATATATTTTAGTTTGAAATTTAATACATCATACAAAAAGTCAAATGAAATTCTTTCAGTGAAACAGCCGAGAATGTTCGCCCATACCAGATTCAGTATTAATCCTGGTATCGGCTACTTCTATAAAAAAAAGGTTATGTTAGAAACAGTTGTCCCATTACACGCTGGAGCAGCTGTCATGCTATCATGGGAGAATACGGCCTGAAATAACACGCGTGCAGGCATGGTGCCTACAACCCAGAGAGAAACTGTAAGGGAGCGCTGCTGCTGCTGATGCTATATCCACGTACACATCTTGGCAGAACACTCGGTGTTGGAGGCAGCAGAGGAGACAGTGGCAGCAGTGGCAATGACAGGGGCTGTGGAGATGAAGGTGGCTTGGAACTGTCTACTCCACCCATGCTGACAGCATCCAGAATGAAGATGGTGCCAGGGCCAGACCACAGGGGCCACAGGGGTTGGTGTAGATGGTGGAGGTGGCTGCAGATACGAAATGGCTCTCTGGTGCACGGTCGGTCATGCACGGATGGAGCTGGTTGTAGTGTCGTGACACCGAACCGTCAAACATGCGCACGATGCAGAGGCAGTGGCATCAGCAGCAATGGATGATGGCTGATATCCACTTAGGGTGGTGGACAATTTTGCAGGCCTAGACAGTGGAGCCCAGACAGAATTGCTGCAAGGCAGAACCATGGGCATATTTGTGTGAGAGAACAAGAGAGAACAGCCCCAAGGCCATACTGGGAAGCATGTGTGGCCATGACAAGTTGGTCTGATTGGAAGGTGACATAGCAAGTTGCCGAGTGAAATTTAGACGTTAATAGGGTATGAGCATGATTACAGGTGGGTGACCAGTGGAAATGGAAATCTTTACCTCAGAGAGCATGAAGTGGCTGGTATAGCGTCCCCAGTGCTATATTACAAAAAGACTTAAAAAACAGTATTTATAAAGAAGAGACATTTAAAAATTGAATAATATATTTTTATCATGTAGCCGTAAAACAATAATTTCTCTGTCGAGAAATGCAAAGAAATGCAATGCAAAGAAATATAACAAAGTGATCTAAAGAGACGACAAGATATGTTCTTTTGTTAATTTTTTTAGTCATCTTCACTTCTTCTCTTGTCTTGTTTGTGTATAGACGGACATCTTGCGAATGCTGGCAAATGTAAGCATATTTGTATGAGTTAAGCATACAATATATTCATTTAATATTATTGTGCACGTATAATTTGTAAGAGGTGATCCCGATTTCATGTCCGCCTTCCTTGAATTAACCTGCATTCAAGTAATTTACAGTTCAACAATCGCAGCGGCCAATGCAGCCAACGACGCCATTACGTGGCGATATTAACTTATGAAAAATTAGCGGAAGCAGTAAACTCGCCCGCTATTAACATAATATTAATTTTTCTCCACAGCCGCCCGACGTTGCAGAAAATACGTAGCTTTAAGATTCTTATTTTCAGTACCATAGCCGACAGCCAGAGCCAGGACTCCGACTACGTGGCAATGATTAATGGAGGTAAGAAAAATACTCTCGCGCGTGTGTGGGGGCCACAATTCTAATTAATAACTAAAGATTTCTTGCTTTAAAGTGAACTGACTAGCTGAGGAAATTAATGTGAAAAGTTTATTACATTGTTCAACTTATATGCTCATGTTTTAAGATTCAGCGAGTCTAACATTCATTAATGTAACAAATAATTTGAAATTAATAGTGTTAAAAAGGAGAACTTCACAAAAGCATCTAATCGTAAATCAAAATTGAATAAAGTATCATTTTTATTAAGGCCCACCACGTAAGTCGGCAACAATAAAAAAATAATAATAACAATAATAATATATTAAATTACGACGGCCGACGGACGCGAGACTGGTATAATGTGGCTGTGCCAGGAAGAATTGATTGATTGATTAACTGAGAGGGGTTATGGAACCAAATGGCGAGGTCATGAGTCCCGCGATTCCAGAGTGAGTTACAAAAGAAAGAGGTTCTGCTAAAAGTGGACGGATCTGGTCAGGAGAGTAAAATTATATAATAATGAACATTGAACACACGCAGTAAAGGCATAAAAGGTGGGACCAAATCTAAAAACTGCAAAAAAAAAAAGGGCGGTCATGGGGTCACAGACCGAGAAGACTAAAAGAAGTCCCGACTACAACCAAACTGTCCCCACTCCAAGACTAAAGGAGAACCTTATATCTGAAAATAAAAAAACACTTTCACGGGCGAAAATGAGGACCAGTTCAACCATCCACGGATCGTCTGCGAATATCAAATTTATGGAATTGGGAAGACTACTTAACACAAAGCGCTGAAAGAAGGGGACATTCCACCAATATGTGAAATATCGCCAGTCTGGCTCCACGACCACAATTGGGGTGGGGTTGGGGTGGGGTGGGGTTATTACATAGGAGGAAACAATGGGTGAGCCGGGTATGACCAATGCAAAAATGGTATAAAACTGTGGACTACTCCTGGGAGGAGTGGAAAGAAGAGTGCCAAACTGTAGTAGACTCCTTGATTGTGTGGAGTTTATTACTATGAGCAGTAGTGCTCCAGATGGCATTCCACTGTTGGGCAAAGAGAGATTTGACATAGATCCGCATATCTGCTGCTAATCATGAATGGAAATGGGGTAGGTATCTGCTTCTTGAGCCAAACGGCCAGCCAATTTATTCCCTGGGATGCCCACGTGACTTGGGTCCCAGAGAAAGACGACTGAACAGGCTCAAAGGCAGACAGAAGGTCGTGGATGGCAGAGACCAAGGGGTGACAAGAGTAGCATTGGTCAGTAGTCTGCAGGCTGCTCATGGAGTCTGAACAAATTAAAACACTGTGGAAGGAGCCCTGAGAAACAAAAAGGAGGGCCCTGTGAATGGCTAGAAGCACTGCTGTGAACACACTACATGATACCAGCAATAAATGGTGTTTGAAGCCAACAGGAGGTGTGGAAGCATATCCCACCTTATCAATAGTCTTAGAACCATCAGTGTAAAAGATGGTGGCACCCTGGAACTCTGCACGGATGGAGCAGACAAGGCACTGGAAAAACATAAGGGTGGCAGAGACCTTAGGACCCTGGAATAGATCAGATCAGTCCTAATACGTGATCTAGGCACCATCCGGGGGGGGGGGGGGGGGTATGGGAGGAAAGACACGGGGTGTTAGGAGGGAGACATCCCTCATTGGCGAAGAGCACAGGGTACACAGGATGGTCAGGGAATTGGCGAATGGCGATTGCATAAGAAACAAGGAGTTGGCTCCATCAGACGCGTAGAGGGGGAATCCCCACTTCTGTGAGGAGACTATCAACAGGACTAGTGCGAAAAAAGCACCAACAGTCAGACAGACAATGATGGACTGGGTCAAGGAGTTTCAAAGTGGAAGGAGCTGCTGAGCCATAAACCTGACTACCATAATCTAGTTCGGACAAGACCAGAGCACGGTAAAGATGGAGAAGAGTGGAAGAGTCTGCACTCCAAGATGAGTGACCAGGAGGCAGAGAGCATTAAGCTTTTGCCTACATGTAGTCTTTAGGTTGCGTATGTGGGGCAGCCATGCCAGCTTATTATCAAAAATAAGGCCCAAGAAACGGGACTGTGCCACAACATCGAGGAGCTTGGTTGCCTAAATAAAGTTCTGGATCAGGGTGTACTGTGGGTCAATGACAAAAATGCATAACCCGCATTTTGGAGGGTAAAAACTGGAAGCCGTGGGTGGTGGCCCACACAGAGGCCCTTCAGATGGCACCTCGGAGCTGGCACTCAGCAGACGCTACTGAATGGGAGCTGCACCAGATGCAAAAATCATCGACGTACAACACCAGGGTAACCAGAGACCCAACAGAGGTTGAAAGCCCATTGATGGCAATTAGGAAGAGTGTGACATTTAGCACAAAACCCTGTGGGATACCATTCTCCCAAATCTGAGGGGCACTGAGTGAAGAGCCAGCTCAAACCCTGAACAGCTGGTAAGATAAAAACTCACAGATATAAATTGGAAGGGGACCACAGTAGCACCAGTCATGGAGGGTAACTAAAATGTGATGGCGCCAAGTCATGTCATACGCCTTATATCGTTTGAAGAAGACTGCAACAAGGTTCTGGCAGTGAGTAAAAGCCTGTCGGATGGCTGATTTCAATCAGAGTAAATGGTTAGTTGGAGATCGCCCTGCCTGGAAGCCACACTGATACAGGGACAAAAGGCACCGAGATTTGAGTACCCAACATAATCTGAAGTTGACCATCCTTTTGAGCAGTTTACAAAGTACATTCATAAGGCTAATTTGGTGGTAGCTCTTGAGAGATGTTGGGTTTTTCCCGCACTTAAGAATGGGGATAACTATACTGTCTCACCATTGTGACGGAAAAGCACCATTGAGCCAAATGTGGTTGAAGAACCTGAGGAGCTGTTGCCTCTATGAAACGTCCAAGTGTTGGATCATCTGGTTGTGGATGGAATCCAGTCCTTGGGCTGTGTCTCGTGAAGAGCTAAGAGCCTGCAGCAATTCCCATTCAGTGAAGAGTGCATTATAGGGCTCAATGTGGTGTGCAATGAAACAGAGTGGGCTCTGTTCAACTCTGCATTTCTAGCAGGTAGCAGGTAACAGGGTAGGAAGAGGACAATATGCCATCACAAAGTGTGTCACAAGGTGTTCTGCGATGACCAATGGATCAGTGCACAGAACACCTTGGAGGTTCAGACCCTGAACAGTTGACTATCACTGGCAGTCCAGAAGTCTATGGAGCTTGGACCAAACCTGCGATGAAGAGGCTTATGCTCCTAGGGAGGAAACTTCTGCTCCCAGAATTTCTTTTTACTCTGCTTAATAAGGTGACAAGCCTTAGCACAGAGACTCTTCAAAGTGAGGAGGTTGGTCTGTGAAGTGTGTCGCTTGAATCACTGCAGCACCTGTCAGTGGTCTTGGACAGTGACTGCGATATCCTCGGTCCACCACGGCATCGATTGACAATGAAGGGGACCTGTGGATAGGGGGACAGCAGTGCCAGCAGCATGAAGAATAGTAGCAGAGATGCCTTACACGACTACGTCAATGGAAGTCTAGAGGAGGGTATCAAAGTGGACAGCAGACATATATAAAGTCCAATTGGCCCTGTGAAATGCCCAACGTGGGGGCCTGTCTGCCTGGCAGCAGCAGGGGAACAACAGAATCACCAGTAAGTGGTCACTGTCACAGAAGTCATCATGGTATAACCGATGTAGGGAAGCCACGAGGGCAGGGGAGGAGACCGTGAGATTGATAGCAAAGAAGGTTCCATGAGAGGCACTGAAGTGGGTAGGGGAACCATCATTGAGGAGACAAATTGATGTCTGTGATAAGTTGGTCAACCTACCCATTGAAGTGACACTACTCCACAGTGGATGACGGGCATTGAAGTCCCCAAGGAGGAGAAATGGGGGTAAGAGGCGCTGGATTAAGGTAGACAGTGCAATGTAAGCAAGTGGCCTACCTGGGGGGTGGTAGACATTGGCAATCACCATTTGCAGAGTCATTTGCACTCGAACTGCTACCGCTTCCAAGGTGGTACATACGAGGATCCAGTCACTAATGACACCGGAGCAAATCAAAGAGCAGACCCCACCAGATGACGATACCCCAGGGCCAGCACAGTTTCGACAGAACGCCTGATAACCACAGAAAGGTGGAGAGTGGTCATCACGGAAATGGATTTCTTGAAGAACAAGACAGAATGCAGAATAAGAGGGGACAAGACATCAAATTTCCAGTAGGTGACGATAGTATCCATTGCATTTCCACCGGATGATCGTGTGGCACAAGTCCAAGGCAGACATGAAGAAGCTGAGAAGCAGGTCAGGTCACTCGGTCAGTAGTTGTCACCAACAAGGATGGTGTAACATCCATAAATAAGATGTCAGGCTCAGGTTGTAAGGGGGGAGATGGCGCCTCCGGGGGCATCTTGTCTTGGGATTTATGTTTCTTCTTCTTCTCTTTCTGAGGTGAAGGAGGGCAGGGCACAGGGAGAGCACAGGCTTTTGCAAGATCTGGAACCGAAAGAGAGCGGGCGACCTTGGGGTGCACAGATGGTGTGCCTCATGGCCGAGTGGTGGTGACAGTCTTCTGGTCTGAGAGACGCCAGGGAGAGGGGCCTCGGGAGGGAGCCCAACCACCAGCAGATGCCGAAGAAGGGAGGCACTTCTTCGGCCGGGGAGGGGGCTGGTACCCTGATGGGAGGTCGTGGGAACTACAGGGGAGGGGGAAGGGGAGGGGATAGTGGGATGGAGCAGGGGTAAGGACGAGGGAGGAGGAGGAGGAAAGAAAGTAACAGAGACAAAAGTTGAAGATGGTGACACTGGATGGAGTGTCTCATATTTTTGGTGAGCCTCAGCATAAGACATGTGTTCCAGGGACTTGTATTCTTTAATTTTCTTTTCACTCTTGTAAGCCGAGCAATCCAACGAGTGAGGGGAGTGGCGGTCAGCACAATTGACACATGCAAGTGGTGGAACACAGGGTCTTCCCTCATGGAGTGGGTGGCCACAGTCTCCACACAAAGGGCCCACTGTACAGCAGGAAGACATATGCCCAAAATACAAGCACCAAAAGCACTGCATAGGTGGAGGGATGTATGGTTTCATATCACATCTGTAGCACATAACCTTAACCTTCTCTGGGAGGGTATTCCCCTTGCAAGCCAGAACGAAGGTGCCAGTATTGGTGTGGTTGTCTTTGCAACCCTTCTGCACTCGTCAAACAAAATGAACATCACGCTGTTCCAGATTAGCCTGGAGTCCCTCATCAATTCGCAGGATGAGAGTGGTGAGGAGTGATAGACACTGGGACGTTGTCAAGATGATCACAGGCATGAAGAGCTGCAGACTGGGAGGCAGAAAAAGCTTTGATCAACAGGGAGCCCGACAGCATCTTACAAGGGCATTTTGAAAAGTAAAGATACAATGGCTCGCAGTCCTTAAATAGAACATTTATTTTGAAAACGTCAGTTACATCTTACTAACTAAATTATTTGTTATTTTTCAACATAATCACCCTCATTATCCAAACATTTGTTAAGTCGGTGCACAAACTTTTGTATCCCACAGTCATAGAAGGTTGCCACCTGTTGTCGGAACCACATTTCAACTGCATCTCATCGTCGTTGAATGATTTTCCACCAAGATGTGACTTCAGGTAATGGAAGACATGGAAGTCGGTGGGCGCAAGGTCCGGACTGTATGGCGCATGGTCCAATACGTCCCATTTGAATTGTTTGAGTAGTGCTTTGGTTATGAATGCTGTGTGAGGCCGAGCGCTGTCATGAAGCAAGTGGACTCCACTTTTCAGCATTCCCCTATGTTTGTTTTGAATTGCCCTTCAAAGACATTTCAAAGTCTGGCAATATGCAGCAGCATTAATTGTTGTCCCAGGAGGCACAAATTCCAACAGAAGAATGCCTTGTCTGTCCCAAAAAGCAGAAACCATGATTTTCTTTGCTGAAATCAACGTTTTGCATTTCTTGGCTTTTGTGAATTCGAATGGTGCCATTGCATTGATCGTTGCTTGGATTCAGGTGTATGGTGATAAACCCATGTCTCGTCATCTGTCACAATGCGATCAAGGAACTCATCACCTGCTTCAGTATAGCGTGTGAGGAAGTCGATGCAAAGCCCATCCTTTTCTTTTTGTGTTCTTCCATTAACAGTTTTGGAACCCAGCGCGAACACAATTTCCTGTACCCTAACTTGACAGTCACAACGTCATAAAGAGTTGTCATTGACACATCCAGTATGATCGGATGCAATTCTTTCAATGAGAGAAGTCTATTCGCACGAATTGCTTCCTCCATTCTCCAAAGAAGGGCATCAAAGATCACAGTTGGCTGACCTGTTCTTTGTTCGTCATGAACACCAGTCCTACCTCCAGAGAAATGATGACGCCATTTCATTACATTTTGTCGATTCATAATGTTCCCATAAACAGAAACAATTACTTTGTGAATATCCACTGGTCGCTGACCTTGTGCATGAAGAAAACGTATGACGTAGCGCACTTCGCATTTGGCGGGATTCTGAATCAGTGCAGCCATTTTAAACATGACCTACTCCAACCAGAAGTAACGTTCAACTGCTGAACAACCGCGAGGAGAAAGCTAACGGTTCAAGGTTAACACCAGTGTTGCCAACCTGCACGCCAAAACTCTTCTGTTCCTCTGGCGTACGGTGTATCTTTACTTTCCGAAATACCCTCGTACAAAGAGACTCCACCTCACCAAACTCGTCCTTGATATTTTCCATGAAAAACAATGTCTCTGTGGCGGTGAATGTTTCCCCGTCCGTCCTAGTACAGATTAGGTAACGGGGAAAGGGTTTCACCCCAAGATGGCGAGCCTAGCCCTCCTCCCATGGTGTAGCCAGGGAAGGGATGGTTGCCATGTCATATGAAGCAGCATTCAAGGATCCTTCATCATTCAAAGAGACGGCCAGATTTTTGCAGCTTGAAATGCTTCATGCGTCAAGCATTTGCCCTGATACCATCCACTCCGACCAGGGGCTTTCCCCATGGGTGCCACCCAGCCATTGCCAGGAGTTCTGATGCTCCAAGAAGATATGCAACCACTCCTTGGCATATATGGGGAGGGAACAGCTCGGGTATCAGCAGATCAGTAGTGTGATCCCTGTGTTGTCAGGGGGCTCAGCCATATGGGTACATAACAGCTCCACCGCAAGGACTGGCTACATGTGCTGGTGACCTAGCAGGGTGGAAGAGTGCTTCAGTGAGATAGGGAGAGGGGAAGGAAAGGGGGGGGGGGAGAGGAATCCACACTGTAGATGTTAGGGAGGGAGTTCTCCCCCATATGGCTCTCACTAAAACCAGGAAATTTTGAAGTGTAGGTCAAACCTCAAGTGGGGACCTAACACCAAAAAAATTGAAAGAACAGGCAAAAGGAACAAAATTGCAACCAATACAGGAAACCAGATGGATAGCCAGGGTGCCATAAATCAGAAAACTGAGAAGGTAGTATGTGTTCTTTCTGAGAAAGGCTTGCAACTCTTTGGCATTAGTAAAATGTGGTGAAGCTGTAATGGCATCACGATGCTGACAAAGGCTTGAGGCCAGCATGTGAGAATTCAAAAGCAAGGTAGACGACAGACCACTGGAAAAATTGTGATTTGTCCAAGTTACATTTCAAACTGATGGCCTGTAGCACATAAAAAAGTCACAAAGGCTCTGGAAATATTGATCTGTTGAGGAACCTCAGACCACTCCAGCACCGAGGACGTGAGTTGCTCCAAAAATTTTGGAAAATGGCAGGGGTGATATGCTGAACGGCAGGCACTAGTATTGATATAATCCCAATGGGCATTCACTATGAGCACATGTGTGGAACCATCATTCACAGGCAGTTGTAAGCAAGCCTCTGGAAAAAAAAAAAAAAAAAAAAAAAAAAAAAAAAAAAAAAAAAAATTAAAAAATTAAATACATTGATGGTGGGGGAGTGGGGGGCATGCTGTCAGTTGGTTTAATTGTGATTGGTATCACACCCTAAACATTCCAAAAACAGGAGCAGTCTGATCAGAGTGCATCCAATTGTTGGTACAGAACTTGATTCAATATCAGATGCACTTCATCAGAAATAGAGAACCCAAAAATTTTGAAGGTGTTCAACCCAAATAAGTTGTGAGCCTTGGTATCATCCACTACTAGAAAATTCAGAGGCCAAACAACTGCTTTTTACACTCTGGCTCTGGAATATAAAACTGTCCCAATATAGGTATATGTCATTTCTTGTAACTTACAAACTGATGAGATACAGGGAACAATACTGGTGATCTAAGATTCACATAGGTTTGAGAATTAAATAGGCAAAACTTGCATTTTTAACATCTTGTCCATCACATGTACTTCAATGAAGGGTTTGTTTGGGGTTACCATCACTTGGGAGACACTGTTCATATCCAAATTAACGCCCGGTGAAGGAGGTTGAGAATTGCACACAGATGCAATGCCCCCCCCCCCCCTTTTTGTTTACAATTGTTGCACGTCACCCAATGCTTTGGGCGTGTGGCTTGTTCATGTTGAATGAAACAATAAGAGCTCGACAGAAGAGGAGCATGTGATTGCTATTGTAATGCTGACTGGTGCTGCTGCTTAGATGGCACTGCCCCATGTGGTGTGGAGGCTGCAGTTACATGGCTGCAATGTTGTCTTCCCCCTTGTGCTATCTAACCAAAGGTGGCCAACGACGAGAGGAACCAATGGCAATTACTTCACACCGTTCTTTCATCTGATTTCCTGCTGCCATAGATAGTTCAAAAGATTGAGCAATGGTGAGTCCATCTGTGAGAGAGTGATTTCCACATTGTAAAGCATGTTCACAAACTTCCCTGTCAGGAGCCAGAAGTATTATAGCATCATGAACCATTGGGTCAGCATATGAGTCTTGGTAGGCCTCAGTGACAAATTGCCAATAATGGCTAAGCCTATGAAGATCCACTATCCAAGCTCTGTATGACTGTTGCGGCTGCTTTTGACAATGGTAGAACTCAACATGAGCAGCAATAACATGAGTAAGTCTGTAATGATACTTACACATTTCACCCAAAGAGAGACTGGAAGGTTCCTGAAGAGAAGCTAGTTGATATGAAAGGCAATAAACGAGGAGAAATACACATCAAAAATAAAGACTTACAAAAATTGGGGTCAGTGACTCCAAAAGCTTAGAAATGTTGCAGAAGGCATTTTCCATTTGCATCCTAATCTTTTACAGAATAATCATATTAGGAAATGGTGGAAGTTGCATCAATGGCAACAGAACCCGGTGCATAAATGAGGCTATGGCACCAAATTGTTTAGTGCCATGGTGAGAGAGTGTTGCTTTCATTGAGATCTCATTGTTGCTCAACAAGAGACTGGAGACCTTCTGACATGTTGGCTGTATATCAAAGTAGAAAAACAAAACACACTAAGTAGAGTCTCATCCTTGTTGCCGAGTCTGCTGTAACATTGTACAGACACAATATCGGCAATAACACCAACTTATGTTCTGCTTTCATGTGGAGAGATCTACAGCAACACTGAATGAAGTATAGAATTGTACAAAATTTCATACCTACAGAACACATCAATATACAGTCCAGAAGGTGAGCATACAATAAGCAAGTAAACCCAAGTGAGGCTGAGGGCCTGGCATGCCTGTCTTGTGTTCAACTGTTGTGCACAGCACTTGCTGTTCCACCTGCCCAGTCTGTGAGGTGACATCTCTACGCCAGCTGTGGATGCACTTGTATTGTGTGCTGCTTGATTATGTGTGCTCACACTACAGCATTACAACAATTAAGAGTGCGCTAATGCCACTTTTTTTTTTCTTTTTTTTTATCTGGAACATTTATGACAGCTGTCTGAGAAGTAGACACATCCCTTGTAAATTTTAAAGACTCACCTGAGCATAATAATTTTTCTTCATGAAATATATCCTTACTGACCTCTGTTAATGATTTACCACTGAAATAGGACAGCTACATTTGAAAATACTGTTAAGAAAACTGGTGTATATTAATTATGGTTGCTCACACTACTGTGTCATTGACACTAGTATTGTTCAATGTAATGACGACTCATTTTTTAGGTTTAATGAGAAAATAGTTGGTCCATTTGTCAGAAACCAAAAGCTTTCAAATAATAAATATCATTACATGACACATGTAGAATGATCATTATTTTTTGACGATTGTACTACTCAGCAGGTAATACCTACCCCAACTGGGTGACTTCACACATCATTTTCTTAAAGTGCTCATTCCTGTAACTGCTCTTCCTGGATAGCATAAGAAAATCAATACAAAAAACTCTGACTAAAATTCAGATATGAAAGATCCAAATGTCTTTTCAAAATTACATACACAAACTGTGAGGGGATATAGGAGTGTCTTGAGGAACAAAATGAGGATGACTAGTCATCATCCAACACTACAGAACATTGAAGCTATAGGCATAGGCACCTGTATATGTGTGTATTTACAGGATTATACCGTGATGATGTTACAAACTTTCAGAGATGATGGAAAAGAATAAATGTATCACTGATGCAATGGACCCTGGTCCAGAAATGAACAAGTTGCAACATACAAGTGAAAATTGTTCCGATACCTCTGGCAGTGGAATACAGGTAAAAGTACTGTTTTTGCCAAGATTGTAGGATACGCAACTTTCAGAGATGGTAGTATGGACCAAACCCAGAAAAAAAAGCCTAGTATACATCGACTATAAAATTCATACTTCGTAAGACCTATGAACTTTTGTTCAATAGTGGAGATGTGTTTCGCAGTAGCAAAGATGAACAAGTGCTCATAGCTCTTAAGGATCATGCATTTTGTAGTCAATGTGTACTAGGCAGTTTTTCTGGTTTTGGTCCATACTTCCACCTCTGAAAGTTGGCTACCCTACAATTGTAACACATACATTCCACTGTCAGAGGTATCAGAACAATTTTTGCTAATAACTTTTGACACAGCCATTCCCGGACCAGTGTTCCGTACCTCAAATTGATACATTTACCCTTCTTCATCATCCTTCAAAGTACATAACATCATCATCAAATCACCATTATATACATAAATATACAGGTACCAGCACCTAGAACTTCAACACTCTGTAGCGTCGTTGGATAATGATTACGATCATGGGTACCTATTCTCATTTTATTCCTCAAGACACTTCCTACATACCCGCAAAGTTTGCAGGCATAATTTTGGAACAACCTTATATATGTACCAGTTTTATCATAATTAGAATATACAAGGTGTGGTAAAAAGCAACGGAATTTTTTTAATTTCACATACTTTATACATCCTTTTTTCAAATTTTTTTGTATCTTGTTGGTACACATGTTCTTGATGTACCTTAGTATTTTTCAACTGTTTTGAATATTTCATTTATTACTGACAATTGAAAAGGCTACATGTTTTTTTTAAGTGCTTGAAGAATTTTTATTTTCGAAAAATGTCGATCAAAGAATCTGTATTAAATTTTGCATGAAAAATGGAATAAGAGCAGCACCGCATTCAGAATGTTGTCTGTGGCTTTTGGTAATTCGACTGAGTAAAACAAGAGTTTATGAGTGATACAAACATTTCAATGAAAGTCAAGAAGACATTAAAGGTGATGACTGCCCTGGATGCCCTATCACATCAATTACTGACAATGATGTGGAAGAAGTAAAGAAAATTATTCTGAGAAAGAGGTGAATCACCATCAGAGAAGTTGTTCAAGATGTCAGCATGTCGTTTTTTTCATGCCAAGCAATTTTTTTTTTTTTTATGTTTTGGGCATAAGACACGTAGTACCTAAGTATGTTCTGAAATTGTTGAATCTGAACAAAAACGACATTGTGTGGACATCACTCAGGAATTCCTGAATGCAGTCAGCATCAATACAGAACTTCTAAAGAAGGTTATAACAGGTTGCAAAACATAGGTATATGGGTATGACATTGAAACCAGGCCAAATCATCCAAATGGAAACTGCCTGAAGAACCAGTACCAAAAATAGTTTGGTAAGTTTGAACACATGTGGAGGTTCTTCTCATTGCTTTCTTTGATTACATTGGTTAGTACATCACGAGTTCCTGCCTTATAGTCATATGGTCAATATGGAATATTACTTGGAAATTATGTCATTTGCATGAAGTAATCCAAAGAAAACAACCAGAATTGTGGCAAAACCACTCATGGAAACTGCATCATGATAATGCTCCTGCTAACACATCATGACTTTTTGGCAAAAAACAAAACTCTTAAATTGCCTTTGTCACTGTATCCACCCAACATAGCCCCCTGTGACTTCTTTCTTTTCCTGAGGCTGGACAGAAATACAAAGAGACATCGTTTTGCCGCCACTGGTGAGATAAAAATAAAATTGCTGAAGGAGCTGAACACCATAATGAAAAGTGAGTTATTTTATCGGAAGTGTATTACTTTGAAGTGGATGAAGTTAATAATGAAAAATAAAGATTCTTTAAGAAAAACTAAAATTCCTGTTACTTTTTAATTGTACTTCACATTTGTTAGTATTTTAATCAAATCAAGTTCATTAAATTTTCTGTTTACAAATTTTGTGTGGTGCCAAAAATGGAAAGACTGCACTCTTGTCTCAACTGAAAATGTTTTTACCAGCTCTTTGTAATCTCCCTTGTGCCATTTGTTATTGCAGAAGTGAGATAAAACAACCTGATACAGCTCTTCACAAAAATGAAGAAGGAATTTGACTATCCATTCAGTTGCTCTTACCCTCAAACAGAATATTTCACTTATAAATTCTTAAAATTTTATTTGCACTGTTGGTCAAAGTACAAATGAAAAAGAAAATCTTTTCTTATAGCATTTACTTTATTTTCAATATACACAAATGCTATGTTCTATTATGATATTTGTCATGTGATTTCATTTAACTGAGCCTACTTTGAAAAACCATAGCTATTAAGAGTTATAATATAGTGATATGTTACCTTTGGACAGCAAAACCAGTCTCCAATCCAATTAGAATAATAATTATAATTTATTTTCAGATAAAAAAACAATCTTTTACAAAAACCTGATGTAAAACATATGGAAAAAAATCATAACATATTCAAAGAACCTGATGACTCAGATACTTGCCATATGAAGAAAATTGTTACTTTTCATGCTAAATGATATAAAGTTTTTTAAACATGTTCTGTTGTTAGTAGTTCAAAACACACTATAAAGCATAATTTCATTTTACAAATATTTAAAAGCAAATGACAGTCTTTAAATAATTACGTAAACCTAATGCTTATATTTTACTTTGTATTAAATTGCAAGCATAAATCTTTTAAATGCAAAAATTAGCTGTTATCTAAAGGAAATCATATTTGCTCAATAATACTTAAACAACATTTCTATTTTCCTTCAAAATTTAAAATTTTGAGCACAAAATTATTATTACTGTCTTGCTATAACATGATTACAAGTTCATTTATAAGTTTTTTATTTAAGAATTTTTGTCTGCACACACTTGTCAAGATTCACTGGCTAGACTTTGTGAAAACACTGTTTTCATTGCCAGTACTATTCAATTACTTTACTCCAACCATAAAACAGTTAACATTCTTGATGCAGACATACTGCATGATTTATTAATGGTTTGTGAAGAAGACCCATAATTTTATTTTATGAAACCTCAAACTTTTGAAGTAATAGACACAACACAGCAATTTTTACATTTACAAGCCTCTCAAACTTTCAACTTCATATAAAACTTGCCTTAGAAAAACTAATTTTCAGATGTAACACCTGAAGCCACTCAAACAAGATCTGTGTCTGACTGAGCCACAGTCAGCTCGACTCCGTCTTTATACATCAAAGATCTTTGCTTAGGACTCGATGCACCATCCTTCGTCCACCACATGATGTCAGTACGGTGGTTGTAAGAAACTAAAGTGCCTGCTGTGTCTGAGTGAGACGGGGTAAACAGCCCTCCAGCATTGTGCTCCAAGAATCAGCAAACAAATGGGTCAACATGGCAACTCGAGGATGCCCATTGATTGCTTAGTGTGGCATAATACTTTTTCTATGGAATTCTGCAAAGAAATTTTCCACTGAAGGTGCCCCTGAGGTTATCCGAGTCCATTTTTTAGCTTGCACCCTGCTCCTGGGGCTCTCAGAGTCCATTCTTTAGCTTGCATTATGGTGCTAATCAATGAGAGGCATGGCACAGCACGACAGCCATTACTTCTGGCAAGGATTTCTGTTTGAAGCTCATGGTGGTACTACACTTGCATTATTGTGACGTAACTACTAGTGTTAGAGTTAGCTGTGTGTTTCTGTCAGCCATTCAGATAAGTGATTAATCTGAAGCAAACTTAAGCTGCATCTATGTATACTAAACTTATATTTGTTTGGCAACAGTGATCGATCTGTTCAAGTATGTTAGTTTTGGCTGGGTTTGATGGAACTGTGTGTGAGTGTACTTACTAGTTCTGAAGGTTCTAATTAAAGTGTTTTTGGAAGTTATCTTACTATCTACAACTGCTTTGTTACAGTGTGTGTATAATTGGAATTTTGTTGTGTTGCAGTAGCAACAAATGTTCACATCATTGTCAAGCTGATGTTCCCTTTAGCTGAGACATGGCCACTGATGTGGTACCAGCCAGATGCAGCTTGCACACTGTTCTGGCAAAGGCTGATTTGCCTTTCATTATTTGTTTTCCTTTTAAAAGTTATTCAAATCACAGAATTTTGGTGTAGTAACACCTTATCAAATTTTAAGTTATTATGGGTTAAGTATGTTCCTTTTTCTTTGTACTGACTGAACTTAACATGAGATTAAGTTTTGTTTTGATATTGTATCATATTGTACAGGTACATAAAGGAAAAGCCCCAACACGCTATGATAAACACTAGTGCGGCCACTGTAATCGTCGGCAAGAGAGATATTTTGCTACGCCGGAAGGCGAAAGACAAATAGTGGAAATCTTTTTAATTTTTTTTGTTGACAATTATTAAAGAGACTCTGTCATTAGTTCTCTTGGTGAGAAGATGTATTCTTGTGATAAGTTTGTAGTAGACATTGTATTACCTGAATAATATGAAGTGTGAGGATTCTTATTAGTGCAAAACCATGAAAGTTTTCATTTCTTTCTGCGCATTATGTTAACATCATGTCACTAACTGCCTGCATCTGAAGAGGAAGTCCGATTAAGAATCAATATTGTACACAGAGTCAAGAGTGAGATCTAACTGTACTGGAATCGATGTAAGTTAAAAGTGAATGACATTGCATTCCCTTAAAAATCTATAAGGAATCAAAGTGATAAAAGCAAGAAAAAATCAATTTTTTTTAATTAATTACATTTTTTTAATATAAAATTTGCACAACTGGCGACCTGGTGACATGACATTGAGAAAGCCATGAAGCCAGTTGTGTAAATTATTTAAAATTATTTATGACACTGTGTGAAAATTTTTTGCATGTACTAATTATTTTTAAATTTTTATGTGCAACATCACGTGTGGGAGCAAAACAACCAGAACCAAAAATTATTGTGGATGAAGCAACCAATTCAAAAGGAAATCAAAAGTGGAATGGGAATTTATGTAAAACTTTGGAAATACGCTGTTTGTTTCATCACAGCAAAGGTAGGACCACTCTCTACAACTGCTTGCTTAACTATGCTCGGTAGCATCTCCTGCATAGTAATTAGACACCATTTTCCTCAATTTCCCTTCCTAAATTTATTGTAATGAATTTTCCAGAAATTTTACGTAATGATTAGCAAGAGAAAAGTTTGAAGTTTTTGTGTCACAACATTTCGTGTGTCATAAAAGTAGCCAATTAACGCTTGACGACACGTAAATCATATGTTTAGATTTCCAAAAATAATATATCTCAATTTTATATTTTTCAAAATTTTGACTTTAATATTCAGTCAAAATGGCACAAAAATCAGTTTTCATTATTGTTGACAATGGCAAAAAAGCAATGAGCCAAGATGGCATACAATTGCAAGACAGAACATCTGAAGTACCAGCGCCATGTCTTCCACACTCATAAGTATTACGTAGTTCAGAGATGAACATAACCAAAGGGACAAGTGCTAGTGAGCTTTCACAGAGTTCTAACCTTGATGATACGTTGATGACAATAGATGAAACTACATCATGTATCTCTGTAAGCAACATTCTCCTCGCCAAGGAACACACAGAAAGCGAAGATAACATGTTTTTTGACGACACTTTACCGTCACCCATCATATGAAATCCAAATGTCAATTTAAAAAGTACAATTATTAACAACCAAAGTACATTGCATAGAAACCAAAATGACACACTTGCCGCTACACTTCAATAACTCTGTAGTATGAACACCAGTTTGTGTGCAGACATAGAAAACAAACACCAATTTGTGAACGTACATAAATACAAAATTTGACAGTTCGTTGCAAAACCTTACCATAGTCACACAAGACATAAACAACATAAAACAAGAGCAGAAACAAGTTTTAAAAGATTTTCAGGATACAGTAACACAATAGATCAACAATCTGACAAAGAATTTTCACGAAGAAATGAATTTAAAATTTAGAGACATGGGAAAACAGCTAAAACGAGATGTCCTTTCTGAAGTAAACAATGACATTACGGAAATAAAACAGAAATTAGACACTCTTAACGATCAGAATGATACAGTAGAGCAGCAAATAAAAGTGAGAAAAGACACACACACACACAAACCTGGAAGCTACACAAACACAATTAACTTCCACAGTAAAGAACATCTCTACTGTAGTGAAAAAACTGTATAAGGGTTACGAAAATATACCAACAGCTATTGATGAACTCACTTTAAATTTAGTGTCACTTGAAATCGAATCAGTCTGTGCCAAAAAGGAAAGAGACAAAATTAGTGAAAATTTATCTGATGTAATGTCACAAGCAGGTACTTTGGACAAAACCAGTACCACAGCGGAAAAGGTAGTAAAGGAATGTAGATTAATCAATGATGTAGTTGAAAAGGTTATTCAGTAAAAGGAAAATGACATTACTGATGAAATGAACAGTAATTTGCAAGCTACGGAGCATAGGATACGCAACTACTTAGGTGAAAGTGTTCCAGGGACACAAGTGGTACACATAAACAAAGAGCCAGTCACAGGAAACCAAAGTAATGTATGCACACAGATCATTGCAAATCCCACAAACAATGCCAGTAGTAATGACAGACCACAGAGTGTAAGTATACCAGACCAGTATCTACGAGAAATGCAAATAATTATGACAGCTATGTAAACAGAGCACAAAATGCAAACAGCTTGTCCACTATATTTGCTGAGGAAGGTCTATTAAGATACCATCAAGTCGCAACATTTACAAGTGTAGGTAAGAAGATTAATGCTGTTGTATTTATTAGTGCTTTTCGACATGCGTTTCCTAGAAATTGGAGGGAAGAACAAAAGATCAGGTTTGTTGCTGGGTACACGCAAGGCGATGTACTTTTGTGGGCGACCGAGGTAGCCGAGCGTTGCGCCACATATTTACAATTTGAACAGGCATTTCTTGACAAATACTGGTCAGAAATCGTACAAGAGAGACTTAGGCGAGAGGTTTTTAACCCCACCCCTTTTAACAGCAAATATGGTAGCTAGCGAGGGTATTTTGAAAAGTACCTCCATTAAACACGTTATTGGATGAATCATATTTCTCATGTTGATGTTTTAAAAATTTTAAAGAATTGTTTGCCATCACACATTTGTGAAAAATTAATTACCACACCTGAGCACAACACACAATATTTTCTATCCAATTTAGATTCAATCAACCTAATATATGAGGAGAAAGTAATAACAAATAGGGCGTCAGACGGCCAAACACCACAACAACATAACTCGAATGGTCAATACAAAAAGCCAGATGTGAACATATAGCAAGGATGGTACGTGCAACCGCAAGGATACATTAACCGTGGTAATGGATATGGGAATCGAAATGGCAGGAACAAGAGACTTAAACAAAACTTTCTGTATAACAGGAACGATTACCATCCACAAGCTAATTTGAATCCCTCCTCTCAAAACTATGCACTTGGTGTAAATAAAAACTGTCAGCCATACCAAAGGCCGGCGTGAGGCAACAACAATACCATGCCGCATGCCATTCCACAGCCAACTTTTGCCCAGCAAAATCACAATATGGCAACATTCCACAACAGCCATATGAACACACAAGAAAGCATGTCACAAACTGGAAATGATACACACTAGGGAAACAATCACACAGTACAACTGACAGAAATTGTCCCATGTACTGAAGTAGATCAGACTACACCGCAGGAAAACTCAAATCGGTCATAGTTGAGCCCCATACTATAGACCTTATAAATGATGGGGGCAAATCAGATTTTCAAACATGATTTGTACGATTTGATGAGCAAGGAGACATGAAAGACAATCTATACCAACATGAACTAGAATCAGCGAAAAATACACTAGAAGAACAAGTGCAAGCAGTAATCAGGGTGAAAATTTTTGGTATAGACACACAGCTAATAATTTATACAGGGTCCACGACTAATTTAATGCCTGAAGCATTTTTCACTGAATTAAAAAGACTGAATAAATGTCCTGTTCTGCCAGTACAAATATGCAAAGTACAAACCGCTACAGGTGGCAAAACTAAATTAGTAAAACACCAAGCTCTTATCACCACACACATTGAACAATTTTCTGTGCAGTGTAATTTTTTGATAGTAGACAAACTTATTGTCAACTGCTTGATAGGTATGGACACATTTAGAACCTACAAAACTCAAATAGACATAGGTAATGGTAAGTGCCAAAAGATTTTCTATCAGCCTGATTACCACACCGGGGAGGTATGACAAAGGAAGCCCAGAACTCAATGTCACTGTACAGTATTCATATCCCACTGTGTACTTGTTGAACAAATATAATAATGAACACGAGACAGACACTGAAGTAAACCAGGAATTAATAGAACAAAAATTGAACGAATCAAATATTCTAGATGCTACACAATGACAAGAGCTTTTTCACTTACTTATTAATCAAAGATTATGAACAGAAACTTAATGTCTATCCTCGCAGAACATTTTGTGCTATGTCTTACCATATACTGTGGTCAAAGCGTGAAGCAGTTAAACAGGAAATCAATAGAATGTGCAAATGGGGAATCACACAGCCATCATTTTCACCATATTGCAGTGCAGTACTACCAGTTAGCAAACCTGATGGATCAGTATGACTAGTTTTAGAGGCTAGAGGCATAAACAAAATCTAGTACCAGTAAGAACAAAACCAAATAATTCAGATGAACATTTGCTAAAATTTCATAAGACCAAATATTTCAGCACCCTCGACCTTAAATAATCCTACTGGCAAATTAAGTTACATAAGGAGAGCAGAAAATACACAGCATTTGTCTGCAATGGCAGGAGTTATGAATTTCAAGTTCTACCCTTTTTCTTAAACATTAGCACAGGCGTATTTATATCAGCTTTGGACAGGGTCTTAGGACAAGAATTGCCCAGTAAAGTTACAATTTATGTTGATGATATGTTAATAGCCACATCAACTTGGACAGAACACATCAGTATAATGGAAAAAGTATTCAGAGATTTACAGAGTATAAAGTAACAGCAAATCTTGAAAAATCTAACTTTGGCAAAGAACAAGTAAAATTCTTAGGACATATTGTATCAGAACAGGGTATATTACCAGATCCAAAGAAACTAGATGCCATACATAATTGCCCACACCCAAGGAACAGAAAACAATTGAAAGCATATCTAGGACTAACTTCCTTTTCTTGAAAATTTTTACCACAACAGCTTATGAACAGTGATGCCCCACTTAACCTGTTGAGAAAGAATAAACCTTGGCTATGGGATGACAGATGCCAGGAGGACTTTACCAACATTAAAAATGCATTAATATCAGCAAACATTTTTAGTCATCCTGACATGTCTAAAGACTTTCGTTCAAGCACGGACACCTCGTCTCAGGGGTTGGGGGCATGTTTGTTCCAGATACAAGAAGAAGAAGGGAAAACAGTACCCAAAGTCATCAGCTTTGCCTGCAGTACTTTATCAGAGGGAGAAAGATCATATTCCATATCAGAACTGGAAAGTTTAGCAGTAATTTTGGCATTTACAAAATTCGATTATTTTCTTTGGGGTAAAAACACTAAAGTCTATTGTGATCACCAATCATTACCTTTTCTATTAACATGTAAACTGTTACATCAAAGACTAGCGAGGTGGTGTTTGTACCTGCAGGAATTCAATTTTGAATTAATATACATAAAAGGCAATCAGAATATTATCGCAGATGCACTATCCAGATTACCGCAGGGACTAGACAAGTTCAGTGAACTGTTTGAACATGATTCAGAAATCTGAACATTACTGATGAAAAGTAATACACAAAAACCAGACTACAAAAAATTTTGTAAACAGGTGGGAATGATACAACACCAAGACAATACATGGAAAAAGGTAATACAAAATCTCAACCAGAATGCAAACCATAAGGTAAGTAAATGGTACCAGTCATACAAAGGCATTTTGTTTCACCGGAAGCATGAAAATTCTAACCACTGGTGTGTATGCCTTCCAGATGAATATATCAACGAATTTATAAAACATACACATGAAGTGTGGGGACAATGCGGAGTAACAAAATGTACGGACAAGATTTCCAAACTTTGTTATTTTCACAATTTACGATGAAGTGTTTCACAAATATTAAAGAAGTATGCTATTTGCCAAAGAACAAAACCATTCAATATGTCAAAGTTTACAGAACTGCACCCCATACTAACCAAAGCTCCACTGGAAATGGTTTTTCTGGATATCGCAGGGCCATATCCCAGAGAAAAAGGTGGTGTCAAATACAGAATAGCTCTTTATGATATTTTCACAAAATACTTTAAACTTTACGCTATCAAAACCATTACAGTCGGTAGCATCATAAGGAGAATTGAAGCGGATTATGTACGAAGAGTAGGGAAACCCTAAGTAATATTAACAGACAATGCAGCCTATTTTGTAGTAAGAAAATGGAAACAATTCATGAATACACAGGGCATTAAACATATCTTGGTAAGTTTTTCCACCCAGAAGCAAGTCCCAGGGAGAGGGTGTTTAAAGAATTCAATAGGTTTATATGGAAATACGCTCATAACAAGCATTCACGATGGATTGACTATGTGACTCCATTTATGCAAAAATAGCAAACAATCTCCCCCTCTCTTCCACAGGTTTCACTCCTAATGAACTTATGTTTAACACAAAGCAAAATGACAAATGGGAATCACCCATACCAAAATTACCTACTAAAGAGTAAGCTTTACAGTATAAAATCAAACAAGCAGTAATTACACTAGAGAATAGAGCAGAATACAGAAAGAGAATATACAACAAAAAGTTAAAACGAGTTACACATTTTTTCGAAGGGCAACGAGTCCTCTAGAGCTAATAAAAAAATGGCAATTACTATACTTAGGGCCCTACATTATTGCAAAAATACCTTATCTTGGAACAGGGAGAGACAAAGGTCTCCACCCCATCACAAAGACTTAAAGGCTTTTCACAAGTAGTGACACAGGATCACAGCAGTTCTCTTGTCAGAAAATATATTTATCAGTAAAAATTTTTATTATGTGTATTTTTAAATGAAATGTATATAAACTCAAGTAATTTTCTTGCTTTGTAAGCAAAGGCAAACATTTGACTAGAAGGATGTGTAAAAACACAGCTTCATATGAAGCGAAATGCAAACTGGAGCAGCGTACAACTTAGCTGTGTGCGCTCAACAATGCATGCTTATGTCAGTACTAGGGAAGAGACATTGACCTTGCACAAGTGCAACCAAATAGAAAGGCAAAGCTACACAAGTATCAAACTCAATTTCAAAATAAATAACAACACATAACAACTACGAAACTTTCTGGCAGATTAAAACTGTGTGCCCGACCGAGACTCGAACTCGGGACCTTTGCCTTTCGCGGGCAAGTGCTCTACCAACTGAGCTACCGAAGCACGACTCACGCCTGGTACTCACAGCCTTACTTCTGCCAGTACCTCGTCTCCTACCTTCCAAACTTTACAGAAGCTCTCCTGCAGAAGTAAGGCTGTGAGTACCGGGTGTGAGTCGTGCTTCGGTAGCTCAGTTGGTAGAGCACTTGCCCGCGAAAGTGGTCCCGAGTTCGAGTCTCGGTCGGGCACACAGTTTTAATCTGCCAGGAAGTTTCATATCAGCGCACACTCCGCTGCAGAGTGAAAATCTCATTCTGGACATAACAACTATATTTGCTATCAGGGACTGAAAGAATATATCATTTCATTAATATCAACTTGCGAAATAAATAACAACACACAACAACTATATTTGCTATCAGGGAATGAAAGAATATAATATTACATTTATATCAACCTGCGAAGTTGCGTCAATACTAAGATACATAAATTGAACTAGAATTAAAATAAATCATTACAACGAAACATACAGGACGTGTTAGCTAACAAAAAGATGATACCGTACAAGATGTCAAAGTAACTTCCTTTGAAGTAAATGAATAAAAGGAATCCAAATGCAAGTAAATAAAATATATAAACAAATAAGAATGAAATATGAAAAATGTCTGCGAACGAATGTGATGACCGAGTATATGCATGGCCTGTGGGCTATGAAACACAATTAGTTTTTAAGTTAGTTATAAGTTTTTTATATTGCAGTACCAGTACAGTGAAGGGAGACGAAAATTTAATAGTCATGGGTGACTGGAATTCGAGTGTAGGAAAAGGGAGAGAAGGAAATGTAGTAGGTGAATATGGATTGGGGCTAAGAAATGAAAGAGGAAGCCGCCTGGTAGAATTTTGTACAGAGCACAACATAATCATAGCTAACACTTGGTTTAAGAATCATGAAAGAAGGTTGTATACATGGAAGAACCCTGGAGATACTAAAAGGTATCAGATAGATTATATAATGGTAAGACAGAGATTTAGGAACCAGTTTTTAAATTGTAAGACATTTCCAGGGGCAGATGTGGACTCTGACCACAATCTATTGGTTATGACCTGTAGATTAAAACTGAAGAAACTGCAAAAAGGTGGGAATTTAAGGAGATGGGACCTGGATAAACTGAAAGAACCAGAGGTTGTACAGAGTTTCAGGGAGAGCATATGGGAACAATTGACAGGAATGGGGGAAAGAAATACAGTAAAAGAAGAATGGGTAGCTTTGAGGGATGAAGTAGTGAAGGCAGCAGAGGATCAAGTAGGTAAAAAGACGAGGGCTAGTAGAAATCCTTGGGTAACTGAAGAAATATTGAATTTAATTGATGAAAGGAGAAAATATAAGAATGCAGTAAATGAAACAGGCAAAAAGGAATACAAACGTCTCAAAAATGAGATCGACAGGAAGTGCAAAATGGCTAAGCAGGGATGGCTAGAGGACAAATGTAAGGATGTAGAGGCTTATCTCACTAGGGGTAAGATAGATACTGCCTACAAGAAAATTAAAGAGACCTTTGGAGATAAGAGAACCACTTGTATGAACATCAAGAGCTCAGATGGAAACCCAGTTCTAAGCAAAGAAGGGAACGCAGAAAGGTGGAAGGAGTATATAGAGGGTCTATACAAGGGCGATGTACTTGAGGACAATATTATGGAAATGGGAGAGGATGTAGATGAAGATGAAATGGGAGATATGATACTGTGTGAAGAGTTTGACAGAGCACTGAAAGATCTGAGTCGGAACAAGGCCCCCGGAGTAGACAACATTCCATTGGAACTACTGATGGCCTTGGGATAGCCAGTCCTGTCAAAACTCTACCATCTGGTGAGCAAGATGTATGAAACAGGTGAAATACCCCCAGACTTCAAGCAGAATATAATAATTCCAATCCCAAAGAAAGCAGGTGTTGCCAAATGTGAAAATTACCGAACAATCAGTTTAATAAGCCACAGCTGCAAAATACTAACACGAATTCTTTACAGACAAATGGAAAAACTAGTAGTAGCTGACCTTAGGGAAGATCAGTTTGGATTCCGTAGAAACACTGGAACATGTGAGGCAATAATGACCTTACGACTTATCTTAGAAGAAAGATTAAGGAAAGGCAAACCTACGTTTCTAGCATTTGTAGACTTACAGAAAGCTTTTGACAATGTTGACTGGAATACTCTCTTTCAAATTCTAAAGGTGGCAGGGGTAAAATACAGGGAGTGAAAGGCTATTTACAATTTGTACAGAAACCAGATGGCAGTTATAAGAGTCGAGGGACATGAAAGGGAAGCAGTGGTTGGGAAGGGAGTAAGACAGGGTTGTAGCCTCTCCCCGATGTTATTCAATCTGTATATTGAGCAAGCAGTAAAGGAAACAAAAGAAAAATTTGGAGTAGGTATTAAAATCCATGGAGAAGAAATAAAAACTTTGAGGTTCGCCGATGACATTGTAATTCTGTCAGAGACAGCAAAGGACTTGGAAGAGCAGTTGAATGGAATGGACAGTGTCTTGAAAGGAGGATATAAGATGAACATCAACAAAAGCAAAACAAGGATAATGGAATGTAGTCAAATTAAGTCGGGTGATGCTGAGGGAATTAGATTAGGAAATGAGACACTTAAAGTAGTAAAGGAGTTTTGCTATTTGGGGAGCAAAATAACTGATGATGGTCGAAGTAGAGAGGATATAAAATATAGACTGGCAATGGCAAGGATAGCATTTCTGAAGAAGAGAAATTTGTTAACATCGAGTATAGATTTAAGTGTCAGGAAGTCATTTCTGAAAGTATTTGTATGGAGTGTAGCCATGTATGGAAGTGAAACATGGACGATAAATAGTTTGGACAAGAAGAGAATAGAAGCTTTCGAAATGTGGTGCTACAGAAGAATGCTGAAGATTAGATGGGTAGATCACATAACTAATGAGGAAGTATTGAACAGGATTGGGGAGAAGAGAAGTTTGTGGCACAACTTGACCAGAAGAAGGGATTGGTTGGTAGGACATGTTCTGAGGCATAAAGGGATCACCAATTTAGTAATGGAGGGCAGTGTGGAGGGTAAAAATCGTAGAGGGAGTCCAAGAGATGAATACACTAAGCAGATTCAGAAGGATGTAGGTTGCAGTACGTACTGGGAGATGAAGAAGCTTGCACAGGATAGAGTAGCATGGAGAGCTGCATCAAAGCAGTCTCAGGACTGAAGACCACAACAACAACAACCAGGACATCGACACGGCGCAGAAGAAGAGATTTACGACTGGTGTTATAGGTACCAAATGAAAAAATGGACTGCACCTCAAAGAAATGATTACGTTATTAGTATGTCAATGTGTACATTTTAGTCATCAGACAAATGAGGAATAAGAATATACATCCTTGCAGTGCACCTACAAAACATTTACCCGTACCTACTGACTACAAAGTGCACACAAACAGAGAAGCATGTGGCCTCAAATAAAAGTAATCAATTCATATCGCGTCACATGGAAATATAAATGATGACATTTCCACATAATCGTAAAGAGGTAAGCATGAGGTAATGCAAAAACTTTTGCGTTACGAAAACAAAGCTACACGTAAATAATTATAAGCAACACAATGGTATATAGTACGTGAGTCGTTAATACGTTTCGGTTCCATGAAAAAGGAGTTCCCTAATAAGTGATTTAAATAAGGACGAATAGCATTTCTACAGTAATCCATAAACCAGTAGAATAGTATTCCTTATTCCCTCACCAATGCACGAGGCGGTGCCAAGCCGTAGTTAAGTCAGCAACGCATAATGCAGAATCCTGATGTAAATGTTTTTCTCTATTTCTCCCTAGGAAAATATTAAACTCTCATAACTGATGTATGCATGACTGGAAAATAAAATGTGGATGCATTAAATGCATATATGGTAACACGGTGTAATGTTTTAGTATTTCAGAATTTTCAACGTTTGATATAAATAATGGGTGGAATGTCAGCCTTACATGTAAGTCATTGTAATACAAATTGTTATGTAAAAATGTTTATGTGAATTTTAAGTGTATATCAAGTCATATGTAAAAGATGAACTTGAGAAAAAAAAGGGAAAAACCCTCAAGGACTAAAAACAATTCTCATGCCAAAGTGAATGACGAAATAGATGGTGGTATCCAAATGTGTGTGCAATAGTGCAACGAATCAATTGTGGTAGTGTCATGCTACATAACGTCTGATATATTAATCAGCAAACTACAATTGTGCAAGCATCACTTATCCTGACATTGGGTGTTTATGTGCAATATTCACCCCACTCAAAATGTGGATACGATGGAAAAGCTCCTTCCTGGGCCGTATCAAAGGTGAATTATCTGCCACAGCATCGGTTCTTGGAGAGTAAAGGCACATGCACTGCACTAACAATGGAATACCATCCCACAGCAAATTATTCGATGGATAGTACAGCACTCAGTGTGAAAGTGACACTAAAGTGGGAGTGGAAGCGCGAATGGCCATACACAATAATGCATGGAGCATTAACAGCTCGTGCACAGCCAACAAACCTATATCGTATGCATGTGCACAGAGACTGGTAATGCCACCAAAAGGACAAGTATCTGCTTTCACAGCACTCTCCTGTAAATACTTAATGAATTATCATTCTGTATGTAAGTTGTGTATTTCCTGTAAGATAATGTGTAAGCAAGACAAGCTGATATCTCCAACCCAAAATACAAAGAAAAATACGCCAACAAATAAAGGTCATTGTACCCCTTTTGGCAAAAATTTAGATTTAAGCTGTATGAGTGTACACAAAACACTGTGCGCCTCCATTGCATGTCACCGCACAGTGTGGGAGCAATTGTAGAGGTACATAGAGGAAAAGCCCCAACACGCTATGATAAACACTAGCGTAGCCACTGTAATCATCAGCAAAGAGATATTTTGCTATGCTGAAAATATGATGTGTGAGGATTCTTGTTAGTGCAAAACCACGAAAGTTTCCATTTCCTTCCTCGCATTATGCTAACATCATGTCACTAGCTGCCTGCATCTGAAGAGGAAGTCCGGTTAAGAATCAAATATTGTACACATGGTCAAGAATGAGAACTAATTATACAGAAATTGATGTAAGTTAAAAGTGAAGGACATTGCATTCCCTTAAAAATCTATAAGGAATCAGAATGATAAAAGAGAGAAAAAATCAATTTGTTTAATTAATTATATTATATTTTTTAATATAAAATTTGCACAATATCAGTGCTGTTGTTTTGAAACTTGCTACTTCAAAGTTGTTGCAACAAAATTTCACTTAATATTAAAACCTCTGGTCATCCTGGACTTGAAATTGAGAGTATGTAGATTCGAGTCAGTTACAGTTTGGGATAAAAGCAATGGATCTGAGGTTATTCTTTAAAGTTCTTGTTGCTTTCTCTCTCTCTCTCTCTCTCTCTCTCTCTCTCTCTCTCTCTCTCTGTCTCTCTTTTGTCATAGTAGTGCATCTGAGTTAAAAGAAAAAGGAAAATATTTATTATCTTGTTAAAAAAAATTATATAATTTCAATAGTGGTACAAGTCCATTTTTGTTTATTTAGAGATAGAGATGCAGAGTCCTAAAGTTAAATGAGCGCTGAAAAATCTGCAGTTAAAATACCAGAAATATTCCAACATATGGCTTCTTGCTAGGGATAAACCTTTCTTTCTGTTTGTTTGGATCATTAATTTCAGAAGCATTATACCCAGAAATGTGGAGATAATGGACTTCTACCACTATTGAAATAAGCCCTTTATTTGCCATAACTAATCAATTAAAAGTGCTGAATTGATAGCTAGAGTGTGATTGAGCGGTACAGGAAATTTAGTTTTTGGTAAAATAGTTTTAAGGAACACTATTTAGGATATTTTACTGCCTGGCACTGTGTGTGGTTTATCTTTCAAGTTATACCATTTCTGAATATGAGTACATGAGAGGGGACTGGCACGTCTCATTTAAAAAGGGAGTTCCTCCATTATGAACTGAGACTCAGGAACTAAGGTACAGAAGGAAGCATCACGAAACTTGTTTCAATAGGTTGCCTAATCCACTAGCAAAACTACTAGAGGAGATTGATGTGATGTCAGTTGAGTCAAGATCCACAATGATACAGTCTTATGGTGGTCTACTAAGTTACAAGACCAAGATGATATCCTTCATACCTCCCTTTTGCTGGAGCTTCAGATTATTTATCCTATGGAAACAAGTAGACTGAGTGTTTTGGTGATTCAGACTATTAGTCAGCAAGGTTCAGTGGAAAGCTTAAGTAAAGTGATCATTTGTGGAAATTTGTATGAGTTGATGAATGTGCATTATTTTAGGGCGCACTGTTCTGCCTGTTACATGGAAAGCATTCGTAGTGCAAAGCTTGCTCTTTATCTTGAAACTACTGAAGTGGAAATGATTAGTAGTATTTTGGAAGGAATGTGCCCTCAGGACCATTCAAGGGTAGTTTTGGCTGATAATATGATGAATTTCAGGGAGTTTGATGAATTAGTCACAGCTGTAAATGGCTTTCAATTGCTTGAAGAAAAACAAATGACGGATGATTGTGAAGGAGGCACGGATTCTGTTAGCATGAAGCAAGAGAACAGCAATCAGGCATTTGTTCAATCACAGAACTATTTCTGCTGCAACCAGCTGGGGGATTTTGTGGCAAACTGCAAAATCTGATCCTACCTGGATGGTAAGAAATGCTGACAGTTTTGGTGAAGGGGGCCTTGCCTAAAGCTTGTAATAAAGTAAGTGATGTGAAGAGTGCTCTTCACCTCATTTGCGCTGCCATTAACTTGGAATGAGTGTGCAGATTATTAGATTCTGGGAGTAGTTATTTTCTAATAAGTTACCAGTGGTACTGATGGCATAAGTATCTGGGTAAGTTTCCCTGTTGGACCTGATGGAATAGCAGTGCTGTACAGTTAAAAAGAGAGAATCTATCATTAGTGGGAAAGGGTTCAGAATTTTACTTGGCCATTGGAATTTCTAGTGGCTAAGGGCCTTCTGATGATCTTGATTCTGAGGTGTGGTTTTGTAACTAAATCACAATGCATGTTGGATTATGCGGGAAAAAGTTTTCTTCTTGAGCTCCTCCCTAAAGTTAAATATAATTTGTGTGAAACAGTTTAGATCAGCACATTAATGCAGTTGTTGGATTTGAGAAACAATTTCAGTTATATCACCGAGGCACAAGAAATTTTTAATTTGTTAAAACAGTTTCCTGATACAATGACCGAGCAGTTGTGGGTTACTAATAACAAAGAGCATAATATTTCTGCTGTTGGATCCAATCCCAGTGCAGCAATCATCCTACTGACCACCCCCACCCAAGATGTGAGAGCTAAAATGGATCATTACTCAGTTGCTGGAGGGTAGTGCAACTGGGTCCTCCATTTTGCCATATGCAGCACTCCGTGTCCTAGTTCCTAAGAGGAGAGGTGAGGGTTATTGATCCACAGAAGAGGTTTGGCATTAAATCATAAGATTGTTCTAGAATCAGTACCCTTACCCAGACCTCCATAATTGTGTTTAATGATTTGCTGGAGCTCGTTACTTTACTGTAACAGACTTGAATCGGGCATACTATCAGATGCCTTTATCAGAAAGATTTAAAGCTATTATGGCTTTCTACACCAACTGGAGCTTGTACGAGTTTAACAGAGTTCCATATTTGGGTTAGCCACAGCTGCCAGCATTCTGTCCAACTTTTGGATTCAATTTTTGGAGAATTAATGTTTCAATTTGTATATTATTATTCGAATGATCTTTATGTGAACAGTGAAACATTTTTCAGACATCTCAGCCATCTGAGGCAAGTATTGGAGTTTTTTAGAGGTGCTGGTCTGACTGTGAAGCCCTCTAAAGACAATCTAGTGCATTCTGAAATATCTTTCCTGGGACACCTGGTTTTGGCTTGGTGTGTGAGGACTGAACGGGAAAGAACTAAGACTATTGGAGATTACAAACTGCTCAGGATAAAATGGGTGTCATGCATTTCGTAGAAATGATAAATTTTTTTAGAAACTTCATTCCAAATTTTGGTCAGTTGGCAGCACCTCTAAATCAACTCTGGAGGAAAGGCAGGTCTTTAACTGGATGGAGAGACAGTTGGTGGGGGTTTGATGCCCCAAAAGAGAATGCTCCAGTTTTAGGGATTTCTGATTTTGACAAGGAGTTTTCCCTCCAGACTGATGCTTCTACTATTGGACTAGCAGTGTTACTGTTACAAGAACAGGAGAGAGGGTATTGGCCCAATGTTTATTCCTCTAGGTGTTTGACAGAGATGGAGACGAAGTACTTGGTATATGAGCTCAAGGCCCTTGCAGATTTTCTCCATTTCTCCCTTCCGCATAATCATTACGTCACAGGTGGAAAACCAGGCTTGAGCTGAGTTCTTGCAAGGCCACAGAAAACTGGCCACTTAGCCCACTGGGCTGTGCACATCTCCACATTCAAATTTTCAGTCAAATGCTTTAGAGGATCAGGCAACACAGTGGTGGATGCACTGAGGCGAATTTAGAAATTCAGAATTGTGAGCCCTAGGTTCAGGAAAATCCCTCTGAGGATTTGCCTCAGAAACAGGAAGAGGACAAGCACTGGAGAGAAATCGGGAGACAGATACGGGAAGGAAAGTCACCAAGTGGCTATCACTTAAGTAAAGGGGGTCTTAATGTTATCTGCACCTGTAATGACAGAAAATCTAAGATTTGTCTCCCCAAGCAGTTGCTGCCAGCTGTTTTTCATTATTTTCACTGTCCTTATGGGGAGGGTACCTGTGGATGTTTAAACCTATTGAGAAAATCAAAGAATGTCTAACATGGCCAATTTTGTATTCAGATATCAGGAAGTGTGGATTGTAAGATTGCTAAGTCAAACCCAAACAACTGGTGGGGTTTATTCATTTCCAGCCAAGAGTGTAGTCCTATGGATAAATTATTCTTAGATTATTTAGAACCATTGCTTCATACTTGAAGGGGAATAGGTATGTCTTTGGGGTCATCGACTCCTTTAGTCATATCGTCTGGCTGTTCAGCATTTTGAAGAGATTCTCTCCTGCTGTGGCTGCCCAGGGTACAGGTGAGAGATAATGCTCTGACTTCTATGTCTACAGAGTGTTGCACATTTCAGAAATGACTTCTCATGGCACCACTGCCCCCTATTATCTGCAACCTTCCTCTGCTTAAAGAGTAAATTGTAATCTGAAGTCTGTGTTAAGTATTTATTATGGTGATTGTCAGTCTAACTGGTATAAGTCCTTGGGTTGGCTGAACTTCGTATTCAACTCGGCGGTCCATGAAAAGCATGATACCACTGCAGCTAAACTTATGTTAGTAAATCCTCTGAACTCACCTATGTTATAGAATACTAATGATTTCCTTCCCACGAAAGTGAACCCCCAAGTTCATCAAAAGGAACTGGGCTAGGGCCTTGAAGAATATTTGACCTGCACATCAAAGGGAGGCTGGGAGATATAGTCAGGGAAGGTGGCCTGCCTTACTGAAAGTAGGAGACATAGTATTTGTGAAAAATTTTCTGATGCAGAGTAAGGCCATTGATAAGATAAAAAAAAGAAAAAATGTTACCATGTTTTGTTGGCCCCTATAAAATTGTGGATGTACTCAGCCTATTTACCTTTCGTGTACAGAGAATGGCCACGATGAGGTGTAATGTGTCATTTGTAGAATGAGATGTTCCATACCCTTAATCTCCATTGGCCAATGAAAGATGTTAATAGGTTAAGGTAGGTAATAAGTAGAAGCACCTTACTTTCAGGAGGATTTTGATGGTTTGTACAGAATGGAGTTGTAATGATCCTAAGCTGTTAGTGATGAGGGATGCGGGCTGGTGCTTTTAGCTACTGATTGGAGTCATTTTGCTCTGTGGGGCCACAAGTGAAGGGCATGGAGCGCACATGACCTCCATGCCATCAAAGAAACCATTGCTGAAAAGACAACTGATGTTTAGATTTTACTGTAAAAAAAATTGTTAAGAGTCTCTTGTGAGACGCACTCATGCAAACATCTAGCTGGAATCTTATGCCTATGTAGTCAATCAATTAGATTAGGATTGTATGTTCTAGAAAATACAATAAGTTGAATTTCTCTGGGTGCTTTATTCCACTAGGAAGAAGGAAAATTCTCTTTCAATATCACTGATACTGTACATCAAGGTCCACAGGGGTGAAGCTGGTTCCATGGCTCAAGGGTGCTGCATAGCATTGATATTGCACGGCTACCAGCAGAAAATGTAAGAGAATTGAAAAATCCAGAAAAATATGAGAGCTGCAGATTGAGTATTAGACTGTTTCAACAGCCCAGTCCTATCACCCCCAGTAGGTAAATAAGCCATTAAACATTCCATTTGGCCACCTTAATAGAGAACATGAAGATAAGGTGCAAAGAACAAGACGAAAAGGTTTTGGAGAAAAATTCCTTTCAAACATTTGAGAATATACTTCATTGTCAAGGACGACAAGAGTCAGCAATGGAACGTCTAGCAGTGCACATATTATACAGTTGCACTTATATTATTAAAATATGTTTTTGTCTTAGAGAGAAAGAGAAGTAGTTTTTGGACAATTTGAGGATATGAACTGGGGTCCTGATTAAAGGGGTCAACTGTTACATTATTGTGTATGTTCATGAAAGTGTAGACATGAGTCGAGCACATACTGTTGGAGTTGTAATACTGAAGTTTACTTTCAGCTCAGAGAAGAATATTACCAATGTTATAGCAACTGACAAATCTCACAAGAGAGTTCAACATGGCACATTGTTTACAGTGTCATGCAGTTATGTCCACCAGCTACATAACAGCAGTTCCACCAGCAACCCACTACACAGCTGAATGATGTGACATGTCTGCAGCATGCCCGCAGCTTGACCGTGGTTCTCCGCAGCACACAGTTACAATATCTGGTGAGCTGTATTAGTCGCAAATGTTTGTTGTGGACATTGTTAAGGAGGGGCACAGTTGAACTGTGTTTAAAATAATAAAATTTGTGACAACTGCTAAGAAGTGGCAAACTCAGATATATAATTTTCGTAATAGTCTATGCAAATCACCACCCAGAAAATGGCACCTGAGACACAGGGAATAGATATGTAGATATGACAGCTTTATTTGTTAAATTTCGAAAGGAAATTGCAAAGGATTTGATGAACATTTTAAAGATACTCATAAAAACATGAACACAGTAAACAAGGAAATCTCAGATACTAAAGAAATGGTAAATACACTCAAACAAGGTATGGAATTTGATTAAATTTTGAGTCCTCATGCCACCTTATCAGCTTTGGAGTGATGATTGCAAGACTTTGTAGAACAAAATGTACAGGAAAGAATTGATTTCTCTAGCTTGACACTTCTACTGAAAACTCTAATTATAAATCAACAAAAGTTTCAGAGAATATGGGAGGAGTTAGAAAAAAAAAAAAATAACACACCAGGAACTACATTAAAGGAGTACTGTATGTCCAAATAATACGGTTAATCCAAAAGAATGGTTAGAACTTCAAATAGGGGTTGGGTACAACCTGTCAAAACAGCTTCCCAAGTTTAAATCAGATGGAGACGTACATCCTACATATTTCTTACAAGTATTTTCTAGGGTTTACACAAGAGCTGGGAAGACCAAAGAAAAACAGATTTTGAACTCAGTTACTTAGTCGGTGACACCGCAAAATGGGGAGCAGTCCATTCCAAGAATTTTAAATTGTGGGAAGACTTTAAAGAACAATTTAAAAGAAAATATTGTCTACAACTGAACAGGAGGAGTTGATGCTACAACTGTGAGGCCCCAGGTATTATATAATTCATGGGGAGGCTGCAAGAAATACACGGAATGGCATTTAACACAATCATAACCCCTTTAGAAGAAAACTCCTTGACAAACTTGTTAGTTAGGAGACTTCCATGCTATGTATGGAAGGACATTTTGTATAGAAGATGGAAGGATGTTAAGGAGCTATTGACCTTCATAGAGGAACTGGATTCATTAAAAAAAAGAGAAGAGTTATATTAATGAAACTAGTGACAATATACATATACGAACATAAATATATGATGTAAGGAGATTTGTTTATGTATCTATCCTGAAATAACCATAACAGAAACAACAGACATAATCAACTTGCGCAACAACTGAATATGCAAGTTTTCATACCAAACGCTGCAAATGATGTTGTTGGTATTATGTACCAGACAGAGTACACTTTATTCTAAACAAAATGTGATACAAACTGACAATACCGATATAACAGAGGAAAGCAAGGAACATCCTGGAGGGAGGGCCAAATTCCAAGATGTGACATTTCAGCAGTAGGTCCAAAGAAAGAAAAACTTATCGCATTTACTCAGACCTTATCAATGAGTGACTGGTTGGTAGAAGAAAAACAATCTTTGGAACAGGAACAAGCTAAACCCACTTAACTACACACAGTGGTATGTACACCAATAGATATTTACACATATTCAGGAAGTGAAATCTCATTAGTATCACAAAAACTGTTAACATCTATTAGGAATCAATGTTACTGTCACATTTTACCAGTGATGGCTGTGCGGCATAACTGGCATTAAAGGAAGAAAAATTCAGAGAAGTATCTCTATTAACCTTAAGTATAAGTAATTTTAAGTTTATGCAAACAGTGCTGGTAATACTGAATGTAAATTTACAGTTATGGGAACTGACTGGGTAATAAAATTCTCAGAAAGTTAGATTTTGATGTCAAAATTTTATATTGGTAACATGGGAAATATCTCTATGAGACACCATCCAAAGTGAATTGTCCAACACGGAATACACAGGTTTGTATTTAGTAGTGAATACTCACATAATAAGTAACGAAGTAAATGAAGGGGAATGGATAGTGAGAGATGATTTACTATGTCGGGGGTGGGCAGTTATTTTGGCTTTGGGGCTGCTTTGTGGAAGTGGAAGTTAGCAGAGGGTCACACTTTTTGAATCTGCAAGTTACTATTGTATTTCAGAAATGGTGTAAACTATATCATAAAAGTCAATAAATGTAAATGAAATAAAATGGTGACAGTGATACTCAGTTTATTTATAGATATTATCTATAGCTGCAAGCACACTTAATTTTAGAATCAGTTTAATGAGACAAATGCAACCTGTCATCCTTTTCTACACTTTTTTTGAAATCAGGACAGATTCCTTGTTGAGGTACACATCACACCCTGTGAGATAATGTCCATCATGTAGCCTCTGTATTGCCAAAACTCATGTTAATTCTGAAGCAAGAAAATCTTTGGTCACAAATGTATGTGGAGCCAAATATAGAGAACATACTTCCACAAAACTTCTTCATGGATGGAAATTTTTCAGGAGATGAAGATTTGTAAAAGTCAATAAGTGCCCATTATGCATTTCTTTCATGGTGTGATCTGATTGCACATCAATAAGTTCAAGCTGTAGCTCCTCAGGTGCTCTGTCACCAACAGTGATGTGATACGAGAACAGATTGAGTTTAGGTTCAATTTTCTTCATTCCTGAAATCTTCTTCTGCCCTACTATTCCAAACCTGGCAGATGCTCCCGATCACACCACAAACACTTTCAGGCACCTTCTGTTTTCCTAATTAAAGGAAATGACAAAAATTGCTTTCACTTGCCTGCATTGCCAATAGACATAGTTGAGCTTTGAAAGATCTTACATGCACCCACATTTCATGTATAAACAACTCCTTTCCCTGCAATGTCACAATCAGTCCATTCAATTTTTCAGATATATCAGGCTGCAGACATCTCCACTCTTCACTCTTATCCAGCATGGCGTCCAGTACAGTTGTTTATAGTGAGAAAGTGAACAAAAGTTATAGTTGTGTGGTGAAAAACGGAACATACGTAAATTAGAACAGTGAAATAGTGAAGCTAAATGAACGTGTATCAAGCCTGCAATTAATTGTAGATGTACTAAGGTGGGACATTGCGCATTTCGAAAATGAAAATGCCGAACTGAAAAAGGCGCGTAATATCCCGATCGCCAAAGCAAGTAAAACACGGAACTGGGAGCACAGGACTAGCATGATCACGGAAGAAAGAAGCGAAAAGGTGATAAATACAACGAATGGAACGAACCGCGGCAATAAAAGCAGTTTCAGTGTCCTACCTACAATAAACGAGTGCTCTGAAGTGGATATAGGCCTACAGGCAGAAACAACAAGGCAACATATGTTTACTAGGCCAAAAAGGGTTGGTCGTGTGAAAGCCAGTGACTGTAGAATTCCTGTGGTAACAAAAAACCGTTTTCATGCACTAGATTCAGATATAAATGTGGAATCCACGGAAAACTGTGACGAAAACAACACGCCGAATCTATATAGTGACAAGCACATGAGCAGAAACTTCCGCAATAAACGTGAAGACAAACTCAAAGTGAAAATATTCTCTGATAGTCATGGATGTGAGATCGCAAAAATACTACGTTACAGTCATTGTATACAAGCAACTAGTATTGTCAAACCAGGTGCACCCATCCAAGAACTCATTAGAAACATAGAAACTGAAAATGATCGTCATATTGTCGTCATAGCTGGAGCCAATAATGTATATAAAAACGACCTCCACAGTGCAACACGAAACCTTAAGGCAATACTAAATTCAACACAAGAGAAATCAGTTTTTGTAGTCGGAATTCCACATAGGCATGACCTTTCGGAATGGTCATGTGTGAATGTGGAAATCATAAAAGCAAACAGGCAATACTCAAAGATATGCAGGGCCTACCAAAATGCATATTTTATAAGTATGGACTCCTTGCAAAGAGACTGTTACACGAGACATGGCATGCACCTTAATAACAGAGGCAAGAAGATTCTGTGCCAAAACATCAGCATGATACTGAAAGCATCTGACAACCAAGAAGTAATTGCTGCTCTTCCTGTTCCTTGCTTGATGCAAGCAGAGCCTGAAGAAATGGTTACTTCTATTGCAGCAGTAGAAGTAGAAGTGGAAGCAGCAATTATACCTACACACATAACAAATGCTGCAGCAGCAGTACCTACCACACTTCATCTACAGGATTCAACAGCAGCAGAAGATGAAGCAACATCCAAATCTCCACTGTCACCAGTTGCCACAACAATGCATGCAGCAGCAGCAGCAGCAGTAGTACCTATCACACTTCACCAGCAAGATTCAACAGCAGCACAAGAAGAAGCATTCGCCTTATCTCCTCAGTCACCAGATGCCACAACAGTGCCTCCACACACCGTAACAGCAGTTCCATCAATTCCTGTAGTAGCAGCCTCATCTACAATATCATCACAAGAAGGAAAGAGTAGGCATACAACAGTAGATGTGCTACCACTCCAAGTGAACAATTTTTTAGTAAAAGGCAACAAGAGGCAGAAATCCAAAAGATAAGCCCTGAAAAAGGTTTGAAAACCAATCACCATAGTGTTCAGTGTGTAAGCAATAAGAGCATGGATCTTAAAATATGTTACCTTAACGTTCAAGGACTGAAAGATAAAGAACTTATCATAAATGAGTTTGGTCTTGATAACCAGTTTGATATTTTTTGTCTGAGTGAACACTGGCTGGGCTAATGAGAATGAACTTGCAGTTGCCAAATTTGACAATTTTAGTATAGTAAATAGCTACTGTAGGAAAGAGCACATTAGAGGTGGTGTGGCAATTTATTCCAACCAGTCACTCAATTGTACAATAACCAAACTAGACCTAAATTCCTTGTGTGATGAACAGCACTTTGAAGTTACGGGTATAATCCTTAATAGTCATAAGCTAATAGTAGTATCCATGTACAGATCACCAAAGGGAAGCATTAACATATTTTTAGAAAAAATTGACACGCTATTGAGTGAATTAAGTAATATTAAATTACACTATGATATTGCAATAGGAGGTGATTTCAATGCTGATTTTGATGTTACTAAATGTAAGGGTAGTGTTGCAGATCTGGAAGACTTACTAAGACAATACAATTTACATCAAGTTAATAACAGGCCCACAAGAAACAAAGCATGTTTAGATAACATCTTGGTAAACTTCAAGACCACTGAAAACACATGCGAAGTTGTAGTGTTCCCATTCTCTGACCATGACTCCGTATCTCTAAATTATGCAAGTAAAATTCCCATCAATAGGAGCAATGCAAACAGACCTGTCCCAACAGTTGTGATTACCAGACCCCTAACTGAGGATAAAATTAACACATTTCGTAATTCCCTTGCTGACAGAGACTGGTTTGGCCATTGTAGTGTCGATCGACATTACACTTCAAGTAATGACCTGCCAGCCAAAATAATATTTGATAGATTTTTTAATGCATTCTTGACCCTATTTAACTATAGTATTCCCATAAAGAAAATCAAAATAATGGACAGCAGCCACAAATCCAGATCTCAAAACAGACAAAATATATGGTACACTAAACAGCTGACAGATCTAAAGAAACAAGTTTTGTTACTATACAACATATACAATAATATGAAGTCCGACTGTGCCAAATCAGCCTATGTGGAATGCAGGAATGAATACAAAAAAGCCATCCTGCAGGCCAAAAAAACCTACAATGCCAACAGCATACATAATTCCACCAATAAATGCAAAACCGCTTGGAAAGTAATTAACAGTGCTGCCACAGATACTAAAAAAGACAAAATTAATATGCCACCACAAACACTCAATGAGTTTTTTATTAATACAGTGAAAGAAATAGGAGACGCAATTATCAAACCAGACATTAGTCCATCTGAGTTACTCTCCCAAAATTGGGGTAGACAGTCACTAAATACAAGCATGCTAACCTTCCTCGAAGTAACGCCTACATATGTACAAGGGGTCATAAAACAACTGAAATCATCTGATAGCTTAGATATATATGGCATATCACGCAACCTGCTAAAAAAAGTGTGTGATTGCATTCTGTACCCTTTAACCCATTGCATAAACAAGTGCTTACTTGAGGGATATTTTTCTGATGAGTTAAAACTGTCTACGGTCGTCCCAGTATACAAAAAGGGAGATAAAGACTCTCCATCTAGTTACAGGCCTATTTCAATAGTACCCACATTCTCCAAGGTAATAGAATGCATGATGTACCAACAATTATCATCTCACTTTGAGAATCTAGGAATAATTAATGCTACACAATACGGGTTTAGGAAGAATCTGTTAACCATTGATGCAATCAACACGGTAGTCAGTTACATCCTCAAAGCTTTTGAGAACAAAGGCTTTGCTCAGGTCTCATTCTGTGACCTAAGCAAGGCCTTCGACTGTGTTGAGCACACGCCACTACTAGAGAAACTAGAATTCTACGGCATCAAAGGAAACAGTCTCAGACTATTAAAAGCTTACCTCAACAACCGTAAACAGGTAGTTTGTGTTGGTAAGGAAATGTCAAACATAGAAAATGTTAAAGTAGGTGTGCCTCAGGGATCTGTACTGGGGCCCTTCCTGTTTCTGATAATGATCAATGACCTCCCCTCGTTTATTAGATCCACCACTGTATTGTATGCAGATGATACAACTTTTCTTCATAGCAGTAACAATCTTAATGATCTTAAAACCTGTGCTGAAAATACACTCACTAATGCAGCATATTGGTTCAGAGCAAATGGTTTCCTGCTAAATGAAAATAAAACTCAGCAGATAATCTTCACTCTAAGAGACAAGCCACTATCTGATGACCCTAGTTCTGTTAAATTTCTGGGAGTTTATTTAGACGAAAAGTTATCCTGGGGCCAACATGTAAACTATATTAGTAGTAAGCTATCTAGAGTAATTTATTTATTAAGACAACTCAGAAATTGTGTACCTGAAACATACATCAGATCATCTTATTTTGCATTTTTCCAAAGTATAATATCCTATGGCATTATCTTGTGGGGTAACTGTAGTCATATACATGACATCCTATTACTACAGAAGAAAGCCATTAGGATAATTACAAATTCTTCACATAAGGCTCACTGCAAACCCTTATTTACCAAACAAAAATTATGACTGTAATAAACCTCTATGTATACAATGTCTTAATCTTTACGAAGAAGAACCTACAAGAGGTGAAACGTAGAGAAAATGTACATTGTTACAACACAAGAAGCATCAAACACATATACACGCCTTACCACAGACTATCAAAATCAATAAATAGCTATGAAGTCACAGGACACAAACTATTTAATAAGCTGCCACATGCCATACAGGATCTTCCTGAACATACATTCAAAGAAAGACTGCATGAATGGTTTATTGCCCACCCATTCTATGATATCAATGAATTCTTCAACTGTAAAATGCAGTAATCCAACAGATGACCCACTGTACATTTATTGTAATATAAGCTAAAATATTTCAGTAGTCAATACCATATCACACTGTATTATAAATTGTAACTTCATTTGACGTTGTCAATTGCTGTAATGGCCTAAAGACAATAAAATCTTTATTATTATTATTATTATCATGTTCAGAAATAAGTGGATTACCTTCTGCAAAGCTCAGACACTTTCTAACACTTTCCCAAGGCTCAACCAACTAAAGTGGTCATGAACTGCTTGAATAATGAGGACTGAAATCAACAACTATATTGTAATTCAAACATCATTTATTCAAAACATGGTACCAGTTTCAAAGCCAAAATGCTTTATCTTTAGGCCCCTGTGCATGAAAACATACCTCACATGATAGTAAAGTATAATGAGACTACTGACACCACAAAAAATCACAGTTTGTGATTAAAACAGGATAAATCACATAAAATTATGTAATCAAAATACACACACACACACACACACACACACACATGAGAGAGAGAGAGAGAGAGAGAGAGAGAGAGAGAGAGAGAGAGAGAGAGCTACCATATTTGAGGTGTAGGTCAACATCAAGAAAGGTGGCTTGTTGGCTTGAGGACCAGGTGAAATGAATAGGGAAGAAGGAGTTGACATTCTGGGTGAATGTGGATAGGGTGTCCTTATCCTGAGTGGTGGAGGAGGATTCCTCTAGATGGTGCATAAACAGACTGGCATAGGGTGATCCCATGCGGATGCCCCTTGCTGTACAACAGATTTGTTTGTATGTGGTGCCTTCAAAAGTGAAGTAATTATAGGTGGGGATACAGTTAGTCATGGTAATCAGGTAGGAGGTTGTAGGTTTGGGCATTGGGTAAGGTAGTGTTCAGCAGCAGCAAGGACATTGGCATTGGGATGTTAGTGAAGAGGGATGTGGCATTAATAGTGACAAGCAGGGTGCCACATAGTAAAGAAACAGGAACTGTGGAGAGTCGGTGAAGGAAATGGTTCTGTCCTTTATATACAGAAGGAGGGTAGGTTTTGGGTAATAGTCTGTAAATGTTGATCCATGAGAGCAGAGATTCTATCAGTGGGGGCACAATAAAGAGCCACAGTGGGGCACCCTGGGTGGTTGGGTTTATGGAATACGAGAAGCATGTAGAATGTAGGAGTACAGGAAGTAGTAAGGGTAAGGAGAGAGATTCAGGGAAATGTGAGCTTAGGGATTTCAAGAGAGGTGGAGACCCTATTGGGTTCTGGAATAGGAGCACTGTGGCAGGATTTGTAGATGGACAATTCCGATAGCTGACAGAGTCCTCCTGTGGTTCCAGACCACAGTGGTAGAGGCATTGTCGGCAGGTAGGATTATGAAGTCAGGATCAGCTTTTGGGTGGTGGATTCTGGTTCTCTGTGCAGATGGAATGTTAGCTTCCATTTTGAGGGATTTGGGGAATGTTGGTGAGGCAAGGTTTGAGGTTAAGAAAATCGAGAATGTTAAGAGGGGGTGATTGGGGGCAATGTGGGTGGATCATGGTTGGATGGAGGAGTGAATTGAGTCAGGCAGTGTTCAACATTGAATCCAACATTACATGTCTGTAAGAACCACAATCCACCACCTAAAACCTGATCCCAACCTTATAATCCTTCGTGCTGACAAAGGCTCCACCACTCTTGTTTTGAACTGTAGCAATTACCTGGTGGAAGGACTCTGCCTGCCAGCTGTCAGATACATCCATCAGCAAACTCTACCCCAGTGATCCTATTCCAGAAATCCAACAGGATGTTCAGTCTCTCCACAAATTGTTAGGCCTACCTGACAACCTCTCCCCTAAGTTTATTTCTTTCCTCGCTGTTACCACTCCCCACACTCCTACCTTCTACATGCTTCCCAACTTCCATAAACCCAAACTCCCAGGATGCCAAACTGTGGCTGGTTACTGTGCTGCCACAGAGCTTCTCAGCTCTCACTGACCAATGCCTCCAGTCTATTACCTGTAACCAACCCTCTTTTGACACCAACCGTTTCCTCCACAGTTCCTGTTCCTTTACAACACAGCACACTGCTTGTCACGATTGATGCCGTCTCCCTCTACACACACATCCCTAAACACCCATAATATTGCCACTATTAAACATTACATTTCCCAATGCCTGACTCACTCCAAACCTATAACCTCCTTCCTGGTCACCATTACCAACTATATCCTCAGCCATGATTAATTCAGCTTTGAAGGCATCACCTGCAAACAAATCCATGATACAGCAATGGGCATCACACCCTCCTATGCCAACCTATTCATGGGCCATCTAGATGAATCTTTCCTAACTACCCAGAATCCCAAACCTCTCAACTGGTTCAGATTCAATGACGACATCTTTGTGATGCAGACTGAGGACGAAGACACTATCTACATGCCTCCAGCATCTCAACACCTACCCTGTTCACTTCACCTGATCCTCCTCAACCCAACAAGACTATTTCCTCAACGTTGACATTCTCCTCAAAGATGGCTGTATCAGTACCTCCATCTATATCAAAGCTACCAGTCAGCAGCAATACCTCCTCTTTGACAGCCAATTAACATACAAAGAAATCCCTTCCATACACCCTAGCTACCTTGACCTTCACATATTGTAATTACTCTTCCAACCTTGTACAAAAGCAGATCATCAATGCCTTGTCACTCGAGTTCCCTACCACATTCCATATTCCCAGTGTCTGGCCTCTCCCTTCATGACTCACTACCACCCAGGACAGGAGCAACTGAATCACATCCTCGGTCAGGGTTTTGACTATCTCTCGTAAAGCTCTGAAATGAGGAATACACCACCACCACCTATCCAGTCAGGTCACAAGAATCACCTAACCTATCACAGGCTGGGCTACATACTAAACTGCAATGACTCTGCTACTCCCTAAGTGGGCATGACAACCAACACACTTTCAGGATTGCAGCCTGTCATCGTAAACTTCAGTCCAGAATATTTCAACTGGAGACCTGCCAGTCATCTTCAGGTGAGCCACCAAAGACTGACAAAGACATTTTCCACTCCACTTTATACAGCATACTGATAGTATTGTTGCGCATGCATCAGAGTCATGGTGAAACTGCCAGGTAGCAGCACCCTTACTGCCGGAACTACAAGGATCAGCTGTCTTCAGCATTACCACTCCACAGTCATTGGAGTATTCCCTCATCTTCATCTGGAGTAAATCTCAGTGATGAGGGGATTCCACACATTATCCAGCTGGTAGCCACAGTCATGGTTTTTATTATATTTCCGCGATGTGAATTTCAATAGATTCTTTTATAATGGAGTCCCCAAAAGATATTGCTGTGGCCCAAATTAATATTTTGTCATACTCCACTGAATGTCCATTGGAGATGGAATGTTCTGCAACTGCAGCCTTGCTGACTTGCAGAAGGCGAGTACAACATTTATGTTCTGTGCAATGTTCTTCCCTTGTATGTGTTGTTTGTCCTATATAAGCCATACCACACTGGCAAGGTATATTGAAGAGTCAAAGAAACAAGTACACCTGCCTAATATCATGTACAGCCCCTGCAAGCACAAAGAAGTGCCACAACATGATGTGGCATGGACTTTTACTAATGTCAGAAGTAGTGCTAGAGGGAATTGACAGCATGAATCCTGCAGAGTTGTCCATAAATCCATAATAGTACGAGGGGGGTTGAGATCTCTTCTGAACAGCACGTTGCAAGGCATCCCCGATATGTTCCATAATGTTCATGTCTGTAGAGTTTGGTGGCCAGCAGCAGTGATTGAACTCTTAAGTGTGTTTCTGGAGCCAGTCTGTAGAAATTCTGGACATGTGGGGTGTCGCATTGTCCTGTTGGAATTGCCCAAGTCCATCGGAATGCACAAAGGACATGAATGAATGAAAGTGATTACACAGGATGCTTAAGTACATGTCACCTGTCAGAGTCATATCTAGATGTATCAGGGGTCCCATATCACGCCACCTGCACACACCCCGCAGAATTGCAGTCTCCAGCAACTTGAACAGTCACCTGCTGCCATGCAGGGTACATGGATTCATGAGGCTGTCTCCATACCCGTACACGTCCACCCGCTCAGTACAATTTGAAACAAGACTCATCTGACCAGGCAACATGTTTTCAGTCCTCAACATTCCAATGTCGATGTTGACAGGCCGAGGCAATGTGTAAAGCTTTGTGTCGTGTAGTCGTTCAAGGGTATGTAAATGGACCTTCAGCTCTGAAAGTCCATATCAATGATGTTTCATTGAATGGTTTGCATGCTGACACTTGTTGATGGCCCAGCATTGAAATCTGCAGCAATTTGCAGAAGGGTTGCACTTCTGTCACGTTGAATGATTCTCTTCAATCATCGCTGGTCCTGTTCTTGCAGGATCATTCTCCAGCCACAGCAATGTCGGAGATTTGATGTTTTACAGGATTCCTGATACTCGTGATACACTTGTGAAATGGTCGTACACGAAAATTCCCACTCCATCACTACTTCAGAGGTGCCGAGTCCCTTTGCCCATGCTCCAACTGTAACACCACATTCAAACTCTCTCACATCTTGATAATCTGCCATTGTAGTAGCAGTAACCTATCTAACAACTGTGTCAGACACGTACTATCTTACACGTGCATTGCCGACCACAGTGCCGTATTGTGCCTGTTTACGTATCTCTGTATTTGAATATGCATGCCTATACCAATTTCTTTGGAGCTTCAATGAATTTTGTAAATTCCTGCCTTCCAAACTTAACAAAGTATCCTTCACTGACCCCATCATATCTGAAATTTTAGATGGTGGGCAGAAAATCACTTTCACCTGAAAATTACTAAGGATTCTTGCTATTTTGAAGGAAATATTTCCAATGAAGGGAAGAAAAACTACGGACTTTGCTGGCACATTCTCCTCTTTATCCACTTCCCAGTTCTCGGTTGTAGCTGAAAATGGTCTGTTAATTTGCCGGGTCAAATAACCATTATGTCTGACCCCTGTCCTTAAATGTGCAAGCACTTTATCTAAACTAACTGACTGCATCAGTGTTAAGCACACACACACACACTTTTTGATGGGTGGTGGCAACTTTAAGAGTGCAAGTAGAAAACGTTGTGAGTGGGCTTATAGTAAACAGAATGTCCCAGAGAGCCCTCACTCTTCTGTCTAACCAAAACATCCAGAAATGGGAAACCATGATCTTTCTCTTAATTCCACAGGAAATCTGATATTCTCATGGAGTTAAGATGATATGAAAACTCAGTTATCTTGTCTTCTCCGTGTGGCCACACTACGAAAGTATCGTCCACGTACCTCCAAATAACAGCTGGTTTAAGAATCGCTGATTCAGGTGTTCTTTCCTCAATATCCTCCATAAAAAAATTAGCCACCAGGGGGGCGACAAGGGGCTGCCCGTGGCAATGGTGTCAGTCTGTCCAAAATATTCTCGGTTAAACATAAAATAGGTTGAGGAAAAAGCATGCTAAAACAAAGCAGTGAAGTACAGATGAAACTGTTAACCAATTAGTGCCAAGGAGTCAGCAAGAGGCACCTTAGTAAAAAGAGATACTACATCAAAGCTCACTAGAAGATACAAACTACTGAGATGGAGAGCCCCCAGTCTGTTCCGTAAGGGTGTCAATATTACTCACTACAGGCCGTAAACAAAGACCGACGTGCACTTTAGGAAGACCGTACAGTCTGGGTGGTCCGCCTGCCACGTCGCCTTTAACTGCCTGATGATCTCTGGAGGTAATTAGGAAGAATTCAGAAGTGTACACATTTTGTAAAGGCCTCGTCACTACTTCCGTGAAAGCTGAGTTGCCACTGTTTTAACGGTAAGCCGAATTTGTGTGTTCGTGAAATGGCTGCTGGTGCAGTACACTGCTAAGACAATTTCTTTCTGCCACTATTACACAGCTGTGCCCCAGCATCAGGTAACAGAATAGGAGACCGAAGGTTCTACAACGTCCAACAAATTAGTAACGAGTCACACGAATGAGTTAAAAAGACTTACTTATCTTTGTGACTTGTCGAATAATGAAGTGCACCGTACTGCATACAATTTTTAAAAAAATAACTAAAAATAAAAAAAACCTCAATGGATAAAAGCACATAATCTTAGGTAAACTTCAAAATTTTGCAGTACGTAGCAAATGCAATTTACAACAACTGTCTGCTCACTTCTAAGCGTTCACTAAATGACATTCCCCGTGTAAGTCAGTCCTGGACGATGATCTACAACCGAGTGGGTGAGAGCTGCTCTTCTATCTTCCGAGTAAGTTTCTGTCCGTTGTCGTCCGATCACTGGTGGACCGCATTTGGCCACCGACTGGCAGAGGCGAAGTCGTCCTCGGCGCCACCCATGACGCTGGCGGAACTCGGGCGAGTGGCGAGTCTCTGTGGCACTGGGACCGGTTCACATCTTTGTGCCCATGGTGCTTTTGCCCTGGCCGTGTGTCATTTGGACGGCACAGCAACACGCCACCTATTGCACATGTGCCATAGGGTCGTGATCAGTCTTTCTGTACGTAGTATCACTAAGCGGGCAATACGTCTTCTGCAAATACGAGCAACGATGTAACGGAACAGTCGAGTTACCTTTATCGACCTTTGGCACCACTGTGTCTGGATCCGCTCTGAGAGTTTGCAGTCCAGCCCTTTCTTCAGAAGTTATATTACTGCCTTAAGGATGAGCTTTCAACAGAGCACAGCAAGATTCCCTTCTTATTTCTTTGGCAGCATCCACAGGAAGACGTCTTACAGCTTCTTCGACACCACCCACGAAACTTAGCAGAGGTAGCAGACTCGGTGTAGGTGCAAAATAAACTGCGACAGCAGCTACCACTCGGATAATGTGTGGAATCCCGATATCTCCAAGATTTGCTTCAGACAAAAGACAAAGACACCAGAGTACTCAGAGGACTCCAGCGAGCGGCAACGCCGTAGACAGCTGATCTCGCAATTCCACCACAAAGGGCACTGGTGCGGGTGGTGTGGTCCTCCAGTCACTGTGACCGTGATGCATGTGCGGCAATACTACCAGCATACTATTCGAGGCAGAGTGGAGAACGTCTTTGTTAGTGTTCGGTGGCTCACTCGAATATGACTGGCAGGCGTCCAGCTGAAATATCACGGAGTGAAGTTTACGGCCACCAGCTGAAATCCCAAAATCTCTTAGAACATTTAATTTGCCACAAAAATTTTAAATTTCACATCAAATGCCTTTATGAGGAGGAAATGGCCTCACATGTAAGAAGTTTCAACAAGCTACACGTTAAAAGAGCAAAACTCTTAAGATTTTTAATAAGATGTCGGGACTATGGGCATAATACCAAAATTTGCCAGAGTAACACACTTTATTAAGACTGCCACTGCACAGAAGATAATGGTGAAATCCAGTCATGCTATTGTTATGAAGAGAATCTGTTATACGAGATGAATGTTGGATGCCATTTCTCAAGAAATGTTGCATCTATGGCTTTCTCCTGTATCATGGGATTAGGTTGATAGAGTGACTTCCGCCAAGTTTGATTGGGTATGTAAGGATGCAAGTTCTCAGCAGATGTCAAAATCTGATCATTTGGTACCACAACAGACGTCACTGCAGGGAATAATTGCATGAGGTTCCACTGCCAAATTCACGGAGAAGAATTTGGACAACGTGAGGTAGTCAGTTTTAGGTGAAGAACTCATAGTTGCACCTACACCAAGAGTTCTACTTCTGATTAGTTTTGTGAGTGGTATTGAAGAAGCTCTATTTGCCATCCTATGGATGCTGCCAGAGAAATAAGAAGGGAAACTCCATGAGCTCTCTTGTAAGCTTCCCCTCAATGCAGTAATATAACCTCTGAAGATAGAGCTGCACTACGAAATCTCTGAGAGGATCCGGACATAGTAGTGCTGAAGACTGATAAAGGCAGCTCTGTTACATCGTAGTTTGTATTTGGATATGATGTATGACCTACTTAGTGATTCTATGTGTTGTAGGTTGGCAGGAGAGCCAACACCGGGTTACTAGAGGAAGCCGAAAGGCACGCGTTTTAGCTCACGCAGGCTGGCATGAGGTCTGGAACAGGACAAGGAAATTAGACTTTAGAAAAAACGGACGTAGCTGGTGGAATACTTAACTTCAATCCATTAATGGTGAACGTCGCTCTTGACGGTACATGATTCAGTATCAATAGTAACTGATAATGGCGCCTTGCTAGGTCGTAGCAAATGACGTAGCTGAAGGCTATGCTAACTATCGTCTCGGCAACTGAGAGCGTATTTTGTCAATGAACCATCGCTAGCAAAGTCGGTTGAACAACTGGGGCGAGTGTTAGGAAGTCTCTCTAGACCTGCCGTGTAGCGGCGCTCTTTCTGCAATCACTGATATTGGCGACACGTGGGTCCGACGTATACTGACGGACCGCGGCCGATTTAAAGGCTACCACCTAGCAAGTGTCGTGTCTGGCGGTGACACCACATTCCTCCCCCGCAAATCGGCATATGGTTGTGGCATAAGGCTTCCGCCCGCCGTGGGGAGGACCCCATGGTGACGTATGCGACGAGGTGGGGAGCCTAACAACAGGCGAGGCTGTGCCACCCGCACCCTGCCATTCGGACCGCGGGGAGCTAGGAAACGCCTGAAAACCTGCTCCAGGGTGCACGCCAACATGCGGTGTATGCGCCCGCAGAGAGACAGGAGGGGCCTAAGGGTCGACCCTCATCGGGCCGGGGAACCGACGGGCGAAGACGACATACGGTCCGGAGCGGGCAAGAGTTCCACGTCGGAGGACAACTGGTCACGGGAAGCGATCGGCGGCGCGTGACCCAGGGAGGCGCCCGGCGGTTGCAGCGACGCGTCCGCTGCGGGCGTCGCCGGCGGGAGAACAGGCGGCGGCACCGGCGGCAGCGGCGGCAGCGGCGGCATGGGGCAAAATAGAAGGCAGCGTCGGTAACACCTGGGGCTGAGGCGAGCCAGTAGGTGGGTCCCCAGGGCGCTGCCGGACGGCACCGTCGCTGAAAGCAGACAGCGAGTGACAGATCCTGTGCGACGACAGAGGCGCAGCTGGATGAGATGCCATCGCACCTCACCAGAGGCCCCCAAAACCAGATACATAGCGTGGCCGAGGCAGCGAAGAATGCGCCCTGCGAGCCAACGCCGTGAACCTCGGGGGCAAAAGTAGGTATCTGCCGCTGCACAGGAACCTGATGCGGCAGATGTAGCGAACACATCAAGGTTCGATGAGGGCGACCGTGGAGCAACTCAGCCGGCGAGCGACCATCTCAGGGCTGAGAGCGATACGAGGACAAAAAGAGCAATAATGCGTCCTCCCGAGAATGCGACTCTTTCAGCTTCAACATCTGTGACTTGAAAGTCTTGACCAATCATTCAGCAGCAACGTTTGACTGTGGCGAAAACGGCGCGGACGTCAGATGTTGAATACGATTGGCCTTGCAGAATGACTGAAATTCTGCGGACATGAATTGTGGGCCATTGTCGGAAACAATAGTCTGTGGAAGACCTTCAATGCAAAAGATAGCAGATAATGCTTGGATTGTGGCAGATGACGTCGTGGAAGACATCCGGACAACAAAAGGAAAATTACTGAAGGAATCTACCACAACCATCCATCGAGCATTCCAGAATGGACCAGCAAAATCGATGTGTAAGCGTTTCCAAGGGCAAGTGGCTTTTGGCCATGCAAAGAATGTCTGCGGTGGTGCTGATTGTTGTTCAGCACACACCATGCAAGAAGAGCACATATCCATAATTGCGACATCGATTCCGAACCAAGTACAGTGCTGACGAGCAAGTTGTTTCGTTCTCACTATACCCCAATGTCCTTGGTGGAGAAGCTGTAAGACAGAGGACTGTAACGAATGTGGGACCACGACCCTGGACTGATCAGTATCAGAACGCAACAGCAAAACACCACGTCCTACAAAAAGTCCCTCCTGGTGAGCAAAAAATTGGCGAACCAACGGGTCCCCGATCCGTGACTTTGACAAGGGCCATTGCGTAGCAACGAAACACAGAACGGTAGCAAGGACAGGGTCGGCAATTGTGGCTGTAGCTACACGACGAAAATCAATCGGAAACGATTCGACCACGTCATCGGTTTCCGAATCAATGAACATGCAAGCAAGCTCGGAGGAATCGAATGCTCTATCCACAGCAACAGGCAACAGGACAACGCATCAGCGTTTCCGTGGTTAGCAGTGGACCGATACAAGATATCGTAGCGGTACTGCAAGAGTAAAATAGACCAGCGAATGAATTTCTGTGCTGTATGTGGAGGTACAGGCTTGGTCGGATGAAAAGGCGATGTCAAAGGTTTGTGGTCTCTGATGATGATAAAGTGACGACCATACAAGAAATCATGAAACTTTGTAACACCAAATACGAGAGCCAATGCTTCTTTCTCGATCTGTGAATAATTTCTTTGCACAGACAAGAGCAATTTGGACGCAAAGGCAATAGGGCGATCGTGCGATCCATCTTTGTGCGCAAGCACAGCACCGATCCCGAAATCCGATGCATCCACCATCAATAAAAGGGACTTCTGGGGATCAAATGGCGTAAGGCAAATATTGGAAAGCAACGCCGATTTCAACTGGCGAAAGGCGCGTTCGCATTCCGTCATCCAGACGAACGGAACACCTGTACGGCGTAAGCGATGAAGTGGAGCTGAAATGGAAGAGGCATGTGGAACATATCTGTGATAATAGTTAATTTTTCCCAGCATACTCTGTAGCTGCTTCAAATTTTGCGGCGAAGGCAAGTCTTGTATGGCACGGAGGTGCTTGGGACTGGGATGTATGCCTTGGGCATTGAGTACATGTCCCAGGTAGGGCAAGTCACGAGCAAAAAACACACATTTGTCCTTCCGCAAGTGAAGACCATTTTGTCGCAAGACCTGAAATAATGTTCTGAGATTGTCTAAATGTTCTTCTTCCATCTTTCCGGAGATCACAATATCGTCCAGATAGTTTGCTGCAGTAGGGACCGACGCACAAACAGTTTGTAGTTATTGCTGAAACAATGCAGGGGTGGATGCACACCCGAATGGCAGTCGTCTGAATCGATACAAACCAAGATGCGTATTAACCACCAAAACGTGCTGGGATTCTTCGTCCACCGGTATTTGCAAGTAGGCATCTTCTAGGTCCAACTTCGAAAAATATTTACCCGGGCACAGTTTGTCAAAAAGATCTTCCGGGCGGGGTAAAGGAAAAGTTGCAGTCACTAGTTGTGGATTCACCGTTGCCTTGAAGTCCACACAAAGTCTCAATTTTCTGGAAGGTTTTGGCAAAATTACTACAGGTGATGCCCAGAGAGAAGCCTGCACATGTTCAATTACACCTTGTGATTCCAAATGGTGTAATGTTTTTGCGACCTCATCACGCAATGCGTGAGGAACATTCCGCGCTCTGAAAAATTTCGGTTGCACGTTTACTTTCAGTTCCAAATGTGCTTTATAGTTCTTAGCGCAACCGAGGCCCAGTGCACAAATTTCTGCAAATTCTTCACATAGACGAGAAACACTGTCTAAAGGCACAGTCTGGTTCACTGATAGGACCTGATTTACTATAGACAAGTTAAACAACTCAAATAAATCGAAACCAAACAAGTTCACTGCAGAAGAAGAATGAAGGACGTACAATGACAGAAGTTTTGTTTGTCCCTTGTATGTTGCAAGAAGGCTGCACTGTCCTAACACAGGGATCGCTTTACCTGAATAGCTAGTTAACTTAACATTTGCGGCACGCAACGGAGGTGTGCACAGCAGTTTGTAAGTGTCTTGATTGATCAGTGAAGCTGCAGCCCCAGTATCAAGCTGGAATGGTATCACTTTGCCGTTAATGTCCTAGTCCACAAAAAGTTTATTGCCCTGCTGACAACAAGAGCGACTGTCTCGTGCAACGTGAACTGACACTGGTACATAATCACTTGTGACATGGCGGGATTTCCAGTGATGTAGATGCACACTATTTGTGGGACGAACACAGTCACTGTTAGAGAGAGTGGCACAGGGTGGAGTGGAATGAACTATATGAATTTCCATGGGCGAAGTTTCGTGAGCCTGAGTATCCTTGGTTCGATTCCGATTCCGGCGTGAAGCATAGGGCCTGGAATGATTTTGAGTTTCCGATCTGAGCTTTTTCTGGCAAACACTTTGAACTTGTCCTTTTTTATTACAGTAAAAGCAAATAGCTTGGCGTGACGGGCAAGTCTCACGCGAATGTCTAGTAGCACACCGCGAGCATGATTTTAGCACTGCATTTGCTTGCCGGCATGGGACACGTGGCTGAGAGCCTGGCGGCAGCGGCGCGGCCGGGCGCGAGAGCTGTTTACTGCTACGTGCAGCTTGCCCGGTGGGCCGGTTAACCTGACACATGGCTGGCAAAGTTTCAAATGATTCCTGAGCAAAGTCAAGTGTGTCCTGCCGATCCAATATGTCCATCACTTGTGGAAGGGAGGGACTGACTAGTTTCAAAATCTGTTCCCTTATACGAACATCAGAAACATTCTGTGCAATTGCATCATGTACCATAGTATCTGAATAAGGGAGTCCACATTGACACTCAAAAGCACAATCCCTAGTAAGGCCTTGCAAGGTTGCAACCCACTCCCAATTAGTCTGACCTGCCGTACGTTTTGTACGAAAGAAGGTTTGGCACCTACATTGACTGAGTCTTTGAAATATCCATCTAATGCAGACAAAATTTCGTTGTAGGACAGAGTTACTACGTCGCATCGGGGAAATAATTTGACTATCACACGGTAAGTTTGTACGCCGATCGAAGACAACAAAAATGGCTGCCGCTCGTTACCTTAAATTCTGTAGGCGGCGAGATGGAATCCAAATTGGCGTGACCACTCCGTCCAGCTTTCCAGTGCAGCATCAAAAGGTCGAAAAGTTGGTGCAACAACGTTTTGTGGCTGCGTTAGCGGTGGAGCGGTGGCTGCCGCGTCGTTTAGCATTGCACGTTGACCCTGGACGAGCTGTCCAAGGGCATCCAGTAAGGCCTGCGTCTGCTGATTCTGTAAGCAATAAAATTCGGACAGTACATCTGGAGATGGTGGCGAAGCCATGACACAAGTAAATCAGGGCAGTATAGTTAAGAACGTGGTATTGCCTCGTTGCCAATGTTGTAGGTTGGCAGGAGAGCCAACACCGGGTTACTAGAGGAAGCCGAAAGGCACGCGTTTTAGCTCACGCAGGCTGGCGTGAGGTCTGGAACAGGACAAGGAAATTAGACTTTAGAAAAAACGGACGTAGCTGGTGGAATACTTAACTTCAATCCATTAATGGTGAACGTCGCTCTTGATGGTACATTATTCAGTATCAATAGTAACTTGTAATGGCGCCTTGCTAGGTTGTAGCAAATGTTGTAGCTGAAGGCTATGCTAACTATTGTCTCGGCAAATGAGAGCGTATTTTGTCAGTGAACCATCGTTAGCAAAGTCGGTTGAACAACTGGGGCAAGTGCTAGGAAGTCTCTCTAGACCTGCCGTGTAGCGGCGCTCGGTCTGCAATCACTGCTAGTGGAGACACGCGGGTCCGGCATATACTAATGGACTGCAGCCGATTTAAAGGCTACCACCTAGCAAGTGTGGTGTCTGGCGGTGACACCACACTATGTACACAAAGACTGATCATGACCCTACAGCACATGTGAAATGACATATGTGTACACAACTGGATTCCTCGTTACCTGTAGAGACCATCAAGTGGTTAAGACCACATGGCAGCATACCACCAAGATTGTATGGTCTTCCTAAAGTGCAGAGAGAGAGAGAGAGAGAGAGAGAGAGAAACAGGGGTGGGGGGGGGGGGGAGATGAAGATCTATTAATTATTCATTTTGGTAATGTTACGGATATCTGTTTGCTATTGTTTTAGTGGCTAACATGATCAGAGAGCTATTACTTATGTGGATTTGGTCATTAAGTACTTTTTTTCATTGCTTAATAGAATGTTATATGACTTACATCCTGAGATATCTGCATTTATTAACAACCCAACAGTGGTTATCAACACAATACAAAAAAAATGGAAACATGACAACAAGAACACTGCAATATACACAGAACAAACGAACAAAAAACCAATACACTCACTAACAAAAATAACCAGAAAGAAACTCACAATGAAGAACAACATATCCAACACCACAAATTTCACCCAAAACTAATAAAACTCAAAGATACACAATTAACAGAGAATGAAACACTGCTATTAGAGAAAGGGCTCAAACACAACATCAGTAGAAAAATAGATAACCACGACATAGAAAACCTGATTGTAGAAACAGAAAGCATCCTGGCAGAGGAAGAGAAACAAAGAAGTAACACTATAAATACTGGGCTAACACGAGAACAAGTGAAGAAAGAAATAAACAACATATGTCTAAGAAATAGCAAACCAGGAAACTCCAAATAGAAAACTCCATCACTAAGAAATTAAAAGCAAAACTATAGTCTAACAACATCATAGTCACAAGAGCTGATAAAAGGAACAGCTGAGTACTGACCAATAAAGAACAATATAAAGATGTTGTTGTTGTTGTGGTCTTCAGTCCTGAGACTGCTTTGATGCAGCTCTCCATGCTACTCTATCCTGTGCAAGCTTCTTCATCTCCCAGTACCTACTGCAACCTACATCCTTCTGAACCTGCTTAGTGTATTCATCTCTTGGTCTCCCCCTACGATTTTTACCCTCCACGCTGCCCTCCAATACTAAATTGGTGATCCCTTGATGCCTCAGAACAAGTCCTACCAACCGATCCCTTCTTCTCGTCAAGTTGTGCCACAAACTTCTCTTCTCCCCAATCCTATTCAATACTTCCTCATTAGTTATGTGATCTACCCATCTAATCTTCAGCATTCTTCTGTAGCACCACATTTCAAAAGCTTCTATTCTCTTCTTGTCCAAAGTATTTACCGTCCACGTTTCACTTCCATACATGGGTACACTCCATACAAATACTTTCAGAAATGACTTCCTGATACTTAAATCTATACTCGATGTTAACAAATTTCTCTTCTTCAGAAACGCTTTCCTTGCCATTGCCAGTCTACATTTTATATCCTCTCTACTTCGACCATCATCAGTTATTTTGCTCCCCAAATAGCAAAACTCCTTTACTACTTTAAGTGTCTCATTTCCTAATCTAATACCCTCAACATCACCCGACTTAATTCGACTACATTCCATTATCCTCGTTTTGCTTTTGTTGATGTTCATCTTATATACTCCCTTCAGGACACCATCCATTCCGTTCAACTGCTCTTCCAAGTCCTTTGCTGTCTCTGACAGAATTACAATATCATCGGCGAACCTCAAAGTTTTTATTCCTTCTCCATGGATTTTAATACCTATTCCAAATTTTTCTTTTGTTTCCTTTACTGCTTGCTCAATATACAGATTGAATAACATCGGGGAGAGGCTACAACACTTTCTTACTCCCTTCCCAACCACTGCTTCCCTTTCATGTCCCTCGACTCTTATAACTGCCATCTGGTTTCTGTACAAATTGTAAATAGCCTTTCGCTCCCTGTATTTTACCCCTGCCACCTTTAGAATTTGAAAGAGAGTATTACAGTCAACATTGTCAAAAGCTTTCTCTAAGTCTACAAATGCTAGAAACGTAGGTTTGTCTTTCCTTAATCTTTCTTCTAAGATAAGTCGGAAGGTCAGTATTGCCTCACGTGTTCCAGTATTTCTACGGAATCCAAACTGATCTTCCCCGAGGTCGGCTTCTACTAGTTTTTCCATTCGTCTGTAAAGAATTCGTGTTAGTATTTTGCAGCTGTGGCTTATTAAACTGATTGTTCGGTAATTTTCACATCTGTCAACACCTGCTTTCTTTGGGATTGGAATTATTAAATTCTTCTTGAAGTCTGAGGGTATTTCGCCTGTTTCATACATCTTGCTCACCATATGGTAGAGTTTTGTCATGACTGGCTCTCCCAAGGCCGTCAGTAGTTCCAATTGAATGTTGTCTACTCCGGGGGCCTTGTTTCGACTCAGGTCTTTCAGTGCTCTGTCAAACTCTTCACGCAGTATCGTATCTCCCATTTCATCTTCAACTACATCCTCTTCCATTTCCATAATATTGTCCTCAAGTACATCGCCCTTGTATAGACCCTCTATATACTCCTTCCACCTTTCTGCTTTCCCTTCTTTGCTTAGAACTGGGTTTCCATCTGAGCTCTTGATGTTCATACAAGTGGTTCTCTTATCTCCAAAGGTCTCTTTAATTTTTCTGTAGGCAGTATCTATCTTACCCCTAGTGAGATAAGCCTCTACATCCTTACATTTGTCCTCTAGCCATCCCTGCTTAGCCATTTTGCACTTCCTGTCGATCTCATTTTTGAGACGTTTGTATTCCTTTTTGCCTGCTTCATTTACTGCATTTTTATATTTTCTCCTTTCATCAATTAAATTCAATATTTCTTCTGTTACCCATGGATTTCTACTAGCCCTCGTCTTTTTACCTACTTGATCCTCTGCTGCCTTCACTACTTCATCCCTCAAAGCTACCCATTCTTCTTCTACTGTATTTCTTTCCCCCATTCCTGTCAATTGTTCCCTTATGCTCTCCCTGAAACTCTGTACAACCTCTGGTTCTTTCAGTTTATCCAGGTCCCATCTCCTTAATTTCCCACCTTTTTGCAGTTTCTTCAGTTTTAATCTACAGGTCATAACCAATAGATTGTGGTCAGAGTCCACATCTGCCCCTGGAAATGTCTTACAATTTAAAACCTGGTTCCTAAATCTCTGTCTTACCATTATATAATCTATCTGATACCTTTTAGTATCTCCAGGGTTCTTCCATGTATACAACCTTCTATCATGATTCTTAAACCAAGTGTTAGCTATGATTAAGTTGTGCTCTGTGCAAAATTCTACCAGGCGGCTTCCTCTTTCATTTCTTAGCCCCAATCCATATTCACCTACTATGTTTCCTTCTCTCCCTTTTCCTACACTCGAATTCCAGTCACACATGACTATTAAATTTTCGTCTCCCTTCACTATCTGAATAATTTCTTTTATTTCATCATACATTTCTTCAATTTCTTCGTCATCTGCAGAGCTAGTTGGCATATAAACTTGTACTACTGTAGTAGGTGTGGGCTTCGTATCTATCTTGGCCACAATAATGCGTTCACTATGCTGTTTGTAGTAGCTTACCCGCATTCCAATTTTCCTATTCATTATTAAACCTACTCCTGCATTACCCCTATTTGACTTCGTGTTAATAACCCTGTAGTCACCTGACCAGAAGTCTTGTTCCTCCTGCCACCGAACTTCACTAATTCCCACTATATCTAACTTTAACCTATCCATTTCCCTTTTTAAATTTTCTAACCTACCTGCCCGATTAAGGGATCTGACATTCCACGCTCCGATCCGTAGAATGCCAGTTTTCTTTCTCCTGATAACGACATCCTCTTGAGTAGTCCCCGCCCGGAGATCCGAATGGGGGACTATTTTACCTCCGGAATATTTAGCCAATAGGATGCCATCATCATTTAATCATACAGTAAAGGTGTATGCCCTCGGGAAAAGTTACGGCAGTAGTTTCCCCTTGCTTTCAGCCGTTCGCAGTACTAGCACAGCAAGGCCGTTTTGGTTAGTGTTGCAAGGCCAGATCAGTCAATCATCCAGACTGTTGCCCCTGCAACTACTGTAAAGGCTGCTGCCCCTCTTCAGGAACCACATGTTTGTCTGGCCTCTTAACAGATACCCCTTCGTTGTGGTTGCACCTACGGTATGGCCATCTGTATCGCTGAGGCACGCAAACCTCCCCACCAACGGCAAGGTCCATGGTTCATGGGGGGGAATATAAAGATAAAAAACTTAATATTTCATCTCATCTAACAATATCACAAAACTGATAACTGACCCAACAGCACATTTCCAGACATGCATAAAAAAACAACCTCAAAGATCTCAAACACATACTCCCAGATAAACAAAAACAACACATCACACAGAAGAACCCAAAAGCACCGACATTCAGAAGCCAAACCAAGGGTCACATACCCCTTATTCCATTGAGGCCTATTGTTAATTTCATGAATGCACTATCATATCATGTGGCAAAGCACATGAACAAACTCATAATGCAACATTATGAAATAAAGCACAGCAGAACAGTGAAAAATACAAATGAACTCTTAAAATAAATAACAGACTTACATATTCCACAAACAGCATCACTCATTTCTTTCAACACAGATAACATGTACGCCTCCAAACCCACTGCAGACACAATAAAACTAATTGAAGAAAACTTGCTGACATTCGACAAACTACCTGAAGACAATACTAATGAAATGAGTAGAACCCTCAAAGCAAATCATATCCTAAAATTACTTCCAGTTTGAAAAGGAATTTTACTTACAAGAAGATGGGCTTCCAATGGGATCTCCAATACCAGAACATTGGCTAACATGTTCTTTAACCACATAGGAAACACAATCTTTGGTACAGTAATCACAAAGAAATGATACAAAATTGTTTATTGGTACAGATATGTGGATGACAATCTGTATGGAAGATGAACCAGCTGAGAAAATTGATAAACCTCAAACAAACAAACAAATACTTTTCTTGGATATAACAATAGAGAGAAACAACAAGAAGCACACATCTGACATCTTCAGAAAGCCAACAGCCACACGTAGAATTATACATGCTTCATCCAACCACCCACAAAATAAAAAATTAGCAGCCCTATGACACATTACACAGACTAAATAATATTCCACTCAACAATGAAAACTATGAAAAAGAATTACAAACAGTACAACTCATAGCCATGGACAATGGTTACAGCACCGACGTAATACAAAATCACAACCAAAAAATCAAAACACAGCAAAAGAAAAATGAAAACAAGTTCAGAACACAAACATTAAAGAAGCCCACAGACACTACAGCACACACAGAAATAGAAAACAGTAACACTCATGACATGACTAACAGTAAAAATGGTACAGTTTAACATATAAACGCAAAGAAACATACATGATATATTAAAGACACAGGAATTACACATTGCCTTCAGAACAAGACACACACACACACCAGTCACATTTACAAAAAACAGAAAAACCCCATAAATACCAAGGAGCAGGTATATACCAGTTAAAGTGCCAAGAATGTGAATTATTATATCTGGGGATGACAGGTAGGAATCTCAAAACTGGGGTATTAGGAACATATAAGAAGCTGGAAGTATGAAAATAGCCACACTCTTCATTGAACACTTGATAAAATATTGACATGAATGATGATATGAAAGTTATCAGAGTGAATAATCACAACAAAAAAACTCCTGGCATTACAAGAAAACTTTCACATACAAAGAGCCCTTGCAATGAAAAAGAAAGTACTTAATCATACTTATAAGAAATAACACACTGATCATGTTTGCCACTCGCATACACAAAACAAATAAAAATATCAAACACCACACACAACACAAACAAAAGACTAAAGATAAATACACAGTGACAGCTGGCAACATTACACACTGTAAACTCACATATGTTGATCACAAAATTAAAAGTGCAAGTGAAGTGATGTAACAAATGGTTCAAATGGCTCTGAGCACTATGGGACTTAACAGTGGAGGTCATAAGTCCCCTAGAACTTATAACTACTTAAACCTAACTAACCTAAGGACATCACACACATCCATGCCTGAGGCAGGATTCGAACCTGCGACCGTAGCGGTCACGCGGTTCCAGACTGAAGTGCCTTTAACCGCACGGCCACACTGGCCGGTGAAGTGATGTAACAAATGTGGGTGAAAAAAACACTGGAAATTGCCAGCTGCAGGATGGGGACTAATGAACACATCTCCAGGACCACACATATAGGCTAACAGCACTGGAAATCTTAAGTAACAATGAATGATAATTTCATCTCACAAAATTTGTGCAATAAAAGTTGATTCCAAACCGAAAAACAAGAGAAAAATGGGACAAAATGTAACATCATAACCTACTGCAACTACTACATAATACAGTTATTATATGTATAAAAAGAAACATGTTACAGGTCACTGAAGATGCTTCACAAATAGAAAGTGAAATGTGTATGGCAATAAAAAGACTGTCTTTCATTTAGTTGCATAAACAAACTGTACCTCCATGAATATAGAAGCAACTAAGGAATGACAGTCAGCAGAAAAAAATGACACTGTTTCTCTTAGTTGCCAGTTATGTCTTCAGCTACCTTCTGGTAACCAGTGGAGATACAGTCATCTTCTGTTCTCCAGTTGCTTCTGAAGACCTGCATCACTGGCTTGATTCCATGGTATTTGATTCTCTGTTATGCCAATGGTTTCCAAGTCCGAAAAGCAGTGTACTGACTTATCAGACATCTCATTGGAGCTACCCTGAATGAAGTTGACAGTTGCCTGGTTAACTGCAGTACCAGTTCTTTTTCTGTTAAGATTATGTCCAAAGAATGCACAAAGAAGAACCAATGATGGTGATGCTTTACCTGATTATTTCAAGGGTCACAAATTTTCCAATGGCAATTAGCTCCAATCAGGAGCTCTTCACAGATCTGCCAGCCATGTACCCTCTCACGTCGTACTACTGCTTGGTGTGAGAATTTATTTCTGTTTTTTAAGCTGTAAATGAAATGTGAGTATTGGTGGAGTATCTCATCATATCAAAATGAATCTTTCTACCTGAAAGGGATGAAGTGTAGGATCACTCAAATGATGTTACCTCCAGAGCTGTGGTTTCAGCAGCATTGAGATGATGTTTCTGGTGTAAAACCTGATGCCCAGGGTACGCCCGATTGCAAGTCTTACCTTGGTCGGAAATCATTGCAATCTTTGTGGAGGCTCCTTTCATGTAGCCTTTTGAGTCACCTTTATAAACTGTTTGAAAGTATGATTCTGAATAGAATCCTACCAGTAATAGACCCTCTTCTCATACCTGAAAGGATTTCGACCAAACAGAAGCCACACAGGGCAACTTTTGAATCTCACTCAGTTTATAGAGGATGGTTTTGAAATCCATCAAGTAACGGGCGTGGTCTTTGTGGATCTCACAGCAGCGTACGATACTGTCCATCATCGGTTACTCCATGCAAAACTATACAATATGATCAACAACGCCCATCTTGTGAGACTACTCAGCACCCTCCTCCAAAACCGCAAGTTTTGTGTTGAATTTCAAGGACAACGCAGCCGCTGGAGAGTGCAGAAAAATGGTCTACCTCAGGCTGCGTCTTGGCTCCACTTCTCTTCAACATCTATACCAATGACCAGCCATTGATCCCAGGCACAAGAAGATTATTATTAGCAGATGACCTAGCCCTTGCTACGCAGAGCTCGTGCTTTGAAAGAGTGGAAAGAAATCTGACAACAGCACTTAGAACACTGCCAAGCTACTACAATTGGAACCAACTCAGACCAAACCCTTCAAAGACACAAGTGTGAGCCTTTCATTTAAGGAACAGGGAAGCTAATCATGAGATACATATTGCATGGTCAGGAATCCAACTCCAGCATCATCACGCACCTGAATACTTGGGAGTCACTCTCGATAGAACTCTGACATTCAAAATTCACTGCAATAACACCAAAATGAAAATCTCCGCTCGAAACAACCTAAGTCGCAAACTAGCGGGGACACAGTGGGGATCACATCCACAAACTATTCACTGTTCTGCAATGGCACTGTGCTTTTCTACTGCTGAATATGTTTCTCCAGTCTGGTACAGGTCATCTCATGCCAGACAAGTAGACATTGCTCTCAATGAAACCTGCAGGTTGATCACAGGTTGCTTAAGACCTACCCCAACTGATAAGCTCTACTGCCTGGCTGGAATAGCGCAACCATGGATACGCAGAACAGTGGCTGCCAACAAGGAGAGACAAAGTGGAACAGGACAGTGCCCATCCACTGCATGGACATAATCCACCACAGCAACGGCTGAGATCGCGAAAGAGCTTCCTGAGAATATCTGAAAAGCTCACCATTTCACCAGAGAAGGCAAGGCTGGAGTTATGGAAGAAGTCGTCGCCTCACCTGCAGACGCCAGAAGCTGAAGAACTACCACCTGGACACGACGAGAGCTGGTTGATGTGGAAATCTTTAAACAGATTACGATCAGGAGTTGGACGATCCAGAGACAACCTGAAGAGATGGGGCTTCATAACAGAAGATACGTCCTGTGATTGTGGACAAGAACAAACCACAAGCCACATGCTCCAGGGCCTTTTGTGCCCTACATCCTGCACGAAGATTGATCTCCTGCAAGCCACTCCAAGCACCTTGGAGGTCGCAAAGTACTGGGCACATGTAATATAAATACAATTTGTGTGTTATATATATATATATATATATATATATATATATATATATATATATATATATATATACAGTATATATGGAAACATTACACATGGGAAAAATATATCTAAAAACAAAGATGATGTGACTTACCAAACGAAAGCGCTGGCAGGTCGATAGACACGCAAACATACACACAAAATTCAAGCTTTCGCAACCAACGGTTGCTTCATCAGGAAAGAGGGAAGGAGAGGGAAAGATGAAAGGATGTGGGTTTTAAGGGAGAGGGCAGGCGCGGCTCGTAATTAAAGGCTCTGAGGCGGAGCCGCCCCAAAATACATGTTAAAGTAAATTTCGCAAGAACGTATTACATAATTTAAATTATCAGGACGAATTTCACATATTTCCCATTCCGATTAAAATAACGACAGTCAACGTTGTTGCAACTGCTTGTATCGATAGATGTTTTCCGAACGGTTAGTAGTGTTTAGGCTGCGCCTTGGAACGTCCGTAAGCTGCATGTAGTAGCGGTTTGGGGGCATGGCCTCTACATGGACGACCCGAAGGCTCAGAGCCTGCAGCCTAAGAGTGTCATACCAACCACCACACATTTTTCAGGTTCCACTATCTACGTAATAAAGGAATGTAGAGTGGCCGAAACTTCACTATCCAATCTCTGTCTCTGCACATCTCTACTACGCTTCGATGTGTCATTAATCGACGTTTAGTATTATTGTTTTGATAATGTTTTACATAGTTGTTCTGTTTCTGCCATTGGCTATTTTATCCACATTTAGAATAAGTTTGCAAATATCCCACCAGAGTGCACTAGACTACAGTAACATACCAGTACTGCCATCTAGCGAGAGTTTCATAAGTGGTTAGAGGACAAGGTGCGCGAAATTTGTTCCGTTACTTTACTTTCCTTGCTTGCTGATGCTGACTGCTTTTGTTGTTACCGGGTGATATTAGCAAGTTTCTTTTTCGGACTGTATTTTGCAAGATTTTAGTGAGTTTTAATTGCTGGTGAATATCTGCGACATACCGCAAGTGTGAAACAAGCGCAATATGAATTCAGTGTGCAATTTAATGGGTAAAAACTTGGAACACGGCCATAGGATGAAAGTGAAAGAACTTGGTGCATCCAGACCCGCATTAAAGATCTCTCAGAAACGCATCTTTTCATATGATTTGCTTCAAAGTGTCAGAATATGTAATGATGACGTATAAAAACACTAACCAAAGATTTTAACTCGAAGTTAGCTTCTAATGATATTTAATACCTTATTATAAAAGATACAGTACGTAAAATTATGGGTAGAGAGTGATCTGCCCACCCTCCCCCTGAATTCTTAGTTTTTTATATCAGACTAATCTGTAGCGTAACCCGAGGTCTATGTTGGCTCCGATCAATAAATGCTGCAGCCTTCCCCAGTATAGAAACCACGAGACGCGCCTGGGAGAGGGTAAGGAGTCATTCCAATCCCGGGAGTGGAAAGACTTACCTTAGGGGGAAAAAAGGATGGGTATACAGTTGCACACACACCCATATTCAACCGCACATACACAGACACAAGCAGACATTTGTAAAGGCAAAGAGTTTTGGCAGAGATGTCAGTCGAGGCAGAAGTACAGAGGCAAAGATGTTGTTGAAAGACAGGTGAGGTATGAGCAGGGGCAACTTGAAATTAGCGGAGGTTGAGGCCTGGCGGATAATGAGAAGAGAGGATATACTGAAGGGCAAGTTCCCATCTCCGCAGTTCTGAGAGGTTGGTATTAGTTGGAAGTATCCAGATAATCCGGACGGTGTAACACTGTGCCAAGATGTGCTGGCCGTGCACCAAGGCATGTTTAGCCACAGGGTGCTCCTCATTACCAACAAACACTGTCTGCCTGTGTCCATTCATGCGAATGGACAGTTTGTTGCTGGTCATTCCCACATAGCATGCATCACAGTGTAGGCAGGTCAGTTGGTAAATCACGTGGGTGCTATCACACGTGGCTCTGCCTTTGATTGTGTACACCTTGTGGGTTACAGGACTGGAGTAGGTGATGGTGGGAGGGTGCATGGGACAGGTTTTACACCGGGGGCGGTTACAAGGGTAGGAGCCAGAGGGTAGGGAAGGTGGTTTGGGGATTTCATAGGGATGAACTAAGTGGTTACGAAGGTTAGGTGGACGGCAGAAAGACACTCTTGGAGGAGTGGGGAGGATTTCATGAAGGATGGATCTCATTTCAGGGCAGGATTTGAGGAAGTCATATTCCTGCTGGAGAGCCACATTCAGAGTCTGGTCCAGTCCCGGAAAGTATCCTGTCACAAGTGGGGCACTTTTGTGGTTCTTCTGTGGGAGGTTCTGGGTTTGAGAGGATGAGGAAGTGGCTCTGGTTATTTGCTTCTGTACCAGGTCAGGAGGGTAGTTGCGGGATGCGAAAGCTGATTTCAGATAGTTGGTGTAATGGTTCAGGGATTCCGGACTGGAGCAGATTCGTTTGCCACGAAGACCTAGGCTGTAGGGAAGGGACCGTTTGATGTGGAATGGGTGGCAGCTGTCATAATGAAGGTACTGTTGCTTGTTGGTGGGTTTGATGTGGATGGACATGTGAAGCTGGCCATTGGACAGATGGAGGTCAACGTCAAGGAAAGTGGCATGGGATTTGGAGTAGGACCAGGTGAATCTGATGGAACCAAAACAGTTGAGGTTGGAGAGGAAATTCTGGAATTCTTCTTCACTGTGAGTCCAGATCATGAAGATGTCATCAATAAATCTGTACCAAACTTTGGGTTGGCAGGCCTGGGTAACCAAGAAGGCTTCCACTAAGCGACCCATGAATAGGTTGGCGTACAAAGGGGCCATCCTGGTGCCCATGGCTGTTCCCTTTAATTGTTGGTATGTCTGGCCTTCAAAAGTGAAGAAGTTGTGGGTCAGGATGAAGCTGGCTAAGGTAATGAGGAAAGAGGTTTTAGGTAGGGCGGCAGGTGATTGGCGTGAAAGGAAGTGTTACATTGCAGCGAGGCCCTGGACGTGCGGAATATTTGTGTATAAGGAAGTGGCATCAATGGTTACAAGGATGGTTTCCGGGGGTAACAGACTGGGTAAGGATTCAAGGCGTTCGAGAAAGTGGTTGGTGTCTTTGATGAAGGATGGGAGACTGCATGTAATGGGTTGAAGGTGTTGATCTACATAGGCAGAGATACGTTCTGTGGGGGCTTGGTAACCAGCTACGCTGGGGAGGCCGGGATGATTGGGTTTGTGAATTTTAGGAAGAAGGTAGAAGGTAGGGGTGCTGGGTGTCGGTGGGGTCAGGAGGTTGATGGAGTCAGGTGAAAGGTTTTGTAGGGGGCCTAAGGTTCTGAGGATTCCTTGAAGCTCCGCCTGGACATCAGGAATGGGATTACCTTGGCAAACTTTGTATGTGGTGTTGTCTGAAAGCTGACGCAGTCCCTCAGCCACATACTCCCGACGATCAAGTACCACTGTCGTGGAACCCTTGTCCGCCGGAAGAATGACGATGGATCGGTCAGCCTTCAGATCACGGATAGCCTGGGCTTCAGCAGTGGTGATGTTGGGAGTAGGAAAAAGGTTTTTTAAGAAGGATTGAGAGGCAAGGCTGGAAGTCAGAAATTCCTGGAAGGTTTGGAGAGGGTGATTTTGAGGAAGAGGAGGTGGGTCCGGCTGCGACGGAGGACGGAACTGTTCCAGGCTGGGTTCAATTTGGATAGTGTCCTGGGGAGTTGGATCATTAGGAGTACGATTAGGATCATTTTTCTTCGTGGCAAAGTGATATTTCCAGCAGAGAGTACGAGAGTAGGACAGTAAATCTTTGTGAGGGCTGTTTGGTTGAATCTGGGAGTGGGGCTGAAGGTGAGGCCTTTGGATAGGACAGAGGTTTCGGATTGGGAGAGAGGTTTGGAGGAAAGGTTAACTACTGAATTAGGGTGTTGTGGTTCCAGATTGTGTTGATTGGAATTTTGAGGTTTTGGGGGGAGTGGAGCTAGAAGTGGGAGATTGAGTAGATGGGAGAGACTGGGTTTGTGTGCAATGAGAGGAGGTTGAGGTTTGTTGGAAAGGTTGTGAAGGGTGAGTGAGTTGCCTTTCCGGAGGTGGGAAACCAGGAGATTGGATAGTTTTTTGAGGTGGAGGGTGGCATGCTGTTCTAATTTACGGTTGGCCTGTAGGGGGATGCTCTGAACAGCCAGTGTGGATGTGGGAGAGGAAAGACTGAGGACTTTTATTAAGGATAGGAGTTGACAGGTGTGTTCATTGGCTGAGTTGATGTGTAGGTGAAGGATTAGGTGGGTGAGGGCAATGGATTGTTCAGTTTGGAACTGGTATAGGGACTGATGGAAAGAAGGGTTGCAGCCAGAGATGGGAACTTTAAGTGTGAGGCCTTTGGGGGTAATGCCAAATGTCAGACAAGCCTGAGAAAATAAAATATGAGAGCGTAACCTGGCTAGGCCGAAGGCATGTTTGCGGAGGGAATGTAAATTAAACTTAATGGGGTCATTGTGGGGGTGTTGTGAGTGTGAGATTATATATATATATATATATATATATATATATATATATATATATATATATATATATATATATATATATATATATATATAAACAAAGATGATGTGACTTACCAAATGAAAGTGCTGGCAGGTCGACAGACACACAAACAAACACAAACATACACACAAAATTCAAGCTTTCGCAACAAACTGTTGCCTCATCAGGAAAGAGGGGAAGGAGAGGGAAAGACGAAAGGATGTGGGTTTTAAGGGAGAGGGTAAGGAGTCATTCCAGTCCCGGGAGCAGAAAGACTTACCTTGGGGGGGGGGGGGGGGGGGGAAGGACAGGTATACACTCACACACACACACACACACACACACATATCCATCCACACATATACAGACACAAGCAGACATATACTGAGATGTGGAATGTTTCCCTCTATTATATATATACACTCCTGGAAATTGAAATAAGAACACCGTGAATTCATTGTCCCAGGAAGGGGAAACTTTATTGACACATTCCTGTGGTCAGATACATCACATGATCACACTGACAGAACCACAGGCACATAGACACAGGCAACAGAGCATGCACAATGTCGGCACTAGTACAGTGTATATCCACCTTTCGAAGCAATGCAGGCTGCTATTCTCCCACGGAGACGATCGTAGAGATGCTGGATGTAGTCCTGTGGAATGGCTTGCCATGCCATTTCCACCTGGCGCCTCAGTTGGACCAGCGTTCGTGCCGGACGTGCAGACCGCGTGAGACGACGCTTCATCCAGTCCCAAACATGCTCAACGGGGGACAGATCCGGAGATCTTGCTGGCCAGGGTAGTTGACTTACACCTTCTAGAGCACGTTGGGTGGCACGGGATACATGCGGACGTGCATTGTCCTGTTGGAACAGCAAGTTCCCTTGCCGGTCTAGGAATGGTAGAACGATGGGTTCGATGACGGTTTGGATGTACCGTGCACTATTCAGTGTCCCCTCGACGATCACCAGTGGTGTACGGCCAGTGTAGGAGATCGCTCCCCACACCATGATGCCGGGTGTTGGCCCTGTGTGCCTCGGTCGTATGCAGTCCTGATTGTGGCGCTCACCTGCACGGTGCCAAACACGCATACGACCATCATTGGCACCAAGGCAGAAGCGACTCTCATCGCTGAAGACGACACGTCTCCATTCGTCCCTCCATTCGCGCCTGTCGCGACACCACTGGAGGCGGGCTGCACGATGTTGGGGCGTGAGCGGAAGACGGCCTAACGGTGTGCGGGACCGTAGCCCAGCTTCATGGAGACGGTTGCGAATGGTCCTCGCCGATACCCCAGGAGCAACAGTGTCCCTAATTTGCTGGGAAGTGGCGGTGCGGTCCCCTACGGCACTGCGTAGGATCCTACGGTCTTGGCGTGCATCCGTGCGTCGCTGCGGTCCGGTCCCAGGTCGACAGGCATGTGCACCTTCTGCCGACCACTGGCGACAACATCGATGTACTGTGGAGACCTCACGCCCCACGTGTTGAGCAATTCGGCGGTACGTCCACCCGGCCTCCCGCATGCCCACTATACGCCCTCGCTCAAAGTCCGTCAACTGCACATACGGTTCACGTCCACGCTGTCGCGGCATGCTACCAGTGTTAAAGACTGCGATGGAGCTCCGTATGCCACAGCAAACTGGCTGACACTGACGGCGGCGGTGCACAAATGCTGCGCAGCTAGCGCCATTCGACGGCCAACACCGCGGTTCCTGGTGTGTCCGCTGTGCCGTGCGTGTGATCATTGCTTGTACAGCCCTCTCGCAGTGTCCGGAGCAAGTATGGTGTGTCTGAGACACCAGTGTCAATGTGTTCTTTTTTCCATTTCCAGGAGTGTATATATAAACAAAGACGATGTGACTTACCAAACGGAAGTGCTGGCAGAGACACACAAACAAACACAAACATACACACAAAATTATATATATATATATATATATATATATATATATATATATATATATATATATATATATATATATATATATAAAAACAAAGATGATGTGACTTACCAAACGAAAGCACTGGCAGGTCGATAGACACACAAACAAACACAAACACACACACAAAATTCAAACTTTCGCAACAAACTGTTGCCTCATCAGGAAAGAGGGGAAGGAGAGGGAAAGACGAAAGGATGTGGGTTTTAAGGGAGAGGGTAAGGAGTCATTCCAATCCCGGGAGCGGAAAGACTTACCTTAGGGGGAAAAAAGGGGAGGTATACACTCGCACACACACACATTTCCATCCACACATATACAGACACAAGCAGACATTTTTCAAGCTTGTATCTGTATATGTGTAGATGGAAATGTGTGTGTGTGCTAGTGTATACCTCCCCTTTTTTCCCCCTAGGGAAACTCTTTCCACTCCCGGGATTGGAATGACTCCTTACCCTCTCCCTTAAAACCCACATCCTTTCATCTTTCCCTCTTTCCTGACGAGGCAACAGTTTGTTGCGAAAGCTTGAATTTTGTGTGTGTGTTTGTGTGTCTATCGACCTGCCAGCACTTTCGTTCGGTAAGTCACATCATCTTTGTTTTTAGATATATATTTTTCCCACGTGGAATGTTTCCCTCTATTATATATATATATATATATATATATATATATATATATATATATATATATATATATATATATATATATCAATTTTGATGTGTATGGCTACTGTAAATTTGTATGTTTCTGATTTGAGAATAATAAAAAGTGGCATTGAGTAGTACAGTTTGCAAGTATTCAAAGTTAGATGTCGTTTCAGTCTTGGTCACTGTATGTGGTGGCTATTCTAGATAGAACTGTGCTCACCCTTAAATTTCATGCAGAACGCCTTTCCCCACTTTAAATACTGATTCTTGTTGTGCTCACATCCAAAACATAAAAATCAGTAGCTTGTTTTCTTCAGGATATATATTGTAGCCTGTGACCTTACAATTGTTTCGCAAACTTGGCTCCATTCCTTGCTTTTTTCACAGCATAAACAAACTGCGTATGAATTTTGTTGTTGTTGTTGTTCTTCTCACCATTCCTTTTAATCTTCAAATGAAAGTAGCTACCATGGGTACATAATTCTCTTCTGAAGTGGCATCTCTATGTATCTTGCATGTGGTGATAGCTTCCTGCACTTCTGTTTTAGAGACGCCATAAGGTGATTAATATTCCCTCTCTGGATCTTTTGCCTTCATCATGTGTAAGCCAGTGTCTGTAAATTTCTTCTGGGAATCACACAACAATTTGGGGGACGAGCAGTCTTAACGTAAGAATTCACATCCTCTCCTAGCACTCAAAGTGTTGGATCCGCTAATGGTACTCAATGCAACTGGCATAAGAGTCTATGGACTACCTAAAGTTGAAGTGTTATGGTTCTCCACGAACTCAAGGTGACTTTGGATACTCCTGTTCTTGCACCATACTTGAATTTAAAAATCTGTTTTGTTTGCTCGTATGTGTCATCTCTAACAACATACCCCTGACAGAATCATTGGGTTCCTCATCCACATAGGAATGAGTGCTTATTCAAAACTAGACACCATCAGATTTTCATTAGTGCTCCAAGAATTGAGGCAATGTTTGTATGTCACCACAGGAAGGATGCAGTTTGAAGGTAGGCAAGTTTATGTTTACATAGATGTGTTGTTGAACTGCTGAGGCTGGCTTGTATGTGCTGGCAGCATTTTTATTCACTGAATGTGCTCTTCCTAAAAGCTCTTTTGCCTTTCAAGTAGTGCTTTAAATCTGTCCGTATTGTCCTTGCAAGCTTTGGACAATAACAAAATGTCCCTAATCAAATATCATGTTTTTGAAGTTTTGATGAATCAATTGTTTCACGCAGTTTCTCATTATTATTTAATAAAGTCTTATTACAGATCCTTAGTTTTTATAAGATCCTTAGTTTTAATAATCCCCTTGTAAGACTGATACAAATATTGTAGTGTGTGATAAATATAACTTTATTGATAGTCATATGAAAGAACCATGTGGCATTGATGGACAGAAGCCCCCCACTTTGGGAACTTGAGCCACCAAGCTGCAAGTCTTTTCAGTTGATGTCACATTGGGCAACATGTGTATTATTGATGATGAAACGACAATGAGGACAACACAGCACCCAGTTCTCAAGCAAAGATAATCTCCGACCTAGCTGGGAATCAAACCTGGTCTCACTGAATGGCAGTCCGACTCACTGAAAACTCAGACAAGGGGCTGGACTTTGTTAACAGTAAACATTAATAGTGCAAGTAAAACATAATTGGACGGATAGATTTACTCACCAAGTGGCAGCAGGAGAACACACACGTAAAAAAGTTTTACTTATGCAAGCTTTCAGAGCCAGGGGCTGCTCCTTCCAGCTAAAGGGTTGAAGGGGAAGGAAGAGGGGTGAAGGGAACGGAACTGGAGACATTTAGGAAAAGGGGTAGAGTTCAGAAAAGTCACCCAGAACTTCAGGTCACAGGAGACTTAATGAACGGGATGAGAAGGAAAGATGGACTGTTGGGAACTGCACCCGACGAGATATGAAAGCCTGAGATCTTAAAGGTGTAAGTCAGGATAATATGCAAGTCAGAGATTAATGCTAAAACATTATGCATGAGTTTATAAGAATGAAAAGCGAAGTGCATTGTATGTAACAGAGGTGGGAGGGGGACGCGAAAAATAGAGTGGTCAGGAAATAAAAAAGGATGTAGGAAAACAAAATGAAGTGAAGAAAGGAGTTCCTGTGAAGAAATGTTGTGATGGAAGAAATTAACGTAAACTGAGGCCAGGTGGGTGGTGAGAACCAAGGACGTGTTGTAGTGCTAGTTCCCAGCTGCGGAGTTCTGAGGAAACGGCATCCAGAAGAATCCAGATTGCGCATTTGGTGAAACAGGCACCGAGGTCATGACTATCATGTTGTAGAGCATGCTCTACAACAGGCTCTTGTTTGTTGCTGGAATACACCCTCCACCTATGCCTGTTCATCCTGACAGACAACTTTGTGTTAGTGATGTTGACGTAAATGGCCGAACAGTATGTACATAACAGCTGGTAGACAACATATGTAGTTTCGCAGGTGGCTCTCCCTTTGATGGTATATGTTTTGCCCGTCACAGGGCTGAAATAGGTGTGGTGGTGGTGGTGGTGGTGGTGGGGGTAGTGGTGTTAGCAGCAGTAGGAGTGTGCATAAGGCAAGTCTTGCAATGGGGATAGTTACAGGGGTAGGAGTCATAGATGGGTGCAGAAGGAGTATAGGGTCTGGGGGTCTGACAAGGATAATGTGAAAATTGTGGTTGGGGGGATATGAGGAAAAGCTATTCTGTGTGTGGTGCGCAAAATCTCAGACAGGATGGGTCTCGTTCCAGGGCATGATTTTAGGAAGTCATGGCCTTGTCAAAGTAGCTTATTAATACATTCAAGGCCATGATAATACTGAGTCATAAGTGGTGTGATCTGAAGTTGTTTTTTGGAGGGATCAGTAGTACCATGATTGGATGCGACAGCCCGGCCAATCTGCTTTTGAACTAGGCTGGTGGGGTAATTACGTCCACCAAAGGACGATGTGAGAATGGTGGTGTATTTTTGTAAAGTCTGCATCTGAACAAATACGTTTGCCTTGAACGCCAAGACTGTATGGGAGGGAATGTTTGAAATGGAAAGGATGGCAACTTTCAAAATGTAAGTAATGTTGTTTGTTAGTAGGTTTAATGTGGACAGAATTGTGTAGCTGACCTTTAGTGAGGAAAGAGATCAACATCAAGGAAAGTGGTGTGGGATTCAGAATATGACCATGTGAAATGTAATTGGGAGAAGATATTTAGTGAATCCAGGAATTTTAACACATCAGCCTCACCCTGAGTCCGTATGGCAAAGATATCAATGTATCTAAGCCAAATCCGGGACTAAAGGCTTATGGCTCCTAGGAAAGCCTCCACCAAGGGATCCACGAAAAGGATGCCATAGGAAAGAGCCATCCGAGTTTCCAGGGCTGTACCCATGATCTGTCTGTTTGTCTACCCCTGAAAGGTGAAGTAGTTATTGGTATGTATAGAGGTGATTAAGGTGAGCAGGAAGGATGTCATAGGTGTGGAGTCAGGTGGGTGTTGAGTGAGGCAATATTCAGCAGCTGACAGACCGTACACATATGGGGGCTATTGGTACAGATGGAGATGGCATCAATGGTGACAAGCAAGCGGGAGGGCATGAATTTCAGTTGATCTACAGAACTGTTGGCATTTTAATGTAGGAGCGAGTTCTTTGTACTATGTGCTGCAGGTGCTGATCAACTGAGGCAGATATGTATTTGGTGGGTGCTTTGAAGCTGAAACTATAGGTGGCCAGGATTACTGGGTTTGTGGATCTTAGGAAGGAGGTACAAGGAGAGGGTGCATGATTTGGGTGGGTAAGAAGTTCTACGGATTGAGGTGTTAGTCCTTGTATGGGGCCTGAGGTTTCAAGGTGTGATTGCAGGTCAGTTTAAATCAAAGGGATGGGATCTTGATGGCAGATGCTGTACACAGAGATGTCAGACAGCTGGCATAGACCTTCACTAAAATACTCCTGTCAGTCAAGTACCACAGTGGCAGATCCTTTGTCTTCTGGTAGGGTAATGGAGTTATCAGCTTTATGGGAATGCAGAACCTGGAGTTCTGCAGAGCATAGGTTAGGCTTGTGTTACAGGGACCTGAGGAACGGCTGTGAAGCAATGGAGGATTCGAGGAATTCTTGGAAGGCTTGTAAGGGATTATTTTGAGGTGGTGGTGGAGGATAAAGTTGGGATTGTGATCAGAACAGTTCAAGACAGGTTTCATTGTTAGGTTTGCTGTTGGAAAGGTTTTGAGATTGGGACTAAGTTGGGAAGTGTAGTTTCTAGTTGACAGTGCATATGATGAGATGTAGGTCCTTCACCAAAGCAACATGATTAATAAAGATTTAGGGCTGACAGTGAGACCCTTGGATAGTACAGATAATTCAGGAGGGGGAGAGTACTTTAGACAAGAGGTTGAGAACATTGTACTATTGTGACTAGTCTTGTGATTATGAGTTATTAATGGTGTGGGAGGCAGTGGTGAAGACTGTGGGATGTTAAGGATGCTGGCCAAGCTCTGTTTGTAGGAGAGAGGAGTGGTGGTTGATGGTGTGGCTGTTTATCCTTTTCAGACCCTATGGTCCTTATGCAGTCATCTCCCCTACCCTGTGGCTCCTACTACCCATGTGACCCCCCCCCCCCCCTCCCCTCAAGACTTGCACCACCGCCACCAATACCAGCCCTGTAATATATACTATCAAAGGGAGAGCCACCTGTGAAACAACATGCCATATACCAATATACCAGCTGTTATGTAAAAACTGTTCAGACTTTTACATCAGCCATCAAATTATCAGGATGAATGTGTATAGGCAGAGTGTGTATACTTGCAACACACAATATCCTGTTGCAGAACAGGCTCTACAAAGTGACAATTGTGATCTCTGTACCTGTTACACCACACACACCATCTGGAATCCTTCCCCAGACACCAGTTCTTTAGAACTCCACATATGTGAACTAGCACAACAATGTGTCCTTAGTTCTTGCCACCCACCCAGCCTTAATTTATATTAATTTCTTCTATCTTAGCATTTCTTCATACTAACTACTGTTTTCTTCACTCTTGTTTTAGTTTTTTACATCTTTCATTGTCTTACCCATCCATTTTTCAGTGCCCTCTCCATCTCTGTTATGTACAATACACTTAGCTTTTACCCTCATTAAATCATGCATGATTTTTAAGCAGTAATATCTACCTTGTATATTACCCTGTCTACCACCTTTAAGGGTGGTAGACAGGGTAATATGCAAGGTAGAGATTTTTTTTTTTGCTACCAAAAATTAATTTGAACATTCCTCTTTAATGTAAACTTTGAATTATTGTTCTACTCATCCTAGAAGTGGAGTTATTACCATTTTCCCCCACGGCTGCAGAGGAATTTGGCGGCCGCTGAATGCTTCTAACACCCTCTCGTGACTTCCTGGCGAACTGCTTGGGATTTTCTCGGCCTGTTACGCATACAGTGCCTTATGTTACGCATACAGTGAGTGTGCAAGGGTTGGCTACATTGTTTTCTGTGACAAATGAAGCGCTACTAGCGCGGAACATTGTCTCTTTGCTGTTTACCGTTTCGAATTAGTTCAGTGTTGCGCCTGTTGTTGGTAGTATTATACTTCTTGTGTAAAGCGTTGTTCTGGTTACGATGCCACGTTTTAGTAACCGTGTGTATAAGAAGAGGAAGAACGTGGGGAAAAGAAAATTAACACTAATACCAAGTTGCGATACTACAATTACTGAAACAGTGCGTTCTTCTGCTAAGCAACACATGGCCGGCCATAGCCCTGTGACATCTTCTAGAAAGAAGCTGACTGGTGGAAGTGACAGATTTCGTGAATATTTTAGTGACAGTGATGATATTAACGAAGTACTGAATATTGGATTATTATCTTCTGTGCTGAAAGAAAGTGTTCTGTGCAAAATGTGTTCAAGTGTAGGAGGGACTAGAGATAACAAAGCACTGTGGTTTAGCTTGTGAGATGAAGATAATCTGTGCATGTTGCAAGTATCAAGTGACTTTCTACAATTCACATGCCAGTCTCTTTGGTGAAAATGGACGATCTAGAGTGTTTGATGTGAATGTTCGACTTGTGTATGGTCTTCGATCCATTGGAAAAGGGTCTGCTGCTGGTAAACTGTTTTGTGGTATTATGAACTTGCCATCACCTCCAAGCAAATTTGGGTACTACTGTGAACTGGTAGGATCCTCTGTTGAAGATGTGGCTTTGAAAACCATGAAGGAAGCAGTGGAGGAATCTGTAGAAATGAAGGGTGGTTATGGGGATTTGGCAGTGGCATTAGATGGTTCCTGGCAAAAGAGGGGTCATAAATCCCTGAATGGGGTTGTAACTGCTACTTGTGGTGATAGTGCAAAAGTGATAGATGTTGCAATATTATCAAAACATTGTAGGTGCAAAAATAAAATCAAAGTAGAGCACAGTGGAACCTGTGAGGCAAATTTTAGTGGATCAAGTGGAGCAATGGAAGTGGATGGAGTGAAACAAATTTTTGAACATTCAGTTCCCAGATACAACGTTAGGTACAAATACTACCTTGGAGATGGTGACTCCAAAGGTTTCAAGACTATAGAGGAACTGAAACCATATGGAAATGAATTTGTAGTTGAAAAGTTGGAATGCATTGGGCATGTGCAAAAGCGTATGGGTGCACGGCTTCGAAGGCTCAAACAAACTTTGGGGTCAAGTAAGCTCAGTGATGAAAAGACAATAGGACGGAGAGGCAGGTTTACTGATGAGGTGATTGAACGTCTACAGAGATACTGTGGGTATGCTATAACACAAAATACTAGTAATGTTAGTGACATGCGAAAAGCAGTGTGGGCATTGTTCCTTCATACTGCCTCTTCCAATGAATATCCTCAACACAGCCTGTGCCCAAAAGATTCCTGGTGCAAATATAATGCAAAAAAGGACTATGATCACAAACATGGTTTGCCAGCAGCTGTGATAAATGCAATAAAACCAATTTTTCATTACTTAGCACAGCCATAATTGTTACACAAATGTCTACACGGAAAGACGCAGAATCCTAATGAGAGTGTAAACAATTTGATTTGGAAAGTGATTCCTAAAAGGGTGTTTGTTAGCATAAAAACACTGCACTTTGGCATTTATGATGCAATAGCAACATACAGCCAAGGGAACAGTGTGAAGTGTTAAGTTCTGAAGGCATTCGGATTCACAGCTGGGGTGAACACTGTACGAGCACTAAGAAATATTGACAGAGAAAGGATAAGAGGAGCAGAAAGAAGAGAAAGGCATATGAAGTATGATGGAACAACAGGCCAGAAAAGAAGACAGAAGAGGAAGCTTTTGGAGGATGAAGAAGAAGACCCTGATAATCCATCCTATAGTGCTGGAATATATTGAGAAACTTTGATAGCCATTTCCTGTAAATTAGAATTTTTCGAATATAACTAACATTTTCTCAAAATCCACTCAAGCTAGAGAGATGAAATTTTTATACAGCACTCCTAGTGGTCAAACTTACATTGTAACACAGCCATTTGGCAATATGTTCAGTAGTTTCATTTCAGTTTAATTATAAAGCAATTATTTGTAAAAAAATTTGGGTCATTAATAAAAAAAAATAATTGGAAGGAAACTAGAAAAGATACTCCAAAATCCCTCTGTCATAACTGCAATACTAAACTACTCTATATGTAAAAAAAAATTCAAATTTTTCTATTTGGTAGTTTATTCATAAATGTTCCTCAAACTTAGTGATTTTAACATCGGCAGCATAGGCACCTCCGGCTCCCCTTAAGCTCTTAGGTTTTCAAATCTCATCTGATGCAGTCCCCAACAATCAGTCTTTCCTTCTTGCTCTGTCCAGTGTGTCTCCCTTAAACCATGGTTCTGGGTGACTTTCTGAAATCTACCCCTTTTCCTACACCTCTCCAGTTCTTTTCTTTCACCCCTCTTCCTCTCTCTTCAACCCTTCTGCCTTAAAGAAGGACCCACAGGCTCCAAAAGCTTGCCTAATTGTAACTTTCTTTTAAATGTGTTTTCTGCTGCTACTTGATGAGTAGGTTTTTTATCTACCAAATTAAATTGTTTTGTCAAAAATTGATTGTTATCATTATTTTAAAAGAATCTTAGTTGACGCAATGTCTAGACTGTCACAAGGTCTTACAGAAAATGGTAGAATGAGCAACAGACTATCACGTTTTATTCATGCAAGACAAACACTACTATACTGACGTGCAGAAATGTGAAGAATTGCAATAAGCAGATCCACAGTGGCACAAGGTGAGAACATGCATTCCAACTGAGGTTTAATGATGATGCCTGGGGACATTACAATAGCAAAAATGTGCAAAGAAACTTAAGCTGTTTTGCTGATTTCCCATTATTTGGCAGAAAGTACACTTTTGTCATCTGTTGGAGAGCAAAATCTATCAGCAAAACTGAAAATGTTCCACAGCAGGACTCTAACCTGGATTTTCCACTTATCACAAGCGGCTGCCTTACCAATTGGTTACCCAAGCATGACTCACAGCCAGACCCAAACCTACACATGTCGTCATCTGTGTGTCAACAACCTGTTCTTGTACATCAATTATGTAAATTCCCATACAGGGGAGACATTTTCCTTGTAAGTCACTTGCCCACTGTGCTGGATGAATGCAATATTGCAGTGCCTCTGTTCTTCCAAATTATGATGTAAGGTTCCTTTGGACATGCACTGTTATTCCAGGTTATGATGTAAGAACCTTTCATCATAATTTGGAATAAACACTGACACTGAAATATCGTATTTATCTGCTGACACTGGGCAAGCGATTTTCAAGGAAAATGTCTCCCTGTACAAGAATATACATAATGGATGTACGAGAACAGGTTGTAGGCACATGGTTAACAGCATGTAGAAGTTTGGATCTGGCCGTGAGTCATGCTTGAGTAACCAAATGGTAAGGCGGCTGCTCTCAATAAGCACGAAATTCAGGTTTGAGTCCCACTGCTGCAGAAATTTTCACTGCCATCATTCCATTACACAGCTGATAGTAGTCCATATTCACAACTGTGAAAACATTTCATATAGTTCATGATGACTGTAGTCACTTCAGTGCTTGCTCCTCTGGACATGCACTCATGTATGAAGGAACACTACATTGTAATTTGAAACAACACAGGCACTGCAATATACATATTTTAAAAAGCTGAAAATACAGGGTGTCCCACTCAAACCTCCCCAATTACAAGGACCCAGCGGAGAAAAACCACAGTAGATACGACAATGAAAAATGCACCACATTGTAGGGCATCTCAAAGAATTTACATTCCCACATCAGAAGTGCCAAGTATCGTCACCAGAGTGCAGCATGGTCGCATGAAGTGAAACTGGCAACTCCACAGCAGTGCAAGCAAGCAATAGTGTGGTGTGCAGAAACAAAATCTCCGATTACTGTGCAAAGAAATTATTGTCGTGTGTATGAATGTGATCCACCTGATGTGAAAACAATTAAGGAATGGTACAGGAAGTTTCTGGTAACAGATAGGGTACTGAAACATTCTGGCGGTGCATGTTACGGAGTTTTAGAAGAGACGGTGAAGGACATCAGACAAACGTTTCTCGGGATCCCACGTAAGTCAATTCGTCAAGCATCTAGGCAACTTTATGTACATCGATCACCATCGCATTGTGTAGTTCACCAGCATCTTCATGTGTGTGCTTATAAAGTGCAAATTCTGCAACATCTGACATCGAACGACAAACCATGCTGACAACAATTTGCTGTGGATGTGCTGCAGCAGATTGATACGGATGCCAGCTTCCTGGAAAGATGTTTATTCTCAGATGAGGCAACCTTTCATCTATCAGGAAGGGTTAATAGGCATAATATTTGGATTTGGAGTTTTCAAAATCTGCACGTGGTCATTGAACATGTTCATGATAGCCCTAAACTAAACGTCTGGTGTAAGTTACTGCACAACAGGATTGTTGGACCGTTCTTCTTTGCGGAACAAACAGTGAATGGGTCAGTATATCTGGACATGTTGGAGCACTTTGTGTACCCTCAGATACAAGACTATCAACCCAACATCATTTTTCAACAAGATTGAGCTCCGCCGCATTGGTCAATGGCTGTTTGCAAGTTCCTTGATAGGAAATTTCCAAATCGTTGGATCGGACACGAAGGACTCATTTCCTGGCCATCACATTCACCCGACATTTCACTGCTTGAGTTCAAGTGATTCATGAAGGACCGTGTGTATGCAACTAAAGTGGATGATATTCCTACGTTGCGACATCATATCACTAATGCAATTGCAACAACAACAACAACAACAACAACAACAACAACAACGGAGGAAATATAACAAATGTAGAAATTTGTGGCAAGTTCTATGCGACCAAACTGCTGAGGTCATCAGCCCCTAAGAATACACATTACTTAATCTAACTTAAACTAACTTACGCTACGGACAACACATACACACCCATGTCCGACGGAGGACTAACCTCCAACAGGGAGGGGGAGGGTGGGGGGGGAGGAGGGGGGAGGGGGGGAAGGGGGGGGAGGGAGGGGGCACAAACTGTGACAAAGAGCCTCAGACCGCATGGCTACCCCACACAGCTTATGTATGAAGATACCTAGAGTACTATTATAATAAAAAAACAAACTAGTGGTGTGCATCTGCTAAACAATGACCAATCACGTGCTGAGCTGGAGAATTAGTGCATTGTATGTAATCCTGATCCCTGGTGGGGTGCTAAACAAATATCAGCACAAGTAAATACCATTTCTGGGCTAATGGCCTTGCCGCAGTGGTAATACAAGTTCCCATCAGATCACCAAAGTTTATCACTGTCGGGCTCTGCTAGCACTTGGGTGCATGACCATTCAGTCTGCTGAGAGCTGTTGGCAAACGGTGTGTACTCAACCCTTTTGAGGCACAACTGAGGAGCTACTTGATTGATAAGTAGCGGCTCCGGTCTTGTAAACTGACATACGGGAGAGCACTGTGCTGACCACAGGGCCCTCCACATCCACCGGTGGGCTGAGGATGACATGGCTGCTGGTTGGTATTGTTGGGCCTTTACGGCCTGTTTGGGTGGAGTTTAGTTTTTTAAAACAGCATTTCTGCCGGGTACAAAAGGTGTAAACTTACCTCGGGAAAGAAAGGTGTGCCGTGTCGGACAGTCATGTCTGAATAAAGCTGCGGCACACCAGTAATAAACTGTAATTGTCACTGCATGTCCACGCAGTGCACATTATTGTGCCATTTAAAACAAGAAAACAAAGCTTATGGACACAGTGATAAGCATGTGAATATCAACAACCACTTTTTAATCCTTGTAGATAAGCAATGTGTTATCCAACAGACAATGAACTTTCAGCTTTGCCTGAATTTGCTTTGTTTCTGCAATGGACAATGCCCAAACCTTTCCAGTAGAAAACACGATGAAAAATGAACAATAGTTTATTACGACCCTTCATTGTTATCCATTGTAAAAAGATGAATCTAAAAATAGCATTTCTGCCAGGTACCAAGGGGTACACTTACCTTAGGAAAGAACTGATGCCACTTTCTTAATGAGGTTGTGCTGCCAATAGGGTGTGTGTGGACTTACGTATTATATATGTATTTTAATTCCATATGCATAACAGAAGTGCAGTTATGTCAGTGTACAAATGTTTCATGAATCATGGAGCCTGAGCACTGCTGCATGTATGAGAGCGGACACAGGAGTGAGAATGAGGGAGACAACACTGTGTTTGTCTGATGTCATAACCCGCAACTGATGTCACTTCTCCAATGGACTCACAGCCAAAGATTGCATGTTTGCACAAGCCAACAAGAGTGCGGAATCAACACTCAACTCTGGAACATTGTTTCACTCTGTTATCATGCTGACAGAAGGCTAATCCATGCCAAGGACTACACAATGATTGAACAGTACACTTACTGCAACAGTTTTCATCAAACAAGACAAAGAAATGTGTACATATCATCAGTTCCTTTTGATGTGTAAAGGGTGAATGACTAGTTGCAACAAAGCAATGATCTGTATCATAGTCATTCAGTGGGCACTGTAATACCCCTTTCCGAATATTTTATTTTTTTGTGTGTATGTACCAATATTTGTATCTATATGTATATGGAAGTCAATGATTTTGTATGTGAATGCATATGTAAGGAGTTGCACCCTTCAAATTTTTTAGAGATCTGCTAGAAGCCTGGCTGTTCGCACTTGTCCTTTTACTTTCAGCTGTCACAATGTAAGCATTGTTGGGTGTAAATTTAAATGATTTCATAATATATGTGCTGATTTTGAGTTATTTGTGCATTCCTTTATTTTTAATCCATCAGATAACAGGTTTATATGAACATTTATTGTATTACAAGTTCTATTTTTCAGCATTTCTAGTAGAGAGATGCAGCACTTTGATGTGATACTTATGTCATTAGCACAATTTCATTACTAATTTGCATGTTAATTTTTGTGTATTGTGTGAACAGAACAAGTCGTTCAGAGAAGTCAAAAGTTTTTCAAATCAACTGTATACCATAGAGCATATACCAAATCAGAACATGCAGAGAATATTTTTTTTAAAAATTCTAATGTTTCACATCCTCTCTTGCACTGCTCCCAATACCAGTATGGGATTACAATCTTCATTCTGGTAAAAACATTTTGAAATATTTGAACTGGCAGAGGTGGAAGCTGACTCACAGAACATAGAAAAATGGCCAAGACTTTACAATTAAAAAACATTTACTTACTGTAACATCAAATTAGGTTATTAATTTATAAATATTATACTCAGCATCTATACATTTTATGTAGTATGCACTGAATAGTGCCAGTATTCTAATATCAGTGACTTATGTCACTTGCTGTTCATAGTTACATTTACATGATGAAGGTGCTCCACTGATCTATACAAATTATTTTTCAAGTTTCTTATGGCAGCTATTCAATATTAACTAAGAACATTGATTTAAACTTAACAGTTTGTTTGTTGTTCATTCTGCTTTTTAGATTTATTATTTAAATATCCTAAAAGAATATTTAAGCACAATAAAATATTCTTTTACAGTTACACAGAATACTTCGTTTCATGACTGCATCATCATTCACTGTGTTTCTTTCCCAAGTTCTTTTTCTAACATTTTCCTCAGCTTAAATTTTTGAATTTTTCCTGACACAGTCTTTGGAAATTCCTCCACAAATCTGATGTAGTGTGGTATCTTGAAATGTGCAATCTGTTCAAAAAAAGAAGAGAAGTCATTAAAGTCAATATATTGTCAAACTGTAGAAACTGTATATGGCAAGATATCTTAAATTACAAGCATACAGCTTTGTATTGATCAGCGCAGAATAAACACATGAAATGTTTAAGACTACAATTTGAATGTTTAAAATAGACAAAATGGACTTTCATTTATTTATACATACAAAAAGTTCTGTAAATCCCATCATGAAGGAGTGCCTTCAAGGATGTGGATTTCATCAAGTTGTAAATTAATAGCAGCTACTGCAGGCGGTGATTAGCATTAACTTCTTGAGATGGACAATTGTTGAAATTAAATCTAATAATTATATGGATATTGTTTATACTTCTATTGGGAGTGAATTTCACTGTTCATTTTTTGTGTTTAACTCAATGTGGCACAAATGTTCAACAATAGTTATTCTGAACTATACTACAAGGCTCCACATAACACGATATATTATAGTGTAATATTGTTTAACATACAGAGATTTTGGAGAAATACTGGAAATGAACATACATTTCACATAGATCCACATCAAATGATGATATCCACTTTTTTTAAAGGTACTCAATTTTGTGCAGCCCTTAATTTAGTACATCTATATTTTCTAATTATTCTTATAACATTTTACCGCATGTGTCAAATCAATCCACATTTCCTCCTCCTCCTCCTCCTCCTCAGTGGAGATGCTGAGTTGCAGATAGGCACAATACAATGGAATGCAACAATACTGTGAAAAGGAAAGTTGCTACTCACCATATAGTGGAGATGCCGAGTTGCAGATAGGCACAATAAAAAGACTGTCACAAATAATAGCTTTTGGCCAGTAAGGCCTTCGTCAGAATTAGACAGCGCACACACACGCACACCTCACACATGCACACCTCACACACACTTGACTGCAGTCTCAGGTGACTGAGCCCACACTGCGAGCAGCAGCACTGGTGCATGATGGGAGTGGCAACTGGGTGGGGGTAAGGAGGAGGCTGGGAGAGGGAAGGATAGTAGGGTAGGCGTGGTGGAGCGCTGTTGGGGAGCATGGAGGGTGAACGTGTAAAGAGGGTAGGATAGCTATGTGCAATCAGGAGGTTAGGAGGGGGAAGTGAAATTACTGTGTGATGGAATAAGGGCTGTGTAGTGCTGGAATGGGAATGGAGAAGGGGCTGCATGGGAGAGGACAATGACTAATGAAGGTTGAGGCCAGCAGGGTTACGGGAATGTAGGATACATTGCAGGGAAAGTTCGCATCTGCACAAATCCTGGACATCTGGTGTTTGTGGGAAGGATCCATATGGCACAGGCTGTGAAGCAGTCATTGAAATGAATGATGTGTTTGGTAGTGTGCTCAGCAATAGGGTGGTCCACTTGTTTCGCAGCCCCAGTTTGTCAGTGGCCATACATTGGGACATACAGCTTGTTGGTTTTCATGCCCACATAGAATGCACCACAGTGGTTGCAGCATAGCTTGTAGATTACATGACTGGTTTCACAGGGGGTCCTGCTTTTGATGGGATAGGTGTTGTTTGTCTCTGGACTGGAGTCGGGATCTCCGCTATATGGTGAGTAGCAACTTTCCTTTTCACAATACTGAAACATAATCATACTGATTTCACTAGCTACAGACATATCCTCCCCCCTGTCCCCCAGAGAGAGAGAGAGAGAGAGAGAGAGAGAGAGAGAGAGAGCGAGCACACTTTTCTACTCAGCACTCTTCCTATATGGTTTATACACTTGTGACAACACTACTGTTGCGTATCTTGCTCTACATGGTCTTCCAATAACAACTAATCTGACTCCTCCTTTCATAATCCAGTATCCTGCTAGCTGTTCTAACGTGATAGTTCATATTTCTATATTAGTGTGGTGATTACAAAAAGTCAATTATTGACTGGTCTTAACCTAATACTTCAAATCCTCAAATATTTCCATTCTTTCTAAAAATTCTCTCTTTTGTGGATCTTTTCCTACAGCAAGTGTGATATGCCTGACATACATCTTTCCTGGATGTTTTATTAATTTTGCTTTTCTTGATGAATCACCTCCCTCCAAGTTCTCAGCTTTCAAATCATTTGTATTGTTGGTCCTGGATTGCTGATTTTCCTCTCCACCTGGTATTTAGCAGAGTCCATGAGCTGAGATACTTAGTGAATGTTGTATTAAGTATTTCCAAGTCCTTGAAACTTTTTTTATAAACAAAGGAACTCGTAGTTTTGAAACTTAGTAATTTTAAACTGATTTAAACATGTTTTTATGATATAAATAATAAAACAAGATTGTTCAGGAACTGGCTATTGTATTTAGAACAAAATGAACTATTAGTTGCTATTATTTTATGTAACTGTAGTGACAATCTTTGATAGCAGCTCTATTGCACTAACTCATTGTTTTCCCTACTCATCACAGAATAATTCCAAAACAATTTTGAAACTCCAGCAATATTGAGCAGAATACTCTCATTACTTGATCAAACAATGGAAAAATCCAGGGTGGAATGTAACTATAATATGAAAAGGAAAGCTGCTACTTACCATATAGCGGTGATGCTAAGTCACAGATACGCACGACAAAAAGACTGTCACAAATAAAGCTTTCGGCCAGTAAGGCAATCATCAAAAATAGATTAAAAAATAAATGAGACAGACGTGTGACTGCAGTCTCAGGCAACCAAAGCCACACAAAATATTTAATGTTGAGAAGATTAACAAGGACTAGGTTTGCACCCTACCTTTCCTCTGCAGAAGTCTTTCACATCTTGTTCAGTCAGTTTGTGGCCCTTTTTGGTACTTATGGCAACACACACTTGTTCACCAAGTCTGTCATCAGCTATCCCAAACACCTAAATAAAATAACAAGTGCAGATTCAAAACACAGGAAATACTTCAGCTTGCCAAAGTAAAATATTGTTACACGCAAGATAATAATGCCATTTGTCTAATACTCTATTTGTTGAGTATGTAGGCAGTCATCCAGTTAATTTTTAATACATAATGCTATTAATATAGTACTATTACAATATATACACGAATAATCTGCGCATATTTTCCCCAAATTTAAGGACGGAAACTGGGTTGCATGGGTTAATTATAGTAAGGTTGGTAATGCTCCATCTCCAACAATAGATCTCGTTATACTATAAAGGTGTTGTGGCCTCAATCTTAATGTGAGCATGTTAGAAGTGAAGTGTTAACCATATGTTAACTTATGAAGGCCAGAAGTTCTCATCATCACTCATACACAGCTAAAGAAAAACTTAACATTATTGAAGAAGCAAAGAACATTGAAAATTGTACAGCAGAAAGATACAATGTGAGTGAGGGTTGTATTTGTGACTGGGGGAAAAAAGCCCTGGCTATGCACTGAAAATGTTTAGGATAAAAATACCAAATCTGATTAACATTAGAAATCACAAATGTAATTCAAGCAAGCATGGGAATAAAGCTGAATATGTGAATACATGAAGAAGTCTTCCTACCTGAGCTTCTGAAATACTTGGATGAGTCTCCAATAGTATTTCTATTTCCTTTGGGAATATATTTTCTCCTCCGCGAATAATCATATCTTTTATCCTGCCAACAATTTTACCATAACCATTTTCTTCAAGGATGAAAGCATCCCTGTAAGAAATGGAAGCATCTTATTAAACTCTGTTATTTTGTGTGTGTGTGTGTGTGTGTGTGTGTGTGTGTGTGTATGGGGGGGGGGGGGGGGGAGGTGGCACGTTTGCGTATCAGCTGCACACTTTGTCCAGGAAGTCAGTTCTGCTCTGCCTGCACACTGATGTCAGTAATAAATTTGTGTTCAATTTCAAGTGTTTTACCTCACTGACAATACTGCCTTCAGATTTGGACTTTATTGTGGTTTCAACATGACAGTTTGCTGAAGATGGCACGTACTTCAAAACATCAATGTGGCTCCAATTAAGCAATACAAAACCCATCACCTACATGGGCAGGAATCAGAATAAAAGCAATATATCATTCCCAAGGTCCATATAGTCAGAAGACAATAGACTCCAAAACAGGAGTACATCAGGCTCTGTCACTGTTTTCTGGAGATACTGGCCACAACCCAGTGTAACATTAAAGGACTTGACCAAATCAGCAAATACAACAAGTGGGATGACATGCTGTGTTTGGATAATGTATGCTTTTACCTGGACAGCACAACCCAAGAATGTGCTGAGAACAATGAAGACAAACTCAAACGCTGGGACAAATTTCAAGCTGAAGTGAAGAAAACATTTGGTGACAATCAACAGCAAGTCCACTTAGCAGAAGAATTATCTACAAGCAGGGCTCATTGTCATGGAGGAGTGGCAGTCTTATATACAGAATGTTTTGGCCCTTTGCAATATTGTGTATCCTAATATGACAGAATCTGACAAAATCTCTTATTTCATGAAAGGCGTCACACAAGACAGGTACCAAGTTACTAAACAACAACACAGTATCACAAAAATTCATGAAGCTGTGACAGCACATCATAGAAATGTACAAGAGAAGAGTCAGATGAAAGAGGTCCCTATGACAGTTGTGGAAGATCACTATGATTTTGCTTCTCTCCTACACCAGGCTGTAAAAGAAGACTCGCAGCATTTTATGGCAGCCAAAACTGTTGCACTGAATACACAAGATACAGAGCCCATCAACGTTGACCCCATACGTCAGGAGGTAGTAGAGAACATTGAAGAGATGTATGTATCTTTGGCACCAGTCTCCACCATCAGATGAATGCCCCATGAAGAATGGCTATTACCAATTTGGACCTGTGGCGCAGCCATCAAATGACAATCCATTATCTGGCTGATGCAGGTACAACCAACTCCTACGGCAAGTATGAAGCACTCCAGAAGAACAGACATTTGGAGGCTGCAGAGAAAGAAGATGAGTGTTTGATGACTATTACACAACAAGATGTCAATTTCACAACAGTCCTATTAATGCCGTTCAACTTCACATGATTACAGTCAACTTGTGGGTCAAAGCTAGTTTCTGTACCCTGGATGAGATCACTCCTCAACATGCTGTAGCCATTTCCCATCACAGAGGGTCCAGCCACTTGCCTAGCTGCTGAATTCAGGAAAACCAAGTGAGGTGGCCATCTATGCTGTTGAGGCTGTCACACATGTAAATCCTCCATGGGTGACAGTTACCAAGATGCCATTGATTCACCATCAACAGCCAACCATTCCAGGTGCTAGTCAACACAGCAGTTTCTTTTTCTATCATGTTAAATGCTTTTCATTGCCAGTTAAAATGACTATGTTCTGTGATATCAAAGTAATTGTGCTGAAAATCACAAATGGGAAATACATCCAGCTGACAGGAAGATCTATTACAAGAATATGTATGACAGGATGCAGCCCTTGAATTTGTCATTTTAAAAGAATGTAGTCCTGATATTCTCAGGTAAGACTTCTTCCAGGCACCACAAGCAATCAGACTGGAAGATCAGAGCTACACATTGATGAAGTGCACATAAAAGGTGCCTTTCCTGGTCACTGCAGTAACCTGAGTCAACTGACAATTACTTGTAAAGCAGTTCCAGCTTTCTCCTGATTGTCCAGCAGATGTTGCTAATCTCATGTGAGTTGTCCTATTTTCACACGGCTAAATTTTACACAAAAGTGTTTCGTTACAAATACAGTCAGTGCTTGTCTCCCAGTAGGTCATTTCTTTATGGAAAGTTAAAGAGGCATGGACTAAAAAATGGGACAAAGAAAGAGGACAGGGCAGGTTAGGACGGGACAGAGTCTAGGAGAAGCTATAAGATCTAAATAGTCTTCACAGTCTTGCCACCGGATCACGTTGTGCAAATTCCACAATGTTTCCTCGGAGCAACTGTTCGACATCTTCAGGTGGTTCAACCTTGCTGGTGGCTAGGTACGACTGACCGTATCTGCACATCGACGCCCTGTTTCTAGAACATGCATGCGAAGAATGTGCAGGCACGATTTCTGCACCTGCGCATTCTTCACGTGCGTGTTTTAGAAATGGGCATTGATGTGCAGATACCATCAGTCTTACCTAGCCACCAGCAAGGTTGAACCACCTGAAGATGTCTGACAGTTGCTCCAAGGAAATATTGTGGAATTTGCACAACGTGATCTGGTGGCAAATCCATGAAGACTATTTACAAGACATCCACCGGGAGAGCTTGAAGAGTCACATCACATTATAAGATGTTTAACATGGTCAGACAGACAGTAGCTTCAAGAATGTGATCTTATTCAGTAACGAGCATAAATTATGTCAACTGAAGTATCAATCACGTATTTCCTGATGGGCAGCTTAATTTTTATCACCAATTGACTGTAGATCATTTACCTCTCCAAGTGAATTTGAGAGGGCAGAAACCATACCTCATCCCCACCCCATTGCCCCCAGTTAGTTCACCATTGTTTGCAGGCAAGATGGGTGGCAATATTAGACTGAAGATAGTGAAATGTGGAATTCCTAGAAAATGTAGAGTGATACGATCACAGAATTCCTGTGAGGAATGAGGGATGATTGTAGGGTGTTAGAAATTGGAATTCTTCATCATCATCATCATCATCATCAATACAAGAACTGCTCGAAGTGTAGTTCTCAATGGACCTATCTTCTTCCGTGGGTGCAGAGTTCATTTTACCCTTGACGTTGCAACAGGAAATTCTAATAGCGGTTGGTTTACGCTCTCCATTGTTCATTGTGAAAATGCTTCATTACCTGGACTAGAATCCTTCGCAGATCGTGATACCACCTATGAAACCTGGCATTGTAGTATCAATCCGAAGACACAAAGTAGACCTAGTTATGTATATAGTAATTTGTCATTTTCATGGTATACACTTTCATGTAGAAAAGTAAGTAACGATGAAAAAATTCATGTATTGATGAAAGGACTTGTTCTACTTGCTGACAATGTAACTGTAACAGGAGTTATGACTCTGTATTATAATTATTAATAAGTGTGATCTGTGACCCTAGAAACTCGTCTGGCAGTGTCCATTCACCACTCTGGAGTCTGAAGATGACCTGAAAGAGTCTAAACCGCTCACTAACTCCAATAAATAAAAAAAAAATTGCTATCAAGACTGTTTTAAATTTTAAATTTAACAAATTATAACATCACTGAGTAGGTTTTCAAAAATTGAATGATATATAACTATACAGGTCCATGCTGCTTCTGGATGTTTTCTAGTCACCTGCTTACCTTACACGAAGTCATCATCTTTTTCTTTGCTTGTCTCTTAGTATTCATTAAAGAACCTTCACAGTCTATCTGCAATTATTTACCTGGCTTCAAAGGCTGCCCACTCCAATTCACTTTAATTATGGTCATCATCATGTCTTCACACCAATTTGCTCCTGATCCATTTGTTTGTTATCCTGCCTCTCCTAGTAATTCACATCATGGATATCTCCACTGATAGTTGAGTTAACCACAACTTTCAATCATTTTTCCATTAAGAGTCCACACCTTGCAATATATAGTGAAACCAGGCAATATATGCCGACTGTAAACCCTCCTTTTCACACACACTGGAAGTTTAATTTTGAAAACTACATTTAGTTTACGAAAAGCACTTTAAGTCATTTTCTACTGTTCTGTTTATGTCTACAGCTATCTTTCCAAAGGTCTTCCACTGCCTTAAATACATGAACTTAGCCAGTTCTATGATTTTACCGTTAATTTGTACTATTTTCTGTGTAATATGTTGCATTATTTCCAGTCTTACTTTAATCAATTTCCAGGTCTGCTACAAATACTGTGGTATTAGTTTCTTCTATTCATTGTTGATGCTTAATCACACTAGAGGGAAACAATATGTCATCAGTGAACAAAATTCATTCAGTTATGTTCTGGCATCTCTTATTCCTTCTTCGTACTTCCTGCTATAGGATCTGAAAACTTCCTCTATGAATGCCAAGAATAGTTTAGCTGGTGTGGACTCCACCTTGCATATTTCCTCCTTAATTCTGTATTAACTGAAATCTTTGGTACCATTTAAGTAAATCACTACTAAACCATAGAACTCAAGCTACACTACAGATCAATATTTCTCCACATTAAGATCTAATACTCAGTTTTGTTGGCTTTGCTAACTATCAACAAAGTTGTCACCTTTCAGTCTGACTTACTTTGAGCTGTGCTACAGGTTAAAGATCAGTTTGTCACAATGACCTACATTCCAAAAAATTACAAACAAAAAACTTTCCTTAGGATAATCTGAAAACCAACTGAATCAAAAAACGTTTACAGAACAACATAATAGGTTATGATCATGATACCAGAACAAAAGTAACTTCTGCACTAGAAGCAAACAGTACAATTTCATTTCCATTGTTATTAAACTGAGTGATCATTAAGGTAGTGTCACTAGGACTGGCCACTGCTGACATGAGTACCTCAAAGAACAACTACTTTCATGTACTCATGTCAACAGATACCAGTCCTAGTGACACTATCTAAACGATCACTCAGTTTAGTCATGGAAAAGCCAATTTTATGCTGGTATCTTAATCGTGACTTGTTATATATGGCTCCGTACATGCTTCATGACTGAAGTTTTCAGTTTATTTTATAGAAGGCTGAACTGCATATTCATCTACAGTGCAGCTTTTGTTCATGTGAAGGTGGTCACTACAACCAAAACTAGCACCATTAAAGAATAAACTGTACAGCTGGTGGCAAGCATGTAATTCTTCAAATTCCTGACAGTTATATTGAGCCACTTCTTTAAACTAATGGGTACAATAGACATTATTGCTAGTGTACAGTTCCCTTCCTGTTTGCATCTGCATGACATCACATACAACAACATGATAATGTCATGGAAAGTAGTGAATATCTGGTATTGCTAGGTTCTGGTGACCTGAATCTCTCACTACCTTTAGAAATTGTAAGGGAAGCTATAGCAATATATTCTTCAGTATACTAACAAAGGTTGAGTTAACACTAATTCTCGTTTTGTTTGAAAAGGATTTAGGCAAACCTAGACAAAAACTTTCTCAACGTGTTGAACCCAGATAAAGTGATAACTCACACACATTATGCCAGTCTGTAATTTTGTTTGTAGCTTGCAAGTAGTTCACTGTGCTGTACTCTTCTGGGACCAACTTCTTCCTTTACCAGATTAAAAGTTAATATTTTTTCTATGTAGCTAGTATAGCTTCAGTATGTCTCTTGCATAATATATACAGCAGACATTCTCTTAATTATTGTGTGTGTTTCTGATTCATCTCTTTAACTATGCAAAAATTTAAAGCAATATTAAAAATTTATATTTTTTGTTGTTATTTCGCCACCTGGAATCTTACATGCTCAAATGTGGTGTCTACCCAACATAGGTGTATGTTTTGTTTTATTGATATCATTATTTTCAGTCGTTTCTTTTCTATTTTTGTTGCATAATCTTAAATCCTAATGAATACATTTCTGCATAGTTTAATTTATTATAAATGAAGGTACTCTCAATGACATCTAATCCTTGGGTGATAGATAATTCAATTGAAATTTGGATTGTGAGAAGTTTGATCACATATTTCTTGTCTGGGATGGTACCTTCCATTCCATTAAATGACAGTGGATGCTGAGAATGGCATCTGACAATCCAAACAAAGTCAAACAAAATGCACTGTGTTAAGCACTTCAAAATTTTTGAGTGATAGCGCATCAGGTGTGGTAGTACCATGGCGAGAATGTAGCATATAATGATTGGTTAACCTCTGTAGGCTGCAGAAGGAGTGGATCAAGCACATATGGATTAAAAGAGAGGAGATGCTGCCTCCAGATATTAGTGCACCAGTAAGCCTGGTAACTCATTTTGTTGACAAAATATCATGCACGTATTTCTGCCACAATGCTCTGCACACTTGGCTAAGGACTCTTAGGTGATAATATTCACCAGGTTCTGCAAAAGATGAATTACATTATTTTACTATCAGTTTCAGTGACAGGTTCTGTGTGAAAATGAGCATTATTGATTGAAACTATTAAGAAGAAAAATATAAATCATCTTAACAGCTGTAAGTAACATTTTATTACTAGGCAACCTTAGTATAAAACTTCTATTTCTCAGTTTATGTTCATTACCTATTAACATGGAATACAGAGCTGACAAAGATTTCAAGTCAAGGAAATAAGTGATAAAACACTTTTAGCTATATGTCCAGAACAATATCCAGCTTTATTACCCAATAGAATTTGCTGGATGTTTTTGTAATATAAAGAAGAGCAGCGACTCTGCTATTGGTATACTTTCATTAACATATTTGAAATAAATCTAAACAGTGGTGTAATATAGCATGTGATTTGTACATACCCTGTTCTGAGCCATCGATCTTCTCTGATTGTTTCTTCTGTGTGTTTTTTGTCAGCCCAGTAACCTAGCATATTGCAGTAGCCACGCACCCAGAGTTCGCCAGTGGTACCAAGTGGTACCATCTTTCCAGTTTCATCGACTACTTTTACCTGAAGTGAGCACGTAATTTTCATTTCATGGAAAGTACAAAATTTTTGAGCAAATTTTAACAAGAAAATATGATGAAGGAGCAACTACAATACCTTTCAAAAGAAATCAATTACAACAGAAGTAACTAAGACAGATTTGCAGTTTGAACAGTGCTGAAATGGAAAGTCTTGGGTTGAATACAAATAATGGAAGGAGTAAAGGTAGCTACTCACCATATAGTTGAGACATTGGGTATTGACAGGCAAACAAACAAGATGAAAATTGTCCCTACACAGTAGCCCGACCTGTGCTACAATGATGTAGCCAGCTGAAAAAATGTAATGAAGGGCGAGTATGCACATGTTTTTTCAGTTAACCCTATATAAGGACATTGACCAAAAGCTTAGCTACAATTTCAGTCTCTTAAGTCCCAGTCAATGCCCAATGTTCCAATTACATACTGCGTGCACACGTGCACAACACTGGGTGATCAATTTTGCACTTGGTCTCTGCCACAGTATTTATTCAGGTGGACAGCTGGTTGGTGGTCATGCCACCATAAAATACTGTGCGGAAGTTACAGCAGAGATGACATGACTTGCTTTCACTATTAGTTGTGCCTCGTATAGTTCAGTATAGAACAAACGCAAGGCAGAAGAGGATAAAATAGGATATGTCTGATGGGACAGAAATAAGATGTGTATGGTAGTCTTACGCATTGGTTTTCCCCCCACACGTGTATGATCCATGTGGCAAAGTGTTTGAAGCATATGTGGCATAAGGACAGATTAGAGTACTAGAGCATTTCATAGAAATGGTGGGAAAGGGTTGATAAGAGGTTGAAGCTCTGACTGATACAGTTAAGTTGTTCCAGTCCAGAGTGGATGTAGGTACTGGGAATGATCAAAGGATTAGGTGTGTGTTTGGATATGGCACAGAAGATTTATTTGTGGACTAGGTTTTGAGGGTAACAGATCTGTAAAGCACTTAGTAAGACAGAATATTGGGCAAGGGATTGACCATCACTGCAGATGAGTCATCCAAGGTAGGCAGACTACATGGAAATCACTTTAGTGTGGAAGCAGTGACCGCTATCAAAATGGAAGTTCTGTTGATGATTAGTGGGTGTGATAAGACCAGAGATTTTTATAATGATATAGGAGCTGAGGAAGACCAGGTGAAGCAGATGGGAGAGAGACTGGCTTTGCTCAGTGCACAGATTATAAAGATATCAATGAACCTGATTCAATTAAAAGGTTTTCGATCTTGGATTACTAGGAAGGTTCCCTTCAGATGGCTCAAACAGGTTGGCACAGATGTGTGTGCGCGCCATATTGATTCCCATGGATGTGCCAATGTATTTGTTTGTACATATTACTCTCGAGGACTGAGGTGGTGGATTTGGAGGACACAGGGGAGGTAGAATTTGACAGTGGCAGGGCCACAAGCAAGGAGGCCATTGTATGTAGGGAGATTGTGACATAATAAGGAGGAATTTCCCCATCTGTTGAGTTTCTATGCTTCCTAAATTACCATTTTTATCTTGTAACTTTCATCAAAAATAATTATACACATCATGTATAAGCAGCAGATACACAGGTTTATCAAAGTACTATTTACACCATAATTCATATAATTTTATTGTTCTTCTTATAACTGATGATCTGTTATCTGTAGCTTTACAAATTATTTTTGACTGAAAGTTCTAAGTAACTGAAGTTACAATAGTGAAGTCAAATGGGAAAACATTTTGTGGTAATCGGCACAATCTATGAACTATTGACACAATTCATTCAGAAGCATTCATATCACTCTCTCTGAGAATATTTTGATTTGATGGGAATCAATTAACTTTAAAGATATTTTAATTAAAGTTCAGAAAAAGCTATACTCAGTGTTGTCTTCCATGCCATACACTATTTGTTAGATTCCCAAGATAAACTTTATACTTTTTGTAGACTGAATGTTGCTGGACCAAACAACATCCTTCACTCAGCAGTTTAGCCACAAATTAAAAAATTGATAAAACTAATATAAAACATTACAAATTTAAATATGACTGCCATACTTTAAGTTGGAGTATCCTCAATGCAGATGCATAAAATAGTTTCATGAACTTTTCTGGTTTACTAACCTCCAATATATTTCATAAAACAAGTTAATGTTAATGCTTTTAATCCAGCCTAAGTAGCAAAATTTAACCTAGTTGTTTTTCAAATGATAATGAAGCTTCAGAAATAACAATTAGTTCTTATGCTAGTCTTTACACAGTCAAACCCCACATAAAATCTCAGTCAGTACTTGAGTGTGAACATGTTGAGTCTGCCACTAGCATTAACTCTGGCAACATCTATGTGGTGGAGAGTCTGTGGCTAGCACTCTCACGATTAATATCTTCAAGTCAATATCATAAAAAGTCAGTACATACAAAATCTTCATTAAAACCTGCCATTCAAATGTCTACAATTAACAACTTTGCAGTTACATGCACTGTCTTCAGTAGGCAACATTTGTACCAGTTGTGTAATTATTTCAACATTATGAAAGACAGTGGACTTGCATTACATTTGTGGAAACTGGATGTATCAAATTGTGTGCACCATAAATATTGTAGTTACATTATTATGTCAATCTTTATCTGCTGAAGTGTACTGCAATTATACCGCAATGACCACATTATTGTGTAGATTTGTGGATTTATTTGCATAAGACTAGTCACTGTTCTGACGAGGACAGTAAACGAAGAAGACAATCAAATTTATTTAAAGTGGTTTGATGTATCCAATGAAATACTGAGGGCAGAATATGACACTGCAGGTAAGCAACTTTCCATGAGGATTGAGTGGCTTTGCCAGGTTACAGTTTGGTATCTTTGGTGGCTAGAAAGTGTGAAGACAGTACTCATGACTTTGGAGAGTACAACACCACAGTTGATAAGCTGTGCTCGAAACACTCTTAGCACAGCAGCTGTATGGGTTGGCAGTACGAACTATACTGAGGTCCACGAGGGCTGCAGCTGCCAATCCATGTGCATGTAGCGATCGGTCAATGGCTCATTAAATATCGGAGCACTGAGCTATGGTGACCAGTTCTCTTCAGTGCACCGAGATGTGTACAGTCCCCAGTCACCACCGAGCCTATGAGCTGCAGTGTTCATCCATTGTCTCTGAGACTTGGGCTCCGTAGTACAACAGGAAGCTGGAAGTCAAAGGGCAGAATGACTCAGTGCATCGTATGCCAACTCTGGACTCTACATAGGCATCACGCAGAGGTACAGTGACAGTACTTCAATACTTTAGAGGACTTGTAATAGTTTCAAACATCTAATTGCACTGGACATTTCACAAGAAGCATCATCATTTAAGTTGATTATTTCTTCATATTTAATAAAGATCATTTTATTACTAATTGCTGGGAATTTTTTAGATTGAAGATAACCTGCACTGTCCTCCTGCACTCCCAAATAAATGGTTTAGTCAGCAATTTCCGTTTGACACACCACTTTCTCTGCAGCGACGTGAATTATTTTTGTCTCAGTCACAACAGATGACACAGCTCATGGCTGCTCTTCAAACACTGCTGCTTAGACACGAGGGACAAAGCAATAAAATCTCTGCACCACCTTTTCATAGTTATGATGAGAAGGTAGAAGACTGGAAAAACTACCTTCAGCAACTACAGCAGCACTTTGCAGCCTACATCAAAGATGAGGATCATCTATCATTTATTTTCTCAGCTGGGTTGGCAAGGAGACCTACAGTCTCCTTGTCAAACATTTTGCCAAGTCTGATCCAGACAAACACACTTATGAGCACGTCTCTGATAGGTTACTATGCCAGTAAAACTCATGTTCCTGTGGCTCAATTCAAATTCTTTTGAGGTACCAAACAACCACAGCAAACCTAAAAGGAATGGCTTACCAAGCTATGTTTTCTCACTAGAAATTGCAAATTTCGCTGTTCACATGGAAATTCATTTGCTGATGAAATGCTCTCTCACGCAATTACTCAGAATGTTCCCAATGAAAGGATCCATTCTAAAATAGTGCAGCACAGGAATTCAACCTATCAGATGATGTGCAGATTCTCTAATTATGTGCAGCCATTTCCCATAACTGCTGCTGTTGACAAAGTGCTGCAGCAAACAGCTGCCAGCATGCAGCAAGCCATGCTCTTGCAGTCCAGTATGGGCACAGCATTCTCTTAAACAAGAGAGATGTGTTTGAACACACACAAACAATCACCAAGTGCATCTGCCAGAAATAAATTAAAAATCATGCTCACAATGCTTTGTCTGCCACAACAAGAATTTTGTCTTCATAAAGACACTGTATGTTCTTCCTGTAACAAAACCTGGTCATGTACAGCAAGTCTGTTCTCACAAGTTATGTTCACAAAAGCCTTCAGCACAGACAGCAAGAACAACACGTGGATATAAATGTTATTAACCCATCAAAATGTCAAGTCCACACAGATGTCTTAAATCTGCTCCAGCATCTGCTACTGCTAATAAAGCAAACCCTGTCCAGAGCCAACCAAAAGTAACTGGATGTCAAATTGTTCATTTCGCTGAAGATTGTTCAGCATGATGTGCAATTTCAACTGGATACAGGTGCACCTCTTAACTTACTGAATCAAAATACTTACAAATTGCTTGGCAGCCAGCCATTGCTCCCTTCAAATACACATGTGACACCTTATGATTGTGCTAAACTTGACATTTTAGGAACATGTGTCTTAAATGCTATTTTTATAACACCACAAAATTGGTGCCATTTACTGTCCTTCCAGCAGCTCTGAGTCAGAAAATTTTTGGTTTGGATGCTTTTGATCTCTTTGGATTGACAATATATGTCAATGTTCTGCACCTGGCTTCTCTTACATCTTTTACTGATTTTAATGCATTGGGGAGAAGAGGAGCTTGTGGCACAACTTGACTAGAAGAAGGGATCGGTTGGTAGGACATGTTCCGAGGCATCGAGGGATCACCAATTTAGTATTGGAGGGCCACGTAGAGGGTAAAAATCGTAGAGGGAGACCAAGAAATGAATACACTAAGCAGATTCAGAAGGATGTAGGCTGCAGTAGGTACTGGGAGATGAAGCTTGCACAGGATAGAGTAGCATGGAGAGCTGCATCAAACCAGTCTCAGGACTGAAGACAATAACAACAACAATGTATTGTATGATGAATTTCAGATTTTATTTGATGGTTCTCTAGGGTGCGGCAAAGATTAGGCTGCACGTATTATTCTTTGCCCAGACGCCCATCCAAAGTTTTGTAGGGTTCACCCAGTCCCTCGTTCACTTCGCGTCAAATTTGCAACAGAGCTATGTCGCTTGCAAAGCAATGGCATTTTGCAGACTATTATGGCAAGTCAAGTCGGTGTCACATCTCGTAATAACTAAACCTAATGGAGACATTAGAGTTTGTGTGGATTTCAAATCTACAGTAATCGCCCAGACCACAGGTGACATTCTTCCCCTGCCTCACCCTGAAGATATCATTAATAAACTTCAATCTGGCACATATTTATCGCAAACTGATCAAAAGGATGTCTGCCTCCAGATACCATTGGATGAAGAAACCCTACAGTTTGTGGTGATTAACACTCACATTGGCCTGTTTTGTTTTCAGTGTTTACCATTTGGCAGCTCTTCTGCTCCTGATTATTTCCAAAGGACTTAGAACAACTATTGCATAATGTTCCATGTCGTGCCACCTATCTGGATGATAACATTGGATAGTAACATTGCCTGAGAATCATTTGAACAACCTCATAAATATTTAAGAACCTTCAACATCACAGCGCATTAGCAATCGTTGGTTAATATTTTAAAAAACTAAAAATCTGCCTTGATTGCAAAAAGTGTTAACCCAGGTTTCGGTGTAGATAACTACACCTTCTTCAGAACAATAAAATCCACAAGTGCCTGGTGTTCTTTTAACCATTCACAAAGGTCTTCTTAGGCACTTGTGGGTTTTATTGTTGTTCTGAAGAAGGTTTAGTTATCTACGCCGAAACCTGGGTTAACACTTAACACTAGGTGCTTTTTTCGCAATCGAGGAGGGTTTTTAGTTTTCTAACCTCATAAATGTTGTTACTGTATTAGCTTTAGCTGGTCTTCAATGTAATCATGACAAGTGTGTATTTTTTGTTCCCAAGTTGGAATATTCGGGCCATATGACTGATCAATTAGGCATTCACTCAGCTTAAAACCATTTGGACACTATTTGCCGCCTATCACCGCTAAAGATTGTGTCGTAACTACAGTCTGTTTTGGGGAAGTTGTCTTATTACATTAAATTCATCCAAAATGCGGCTTAAATCACTGCTCTGTTTCACTGCCTTCAGCAGAAGTATGCGCTTTTTCAATGGACAAGGGAATTTCGATATACTTTTCAAAAACCTAAGGATGAACTTCTCAGTGACCCTTGCCTCATGCCTTTTGATCCGGTGAAGACACTTATCATAGCAATGGACACATCTGATGTCGGCTTAGTGGCAGTGCTGTCACACAAGGTTGGCCCCTCGGAATGACCCACTGCATTCACATGCCAGTTGCTTACTGAGACCCAACATAATTACAGCTAGATAGAGGAGGCGGCTCTGGCCACCATCTTTGGTGTGTGTAAATTTCACCGGTACCTCTATGGAAGATGGTCTACTTTAATCACTGACTACAAGCCATTCACTTCTTTGTTTCATCTGTCCAAGGATATACAGGATCAAACAGCTCAGAAACTTCAATTTTGGGCATTGATTCTGTCCAATTAAAATTATGATATTGTGTATAGGCCCACCATTAAGAACGCAAATGCAGATACACTTTCATGTCTGCCAGTGAGTGAAGATCCAGCTATCAATTCATCAGAAGATTATTTATGTCAGCTGGATCATCCTGAACTTGAGAAATTGAAATCCTTCCTCATCGATGCACAGATCATTGCTTCAGCCAAAGTACGCAATCCACAACTGAAATGGCTTTCTCAATTCATTCAACACAGATAGTTGACTAACAGACTGGGGATCACTGGTCCTGTCATTTGCCCTTGCTATCCACAACGTGAGGCACTGTCTATACAGCAAGGTGTTATTCTGGTTCACTCACCAAATGACCATACTCTGGTCCTAGTTCCTCGTGAGGGTCAAGCTTCTGTTTTACACCAGCTCCGCATGGGACACTGGGGTCTGGTCAAGACCAAACAGCTCGTTTGTTGACATTCTACTTCGTTTGGACTATTTTTAAAACGATTGAATGCATCACTGTGCAATGTCAAGCACATCCTGAGAATTCTGCAGTGCCTTGTGTAAGGGGTCCGCAGGCCCTTACTACTAAGTTTGCACTCACACAGGTCGACAGGGCAACTATCGATTAGTGTGTCGGGACGCGAGAGCGCGAGTTGAGTCAGTTAGTGCTGTGTTGGGTAGGTTCCCGCGAGGCGGGCAGAGCTGAGCAGAAGCCAGCAATTGATAGAAATTACCGTCAAAGGGAGTGTCCATCGCCGCGGTTTAACCCCTTTGTGTTAGTATTATACGGGAAAGTGAAGAAGTTTCATTAACAGAGTGATTCAGTGATATTTATGAGCCGTTATTGAGATTCCGCGTCTACCGCGCCGGCATTATTTGGATCACAGTGTTGGATTACAGTGATTGTATTTTGCGTGTGACGATTATGAATAACGAAGAAACCTGTGCTGAGATTAGCCGTTATTAACAGTGTATGACGAAGGCAGTGGCTGTCTCCTTATCTTTGTGGTTTTTGATAAGAATATAGGTCTTGTTTAGTAAAGCTGTGTTTGTTGTTCTTCTTGCCACCAGACAGTACATTATTACAGTATTTGCGAAGGACAATATGGAATGTAACATCTCCTGAGCAGTCCAATCCGATTGCCAGCCCCATTAGGTACACGGTCACATTAATTAATTACTTAATTTGGGCTGCTATTCAGATCCCGAACGAACGGGCCATAACAGAATACACTCCTGGAAATTGAAATAAGAACACCGTGAATTCATTGTCCCAGGAAGAGGAAACTTTATTGACACATTCCTGGGGTCAGATACATCACATGATCACACTGACAGAACCACAGGCACATAGACACAGGCAACAGAGCATGCACAATGTCGGCACTAGTACAGTGTATATCCACCTTTCGCAGCAATGCAGGCTGCTATTCTCCCATGGAGACGATCGTAGAGATGCTGGATGTAGTCCTGTGGAACGGCTTGCCATGCCATTTCCACCTGGCGCCTCAGTTGGACCAGCGTTCGTGCTGGACGTGCAGACCGCGTGAGACGACGCTTCATCCAGTCCCAAACATGCTCAATGGGGGACAGATCCGGAGATCTTGCTGGCCATGGTAGTTGACTTACACCTCCTAGAGCACGTTGGGTGGCACGGGATACATGCGGACGTGCATTGTCCTGTTGGAACAGCAAGTTCCCTTGCCGGTCTAGGAATGGTAGAACGATGGGTTCGATGACGGTTTGGATGTACCGTGCACTATTCAGTGTCCCCTCGACGATCACCAGTGGTGTACGGCCAGTGTAGGAGATCGCTCCCCACACCATGATGCTGGGTGTTGGCCCTGTGTGCCTCGGTCGTATGCAGTCCTGATTGTGGCGCTCACCTGCATGGCCCCAAACACGCATACGACCATCATTGGCACCAAGGCAGAAGCGACTCTCATCGCTGAAGACGACACGTCTCCATTCGTCCCTCCATTCGCGCCTGTCGCGACACCACTGGAGGCGGGCTGCACGATGTTGGGGCGTGAGCGGAAGACGGCCTAACGGTGTGCGGGACCGTAGCCCAGCTTCATGGAGACGGTTGCGAATGGTCCTCGCCGATACCCCAGGAGCAACAGTGTCCCTAATTTGCTGGGAAGTGGTGGTGCGGTCCCCTACGGCACTGCGTAGGATCCTACGGTCTTGGCGTGCATCCATGCGTCGCTGCGGTCCAGTCCCAGGTCGACGGGCACGTGCACCTTCCGCCGACCACTGGCGACAACATCGATGTACTGTGGAGACCTCACGCCCCACGTGTTGAGCAATTCGGCGGTACGTCCACCCGGCCTCCCGCATGCCCACTATACGCCCTCGCTCAAAGTCCGTCAACTGCACATACGGTTCACGCCCACGCTGTCGCGGCATGCTACCAGTGTTAAAGACTGCGATGGAGCTCCGTATGCCACGGCATACTGGCTGACACTGACGGCGGCGATGCACAAATGCTGCGCAGCTAGCGCCATTCGACGGCCAACACCGTGGTTCCTGGTGTGTCCGCTGTGCCGTGCGTGTGATCATTGCTTGTACAGCCCTCTCGCAGTGTCCGGAGCAAGTATGGTGGGTCTGACACACCGGTGTCAATGTGTTCTTTTTTCCATTTCCAGGAGTGTATAATACGGGAGTGTTACACCCTTGGCTTACCGTGAAAGGACAAGTGCAATTTTCGGACGAATCGTAAAGAACAATAGGTAATTTTACCGTGGTTAACGCAAGAAAATATTTTTTTCAATTTGGATCGAGACAGAGTAGGAACTGTAAAATCGCGAAAAGGAACAGTGCATTTTTGAACAATGCGAAGTAATAGCATCTTATGATTGTGACTAAACTGTTTCTTCTTGCCATATTAAATAGAACAATAGTGTCAATAAACTGTGTTGTAAAGTGCAAATGCGTAAATTCGCGCGAAAAAAAAAAAAAAAAAAAACTGTGAAAAGTGAACGCCAAAGAAAGACACGTGTGAACAATAAAACAGCGAAACGAACTAAGAATTCGTCACGAAAGTTGTTAAAAAGGTGTTTAGTGGTAATATTTTGACTGAAATTGCCTTTTGAACAGTGAAAAATCGGACAGCTTCGTGTGGACCCATAAACTGTTATGCGGACGACAATGTATTGTGGCGACGCAATTATTGAGTGACGTCACGCAGACCCATGTAGCAGTTGCACCAAAGAGCTTCGATCCGCGAGGTGATTTCACACGACATCCCACCACGGCGAGCGACGCGACTTCGAGACACCGAGCGCAGTCCCGGCATCTAGCGGCCGAACTACAAACTACGCCCGCCTACAGCGCCACAGAGCGGCCGACGGAGAACTACGACGTCTCGCCGCAGATCTTCAACTTCATGCAGCTCCAGCGGCAGTACAGCGCCACGCCCACCTCAAACGTCAAAACATCGCGACTCGCAGTAACGTCAGTTGGTGAGTGAGGACGACTGGTTGACATAACATTAAATTGCAGTGTGCAGTCTTCGCGATAAATAAACGTTTGTAAACTGATATTTACATTAGGAAAAGTGCCCAATTGCAGTAATTTCCGAAAAGTTTGCGAAACATACTTTGAAATATTGCATACTTATTTATGCACACTGCACTGTCTAAATGGTGATTGTTTTTGGGGATTTTACATTTATAGATTTTGTGAGTGATGTGATTTATCTTGTTTAGAACATTTACATAAACGGTGTATGTGGAAATTGTTAGTTGAAGTTATTGGGTTTTGAGAGTCGTTATGTTCAGTACTCATGCATGTTGTATTAATTTAGGGATTAACTGAAAATACCTCAGGTACTGTTTGGTTAGTTTCTTGGTAATTAGGAGTGTTTTGGGTTACTAGAGGTCATTTTGTATTACTTGCCTGTGCATTAAAAATAAACCAAACATGTCTACGGAAGATAAGCAGGTCTGTGAGGCAGTAGTTGAAAGGAAAGGGATAGGACAGGAAGACAGATATGATTCGGGAATCAGTGACTGTGGATTGTCATTAGGAAGCCCATCAGCACATTCAACTAATTATCCCGAGACACCGAGACAAACGACGAGAGATAAGCCAATTTCAGAGGATGCAGATATGCGGTGGATGTTAGCAGAGTTGCTAAAGGGGACCAAATCATTAGAGAAGAGTTCACAAGAAACAAGAGAATCACTAAAAGGTTTACAAGAAAATAACGCATCGTTAGAGAAGCGTTTACAAGAAACTAACGCATCGTTAGAGAAGAGTTCACAAGAAGCTAGAGAAAGGGAAGAAATATTCCGCAAATCATTAAAGGAAGATTTACAAGAAACTATAGCACAAGAGATCAAAACATTGCAGATGAAGATGGAATGTAATCTGAAGAAGGAAATGCAGGAATTACAAGAACAGTTGAAAATGGATATCAACGAGAGAGAGAGAATAAGCTGCAGAAGAATATAGACCAAGTCCAGGGAGATGTGGAGAAGGTGGAAGGAAAGTTAACAAAAAAGATAGAAGACGATATTGAAGAAACGAAAGCCGAATTGGGAGAAAGAATCAACGAAGTGGAAACAAATTGCAATCATCGAATCGCCGCGGTGACGCAGAGGCAGAAACAATGCAATGATGCAGTTAAGGGGATAGGAGATAGGCAAAACCAACTAACTGTCAATCTGAGAAATGCAATAGCCGTGCAACGAGAAGAGGATAACAAGAGGGTTGAAATGGAGGTCAGGCAGTTACAACAGGGAGTGCAGCAATTGGAGAGCAGGACAGAAGAAACTGATAAACGAATTAGCAACGCCACCTTAGCCATTGGGGGAGGTAAGGTCGTTACCTTGATGAGCAGTGATAATCGGTGCATCCAAAATAATACAGGGCAAAAATTTAGACCGAAAGGATGGCTGCACCCAATGATATTTATGAAATGGCTAAAAGGAGTTTTCCCAGCACATCTTAAGGACTCAGACAAGATTCAATTTGCAATAGATAGAATGGAAGGTGAGGCCTTCACTTGGGGAGTCAGGAAGAAGGAAGGGACTATTAGTTATGACCAGTTTGAAGAGGAATTCTTGAAGAAATACTGGTCCAAAAGCCATCAATGTGCAGCAATTGAGGACCTACTCCATCGCAAGTCACTTAGTACATGGAGAGGAACATTGAGAGAGTTTGCCGAACATTTGTGGGAATTGAACGAGACCTTGGAACAACCCCTGAGTGATGACGTAATGATATCTGCGATAAAAAGAAGATTGAATCAGAAAATGCAAGAAACTGTATCCGGGAGCCTAATTAAAGATAGGGAGGCCTTGATGGAAATACTGGAACAGTTGGAATCTGTTCGATCACAGGGACACAATCAAGTTAATGATTGAAACCGAGAAGGAAGTAATGACCCAAGGAATCCTTTTAATCATTCATCTGATTATAGAGGAAGAGGTGGAGGAACCGAAAAAAACTGAATGACACTCCAGGTGAGGTCCGGTCTAGAGTGAGGGCTACAAGGACCCGAATGAACCTGCTAAGATATATTCAGGACATTTAGTTATAAAATGGACATTTGAAAAGGGGAAATGTTTAGTTACATTGTGTTTTCTGATGTATTACAATTAGAATTGCATGTTTCATATCGACGATTATCTAAGAATGAGTATAAAACCTGTAATAACTAATTTGTGGTATAGTAATTCATATGTCATGTGTTTAGGTAATAATTTTTGAGTGTATGTTGTGTGTTTCATTCAATATTGGACTAGAGAGGACTATTGCTGCTTGATAAAAAATTGTAATTTGGACAATACCATATTTATGTGATGTGATAACCTTTTGTAAAAATTATTGTGGAGGCAGCCCACTACCGGAGTCGAGGGATTATTTAGTGAATTGTAATTTCATTAATTATTTACACTGTGTGCTTTGTTCAAATGTAGCAATGTTTAATTCCCTTGCCGATTCTTTTTCGCCTGCAGCTCTAAAGAAGTTTTCGAGGGCGGGGATGTAAGGGGTCCGCAGGCCCTTACTACTAAGTTTGCACTCACACAGGTCGACAGGGCAACTATCGATTAGTATGTTGGGACGCGAGAGCGCGAGTTAAGTCAGTTAGTGTTGTGTTGGGTAGGTTCCCGCGAGGCGGGCAGAGCTGAGCAGAAGCCAGCAATTGATAGAAATTACCGTCAAAGGGAATGGCCATCGCCGCGGTTTAACCCCTTTGTGTTAGTATTATATGGGAAAGTGAAGAAGTTTCATTAACAGAGTGATTCAGTGATATTTATGTGCCGTTATTGAGATTCCGCGTCTACCGCGCCGGCATTATTTGGATTACAGTGTTGGATTACAGTGATTGTATTTTGCGTGTGACAATTATGAATAACGAAGAAACCTGTGCTGAGATTAGCCGTTATTAACAGTGTATGACGAAGGCAGTGGCTGTCTCCTTATCTTTGTGGTTTTTGATAAGAATATAGGTCTTGTTTAGTAAAGCTGTGTGTGTTGTTCTTCTTGCCACCAGACAGTACATTATTACAGTATTTGCGAAAGACAATATGGAATGTAACATCTCCTGAGCAGTCCAATCCGATTGCCAGCCCCATTAGGTACACGGTCACATTAATTAATTACTTAATTTGGGCTGCTATTCAGATCCCGAACGAACGGGCCATAACAGAATATAATAAGGGAGTGTTACACTTGGCAACAGAATTTCAGGTGGCCTCATCCTACTGTATTCATATTCACTTTTGTAGCCCATTCTGGAATACAAGATGGCTGATTTTAGTGGAAGCATACAGTAGATTTGCCATTTGTGTCCCTATGCACTCTTACATCATCAGTGAGCAATGTCTGTGCATGGGAGGCTATTTTTGTTTAGAGGGATTACCAAAAGCGAGTGTTTCTGACAATGGAACTCAATTTGTTTCTGTGTAATTTTGCCAGTTTTGTTGCCTCAATGGAATCAAGCATTTGACTACAGCAACTTTCTCACCCTAAAGCAATGGGGAAGCCTAACACTTTGTAAGAACATTTAAGATGCAGATGACGAAGCTCCGCCGAGAACATTCCAGAGAGAATGCTCTTCTCTTATTCTTCAGTTCTTATCAATCTGTGCCTTCTAATGGCAAATCTCCAGCAGAGCTATGTGGACATCCCCACGGTACTATTTTGAGCTTATCGCATCCCCAAACTGTGCCGTCTCCTCAGCACTTTTGCACAAAGTTTGCAGGGTCTGACAACGTATACTTCTGCGTATATAATCCGCAACATACCTGGGAGCCGCACACTGTGGTTGTCACCCACGGGTGAGCACATTATGACGTCGCGCCATCTTCTGGTCGTATCTGTTGCTGGCACCAGAATCAATTGAAAGCCCACCCTTGTGATGATTACGGTGATTGTGTCATGAGATTTCATTCCACAGACTCTGGCTGGTTGTCACCCCGGGCTCCAGTTAGCCTTTGCATCGCAGGGGCTCCATCCGACTTAGTGCAGCCTCCTCTGGCCAGCCCCACCTCCAGGCTGCAGCCACCTCTGCACGCCTTCAAGCAGCCTTTGCCACCAGCGCCACCTTCCCTGCTGCCAACCCACACAAATGTGAACCTGCCATCACCGGACAACCCTGCCCCCTCGGCCCTGAATGCACCGACATCATCCCTGTTGCTACTACCTTCAAGAACCACCAGGGACGCCTCGTGTCCTGGCGCCCCTGAAGATCTGCCCCAGGTGTGCACCCTGCTGACAGTTTCCTGGCAGATGTTCCCTCGCAGGTGCTAGACAAATGTCAGGGTGTGGGCTAGTGGGAGCTATCTGTCACAGTTCTGCCACCAGTTTTCTAATCTACAGCAGTGCTCTTCCCCTGCCACCGTTGAACAGTTTCCCGATGACCGTGCATCAACTCGGAGAGGGAGGGGGATGGTGTGGTACTCACGGCCTCAGATAGTACCACACTACAGCCAATAAGCTGCACTCAAAACACTCTTAGCACAGCAGTTGTATGGGTTGGAAGTAAAAACTTTACTGCAGTCTGCAAGGGGCCACAGTTGCCAACTCGTGTGCGTCACATGTGTGTATAGCGATTGATCAATGCCTCAAATACTGGAGCACTGAGCTACAGTTGACAGTTCTCTTCAGTGCTCCGAGTTGTGTACGGTCTCCAGTTACTGCCGAGTCTACAAGGTGCAATGTTTATCCACCGTCTCCGAGGCTTGGGACCCGTAGTGCAATAGGAAGCTGGAAGTCAAGGGGTGGAATGACTGACTCAGCATTATGGGACCTTTACTTTTTTTGTTTGATAGATAGATACATAGATAGATAGATAGATAGATAGATAGATAGATAGAGAGAGAGAGAGAGAGAGAGAGAGAGAGAATCATCATCATCATCATCATCATCATCATCATCGAACAAAAAGAAATTTTGCAGATAGGCAACTATTAATGAAATAAAGCAATGTGTCTTCCCTTCTATCAGTGTGTTGCTGCGGAGTGGAGTGCTTCCATACAATGTTAATCTTTCCTCTTGGTTCTTGCTTCTCCTGCCAATAATAACACTTTCCTACGCATCCGCTTTAGTGTTTTCAGAATGACACAGCGCAATAAAATATCACCTGTAACAAACTTGAGTTTGTAACTTGCAGGAGCAATGTTGAAAGGTAGTCAATTCCACAGTAATCCACAAGGCCACTTCATTGGAAGCACGGTAAGCACTATAAGTGATTTACTATGACACTGCAATCAATGCCAATCTCAAATACCAGAAACACTTAGCATCCTTGGTGGCATTGCCTATCCCTTTGACAGTCAGAGTTCATCCACGGCGTCACAGTAACTTAGGTCTCACCACCCTCACCTCATTGCATGCCTCATGCCGCACCAGTGAGACTCCTGCCAGCCAATAGCCACATCCCTGTCGGCATCGGACATGAACCCGATGCCAGTCAGAGATGAAGTCTTTAGTTGCAAGACGCACCAGTGCTGACATGGTACATTAGGCACTGTAGGTCAGCTCTGGCCTCTACGTAGGCATCACTCAGAGGCACAGTGATAGGACTTTGATATTTTAGAGGACTTGCAATAATTTAAAACGTCTAATTGTGCTGGACATTTCACAAGAAGCAGCATCATTTAAGCCAAATATTTATTCATATTTACTAAATATTATTTTAGTACTAATTGTTGGGAATCTTTCTGATTGAAAATAACCTATGCCGCCATCCTGCATTCCCAACAGGAAGGTTCCCTCCAGAAGACTCAAACAGGATGGAACAGGTGTGTGTGTGTGTGTGTGTGTGTGTGTGTGTGTGTGTGTGTGTGTGTGTGTGTGTGTGTGTGTGCGGGGGGGGGGGGGGGTATTTTTGAAAAAGGCCTCGTTGGCTGAATGCTACCTTTCTGACAGTCTTTTTGTTGTGCCTATCCGTGACCAAGCATTTCTCCTATATGGTGAGTAGCAACTATCCTTTTCAAAACACTGTTATATTCCGTTCTGGATTTTCTATTGTTTAAAGATCAGGTACAATTTTTCACTAACTGTAGTTTGAGTCACAATCAGTGTTTCACCACAATCTAACATCATCAGTTTTCGATCTGATTGTTGTGCAACACCAAATCAAAATGGTTACTTTCTCCACACTAATTACTGCATTTCTTGAAACTGCAGCAAATTTGACATTAGTCAATATTTAGTCTGTCCTGTGCTTGAATTGCTCAGTTACAGATATTATTCAGTGAAAGGTAATTCTACAGAATATCCTAAACAGTTTTTTAAATGGATATCATCTAGCTAAAATAGTGTGTGTATAATTTCAAATGATGCTTTTTATATCTGTATATTTTTGATAAAAAGTTCTTATATCAGAAAGTTTTCTTTTCTTTTCTTTTTACAACAACAATTTGTAAATGTTGCCTGTTTAGGTTAAACCATATACAATGCTCATACAACTTGTTTAATAGCACTGCAGAAACAAATGGTAAGTTCCATCGTAGTTACTAGTTATAAAAAATAGCTGTAATAATTTCTCTGATAAATTACATGTCTCAACAATGAGAGCCCTGAAATGAAACAAAAAATTAATAACCACTGCAAAATAATAATAATAATAATAATAATAATAATAATAATAATAAACCCCGTGGAGGCCCGGGAAAAGAATAGGCCTCCGGTATGTTCTGCCAGTCGTAAAAGGCGACGAAAAGAACAAACCACTAATAGGGCTAACCCCCCTTTTAGTGTGATTACTTGGTTCAGGACAGAACTAAAGAAGCCTCGGACAAGCGCCGTCATGGTCGGGGACGGCGCTTGAACCCTATGCCCGCCCACAATGGTAATGACACTGCTAGCCAACTGGAAAATGATTTAAATCCAAATAGAGGTGTTTTGCAGGATATGCTTCCTGCAACCACCCTAGAAGGAAAACAAAGACAGAGGATGAGATGGTCAGATGAAGTTAATCGACACCTCATGTTCTGTTATTACCAAGCAACAAACCTAGGAACCAACACAACTGGATACAGATCACAAGTATACACAACATTTATTACCAGATACCCAGAATTAAAATTTTTAACAGAACAACGTCTAGCTGATCAGATTCGTGTAATAATAAAAAATAACAGGATACCCCAGTCAGAATTAGAAAACATCAAACAACAAGTACAACAAATACTGGAACAGAATAATGTGCAATTAGAAGAAGAAGAAAATACAGTAATGGACTCAAACATCCCAGAGCAAGCAAACAAAGAACAACACGCATCAATTAAACAATCAGAGGAAAATGAAATTTTAAGACAGCCACCAGCACAAGCACAAATAGAACACGAAGTGACACACATGTTAGATATAAAAGAAAAATTTCAGTTGACATATATAGAATACAAAGACACAAATACAGACATTAGACCATTCTTGCATAGACCACCAAATAGCCCACAAGTCGAAACAACAATAAAAACTATCAACACAATCATACACAACAAAATAAATGAATACACAACTATGGAAGAGTTACAACTACTGCTTTATGTAGGAGCACTCACTACACTAAATATACACACTAGGCAGATATCAGAACCAACCAACACACAGAAGAAACCCACAAAACCAGCATGGCAACACAGGCTACAGATCAGAATAGAAAAACTGAGAAAAGACATCGGACAGTTAACACAATTTATAAGAAATGAAATATCAGACAAAAAACGAAAAAGGTTAGGTAAAATCTCACAACAAGAAGCAATAGAGCAATTAGATGAAAAGAAGCAAAAATTACAAGCTTTGGCGAAACGACTTAGAAGATACAAAAAAAGTGAAAATAGAAGGAAACAAAACCAAACATTCAACACAAACCAAAAGAAATTTTACCAGACAATAGATAACACACACATAAAAATAGACAATCCACCAAACATAAGAGACATGGAACACTTCTGGAGCAGCATATGGTCAAACCCGGCACAACATAACAGGCATGCACGGTGGATACAAGCAGAAACAGATACATACAAGATGATACCACAAATGCCTGAAGTGATAATTTTTCAACATGAAGTCACCCGAGCAATTAATTCTACGCACAATTGGAAAGCCCCTGGAAATGATAAAATAGCAAATTTCTGGCTAAAGAAGTTCACCTCAACACATTCACATCTAACTAAATTATTTAACAGTTACATTGCAGACCCATACATATTCCCTGATACACTTACACATGGAATAACTTATCTGAAACCTAAAGATCAAGCAGACACAGCAAACCCAGCTAAATATCGCCCCATAACATGCCTACCAACAATCTACAAAATATTAACTTCAGTCATTACACAGAAATTAATGACACATACAACACAGAACAAAATTATAAATGAAGAACAAAAAGGCTGCTGCAAAGGAGCGCGAGGATGTAAAGAGCAACTGATAATAGATGCAGAGGTGACATATCAAGCTAAAACTAAACAAAGGTCTCTACACTACGCATACATTGATTACCAAAAAGCTTTTGATAGTGTACCCCACTCATGGTTACTACAAATATTGGAAATATACAAAATAGATCCTAAATTGATACAGTTCCTAAACATAGTAATGAAAAACTGGAAAACCACACTTAATATCCAAACAAATTCAGATAATATCACATCACAGCCAATACAGATTAAGCGTGGAATATACCAAGGAGACTCATTAAGTCCTTTCTGGTTCTGCCTTGCTCTGAACCCACTATCCAACATGCTAAATAATACAAATTATGGATACAATATTACTGGAACATACCCACACAAAATCACACATTTGCTATACATGGATGATCTAAAACTACTGGCAGCAACAAATCAACAACTCAACCAATTACTAAAGATAACAGAAGTATTCAGCAATGATATAAGTATGGCGTTTGGAATAGACAAATGTAAGAAAAATAGCATAGTCAAGGGAAAACACACTAAACAAGAAGATTACATATTGGATAACCACAGCGACTGCATAGAAGCGATGGAAAAAACGGATGCCTATAAATATCTAGGATACAGACAAAAAATAGGAATAGATAATACAAATATTAAAGAAGAACTAAAAGAAAAATATAGACAAAGACTAACAAAAATACTGAAAACAGAATTGACAGCAAGAAACAAGACCAAAGCTATAAATACTTATGCCATACCAATATTGACCTACTCATTTGGAGTAGTGAAATGGAGTAACACAGACCTAGAAGCACTCAATACACTTACACGATCACAATGCCATAAATATAGAATACATCACATACATTCAGCAACAGAAAGATTCACATTAAGCAGAAAGGAAGGAGGAAGGGGATTTATCGATATAAAAAACCTACATTATGGACAGGTAGACAATTTAAGAAAATTCTTTATAGAACGAGCAGAAACTAGCAAAATACACAAAGCAATCACTCATATAAATACATCGGCTACACCACTACAATTTCATAACCACCTCTACAACCCGTTAGACCACATAACATCAACAGATACGAAGAAAGTAAATTGGAAAAAGAAAACACTTCATGGCAAGCACCCGTATCATCTAACACAGCCACACATCGATCAAGACGCATCCAACACATGGCTAAGAAAAGGCAATATATACAGTGAGACAGAAGGATTCATGATTGCAATACAGGATCAAACAATAAACACCAGGTATTACAGCAAGCATATTATTAAAGATCCCAATACCACAACAGATAAATGCAGACTTTGTAAACAACAAATAGAAACAGTAGATCACATCACAAGCGGATGTACAATACTAGCAAATACAGAATACCCCAGAAGACATGACACTGTCACAAAAATAATACATCAACAGCTTGCCTTACAACATAAACTTTTAAAACAACAAGTTCCTACATACAAGTATGCACCACAAAATGTACTGGAGAATGATGAATACAAATTATACTGGAACAGAACCATTATAACAGATAAAACAACGCCACATAACAAACCTGACATCATACTCACCAATAAAAAGAAGAAATTAACACAACTAATCGAAATATCCATACCCAATACAACAAATATACAAAAGAAAACAGGAGAAAAAATTGAAAAATACATCCAGCTGGCTGAGGAAGTCAAAGACATGTGGCATCAGGATAAAGTTGACATCATACCAATTATAGTATCAACTACAGGAGTCATACCACACAATATCCACCAGTACATCAATGCAATACAGCTACATCCAAACACATATATACAACTACAGAAATCCGTAATTATTGATACATGTTCAATTACCCGAAAGTTCCTAAATGCAATATAACACATACCGTACAGTTAATAGGAAGTGACGCTTGATCAAGGTCCGCGTCACTTTCCATTCTCAACCAGACTTAACGTCTGAGAAAGTAAAGAAATAATAATAATAATAGTAATAGTAATAATAATAATAATAGTTATAAACAGATTAATTTTGTTAAAAACAATGGGAAGCCCATGATGGACTAACAAAATATTATAGAAAGGATACTCTTCTGCTCACCTCAGAGGACAAGCGGAGGGACAGGAGGGCCTGTTGGATTTTTGGAATGGGGTCACTGTGACAGGGTTTGTAGGTGGTCCTCTGCCATGTAATTCCTATGGTTCACAACCATAGTGGTGGAACCAATGTCAGCAGATAGGACTGTAAGGTTAGAATCCTTATTTTGCTGGGGGATTGCAGTTCTTTCTGTGGGGTGTATCGTTGGATTCCATGTTGAAGAAAATGAGGAATAATGGTGAAGCAAAGTTTGAGGTTAAGAAATTCTGTAATTTTAACTGGGAAGGAGGGGGAGGGGTGTGGCAGGTTGGGGGCAGTCGGGGTGGCCCATGGTTGGATAGAATGAACTGAACCAGGCAGGGTTCAATATTGGTTTTGTGTAGAGTCTGATTGGTAGTGTCAGTGAAAAAAATATTTCCATACAGAGAGTGCGAGGAGGAGAGTATGAGGAGGAGAGAAGTCTTTACCAAGTCCAACATGACTGACTTTGGTAATGAGGCAAAAGGTAAGACCTCTGGAGATGATTGCTACTTCTGTGGGACTAAGGTGTCTGCTACAAGAGAAAAGGTTCACAGCAGTGTTTTGGGTCTTTTTAGGTTCTGGATTGTGTGTGGTGATGGGGAGTTTGTCATTAAGGCGCGATTAGCCAGCTTTGAGGGGATGCAAGGAAGGTTGAGAGGTTCTTGTTGAAGTGGTGGATAGTGGCTGTCTAAGGTGGGAGGAGATGGTGAACAAGCTGGAGATGTTTTTGAGGTGGTGGTGTGCTCACTGCTCTAGTTCTTGGATGGAAAGTATTTTAATGTGTGAGATGGGATGCAGGAATTTGGAAATGCAGAGCAGGAGAAATTTACAGGTGGAGAGGAGGTATTGCAAGGAGATTTGGGCTGGATTTATTAACAATAAAATCAGGCTTTTTGCAGATGATGCAGTTATCTGTAAAGAAGTACTGTCAGAGAGGCTGCACAAATATTCAGTCAGAACTTCACAAGATTTCAATGTGTTGTAGAGATTTGCTCTAAATCTTCAGAAATGTACAATTTTACACCACATTTAAAAAAAAAAGTATCCTATGACTATAACATCAATGAGCCCTGTTGGAATCGGCCAACTCATACAAATACCTGGGTGTAACACTTCGTAGGGATATTAAACTGAATCATCACATAGATTCAATTGTGTGTAAAGCAGGTGGTAGACTTCAGTATTGGTAGAATACTGGGAAAGAGATTGCTTGCAAAAAAAAACTCATTTGACCCATCATAGAATATTGCTGAAGTGTGTGGGGCCCATACGAGATAGGACGAACAGGGGATATTGAACATATACAGAGAAGTGCAGCATCAATGGTCACAGGTTTGTTTAATCCATGGGAGAGTATCACAGAGATACTGAAGGAACTGAACTGGAGAATTGTTGAAGACAGATGTAAACCATCCCGAAAAAATCAGTTAAGGAATTCAAGAATTGGCCTTAAATGATTAGTCTAGGGATATACTACAACCCCTCACATAGGAGTCATGAGGATAAGATTAGAATTATTACTGCACGCACAGAGCCATTCGAACAATCATTGTTCCCATGCTCCATAAGTGAATGGAACAGGACAGACTAAATATTGACTTTTGTTGGATTACGTTAGAGAGAATTATGGAGTGACAGAATTCGAACAGGCAGAGGTCCTTGTGAAAGGAGGAGCTGCAGCCAGAGATGGGCCACTTGATGTGGTTTCCATGGGCAAGGTAACAATGCAGGAACAGTATGCGGGACTAGGTTCTGGTTAGGCATAGAGAAACTTTTCTGTATTGGTGTAGATGGAAGGACCTAGGATCCATATTGGAGAATAAAAACATGTAAAAATATGTAGGAAAAATGCAAAATATGGAACAGATAAAGTAGGTGGAGGGAGTAGGGCTGTACTTAAAAGTAATTATGTTCTGTTTGTGGGGTGCTCAACCGCACGGTCATCAGTGCCCATACAAAGTCCCAAGTTTTACACAGTCCAATTTCTTTTTTACACAATCCAATCTAGCCACTATCACAAATGATGATGATGATGAAATGATGAGGACAACACAAACACCCAGTCCCTGGGCAGAGAAAGTGATAATGAACTAAAACTGTATTTTAAGTTCCAACTCTCGTATATATAGTGGGATGCAGTTCAGTGAGTGAATGTGTGTGAAGGGAGAGGAACAGCAGTTTTGTTACTTTTTAGTGCAGTGCATATTTTCCCACTGTCATGAATATCAAACATAACGACACATCTGCAGTTTAACACCATTGCATTTTAAACAGATAAAACAACTTTATGTACAACTATTTACCTCAACATGGCCAATGACTCTGCCAACAGTAGTGTGTGTTTTTTCTGGTGGATCATTTTCCTCAGACATGAATGACAAGGGAGCAGTTTCAGTCATACCATATAAAGTCTGCAAATAGGACACCAAAGTTATAACACCCAGCAACTTTACTAGTTCGTGAAAACTTAAGTGACTTATTTATTGTTCCTTACTGTAACTCTCTCAAGTCCAAATGTTCTGGTTAACTTTTCATACAGGTCTGGTGAAGATATTGCACCACCACTTGCCAAAATTTCTAGTGAGTTTATTTTCAATCCAGAACTTTCTACAAAATTTAACAGATCTATATTCATAGTAGGGGTACCATACAGAACAGAGCATCTGCAACAAGAAACAAAAGCTGTGACTAAAGTAAACTGTTTTGGCTCTTCATCTCCTTTCCATCACACAACAACAACAAAAAAGAAACAATAAGATTACAATAATTTACTACAATTTTTTACTATGGAAGACACAGCTTGACATACATTTCAGACAAGAACAGCTACAAGTGTAGTTTTAGAAGATAGTTCTTTCCTGGAATGGTCATCATAATTCCACAGTATTGTCACGTAATAGCCTGAGTCATTAAGTCTGAATTTGGCCAAAACTTGAGTGCTGCTGAAATTAATGAGATGACTAAGGATTGATACAGTAATAAATTTCTTCCATTTTGCAGCAAAGAACATAAAAAAACATTAAGACTCAGTGATGTGGTATGTTAAACCATCAACAAAACTGACCCAGGCCTTAACAGATAAGGCATTTACAAAGTATGCTGTAAGTTTAAACAGTTGTCTATGACCAGAAAACTTAATGTCAAAGAATGATAGATACTATGCCAGGAAAAGTCACTGCAAATCCATATTCCAGCTAGTTTGAGAGCTATTTAACCATACTTAGAAAAAACTGTGATTGCAGGTTTTAGTGTTCACTGCTTGTAAAAAATCTCAGCTGCTAATTGGCATTTTCTTCATGCACATACCACTGCTTAATGGCTTCTCTTTTCACTGACTAGTGATCTGTTCTCATACAAATACTTAACAAAATAATAGTTTACGGTGAAAATGGAAGCAAGCATTTTGACTTTGTAACGTCCTTATATACTATTTAATAACATGACATGTCATACTCTGAGAAGTTCTGAGACGACTTATTCCAATTAAGTATGGTTTATCTTCCTACACACTGGTTTCACTTTGTACACTTCTCATTTCTTAATTGTCTTTTGTCTTTGTCCACAAAATCATTAAGTGTTGCATTTCATTCCCCCCCCCCCCCCCCCCCCCCTCTCTCTCTCTCTCTCTCTCTCTCTCTCTCTCTCTCTCTCTCTCTCTCTGTGTGTGTGTGTGTGTGTGTGTGTGTGTGTGTGTGTGTGTGTGTGTGTGTGTGTGTGTGTGTGTGGTTGACACATGGTCCTTTTTCTCTACTATTTTCCACTAACTTCTCTATTTTTTTTCACTAAATTATTGAAATGAGTTTAGTCACTTTACAGACTGAGCAGTCTGGTGTACCTACTGAGAAATTAGAGATTAAAAATTAGCCTTTTCAATAACAGCACAAGCTTTTGCAGCATGAACAAAGCTAAGGTACAAATTTCTTTAGAGACTGGGTTGGCTGCTGAATGTACCAATACGTATTATTATTTTTGGCATGGTTTTATTGTCTATTTAAGAACCTGGTGCACTTCCCCGAGCTTACTAAAGCTATTTCAGTGGCAGTTTCTGTACACACTGTCAACAAGATGTCAGCTGACTTTTTTCATCATAGCTGTCAAACATGTTCAGGCAATCAACACAAAGAGCACTGTTTATCCCCTCTTGTACACTGATTCTCCGTGACTGTTGATTTTCATCTGTAGAATTTCTTTTAGTTACCATTTGAGCTGCGAATTCTGTTGAAATTGTATCCATCCTTGTTTCAATTCACATTCAATTTACAGTTTGACATAACTATTTAGCGAGTCTGTGTTAGTTTCGGTGCTTTTTCTACATAGATTTTTTGATCACAGGACACAGTCCACCACAGATGATATTTTGTGGCTGTGCCTCATCTTAGTTCAAGTATAGTTGTAGCATTTGGTTCAGAAGACTCAACTAGTCTCGTGACAGTTGGGACCCTGGCGTGATTATCCAGTGTGAATAAACCTGCAATACCAGAGGACTTATGCTCAGCTTCTCAAAAAGTCAAAATTTTCCACACTGGTAGATGTACCCGCCACAGGAAGATTCACAGTTTGAATAACCCATTTTGACCACACAATCCTACACTATGGTTTACTAAAGTTGAGGCAATTTCTCAGCACTCTAGTAACCACAGACTCCACAGAATTTGCTCTAGTGTTGCAGTAGTCCAGGACATAACCACAGCACCTGAAACAGAGTCATAGGAGAAGCTCAAAGGAGAGCTGATAAGCAGAGTATCTGCCTCAGAAGAAGAGCACTTATGTACTTATACAGGAAGACATCATCAGGGACAGAAACACGTTGCAGTATCTCCAACATCTACTCACCAGCGCCAACACAGGCACGGTACCAGATACACTGCTGCACACACTGGAGCAGCCAACTGCCAGCTCAAGTAAATGCCACTGAAGCGGCCCAGACAGACGCCACTTGACGCCATGGCAGATGTAGCAGGTAAAATTCATGATGCGATTGTGCCACCCCACACAGTTCAGCAGCAGTGGCACGCAACAGCACATCGTTGGCCACAGTGATACATGTAGATTATGAATACCTCGTTAACAAGGTTGATGCCTTAAGCCAACAAATGAGTAATCTATTCTCTTGCCACAATGTGAGAGGTCAGTAAGTCATTCCTCCATGAACTCTTCAGTAGTGAGCAGCACAGCACAGCCATTGTCTGACATCTGTTGGTAACACTGGAAATTCAAAGACCAGGCATGTAAATGCACTTTGTGTGCTTTCCCCAACAGCAACGGCAATTGGACGTACATGCACGCAGTTGACAGTTGCCATCCTTGTGCCCCGTCATAATGGATTGGAAGATACGATGGATGTTTCTGGTGGATGCAGGATTGATTTTTAACACTGATCCTTTTGCCTAAGTATTGGCAGCCGACTTGACTCTACCTCTCTGCAGCCAAAAACTCTAGCACAGTAACCTTCAGCACACAACACACGGAAATGAATTTGGGATTATCTCGCACTTCTGCTTGGAACTTTACCAGAGCAAACATGATTTAATCGGTTAACTGAGCTGACTTTCTGGTGCAGTACTGTCTACTGCCACACATCGTCAACATGTACACTATGTGATCAAAAGTATCCAGACACCCTCAAAAGCATATGTTTTTTCATATTAGGTGCACTGTGCTGCCACCTACTGCCAGGTACTCCATATCAACGACCTCAGTAGTCATTAGACATCATGAGAGCAGGATGGGGTGCTCCGCAGAACTCACGGACTTCGAATGTGGTCAAGTGATTGGGTGTTACTTGTGTCATATGTCTGTACGCAAGATTTCCACACTCTTAAACATCCCTAGGTACACTGCTTCTGATTTGATAGTGAAGTGGAAACGTGATGGGACACGTACAGCACAGAAGCGTACAGCCTGACCTCGTCTGTTGAATGACAGAGTCCGCCGATAGTTGAAGAGGGTTGTAATGTGTAATAGGCAGACTTCTATCCAGACTATTACACAGGAATTCCAAACTGCATCAGGACCCATTGCAAGTACTATGACTTATGTGGGAGGTGAGAAAACTTTGATTTCATGGTTGAGCAGCTGCTCATAAGCCACATATCACGCTGGTATATGCCAAATGACGCCACGGTTGGTGTAAGAAGCGTAAACACTGGATGACTGAACAGTGGAAAAACATTGCGTGGAATGAAGAATCACAGTACACAATGTGGTGATCTGATGGCAGGATGTGAGTATGGCGAATGCCCAGTAAATGTCATCTGCCAGCATGTGTAGTGGGAACAGTAAAATTCTGAGGCAGTGGTGTTATGGTGTGGTCATGTTTTTCATGGAGAGGGCTTGCACCTCTTGTTGTTTTGCATGGCACTATCACAGCACAGGCTTACATTGATGTTTTAAGCATCTTCTAGCATTGTTGAAGAGCAATTCAGGGATGGCAATTGCGTCTTTCAACAAGATCGAGCACCTGTTCATAATGCACTGCCTGTGGCTGAGCAGTTACACAACAATAACCTCCCTGTAATGGACTGGCCTGCACAGAGTCCTTACCTGAATCCTATAGAACACCTCTGGGATGTTTTGGACTGCCGACTTCATGCCAGGCCTCATCACCTGACACTGATACCTCTCCTCAGTGCAGCACTCCATGAAGAATGGGCTGCCTTCTCCAAGAAACACGTCAGCACCTGACTGAATGTACACCTGCGAGAGTGGAAGCTGTCATCAAGGCTAAGGATGGGCCAACACCATACTGAATTCCAACATTACCGATGGAGGGTGCCACGAACTTTTAAATCATTTTCAGCCAGGTGTCCGGATACTTTTGGTTACACAGTATCTCATCACTGGCCTAGCTGCTACTGGTTTTTGATGCAGTGCAGCGATGCACAGTGCCAAGCTTATCCAGTCGGCAGGCAGCAGATACACCAAGCTGCTGTAGCAGTTCCCCGGTACTATATTACCTCCAGGTGCACCTAACGAGGTATGTCACAACTTTGTGCACTACATTAAGACTACTGCAGCCTACCAATTTCATATAGGCGAAGAGGATTTGCCCCTGATAGCTATGCTGTTGCCAAGGCGGAATTCAATATTAAGCGGAAGGAAGGCATCATTCACCTTTTCAGTAGTCCATGGTCATTGTCTCCACAACTGGCGCCCAGGTTGTCTGGCATATTATATCAAGTCAAACTGCAGTCAGTTCAGCACTGGAACAAGACACAGATGGTTCACTGAAGCCAACTGCATTTTATTAACATGATCTCTGTCACAATTAAAAAGGAAGTGAGTTTGATTGCAAGGTATTTAATACTTTGCACACAGTTGGAGGCAAGAGTGTTTACCATTTTCACCAGCGACAAAACCCTTCTGTGCCTTCCAACAGATTAATGATAAATGCATGCCACAGCAATACAATCAGTTGGAATTTATCACTCAATTCGGCACTGACATACACTACATAACAGAAATTGATAACACAGTAGTGGACTGCCTACCCCACGTAAACAGCATAATGAATTCTATAGATTTTGGTAACTTCCTAAAGCACGAAAGTCAGACTAGGAGCTTCAGGGCCTTCTCAAAGATGCTTCCTCCAATCTTCAGCTGAAACTGATTGGTGTTCCTGGCACAAATGTAAAGCTTTGTTGTGAAGTCTCTCCAGACAAGGTACTGAGACCCTTCATAACTTTCACCATCCTGGCATCAGATCTACAGTTTAACTAATTGCTAACCATTTCATATGGCCTGGTATGCAGAAAGATGATCAAGTGTGGACTCAAGCATGTGTTCAGTGTCAATGTAGTGAAGTATCTCACCACGTGCACATTCCTGTGTCAGTGTGAAATTTCCCTGATGCAACCACATGATTTGCACATGTGCCTTTACTGAATAGTCAACAATACCTATTAAGAGCGATCAACTGATTTACCTGCTGGCCTGAAGTCATACCAGTCAACAATATTTCAGCAGGAACACTGGCCGCCACCTCCATTTCACACTGGATTTCAAGCTTTGGTTGTTTGCTACATATCACAACAGCCCACAGCCGACAATTAAGAGTCTAAATTGTTTGCCCAGCTGAGCAAATTCTGTTGTGCCGTACATCAGAAGACCACACGCTATCACTCAACAAGTAATGGCAAGAGAGAACACTGCCACAGTTCATTAGGAGCCACAATCATGTGTCACGATCCACACTGGACAACAACCTTACCATTGGTCTTGCTCAGTATGTGAAGCACTTATGAACCTGACCTGGACTCTCCATCAGCTGAGCTCGTATATGGCAAAGCCCAGCAACTGCCAAGTGAGGCAACTCTTCTAAGTGCAGTCAAGATGGATGACATCAATCTTACGTACTTCATTTCTTGCCCGAGGGAACGGGTGAATCAAATCCAACCTCAGAAAGCACAAAGACGTGGAACTTCACCTACCTATATGCACACATGTTATGCTATGCACAGATAGAGTGAAACTCGCAGTGACACTTCCATACACAGGCCCTTGTCATGTCATTGGCTGAGGCTAAAGAACCATCGAAATTTTGATCAATGTCGAACCCAGTCTTCATGCTACCTGCATTACTACAAATGCTTGCACAATGTAACCAGCCACATTTCCAGATGAAGGAGAAACTCAACCCAAGTGCTGAACGTATCTTGGATGGCACGTACATTTCCCATTGCAATGACAATCCACCTTCCCCAGGGAGCAGCTGATGTAGCAGCAAACATCAGCACGTCATCATAGAGCTATCAGTTTTTGTGTGTGTGTGTGTGTGTGTGTGTGTGTGTGTGTGTGTGTGTGTGTGTGTGTGTGTGTGTGTGATTTTTTTCCAGTTAGTTACTGTTTGGGCTTGGACTTCGGTAAAAATTTCACCTGCCCTTGTTTCAATTCATGTTTAGTTTACAGTGACTATTTAGTGAGTCTGTATAATTTTCTGTAGTTTGTTCTAAATAAATCACAGTTGTTGTTGTTGTGGTCTTCGGTCCTGAGACTGGTTTGATGCAGCTCTCCATGCTACTCTATCCTGTGCAAGCTTCTTCATCTCCCAGTACCTACTGCAACCTACATCCTTCTGAACCTGCTTAGTGTATTCATCTCTTGGTCTCCCTCTACGATTTTTACCCTCCATGGTGCCCTCCAATGCTAAATTTGTTATCCCTTGATGCCTCAAAACATGTCCTACCAACCGATCCCTTCTTCTGGTCAAGTTGTGCCACAAACTTCTCTTCTCCCCTATCCTATTCAATACCTCTTCATTAGTTACGTGATCTACCCACCTTATCTTCAGCATTCTTCTGTAGAACCACATTTCGAAAGCTTCTATTCTCTTCTTGTCCAAACTAGTTATCGTCCATGTTTCACTTCCATACATGGCTACACTCCACACAAATACTTTCAGAAACGAATTCCTGACACAAATCTATACTCGATGTTAACAAATTTCTCTTCTTGAGAAACGCTTTCCTTGCCATTGCCAGTCTACATTTTATATCCTCTCTACTTCGACCATCATTGGTTATTTTACTCCCTAAATAGCAAAACTCCTTTACCACTTTAAGTGTCTCATTTCCTAATCTAATTCCCTCAGCATCACCCGACTTAATTTGACTACATTCCATTATCCTCGTTTTGCTTTTGTTGATGTTCATCTTATATCCTCCTTTCAAGACACTGTCCATTCTGTTCAACTGCTCTTCCAAGTCCTTTGCTGTCTCTGACAGAATTACAATGTCATTGGCGAACCTCAAAGTTTTTACTTCTTCTCCATGAATTTTAATACCTACTCCGAATTTTTCTTTTGTTTCCTTTACTGCTTGCTCAATATACAGATTGAATAACATCGGGGAGAGGCTACAACCCTGTCTCACTCCTTTCCCAACCACTGCTTCCCTTTCATGCCCCTCGACTCTTATAACTGCCATCTGGTTTCTCTACAAATTGTAAATAGCCTTTCGCTCCCTGTATTTTACCCCTGCCACCTTCAGAATATGAAAGAGAGTATTCCAGTCAACATTGTCAAAAGCTTTCTCTAAGTCTACAAATGCTAGAAACGTAGGTTTGCCTTTTCTTAATCTTTCTTCTAAGATAAGTCGTAAGGTCAGTATTGCCTCATGTGTTCCAACATTTCTACGGAATCCAAACTGATCTTCCCCGAGGTTGGCTTCTACCAGTTTTTCCATTCGTCTGTAAAGAATTCGCGTTAGTATTTTGGAGCTGTGACTTATTAAACTGATAGTTCGGTAATTTTCACATCTGTCAACACCTGCTTTCTTTGGGATTGGAATTATTATATTCTTCTTGAAGTCTGAGGGTATTTCGCCTGTCTCATACATCTTGCTCACCAGATGGTAGAGTTTTGTCATGACTGGCTCTCCCGAGGCCATCAGTAGTTCTAATGGAATGTTGTCTACTCTCGGGGCCTTGTTTCGACTCAGGTCTTTCAGTGCTCTGTCAAACTCTTCACACAGTATCTTATCTCCCATTTCGTCTTAATCTACATCCTCTTCCATTTCCATAATATTGTCCTCAAGTACATCGCCCTTGTATAAACCCTCTATAAACTCCTTCCACCTTTCTGCCATCCTTTCTTTGCTTAGAACTGGGTTGCCATCTGAGCTCTTGATATTCATACAAGTGGTTCTCTTCTCTCCAAAGGTCTCTTTAATTTTCCTGTAGGCAGTATCTATCTTACCCCTAGTGAGACAAGCCTCTACATCCTTACATTTGTCCTCTAGCCATCCCTGCTTAGCCATTTTGCACTTCCTGTCGATCTCATTTTTGAGACGTTTGTATTCCTTTTTGCCTGCTTCATTTACTGCATTTTTATATTTTCTCCTTTCATCAATTAAATTCAATATTTCTTCTGTTACCCAAGGATTTCTACTAGCCCTCGTCTTTTTACCTACTTGATCTGCTGCCTTCACTACTTCATCCCTCAGAGCTACCCATTCTTCTTCTACTGTATTTCTTTCCCCCATTCCTGTCAATTGTTCCCTTATGCTCTCCCTGAAACTCTGTACAACCTCTGGTTCTTTCAGTTTATCCAGGTCCCATCTCCTTAAATTCCCACCTTTTTGCAGTTTCGTCAGTTTGAATCTGCAGTTCATAACCAATAGATTGTGGTCCGAGTCCACATCTGCCCCTGGAAATATCCTACAATTTAAAACCTGGTTCCTAAATCTCTGTCCTTGCATTATATAATCTATCTGATACCTTTTAGTATCTCCAGGATTCTTCCATGTATACAACCTTCTTTTATGATTCTTGAACCAAGTGTTAGCTATGATTAAGTTATGCTCTGTGCAAAATTCTACAAGGCGGCTTCCTCTTTCATTCCTTCCCCCCAATCCATATTCACCTACTATGTTTCCTTCTCTCCCTTTACCTACACTAATTCCAGTCACCCATGACTATTAAATTTTCGTCTCCCTTCACTACCTGAATAATTTCTTTTATCTTGTCATACATTTCATCTATTTCTTCATCATCTGCAGAGCTGGTTGGCATATAAACTTGTACTACTGTAGTAGGCATGGGCTTTGTGTCTATCTTGGCCACAATAATGCGTTCACTATGCTGTTTGTAGTAGCTAACCCGCACTCCTATGTTTTTATTCATTATTAAACCTACTCCTACATTACCCCTATTTGATTTTGTATTTATAACCCTGTAACCACCTGACCAAAAGTCTTGTTACTCCTGCCACCGAACTTCACTAATTCCCACTATATCTAACTTTAACCTATCCATTCCCCTTTTTAAATTTTCTAACCTACCTGCCCGATTAAGGTATCTGACATTCCACGCTCCGATCCGTAGAACGCCAGTTTTCTTTCTCCTGATAACGACATCCTCCTGAGTAGTCCCCGCCCGGAGATCCGAATGGGGGACTATTTTACCTCCGGAATATTTTACCCAAGAGGACACCATCATCATTTAATCATACAGTAAAGCTGCATGCCCTCGGGAAAAATTACGGCCGTAGTTTCCCCTTGCTTTCAGCCGTTCGCAGTACCAGCACAGCAAGACCGTTTTGGTTAATGTTACAAGGCCAGATCAGTCAATCATCCAGACTGTTGCACCTGCAACTACTGAAAAGGCTGCTGCCCCTGTTCAGGAACCACATGTCTGTCTGGCCTCTCAACAGATACCCCTCCGTTGTGGTTGCACCTACGGTACGGCCATCTGTATCGCTGAGGCACGCAAGCCTCCCCACCAACGGCAAGGTCCATGGTTCATGGGGGGGAAGGTTTTCATAGAAATTTTAAATATGAGTCATCAAAGAGCTGTCAGCTGGTGTGTGTGTGTGTGTGTGTGTGTGTGTGTGTGTAATTATTTTTTCCAGTTACTGTTTGGGCTTCGACTTCTGACTTCTGTAAAAAATTTTACTTGCCCTTGTTCCAATTCATGTTTAGTTTACAGTGACTATTTAGTGAGTGTGTTTAATTTTCTGTAGTTTGTTCTAAATAAATCACAGTACATCAGAATTTATATTTTGTGCCTGTGCCTGGCTGAGATGATGAATGTTTGTAATATTCAGTTCAGAAGACTATCAACTATTAAACAATTTGGTCTGCAACTAATTGTTAATTATGATAAGATGATTACAAAAAACTTACTTTTCTTTCAGTATTGCTTTTGCTGAATCCTCTCCTTTGAAACCCGCTGAAGGTAACACAATTGTACACCCATGATGCAGTGAATTGAGAACTCCACACACATTTCCAAAACAGTGAAAAAAGGGCACTTGTAGACATATACGATGATGCTAGAACACAACAGATTCCCTGCTCTCGAATACCCATATTACTATATTTAAATCTCTCAGGTAATAGGTAAAATGATATATAACTTACCTTTTTATATAGGCCTGCTCTCTCACCCAAGAAATATGAGTTGTTGACAACACTATGGTGACTTAACAAGGTTGCTTTTGGCTGTCCGGTTGTGCCCTATTAAAGATATACATATTAAAAACAAGGCAATTGCATAAACTATGAAAATGTAACAGAAAAAAATTAATTACACCAAACTGCCAATGGGGCATTTTTGTATTATTATGCATAATAATAAAGTTAGATATAGTGGGAATTAGTGAAGTTCGGTGGCAGGAGGAACAAGACTTCTGGTCAGGTGACTACAGAGTTATAAACACAAAATCAAATAGGGGTAATGCAGGAGTAGGTTTAATAATGAATAGGAAAATAGGAATGCGGGTAAGCTACTACAAACAGCATAGTGAACGCATTATTGTGGCCAAGATAGATACGAAGCCCACACCTACTACAGTAGTACAAGTTTATATGCCAACTAGCTCTGCAGATGACGAAGAAATTGAAGAAATGTATGATGAAATAAAAGAAATTATTCAGATTGTGAAGGGAGACGAAAATTTAATAGTCATGGGTGACTGGAATTAGAGTGTAGGAAAAGGGAGAGAAGGAAACATAGTAGGTGAATATGGATTGGGGCTAAGAAATGAAAGAGGAAGCCGCTTGGTAGAATTTTGCACAGAGCACAACATAATCATAGCTAACACGTGGTTTAAGAATCATGAAAGAAGGTTGTATACATGGAAGAATCCCGGAGATACTAAAAGGTATCAGATAGATTATATAATGCTAAGACAGAGATTTAGCAACCAGGTTTTAAATTGTAAGACATTTCCAGGGGCAGATGTGGACTCGGACCACAATCTATTGGTTATGACCTGTAGATTAAAACTGAAGAAACTGCAAAAAGGTGGGAATTTAAGGAGATGGGACCTGGATAAACTGAAAGAACCAGAGGTTGTACAGAGTTTCAGGGAGAGCATAAGGGAACAATTGACAGGAATGGGGGAAAGAAATACAGTAGAAGAAGAATGGGTAGCTATGAGGGATGAAGTAGTGAAGGCAGCAGAGGATCAAGTAGGTAAAAAGACGAGGGCTAGTAGAAATCCTTGGGTAACAGAAGAAATATTGAATTTAATTGACGAAAGGAGAAAATATAAAAATGCAGTAAAAGAAGCAGGCAAAAAGGAATACAAACGTCTCAAAAATAAGATCGACAGGAAGTGCAAAATGGCTAAGCAGGGATGGCTTGCACAGGATAGAGTAGCATGGAGAGCTGCATCAAACCAGTCTCAGGACTGAAGACCACAACAACAGCAACATGCATAAAGAAGGGATTATATTTTCTTGTTAACCAACTTTTGCATGATTTACCTGACACAAAGTTAAGCAGTAAAAAATTAACCCCTTACTGTACAAATAAAGCCTCAGTGCAATGGTTTAGAAAATAATATCTCCCTTTTCTTGTGTAAGTGGCATAAGTCCCTCTCTCAGTAGGCCTCTCAATTTAGAATTCTAATGTCTTGAATCATTAAAATGAGAATAAGCCGTGGAAGAGCTGAAAATAGTCAAAACCAATCTCAACAATTTGAGGAAACTACCATTCTTGATTTTTAAAATGATGCATCAGAAAATTTACTTCTATAGCTACTGCACATTTTGACATTAACAGGCAATTTCAAGCAATCCTGTTGGAGGAACATCTGCAGTTGAGCATTATACCAGAGGTTGAAAATTGTATAGTGCACCGCACCTTGTACACATCCACTGCGCAAAGGAGAGGGGGCCTCACAGCATCAAGTTACGACACCTGAACATGGACGTATAAGAGCCCGAAACCAGTCTTGTGATAATAAAAGAACTTTTACAACTCTAGCAGTACTTTCAAGCTCTGGTAGGAGGCAATTTCAGGTAATATTAGCTATGCAGATGGATCCTGCAATGAATTTACAGTATGAACGCATTTTATGAACTGCCTCTAAAGTTGTGTTGAGCTCTTCTTATGTCGTGGCTGTTTACACCAAGATAAATGAAGTAATTATTTTGTAGCCTAGTAGAAATAAATATCTTAATGCAACAATTCCATCTATACATTCCAGTATGAAGACAATATGTACTTCCTATTCCACATAATCACTGTTTTCGAAACTTTCACATTAAACTTTGGTTAAAATAACTTTATGACCGACATCTAAGCGAGTCAAATGGTTGGCTTCAGCCAGGCACCTGTTAATAGTTCTTTCTCAACTGCCATGCGCTTGCTGTGTCGCCTGTTTTGTAGGTACATGCCGAGCCATGTCAAAAAATACTGCCAGCTGCCAATGGAGTTATTTTAATTGAGCTATTATGTTTGGAACCCTTTAAATAAAGATCCCATTTCATTACATTTGACTGCTTTGCCTAGACCCAACTCATTGTCTTGGTCTTTGTATTTTATTGGGCTATTCTTAAATTGTTTAAGGCCTTAGATTCTGCAAATCATTCAGTAGTCTTATACAAACTTACAGCAAAAGGGGAGAAACATTTGATATCTTATAATATTCCAGAATTTGTGCATCCTCACTATTTCCAGGGTTGCTCATCACAGAAACTGTTTTAATATGATACTGGTAAGTTCTGGGGGAAGACTATAAATAATGAAAGGAAAAAAGGCTTACAATCGTGCAAAAGGCACCGCAAAATATGCATCAGAGTTGGTATACAATGTGACTGCTTTCACAGGTGGCTCTGCCTCTTCTAGGATAGACAATGCCTGTCCCAGGGCTAGAATAGGGTGTGCAAGTTGGGTGCATGGGGCAGGTGTTGCTCCTTCCAAAAGGATATTTTTAATATGGAAAGGGGGTTGGGAGTAGATGTGATACAACAATAATCCAGGTTTTTTGTGCATAGGGGTATGCTATAAAATTTGAGAGTGCCTGTGATAAATCTGTGGGTATGCTTTATGTTATATCCTAGCCAGTAATGCCACCCGAGCCCGCTGCCAAAAGGTTGGCAGCATCAAAGTCCGGACGCCGTCCGCATAAGCAGCGCCAGCGATACTGGAAATCGCCGCAAGTCTGCGCGCGCCACTGCTGGCTTCTGGCTTCTTAAGCGCTGGAGTCGCGAGCGCTAGGACAGTTCTGGATTCTGCCGCTGAGTTGTATACTCGCCACCGCAGTGTGTACTTGCTAGTCAGTGTGGGTACATCGCAGCAGAGTTGTTATTTGTCGTCAGCCGACGCTGACCTAGCTGCCCCGACTCGAACTAGACAGATTTCTGTAGAGACAATGTTCACCACTGTGTTCCTGTATCTTCGTAATAAAGATAAGTACCGACTTTCATTCAATCCGAGTGTTTGGGTTTTCATCTTTCTGTTCACTGTTCCAGCAGACCGGTCGGCCCGCTACTAAAAGTGTGGCGGTGTTTGTCGCTACGAAGACCGTCACAAAACTTTATACAGCTTGAGTGCACGTTTAACATAGTTTTAGACTGCCATATGTTACCTCAAGTGTGTCTTCTTGATACATCATCATCTTGCTACCTTGTTCTGGTGGTCCGGATAATCTGTGCCACCACCATGCTTCACCATCCAACTCTTCTGCACTTTGTTCCATCTTGCAGTGAATGCTAAATGAAAGATCACAACTTCAACTCCGAGCTACGGAATGACTGAATGAACATTTGTTTCAATTATATATTTTAAAGCCCATGATACCTCCAATAGGAGGTATCACAGAATAAATATGTGTCCCCAGCTTGTAGATACCACACATTCTCCCCAACGTACCTTGAACCTCCCATAGCAGCTGTGTCAATATAAAGCAGTGCGGACAGTCTAATTTCACCTTGCACACTATTTCTATCTATTTCCTCTTGCGATCATCTTTTGTTGAGATGATGATTCTTCTGGTGGACTAGGATACTTGCTAACAGATCCCGATACACTAATATCCCCACACTGAAGCTAAAGATGTCATGTACAAATTTCTTAACTATATGCATTACCAATGCTGTAGTACATCTCCAACAGAGATGTGTAATAACTCTTACACACATCATGATTGTAATACATATCCAACAGGTACATATATTTCACACATCATAACTGATTACTATGCAGTTACTAACAGCTCATAAATCCCCAAGAAAACATTTTTCTTTCTATTCACTAGGTCAAAATTATCACAGCAAATGATTGTTTTGTTTTACAATTCTGTACACAACTCTCTTCATCAATATTTAAAATTTGTTCACGTATGTAGATATTCTTTTTGCTTGGGCTTGATAATATAACAGGACAAATTTGCTTTTAAATTTTCTGATGTTGACATCTCACATTTTCATTTAATATTTTTACACGGAACATACAAATGTATACAACATTATTTCTAGAAGCAACTTATATAGATTCCTTAACTTCCATGAGTACACCTCAATATTTCAAATTCTCTTGCATTTGTACATATGGAGATGTAAAAGGTCTCCACCCCTTGCAACTAGCAATGTTCTCATTACCTTCACTAGTAAGGAAAACCTCTCCAGTTACATGACAATCGTCAATGTAACTATTTAATTACACCATCAAATAATCTTTAGACCTTACTGTACAATCGTTCTTTCTTTATTTCCATGACAGTGTCCCATTTCAATCCCGACAAATACGAGGTCTGTTCAAAAAATTCTGGAACATTCATAATTTCACACCAATAGTGTCTTGAAGCAAAATGTGCTTGGCATCCCTGCACAAGCCTGTGTTTAATGTGTAACTGCTGGAAGTCTGGAAGTTTCATTCTTGTATGTCCGTTAGTTATTTTTCACTACTTTTTTGAGTAGACATTATCGCACAGTTTGCAAATCTCGAGATAGCAGAGTTAGAGGAGCAATGCATCTGCATTAAATTTTGCCTGAAACTCAAGAAAATCTTTACAGAGACACAGCAAATGATGCAGGAAACCTACAGTGATGCGTGCTTAAGCCATTCTCAGTGTTACAAATGGTTCACATACTTTAAAAATGACCGGACAGGAGTTAAAGATCACATTCGTGACGCCACTCGACATCTCACAATGACGTTCACGTCAGGAACGTCAACAAAATTGTGGCTGTCAATCTAAGCCTGACTGCCCAAGAGATTGCAGAAGAATCCAACATTTCAGTTGGATCATGTCATGAAATCCTGACACAGGATCTTGGAATGCATTGTGTTGCTGCCAAGACCCACGAGTCAAGAGCAGAAAGACCTTCACCTCGCAATCTCTGATGAGCCAAATGAGAAAGGGATATTCCTTACGAGAACCACAGCCGATGATGGGACACGAGTCTACAGTTATGATGTTGAGACCAAGGTTCTATCTTCAGAATGGGTTGGGAAAGGTCAAATAGCAAAGCCATGCTGATAGTTTTTTTTGACTTTGAAGGATTAGTTCATCATGAATTCTTGTCACAGGGACAACCTGTTAATCGATGGTACTATTGGGATGTGCTGCAATGCCTGTGAACAAATGTGAGAAGAAAATGGCCTGAAATGAAATGAGACAATTTATGGCTCTTGCATCATGATAATGCACTTTTACATTTATTCCTGTTGATGCACGACTATTGCACAAAAAACTAAATCACTTCACTGCCTCATCCTCCATACTCTCCAGACCAGGCCCCTGCAGACTTTTTTATTTCCAAAGTTGAAAAACCCATTGAAAGGACGAAGATCTCCAACGACATACTAGATAAAAGGAAATTCGCAGATGGCACTTCATGTGATCCAGCAAAAGGCATACCTAGATTGCTTCCAAAAATGGAAACGGCATTGGGAGTTAAGTATCAGTTGTAGAGGAGAGTATTTCGAAGGAGACCAAGCACAGTAAGTAGAAGGTAAATCAAACCATGGAAAATCCGGGATGGAATGTAACAATATTATGAGAAGGAAAGTTGCTACTCACCATACAGTCGAGATGCTGAGTCGCAGATAGGCACAACAAAAAGACACTCACAATTAAAGCTTTCGGCCATTAAGGCCTTCATCAACAACACACCACCAAAAACTTGCACACAAACTCTCACAAAGACCCGCACACAAACTCTCACAAAAATGCAACACTCACTCAAGACTGCAGAGAGAGAGAGTGTGTGCGCGCGCGCGAAGTTTTCTTTTTTGTTCTTTTTTTTTCATGGCTCAGCATCTCCACTATATGGTGAGTAGCAACTTTACTTCTCATAATATTGTTATAAGTAAAAGGTAAAAAATTTTGTTGATGAAGTTCCAGAATTTTTTGAACAGACCTTGTATATGGTATATGCCATTTCTTTCTTAATTTCACAGGACTGTAGCATAGTTCAATCTCTTCTGGATCTGTCTACCAGTCTTCAATTCATCCTTCCTCACTGCAGTTACACTTCACCTTTTTATCATAACTAAACAGTACAACACCTATTTATTATTCTTTTACAATACTACTCAGACGTTCCTTATTTTACTCGTCTGGCAGTACTCTGATGTCACTGTAAGCTCTTTATCTGTAATTTTCTACAGTTCTCTAGTATAAACACATTTTCTCACATTAAAGCAAATCTATGATAACCTAGCCTTTCCTGTATTGTTTTACATCTACCTACTGCAGCTTAAAGTGTCCGTTCTATATATCTTTATTTGTCTCAGTATGATCTATGAATGGTCTTTTGATTATGAAATAAACAAGTGGGATTTGTGGCTACTACTATTTTAATCACTATTCTATGCTTGTAATTAAGGTCTGGCTTGTGGAAAGATCCTCTCACCATTACAGTTGTTTGCTCTACCATTTATACTCAATGAGTAGTAGTACCAGTAGTACAATAGCATTTTTACACTTTAGCTAATATGTGCTCTACGGAACATTTGTCTCACTGCAGATTCTTAATTTAACAGTTCACAATACCCTTTACATACTTATTCAATGTCTCTCCTCAAGAGTGTAAGTATTCTTATCAATGTCTTCCTTATTCTACTATTTGGCTATCTACCTTATCCAAAGTGTACTTTTCTCTTTGGCGTCTGCACTTGTCAAACGACACTTCATTCGTATGTCTGCATGTTTGTTACCTACCTCATGGGTATTCTCTTCCCCCAAATGGCTGATGTGCCTAAGCAATATTTACTATGAGCTTTCTTGTCTTGTTCAAGTTCTATCGTCCCATGTGTGCAGATAAACATCGGCTGTTCTGTGAAAACAGGCTGTAATCAAAGAGAGAAGGAAAGAGTTCCGCACTAGCGATAACTGAATATGGACAGATGGGAAGATAGTGCTGGACCTTGCATACACGAAGAACGAAAATGAGGAAGGAGAACATTTATTGGAACTGAGGAAGGGAAGAAGACAGATCCCAAAGACTGGTTATCATTCCCACCCACGCACCCACCCCACAGTCTCCCGTCTGGCAGATACATCATTATGAGCTCTGAGGACATAGATATTCAGCATGCTCTACAGAACAAAGTGTCACAGTTTCTCCTGGTCAAGTCCTCAAAAAGTAGTCCCAACAAATCCATATTACAAAAGTGTTGATACAGATGCAACAACTCGTGATAAAAAGAAAATTCATAATTTGTAAATCATGATTGTCCTGAGTAACATCGAATGTCATAAATGTCATACCTTGTCTCTTGTGATTATTCAGGTACCTAACCATATATTTTTGACATGTGCACTACTGACACAGCAAGCATTCGTGAAATATTTTTCTCATTTGCTATTCGACCAGTGTAAAACTTACAGTAAATGCCTTATTTACTGTTTCGATCACCTCAAATCAGTAGTTTCTGTACTCAAAAAAGTGACTACTCATTTACAAATCTGCAATTTCTCTGGTATCTTTTGTGCTAATTATTTATTGCAATAATATCGTTGAAGTTCAAGCTGATTATTGACAAATGTGCCTTATGCTCCATTTACTTTGTTGTATTTGCAATTATTGTTAGTTATAATATTATACAAAGTCGTGAACTTCTAGGTAACTAGTGGATTCTATTTCTGCACACCCACACTGTATGAACCTTTTACTCAACTGGTATTTGGTTTTAGCAAGAAAACTGCTTTTGGATGTGATCTATTGATTATCATATAATGTCCACTGCACCTTGGAAAAAAATTCTTGTGTTCCTTTATGTTAGAGCTTCGATGTACTACTTTGACTAACAATAAGTCATTAAGTTAAGTACTGATGTAACTGCTTTTTCATTCTACACTGAGGTTACAAAAGTCACGAGATCATGATATACACGTACACAGATGGCAGTGGTATCATGTACAAAAGCTATAAAAGGGCAGTGCGTTGGTGGAGCTGTCATTTTTACTCAGGTAATTCATGTGAACAGGTTTCCGACCCGAATTTACAGACTTTGAACAAGGAATGGTAGTTGTAGCTAGGGGCATGGGACATTCTATTTCAGAAATCATTAGGGAATTCAATACTCTGAGATCCACAGTATCAAGAGTACACCACGAATACCAAATTTTAAGACATTATCTCTCACCAAGGACAACACAGTGGCCGACGGCCTTCACGTAACAACCGAGAGCAGTGCTGTTTGTGTAGTTGTCAGTGCTAACAGACATGCAACACTGCATGGAACAACCACAGAAATCAATGTGGGATGTAAGACAAATGTATCTGTTAGGAAAGTGCGGCAAAATTTAGTATTAATGGGCTGTGGTAGCAGACAAATGATGCTTCACCTACAGTGCCCCTCTTGCCCTACTAGTGACCATATTCATTTGATTCCAGACAACTGGAAAACTATGGCCTGGTCAGATGAATCCCAGTTTCAGTTGGTAGGAGATGGTGGTAGGATTCAGGTGTGGTGCAGACTGCATAAAATCATGGACCCAAGTTGTCAACAAGGCACTGTGCATGTTGGTGGATCCATAATGGTGTGCGCTGTGTTTACATGGAATGGACTGGCTTCTCTGGTCCAACTGAACCAATCACTGACTGGAAACAGTTATATTCAGTTACTTTGACACCATTTGTGGCCATTCACGGACTTAATGTTTCCAAACAATGGAATGGGGTCACAGTTGTTCGTGACAGGTCTGAAGAATAGTCTAGGCAAATCAAGCAAATATTTTGCCATCCAGGCTGCCCGACATGAATCCCAATGAAGATTAATGGGTCATAATCAAGAGGTCTGCTTATGCACAAAATCCTGCACCAGCAACATTTTCATGATGATGGACAGCTATAGAGGAGCATGGTTCAATATTTCTGCAAGGGACTCCCAAAAATTTGTTGAATCCATACCATGTCAAACTGCTTCACTATGCCAGTCAAAAAGATGTTTCACATGGAATTTTAGGGTGTCCCATGACTTGTCACCTTAAAGTATTTACCTCGTCATTTGCATGCTGATTCTCGTAAATGCCATTTCACCACTTCTTCTACTTAATTTGTTAGATCTACATTTGCCTCTGGCCATTTAAATAACTTCAATAATGCCTCTCAATGAATTTGTGGCGTAATATTCTTACGAGTGACAATCCATTTGATAAATGGGGTAGTTCATTTAGTTGTGCCTAGGTTGTTTGCCTTTTAGAACTATGTCCTAGGTAACCTTCCTATTTACTTCATTATCCATTCACAAGGTTATGATCTTGGACTTTATTTTGAAATTGCAATACATTTTATGCCTTCTCATGTCAAAACTATGACTAATAAATTGTGTTCCATGATCTGTAATAAGTCACTTCAGTTTTCCTACTTCAGCAAAATATTTTTGCAAACAGTTAATTATTGTCTCAGTATTTGTACAAATATCTGGACCAGCATTCCACAAGCACATATATAAATGTGACATTTCCCTATCAGTCAGCAACAGAGCATAAAAATCAGAAACTGTTAAATCATGTAATCCTTTCGGCAACATCTGATGCACTGCATAACAAATACCAGTATTATCCTCCTTTACCTTCTGACATGTTATACAGGTTCTCAATAAATTTATTTAAGCCTCTGAAATGACAGAACTTACTCATGTGTGTAATACTTATATGTATACTGAAATGATCATACACTTTACGTATGAACCACACCAATTCTGTTCGAGCATATTCAATAATACGTAGTTTCCAAAATTGTGTATTCTGACTTTCATCAATGTAACACGTAGTTTACCACTATCCACAATTCTCTCTCTGCTGGTAGTAACAACCCCTGCTTACATTTCTGAACTTTACTCTTGAAACTTCAATGTTTCTTGTTTTATTTGATTTGCTAGTTTCTTTCATTTTCAGTGTAACTAAAGTTAACAGCAAATATTATCTCAGGCCCCTTGGTTTTTGTAAAATCCTTCACTTCTGATAATCTGCCTGAAACTTTATTCTGTTAAACCTTAAATGTATTTTATATCTATATGAAACTGTTGAAGAAACAGTACCCAATGCATGAGGCAGCTATGTATAAATGACTCTCCATCAAAAAGTTAAGTTCTCGGTGGTTGGTATAGAGTACTATTTGAGAACCCCAAATGAGGGTTTAAATTTTTGTAAACTCTACACTATTGCTAATAACTTTTTCCATTGCAGTATAATTCAATACAAGTCTGTTTAAGCTTCGGCTAGCAAAAGCAATTATTTTATGTTCTTCCAACTCAGGATCCCATTCACCCTGAAACAATTCCAAATAGCTATCTGTTTTAATAACAATAACAAACGTGGTTCATTCATAACTTGTTCACATATATACTGGTGGCAGAAATCAGCTAATCTTAAGATTGAACAGAATTGTCCCGAAGTAAAGAATGTTAGATAATCCTTCACAGCTCGTGTGTTCAGGGTCTAGTTTTACATTGTTTACTCCCACAAGATGTCCTTCAAACTTCAGTTCATCACCTCCAAAGTGTGACTTTGCTAACTTAATTGTTATACCTGCCTCATAAAATTTATCCAAGGTTCTTAGTAACATTGTTCTTTCCAAGTTTTGGATATGATTAATAAAATAATTATGTAGATCAAAAGCTCTTGCAGTAGCTCCCTGCCAAAAGCTTTATCTCAGACTCACGTAAATACAGAAACAAGTATATTTAGCCCAAATAGTGATATTTTGTATTTAAATGATTTTCCAACATGAAAAAATGGTGTGTATTGTTTTGCATCTTCATCTGAACTAATCTACCAATAGCCAGCCATTAAATCCACCGAACTAAAGTACTTTGCTTCCTCGAAACATGCTAACAATTTGTCGATACACACTGGCCTGTCCCTTTCAGTCCCTATACATCTTCTGAGCATTTAGCCAACTACAGCTTATCTCTATCTGCTTCAGTGATCCAACCAAGTAATCAAGCTGGCGATGAACTTGCATATAGTTTTGTAGTCAACAGCTGTGCTGAGATGGTATATGTTTTGTAGTCAACAGCTGTGCTGAGATGGTATATGTTTTGTAGTCAACAGCTGTGCTGAGATGGTACATGTTTTGTAGTCAACAGCTGTGCTGAGATGGTACATGTTTTGTAGTCAACAGCTGTGCTGAGATGGTACATGTTTTGTAGTCAACAGCTGTGCTGAGATGGTATATGTTTTGTAGTCAACAGCTGTGCTGAGATGGTATATGTTTTGTAGTCAACAGCTGTGCTGAGATGGTATATGTTTTGTAGTCAACAGCTGTGCTGAGATGGTATATGTTTTGTAGTCAACAGCTGTGCTGAGATGGTATATGTTTTGTAGTCAACAGCTGTGCTGAGATGGTACATGTTTTGTAGTCAACAGCTCTGCTGAGATGGTATATGTTTTGTAGTCAACAGCTGTGCTGAGATGGTACATGTTTTGTAGTCAACAGCTGTGCTGAGATAGTATATGTTTTGTAGTCAACAGCTGTGCTGAGATGGTATATGTTTTGTAGTCAACAGCTGTGCTGAGATGGTATATGTTTTGTAGTCAACAGCTGTGCTGAGATGGTATATGTTTTGTAGTCAACAGCTGTGCTGAGATGGTATGTTTTGTAGTCAACAGCTGTGCTGAGATGGTATATGTTTTGTAGTCAACAGCTGTGCTGAGATGGTACATGTTTTGTCAACAAGCCACTACTACGTCAGCTGTCTTCTCCATCACACCCGATAAATTTTCTTCTAAATTTTAGCTGTATTTTATCTGTGTTGCGTGTCTGCAATGTGTGTACGCGCATTGCAGACACACAACTCAGATAAAATACAACTAAAATTTAGAAGAAAATTTATCGGGTGTGATGGAGAAAACACACTCGGGTGTGATGGAGAAAAAAAAAACCACACACACACACACACACACACACACACACACACACACACGACTGGCAACTGTCTTTCAGCTATCCAATTAGGTGTGTCAATAATGTTATCGTGCACTTTTCAATATTATTTCTTTAGTATCTTTTATTTCTCGTCGAAATATTTAGATGACGTGGTGTATCGAGCGATTTAGCTCTCTTGTTTGTCCTCAGTTGCCACAGGAAACGAAAATAATAATCTCAACATTTCCTGAAAATTGGTATACTTTCTTGCAAAACTTGTGATCTTTCCAGCCTCGCAGTTTCTCCTCACTTCACAGTCACCAAATACTGTGTAAAATTTACAAATAGCTGCACTAAAAGCTGTCAGTATGCTTTATATAGGTTGAATACATCTTTAACACAGTTTTAGAATGCCATCTGTTACCACCTCAAATGTCTGTTCTTGATGAATTATTGTCTTGCTACATCGTTCTGGTGGTCCATACACTCTCCATCCCATCACCACGCTCGAACATCCGACTCTTCCGCACTTCATTCCATCTTGCAGGAAATGTTAAATGAGAGATCGCAACTTCTACTCCAAGCTACGAAATGACTGAATGAACTCTTGATTCAGCTCTTCTATATTTTACAGTTCATTACGTCTCACTGATATATATTACAGTGGTTCAATGAAGCTATATCTATGGTAACAGACAAAAATCATTGAAACACTTCTGATTTGAAGGCCATACAGACAGGCAGTGGTATATTAAAAGATAATTCATTTGTCTTGATGATGAAGTTGACATTGTCAGCAGGCTGTGTATTCCAGGCAGCCCATGACACCTTCAACTGGAGGCCCAGCTGCTAGATGTTGCACATTCACTGCCAACATACCTTGTCCTTTCCACAGCATCTGTGCCAGTAAAAAGCGGCACGGATGGTCTCTAATTTCACCTTGAACACTATTTCTACCAATTTCCTCTATAGCAATCATGTCTTGTTGGAACGATTCTTCATAGTGGACCATGATATTTGCTGTAACATCCTGAAACACTACAGCGGTGGGAAGGATTTTTCAAACGATGTTCTTCATTTTGGGGCACAATGAAAGAGAGAAAAAGCCTTAGCACTAGATACAGCTAAGTTGTCCAAGGCGTTCTCTCTCTCTCTTTTTTCTTTTTCTTTTTTTTTGGGGGGGGGGGGGATGCGGGAGGGTGCTGCTCCTTTGCAGCTGGTTAATGTAGATAGATGGTGAATTTAGGACTTGAGATAGGGTACATCAGGCCTGCTTGTGAACTACATGTCATGAATAGTGCCTGTCTGTGAAGATGTTAGCAAAACCAACAAACTGGGAAAAGGGTTTTTTCATCATTCCAAATGTACCATCCAAGGGCTGACCAACTGTATGGGAAACAAACTTTGGTGTGCAATTTATGGCACATGTCAAAGATGACTACTGTTGATGGTTGATGGTCTTTATGCAGATAAAGACACCTGAGACAGAAGTAGATGTTGAGGCTGAAGTAGATGTTGAGGCTGAAGAGGGCCAGCTGAAACAGATAGCACAGTAGGTGTTAAGACTTGACACCTACATTTGTGGCTCTCAGTTCCCTCCATTAATCTTTCATGGCCTCCGCCCCTTCCCGCCCCGTTTTATTACCCCTTCACCCATGCCCAACTTAGTCTCACTTCATCGTGTGTCAAACAATTATTGCAGCCTGCACCAGGACATGGTCGTTGTTGCCACATTCTTATTTAATTCCCTTGCTGCCTCTCCCTCCCAGCTGTCACTATTGCACCCCCCCCCCTTCCTCTCCTCTGCTAGCAATCCTCACCCCAGTTGGACTGCAGTCCTGAGACAATGGACCGATATGTGCATGAGTGTGCGTCCCCTTACGTATAATACTGATGAGTAGCTCTTGGGTTTGAGTTGGCGGCCATGCTCAGATTCCGCGGCCATGCTCAGATTCCGCGGCATTGCAACAAGGGTCATATCCATAACTCTCAGATGAAGTGTCGAGTCCTTGGGAATGTCCTCTTGTTTGTATATGTAGAAGCTGTGCTTATTCATTTGGTGTACATTCTTGCCTCGGCTCATGTGCAACATATTTGTAGGTGAGCTCTCACAAAGGCTGCTTACAGAGGATTTCACGCAAACTTGAGATGATAGCACTCCTCTGTGTTTATCCTTATTCCTATTGATTTCTTTATGATGCTCTCCCTGTAATTGCTGACTTTGCACAACAATGTTCCTTACAGAACCACACTCAACAACATTGTTGAGATTCCTGGGAAATTAAAAATTTAAATCAATCTTCACTGAGACTTGGTCTGCAGTGTGATAAACTGTAATTATATGAATAACTTAAATCAATTATACAATCGTTTTCAGGCACCATGAAAGATTAAAGATATGTGTAACCTGCCACATGTACCAGGTATACAAAAGCACCAGCACAATGTACAAAGGCAGTACTGTATCTCTCAGCATAGCATGACAAGCATTAAATGCATACACATAGGATATAAAGAGAAATCGATGGTGAAAGAACACAGCTTCAACGTAAAAACATTTTATTTCAATGCATAACCTTGCTGTGATCTTACTATTGAGAGATTGTGCTAAAGAAATCAATAAAAGTAAGTATTAACAAACATCATATCGAGGGAGACAAGGACATTAAGTTGTTACGGGCTACAGTCAGAAGATGCTTGACACGGGGCTCAGGCAACGTTGCCCACACAGAAGACTAAGCAAATACAACTGCCCCCCCCCCCCCTCCATCCAGGCAAACACTGGTCCAGAAGAGCCCAAGTACTTCCACAAAATTTGTAATTTGTTGTACAAGTAGTTTGATCACCATTTTGAATGTGGTTCTTAAGACCTATGTATTTGTTTACTTTGGTACCTATTCAGATAGTGTTTTCCTCTTCTAAAAAAAAAGCCATACAACGAAAATAAAAGTAAAATTCTTACCGATGTGAACTGCACATTGCAGCCTTCATCTGCTTGGATATCATAATCCAGCTGCTTTAACTTCTCAAATGATGCAGTTGAAGCACAGTCCATAACATCACTGAACCTGAACATTCCACTGAAATGACATATTTTTTATAAGACAAATTGAAGCAACTAGGTTGCTGAAACATTATTATTGAAATAAAAGAAGCAATTTTTGTCCTAAACCACCAAGACGTTATGAATTATTAATTTTTGAGAATTATACTAATTCTGCAAAATATTCCAACAGTGGTCATTGCTGCTTCAAATGCTGTATGATATTCTACTCAGAAACCATTTGTAGCATCACAGTAATACACAATTTGCACTGGAAATATAGGAATTGAGTTGGTAATTTTGTGTGTGGCTTTAAATGATCATATTAGCATACTTTAATGATGCTCCCAAGACTGGGGAAGTCTATCCTTAACAGTAGTGTATGGTATTCACACTAAGTACATATTTCTCTTTTCATGCACATTATCTTTGTCTATGTTTAGTGTGAGGTGCCAGTATTTGGCAGGCATTTGTTTACTGGATGTCAAAGTTGTCACAAGAAAACCCATCTCCTTGTACAGCTACATAGGAACAGTTATTTATTTTATTTCTGATTTACAGCTGTTGTAAGGACATTCTCAATAGCAACTGCATATGATAATCCACTGTTTTTACATAACAAAACTACAGCTAGTTCAGTTGTATAGAATTCATACATTTTAAGCTGTGTACTATTTGAGTTTATTATTATTATTATTATTATTATTATTATTGTTGTTGTTGTTCAGCCACTGAGGAAATGGGTTGCTTTCTTCTAACTGTCAGAGAAATACATGATGATGCATCTGTACTACGAGAAGATTAACACTGTGCATACAGGAGGACTGTTCGCAATGTATAGTCTCGCACATTGTTTTTATTCTATAAGAAGGATGGTTGGCAAAAATAACCTTACAGTGAATAAAGAATTTGCGACGGACAGACAGAACCCAAGTTTGGATTGTTTCAAAGATGGGGAAGGAAATTGGTTGTGCTCTTTCAAAGGAATCATCCTGACATTTGCTGGGCACAATTTTGGGAAATCATGTAAAACATAAATCAGGATGGTTGGAGGTGCATTTAGTCTCTCATTCACCTGAATGCAAGTTCAGTGTGCTGAGTACTGTGCCATCTTGCTCTGTCAGGAAGCACTGAGGCTGTTATGTAAGGTGGTGTCGTCGTACCAGACGGATGGATGGCTTCTGTCAAATGCTGGTGTAACCAGAAGAGAATTATGGTTTGGAGGTAAACATTAAAAAGATAGAGAAATGGGAATGCTGAAGGATGAAAGATTACTGCAAATCAGAGAGAAAAACCATAAAAAGAGAGAACTGTAATGACCAAATTCGTAGATAGTCTGACTGTTTAAGATACCTGTAATGGATTTGGATAAAAATGTATCATGTCAAATGCTTCATTCATTATGCTGAGGCAGCTACTGGCTGCTAGACAGATTGGGTTTATGAAAGTAGCTTATACAGCATCACACATGGAGCAGTAACTTTTATGGTCAAAACACTGAACTTAAGGAAAAAGGAAAGGAATCGCTTCGACACACCACATTGTGATACTGGGAAAAAAAATAGGTAATTTAGATTGGACAGATAAAATCTTAGCAGCCTAATTACCTGCTACCACCAATAAGAAGAAATGTAAATGAACTGCAGACATCTTGAGACTGTTGTTGAAAGGTATTGGAAGGGATGCAAGTTACTGCTATGTGCATATTTAAGTAAAATTTAAGACAGATAAACTTAAGAGGAAAGTAACATTTCAAAAAGCTGCTAGTTCCCATGTTGCACTAAATATCTGCTGATTACTTCCTATTGATAGCTTAATATCACAATGAGCACAATGATATTTATCATCAAATAACAGTTATCCATGCCCCAAATGCAGTGGCTGTTAGTTGGTGGAAAGAAGGGAGAGAAGGTAACTAGCATAAAAAATGAGTGAACATTTACAATACTTAGTTGCGTAAACAACTTAAGTGCATAAAAAAGGAATGATCTTAACTTAATCAAATAAACCTTGCAATGCAATGACAAGAGTTAACTTACGGATATTGCTGATCTCCAATTACAATGACTGTTTTGAGACTGGGTAAATTTAGACTTTTCAAATGTCCAGGCTTTGCTGCAGTCACCTCTGGAGCCAGTGCCTGCACCATCTCAGGATATTTTTGTGTCTTAAATGTTTCTGCTGCAACCAAAGCACGAACATGCACCTTCTTCAGGCAGTATTCTAACTCAGGGATTTGATAAGCAGGATTGATATTCACCTACAGAAGAAATTCATCTGGTTGAATGGCATTTTAAAAGAAAAATAAATAAATTATTTTTTAAAATGCAGTCTTACATGTGAACACAAACTATCCCACTGTTCAGTAAAAGCTTATAGAAAACTAACTGTATTGAAAGTGTCAGCAGAATCTCTGTATTTATGACAATTTAAATAACCATGTGACAAATTTTATATGGAAAGTTCTGACAGAATGTAAATAATTTAGAAGTCATGGTGACAAGCCAGCTAATTGTAGAAGTTGTCGAAAGGCACAAAATAAATAAATAAATAAATAAATAAATAAATAAATAAAATAAAAATTTTAAAAATGAAAATTTTGTTAGCTTGTGTAGCTGTACAGCTTTTTTGTGGACAAATTTCTCCTGTAGGCCAAGTTATATTGGTACTTACAATGTAACTGCAATAACTACAGTGCAACTCAGAATTTTTCACACATGTAAAGTAAGACAGCTCACAAGTTTGGTATTCCAGAATAAATATTTCACTCTCAAGTCACAGGTGCATGGTTGTGAAATATCCTGACTGATTAAAACCATGTGAACTTTAATCCCGACTTTTGTGTTCCGTGGACAATGATCTCAGCTATTCACAACTCATCCACACAGCTTTCATTCCGACAATGCTTAACATACTTCAGAAAAGTTTACACGTCAATGTCTGAATCCCACATTGTGCCTGTATAAGTTGATAAGTGAACTGCTCATGAAAAGGAAGTGACTAGGTGTTAGTCTTGGTCCATCACAAAGTTTTAATCTGTAAGGAAGTTTCACAAGTTTCATATTATATGAATGCCTTGAATGATACGTAAAAATTAAGGTATCTTATTGTTTGGCAGTGGTATAACATTTTTCTTTCATTGTCACTACACAAGTTTCCAGAGATTATATATTTAAAACCTATAAATGCAACATCAAGAGTTGTTTTGTGAATCTAGACTCTGGATTCCAGGAACATGACAGCATTAAGATACAGTTACAGCCTGAGTGTCATGCTCGTTGCCTACTGGTGAAGTGCTGAGATACTGTGGATGTTCCAATATTTACATAAGAAGTACATCCCTCCTACCAGGTGGTAGGTGATTGGGCCCTGTGTGGCCTACGGGTGGGGGGAGAGTGGGGATGCAGTTTTTGGGGAGTCAGGAGCACCAGAGTTTCACTCTAATCTTCGTACTGGTATTCAGCATGCATCCTGCATGCCAGACAATGCTAAGTGCACTCTTGCCGTATTGCTGTTAATGTCAAATTCCAAACCAGACTTCACCCCTAATGGCAAGATTCTCTTAGATCCCAACTTTTATGGACTTCTTTACAATGTCATCCCAATAGCCATTTGCTCAGTGTAGCAACTATATGTTCTCAAAGTCACGAGTGTGATCATTTATTCAATGCTCTGCCACTATGATTCTTTGTGTTTCTCAGTTTTACACACCTCATGTGTTTTTCACAGCATTTCAAGGTACAGTGCTGTGTTTTCCCAATGCCATATACCCCAGATATATTAAATTTTGTTGGTCTTTCACACAGCCAAGAAACTCTCCTTAGGCAGTGGTTAGAAGACTGTTTTGCTGTTACATTTTCCAAGTAGCTTCACAATTTTGGCTGAGAACAGCCAAAACAAAAAGAGTTTCTTCGTTCTGTGAAAGACTCAATGAAACTAAATGTACTACAGATACACAGCATTCCTTAGGAATGTAGCCAGCAACATATCAAGCAAAGGAAGTTCTGTATTCCAAAACAATGGAAGGAGCACATGAAAGTTATATGACAGGGGCACACAGAGAAATTGGTAGTGAGAGTGTGCATCACACTTTTGACTTCCAGAACACCAAGTTGCTATGCTAAGGGATCAACTATTTGGACAGAGTTACAGAGAAATTCATACAAGTGCAGATCCACAAGAGGCCTGTCAATAGGGACAAAGGTTTCCAATTAAGAATTAACTTCAGCTCAGAATCCCCCGTTAGCATCTCACCCGGCATGCCAAACACATTCAGAATAACCATGTAGGGACTCGAGGGCAGCCTGCAGCCACCCCTATCACTGCACATCCAGCTCCTCCCCACCCTCCAGCTGTACAGCAGACAGCACACACTCACCCGCATCCATGTGCACCAGGCATTCCGCTGGTAGAAATGGTGGGACATCAGCAATATTGTGACACTTCACCTGACGGTGAGTATGACACTCATCAAAACATTGTAGTACCTTTGTTATTCTAATAAAAAGAAAATATACATTATTCTTTCTGTGACACTAGCTACTACACATCTAATTTCCGCACGTACGCCCACACACACACACACACACACACACACACACAAAACGAACTATAAGTAACAATAAGCTATATAATAAAATAAACTTACAATAACTAATCCAGCTTTGTTGGCAGCTAAGCTGGTCAGGTACCACTCGGTAAGGTTGGGAGCCCACACAGCAAGAGCATCACCATGCTTTAGACCAATCTCTAAGAAGCCGGCTGCTAATTTGTCAACCTGCACAAGTCAGTTATCCTTGAGCGATGTCTGTACGATGAAAGCATATTATGTATATGCTTATTAATTTAAGGACAATGACTATGGCGTCTGCAATTTGGGTATGTATTTTACTTTAAATTCACTTATTTCACAAGGGATCTCAGATTGGCATTGCAACACTGTACAAAAAAATCTGACATATTACAACATATTCAATGATAAATTGTGAATCATTTCTGCAGTTACTTGTATCAAGATAAAAGATCAGGTCAAGGTTCATGACAGTGTTTTATTGGATAAGAGATAGCCAGAAAGTAACCTTCATTAGGCTACAAATAAAATTATGTAACAGACAAAGTAAATTAGAAGAATCTTAGAACTAACTTCTATATTACTCCTCCAGTTAATTACCATTCAAATTCAAGCATTTATCACATCTCTGAACGAGCTCGCTAATAGCCTCTTCATATCATTCTGCTATCTGAGATTGCAGCCAGCCCATGAGAGCATATGTATGTTCTTCATGGGAGTAAAGGACTGGTAGCCAAGTCACATATTAGAGTTCATGAAGAGATGGAAATCACCGAGTCAGGTTGTAGGGAGGATGTTAAAAATGTCCTATCTGAACTAACTGAACAGTTAGTGTGTGTGCCTGGCAACAGGCAGCTGAGCATTATTGCGCAGAAACATGACACCTATAACCAAGAGTTTGTTGCTCGATTTGAATGGCTCTTCTCAGTTGTTATACTTTGTTGAAATAGGCTTCGTAACTGATTAAATGTAGAACAATGTTCCAATAAATGGTAGCCATAACAGGGTGTATACGTGGACAAGGGAAAAAAAAATCCCCAATTGGTCCCAGATATCCCGTTTAAAAAATACGCTTTTTCCGCGAGCGAAAATACACTTTTTCTGTGCTAAGTGACAGTACCATTGAATGACTTTTGAAAAAAAAAAAAAAAAAAAACCAAGAAGTTTTGGAAAGACCTTTGATGTGCAGCAACATATACACTGCATATTTTCGTGTTACAAAAGTATAAATTCGAATTGCACCAAACACAGCGCATTAGTTTCTGGAGCGTTTAAATTGAGAGTGGGATGTCCTTTTGTATGTAAGACAGTCGTATCTCATGCCACGTGATCTCGCCAGCCGATGACAGCAGATATTCAGAGCATAGGACACGTGCTATAGTCAGCCAATAACAAGATCACTGTTACATACTACTCGTGTGAACAAAGTTGACACTCAGCGCGCTGGCTGATGGGAGCAACATTTACAGTCACTCCCATAAGCCAGCTCACCAGGTGTCAACTTCGTTTGTGCGAGTAATAGTGTGAACACACAAAGAGGAAAAGTTAACGATTTACATTAATATACATAGTATAGCTACAAGAATAGCTAAGCTTTCACATGTAATATTGATCTTTTTTTGCATTTGTTATACTTTAAGATACATCACACAAATGAGCCCGAAAATTTAAAGTAATGACATAAATGTTTGGTCTTCTGAGCTCGAAATTCTTGTAAGTGGCTGGTCCTCAAAGTGTTCAGTTTTAAATGCTCTGCGATTTAAGAAATTCATCCCACTTTCTCACACATAACTCATCTTGCATAAAAAGAAATTTACTTTGAAAGTAACACTTTTCGAACCACCGTTTACAATACTATCCGGAGATGTTAGAAATAGGTTCGATTTAACAGTTGCCAGAGAACGCCAGGAAACGGGCACTATTGCGCATGCACAGCTGCAGTGGTTTAGGAAGCCCACATGTCCATATGTGTAAAGCACTAAGAGAGCTTACATTACGCCGTAAAAGAAACAGGACATCAGAGGATACTCCAAGAGCACTGGAATTTTGTAAACCATAATAAAATGCATAATTCAGCTTGAAGTGCACATTGGTATTTCCTGATTCCCAGTGAAATAGTTCCCATTTGACATTAAGCTTTTCAGTGTGGTTTTTGCGATGTAAATTTTCTTGGAGCACCAGTACAGTACGATCTCATTTTTGGTTCTTCATTGTGGCATAATGCCGTACATGGCAGAAGACGAAAACGTGCACTTGAAATTCAGTGAACGGTTGGAACTAGCCAATACACTTCGTTTCAAATAAAATGATTGCCTCAGTGGAAAGATTAATAAAGCCAAATTTCTTTGGCAAACTTGCAAAAATAACTTCATTGTTCTGCAAGGCAATTAATGCTCGACTGCTAATAACTTGGAAATAAAATAAAAATCAGAAAACTGAAACTAATAATATATTTTTGCCCTCCATAATTATGTGAATGTATTTTAATTCACTTGATAGCTCCCGACCACTGAAATCCATTTTGTTTTCATTTGACGTGGAAGCTGTAAATGAAGAGAAGCAGCGAAATCACTTAACGCAAACACGGGTCATGTGGAGACTAATCCGCTCTCCACTACAACTCTGACTTCTCTACACATGCGCGAATCTGGCAGCTAGGGCGCGCGAGAAATTTTTATCATTTGCATCTGGCTGCTTGTTGCTACTGCCGATACAGCTAACAGCCACATTTCAAGTAGCAGGAAGCGGGAGAAGGTACTGCGAGTCAACTGTGCATGCGCATGAGGTCGCTGGCAACTGGTCAAACAAACCTAATGTAAACAGTTGTGATGTCATGCTCATAGAAAGCAGTTTATTTTTACGAAGTACCACACAGCCATCGCCCTACAGCCTTTGACACATTTTTGCCACTAAAGTTTTATTTTTTTCCTCTCGTTTATATTTTATTGTTGCAGTATTATTCTCCAGTAACAGGCTACAGTAACATTCTTTGCTAGAGAATCAATTCTTAGCAGTCAAAATTACAAAAATTTAATTGGAATGTAAAACAATGAAAAATTCACGGAATTCCAAAAAATTCCCCGTTTTTTCCCAGATGAAAAAATTCCCAGATTTTTCCCAGGTTTCCTGGGTCATATACAACCTGCCTAATTGTACTGGGTGAAAAAGCTTGGCACACTTTTTATGGTTTGTTGTGAGAGGCAGTATAATCTCCCCACTACTGACTGGTGTTTCATGTCTGCCGTACCACAGGAAACCCACATCTTATCACTTATCATTCTTTTCAGTAGGATCTCCCTTCCACGTCATAATGGAAAGAAAGTCCACAGAAGTAGTCATCTGTTTTATGGAATTTTTCATCAATTTACTGCACATGCTAGTTTGCAAGCTGTCGACAGATGTTCACCTTCGTCATCAACATAATCACTGACAACACTATCAGTTATCACATTTCGTCTGTCTACAGCACAAATTTTTGTGATGAATGGTAGCAGTTTTCAGATTTAATGCCACTAAAAACCATATTACAGAATGGGTATCACACTTGGTAGGATCTTCAATGAATGAATGAATGAATGAATGAATGAACGATGTTACCACCTCATTATCAAGCTGTAAAACATACTGGCCTATTGTGACAGTCAGTGTAGTGACTGTTCCACCCACTACTTCTCGCACTACATGAAAATAGAGATTCTTTATGAATAGCCCTCATTCTCACAAACACACTGCCAGAGATGTGGTATCTCCTTTAGCAGTTTATCAGCTTGCTAATGCCAGTATTTACAGTAGTTTGAAACAGGCCCTCTTCCTCAACCTCCATTTCATTTGAAGGCGTATCTTTGCATTTTCCACTTAATAACCCAAAGATCAGTCTACAGGCACGACATACTGCAATGTTATGCGAGCTCGAATTTCTAGTAGTACTTATGGACATGCAGTCAATCTGATGAGTAACAAAGAACTACAATGTGAAGCTGGTTAGTAAGTACTTGCAATACGGGGATATTGTGTGTTAGAGTGATTAGCTCACTTCTTGCTCTGAAATCTGAACATACACAAGATGCTCCAGACTGAAAAACAATAGCCTTGACACATCACAGACCACTGCTGGCTTTCAGAGGATGCTGATCCAGTAATGAGAGATGTTAGTTTCATGCTAAGAGTCTTATCCACAGCATCTGGAGCCATTGTGGATTCTATATTGCCATGTGAGAGCATTAAATCCTAAATCACCAGACGCCATTGCATTTGGTAAGTGTGCTCATGCCTGGTTTTCTGGTATACTTTGTATTCATATACATGTCACAATGTTGTAAGGGCAATAATTGTGTCAAGTCATTCATGTCCCTCAACCTCAGTTCAGTCAAATGCCACTCCACCTGGTTTCCAAGTGGTTGTGCTCATTAATAACCACAGCTTACTGTAGACTGCTCTGATACTGCATAGCTACTGCACCAAAAGTATGTTGTTGTGGTCTTCAGTCCTGAGACTGGTTTGATGCAGCTCTCCATGCTACTCTATCCTGTGCAAGCTTCTTCATCTCCCAATACTTACTGCAACCTACATCCTCCTGAATCTGCTTAGTGTATTCATCTCTTGGTCTCCCTCTACGATTTTTACCCTCCACACTGCCCTCCAATGCTAAATTTGTGATCCCTTGATGCCTCAGAACATGTCCTACCAACCGGTCCCTTCTTCTTGTCAATTTGTGCCACAAACTGCTCTTCTCCCTAATTCAGTTAAATACCTCCTCATTAGTTATGTGATCTACCCATCTAATCTTCAGCATTCTTCTATAGCACCACATTTTGAAAGCTTCTATTCTCTTCTTGTCCAAACTATTTATCGTCCATGTTTCATTTCCATACTAGGCTACACTCCATACCAATACTTTCAGGAACGACTTCCTGACACTTAAATCTATACTCGATGTTAACAAATTTCTCTTCTTCAGAAACGCTTTCCTTGTCATTGCCAGTCTACATTTTATATCCTCTCTACTTCGACCATCATCAGTTATTTTGCTCCCCAAATAGCAAAACTCCTATACTACTTTAAGTGTCTCATTTCCTAATCTAATTCCCTCAGCATCACCCGACTTAGTTCGATTACATTCCATTATCCTCGTTTTGCTTTTGTTGATGTTCATCTTACATCATCCTTTCAAGACACTGTCCATTCCGTTCAACTGCTCTTCCAAGTCCTTTGCTGTCTCTGACAGAATTACAATGTCATCGGCGGACCTCAAAGTTTATATTTCTTCTCCATGGATTTTAATACCGACTCCGAATTTTTCTTTTGTTTCCTTTATTGCTTGCTCAATATACAGATTGAATAACATCGGGGATAGGCTACAACCTTGTCTCACTCCCTTCCCAGCCACTGCTTCCCTTTCATGTCCCTCGACTCTTATAACTGCCATCTGGTTTCTGTACAAATTGTAAACAGCCTTTTGCTCCATGTATTTTACCCCTGCCACCTTCAGAATTTGAAAGGGAGTATTCCAGTCAACATTGTCAAAAGCTTTCTCTACGTCTACAAATGCTAGAAATGTAGGTTTGTCTTTCCTTAATCTTTCTTCTAAGATAAGTCGTAGGATCAATATTGCCTCATGTGTTCCAACATTTCTGCGGAATCCAAACTGATCTTCGCCGAGGTCGTCTTCTACCAGTTTTTCCATTCATCTGTAAAGAATACGCATTAGTATTTTGCAGCTGTGACTTATTAAACTGATAGTTCGGTAATTTTCACATCTGTCAACACCTGCTTTCTTTGGGATTGGAATTATTATATTCTTCTTGAAGTCTGAGGGTATTTCGCCTGTCTCATACATCTTGCTCACCAGATGGTAGAGTTTTGTCATGACTGGCTCTCCCGAGGCCATCAGTAGTTCTAGTGGAATGTTGTCTACTCCCGGGGCCTTGTTTCGACTCAGGTCTTTCAGTGCTCTGTCAAACTCTTCACGCAGTATCGTATCTCCCATTTCATCTTCTTCTACATCCTCTTCCACTTCCAGAATATTGTCGTCGAGTACATCGCCCTTGTATAGACCCTCTATATACTCCTTCCACCTTTCTGCATTCCCTTCTTTGCTTAGAACTGCGTTTCCATCTGAGCTCTTGATATTCATGCAAGTGTTTCTCGTCTCTCCAAAGGTCTCTAATTTTCCTGTAGGCAGTATCTATCTTACCCCTAGTGAGATAAGCCTCTAAATCCTTACATTTGTCCTCTAGCCATCCCTGCTTAGCCATTTTGCACTTCCTGTCGATCTCATTTTTGAGACGTTTGTATTCCTTTTGGCCTGCTTCATTTACTGCATTTTTATATTTTCTCCTTTCATCAATTAAATTCAATATTTCTTCTGTTACCCAAGGATTTCTACCAGCCCTCGTCTTTTTACCTACTTGATCTGCTGCCTTCACTACTTCATCCCTCAGAGCTACCCATTCTTCTTCTCCTGTATTTCTTTCCCCCATTCCTGTCAATTGTTCCCTTATGCTCTCCCTGAAACTCTGTACAACCTCTGGTTTAGTCAGTTTATCCAGGTCCCATCTCCTTAAATTCCCACCTTTTTGCAGTTTCTTCAGTTTTAATCTACAGTTCATAACCAATAGATTGTGGTCAGAGTCCACATCTGCCCCTGGAAATGTCTTAAAATTTAAAACCTGGTTCCTAAATCTCTGTCTTAGCATTATATAATCTATCTGATACCTTTTAGTATCTCCAGGGTTCTTCCATGTATACAACCTTCTTTCATGATTCTTAAACCAAGTGTTTGTTACCTATGATTAAATTGTGCTCTGTGCAAAATTCTACCAGGTGGCTTCCTCTTTCATGTCTTAGCCCCAATCCAAATTCACCTACTACGTTTCCTTCTCTCCCTTTTCCTACACTAATTCCAGTCACCCATGACTATTAAATTTTCGTCACCCTTCACTATCTGATAATTTCTTTTATTTCATCATACATTTCTTCAATTTCTTCATCATCTGCAGAGCTAGTTGGCATATAAACTTGTACTACTGTAGTAGGTGTGGGCTTCGTATCTATCTTGGCCACAATAATGCGTTCACTATGCTGTTTGTAGTAGCTTACCCGCATTCCTATTTTCCTATTCATTATTAAACCTACTTCTGCATTACCCCTATTTGATTTTGTATTTATGACCCTGTATTCACCTGACCAAAAGTCTTTTTCCTCCTGCCACCAAACTTCACTAATTCCCACTATATCTAACTTCAACCTATCCATTTCCGTTTTTAAATTTTCTAACCTACCTGCCCGATTAAGGGATCTGACATTCCACGCTCCGATCCGTAGAACGCCAGTTTTCTTTCTCCTGATAACGACGTCCTCTTGAGTAGTCCCCGCCCGGAGATCCGAATGGGGGACTATTTTACCTCCGGAATATTTTACCCAAGAGGACGCCATCATCATTTAACCATAGAGTAAAGCTGCATGCCCTCGGGAAAAATTACAGCTGTAGTTTCCCCTTGCTTTCAGCCGTTCGCAGTACCAGCACAGCAAGGCCGTTTTGGTTAGTGTTAGAAGGCCAGATCAGTCAATCATCCAGACTGTTGCCCCTGCAACTACTGAAAAGGCTGCTGCCCCTGTTCAGGAACCACATGTTTGTCTGGCCTCTCAACAGATACCCCTCCGTTGTGGTTGCACCTACGGTATGGTCATCTGTATCGCTGAGGCACGCAGGCCTCCCCACCAATGGCAAGGTCCATGGTTCATAACTGCCACATAATGACTAAGCTGCTTCCATGCCTCTGCAGTTTGGGTACGGAGATGATGCTGTAAGCTCCACTCACTCACATGGAGCCCTCCTGGGAGTGGTAGTTTATGGAAGGGAGATTGTATTGTTCAATAAATTTGGTAAAGCAGTGGCTTGACCTGACAGTTGATGCGAACACCATATTTTATTAGGTTTGATCCTACTGGCAATGCTATGCCATCATCTTCCTTTGACTTGTAAATTGATTAAGCCAGTTGCAGAGGAACGTACCCTTTGACATGGAGTCCAGCTTGGCATTTTTCACATATACAATTCACTGCCAGAGGTGAAAGGTGCAAGAAGTAATAGAACAAAAATACTTGGTTGAAAAGCTGATATAATCCAATACCTCTTTGGATTCACAGTCTGATCTTACGTGCACTGTTCCAGACTGAAATTTGTACACACAAAATCCTGCCATAAGGTGAATATAATCAAATGAAACACCAGAAAAATTGCAAGAGGTACAATCTGTTTCTGCAGTTCTTATTGTTCATATACTTCTGAACACCCTTAGCTTCAGGTGATTCACTCATGTAAGTTCATATTAACTTTATGACTGAGGAGTCTCAATGACTGTTTAAAGTTGAGAATGTGTGTTGTTAATACGTATGGTCAAGTTTGAAATAGGATAATGAGTAAAACAAAACACACTGATTACACAATGCACACATTCACAGCTGATGTTTGCATCCTTGATCATTTTTATCATATTGACATTGTAGGCTGTGGTCTAACACCCCCAAGAGCATGGCCTAATGCCCATATAACAAAAATTACCAAGAAAAGTTTTTGGTTGAAAAGCAAAACCCTGTTCCTTCTCCATTCCTCTAGCTTCTTATGTAGCAAATGAAGTGTAAAGCTGTAATTGTGAGACTAGAGCATTAAAGAAATGAAAAGTCTTCCCACAAAAGGGAATGCTGCATTTGACTTTTGACTGTGCACAAAATGTTGCCCATAGGGAAGTTTAAGACAAATCTTATTCCCATTCATTTCTAAAACGACAGTTTTTAAGAAAAGACACCTCTATATAGGGCAGGCAACCACATAAGCACCATTCATGCAACTGAAGTACAATGTAGTGCCTCCATATCTAGTGTTATACTGTGAGTGAAGGTGCCCTGAAACGAATCTTGAACAGCCACTTGCAGGAGTACTAATTGTATAGAGCTGATCAATGCTTCCTAAATCTACATTTTAAGTGGCTAGTATAGTCTTTTTGTTTTTCTTTCAAAAACTTTGATTCTATGATTATTAACCAAGTGCTCTAGGATCCTTCTGAGGCTGCACTGTTGGATGTAAGCAATCTTTTCCCCAACTAAGACAGTTATGTCAGTTTCTCTCACTTATCCATTGTGTTGTCCCTCAGATTACATTTTAAAAAAATGGAGGATGGTTTTCTTGGATACCAAACATAGCTGTTTCAGCCTGCTATAATGAATCTTATCCTTATGTGGTGGTTTGAGAGGCAGCTAATGTAGCACGCAGTTCCCACAAAGAGGGATTGGTTGCGTATCTGAATGTTTACAATGTCAATATGGAGTTTGTTGTTCCACATTTATTTGCCATCTGCACGAAAATTTGAGCTTTGATTCTTCAATGATATATTGTGGAAGTATCATGCCACTTAAATGGGATATCTGTTGCAGTGCCTTAGTGAGCACCCCATTTTTGAGTATGGTTGTCAAGTGAACAGCCCTACTATTGCATGACATCATCCTTACTGACTAACAACACTTCTATGGTTGAGGTGCAGTGGATAATGGTATTCTGGAACTTATTCATGGCTTCTTTAGGTTCTCCAGTTATTTTGTAGATGGCCTACTATGGAACCATTAGGGCTGCCTGCCTAACACTTTTTGCAGAATGACATCTCTCATTCCACGAGAGACACGGTCTCTTCTAAGGTGTTTGGATGCCTTGATGGCTCTATGGATGGTTATACATTCTAGTCAGTTCTGTACCCTCTGGCTCCTACCCTTGTAACCGCCCCCGGTGTAAAACCTGTCCCATGCACCCTCCCACCACCACCTACTCCAGTCCTGTAACCCGGAAGGTGTACACGATCAAAGGCAGAGCCACATGTGAAAGCACCCACGTGATTTACCAACTGACCTGCCTACACTGTGATGCATTCTATGTGGGAATGACCAGCAACAAACTGTCCATTCGCATGAATGGACACAGGCAGACAGTGTTTGTTGGTAATGAGGATCACCCTGTGGCTAAACATGCCTTGGTGCACGGCGCATATATATATATATATATATATATATATATATATATATATATATATATATATATATATATATATATATATGTGTGTGTGTGTGGATGGATATGTGTGTGTGTGTGCGCGCGAGTGTATACCTGTCCTTTTTTCCCCTTAAGGTAAGTCTTTCCGCTCCCGGGATTGGAATGACTCCTTGACTCCTTACCCTCTCCCTTAAAGCCCACATCCTTTCATCTTTCCCTCTCCTTCCCTCTTTCCTGACGAGGCAACGGTTGGTTGCGAAAGCTAGAATTTTGTATGTATGTTTGTGTGTCTATCGGCCTGCCAGCGCTTTCGTTCGGTAAGTCACCTCATCTTTGTTTCTAATAATTTTTCCCATGTGGAATGTTTCCCTCTATTATATATATACTCTCCTGTATGAAGACTGGAAATTTTTTTAGTTCCATGCAGAATGGTCTCCTAAGCACTTAACACATTTTTCTGGGAATATACACATACTACCATGCTACACCTCTCACATGATGTTTCGCAGTTGTGCCCTGTCCTCCCATACCTTGGCGAACACAAACACACTCAAAAGTTCTATTTTCTTTTGAAAACAGTTAAAATTTTGGACAAACATGTTTTTTTGTTGCTAGTCGTGACTTCTGCTTTCAACTTAATACGTCCTGTCAGAATGTAGCTCCTGTTAATGTTCACTTTTTTAAATAGAGGCTGTCCCTTTGTCGTGATGTGAACCCAGCTTCATATTTGCAACATACAAAATTCTAGCATCACACACGACTTGTTCCAGTATCCAAAGAAATTTAAGTTACAAAGGACTGATGACACCAATGTGGAATGATCTAGCAGGGACACATGACCTTATTTATATTTTTATTTTTTTTTAAATTTTTTTTTTTTTACACGTCAAGTTCTGTAGGACCAAATTGAGGAGCAAATCTCCGAGGTCATGGAATGCGTCAGTACATGAAATTACAACACAAAGATAATAACAGATAAAACTAAATGTTATTGACCTGAAAAAAATTCAGTCCATAAGTTTAAGTAAACACAATCAACAATACAATAAGAATCAGCTTAATTTTTCAAGGAACTCCTCAACAGAACACAAGGAGTGACCCATGAGGAAACTCTTCAGTTTCAATTTGGAAGTGCGTGGATTACTGCTAAGATTTTTGAATTCGAGTGGTAGCTTATAAAAATGGACGCAGCAGTATACTGCACATCTTTTTTCACAAGAGTTAAGGAAATCCGATCCAAATGCAAGTTTGATTTCTGCTGAGTATTAACTGAGTGAAAGCTGCTTGTTCTTGGGCATAAGCTAATATTGTTAACAAGAAATGACAGTAAAGAATATATACATTGAGAGGCCAGTGTCAAAATACCCAGACTCGTGAACAGGGGTCAACAAGAGGTTCGTGAACTTACACCACTTATTGCCCAAACTGCCCATTTCTGAGTCAAAAATATCCTTTTAGAATGGGAAGAGTTTCCCCAAAATATACCATACAACATAAGCAAATGAAAATAAGCAATGTAGACTAATTTTCATGTTGAACGATCACTCACTTCTAATACCGTTCGAATAGTAAAAATGACAGTATTCACTAAGTCTTTGAACAAGATCCTGAACGTGGGCTTTCCACGACAGCTTACTATCTATCTGAACACCTAGAAATGTTAACTGTTCAGTTTCACTAATCATATGCCCGTTCTGTGAAATTAAAACAAAAGGGTTTTGTTGAATTGCGTGTTAGAAACTGTGAAAACTGAGTCTTACTGTGATTTAGCGTTAGTTTATTTTCCACAAGCCATGAACTTATGTCATGTACTGCACTATTTGAAACCGAGCCCATGTTTCACACAACATCCATCACTACCAAGCCAGTGTCATCAGCAAAAACAGAAATATTTTAGAGTTGCCCATAATACTAGAGGGCATATCATTTATATAAATAAGGAACAGGAGTGGCCCAAAGACTCACGACTCACTACTCCCCCCCCCCCCCCCCCCCCCCCCCCCGCCACTTGACTGTACCCCACTCAGACTCCACATCTCAACCATTATCAACATTGTTAACAATGACCTTTTGCTGCCTGTTGCTAAAGTAAGAGGTGAACCAATTGTGAGCCACTCCCCCTATTCCGTAATGGTCCAACTTCTGGAGCAATATTTTGCGATCAACACAATCAAATGCCTTAGTTAAATCAAAACATATGCCAAGCATTCAAAATGCTTTGTTTCGCCCATCCAGTACCTCACAGAGAAAAGAGAATATAGCATTTTCAGTTGTTAAACAACTTCTAAAGCCGAACTGTACATTTGATAGCAAATTGTGTGATATAAAATGATCAATTATCCTTACACAACAACCTTTCCAATAACTTTTGCAAACACTGATGGCATTGAAATAGGTCTAAAATTATCTACATTATCCATTTCTCCCTTTTTATAAAGCGGCTTTACTACCGAGTACTTAAATCGTTCAGGAAACTGACCATTCCTAAAGGAAAAATTACAAATATGGCTAAATACAGGGCTAACATGTGCAGCACAGTACTTTAATATTCTACTAGACACTCCATCATAACCATGGGAGTCTTTAGTCTTCAGTGATTTAATTATTGACTCCATCTCCCTCTTGTCTGTATCACAGAGGAGTATTTCAGACAATCAATTCTCGGAAAAGCATTTGCCAAGACAGTTATATGATTCCCTGTAGAAACTAAATTTTTATTTAATTCAGCAGCAATGCTCAGAAAATGATTGTTAAATACTGTACATACATCTGATTTATCAGTAAAAGAAATATTTTTACTGCAAACTGCCTTTATATCATCGACCCTGTGCTGCTGATGAAACACTTCCTTCACACCTGACCACATGGTTTTAATTTTATCTTGTCAATTAGCTGTTCTATTTGCATACCACATACTCCTTGCCTTCCTAACAACATTTTTAAGCACCTTACAATACTGTTTGTCATGGGCTACTGTAGCTTGATTATGACTACTGCTGACATTTTGATATAATTCCCGCTTTGTTCTATAAGATATCCTTATCCACTAGTCAGCCACCCAGGCTGCCTATTACTGCTAGTACCCTGTTTAGAACGTTCTAATGGAAAGCAACTCTCCAAGAGCATGAGAAATGTGTTAAGGAAAGCACTGTATTTATCATCTATGTTATTGGCACTATAAACATCATGCCACTATTGTTCCCTGACAAGGTTTACAGAACTCTATTGCTGTTGGATTAACTTTCCTACATAGTTTGTAATTAAATATGACATTGGTTTGCGTACAAAACCCTTTTAGTGTTGAAATTAGTGCATCATGGCCTGAAAGGCCATTCATGCTTTTACTAACAGAATGCACATCTAGTTGTTGTTGTTGTTGTTGTTGTTGTTGTTGTTGTGGTCTTCAGTCCTGAGACTGGTTTGATGCAACTCTCCATGCTACTCTATCCTGTGCAAGCTTCTTCATCTCCCAGTACTTACTGCAACCTACATCCTTCTGAATCTGTTTAGTGTATTCATCTCTTGGTCTCCCTCTATGATTTTTACCATCCACTCTGCCCCCCAATACTAAATTGGTGATCCCTTGATGCCTCAGAACATGTCCTGCCAACCGATCCCTTCTTCTAGTCAAGTTGTGCCACAAACTTCTCTTCTCCTCAATCCTATTCAATACCTCCTCATTAGTTATATGATCTACCCATCTAATCTTCAGCATTCTTCTGTTGCACCACATTTTGAAAGCTTCTATTCTCTTCTTGTCCAAACTAGTTATCGTCCATGTTTCACTTCCATACATGGCTACGCTCCATACAAACACTTTCAGAAATGACTTCCTGACCCTTAAATCTATACTCGATGTTAACAAATTCCTCTTCTTCAGAATCACTTTCCTTGCCATTGCCAGTCTACATTTTATATCCCCTCTACTTAGACTATCATCAGTTATTTTGCTCCCCAAATAGCAAAACTCCTTTACTACTTTAAGTGTCTCATTTCCTATCCCACAGCACATAGTAATGAAGAATAAATAAAAATATTGTCTATGGCTGTGCTAATGTTCCTCTGCACCCTGGTTGGAAAAAACACAGTCTGCATCAGATCATATGAATTTCGGAGATCTACCAACATCCATAATTGAAGTCACTACATATAACTAATTTCTGGTACTTCCTACAAAGTGAATCAAGAGCCCCCTCTAGCTTTAGCAGAAATACTCTGAAGTCGGAGTTAGGGGACCTATAAACAACAACAATTAGAAGTTTAGTTTTACTAAATCCAGCTGCCATAGATCATAGCATGCATTACCTACAATGAATTTACAAGGTAGAGGAAGGAGGTGGAGGAAGAAGACAGAAGAGGAAGGAGGAATAGGAGGAGACAATCTTTTTGTTGTTAAAACTGCACACACTGACTGTGACTTGCCTTTTCCTTGACTTCCTGAAAGGTGAGGCGGTGGCCCTGGTGCACAGAGACGATGGCTTCACGGTCTCCCCAAAGCTGTGCACTCTTGTCCACCAGTTGACCTACTGTCAGGTTGACAAGAGGAATCTCGCTGGCCTCATGCCAGTAGCTCAGCTTCGGGCCCTTGCTGCCACTACTGTGCCTGCAGAGGAACAGGAACACTTCATTTCACACTTGAGGTGGCTCATATCTTATTGTAACTAACAGTATAGAAGAAAAAATTCTCGATGTTCATTCACACTCATGAAATTGACCACACAACTCCACAAACGTCTCACATCCATATTATTCAACCCTAAGTCATCTCTAAAATACTTTTATTCAGAATCACTCTTAAAACTCTTGCTGCAGACTTTTACTTCTACATTATATTACATTTATTTTTTCCAATCATGGTTGTTCCAGTATTTAAAACTGTCTCATTCACACAAATCAGTTGGCTGTCACTATTATCAAGTGGACCACTAATGGTGCGCTTGTGTGTGTTCAGCCAAGTTGTTGTTGTTCCCATGTTTTCCCCAATATTTTGATGACTTGTGTGCTGACTGCCTAGGCTAACCAGACTGGTTGGAGTCCAGACAGCATGCACACTGTATCACAACTCTTAGTAATTTAAGGAGACTAGGCCTGTCATGCAAAAATTGTGAATGTAATGGAAACAATTAGTCTGTTTGTGGTGTACTGAGATAATGATTGGTTGGTTTAAAAGAGGGGTGAAGGGACCAAACTACGAGGTCTTCGGTCCCTTGTTCCTAATAAAACAATTCCAAAAGTGTGAGAATAAAATGGACGAGACATATAACACAAAACGGAAAGAAAGAAAGAACCACAAGAACGGAGGAAAGGCAACGAACCCTAAAAGGAACAAAAGAGAACAAGAAAACAGACGCTAGAAACAGAAGAGAGTAAAACAAGGAAGTTGCTGGCCGACCACGAGAATAAAAAGGAGAAGCTAGCCACTCTGCAACACATTAAAACTTCCACCCCCAAAAGCCCTAGGGTGGAGGACACAGAGGGACAAAGGATATGCGCTAAAACCTACATGGAAGTATAAAACCCTCTCTCACGGATAAAACTTAAAACTAAAGCTGCTGCAAGGACATCATCGTCAAACAATGAAGGTAGGGAGCTGGGAATGTTAAAAGTCCACCAAAGAGCGGCTAAAAGTGGTCAGTACAGCAAGAGCTGGACAAATGTCATTTGGGAGTCACAGCGACACAGAGGTGGGTCCTCGCGATGAAGTAGGTGACCATGTGTTAACCATGTATGGCCAATGCGGAGCCGTCAGAGGATAACTGATTCCATGCGAGAGGACCGCATGGAAGACTTCCACACATTCATCGTCTTCTTAATGATATGCATCTTGTTGTGCAGGCTGTTATGCCACTCCGTCTCCCAAAGCCTGAAAACTCTGTGGTGTAAGACAGAACTCAGGTCAGCTTCGTAGATGCCCATCTCCAGAAGCTGTTTCTGTGTCGCCTGTTTGGCAAGCATGTCGGCAAGTTCATTGCCTGGGATTCTGACTTGTCCACGGGTCCAAACAAACACCACTGAACGACAGGACTGTTCCAAGGCCTAGACGGACTCCTGGATAGATGCTACCAGAGGATGGCAAGGGTAGCACTGGTCGCTAGCTTGTAGGCTGCTCAATGAGTCAGTACACAGTAGAGCCAGGGCATGAGCGGATGTGCTCAAAAGCACCAGATATGGTCACCAGCTCAGCAGTAAAACACTGCAGCCATCTGGCAAGGAGTGCTCTTCAATATGTCCTCCATGAACATACGCAAAGCCTACATGACCATCAGCCATCAAGCCATTGGTGTAAACCACTTCAGAGCCCCGGAACACGTCAAGAATCTAGAGGAAATGACAGCGGAAAGCTGCAGGGTTAACGGAGTCCTTAGGGCCACGTGAAAGGTCCAGACAAAGCTGTGGCCAAAGCATACACCATGGAAGCGTACGTGATCGGCCAGCAAGTACAGGTGGTAAAGGGAAGGACTCCAGTTCGGAGAGAAGGGACCACAGGTGAACCGCTATCGTTAGCCCCGACCTGGGCCACTGATGCAGGAAATGGATTGCCGCAGGCGGGAAAAGGAGACAGTGATTTGGATGCTCAGGAGAACTATGAATGTGTTGAACATAACAGGCAAGCAGTTGTGCAAGTCTGTCTGTGCAATGGAGGGATTCCAGCCTCCACCACTATGCTGGTCACCAAACTCGTCCTAAAAGCTCCTGTCGCTGGTCGAACCCCGCAGTGGTGCACAAGGTCAAGTAAATGCAAACCTGAGGGCACTGTCGAACCATAAACAACACTCCCATAGTCAAATTGGGATTGGACAAGGGCTCTGTAGAGCCGCAGCAGCGTAGAGCAATCTGCACCCCAATTTGGAGTTGCTCAGGCAATGGAGGGCATTGAGGTGCAGTCAGCACTTCTGCTTAAGCTGACGAAGATGAGGAAGCCAAGTCAATAGAGTGTCGAAAACCAGTCCTAAGAATCGATATGTCTCCACTACAGTGAATGGATCATCATCAACATAAAGTTCTGTGTCCGAATGAACGGTACGATGCCAACAGAAGTGCATGACCACACAACTTTGCGGCTGAAAACAAACTGCCTGGCGGATGGCTCCCTGTAGGCCACGCTCACAAACACCTAAAATAGGGAGACACTCAATAGAAAGACCTGTGGGACTCCATTCTCCTGGATATGGATGGAACTATGGGAGGCACCAACTTGGACACAGAAAGTATGGGGCGATAGGAAGTTTTGGATAAAAATCTGGAGTGGGCACTAGAGACCCCACTCATATAATGTGGCAAGGATAGGACGTCCCCAGGTCATGTCGTATGCTTTACACAAGTCAAAAAAGCTGGAAATCAGGTGTTGCCATCTGCAAAAGGATGTTCGGATGGCAGACTATAGGGACACAAGATTATCAGTGGTAGAACGACCCTGGTGGAAGCCGCTCTGACATGAAGACAGTAGGCCAGGTCACTCCAGGACCCAACCCAACCGCCGACATACCATATGTTCCAGCGGCTTACACAGAACATTGGTGAGGCCTATATGGGCCGATAGCTATCCACATCAAGCAGGTTTTTACCGGGTTTGAGCACCGGGATTGAAATATAAAGACACCACCGCACCAGATCCAGTTGAAGATGACGAGAAGATGTCACTTGTAGTCATACGAGAGATGTTTAATCATCTGGCTGTGGATCCGATCAGGCCCAGGAGCTGCGTTGGGGCAATGTGCGAGGGCACTGAGAAGCTCCCACTCTGTAAATTGGGCATTTAGGATGTACTGTGACACGTAGTGAATGAGAGGACGTTCCCTTGCAGCCGCCGTTTCAGAGTGCGACAGGTTGGGGGTAATTCTCCGACGCTGAGGCTTGAGCGAAGTGCTCTGAGAAGTGCTTGCATTTGTGTCGGTAGATAACACGCCATTTAGGGTAACACCAGGAACACCTGTTGGGGTCTGGCACCTGAAAGGACATTTGATATTTGCCCAGGCTTGGGAAGGTGATGTACGGCACCCAATGATCGAGATGTATATCTCCCAACACTCCTCCTTCCGTCGTTTGATAAGATGGCGAACGCGAGCACGGAGCCATTTGAAGGCTATGAGGTGTTCCACGGATGGGTGCCGCTTATGCCACTGCAGAACTCGCCCACGTTCTTTAATTGCTTCAGCGACGACCAAGGGACTGTGTTACACCTCAGGTACCCTAAAAAGCGAGGGATCGAGTTTTCTGCCGCAGAAACAATTGTGGTAGTCACCTGCTCAACCACCACATCGATGTTACCATGTGGGGGAGATTCAACGGTGACATCAGAGGTGAAAGTTTCCCAGTCTGCCTTGTTTAAAGCCCATCTGGGTAGGTGTCCGTGGGCCTGACGCTGGGGCAGTGACCGGAAGATGGGAAGTGGTCACTACCACACAGGGCGTGGATAGATAGGAGGAGTCCTGGGCTGCAGATTGATAAATCAATGGGCGAGTAACTACCATGAGCCACACTGAAATGCATAGCGGCTCCAATATGTAAGAGGCAGAGGTCGAACTGAGATAGTCAAGTTTAGACACCCCTGCCTTAGCCAGTAAGCACAGTGCCACCCCACAAGGGGTTATGGGCGTTCAAATCTCCCAGCAGTAGGAATGGTACTCTACCATCTGGAGGAAGATATACATTGCAGACTGTTATTTCCTGTGTGGTCCTTATTTGGACAGCTATAGCTTCAAGAGGGATTTGAAGTGGCACAGTGTCACTACAGACTGAGTTTATGACAAAAATGCATACTCCACCTGACACTTTATTATAGCTTCTACGGTTCCTGTAATATCCCTTATAGCCACGGAGGGCAGGGGTCCGCATTGCCAGGAAACAGATTTCTTAGAGGGCAACACAGATAGCAGGTGTAAAGCTGAACAGTTGCTGTAGGTCAGCCAGGCTGTAGAAAAAACCGCAGCAATTCCACTGGAGGATGACGTGAGACTGGGAGCCATGGAACGTTCAATGAAATAGTTTACGCCTCAGAGTCACGTGCTGCCACTGACTTATTGCCTCAGCAGTCTATATCCGGTGAGATCTAGGTCCTCAGTGGATGCCCGAATCTCCACATCATCTGCAGACGCAGAGCTTTTAGGTAGCACTGGTGTGGGAGCCACCGCAATTACCTTGGTCTTAGGGAACTTCTTTTTGGATTTCTCTCACTGCTGCTTGGGTTTCCCTGGCTGGGAGGACTTCACTGGCTCAGTCTCCGGGACTGAGGATGAGTGTGAAGCCCTACGACCAGCTGCTTTTGGGCTCTTCAGCCACTGAGGGGTGTCATTTTTCCCACTAGCAGAAACCTGGGAAGGGAGTGACCCAAGGGACACCTTCCTAGCAAGAGAAGCAGAAGACGACTTCACTTCTCTGGCTTAGAAGTGGGGACGGACGTCCCCGATGGTTGGGGGGTTGTTTCTCCCGAAGTAGGTGGTGCAGGAGCAACAGGGAGGGAAATGCCCCCCACCATCATCAAGGGAGCAGTCTTCCAGCTATGAGAGGTAACTGAGTTTGGTGGAGCTGATTGTGCCAGAACTGTTGTAGCGGCAGGACAAGACAATGTCATACACACAGGATGCAGGCGTTCAAATTTTCTCTTAGCCTCAGTGTAGGTCAGTCGGTCCAGGGTCTTTTACTTCACGATTTTCCTTCCTTTCTGGAGAATATTGCAGTATGGCGAGCGAGGCGAATGGTGCTCTCCGCAGATGACACAGATGGGAGACGGGGCACATGGAGTATTGGGATGTGATGGGCATTCGCAATCTCAACATGTGATGCTGGAAGTACAGCGGGAAGACATATGGCCGAACTTCCAGTACTTACAGCACCACATCAGGGGAGGGATATAGGGCTTTATATCACAGTGGTAGATCATCACGTTGACCTTCTCGGGCAATGTATCACCCTCTAAGGCCAAGATAAAGGGACCAGTGGCTATCTGATTATACCTCAGATCCCGGTTGACACGCTGGACAAAATGTACACCTTACTGCTCTAAACTGGTGTGCAGCTCATCGTCGGACTGCAAAAGAAGGCCTCTGTGAAATATGATACCCTGGACCATATTTAAGCTCTTATGGGGCATGATGGTTACAGAAACACCCCCCAGCTTGTACCAAGCGAGTAATGCCTGTGACTGGGCACAGGATGCTGTTTTGATCAAGACTGACCCAGATCTCATTTTGGACAAGCCCTCCACCTCCCCAAACTTGTCCTCTAAATGCTCAACAAAAAGCTGAGGCTTCGTTGTCATGAAAGATTCCCCATCACCTTTTGAACATACAAGTTACCGGGGCGAATATGATCAGCTGCCATCCTTAGCCAGACGTTCCTCCCATCGTGTGGCCAGGGAGGGGAACGATTTGGGGTTGTATGTCTGTGCACTGAATTGAGCTCTTGAACACTTAGAGACTGTTGGTGTTTCACCACCAGCAAGAGGTGATGGACTATGTTTCATTGCGTGTCATCCACCCTGACGCCACCCACTCCAAACCAGGCACCCTCCCACCGGCGCCACCCAGCTGCAGCAAAGGCCACCCGGCAGGATGGCCATTGGCCGGAGTACCAATGCCTCAGAGGGGTGGGCATCTACCCCTTGGCATACGTGGGGAGTTAACGATGCAGGCATCAGCAGAGTGATCCCTGTGTGGTCAGGGTGCTACAACCAACAGGGTACATGGCGACCCCATCACAACGGTCTGGCTACCATGATGGATATCAGGTGCAAAGATGTCCACGGTCATCGTCGACGCAGAAAGCGACACTGCATAGTGCTTGGTGGAAAACGCACCCAGGAAGGTGTCCTCGCCCAAGAGATGGAGAATGGATGGGACTGCAATGCGATGATGAGAAAGTGGTCTAAAGATCTGAATGCACGATAGACACAATGCACCATGGGAGGTGCCATTCACCAGCTGGCTCGCTCTTTGGGAAAATTTTGAAGAATAGAGGTCAAACCCTATAGGGGACCATCACACAAGGCTGAAACGTGTGATACTCCTTTTAGTCGCCTCTTATGACAGGCAGGAATACCTCAGGCCTATTCTGATCCCCAGACCCGCAGGGGGAGGTGTACTGAGATAAAGAGGACGAGTTTGTGACAGCAGGTACCTGATGTATCATGGACATCAATCCACAGCAGGACCATTGCCTCCTGCAGTGGCACCACCACCACCACCACCACCACCACCACCACCACCACCACCACCACCACAAGGGACCTACTTTGAAGGGGATTATGGTCCCAACCTCGTCAGGTATTTGAAATATTTTTTCTGGCCAAAGGTCGGATAATTTTTAGACAGGCCTCGTACATTTTACTTAGTGTGTGTGAAAAGTAATGTCACTGATTTCATCCCCAAACTTTTTTTTCAAATAATGATATCGTCCCCTTCAGCAGCTATACATTGGCGGAGTCACTATTCCGATTCTTGGAAGCAGTGCTGAAAGGCTTGAGATGGTGGGGCCTTTGCCATTTTGTCTCAGGATCATATTCATAAAATTATGATTCATCACCTGTGATCACACAATCGAACCACTCATGGTCACTGACAATCCTCTGAAGATTATCAATGCACACCTTTCTTCGATTGTCGTCCTGCTCAATTGTGAGGTTTTGCGCCACCATTTCAGCCAAACCTTTTGCTTGTGCAAATCTTCGGTCAATATTTGATGTGTAGTGAAAGCGTTTAACCAGTGACCCATAATCCTTATTGTTAAACTTTGATATGATCTCACAAGAGCACACATATGTTCGACATTTTTATTTTTTCTTGAAATTTAAAGTCTCCCTGAGCAAGGTTCATCATCAACATGTTCTCTGCCTTCCAAAAATGATTTGTGCCTGCAAAAAACTTCTGTTCTTGATGAGGAATGTTCCCATAGGCCTGTTTCAACTTTTCAGAGGTTTCCCCAAGTTTAACACAAAACTTGATGACATAATGTCACTCTAAATTCCACAGTTTCATTTTTGTAACAATAAAAACACAGTTTCACTGATGGCATTCTCAGAAATCATGTGATGGCCGTATGGAGCTGAAACTCAAGACTGAGCATCTGGAAGGAATGAACACACTACTCTACACAAGTAGAAAAACACAGCATTGGCAGATCACTCACGTCTATGGCAACCCACCTGTCATGTGTGCCTCCTGGATCATTCCACATTAGTATCACCAGCCCTCTGTAACTTTAAATTCTTTGGATGCTGGAAAGGAACTCTTGTGTGGTGCTAGAATTTTGTATGTTACAAATATGAAGCTTCGTTAACCATGCGGATCACGACAAAGGGACAACCTCTTATGGAAAAAAGTGAACATTAACAGGAGATACATTCTGAAGCGACATGGTAAGTTTGCAGTGAAAGTCACAACTAACAACAAGAAAACATGTTTGTCCAAAATGTGTAACTGTTTTCAAAAGAAAATAGAGAACTTTTGAGTGTGTGTTTCATATTTGTAAAGATCTGTAGGAAGTGGCCAAGACCTTTTTAATGAGAGGAAACACCTGTATCAAGATATTCAACCCCCAAACATGCCAACAGTCTCACTTGATGAATGTTCATTACTCACAGAAATGCATGGGGCTCTGAATGGTGCTTTAGCTTCTATAAATACTATGGATATGAGCATTTTTTAGCTCCTGTTAGTACTTTAAGGAGACTGGGCCAGTCGTGAAAAAACTGTCAATATAACGGAAACAATTAGTCTGTTTGTGCTGTACTGAGATATCAAAAAGGACAAGTTTGTGACAGCTGGTACTTGATGTACCGTAAACATCAGCCCACAGCAGGAACATTGCCTCCTGGAGGGGCACCACCACCACCACCACCACCACCACCACCACCCCCCAGGAAGAGGGATGCATTCTTAAGTAACCGTGCACAAGCAGAAGTTGTTGACTGCAAGTTGTGAGTCAATCTGAGTCTCGCTAGGGCATTTCTGCAGAATGTTTGTCATACTTTCATGTTGTTTTGTCTTGATTGACAAGTTTTTAATGTACTCTTATTTCCACTGCTTCTTTGATGACCATATCCCAAAATCTATTGGCACAACACAGCAACACTGTCTGCTCAGAAACAAACATGTCCTTCGTTGATGCTGTGCTCTGCCATTGCAGACTCGTCGGTTTGGCCACAGTAACAACTGATGCTGCAGCTGCCATAGCCCTTAGCCTTAGCTGCTCTTTGGCTACCATATCAATTGTAACTATTCAAATGGTTTTTATGTTGTGTTTCTCAATTATCCAGACAATCTTGGCTCTTGGATGTCCTATGTATGGAAGGTATGCAAGGTGCTTTGCTGCTTCTTCTTCTTCTTGCTTGGCTGGAGAGTCCCTCTTATTTGTTTCCTCGTGAAAGGTTTGGCACACCTGCTGCAACTCAGTAGGCAGACTTTCCCTGTCATATATTTCTTATGTTCTGTATATCACAGTTGGGAACATAGATTTTTCATTGTGTTGGATGGAGGCAGCTATTGCTGTTTAGGTACAGATTTGTGAATATGGAACGTCCTAATATGCAATCAGGGTCTTTCATTATTAAAAAGTCCAGGAATTGTAGGCATCTATTTTCTTACCACTCCATGGTGGTCCTGATGATGATGTGGATCTTTCTGCTTACAAAGAGTAACATTTCAGATTATGTAAGCAGTCAACATGAAAACTTATCTCCTACACTAACAATCTCGAATATGAATGGAGAAACTTTTAGAGTATTGCACAATACACTTCAAACAATTACATGCTTAGTGCAATTGTACAGGATAGATAAGATACTGATTTGTCAGTCACATTAAAAAGCTGCTACAAAAGCAAAGAGGTTCACTGTGAATTTAAATGTAGCAGAAGCCTCGCAGACAAACTCAATTAAACCACAACTAGCATGATGAGAATCATACATTTAGTTCTCAATGAATGCAAAAGTCTAATTCTATCTGCCAAATTCTAAGAATTTTAGGTCTCATATTAAATCAGTGTGACTGTAATGGCATCGAAGCGGAGGATGACACAAGAAAGGCTGAATGTTGGATGTATTTTTCCAAAACTATTTCACTGAGGAAATTCACTCTGTAGTCCCTCCTTTAAACTGTTGCACGAACATCAAAATGACATATCAAAGTAAGTGACTATAGGATAAAAAAATCAACTGCAATCACTGAGCAGAAGAAAGGCCACAGAATCTGACCGGATACCAAAATGATTATACACACAGTATGCAGCAGAATCCACTCCTCTTCTTGCAGCAGTGTACTGTGGATCACTGGAGGAGCAAAGTGCTAAGCAGAAGAAAGCATACTGGTAGGTCATTTCTGTTTTCAACAAGAGTCATCGAACAGATGCACAAACTATAGGCCTATATCTGTTGCATCTGTCTGGTGTAGAATTTTGAAACATATTTTATGTTGACATACTATGACATTTCTGGAAGCTAAAAATCATCTTTGCTGGAATCAGCACGGGTTCTGCAAACAACAATCATGTGACACCCAGCTCACTCTGTCCCCAACACCCAGAAAGCAGTAGATACTGGCACCTAGGCTGGTGCCATGTTCCTCGACTTCTGGGCGGCATTCAATACAGTTCCACTGTGCCATCTAATCAACAAAATATGAGTGTATGGAATATCAGATCCGTTGTGAGATTGGGCTAAAGAGTTTGCAGCAAACCGAACACAGCTCGTCATTCTCAGAGATATAACTTTTAGTCATGAAAATAATGTAGCTTGCGGAGTGTAGATCTAGATTTTTATTGCAAACCGTAACGACTGTACAGGGGCAAATCCAGGATTTTGGTTTTGGGGTGAAGCGGAGGGGTGGTTGAAGTCAGAAGTATCACCCTCATAGAGGCATCAAAATTTACTTGTGTGAACAGTGTTTCATTAGCCGAAGTCTGTCATTATACAGTGATGAGTACCAAAAAGTCACACAGTTTTATACAGTTCTACAGAATCCTCTTTAAACTATAATATATCGTGCTGCATTCAGTTTAAAAATCTGAAAAAAATACAACTTACCCACAAAAATGTGGTAGTTTATTATGGTATATATATATATATCTTTACACTTCACTTTAAATTGTTTCTCTTGAAAAATGTAAATTTGTTATTGTTCCCTACACCCAAAACTATACTTACTTTCAAGGAGGACCATTAATGCAACGTGTATGTGTGTGTGTGTGTGTGTGTGTGTGTGTGTGTGTGTGTTTGTGTGTGTGTGTAGTAATTATTCTAACCTTATCATTATGATCCCTGTGTGAGCAGTATTATAGAGGTTGTAGTATATCCCTAGGTCACTTCTTTAAACTCTTTTCACAGACTTTCTCAGAACAGGTTACACCTGTCTTCAGGAGTCTTGCCATTTTAGTTCCTCCAGTATCTCTGACACTCTCCCATGGATTAAACAAACCTGTGACCATTTGTGCTGCCCTTCTCCGTATACATTCAGTATCCCCCCTTTAGTTGTATCCAGTACAGGTCCCACAAACGTCAACAATATTCCAGGATGTGTTGCACAAGTTATTTGTAAGCAGTCTCTTTGGTAGACTGATAGCACTTTCCCAGTATTCTACCAATAAACCGGAGTCTAACATCAGCTTTACACATGACAATCTACTTCATGATTCCATTTCATATCCCTACGAAGTGTTACACCGAGGTATTTGTATGAGTTGGCCAATTCCAACAGAGATTCATTGATATTTTAGTCGTAGGATAGTACATTTTCCATTTCGTGAAGTGCAAAATTTTACATTTCTTAACATTTAGAACAAGCTGCCAATCTCTGCACCACTTTGCAATCTTATCAAGATGCAGCTTCTCTCAGATAGTACTTCAGATTACCCCATCATCTACAAAAAGTCTGATTTTACTCTTAATATTGTTTGCAAGGTTGTTAATATACATGAACACCAAGGGCCCCAATACACTTTCCTGGGGCAGACTAAGTTACTCCTCCATCTGGTGACTCTTCATCCTAGATAACATGCTTTGTCCTCTCTGCCAAAAAGTCCTCAATCCATTCACATATTTCACTTGATACTCCATACGATTGTACTTTTGACAATATGTGTAGGTGCAGTACTGAGTCAAATGCTTTTCGGAAATCAAGAAACACTGCACCTATCTGGTTGGCTTGATCCAAAGCTTTCAGCATGTTATGTGAGAAAAGCACGAGTTGGGTTTCACATGATCAATGTTTCCAAAAACCATGATGGTTGGCATTGAGGTAGTCATTCTGTTCAAGACATCTCATTATGTTTGAGCTCAGAATATGTTTTAAGAGTCTTCAACAAATCAACATCAAGGATATCTGATGGTAGTTTTGTGGATCACTTTTACTACCTTCTTGTACATGGATGTGACCTGCACCTTTTCTTTTTGAATTGGGCACAGTATTTTGTTCAAGGGATCTACAACAGAACCTAGTGAAAGAGGGCTAACTCAGCCGCAAATTCAGTATAAAATCTGACAGGTATTCCACTGGGGCCTGGAGCTTTGCTCAATTTTTAATGATTTCAGGTGTTTCTCAACACCACTGACACTAATACTTCTTTCATTCATATTTTCAATGGTACAAGGATTAAATTGGGGAAATTCTCCAGGGGGGTGGGGGGGTGTCCTTTGTAAAGGTACATTTGAAAACAGAGTTAAGCATTTTAGCTTCTGTCTTACTCATTAGGGACTGGACACTAACTTTGGTGCCACTAACAGCCTTTACATATGACCAGAATTTCTTTGGGTTTTGTGAAAGATCACTTTACAATATTCTACTATGGTAGCCATTGAAGGTATCAAGCATTGCTCTCTTGACAGTCAAACAAGTTTCATCCAGCACCTCTTTATCTATAGCCCTACACTTTGTCTTACCTATTAAGCAGTACTGTTTCTTTAGAGTTAAAGTATACCATGGAGGTTCCCTCCCATAATGAACTCTTCTACTGGGTATGTATCTATCCAGTGTGTGGCCAACTATCCTTTTAAACTATTCTTTAAATTAGTATTATATTAATACCTTCAGCTGCTAATGGGTGATGATATATATCAATGAGGATAGGTGAAAATGTGTGCCCCGACCGGGCCTCAAACCTGGGATCGCCTGCTTACATGGCAGACGCTCTATCCATCTGCGCAACTGAGGGCACAGAGGATAGAGCGACTGCAGGGACTATCTCGCACACACCTCCTGCGAGACCTACATTCTCACCTTGTACGTCCACACATTACATTCGTAGTGCTCCATCCCAACACACTCATTACTCGTGGAAGACATTCTTACCAAGTCCCGTAAGAGTTCGGGGAATATGTGTGCATCCGCACAGAAGATGGCTGCAGGTCGGACATGTCCGAAAGGACAGACACCATATCCATATATGTATATAGTTCTAGCAACACCGGCCATGACCTCCTCCTGTGCGGATGCACACATATTCCTCGAACTCTTCTGGGACTTGGTAAGAATGTCTTCTACGAGTAATGAGTGTGTTGGAGTGGGACACTACAAATGTAGTGTGTGGACATACAAGGTGAGAATGTAGGTCTCGTGGGAAGCGTGCGCAAAATAGTCCCTGCAGTCGCTCTCTCCTGTGTGCCCTAGGTGGCTCAGATGGATAGAGCATCTGCTATGTAAGCAGGAGATCCCAGGTTCAAGTCCCGGTCGGGGCACACATTTTCACCTGTCCCCGTTGGTATATATCAACACCCGTTAGAATTATATTAATACCTTCAGCTGCTAATTTCGTTCTAGACGGCTGCAGGTCATCAATAGTGTGTGTTCTTTCGGACATGTTCGAAAGAACAGACACATCCATATCCGTAAATGTATATCCACCATATCCATATTTGTATATTCTTTAACTCTACACGCTCCTGGCCTGTGCAGAAAGTTGCAAGTTCCTCATCGAGATATGCGATCGATTTTTTATCTAATTTACTGAACATATATACATATTTCTGCTTGTTTTAGTTGCCCTTTGTACTTCGGTAATCATTGTTGTCACAACCACATCATGGTCATTGATACAGATTTCAATGTGGACATCCTCAAAGAGGTCAGGTCTATTTGTTGCCATTACATCCAATACATTTCCATCATGAGATGGACTCCTAACTATCCGTTCTTGGCAGTTTTCTGAGAAGCCATTTAGTAAAGTTTCACAGGATATGTTGTCATCACAACTAAGATGTAATTTTCTCAATTAATTAAAAGCATCCACCAATGATTACAGTATGATTGGGGAACTTATGTACAAATGAACTAAGGTTTCCTCTAAAGTTTTTGGTTACATCAAGAGATGAGTCAGACAGTCCCAATTTTTGTGGATTTGAGTTTTTTTCTCCCTGCTGCAATAATCATTTTGATACACACTTAAATTTTCACCAAAAATCTCACTGCAATCAATTTTGGGTTTCAACTAGCTTACTGTACCTAGTACTACACAGGCTTCACTGCTTTTCATGAGTGCTTCAACTCTTGGCACACCATTGTGAATGCTTCAGCAGTTTACCATTAGAATTTTAATGCTCTCACCTGTTTTGACGCATTAACACCTACCACGAATAGCAGCCTCGGATGTGCAGTGCACACCTGACCTATTTAGGGGGACCCTACAGTTGTCAAGCCCTATGGCACAAATCCGGCAAGACGCAGCCTAGCTTGTCACATAACTTTCGAAGTCTCTCATTCAGTACTTCTACTCAACTCAGAATCAAAAGGGCCACAATCAGTTCTGGAGAAAATTCTTGATGTTAATTGTAGTTGTTAGCAAACTTGAAAACCGAGTTAATTTACAATAAATGCAGATAACATAAGGCTACTCCTAAGATAAAAGTAGATTTAACACAAAATGCTACTAAATCTGCTACAGAAGCTAAATCACAAATCCCAATTTGTTACAAATTGCTCATGTTGTTGTTGTTGTTGTTGTTGTTGTTGTTGTCTTCAGTCCTGAGACTGGTTTGATGCAGCTCTCCATGCTACCCTATCCTGTGCAAGCTGCTTCATCTCCCAGTACTTACTGCGACCTACATCCTTATGAATCTGCTTAGTGTATTCATCTCTTGGTCTCCCTTTACGATTTTTTACCCTCCACGCTGCCCTCCAATGCTAAATATGTGATCCCTTGATGCCTCAGAACATGTCCTACCAACCGGTCCCTTCTTCTTGTCAATTTGTGCCACAAACTGCTCTTCTCCCTAATTCAATTAAATACCTCCTCATTAGTTATGTGATCTACCCATCTAATCTTCAGCATTCTTCTATAGCACCACATTTTGAAAGCTTCTATTCTCTTCTTGTCCAAACTATTTATCGTCCATGTTTCATTTCCATACATGGCTACACTCCATACAAATACTTTCAGAAACGACTTCCTGACACTTAAATCTATACTCGATGTTAACAAATTTCTCTTCTTCAGAAACGCTTTCCTTGCCATTGCCAGTATACATTTTATATCCTCTCTACTTCGACCATCATCAGTTATTTTGCTTCCCAAATAACAAAACTCCTTTACTACTTTAAGCGTCTCATTTCCTAATCTAATTCCCTCAGCATCACCCAACTTAATTTGACTACATTCCATTATCCTCGTTTTGCTTTTGTTGATGTTCATCTTAAATCCTCCTTTCAAGACACTGTCCATTCCGTTCAATTGCTCTTCCAAGTCCTTTGCTGTCTCTGAGGTTCGCCGATGACATTGTAATTCTGTCAAAGTTTTTATTTCTTCTCCATGAATTTTAATACCTACTCCGAATTTTTCTTTTGTTTCCTTTACTGCTTGCTCAATATACAGATTGAATAACATCGTGGAGAGGTTACAACCCTGTCTCACTCCCTCCCTTTCATGCCCCTCGACTCATAACTGCCATCTGGTTTCTGTACAAATTGTAAATAGCCTTTCGCTCCATGTATTTTACCCCTGCCACCTTCAGAGTTTGAAAGAGTATTCCAGTCAACATTGTCAAAAGCTTTCTCTAAGTCTACAAATGCTAGAAATGTAGGTTTGTCTTTCCTTAATCTTTCTTCTAAGATAAGTCGTAGGATCAATATTGCCTCACGTGTTCCAACATTTCTGCGGAATCCAAACTGATCTTCGCCGAGGTCGTCTTCTACCAGTTTTTCCATTCATCTGTAAAGAATACGCATTAGTATTTTGCAGCTGTGACTTATTAAACTGATAGTTCGGTAATTTTCACATCTGTCAACACCTGCTTTCTTTGGGATTGGAATTATTATATTCTTCTTGAAGTCTGAGGGTATTTCGCCCGTCTCATACATCTTGCTCACCAGATGGTAGAGTTTTGTCAGGACTTGCTCTGCCAAGGCCGTCAGTAGTTCCAATGGAATGTTGTCTACTCCCGGGGCCTTGTTTCGACTCAGGTCTTTCAGTGCTCTGTCAAACTGTTCACGCAGCATCATATCTCCCATTTCATCTTCTTCTACACCCTCTTCCATTTCCAGAATATTGTCGTCGAGTACATCGCCCTTGTATAGACCCTCTATATACTCCTTCCACCTTTCTGCATTCCCTTCTTTGCTTAGAACTGCGTTTCCATCTGAGCTCTTGATATTCATGCAAGTGTTTCTCGTCTCTCCAAAGGTCTCCAATTTTCCTGTAGGCAGTATCTATCTTACCCCTAGTGAGATAAGCCTCTACATCCTTACATTTGTCCTCTAGCCATCCCTGCTTAGCCATTTTGCACTTCCTGTCGATCTTATTTTTGAGACTTTTGCATTCCCCTTTGCCTGCTTCATTTACTGTGTTTTTATATTTTCTCCTTTCATCAATTAAATTCAATATTTCTTCTGTTACCCAAGGATTTCTACTAGCCCTCGTCTTTTTACCTACTTGATCTGCTGCCTTCACTACTTCATCCCTCAGAGCTACCCATTCTTCTTCTCCTGTATTTCTTTCCCCCATTCCTGTCAATTGTTCCCTTATGCTCTCCCTGAAACTCTGTACAACCTCTGGTTTAGTCAGTTTATCCAGGTCCCATCTCCTTAAATTCACACCTTTTTGCAGTTTCTTCAGTTTTAATCTACAGTTCATAACCAATAGATTGTGGTCAGAGTCCACATCTGCCCCTGGAAATGTCCTACAATTTAAAACCTGGTTCCTAAATCTCTGTCTTTGCATTATATAATCTATCTGATACCTTTTAGTATCTCTGGGATTCTTCCATGTATACAACCTTCTTTTATGATTCTTGAACCAAGTGTTAGCTATGATTAAGTTATGCTCTGTGCAAAATTCTAACACATGGCTTCCTCTTTCATTTCTGTCCCCCAATCGATATTCACTTACTATGTTTCCTTCTCTCCCTTTTCCTACACTCTAATTCCAGTCACCCATGACTATTAAATTGTTGTCTCCCTTCACTATCTGAATAATTTCTTTTATTTCATCATACATTTCTTCAATTTCTTCGTCATCTGCAGAGCTAGTTGGCATATAAACTTGTACTACTGTAGTAGGTGTGGGCTTCGTATCTATCTTGGCCACAATAATGCGTTCACTATGCTGTTTGTAGTAGCTTACCCGCATTCCTATTTTCCTATTCATTATTAAACCTACTTCTGCATTACCCCTATTTGATTTTGTATATATGACCCTGTATTCACCTGACCAAAAGTCTTGTTCCTCCTGCCACCAAACTTCACTAATTCCCACTATATCTAACTTCAACCTATCCATTTCCCTTTTTAAATTTTCTAACCTACCTGCCCGATTAAGGGATCTGACATTCCACGCTCCGATCCGTAGAATGCCAGTTTTCTTTTTTCTGATAACAACGTCCTCTTGAGTAGTCACCGCCCGGAGATCCGAATGGGGGACTATTTTACCTCTGGAATATTTTACCCGAGAGGACGCCATCATCATTTAACCATACAGTAAAGCTGCATGCCCTCGGGAAAAAATACGGGTGTAGTTTCCCCTTGCTTTCAGCCGTTCGCAGTACCAGCACAGCAAGGCCGTTTTGGTTAGTGTTGCAAGGCCAGATCAGTCAATCATTCAGACTGTTGCCCCTGCAACTACTGAAAAGGCTGCTGCCCCTCTTCAGGAACCACACGTTTGTCTGGCCTCTCAACAGATACCCCTCCGTTGTGGTTGCACCTACGGTATGGCCATCTGTATCGCTGAGGCACGCAAGCCTCCCCACCAACGGCAAGGTCCATGGTTCATGGGGGTAGGAAATTGCTCATAGATTATACAAAGGATAATGTTAGCTTCTGAAAATTCTCAAAAGACCATGTTTAATTGCATTATTACATTATGAAATTCAGGTGTGATGTATACTTTGGTTGAACTGTGAACCACAAATGCTGATTTGCAGTGAATTTAAATTCCTATCCAAAACACTCTTACCACTAACTTATGAAAATATATTTTTGTAAGTGCCCAAAAATTCTGAAACTAACATATTTTTCACATAATTGTACAATTAAATTATTGTTCTGAACAAGGATAGAGGCCTTCTGTCCTTAAAATTTAAGAGAGCACAATTTAGTTTAATCCTACAGTTTATGATAACAATACTAATTTAGTGTGACACTTGCGTATGTTCGAGATCTCAAATAAATTGCAATTCAAACGGATATTGATTCAATCAATGACAGAATATGCAGAAGAAGCGACACGAACAGTAAAATATGCATATATAGAACTTTAAATCCAGACACGATCTTGTACAAGTGGTCTTTCACAAGGGAAAATTTCTATATTGGCTTTTATATACAAACAAACATGCGTATTGCGCAGATTTTTCACTTAGCTAATTTAGTACCACAAAACAAACCAGGAAGGACAGCAAGAGTGAAGTTTCCTACAATTACTGCAGCAACAGCAATGACTCCAACAGCTCAATCACCAGTAAATGTGCCAACTATAGCAATGGCACACAGGAGCATCAGCCACAGTAAGTGCTAACTTAAGGCCATGAGGGCCTGCAACAGAGGAGGATTTTTGCTATGCCCCTAAAAAAGATCAGACTTGACAACTTAAGTTGAAGTTCAAACATACAGTAATGCTATAAATAAATCCAAACATACAGTTTTAATTAATGAGACAGTGCCAGAATTCTCTCGTGGAAATGCATTGTTTGGCGAGAAACATGACTCTGCCCCAAAACACTATTTTCCTACTGTACAGCGTTTTAAGAGTAAGCTGAATGAGCTAGAACTTTTAACGAGCATGAACAGTGAACTGTCAGATGCCAAAATACTGGGTATTTTGGAACATTACAGGACACCTCTCCGGACAATCATTTGTGCTACCACAATTCAAACTAGTGCACCACTTTTGAAGGAAAGTCTCCAGTGGTGGAGGAAGCTGTATATTTGTAAAATACAGTGTTACAGCTTCACCACTGGACATATGCAACTCTCACTCTACAGAGAAAGACACGGAATTGTCAGGTGTTGAAATCAAAGATATCACTGTTACGTAATATCAGTTTATACATCTCCTTCAGGCAGCTTGTGCTCCTTTTATAGAAATTTCATACCAGTATTACAAAAAGTGGTACAGAGGAACCCTTGCAGAGTCATAATCTGTGGCGATTTTAATATCAATTTCCTTATAGAAGGTGACGACCAGCGTAATATTTAACATTTCATGAACTGTTACAACCCTGATATGAAGTGTACATCCCCAACTAGGGTAACCAACCAAAGTGTAAATGCTCTTGACCAAGTAGCTAGCAACATAGATTGTTCTGTAAATCTAGGATTTTCTGACCATAATGCATGAGTATACAGCCAGTCTTTCTAGGAAGTAAAAAAACAAGAGAATTACAAAGCACAAATTTTTGTCACAGCAATGTCCTTAATTTTTTGTGTCAAATGCAGAGAGGAAACTAGGCAAAGTGCTTCACTGCATACAAAAAAATATTTAGAAATGTGGTGAATGCTGCTAAAAAACTACACAATGACACCGTTCTAATGTCTTCACACAATAAAAGCAAATGCATGTGCCAAATAATTAATGCAAAAATGGGTAGTGATAGGAATAGTGTTAGTGACATTAATGCAACATAGATTACTGACCAAGAGGAAGTAGCTTAGGAATGTAACTCCTACTTTATTGAAACTGTAGAAAAATTAACAGAACATCTAAAAAGTAATTACCCCCTCAACCGTTTCTTAATACCTTCACCAAGACAATGTTCTTATCACCAACATCGGGAGCACAGAGAGAAAATATAATTCATAATAAAATAAACAAAAAAATCATCAGCAGGAGAAGATATGATCCCTTTGTTCTTTCTACACCATTGCAGCAAACTTATTAGTAAGCCACTTTTTCTTGTAATAAATGCTTCATTTTCAGATGCAATATTCCCAAGGAGACTTAAAATAGCAAAAGACATACCCATACATAAAAAGTGATCTAAAGAAGATCCTAGCATCTACTGTCCAGTTGCAGTGCTGTCTGTATTCAGCGAAATATTTGAATACGCAATGGCTGCCAGACTAAAATCATTTATTGGAAAATACAACATTCTTTCTTCTGCTCAGTATGGTTTCCAAGAAACTAAAACCGCTACTGATGCAATAGATTAATTTCTTGATACAACTCTACATCTAGTTGACAAGAAATACCCAACCATAGGTGTCTTTCTTGACATCACAGGGGCTTTTGACTTGGAAAATCACACACCACTTTAGCAAAAGTTGGATTATTATGGGGGTAAGGAGAACTACCGGTACCCATGGCTGGCTCAGCAGCAAAGACTGAGCACAGTATGTTCAAATAAATAAAGTCAATTGATCACAAATTCTAAATGGGCTGCAGTCATCTACACGAGTCATAAAACAGTGCTCTGTTCTAGGTCGCTCATTATTTCTACTTGATATAAATGTGCTCCCTTCCACCTTACCCACTAATAAGGCATCTCTCTTTGCTGATACTAATATCCTTATATCAAATGCAGATGAATCTCTTCAGTCAGCAGTTAATAGAAATACAACCCAACTAGACTCATAGCTTGCAACAAATAGACTACTCCTACATGCAAAAAAAGGCAGTATGCCTAATTTCCATACCATTCAGAACAGAACTCCTCAGGTTCAAACAGTAACACTAAGTGGCAGCAATGTAGAATTTGTCAATGAATCAAAATTCTTAGGGACTGGTGTCACTGATACATTCACATGGAACAAACAGGTTGACACGATTAATGCCAGGCCAAGCAAACTTGGTTTTGTGATCCACTCAGTGAGGGACAAGTTAAATAATGCCAGCACATTGACACATATGTATTATGGTATTATGTTCTTTTCCATTCAGTACTATGCTATGGAATTACTTTTTGGGGTTACAGTACTAAATCAACTTATTTACAATTAAAAAAAAAAAAGCAATCAGAATAATCCTGTACAAAAATCAAAGAGAAACATGTTAACCACTCTTTAAAAACTAAACATACTGCCTCTCTCTAGCCAATATACATTTGAATTTCTGTTTTATTAAGCGAATCATCAATGACTGCACAGGAATCCAGACAGTCACCATCATGACACGTAAAAAAAAGACTAGTTCTCCATTCTACTAAACTGTAAAGGAACAGCATTAAATATATGGGAATCAACGATACAACCATCTCCCAAAAGCAGTAGAAAGTATTCAAGAATCAACAAAATTTAAAAACATTAAGAGCATGCCTAAGAAAGCACTGCCTTTACAGCATACAAGACTTTCTTCAATGTTATCTAATCATAAATTAAATTTTAGATTTTATGTTTCAAAATCAAACTTTTCCATTAGAAATAACCAATTGTCCATTAATTAAATTTGCTGTCTGATTATGAGCAGCATTATTATTTGAACTTATTCTTATGAATACATAAATGACACATCTCCAGTGAGATGTAAACTATAAGAAATAATGCTATGTCTATACATGTTCTCATATTATTTGTTTGATTTGGTCCATATCATATTGTACGGTTCTGTACACTTAATGATTAAGTTGACCAATAAATATACGAGTACTTTTATACTGGTGTGACGAAACACACTACACCATACGTTCTCGATCAAAATCGCTAAAACTGGAGCACCAATAAAGCCCTTCTGCCTCTTGCTGCTAACAATGCAACAGCCTATGTAAGATAACGTAAGAAAAACGTAATTACATTTTATGGGGAAAGTAAACTATACGGTGAATACTTTACACACTGTCTCAAATATGTACTTGTGTTGTGCCCCAACATTCGCAATTAAGAAAAACTTGTTTTTTGTTTTAATCACCTGTCTTCAGACTGGTTTCATGCGGGCTGCCTCGCACTTTGAACCTAAGTCCTCGCTTATTTTTTGGATGTATTCGACTTATTTCCTTCTTCTTGTTAGAATATTCCTTTTTTCGCTGATTCAGGAGAGTACCTCCTCCGTCCCTATCAGTCCACCTAATTTTCAACATTCTTCTGCGTTAATGGTAGAATGTTGTTGTTCTTGTCAGAATATTCCTTCTTCGCTGATTCTGCAGAGAACCTCCTCCGTTCGTATCAGTCCACCTAATTTTCAACATTCTTCTGCTAAGTGGGGCAATGTTACTGTTATAGTCGCGACACTTTGCCTCGAAGGTACAGGAAAGCCTGTCTAGTGTCTACTAGTGGTGGGCAGGAAATCGCGTATCTGTTAGAAATCGCAGTGACTGAGAAGTCACAGATATCACAGTAGCAACTTTACAAAATCTAACTGCGATTTCAGTCACAGTTAGCAGTCGCAAGTAGTATTTCACATTCAAAGACGTGAGCCATCTATTGGTCGAATTTAGCACTGCTTTCTGCGATTTCAGTGACAAGTCGCAACTAAGAGTCACAAGTAGCAACTAAAAAGCGCGGTTAACAGTGGCATCTGTTGGCCGAAGTTCGTACTACGTCCATCTCTGCAGTACGCTATGGAGTCTAACTGCGATTTCCGTGACAAGTCGCAACTAAGAGTCGCAAGTAGCAACTAAAAAGCGCAGTTAGCACTGCCATCTGTTGAGCAAAGTTCATACTACGCTATTCGCTACCGAGTCAAACTGCGATTTCTGTGACAAATCGCAACTAAGAGTCGCAAGTAGCAACTAAAAAGCGCAGTTAACATACTTTTCCTAGTGTCATCTGTTGACCGACGTACGTACTTCGTTATGAGAGCCTTGTGCCTCACGAGATCGATGTGCTGTGTGTGCATATGAAGGGCTTATTTCAATAGTGGTACAAGTCCATTTTTGTTAATTTTGAGATATAGAGTCGTAAAGTTACATGAGCGCTGAAAAATCTGCAGTTGAGATACCAGAAATATTCAAGCATATGGCTTCTTGCTAGAGATGAACCTTTATTTATGTTTGTTTGGATCACTAATTTCAGAAGCATTATAGACAGAAAAGTGGAGGTAATGGACTTGTACCACTATTGAAATAAGCCTTTCATATTATATGACGACATGCACATTCAGCATCAGTTATGGTTGGTCAAATACTGCTGTGACTCTGAATGTATTATATTAATAAGAAGCAACATTGCCGTTTTCTCCTGAAAATATCAAGTAACGTAACAAATGTGTTTGATTCTGCTTCCAATATGACAGTTTTGGTTAATACTCCACATGCCTACAGGACTTTGCAATGTTAACACAGCAGAACTCAGACATCTGTATAAGTGTAGAGAAATGAAAACAGTCATATGAATGCCTCACTTTTGTTACGACACAGTTCAAGACTCGGGAGAAAAGTTTTACACCTGGTGTTCTACATGGCAACTTCACACACAAGAACTTTTTGCCGACACTACTACCACCTACATAAGTAAGCTTTTCCTGTGTTACTTTCAAGTAATGCACTTAAGCTATTCCTGATTTAACTGGAAGATCTGTACTTCCCACTTTCATATCAACAGCCTCAAAATGCATATTGTAGACTTCGGGATATGTTACAGGTCAGTGTCACACCAAGATTGCGGAGAAAGGGGTCGGGGGGGGGGGGCATGTCGCTCTCCAACAAGTGTTTACCAATAAGTAAGTGGCGGAAAATTATGGGTATAGGACAGCTTAAACATGTGGAAAATGAGATTTTTATTATTCACTCACTGTATTTGACATTTATTATTCCTTTAAAATCGCACAACAACTTCGATAAAACACAGCTTAATCATTAACACACTTATTTCACAATTGTTTCACTTTTAAACTGCAAATCCTCTAAGAGCTGTCTTGAATCTTCACGAGTCCCTCCCAACAGCCTTGATGTGGATAGATACGTACAGCAACCAGTAATCAGAGTCAGAACTGTGTCTGCAAAAACACAAGGATTATTAAACAATTTTTGCTGTCATTAATTACTAGAAGTATAATTGACAGAGTAGATTGCTAATATTTGCTATAATGAATATCACATTTGCAAGAACGATCTCACTGAAGTAATTAAGTCCATCGAAACGCTTAGAAACTAACCTATCGTCTGACGAAAACGGTCTAAAGATGCAGTGGCAATTTCTTCAGATCTGTTGACAATGATATTTTGAGTTATCACTTTACTGAGTGACTGAAATGTAGTTCAGGTACCTGTGAACATAACAATATGTTAGAATTCATTTTCTAAATACGAACTATTACGGTACTGTACGGCTACTTACATATTAATTACACTATTAATATTTTCACAGTTGTTTCTTTAATACAAAATTAAAGCCAACGGAAGAAAAAACGTAAAACATACTTGCCAATGACAGGTTTGTTGCGATGCAATTTTCCGTGTTGACAGATGTAACTTTTTCATACAGTAGTAAGTCGCAGAAATCGCAGAAGTAGCAGGAGTCACAGAAATCGCAGAAGTAGCAGAAGTCACAGAAATCGCAGAAGTAGCAGAAGTCACAGAAGTAGCAGAAATCGCGGAAGTAGCAGAAATCGCAGAAATAGCAGTGGCGGAGGGATACACGACCTATATTCCTTAACTGCGACTCTTAACTGCGACAAATCGCAGTTAAGAATAGCAGATACTGAAAAGTAGCATTCACAGAAATCACTGATATCGGAAAATCGCAGTTTAGCCCATCACTAGTGTCTACTGTCTAGTGTCTACGTAGTGCGTGACGTCACAAGATGGCTACACACATGGTCCCTTCTTCAAAAGTTTCACGGAACAGTGTTTGTGAATAGTCGTTCGGCGAGTTTCACGTCAGTTTACTATTATAGTGATTGGTGTTCCTGCGTTAGTGTACGTTATTTGGTTGTTTAGTTTCTGTGCACTAAACTGGTGATGTGTTTTTCTTGCCTGTGAAAATTTCGTTGCCTGCAAAATGCCGTATCGTTGTTGTGTGCCGAATTGTAGAGGAAATTACGACGGTGGACCAAAAGTAACAGTGTTTAAATTTCCGGAGGATGAAGCAACGAAGAAGAAATGGTTGTCAAGTATTCGCAGAGATAACTTCACTCCTCCTTCAAGTTCAAGAGTGAGTAGTTGTTTTGTTTATTTCTTAAAAGAGGTTAAGTGTGCTAACAACGAATAGGCACTTATGCAGTAAGTAGAGGTGGGCCAAACGGTTATTTTGGAGTAACCGTTATCACAGTTCCAGCTATTCTTTGATAAGGCCGGTTTTACACTATCAAATTTCTTTGTCAAAGATATTTGATGGTGTAATAGGAACTTTGTCAAATGTCATCCAATATTTGTCAAATCTAGGGCCTCGCTGTAGATTTGAACTAGAGGTGGCAAAAAAATAACGTAACTGATAGAAATAACCGGTTATTGAGAAGTAACGGTTACTGCGATAACCGTTCCTCTGATTCTGGCAGTTATTTCAATAACTGTTTAGTGTCAACAGTGCCTCGCGCCATCTGTTGACCGAAGATCGTACTGTGCATTTGGAAGGCGTTCTATAGACCACGGGAATAACTGTGAGACTGCGCGCCATCTGTTGATAAGAACTGTGTACTATTTCGTGGGCCTTCGTTACTTATAGCATAAACAATTAAATAAAGTTAATGTCCGAGCCGTGGCTGATAGGAGCTGCAGTACAGGCATTAACAAGTACAGTCGATCCCTTGAGCCACCGCCTTACGTGTTAATTTAGCTTGGACGCGTAGTACAAGGAAAGTTACTAAGGAATTCGAGCGACTATGGAAATAACTGTCAGAGACCGGTATTCTCCTCTGGCAGTTATCGTTATTGGCTCGTAGTTCTAGTTCTCTGGCAGTTATCGGGCTACCACCACAGGTAACCTGGAAGCTGGTAACGGAATAACTGTGTGTGTAGACGTTCCTGACTCGGTGACTCCAGTTAAAGGTCGTAGTTCCAGGTGATATTTCCAGAGAGGATAGTAACTGGAGCGAACAAATATTTTCGTACTGCTACGGAAACGATGGAGGGCCATCGGGGAGAGGGGTATTTTTCCGGCCTTTGGTTGCGTTACAGGGCATTGACTTTCGTTCCGCGTTCTTGTTTTTCTTTGTGTTGTTGATATTACTACCAATAGTTACCAACATGAAGAGGTCGAGGACAAGCGAAATGTGGTCATATTTCGAAACTCTTGATCGAGAGTTTGCGAAATGTACTTTGTGCGGTAAGAAATTATCGTACAAATCGACGACGACGAATTTAAAAAAACATCTTCAGAAATCACATTTAATTGTGAATTTCTCTTCACAAAGACCTTCGGAGCTAGATTTGGGTGAGTAATGAAAAAAATATATTTATTGCAATTACGGTTATTTCAGTGCATGCATAATCATTTATGTTTTATTTTATTAATTTTTTTAAAATAAGAGCATACTATACAGTGTGGTGCTTTGTGCATTTTTACACGCAAGTTTTCATTTGTCGTGACTACTTAAGCTGTCGATACCACCGCACACCTTGACATTTTCAAACATTAAATTATGTTGCATATGGTGCCGGAATACTTAATTATTTAATTGGAAGTTATTGTTGCAGGTGTAATAACGATAGTCTAATAAAATGCCACTGTGTGATATATGAACTGTCGTCTCGCAATTATTAGTAACTAATCGGATAGCAGATTGTATCAGTGCTCATTCCTGTGTATCATTTATTTTTAACCCTGACGATGCCGTGAGGGGGGGGAATTAGATACTGTTTCATATTTTAAAATTTTGAAAAGGAAAATTGTTTTTAATGGAGTCTTCAACTGAATTCCATAAATGTTTTAAATTTTGTGGTTAAACTTAACCCAAAAATTTGACACGTTAATAGTACATGTGACTTTCCACAGTGACAGTCATATTGAATATTTTGAAGTTCAGGGCCCTACTTATACATCAGTATTTGTTTAAAATATATGTCAACAACAATTAAGATATTTTTTTAGGGTGGAAATACAGTACCCTCCCTTCCCCCCAATACACATTATTGAAAATGTGTTGGTGTTGCTAGGATTAAAGAAGAAACTTGAAGCTATAGTCATTACTAAAACTGAGTCAATTGTCAACTTGTTTGAAGTAAATATTCAAGCTGCAAGTACCATGTAGAATACTGTACGCAAACATTGTAATATATATCACCAAAAATAATATGGCATCATTTCTATTGTGCTTATGCTGATATGAAACCTATTTTTCTGTAGGTGAAACCCTTCCTGTAGAGGTGATCCTTGGCACCAGTAGTGTGGAAGAGGAGCGAGAGGCACACCAACACCAGCAGATGAGTCTCCGTTTAATACTTGGGATATTATAACAGTAAGGTAATTCTAGTTTGGGTACATTTTTGGCAGATTTGAACTCCCCCTTAAAATGGAGATATAACTGTAGGGCATAGCATATATTTGTTATGCTACATTAAAAGAGTGCTAGTGGTTTTGTGTTGAAGTGTTTAATGTATATTGTCGGTCAGTAAGTCAGAGCACTTTGTTCCAGTTATAGCTCCGGAAGTCAGTCACCAGCAGCAGATGTCACACAGTTATAAAATGGGAAACTTGAAGAATAAGGTACTAGTGGTTTGGATAAATGTGTGGGAAATTTCACCTTTCACTTAAAATGAAGGTACAGTTACAGTCCTTAAGAGTATACTGGGAAATGGTAACTCAAAGCTCTTTGTTTCTGTTACAGCTCCAGAAGTCAGCAGCAGCAGCAGCCGCCGTCACACAGCCATAATGCGAGAAGCTTGAAGAATAATGTGGTAGTGGTTTGGATACATATGACATATTTCACCTTCAGTTTGTTTATATTGGCAGGTGGTAACTCAGAGCTCTTTGTTCCAGTTATGGCTCCGATAGTCTTCCAGCAGCAGCAAATGTTACACAGTCCTATAGAGGCAAACTTGAAGTATAAAGTAATAGTGTTTTGCATACAATGGCAAACTTGACCTTTCGCTTAAAATGGAGGTACATTTGCACTGAGTTTAATGTTATGACACGTGAATGGATTACCAGTGATGTATATGTAAATACTGGAATTTGTAACTTAGAACTTAATTTCAGTATCGGCTTTGAAATTTGGTCACTGGATACAACTATATTATCTTTCATGTTGATAGCAGCAATCATCAGATTGCAATCCAGTTAAGTACCTGTGAGGCATGAGATGTCAAAAATACTTGTGGGTTATTGGTAGCCTGTGTCAAGGCATGTGGCACCTCAAAGTTTGTAAGTACAGTAGCATTTTGTTTTCTGCTTTACTTAAAAATTGGTAGCTGTAGCACCCATTCTGACATTCAATTATTTTGAATTTCAAGTTTCTTAGAATGATACTGACATCAGTTTGTTAACACCAGTCCGTATATTATTGTTAATATATGCTGCTATTTTCCTCAGATGTTAACTGAAATTGTTTTATTGTTATGATAACAACACTTCAGCCTTTGCAAACTTGCAGTATAGGTTACCTGCTGAGAAATATTTACTGGAAGAAATGGTTTCTTGAATAGGACCGAAAGGAAAACCACTGAAAATGTCAAACGTGAATTGGTGAAACATCTTGTGCTCAATACTAAATTTCATTTGCAAAACACGGAAGTTTTCCTATCTTTGTGGTGGAACACAACAAATTCTCATAAGTTTGCTAGTTTGTATTCTAGAAAGGGTGCCAGAAATGGAAGAGTATAATTTTTATTAAATCGGGCATTAAATGTAAGTAGGTTGGAGTACAGAAAGGGTGCAACTGGCCTTCCCCACTGTAGCCTGATGTGCTCCAACATGCATTTGTACTGATGTGCAGGTGGTTATAACACTAGTATCAAACTGCATGGTACCCGCTTACTAATGTGACCTACCCTTGCATGATCTTCTGCAGACAGCAAGAAATCCGCTACTGCTCTTACTACCTGTCCAACAGTTGTGGAGGATTTTTTCCCCTTGGTGCTTGACATGACATGTTTTGCCCTCTGCCCTTAAAATCTCAATTCTTGTTACATTTTTCATCCATTTTCTATCTCCTGATGGACCTGTATTGATTAAAAAACTAATCACTGCAGAGGTGATTGTAGAACTTTTGCTAGTGGCAGTGTGGAGGGGCTCCACTCTTTAAAAAATAAAATTACATTGTGGGACATGGAATTATTATTATATGCTTTCATGGACATTTTGTTTACTGAAAAAGTCAGTCATTGTCTGAGGTATTTAAATGTTAACTTCAAATCTAAAACTGCATCAAAAGATAAATTTCAGTAAGTCTTTAACAAGTTTCAGTATCTTGCTTCACATGCTGGACCCTCCAACTATAAAAAACAGTGTTTTGCAGAGAACAGCTATTCAGATGTTAACATCCCAGAATTTGTGTAGAAGATATCCCTTACATTTTTAGTTTCATTGTGGTCACACTCTACAGTGTAGTGTTATCAGCATACATATAGAAGTTTGAAGAACATATTAAACTAATTGCTAGACATGCCTTAAGTGAATATGTTTACTACTAATATGAGTCAGCTAAGTAGTTGCTGCAAGTTTTTATGTTGTTTATAAAGTGTCTTTAGACAAGGATATTTCTGCTGTTTGTTTCCTGTTCTTCTGTTTCAGATAACTACTCATATATGCAGCAACTGCTGAAGCAGCCTCTGGCAGTTTATTGAAGTTCCGTGAACAAAGTGTTGTGTGGTCTGTTTGTGTAAAGTGATAAAGAAAAATGTTAAAGTGTAATTGTGTATATATTTAATCATTATTTTTGCTAGTTGTAAGATCTATTTTCATGTAAATCAGAACATTGTATAATAGGTAACAACCGAATGAGGCAGTGTAGCTATTAACAGCACTGACCTCATATTCGGGAGGATGGGGTTCGCACTGTCTGGCCATCCTGGATCGCTAAGGCAAATGCCGGGATAGTTCCTTCATCAAGGCCACGGCTGACCACCTGTCCCATCCTTAAAGAGATCCTTTAAACATTGTGTGTATACCCATATTTTGAATTATTGATGTTTGTTGTATTATGTTGAGATATTCTTGGATGAAATAAAAAAAGTTTATACATTTGTATTTGTGGTCACATGTTAAATTACTGAGAAAATTGCAGAGTGATTATGGCACCGAATTTCCATTCAGGTGCATTGGGATCCTTCGCCTGTTTGAACATCCTGATTTACATTTTATTTGGGTTCCCTAAATTCCTTTAGGCAAATACTTTTGTTGGTTCCACTGAATAGGCCATGGCAGATTACCTGCCATGTCCAATCTGAGTTTCTGCTCAGTCTCTTGACATGTTAACTATTTATTCATTCTCTTTATAATGCTGCAATGTTTTAAGTGTTCCATATCATTGTGAAAAAGTCAGAATAAAATTGATCATTTCACATGTACATACATTTGTGTTGGTTACCATTTTTTATTTTAACTTATCTTCCTTTTGTTCCCTGTACTCTTAAGTAATTTGTTAAAAACCCATGAGGTCAAAGACGAGCACTTACTACCATTTTAGGATATATTTTATGTACAAATAAGGTAATCTCTCATGTGGCATGGTAATGTCTTTGTTGAGGTGATATTACTGTCTCATGAACATAGGTGTCTTACATAGAACATACAGAAAGTAAACAGCTGTGCAGTAATCTTGTAAGAATATATTTTAATTTTGAGGCAGGATAGGAAACTCATCTCAAGTGATACATGTATCATCATCTCCTACCTTCTCAAGAAATGTCAAAATTTGTGGCACTACTGTGAGCACAAACACTTGCTGTCTCATACATAGTATGGAAAGCTATGAAGTGTAGTAGTGTGTATGCAACATGTTAATACTTTCTAGGGATTTTAAACTTACTGAAATGCCTTGAGTATTGGCGGTGATCTAAAAATGGAACATAGTTGAGTATCTTCTCCAAGTATACCCCATCACTAATGCTTGGTAGCATCATGATGAAAAAGTGCCAGTGCTGTATCAGGTCAACTTGAATACAAAGAAACTTATGTAATTTGGTGAGACTTAGCTTTGTGGCATTAGCGAGAGAAAAATGAGTTTTCTCAATTTGTACACATCCATTGCTAATAGGCTTTTTTTCGTTTAATTAGTTTTTGGCCATTGACTTTGAAACATTTTATACATAGTTTGGAGCATATCACTTTTATGCGGGAACAGTGTACACTTCAAACATAGGTATTGCAATTGAAGCATTTCACGGAGGTATATTTGGCATGATTACAATATGCTTACAACAATAATCACGTCAGATACATATTTACTTACATTTGGGCCTATTAGCACTGGTGCATACTACATGAACGTTTTTGAATAAAATATGCTTTTTTGTTTTCAAAGAGCTCAAGTCAGTTCATTTTCTATTATGTTAAGCAACACTGAAAAACTCTGTTAGGTGCACTCATTGCTACGTTGAGGTTGTTATATGCAAGACTTAGCCCTTCATTTTGAGTGCTCATCTTGTCTTGTTCATGAATTAGTCTTACCTATTCAGACAGTTAACTGTCATGATATTAAACTGCAAAAACATCAAAGCAGGCAGCTGGCATTGACAGATGAAGTGTTTCAAAAGGATTCGTGTTATTGCCTCGTGTGAGACAGAAAAAAAGCAAAACGTGGAATCCACAGGTAAAGCATTCCCCAGGAAAGGAAATTTTGTATTTCCTATAGATGAATATCTTAACAGGGACTGGTAGAGTAACTTAAGTAAAAAGTATTATTTCAGTTTTGACAGCACTTTACTGCAACAGACAAGATCAGATTTCTGAAAACTTACTGCAAATTTGTATTACCTACACAATACCATTAATTCATACTCTCACAATCTGTATATACAAAGAAGAATTGTATAAAACGAGTGAAAAGGTATTGTAATGACATCTGAGACATTAAGCCTTATGAGTTGTTAATCAATCATTCAGCACTGGAATTCTGTATACAATAATGCCAAACATGACAGATACACAACAAACTGAAGGCTTGGACATATGCATTAGTCATTCTCCCACCACAAAATCAAAACCCTCACTGTAGATTAGATTAACTTGTTTTTGTCCCAGAGACCCAAAAATGAGATGATTCTCATGGATATGCAACATGTCAAAGTATAACATAAAGCATTTGAATATAATACTTACCACCATCATCATCTGTCACAAGATTGTAAAAATATGTGAATATATTGCAGTAAACTGGAGCTGCTAATATGTACAGTATTAATATACTGCCAGAACAAAACATAGTTATGCACTTTTAATAAATTTATCACACACAGAATACCTGATCTTGACTATTGTGACCAAGTGCTGTCAAAACTGAAATATGCTGGTAGCAGAATTTTTACTTAAGCTGGTCTAACAGTCCCTGTTAAGATATTCATCTATAAAGTAGAAGTTGCCTATCAAAAAGTCTTTCAAACTCTCAGTAAACCGTGATTTATCTGAAACAAAGTTTTTAATGGTTGCTGGCAGTTTATTGAAAATGTGTGTTCTTGAATGTTGAACCCCTTTCTGGTCCAAGGTAAGTGATTTTAGATCTTTATGTAGATAGCTGTTCTTATTCCTAGTATTGATACTATGTATTGTGCTATTGGTTGGAAATACTTGCAACAAATTTCATTAAAGAATAAATATACTATAAAGCAGTGGTTAGAATATGAAGTTCCTTGAACAGGTTTCTACATGGTGTTCTTGAATTTATACCACAAACGATTTTTATTAGGCCTACATGCTTTTACATGCTAAATACTTTTGCTCCGTTGATGAGTTACCCCAGAATATGATCCCTTATGACATAACAGAATAAAAGTATGTAAACTTTTTTACATTTGTGTCTCCTACATCTGACACCATTCTCACTGCAAATACAGATTTGTTTAGGAGCTTTAGCAATTCTGTGGTAAGCCCTCCAACTGAATTTACTATCGAGTTATAATCCCAGAAATTTAACACTGTCAATCTTTTCGATCTGCATGTCTTTATATGTTATGGGATTACAGAGCCTTACGTCACGGGTCAAAGCAGACGGGTGGAATCAGACGCTTCCATTCATCCTATGTTATACACATGCTGCAGCTGGAGAAATCGAGCAGTTTTCCAACTAGCGTACTCACACTTTCAACCATATGACTATCTTGTAGAGGAGTAAACGAATCTTTCACATTACGTATATTTTTGTGTTTTATTACAAGGCAGTACACTTATTCTATTAAGTAAACAACACAAGAAATTAAGCTTCGAATTTAACCTAAAGTATTCAGTTTACATATTTCTTCAAACTTAAAAACGCACGTTGTTAACATTTTACTTAAACAGCGCTGTGGCGAAGTTCCGCGTACTTTCTGTTGCAGCTGCGAGGATAATATTTCTAATAGCGACCGATAACCTACATACATATAATCTGAAACACTAATAATCGTTCTAACATCAACTAAAATGTACCCGGAGTTAATAAGCTGAGGTTATGACACGATTCATACGACATTCCTGCTATTTCACACTACTCGCAGTTATACTGATAACTAAACTGATGGATTCCAACTATGTCGTTATTTAACTGTCGGAGTTATCGGTATTCGCTAGCCAAAAATAACTTGGCAGTTATTAATAACCGTTAACGATAACGGTTATCAAAGAATAACTGGAACTGTGATAACGGTTACTCCAGAATAACCGTTTGGCCCACCTCTAATTTGAACAAAGAAATCGCTTGTCTTCTGTTCACTGCAATGTGACATGTTAGGCACATGGAGCGCTAGCATCGCTGCAGCTTTCTGTCGTCTGTAGTGTTTTTATAAACATTGCTGGTAAATACAATTGGTGTGTGCTGACAACTACAAAATTAATAGAGATGTATGAAGCTGATGAGGCACTTTACAACGTGAGGCACCCTGAATACAAAAATAGATTAAGAGACTTGGAGACCTGACCTAACCTAACTTAACCCTCTCCTGTCGCAAGCGATCGGAGTGTTACAGTGAGCCTGTCTTCTGTAGATGTGGCAGTTCTTAAGTGAATATTGTGCGTTGTGATATGAGGATACACATCACTGAGCACATACAGTAATGTATGCTCATCCATTACTAAGTATTTGATGTACGACTTGACGTCTTCCACTGTAAACTCACGTAACAAGTTTTATCGAATGCTTTTATCGTGTCGTCGTAAAACCCACGGCTTCACCAAGATTAGATTAGTTTTTCGTTCAATAGATCCGTGCTGAGGTGATCCTCGTGGATGTGGAACATGTCAATTTTTTTAAGCTGAAATAACAATACTAATAGTATGAATAAATACAATACATCATTTGTTTGTATTAAAAATTTCGTCAATGGAGCAGGAGGAGTTGGCCACTAGTAAGTCTTTCAGGCCCCTTTTAAACTGATCTTTATTTGTAACTAAATTTTTTATGTTTGCTGGCAAATGATTGAAGATGAGTTTTCCTGAGTAGTGGACCCCTTTCTGAACTAAAGTGCTTGTAAGTCCTTGTGCAGATCATTTTTGTTCTTGGTATTGTATGTATGAACTGAGTTGTTTGTTGGGAAATATTGTTTAGGACAAATTTCATTAAGGAGTATACTGAGAGGCAGTAGTTAGTATACCCAGTTCTTTGAAGAGGTTTCTGCAGGACAAATAATACGTACTACATGCTTTTGGACTCTGAAAACTTTTGTCTGACTTGAAGATTTACCCCGAAATACTATACCATATGACATTATGGAATGAAAGTAGGCAAAGTGTGCCACCCTGTTTCATTTTTATGTTGTCCATGTCTGCTAACACTCGAAATGCAAATACAGATTTGTTAAGGCGTTTCTACAGTTCTGTGCTGTGCTCCTCCCAATTGATTTTATTATCAAGTTGTAATCACAGGAATTTAAGACTGTCAACCTGGTATGTATGGTTCCTTTTTTTTCTCCACTTCTTTTCCGCGTGTGCACACAATGCAATTGCGGTACATGCAACTGCTACGGTTAATAACAAGTTGTCAGCCATCTTGAACTTTGACGAAAAATTTGATGACAGTGTAATACCCCTTCTAGCGCTACGTCAAAGATCTTTGTAAAATATATTTGACGGATATTTGATCACATCTTTGATCAGATCTTTAACAAAGAAATTTGATAGTGTAATACCGGCCTTATGGATTGTGTTCCTGAAAAATATGTTAGAACATCCTATTTTTCATTCTTTCCGAGTATAATAACATATGGAATTATTTTGTGGGGGAACTCTAGCTGTGTACATGACATATTAATACTGCAAAAAAAAGCTATTAGGATAATTACTGGTTCTGCATATAAGGCACACTGTAAACCATTGTTCTGTGAACAGAAAATCATGACTGTGTTAAACTTGTACATATACTATGTTCTAATTTATACGAAGAAGAAATTACCAGAAACAAAAACCAGAGAAAATGTACACAGCCACAATACAAGAAGGAATAGGTGCCTCTATATTCCTTACCACAGGTTGTCAAAGTCACTCAACAGCTACGAAATCATGGGGTACAAATTATTTAATAATCTTCCTCAATCTGTTCAAGAATTACCTGAACTATTATTCAAACAAACAATTCATGACTGGCTAGTCCTCCACCCATTCGATGACATAAGAGAATTTATCAACTGTAATATAATACTATAATGTTAACAAGAAACCTGTTGTTTCTTTCAAACTATTAATTGTATTTTAGTATGTATATGATGACGTTGTCTATTGCTGTAATGGCCGAATGACAATAAAATTATTATTATTATTATTATTATTATTATTATTATTATTATTATTAACCGTTATCATTAACGGTTATTAATAACTGCCAAGTTATTTTTCGCTAGCGAATACCGAATACTCCGAGGGGCTACAGTTAAATAACGATATAATTGGAATCCATCAGTTTAGTTATCAGTATAACAGCGAGTAGTGTGAAATGGCAGGAATGTCGTATGAATCGTGTCATTACCCTTATTAACTCCGGGTACATTTTAGTTGATGTTAGAACGATTATTAGTGTTTCATATTATATGTTTGTAGGTTATCGGTCGCTATTAGAAATATTATCTTCGCAGCTGCGACAGAAAGTACGCGGAACTTCGCCACAGCACTGTTTAAGTAAAATGTTAACAATGTGCGTTTTTAAATATGAAATATGTAAACTGAGTACTGTAGGTTAAATTCGAAGCTTAATTTCTTGTGCTTCTCACATAATAGAATAAAGTAGTGATGGGCTAAACTGCGATTTTCCGATATCAGTGATTTCTGTGAATGCTACTTTCCAGTATCTGTTATTCTTAACTGCGATTTGTCGCAGTTAAGAGTCGCAGTTAAGGAACATAGGTCGTGTATCCCTCCGCCACTGCTATTTCTGCGATTTCTGCTACTTCCGCGATTTCTGCGACTTCTGCTACTTCTGTGACTTCTGCGATTTCTGCTACTTCTGTGACTTCTGCGATATCTGCTACTTCTGCGATTTTTGCGACTTCTGCTACTTCTGCCATTTCTGTGACTTCTGCTACTTCTGCGATTTCTGCGACTTACCACTGTATGAAAAAGTTACATCTGTCAACACAGAAAATTGCATCGCAACAAACCTGTCATTGGCAAGTATGTTTTACGTTTTTTCTTCCGTTGGCTTTAATTTTGTATTAAATAAACAACTGTGAAAATATTAATAGTGTAATTAATATGTAAGTAGCTGTACAGTACCGTAATAGTCCGTATTTAGAAAATGAATTCTAACATATTGTTATGTTCACAGGTACCTGAACTACATTTCAGTCACTCAGTAAAGTGATAACTCAAAATATCATTGTCAAGAGATCTGAAGAAATTGCCACTGCATCTTTAGACCGTTTTCGTCAGACGAGAGGCTAGTTTCTAAGCGTTTCGATGGACTTAATTACTTCAGTGAGATCGTTCTTGCAAATGTGATATTCATTATAGCAAATATTAGCAATCTACACTGTCAATTATATTGCTAGTAATTAATGACAGCAAAAATTGTTTAATAATCCTTGTGTTTTTGCAGACACAGTTCTGACTCTGATTACTAGTTGCTGTACGTATCTATCCACATCAAGGCTGTTGGGAGGGACTCGTGAAGATTCAAGACAGCTCTTAGAGGATTTGCAGTTTAAAAGTGAAATAATTGTGAAATAAGTGTGTGAATGATTAAACTGTGTTTTATTGAAGTTGTTGTGCGATTTTAAAGGAATAATAAATGTCAAATACAGTGAGTGAATAATAAAAATCTCATTTTCCACATGTTTAAGCCTTCCTATACCCATAATTTTCCGCCACTTACTTATTGGTAAACACTTGTTGGAGAGCGACATGCCGCCGCCCCCCCCCCCCCCCCCTTTCTCCACAATCTTGGTGTGACACTGACCTGTAACATATCCCGAAGTCTACAATATGCATTTTGAGGCTGTTGATATGAAAGTGGGAAGTACAGATCTTCCAGTTAAATCAGGAATAGCTTAAGTGCATTACTTGAAAGTAACACAGGAAAAGCTTACTTATGTAGGTGGTAGTAGTGTCGACAAAAAGTTCTTGTGTGTGAAGTTGCCATGTAGAACACCAGGTGTAAAACTTTTCTCCCGAGTCTTGAACTGTGTCGGAACAAAAGTGAGGCATTCATATGACTGTTTTCATTTCTCTAAACTTATACAGATGTCTGAGTTCTGCTGTGTTAACATTGCAAAGTCCTGTAGGCATGCATAGTATTAACCAAAACTGTCATATTGGAAGCAGAATCAAACGTTACTTGATATTTTCAGGAGAAAAGAGCAATGTTGCTTCTTATTAATATAATACATTCAGAGTCACAGCAGTATTTGACCAACCATAACTGATGCTGAATGTGCATGTCGTCATATAATATGAAAGGCTTATTTCGATAGTGGTACAAGTCCATTACCTCCACTTTTCTGTCTATAATGCTTCTGAAATTAGTGATCCAAACAAACATAAATAAAGGTTCATCTCTAGCAAGAAGCCATATGCTTGAATATTTCTGGTATCTCAACTGCAGATTTTTCAGTGCTCATTTAACTTTACGACTCTGTATCTCAAAATGAACAAAAATGGACTTGTACCACTATTGAAATAAGCCCTTCATATGCACACACAGCACATCGATCTCGTGAGGCACAACGCTCTCATAACGAAGTACGTACGTTGGTCAACAGATGACACTAGGAAAAGTATGTTAACTGCGCTTTTTAGTTGCTACTTGCGACTCTTAGTTGCGACTTGTCACAGAAATCGCAGTTTGACTCGGTAGCGAATAGCGTAGTATGAACTTTGCTCAACAGATGGGAGTGCTAACTGCGCTTTTTAGTTGCTACTTGCGACTCTTAGTTGCGATTTGTCACGGAAATCGCAGTTGGACTCAATAGTGTATCGCAGAGATGGGCGTAGTACGAACTTTGACCCACAGATGGCACTGTTAACCGCGCTTTCTAGTTGCTACTTGCGACTCTTAGTTGCGACTTGTCACGGAAATCGCAGTTGGACTCCATAGCGTACCGCAGAGATGGACGTAGTACGAACTTTGGCCAACAGATGCCACTGTTAACCGCGCTTTTTAGATGCTACTTGCGACTCTTAGTTGCGACTTGTCACTGAAATCGCAGAAAGCAGTGCTAAATTCGACCAATAGATGGCTCACGTCTTTGAATGTGAAATACTTATTGCGACTGCTAACTGTGACTGAAATCGCAGTTAGATTCTGTAAAGTTGCTACTGTGATATCTGTGACTTCTCAGTCACTGTGATTTCTAACAGATACGCGATTTCCTGCCCACCACTAGAATAAAGTGTACAGCCGTGTAATACAACAAAAAATATACCTAATGTGACAGATTCGTTTACTCCTGTGCTGTAAAAGCTAGTCCTATTGGGGAAAGTGTGAGTACGCTAATCCAAGTTTTATGTCAGATTTGGAAACTGCTCGATTTCTCCAGCTACAGCATGTTTATAACATATGAAGACATGCAGATCGAAAAGGTTGACAGTGTTACATTTCTGGGACTACAACTCGATGATAAATTCAGTTGGGAAGGGCATACCACATTTTTTCACTATCATTTCATAAGGGAGCAAAGCAAAAGTTTTTCGCATGTAAAAGCGTGTACTAAAAATCGTTTGTGGTATAAATTCAAGAACATCATGTAGGAACCTGTTCAAGGAACTTTCTATTCTAACCACTGCTTCCTAGTATATTTATTCCTTAATGAAATTTGTTACAAGTATTTCCAACCAACAGCTCAATACATAATATCAGTACTAGAAATGGGAACAGCAATCTACATAAAGACCTAAAATCACTTACCTTGGTCCAAAAGGGGTCCAATATTCAGGAACATGCATTTTCAATAAACTGCCAGCAAGTCAGCAACCATTAAAATCTTGGTTTCAGATAAAGCACGGTTTACAGAGTGTTTTAAAGACTATTTGATACAGAAGTATCTGATTCCACCCGTCATCAGTATGCCGGAAATGGCTATTTTAAGTGTGTCTATGACGTCACTACATACACATGACAACAAACACGAAGATACATATAAATAATACAATAACATCATCATCATTTAAGACTGATTATGCCTTTCAGCGTTCAGTCTGGAGCATAGCCCCCCTTATACAGTTCCTCCATGATCCCCTATTCAGTGCTAACATTGGTGCCTCTTCTGATGTTAAACCTATTACTTCAAAATCATTCTTAACCGAATCCAGGTACCTTCTCCTCGGTCTGCCCCGACTCCTCCTACCCTCTACTGCTGAATCCATGAGTCTCTTGGGTAACCTTGCTTCTCCCATGCGTGTAACATGACCCCACCATCTAAGTCTGTTCGCCCTGACTGCTACATCTATAGAGTTCATTCCCAGTTTTTCTTTGATTTCCTCATTGTGGACACCCTCCTGCCATTGTTCCCATCTACTAGTACCTGCAATCATCCTAGCTACTTTCATATCCTAACCTCAACCTTGTTGATAAGGTAACCTGAATCCACCCAGCTTTCGCTCCCATACAACAAAGTTGGTCGAAAGATTGAACGGTGCACAGATAACTTAGTCTTGGTACTGACTTCCTTCTTGCAGAAGAGAGTAGATCGTAGCTGAGCGCTCACTGCATTAGCTTTGCTACACCTCGCTTCCAGTTCTTTCACTATGTTGCAATGCTGTGAGAATATGCATCCTAAGTACTTGAAACCGTCCACCTGTTCTAACTTTGTTCCTCCTATTTGGCACTCAATCCGTTTATATTTCTTTCCCACTGACATTACTTTCGTTTTGGAGATGCTAATCTTCATACCATAGTCCTTACATTTCTGATCTAGCTCTGAAATATTACTTTGCAAACTTTCAATCGAATCTGCCATCACAACTAAGTCATCCGCATATGCAAGACTGCTTATTTTGTGTTCACATATCTTAATCTCACCCAGCCAGTCTATTGTTTTCAACATATGATCCATAAATAATATGAACAACAGTGGAGACAGGTTGCAGCCTTGTCTTACCCCTGAAACTACTCTGAACCATGAACTCAATTTACCGTCAACTCTAACTGCCGCCTGACTATCCATGTAAAGACCTTTAATTGCTTGCAAAAGTTTGCCTCCTATTCCATAATCATGTAGAACAGACAATAACTTCCTCCTAGGAACCCGATCATATGCCTTTTCTAGATCTATAAAGCATAGATACAATTCCCTGTTCCAGTCATAACACTTCTCCATTATTTGCCGTAAGCTAAAGATCTGGTCCTGACAACCTCTAAGAGGCCTAAACCCACACTGATTTTCATCCAATCGGTCCTCAACTAATACTCGCACTTTCCTTTCAACAATACCTGAGAAGATTTTACCCACAACGCTGATTAAAGAGATACCTCTGTAGTTGTTACAATCTTTTCTGTTTCCATGTTTAAAGATTGGTGTGATAACTGCTTTTGTCCAGTCTGATGGAACCTGTCCCGACTCCCAGGCCATTTCAATTATCCTGTGTAGCCATTTAAGACCTGACATTCCACTGTATTTGATGAGTTCCGACTTAATTTCATCCACCCCAGCCGCTTTATTGCACTGCAATCTATTGACCATTTTTTCCACTTCCTCAAATGTGATCCTATTTCCATCATCATTCCTATCCCATTCTACCTCGAAATCTGAAACATTACTGATCGCATTTTCACCTACATTGAGCAACTCTTCAAAATATTCCCTCCATCTGCCCAAGGCATCCACAGGATTCACCAGCAGTTTTCCTGACCTGTCCAAAATACTTGTCATTTCCTTCTTACCTCCCTTTCGAATACTGCTAATTACACTCCAGAATGGTTTTCCAGCAGCTTGACCCATAGTCTCCAACCTGTTTCCAAAGTCTTCCCACGATTTCTTCTTGGATGCTGCAATTATCTGTTTGGCTTTGTTTCTTTCTTCAACATAACTTTCTCTGTCTACCTGGGTTCTGGTATGTAGCCATTTTTGATACGCCTTCTTTTTCCTTTTACAGGCTGCCTTGACTGTATCATTCCACCAAGCTGTTTGCTTCATCCTACTTTTACACACTACTGTTCCAAGACATTCTTTAGCCACTTCTAGTACTGTGTCCCTGTACCTTGTCCATTCCTTTTCCAATGACTGTAATTGACTACATTCAATAACATCTCCCACCAAAAATACAATCAAACCAACGGGACAACTGCGGGAAGTTGGGGGTTTTAGGGTGAAGATAAGCTAGTAAAAAAAACACACTATGATCCCAAAACACAAAATGAAGAACAAAAAGGAAAAAATACAGCATTCTGCTACACCAACAAAAATCTGCAGGAATCGGACACTTCCCTTGAACAATATAGGTCAACCATAGGTGACCATACCAAAACACCAATACCCACAACTAAAAGTATGAAAATTAGAATCGGACAGTTCCCTTGACCTACATAGGTCGACCTCAGTTGACGATAGTAAAACATCAACACATACAACTATGAAAATGGGAATCGGTCATTTCCGGTGACCTATATAGGTCCACCACAGCTACTGATGCCGAAAAACCAACACCTACAACTGCGAAAAATAAAACCACAATCCCAAAAGTCAACAAATCAATCATCCCTACATAAATTAAATCACATTCAATACTTCATAAATACACAAAACATCACAGCTAGAAAAAAAAAATTAATTACCACCAGCAAATTCCGGCACTGCAAACTAGATCGGCAGCCCCCCCCCCCCCCCCACACACACACACACGTGCCGTAATGACATTCACACACCACAACACCTTTACGTCGAAGCAGACGCTTCCATTGACCCCTCCTTCTACTCTGTAGATGAATATCGTAACAGAGACTGATGGACCAGCTTAGGTAAAAATTCTGCTGTATTTCAGTTTTGACAGCACTTGGTTGCAACAGTCAAGATCGGGTATTCTGTGTATGATAAATTTATTAAAAGTGCGTAACTGTGTTTTATTCTGACAGTGTATTAATTTTGTAAATATTAGCAGTTACTGTGATATATTCACATATTTTGACAATCTCCTGACAAATGATGACGATAATAATTATTATATTCAACTGTATTATGTTATTCTTTCTGACATGTTATTTGTCATTCGTGATGGCCAGCGGCTGTTTCCGAAGAAGTACTTAAATATTTGTTCGCTCCAGTAAGTATCGTCTCTGTAATATCACCGGGGTCTAAGACTGGAGTCACTAGGTTCGTTTGAGCAGTTACCAGAATGCGCCAGACAACAGGCTGTACTGCGCATGCGCAGCTACGATGACGTAGCCAGCCCGTGCTTGTGGTGCTTGCTCTGCTCATACGCTTTTCGTCGTATTTCTGGTGGGGCATCACGTGACCATGTGTAGCCGTGCGGCATGTTGTTGAGAGGACATACTGAATTGTACTGAGAGCAATTGTTTTTCATATCCTACACAGATAAAGGATGCAAATAAGGAAGCAGTTCTTGGCTTTTGAGTCATTTCAAAATTAGACTCCACAGCTCGAAGTACCATAAAATTTTTGACAGATTTTTTTTTAATTCGTGCTCTGCAATGTTGTTATGTAGCATTTCCAACACGTTTACATCTACACATCACTGCAAAAAGCTACTAGGATGGAATACAAATTACTTGCAACAAAAAAAAAGAGAGAGTTTCTTGTGTAGCTTACACCGAAATGAAGGACACTAAATTTCATGACTATTTCAAAATGTGAAAAAATTAACACGGTTGTCTATGAGGCAAAGAAACTGTACAACTGACAGTTTATATTCTACTCTAGGAATAAATATGAAGCCATGTGGGGAGTTAAACCGATAAAACCTGGTATGCTGCCAGTCTAAAATTTAGCATAGAATGGCATTCTATAAATTTAAGACGTAAACACAAATTAAGAAATAACTTCAGGCCCAGAGGAAGTACGAGACAAGTGCCTTGTGATCGAAAAACACTTTCACAGAAGGCAGATCTATAAAATTCTGCTACAGCTGTCATTATATTTGAAACAAAATATTTAGTTCAAAACCACTGACCAAATTTGCCTACTTAGCTTCAAGTCAATGTTTACGTATGTTCGTACGTATATAGCATTAAGAGATCTTACAGTGTCATACAAGGAACAGGACATCAGAGACTACTCCAGCAGCATCGGAGTTCCATAAACCATACTAAATGCTTCATTCCGCTCTAATTGCACATTTCTATGTCCAGATGGACTCTGAAGTTCCTGATATTCAGCTTTTCAAGTGGTTCTCGTGATACAAATTTTCTTGGAGGTCCAGTGCTGTATTCTCATATTTGGTTCTTTATTATGGTATAACGTCATTCGTCCCAGAAAATGAAAATTTGCACTTTAAATTGAACGAGGTTGAAAGTAGCCAATAGCGCGGAATGAAAAACTTCGTTTCGTTTCAAATAAACTAACTGCCTCAGCGGAAAAAAAATTAACTGAAGCAAATTTCTCTATAAAACAGACAGAAATAGCTTCATTAAGACATTAATGGTTGATTACTAATAACCTGGAAATAATATAAAATCAGAAAATTGAAACTACTAACTTATTTTGGTCTTTCATGGTTATGAGAATGTATATTAATTCACTTGATGGCTCCCGGCCACAGAAATCTGTTTTATTTACATTTGACGTGGGAGCTGTAAACGAAGACATGGCCACGGGTCACGTGAGGAAGGACCCCCCACTATAACTCAGCTTGCTCTGCGCATGCGCGAATCTGGCAGCTTGGGCGCGCCAGGAATATTTTTCCGGGTAGCTTCTGGCTATTTGCTGCTACTGCTCGTACACCAAACAGCCACGCTCCAAGTAGCCAGAAGCGGGAGGAAGGCACTGCTCATACGCGAATTCAGCTCTGCGCATGTGCACGAGCCCAAACAAAGTTATTCCGTTATCAACTTCCAGGTTACCTGTATTGACATATGAGGCGGTGGCCTAAGGGAACGACCGTACTTGTTAATGCCTGTACTGCATCTCCTATCAGCCACCGCTCGGACATTAGCTTTATTTAATTGTTTGTGCTAAAAGTAAGGAAGGCGCACGATATAGTACACAGTTATTATCAACAGATGGCGCACAGTCTCACAGTTATTCCCGTGGCCTATAGAACGCCTTCCAAATGGTCTACCCTCTCCTTAAGCCGGTATTACACGACGGTCCGCCGCGAACGGTACTGGTCTGTCGCGACAGCCATCTAGCGGTAGAACGGGTGAAACTACGAAAATTAGCAGACACATCCGCGCGCCGGAACAGAGAGCAGTTCAAAATTCCCGTCAACCCGCGCATGCGCACTAGGCTGCGAAACTTGCGCATGCGCAGAAGCGGGTACCGCAGTGCTTTCTGCTTGTTGTTTGTTTATGGTTGGGTGTGTAGAGGCAAATTACAGTTTTTCGTGTTGGAGATTTTTCCACATTTTTTTCAGTAAGTAGGTTTTTATAAATGCAGTTAAAAATAGTATGCCAGTTGACTTTCTTTTATACTAGCTGTTTGTGAACGCTTATTGTTCTATTTATTGCTTCATATTCTAGAAATGGAATGGAACAAACAGGCTTTAAGGATCCTTATTCAGGCGTACAGCGAAGAAAAGTGTATGTACAACCCACAGGACCCGCAATATCATAATAAGGTACGTCGGCATCGTTTATTTCTGAGTAATATGCATATTATGTTACACGATGATTTTCGATTCGTATATCAATGCCTTAGCTTACGAAAGTTCATGTTTGATTTCATTGCATCTGTTGCTTTATTTCAGAATGCCAGGAAAGAGAAACTGACAGTGATAGGCAGTAAAGTTCGCGCACTTTTGCCCAACGCAACAGATGAGGACTGCAAAACTCGATTCATGTCTCTGCGGTCGCACTTTTGTGGAGAGCTTAAAAAAATTAGAGCCAGTGAGCATAGTGGTGCAGGGGCAAGCGAAGTTTACGAGCCTGCTGTGTGGTGGTTCAATGCTTTGAAGTTTTTGAAGGACTACGTGACACCGAGGAAAACAGTGACAAATATCCCAAGCCGTATGGTAAGTACAAACATTTTGTTGCCTTCCTTTGTACGAATTCTGCTTTCTGTAAGACAGCTTATTCTGATTTCAGGTTGTAGATGGATATTCCATCTCAAGTAGTATATATGCTTATATTAGTGAATGATATTTGGGAAAACAAATCACGCTTTAATACTACCATGTGTATTCGTATTTTTCAGTGTTATGAGAGGTTCACAATCTGCTATAGACTAACATGGGCCTTTAATATTTCAGATACCACAGCCACTCTCATCAAATCCATGTAGCACGACCACTGTCAATGACCCTTGTGTAAGTATTTACCTACATTTAAATAAAAGTTGTAAATAGTAATTGCAACAAGTGAATAACACATCAACTATTTCAGAATACTGAGGTGACCACAGTTACTGAAGAGACCATAGTAAATGAGGGATATATTGAAGATGACAACAGCAATGTAAGTGCATAAACGGTATTCTCATGTGTGTCAATGACAGTTCATTAGCCATGAAGCTGTCTTGACCAAAAGAATGTAACACTTTGATTGTATTGTATATATTTGCTCCAACAAAATAGTACTTCACTTTCATACAGGTTACTTACATTACTTATATTTTACACAGAGAACTTTAAACAGACCACTGTAGTTTACATAACCACTTTAATGTTAGATATTGTATTACGTATGTAGCACAATACTGTATCAGTTTTCTATTTCCAGTACTCCCAAGACATATTTACTGTGGAATTGTCAGAGGGAAGTACACCTGTGTCAACGCCATCATCTCTAAGTGAGCAGCCCTATGCTTCAGCCAGAAAGAGGCGTAGGAAGGACACTGAGGATGAATTAGCCACCTCAACATTGTCAGTCTTAAGAGACATTAGAGATTCAATTAGTGGCAGTAATGAAGATGACAAGTTTGGTCAGTATGTTGCTGCTGAATTGAAGAAATTAAAAAATCCGGTAATTAAGGCTGACGTGAAATTAAATGTCATGAAATGTATCATGGATGGCATACATAAAGAAATCTGTAACTGATTTTAAAGTTAAGGCATTGTATTACATTGATGAGTCATTTTTAAATAAAAGATTGCCTTCTGTACATTATTACTGTTAAAAGTTGTACTTCTTAACGGCTTCCCACTGCCATGAAACATAACCTGTTGTACTAAAGAATTCACAAAATTTTTCGCTCACTTCCCTGGCACACAGTGACGTGCGATTTCCACTCTGCTGGGGTATGCTAGAGAGAGATTTCTCTCCTCGCCAGGAACCATTGTTTATGGTGCACAAGTCTGTGTTTTCTGTATCAGCAGCTGTCACATATGTGGTGTCTGCCTCTTCAATCAAGTAGTTGTGCAGTATGCATAAAGTCTGAACAATTAATTCCACTTTCTCAACAGGTAGTCGCATTGTACTGAGAAGAACTCTGAAGCGTTTGGCCAGAATTCCGAAAGTGTTTTCCACTACTCGCCTTCCTCTTGACAATCTGTAGTTAAAAATCTGTTTGGACTTCTGGTTCTGGCAGTCTCTATAGGGTTTCATAATATATGGCTCCAGGTGAAAGGCATCATCAGCAAGAATCACATATGGCACTTCAATGTTTGTGCCAGGAAGTGATTTTTGCTGTGGTACCTTCAACCAGTTTTCCCGAAGTGCACTGCTGATCGGCTATTTGCATACACCCCACCATCACTCACTCTTCCACTGCACCCAATGTCAATCAAAGAGAATCGATACCTAGCGTCCACAATAGCTAGTAAAACAACACTGGAACTTTTTATAATTGAAGTATGTTGAGCCAGCAGTTCGTGGTGGGGCAAATGCTGTGTGTTTCCCATCCATTGCACCTGAAAATAAAAGTAAGCAGTTTTATATAGCAGTACATAGACTTGCAGTGTGGGAGATAAAAAACTGCCTAAAGCTGAGTCTGATATACTTCATTAAAAGCATTTTAAATACATTTCATTATTGTCAGATTTTCTCCATATTATGTAACTTAATTCTGTGGCTTACCAATGCAGTTTGGGAACTGCCAAAGTTCATCAAATTCTGTGGCAATTTTATTCCACTCTTCTTCTGTTGATGGTGCCTGTAATGTTATATACTTAATTACTGTCTGAATGGCACATATAAATACACACATATATCTTCCAAACTCGAAAAAATAACACAAATGTACCTTTAAGTATTGGTCCTTTAAAGTTTCGCAAATTGCAGTGCATACATCCACAATAACTTTTGAAATGGTAGGCTGTGCAATTCTGTGGCTGAAAGCCAGACTCTTAAAAGATTCCCCAGTCGCCAGGAACCGTAATGTTACAGCCAGCCTGCATCGTAACAGGGCATGTAACGAAATTGTATGAGACATCTTGGTTGGAATGATCACAAAACGTATAAACATACAATTCTTACCTTCGAGAAGGTGAGATAGCCTCCCTCATGACTGTGTCACACTTTTTGATTCTATCTTCTATTATAGACAGCAGCTTCTCGAAACAGACCATGTCCATCCTAACGAAGTTCCGAAATTCTTGCGGATCTTCGGGCCTCAGTTCTTTCATTAAAAGTGAATATATTCCACTGCCTTCGTCCCTTCTTTTCAGCCAGGGTCCAATCCAACAACGCCTGGCTTTTCGTTTTCGTCGCCGTTCTGCCCTAATCTGAAGATTTACTGCCACTACCAGGGCAATAGCTTCAAAAACAAGTGGATCTTCCATGTGTAATATGCTGTATAAATGTAAATTTCGATATACATATACCAGTGTAATCAAGTGTCGTAACATAAAAATAGTGAGTATGTAATTCAGAGCAGTTGTAACCTACATAAGAGAAAACAATTACTTAGTAAATAACGGTAAAGAAAACAATTTCTTATTAAATACGAACCTTGAGCTCACAGAAATAATTTGAAAGTATCCAGTGTATCATACCCTCGTTCCTGAGTTGCTCGCGGTAGATCGGACGACTTTACAAGACAGCACACGCTTATGTTTTCTTTCCGCGCGCGTATCGTCTGCTGCTCGCGAATATCGTCGTCTGCTGCTGCGCATGCGCACTAGGTATATCCCGCGTGGACGGTGTAATAGGTCGGACGTGATCCAGTATGTGGTTACAGGTATGCACGCTAGGGGCGCTGGTGCATAGGCGTACGCTTTCGCGCATCGTGTAATACGGGCTTTAGTTCCTACTCCTAGCCAGATCTCCGATGAGTTGACGGGAAAGCGTAGTACGATCTTCGGTCAACAGATGGCGCGAGGCACTGTTGACATTAGACAATTATTGAAATAACTGCCTGTATCAGAGGAACGGATATCGCAGTAACCGTTACTTTTCAGTAACCAGTTACTTTTTTCAGTTACGTTATTTTTTGCCAACTCTAGCAGTAAGGAAGGTCAGAGACATTGTGACCAATATATTAGATCTTAACTGCATAAGTGCCGAAGAAAATAGTGTTTCGTTTTCTTGCCCTGGCAATTCTACAGTTTAACTGGTATAGGTTAAATGAATTCTGTATTCTGCAAGTTCAACCAATATAGCCTTAAGCACAGTCATACTTACGTAGTTAAATATCTCAGTATATGAAACTTCCTGGCAGATTAAAACTGTGTGCCCGACCGAGACTCGAACTCCCGAGTTCGAGTCTCGGTCGGGCACACAGTTTTGATCTGCCAGGAAGTTTCATATCAGCGCACACTCCGCTGCAGAGTGAAAATCTCATTCTGGAAACATCCCCCAGGCTGTGGCTAAGCCATGTCTCCGCAATATCCTTTCTTTCAGGAGTGCTAGTTCTGCAAGGTTCGCAGGAGAGCTTCTGTAAAGTTTGGAAGGTAGGAGACGAGATACTGGCAGAAGTAAAGCTGTGAGTACCGGGCGTGAGTCGTGCTTCGGTAGCTCAGTTGGTAGAGCACTTGCCCGCGAAAGGCAAAGGTCCCGAGTTCGAGTCTCGGTCGGGCACACAGTTTTAATCTGCCAGGAAGTTTCATATCAGCGCACACTCCGCTGCAGAGTGAAAATCTCATTCTGGATCTCAGTATATCTTTATACTTACTGTTTATGCTGTCTGTGGTTAGGAATAAAAGTCGGTTTATAATTAAGTACATACACTTAAGATACAGACGACTTTCGATGTATTCTGCTTCTGTATTTAGTGTTTCTTTTTGCTGTAAAAGTATTTAGGAAGTTGCCTGTTCAAAAACACGGAATGTGGTGTACCCAGAAATTGAAAATGATGTAAAAACAGTGTCTCAGTCGCTTGTTTTTAATAAATTATTGGTGGTAATTTGAAGTCAATGCAAGGAATGTTACTATTAGGGAATATAGTAGGCTTTTGACTTTACAGTGAACCATAGACAGGAAAAATGAATGAGTACATGAATGGATTAACAGGTCATCACAAAATGCAAAGGGAGAAACTGTGAAAACAAAAAATAAAAAATACTTGTGGATTTTACAAATTCTTACTTTCTGGGTCTGGAATTTCAGATACATGCCAGTGGCCTACACAGCTGTACTTGAAAGCAATTGTGTGCTCATGTTTAGCCTAATAGGTAGCACATAAGTGGCAATGTATTAGTTCATCATATTGTCAGTTGTTATGTAAGTTATGAACTGATATATTGATTAGGAAATAGCAGCTGAAATACAAAAGTAATACAGTGTCTATCTGATAAAAAGCACTACCTTTAAGTATTTCATAGTTCTAAAGGTTACACAGTGTGACAATTACTTTGTATTATTCTGTTACTGTTTCACAGTTGCTTCTATGGATTACACCTGTGTGAGTTTGGTGTCATCGTGCTTTCTTGTGTCCGAGGTATGTGTGAGTGGGGGGGGGGAGGTAGGGGGGGGGGCAATAGAACAAGACATTAAGCAAAAATCCCACCCCCTCTAGTGAATATATGAGCTTCAAGGGTAAATTATAAAAAAATTATCACTGTTATTGAATTATGATACAAACATTAGTCAATGTTTGTAATTATTGATGGGGCAAGTACTTACTCCATTTCACCATCTCTTTAAGAGCTTGTTGCCATGACATGTAACTGCATGTGTTTTGATATTGTAGTGTTACTGTTTTATAGAGTTACTGTGCCATGGCCACATTTATCACTTGAGTATTCTTCTGCATTTTAGTTGGGAGTCTATTTGTATTTTAGAACTATAAACTAACTTTATAAACATAAATTGTTTTCACACTATTAATATGGTCATCACATTCAATTGTAAGCACCTTTTTCATTTTTTATTCATTTTTAATTACAGGTATGTCATGTTCACTTTCACAAGGATGATGTTATTTGGGAAACACAAATTGTGGATGAAAGGACTGGTCAGTTATTAAGAGCCCCCTTCTCAAACCACGTTTGAGACCAGATGCAGTTCCATCACTACTCCCAAACTGTCCTTCCTACCTTTCAAAGGAAGAAAGTAGACGTGAAGGGCCAGAGGAGAAAAAGCAAAGGCTTGAAAATGAGCAGTTAGCTGCAGCGTTACAATATAGTTTAGCGTCACAGAAGGACTATGAAAACACTTTCAGCTTCAGTTCTTTAGAAGAGTTGATGTTGCGTACAAAGGAAGTGGATTTGCCCAATGAGTGGAGTGTGATCGAAAAACACAGTGATTTTGTTTGTTTTTTAAAGATAATAAGAAAACCAGCACCACTAATCACACATTCTGTCATTATAAATAGTAATTTAAATGTTTCATTTTTTAAGAAAGATGTACAAATTAAGACATTAAGAAAAAGATCTTTTCCTGTGATTGTAAATAATATCCATGAAATTGTCAGTGTACTGCAGGAGTTTTCAGACACAGATTGTGGGCACTCAGAAACTTTTATAGATAGTATTGTAGAGATAGTGAAAGACAGTCTAGGAGTGCTGAAAGACAGTTTACAGGAGAGTGAAAAGGAGATGGTAGACTTTATATATGAACAAGTTAGTCTCATAAATGTCAAGAAATTTAATCATAGGTTTAGTTCTACATTTATGATACTGTGTTTGCTATTTTCAATTTCATCTCATGCTTACAATTTTTTACGTAGCAGCTCATTAATGAAAATGCCACATCCAAGCACTCTGCGTAGGATCTGCAGCAAATTTAATCTGAATCCATCTCATGAAAGGCTTGGGGGAAGTAATTTCCAGTCCTGTGCAAGACAGAAATTTCAATACTTGAACAGCGATGATGTCAATGTTGTTTTGAGTGTAGATGAAATTCATCTAAATTCTTATTTGGAATATAAAGGAGGTAGTGTTTTGGGCATGTCGTATAACTCGGAATGTGCTGCAAATTCAGCGTTTGTATTTATGTTGCAGAGTGTCAAGTCTTTGTACAGGGATGTTGTTCACATTTTACCGGTGAAAACCATTTCATTTAATGCATTATACGATGTGCTATTGGCCATAATAAATGGCCTTGAACTAATAGGCTATAGGGTTTTTTTGTGTGGTAACTGACAACAACAAAATCAATAGCAAAACCATGTCCATGTTTTCTCTGGATAAAGCTGTTAATATAGTTTTTAAACATTCATCTGATCCTAATCGCCAACTTTTCCTTTTAATTGATGTCATACACATTGTTAAATGCATAAGAAATGTGTGGCTGAAGCAAAAAAATGATGGTAAAGGTATGTTTTATCCTCAGTTTCCAGTTAGAAAAGAAGTGGAAGAAAATAAGTTTTCTGTAGCTTCTTTTAAAACACTGAAACAGATTTATGACATAGATTCCAGTTCTTTAGTAAAATATTGTCACACATTGTCTCTCAAATCACTTTGCCCTACATCGTTAGACAAACAGAGCATGAAACTAGTGCTGCAGATATTCAATCGACATGTGTCAGAGGGCCTTGAGGTAGCTAGTGATAAATTTGTTTTGAGACATGCACCATCAACAGCAGAATATATTCGAGTAACAACAAAATGGTTTGATGTCATGAATGTGAAATCAGTGTTTAAAGGGAAACACAAACAGAATCCTTATATGGAGCTGTTGACAACTGATAGCGTTTCTATGAAATTTATGCTAGATTTTCTAGACTGGCTTGATGTGTGGAAAGCAAAGGGTTTGTCAAGTGGGTTTCTCACAAAAGAAACATTTTTTGCTATTCAGCATACAACATATGCCGTTGTAGAGATTGCTCGATACCGTACTGAAGAGCTAGGTATGAGCTATTTAGTGACAGCCAAGCTACAAACAGATTTGCTTCAGCGGCGTTTTGGAAAGTATAGACAGCTTGCAGGTTCCCAATACAATGTTTCAGTGACACAAGTCTATGAAGCAGAAAAGCTTTGAATTCAAAGTGTAATGCCTTTAGTTTTATGTTCTCTTCCTATAGCAATATCACAGTAGGGGCCATACAAAATTTTATGTTTTTTGAAGTTGAAGAAACACACACATTAGACATAGAAGTCAGTGTAACTGTAGACGATGTTCTTTCAGTGAAAGATATTGCAACGTCTTTAACTTTCATTGCAGGCTACTGTGCTCATGCAGTGATTAAGAAGCTGAAATGTGAGAGTTGCCTTAATGAAATTAAATAAAAATTGAAAAGGAGTTGCCAATAAACGAATATTTTAGTTTGATACAGAGACTTGATCATGGAGGACGAAAATACCCATCAGGCACTATTTTAAATATGATTGTCTACACTTATATTGTCATCAGCAAACTTCTCAAAGAACATGAAAGAGATTTTCTTGCCTGTACGAATCAACGTGCTATTGCCCGTGCAGTAGCACTTGCTACTCTTCAAGAAAATGACTTTTTATTATTTGATGGGGTATGATGCAATGGACATTCCACCCAGGCAATAATGAAAAGTGTTGTTTGGGTTGGTGTCAATATATTTCTAAACAACTACTGTAAAAAGGTTAATGGAAAAAAAATTCAAAAAAACAATCAGTTAAAACTGCAAACTCTTACAACATAATTTTGAAATCTTTATCTTAGATTCTTTTTAAATCATTAATACAAAACCTGTCATCAGTAATATTGCCACATCAACAAATGCCTCTTAAGCTGAACTAATTAGGTTAATCTGAAACTAGTCAAACTTACCAAATTGCAACTTATGGCTGAGAGTTTATATAAATATTTTAATATACAGCTGCTAACAGCTATAAACACTAATAGCCTAACTTGAAATTTTTATCAAAGAAATTAATCTTTATATTAAAGAATCTTACACTAATTCTTTCTCAGGTGAAGTTGGGTGGTGAATGATACATAGAGGAGGGAGGGGAGGGGGTGTGGCAAGCAGAGAGGACCAATAGTATTCTTTTTATAGTATGTGAAACCTAAAAATCAATTAACTTGGTTTTCCGAGTATGACTTAAACCACTTCTTTGCTGCACGCCTTATTCATAGTATTTCTAATTTGTGTAATAGAGTTATGTGGCCCAACATGGCACATGCCGTTGACAAAGACAAGACAATGCCATTTTGATCACCTTCCTTTATTATTTTGAGAAAAACTTACACAAACTGTGCTATAGCAGACTTCACTTTTTTTTAAAAACAAGATTAGTTTGTTTTGGTGATAAATGGAAGACAAGAGCAAAATTGCTCTATAGTTCTCTACATTCTCAGCAACACTTTTCTTTGTATACTAAAGTTATTGCTTTAGCTTGTGATACGTCTGAGAAATCTGCCAATTTGTAATGATTCATTAATTGTTACTGTTGAAAAAGCTACTATAGTATTTATGCATTCTTTAGGTAGACAAACTTCGATTTCACGTAGTGTTTGTGGAGTTCCTCTGTCTTCTACTACTGTCACTGTTATGAGTGCAGATGTGCATGCTATGACAATTGCTTCTCTTTTTCTGAGTTTACTACTTTCTCTGCAGCTGTTATAACTGTTGTTCTCTCAACATTTTCTTATGTAGATCATGTTTGTATATATTTTACTACCATTACAAAGGGAGAAGCTGGTAGGGGAGGGCTTTGCAGTACTTTCATGGCCTTCTTTGTGTATAATGATTGGCAGGTCTCCTCATCTAATAGTAATGTAATTGTGGAACAGCTCTCACTTCTGTTACAAGCACTATTGAGTGCCACTAATCCTCAGGTTGACTAATTACTGAGCTCTTTAAATAGATGCTTGCTCTGTGCCGTAAAGTGCCTTCTTGTTAGCTCATCTTTGCTGCGGAGGAAAATATCTGAGGTGGACTCTCAGGTACGCCCTTCTGTTGGCATTTTGACTATATTTGTTTATAAAAGAATATTCAAAAAGCTTAAGCCTGTCACAATTGCTTTTCACTCACCTAATCTAATTAATGTAACCAGATCATATTCCAACACCACTTGACACATTTTTGCCACATAACGTACACTTACAGATTACTTGCAATTTACAGGGTGACCTAATATAATGTCTGTATGCATTGCCATTTTTCTACTACAGTGCTTTCAAATGCGTTCTTCCTACACAAAACTTTATCGTGAAGTGTTTTATTTGCATTCTTTTAGTGTCCCACTTACTTAAAGACCTTCCATTACTACCCTGGAGATTATGAAAGCAATTTAATAATTAATGTTCAAAATTTATCATTATTATTCCTAAAATTATGAAACTTAAGTCTCAAGATGTGCTTATTGTTAATGTTTGGACTTTGTGTCCATAAGTCTTAATTATTTTGTCCCTACATAGTATTCATGCTGTACATCTATAATTTTCTGTTGTGAACCACTACAATCTAAAATTTTTCTCATTCCATGTATTGGTGATTATTGACAAGAGTGTATGGAAGATGAATAAAAGAAATAAATAAATTCATTCATACACAGAATTTTTTTACTTCATTTGCATTCATTCATATCAGCATGGTCAGTAGATGAAACTTGGGTTCCACTTCTAAACAATTACCAGTATATATATTTTGGAATGATGATCTGTTAAAGTATTGCAACTAAATAGAGCTGAACCACCACCCCCACCCCTTTCCCCCAACTTATGGAAGGATGAAGTACACTCCTGGAAATGGAAAAAAGAACACATTGACACCGGTGTGTCAGACCCACCATACTTGCTCCGGACACTGCGAGAGGGCTGTACAAGCAATGATCACACGCACGGCACAGCGGACACACCAGGAACCGCGGTGTTGGCCGTCGAATGGCGCTAGCTGCGCAGCATTTGTGCACCGCCGCCGTCAGTGTCAGCCAGTTTGCCGTGGCATACGGAGCTCCATCGCAGTCTTTAACACTGGTAGCATGCCGTGACAGCGTGGACGTGAACCGTAAGTGCAGTTGACGGACTTTGAGCGAGGGCGTATAGTGGGCATGCGGGAGGCCGGGTGGACGTACCGCCGAATTGCTCAACACGTGGGGCGTGAGGTCTCCACAGTACATCGATGTTGTCGCCAGTGGTCGGCGGAAGGTGCATGTGCCCGTCGACCTGGGACCGGACCGCAGCGACGCACGGATGCACGCCAAGACCGTAGGATCCTACGCAGTGCCGTAGGGGACCGCACCGCCACTTCCCAGCAAATTAGGGACACTGTTGCTCCTGGGGTATCGGGGAGGACCATTCGCAACCGTCTCCATGAAGCTGGGCTACAGTCCCGCACACCGTTAGGCCGTCTTCCGCTCACGCCCCAACATCGTGCAGCCCGCCTCCAGTGGTGTCGCGACAGGCGTGAATGGAGGGACGAATGGAGACGTGTCGTCTTCAGCGATGAGAGTCGCTTCTGCCTTGGTGCCAATGATGGTCGTATGCGTGTGTGGCGCCGTGCAGGTGAGCGCCACAATCAGGACTGCATACGACCGAGGCACACAGGGCCAACACCCGGCATCATGGTGTGGGGAGCGATCTCCTACACTGGCCGTACACCACTGGTGATCGTCGAGGGGACACTGAATAGTGCACGGTACATCCAAACCGTCATCGAACCCATCGTTCTACCATTCCTAGACCGGCAAGGGAACTTGCTGTTCCAACAGGACAATGCACATCCGCATGTATCCCGTGCCACCCAACGTGCTCTAGAAGGTGTAAGTCAACTACCCTGGCCAGCAAGATCTCCAGATCTGTCCCCCATTGAGCATGTTTGGGACTGGATGAAGCGTCGTCTCACGCGGTCTGCACGTCCAGCACGAACGCTGGTCCAACTGAGGCGCCAGGTGGAAATGGCATGGCAAGCCGTTCCACAGGACTACATCCAGCATCTCTACGATCGTCTCCATGGGAGAATAGCAGCCTGCATTGCTGCGAAAGGTGGATATACACTGTACTAGTGCCGACATTGTGCATGCTCTGTTGCCTGTGTCTATGTGCCTGTGGTTCTGTCAGTGTGATCATGTGATGTATCTGACCCCAGGAATGTGTCAATAAAGTTTCCCCTTCCTGGGACAATGAATTCATGGTGTTCTTATTTCAATTTCCAGGAGTGTATCTAAGCCACTGGTGAGTGCAGCCCAAATGAAGGTAAGGGTTCATTTTTCACAATTATTTCATCACAGATCACATCACGTCATAAAAGTTCTCAGCAGATGAAATGAAAGTTTACTTCGTAGTTGAAATTTATCTTTGTGCAATTCATGCAAACAGTTTGTTTCAAAGTAACTAAAACATATGTAGAACATGTCTTTCAGGGCAGTGTTAGTTTTTGAAACGACTCATAGAATTGCTTATTACCAGTGCCTCTCTATAGGGGGGCGCTGTTATAATTCGAACACTATTTGCCCAATTTTCGTGTTTCTTTTTTTAATTAACTGGTATATCATCCAATCAGGTTTTAAAATGGATTTTGCTACATAAGGAATAAACAGCGGCAATAACAGTGTCCGTAAAATGTTAGCTGCAAGTGTGCTACTTTGCAAAATGCCGTCCACATTATTAGACCTGCGTCAAAGTGATTCAATATTTAACTTAAAAAACAGAACAAAAACCCTAATAGAAAGTCCGCGAGAGCATACGAGAATCTTTCGCGGGTGGCTTTCAATCAAAATTTTTGTCATTGAAAATAGTCTTACACAGGAACTGCAAAATGGAAGAATGGTGAATGGTGGTCAGCCATAAAAGATAAATGTATACCGTTGCAGACGTTTAGATTCGCCTTTTCGAGATTTACAATTTATACTACAGCACTTACAGTTTAGGAATGGTATTGGAAAAGAGCACACTGGTGGCAAACACTTGCACTTTGTGTAGCTGTCGATCTTTGAACGGCTAACCAGACTGCCATCAAACAAGTCGTGACAATCCCAATTAAAGCAACTTTAAAATAAACTACAATGAAATTGGTCCATTCATTTGGGAGTTTTGATGCCTCAGATAGTGAAAGTTATTACATCCACCTTTTACGTCGGGGCTAAAAGGTATGCAGAAATAAGTTACAGACAAAAGAACTGGGTCATTTAAGAAAGGAAATCTTGTAATTCATGAGAGAGGTATGTCAGATTTCTTTACGAATTTTCCTCGTGCGGTTCCCATAACAGTCTATTGCTGTCGCCAAACGGACTGCGAGCACCGGCACCAGACTACGTGCGTGACGTCACTGAGCGGGCGCGCAGGCTTTCCTCTATAGGGGGTGCTGCTCGCAGGCCCTCGATTTTGTTGCCCATGCCCACTGTGCCAGCAGCGCGCCAAGTGGCCAGTATGAGAAACTGTGGAGTTTGGTGCGATCGTGAAAGCGAAAAGTAGTATATGCATCTTCATATTTTTCCGGCGCAAAATTTCGGGCGTGCAGCCACATAAATTCGATTTTAATATTTCGTCTGAATACCGGTTAGCCATGTTCAGAGTGAGCTGGAGGGCATTCAGCCGAAATATAAGTTCTTAGGAATTTGTTTGGATGAGCATCTCAAGTGGGCCAAGAATATAGATGTGCTCAATAAAAAGTTAAGTAAATGTTGCTATGTATTTCGAATGCTCAAAAATTGCTGCAGTGATCAAACAGTACTGTGTACATATTATGCATTTATGTATAGTCTTTTGCGATATGGTGTCATATTTTGGGGCTATTCAAGTCAGGCAAAACGCTCTTATTACTCAAAAACGAGCGATAAGGATCATAAAAGGAGCTGCACCTAGAGATCCATGTAGGGAATTTTTCAAGGAATATAAAATCATGACTCTTCCATCCATTTACATCTATGAAAGTATATGCTTTCTGAAGTCTCACCCCCCCCCCCTCCCCCCCCCCCCCCCGTTTTCTTCTTTAAACAGTGAGTTCCATGACGACACAACAAGACAGAGTAATGAATTTCACAGATGAGTGCATAAGAAAGCCCAGTACAACAAGAGTGCAATATACCACCCACAAATTCTCTATAGTGCTCTCCCCTTAAAAATTATAAGGATTCAGAAGCTGAGCAGTTTTGAAAGTGAACTCAAAAGAATGTTAATTAGTAATAGTTTTTACGGAGTTAGTGAATACATGAATTCTTCAGAAAGATAGCGTCCCTTCACCTATCTTATAAGTCACTCATATACAAACTTGTGTCGTGGGGTAGACTCTTATGTACACACAAAAATAAATTACTTTCTCAATATAGAGTGTTATAATCATTGTTTCTTGTTGCTGTCCATTATACACAGAATATATGTAACTTTTTTGTGTCCTACATTGTTACAAATTTATATCTTGTAAGCTATAATTGTTTTGCCCATATATTTAATTCAGATAATATGTTGTTATTCATATTTTTTCTGTATGTAACATATGACAAATCCCATATCATTGTACATGATAAAACGGGTGCTCAATAAATCAAATCAAAGTCGAATTTATGCAGTTCCAAGCCTGAATTTTTTTGGAACCGAATAGTAGTAGTTTATTTGGTTTGTACAATGGTTTTTACAAATGGGAGCACGTGATAAATTGCAGCAACAACAAGAAGACACCACGTCTGTCTTTTTTTAGGTTTCCTAAGGACACAGAGGTATATACCATCGTGTTACTAAACTATCATCAGAAGTCGCTTGCAACTACATGTGTATTAATGATTAATGTTTCGCTTTAGGTGCAGAAAATGGCTAGTCAATAGCAGACGAAAAGATCTTATGGAAAAAGTCCCAGTTTACCTGTGTAATAAGTTTTGTTCGCTACACTTTGAAACAAACCAGTTCATGAACACAGAAACACACTGACATCCCAAATAATCCACCTCAACTGACTAAGAAACAATGCTTTAAAGGTTCGACAATCCGTCTAAAGATTTAAAACAGTCTTATGATTTGTGGTGGTGGTGGTGGTGGTGGTCTTCAGTCAGAGACTGGTTTGATGCAGCTCTCCATGCTACTCTATCCTGTACAAGCTGCTTCATCTCCCAGTACCTACTGCAACCTACATCCTTCTGTATCTGTTAAGTGTATTCATCTCTTGGTCTCCCTCTACGATTTTTACCCTCCACGGTGCCCTCCAATGCTAAATTTGTGATCCCTTGATGCCTCAGAACATGTCCTACCAACTGGTCCCTTCTTCTTGTCAAGTTGTGCCGCAGACTCCTCTTCTCCCCAATTCTGTTCAATACCTCCTCATTAGTTACGTGATCTGCCCATCTAATCTTCAGCATTCTTCTGTAGCACCACATTTCGAAAGCTTCTATTCTCTTCTTGTCCAAACTATTTATCGTCCATGTTTCACTTCCATACATGGTTACACTCCACACAAATACTTTCAGAAACGACTTCCTGACTCTTAAATCTATACTCGATGTTAACAAATTTCTCTTCTTCAGAAACGCTTTCCTTGCCATTGCCAGTCTACATTTTATATCCTCTCTACTTCGACCATCATCAGTTATTTTGTTCCCCAAATAGCAAAACTCCTTTACTACTTTAAATGTCTCATTTCCTAACTTAATTCCCTCAGCATCACCCGACAATTCGACTACATTCCATTATCCTCGTTTTGCTTTTGTTGATGTTCATCTTATATCCTCCTTTCAATACACTGTCCATTCCGTTCAACTGCTCTTCCAAGTCCTTTGCTGTCTCTGACAGAATTACAATGTCATCAGCAAACCTCATATTTCTTCTCCATGGATTTTAATACCGACTCCGAATTTTTCTTTTGTTTCCTTTACTGCTTGCTCAATATACAGATTGAATAACATCGGGGAGAGGTTACAACCCTGTCTCACTCCCTCCCTTTCATGCCCCTCGACTCATAACTGCCATCTGGATTCTGTACAAATTGTAAATAACCTTTTGCTCCCTGTATTTTATCCCTGCCACCTTTAGAATTTGAAAGAGAGTATTCCAGACAACATTGTTAAAAACTTTCTCTAAGTCTACAAATGCTTAAAACGTAGGTTTGCTTTTCGTTAATCTTTCTTCTAAGATAAGTCGTAGGGTCAGTATTGTCTCACGTGTACCAACATTTCCACAGAATCCAAACTGATCTTCCCTGAGGTAGGCTTCTACCAGTTTTTCCATTCGTCTGTAAAGAATTCGTGTTAGTATTTTGCAGGTTGTGGCTTATTAAACTGATAGTTCGGTAATTTTCACATCTGTCAACACCTGCTTTCTTTGGGATTGGAATTATTATATTCTTCTTGAAGTCTGAGGTTATTTCGCCTGTCTCATACATCTTGCTTACCAGATGATAGAGTTTCGTCAGGACTGGCTCTCCCAAGGCAGTCAGTAGTTCTAATGGAATGTTGTCTACTCCCGGGGCATTATTTCGTCTTAGGTCTTTCAGTGCTCTGTCAAACTCTTTACGCAGTATCGTATCTCCCATTTCATCTTCATCTACATCCTCTTCCATTTCCATAGTATTGTCGTCAAGTACATCGCCCTTGTATAGACCCTCTATATGCTCCTTCCACCTTTCTGCTTTCCCTTCTTTGGGTCTTATGAAATAGCAGCAGCCAGCTCAACTCACAATATATTGGAGTCAACAGAAGCGTCTTATTCCACCCATCTGCTTTAACTCATGACGTAATGGTGTAGTGTGTGACGTCATTATGTCGCGAAGTTTGAGATGGTTGTGTTTGTAGATGCCATGTTTTATCCCATGGGGACCTCTGGCGGTGAATGTGAACGTGCTGAGTTTTACTTGTGGAATTGGGTTTATTTGAGTTTTGGTTGTCATCGTGCTAATGTGGTTTCAAGTTTAGGTAGTTCGTGAGGTAACGTGCGTTGTGGAAGTGTTTTCAGTCAGTGGTTAAGGTTATTTTTGTTTGTATTTGGCGCTTTTGTTAGGTCTGATTAGTGTGGTCCTTGTTGTGCGGAAAGAAGTTTAATTTTTTGTATTGTTTTTATCATTAGGTATGGATATGAAAGTGAAGTTCACGAGGATATCATTACGTGCTGAGATGGGTGATGTGATGTCTGTCAAAGTTTCTGCTGAATAAGTTAGGTGTCACGTTTGTGGCGTGGCGTTGTCTATGCTCGGTGTGTTTGTGTGTTTTTACACCTAGATGTTAATTGCTGGCTTTTGTTGGTAAGGAATTATGGTTCTGGTTTTATTGTATAGTAATTGTGATGTTTTGTGTGTTGTTTATTTATGGTAGGGCGTTTGTGTTTTAATTGATGTACCGAATATGGAATATTTGAGTTGGAGTTGAGGGGGTTTGGTACCAGTTTTCGGATTTGTACGTGCTCTTTTGGCATCAATAGCTGCGTTGAGCTATATAAGTCAAGAGAAATGTCCGATTCCTATTGTTTAGTTTGTGTTGAATCTGAAATTTTAATTATAACGGTAAAAAAAAGTTTAGTAGCATCGAACATGGAATTCTGTCAGTAATTCATGTATTTCATAAGATATACCAAACAAAATTTATCGGGAAACAGAAATAAACACTTAATACAACAGTGCCTTTCTTATACACAGGAAGAGAGTGATATATTCCTGGATAACATGGTAGGAAGCGTTTGTATGAGGGTAGGGAAAGGGGGGGGGAGGGAGGGAGGGAGAGAGAGAGAGAGAGAGCGATGTGGCTTGTTCCCCTCAACAGCCAGAAAAGTGTCCGCTGCATCGTGAGAGGCAGTAGGAGACCTGACAGGGCATGTATGAATTATTCGAGCTTGTAATCCTGCCAAGCAAGTTGAAATGTATTACGCACATTTAAAACAAAAAGAATTATACTCACCAAAAGCAGCAACTCCAGGACTTTGGGAAGACAGCTTCAAAATAAATAGTAGGAATGGTATGGGAAATCAATTCGTCACTCCTTGTTGGAAGATATATGTCATTCTCAAACTGAAACCTTCAATTGAACACGCGAATGGCTTAACAGGAAAGGCACTCAGTCGTTCTTTCGTGGTGTTTCGTAGGAATGTTTTAATTCTCTTGAGCATTGGAGAGCACCGCTCAGTTCCTGACGTCGAGACAGGCATCGTGATCAGCAGTTTCAAAACTTTATCAGTCTCTTAAAATGTGGCACAAAGTTCATCCTCTTGAATCAGAGAAAGAAACGGAGCTGCCCCAGAAACTGCTCCCCACTCAGGCCTAGCATAGAAGACTTGAGGCTCACCCTTCGACTTTCTTTTTTCCAGAAATGTGAGTGTGTGTGTGAGAGTGAGAGAGTGAGTGAGTGAAATTTCAAGGTAATTGTCTGGAAAATTTGTGATGTATTTGTCGAACTGATTTACACAAGTTGGTTGGTTTAAAAGAGGAGGGAGGAGGGGGGGAAGGGACCGAACTGCGAGGTCATCGGTCGCTTGTTCCCGGTAATATAATTACACATGGGAAAGAAGAAAAGAAAGGAAATGTGCAGCACAATAACATGAGAAAGGAAGAACCAGAAGACCGACAGAAGGACAACCAACAATACTATGGACCAAACAGGAAAATAACACCACAGAGACAAGTAAGAAACAGGCAGAAGGGGTAAAAACAAGACAGCAGATAACTGTGGCTGGTCGACCACGAGAATAAAAAGGAAAACTCAGTCACTCTGCGACACATTAAAACATCCACCATAAAACAATTAGAGTGGAGAACACAAAGGGACACAGCACACACGCTAAAACTTACACAGAATGATAAAACCCACCGCCACGTATAAAACATGAAACTAAATTAGCTGATGAGGCTTTGTCAGCTAAAATTAATGGCAATGAGTCCGGTTACTGAAGAGTCCGTCGCAGGGCAGCCAAAGAAGGACAGCTCACCAAGGTACGGCCCATTAATGACCACTAAAAATAGAGATACACTCAACACAGAGCCCAACGGGACCCCACTCTCCTGGATACGGAGGGAACTGTGGGGGACACAAACTTGGACACGGAAAGTACGAAGCGACAGGAAATTTTGGATAAAAATGGGAGCAGGCCTCGGAGACCCCACCCGCATGATGTGGCAAGGACGATGATGTTGCCAGGTGGTGTCATACAATTTTTGTAAATAAAAAAAGATAGCACCCAGGTGTTTGCGTCTGGGAAACGCTGTTCGGATGGCAGACTCGAAGGAACCAAGGTTGTCAGTGGCAGAGCGACCCTGGCGGAAGCCACCCTACATGGAGCCAGAAGGTCACGTGACCCCAGGACCCGACCCAACCCAACCCAACCCAACTGCTGACCTCACCATACGTTCCAGCAGCGTACAGAGAACGTCTGGTGAGGCTGATGGGCGAATAGCTATCCACATCAAGCGGGTTTTTATCGGGTTTGAGTACTGGAATGATGGAACTTGTAATATTAATGGATTTCAGCTACTTTGCATGCGAGATATTTGTCACAAAAGAAAAGGACAGCCAACGACCTGTAGTTCGTAAAGATGCTAAGCATCACAGCGCGAGAGTAATTTTTTTAATGTGCGCCTATTCCAAAACTCGCGTCCAGCGTTCAAATACTCTAAACACTATGACCCGCCGGGCGCAGATATTTAAAATCATTGCCGCAGCGCTTGATAGCAAGAAGCTGCGAAACAGAAGAAAGAACAATCTATCTTTTGTTAAAAAATATTCTAGAGACTTCATTATCCCTTGTATTTTTGGTCGCCGACATGTTAAGACGTACTATATAGCATTGCTACAAGTTGTATTTTATTTTGTGTAAAAACTAAGTAAAACGACGAACAAACATTTCGTTAACTCGGGTGTGGATACAGTGTGCTTACGCACACGCAAGGACATTTAATTTTAAGAAGGAACGGACTAACAAAGCAGCGATTATTGGACTGCGCCATTTACAAAAGAAATATCAGATGTAGGTCATGCAGTTATTGTGTATTTGTCAATGTGCAGAAGTTTAAAGCCAATTTGTTCAAAATATATTAATATAGTACGATGCAGTAATTTTCTTCTTATTCTTTTCTTTCACTAACCAAAAATGACGTTCAAATTGTATATGAGCTTTGTTACAGGTTCGCACTTTATCGCGGTGTCTCGATTGTATTTGGGAGACCACTAATGTGTTCAACTTCTGATCTGTTAATCTATCCCTTACTAAATTCCACTAATTTGCTTTCGTTTCCATTTTATATTCAAATAGGTCCCTTAAGCATTTTCATCGAAGATTCTGATTGCGTGAAGGCAATCCGGGTCAATAGGTCAATTATTCGATTAATCAATCCATACGTCTCCTGAACACAATCGAAAACCGACGCATCCGTGATCAATTAATAACCTCTATCTTTTAAAGTCGTACTAAAAAAACGGCCGCACAGGACAGTTATAAGTACGCAATTTAGGATCTATGCACCCATATTGCGTGAAAATGTAATCACACGTCATTTGTAGTATAATATATTTGTTCAATTTATACCCGTTTATCGTCTGCATTTCTTCTTGGTGTAGCAATTTTAATGGCCAGTAGTGTAGTATTGATCTTACCAGTTCTCTAACGAATTGCTTTTTAACGATCTATACAAAATCTCGTGTCTCAGCAATCTGCAAAATGTATGTATCCAGCACCAGTTCAAGTTTCGGAAGCTCTTCGCTTTGTTAAAAAAGAACGCACGTACTACGCGCGACTTCTCTTCCTTTTAACTTTTTCCCATGTGGAAACACACACACGCACACACATTTTGTGACGGCCTTCGTAGCGACAACACTTCGCTGTAGAAACGGCCTACAAAGTCACCGCCACACTTTTAATAGCAGGCCGACCGGTCCGCTGGAACAGTGAACAGAAAGATGAAAACCCAAACACTCGGATTAAATGAAAGTCGGTACTTATCTTTATTAACGACGATACAGAACACAGTGGTGAACATGGTCTACAGAAATCTGTCTAGTTCGAGTCGGAGCGGCTAGGTCAGCGTCGGCTGACGACAAACAACAACTCTGCTGCGATGAACACACAACTGACTAGCAGGTACACAAGTCGGTGGCGAGTATACAACTGAGCGGCGAATCCAGAACTGTCCTAGCGCTCGCGACTTCAGCGCTTAAGAAGCCAGAAGCCAGCGGTGGCGCGCACAGACTTGCGGCGATTTCCTGTATCGCTGGCGCTGCTTATGCGAACGGCGTCCGGACTTTGATGCTGCCAACCTTTTTGGCAGCGGGCTCGGTTGGCATTACTGGCTAGGATATAACAACACACACACACACACACACACACACACAGCGGCATTATCGTGACCCGTGTGAACACTTCTGGCCTAAAAGTGGAAATAATTCCCCGTTGTCAAGTGTGTGTCTCGTGTACTGTGGCATTTACGCATGATGATTCGGATGTGTGGTCTGCTGCATTACTCCGGTGCCTTTACTATGACGCATAAACACGCGCAGTTAAATGAAAACTGTATCGTCAGTTGTGTAAGCGCTGTTTAACATCCGCAAAGGAGGACGTGAAAAAGAAGTATTTTCCAAATTTTCCACTATGTATACAGAACTATACATAGTAATTACTAATGTTATGCGTGTTTGTATTGAAGCCATCAGAATGCGGCAGCTCACATATCGCAACTGAAATGCCATAATGAAACGAAAAATGGAAATTATTGCCGGCCTCGGTGGACGAGCGGTTCTAGGCGTTTCAGTCCAGAACCGCGCGACTGTTACGGTCGCAGGTTCGAATCCTGCCTCGGGCATGGATGTGTGTGATGTCCTTAGGTTAGTTAGGTTTAAGTAGTTCTAAGTTCTAGGGGACTGATGACCTCAGAAGTTAAGTCCCATAGTGCTCAGAGCCATTTGGACCATTTTTTTGGGAATTATTTTCAGAAACGTGAAAATCGTGGCTGGCGACAGCAACTGTTATTTGACATTAAAAATCAGAACCACTGAGAGCTGCTTGTCTGGCGCCGCTCCCATTTCTGACTTAATCACTCTCCTTACGAGGTGTAATGGAAGCTACATTCGTCTGTTTCTTAACGTTGTTTCAGTACGCTGATTCTTAAGGACTGTTAGTAGTTTTTTGACTGTCTTATTAATAAATATTTCACGCTCAGGGAGGGTACGTAGTCACGCAGGATAAAAATAAGACTTTATGAGAATAGAGTTGTCGTGGTTCACACGAAGCGTGAAAGTAACAGTGCTATATTCGACGACGAGGTCGTCGTCGTTTCACGCCTTGTTCGCCAGCTGCACCAGGAACGCACGCGTCTAGAGTTGCAGCAAACGGTCCTGCTGTCTGGCTGATTGATCACCCCCCAACCCATTACGTGTAAGTGGCTTCCACATTGCATGTTTGTAAGTCTTTCGGTTTTTCCTTGTTATAGGGTCATATGCTTATAGTTAAGGTATAACGTGAGACTGACACATACTTGGGCTGAAAATGAAAGACTGGTAAGAGACTCTTCATCACAATTCAACATACCAGAAAAATAATCTGCATACATGCTCCGCAAACTACTCTACAGCGCTTTGTCGTACGAGTAACAGCCACTAGCTATCCTACTCCATTCGCGTTAATACCTCCGCAGCCGATGTTCCACTCTGTACGAACCCTGCTATGGAAGAAATTTTCGGCCCTCGTAGTTTCACTGGAAAAGAGGCGGGAAGATGATACCGTAAAATTCTTGATAACCAAGCCTCAGTTTACGTCCTGGATTAAATTCCGAAATTGCCTGCGGTGTCTCATGGAAAGAATATATGGTACCTGTTTGGCTGTGATCCATCTTTGGATGGGGACGTTAAGATCGACGCCCGCCTTTAAGTTGCTTGAGGCGGCAGGCCGTGTGCGGGTCCGCACTACACCATCCCTTTTGTCCCATCTTCACGCAACAAAACATAACGCCACGTTATACACACGTCGACAAGGGATTTGAAATTGATTCCGTTCTTCAGAAGGCTTTTGACACTGTACCTCACAAGCGTCTTTTAGTCAAATTGGGCGCTTATGGAATATCGTCTCAGTTACGCGACTGGATTCGTGTTTTCCTGTCGGAGAGGTCACAGTTCATAGTACTTGTGAAAGTCAGCAAGCAAAACAAAAGTGATTTCTGGCGTTCCCTAAGGTAGTTTTATACGTCCTCTCCTGTTCATTATCTAGATAAACGATTTAGGAGACAAATGAGCAGCCGTCTTAGGTTGTTTACATCTAGTAAAGTCATTAGATCAAAACAAATAGCAAGACGATCTAGAAAAGATATCTGTATGGTGAGAAAATTGGCAATTTACCCTAAGTAAGAGAAATGTTAGGTTATCCACATAAGTGCTAAAAGGAATCCGTTGAACTTCAGTTAAACGATAAAATCAATCAAACCCGTGGCCGTAAATTCAGTTAAATACATGGCAATTACAATTTCCAACAACTTAATTTGTAAAGAACACGTAGAAAAATGTTGTGGAGAAGGCGAAGCAAAAATTGTGTTTTATTGGGACAACAATACATTATGCTTGTCCGTCCCCTTCTGGTGTACTGCTGCGCGGTGTGGGATCCTTACCAGATAGGATTAATGGGGCATCAAGAAAGTTCAAAGAGGGGCAGCTCGTTTTGTATTATCGAGAAATAGGGTAGAGAGTGTGTCACGGACATGATACAGGTTTTGGGTTGACATCATTAAAACAATGTCATTTCTCGTTGCACCTGGAACTTCTCACGAAATTGCGATCACAGACTTTCTCCTCCGAATGCGAAAATATTTTGTTGACGCCGACCTACATAGGAAGAAAATATCATAATAAAATGAGGGAAATCAGAGGTCGCACGGAATGATATAGATGTTCGTTTTTCCGCGCGCTGTTCGAAGGTGGAATAATAAACAGTCATTCTTAAGGTGGTTCAATCTGTGTATTAACAAGTTTAAGGACAGGATTCGGTTAGGATCCAGCGTTTCAGGTAGCTCAGATTTTTCACTGGAATGATCACTAGTGGCTTACTTTCCTCTGCAACAGAGACTGACATGAAACATCTGCTGTTATATCGCAGGCTGTCCCATTAGTAATTATTCCATACTCAAGCAGATACAAATGTTCAGCTCAAGAGCTTACCTTGCCTGTAGCAGTTTGCTACTGCCACTTCGCTACTGTTTACAGAAAACACCCAGTGCAAACCATCTTGCTGAAAACAGCGTCACAGTTCCCGTATGTCACCTTCCGCTTTACCTAAGTACAACCGTATCTCTCATGTGCCAGAACCAATATGCACCACTCAAGTCTGGAAAAAAACAACATTTTCCACCAGACAATGTTCAAGTTTGGTTAGCGACGTCACCGTTTAACTACCACCATATTCCATGATCAGCAGTAACCTCCTGTGTACTTACGTGGACGAATTTCCCCAAAGTTCAGATTCAGCTTTAGTGCCCAACACCTTATAAAAGTTCTCTGGCTGCCAAAGCTGGTACCACTGTCCACTCCTGCTGAAGAGGTGCACCACAGCTAAGAACTCAGTCTTTTACTTTGACACGCAGCAGTCTGAGAACAGGGAATTCGTATCCCTTCCCTCCCCCTTCAAGAAGTTTGCTGTTACATGCACATACAAAAAAAATACATCCCTAAAATACCTAACTTACACGCATATTAACGTGCATCATTACTGAAAAAAATGAACAAAACCTCTTCCTCCTACCGTCGTCCTGTACAGACATGCTAATCATTTATGCTTCTATATAACACACACACTAAATTTAAATTATTCCCTCTTACTTCGTTGGTCTTAATCCCTACAGAATCTCCTGCACTGTCCGTGAAAGGTTACCATACTTCCTCTTTTTCTACTGTCCATATTCCTACCCTCAAAAGATGACTAAACCTGCGTCAACGCACCTATAAAGGGTTTCCAACACGCTTACTGGTAACTGTCTCAAACTACCTGAAACAGCTCTTGATAATGAGTTACAAATTCCTTTGTCTTACCTTTCGAAATGTAATAAAATTGCCCAATGACCGATTTTATACTATGGTAATCTGCTCACATGATCCCCAACTGCTTTTTATGTTCCAGGGCTCTGGTGTTTTGTCCCTGAATATGCTCCAAACTTTCCTCCCTTTCTTAGCAAAGTACTTTATAGACTCCCTGTCCTTGCCAGCTCTTTGCCTTATTATGTCAAGCAATGACAGTATGTGCATCCTGTAAACTACCTCATATGATAACCTTGTCACAGAATGGACTTTTGAATTACAAGCACTCTTAACAGAAGAAACACACATCCTAATCATTACTGCATATGACCACATAATGACAACATCCATCCGATTGTGCAATGTACTCTTTGTGTCCTATCATTAGCCTGAGTGTGCAATGAACTCTTCCTTAACTACTTAACCTCTAGCAAACTGCATGGCACCTGTAACAAATTGGACAGAGATTGGTCCTTGGTCAGTGATGATAGTTTCTGGCACTCCAAATGTGAACACCGAGATGCTGACCACTTCTTGTGGTAATGTTGCCACATGTTACGGACTGCAATTATTTCTACAGTAACAGTTAACACAAACTGATTCCCAGCCGGAGTCCTGTTGAATGGCCCAAGGACTTCCAACCCAATCATTTTAAAAGGCTTTGTTCCGTCTGGTAACCTCTGCAAAGATATAACTTAATGACTCATATCCACCCACTACACACATTACACGTAACATCTTGCATACTGATCCACATCTTTCCTAGACTTCCACCACTCACCAAGTGATTGACTTTTGTTTTACTTTAGGGCGCAAAAAACAACTGGGGACATACGTGCCCAAGACAAAACTATAGAACACGATCACAGAGAGGAGTTAAATGACTACACTCCACTCCCAATGGACGCAATAGGAGACAGCTGAAAAACAGGCACATGGAGAAAGGGGTAAAATAAAACACCATGCAGAAATGGAGGTCCAAAACCAAAAATTAAATAGCCTTCACCATATTGCTTCGGTGGATAAAAAGTAAAACGCGGTCGACAGCCCACGCGTCATTCAGTAAAACAGCTGATAAATCATATGGCAAACCCAATCTGGAACATGAATTGTTAAAAAAGGGCATTCCAGCAGGAAGTGACTGACAGTTAAAATTTCGGCGAGATGTGTACAAAGTGGTGCGGTAGCGCCACTTAGCAAATGACGATGGCAAAAAAGGCAGTGCCCGATACACAACCAAGTTGAAATGATCTCCTCCTGCCAGGAGGGCCAAGAGGAGGTCGTCCAAGGCTCTGGGAGAGGTTTAATGAGTCAAAGCTTATTCTCGTCAAGGGAGGACCATTGGCGTTGGCGAAGGGACACCACCTCCTGACTGACGACAATGCAGAGATCATCGGAGGTAATGTAGCTACTCCCAGGCTGAGGTATGATGACTGCAGCCTTGGCAGCTGCATCAGCAGCCTCGTTTCCTGGCAGACCGACATGACCAGGGACCCACCGAAACATCACACTGGCTCCACCAAGAGTGAGCAAGCGACAGTTTTTATGGACTCGCTGCACTAAGGGATGAACAGTGTACAGTGCACATAGGCTTTGAGGGCGCTGAGTGAGTCTGAGCAGAGAACAATTGGAAAGGATGTGTTGCTGGATGTACGCGGTGGCCTGATACAAGGCGAAGAGCTCGGCTGTAACTGAGCAGTGTTCTGGAAGCCAACGACAAAGGCACACCTGACCCCACAGTCAGTCCGAGGGCCATCAGTGTAGACAAAGGTACTACGGCAAAGTTCGATGTGAATGTCGTGAAACTGGAGGCAATAGTCTGAGGCTGGAGTAGTGTCCTTAGGAAGCGAATGAAGACCAAGGTTAACATGGGCTACTGGACGAAGCCAAGGTGGTGCAGGGTTCACACCCACTGGGTAAGTTGCAGGTAGTGTGAAGTTAAGCCACCGTAGCATATGCCAAAAGTGGACTCCAGGAGGTCACAGAAGAGGGATGTGCCACATACTGGTGATCAAAGGAATCATCGAAGAAGGAGGCATATGATAGGTGCCCATGCATGGCAGGCAAACTGCATGCATACCTGCTGAGGAGAAAGTCATAGCGATAGGACAGTGGGAGTTCAGCAGCTTCAGGATACAGACTCAACTGGGCTAGTGTAAAAGGCGCCTATGACCAAATGGATGCCACGATGGTGGATAGTGTTGAGATGGCATAAGATGGATGGACGTGTACCAATAGTCCGAATAGGCTAGGGACTGGAGGAGGGTGGTTCGGTCGGCACCCCAGGAAGTACCATTGAGGACATGTAGGACATTGACAAACTGTGTACAGTGGTCTGCCAGGTAAGACATGAGAGAACCAAGAGAGTTTCCTATCGAGCATGAGCCCCAAAAATTTCGTAGTTTCAACGAATGGAAGAGCAACAGGCCCAAGATGTTGCGATGGTGGGAGAAACAATTTGCACCGCCAGAAATTCATACAGACGGGTTTATCAGTGGGAAAGCGAAAGCCATTGTCGATGCTCCAGGAGTAAACACGATCAAGACAGCGCTGAAGATGCCACTCAGTGAGATATGTCTGTGGAGATGGCAAAATAGTCTACAAAAAGAGAGCCAGAGATGCCCAGCGGGAGACAGGCCATTATAGCGTTAATGGTGATAGCAAAGGGGATGACGTTCAGGACGGAATCCTGAGGCACACCATTTTCCTGGATAGAGGTGTCCAACAAGGCACAACCCACACGCACCTTGAAAACTCTGTCTCGTGAAAATGCCCAAAGAAAACAGGGAAGGCGCCCACGGAAGCCCCATTTGTAAAGAGTACAGAGAATATCAGTTCTCCAGCAGGCGTCGTACGCCTTCTCCATATCGAAAAACACGGCCACAGTCTGGGATTTCCGCAGAAAACCATTCATGACATAGGTGGACAAAGTAATGAGATGGCCAACTGCAGAACACTGTGCTCGAAATCCACACTGTGCATTCATTAGTAGATGTTGAGACTCTAGCCACCACACCAGCCAGGCACCAACCATATGTTCCATCACCTTGCAAACGCAGATGGTAAGAGATGAGGCTGTAGCTACACTCCTGGAAATGGAAAAAAGAACACATTGACACCGGTGTGTCAGACCCACCATACTTGCTCCAGACACTGCGAGAGGGCTGTACAAGCAATGATCACACGCACGGCACAGCGGACACACCAGGAACCGCGGTGTTGGCCGTCGAATGGCGCTAGCTGCGCAGCATTTGTGCACCGCCGCCGTCAGTGTCAGCCAGTTTGCCGTGGCATACGGAGCTCCATCGCAGTCTTTAACACTGGTAGCATGCCGCGACAGCGTAGACGTGAACCGTATGTGCAGTTGACGGACTTTGAGCGAGGGCATATAGTGGGCATGCGGGAGGCCGGGTGGACGTACCGCCGAATTGCTCAACACGTGGGGCGTGAGGTCTCCACAGTACATCGATGTTGTCGCCAGTGGTCGGCGGAAGGTGCATGTGCCCGTCGACCTGGGACCGGACCGCAGCGACGCACGGATGCACGCCAAGACCGTAGGATCCTACGCAGTGCCGTAGGGGACCGCACCGCCACTTCCCAGCAAATTAGGGACACTGTTGCTCCTGGGGTATCGGCGAGGACCATTCGCAACCGTCTCCATGAAGCTGGGCTACGGTCCCGCACACCGTTAGGCCGTCTTCCGCTCACGCCCCAACATCGTGCAGCCCGCCTCCAGTGGTGTCGTGACAGGCGTGAATGGAGGGACGAATGGAGACGTGTCGTCTTCAGCGATGAGAGTCGCTTCTGCCTTGGTGCCAATGATGGTCGTATGCGTGTGTGGCGCCGTGCAGGTGAGCGCCACAATCAGGACTGCATACGACCGAGGCACACAGGGCAAACACCCGGCATCATGGTGTGGGGAGCGATCTCCTACACTGGCCGTACACCACTGGTGATCGTCGAGGGGACACTGAATAGTGCACGGTACATCCAAACCATCATCGAACCCATCGTTCTACCATTCCTAGACCGGCAAGGGAACTTGCTGTTCCAACAGGACAATGCACATCCGCATGTATCCCGTGCCACCCAACGTGCTCTAGAAGGTGTAATTCAACTACCCTGGCCAGCAAGATCTCCGGATCTGTCCCCCATTGAGCATGTTTGGGACTGGATGAAGCGTCGTCTCACGCGGTCTGCACGTCCAGCACGAACGCTGGTCCAACTGAGGCGCCAGGTGGAAATGGCATGGCAAGCCGTTCCACAGGACTACATCCAGCATCTCTACGATCGTCTCCATGGGAGAATAGCAGCCTGCATTGCTGCGAAAGGTGGATATACACTGTACTAGTGCCGACATTGTGCATGCTCTGTTGCCTGTGTCTATGTGCCTGTGGTTCTGTCAGTGTGATCATGTGATGTATCTGCCCCCAGGAATGTGTCAATAAAGTTTCCCCTTCCTGGGACAATGAATTCACGGTGTTCTTATTTCAATTTCCAGGAGTGTATAAGGAAGGTTTTTGTCCTCGCTTGGCTTAGGTATGGGTACAACAGTGGCTTCACGCCAGCGTCTGGGAAATGTGCCCTCAGTGCAGATGCGGTTATGTGTGTTAAGCAGGATGTGCTTTCCTGCAAGAGAAAGCAGCAGCACCATCTGAATGTGGATGTCGGTTAGCCACGGGGGCAGAGGATCGGGATGAATTGAAGGCATGATCGAGCTCTCACATAGTGTAGGTGGCATTGTAGCACTCACGATTCAGAGAAGAGAAGGGTATTGCCCAAGCTTCCCCCACTCGTTTGCGATGGAGGAAGGCAGGTTGAAAGGGGGAAGAGATCGAAACTCCAACAAAATGGTGGCCCAAGGTGTTTGAGATAGCAATAGGGTCCACAATAACACCGTCTGCTACTGTCAGGCTGGAAATTGGGGAATGGATCTTGGTCCCAGGGAGCTGTCTGAGGTTGTCCCACACAATGGAGGAAAGGGTGGAACTCTTACAAGAACTAGTGAATGAAAGCCAGCTAGCTCATTTGCTATTCTGATGGACGCTACGACACTTTGCACACATCTGTTTATAATTAATGCAGTCTTTCATCATAGGATGACGGTTAAAAACGTGGATAGTACGTCTCCATGTGCGAATTGCACCGCTTCATTCCTCAGTCCAGCAAGGGATTGGAACACGAAGTGGTAAAGAGGAAGTGCAAGGAACGGAACGTTCTGCAGTAGTAAGGATAACGTTGGTGAGATAGTCCACCTCGTCATCCCAACTGTGGAAATCTTGTTCTGCGAATGTTGCCAGGGAGGAGTAAAGCTGCCAGTCAGCCTTAGTAAGCTGCCATTTTGGCGTGCACGCGGATGGGGTAGGAGTCGTCAAACGGCAAGAACACGAGAAATGGTTGCTCGAGTAGGTGTCAGAAAGAACGGACCACTCAAGACGATGGGCAAGCTGGGGAGTGCAAAAGGATAGGTCCAAATGGAAATAGGTGTGCGAGGAGTCAAAGGAAAGTGGGTGCTCCAGTGTTAAGGCAGAAGAGGTTGAGTTGGTTAAGGTCAGACAAGAGGGCACCTGTCTGACAGGTCCTGGGAGATGATGCGCATTAAAGTCAGTGAGTAGCAAAAACGGGTTAGATAGCTGCCCAATACGCTGAAGGAAGTCTGCCCTGGTGACATCGAAGGACAGAGGTACATAATACACAGGGAGAAAGTCAGGCGGAGAAGGAAAAGGCGAAACGCAACAGCTCGAAGACGGGTTGTCAGGGAGGTTTGTCGACTGTGAAGGTCATCCCGTATGAGCAGCAGGACGCCCCCATGAGACGGAATGCGGATATCAGGGGGAAGGTCAAAACAAATTTGTAAGTAACGTGAAAGCTCAAAGTGGTCATGAGGACGCAATTTCGTTTCCTGAAGGCAGAGTACAAGGGGATGTTGCAATGCTAAAAGCAGCCGTAAATCCTCTTTGTGGGGCCAAAGGTCACAAACGTTCCATTGGAGGACAGTCATGAGGAGGAAGAGATGGAGAGGTGTGACAGCTGGTGTGGAGTCACAGGAGCAAAAGCATCGGCTTGCTGTGCAGTCGGTCCGTCGAGTCCAACGCTGAAAAACGGTTGGTGGTGCGCACCAGCGAGGCCGAGACCCGCCAAGCTAAGGTAGCACGTGGCGACACCGTTTAACAGGATCTTACAGTTGGCGAAGGAGAAGACCATTTGCTTTTAGCGGACTTCTTCGAGCCTTTCCAGTTAGAGGAAGACTCGGGTGTTGTTTGGTTGCAGGAACGGAGGAAGTCTTCACAGGAGTACTACTACTGTCGTTTCGTGCCTACTGGTTGTGTAGTCTGTGGCTTCGCACCTTGAGGCGAGAGTTCGACTGTTTGTTGCACAGCTGGACAGGGGGATGGCGATGCTACCTTGACACTGGGAGAATTTGAGGCCGCATGTCTGCGTGGCCATGTCCTTCATGGAGCGAAGGGTAACAAGAACAAAACTATAGGTGCCAGACGGGAGAACACAGGGTTTGCGAGTAGCCAGTAACTTGCGAGCTACTAGGTAAGGCACTTTTTCCTTTACCCAAATCTCTCGGACGACCCGCTCATCTAGATACATGGGACAATCCCGAGAGGAGGCGGCATGGCCGCCATTGCAGTTGATACAGCGGGGAGGAGGAGGCAGACAATCGCCCTCGTGTGCATCCCTGCCACAGGTCATACATTTGTGTGCGTGTCGATAAGATGTTCTAGGGTGGTTAAAACGATGAAATTGGGAGCGGCGCATCGGGTTCGGAATGTACAGCCAGAGTGTGATAATTTCATAACCTGCTTTGAGCTTGGACGGCAGCAACACCCTATCAAAGGCGAGGAAAAGAGTGCGAGTGGGCACTAAGGAGGAATCTACCTTTTTGAGTAGATGATGAATGGCAATGAGACCCTGAGGAGAGAGGTAAGATGGTATTTCGGCCTCAGAGCGTCAAGCAGCCTGGTGTAAATTACACCTCGGGAATAATTCGAAGTTGTGTGGGCCTCGACACAAACATGATAGCCATGGAGAAGTGAGGCAGCAAGCAGGTGTTGTGTTTTGAGAATCAGAAGACGTCTCCAAAAGCAAAGTGCCATTCTGCAAACGAGAGCAGGATTTCACAGGGCCAGCAAATGCATCAACACCTTTCTGAATAATAAACGGATTTACCGTGGCGAAGGACTGTCTTCAGTACGTGAGACCAACTGTGGTGCAGTGGAAAGGGTCTTTGAATCAATAGCCTCATTACGTTTACGTTTTGTAGAAGTCTACTGGGAAGATGAGTGACTCATTGCGAGAAAATCCGCCACGATTGCCATCGTATCCGATGGCGCACCCCTTCAAACTGGGGGCTCCCTTCACAAGGGGGAACACCCATCATAGGTGATTGTTCAGACCTCAGGTCACACCTCCCGAACACCTGACAGAGGGACCAATCGGCGATATGCGAAGGTTGCAGCTCAGGCAATCACCGCTCCCTGAGCCTGGCCTGTACCAGGGGGTACGTGCGAACCATACCTTTCGACACAGGGCTGGGAATTACATGTTACCTATACACCTGTTACACGTCAGACGCATGGGCCGGCCTTCAGGAGCGCACAGGGAGGAAGAAGAAAAAAAGAGGATCCTCAAACGCCGAAGCGGAGGAATGAGAGGAGAAGGGAAACAAAGAAAGGAAAAGGGAACCAAAAATAAAGGCGAAATTGTTCGTACGTCAGCGATAGAATGCAGAACATTCCCAATAAATCCCCAGACATGTTCCCCAATGGAGGGGAAAAAAGAATAGTAACAGGACAGACGTGCAGCACGGTAGGGAAAAATGCTGCAAAGGCTGGGGCTCCGTGGTAGCCAAGCACGAATCCACCAAAGAGTGGCGAGCCCGCTGGGGGGCCCCTAGTGATTGTACTACAATCTCAGTGTCCTGACAACATGTGAACATGCGCTTCTTTCAGAACTTCCTCTTTTTATCTTTGATGGTACTATTGCCCACAGTCCCAACCTCTTTGTCTTACACTATAATCTATCCCACACAGTGTATTGCAGCTGAAACTCTTATTGCTTACATTCCAAATCTGCCCATTGCGCTTCTTGCTTATGTGTAAGGTCACGGCCCAGTGATCATATCACTGCTAATTTATGGCTCAAACTACCCACTTTTTTGTGTCTAACCAGGCTTCGGTAAAACTTTGCACTTTAATTTACTTAACCTCAATGCCCATCTAGGCTGCCTTCTAGAAGCGGCCTTAACCCACAAAATGCACTTAAGGGCTGCATGGTCCATTACTACTTGAAATATCTTTCCATATAAATAACGCCAAAAATATGAAATTCCATGTGTCACAATATACCTCTCTTTTCACGCTGAGTAGCTTTTCTCTGTTCCGTTCAACTGCCTAGAGGTATATGCTACCGGCTAGTCCTCTCTATTTAGCACTTAAATGAGGACAGCCTGACTGGAAGCATCAGTTGACAAAGTCTTTCTTTTAGTCCAGAAAAATTAATGCTAGACTTTACGTCAATGCTTTCTAACTCCTTGAATGCATCTCGACGTTCCTTTGTCCATACAAATATGATCTTTTTTTAATATTTATGTAAGTGGTCCTGCTATATATGCAAACTCTTGTGTGTTTTCTATAATAATTCCCTAAACCCATGAAAGACTGTAACTTCTTGGTATTACTAGGAATCTGCAATTCCTGTGCCAACCTCAGATCGGTCTTAACACTGTCAATGCTATTAACATGCCCTAAATATGTGAATTATTCTTAAAACCTCTCGGAAATGTTGCATATGCTCTGCCGTATCCTTCGCAAAAATGATTACATCATTCAGGTACGACATGTACTGGTGAGGTTTCAACCCCCTCGGCACTCCATACAGCAAATGTTTAAATGTTGCTGGTACATATTCAACCTAAACGGTATTCTGCGATATTGAAATGCTGTTTTCAGACAGTTCTTTACGTGTACTTGCATGTTATGGTACCCACTCCTCAGATCTAGGGTAAAAGAGTACATACACTGCCCCAAATTATCAAGATTTTCAGTAATATTTGCGATTGGGTATGCATCAATTACACAACAGAATCTATATATTTTGGTCCCCTATGGGGACTTTTTCAGTACATACTATGACAGTTGCACTCCACATAGAAGTGTTTTCTTGCATTACTCCATCCGCTGGCTATTGCTCAATTAATTCCTCCAGTATTAGTTGCATACATCACGGTATGCAGAAAGATCTACGATATATTGGTGACTCAATTCCTGTATGGTTATGACGCTGTGTTATACGTGCTGGTAGTAAAGGCCGTCGAGGAAAACAAACAAAAACGAAAATGCTCAAATTCGAACAATAATTTCTCCGTTTACCTCTAAGATGCTCTAACTTCCTACACAAGGCAATTCTGTCGGCGGTTCAGAGATTATCCTGGTGCACACTGAGTCCCTACCCACATTCTCCACGACTTACAAATTAGCTTCCTTGGTGAGCTGTACTCCATGAACGCCAAAATTATCTAAATTCCCGGGCACTACCTTCCCACCGTATTCCTCCCATATGTGTACTAATCTTCTACTTATGAAGCAATGTGATGAGTCTAATATGTCATTTTCATTTTCTACCAGTGGTTCTAACAAGCGCAATGCATTAATGGGAAACTCTGGTTCCGCATTTACCTACACCAACTTCTCAGCACCTTGCAGCACAATAACATGTGAATGAACTCTTAGTAATGTTGACAGCAGTTTAAGTGATTCACCTTGGTGCATCTTGCATTTGTACTTCACTGGTGACCATCTCCCTATACGTTGCCTAAGTTAGGTTTTGTCAGAAAGTCGAATCCTTACATCATGCAGTAGCCGTAACGTATGTGGTGCACGGTTTCTACACATTGCCTAAATGGTGTCACCACCTGAAGATCAGTTATAGCTGAACCCAAAGATTGCGTAAATTACATCACAGAGGGTCCAATTGCCTCTGATCCACGAGGTCCAAACTTGCTACCGACCCATGTCCCTGTGTCTAATAAAAACTTTTGATTTCTATTCTTCACTATTCCCGTTATACTACATTCCGTTTCTGCATCCATATACTTTGCTTCGAAATTGATCGAGATCTCCGTTCTGCAGGCCTGTGGTTCCCTTTTGCGTTTAACAAATGCTTATTCGAATCTGTTTCCGCTTACCATTCGTGCAACCAAGTTGGCTGTGTCCAAGCACACCACATGTACTACAATGACGTTGCGACATTGCCTGTCTGGACATGTCCCGTCCTCCAAGATGTACGACACATGACGTTGGCTAAAAAGACTCTCCTATGCTGTATTCCTATTTCTACATCAACTTGTTAAAACTCATTGATAAATCCGACCATAGAGTATGAAACTTTTGGTGTGCCCATTCTCATCCCTCTTAACACAACAGACAGTAAGTCCCTCAAAAATGCATCTAATGTTCTCTGTTTTGATTCATTGTGTATGACTATTTGCCTCGTCACTTCTCCTTAGGTCATATGTCTGCACCCTAACTTCCTGTATTCTGTCTGCAAAATTCTTTACCGGCTCATTATGCTTCATTGACACACTACGCAACAGCAAGGGAAAATACCATGCGCTGTTTTGCTTTTGTAGCAGGCCTTTTTTCAGTTTGTGAATCGTCTGTGTGCCTGGTAATCCCTCTGTACATCTGACATCTGACATCTTGGCTTTCCCAACTAACCATAACTTGGTCATCTTTAATCACTGATCCTGTGACACCACCACCACCACCACCACCACCGCCGGTCATCCGCCAGCCGGTGTGACCGAGCGGTTCTAGGCGCTTCAGTCTGGAACGGCGCGACCGCTACGGTCGCAGGTTCGAATCCTGTCTCGGGCATGGGTGTGTGTGATGTCCTTAGGTTAGTTTGGTTTAAGTAGTTCCAAGTTCTAGGGGACTGATGACCTCAGATGTTAAGTTCCATAGTGCTCAGAGCCATTTGAACCATTTTGTAGGTCATCCAACGAAAACAGTAGGTCGTCAGTCGAGTTTCCAGAGAAGGGCATCATCAAACTGCCTGTGGATGGATCCTGTTGCTCAGCTAATTCCAATTCCTCCTCCCTAGCTGCCAGTCTAACACAGGTCTCCATTATCTGCTTTCCATTGCACCATTTCATTATTCAGTGCTTTAATCTCCTTCCAACAAGTGATACCCTGCGCTTAAGACTACCACTGAATCTTAATCTTCATTATACACTAATATATAAAAATTCAGTTAACAGACCATTTAACACTGTACACACATAGATCTTACGTCCTATCGTGCACCCCAACTCTGTGCAGTACTAACCATATTCTAAAAAGCGATGAGAATTAACGCGAATTACTCGGACTCACTCTATATGCAATGGAAAATGCTCTCAAGTTACACTGACCGCAGGTCGTAACTAGTGCTCCTCTGTATTATCACAAAATTGCGAAAGATGAACTGGTTCCCTTGGCTCTACAAAAGTAGCCCTCAAATCCCTAAGCATTATTCGCTTAGCCTTCTTGTCCCCTACGCATAAAACAGGACAGGAAAGAACAACCCCAAAAACCAGTAGTCTGCCCACACACCCCACTGTGATGAGTGAGTGCTGCGGTTGCGAAGTGGTGCTACACGGAGGTCGACTGTGCTGGCACCAGTTGCTAAATGAGGCTCATAAGTATCTGACACCACTCCATAGCAAGGCTGAGCGAGTGGCACCACTACTGTGTAGACATGGTGGAGTGGCGGGTTGTGGAAGCAGTGGTACTGCCTGGGGTGGGTAGGAAAACGCCTCTGCTAGATACAACACATTTTACTCGTCTTGGATGGCAATGCCAGAGTGCTGCGACGCCCCCCGCATTCGCCTGCTGCAAGTGCGTGGTCCACTGGTGATGCCTGTGACGTCAGAAGGCCGTGGCAGTGGGGCGGCCGTTTGACATCTGCGTCCTGCTTTGCCGACTCTGCCTGCCCCACTCAGTAGCGCCTACTCGGCTAGCAGTATATGGTCTCGAGTGAGCAGTGCCAGCGGTGCGCGTATCCACAGAATTCCCATAGGAGGCCACAGCTATGGGGTTGTCATCCCGCCCTGATGCCGAGGCCTGGAGGAAGACGTGCCCTGGCTGTGAAGTGCTGCCCTCCGAGGCACAGGCCTGGTGCCTGGGGACAGCTCGTCGTCGTGTGGCCAAAGCCGCGGGGCGGACTGACAGTAGCTCGCTGGTCTGGTGGAGATGGCTGCCCAGACCGGTATCGGCTGCTGGATGGCGTGTTGGACACCGCCGCTGACCCGATGGCGTGGAGGGTGCTGCCAGACTGCGCATAACTGTGCTCCAAATAGAGGGTCCTAGCACCATCGTTGTGCCGCTCGACTGCTTCCAGGCACATGGAGGTCAACACCTGTTTGTCCCAACAGTGTGGAAATATACCGCCGGCCAGCCCATCGCTGCGTGGCCTCGCTGTGTCACCACGACTGCGCGGCTTAACCTGGCCGTTACACACATGAAACCAGGGTTGCTACAAGTTTCCCAAAGTTAAATTCACTGATATTTCCCCGATTTTCAGACAAGTCTGAACATTTTCCCTAGCAAATATTGAGATCTTAAGGGTAAGTTAAGACATGAGTTGACAATCTGTCTTTATTCAAATGAAATGGCTCTGAGCACTATGGGACTTAACAGCGGAGGTCATCAGTCCCCTAGAACTTAGAACTACTTAAACCTAACTAACCTAAGAACATCACACACATCCATGCCCGAGGCAGGATTCGAACCTGCGACTGTAGCGGTCGCGCGGTTCCAGACTGAAGCACCTAGAACCGCTAGGCCACTCCGGCCGACCCTGTCTTTGTTGCTACGGTACAAGAAACAAGAGTGCAAACGAGGAACCACCTAAATAAACGAACGGCATTTACTGATGTAAGCAAAAATGTTAATAGTTAACATTAGCTTTTTTTGTAATGAACTATTTTTAGATGGAGAAAGGAAACCAAATGGTATGGGTGTTTAATTAAGACCACTGATATTTTATTTCAATAAAACGAAACACATTTGGTCAGAAAAATGCGCTGGAGTTGCGAAACAGATTTAAAATTCCTTCACTGACTTCAGAAATAACCTCAGAAATAAGTAGGCCTCTTCCAAGAAGTGTAAAGGCGGGGAAGAATTGTGTAAACCAACACTATGTGACCGCCAACAAAATGTTGGTTCTACTTTGTTCGTTATTGTCGGTTATTACCCACTGTGGTACGAGGGGCGTTCAGAAAGTAAGTTCCGATCGATCGCAAAATGGAAACTACTATGAAAATCCGATAAAGCTTTGCACAGATGTGTTGGGCAGTGTCTCTAGTATAGCATCACGTCACTCTTCTCATTGATGAGCTCACAGTGAGCGCATAAAGATGTCTAGAAAATAGTGTCTGCCGCCAAGTGCGAGGGCCTGGTGAGAAATTTCGCCTGAAGCTATGCAGCCAGCATTACGTAACTGTCGTGAGGTTTCTTCTTCAAGACAATTCTCAGTCGCATTCTGCAGGGGCAATGAAGGTGCTCCTGCATCGTTTTAAATTCGAAATGTTTGATTACCCACAATACAGCGCGTAATTGTCTCCCTGCGAGTTTCGTCTCTGCACGCATGAACCGCTGGCTATGAAGACAACATTTTGGCACAGACAACGAGCTGTAGGCCAGCGTAGAGAATTGGCGGAAAGCACTGGCGGCTGCCTTCTATGATGAGGGTATTGGAAAGTTGGTACAACGCTGCGACAAATGTCTAAGTCAGATCGGCGACTATGTAGAGAAGTAGCTGGAATGTATAGCTAACTGTTACAAATAACACATTTCTGATTTTCTCTGTGGCTTTCATTTCGCGATCAATCGGAACTTACTTTCCGGACAGCCCTCGTATTTCATATGTATTTTGTGATTTTTATTTTGACAAATATAGGAGTACATAGCGTACAAACCACCAGTGACTGACAATTTTCTTCGTATCGTCCATAATTTCTAATACATAAACTACTGTGGGCAGGTCGGTGAGACCAGATGCCACGGGCAGGAGCTGCACATTAGAGGGAAACGAATGGCCTCAGATCGGCAGCTCAGATCCATTAGAGATACCCGCAGAAACGGCCTGCGGTTTTGACCCGTCGCGGAAATCCACTCCTGTGACAAGCTATTCACGAGCCACAAACAAATTGATGAAATGAGACCACGGTGATCAATCCATGCAACAGATTATTCAAATACTCTGATGATGATGATGACGATAATGAGAGGTAGCACCTCACTGTAAAGATGATCACTGAACCGCAATGATCACTGAACCGCAGACAAGCAGTTAGAAAAGACCATCACACTCTCAGAACTAAATTTTCGGCCATAGCTCTTGTCAGCAAACGAGAGCGCACACGCAATCTCTCAGACAACTCGTGCTCACATGCCGCTGCAACAGTCTCTGGGAATCAGATCCAAACAAGCCACTCCTCACGCCTTCCCGCCTCTCGTCGGCAAGAAGTCGTGGCCGCACTGACCTGCAAATTGAGGGGAGTGGTAGGAGTAGGCAAGCGGCGCACGTGCCCAGCTACACCCACCCGGCGACGATGCATGCACCTCGATAAAAACATTTCATCTACTGAGATGAAAACGAGATTTTTCCAGCGTTTTTTTTCAAATTTCCCTGATATTTTCCCGATCTCCCTGAAGTGTGTAAAATTCCTTTATTTCCAGAACCTGTGGCAACACTGGAAACTTGCGACTTGCCGAGGCCTTGCACGGGTAGCACTCTACCTCGTAGCGTCAAATAATCCTGACCTGATAACGAGGGTCTAAACGGAGACAGGGATTAGCGAACATAGGTTCCTCCAAAAACAAACGAAAAATATACCTATTCAAAAAGCAGATAAAATCCTGCTTGACGCGTTTCAGAGAGAATCTCCACTCCTTCCGAATTAAAGTGTAAACTAGCAGTGGCTTGAAGTCAAAGAAATAGTATCGACAGCAGTTGAGAGATTTATACCAAACAAATTAACGCAGCTGACTCCCTTGGTACACAAAACGGTTTAGAACATTGTTTCAGAAACAACAAAAAACATGCCAAATTTAAACGAGCGCAAAATCTCTTAGATTTCCGATCTTTTACACAAGCTCGAAATTTAGCGCGGACTTCAATGAGAGATACTTAGTTTCCACAAGGAAACTTTATCTCTAAACCTGGCAGAAAATCCTAAAAGATTGGTCGTATGTAAAGTGTGCTAGCAGCAAGACGCAATCAATGCCTTCTCTGCGAGATAGCAAGGGAAATGCTATCGATGACAGTGCTACTAAACACAGACTTCCGAAACTTCTTCACGAAAGAAGACCTAGTAAATATTCCAGAATTGGAATCAAGAACAGCTGTCAACACGAGTAACTTAGAAGTAGATATCCTCTGAGTAGTGAAGCAGCTTATATCACTTCATAAAATCAAGGGTTCCGGTCCAGACTGTATACCAGTTAGGTTTCTTTCAGAGTATGCTGATGCAATAGCCCATACGTATATAGCAACTACTTGCTCGACGAAAGATTCGTTCCCAAAGATTGGATAGTTGCACAGGTCTCACCAATAATCAAGAAAGGCAGTAGGAGTAATCTGTTAAATTACAGGTCCATATCATTAACGTCGATATGCAACAGAAATTTTGGGACATATGTTGTGTTCGAAGATTATGAATTACCTCTAAGAGAACAGTCTATTGACATTCAACACGGACTTAGAAAACATCGCTCTTGTTAAACACAACCAGCTCTTTACTCACACGAACTGCTGAGTGCCGTCGACAAGTGATTTCAAATTTATTCCGCACTTTTACATTTCCAGAAGGCTTTTGACACAGTATCTCACAAGCGCCTTGTAATGAAATTGCATCCTTATGGAATACTGCTCAGTTATGCTACTAGATAAGTGATTTCTTACCGGAGGAATCAGAGCTAGTAGTAACTGGTGAAAAGTCGTCGAGTAAAATATAAATGATATCTGACGTTCCGCAAGGTGGTGTTATATGCCCTCCTCTGTTCCTTATCTATATAAACGATTTAGGAGGCAATCCGAGCAGCCGTCTTAGGTTGTTTGCACATGATGCTCTCGTTTATCGTTTAGTGAAGTCATCAGAAGGTCAAAACGAATTGCAAAACGATTTAGAAAAGATATTTGTATGGTGCATAAATTGGCAATTTACCCTAAATAATGAAAAGTGTGAGGTCATCCACATGAGTACTAAAGGAATCCGTTAAATTTCGGTTACGCGATAAATCAATCGAATCTAAAGGCCGTAAATTCCATTAAATACCTAGCAATTACAGTTACGAAAAAAACTTAAATTGGAAAGTACCCACAGAAAATGTTGTGAGGAATGAGAACCAAAGACTGCGATTGATTGGCAGAACACTAAGAAGATGCAACAGTTCTGCTAAAGAGACTGCCTACACTACGCTTGTCCGTCCTCTTTTGGAGTACTGCTGCCCTTTCTGGGATCCTTACCAGATAGAATTAACGGAGTACATCGAGAAAGTTCAAAGAAGAGCAGCACGTTTTGTATTATCGGCAAATAGGGGAGACAGTGTCTCTGACACGAAAAAGGACTTGGGTTGGACATCATTAAAATAAAGGCGTTTCTCGTTGCGGTGAGCTGATCTCACGAATTTTCGAGCAACTTTCCCCTCCATAATGCGAAAAAAATTTTCTGATGCTGACCTATATAGGGAAAAACGATCAACATAATAAAACAAGGAAGATCAGAGCTCGCACGGAAAGATACAGGTATTAGTTTTCTTCCGCGCTTTTGAAATTGGAATAATAGACAATTATTGTTAAGGTGGTTCGATGAACACACTGCCAGTCACTTAAGTATGATTTGCAGAGCATCCATGTAGATCTAGGGCAACACGACTTGTCTTATGTAGACACAGATTTGTTTATAGGACAGGGAATAGAGCTATGACTATAATTCAGAGAACAACATTAAGTAACTCAATAAACTCATCCTTCATATTATTTTAAGCAATTTAGGCAGCACATGTCGTAAGAGTTCTCAGGAGGCAGGAATACTACTTGCTCCATTACTAAGGTTCTGCTCCTCAATCGGTAAAAATGGATCCCTTATAGGGCCTCTGTTGTCCGTCTGTTAAGATCTGTTTGTCTCAGGAGCGAGTACGGGCACCAAGTTGAAATTATTGTCTCATGCTAAGGTCTATGATCCTTTCGAATTGTAATCAATTTAAGCTTCTGAGTCCATGCAATCAAAGGATCAGCCATCTATGTCATCTATTTTGATACTCGCAAACTCCCTCATCATAGCCTATAGGGTACTTCCTGTTGCCGTATAATCATGAAATTTAGCAAGAAGCAAGGTTTCACAGTATAAGTAAAGGGAAAAAATCAGAATATAATTAATTTCTTGTAATAATCAAAATATCCACGGGTATGCTGCCGGTCTATAGTGTCCAACGGGCACAATATTTCGGCGATCATACATGTCGCCATCATCAGGTGAACTGACGGACTGAGCTCCTGTGAACGTGCCGGCACGGAGATGGGTACGCTATGGCTGCTCAGAGGGAATTGGGTTCGGTCGCGGCGGCGGCCGATTTAAATACCCTCCGCCCGCGGCGCGCTCCCTCCGCCGTCCGCGCCCCGCGCCATGGTCGCGCGGTGGAATAGATTGCGACGGCGTCTGAGATGACGTCGGTGTGATGGCTCTGTCCGCCGTGGTCGTCACAACTATACGTTTGCTCGATTTACTCTTGATTAACCCGATCGCTGGTTCCCAAGCCTTGCTAAGATTATAGCCACAGTCACGGTTTATGAGGTCGTCATTGGTGCGAATTTCGATGGCCTCTCTAACAACGCTGTTCCAGTATCTCGACGTCTGTACCAGAATCCTCGTGCTGTCATACTCCACGGCGTGATTTTCCGACAAACAATGTTCAGCGACCGCCGACTTGCTCGGATACATCAGTCGAGTGTGCCTCTGGTGTTCACGGCATCGATCCTCGACGGTACGCATCGTCTGACCAATATACGACTTGCCACATTGACACGGAATCTGGTACACGCCGGCCTTCCTCAAACCGATGTCATCTTTGGCGCTCCCCACCAGTGCACGAGTTTTATTTGGAGGACAAAACACAGTTCCGACCCGGTGTTTCTTCAGAATGCGGGCGATTTTCCCCGAGAGTGCGCCTGTGTATGGAATAAATGCAGTGCCTACCTCCTCCCTCGTGACTTCATCTATCTCAACAGGTTGTGCTGCAGTGGTTGGGCGGAGAGCACGTTGAATCTGCCACTCTGAGTACCCATTTTTTCGAAATACAGTTATCAGATGTTCCAATTCCTGGGGTAGACTCTCTGCGTCAGAGATAGTGCGCGCCCTATGTACTAGAGTTTTAAGTACCCCATTCCTCTGTGAAGGGTGGTGACAGCTGTCTGCGTGCAAATACAGATCAGTGTGCGTAGTCTTCCGATACACCCCATGACCTAGGGTGCCGTCAGCCCTTCTCTTGACCAAGACGTCAAGGAAAGGTAATTTACCCTCCGTTTCAGTCTCCATAGTGAATTTGATGTTGGGGTGTATGGAGTTTAGATGTGTAAGGAAGTCAAGGAGTTTATCCATACCATGTGGCCAGATGACGAACGCGTCGTCCACGTAACGGAAAAAGCAAGTAGGTTTCCATGCGGATGACGACAGCGCTTCCTCCTCGAAGTTCTCCATGTACAAATTCGCTACCACCGGTGAGAGTGGGCTACCCATGGCGACCGTTTGTTCGTAGTATTCTCCATTAAAAAGAAAATACGTGGAAGTCAAGACATGCCTAAAAAGTTCAGTGGTCTTCTCGTCAAACTTCTGACTAATCAATTCTAGTGACTCTCGCAGGGGTACCCTCGTAAACAAGGAAACGACGTCAAAACTCACCATGATATCTGACTCATCCAACCTGAAGCTATCAAGGCGTTTAACAAAATCGAAGGAATTACGGATGTGATGAGGGCATTTACCCACATAAGGACTTAATATTCCCGTCAGGTATTTGGCCAACAAATATGTAGGTGCCCTGATGTTGCTGACAATGGGGCGTAATGGTACCCCCTCTTTGTGAACCTTCGGGAGTCCATATAGTCTGGCTAGTAAGTTCACTTCTTGTTCCTGGGATTACAATTTGTTGTAATATTTTGGTAACCTTACCTGACAGTCCGTCATCCCATGTTGTTGTTGTCTTTAGACCACAGACTAGTTTGATGCAGCTCTCCATGCTACTCTATCCTGTGCAAGCCTCTTCATCTCGAATAACTACTGCAACGTACAGCCCTCTGAATCTGCTTACTATATTCATGCCTTGGTCTCACTCTACAATGTTTACTACCCCCTCGCCCCGCTTCCGGCCAGTACTAAATTGGTGCTCCTTTATGCCTATGCCTTAGAACGTGTCCTACCAACTGATCCCTTCTTTTAGTCAGGTTGTACCTCAAATTTCTATTCTCCCCAATTCTATTCAGTACCTCCTCATTAGTTATGTGATCGACCCATCTAACCCTCAGCATTCTTCTGTAGCACTACATTTCAAAAGCTTCTGTTCTCTTCTTGTCTAAACTGTTTATCGTCCATGTTTCACTTCCTTAGATGTCTACACTCCATACAAATACTTTCAGAAAGTACTTCCTGACAAATCTATACTTTAATTTAAACGAATCTCTCTTCTTCAGAAACGCTTTCCTTGCCATCGCCAGTCTATTTTTATCCTCCCTACTTCCGAACGTCATCCGTTATATTGCTTCCCAAACAGCAAAACTTATTTACTACTGTTAGTGTCTTATTTCCTAATATAATTCCCTCAGTGTTACCCGATTTAACTCTACTGCATTCCGTTATCTTCCTCTTGCTTTTGTTGATGTTCATCTTATATCCTCCTTTCAAGACACTGTCAATTCAGTTCAACTGCTCTGAAAGTCCTTTGCTGTGTGACAGAATTACAGTGTCATTGGCAGACAGTTTTTATTTCTTCTCCCTGGACCTTAATTCCTATTCAAAATTTTTATTTTGTTTCCTTTATTACTAGCTCAATATACAGATTGAGTAACATCCGCCGGCCGCGGTTCTAGGCGCTTCAGTTCTGAACCGCGGGGCTGCTACGGTCGCATGTTCGAATCCTGCCTCGGGCATGGATGTGTGTGATGTCCTCAGGTTAGTTAGGTTTAAGTAGTTCTAAGTTCTAGGGGACTGATGACCTCAGATGTTAAGTCCCATTGTGCTCAGAGCCATTTTAAACAATTTGGTTTCTGAACAGATTATATATAGGCTTTCGCCCCCTGTATCTTATCCCTGCCACCTTTAGAATTTGAAAGAGAGTACTCCAGTCAACATTGTCAAAAGCTTTCTCTATGTCTTCAAATTCTACAAACGTAGGTTTGCCTTTCCTTAATCTACCTTCTATGAGAAGTCTTCGAGTCAGTGTCGCCTAGCATGTTCCTAAATTTCTCTGGAATCCAAACTGATCTTCCCTGAGCCCAGATCCTACCAGTTTTCCATTCTTCTGCAAGGGATCCGTGTTAATATCTTGCAGCCGTGACTTATTAAATTGGTAGCTCGGTAATTTTCGCACCTGTCAGCATCTGCTTTCTTTGGAATTCAGATTATTATATACTTCTTTAAGTCTGAGGGTATTTCGCCTATCTCATACATCTTGCTCACCAGATGGAAGAGTTTTGCCATGGCTGTCAGTAGCTCTAACGGAATATTATTTACTCCCGGGGCCTTGTTTCGAGTTAGGTCTTTCAGTGCTTTGTCAAATTCTTCACGCGCTATCATATCTCTCTTCTAAACTTCCTCTACGTCCTCTTCCATTTCCATAATATTGACCTCGAGTATATCTCCCTTGTATAGACCCTCAATATGTATGTATTGCCGGCCGGTGTGGCCGTGCGGTCTAGGCGCTTCAGTCTGGAACCGCGTGACCGCTCCGGTCGCGGGTTCGAATCCTGCCTCGGGCATGGATGTGTGTGATGTACTTAGGTTAGTTAGGTTTAAGTAGTTCTAAGTTCTAGGGGACTAATGACCACAGATGTTAAGTCCCATAGTGCTCAGAGCCATTTGAACCATTTTATGTATGTATTGGACAGATGTATCAAGTGTAAATTTATGTGACATACTAAGGACTACAGTGTCTTGGTATAACTATTTTTTCGAATTTTTTCCTTTACATGTACTGTGCAATACCACTTCTTGGAAAATTTCATGATTCTCGGTCAACGCGAAGTACCTTATAGGTTCTTTAAGTGAATCTCATTTTCCCTATATGTATATGAGGCAGGCAAATGAAACCAAGATAGACTATATAACGAGCAAGATGCGGACGTTGGTGTCCTCTACTGGCAAACAAAGGAACAACTGGAAAATTCGCCACTGTGCCATTCGTCTTTTGGATGTGCTCGACGTGAACTCAGCGAGTGGTGTTTGTGTCCGACTTCACTGTTGAGTACGGTAAAGAGGAACAGAGACGTGTACTGCGGTTTTTGACTGCAGAACAAGTGTTAGGAAGTGTAATTTATGCCCGAATATCAGCAGCGTGCGCGTGCGCGTCGAATACAGTAGGACACGTGCGCGCGTGTTTGCGTGGAATAAACGATTCTGAGAAGGTCGGGTGTCATTGAAAAACAGCAGTTGGAGAGGACGGGGTCACCGAGTCCTAAGCTCCCTGTCACTGCTGCCGTGGACGCTCCCGTCAGAAACGAACGGCGGCGGACAACGGAAGACATTCGGCTCGTCCTGGGAATCAGTCCATCAGTCGCGGTATTGCTCACGCCATCATGACAGAGCGTCTGAAGTTCCACAAAATCTGTGTGCAATGTGTTCCCCAAAGCCTGACGGAAGGGCGGAAGTTGAACAGAATGTCCCGTAATATGACGGCAGACGAAACAGGGTGTAATAATTTTGACCCAGAGAACAAATGTAGGAGACTATAATGTAATCCATAGTTTCACACCCATCGAAAAAATCCGAAGCTGTGCACGCCAGCTCTGGGGAAGTCATGTTGACCTTTTTCTTTGACTGCAAGGGCTCGCTTGCTCATCGAGTTTATGGAGCAGAGCGCTACAATTACCGCAGAACGGTACGTGAACACTTTCCAAAAACTGGCGCCCGCCGTCAAGTCAGTATACCCAGGAATGTTGACGGACGACGTCGTTCTATTGCGGGATAATGCCCGCCCACGTGCTGCTAGGGCTGTTACGACTACGTTGCAGAAATTTCACTATGAAGCCGTTCCACATCCTCCGTACAGTCGCGATCTCTCCCTGTGGATATTCGTATTTATTATTATTATTTTTTTGAATCCTGAAGAAAGACATTCGTGGATTTTTATTTGATTCGGATGAAGAGGTGCACCCCTGCGTACAATCATGGTTCTGCAGGCAACCGCAGACGCTTTTCGAAGGGGGCATTGATGTCTTGTGTACCAGTGGGAAAATTGTTTAACAGTTACGGCGATTGCCACATGCGACCCGTTTGTACAACAAGGTGTTGCATTCCTACAAGACGTTCACTTTTGCTCATTTATATCAAGGTTAAGCAAATGAGTTGAACTGTGTCATGTTACACGGCACACCGCAAAATGATGCTAATGATCAAAAAACATTATACTCGCTAATGATGTGAAAGCCGAAATGTAGGTCGTACAGAAGAAAAACAGTAATATACAGTCAAATGGCGCTGTTTTCTTAAAAAAAAAATGTTCATAGGTTGTAAACACGGTATTGTGACGTCAGGGTGTTGTGTGTATTGTGGTGTAAGGAACCCGTGATCACCTGGGCCTCGTTACATTATGATTTAGTCGATTTGGTAACCGAATTAGCTTCATAACAGTGGAAAGACCCAAAATATACAATCAGCAAAGAGTCCAACACAAAACGTTGCAATGCAACAACTCTCAAAAGCTGAAGTAGTTCAGTGACTTGTCTTGCCGACACTGGTGACAGCTGAGCAGAGCGTCGCGCTCCCATTGTATTCACTCAGGGAACCCATACGCGAGCTGCACGCCTACCAGTTCTTCATCGGTAAAAAATTCGTACTGCTGTCTATAAGTGTATTAGAAACACTGCCCAAAAAAAAACAAGAGAGAACGGAGCGTCACTGAATGTTATCCTGAGGGCGGAGAACAAAATCGGCATCACTGTTTCCAACAGCAAGTACCGTGACTTATTTCCAAACAAACTTGTTACACTCAGACAAACTTGTACACTTCCGACATTTGCACTGTTGCGCAAATATTTTCTGTGTAACAAAGAGAAATGGGGTAAGAAATTAAACGAAATGCGAAAGAAGTCAGCTACACAGGGACGTGTTCTCTTTCTGGGGCACAAGCTCAGTTGGCTCGATGTGGACTGCCTAGGCACTGCCGACGATCTGACAGTTCTTTCTGACCCAACGGGAACTGCAGTGAATCAGCTCAGTGTTCTCAGACAGCAAGCAGAAAAAGGTGGGCTAAATATGTCGCTTGAGAGAAAGAAATAACCACCTCTCTATACCACCAACATCAGTAACTCCTTGCACGTCGCACTTGCTGCAGGCTGAGAGCAGGAAAATCAGCACGAATACCTGGCAGAATGGCTGGAAACCAATCTTTCCGAAAGAATAGCTTTACCAACTCTAGTGAACAAGCTTAACTGCCCTACCAACTGACCAAGAGCACCTGTAACAAAAATGACCTCTCCTGTGAAACAGAAATTGAGCACTTCTAGACAGACATTCACCCAAAAGTCCTATATTCTTCAGAATGTCTAGTACTTAAGAGGATGGGCCTCCCAGATAAACTTTAAATCCAGATGAGAAATATAATGAGGAAGATACTGCGGACAGCAAACGAAGCTAACGAATATCAAAAGCGACGAAACCAGTACCTCTACAAGCACTGTGAAAAAACCACGCACGTGGCTATGTGGGGATGTCTAGCCTTGTGTGGACACGTCTACAGAGTGCATCCGAGCGGGCTGACCAGTCAGCTTCTCGCATATTGGCGAAAGAGTGAGGTCAAGTCACCACGGTTGATGGAAGCGATGTAAGGTCTGCAGGGACTGGGAGATACAGAAAGAAACGTAAAAGGCCGGAAATCTCTTAGGCGAATGGCTAAGCAACAGATTCCTGGACAAACCACCAAGAAAGAAGGCAGGTGCCCTCTGACCAAAGGAGAGGGAGGAACAATACAGCTATTACTGCACGAACTTCAAAACCCACCCCAAACCCAACAGTGTAAGGTCATGCTCTTTAGCTGGCCTATACGAAAGCAGAAGTAGTGTAAATACTCTAACGAGCCACCAGAGATGACAGCTTTCTGATACCGAAACATTCAGAAAATATCTTAACAACCTCAGAGATTTTGTCTGAGTGCACATTTAGTCTATGGACTGCAGCACAGTCTTCGAAAAACATTTCTGAGATTTTGAACTATCCACTAGATCATTTACATACACTCTAAGACGAGAAAAAGGAGACACTACAGAAGAATTATATGAATGGGACGAAAATCTATATACGTGTTGTACATGTAAAGACAAACAAATTATTACAATTTCTGCAAAATCTAATCATTTAGTCCAGAAAAAGAGCTTCACAAATTCAGCAAGTCAATAACGTGCTGGTCAACCTCTGGCTCTTATGGCTTGGCACTGACTGACAGTTGTTGGATATCCTGAGGGATGTCGTGCCACATTCTGTCCAACTGGCGCGTCAGATCGTTAAAATCCCTAGCCGGTTGGAGTGTCCTGCCCATGACGCTCCAAACGTTCTCAATTGGCGAGAGACACGGCGATCTTGCTGGCCTTGGTAGGGTTTGGGAAGCACGAAGACAAGCAACAGAAACTCTCGCCTTGAGCAGGCAGGCAGGCAGGCAGCTATTACCTTGCTGAAATGTAAGCCCACGCCAGGTTAGTATCCCACTGCTCTGTGGGGTGTCTGCAGACACGTCTCGTTGCCTGGAATGGAACTGTCTCCAGTAATGAGTCGCCCATCGAATTGAGCTCCCACGACCAGTGAAGACTGGTCTGGAGACGGCCCAGAGAGACTGTGGCCTGCTATACAGCCCGGTAACAAGCAGTGATCTGGGATGCCATTTGTTTCTATACCAGCACCCCTTTGGCTGTCATCCGCGGCAGTCTTACAGCACAGCGGTACGTCGACGATATTCCAAATCCCGTTCTGTTGCCCTTCATGGCAATCCAACTCGTGCTTGCATTTCAGGTAGATAATGCCACAGAGCGAAGGTTTCTATCGCTTGTCAAACCCTGCCTTGTCCAGAAGGATCGCCGGAGCTCTCCAAGTGAGAACGTTTGGAGAATTCTGCACAGGGCCCTCCAACCAGCTCGGAATTTAACGATCGAACGCGCCAGTTGGATAATTTTGCACGATATCACTGAGCAGGACATGCAACAACTATCAAGCAATGTCAAGGCGAATAACTGGTTGCATAAGGGCCAGAGGTGCGCCAACAAGTTATTGGCTTGCTCAATTTCTGACGTTCTCTTTCTTAATTACATCTTTTTTATGAAATTGTAATCTCGTTTCGGTCTGTAAATGCCCATCACATTACCATTTTGTGTCCCATTCTGATAATTCCTTCGCGGTGCGCTTTTTTTTTTTTTACCTGTAAATACTAGTAGTCATTCAGCAGTCCAGTCCCCAAAATTATCTTCACATCTGTCAATTATTTCCTGTTAAAAAGAATATGAGTTCTATCTACAAGGAATGAACCCAGTCACTAATCTGGTCCAGTCTTCGCTAAACTTATTTAGTCCACGGCACTGAAGGAGTGTCGGAAACCCCCGAAAGTCATTATTCTCCTGTGCGATGTGTAACCATGTTTGCGACTGGACGCAATGAGAACGAGACATTCAAGCAGTGTGTGGCACAAGGGAGTGTGATATTTTTTAAACTACTTGTTGATCTTACACAATGATTTGGTGGATAGTAATACACTGAGGTGACGAAAGTCATCGGATAATGACATACACATACAGATGGCGGTAGTATCGGCGCACAGAACGCATAAAAGGCCAGTGCATTGGCGGAACTGTCATTTGTACTTAGGTTTCCGACGTGATAACGCCGCACGTCGGGAATTGATAGATTTTGAACCCGGAATGGTAGTTGAAGCTAGATGCATGGGACATTCCTCTTCGGAAATCGTTAGGGAATTCAGTATTTCGAGATCCACAGCGTCAAGAGTGTGCCGTGAATACCACATTTCAGACATGGACAATGCAGTGGACGACGACCTTCACGTAACGCCCGAGAGCAGCAGGGTGTGTGTTGAGCTGTCAGTGCTAACAGACAAGCAACACTGCGTGAAGTAACAGCAGAAGTCAATGTGGGACGTTGTCGGCTATGGCAGCAGACGACCGAAGCGGGTGGCTGTGCTAAGAGCACGGTAACACGGGCAGCGCCTCTCCTGGGCTCGTGACGGCATCGGTTCGACCCCAGACGACTGGAAATTGTGGCCTGGTCAGGTGAGACCCGACTGCAGTTGGTGGGAGCTGATGGCAGGGCTCGAGTGTGGCGCAAACTCCTCGAATCCAAGGACCCAAGTTGTCAACAAGGCACTGTCCAAACTGGTGGTGGCTCCGTAAAGCTGTGGACTGTGTTTACGTGGAATGGTCTGGCTCCTCTGGTCCAACTGAAGCGAACATTGACTGTAAGTGCTCGTGTTTGCTACTTTGAGACCACTTGCGGTCACTGATTCATGTTCCCAAACAACGTTGTCACCGGGCCACACTTTTTCACGATTGGTTTGAAGAACATTCTGGACAATTCGAGGGAAAGATTTCGCCTTTCAGATCACCCGACATGAATCCCACTGAACATTCACGAGACGTAATGTAGAGGTCAATACGTGCACAAAATCCTGCATCGGCAACACCTTCGCAATTATGGACGGCTCCAAACGCAGCATAGGTCAGTATTTCTACGAGACTGCCAGTGACTTGTTGACTCTGCGCCACATCGAGTTGCTGTACCATGCCGGTTAGCAAGAGGACCGACACGATATTAGGAGATATCCCATTACTTTTCATCTCAGTCCAGTCCCACCCACGGCTTTTGCAGAGGGTGCAGTAACAATCAGTTATATCGCGACAAAATATTAGTCTAATACAGATACTGGCAAATACTTCTTGATGTAGACAAATGGACGGCAAATCCAAGGTATCGTCTACCTATTAAAACAATGAGTCACATCGAGATTCAGCGAGGTCAAATATTTGGGAGTAACAGCGACCTGAAATGTGTAGTGAAGCAGCCACATACTCAGTTGTTCATTGAGAATCTGAGGCTCGACTATAAGAGATTGTACACGAACACTTACTTGTACGATGTGTACTTCAGGACTGCTCTCCCATATCACGGGATACTTACAGAAGGCCATCGAAAGTATACGAAGAGATGCGGCCAAAGGTCGTCAGCTGATGATTGCAGAGCAGTACATACCACACTGCGCCAGTATTCCTCTGGCTGGTCAACTTCTTCAATAAAAATAATTTTGTTTTTACCATTTAATGCTATTTTATGACGACACTTGCCTGATGTAAATATTCTTGGTCAAATCTGTGCTTCTTAGTGATATCAACCGTATTCAAGTGATCAAATTCAACGTGTCTAAATAGAAATGCTGTTTTGCTTTTAAAGTTTTATTATAGTGGGCACTATTTTATTACGCAATTTCTTAGTTTCATATTTTATGATATTTTTAGATATATTTTACATTCATACTGTTTAAGAGGTGAAAATGCAACTGTATACACGGGGAAGCGGTATCACTGCTGATCGCGATTTATATCTATTTAAAACTCAGAATTAATCTTTACTTTCTATTGTTTGACGCACCTACTTGGGAGACGGGTGGGACGACTCCGTGCCAGAGGTAAGGGACTATCTGTACACTACATACCATGCGTTTGCTTCTATAAAGAAAAATAGATCTTAAGTTTCTCTTGCATTATTATTCGGACTATGTACTGGAACTTTTTGATCGTAGAACGACTTTAGGATGGTACTGTGTACCGAAAGCGACAGCCAGTAGGCAAAGAAAGAAGACTATAGACCAAAATAAATTTCTCTAGTGTATTGGTCGCTGTTGCAACAGATAGTATGTACAGACTATGTTATAAGAAGAGGGATCAGAGTAGTGGTGGGCAGGAAATCGCGTATCTGTTAGAAATCGCAGTGACTGAGAAGTCACAGATATCACAGTAGCAACTTTACAAAATCTAACTGCGATTTCAGTCACAGTTAGCAGTCGCAAGTAGTATTTCACATTCAAAGACGTGAGCCATCTATTGGTCGAATTTAGCACTGCTTTCTGCGATTTCAGTGACAAGTCGCAACTAAGAGTCACAAGTAGCAACTAAAAAGTGCGGTTAACAGTGGCATCTGTTGGCCGAAGTTCGTACTACGTCCATCTCTGCAGTACGCTATGGAGTCTAACTGCGATTTCCGTGACAAGTCGCAACTAAGAGTCGCAAGTAGCAACTAAAAAGCGCAGTTAGCACTGCCATCTGTTGAGCAAAGTTCATACTACGCTATTCGCTACCGAGTCAAACTGCGATTTCTGTGACAAATCGCAACTAAGAGTCGCAAGTAGCAACTAAAAAGCGCAGTTAACATACTTTTCCTAGTGTCATCTGTTGACCGACGTACGTACTTCGTTATGAGAGCCTTGTGCCTCACGAGATCGATGTGCTGTGTGTGCATATGAAGGGCTTATTTCAATAGTGGTACAAGTCCATTTTTGTTAATTTTGAGATATAGAGTCGTAAAGTTACATGAGCGCTGAAAAATCTGCAGTTGAGATACCAGAAATATTCAAGCATATGGCTTCTTGCTAGAGATGAACCTTTATTTATGTTTGTTTGGATCACTAATTTCAGAAGCATTATAGACAGAAAAGTGGAGGTAATGGACTTGTACCACTATTGAAATAAGCCTTTCATATTATATGACGACATGCACATTCAGCATCAGTTATGGTTGGTCAAATACTGCTGTGACTCTGAATGTATTATATTAATAAGAAGCAACATTGCCGTTTTCTCCTGAAAATATCAAGTAACGTAACAAATGTGTTTGATTCTGCTTCCAATATGACAGTTTTGGTTAATACTCCACATGCCTACAGGACTTTGCAATGTTAACACAGCAGAACTCAGACATCTGTATAAGTGTAGAGAAATGAAAACAGTCATATGAATGCCTCACTTTTGTTACGACACAGTTCAAGACTCGGGAGAAAAGTTTTACACCTGGTGTTCTACATGGCAACTTCACACACAAGAACTTTTTGCCGACACTACTACCACCTACATAAGTAAGCTTTTCCTGTGTTACTTTCAAGTAATGCACTTAAGCTATTCCTGATTTAACTGGAAGATCTGTACTTCCCACTTTCATATCAACAGCCTCAAAATGCATATTGTAGACTTCGGGATATGTTACAGGTCAGTGTCACACCAAGATTGCGGAGAAAGGGGTCGGGGGGGGGGGGGGCATGTCGCTCTCCAACAAGTGTTTACCAATAAGTAAGTGGCGGAAAATTATGGGTATAGGACAGCTTAAACATGTGGAAAATGAGATTTTTATTATTCACTCACTGTATTTGACATTTATTATTCCTTTAAAATCGCACAACAACTTCGATAAAACACAGCTTAATCATTAACACACTTATTTCACAATTGTTTCACTTTTAAACTGCAAATCCTCTAAGAGCTGTCTTGAATCTTCACGAGTCCCTCCCAACAGCCTTGATGTGGATAGATACGTACAGCAACCAGTAATCAGAGTCAGAACTGTGTCTGCAAAAACACAAGGATTATTAAACAATTTTTGCTGTCATTAATTACTAGAAGTATAATTGACAGAGTAGATTGCTAATATTTGCTATAATGAATATCACATTTGCAAGAACGATCTCACTGAAGTAATTAAGTCCATCGAAACGCTTAGAAACTAACCTATCGTCTGACGAAAACGGTCTAAAGATGCAGTGGCAATTTCTTCAGATCTGTTGACAATGATATTTTGAGTTATCACTTTACTGAGTGACTGAAATGTAGTTCAGGTACCTGTGAACATAACAATATGTTAGAATTCATTTTCTAAATACGAACTATTACGGTACTGTACGGCTACTTACATATTAATTACACTATTAATATTTTCACAGTTGTTTCTTTAATACAAAATTAAAGCCAACGGAAGAAAAAACGTAAAACATACTTGCCAATGACAGGTTTGTTGCGATGCAATTTTCCGTGTTGACAGATGTAACTTTTTCATACAGTAGTAAGTCGCAGAAATCGCAGAAGTAGCAGGAGTCACAGAAATCGCAGAAGTAGCAGAAGTCACAGAAATCGCAGAAGTAGCAGAAGTCACAGAAGTAGCAGAAATCGCGGAAGTAGCAGAAATCGCAGAAATAGCAGTGGCGGAGGGATACACGACCTATATTCCTTAACTGCGACTCATAACTGCGACAAATCGCAGTTAAGAATAGCAGATACTGAAAAGTAGCATTCACAGAAATCACTGATATCGGAAAATCGCAGTTTAGCCCATCACTAGATCAGAGGCTAGTTTGACTGGCCGGAGAGTAACATGTAGATCTATACTCTAGGACCGTGAAACGCATGGCGGAAGGTACTACCCATTGTGCCAGTTATTAGGGCTTCTTCCCGTATCACTCATGCTTGGGGCGTACGCACGAGACTGCTTTGCTGCAGTTAGCGTAATCTCGCGGGAGCAATACGTGGCAGGTTCCACCCACAATACTGGTTCTCTAAGCTATGTAAGTGGGCTTTCGCGATTTCAGTTTCTTCAGCATCGCAGTGAGACCCTTCCGTGGGTAAAACACAGCTGTGATGCTTCGTGTTGACCTTTGTGTACGTTCAGCCACCCCTGAGATAAACACCAGAAACTCACCATGAAGCATTCCAGCTCTAAATTTTGTTACCAGTTTCTGCTTAATACCCATCTTCACACTAAAATGTCCATGGCGAGGAAGCAGAGTTGACAGCGTTGATGTATACAGTCAACAACTTGTTATTACTGGAGTCTCTATAGTCCCATAGACGATGACACACACACACACACACACACACACACACACACACGCGGAAAATTCCAGAAACTGTCATTAAGGGCAGAAACTATGAATATGTTCTGCACGCTATTTATTCTATGCAGTCAGTATGGAATGAGGGTAAACAAGAAAAAGACTGAAGTAATGGTATGCAGTACAGGAGCAGAATATGAACCTCTGAGAATGAGCATTGGAAGAGAGGTGTTGGAAGTGACAGAGGAATTTACTTACCTGGGAACCAAAATCACAAGAGATTGTAGAAGCCGGAAAGAAATTGCGACCAGAATACAGGCCAAAATTGCATTTAATCGGAGAAGTAACTTTCTCACTAGCAACAACATCAGTCTGAAAATAAGGAAACTTATCATGAAAGGTTTCGTTTGGAGTGTAGCCCTATACGGATGTGAAACTTGGACGATTTTAAGAAAAGAGAGGACTGCTAGAGGCCCTGGAGATGTGGTGCTATAGAAGGGTTAATGAAGATCAGCTGGAGAGACAAAGTAACAAATGAAGAGGTGCTTAGTAGAGTACAGGAAACCAGATCTCTGTGGAGGCACATCCAAACAAGAAGAGAGAAACTTTTAGGGCACATCCTACGACACAACATCATTGGAACAATAGCAGAAGGAGCTATTGAGGAAGGAATCGGCGGGGGCGACCAAGGATATCATACATGTAACAGATCATGAATGACGTTGGATGTAACACATACGTGGAATTGAAGAGGAAGGCAGGCAGAAGAGAGGAATGGCGCTCTGCTGCAAACCAACCTCAGGGTTGAACACTAAAAGAAGAGACGCTATTTATTGAACCCACATATCCTGCGTATCTAAACTTAGGCAGGTGAGAGCTCACACAGAGGTGTGTACCAGGCTAGCGGAACTGTTCCACGCTTTACCAGCGACAGGAATTGAGGATAACCTAAATAGGTAACACAGCAAAAATATATTCGCGGAGTAGTGATGTACGAAGGTGGTTTGAAAAGTTCTCGGAACGGAATAGAAAAAAGAACTTACATCACATACTTCTTTCATTTTTCAATGTAATCTCCGTGCAGATGAATGCACTTGGTCCAACGATGTTCCAGTGCCTTGATCCCATCTCTAAAATGAGTTTCCTCCAGGCCTGCAAAATAGATGTCAACTCCAGTTATCAATTGTTCGTTTGAAGTGAACCTTCGTCCACCAAGAAGAATTTTCAGTTTGGGGAAGAGACGGAAGTCTGACGGACCTATATCAGGTCAATAAGGTGGGTGTGCCAACAATTCATATCTTAGTTCGTGTAATTTTGCCATGGCAACGGCACATGTGTGCGGGCGCGCGTCAAGAGTCGCGGCACCCATCCTGCAGATAATTTTTTCATTTCTAATTCTTCAGTTAAAATGTGATATACCCTTTCAGATGACATCTGGCAAGCGTGGGCAATTTAACGCAGTTTCAATCGGCGATCCTCCATGACCATTTTGTGCACTTTTGCTATGATTTCTGGAGTAGTGACACATCTTGGCCGAACACTGCGCGGATCATCATCGAAGCTCTCCCGACCGAATTTAAATTCATTTGTCCACTTGGCAACAGGACTCTGCTCCTTCATATTCACCTCAGTGTACTGTGGAAATCGCCCTGAATGTCCTTTGCTTTCGTAGCTTTCTTTATGAAGTACTTAATCACTGCTCGAATCTCGATTTTTCCATCTTCGCAAATCACTATGAGGGAATAACAACAGAACCACATCACCGCCACAGCTCTTCCAAGAGCACTGACGTGGCACATGTTTACAGGCAACAGTCCAATGAATATCACGTGAACCACTCGCGATAGCGCTGACCTATCATGGTGATTCCGAGAACTTTTCAAATCACCCTCGTATTGCGGCGGCGCGGTTCTTTCCGTCCCTTTACGACGGACCTGCACCTACCTGTGAACATTGTCTCAGCAGGTCATCAGTAGGAAAGCCGAATGAAACCTACTATACTTCGACGTGAACCAGGCTGCAATTTAAGTCACTAATCTACGTTTCGGGAGAAAGTTTTCACACAAATGAAAGGTTGGAAATTTGTCCCCAATTAATATATTCTGAAACTTAGGTGAACAAGTATCACTGCCAAGCCCGTGCTAGTCTTAACACACTCACTCACAATCCCTTTCTCTCACATTAGCAAGTTTATGGTGTTGCATTTACCGAAAACGTAATAGCTACAAAAATACTGATTGTTTTTGACTGAGACTGCTCGCCAAATATTAAGTCTGTCGGTACCTAATGCAGTCACAGTTTTTAGCCACCGACCTGCTCAATACGCCACGCGGAATATATGTCTTTTCTCGTCACAAAATTCACTTAAAAATTCTGAAATTTCTACACATACATCGGAATAATTATGCCGTCACTTTCCAACATTTTTGATGTATGAAACACTGCTAGATCCAGCAACTTATTTCCATCGAAACTACTACTACACACGTCCGATCTGTTTCATGGATAGGCTTCGACTCCTCTGTAGAATACTGTAAGTATTCTCTAGCAGCAGAGAAAGGCGCGCGAAGAATATTGCTTTACTATTGGTCAGTTTACTCGACAGCCAATAGCAAAACATTCTCCCGCGTCAGTCCGCACTTTTCCTCAATAACCAATCGCAAATAGTAAACCTAAAGACTGTACTTTTTACCGACGTAATTATCTAATATGTTGAAGTTTTGCTTATGCATAAAGTTATTTTCTATTGTTATTTATAACTGAATTAACTTTCCCTTTACCATAAACTTAGTTTACAAATTTATTCTACAGAAATCCCCTTTTTCCACATCCATACTTCTTCGAAATGTTCCCACACTAAATGCTATGACATAACTCGTTAAACAATTATCTTCATATTAACCTTAAACCACACTCACGCATCATGCATACTGCTAAAACACTTATAACATTTTACATACACAAAAACAACACTACTTTATGAAAATACTAGAACAGTTTATGAAAAACATTCTATTACTTTAGTGCACTCTAATGGGCACAATCGAAACTAAAATCACAGTCCCCCTATCCAGTATTGTCCTGTTTCGGCTGATACATAAACTACGTGCGCGTCCATTCTCGCGTCACCGTCTGTCACTATCCAGCTCTTAGACACATCTCCCACTTAACCGCCTGCAAGGCAGGATCGGTATACGGCGCTACACCTCAGTATATTCGGCTACTGGCATCAAATCGGGAGCTGCGATTGAACCAGTTGAATAGTTGATTAATGGAACTGTCTTGACAACAGTTATTGGATAAATACACTAGCTGATGCAAACTATCTAGACACCCCTAAGTAATGCTGAATTGACCGCTAGATGTCAGGAGCGTCAGACCCGCCAGTATAAAAGCTAGGCGGATAATATCGCAGCTAGTAAGCCACTACTGCTCTTACTACCCATCCCACTGTCGCAGAGGTTTTTTACCCACGGCACGAGCCTTGGCACTTTTTTCCCCTCTGCTCTTCAAATTGCTACCCTCATTCGCGTTTCGTCCAGTATCTATCACCTGATCGACCGTGTTAATGCGTAGTCTTACCCAGACGCACGGATAACATCACAGCCCAGCATCCTGCGATCCACTTACTAGATAACTAACACGTTGACGGAGGTGACAGTAGAACTTTTGGTCTGGTCACCATGTTGGTGCGGGCATGGAGGGGCCCCATCTCTTATTTAAAGTTGCGATGTCAGTGGAAAAGGAGTAACAGCAGAATGGGTGTGTCAGCAGGAGTCACTGACTCCTGTCGTGTTCCAGTTATTTAGTGTCAGCAACAGAGCCTCCAAGGAGGTTTCCACACTCTTAAAGCTGCCCATGTCGGCTCTTTACTGGTGTCAATGTGAAGTGGAAATACGCACGAACGATCTCAGCTAAGCCGAGGCCCAGGCAGACGCCGTGTACTGATGGTAAGGGATCGTCGAACTTTGCGGAGCGGGGTTTTAAAAAGTCTTGACAACGTCGGGAGTGATTCCCAAGCAGCTATAAGTTGCCCAGCTAGCACAATGGATGTACATAGGGAGGAAAAAAGAATCGGATGGAATGGTCAAGGAGCTCCTCATTGTTGTTGTTGTGGTTTTCAGTCCTGAGACTGGTTTCATGCAGCTCTCCATGCTACCCTATCCTGTGCAAGCTTCTTCATCTCCCAGTACTTACCGCAACCTACATGCTTCTGAATCTGCTTAGTGTATTCATCTCTTGGTCTTCCTCTACGATTTTTACCCTCCACGCTGCCCTCCAATGCTAAATTTGTGATCCCTTGATGCCTCAGAACATGTCCTACTATCCGGTCCCTTCTTTTTGTCAAGTTGTGCCACGTACTCCTCTTCTCCCCAATTCTATTCAATACTTCATCATTAGTTATGTGATCTACCCATCTAATCTTCAGCATTCTTCTGTAGCACCACATTTCGAAAGCTTCTATTCTCTTCTTGTCCAAACTATTTATCGTCCATGTTTCACTTCCATACATGGCTACACTCCATACAAATACTTTCAGAAACGACTTCCTGACACTTAAATCTGTACTCGATGTTAACAAATTTCTCTTCTTCAGAAACGCTTTCCTTGTCATTGCCAGTCTACATTTTATATCCTCTCTACTTCGACCATTATCAGTTATTTTGCTCCCCAAATAGCAAAACTCCTTTACTACTTTAAGTGTCTCATTTCCTAACTTAATTCCCTCAGCATCACCCGACTTAATTCGACTACATTCCATTATCCTCGTTTTGCTTTTGTTGATGTTCATCTTATATCCTCCTTTCAAGACACTGTCCATTCCGTTCAACTGCTCTTCCAAGTCCTTTGCTGTCTCTGATAGAATTACAATGTCATCGGCGAACCTCAAAGTTTTTATTTCTTCTCCATGGATTTTAATACCTACTCCGAATTTTTCTTTTGTTTCCTTTACTGCTTGCTCAATATACAGATTGAATAACATTGGGGATAGGCTACTACCCTGTCTCACTCCCTTCCCAAACACAGTATCCCTTTCGTGTCCCTCGACTCTTATAACTGCCATCTGGTTTCTGTACAAATTGTAAATAGCCTTTGGCTCCCTGTATTTTACCCCTGCTACCTTTAGAATTTGAAAGAAAGTATTCCAGTCAACATTGTCAAAAGCTTTCTCTAAGTCTACAAATGCTAGAAACGTAGGTTTGTCTTTCCTTAATCTTTCTTCTAAGTTATGTTTTAAGGTCAGTACTGCCTCACGTGTTCCAATATTTCTACGGAATCCAAACTGATCTTCCCCAAGGTCGGCTTCTACCAGTTTTTCCATTCGTCTGTAAAGAATTCGTGTTAGTATTTTGCAGCTGTGGCTTATAAAACCGGTAGTTCGCTAATTTTCACATCTGTCAACACCTGCTTTCTTTGGGATTGGAATTATTATATTCTTCTTGAAGTCTGAGGGTATTTCGCCTGTCTCATACATCTTGCTCACCAGATGGTAGAGTTTTGTCAGGACTGTCTCTCCCAAGGCCATCAATAGTTCTAAAGGAATGTTGTCTACTCCCGGGGCCTTATCTCGACTCAGGTCTTTCAGTGCTCTGTCAAACTCTTCACGCAGTATCATATTTCCCATTTCATCTTCATCTACATCCTCTTCCATTTCCGTAATATTGTCTTCCAGTACATCGCCCTCGTATAAACCCTCTATATACTCCTTCCACCTTTCTGCTTTCCCTACTTTGCTTAGAACTGCGTTTCCATCTGAGCTCTTGATATTCATACAAGTGGTTCTCTTTTCTCCAAAGGTCTCTTTAATTTTCCTGTAGGCAGTATCTATCTTACCCCTAATGAGATAAGCCTCTACATCCTTACATTTGTCCTCTAGCCATCCCTGCTTAGCCATTTTGCATTTACTGTCGATCTCATTTTTGAGACGTCTGTATTCCTTTTTGCCTGCTTCATTTACTGCATTTTTGTATTTTCTCCTTTCGTCAATTAAATTCAATATTTCTTCTGTTACCCATGGATTTCTACTAGCCCTTGTCTTTTTACCTACTTGACCCTCTGCTGCCTTCAGTACTTCATCCCTCAGAGCTACCCATTCTTCTTCTACTGTACTTATTTCCCCCATTCCTGTCAATTGTTCCCTTATGCTCTCCCTGAAACTCTCTGCAACCTCTGGTTTAGTCAGTTTATCCAGGTCCAATCTCCTTAAATTCCCACCTTTTTGCAGTTTCTTCAGTTTTAATCTACAGTTCATAACCAATAGATTGTGGTCAGAGTCCACATCTGCCCCTGGAAATGTCGTACAATTTAAAACCTGGTTCCTAAATCTCTGTCTTACCATTATATAATCTATCTGATACCTTCTAGTATCTCCAGGATTCTTCCATGTATACAACCTTCTTTCATGATTCTTGAACCAAGTCTTAGCTATGATTAAGTTCAGCTCCTCATAAGGCACACATTTCTGTAGTCAGTGTTAACCAACCCTTGAGGTGGTGTAAAGAGCGACTCCGCTGGACAGTAGATGATTGGAAATGATTCAGATGGACTGACGAACTACACTATACCCTGTGGCAACCCGATGGAAGTGTTTGGGTTTGGCGAGCGCCGGGAGAATGGTACCTGCCGTGACGTGTAGTGCCAACAGTGAAGGACAGAGGTAGGAATGCTACGGTAAGGGAGTGTTTTTCTCGGTTAGGGCGTGGGAATATTTCGCAGACACTGATTGCATCAGCATCCAATCAGGTGTCAAAGCAGCATCTGCCGGACAAAGCAGTCATATTGACTGGCCCAAATGTCCACCAGCACTGCCTTTTCTGGTTTTGGCTCTTGAGGAAGAATGGGCTGCAATTCCTACACAGACGTTCAGACAGCTCACAGAGTGTCCAGAACAGGTTAAACCCGTCATAAAGGCAAAGGGTGCAGGCAACCCGTAATAATGTCCGCTATTAGTTGTCTGGATGCTCTTTCGACCACAGTATAAATGTAAAGTTCACGCGTAAATAAGTGAAGTATTCCATTACTGTTCCGTTTCACTAATGGCGTCAGATCATTGGAAGCAATAATAACCGTTAAATACCTACGAGTAACGAATCGGAGCGATGTAACGTGAAATGACCTCATGAAACTAATCCACGAAAGCAATGGCTCACAAAAATGACTGATTCTTCAGTACGCCTCATCGGGTTGTGTTCATAGAAGAGACAACGGAAGGTCCAATAGAGAACGGCGCCTTTCGTCACACGGTAGTTTGGTCGCCACCAAAGCGTCACGGAGATGCTCGACAGACCGCAGCTGCAGGTGCTGCAAGAGAGGCTTTACGCACTGCACAGAGGTTTACTACTCAAACTGCGAGGTAGTACGTTAACAGAGGAGCGGGGCAGCCCACTGCTTCTTCCCAGATACGTCTCGTGAAATGTCCACGACGAGAAAATTAGAGATAGTAGAACTCAATCCGAGTTTTACCGACCGACTTTATTCCCTGGCCTCATACGCAAACTGAACAGGAAAAGGGGGAAAAAGAAAGGGACACCAGAATACATTCCGCCACACTACAGAAGGTAGTTTGTCGAGTGTAGGTGTAGACGTGGGCGTAGATTCGCCCGTGACATCAACAACATGAGTGTAAAATCAATGTGCACGGTATCCACAAGCCAGAGACTGTGCTCTGGGGAGGAGGGAGGAGTACAGGTTGATCTCAACTAAGAGCTTTTTAACTTTCGAGACTATATGAACAATGTTTTCTTTACGGTAATATATACGCGGATTCCTTACGAGGATCTTTGTCCTCCGCTCCTGAACTTCCATATTTTCCTATTTGTCCAATCTTCTTTCTAATGCCCCCTTCAATACGTTGCATCTTTAACATTTTGCATCCATCTAGGTGGTCTTCCACCTTTTCTTCGCTCAGGTGGAGTCCATTCCTAGTTATTTTTTGGCCCTCTATTATCATCATCCATTCCTTGGAGGCGGCCATACCTACTATTATTTTGCCGTGTATGGCTTCGAGAATATTGCTCTTTTTCCTATAAATTCCCGTACTGCAACATTTCTGAGGTGTCCCAGTGTGGAGATGCAACTTTGTCAGAAGTCTGTCTCAAGTTACATAATTTATTTTTCTCCTTTTCGGTTAGCTCCCAAATTTCAGCGCCATACGTGGTGACACACTCTACGATTGACTTTTACAGCAAGACAAAAATGGTTCAAATGGCTCTGAGCACTATGGGACTGAGGTCATCAGTCCCCTAGAACTTAGAACTACTTAAACCTAACTAACGTAAGGACATCACACACATCCATACCCGAGGCAGGATTCGAACCTGCGACCGTAGCGATCGCGCGGTTCCAGACTGAAGCGCCTAGAACCGCTCGGCCACACCGGCCGGCTTACAGAAAGACCTTCGTTCTCTTTGTAATTTTGTTACTGTATAGCAAGGAGTTAAGCTGCTCAGTTACTGTTGCTGCTCAGTTTTATTTGCGGTGTCTTGTATGCTGCTACAGTTCGTTGTAAAAGTGGCGCCCAAGTACTTAAACGTACAGAAAATTTTTATTTTACAGAAACCTACACCCAAGTTTTATCGATCATCTTCACAGATTACCATTCACTTTATGTGCTAATTGTTAGGGCCCATTTCGACTATTCTTCGTGCCGTTTCCTGAACATATAATTGGAGTCATCTTTACTTTCACATCAGGATCTGGCCATGGCAAAAGAGTAAAGCATACAGTGTTTCTTGTTCCACAGGGATTCCCATTACACGACTTTTTCAGTTAGCAAAAGTTCTATTTATAGTTTAAACAAAGTCCTTCCTAATGAACATCCTTGCGTTAGACAGTACTTATTTACGCACAATTTTTGGTAATTTTTTTTAACTTCTTCTATCACACTGTTCCAGCCTCCTGGACATACTTTTTATCGATAGTAAAATTTTGTAATGCTATCTACGACATAGTGGGACTCTAATGTATGCCTCCTGCAGATTAACAAATGTTAAGGGGCTCCGGAAAGGCTCAAAATCATGAAAAGTTCAATTTTTACTTTTTTGCGTTTTCTGAATCTGCTGACTATTACCTTTTAATAGATATATAATTTATTCAATTCCGAAGACTACAACTATTTTTAAATTTTTTTTGAAATGTGTTCTACATGGGCGTGACCCACTGTGGTGCTGTTAAACTGCTGTCAAATGGTGTTATTATTAACGTCCGTGTTCATCAGGTACATTTTAGTGATGTGAGATAAAGTATGTGTTGTGGCTAACCTGTGATGGTTCAATATATATCGCTGGTGTGATTGTCGATTGTTTCATGTTTATTTACTCTGTCGTTATCTCGAAAATATTCGTAATTAATACTGTTTCTTGAGTCTCTGTTTTGTTGAAGTATAATAATGAGTAAAAGTAAAGTTATTATAAATCCTCTGAAGGCTTTTAAGAAAAGGAGAAATGTTGGAAAGCCAAGGTATTTAGAAATATGGGAATGAAGATAGGTTCTAACATGGTACGAGCGTTGCTTGCTTTAGACAAGGAACGCCTTCGGGTTGCAGACAGGGCTGTAAAGAGTCTAGAAATACAAGCAAGAGTAAACAGGAGGAGGAACAAGAGGAAGCTGGAGGAGGAGTTTGCAGAGGATGAAGATAATCCATCTTATGGACCTGGAATGCACTAATAAGTTATTCCAATCTTTGTCGCTTGATTCCCAAAACTTTTATTTTCTCATACTAATTACATGTTTTCTAAGGATCTTCCAAACATATTTGTTTCAAACTTTCAGTAAATGTTACACAGTACCTTCTGCATAATTTAACACAGCCTTTTTCCAAAAAACTGTATAATTTTGAATATATAAATAAAAAATTGCAAAAAAATGTGAATTTTCATTACAATTGAAAAAAAATCATCTTTAATAACTGAACTAAAATTTTGTAAAATCCCTGTGTTAAGTTGTAGCCCATATTCCAATAAATAATCTGTAAAAAGTTCAACTTCGTACCTCAAATACTTTGTGAGGAAAGATGTAATTTATAAGCGTTATTTTAACATTGCAAGTATAGGGCGTTCCGGAGCCCCTTAAGTGAGCCGTCATTCCCCTTTCCAGCCTCTTTTCAATGAAGTGTGTAACAGAGAATACTCCATCTGTACATGTGCGTCCCATTCCAAATCCATTTTTCTCCTCAGACTCCGTTGTTCTAGCTTCTGTTTTATACTTCATTACTTTACCATGTAACCGGACTACTGTACAAACAAAACAAATTACAATGTGCACAATCGCGTCAGACTCCTTTAAATATGGATGAAATAATTCCTTTTTTTCCATTCATTTGTCGGTTCCTCACCATTTAACCATATATTAAATATTTCTGCCAGATATTAAAAGTTAGTAACTAATTGTAGTATTTTACTTAATTTTACAGATTTCTGGTCTGCGCCGGAACTACAGCATCCTCCCTCCTATGAGTATACAGTACCTTATTCACCGCACCTGGAGTAACCACGGAATTGTGATGTGGACTTTCACATGGAAACAGGGGACTACACAGCACATCACATGGCGCACTACTTCGCAGCTGCTTCATGAGAGGTGTCTGGATTGCGAAATCACTAAGCTTTAAGCGAAAGAAATTATGAGCTGTGTGTGTGGCAGATAGTAGGTTAGGTACGGTCAACGTCATTCGGGAGTCTCTTCCAAAATTGTCTTCGTTCTCTGTTCACAGACCTTCGTAGCCGCGGGCAGTGGTGCCGAAGTTCTCTGCCGCCCATCCCCGAGGCTCGCCTGTCACCAGCTTCAAACGAAAGGTAAACACGAAGACAGTCGCTCTGTCCCAAGCAGCGCAGCCGTCCAGGAGTCGAGACGGAGCTGCCGAGACCTTGGTGAAGTTCCCCCCTTTGCGCTTGTTGACCCTTGTGGCTCCTTGGGTCAGGCCATCGCGTGTCTGTGGCTTGTTTCGCTCCTTTGCCGGTTCTTTTGTACCACTGTTATTTTGTAGTTACATTTTTAAATGATTCTTCTGAGTTGGACTGTACTTTTCCAGAGGTTATGCAAAGTCTCACATCAGAACAGAGAGGAATTTGGTCTAGATTATCGAGCCTGGAAAACTTCCTCGAAACTGTTGGAAGATTTGTTAAGAAGCTTGACTCTTCGTAAGTGCGATTCATGTGACGGGTTTGTTCACACTTTCAAACAAATGAAACGTGTATCAGATGTTGTGCATGACATTACTTGCAGCAACGTCTGTGTGCGGGTAAACAGTGTAAAGATTTACTTCTTTATTGTAATGTTACCAGTAAGTATTTTTTACTTGTGCAGTGAAGGTTCGTACAGCGTTTCGTTGCACAGGAAAGTATATAAAAGTCAATATTTCGTGCCACAGATAAGGCAATTTTAAAAACGTCGAAAATTTGCTGCCACATTTTTTTTCGGGTATAATGTAATTAAATTACAATCTAAAGCTAAGGAACCATATTGCGAATGAGCAGATGGAAATAGTGTTCTGTTTAAGTGTATTTATTATTTGATGCATGAAAGTTCCGAATTTGCTTATAAAGGTTATTCTTTATCTGCCTCATACAGCAGAAGCCAATGTGGAAAGTTATTAAATGTTATTTTTATATTCATGGCAAAAACTCCGTAGCTTCTTATGTAACCGTTAATACTGGTCGTCTGTAAGATTAAATGCGAAGATCTGTCTCCATCCTTGTTCTCTAAGGAAAAATTTAAACGCAAGCAACACAAAATCGTGCAATAAACTTTGTTTGTATGTATTGAGCCCTTCTGAGCAGGAAGAAAACTAAGGCCAGATACTGTGGAATCGGTATCCAATTTTTTTCTTATTTAACATCGAAACTTACGATTGATAGTTATCTGCAAGAAATGTCATTAGCATCAATTCGAATTTTAGATTACTACTTTTATCGATACAATTTTAAAATTTTTATGCAAAAATTTCAATCGCCTAAATGTGTAGTTTTATTCAGTCCGAAACTACGTTTAGCTGAAGTTTGCATAAAAATCTAACAAAAGGAGAACCACTGACATGAGACTTAAGATCCTAGCACAGAAATCTTCAAGTGGTGCACGAGTTAAAAGCTGGGATTTACGTTGCTTGTCAGATCCAGAACTCGGCGAATGACAAAATTTTGGGGCAACAAAATGTTAATATTACTTGATTCACCGGGGAAATGCAATCAGTCTACAGATGAGATTGCTTGCAAATCACTCATGCGACCATGATGAAGTGTGTGGGACCACGTATGAAACATTAACAGGGATACTGAACTATGCTGAGATGGACAGCACGAATGGTCACAGGCTTCTTTGACCGATGGGAGAGTGTTACAGTTAATGACGATACTGAATTAGCGCACTCTTAGACTTAAACAATCCGAAAAAGTCTACTTATGAATTTTCAAGAACCAACTCTAAATATGGCTCTAGGAACATATTACAGGCCTCCATGTATCTCTCCCGTAGGGATTGTAAGGACAAGAAAAATTGCAGCAGGCATGGAGACATTTACACAAACATTCTTGCCACGCTCCATACGTGAGTGGAACTCTAAAAACCCTCAAACTCGTACTGCTCCTTAGAGTGGTTTGTAAAGCATAGATGTAGAGGCAACGGAGGGAGGCCAGCGTAGCGCAGTGGTTAAACATTTAAAGTTTAGTACAGCTCGAGACGAGATTAATGCAGGGAAGCTAGATGTTGTCTAGCAACTAAGAACCGTTTATTGCTGAATTAACGAATTTAAAGGTGGTCGTAACTAGGATTGCGGATTGCGCACAATGCGAAGCTCGTCTTTGTGTTTGTGGATCTCTTCCTGTATAGGTGTGCACTGCCTGGAGCTGTTTCATCCAAATTTGGTACACACATGATTTACTAATTGGGGAAAAATGCCCTTGGGCTAACATAGAATTTGATCCCGTATGGATGTCGTGGAAGTGTAAAACGGATGACGTGTGAAAAATATTGGAACTGCGATATTTGTGTTGGGGCTACAGTTATCGTGGTCGTTAGGCTTGTGATTACAGTCACAATGGCATTCAACTCTAAGTCACTTTATCTTATTGAGCAGGATTGATGTAAGTATGATGAAATAGTGTGATTGAGATATTTCGACACACCGTACGGTAACATCTTTCAGGCAACACTACAGGACCTGCGAGCTTTTCAGCTAAAATACGTCGTCCTTGCTGACGGCATCTACATGATCATCTTCAAGGTGTTTATTTGATTCTGACACAAACTTTCAACGCTGATCATGTGTCAGTCTGTACTCTGGTCCGTAACCATTTCGTCGAATGCTATAAAACTAAACATGCTGTGGCAATATCCCAGTAGGCTGTGGGAATCTAAGAATCATTGTTTGGATGACGCCGTACACCTTGAGAAATACGGACAGGAAAGTACACAATGCACTGCAGACGTGCGTGTACACTAAGTACGTTAAGGTCTGCAGCGCCGCAGTCTGTTTACAACTCGATGGTTTCAGTGGATCAATCCCAGTGATCACGGCGTATCCGTAATTTTTTTTTTGTTTGTTTTGGTTTTAGGGCGCAAAACTTCTATGGTCATTAGCGCCCGGTCCGTGACTTAGGAAACAGTAAAAAAAACGAAACTGAAAACCAGCAGCAATGGGAACGAAAGTCATAAAATTGGAGAAACTAAAAGAAGAAGGAAGGATTAAAAATCCACTACAGAAAGGGGTTGGTTGTCCCCAAAAAAAAAAAGGCTTCAAATGACTGACGTCATTTCACTGGCACTAATAAACTTGAGAACGCGGTCGGCTAAGCGCGTGTCATCTGCTAAAATCGACAATATATCAGGCGTTAGCTGTAGACGGGAGCGTAATGGATTAAAATAGGGGCACTCAATTAAAAGGTGTCTTACCGTCCACAGCTGAGAGCAGTGGGGACAGAGTGGGGGAGGATCGCCGCTTAAAAGATGTCGATGGCTAAAAAGACAGTGCCCTATCCGGAGTCTAGTTAAAATTACCTTCTCCCGACGACGCGTTCGGGAGGAAGATGTCCAAGCACAAGGAAGAGCTTTTATGTCCCGCAATTTATTATGGGTAAGTGTCGACCAATGCGTGTGCCATAAATGAACAACACGTCGACATAGAACGCTCCGTAGATCGGCGAAGGGAATCGATCGAATAGCTGGCCGAGGAAGAGAGACTGCAGCCTTGGCTGCAATATCGGCCGCCTCATTTCCACAGATACCGACGTGTCCCGGGAGCCAGAGGAACGCCACCGAGACGCGCCCCAGGTGGAGCAAGCGCAGACCGTCCTGAATCCGGTGGACCAGAGGGTGCACAGGATAAAGAGCTTGGAGACTGAGGAGGGAGCTGAGAGAATCTGAGCAGATAACGTACTGTATCCGCTGATGGCGGCGGATGTAGTGGACAGCCTGGAGAACAGCGTAAAGCTCCGCAGTATAAACCGAACACTGGTCGGGAAGCCGAAAGTGATTTGGGGTGTCGCCAACAATATAGGCACTCCCTACACCTAACGATGTTTTCGAGCCGTCGGTGTAAATAAATGTGGCGTCCGTCATTTGTGCACATAGAGCAGCAAATGCCCGACGATAAACAAGTGAAGGGGTACCATCCTTGGGAAATCGACAAAGGTCACGGAGCAGGCAGATCCGGGGACGGAGCCAAGGCGGTGCTGTACCCCAAGTTGTCAAGAAGGTTTGAGGAAAGCGGAAGGAAAGAGAATGGAGCAGTTGACGGAAGCGGACTCCCGGTGGTAGTAGGGAAGAGGGGCGGCCTGCATACCCTACATCAAAGGAGGCGTCGAAAAAAATGTCATGGGCTGGATTAGCAGGCATGGAAGACAGATGGCTAGCATAACGACTCAGAAGGACTGCTCGCCGATTGGACAGCGGAGGTTCAGCAGTCTCAGCATAAAGGCTTTCCACAGGGCTGGTGTAAAAAGCGCCAGACACTACACGTAATCCACGGTGGTGGATAGAGTCGAGACGCCGAAGAATAGACGGCCGAGCAGAGGAGTAGACTATGCTTCCAAAGTCCAATTTCGAGCGCACTAAGGCGCGATAGAGGCGGAGAAGGACCACTCGGTCCGCTCCCCAGGAGGTACCATTCAGGACACGGAGGGTGTTGAGGGATCGCAGACAGCGAGCCGAAAGATAGGAAACGTGAGAGGACCAGCACAGTTTTCTGTCAAACATAAGACCCAAGAATTTTGCGACGTTTGAAAACGGAAGGTTGACAGGACCTAGATGTAAGGAGGGCGGAAGAAACTCCTTACGTCGCCAAAAATTAACACAAACGGTCTTACTGGGAGAGAAACGGAAGCCGGTTTCGATGCTCCAAGAGTGGAGGCGATCGAGACATCCTTGAAGACGTCGTGCAAGAAGGCTGGTCCGTTGAGAGCTGTAGTAGATCGCAAAATCGTCCACAAAGAGGGAGCCCGAGACATCAGGAAGGAGACAATCCATAATTGGATTTATGGCAATGGCAAACAGTACAACACTCAGCACGGAGCCCTGGGGTACCCCGTTTTCTTGGGAGAAAGTACGGGAGAGTAGTGTTCACCCGCACCCTAAATGTGCGCTCTGCCATAAATTCGCGAAGAAAAAGGGGCAGCCGACCTCGAAAGCCCCAAGAGAACAGTGTGCGGAGGATGCCTGTCCTCCAACAGGTATCGTATGCTCTCTCCAGATCAAAAAATATTGCTACTGTTTGGCGTTTCCGGAGAAAATTGTTCATGATGTAAGTGGAGAGAGCAACAAGATGGTCAACTGCAGAACGATGCTTTCGGAATCCGCATTGGCAGGTGTTAAAAGACTGCGGGATTCCAGCCACCACGCTAAACGGTAATTCACCATACGCTCCAAAACCTTACAGACACTACTCGTGAGAGAAATGGGGCGATAGCTAGAGGGGATATGTTTGTCCTTTCCAGGTTTGGGAACAGGAACGACGATAGCTTCCCGCCATCGTCTGGAAAAAGTACTGTCGGTCCAAATTCGATTATAAAGGCGAAGGAGGTAACGCAGACTATGGGTTGATAAATGCAGCAACATTTGGACGTGGATACCATCCGGTTCTGGGGCGGAGGAGCGAGAAGAAGAGAGTGCATGTTGGAGTTCCCGCAAGGAGAAAACAGTATTGTAGCTTTCGCGATTTTGAGAGGAGAAAGCAAGAGGTCGCACTTCCGCTGCACGTTTCTTCGGGAGAAACGCTGGCGAGTAATTTGAAGAGCTCGAAATCTCAGCAAAGTGCTGACCCAACGAGTTAGAAATTGCGACGGTGTCCACTAATGTGTCACGCGCGACAGTGAGCCCAGAGACCGGGGAGAAACTAGGCGCGCCTGAGAACCGTCGAAGCCGACTCCAAACTTCCGAGGAGGGAGTGAAGGTGTTAAATGAGCTAATAAAGAATTTCCAGCTTGCCTTCTTGCTATCGCGGATGACACGACGGCATCGCGCTCGGAACTGCTTATAGCGGATACAGTTGGCCAAAGTAGGATGGTGGCGGAAAACGCGGAGAGCACGTCGCCGCTCACGTATTGCATCACGGCATGCCTCGTTCCACCAAGGAACTGGGGGGCGCCGGGGCAATTCGGAGGTGCGTGGTATTGAATGTTCCGCAGCTGTAAGAATAACGTCGGTAATATGTGTGACCTCATCGTCGACGCTGGGAAAGTGCCGGTCATCGAATGTCGCTAGAGACGAAAAAAGTGTCCAATCGGCTTGGGCAAACTTCCAGCGTCGCGGGCGCATGTAGGGCAGTTGAGGCTGCAGTCTAAGGACACATGGAAAGTGGTCACTCGAGTGTGTATCATCAAGGGCGAACCATTCGAAGCGCCGAGCTAGCGGAACAGTACCGACCGCAAGGTCCAAATGAGATAAATTTGTCGTGGAGGCAGATAAAAATGTAGGGACCCCAGTGTTGAGGCAAACTAGATCTGCTTGGTGGAAGACGTATAGCAATAGTGAGCCACGTGGACAAGGATGTGGAGATCCCCAAAGCGAGTGGTGGGCATTGAAGTCCCCAACCAGCAAATATGGGGGTGGAAGCTGACCAAGAAGATGAAGGAGATCAGCTCGTGCCATTGGTGTGGACGATGGAATGTATACAGTACAAAGAGAGAACGTGTATCCAGAAAAGGAAAGACGGACGGCGACAGCTTGAAAGGAAGTGTTTAAATGGATTGGGTGATAATGGAGAGTTTCATGGAGAAGAATCATGAGTCCTCCATGTGCTGGAGTGCCTTCAACAGAGGGGAGATCATATCGGACAGACTGAAAATGAGGGAGAACAAAGCGGTCATGGGGACGCAGCTTTGTTTCCTGAAGACAGAAGATGACCGGCGAGTAGGATCGTAAGAGGATCGACAATTCATCCCTATTGGCTCGAATACCGCGGATACCCCAGTGGATAATGGACATAGGGTGAACAGAAAATGGAGGAATGTGACCAAGGGCCGGCCGAAGTGGCCGTGCGGTTAAAGGCGCTGCAGTCTGGAACCGCAAGACTGCTACGGTCGCAGGTTCGAATCCTGCCTCGGGCATGGATGTTTGTGATGTCCTTAGGTTAGTTAGGTTTAACTAGTTCTAAGTTCTAGGGGACTAATGACCTCAGCAGTTGAGTCCCATAGTGCTCAGAGCCATTTGAACCATTTGACCAAGGTCGCTGTCAACTCAACGACTGCTCTGAGCTTGCGACCGACAGCATGGAATGGCATTCAGCCGAAGGCAGAAGATCCTGATCCATAGGTTGGTCAGGAGCAGCTCCTGCCACCAGCGATCGGCAGGTTGATCGGCCGCCAGCAGTGCACCTCGGCGATACAGAAGACGGCCGAGGGCGATTTCCGCCACGTGGTGCTGTAGATGGGACACGCCTTGGCGGAGAAGGAGAGGAACTGGGTTTCTTTGTAGCCTTCTGGGAAGTATGATGTTTAGAGGAAGGAGGAACCGATGGTTGGGAAGTTGCCGTACGTAAAAACTCTTCACGAGTATGCTCTATTTTCGAAGACTTGGTGTCTGACTTTTGGGCTCGAGATTTAGCAGAACCCGACGAAGGGTGAGCCATAGAGTGGGCAGGCGAAAATGGTGAGGTTGAACGGGCGATCTTTGCGCTGGCCGATCTGACGACCGTGGCACTAAAGGTGAGGTCGCAAGTCTGCGTGGCCGCCTCCTTTGTTGGCCGAGGAGAAGCAAGGACAGTGCTGTATTTTCCTTTCTGAGGCACGGTGGGCTGTCGACTGGCGAATAATTTTCGAGCAGCAAAGGTCGACACCTTTTCCTTTACTCTAATTTCCTGGATGAGCTTTTCGTCCTTAAAAACGGGGCAATCTCGAGAGGAAGCAGCGTGGTCACCCATACAGTTGATGCAGCGAGGGGATGGAGGTGGACAAGCACCCTCATGGGCATCCTTGCCACACGTAACACATTTGGCCGGATTGGAACAGGACTGGCTGGTGTGATTGAACCGCTGACATCGATAGCAACGCGTAGGGTTTGGGACGTAAGGGCAAACGGAAATTATCTCATAGCCTGCTTTGATTTTCGATGGGAGTTGAACTTTGTCAAATGTCAAGAAGACAGTGCGGGTTGGAATGATGTTCGTGTCAACCCTTTTCATAACTCTATGAACAGCCGTTACGCCCTGGTCAAACAGGTAGTGCTGAATTTCTTCGTCAGACAATCCATCGAGGGAGCGTGTATAAACGACTCCACGCGAGGAATTTAAGGTACGGTGCGGTTCCACCCGGACAGGGAAGGTGTGGAGCAGAGAAGTACGGAGCAATTTTTGTGCCTGGAGGGCACTGTTTGTTTCTAACAACAGGGTGCCATTCCGTAATCTCGAACAAGACTTTACAGGACCTGCAATTGCGTCGACACCTTTCTGAATAATGAAAGGGTTGACCGTGGAGAAGTCGTGACCTTCGTCAGACCGAGAAACAACAAGGAACTGTGGCAACGATGGAAGAACTGACTGTGGCTGAGACTCAGTGAACGTACGTTTGTGAGCAGACATAGTGGAAGGTGAGGAAACCATTGCGGAAGAATCCCCCATGATTACCGGCGTCTCCGATGGCGCGCTCCTCCCTTGTGGGGGCCCTCACTGAGGGCACTCCCGCCTTAGGTGATTGTTCACACCTCAGGTCACACCTCCCGACAAACGGACGGAGGGACCAATCGGCACTTTCGGAAGGTATCAGCTCGGGTAATCACCCCTCCCTGGGCCTGGCCGTTACCAGGGGGTACGTACGTGTCCTACCTGTCTACCCGGGGCGGGGACGTACGCGTTACCCCATCACCGGCTACGCATGGAAGTGCGTGGGTCGGCCTTCAGACACGCACAGGGAGGAAGAAAGAGAAAGGGAAAGGAAAGAAGAGGGGTCTCAAACGCCGCAGCGAAGAAAAGGGCAAGGAGAAGAGGGAAGGAAAAGAGAAGGACAGCGGAAGGACGAGGACTTGCAAGTGTAGAAAGCAAGGAATTTGGAACAGTTTCGAGCGTCCGTCTCCAGACGTAGGCACAAACCATACCCCCAGAGGGGGAGAAAGGGAAGGAAAGAGCCAGAGGTGAGGGGGGGGGGGCGAAGATGGGGGACGGGGAAGGATGCGGAAAGGGAAGGTATGCAGCCCGGAAAGGAAAGAGGGCCACATTGGCTCGGGGTCCCGTGCTCGCTACGCACGTGTCCACAAAAGAGTTGTGGACCCCCTGGGGGGGTATCCGTAAATGGGCAACCAAATGGAAACAATAGGAAAGAGAGACGGCAGTGCTAGGTACAGTCGCTTATCTAATTCATTGCAGATGTACCTGTTTCTGGAAATTTAAGAGGAGAGGTGAGGTGGGTAACAGGAGAAAGATTGGAACAGAAGGTGTATAGTTGCGGTCGTTTATTTAAGAGCGTTTAGTGAAAACTGCACAGTGATCAGAGTTATGGACCACAAGATATTTCAGTTTTATCTGTGATAATGATGGAAACTGAAGAAATGAATTAAAATTTGTACCATGCCCGAGACTTGAACCCAGGTCTCCTTGCTTACTAGGGACACCACCATAGTATTGACGGTAACGTAGCTGCATGGCCTACTCTAGTCCAGTGCCGCCGTCCCCCCCCCCCCCCCCCCTAATAAACTTCAATTTACATATTTAGCTGAGGATGTGAATTGAAGTTTGTTATGGGGGGTGGGGGGGGGGCGGCACTGGACTAGGTCAGACCATGCAGCTATTTTATCTTCAATGCTGTGGTGGTGTAATGGCTAGCATACCTGCCTAGTAAGCAAGGAGACATGGGTTCAAGTCTCGGCCATGCCACAAATTTTACTTCATTTCCTCAATTTCCATCATCATCATCATCCATCATCATCATCGATAAAGATGTGACTCAAATGTCTCAAGGAAAATTTGATTATATCAAATTTATAAATCACCTACGCCTGAGGCACAGGCAGGATTTCCCTATTACATCCAATGCTGGGGTACTATTCCAATGCTGGAGAGCCTCGACAATAAGATGATTGCAATTTTAATTCAGACTGAAATCAGCATTCGTGGCAGTGCACGGAGACTGACGGCAGACATTTTTAATAGCTGTTAGAGATGATTATGACACTTTGATCATATTCCATTTGGAGATCTCTAACGCCTGCATTAACATGAATGTTTAACCAGCATCTTTAAAATCAAACTAATTAGTTGTCTGCACTGGAGTTATGTGGATTGCTTCCTAACTTTAGCCGACTCAATGTCGTATAAATCTCTCAGGACACAGACATTTTACATTTCTTTGCTTCTTCATAACTGCAAAATTGTCGCATCTCGCTGAAAACTTGCGAGTTATATCTTTAAACAATCCTAGGCTTATCAGAAACGTAATAAAAATTAAACGGAGAAGATCTTGGCGCAAGGCACCCTGAGCTCTGCATTGGCACAAGATTACGCGCCACTCAGTAACGAATGTTTGAAACGATTTCTGCATGATAGGGTACTCTGAAGAAGTCTAGGGACTCAAACCGCAATAGCACTGAGAACTCAATTCGTGAAAAAAATTGTGTTTAGAATGCTTGGTATTTCCACTCTTCATATGTTCTGTGCGAATTGTTATTAGTCTCATTTTATATCCATATGTTGAGGCACTGCCACTGTAACTGCCCGTACGATGCCAACAGTCTGTCCATCCCAACCACGTTGATACGGACACTGGTGAAAGCTCTTAGATTGGTGATAGACATGTAATTAGACACACGTCCGAAGTCCACCAGAATGCACAAAGGACATGAATGGATGCAAGTGATTACACAGGACGCTTAAGTACATGTCACCTGTCAGAGTCATATCTAGATGTATCAGGGGTCCCATATCACGCCACCTGCACACACCCCGCAGAATTGCAGTCTCCAGCAACTTGAACAGTCACCTGCTGCCATGCAGGGTACATGGATTCATGAGGCTGTCTCCATACCCGTACACGTCCACCCGCTCAGTACAATTTGAAACAAGACTCATCTGACCAGGCAACATGCTTTCAGTCCTCAACATTCCAATGTCGATGTTGACAGGCCGAGGCAATGTGTAAAGCTTTGTGTCGTGTAGTCGTTCAAGGGTATGTAAATGGACCTTCAGCTCTGAAAGTCCATATCAATGATGTTTCATTGAATGGTTTGCATGCTGACACTTGTTGTTGGCCCAGCATTGAAATCTGCAGCAATTTGCAGAAGGGTTGCACTTCTGTCACGTTGAATGATTCTCTTCAATCATCGCTGGTCCTGTTCTTGCAGGATCGTTCTCCAGGCACAGCAATGTCGGAGATTTGATGTTTTACAGGATACCTGACACTCGTGGAACACTTGTGAAATGGTCGTACAGGAAACGTCCCACTCCACTGCTACTTCAGAGGTGCCGAGTCCTATCACCCATGCGCCAACTGTAACACCACATTCAAACTCTCTCACATCTTGATAATCTGCCATTGTAGTAGCAGTAACCTATCTAACAACTGTGTCAGACACGTACTATCTTACACGTGCATTGCCGACCACAGCACCGTATTGTGCCTGTTTACGTATCTCTGTATTTGAATATGCATGCCTATACCAATTTCTTTGGAGCTTCAATGAATTTTGTAAATTCCTGCCTTCCAAACTTAACAAAGCATCCTTCACTGACCCCATCATATCTGAAATTTTAGATGGTGGGCAGAAAATCACTTTCACATGAAAATTACTAAGGATTCTTGCTATTTTGAAGGAAATATTTCCAATTAAGGGAAGAAAAACTACGGACTTTGCTGGCACATTTTCCTCTTTATCCACTTCCCAGTTCTCTGTTGTAGCTGAAAATGGTCTGTTAATTTGCCGGGTCAAATAACCATTATGTCTGACCCCTGTCCTTAAATGTGCAAGCACTTTATCTAAACTAACTGACTGCATCAGTGTTAAGCACACACACACACACACTTTTTGATGGGTGGTGGCAACTTTAAGAGTGCAAGTAGAAAACGTTGTGAGTGGGCTTATAGTAAACAGAATGTCCCAGAGAGCCCTCACTCTTCTGTCTAACCAAAACATCCAGAAATGGGAAACCATGATCTTTCTCTTAATTCCACAGGAAATCTGATATTCTCATGGAGTTAAGATGATATGAAAACTCAGTTATCTTGTCTTCTCCGTGTGGCCACACTACGAAAGTATCGTCCACGTACCTCCAAATAACAGCTGGTTTAAGAATCGCTGATTCAGGTGTTCTTTCCTCAATATCCTCCATAAAAAAATTAGCCACCAGGGGGGCGACAAGGGGCTGCCCGTGGCAATGGTGTCAGTCTGCCCAAAATATTCTCGGTTAAACATAAAATAGGTTGAGGAAAGAGCATGCCAAAACAAAGCAGTGAAGTACAGATGAAACTGTTAACCAATTAGTGCCAAGGAGTCAGCAAGAGGCACCTTAGTAAAAAGAGATACTACATCAAAGCTCACTAGAAGATACAAACTACTGAGATGGAGAGCCCCCAGTCTGTTCCGTAAGGGTGTCAATATTACTCACTACAGGCCGTAAACAAAGACCGACATGCACTTTAGGAAGACCGTACAGTCTGGGTGGTCCGCCTGCCACGTCGCCTTTAACTGCCTGATGATCTCTGGAGGTAATTAGGAAGAATTCAGGAGTGTACACATTTTGTAAAGGCCTCGTCACTACTTCCGTGAAAGCTGAGTTGCCACTGTTTTAACGGTAAGCCGAATTTGAGTGTTCGTGAAATGGCTGCTGGTGCAGTACACTGCTAAGACAATTTCTTTCTGCCACTATTACACAGCTGTGCCCCAGCATCAGGTAACAGAATAGGAGACCGAAGGTTCTACAACGTCCAACAAATTAGTAACGAGTCACACGAATGAGTTAAAAAGACTTACTTATCTTTGTGACTTGTCGAATAATGAAGTGCACCGTACTGCATGCAATTTTTAAAAAAATAACTAAAAATAAAAAAAACCTCAATGGATAAAAGCACGTAATCTTAGGTAAACTTCAAAATTTTGCAGTACATAGCAAATGCAATTTACAACAACTGTCTGCTCACTTCTAAGAGTTCACTAAATGACATTCCCCGTGTAAGTCAGTCCTGGACGATGATCTACAACCGAGTGGGTGAGAGCTGCTCTTCTATCTTCCGAGTAAGTTTCTGTCCGTTGTCGTCCGATCACTGGCGGACCGCATTTGGCCACCGACTGGCAGAGGCGAAGTCATCCTCGGCGCCACCCGTGACGCTGGCGGAACTCGGGCGAGTGGCGAGTCTCTGTGGCACTGGGACCGGTTCACATCTTTGTGCCCGTGGTGCTTTTGCCCTGGCCGTGTGTCGTTTGGACGGCACAGCAACACGCCTCCCGTTGCACACGTGCCGTAGGGTCGTGATCAGTCTTTCTGTACGTAGTATCACTAAGCGGGCAATACGTCTTCTCCAAATACGAGCAACGATGTAACGGAACAGTCGAGTTACCTTTATCGACCTTTGGCACCACTGTGTCTGGATCCGCTCTGAGAGTTTGCAGTCCAGCCCTTTCTTCAGAAGTTATATTACTGCCTTAAGGATGAGCTTTCAACAGAGCACAGCAAGATTCACTTCTTATTTCTTTGGCAACATCCACAGGAAGACGTCTTACAGCTTCTTCGACACCACCCACGAAACTTAGCAGAGGTAGCACACTCGGTGTAGGTGCAAAATGAACTGCGACAGCAGCTACCACTCGGATAATGTGTGGAATCCCGATATCTCCAAGATTTGCTTCAGACAAAAGACAAAGACACCAGAGTACTCAGAGGACTCCAGCGAGCGGCAACGCCGTAGACAGCTGATCTCGCAATTCCACCACAAAGGGCACTGGTGCGGGTGGTGTGGTCCTCCAGTCACTGTGACCGTGATGCATGTGCGGCAATACTACCAGCATACTATTCGAGGCAGAGTGGAGAACGTCTTTGTTAGTGTTCGGTGGCTCACTCGAATATGACTGGCAGGCGTCCAGCTGAAATATCACGGAGTGAAGTTTACGGCCACCAGCTTAAATCCCAAAATCTCTTAGAACATTTAATTTGCCACAAAAATTTTAAATTTCACATCAAATGCCTTTATGAGGAGGAAATGGCCTCACATGTAAGAAGTTTCAACAAGCTACACGTTAAAAGAGCAAAACTCTTAAGATTTTTAATAAGATGTCGGGACTATGGGCATAATACCAAAATTTGCCAGAGTAACACACTTTATTAAGACTGCCACTGCACAGAAGATAATGGTGAAATCCAGTCATGCTATTGTTATGAAGAGAATCTGTTATACGAGATGAATGTTGGATGCCATTTCTCAAGAAATGTTGCATCTATGGCTTTCTCCTGTATCATGGGATTAGGTTGATAGAGTGACTTCCGCCAAGTTTGATTGGGTATGTAAGGATGCAAGTTCTCAGCAGATGTCAAAATCTGATCATTTGGTACCACAACAGACGTCACTGCAGGGAATAATTGCATGAGGTTCCACTGCCAAATTCACGGAGAAGAATTTGGACAACGTGAGGTAGTCAGTTTTAGGTGAAGAACTCATAGTTGCACCTACACCAAGAGTTCTACTTCTGATTAGTTTTGTGAGTGGTATTGAAGAAGCTCTATTTGCCATCCTATGGATGCTGCCAGAGAAATAAGAAGGGAAACTCCATGAGCTCTCTTGTAAGCTTCCCCTCAATGCAGTAATATAACCTCTGAAGATAGAGCTGCACTACGAAATCTCTGAGAGGATCCGGACATAGTAGTGCTGAAGACTGATAAAGGCAGCTCTGTTACATCGTAGTTTGTATTTGGATATGATGTATGACCTACTTAGTGATTCTATGTGTTGTAGGTTGGCAGGAGAGCCAACACCGGGTTACTAGAGGAAGCCGAAAGGCACGCGTTTTAGCTCACGCAGGCTGGCATGAGGTCTGGAACAGGACAAGGAAATTAGACTTTAGAAAAAACGGACGTAGCTGGTGGAATACTTAACTTTAATCCATTAATGGTGAGTATCGCTCTTGACGGTACATGATTCAGTATCAATAGTAACTGATAATGGCGCCTTGCTAGGTCGTAGCAAATGACGTAGCTGAAGGCTATGCTAACTATCGTCTCGGCAACTGAGAGCGTATTTTGTCAATGAACCATCGCTAGCAAAGTCGGTTGAACAACTGGGGCGAGTGTTAGGAAGTCTCTCTAGACCTGCCGTGTAGCGGCGCTCGGTCTGCAATCACTGATATTGGCGACACGCGGGTCTGACGTATACTGACGGACCGCGGCCGATTTAAAGGCTACCACCTAGCAAGTGTGGTGTCTGGCGGTGACACCACATTCCTCCCCCGCAAATCGGCATATGGTTGTGGCATAAGGCTTCCGCCCGCCGTGGGGAGGACCCCATGGTGACGTATGCGACGAGGTGGGGAGCCTAACAACAGGCGAGGCTGTGCCACCCGCACCCTGCCATTCGGACCACGGGAGCTAGGAAACGCCTGAAAACCTGCTCCAGGGTGCACGCCAACATGCAGTGTATGCGCCTGCAGAGAGTCAGGAGGGGCCTAAGGGTCGACCCTCATCGGGCCGGGGAACCGACGGGCGAAGACGACATACGCTCCGGAGCGGGCAAGAGTTCCACGTCGGAGGACAACTGGTCACGGGAAGCGATCGGCTGACCCAGGGAGGCGCCCGGCGGTTGCAGCGACACGTCCGCTGCGGGCGTCGCCGGCGGGAGAACAGGCGGCGGCGGCGGCGGCGCGGCGGCATGGGGCAAAATAGAAGGCAGCGTCGGTAACACCTGGGGCTGAGGCGAGCCAGTAGGTGGGTCCCCAGGGCGCTGACCGGACGGCACCGTCGCTGAAAGCAGACAGCGAGTGACAGATCCTGTGCGACGACAGAGGCGCAGCTGGATGAGATGCCGTCGCACCTCACCAGAGGCCCCCAAAACCAGATACATAGCGCGGCTGAGGCAGCGAAGAATGCGCCCTGCGAGCCAACGCCGTGAACCTCGGGGGCAAAAGTAGGTATCTTCCGCTGCACAGGAACCTGATGCGGCAGATGTAGCGAAGACATCAAGGTTCGATGAGGGCGACCGTGGAGCAACTCAGCCGGCGAGCCACCATCTCAGGGCTGAGAGCGATACGAGGACAAAAAGAGCAATAACGCGTCCTCCCGAGAATGCGACTCTTTCAACTTCAACATCTGTGACTTGAAAGTCCTGACCAATCATTCAGCAGCAACGTTTGACTGTGGCGAAAACGGCGCGGACGTCAGATGTTGAATACGATTGGCCTTGCAGAATGACTGAAATTCTGCGGACATGAATTGTGGGCCATTGTCGGAAACAATAGTCTGTGGAAGACCTTCGATGCAAAAGATAGCAGATAATGCTTGGATTGTGGCAGATGACGTCGTGGAAGACATCCAGACAACAAAAGGAAAATTACTGAAGGAATCTACCACAACCATCCATCGAGCATTCCAGAATGGACCAGCAAAATCGATGTGTAAGCGTTTCCAAGGGGAAGTGGCTTTTGGCCATGCAAAGAATGTCTGCAGTGGTGCTGATTGTTGTTCAGCACACACCATGCAAGAAGAGCACATGTCCGTAATTGCGACATCGATTCCGAACCAAGTACAGTGCTGACGAGCAAGTTGTTTCGTTCTCACTATACCCCAATGTCCTTGGTGGAGAAGCTGTAAGACAGAGGACTGTAACGAATGTGGGACCACGACCCTGGACTGATCAGTATCAGAACGCAACAGCAAAACACCACGTCCTACAAAAAGTCCCCCCTGGTGAGCAAAAAATTGGCGAACCAACGGGTCCCCGATCCGTGACTTTGACAAGGGCCATTGCGTAGCAACGAAACACAGAACGGTAGCAAGGACAGGGTCGGCAATTGTGGCTGTAGCTACACGACGAAAATCAATCGGAAACGATTCGACCACGTCATCGGTTTCCGAATCAATGAACATGCAAGCAAGCTCGGAGGAATCGAATGCTCTATCCACAGCAACAGGCAAACGGGACAACGTATCAGCGTTTCCGTGGTTAGCAGTGGACCGATACAAGATATCGTAGCGGTACTGCAAGAGTAAAATAGACCAACGAATGAATTTCTGTGCTGTATGTGGAGGTACAGGCTTGGTCGGATGAAAAGGGGATGTCAAAGGTTTGTGGTCTGTGATGATGATAAAGTGACGACCATACAAGAAATCATGAAACTTTGTAACACCAAATACGAGAGCCAATGCTTCTTTCTCGATCTGTGAATAATTTCTTTGCGCAGACGAGAGCAATTTGGACGCAAAGGCAATAGGGCGATCGTGCGATCCATCTTTGTGCACAAGCACAGCACCGATCCCGAAATCCGATGCATCCACCATCAATAAAAGGGACTTCTGGGGATCGAATGGCGTAAGGCAAATATTGGAAAGCAACGCCGATTTCAACTGGCGAAAGGCGCGTTCGCATTCCGTCATCCAGACGAACGGAACACCTTTACGGCGTAAGCGATGAAGTGGAGCTGAAATGGAAGAGGCATGTGGAACATATCTGTGATAATAGTTAATTTTTCCCAGCATACTCTGTAGCTGCTTCAAATTTTGCGGCGAAGGCAAGTCTTGTATGGCACGGAGGTGCTCGGGACTGGGATGTATGCCTTGGGCATTGAGTACATGTCCCAGGTAGGGCAAGTCACGAGCAAAAAACACACATTTGTCCTTCCGCAAATGAAGACCATTTTGTCGCAAGACCTGAAATAATGTTCTGAGATTGTCTAAATGTTCTTCTTCCATCTTTCCGGAGATCACAATATCGTCCAGATAGCTTGCTGCAGTAGGGACCGACGCACAAACAGTTTGTAGATATTGCTGAAACAATGCAGGGGTGGATGCACACCCGAATGGCAGTCGTTTGAATCGATACAAACCAAGATGCGTATTAACCACCAAAACGTGCTGGGATTCTTCGTCCACCGGTATTTGCAAGTACGCATCTTCTAGGTCCAAGTTCGAAAAATATTTACCCGGGCACAGTTTGTCAAAAAGATCTTCCGGGCGGGGTAAAGGAAAAGTTGCAGTCACTAGTTGTGGATTCACCGTTGCCTTGAAGTCCACACAAAGTCTCAATTTTCTGGAAGGTTTTGGCAAAATTACTACGGGTGATGCCCAGAGAGAAGCCTGCACATGTTCAATTACACCTTGTGATTCCAAATCGTGTAATGTTTTTGCGACCTCATCACGCAATGCGTGAGGCACATTCCGCGCTCTGAAAAATTTCGGTTGCACGTTTACTTTCAGTTCCAAATGTGCTTTATAGTTCTTAGCGCAACCGAGACCCGGTGCACAAATGTCTGCAAATTCTTCACATAGACGAGAAACACTGTCTAAAGGCACAGTCTGGTTCACTGATAGGACCTGATTTACTATAGACAAGTTAAACAACTCAAATAAATCGAAACCAAACAAGTTCACTGCAGAAGAAGAATGAAGGACGTACAATGACACAAGTTTTGTTTTTCCCTTGTATGTTGCAAGAAGGCTGCACTGTCCTAACACAGGGATCGCTTTACCTGAATAGCTAGTTAACTTAACATTTGCGGCACGCAACGGAGGTGTGCCCAGCAGTTTGTAAGTGTCTTGATTGATCAGTGAAGCTGCAGCCCCAGTATCAAGCTGGAATGGTATCACTTTGCCGTTAATGTCCTAGTCCACAAAAAGTTTATTGCCCTGCTGACAACAAGAGCGACTGTCTCGTGCAACGTGAACTGACACTGGTACATAATCACTTGTGACATGACGGGATTTCCAGTGATGTAGACGCACACTATTTGTGGGACGAACACAGTCACTGTTAGAGAGAGTGGCACTGGGTGGAGTGGAATGAACTATATGAATTTCCATGGGCGAAGTTTCGTGAGCCTGAGTATCCTTGGTTCGATTCCGATTCCGGCGTGAAGCATAGGGCCTGGAATGATTTTGAGTTTCCGATCTGAGCTTTTTCTGGCAAACACTTTGAACTTGTCCTTTTTTATTACAGTAAAAGCAAATAGCTTGGCGTGACGGGCAAGTCTCACGCGAATGTCTAGTAGCACACCGCGGGCATGATTTTAGCACTGAATTTGCTTGCTTGTGTGGCACACGTGGCGGAGAGCTTGGTGGCAGTGGCGCGGCCAGGCTCAAGGGCTGTTTACTGTTCCGTGCAGCTTGCCCGGTGGGCCGGTTAACCTGACACATGGCTGGCAAAGTTTCAAATGATTCCTGAGCAAAGTCAAGTGTGTCCTGCCGATCCAATATGTCCATCACTTGTGGAAGGGAGGGATTGACTAGTTTCAAAATCTGTTCCCTTATACGAACATCAGAAACATTCTGTGCAATTGCATCATGTACCATAGTATCTGAATAAGGGAGTCCACATTGACACTCAAAAGCACAATCCCTAGTAAGGCCTTGCAAGGTTGCAACCCACACACGATTAGTCTGACCTGCCGTACGTTTTGTACAAAAGAAGGTTTGGCACCTACATTGACTGAGTCTTTGAAAAATCCATCTAATGCAGACAAAATTTCGTTGTAGGACAGAGTTACTACGTCGCATCGGGGAAATAATTTGACTATCACACGGTAAGTTTGTACGCCGATCGAAGACAACAAAAATGGCTGCCGCTCGTTACCTTGAATTCTGTAGGCGGCGAGATGGAATCCAAATTGGCGTGACCACTCCGTCCAGCTTTCCAGTGCAGCATCAAAAGGTCGAAAAGTTGGTGCAACAACGTGTTGTGGCTGCGTTAGCGGTGGAGCGGTGGCTGCCGCATCGTTTAGCATTGCACGTTGACCCTGGACGAGCTGTCCAAGGGCATCCAGTAAGGCCTGCGTCTGCTGATTCTGTAAGCGATAAAATTTGGACAGTACATCTGGAGATGGTGGCGAAGCCATGACACAAGTAAATTAGGGCAGTATAGTTAAGAACGTGGTATTGCCTCGTCGCCAATGTTGTAGGTTGGCAGGAGAGCCAACACCGGGTTACTAGAGGAAGCCGAAAGGCACGCGTTTTAGCTCACGCAGGCTGGCGTGAGGTCTGCAACAGGACAAGGAAATTAGACTTTAGAAAAAACGGACGTAGCTGGTGGAATACTTAACTTCAATCCATTAATGGTGAACGTCGCTCTTGACGGTACATGATTCAGTATCAATAGTAACTTGTAATGGCGCCTTGCTAGGTTGTAGCAAATGACGTAGCTGAAGGCTATGCTAACTATTGTCTCGGCAAATGAGAGCGTATTTTGTCAGTGAACCATCGTTAGCAAAGTCGGTTGAACAACTGGGCGAGTGATAGGAAGTCTCTCTAGACCTGCCGTGTGGCGGCGCTCGGTCTGCAATCACTGATAGTGGCGACACGTGGGTCCGACATATACTAACGGACCGCGACCGATTTAAAGGCTACCACCTAGCAAGTGTGGTGTCTGGCGGTGACACCACACTATGTACACAAAGACTGATCATGACCCTACAGCACATGTGAAATGACATATGTGTACACTCCTGGATTCCTCGTTACCTGTAGAGACCATCAAGTGGTTAAGACCACATGGCAGCATACCACCAAGATTGTATGGTCTTCCTAAAGTGCAGAGAGAGAGGGAGAGAGAGAGAGAGAGAGAGAGAGAAACAGGGGTGGGGGGGGGGGGGAGATGAAGATCTATTAATTATTCATTTTGGTAATGTTACGGATATCTGTTTGCTATTGTTTTAGTGGCTAACATGATCAGAAAGCTATTACTTATGTGGATTTGGTCATTAAGTACTTTTTTTCATTGCTTAATAGAATGTTATATGACTTACATCCTGAGATATCTGCATTTATTAACAACCCAACAGTGGTTATTAACACAATACAAAAAAAATGGAAACATGACAACAAGAACACTGCAATATACACAGAACAAACGAACAAAAAACCAATACACTCACTAACAAAAATAACCAGAAAGAAACTCACAATGAAGAACAACATATCCAACACCACAAATTTCACCCAAAACTAATAAAACTCAAAGATACACAATTAACAGAGAATGAAACACTGCTATTAGAGAAAGGGCTCAAACACAACATCAGTAGAAAAATAGATAACCACGACATAGAAAACCTGATTGTAGAAACAGAAAGCATCCTGACAGAGGAAGAGAAACAAAGAAGTAACACTATAAATACTGGGCTAACACGAGAACAAGTGAAGAAAGAAATAAACAACATATGTCTAAGAAATAGCAAACCAGGAAACTCCAAATAGAAAACTCCATCACTAAGAAATTAAAAGCAAAACTATAGTCCAACAACATCATAGTCACAAGAGCTGATAAAAGGAACAGCTGAGTACTGACCAATAAAGAACGATATAAAGATGTTGTTGTTGTTGTGGTCTTCAGTCCTGAGACTGGTTTGATGCAGCTCTCCATGCTACTCTATCCTGTGCAAGCTTCTTCATCTCCCAGTACCTACTGCAACCTACATCCTTCTGAACCTGCTTAGTGTATTCATCTCTTGGTCTCCCCCTACGATTTTTACCCTCCACGCTGCCCTCTAATACTAAATTGGTGATCCCTTGATGCCTCAGAACATGTCCTACCAACCGATCCCTTCTTCTCGTCAACTTGTGCCACAAACTTCTCTTCTCCCCAATCCTATTCAATACTTCCTCATTAGTTATGTGATCTACCCATCTAATCTTCAGCATTCTTCTGTAGCACCACATTTCAAAAGCTTCTATTCTCTTCTTGTCCAAAGTATTTACCGTCCACGTTTCACTTCCATACATGGCTACACTCCATCAAATACTTTCAGAAATGACTTCCTGATACTTAAATCTATACTCAATGTTAACAAATTTCTCTTCTTCAGAAACGCTTTCCTTGCCATTGCCAGTCTACATTTTATATCCTCTCTACTTCGACCATCATCAGTTATTTTGCTCCCCAAATAGCAAAACTCCTTTACTACTTTAAGTGTCTCATTTCCTAATCTAATACCCTCAACATCACCCGACTTAATTCGACTACATTCCATTATCCTCGTTTTGCTTTTGTTGATGTTCATCTTATATCCTCCCTTCAAGACACCATCCATTCCGTTCAACTGCTCTTCCAAGTCCTTTGCTGTCTCTGACAGAATTACAATGTCATCGGCGAACCTCAAAGTTTTTATTTCTTCTCCATGGATTTTAATACCTACTCCAAATTTTTCTTTTGTTTCCTGTACTGCTTGCTCAATATACAGATTGAATAACATCGGGGAGAGGCTACAACACTGTCTTACTCCCTTCCCAACCACTGCTTCCCTTCCATGTCCCTCGACTCTTATAACTGCCATCTGGTTTCTGTACAAATTGTAAATAGCCTTTCGCTCCCTGTATTTTACCCCTGCCACCTTTAGAATTTGAAAGAGAGTATTCCAGTCAACATTGTCAAAAGCTTTCTCTAAGTTTACAAATGCTAGAAACGTAGGTTTGTCTTTCCTTAATCTTTCTTCTAAGATAAGTCGTAAGGTCAGTATTGCCTCACGTGTTCCAGTATTTCTACGGAATCCAAACTGATCTTCCCCGAGGTTGGCTTCTACTAGTTTTTCCATTCGTCTGTAAAGAATTCGTGTTAGTATTTTGCAGCTGTGGCTTATTAAACTGATTGTTCGGTAATTTTCACATCTGTCAACACCTGCTTTCTTTGGGATTGGAATTATTATATTCTTCTTGAAGTCTGAGGGTATTTCGCCTGTTTCATGCATCTTGCTCACCATATGGTAGAGTTTTGTCATGACTGGCTCTCCCAAGGCCGTCAGTAGTTCCAATTGAATGTTGTCTACTCCGGGGGCCTTGTTTCGACTCAGGTCTTTCAGTATCTATCAAACTCTTCACGCAGTATCGTATCTCCCATTTCATCTTCAACTACATCCTCTTCCATTTCCATAATATTGTCCTCAAGTACATCGCCCTTGTATAGACCCTCTATATACTCCTTCCACCTTTCTGCTTTCCCTTCTTTGCTTAGAACTGGGTTTCCATCTGAGCTCTTGATGTTCATACAAGTGGTTCTCTTATCTCCAAAGGTCTCTTTAATTTTTCTGTAGGCAGTATCTATCTTACCCCTAGTGAGATAAGCCTCTACATCCTTACATTTGTCCTCTAGCCATCCCTGCTTAGCCATTTTGCACTTCCTGTCGATCTCATTTTTGAGACGTTTGTATTCCTTTTTGCCTGCTTCATTTACTGCATTTTTATATTTTCTCCTTTCATCAATTAAATTCAATATTTCTTCTGTTACCCATGGATTTCTACTAGCCCTCATCTTTTTACCTACTTGATCCTCTGCTGCCTTCACTACTTCATCCCTCAAAGCTACCCATTCTTCTTCTACTGTATTTCTTTCCCCCATTCCTGTCAATTGTTCCCTTATGCTCTCCCTGAAACTCTGTACAACCTCTGGTTTAGTCAGTTTATCCAGGTCCCATCTCCTTAATTTCCCACCTTTTTGCAGTTTCTTCAGTTTTAATCTACAGGTCATAACCAATAGATTGTGGTCAGAGTCCACATCTGCCCCTGGAAATGTCTTACAATTTAAAACCTGGTTCCTAAATCTCTGTCTTACCATTATATAATCTATCTGATACCTTTTAGTATCTCCAGGGTTCTTCCATGTATACAACCTTCTATCATGATTCTTAAACCAAGTGTTAGCTATGATTAAGTTGTGCTCTGTGCAAAATTCTACCAGGCGGCTTCCTCTTTCATTTCTTAGCCCCAATCCATATTCACCTACTATGTTTCCTTCTCTCCCTTTTCCTACACTCGAATTCCAGTCACCCATGACTATTAAATTTTCGTCTCCCTTCACTATCTGAATAATTTCTTTTACTTCATCATACATTTCTTCAATTTCTTCGTCATCTGCAGAGCTAGTTGGCATATAAACTTGTACTACTGTAGTAGGTGTGGGATTCGTATCTAACTTGGCCACAATAATGCGTTCACTATGCTGTTTGTAGTAGCTTACCCGCATTCTAATTATCCTATTCATTATTAAACCTACTCCTGCATTACCCCTATTTGACTTTGTGTTAATAACCCTGTAGTCACCTGACCAGAAGTCTTGTTCCTCCTGCCACCGAACTTCACTAATTCCCACTATATCTAACTTTAACCTATCCATTTCTCTTTTTAAATTTTCTAACCTACCTGCCCGATTAAGGGATCTGACATTCCACGCTCCGATCCGTAGAACGCCAGTTTTCTTTCTCCTGATAACGACATCCTCTTGAGTAGTCCCCGCCCGTAGATCCGAATGGGGGACTATTTTACCTCCGGAATATTTTACCCAATAGGATGCCATCATCATTTAATCATACAGTAAAGCTGTATGCCCTCGGGAAAAGTTATGGCAGTAGTTTCCCCTTGCTTTCAGCCGTTCGCAGTACTAGCACAGCAAGGCCGTTTTGGTTAGTGTTGCAAGGCCAGATCAGTCAATCATCCAGACTGTTGCCCCTGCAACTACTGTAAAGGCTGCTGCCCCTCTTCAGGAACCATATGTTTGTCTGGCCTCTTAACAGATACCCCTTCGTTGTGGTTGCACCTACGGTATGGCCATCTGTATCGCTGAGGCACGCAAGCCTCCCCACCAATGGCAAGGTCCATGGTTCATGGGGGGGAATATAAAGATAAAAACTTAATATTTCATCTCATCTAACAATATCACAAAACTGATAACTGATCCAACAGCACATTTCCAGACATGCATAAAAAACAACCTCAAAGATCTCAAACACATACTCCCAGATAAACAAAAACAACACATCACACAGAAGAACCCAAAAGCACCGACATTCAGAAGCCAAACCAAGGGTCACATACCCCTTATTCCGTTGAGGCCTATTGTTAATTTCATGAATGCACTATCATATCATGTGGCAAAGCACATGAACAAACTCATAATGCAACATTATGAAATAAAGCACAGCAGAACAGTGAAAAATACAAATGAACTCTTAACATAAATAACAGACTTACATATTCCACAAACAGCATCACTCATTTCTTTCAACACAGATAACATGTACACCTCCAAACCCACTGCAGACACAATAAAACTAATTGAAGAAAACTTGCTGACATTCGACAAACTACCTGAAGACAATACTAATGAAATGAGTAGAACCCTCAAAGCAAATCATATCCTAAAATTACTTCCAGTTTGAAAAGGAATTTTACTTACAAGAAGATGGGCTTCCAATGGGATCTCCAATACCAGAACATTGGCTAACATGTTCTTTAACCACATAGGAAACACAATCTTTGATACAGTAATCACAAAGAAATGATACAAAATTGTTTATTGGTACAGATATGTGGATGACAATCTGTATGGAAGATGAACCATCTGAGAAAATTGATAAACCTCAAACAAACAAACAAACAAAAACTTTTCTTGGATATAACAATAGAGAGAAACAACAAGAAGCACACATCTGACATCTTCAGAAAGCCAACAGCCACACGTAGAATTATACATGCTTCATCCAACCACCCACAAAATAAAAAATTAGCAGCCCTATGACACGTTACACAGACTAAATAATATTCCACTCAACAATGAAAACTATGAAAAAGAATTACAAACAGTACAACTCATAGCCATGGACAATGGTTACAGCACCGATGTAATACAAAATCACAACCAAAAAATCAAAACACAGCAAAAGAAAAATGAAAACAAGTTCAGAACACAAACATTAAAGAAGCCCACAGACACTACAGCACACACAGAAATAGAAAACAGTAACACTCATGACATGACTAACAGTAAAAATGGTACAGTTTAACATATAAACGCAAAGAAACATACATGATATATTAAAGACACAGGAATTACACATTGCCTTCAGAACAAGACACACACACACACCAGTCACATTTACAAAAAACAGAAAAACCCCATAAATACCAAGGAGCAGGTATATACCAGTTAAAGTGCCAAGAATGTGAATTATTATATCTGGGGATGACAGGTAGGAATCTCAAAACTGGGGTATGAGGAACATATAAGAAGCTGGACGTATGAAAATAGCCACACTCTTCATTGAACACTTGATAAAATATTGACATGAATGATGATATGAAAGTTATCAAAGTGAATAATCACAACAAAAAAACTCCTGGCATTACAAGAAAACTTTCACATACAAAGAGCCCTTGCAATGAAAAAGAAAGTACTTAATCATACTTATAAGAAATAACACACTGACCATGTTTGCCACTCGCACACACAAAACAAATAAAAACATCAAACACCACACACAACACAAACAAAAGACTAAAGATAAATACACAGTGACAGCTGGCAACATTACACACTGTAAACTCACATATGTTGATCACAAAATTAAAAGTGCAAGTGAAGTGATGTAACAAATGGTTCAAATGGCTCTGAGCACTATGGGACTTAACAGTGGAGGTCATAAGTCCCCTAGAACTTAGAACTACTTAAACCTAACTAACCTAAGGACATCACACACATCCATGCCTGAGGCAGGATTCGAACCTGCGACCGTAGCGGTCACGCGGTTCCAGACTGAAGTGCCTTTAACCGCACGGCCACACTGGCCGGTGAAGTGATGTAACAAATGTGGGTGAAAAAAACACTGGAAATTGCCAGCTGCAGGATGGGGACTAATGAACACATCTCCAGGACCACACATATAGGCTAACAGCACTGGAAATCTTAAGTAACAATGAATGATAATTTCATCTCACAAAATTTGTGCAATAGAAGTTGATTCCAAACCGAAAAACAAGAGAAAAACGGGACAAAATGTAACATCATAACCTACTGCAACTACTACATAATACAGTTATTATATGTATAAAAAGAAACATGTTACAGGTCACTGAAGATGCTTCACAAATAGAAAGTGAAATGTGTATGGCAATAAAAAGACTGTCTTTCATTTAGTTGCATAAACAAACTGTACCTCCATGAATATAGAAGCAACTAAGGAATGACAGTCAGCAGAAAAAATTGACACTGTTTCTCTTAGTTGCCAGTTATGTCTTCAGCTACCTTCTGGTAACCAGTGGAGATACAGTCATCTTCTGTTCTCCAGTTGCTTCTGAAGACCTGCATCACTGGCTTGATTCCATGGTATTTGAGTCTCTGTTATGCCAATGGTTTCCAAGTCTGAAAAGCAGTGTACTGACTTATCAGACATCTCATTGGAGCTACCCTGAATGAAGTTGACAGTTGCCTGGTTAACTGCAGTACCAGTTCTTTTTCTGTTAAGATTATGTCCAAAGAATGCACAAAGAAGAACCAATGATGGTGATGCTTTACCTGATTATTTCAAGGGTCACAAATTTTCCAATGGCAATTAGCTCCAATCAGGAGCTCTTCACAGATCTGCCAGCCATGTACCCTCTCACGTCGTACTACTGCTTGGTGTGAGAATTTATTTCTGTTTTTTAATCTGTAAATGAAATGTGAGTATTGGTGGAGTATCTCATCATATCAAAATGAATCTTTCTACCTGAGAGGGATGAAGTGTAGGATCACTCAAATGATGTTACCTCCAGAGCTGTGGTTTCAGCAGCATTGAGATGATGTTTCTGGTGTGAAACCTGATGCCCAGGGTACGCCTTGGTCGGAAATCATTGCAATCTTTGTGGAGGCTCCTTTCATGTAGCCTTTTGAGTCACCTTTATAAACTGTTTGAAAGTATGATTCTGAATAGAATCCTACCAGTAATAGACCCTCTTCTCATACCCGAAAGGATTTCGACCAAACAGAAGCCACACAGGGCAACTTTTGAATCTCACTCAGTTTATAGAGGATGGTTTTGAAATCCATCAAGTAACGGGCGTGGTCTTTGTGGATCTCACAGCAGCGTACGATACTGTCCATCATCGGTTACTCCATGCAAAACTATACAATATGATCAACAACGCCCACCTTGTGAGACTACTCAGCACCCTCCTCCAAAACCGCAAGTTTTGTGTTGAATTTCAAGGACAACGCAGTCGCTGGAGAGTGCAGAAAAATGGTCTACCTCAGGCTGCGTCTTGGCTCCACTTCTCTTCAACATCTATACCAACGACCAGCCATTGATCCCAGGCACAAGAAGATTATTATTAGCAGATGACCTAGCCCTTGCTACGCAGAGCTCGTGCTTTGAAAGAGTGGAAAGAAATCTGACAACAGCACTTAGAACACTGCCAAGCTACTACAATTGGAACCAACTCAGACCAAACCCTTCAAAGACACAAGTGTGAGCCTTTCATTTAAGGAACAGGGAAGCTAATCATGAGATACATATTGCATGGTCAGGAATCCAACTCCAGCATCATCACGCACCTGAATACTTGGGAGTCACTCTCGATAGAACTCTGACATTCAAAATTCACTGCAATAACACCAAAATGAAAATCTCCGCTCGAAACAACCTAAGTCGCAAACTAGCGGGGACACAGTGGGGATCACATCCACAAACTATTCACTGTTCTGCAATGGCACTGTGCTTTTCTACTGCTGAATATGTTTCTCCAGTCTGGTACAGGTCATCTCATGCCAGACAAGTAGACATTGCTCTCAATGAAACCTGCAGGTTGATCACAGGTTGCTTAAGACCTACCCCAACTGATAAGCTCTACTGCCTGGCTGGAATAGTGCAACCATGGATACACAGAACAGTGGCTGCCAACAAGGAGAGACAAAGTGGAACAGGACAGTGCCCATCCATTGCATGGACATAATCGACCACAGCAACGGCTGAGATTGCGAAAGAGCTTCCTGAGAATGTCTGAAAAGCTCAACATTTCACCAGAGAAGGCAAGGCTGGAGTTATGGAAGAAGTCGACGCCTCACCTGCAGACACCAGAAGCTGAAGAACTACCACCTGGACACGACAAGAGCTGGTTGGTGTGGAAATCTTTAAACAGATTACGATCAGGAGTTGGACGATCCAGAGACAACCTGAAGAGATGGGGCTTCATAACAAAAGATACGTCCTGTGATTGTGGACAAGAACAAACCACAAGCCACATGCTCCAGGGTCTTTTGTGCCCTACATCCTGCACGAAGATTGATCTCCTGCAAGCCACTCCAAGCACCTTGGAGGTCGCAAAGTACTGGGCACATGTAATATAAATACAATTTGTGTGTGATTTTATATATATATATATATGGAAACATTCCACATGGGAAAAATATATCTAAAAACAAAGATGATGTGACTTACCAAACGAAAGCGCTGGCAGGTCGATAGACACGCAAACATACACACAAAATTCAAGCTTTCGCAACCAACGGTTGCTTCATCAGGAAAGAGGGAAGGAGAGGGAAAGATGAAAGGATGTGGGTTTTAAGGGACAGGGCAGGCGCGGCTCGTAATTAAAGGCTCTGAGGCAGAGCCGCCCCAAAATACATGTTAAAGTAAATTTCGCAAGAACGTATTACATAATTTAAATTATCAGGACGAATTTCGCATATTTCCCATTCCGATTAAAATAACGACAGTCAACGTTGTTGGAACTGCTTGTATCGATAGATGTTTTCCGAACGGTTAGTAGTGTTTAGGCTGCGCCTTGGAACGTCCGTAAGCTGCATGTAGTAGCGGTTTGGGGGCGTGGCTTCTACATAGTACTGCTCTTTATGGACGACCCGAAGGCTCAGAGCCTGCAGCCTAAGGGTGTCATACCAACCACCACACATTTTTCAGGTTCCACTATCTACATAATAAACGAATGTAGAGTGGCCGAAACTTCGCTATCCAATCTCTGTCTCTGCACATCTCTACTATGCTTCGATGCGTCATTAATCGACGTTTAGTATTATTGTTTTGATAATGTTTTACATAGTTGTTCTGTTTCTGCCATTGGCTGCTTTATCCACATTTAGAATAAGTTTGCAATTATCCCGCCAGAGTGCACTAGACTACAGTAACATACCAGTACTGCCATCTAGCGAGAGTTTCATAAGTGGTTAGAGGACAAGGCGCGCGAAATTTGTTCCGTTACTTTACTTTCCTTGCTTGCTGATGCTGACTGCTTTTGTTGTTACCGGGTGATATTAGCAAGTTTCTTTTTCGGACTGTATTTTGCAAGATTTTAGTGAGTTTTAATTGCTGGTGAATATCTGCGACATACCGCAAGTGTGAAACAAGCGCAATATGAATTCAGTGTGCAATTTAATGGGTAAAAACTTGGAACACGGCCATAGGATGAAAGTGAAAGAACTTGGTGCATCCAGACCCGCATTAAAGATCTCTCAGAAACGCATCTTTTCATATGATTTGCTTCAAAGTGTCAGAAAATGTAATGATGACGTATAAAAACACTAACCAAAGATTTTAACTCGAAGTTAGCTTCTAATGATATTTAATACCTTATTATAAAAGATACAGTACGTAAAATTATGGGTAGAGAGTGATCTGCCCACCCTCCCCCTGAATTCTTAGTTTTTTATATCAGACTAATCTGTAGCGTAACCCGAGGTCTATGTTGGCTCCGATCAATAAATGCCGCAGCCTTCCCCAGTATAGAAACCACGAGACGCGCCTGGGAGAGGGTAAGGAGTCATTCCAATCCCGGGAGTGGAAAGACTTACCTTAGGGGGAAAAAAGAATGGGTATACAGTTGCACACACACCCATATTCAACCGCACATACACAGACACAAGCAGACATTTGTAAAGGCAAAGAGTTTTGGCAGAGATGTCAGTCGAGGCAGAAGTACAGAGGCAAAGATGTTGTTGAAAGACAGGTGAGGTATGAGCAGGGGCAACTTGAAATTAGCGGAGGTTGAGGCCTGGCGGATAATGAGAAGAGAGGATATACTGAAGGGCAAGTTCCCATCTCTGCAGTTCTGAGAGGTTGGTATTAGTTGGAAGTATCCAGATAATCCGGACGGTGTAACACAGTGCGAAGATGTGCTGGCCGTGCACCAAGGCATGTTTAGCCACAGGGTGCTCCTCATTACCAACAAACACTGTCTGCCTGTGTCCATTCATGCGAATGGACAGTTTGTTGCTGGTCTTTCCCACATAGAAAGCTTCACAGTGTAGGCAGGTCAGTTGGTAAATCACGTGGGTGCTATCACACGTGGCTCTGCCTTTGATTGTGTACACCTTGTGGGTTACAGGACTGGAGTAGGTGATGGTGGGAGGGTGCATGGGACAGGTTTTACACCGGGGGCGGTTACAAGGGTAGGAGCCAGAGGGTAGGGAAGGTGGTTTGGGGATTTCATAGGGATGAACTAAGTGGTTACGAAGGTTAGGTGGACGGCGGAAAGACACTCTTGGAGGAGTGGGGAGGATTTCATGAAGGATGGATCTCATTTCAGGGCAGGATTTGAGGAAGTCATATTCCTGCTGGAGAGCCACATTCAGAGTCTGGTCCAGTCCCGGAAAGTATCCTGTCACAAGTGGGGCACTTTTGTGGTTCTTCTGTGGGAGGTTCTGGGTTTGAGGGGATGAGGAAGTGGCTCTGGTTATTTGCTTCTGTACCAGGTCGGGACGGTAGTTGCGGGATGCGAAAGCTGATTTCAGATAGTTGGTGTAATGGTTCAGGGATTCCGGACTGGAGCAGATTCGTTTGCCACGAAGACCTAGGCTGTAGGGAAGGGACCGTTTGATGTGGAATGGGTGGCAGCTGTCATAATGAAGGTACTGTTGCTTGTTGGTGGGTTTGATGTGGATGGACATGTGAAGCTGGCCATTCGACAGATGGAGGTCAACGTCAAGGAAAGTGGCATGTGATTTGGAGTAGGACCAGGTGAATCTCATGGAACCAAAACAGTTGAGGTTGGAGAGGAAATTCTGGAGTTCTTCTTCACTGTGAGTCCAGATCATGAAGATGTCATCAATAAATCTGTACCAAACTTTGGGTTGGCAGGCCTGGGTAACGAAGAAGGCTTCCTCTAAGTGACCCATGAATAGGTTGGCGTACGAGCGGGCCATCCTGGTACCCATGGCTGTTCTGTTTAATTGTTGGTATGTCTGGCCTTCAAAAGTGAAGAAGTTGTGGGTCAGGATGAAGCTGGCTAAGGTAATGAGGAAAGAGGTTTTAGGTAGGGCGGCAGGTGATTGGCGTGAAAGGAAGTGTTACATTGCAGCGAGGCCCTGGACGTGCGGAATATTTGTGTATAAGGAAGTGGCATCAATGGTTACAAGGATGGTTTCTGGGGCTAACAGACTGGGTAAGGATTCCAGGCGTTCGAGAAAGTGGTTGGTGTCTTTGATGAAGGATGGGAGACTGCATGTATGGGTTGAAGGTGTTGATCTACATAGGCAGAGATACGTTCTGTGGGGGCTTGGTAACCAGCTACGCTGGGGAGGCCGGGATGATTGGGTTTGTGAATTTTAGGAAGAAGGTAGAAGGTAGGGGTGCTGGGTGTCGGTGGGGTCAGGAGGTTGATGGAGTCAGGTGAAAGGTTTTGTAGGGGGCCTAAGGTTCTGAGGATTCCTTGAAGCTCCGCCTGGACATCAGGAATGGGATTGCCTTGGCAAACTTTGTATGTGGTGTTGTCTGAAAGCTGACGCAGTCCTTCAGCCACATACTCCCGACGATCAAGTACCACTGTCGTGGAACCCTTGTCCGCCGGAAGAATGACGATGGATCGGTCAGCCTTCAGATCACGGATAGCCTGGGCTTCAGCAGTGGTGATGTTGGGAGTAGGAAAAAGGTTTTTTAAGAAGGATTGAGAGGCAAGGCTGGAAGTCAGAAATTCCTGGAAGGTTTGGAGAGGGTGATTTTGAGGAAGAGGAGGTGGGTCCTGCTGTGACGGAGGACGGAACTGTTCCAGGCAGGGTTCAATTTGGATAGTGTCTTGGGGATTTGGATCATTACGAGTAGGATTAGGATCATTTTTCTTCGTGGCAAAGTGATATTTCCAGCAGAGAGTACGAGTGTAGGACAGTAAATCTTTAACAAGGGCTGTTTGGTTGAATCTGGGAGTGGGGCTGAAGGTGAGGCCTTTGGATAGGACAGAGGTTTCGGATTGGGAGAGAGGTTTGGAGGAAAGGTTAACTACTGAATTAGGGTGTTGTGGTTCCAGATTGTGTTGATTGGAATTTTGAGGTTTTGGGGGAAGTGGAGCTGGAAGTGGGAGATTGAGTAGATGGGAGAGACTGGGTTTGTGTGCAATGAGAGGAGGTTGAGGTTTGTTGGAAAGGTTGTGAAGGGTGAGTGAGTTGCCTTTCCGGAGGTGGGAAACCAGGAGATTGGATAGTTTTTTGAGGTGGAGGGTGGCATGCTGTTCTAATTTACGGTTGGCCTGTAGGGGGATGCTCTGAACAGCCGGTGTGGATGTGGGAGAGGAAAGACTGAGGACTTTTATTAAGGATAGGAGTTGACGGGTGTGTTCATTGGCTGAGTTGATGTGTAGGTGAAGGATTAGGTGGGTGAGGGCAATGGATTGTTCAGTTTGGAACTGGTATAGGGACTGATGGAAAGAAGGGTTGCAGCCAGAGATGGGAACTTTAAGTGTGAGGCCTTTGGGGGTAATGCCAAATGTCAGACAAGCCTGAGAAAATAAAATATGGGAGCGTAACCTGGCTTGGGCGAAGGCATGTTTGCGGAGGGAATGTAAATTAAACTTAATGGGGTCATTGTGGGGGTGTTGTGAGTGTGATATATATATATATATATATATATATATATATATATATATATATATATATATATATATATATATATATATATCTGTGTGTGTGTGTGTGTGTGTGTGTGTGTGTGTGTGTGTGTGTGTGTGTGTGTCATTAAGGAATGGGAAAAAGAATTAAAAAATCAATCCTACTGGAAACCAATCCATCTTGGTAGAACCAAAGACAACGTGGAGATATCTTGTTTAGCATTCGCGGACGACTTGGTCATACTTGCAGATGATGAAGAAATCGCCACCAAACAAATAGAGATCCTTAAGGAATGCGCGGATAAAGTAGGTTTACAAATTTCGTTTCAAAAGACAGAATTTTTCTGTACAAAATTCCATATACACAATTTGAACACAAAATATGGAAAAATAAATAGAGTAAAACATTTTAAATACCTAGGTGAAATTTTGGAGCCAACTGGAGGAGAGAAAGTTGCACAGAAGATCAGACAACAGAAAATGAAGAGAGCATATGGTATGACACATGAAATATACAATAAAAAATGCATCTCCTCGAACACAAAAATCAGACACTACTGCGCAGTAATTAAGCCAGCAGCACTATATGCTAGTGAAACGCTCACACTCCACACAAAATGTGATTTAGAAAAAATACTAAAAGAAGAACGAAAAATTATGAGAAAGATTTTAGGTCCAAAATTAACAGAAGAAGGATACCGGATACAATCAAGAAGAACCACAGAAACTATATCAAACCTGGCAGCAGACATAAGAAGGCGAAGATTAAAATTTTATGGACATGTCACTAGACTTCCCCCCACACGACTCACCAACAGAATTCTCACTTACATTGAAAAAGCCAAATCAACAACACCATGGATTAGCCAAGTAAAATTAGATTTACAAAAAGCAAATATTGAACTTAAAGATGTCAAAGATAGAAAAACGTTTAGAAATAAGGTGGAAAAGTGGAATGTATTGTCGGAGAAGGAAGCATTAAAGAGACCAGGAACAAAATGGACAGAAGAAAGAAAAAGAAAACATGGAGAACGAATGAAAGAAGTATGGAAGAAACGACGTCAGAAAGCTTTGCGTGATCCTTCTGGGTCCATTCGCAATAAGTATATATATATATATATATATATATATATATATATATATATATATATATATATATATATAAACAAAGATGTATATCTAAAAACAAAGATGATGTGACTTACCAAATGAAAGTGCTGGCAGGTCGACAGACACACAAACAAACACAAACATACACACAAAATTCAAGCTTTCGCAACAAACTGTTGCCTCATCAGGAAAGAGGGGAAGGAGAGGGAAAGACGAAAGGATGTGGGTTTTAAGGGAGAGGGTAAGGAGTCATTCCAGTCCCAGGAGCGGAAAGACTTACCTTAGGGGGGGGGGGGGGGGGGGGGGGAAAGGACAGGTATACACTCACACACACACACACACACACACACACACACACACACACACACACACATATCCATCCACACATATACAGACACAAGCAGACATATACTGAGATGTGGAATGAACAAAGATGATGTGACTTACCAAACGGAAGTGCTGGCAGAGACACACAAACATACACACAAAATTCAAGCTTTCGCAACAAACTGTTGCCTCATCAGGAAAGAGGGGAAGGAGAGGGAAAGACGAAAGGATGTGGGTTTTAAGGGAGAGGGTAAGGAGTCATTCCAATCCCGGGAGCGGAAAGACTTACCTTAGGGGGAAAAAAGGGGAGGTATACACTCGCACACACACACATTTCCATCCACACATATACAGACACAAGCAGACATTTTTCAAGCTTGTATCTGTATATGTGTGGATGGAAATGTGTGTGTGTGCAAGTGTATACCTCCCCTTTTTTCCCCCTAAGGTAAGTCTTTCCGCTCCTGGGATTGGAATGACTCCTTACCCTCTCCCTTAAAACCCACATCCTTTCGTCTTTCCCTCTCCTTCCCCTCTTTCCTGATGAGGCAACAGTTTGTTGCGAAAGCTTGAATTTTGTGTGTGTGTTTGTGTTTGTTTGTGTGTCTATCGACCTGCCAGCGCTTTCGTTCGGTGAGTCACATCATCTTTGTTTTTAGATATATATTTTTCCCACGTGGAATGTTTCCCTCTATTTTATATATATATATATATATATATATATATATATATATATATATATATATAACAGAGGGAAACATTCCACGTGGGAAAAATATATCTAAAAAGAAAGATGATGAGACTTACCAAACAAAAGCGCTGGCAGGTCGATAGACACACAAAAAAAAAAAAACACAAACACACACACAAAATTCTAGCTTTCGCAACCAACGGTTGCTTCGTCAGGAAAGAGGGAAGGAGAGGGAAAGATGAAAGGATGTGGGTTTTAAGGGAGAGGGTAAGGAGTCATTCCAATCCCGGGAGCGGAAAGACTTACCTTAGGGGGAAAAAAGGACAGGTATACACTCGCACACACACACATATCCATCCACACATACAGACACAAGCAGACATATTTAAAATTTTGTGTGTGTGTTTGTGTTTTTTTTTTGTGTGTCTATCGACCTGCCAGCGCTTTTGTTTGGTAAGTCTCATCATCTTTCTTTTTATATATATATATATATATATATATATATATATATATATATATATATATATATATATATATATATATATATCAATTTTGATGTGTATGGCTACTGTAAATTTGTATGTTTCTGATTTGAGAATAATAAAAAGTGGCATTGAGTAGTACAGTTTGCAAGTATTCAAAGTTAGATGTCGTTTCAGTCTAGGTCACTGTATGTGGTGGCTATTCTAGATAGAACTGTGCTCACCCTTAAATTTCATGCAGAATGCCTTTCGCCACTTTAAATACTGATTCTTGTTGTGCTCACATCCAAAACATAAAAATCAGTAGCTTGTTTTCTTCAGGATATATATTGTAGCCTGTGAGCTTACAATCGTTTCGCAAACTTGGCTCCATTCCTTGCTTTTTTCACAGCATACACAAATTGCGTATGAATTTTGTTGATGTTGTTGTTCTTCTCACCATTCCTTTTAATCTTCAAATGAAAGTAGCTACCATGGGTACATAATTCTCTTCTGAAGTGGCATCTCTATGTATCTTGCATGTGGTGATAGCTTCCTGCACTTCTGTTTTAGAGACGCCATAAGGTGATTAATATTCCCTCTCTGGATCTTTTGCCTTCATCATGTGTAAGCCAGTGTCTGTAAATTTCTTCTGGGAATCACACAACAATTTGGGGGCCGAGCAGTCTTAACGTAAGAATTCACATCCTCTCCTAGCACTCAAAGTGTTGGATCCGCTAATGGTACTCAATGCAACTGGCGTAAGAGTCTATGGACTACCTAAAGTTGAAGTGTTATGGTTCTCCACGAACTCAAGGTGACTTTGGATACTCCTGTTCTCGCACCATACTTGAATTTAAAAATCTGTTTTGTTTGCTCGTATGTGTCATCTCTAACAACATACCCCTGACAGAATCATTGGGTTCCTCATCCACATAGGAATGAGTGCTTATTCAAAACTAGACACCATCAGATTTTCATTAGTGCTCCAAGAATTGAGGCAATGTTTGTATGTCACCACAGGAAGGATGCAGTTTGAAGGTAGGCAAGTTTATGTTTACATAGATGTGTTGTTGAACTGCTGAGGCTGGCTTGTATGTGCTGGCAGCATTTTTATTCACTGAATGTGCTCTTCCTAAAAGCTCTTTTGCCTTTCAAGTAGTGCTTTAAATCTGTCCGTATTGTCCTTGCAAGCTTTGGACAATAACAAAATGTCCCTCATCAAATATCATGTTTTTGAAGTTTTGCTGAATCAATTGTTTCACGCAGTTTCTCATTATTATTTAATAAAGTCTTATTACAGATCCTTAGTTGTTATAAGATCCTTAGTTTTAATAATCCCCTTGTAAGACTGATACAAATATTGTAGTGTGTGATAAATATAACTTTATTGATAGTCATATGAAAGAACCATGTGGCATTGATGGACAGAAGCCCCCCACTTTGGGAACTTTAGCCACCAAGCTGCAAGTCTTTTCAGTTGATGTCACATTGGGCAACATGTGTATTATTGATGATAAAACGACAATGAGGACAACACAGCACCCAGTTCTCAAGCAAAGATAATCTCCGACCTAGCTGGGAATCAAACCTGGTCTCACTGAATGGCAGTCCGACTCACTGAAAACTCAGACAAGGGGCTGGACTTTGTTAACAGTAAACATTAATAGTGCAAGTAAAACATAATTGGACGGATAGATTTACTCACCAAGTGGCAGCAGGAGAACACACACGTAAAAAAGTTTTACTTATGCAAGCTTTCAGAGCCAGGGGCTGCTCCTTCCAGCTAAAGGGTTGAAGGGGAAGGAAGAGGGGTGAAGGGAACGGAACTGGAGACATTTAGGAAAAGGGGTAGAGTTCAGAAAAGTCACCCAGAACTTCAGGTCACAGGAGACTTAATGAACAGGATGAGAAGGAAAGATGGACTGTTGGGAACTGCACCCGACGAGATATGAAAGCCTGAGATCTTAAAGGTGTAAGTCAGGATAATATGCAAGTCAGAGATTAATGCTAAAACATTATGCATGAGTTTATAAGAATGAAAAGCGAAGTGCATTGTATGTAACAGAGGTGGGAGGGGGACGCGAAAAATAGAGTGGTCAGGAAATAAAGAAGGATGTAGGAAAACAAAATGAAGTGAAGAAAGGAGTTCCTGTGAAGAAATGTTGTGATGGAAGAAATTAACGTAAACTGAGGCCAGGTGGGTGGTGAGAACCAAGGACGTGTTGTAGTGCTAGTTCCCAGCTGCGGAGTTCTGAGGAAACGGCATCCAGGAGAAGAATCCAGATTGCGCATTTGGTGACACAGGCACCGAGGTCATGACTATCATGTTGTAGAGCATGCTCTACAACAGGCTCTTGTTTGTTGCTAGAATACACCCTCCACCTATGCCTGTTCATCCTGACAGACAACTTTGTGTTAGTGATGTCGACGTAAATGGCCGAACAGTGTGTACATAACAGCTGGTAGACAACATATGTAGTTTCGCAGGTGGCTCTCCCTTTGATGGTATATGTTTTGCCCGTCACAGGGCTGAAATAGGTGTGGTGGTGGTGGTGGTGGGGGGGTGGGGGGGGGTAGTGGTGTTAGCAGCAGTAGGAGTGTGCATAAGGCAAGTCTTGCAATGGGGATAGTTACAGGGGTAGGAGTCATAGACGGGTGCAGAAGGAGTATAGGGTCTGGGGGTCCGACAAGGATAATGTGAAGATTGGGGTTGGGGGGATATGAGGAAAAGCTATTCTGTGTGTGGTGCGCAAAATCTCAGACAGGATGGGTCTCGTTCCAGGGCATGATTTTAGGAAGTCATGGCCTTGTCAAAGTAGCTTATTAATACATTCAAGGCCATGATAATACTGAGTCATAAGTGGTGTGATCTGAAGTTGTTTTTTGGAGGGATCAGTAGTACCATGATTGGATGCGACAGCCCGGCCAATCTGCTTTTGAACTAGGCTGGTGGGGTAATTACGTCCACCAAAGGACGATGTGAGAATGGTGGTGTATTTTTGTAAAGTCTGCATCTGAACAAATACGTTTGCCTTGAATGCCAAGACTGTATGGGAGGGAATGTTTGAAATGGAAAGGATGGCAACTTTCAAAATGTAAGTAATGTTGTTTGTTAGTAGGTTTAATGTGGACAGAATTGTGTAGCTGACCTTTAGTGAGGAAAGAGATCAACATCAAGGAAAGTGGTGTGGGATTCAGAATATGACCATGTGAAATGTAATTGGGAGAAGATATTTAGTGAATCCAGGAATTTTAACACATCAGCCTCACCCTGAGTCCGTATGGCAAAGATATCAATGTATCTAAGCCAAATCCGGGACTAAAGGCTTATGGCTCCTAGGAAAGCCTCCACCAAGGGATCCACGAAAAGGATGCCATAGGAAAGAGCCATCCGAGTTTCCAGGGCTGTACCCATGATCTGTCTGTTTGTCTATCCCTGAAAGGTGAAGTAGTTATTGGTATGTATAGAGGTGATTAAGGTGAGCAGGAAGGATGTCATAGGTGTGGAGTCAGGTGGGTGTTGAGTGAGGTAATATTCAGCAGCTGACAGACCATACACATATGGGGGCTATTGGTACAGATGGAGATGGCATCAATGGTGACAAGCAAGCGGGAGGGCATGAATTTCAGTTGATCTACGGAACTGTTGGCATTTTAATGTAGGAGCGAGTTCTTTGTACTATGTGCTGCAGGTGCTGATCAACTGAGGCAGATATGTATTTGGTGGGTGCTTTGAAGCTGAAACTATAGGCGGCCAGGATTACTGGGTTTGTGGATCTTAGGAAGGAGGTACAAGGAGAGGGTGCATGATTTGGGTGGGTAAGAAGTTCTACGGATTGAGGTGTTAGTCCTTGTATGGGGCCTGAGGTTTCAAGGTGTGATTGCAGGTCAGTTTAAATCAAAGGGATGGGATCTTGATGGCAGATGCTGTACACAGAGATGTCAGACAGCTGGCATAGACCTTCACTAAAATACTCCTGTCAGTCAAGTACCACAGTGGCAGATCCTTTGTCTTCTGGTAGGGTAATGGAGTTATCAGCTTTATGGGAATGCAGAACCTGGAGTTCTGCAGAGCACAGGTTAGGCTTGTGTTACAGGGACCTGAGGAAGGGCTGTGAAGCAATGGAGGATTCGAGGAATTCTTGGAAGGCTTGTAAGGGATTATTTTGAGGTGGTGGTGGTGGTGGTGGTGGTGGTGGTGTTGGAGGAGGATCAAGTTGGGATTGTGATCAGAACAGTTCAAGACAGGTTTCATTGTTAGGTTTGCTGTTGGAAAGGTTTTGAGATTGGGACTAAGTTGGGAAGTGTAGTTTCTAGTTGACAGTGCATATGATGAGATGTAGGTCCTTCACCAAAGCAACATGATTAATAGAGATTTAGGGCTGACAGTGAGACCCTTGGATAGTACAGATAATTCAGGAGGGGTAGAGTACTTTAGACAAGAGGTTGAGAACATTGTACTATTGTGACTAGTCTTGTGATTATGAGTTATTACTGGTGTGGGAGGCAGTGGTGAAGACTGTGGGATGTTAAGGATGCTGGCCAAGCTCCGTTTGTAGGAGAGAGGAGTGGTGGTTGATGGTGTGGCTGTTTATCCTTTTCAGACCCTATGGTCCTTATGCAGTCATCTCCCCTACCCTATGGCTCCTACTACCCATGTGACCCCCCCCCCCCCCCTCCCCTCAAGACTTGCACCACCGCCACCAATACCAGCCCTGTAATATATACTATCAAAGGGAGAGCCACCTGTGAAACAACATGCCATATACCAATATACCAGCTGTTATGTAAAAACTGTTCAGACTTTTACATCAGCCATCAAATTATCAGGATGAATGTGTATAGGCAGAGTGTGTATACTTGCAACACACAATATCCTGTTGCAGAACAGGCTCTACAAAGTGACAATTGTGATCTCTGTGCCTGTTACACCACACACACCATCTGGAATCCTTCCCCAGACACCAGTTCTTCAGAACTCCACATATGTGAACTAGCACAACAATGTGTCCTTAGTTCTTGCCACCCACCCAGCCTTAATTTATATTAATTTCTTCTATCTTAGCATTTCTTCACACTAACTACTGTTTTCTTCACTCTTGTTTTAGTTTTTTACATCTTTCATTGTCTTACCCATCCATTTTTCAGTGCCCTCTCCATCTCTGTTATGTACAATACACTTAGCTATTACCCTCATTAAATCATACATGATTTTTAAGCAGTAATATCTACCTTGCATATTACCCTGTCTACCACCTTTAAGGGTGGTAGACAGGGTAATATGCAAGGTAGAGATTTTTTTTTTTGCTACCAAAAATTAATTTGAACATTCCTCTTTAATGTAAACTTTGAATTATTGTTCTACTCATCCTAGAAGTGGAGTTATTACCATTTTCCCCCATGCCTGCAGAGGAATTTGGCGGCCGCTGAATGCTTCTAACACCCTCTCATGACTTCCTGGCGAACTGCTTGGGATTTTCTCGGCCTGTTACGCATACAGCGCCTTATGTTACGCATACAGTGAGTGTGCAAGGGTTGGCTACATTGTTTTCTGTGACAAATGAAGCGCTACTAGCGCGGAACATTGTCTCTTTGCTGTTTACCGTTTCGAATTAGTTCAGTGTTGCGCCTGTTGTTGGTAGTATTATACTTCTTGTGTAAAGCGTTGTTCTGGTTACGATGCCACGTTTTAGTAACCATGTGTATAAGAAGAGGAAGAACGTGGGGAAAAGAAAATTAACACTAATACCAAGTTGCGATACTACAATTACTGAAACAGTGCGTTCTTCTGCTAAGCAACACATGGCCGGCCATAGCCCTGTGACATCTTCTAGAAAGAAGCTGACTGGTGGAAGTGACAGATTTCGTGAATATTTTAGTGACAGTGATGATATTAACGAAGTACTGAATATTGGATTATTATCTTCTGTGCTGAAAGAAAGTGTTCTGTGCAAAATGTGTTCAAGTGTAGGAGGGACTAGAGATAACAAAGCACTGTGGTTTAGCTTGTGAGATGGAGATAATCTGTGCATGTTGCAAGTATCAAGTGACTTTCTACAATTCACATGCCAGTCTCTTTGGTGAAAATGGACGATCTAGAGTGTTTGATGTGAATGTTCGACTTGTGTATGGTCTTCGATCCATTGGAAAAGGGTCTGCTGCTGGTAAACTGTTTTGTGGTATTATGAACTTGCCATCGCCTCCAAGCAAATTTGGGTACTACTGTGAACTGGTAGGATCCTCTGTTGAAGATGTGGCTTTGAAAACCATGAAGGAAGCAGTGGAGGAATCTGTAGAAATGAAGGGTGGTTATGGGGATTTGGCAGTGGCATTAGATGGTTCCTGGCAAAAGAGGGGTCATAAATCCCTGAATGGGGTTGTAACTGCTACTTGTGGTGATAGTGCAAAAGTGATAGATGTTGCAATATTATCAAAACATTGTAGGTGCAAAAATAAAATCAAAGTAGAGCACAGTGGAACCTGTGAGGCAAATTTTAGTGGATCAAGTGGAGCAATGGAAGTGGATGGAGTGAAACAAATTTTTGAACATTCAGTTCCCAGATACAACGTTAGGTACAAATACTACCCTGGAGATGGTGACTCCAAAGGTTTCAAGACTATAGAGGAACTGAAACCATATGGAAATGAATTTGTAGTTGAAAAGTTGGAATGCATTGGGCATGTGCAAAAGCGTATGGGTGCACGGCTTCGAAGGCTCAAACAAACTTTGGGGTCAAGTAAGCTCAGTGATGAAAAGACAATAGGACGGAGAGGCAGGTTTACTGATGAGGTGATTGAACGTCTACAGAGATACTGTGGGTATGCTATAACACAAAATACTAGTAATGTTAGTGACATGCGAAAAGCAGTGTGGGCATTGTTCCTTCATACTGCCTCTTCCAATGAATACCCTCAACACAGCCTGTGCCCAAAAGATTCCTGGTGCAAATATAATGCAAAAAAGGACTATGATCACAAACATGGTTTGCCAGCAGCTGTGATAAATGCAATAAAACCAATTTTTCATTACTTAGCACAGCCATAATTGTTACACAAATGTCTACACGGAAAGACGCAGAATCCTAATGAGAGTGTAAACAATTTGATTTGGAAAGTGATTCCTAAAAGGGTGTTTGTTAGCATAAAAACACTGCACTTTGGCATTTATGATGCAATAGCAACATACAACCAAGGGAACAGTGTGAAGTGTTAAGTTCTGAAGGCATTCGGATTTACAGCTGGGGTGAACACTGTACGAGCACTAAGAAATATTGACAGAGAAAGGATAAGAGGAGCAGAAAGAAGAAAAAGGCATATGAAGTATGATGGAACAACAGGCCAGAAAAGAAGACAGAAGAGGAAGCTTTTGGAGGATGAAGAAGAAGACCCTGATAATCCATCCTATAGTGCTGGAATATATTGAGAAACTTTGATAGCCATTTCCTGTAAATTAGAATTTTTCGAATATAAGGAACATTTTCTCAAAATCCACTCAAGCTAGAGAGATGAAATTTTTATACAGCACTCCTAGTGGTCAAACTTACATTGTAACACAGCCATTTGGCAATATGTTCAGTAGTTTCATTTCAGTTTAATTATAAAGCAATTATTTGTAAAAAAATTTGGGTCATTAATAAAAAAAAATAATTGGAAGGAAACTAGAAAAGATACTCCAAAATCCCTCTGTCATAACTGCAATACTAAACTACTCTATATGTAAAAAAAAATTCAAATTTTTCTATTTGGTAGTTTATTCATAAATGTTCCTCAAACTTAGTGATTTTAACATCGGCAGCATAGGCACCTCCGGCTCCCCTTAAGCTCTTAGGTTTTCAAATCTCATCTGATGCAGTCCCCAACAATCAGTCTTTCCTTCTTGCTCTGTCCAGTGTGTCTCCCTTAAACCATGGTTCTGGGTGACTTCCTGAAATCTACCCCTTTTCCTACACCTCTCCAGTTCTTTTCTTTCACCCCTCTTCCTCTCTCTTCAACCCTTCTGCCTTAAAGAAGGACCCACAGGCTCCAAAAGCTTGCCTAATTGTAACTTTCTTTTAAATGTGTTTTCTGCTGCTACTTGATGAGTAGGTTTTTTATCTACCAAATTAAATTGTTTTGTCAAAAATTGATTGTTATCATTATTTTAAAAGAATCTTAGTTGACGCAATGTCTAGACTGTCACAAGGTCTTACAGAAAATGGTAGAATGAGCAACAGACTATCACGTTTTATTCATGCAAGACAAACACTACTATACTGACGTGCAGAAATGTGAAGAATTGCAATAAGCAGATCCACAGTGGCACAAGGTGAGAACATGCATTCCAACTGAGGTTTAATGATGATGCCTGGGGACATTACAATAGCAAAAATGTGCAAAGAAACTTAAGCTGTTTTGCTGATTTCCCATTATTTGGCAGAAAGTACACTTTTGTCATCTGTTGGAGAGCAAAATCTATCAGCAAAACTGAAAATGTTCCACAGCAGGACTCTAACCTGGATTTTCCACTTATCACAAGCGGCTGCCTTACCAATTGGTTACCCAAGCATGACTCACAGCCAGACCCAAACCTACACATGTCGTCGTCTGTGTGTCAACAACCTGTACTTGTACATCAATTATGTAAATTCCCATACAGGGGAGACATTTTCCTTGTAAGTCACTTGCCCACTGTGCTGGATGAATGCAATATTGCAGTGCCTCTGTTCTTCCAAATTATGATGTAAGGTTCCTTTGGACATGCACTGTTATTCCGGGTTATGATGTAAGAACCTTTCATCATAATTTGGAATAAACACTGACACTGAAATATCGTATTTATCCGCTGACACTGGGCAAGCGATTTTCAAGGAAAATGTCTCCCTGTACAAGAATATACATAATGGATGTACGAGAACAGGTTGTAGGCACATGGTTGACAGCATGTAGAAGTTTGGATCTGGCCGTGAGTCATGCTTGAGTAACCAAATGGTAAGGCGGCTGCTCGCAATAAGCACGAAATTCAGGTTTGAGTCCCACTGCTGCAGAAATTTTCACTGCCATCATTCCATTACACAGCTGATAGTAGTCCGTATTCACAACTGTGAAAACATTTCATATAGTTCATGATGACTGTAGTCACTTCAGTGCCTGCTCCTCTGGACATGCACTCATGTCTGAAGGAACACTGCATTGTAATTTGAAACAACACAGGCACTGCAATATCATACATATTTTAAAAAGCTGAAAATACAGGGTGTCCCACTCAAACCTCCCCAATTTCAAGGACCCAGGAGAGAAAAACCACAGTAGATACGACAATGAAAAATGCACCACATTGTAGAGCATCTCAAAGAATTTACATTCCCACATCAGAAGTGCCAAGTATCGTCACCAGAATGCAGCAGGGTTGCATGAAGTGAAAATGGCGACTCCACAGCAGTGCGCGCAAGCAATAGTGTGGTGTGCAGAAACAAAATCCCCGATTACTGTGCAAAGAAATTATTGTCGTGTGTATGAATGTGATCCACCTGATGTGAAAACAATTAAGGAATGGTACAGGAAGTTTCTGGTAACAGATAGGGTACTGAAACATTCTGGCGGTGCATGTTACGGAGTTTTAGAAGAGACGGTGAAGGACATCAGACAAACGTTTCTCGGGAGCCCACGTAAGTCAGTTCGTCAAGCATCTAGGCAACTTTATGTACATCGATCACTATCGCATTGTGTAGTTCACCAGCATCTTCATGTGTGTGCTTATAAAGTGCAAATTCTGCAACATCTGACACCGAACGACAAACCATGCTGACAACAATTTGCTGTGGATGTGCTGCAGCAGATTGATACGGATGCCAGCTTCCTGGAAAGATGTTTATTCTCAGATGAGGCAACCTTTCATCTATCAGGAAGGGTTAATAGGCATAATATTTGGATTTGGGGTTTTCAAAATCTGCACGTGGTCATTGAACATGTTCATGATAGCCCTAAACTAAACGTCTGGTGTAAGTTACTGCACAACAGGATTGTTGGACCGTTCTTCTTTGCGGAACAAACAGTGAATGGGTCAGTATATCTGGACATGTTGGAGCACTTTGTGTACCCTCAGATACAAGACTATCAACCCAACATCATTTTTCAACAAGATTGAGCTCCGACGCATTGGTCAATGGCTGTTTGCAAGTTCCTTGATAGGAAATTTCCCAATCGTTGGATCGGACACGAAGGACTCATTTCCTGGCCATCACATTCACCCGACATTTCACTGCTTGAGTTCAGGTGATTCATGAAGGACCGTGTGTATGCGACTAAAGTGGATGATATTCCTACATTGTGACATCATATCTCTAATGCAATTGCAACAACAACAACAACAACGGAGGAAATATTACAAACGTAGAAATTTGTGGCAAGTTCTATGGAACCAAACTGCTGAGGTCATCAGCCCCTAAGATTACACATTACTTAATCTAACTTAAACTAACTTACACTACGGACAACACATACACACCCACGCCCCACGGAGGACTAACCTCCAACAGGGAGGGGGAGGGTAGGGGGGGGGGGGGAGGGAGGGGGTGCAAACTGTGACAAAGAGCCTCAGACCGCATGGCTACCCCACACAGCTTATGTATGAAGATACCTAGAGTACTATTATAATAAAAAAACAAACTAGTGGTGTGCATCTGCTAAACAATGACCAATCACGTGCTGAGCTGGAGAATTAGTGCATTGTATGTAATCCTGATCCCTGGTGGGGTGCTAAACAAATATCAGCACAAGTAAATACCATTTCTGGGCTAATGGCCTTGCCGCAGTGGTAATACAAGTTCCCATCAGATCACCAAAGTTTATCACTGTTGGGCTCTGCTAGCACTTGGGTGCATGACCATTCAGTCTGCTGAGAGCTGTTGGCAAACGGTGTGTACTCAACCCTTTTGAGGCACAACTGAGGAGCTACTTGACTGAGAAGTAGCGGCTCCGGTCTTGTAAACTGACATACGGGAGAGCACTGTGCTGACCACAGGGCCCTCCACATCCACCGGTGGGCTGAGGATGACATGGCTGCTGGTTGGTATTGTTGGGCATTTACGGCCTGTTTGGGTGGAGTTTAGTTTTTTAAAACAGCATTTCTGCCGGGTACAAAAGGTGTAAACTTACCTCGTGAAAGAAAGGTGTGCCGTGTCGGACAGTCGTGTCTGAATAAAGCTGCGGCACACCAGTAATAAACTGTAATTGTCACTGCATGTCTACGCAGTGCACATTATTGTGCCATTTAAAACAAGAAAACAAAGCTTATGGACACAGTGATAAGCATGTGAATATCAACAACCACTTTTTAATCCTTGTAGATAAGCAATGTGTTATCCAACAGACAATGAACTTTCAGCTTTGCCTGAATTTGATTTGTTTCTGCAATGGACAATGCCCAAACCTTTCCAGTAGAAAACACGATGAAAAATGAACAATAGTTTATTACGACCCTTTGTTGTTATCCATTGTAAAAAGATGAATCTAAAAATAGCATTTCTGCCAGGTACCAAGGGGTACAGTTACCTTAGGAAAGAACTGATGCCACTTTCTTAATGAGGTTGTGCTGCCAATAGGGTGTGTGTGGACTTACGTATTATATATGTATTTTAATTCCATATGCATAACAGAAGTGCAGTTATGTCAGTGTACAAATGTTTCATGAATCATGGAGCCTCAGCACTGCTGCATGTATGAGAGCGGACACAGGAGTGAGAATGAGGGAGACAACACTGTGTTTGTCTGATGTCATAACCCGCAACTGATGTCACTTCTCCAATGGACTCACAGCCAAAGATTGCATGTTTGCACAAGCCAACAAGAGTGCGGAATCAACACTCAACTCTGGAACATTGTTTCACTCTGTTATCATGCTGACAGAAGTCTAATCCATGCCAAGGACTACACAATGATTGAACAGTACACTTACTGCAACAGTTTTCATTAAACAAGACAAAGAAATGTGTACATATCATCAGTTCCTTTTGATGTGTAAAGGGTGAATGACTAGTTGCAACAAAGCAATGATCTGTATCATAGTCATTCAGTGGGCACTGTAATACCCCTTTCCAAATATTTTATTTTTTTGTGTGTATGTACCAATATTTGTATCTATATGTATATGGATGTCAATGATTTTGTATGTGAATGCATATGTAAGGAGTTGCACCCTTCAATTTTTTTAGAGATCTGCTAGAAGCCTGGCTGTTCGCACTTGTCCTTTTACTTTCAGCTGTCACAATGTAAGCATTGTTGGGTGTAAATTTAAATGATTTCATAATATATGTGCTGATTTTGAGTTATTTGTGCATTCCTTTATTTTTAATCCATCAGATAACAGGTTTATATGAACATTTATTGTATTACAAGTTCTATTTTTCAGCATTTCTAGTAGAGAGATGCAGCACTTTGATGTGATACTTATGTCATTAGCACAATTTCATTACTAATTTGCATGTTAATTTTTGTGTATTGTGTGAACAGAACAAGTCGTTCAGAGAAGTCAAAAGTTTTTCAAATCAACTGTATACCATAGAGCAATTACCAAATCAGAACATGCAGAGAATATATTTTTTTTTAATTCTAATGTTTCACAGCCTCTCTTGCACTGCTCCCAATGCCAGTATGGGATTACAATCTTCATTCTGGTAAAAACATTTTGAAATATTTGAACTGGCGGATGTGAAAGCTGACTCACAGAACATAGAAAAATGGCCAAGACTTTACAATTAAAAAAAGTTTACTTACTGTAACATCAAATTAGGTTATTAATTTATAAATATTATACTCAGCATCTATACATTTTATGTAGTATGCACTGAATAGTGCCAGTATTCTAATATCAGTGACTTATGTCACTTGCTGTTCATAGTTACATTTACATGATGAAGGTGCTCCACTGATCTATACAAATTATTTTTCAAGTTTCTTATGGCAGCTATTCAATATTAACTAAGAACATTGATTTAAACTTAACAGTTTGTTTGTTGTTCATTCTGCTTTTTAGATTTATTATTTAAATATCCTAAAAGAATATTTAAGCACAATAAAATATTCTTTTACAGTTACACAGAATACTTCGTTTCATGACTGCATCATCATTCACTGTGTTTCTTTCCCAAGTTCTTTTTCTAACATTTTCCTCAGCTTAAATTTTTGAATTTTTCCTGACACAGTCTTTGGAAATTCCTCCACAAATCTGATGTAGTGTGGTATCTTGAAATGTGCAATCTGTTCAAAAAAAGAAGAGAAGTCATTAAAGTCAATATATTGTCAAACTATAGAAACTGTATATGGCAAGATATCTTAAATTACAAGCATACAGCTTTGTATTGATCAGCGCAGAATAAACACATGAAATGTTTAAGACTACAATTTGAATGTTTAAAATAGACAAAATGGACTTTCATTTATTTATACATACAAAAAGTTCTGTAAATCCCATCATGAAGGAGTGCCTTCAAGGATGTGGATTTCATCAAGTTGTAAATTAATAGCAGCTACTGCAGGCGGTGATTAGCATTAACTTCTTGAGATGGACAATTGTTGAAATTAAATCTAATAATTATATGGATATTGTTTATACTTCTATTGGGAGTGAATTTCACTGTTCATTTTTTGTGTTTAACTCCATGTGGCACAAATGTTCAACAATAGTTATTCTGAACTATACTACAAGGCTCCACATAACACGATATATTATAGTGTAATATTGTTTAACATACAGAGATTTTGGAGAAATACTGGAAATGAACATACATTTCACATAGATCCACATCAAATGATGATATCCACTTTTTTTAAAGGTACTCAATTTTGTGCAGCCCTTAATTTAGTACATCTATATTTTCTAATTATTCTTATAACATTTTACCGCATGTGTCAAATCAATCCACATTTCCTCCTCCTCCTCCTCCTCCTCAGTGGAGATGCTGAGTTGCAGATAGGCACAATACAATGGAATGCAACAATACTGTGAAAAGGAAAGTTGCTACTCACCATATAGTGGAGATGCTGAGTTGCAGATAGGCACAATAAAAAGACTGTCACAAATAATAGCTTTTGGCCAGTAAGGCCTTCGTCAGAATTAGACAGCGCACACACACGCACACCTCACACATGCACACCTCACACACACTTGACTGCAGTCTCAGGTGACTGAGCCCACACTGCGAGCAGCAGCACTGGTGCATGATGGGAGTGGCAACTGGGTGGGGGTAAGGAGGAGGCTGGGAGAGGGAAGGATAGTAGGGTAGGCGTGGTGGAGCGCTGTTGGGGAGCATGGAGGGTGAACGTGTAAAGAGGGTAGGATAACTATGTGCAATCAGGAGGTTAGGAGGGGGAAGTGAAATTACTGTGTGATGGAATAAGGGCTGTGTAGTGCTGGAATGGGAATAGAGAAGGGGCTGCATGGGAGAGGACAATGACTAACGAAGGTTGAGGCCAGGAGGGTTACGGGAATGTAGGATACATTGCAGGGAAAGTTCGCATCTGCACAAATCCTGGACATCTGGTGTTTGTGGGAAGGATCCATATGGCACAGGCTGTGAAGCAGTCATTGAAATGAATGATGTGTTTGGTAGTGTGCTCAGCAATAGGGTGGTCCACTTGTTTCGTAGCCCCAGTTTGTCAGTGGCCATACATTGGGACATACAGCTTGTTGGTTTTCATGCCCACATAGAATGTACCACAGTGGTTGCAGCATAGCTTGTAGATTACATGACTGGTTTCACAGGTGGTCCTGCTTTTGATGGGATAGGTGTTGTTTGTCTCTGGACTGGAGTCGGGATCTCCGCTATATGGTGAGTAGCAACTTTCCTTTTCACAATACTGAAACATAATCGTACTGATTTCACTAGCTACAGACATATCCTCCCCCCTGTCCCCCAGAGAGAGAGAGAGAGAGAGAGAGGGAGAGAGAGAGAGCAAGCACAGTTTTCTACTCAGCACTCTTCCTATATGGTTTATACACTTGTGACAACACTACTGTTGCGTATCTTGCTCTACATGGTCTTCCAATAACAACTAATCTGACTCCTTCTTTCATAATCCAGTATCCTGCTAGCTGTTCTAACGTGATAGTTCATATTTCTGTATTAGTGTGGTGATTACAAAAAGTCAATTATTGACTGGTCTTAACCTAATACTTCAAATCCTCAAATATTTCCATTCTTTCTAAAAATTCTCTCTTTTGCGGATCTTTTCCTACAGCAAGTGTGATATGCCTGACATACATCTTTCCTGGATGTTTTATTAATTTTGCTTTTCTTGATGAATCACCTCCCTCCAAGTTCTCAGCTTTCAAATCATTTGTATTGTTGGTCCTGGATTGCTGATTTTCCTCTCAACCTGGTATTTAGCAGAGTCCATGAGCTGAGATACTTAGTGAATGTTGTATTAAGTATTTCCAAGTCCTTGAAACTTTTTTTATAAACAAAGGAACTCTTAGTTTTGAAACTTAGTAATTTTAAACTGATTTAAACATGTTTTTATGATATAAATAATAAAACAAGATTGTTCAAGAACTGGCTATTGTATTTAGAACAAAATGAACTATTAGTTACTATTATTTTATGTAACTGTAGTGACAATCTTTGATAGCAGCTCTAATGCACTAACTAATTGTTTTCCCTATTCATCAGAGAATATTTCCAACACAATTTTGAAACTCCAGCTATATTGAGCAGAATACTCTCATTACTTGATCAAACAATGGAAAAATCCAGGGTGGAATGTAATTATAATATGAAAAGGAAAGCTGCTACTTACCATATAGCGGTGATGCTAAGTCACAGATACGCATGACAAAAAGACTGTCACAAATAAAGCTTTCGGCCAGTAAGGCAATCATCAAAAATAGATTAAAAAATAAATGAGACAGACATGTGTGACTGCAGTCTCAGGCAACCAAAGCCACACAACATATTTAATGTTGAGAAGATTAACAAGGACTAGGTTTGCACCCTACCTTTCCTCTGCAGAAGTCTTTCACATCTTGTTCAGTCAGTTTGTGGCCCTTTTTGGTACTTATGGCAACACACACTTGTTCACCAAGTCTGTCATCAGCTATCCCAAACACCTAAATAAAATAACAAATGCAGATTCAAAACACAGGAAATACTTCAGCTTGCCAAAGTAAAATATTGTTACACTCAAGATAATAATGCCATTTGTCTAATTCTCTATTTGTTGAGTATGTATGCAGTCATCCAGTTAATTTTTAATACATAATTCTATTAACATAGTACTATTACAATGTATACATGAATAATCTGTGCATATCATCACTCATACACAGCTAAAAAAAAACTTCAAATGATTGAAGAAGCAAAGAACATTGGAAACTGTACAGCAGAAAGATACAATGTGAGTGAGGGTTGTATTTGTGACTGGGGGAAAAAAAAGCCCTGGCTATGCACTGAAAATGTTTAGGATAAAAATACCAAATCTGATTAACATGAGAAATCACAAATTTAATTCTAGCAAGCATGGGAATAAAGCTGAATATGTGAATAAATGAAGAAGTCTTCCTACCTGAGCTTCTGAAATACTTGGATGAGTCTCCAATAGTATTTCTATTTCCTTTGGGAATATATTTTCTCCTCCACGAATAATCATATCTTTTATCCTGCCAACAATTTTACCATAACCATTTTCTTCAAGGATGAAAGCATCCCTGTAAGAAATGGAAGCATCTTATTAAACTCTGTTATTTTGTGTGTGTGTGTGTGTGTGTGTGTGTGTGTGTGTGTGTGTGTGTGTGTGTGTGTGTATGGGGGGGGGGGGGTGGCACGTTTGCGTATCAGCTGCACACTTTGTCCAGGAAGTCAGTTCTGCTCTGCCTGCACACTGATGTCAGTAATAAATTTGTGTTCAATTTCAAGTGTTTTACCTCACTGACAATACTGCCTTCAGATTTGGACTTTATTGTGGTTTCAACATGACAGTTTGCTGAAGATGGCACGTACTTCAAAACATCAATGTGGCTCCAATTAAGCAATACAAAAGCCATCACCTACATGGGCAGGAATCAGAATAAAAGCAATATATCATTCCCAAGGTCCATATAGTCAGAAGACAATAGACTCCAAAACAGGAGTACATCAGGCTCTGTCACTGTTTTCTGGAGATACTGGCCACAACCCAGTGTAACATTAAAGGACTTGACCAAATCAGCAAATACAACAAGTGGGATGACATGCTGTGTTTGGATAATGTATGCTTTTACCTGGACAGCACAACCCAAGAATGTGCTGAGAACAATGAAGACAAACTCAAACGCTGGGACAAATTTCAAGCTGAAGTGAAGAAAACATTTGGTGACAATCAACAGCAAGTCCACTTAGCAGAAGAATTATCTACAAGCAGGGCTCATTGTCATGGAGGAGTGGCAGTCTTATATACAGAATGTTTTGGCCCTTTGCAATATTGTGTATCCTAATATGACAGAATCTGACAAAATCTCTTATTTCATGAAAGGCGTCACAGAAGACAGGTACCAAGTTACTAAACAACAACACAGTATCACAAAAATTCATGAAGCTGTGACAGCACATCATAGAAATGTACAAGAGAAGAGTCAGATGAAAGAGGTCCCTATGACAGTTGTGGAAGATCACTATGATTTTGCTTCTCTCCTACACCAGGCTGTAAAAGAAGACTCGCAGCATTTTATGGCAGCCAAAACTGTTGCACTGAATACACAAGATATAGAGCCCATAAACGTTGACCCCATACGTCAGGAGGTAGTAGAGAACATTGAAGAGATATATGTATCTTTGGCACCAGTCTCCACCATCAGATGAATGCCCCATGAAGAATGGCTATTACCAATTTGGACCTGTGGCGCAGCCATCAAATGACAATCCATTATCTGGCTGATGCAGGTACAACCAACTCCTACGGCAAGTATGAAGCACTCCAGAAGAACAGACATTTGGAGGCTGCAGAGAAAGAAGATGAGTGTTTGATGACTATTACACAACAAGATGTCAATTTCACAACAGTCCTATTAATGCTGTTCAACTTCACATGATTACAGTCAACTTGTGGGTCAAAGCTAGTTTCTGTACCCTGGATGAGATCACTCCTCAACATGCTGTAGCCATTTCCCATCACAGAGGGTCCAGCCACTTGCCTAGCTGCTGAATTCAGGAAAACCAAGTGAGGTGGCCATCTATGCTGTTGAGGCTGTCACACATGTAAATCCTCCATGGGTGACAGTTACCAAGATGCCATTGATTCACCATCAACAGCCACCATTCCAGGTGCTAGTCAACACAGCAGTTTCTTTTTCTATCATGTTAAATGCTTTTCATTGCCAGTTAAAATGACTATGTTATGTGATATCAAAGTAATTGTGCTGAAAATCACAAATGGGAAATACATCCAGCTGACAGGAAGATCTATTACAAGAATATGTATGACAGGATGCAGCCCTTGAATTTGTCATTTTAAAAGAATGTAGTCCTGATATTCTCAGGTAAGACTTCTTCCAGGCACCACAAGCAATCAGACTGGAAGATCAGAGCTACACATTGATGAAGTGCACATAAAAGGTGCCTTTCCTGGTCACTGCAGTAACCTGAGTCAACTGACAATTACTTGTAAAGCAGTTCCAGCTTTCCCCTGATTGGCCAGCAGATGTTGCTAATCTCATGCGAGTTGTCCTATTTTCACACGGCTAAATTTTACACAAAAGTGTTTCGTTACAAATACAGTCAGTGCTTGTCTCCCAGTAGGTCATTTCTTTATGGAAAGTTAAAGAGGCATGGACTAAAAAATGGGACAAAGAAAGAGGACAGGGCAGGTTAGGACGGGACAGAGTCTAGGAGAAGCTATAAGATCTAAATAGTCTTCACAGTCTTGCCACCGGATCACGTTGTGCAAATTCCACAATGTTTCCTCGGAGCAACTGTTCGACATCTTCAGGTGGTTCAACCTTGCTGGTGGCTAGGTACGACTGACTGTATCTGCACATTGACGCCCTGTTTCTAGAACATGCATGCGAAGAATGTGCAGGCACGATTTCTGCACCTGCGTATTCTTCACGTGCGTGTTTTAGAAATGGGCATTGATGTGCAGATACCATCAGTCTTACCTAGCCACCAGCAAGGTTGAACCACCTGAAGATGTCTGACAGTTGCTCCGAGGAAATATTGTGGAATTTGCACAACGTGATCTGGTGGCAAATCCATGAAGACTATTTACAAGACATCCACCGGGAGAGCTTGAAGAGTCACATCAAATTATAAGATGTTTAACATGATCAGACAGACAGTAGCTTCAAGAATGTGATCTTATTCAGTAACGAGCATAAATTATGTCAACTGAAGTATCAATCACGTATTTCCTGATGGGCAGCTTAATTTTTATCACCAATTGACTGTAGATCATTTACCTCTCCAAGTGAATTTGAGAGGGCAGAAACCATACCTCATCCCCACCCCATTGCCCCCAGTTAGTTCACCATTGTTTGCAGGCAAGATGGGTGGCAATATTAGACTGAAGGTAGTGAAATGTGGAATTCCTAGAAAATGTAGAGTGATACGATCACAGAATTCCTGTGAGGAATGAGGGATGATTGTAGGGTGTTAGAAATTGGAATTCATCATCATCATCATCATCATCATCATCATCATCATCATCAATACAAGAACTGCTCGAAGTGTAGTTCTCAATGGACCTATCTTCTTCCGTGGGTGCAGAGTTCATTTTACCCTTGACGTCGCAACAGGAAATTCTAATAGCAGTTGGTTTACGCTCTCCATTGTTCATTGTGAAAATGCTTCATTACCTGGACTGGAATCCTTCGCAGATCGTGATACCACCTATGAAACCTGGCATTGTAGTATCAATCCGAAGACACAAAGTAGACCTAGTTATGTATATAGTAATTTGTCATTTTCATTGTATACACTTTCATGTAGAAAAGTAAGTAACGATGAAAAAATTCATGTACTGATGAAAGGACTTGTTCTACTTGCTGACAATATAACTGTAACAGGAGTTATGACTCTGTATTATAATTATTAATAAGTGTGATCTGTGACCCTAGAAACTCGTCTGGCAGTGTCCATCCACCACTCTGGAGTCTGAAATGACAATAAAAGAGTCTAAACCGCTCACTAACTCCAATAAATAAAAAAAAATTGCTATCAAGACTGTTTTAAATTTTAAATTTAACAAATTATAACATCACTGAGTAGGTTTTCAAAAATTGAATGATATATAACTATACAGGTCCATGCTGCTTCTGGATGTTTTCTAGTCACCTGCTTACCTTACACGAAGTCATCATCTTTTTCTTTGCTTGTCTCTTAGTATTCATTAAAGAACCTTCACAGTCTATCTGCAATTATTTACCTGGCTTCAAAGGCTGCCCAGTCCAATTCACTTTAATTATGGTCATCATCATGTCTTCACACCAATTTGCTCCTGATCCATTTGTTTGTTATCCTGCCTCTCCTAGTAATTCACATCATGGATATCTCCACTGATAGTTGAGTTAACCACAACTTTCAATCATTTTTCCATTAAGAGTCCACACCTTGCAATATATAGTGAAACCAGGCAATATATGCCGACTGTAAACCCTCCTTTTCACACACACTGGAAGTTTAATTTTGAAAACTACATTTAGTTTACGAAAAGCACTTTAAGTCATTTTCTACTGTTCTGTTTATGTCTACAGCTATCTTTCCAAAGGTCTTCCACTGCCTTAAATACATGAACTTAGCCAGTTCTATGATTTTACCGTTAATTTGTACTATTTTCTGTGTAATATGTTGCATTATTTCCAGTCTTACTTTAATCAATTTCCAGGTCTGCTACAAATACTGTGGTATTAGTTTCTTCTATTCATTGTTGATGCTTAATCACACTAGAGGGAAACAATATGTCATCAGTGAACAAAATTCATTCAGTTATGTTCTGGCATCTCTTATTCCTTCTTCGTACTTCCTGCTATAGGATCTGAAAACTTCCTCTATGAATGCCAAGAATAGTTTAGCTGGTGTGGACTCCACCTTGCATATTTCCTCCTTAATTCTGTATTAACTGAAATCTTTGGTACCATTTAAGTAAATCACTACTAAACCATAGAACTCAAGCTACACTACAGATCAATATTTCTCCACATTAAGATCTAATACTCAGTTTTGTTGGCTTTGCTAACTATCAACAAAGTTGTCTCCTTTCAGTCTGACTTACTTTGAGCTGTGCTACAGGTTAAAGATCAGTTTGTCACAATGACCTACATTCCAAAAAATTACAAACAAAAAACTTTCCTTAGGATAATCTGAAAACCAACTGAATCAAAAAACGTTTACAGAACAACATAATAGGTTATGATCATGATACCAGAACAAAAGTAACTTCTGCACTAGAAGCAAACAGTACAATTTCATTTCCATTGTTATTAAACTGAGTGATCATTAAGGTAGTGTCACTAGGACTGGCCACTGCTGACATGAGTACCTCAAAGAACAACTACTTTCATGTACTCATGTCAACAGATACCAGTCCTAGTGACACTATCTAAACGATCACTCAGTTTAGTCATGGAAAAGCCAATTTTATGCTGGTATCTTAATCGTGACTTGTTATATATGGCTCCGTACATGCTTCATGACTGAAGTTTTCAGTTTATTTTATAGAAGGCTGAACTGCATATTCATCTACAGTGCAGCTTTTGTTCATGTGAAGATGGTCACTACAACCAAAACTAGCACCATTAAAGAATAAACTGTACAGCTGGTGGCAAGCATGTAATTCTTCAAATTCCTGACAGTTATATTGAGCCACTTCTTTAAACTAATGGGTACAATAGACATTATTGCTAGTGTACAGTTCCCTTCCTGTTTGCATCTGCATGACATCACATACAACAACATGATAATGTCATGGAAAGTAGTGAATATCTGGTATTGCTAGGTTCTGGTGACCTGAATCTCTCACTACCTTTAGAAATTGTAAGGGAAGCTATAGCAATATATTCTTCAGTATACTAACAAAGGTTGAGTTAACACTAATTCTCGTTTTGTTTGAAAAGGATTTAGGCAAACCTAGACAAAAACTTTCTCAACGTCTTGAACCCAGATAAAGTGATAATTCACACACATTATGCCAGTCTGTAATTTTGTTTGTAGCTTGCAAGTAGTTCACTGTGCTGTACTCCTCTGGGACCAACTTCTTCCTTTACCAGATTAAAAGTTAATATTTTTTCTATGTAGCTAGTATAGCTTCAGTATGTCTCTTGCATAATATATACAGCAGACATTCTCTTAATTATTGTTTGTGTTTCTGATTCATCTCTTTAACTATGCAAAAATTTAAAGCAATATTAAAAATTTATATTTTTTGTTGTTATTTCGCCACCTGGAATCTTACATGCTCAAATGTGGTGTCTACCCAACATAGGTGTATGTTTTGTTTTATTGATATCATTATTTTCAGTTGTTTCTTTTCTATTTTTGTTGCATAATCTTAAATCCTAATGAACACATTTCTGCATAGTTTAATTTATTATAAATGAAGGTACTCTCAATGACATCTAATCCTTGGGTGATAGATAATTCAATTGAAATTTGGATTGTGAGAAGTTTGATCACATATTTCTTGTCTGGGATGGTACCTTCCATTCCATTAAATGACAGTGGATGCTGAGAATGGCATCTGACAATCCAAACAAAGTCAAACAAAATGCACTGTGTTAAGCACTTCAAAATTTTTGAGTGATAGCACATCAGGTGTGGTAGTACCATGGCGAGAATGTAGCATATAATGATTGGTTAACCTCTGTAGGCTGCAGAAGGAGTGGATCAAGCACATATGGATTAAAAGAGAGGTGCTGCTGCCTCCAGATATTAGTGCACCAGTAAGCCTGGTAACTCATTTTGTTGACAAAATATCATGCACATATTTCTGCCACAATGCTCTGCACACTTGGCTAAGGACTCTTAGGTGATAATATTCACCAGGTTCTGCAAAAGATGAATTACATTATTTTACTATCAGTTTCAGTGACAGGTTCTGTGTGAAAATGAGCATTATTGATTGAAACTATTAAGAAGAAAAATATAAATCATCTTAACAGCTGTAAGTAACATTTTATTACTAGGCAACCTTAGTATAAAACTTCTATTTCTCAGTTTATGTTCATTACCTATTAACATGGAATACAGAGCTGACAAAGATTTCAAGTCAAGGAAATAAGTGATAAAACACTTTTAGCTATATGTCCAGAACAATATCCAGCTTTATTACCCAATAGAATTTGCTGGATGTTTTTGTAATATAAAGAAGAGCAGCGACTCTGCTATTGGTATACTTTCATTAACATATTTGAAATAAATCTAAACAGTGGTGTAATATAGCAAGTGATTTGTACATACCCTGTTCTGAGCCATCGATCTTCTCTGATTGTTTCTTCTGTGTGTTTTTTGTCAGCCCAGTAACCTAGCATATTGCAGTAGCCACGCACCCAGAGTTCGCCAGTGGTACCAAGTGGTACCATCTTTCCAGTTTCATCGACTACTTTTACCTGAAGTGAGCACGTAATTTTCATTTCATGGAAAGTACAAAATTTTTGAGCAAATTTTAACAAGAAAATATTATGAAGGAGCAACTACAATACCTTTCAAAAGAAATCAATTACAACAGAAGTAACTAAGACAGATTTGCAGTTTGAACAGTGCTGAAATGGAAAGTCTTGGGTTGAATACAAATAATGGAAGGAGTAAAGGTAGCTACTCACCATATAGTTGAGACATTGGGTATTGACAGGCAAACAAACAAGATGAAAATTGTCCCTACACAGTAGCCCGACCTGTGCTACAATGATGTAGCCAGCTGAAAAAATGTAATGAAGGGCGAGTATGCACATGTTTTTTCAGTTAACCCTATATAAGGACATTGACCAAAAGCTTAGCTACAATTTCAGTCTCTTAAGTCCCAGTCAATGCCCAATGTTCCAATTACATACTGCGTGCACACGTGCACAACACTGGGTGATCAATTTTGCACTTGGTCTCTGCCACAGTATTTATTCAGGTGGACAGCTGGTTGGTGGTCATGCCACCATAAAATACTGTGTGGAAGTTACAGCAGAGATGACATGACTTGCTTTCACTATTAGTTGTGCCTCGTATAGTTCAGTATAGAACAAACGCAAGGCAGAAGAGGATAAAATAGGATATGTCTGATGGGACAGAAATAAGATGTGTATGGTAGTCTTACCCATTGGTTTTCCCCCCACACGTGTATGATCCATGTGGCAAAGTGTTTGAAGCATATGTGGCATAAGGACAGATTAGAGTACTAGAGCATTTCATAGAAAGGGTGGGAAAGGGTTGATAAGAGGTTGAAGCTCTGACTGATACAGTTAAGTTGTTCCAGTCCAGAGTGGATGTAGGTACTGGGAATGATCAAAGGATTAGGTGTGTGTTTGGATATGGCACAGAAGATTTATTTGTGGACTAGGTTTGGAGGGTAACAGCTCTGTAAAGCACTTAGCAAGACAGAATATTGGGCAAGGGATTGACCATCACTGCAGATGAGTCATCCAAGGTAGGCAGACTACATGGAAATCACTTTAGTGTGGAAGCAGTGACCGCTATCAAAATGGAAGTTCTGTTGATGATTAGTGGGTGTGATAAGACCAGAGATTTTTATAATGATATAGGAGCTGAGGAAGACCAGGTGAAGCAGATGGGAGAGAGACTGGCTTTGCTCAGTGCACAGATTATAAAGATATCAATGAACCTGATTCAATTAAAAGGTTTTCGATCTTGGATTACTAGGAAGGTTCCCTTCAGATGGCTCAAACAGGTTGGCACAGATGTGTGTGCGCCATATTGATTCCCACGGATGTGCCAATGTATTTGTTTGTACATATTACTCTCGAGGACTGAGGTGGTGGATTTGGAGGACACAGGAGAGGTAGAATTTGACAGTGGCAGGGCCACGAGCAAGGAGGCCATTGTATGTAGGGAGATTGTGACATAATAAGGAGGAATTTCCCCATCTGTTGAGTTTCTATGCTTCCTAAATTACCATTTTTATCTTGTAACTTTCATCAAAAATAATTATACACATCATGTATAAGCAGCAGATACACAGGTTTATCAAAGTACTATTTACACCATAATTCATATAATTTTATTGTTCTTCTTATAACTGATGATCTGTTATCTTTAGCTTTACAAATTATTTTTGACTGAAAGTTCTAAGTAACTGAAGTTACAATAATGAAGTCAAATGGGAAAACATTGTGGTAATCGGCACAATCTATGAACTATTGACACAATTCATTCAGAAGCATTCGTATCACTCTCTCTGAGAATATTTTGATTTGATGGGAATCAATTAACTTTAAAGATATTTTAATTAAAGTTCAGAAAAAGCTATACTCAGTGTTGTCTTCCATGCCATACACTATTTGTTAGATTCCCAAGATAAACTTTATACTTTTTGTAGACTGAATGTTGCTGGACCAAACAACATCCATCACTCAGCAGTTTAGCCACAAATTAAAAAATTGATAAAACTAATATAAAACATTACAAATTTAAATATGACTGCCATACTTTAAGTTGGAGTATCCTCAATGCAGATGCATAAAATAGTTTCATGAACTTTTCTGGTTTATTAACCTCCAATATATTTCATAAAACAAGTTAATGTTAATGCTTTTAATCCAGCCTAAGTAGCAAAATTTAACCTAGTTGTTTTTCAAATGATAATGAAGCTTCAGAAATAACAATTAGTTCTTATGCTAGTCTTTACACAGTCAAACCCCACATAAAATCTCAGTCAGTACTTGAGTGTGAACATGTTGAGTCTGCCACTAGCATTAACTCTGGCAACATCTATGTGGTGGAGAGTCTGTCGCTAGCACTCTCACAATTAATATCTTCAAGTCAATATCATCAAAAGTCAGTACATACAAAATCTTCATTAAAACCTGCCATTCAAATGTCTACAATTAACAACTTTGCAGTTACATGCACTGTCTTCAGTAGCCAACATTTGTACCAGTTGTGTAATTGTTTCAACATTATGAAAGACAGTGGACTTGCATTACATTTGTGGAAACTGGATGTATCAATAAATTGTGTGCACCATGAATATTGTAGTCACATTATTATGTCAATCTTTATCTGCTGAAGTGCACTGCAATTATACCACAATGACCACATTATTGTGTAGATTTGTGGATTTATTTGCATAAGACTCGTCACTGTTCTGATGAGGAGGACAGTAAATGAAGAAGACAATCAAATTTATTTAAAGTGGTTTGATGTATCCAATGAGATACTGAGGGCAGAATATGACACTGCAGGTAAGCAACTTTCCATGAGGATTGAGTGGCTTTGCCAGGTTACAGTTTGGTATCTTTGGTGGCTAGAAAGTGTGAAGACAGTACTCATGACTTTGGAGAGTACAACACCACAGTTGATAAGCTGTGCTCGAAACACTCTTAGCACAGCAGCTGTACGGGTTGGCAGTACGAACTATACTGAGGTCCACGAGGGCTGCAGCTGCCAATCCATGTGCATGTAGCGATCGGTCAATGGCTCATTAAATATCGGAGCACTGAGCTATAGCAGCCAGTTCTCTTCAGTGCACCGAGATGTGTACAGTCCCCAGTCACCACCGAGCCTATGAGCTGCAGTGTTCATCCATTGTCTCCGAGACTTGGGCTCCGTAGTACAACAGGAAGCTGGAAGTCAAAGGGCAGAATAACTCAGTGCATCGTATGCCAACTCTGGACTCTACATAGGCATCACACAGAGGCACAGTGACAGTACTTCAATACTTTAGAGGACTTGTAATAGTTTCAAACATCTAATTGCACTGGACATTTCACAAGAAGCATCATCATTTAAGTTGATTATTTCTTCATATTTAATAAAGATCATTTTATTACTAATTGCTGGGAATTTTTTAGATTGAAGATAACCTGCACTGTCCTCCTGCACTCCCAAAGAAATGGTTTAGTCAGCAATTTCCGTTTGACACACCATTTTCTCTGCAGCAACGTGAATTATTTTTGTCTCAGTCACAACAGATGACACAGCTCATGGCTGCTCTTCAAACACTGCTGCTTAGACACGAGGGACAAAGCAATAAAATCTCTGCACCACCTTTTCATAGTTATGATGAGAAGGTAGAAGACTGGAGAAACTACCTTCAGCAACTACAGCAGCACTTTGCAGCCTACATCAAAGATGGGGATCATCTATCATTTATTTTCTCAGCTGGGTTGGCAAGGAGATCTACAGTCTCCTTGTCAAACATTTTGCCAAGTCTGATCCAGACAAACACACTTATGAGCACGTCTCTGGTAGGTTACTATGCCAGCAAAACTCATGTTCCTGTGGCTCAATTCAAATTCTTTTGAGGTACCAAACAACCACAGCAAACCTAAAAGGAATGGCTTACCAAGCTATGTTTTCTCACTAGAAATTGCAAATTTCGCTGTTCATGTGGAAATTCATTTGCTGATAAAATGCTCTCTCACGCAATTACTCAGAATGTTCCCAATGAAAGGATCCATTCTAAAATAGTGCAGCACAGGAATTCAACCTATCAGATGATGTGCAGATTCTCTAATTATGTGCAGCCATTTCCCATAACTGCTGCTGTTGACAAAGTGCTGCAGCAAACAGCTGCCAGCATGCAGCAAGCCATGCTCTTGCAGTCCAGTATGGGCACAGCATTCTCTTAAACAAGAGAGATGTGTTTGAACATACACAAACAATCACCAAGTGCATCTGCCAGAAATAAATTAAAAATCATGCTCACAATGCTTTGTCTGCCACAACAAGAATTTTGTCTTCATAAAGACACTGTATGTTCTTCCTGTAACAAAACCTGGTCATGTACAGCAAGTCTGTTCTCACAAGTTATGTTCACAAAAGCCTTCAGCACAGACAGCAAGAACAACACGTGGATATAAATGTTATTAACCCATCAAAATGTCAAGTCCACACAGATGTCTTAAATCTGCTCCAGCATCTGCTACTGCTAATAAAGCAAACCCTGTCCAGAGCCAACCAAAAGTAACTGGATGTCAAATTGTTCATTTCGCTGAAGATTGTTCAGCAAGATGTGCAATTTCAACTGGATACAGGTGCACCTCTTAACTTACTGAATCAAAATACTTACAAATTGCTTGGCAGCCAGCCATTGCTCCCTTCAAATACACATGTGACACCTTATGATTGTGCTAAACTTGACATTTTAGGAACATGTGTCTTAAATGCTATTTTTATAACACCACAAAATTGGTGCCATTTACTGTCCTTCCAGCAGCTCTGAGTCGAAAAATTTTTGGTTTGGATGCTTTTGATCTCTTTGGATTGACAATATATGGCAATGTTCTGCACCTGGCTTCTCTTACATCTTTTACTGATTTTAATGCATTGGGGAGAAGAGGAGCTTGTGGCACAACTTGACTAGAAGAAGGGATCGGTTGGTAGGACATGTTCCGAGGCATCGAGGGATCACCAATTTAGTATTGGAGGCCACGTAGAGGGTAAAAATCGTAGAGGGAGACCAAGAGATGAATACACTAAGCAGATTCAGAAGGATGTAGGCTGCAGTAGGTACTGGGAGATGAAGCTTGCACAGGATAGAGTAGCATGGAGAGCTGCATCAAACCAGTCTCAGGACTGAAGACAACAACAACAACAACAACAACAACAATGCATTGTGTGATGAATTTCAAATTTTATTTGATGGTTCTCTAGGGTGCAGCAAAGATTATGCTGCATATATTATTCTTTGCCCAGACACCCATCCAAAGTTTTGTAGGGTTCACCCAGTCCCTTGTTCACTTCGCGTCAAATTTGCAACAGAGCTATGTCGCTTGCAAAGCAATGGCGTTTTGCAGACTATTATGGCAAGTCAAGTAGGTGTCACACCTCGTAATAACTAAACCTAATGGAGACATTAGAGTTTGTGTGGATTTCAAATCTACAGTAATCGCCCAGACCACAGGTGACATTCTTCCCCTGCCTCACCCTGAAGATCTCATTAATAAACTTCAATCTGGCACATATTATTGTAAACTGATCAAAAGGATGTCTGCCTCCAGATACCATTGGATGAAGAAACCCTACAGTTTGTGGTGATCAACACACATTGGCCTGTTTTATTTTCAATGTTTACCATTTGGCAGCTCTTCCGCTCCTCATTATTTCCAAAGGACTTAGAACAACTATTGCATAATGTTCCATATCGTGCCACCTATCTGGATGATAACATTGGATTGTAACATTGCTTGAGAATCATTTGAACAACCTCATAAATATTTAAGAACCTTCAACATCACTGCGCATCAGCAATCGTTGGTTAATATTTTAAAAAACTAAAAATCTGCCTCGATTGTAAAAAAAGCATCTAGTGTTAAGTGTTAACCCAGGTTTCGGTTTAGATAACTACACCTTCTTCAGAACAATAAAATCCACAAGTGCCTGGTGTTCTTTTAACCATTCACAAAGGTCTTCTTAGGCACTTGTGGGTTTTATTGTTGTTCTGAAGAAGGTTTAGTTATCTACGCCGAAACCTGGGTTAACACTTAACACTAAGTGCTTTTTTCGCAATCGAAGAGGGTTTTTAGTTTTCTAACCTCATAAATGTTGTTACTGTATTAGCTTTAGCTGGTCTTAAACGTAATCATGACAAGTGTGTATCTTTTGTTCCCAAGTTGGAATATTCGGGTCATATAACTTATCAATTAGGCATTCACTCAGCTTAAAACCATTTGTACACTATTTGCCACCTATCACCGCTAAAGGTTGTGTTGTAACTGAAGTCTGTTTTGGGGAAGTTGTCTTATTACATTAAATTCATCCAAAATGCGACTTAAATCACTGCTCTGTTTCACTGCCTTCAGCAGAAGTATGTGCTTTTTCAATGGACAAGGGAATTTTGATATACTTTTCAAAAACCTAAGGATGATCATCTCAGTGACCCTTGCCTCATGCCTTTTGATCCGGTGAAGACACTTATCATAGCAATGGACACATCTGATGTCGGCTTAGTGGCAGTGCTGTCACACAAGGTTGGCCCCTCGGAATGACCCATTGCGTTCACATGCCAGTTGCTTACTGAGACCCAACATAATGACAGCTAGATAGAGGAGGCGGCGGCTCTGGCCATCATCTTTGGTGCGTGTAAATTTCACCGGTACCTCTATGGAAGATGGTTTACTTTAATCACTGACTACAAGCCATTCACTTCTTTGTTTCATCTGTCCGAGGATATACTGGATCAAACAGCTCAGAAACTTCAATTTTGGGCATTGATTCTGTCCAATTACAATTATGATATTGTGTATAGGCCCACCATTAAGAACGCAAATGCACATACACTTTCATGTCTGCCAGTGAGTGAAGATCCACGTATCAATTCATCAGAAGATTCTTTATGTCAGCTGGATCACCCTGAACTTGAAAAATTGAAATCCTTCCTCATCGATGCACAGATCATTGCTTCAGCCAAATTATGCAATCCACAACTGAAATGGCTTTCTCAATTCATTCAACACAGATAGTTGACTAACAGACTGGGGATCACTGGTCCTGTCATTTTCCCTTGCTATCCACAACATGAGGCACTGTCTATACAGCAAGGTGTTATTCTGGTTCACTCACCAAATGACCATACTCTGGTCCTATTTCCTCGTGAGGGTCAAGCTTCTGTTTTACACCAGCTCCGCTTGGGACACTGGGGTCTGGTCAAGACCAAACAGCTCGTTTGTTGATATTCTACTTTGTTTGGACTATTTTTATAACAATTGAATGCATCACTGTGCAATGTCAAGCACGTTCTGAGAATTCTGCAGTGCCTTGGCAACAGAATTTCAGTTGGTCTCATCCTACTGTATTCATATTCACTTTTGTAGCCCATTCTGGAATACAAGATGGCTGATTTTAGTGGAAGCACACAGTAGATTTGCCATTTGTGTCCCTATGCACTCTTACATCATCAGTGAGCAATGTCTGTGCACGGGAGGCTATTTTTGTTTAGAGGGATTACCAAAAGCGAGTGTTTCTGACAATGGAACTCTATTTTTTTCTGCGTAATTTTGCCAGTTTTGTTGCCTCAATGGAATCAAGCATTTGACTACAGCAACTTGCTCACCCTAAAGCAATGGGGAAGCCTAACACTTTGTAAGAACATTTAAGATGCAGATGAAGAAGCTCTGCCGAGAACATTCCCGAGAGAATGCTCTTCTCTTATTCTTCAGTTCTTATCAATCTGTGCCTTCTAATGGCAAATCTCCAGCAGAGCTACGTGGACATCCCCACGGTACTATTTTGAGCTTATCGCATCCCCAAACTGTGCCGTCTCCTCAGCACTTTTGCACAAAGTTCGCAGGGTCTGACAACGTATACTTCTGCGTACATAATCCGCAACATACCTGGGAGCCGCGCACTGTGGTTCTCATTCAAGGGTGAGCACATTATGACGTCGCGCCGTCTTCTGGTCATATCTGTTGCTGGCACCAGAATCAATTGAGAGCCCACCCTTGTGATGATTACGGTGATTGTGTCACGAGATTTCATTCCACAGACTCTGGCTGGTTGTCACCCTGGGCTCCAGTTGGCCTTTGCATCGCAGGGCCTCCATCCGACTTAGTGCAGCCTCCTCTGGCCAGCCCCACCTCCAGGCTGCAGCCATCTCCGCACACCTTCAAGCAGCCTTTGCCACCAGCGCCACCTTCCCTGCTGCCAACCCACACAAATGTGAACCTGCCATCACCAGACAACCCTGCCCCCTCGGACCTGAATGCACTGACATCATCCCTGTTGCAACTACCTTCAAGAACCACCAGGGACGCCTCGTGTCCTGGCGCCCCTGAAGATCTGCCCCAGGTGTGCACCCTGCTGACAGTTTCCTGGCAGATGTTCCATCGCAGGTGCGAGACAAATGTCAGGGTGTGGGCTAGTGGGAGCTATCTGTCACAGTTCTGCCACCAGTTTTCTAATCTACAGCAGTGCTCCTCCCCTGCCACCGTTCAACAGTTTCCCGATGACCGTGCATCAATTCGGAGAGGGAGGGGGATGGTGTGGTACTCACGGCCTCAGATAGTACCACACTACAGCCAATAAGCTGCACTCAAAACACTCTTAGCACAGCAGTTGTATGGGTTGGAAGTAAAAACTTTACTGCAGTCTGCAAGGGGCCACCGTTGCCAACTCGTGTGCATCACATGTGTGTATAGCGATTCATCAATGCCTCAAATACTGGAGCACTGAGCTACAGTTGACAGTTCTCTTCAGTGCTCCGAGTTGTGTACGGTCTCCAGTTACTGCCGAGTCTACAAGGTGCAATGTTTATCCACCGTCTCCGAGGCTTGGGACCCGTAGTGCAACAGGAAGCTGGAAGTCAAGGGGTGGAATGACTGACTCAGCATTATGGGACCTTTACTTTTTTTGTTTGATAGTTAGATAGATAGATAGAGTGACCAGAAATTAATAAAATTCAACATGTAATAGTGCCCAAAATAATTCATTATCAAAAGTTACCCATAGTTTTAAAAAAAACACAAGTGTAAAGACATCTCTATTAAACAAGAGACTTGCAGCCCCTCAACATACACAACTGTTAAATAATAAAATATTCCACCTATTAAGTATAAACTGGTATTTCATGAAAGCTCGCCAGGTGGCAATAAGAAAATTTACAGAAAGTCCTGAAATGACTGTGACTTCTGTATAATAAAATTAATAACAGTACAAAACATGACAAACAGCTCCCCTAGGCTAGTGTCACTCACTCTATATGTCTATTCAATAATACATTAACAACACTACATAAAAGACAGACTAGCAGTTAATTATGGTGCATTAAAAGAAGTTCCGAGAGAGAGAGAGAGAGAGAGAAGAGAGAGAGAGAGAATCATCATCATCATCATCATCATCATCATCGAACAAAAAGAAATTTTGCAGATAGGCAACTATTAATGAAATAAAGCAATGTGTCTTCCCTTCTATCAGTGTGTTGCTGCGGAGTGGAGTGCTTCCATACAATGTTAATCTTTCCTCTTGGTTCTTGACTCTCCTGCCCATAACAACACTTTCCTACGCATCCGCTTTAGTGTTTTCAGAATGACACAGCGCAATAAAATGTCACCTGTAACAAACTTGAGTTTGTAACTTGCAGGAGCAATGTTGAAAGGTAGTCAATTCCACAGTAATCCACAAGGCCACTTCATTGGAAGCACGGTAATCACTATAAGTGATTTACTATGACACTGCGATCAATGCCAATCTCAAATACCAGAAACACTTAGCATCCTTGGTGGCATTGCCTATCCCTTTGACAGTCAGAGTTCGTCCACAGCATCACAGTAACTTACGTCTCACCGCCCTCACCTCATTGCATGCCTCATGCCGTGCCAGTGAGACTCCTGCCAGCCAATAGCCACATCCCTGTCGGCATCGGACATGAACCCGATGCTAGTCAGAGGTGAAGTCTTTAGTTGCAAGATGCAACTAAAGACATGGTACATTAGGCATTGTAGGTCAGCTCTGGCCTCTACGTAGGCATCACTCAGAGGCACAGTGATAGGACTTTGATATTTTAGAGGACTTGCAATAATTTAAAACGTCTAATTGTGCTGGACATTTCACAAGAAGCAGCATCATTTAAGCCAAATATTTATTCATATTTACTAAATATTATTTTAGTACTAATTGTTGGGAATCTTTCTGATTGAAAATAACCTATGCCGCCATCCTGCATTCCCAACAGGAAGGTTCCCTCCAGATGGCTCAAACAGGATGGCATAAGTAGGTGTGTGCGTGTGTGTGTGTGTGTGTGTGTGTGTGTGGCAGGGGGTGGGGGGGGGGAGGAATTTTTGACAAAGGCCTCGTTAGCTGAATGCTAGCTTTGACAGTCTTTTTGTTGTGCCTACCCGTGACCAAACATGTCTGTTATATGGTGAGTAGTAACTATCCTTTTCAAAATACTGTTATATTCCATTCTGGATTTTCTATTGTTTAAAGGTCAGGTACAATTTTTCACTAACTGTAGTTTGAGTCACAATCAGTGTTTCACCACAATCTAACATCATCAGTTTTCGATCTGATTGTTGTGCAACACCAAATCAAAATGGTTACTTTCTCCACACTGATTACTGCATTTCTTGAAACTGCAGCAAATTTGACATTAGTCAATATTTACAGTCTGCCCTGTGCTTGAATTGCTCAGTTACGGATATTATTCAGTGAAAGGTAATTCTACAGAATATCCTAAACAGTTTTTTTATTTTATTTTATTTTATTTTTTTACAACAACATAATTTGTAAATGTTGCAAGTTTAGGTTAAACTATATACAACACTCATACAACTTGTTTAATAGCACTGCAGAAACAAATGGTAAGTTCCATCATAGTTACTAGTTATATAAAAAAAAATTGCTGTAATAATTTCTCTGATAAATTACACGTCTCAATAATGTGAGCCTTGAAATGAAACAAAAAAAATTAATAACCACTGCAAAATAATAATAATAGTTATAAACGAATTAATTTTGTTAAAAACAATGGGAAGTCCATGATGGACCAACAAAATATTATAGAAAGGATACTCTGCTGCTAACCTCAGAGGACATGCGGAGGAACAGGAGGGCCTGTTGTATTTTTGGAATGGGGTCCTTGCGGCAGGGTTTGTAGGTGGTCCTCTGCCATGTAATTTCTATGGTTCACAACCATAATGGTGGAACCATTGTCAGCAGATAGGACTGTAAGGTTAGAATCCTTATTTTGCTGGGCGATTTCTGTGGGTGTATGGTTGGATTCCATGTTGAAGAAAATGAGGAATAATGGTGAAGCAAGGTTTGAGGTTAAGAAATTCTGTAATTTTAACTGGGAAGGAGGGGGAGGGGTGTGGCAGGTTGGGGGCAGTCGGGGTGGCCCATGGTTGGATAGAATGAACTGAACCAGGCAGGGTTCAATATTGGTTTTGTGTGGAGTCTGATTGGTAGTGTCAGTGAAAAAAATATTTCCATATAGAGAGTGCGAGGAGGAGAGAAGGTCTTTACAAAGTCCAACATGAGTGACTTTGGTAATGAGGCAAAAGGTAAGACCTTTGGAGATGATTGCTACTTCTGTGGGACTAAGGTGTCTGCTATAAGAGAAAAGGTTCACAGCAGTGTTTTTCGGTCTTTTTAGGTTCTGGATTCTGTATGGTTATGGGGAGTTTGTCAGTGAGGCAAGATTAGCCAGCTTTGAGGGGATGCAAGGAAGGGTGAGAGGTTCTTGTTGAAATGGTGGATAGTGGTTGTCTAAGGTGGGAGGAGGGGGTGAACAAGCTGGAGATGTTTTTGAGGTGGTGGTGTGCTCACTGCTCTAGTTCTTGGATGGAAAGTGCATTTTCAAATTCCTACATCCCATCTCACACATTAGAACAGAGCAGGAGAAATTTACAGGTGGAGAGGAGGCATTGCAAGGAGATTTGGGCTGTATTTATTAACAATAAAATCAGGCTTTTTGCAGATGACACAGTTATCTGTAAAGAAGTACTGTCCGAGAAAAGCTGCATAAATACAGTCAGAGCTTCATAAGATTTCAATGTGTTGTAGAGATTGGCAATTTGCTCTAAATCTTCCGAAATGTAAAATTTTACACCACATAAAATGAAAAAAACGCAGTATCTTATGACTATAATATCAATGAGCCCTGTTGGAATCGGCCAACTCATACAAATACCTGGGTGTAACACTTCGTAGGAATATTAAACTGAATCATCACATAGATTCAGTCATGTGTAAAGCAGGTGGTAGACTTCAGTATTGGTAGAATACTGGGAAATAGGTTACTTGCAAAAAACTCATTTGACCCATCCTAGAATATTGCTGAAGTGTGTGGGGCCCATACCAGATAGGACAAACAGGGGATATTGAACATATACAGAGAAGGGCAGCATGAATGGTCACAAGTTTGTTTAATCCATGGGAGAGTATCACAGAGATACTGAAGGAACTGAACTGGAGGATTGTTGAAGACAGATGTAAACCATTCCAAAAAAGTCAGTTAAGAAATTCAAGAATTGGCCTTAAATGATTACTCTAGGGATATACTACAACCCCTCACATAGGAGTCATGAGGATAAGATTAGAATTATTACTGCATGCACAGAGCCATTCGAACAATCATTGTTCCCCATGCTCCATAACTGAATGGAACAGGTAGACACCCTAATAACTGGTACAATGGGACCTAGCAGAGGCAACTTCATTGTTGTTTGCAGAGTGTAGATGTAGATTTACAGGGTTTTGTTGGATTACGTTAGAGAGGACTATGGAGTGACAGAATTCGAACAGGCAGAGGTCCTTGTGAAAGGAGGAGTTGCAGCCAGAGATGGGCCATTTGATGGTGTTTCCATGGGCAAGGTAACAATGCAGGAACAGTATGCGGGACTAGGTTCTGGTTAGGCATAGAGAAACTTTTCTGTATTGGTGTGGATGGAAGGACCTAGGATCCATATTGGAGAATAAAAACATGTAAAAATATGTAGGAAAAATGCAAAATATGGAACAGATAAAGTAGGTGGAGGGAGTAGGGCTGTACTGAAAAGTAATTATGTTCTGTTTGTGGGGTGCTCAACTGCACGGTCATCAGTGCCCATACAAAGTCCCAAGTTTTACACAGTCCAATTTCTTTTTTACACAGTCCAATCTAGCCACTATCACAAATGATGATGATGAAATGATGAGGACAACATGAACACCCAGTCCCTGGGCAGAGAAAGTGATAATGAACTAAAACTGTATTTAAGTTCCAACTCTTGTATATATAGTGGGATGCAGTTCAGTGGGTGAAGGGAGGGGAACAGCAGTTTTGTTAATTTTTAGTGCAGTGCATATTTTCCCACTGTCATGAATATCAAACATAATGACACATCTACAGTTTAACACCATTGCATTTTAAACAGATAAAACACACTTTATGTACAACTATTTACCTCAACATGGTCAATGACTCTGCCAACAGTAGTGTATGTTTTCTCTGGTGGATCATTTTCCTCAGGAATGAACGACAAGGGAGCAGTTTCAGTCATGCCATAGAAAGTCTGCAAATAGGACACCAAAGTTGTAACACCCAACAACTTTACTAGTTCGTGAAAACTTAAGTGACTTATTTATTGTTCCTTACTGTAACTCTCTCTAGTCCAAATGTTCTGGTTAACTTTTCATACAGGTCTGGCGAAGATATTGCACCACCACTTGCCAAAATTTCTAATGAGTTTATTTCCAATCCAGAACTTTCTACAAAATTTAACAGATCTATATTCATAGTAGGGGTACCATACAGAACAGAGCATCTGCAACAAGAAACAAAAGCTGTGACTAAAGTAAACTGTTTTGGCTCTTCATCTCCTTTCCATCACACGACAACAACAACAACAACAACAAAAAAGGAGCAATATGATTAAAATAATTTATCACAATTTTTTACCGAGTTAATGTATGGATGACACAGCTTGACATACATTTCAGACAACAGCTACAAGTGTAGTTTTAGAAGATAGTCCTTTCCTGGAAAGGTCATCATAATAAACTTGAGTGCTGCTGAAATGAATGGGATGACAAAGTATTGGTACAGTAATAAATTTCTTCCATTTTTCAGAAAGAACATAAAAAAACATTAAGACTCAGTGATGTGGTACATTAAACCATCTACAAAACCGACCCAGGCCTTAACAGATAATGCATTTACAAAGTATGCTAAAAGTTTAAACAGTTGTCTATGACCAGAAAACCTCATGTCAAAGAATGATAGATATTATGTCAGGAAAAGTCATTGCAAATCCATATTCCAGCTAGTTTGAGAGCTATATAACCATACTTAGAAAAAACTGTGATCACAGGTTTTAGTGTTCACTGCTTGTAAAAAAAATCTCAGCTGCTTACTGACATTTTCTTCATGCACATACCACTGCTTAATGGCTTCTCTTTTCACTGACTAGTGATCTGTTCTCATACAAATACTTAACAAAATAATAGTTTAGGATGAAAATGGAAGCAAGCATTTTGACTGTGTTTAACTTCCTTATATACTATTTAATAACATGACATGTCATATTCTGAGAAGTCCTGAGACGACTTATTCCAATTAAGTATGGTTTATCTTCCTACACACTGGTTTCACTTTGCACACTTCACATTTCTTAATTGGCTTTGTCCACTAAATCATTAAGTGTTGCATCTCTCTGTGTCTCTGTCTCTCTCTCTGTCTCTCTGTCTGTGTCTGTCTCTCTGTGTCTCTCTCTGTCTGTGTCTGTCTCTCTGTGTCTCTGTCTCTCTCTCTGTGTCTCTCTCTGTCTGTGTCTGTCTCTCTGTGTCTCTGTCTCTCTCTCTGTGTCTCTCTCTGTCTGTGTCTGTCTCTCTGTGTCTCTGTCTCTCTCTCTCTCTCTCTCTCTGTCTGTCTGTGTCTCTCTCTCTGTGTCTCTGTCTGTCTGTGTGTCTCTCTCTGTGTCTCTGTCTCTCTCTCTCTGTGTCTCTCTCTCTCTCTCTCTGTCTCTGTCTCTGTCTCTCTCTCTCTCTCTCTCTCTCTGTCTCTCTCTCTCTCTCTGTCTGTGTCTCTGTCTCTCTGTGTCTCTGTTTCTCTGTCTGTGTCTCTGTTTCTCTGTCTGTGTCTCTGTTTCTCTGTCTGTGTCTCTGTTTCTCTGTCTGTGTCTCTGTTTCTCTGTCTCTGTCTCTCTGTCTCTGTCTCTGTGTAGTTGACACATGGTCCTTTTTCTCTATTTTTTTCATTGAATTATTGCAAATGAGTTTAGTCACTTTATAGACTGAGCAGTCTGGTGTACCTACTGAGAAATCAGAGATTAAAAATTAACCTTTTCAATAACAGCACAAGCTTTTGCAGCATGAACAAAGTTAAGGTACAAATTTCTTTAGAGACTGGGTGGGCTGCTGAATGTACCAACATGTATTATTATTTTTGGTATGGTGAATGACTGAATTCTGTTGAAATTTTATCCGTCCTTGTTTCAATTCACATTCAATTTACAGTTCGACGTAACTATTTAGCTGTACACTATGTGATCAAAAGTATCCGGACACCCTCAGAAGCATACGTTTTTCATATTAGATGCACTGTGCTGCCACCTAGTGCCAGGTACTCCATATCAGCGACCTCAGTAGTCATTAGACATCATGAGAGCAGAATGGGGTGCTCCGCAGAACTCATGGACTTCAAATGTGGTCAGGTGATTGGTGTCACTTGTGTCATACGTCTGCACGCAAGATTTCCACACTCTTAAACATCCCTAGGCACACTGTGTCCGATTTGATAGTGAAGTGGAAACGTGAAGGGACATGTACAGCACAAAAGTGTACAGGCTGACCATCTGTTGAATGACAGACCACCAATAGTTGAAGAGGGTTGTAATGTGTAATAGGCAGACTTCTATCCAGACCATTACACAGGAATTCCAAACTGCATCAGGACCCACTGCAAGTACTATGACTTATGAAGGAGGTAAGAAAACTTTGATTTCATGGTTGAGCAGCTGCTCATAAGCCACACATCACGCCGATATATGCCAAATGACGCCTCGGTTGGTGTAAGGAGTGTAAACACTGGATGACTGAACAGTGGAAAAACATTGCGTGGAGTGAAGAATCACAGTACGCAATGTGGTGATCTGATGGCAGGATGTAAGTATGGCGAATGCCCAGTGAACGTCATCTGCCAGCATGTGCAGTGGGAACTGTAAAATTCTGAGGCAGTGGTGTTATGGTGTGGTCATGCTTATCATGGAGGGGGCTTGCACCCCTTGTTTTGCATGCCACTATCACAGCACAGGCCTACATTGATGTTTTAAGCATCTCCTAGCACTGTTGAAGAGCAATTCAGGGATGGCAATTGCGTCTTTCAACACGATCGAGCACCTGTTCATAATGCATGGCCTGTGGCTGAGTGGTTACACGGCAATAACCTCCCTGTAAAGGACTGGCCTGCACTGAGTCCTGACCTGAATCCTATAGAACACCTTTGGGAAGTTTTGGACTGCCGACTTCATGCCAGGCCTCATCATCTGACACTGATACCTCTCCTCAATGCAGCACTCCGTGAAGAATGGGCTGCCATTCTCCAAGAAACCTTCCAGCACCTGATTGAACATACACCTGCGAGAGTGGAAGCTGTCATCAAGGCTAAGGATGGGCCAACATCATACTGAATTCCAATATTACCGATGGAGGGTGCCACGAACTTTTAAATCATTTTCAGCCAGGTGTCCGGATACTTTTGATTACATAGTGTATCTCATCACTGGCCTAGCTGCTACTGGTTTTTGATGCAGTGAAGTGATGCACAGTGCCAAGCTTATGCAGTCAGCAGGAAGCAGATACACCAAGCTGCTGTAGCAGTTCCCAGGTACTATATTACCTCCAGGTGCACCTAACGAGGTATGTCACAACTTTGTGCACTACATTAAGACTACTGCAGCCTACCAATTTCATATAGGCGAAGAGGATTTGCCCCTGATAGCTATGATGTTGCCAAGGTGGAATTCCATATTAAGTGGAAGGAAGGCATGATTCACCATTCCAGCAGTCCATGGTCATTATCTCCACAATTATTGGTGCCCAGGTTGTCTGGCATATTATATCAAGTCAAACTGCAGTCAGTTCAGCACTGGAACAAGATACAGATGGTGCACTGAAACCAACTGCATTTTATTCACACTAGTTCTGTCACAATTAAAAAGGAAGTGAGTTCGATTGCAAGGTATTTACTACTTTGCACACAGTTGGAGGCAAGAGAGTTTACCATTTTCACCAGCGACAAAACCCTCCTGTGCCTTCCAACAGATTAATGATAAATGCATGCCACAGCAATAAAATCAGTTGGAATTTATCACTCAATTCGGCACTGACATACACTACATAGCAGGAATTGATAACACAGTAGTTGACTGCCTACCCCACGTAAACAGCTCAATGAATGCTATAGATTTTGGTAACTTCCTAAAGCACGAAAGTCAGACTAGGAGCTTCAGGACCTTCTCAAAGATGCTTCCTCCAATCTTCAGCTGAAACTGATCGGTGTTCCTGCCACAAATGTAAAGCTTTATGGTGAAGTCTCTCCAGACAAGCTACTGAGAGCCTTCACAACTTTCACCATCCTGGCATCAGATCTACAGTTTAACTGATTGCTAACCATTTCATTTGGCCTGGTATGCAGAAATATTATCATGTGTGGACTCGTGCATGTGTTAAGTGTCAACGTTGTGAAGTATCTCACCATGTGCACGTTCCTGTGTCAGTGGGACATTTCCCTGATGCAACCACATGATTTGCACATGTGCCTTTACTGAATAGGCAACAATACCTATTAAAAGCAATCAACTGATTTACCTGCTGGCCTGAAGCCATACCAGTCAACAATATTTCAGCAGGAACACTGGCCGCCACCTCCATTTCACTTTGGATTTCAAGCTTTGGTTGTTTGCTACATATCACAACAGCCCACAGCCGACAATTAAGAGTCTAAATTGTTTGCCCAGCTGAGCAAATTCTGTTTTGCCATACATCAGAAGACCACAAGCTATCACTCAACAAGTAATGGCAAGAGAGAACACTGCCACAGTTCATTAGGAGCCACAATCATGTGTCACGATCCACACTGGACAACAACCATACCATTGGTCTTGCTCAGTATGTGAAGCACTGACCTGGACTCTCCATCAGCTGAGCTCGTTTATGGCAAAGCCCAGCAACTGCCAGGTGAGGCAACTTTTCTAAGTGCAGTCAAGATGGATGACATCAATCTTACATATTCCATTTCTTGCCCAGGGGAACGGGTGAATCAAATCCAACCTCACAAAGCACCAAGAAGTGGAACTTCACCTACCTATATGCACACATGTTATGCTGTGCACAGATAGAGTGAAACTGGCAGTGACACTTCCATACACAGGCCCTCGTCATGTCATTGGCTGAGGCAAAAGAACCATAGAAATTTTGATCAATGTCGAACCCAGTCTTCATGTTACCTGCATTACTACAAATGCTTGCACAATGTAACCAGCCACATTTCCAGGTGAAGAAGAAACTCAACCCAAGTTCTGAACGTGTCCTGGATGGCACGTACATTTCCCATTGCAATTCGTGGATGATAATCCACCTTCCCCAGGGAGGGGCTGATGTAGCTGCAAACCTCAGCACGTCATCAAAGAGCTGTCAGCTGGTGTGTGTGTGTGTGTGTGTGTGTGTAATTATTTCTTCCAGTTACTGTTTGGGCTTCGACTTCTGACTTCTGTAAAAAATTTACCTGCCCTTGTTCCAATTCATGTTTAGTTTACAGTGACTATTTAGTGAGTGTCTATAATTTTCTGTAGTTTGTTCTAAATAAATCACAGTACATCAGAATTTATATTTTGTACCTGTGCCTGGCTGAGATGATGAATGTTTGTAACATTCAGTTCAGAAGACTATCAACTATTAAACAATTTGGTCTGCAACTAATTGTTAATTATGATGAGATGATTACAAAAAACTTACTTTTCTTTCAGTATTGCTTTTGCTGAATCCTCTCCTTTGAAACCCGCTGAAGGTAACACAATCGTACATCCATGATGCAGTGAATTGAGAACTCCACACACATTTCCAAAACAGTGAAAAAAGGGCACTTGTAGACATATACGATGATGCTAGAACACAACAGATTCCCTGCTCTCAAATACCCATATTACTATATTTAAATCTCTCAGGTAATAGGTTAAATAATATATAACTTACCTTTTTATATAGGCCTGCTCTCTCACCCAAGAAATATGAGTTGTTGACAACACTGTGGTGACTTAACAAGGTTGCTTTTGGATGTCCGGTTGTGCCCTATTAAAGATATACATATTAAAAACAAGGCAATTGCATAAACTATGAAAATGTAACAGAAAAAAATTAATTATACCAAACTGCCAATGGGACAATTTTGTATTATTATGCATAAAGAAAGGACTATATTTTCTTGTTAACCAACTTTTGCATCATTTACCTGACACTAAGTTAAGCAGTAAAAAATTAACCCCTTACTGTACAAATAAAACCTCAATGCAATGGTTTGGAAAATAATATCTCCCTTTTCTTGTCTAAGTGGCCTAAGTCCCTCTCTCAGTTGGCCTCTCAATTTAGAATTCTAATGTTGTGAGTCATTAAAATGAGAATAAGCCATGGAAGAGCTGAAAATAGTCAAAACCAATCTCAGCAATTTGGGAAAACTACCATTCTTGACTTTTAAAATAATGCATCAGAAAATTTACTTCAATAGCTATTGCACATTTTGACATTAACAGCAATTTCAAGCAATCCTGTTGGAGGAACATCCGCAGCTGAGCATTATAACAAAGGTTGAAAATTGTAGATGGTGCACCGCGCCTTGTACACATCCACTGTGCACGGCTGCAGGGGCGGGGGGGGGGGGGGGGGGGGGGGGGGGGGGCATTTCACAGCACCAAGTTACGACACCTGAACATGGGCATATAAGAGCCCAAAACCAGTCTTGTGGTGATAAAAGAACTTTTACAACTCTAGCAGTACTTTCAAGCTCTGGTAGGAGGCAATTTCAGGTAATATTAGCTATGCACAGGTATCCTGCAATACATTCACAATATGAATGCATTTTATGAACTGCCTCTAATGTTGTGTTGACCTCTTCTCATGTTGTGGCTGTTTACATCAAAATAAATCAAGTAGTTATTTTGTATCCTAGTGGAAATAAACATCTTAATAATGCAACAATTCCATATATATATATATTTTCCAGTATGAAGACAATATGTACTTCCTATGCCACATAAACACTGTTTTTGAAACTTTCACATTAAACTTTGGTTAAAATAACTTTATGAGTGACATTTAAGCGAGTCAAATGGTTGGCTTCAGCCAGCCACCAGGCACCTGTTAATAGTTCTTTCTCAACTGCCACGCACTTGCTGTGTCGCCTGTTTTGTAGGTACATGCCGAGCCATGTCAAAAAATACTGCCAGCTGCCAATGGAGTTTGGCAGTTACAGGGTTATTTTAATTGAGCTATAATGTTTGGAACCCTTTAAATAAAGATCCCATTTTATTACATTTGACTGCTTTGCCTAGACCCAACTCATTATCCTGGTCTTTGTATTTTATTGGGCTATTCTTGAATTGTTTAAGGCCTTACATTCTGCAAATCATTCAGTAGTCTTACACAGCTTACAGCAAAAAGGGGACAAACATTAGATATCTTATAATATTCCAGAATTTGTGCACCCTTACTATTTCCAGGGTTGCTCATCACAGAAACTGTTTTAATATGATACTGGGAAGTTCTGGGGGAAGACTATAAATAATGAAAGGAGCAAGGGCTTACAGTCATGCAAAAGGCTCCGCAAAATATGCATCAGAGTCGATATGCAATGTGACTGCTTTCACAGGTGGCTCCGCCTCTTCTTGGATAGACAATGTCTGTCACAGGGCTAGAACAGGGTGTCCAAGTTGGGTGCATGGGGCAGGTGTTGCTCCTTCCAAAAGGATATTTTTTATATGGAAAAGGGGTTGGGAGTAGATGTGATACAACAATAATCCAGGTTTTTTGTGCATAGGGGTATGCTGTAAAATTTGAGAGCGACTGTGATAAAAGCTGTGGGTATGCTTTATACAGCTTGAGTGCACCTTGAACATAGTTTTACATTGCCATGTTTCCTCAAGTGTGGCTTCTTGATACCTGATCATCTTGCTACCTTGTTCTAGTGGTCCGGATAATCCGTGCCACCACCATGCTTCACCATCCAACTCTTCTGCACTTTGTTCCATCTTGCAGTGAATGCTAAATGAAAGATCACAACTTCAACTCTGAGCTACGGAATGACTGAATGAACATTTGTTTCAACTCTTCTATATTTTAAAGCCCATGATACCTTCAATAGTAGGTATCACAGAATAAATGTGCCCCCAGCTGGTAGATGCCACACATTCTTCCCAACGTACCTTGGACCTCCCATAGTAGCTGTGTCAATATAAAGCAGTGTGGACAGTCTAATTTCCTTTTGCGATCATCTTTTGTCGAGATGATTCTTCTGGTGGACTAGGATACTTCCTAACAGATACAGATACACTAATATCCCCACACTGAAGCTAAGGATGTCATGTACAAATTTCTTAACTATATACGTTACCAATGCTGTACTACATCTCCAACAGAGATGTGTAATAACTCTTAATTACACACATCATGATTGTAATACACATCCAACAGGTACATATATTTCACACACCATAACTGATTACTATGCAGTTACTATCAGCTCATAGAACCCCAAGAAAACATTTTTCTTTTTATTCACTAGGTCAAAATTATCACAGCAAGTGATTGTTTTCTTTTACAATTCTGTACATAACTTCCTTCATCAACATTTAAAATTTGTTCACGTATGTAGATATTCTTTTTTGCTTGGGCTTGATAGTATAACAGGACAAATTTGCTTTTAAATTTTCTAGTGTTGACATCTCACATTTTCATTTAATATTTTTTACGCAGAACATACAAATGTATACAACAGTATTTTCTAGAAGCAACTTATATAGATTCCTTATCTTCCACGAGTACACCCCAATATTTCAAATTCTCTTGCATTTGTACATATGGAGATATAAAAGGTCTCCACCCCTTGCAACTAGCAATGTTCTCATTACCTTCACTAGTAAGGAAAACCTCTCCAGTTACATGACAATCGTCACTGTAACAATTTAATTACACTGTCAAATAATCATTCACACCTTACTGTACAATCTTTCTTTCTTTATTTCCATTACAGAGTCCCATTTCAATCCCTACAAATACGAGGTCTGTTCAGAAAATTCTGGAACATTCATAATTTCACGCCAATGGTGTGTTGAAGCAAAATGTGCTTGGCATCCCTGCACAAGCCTGTGTTTAATGTGTAACTGCTGGAAGTTTCATTCTTGTATGTCCGTTAGTTAATTTTTCACTACTTTTTTGAAAGCTGTCACACAGTTTGTGAATTTCGAGATGGCAGAGTTAGAGGAGCAATGCATCTGCATTAAATTTTGCCTGAAGCTAAAGAACCTTTACAAAGACACAGCAAATGATGCAGGAAACCTACAGTGATCCGTGCTTAAGCAATTCTCAGTGTTACAAATGGTTCACATGGTTTAAAAATGACCGGACAGGAGTTAAAGATGACATTCATTTGTGACGCCACTCAACATCTCACAATGATGCTCACGTCAGGAACGTAAAAAAATTGTGCCTGTCAATCTAAGGCTGACTGTCCAAGAGATTGCAGAAGAATGTAACATTTCAGTTGGATAATGTCAAAATCCTGACACAGCATCTTGGAATGCATTGTGTTGCTGCCAAGACCCACAAGTCAAGAGCAGAAAGACTTTCACCTTGCAATCTGTGATGAGCGCAAATGAGAAATGGATGTTCCTTACGAGAACCACAGCCGATGATGGGACATGAGTCTACAGTTATGATGTTGAGACCAAGGTTCAATCTTCACAATGGGTTGGGAATGGTCAAATACCAAAGCCATGCTGATAGTTTTCTTTGACTTTGAAGGTTTAGTTCATCATGAATTCTTGTCACAGGGACAACCTGTTAATCGATGGTACTATTGGGATGTGCTGCAATACCTGTGAAAAAATGTGAGAAGAAAATGGCCTGAAATGTAGTGAGACAATTTATGGCTCTTGCATCACGATAATGCACTTGCACATTTACTCTAGTTGATGCATGACTATTGCACAAAAAACTAAATCACTATGCTGCCTCATCCTCCATACTCTCCAGACCTGGCCCTTGCGGACTTTTTTATTTCCAAAGTTGAAAAACCCATTGAAAGGATGAAGATCTCCAACGATAGACTAGATAAAAGGAAATTTGCGGATGGCACTTCATGCTATCCAGCAAAAGGCATACCTAGATTGCTTCCAGAAATGGAAACGGCATTGGGAGTTAAGTATCGGTTGTAGAGGAGAGTATTTCGAAGGAGACCATGCACAATAAGTAAAAGGTAAATCAAACCATGGAAAATCCAGGATGGAATGTAACAATACTATGAGAAGGAAAGTTATTGCTCACCATACAGTTGAGATGCTGTCACAGATAGGAACAACAAAAAGACACTCACAAAGCTATCAGCCATTAAGGCCTTCGTCAACAACAAAAAACGTGTGCACAAACACACGCGACTGGCAACTGTCTTTCAGCTATCCAATTAAGTGTGTGATTAATGCTATCGTGCATTTTTCAATATTATTTCTTTAGTATCTCTTACCACTCCCCCCCCCCCCCCCCACACCAGCCTTGCTGTTGTTGTACTGTGAACAGCTGAAAGCAAGGGGAAACTACGGCCATAATTTTTCCCGAGGGCATGCAGCTTTACTGTATAATTAAATGATGATGGCGTCCTCTTGGGTAAAATATTCCGGAGGTAAAATAGTCCCCCATTCGGATCTCCAGGCGGGGACTACTCAAGAGGACGTTGTTTTCAGGAGAAAGAAAACTGGCGTTCTACGGATAGGAGCGTGGAATGTCAGATCCCTTAATCGGGCAAGTAGGTTAGAAAATTTAAAAAGGGAAATGGATAGGTTAAAGTTAGATATAGAGGGAATTAGAGAAGTTTGGTGGCAGGGGGAACAAGACTTTTGGTCAGGTGAATACAGGGTTATAAATACAAAATCAAATAGGGGTATGCAGGAGTGGGTTTAATAATGAATAAAAAAAATTGGAGTGCGGGTAATCTACTACAAACAGCATAGTGAACACATTATTGTGGCCAAGATAGACACGAAGCCCATGCCTACTACAGTAGTACAAGTTTATATGCCAACTAGCTCTGCAGATGATGAAGAAATAGATGAAATGTATGATGAAATAAAATAAATTATTCAGATAGTGAAGGGAGACGAAAATTTAATAGTCATGGGTGACTGGAATTCGAGTGTAGGAAAAGGGAGAGAAGGAAACATAGTAGGTGAATATGGATTGGTGCTAAGAAATTAAAGAGGAAGCCACCTGATAGAATTTTGCACAGAGCATAACTTAATCATAGCTAACACTTGGTTCAAGAATCATAAAAGAAGGTTGTATACATGGAAGAAGCCTGGAGATACTGACAGGTTTCAGATAGATTATCTAATGGTAAGACAGAGATTTAGGAACCAGGTTTTAAATTGTAAGACATTTCCAGGGGTAGATGTGGACTCTGACCACAATCTATTGGTTATGACCTGTGGATTAAAACTGAAGAAACTGCAAAAAGGTGGGAATTTAAGGAGATGGGACCTGGATAAACTGAAAGAACCAGAGGTTGTACAGAGTTTCAGGGAGAGCATAAGGAAACAATTGATAGGAGTGGGGGAAAGACATACAGTAGAAGAAGAATGGGTAGCTTTGAGGGATGAAGCAGTGAAGGCAGCAGAGGATCAAATAGGTAAAAAGACGATGTCTAGTAGAAATCCTTGGGTAACAGAAAAAATACTGAATTTAATTGATGAAAGGAGAAAATATAAAAATGCAGTAAATGAAGCAGGCAAAAAGGAATACAAACGTCTGAAAAACGAGATCAACAGGAAGTGCAAAATGGCGAAGCAGGGATGGCTAGAGGATGTAGAGGGTTATCTCACTAGGGGTAAGATAGATACTGCCTACAGGAAAATTAAAGAGACCTTTCGAGAAAAGAGAACCACTTGTATGAATATCAAGAGCTCAGACGGAAACCCAGTTCTAAGCAAAGAAGGGAAAGCAGAAAGGTGGAGGAAGTATATAGAGGGCCTATACAAGGGCAATGTACTTGAGGACAATATTATGGAAATGGAAGAGGATGGAGATGAAGATGAAATGGGGATACGATACTACGTGAAGAGTTTGACAGAGCACTGAAAGACCTGAGTCAAAAAAAGGTCCCGGGAGTAGACAACATTCCATTAGAACTACTGACAGCCTTGGGAGAATATAATAGTTCCGATCCCAAAGAAAGCAGGTGCTGACAGATGTGAAAATTACCCAACAATCAATTTAATAAGTCACGGATGCAAAATACTAACGCGTATTCTCTACAGACGAATGGAAAAACTGGTAGAAGCTGACCTCGGGGAAGATCAGTTTGGATTCCGTAGAAATATTGGAACATGTGAGGCAATACTGACCCTACGACTTATCTTAGAAGCTAGATTAAGGAAAGGCAAACCTACGTTTCTAGTATTTGTAGACTTAGAGAAAGCTTTTGACAATGTTGACTGGAATACTCTCTTTCAAATTCTGAAGGTGGCAGGGGTAAAATGCAGGGAACGAAAGGCTATTTACAATTTGTACAGAAACCAGATGGCAGTTATAAGAATCAAGGGGCACGAAAGGGAAGCAGTGGTTGGGAAGGGAGTGAGACAGGGTTGTAGCCTATCCCCGATGTTATTCAATCTGTATATCGAGCAAGCAGTGAAGGAAACAAAAGAAAAATTTGGAGTAGGTATTAAAATCCATGGATAAGAAATAAGAACTGAGGTTCGCCGATGACATTGTAATTCTGTCAGAGACAGCAAAGGACTTGGAAGAGCAGTTGAACGGAATGGACAGAGTCATGAAAGGAGGGCACAAGGTGAACATCAACAAAAGCAAAACTACGATAATGGAATGTAGTCGAATTAAATTAGGTGATGCTGAGGGAATTAGATTAGGAAATGAGACACTTAAAGTAGAGAAGGAGTTTTGCTATTTGGGGAGCAAAATAACTGATGATGGTCGAAGTAGAGAGGATATCAAATGTAGACTGGCAATGGCAAGGAAAGCATTTCTGAAGAAGAGAAATTTGTTCACATCGAGTATAGATTTATGTGTCAGGAAGTAATTCCTGAAAGTGTTTGTATGGAGTGTAGCCACGTATGGAAGTGAAACATGGACGATAACTAGTTTGGACAAGAGAATAGAATTACTTTTGAATGCATTATGGGAACAGCAATGATCAATGTCTTATAAATAATTACTATTAAAAACAGTCTTGATCACGATTTATTTAACAAGGTGACCGGTTTCGACCACTACTGTGATCATCTTCAGACCATTGAGTAGGAATCTCTTTCTGGTGGAGAACACTCAATGGTCTGAAGATGACCACAGTAGTGGTCGAAACCGGTCACCTTGTTAAATAAATTGTGATCAAGACTGTTTTTAATAGTAATTAATTAAGAGAATAGAAGCTTTCGAAATGTGGTGTTACAGAAGAATGCTGAAGATTAGATGGGTAGATCATATAACTAATGAGGAGATATTGAATAGGATTGGGGAGAAGAGAAGTTTGTGGCACAACTTAACTAGAAGAAGGAATCGGTTGGTAGGACATGTTCTGCGGCATCAAGGGATCACCAATTTAGTATTGGAGGGCAGCATGGAGGGTAAAAATCGTAGACGGAGACCAAGAGATGAATACACTAAGCAGATTCAGAAGCTTTTTTTTTTTGGGGGGGGGGGGGGTTAAGGGCGCTCAACTACTGAGGTCATTAGCGTCCAGTCACAATTGTTAGAGCACATAGAATCTAGTAAAACTCAAGGAGGGGCGGGAGGGGGGGGGGGGGAGACACCAGAAAGTTCTTACAAAGATGCAGATAAAATAAGTGAAAGAGTTAGATGTCTTTGGATAAGCCAGTCAAAGTAATAAAACGAAGAACATGAGCAGCTGCTTGAGCGTCATCAGCTAAAATATCCTGTAAAGTAGATGGCAGAGACAGGACAATATGAGATTGACTAAAACGGGGACACGACAATAAAACATAGCGCACTGTTAATACATGACCACAAGGGCACTGCGGGGCTGGGTCACCGGAGAGCAGGTAGCGGTGGCTAAACCGGCAATGCCCAATCCGCAACCTGGTCAGAAGGACCTCTTCTTGCCGAGATGAATGGGAGGAGGTTGTCCAAGCAGTTGGGAACGGTTTTACTGCCCGGAGCTTGTTTCCTTGAAGTGAGGACCAAGCATCCCACCACAATGACACAAGCCTCTTACAAACAACCCCACTAACATCAGATGACAGGACACAATGGGAGGCTGGCCGAGGCAGGAAGACTACAGCCTTGGCTGCAGCATCAGCAGCCTCATTCCCAGGCACTCCTACATGGCCAGGAACCCACAGAAAGCTGACAGGAGAGCCACCATCAGCAAAAGAATGGAGTGACTGCTGGATCCGTTGCACCAAGGGATGGACCGGATATGGAGCTCCAAGGCTCTGAAGAGCACTCAGTGAGTCAGAGCAGAGTACATACGATGAATGGTGGTGGCGGCGGGCATACTGAACGGCCTGATGGAGAGCAAAAAGCTCTGCCGTAAAGCTGGAACATTGGTCGAGGAGCCGGTATTTAAAGGTGACGGCCCCGACGAAAAAGGCACAGCCGACACCATCGTCAGTTTTGGAGCCATCAGTGTAAATAAAGGTGTGACTGGCAAATCACGCAAGAAGTTCGACAAACCGTGAGCAATACACTGCAGCCGGAGTACCCTCCTTCGGGAGCGAGCTGAGGTCAAGATAAATATGAACCGGAGCCCGGAGCCAAGGTGGAGTCGGGCTGTCACCCTCTCTGAAGGTGGTACGGAGGGCAAAATCCAATTGTCGAAGCAGGCGACGAAAACGGACTCCAGGGGGCAGCAGGGCAGACACATACAACCCATACTCATGGTTGAGAGAATCGGCGAAGAAGGACTGATAAGAGGGGTGGTCGGGCATTGACAACAGCTGGCAGGCATACCGACAAAGCAGTATGTCGCGCCGGTAGGTCAATGGAAATTCGGCAGCTTCAGCATAAAGATTCTCGACAGGACTAGTGTAGAAGGCTCCGGTCGCAAGACGTAACCCCCGATGGTAGATGGAGTTGAGATGGCGTAAGAGGGATGGCCGAGCAGACGAGTAGATGAGGCTCCCATAATCCAGCTTCGATCGGACTATGGACCGATACAAGCGAAGCAGGACAGTGCGATCCACTCCCCAAGATGAACCACTAAGAACTCTGAGGACATTAAGGGAAAGTGTACAACAGGCAGCCAAATAAGAGACATGCAGAGACCAACAAAGTTTCCTGTCCAGTGTGAGCCCTAGAAACTTAGTTGTTTCCACGAATGGGAGAACAATGGGACCGAGATGTAAGGATGGCGGAAGGAATGCTTTATATCGCCAAAAGTTGATGCAAACCGTCTTCTCTTCAGAGAACCGGAAGCCATTTGCCACACTCCATGAGTATAGGCTGTCTAGACAACGCTGAAGGCAGCGCTCCAGGAGTCATGTTCTCTGGGCACTGCAGTAGATCGCGAAGTCATCGACAAAAAGAGAGCCTGAGACATTAGGTGGAATGCAATCCATAATAGGATTGATCACTATGGCAAAAAGGGCCACGCTCAAGACGGAGCCCTGAGGCACTCCGTTCTCCTGGAGGAAGACGTCGGGCAAGACGGAACCCACATGTACCCTAAACGTTCGGTCTGTTAAAAAGGAATCAATAAAAAGGGGCAGGCGACCGCGTAGACCCCACCTGTGCATAGTGCGGAGGATACCTCCTCTCCAACAGGTATCATAAGCCTTCTCCAAATCGAAGAACACGGCTACCGTTTGGTGCTTTCGCAAAAAGTTGTTCATGATGAATGTCGACAAGGTCACTAGGTGGTCAACAGCAGAGCGGCGGCGACGAAAGCCGCATTGAACATTGGTAAGTAGCCGTCGAGATTCAAGAATCCAGACTAACCGAGCGTTAACCATGCGCTCCATCACTTTACAGACACAGCTTGTAAGAGAAATGGGTCGGTAACTAGAAGGAAGGTGTCTATCCTTCCCGGGTTTGGGTATAGGAACAAGGACGGCATCACGCCAACACATGGGGACTTGACCTTCGGTCCAGACGCGATTGTAGGTATGAAGAAGGAAGCTTTTGCCTGCCGGAGAAAGGTGTGCCAGCATCTGAACGTGAATGGCATCTGGCCCCGGAGCAGAGGACCGGGACAGTGCAAGCGCACGTTCGAGTTCCCGCATAGTAAAGGGGGAATTATAATGTTCCAGATTCAGCGAGTGGAAGGAAAGTCGCCGAGCCTCTTCTGCCTCTTTCTTGGGAAGGAAGGCAGGGTGGTAATGGGCGGAGCTTGAAACCTCCGCGAAAAAGCAGCCGATGGCATTGGAGACATCCACAGGATCAACAAGGACCTCATTACCTGAAGTCAGGCCAGGTACCGAGGAGTGGGCCTTAATGCCCGACAGCCGGCGCAGGCCACCCCAGACGACAGAAGAGGGAGTAAAACTGTGAAAGGAGCTGGTGAAAGAGGCCCAACAAGCTTTTTTGCTGTCTTTGATGACTCTACGGCATTGCGCTCAGAGTCGTTTGTGTCCAATACAATTCGCCAACGTAGGATGGCGGCGAAAGGTGCGTAAAGCACGTCGTCGAGCACGGATAGCGTCTCTACAAGCCTCGTTCCACCAGGGGACGGAAACGCGACATGAAGAAGAGGTAGTACAAGGAATGGAACGTTCGGCAGCATTGATGATAACAGCCATGAGGTATTCGACCTGACTGTCACAACTGAGAAAATCGTGGTCCGGAAAGGTCGCCAGGGAGGAGTATAGTCCTCAGTCAGTTTTCGGTATGTTCCAGCTCGAAGGACGTGGGGATGGGGTGTGGTGTAGGAGACGAACGACACAGGGGCAGTGGTCGCTTGAATGGGTGTCAGAAAGGACATACCACTCGATACGACGGTCAAGAGTGGTAGAACAGATCGAGAGGTCCAAGTGGGAGTAGGTATGAGTGGAGTCCGAGAGGAAAGTCGGGGCGCTAGTATTGAGGCAGACAAGATTGAGATGGTTGAAGACATCCGTCAAGAGGGAGCCTCTCTGACAGGATGCAGGAGAGCCCCAAAGGGGATGATGGGCATTGAAGTCGCCAAACAATAAAAACGGCGGAGGAAGCTGAACAATCAGGTGCATCATGTCAGTCCGACTAACTGCGGATGATGATGGCGTGTAGACGGTACAAACGGAAAAAGTAAAGGCAGAAAGAGTAATACGGACAGCTATTGCTTGGAGTGGGGTGGTTAATGGGATGGGATGGTAATAGACATCGTCCCGAATGAGCAACATGACCCCACCATGAGCTGGAATACCGTCCACAGGGGTGAGGTCAGACCGCTCCGAGGTATAGTGGGTAAAAGCAATACGGTCAGTTGGGCGCAACTTGGTTTCCTGGAGACCAAGGACGAGCGGACAGTGCAGGCGGAGGAGCAGTTGTAATTCCTCCCGATTAGATCGAATACCTCTTATGTTCCAATGTAACAAAGCCATCGCTAGTCAGAAAAAAGGGGGAACGAAACGAGTGAAGAGCTGGTCACCTCGACAGCCGCGGAGGGCCAGGTTTCGAGGGAACAACGCTACAACCGGCGGGAGGCGGATCCTGTTCCATTGAGTCGTCGCCAGCTGCGGCCGCTTTCCCGGATTGCCTAGGAGGGGCAGCATCATTCGCCAACGAGAGGCCAGCTGAGCGCCTGGCAGCAGAGCGTCCCGGCGAAACTGAGGATGGCCGGGAGCAGCGACTCGCGGATGGAGCATCAGACAAAATGTGCCGGGGTGGAGAGGGGGATAAAGACTTCTTCTTGGAGGCCTTCTTGGAAGTCCGATGAGGCACAGGGATGGTGGGCTGGACCCGAAGAAGGTCCTCACGCGCGGGGTCCGTTTTGGAACGCCGGACCTCAGAAGCTGGGGTCCGGAACGTTTTCCCGATGGACGCCTGAGAAGAGGATCGCTTCTCAGGCGGCAGAGGGGGAGGAGGAGGAAGGGTGGCCCCTGGGGCAGAGGGGGCAGGGGCCGCGAGGGAGGAGGATTTGGAAGGGAGGGATTTGGGAGGCGGAGGCATAGACCCCGGATGGGGTGGGGAGGTGGAGGGGGGACAGGATAGGGGTGAGGATACTGTGGAAGGAGTGGACACGACTGAGGCAAATGAAGTTGTCAACGTCACGGGATGGAGGCGGTCATACTTTTTCCTGGCCTCAGAATAAGAGAGACGATCCAAAGTTTTTAATTCTTGAATCTTCTTCTCCTTCTGATACGCGGGGCAGTCTAAAGATCTAGGCGAGTGGATGCCAGGACAATTGACGCACTGAGGTGGTGGGGTGCATGTATGTTCCTTACGAAGAGGACGTCCACAATCGCCACAAAGGGGCTCAGCCTCACACTGTGACGACACGTGCCCAAAGCGCAAACACCGAAAGCAGCGAATAGGAGGCGGGACGTAAGGTCGCACGTCGCACCAGTAGCACATCACCTTTACCTTCTCTGGGATTACGTCCCCCTCGAAGGCGAGGATAAAGGCTCCGGTGTCAATGCAACAGTCTTTGGGGCCGCGCTGAACTCGCCGGACGAAACGCACGCCTCGGCGCTCCAGGTTGGCCCTGAGCTCCTCATCAGATTGCAGCAGGAGGTCCCGATGAAAAATAACCCCCTGCGTCCTATTCAGTGCCAGATGCGGGACAATGGACACTGGGATGTCCCCTAGTCGGTCGCACACCTGGAGCGCCACCGACTGTGTGGCGGAGGCGGTCTTTGTAAGAACGGACCCCGAACGCATTTTACTGAGAGCCTCGATTTCCCCGAAGATGTCCTCGATGTGCTGGACAAAGAACATGGGCTTGGAGGTGGCGAACGTCCCCCCATCGGTCCGAGAACAGACTAAATAGCGGGGGAAGTACTTCGCCCCAAGCCGGCGGGGGCCTGTCCTTCCTCTCAGGGAGTGGCCAAGGGGGAAAGGGCAGGAGAACCAGAACCAGAGACAGTACCTTTCTTTTTAAAAGACTCGGCCGCACAGCGACCTGATACATGTTGACGTTTCATCTGCGAAACGTCCGTCCCGATACCACCCACTCTGACCAGGGGCTCTCCCCACGGGCGCCACCCAGCCTCAGCAAGGGCCACCTGGCAGGATGACCGTTGCCGGGAGTCCTGATGCCCCAAGGAGACGGGCATCTACTCCTTGGCCGACATGGGGAGGGTGCAGCTCAGGTATCAGCAGTACGATCCCTGTGTTGTCAGGGGGCTACAACCTAGAGGGTACATGATGACCCCACCACAACGGGCTGGCTACCGTGCTGGATTTCGGGTGCCATGGGAAGTCCATCATGATCGTAGGTGCGGATGGGGACGCACTATGGGCGTAACGTGTGCAACCCATCAGGCGTTTAGGCCCAATGGAGGAATAGTGGGTGTGGTTACAACGCCGTTACAATGCTGAGTGCCAAGGTCTTAGTGCACTGAGGACCAGTGATGCACCACGTAAGGCGTCCTTCCCCAAAAGGCTCGTACTTCTGTAGAATTTTGAAAAAAGGAGGTCAAACCCCAAGGGGGACCATCACACAGAATGCCGAAATGGTTGAAACTCCTTTTAGTCGCCTCTTACGACAGGCAGGAATACCTCGGGCCTATTCTTACCCCGGACCCGCAAGGGGGGATTCAGAAGGATGTAGGTTGCAGTAGGTACTGGGAGATGATGAAGCTTGCACAGGATAGAGTAGCATGGAGAGCTGCATCAAACCAGTCTCAGGACTGAAGACCACAACAACAACAACAACAACAACAGTATCTTATTTCTTGTCGAAATATTTAGATGACATGGTGTATCGAGCGATTTAGCTCTTGTTCGTCCTCAGTTGCCACAGGAAACGAAAATAATAATCTCTACATTTCCTGAAAATTGGTATACTTTCTTGCAAAACTTTTGATCTTTCCAGCCTCGCAGTTTCTCCTCACTTCACAGTCTCCAAAAACTGTGTAAAATTTACAAATAGCTGCACTAAAAGCTGTCAGTATGCTTTATATAGGTTGAATACATATTTAACACAGTTTTAGAATGCCATCTGTTACCACCTCAAATGTTCGTCCTTGATGAATTACTGTCTTGCTACATTGTTCTGGTGGTCCATACTCTCCATCCCATCACCACACTCGAACAAACACCCAACTCTTCTGCACTTCATTCCATCTTGCAGGAAATGTTAAATGAAAGATCGCAACTTCTACTCAAAGCTACGAAATGACTGAATGAACTCTTGTTTCAGCTCTTCTATCTTTTACAGTTCATTACTTCTCACTGATATGTATTACAGTGGTTCAAAGAAGCTATATCTATGGTAACAGACAAAAATCATTGAAACACTTCTGACTTAAAGGCCTTACAGACAGGCAGTGGTATATTAAAAGATAATTAATTTGTCCTGATGATGAAGTTGACATTGTCAGCAGGCTGTGTATTCCAGGCAGCCCATGACACCTTCAACTGGAGGCCCAGCTGCTAGATGTTACACATTCACTGCCAACATACCTTGTCCTTTCCACATCATCTGTGCCAGTAAAAAGCGGCACGGATGGTCTATAATTTCACCTTGAACACTATTTCTACCAATTTCCTCTATTGTAATCATGTCTTGGTGCAACGATTCTTCATAGTGGACCATGATATTTGCTGTAACATCCTGAAACACTACAGCAATGGGAAGGATTTTTTGAAAAATGTTCTTCATTTTGGAGCACAATGAAAGAGAGAAATTAGCCTTAGCACTGGATACAGCTAAGTGCTCCTTTGCAGCTGGTTAATGGAGATAGATGGTGAATTTAAGACTTGAGATAGGGTACATCAGGCCAGCTTGTGAACTACATGTCATGAATATTGCCTGTCTGAAGATGTTAGCAAAACTTTCAACAAGCTGGGAAAAGGGTTTTTTCATCATTCCAAGTGTACCATCCAAGGGCTGACCAACTGTATGGGAAACAATCTTTGGTGTGCAATTAATGGCACATGTCAAAGATGACTATTGTTGATGGTTGATGGTCTTTATGTGGATAAAGGCACCTGGGCACAGAAGTAGATGTTGAGGCTGAAGACGGCCAGCTGAAACAGATAGCACCGCAGGTGTGAAGACTTGACACCTACATTTGAGGCCCTCAGTTCCCTCCATTAATCTTTCATGGCCTTCCCCCCCCCCTTCCCGCCCCCTGTTTTATTACCCCTTCACCCATGCCCAACTTAGTCTCACTTCATCGCATGTCAAACAATCATTGCAGCCTGCTCCAGGACTTGGTCGTTGTTGCCACATTCTTATTTAATTCCCTTGCTGCCTCTCCCTCCCAGCTGTCACTATTGCACCCTCCCCCCTCCTCTCCTCTGCTACCAATCCTCACCCCAGTTGGACTGCAGTCCTGGGACAATGGACCCGTATGTGCATGAGCGTGCACCCCCTTACATATAATACTGATGAGTAGCTCTTGGGTTTGAGTTGGCAGCCATGCTCAGATTCCACGGCATTGCAACAAGGGTCATATCCATAATTCTCAGATGAAGTGTCGAGTCCTTGTGAATGTCCTCTTGATTGTATATGTAGAACCTGTGCTTATTCACTTGGTGTACATTCTTGCCTCAGCTCATGTGCAACATATTTGTAGGTGAGCTCTCAAAAAGGCTGCTTACAGAGGATTTCACGCTAACTTGAGACGATAGCACTCCTCTGTGTTTATCCTTATTCCTACTGATTTCTTTATGATGCTCTCCCTGTAATTGCTGACTGTGCACAACAATGTTCCTTACAGAACCACACTCAACAATATTGTTGAAATTCCTGGGAAATTAAACATTAAAATCCATCTTCACTGAGACTTGGTCTGCAGTGTGATAAACTGTAATTATTTGAATGACTTAAATCAATTAAACAATCATTTTCGGCCATCATGAAAGACTAAAGATATATGTAACCTGCCACATGTACCAGGTATACAAAAGCATCAGCACAATGTACAAAGGCAGTAGTGTATCTCTCAGCATAGCATGACAAGCGTTAAATGCATACACATAGGATATAAAGAGAAATCGATGGTGAAAGAACACAGCTTCAATGTAAAAACATTTTATTTCAATGCATAACCTTGCTGTGGCCTTACTATTGAGAGATTGTGCTAAAGAAATCAATAAAAATAAGTATTAAGAAACATCATATCAAGGGAGACAAGGACATTAAGTTGTTACGGGCTATAGTCTGAGGATGCTTGACACGGGGCTCAGGTAACGTTGCCCACACAGAAGACTAAGCAAATACAACTGCCCCCCCCCCCTCCACCTAGGAAAACACTGCTCCAGAAGAGCCCCAGTACTTCCACAGATGTGGTTCTTAAGACCTATGTATTTGTTTACTTTGGTACCTATTCAGATAGTGTTTTCCTCTTTTTTTTTAAAAAAAAAAAAAAGGAAAAAAAAGGCCATAGAATGAAAATAAAAGTAAAATTCTTACCGATGTGAATTGCACATTGCAGCCTTCATCTGCTTGGATATCATAATCTAGCTGTTTTAACTTCTCAAATGATGCAGTTGAAGCACTGTCCATAACATCACTGAATCTGAACATTCCACTGAAATAATGATCATATTTATTATAAGATAAATTGAAGCAACTAGGTTGCTGAAACATTATTACTGAAACAAAAGAAGCAATTTTAGTCCCTCCAAGACGTTATGAATAATTAATTTTTGAGAATTATACCAATTCTGCAAAATATTCCAACAGTGGTCATTGCTGCTTCAAATGCTGTACGATATTCTACTCAGAAACCATTAGTAGCATCACAGTAACACACAATTTGCACTGGAAATGTAGGAATTGAGTTGGTAATTTTGTGTGTGGCTTTAAATGATCATATCAGCATACTTTAATGATGCTCCCAAGTTTGGAGAATTCTTAACAGTAGTGTATGGTATTCACACTAAATACATATTTCTCTTTTCATGCACATTATCTTTGTCTGTCTAAGTTTAGTGTGAGGTGCCAGTATTTGGCAGGCATTTGTTTACTGGATGTCTTAAAGCTGTCACAAGAAAACACTTCTCCTTGCACAGCTACATAGGAATAAGTTACTGATTTTATTTCTGATTCACAGCTGTTGTAAGGACATTCTCAATAGCAACTATGTTTTGATGAAACTACAGCTAGTTCAGTTGTATATAATTCATACATTTTAAGCTGTGTACTATTTGAGTTTATTATTATTATTGTTGTTGTTTTACAGCCACTGAGGAAATGGATTGCTTTTTTCTAAGTTTTTCAGAGCAATACATGATGATGCATCTGTACTAAGAGAAGATTAACACTGTGCATACAGGAGGAGTGTTCACAATGTATAGTCTCACACATCCTTTTTATTCTATAAGAAGGATCTCATTCACTTGAATGCAAGTTCAGCGTGCTGACTACTGTGCCATCTTGCTCTGTCAGGAACCACTGAGGCTGTTATGTAAGGTGGTGTCGTACCAGACAGATGGATGGATGGCTTCTGTCAAATGCCGGTGTAACCAGAAGAGAATTATGGTTTGGAGGTAAACATTAAAAACACAGAGAAATGAGAATGCTGAATAATGAAAGACTACTGCAAATCAGAGAGAAAAACCATAAAAAGAGAGAACTGTAATGACCAAATTCGTAGATTGTCTGATTGTTTAAGATACCTGTAATGGATATGGATAAAAATTTATCATGTCAAATACTTCATTCATTATGCTGAGGCAGCTACTGGCTGCTAGACAGATTGGGTTTATGAAAGTAGCTTATACAGCAAAACACTGAACTTAAGGAAAAAGGAAAGGAATCACTTCGACAGACCACATTGTGATACTGGGAAAAAAAGTAGGTAATTTAGATTGGACAGATAAAATCTTAGCAGGCTAATTACTTGCTACCACCAATAAGAAGAAATGTAAATGAAATGCAGACATCTTGAGACTGTTGTTGAAAGGTATTGGAAGGGATGCAAGTTACTGCTATGTGTATATTCAAGTAAAATTTAAGACAGATAAACTGAAGAAGAAAGTAACATTTCAAAAAGCTGCTAGTTCCCATGTTGTACTAAATATCTGCTGATTACCTCCTATTGATAGCTTAATATCAAAATGACAAGAATGATATTTATCATCAAATAACAGTTATCCGTGTCCCAAATCAGTGGCTGTTAGCTGGTGGAAAGAAGGGAGAGAAGGTAACTAGCATCAAAAATGAGTGAACATTTACAATACTTAGTTGTGCGAACAACTTAAGTGCATAAAAAAGGAATGATCTTAACTTAATCAAATAAACCGTGCAATGCAATGACAAGAGTTAACTTACGGATATTGCTTATCTCCAATTACAATGACTGTTGTGAGATTGGGTAAATTTAGACTTTTCAAATGTCCAGGCTTTGCTGCAGTCACCTCTGGAGCCAGTGCCTGCACCATCTCAGGATATTTTTGTGTTTTAAATGTTTCTGCTGCAACCAAAGCACGAACATGCACCTTCTTCAGGCAGTATTCTAACTCAGGGATTTGATAAGCAGGATTGATATTCACCTACAGAAGAAATTCATATGGTTGAATGGCATGTTAAAAGAAAAATAAATTAATTATTTTTTTAAATGCAGTCTTACATGTGTACACAAACTATCCCACTGTTCAGTAAAAGCTTATAGAAAACTAACTGTATTTTAAGTGTCAGCAGAATCTCTGTATTTATGACAATTTAAATAACCACGTGACAAATTTTATATGTAAAGTTCTGACAGAATGTAAATAATTTAGGAGTCACAGTGACAAGTCAGCTAATTTTAGAAGTTGTCGAAAGGCACAAAAAGATCAATAAATAAAATAAAAATTTAAAAAATGAAAATTTTGTTAGCTTGTGTAGCTGTACAGCTTTTTTGTGGACAAATTTCTCCTGTAGGCCAAGTTATATTGGTACTTACAATGTAACTGCAATAACTACAGTGCAACTCAGCATTTTTCACACATGTAAAGTAAGACAGCTCACAAGTTTGGTATTCCAGAATAAATATTTCATTCTCAAGTTGCATGTTCATGGTTGTGAAGCATCCTGACTGATTAAAACCACGTGAACTTTAATCCTGACTTTTGTTTTTCATGTACAATGATCTCAGCTATTCATGACTCATCCACACAGCTTTAATTCCGACAATACCTCTCTCATGCTTAACATACTGCAGAAAAGTTTACATGTCAATGTCTGAATCGCTCATTGTGCCTGTATAATTAAGTTGATAAGTGAACTGCTCATGGAAAGGAAGTGACTAGGTGTTAGTCATGGTCCATCACAAAGTTTTAATCTGTAAGGAAGTTTCACAAGTTTCATCTTATATGAATGCCTTGAATGATATGTAAAAATTAAGGTATCTTATTGTTTGGCAGTGGTATGACCTTTTTCTTTCACTGTCACTACACAGGTTTCCAGAGATTATATATTTAAAACCTATAAATGCAACATCAAGAGTTGTTTTGTGAATGTAGACTCTGGTTTCCAGAAACATGACAGCATTAAGATACAGTTACATTGTGAGTGTCACGCTCGTTGCCTTCTGGTGAAGTGCTGAGATACTGTTGATGTTCCAATATTTACATAAGAAGTATATCCCTCCTACCAGGTGGCAGGTGATTGGGCCCTGTGTGGCCTACAGGTGGCGGGAAGAGTGGGGATGCAGTTTTTGGGGAGTCAGGAGCACCACAGTTAAACTCTGATCTTTGCACTGGTATTCAGGATGCATCCTGCATGCCGGACAACGCCAATTGCACTCTTGCTGTGTTGCTGTTAATGTCAAATTCCAAACCAGACTTCGCCCCTAATGGCACGATTCTCTTGGATACCTACTTTCGTGGACTACTTTACAATGTCATCCCAATAGCCATTTGCTCGGTGTAGCAATTACATGTTCTTAAAGTCATGAGTGTGATCATTTATTCAATGCTCTGCCACTACTGGTCTTTGTGTTTCTCAGTTTTACACACCTCATGTGTTTTTCACAGTATTTCAAGGTACAGTGCTGTGTTTTCCCAATGGCATATACCCCAGATATACTAAATTTTGTTGGTCTTTCACCCAGCCAAGGCACTCTCATCTTAGGCAGTGGTTAGAAGACTGTTTTGCTGTTACATTTTCCAAGTAGCTTCACAATTTTAGCTGAGAACAGGCAAAACAAAAAGAGTTTCTTCGTTCTGTGAAAGACCCAATGAAACTTAATGGACTAAGGATACACAGCATTCCTTATGAATGTAGTCAGCAACATATCAAGCAAAGGAGGTTCTGTATTCCAAAACAATCGAAGGAGCACACGAAGGTTATACGATTGGGGCATACAGAGAAATCGGTAGTGAGAGCGTGGATCACACTTTTGACTTCCAGAACATTAAGTTGCTATGCTAAGGGATCAACTATTTGGACAGAGTTGTAGAGAAATTCATACAAGTGCAGATCCAAAAGAGGCTTGTCAATAGGGACAAAGGTTTCCAATTAAGAATTAACTTCAGCTCAGAATCCCCTGTTAGAATCTCACCCGGCATGCCAAACACATTCAGAATAACCGTGTAGGGACTCGACGGCAGCCTGCAGTCACCCCTATCACTGCACATCCAGCTCCTCCCCACCCTCCAGCTGTACAGCAGACAGCACACACTCACCCGCATCCATGTGCACCAGGCATTTCGCTGGCAGAAGTGGTGGGACATCAGCAATATTGTGACACTTCACCTGACGGTGAGTATGACACTCACTCATAAAAACATCACAGTACCTTTGTTATTCTATTAAAAAGAAAATACACACACACACACACACACACACACACACACACACACAAATGAACTATAAGTAACCAGTATACTATATAATAAAATAAACTTACAATAACTAATCCAGCTTTGTTGGCAGCTAAGCTGGTCAGGTACCACTCGGTAAGGTTGGGAGCCCACACAGCAAGAGCATCACCATGCTTTAGACCAATCTCTAAGAAGCCGGCTGCTAATTTGTCAACCTGCACAAGTCAGTTATCCTTGAGCGATGTCTGTAAGATGAAAGCATATTATGTATATGCTTATTAATTTAAGGACAATGACTATGGCGTCTGCAATTTGGGTATGTATTTTATTTTAAATTCACTTATTTCACAAGGGATCTCAGATTGGCATTGCAACACTGTACAAAAAACTCTGACTTATATTACAACATATTCAATGATAAATCGTGAACCATTTTTGCAGTTACTTGTACTAAGGTAAAAGATCAGGTCAAGGTTCATGACAGTGTTTTATTAGATAAGAGAGATCCAGAAAGTAACCTTCATTAGGCTAAAAATAAAATTATGTAAAAGACAAAGTAAATTAGAAGAATCTTAGAAATAACTTCCATGTTACTCCTTCAGTTAATTACCATTCAAATTAAAGCATTTATCACATATCTGAACGAGCTCACTAATAGCCTCTTCATATCATTCTGCTACCTGAGATTGCAGCCAGCCCATGAGAGCATCTGTATGTTCTTCATGGGAGTAAAGGACTGGTAGCCAAGTCACACATTAGAGTTCATGAAGAGATGGAAATCACTGAGTCAGGCTGTAGGGAGGATGTTAAAAATGTCCTATCTGAGCTAACTGAACAGTTCTTGTATGTGCCTGGCAACAGTCGGCTGAGCATTATTGTGCAAAAACATGACACCTATAACCAAGAGTTTGTTGCTCGATTTGAATGGCTCTTCTCAGTTATCATACTTTGTTGAAATAGGCTTCATAACTGATTAAATGTAGAACACTGTTCCAATAAATGGTAGCCATAACAGGGTGTATACGTGGACAAGGAAAAAAAAAAAAAATTCCCCGATTGGTCCCGGATATCCCGTTTAAAAAAATATGCTTTTCCCCCAAGCGAAAATACGCTTTTTCTGTACTAAGTGACAGTACCATTGAATGACTTTTGAAGAAGAAGAAAAAAAACAAAAAAAAAACAGGCAAGAATTTTAGGAAAGACCTCTGATGTGCAGCAACATATACGCTGCATATTTTCGTATTACAAATGTATAAATTCAAATTGCACCAAACACAGCACATTAGTTTCTGGAGTGTTTAAATCGAGTTTGTGATGTCCTTTTGTATGTAAGCTAGTCGTATCTCATGCCACATGATCTCGCCAGCCGATGACAGCAGGTATTCAGAGCATAGGACACGCATTATAGTCAGCCAATAGCAAGATCACTGTTACGTACTACTCATGCGAACAAAGTTGGCACTCAGCATGCTGGCTGATTGGAGCAACATTTACAGTCACTTCCATAAGCCAGCTCGCCAGGTGTCAACTTTGTTTGCGTGAGTAATAGCGCAAACACACAAAGAGGAAAAGTTAACGATTTACATTAATATACATAGTATAGCTACGAGAAAAGCTAAGCTTTCACATGTAATATTGACCTTTTTTGCGCGTGTTACACTTTAAGATACATCACACAAATGTGCCCGAAAATTTAAAGTAATGACAAAAATGTCTGGTCTTATGAGCTCGAAATCCTTGTAAGTGGCTGGTCCTCAAAGTATTCAGTTTTAAACACTCTGTGATTTAAGAAATTCATCCCACTTGCTCACACGTAACTTAATTCATCTTGCGTAAAAAGAAATTTACTTTGAAAGTAATACTTTTCGAACTACCATTCACAATACTATCCGGAGATGTTAGAAATAGTTTCGATTTAGCAGTTGCCAGAGAATGCCAGAAAACAGGCACTAATGCGCATGCACAGCTGCAGTGGTTTAGGAAGCCCACATGTCCATATGTATAAAGCACTAATAGAGCTTACATTACGCCATAAAAGAAACGGGACATCCGAGGATACTCGGAGAGCATCAGAATTTTGTAAACCGTAATAAAATGCATAATTTGGCTTGAAGTGCACATTGGTTTTTCCAGATTCCTGGTGAAGTAGTTCCCATTTGATATTAAGCTTTTCAGTGTGGTTTTTGCGATGTAAATTTTCTTGGAGCACCAGTACAGTACGGTCTCATTTTTGGTTCTTTATTATGGCATAATGCCGTACATGCCAAAAGACAAAAACGTGCACTTGAAATTCAGTGAACGGTTGGAACTGGCCAATACTGTGGAATAAAACGCTTCATTTCAAATAAAATGATTGCCTCAGCGGAAAGATTATTAAAGCCAAATTTCTTTGGCAAACTTGCAAAAATAGCCTCATTGTTCTGCAAGGCGATTAATGCTCGACTGCTAATAACTTGGAAATAAAATAAAAATCAGAAAACTGAGACTAATAATATATTTTTGCCCTCCATAATTATGTGAATGTATTTTAATTCACTTGATAGCTCCCGACCACTCAAATCCGTTTTGTTTTCATTTGACGTGGAAGCTGTAAATGAAGAGAAGCAGCGAAATTACTTAACGCAAACACGTGGAGACTAACCCCCTCTCCACTACAACTCAGACAACTCTACACATGCGTGAATCTGGCAGCTAGGGCGCGCGAGAAATTTCTCTCATTGGTATCTGGCTGCTTGTTGCTACAGCCGATACAGCTAACAGCCACATTTCAAGTAGCAGGAAGCGGGAGAAGGTACTGCTCATACGCAAGTCAACTGCGCATGTGCATGAGCTCGCTGGCAACTGGTCAAACAAACCTAATGTAAACAGTTGTGATGTCACGCTCATAGAAAGCAGCTTATTGTTGCGAAGTACCACATAGCCATTGCCCTACAGCCTTTAACACATTTTTGCTGTTTGCAGACCCTCGGCGTGCACGGTGTTTTGTTGTTGTAAATGGCACATTTCCTTTGCCACTAAAGTTTTTTTATTTTCCTCTCGTTTATATTTTATTGCTGCAGTATTATTCTCCAGTAGCAGGATACAGTAACATTCTTTGCTAGAGAATCAATTCTTAGCAATAAAAATTACAAAAATTTAATTGGAATCTAAAACAATGAAAAATTCATGGAATTCCAAAAAATTCCCGGTTTTTTCCCAGATGAAAAAATTCCCAGATTTTTCCCAGGTCGTATACAACCTGCCTAATTGTACTGGGTGAAAAAGCTTGGCACACTTTTTATGGTTTGTTGTGAGAGGCAGTATAATCTCCCCACTATTGACTGGTGTTTCATGTCTGCCTTACCACAGGAAACCCACATCTTATCACTAGTCATGATTCTTTTCAGTAGGATCTTCCTTCCACATCATAATGGAAAGAAAGTCCACAGAAGTAGTCCTCTGTTTTGTGGAATTTTTCATCAATTTACTGTACATGCTAGTTTTCAAGCTGCCGACAGCTGTTCACTTTCGTCAACAACATAATCACAGACAACACTATCAGTTATCACATTTCGTCTGTCTACAGCACAAATTTTGTGATGAATGGTAGCAGTTTTCAAATTTAATGCCACTAAAAACAAACAAACAAACAAACGAAGGAACAAATGAACAAAATAGAGATTCTTTATGAATAGCCCTCATTCTCACAAACACACTGCCAGAGACGTGATATCTTCTTTAGTAGTTTATCAGTTTGCTAATGCCAGGTGCTATGCTACTTACAGTAGTTTGAAACAGGCCCTCTTCCTCAACCTCCATTTCATTTGAAGGCGTATCTTTGCATTTTCCACTTAATAACCCAAAGATCAGTCTACAGGCACGACATACTGCAATGTTATGCAAGCTCGATTTTCTAGTAGTACTTATGGACATGCAGTCAATCTGATGAGTAACAAAGAACTACAATGTGAAGCTGGTTAGTAAGTACTTGCAATACGGGGATATTGTGTGTTAGAGTGATTAGCTCACTTCTTGCTCTGAAATCTGAACATACACAAGATGCTCCAGACTGAAAAACAATAGCCTTGACACATCACAGACCACTGCTGGCTTTCAGAGGATGCTGATCCAGTAATGAGAGATGTTATTTTCATGCTAAGAGTCTTATCCACAGCATCTGGAGCCATTGTGGATTCTATATTGCCATGTGAGAGCATTAAATCCTAAATCACCAGACGCCATTGCATTTGGTAAGTGTGCTCATGCCTGGTTTTCTGGTATACTTTGTATTCATATACATGTCACAATGTTGTAAGGGCAATAATTGTGTCAAGTCATTCATGTCCCTCAACCTCAGTTCAGTCAAATGCCACTCCACCTGGTTTCCAAGTGGTTGTGCTCATTAATAACTACAGCTTACTGTAGACTGCTCTGATACTGCATAGCTACTGCACCAAAAGTAACTGCCACATAATGACTAACCTGCTTCCATGCCTCTGCAGATTGGGTACGGAGATGATGCTGTAAGCTCCACTCACTCACATGGAGCCCTCCTGGGACTGGTAGTTTATAGAAGGGAGACTATTGTGCAATAAATTTGGTAAAGCAGTGGCTTGACCTGACAGCTGATGCGAACACGCAGTTGATGCAAACACCATGTTTTATTAGGTTTGATCCTACTGGCAATGCTATGCCATCGTCTTCCTTTGAGTTGTAAATTGATTAAACCAGTTGCAGAGGAACGTACCCTTTGACATGGAGTCCACCTTGGCATTTTGCACATATACAATTCACTGCCAGAGGTGAAAGGTGCAAGAAGTAATAGAACAAAAATACTTGGTTGAAAAGCTGATATAATCCAATACCTCTTTGGATTCACAGTCTGATCTTACGTGCACTGTGCCAGACTGAAATTTGTACACACAAAATCCTGCCATAAGGTGAATATAATCAAATGAAACACCAGAAAAATTGCAAGAGGTACAATCTGTTTCTGCAGTTCTTATCATTCATATACTTCTGAACACCCTTAGCTTCAGATGATTCAATCATGTAAGTTCTTATTGACTTTATGACTGAGGAGTCTCAATGACTGTTTGAATTTGAGAATGTGTGTTGTTAATAAGTATGGTCAAGTTTGAAATAGGATAATGAGTAAAACAAAACACACTGATTACACAATGCACACATTCACAGCTGATGTTTCATCCTTGATAATTTTTATCATATTGACATTGTAGGCTGTGGTCTAACACCCACAAGAGCATGGCCTAATGCCCATATAACAAAAATTACCAAGAAAAGTTTTTGGTTGAAAAGCAAAACCCTGTTCCTTCTCCATTCCTCTAGCTTCTTATGTAGCAAATGAAGTGTAAAGCTGTAATTGTGAGACTAGAGCATTAAAGAAATGAAAAGTATTCCCACAAAAGGGAATGCTGCATTTGACTTTTGACTGTGCACAATACGTTGCTTTGAGGGACTCGTTGCCCTTAGGGAAGTTTAAGACAAATCTTATTCCCATTCATTTCTAAAATGACAGTTTTTAAGAAAAGACACCTCTATATAGGGCAGGCAACCACATAAGCACCATTCATGCAACTGAAGTACAATGTAGTGCCTCCATATCTAGTGTTATACTGTGAGTGAAGGTTGCCCTGAAATGAATCTTGAACAGCCACTTGCAGGAGTACTAATTGTATAGAGCTGATCAATGCTTCCTAAATCTACATTTTAAGTGGCTAGTATAGTCTTTTTGTTTTTCTTTCAAAAACTTTGATTCTATGATTATTAACCAAGTGCTCTAGGATCCTTCTGAGGCTGCACTGTTGGATGTAAGCAATCTTTTCCCCAACTAAGACAGTTATGTCAGTTTCTCTCACTTATCCATTGTGTTGTCCCTCAGATTACATTTTAAAAAAATGGAGGATGATTTTCTTGGATACCAAACATAGCTGTTTCAGCCTGCTATAATGAATCTTATCCTTATGTGGTGGTTTGAGAGGCAGCTAATGTAGCATGCAGTTCCCACAAAGAGGGATTGGTTGTGTATCTGAATGTTTACAATGTCAATATGGAGTTTGTTGTTCCACATTTATTTGCCATCTGCACGAAAATTTGAGCTCTGATTCTTCAATGATATATTGTGGAAGTATCATGCCACTTAAATGGGATATCTGTTGCAGTGCCTTAGTGAGCACCCCATTTTTGAGTATGGTTGTCAAGTGAACAGCCCTACTATTGCATGACATCATCCTTACTGACTAACAACACTTCTATGGTTGAGGTGCAGTGGATAATGGTATTCTGGAACTTATTCATGGCTTCTTTAGGTTCTCCAGTTATTTTGTAGATGGCCTACTATGGAACCATCAGGGCTGCCTGCCTAACACTTTTTGCAGAATGACATCTCTCATTCCACGAGAGACACGGTCTCTTCTAAGGTGTTTGGATGCCTTGATGGCTCTATGGATGGTTATACATTCTAGTCAGTTCTGGAGATTGCACGTTTTGCTGGTCAAATACAGTCTGTTGGCTGTAAGGAGTCCAGTTTGCCTATAAAAGATCCATTTTGGTTTTTTGCTTTCAGATATTCCTCTTTTTTGGCAGAACAGCTGGTCTAAGTAATCATCTCTGCTGTGCAAGTCTTTAAATATTTCCAATCAAACTGTTTTTGTGGTGGTTGGTGAGCATAAAGCAAAGTCAGTGGCAGAAAACAAGGAATGGTGTTTAGCTGAATTTGTATCTTCCCTGTGATCAAAAGAAATATGTTGTTCAGGGTAGCAGGCAGCTTCAACTACCTGATTCTTGGGGGCATGTTTTACAAGAGCCTCATAGCTCGCTGTGTTCACAGGAATCTTCTCAAAGGATAAATGGTTGTTGGGGCTTTGGTCCCCAAGCTCACTGTCAGTGGTATCATTTGGCAACGAGTATGGTAAGCATATTGGTTTGTATAATGAGAGAGGACAGTAGCAGCATCAATTTGAAGTGCTGTAATTTTGTGCATAAGCCAACTGTGCTAGCTCTTACCGAGAGTGGCGGGCTGCACCATTCACCCTATCTCCACCAGGACGACCTTCCCTGTGAAGTTTGTAGTCCCATTGTGTAGATGCATGGGAAGGTTTAAACTGAATCATTTAGAGACACACTGAAGTTCTTAGTGAAGGTATAGCTGCTTTGCATGTTCTGAAGTCATTTATATTGACATGTATGAGGAAGAAACTTAACAGATTTCTGTTCCACTCCCCCTCACTCCTTCATTCCTCCACTTTGAGTGGGAAAGAAGCTCGAAGCAAGGTACGTTCGGTCATCATTGCTTCAACATCAAGTACAGAATCATCAACATGGAATGTTGAATGTCGTGCGTAGCAAAGGATGTGTGTCTCTTTCTTTCTATCACATTTGCATATTTTTCTCACTTTTTCTTGGGGAAAATGACAAATTGGATGGCACTAAGGACACAGCCTTTGCAGATTTTGTGTGTTTTGATAGATATTTATCATTCTTGAAACATTAGACTTTGCATCAGTGATAACACAAAAGCTAGGAATTAGTTTTCAGTGCTGCGGCAAAAGCTGTTTTGAAAGTGTGAGGTTGAGTTGACCCGCGTCTTTATACCAACATGCATTACTGCCTGTTTCCGAGTCAAAAATATCCTTTTAGAATGGAAAGAGTTTCCCCAAAATATACCATACGACATAAGCAAATGAAAATAAGCAATGTAGACTAATTTTTGTGTTGAACGATCACTCACTTCTAATGCCGTTCGAATAGTAAAAATGGCAGTATTCACTAAGTATTTGAAGAAGATCCTTAACGTGGGCTTTCCATGACAGCTTACTATCTATCTGAACACCTAGAAATGTTAACTGTTCAGTTTCACTAATCATATGCCCGTTCTGTGAAATTAAAACAAAAGGGTTTTGTTGAATTGCGTGTTAGAAACCGTAAAAACTGAGTCTTACTGTGATTTAGCGTTGGTTTATTTTCTACAAGCCATGAACTTGTCATGTACTGCACTATTTGAAACCGAGCCCATGTTGCACACAACATTCTTCACTACCAAGCCAGTGTTATCAGCAAACAGAAATATTTAGAGTTGCCCATAATACTAGATGGCATATCATTTATATCAATAAGGAACAGGAGTGGCCCCAAGACTCACACAAAATATTGTTTATGGATGTGCTACTGTTCCCCTGCACCCTGGTTGGAAAAAACACAGTCTGCATCAGATCATATGAATTTCGGAGATTTACCAACATCCATAATTGAAGTTACTACATATAACTAATTTCTGGTACTTCCTACAAAGCGAATCAAGAACCCTCCCTAGCTTTAGCAGAAATGCTCTGAAGTCGGAGTTAAGGGACCTATAAACAACAACAATTAGAAGTTTAGTTTTACTAAATCCAACTGCCATAGATCATAGCATGCATTACCTATAATTAATTTAAAGGTAGAGGAAGGAGGTGGAGGAAGAAGACAGAAGAGGAAGGAGGAACAGGAGGAGACAATTTTTTTGTTGTTGAAACTGCACACACTGACTGTGACTTGCCTTTTCCTTGACTTCCTGAAAGGTGAGGCGGTGGCCCTGGTGCACAGAGACGATGGCTTCACGGTCTCCCCAAAGCTGTGCACTCTTGTCCACCAGTTGACCTACTGTCAGGTTGACAAGCGGAATCTCGCTGGCCTCATGCCAGTAGCTCAGCTTTGGGCCCTTGCTGCCACTACTGTACCTGCAGAGGAACAGGAACACTTCATTTCACACTTGAGGTGGCTCATATCTTATTGTAACTAACAGTATAGGAGAAAAATTCTCGATGTTCATTCACACTCATGAAATTGACCACAGAACTCCACACACTTCTCACATCCATATTATTCAACCCTAAGTCATCTCTAAAGTACTTTTATTCAGAATCACTCTTAAAACTCTTGCTGCAGACTTTTACTTCTACATTATATTACATTTATTTTTTCCAATCATGGTTGTTCCAGTATTTAAAACTGTCTCATTCACACAAATCAGTTGGCTGTCACTATTATCAAGTGGACCACTAATGGTGCGCTTGTGTGTGTTCAGCCAAGTTGTTGTTGTTCCCATGTTTTCCCCAATATTTTGATGACTTGTGTGCTGACTGCCTAGGCTAACCAGACTGGTTGGAGTCCAGACAGCATGCACACTGTATCACAACTCTTAGTAATTTAAGGAGACTAGGCCTGTCATGCAAAAATTGTGAATGTAATGGAAACAATTAGTCTGTTTGTGGTGTACTGAGATAATGATTGGTTGGTTTAAAAGAGGGGTGAAGGGACCAAACTACGAGGTCTTCGGTCCCTTGTTCCTAATAAAACAATTCCAAAAGTGTGAGAATAAAATGGACGAGACATATAACACAAAACGGAAAGAAAGAAAGAACCACAAGAACGGAGGAAAGGCAACGAACCCTAAAAGGAACAAAAGAGAACAAGAAAACAGACGCTAGAAACAGAAGAGAGTAAAACAAGAAAGTGGCTGGCCGGCCACGAGAATAAAAAGGAGAAGCTAGCCACTCTGCAACACATTAAAACTTCCACCCCCAAAAGCCCTAGGGTGGAGGACACAGAGGGACAAAGGATATGCGCTAAAACCTACATTGAAGTATAAAACCCTCTCTCACGGATAAAACTTAAAACTAAAGCTGCTGCAAGGACATCATCGTCCAACACTGAAGGTAGGGAGCTGGGAATGTTAAAAGTCCACCAAAGAGCGGCTAAAAGTGGTCAGTACAGCAAGAGCTGGACAACTGTCATTTGGGAGTCACAGCGACACAGAGGTGGGTCCTCGCGATGAAGTAGGTGACCATGTGTTAACCATGTATGGTCAATGCGGAGCCGTCAGAGGATAACTGATTCCATGCGAGAGGACCGCATGGAAGACTTCCACACATTCATTGTCTTCTTAATGATATGCATCTTGTTGTGCATGCTGTTATGCCATTCCATCTCCCAAAGCCTGAAAACCCTGTGGTGAAAGACAGAATGCAGGTCAGCTTCAGAGATGCCCATCTCCAGAAGCTGTTTCGCCTGTTTGGCAAGCATGCTGGCAAGTTCATTGCCTGGGATTCTGACTTGTCCAGGGGTCCAAACAAACACCTCTGAACGACGGGACTGTTCCAGGGCCTAGACGGACTCCTGGATGGACGCTACCAGAGGATGGCAAGGGTAGCACTGGTCGATAGCTAGTAGGCTGCTCAATGAGTCAATACACGGCAGAGCCAGGGCATGAGCAGATGTGCTCAAGAGCACATGGCTGCCAGCTCAGCAGTAAAACACTGCAGCCATCTGGCAAGGAGTGCTGTTCAATATGTCCTCCATGAACATACGCAAAGCCTACATGACCATCAGCCATCAAGCCATTGGTGTAAACCACTTCAGAGCCCCGGAACACGTCAAGAATCTAGAGGAAGTGACAGTGAAAAGCTGCAGGGTTAACGGAGTCCTTAGGGCCATGTGAAAGGTCCAGACAAAGCTGTGGCCAAAGCATACACCATGGAAGCATATGTGATTGGACAGCAAGTACAGGTGGTAAAGGGAAGGACTCCAGTTCGGAGAGAAGGGACCACAGGTGAACCGCTATCGTTAGCCCCGACCTGGGCCACCGATGCGGAAATTGGATTGCCGTAGGCGGGAAAAGGAGACAGTAATTCGGATGCTCAGGAGAACTATGAATGTGTGCAACGTAACTGGCAAGCAGTTGTGCACGTCTGTCTGCAATGGAGGGATTCCAGCCTCCACCAGTATGCTGGTCACCAGACTCGTCCTAAAAGCTCCTGTCGCTAGTCGAATCCCGCAGTGGTGCACAGCGTCAAGTAAATGCAAAGCTGAGGGCACTGCCGAACCATAAACAACACTCTCATAGTCAAATTGGGATTGGACAAGGGCTCTGTAGAGCTGCAGCAGTGTAGAGCAATCTGCACCCCAATTGGAGCTGCGCAGGCAATGAAGGGCATTGAGGTGCAGTCAGCACTTCTGCTTAAGCTGATGAAGATGAGGAAGCCAAGCCAATAGAGCATCGAAAACCAGTCCTAAGAATCGATATGTCTCCACTACAGTGAATGGATCATCATGAACATAAAGTTCTGTGTCCGAATGAATGGTACAATGCCAACAGAAGTGCACGACACACGACTTTGCGGCTGAAAACAAAGCCGTGGGCTAGAGCCCATGACTGTGCCTGGTGGTTGGCTCCCTGTAGGCCACGCTCACCAACACCACCACTGGAGCAGCAGTACGACATGCAGAAGTTATCTGCATACAGAGAAGGTGAGACGGAGAGCCCGACAGCTGCTGCTAGACAGTTAATGACCACTAAAAATACAGAGACACTCAATACAAAGACCTGTGGGACTCCATTCTCCTGGATATGGTTGGAACTATGGGAGGCACCAACTTGGACACAGAAAGTATGGAGCGATAGGAAGTTTTGGATAAAAATTGGGAGTGGGCACCAGAGACCCCACTCATACAATGTGGCAAGGATATGACGTCCCCAGGTCATGTTGTATGCTTTACGTAAGTCAAAAAAGATGGAAATCAGGTGTTGCCATCTGCAAAAGGATGTTCGGATGGCAGACTAGAGGGACACAATATTATCAGTGGTAGAACGACCCTGGTGGAAGCCGCTCTGACATGAAGACAGTAGGCCAGGTGACTCCAGGACAGGACCCAACCCAACCGCCGACATACCATACATTCCAGCGGCTTACAAAGAACATCGGTGAGGCTGATGGGCCGATAGCTATCCACATTAAGCGGGTTTTTACCAGGTTTGAGCACCGGAATGATGGTGCTCCACTTTTAGTCATATGAGAGATGTTTAATCATCTGTAGGTGGATCCGATCAGGCCCAGGAGCTGCGTTGGGGCAATGTGCGGAGGCACTGAGGAGCTACCACTCTGTAAATTGGGCATTTAGGATGTACTGTGACACGTAGTGAATGAGAGGACGTTCCCTTGCAGCCGCCGTTTCAGAGTGCGACAGGTTGGAGGTAATTCTCAGACGCTGAGGCTCGTGCGAAGTGCTCTGAGAAGTGCTTGCGTTTGCGTCGGTAGATAACACGCCGTTTAGGGTAACACCAGGAACACCTGTTGGGGTCCTGTACCTGAAAAGACGTTTGATATTTGCCCAGACTTGGGAGAGATACATCTCTATCATTGGGTGCCGTACATCACCTTCCCAACACTCCTGCTTCCGTCGTTTGATAAGATGGCGAATGCGAGCACGGAGCCGTTTAAAGGCTATGAGGTGTTCTAGGGAAGGGTGCCGGTTATGCCACTTCAGAACTCACCGACGTTCTTTAATTGCTTCAGCGACGACCAAGGGACTGCGTTACACCTCAAGCACTCTAAAGAGCGAGGGATCGCATTTTCTGCCGCAGAAACAATTGTGGTAGTCACCTGCTCAACCACCACATCGATGTTACCGTGTGGGGGAGATTCAACGGTGACATCAGAGGTGACAGTTTCCCAGTCTGCCTTGTTTAAAGCCCATCTGGGTGGGCGTCCGTGGGCCTGACGCTGGGGCAGTGACCGGAAGATGGGAAGTGGTCACTACCACATAGGTCGTCACGTGCTCTCCAGTGGATAGATAGGAGTCGTCCTGGACTGCAGATTGATAAATCAATGGCCGAGTAACTACCATGAGCCACACTGAAATGCATAGCGGCTCCAATATGTAAGAGGCAGAGGTCGAACTGAGATAGTAAAGTTTAGACATCTCTGCCTTAGCCAGTAAGCACAGTGCCACCCCACAAGGGGTTATGGGCGTTAAAATCTCCCAGCAGTAGGAATGGTACTCTACCATCTGGAGGAAGATATACATTGCAGACTGTTATTTCCTGTGTGGTCCTTATTTGGACAGCTATAGCTTCAAGAGGGATTTGAAGTGGCACAGTGTCACTGCAGACTGAGTTTAGGACAAAAATGCAGAGTCCACCTGACAATTATAGTAGCTACGGTTCCTGTAATATCGCTTATAGGCATGGAGGGCAGGGGACCGCATTGACGGGAAACAGGTTTCCTTTAGGGCAATGCAGATAGCAGGTGTAAAGCTGAACAGTTGCCGTAGGTCAGCCAGGCTGCAGAAAAAACCGCTGCAATTCCACTGGAGGATGACGTGAGACTGGGAGCCATGGAACGTTCAATGAAATAGTTTACGCCTCAGAGTCACGTGCTGCCACTGACTTATTGCCTCAGCAGTCTATATCCGGTGAGATCTAGGTCCTCAGTGGATGCCCGAATCTCCACCTCATCTGCAGACGCAGAGCTTTTAGGTAGCACTGGTGTGGGAGCCACCGCAATTACCTTGGTCTTAGGGAACTTCTTTTTGGATTTCTCTCACTGCTGCTTGGGTTTCCCTGGCTGGGAGGACTTCACTGGCTCAGTCTCCGGGACTGAGGATGAGTGTGAAGCCCTACAACCAGCTGATTTTGGGCTCTTCAGCCACTGAGGGGTGTCATTTTTCCCACTAGCAGAAACCTGGGAAGGGAGTGACCCAAGGGACACCTTCCTAGCAAGAGAAGCAGAAGACGACTTCACTTCTCTGGCTTAGAAGTGGGGACGGACGTCCCCGATGGTTGGGGGGTTGTTTCTCCTGAAGTAGGTGGTGCAGGAGCAACAGGGAGGGAAATGCCCCCCACCATCATCAAGGGAGCAGTCTTCCAGCTATGAGAGGTAACTGAGTTTGGTGGAGCTGATTGTGCCAGAACTGTTGTAGCGGCAGGACAAGACAATGTCATACACACAGGATGCAGGCGTTCAAATTTTCTCTTAGCCTCAGTGTAGGTCAGTCGGTCCAGGGTCTTTTACTTCACGATTTTCCTTCCTTTCTGGAGAATATTGCAGTATGACGAGCAAGGCGAATGGTGCTCTCCGCAGATGACACAGATGGGAGGCGGGGCACATGGAGTATTGGGATGTGATGGGCATTCGCAATCTCAACATGTGATGCTGGAAGTACAGTGGGAAGACATATGGCCGAACTTCCAGCACTTACAGCACCGCATCAGGGGAGGGATATAGTGCTTTACATCACAGTGGTAGATCATCACGTTGACCTTCTCGGGCAATGTATCACCCTCTAGGGCCAAGATGAAGTGACCAGTGGCTATCTGATTATCCGTCGGATCCCGGTTGACACGCCGGACAAAATGCTCTGCTCTAAACTGGTGTGCAGCTCATCATCGGACTGCAAAAGAAGGTCTCTGTGAAATATGGTACCCTGGACCATATTTAAGCTCTTATGGGGCATGATGGTTACAGAAACACCCCCCAGCTTGTACCAAGCGAGTAAAGCCTGTGACTGGGCACAGGATGCTGTTTTGATCAAGACTGACCCATTTTGGACAAGCCCTCCACCTCCCCAAACTTGTCCTCTAAATGCTCAACAAAAAGCTGAGGCTTCGTTGTCATGAAAGGTTCCCCACCAGCTCTTTAACAAACAAGGTAACGGGGTGAACATGGTTCGCTGCCATCCTTAGCCTGATGTTCCTCCCATCGTGTGGCCAGGGAGGGGAACAATTTGGGGTTGTATGTCTGTGCACTGAATTGAGCTAGTGAACACTTAGAGACTGCTGGTGTTTCACCACCAGCAAGAGATGGACTATGTTTCATTGCGTGTCATCCGCCCTGACGCCACCCACTCCAAACCAGGCGCCCTCCCACCGGCGCCACCCAGCTGCAGCAAAGGCCACCCGGCAGGATGGCCATTGCCAGGAGTACCAATGCCCCAGAGGAGTGGGCATCTACCCCTTGGCATATGTGGGGAGTTAACGATGCAGGCATCAGCAGAGCGATCCCTGTGTGGTCGGGGGGCTACAACGAACAGGGTACATGGCGGCCCCATCACAACGGTCTGGCTACCATGCTGGATATCAGATGCAAAGATGTCCATGGTCATCGTCGACGCAGAAAGCGACACTGCATAGTGCTTGGTGGAAAACACACCCAGGAAGGTGTCCTCACACAAGAGATGGAGAATGGATGGGACTGCAATGCAATGACGAGAAAGTGGTCTAAAGATCTGAATGCACGATAGACACAATGCACCATGGGAGGCGCCATTCACCAATTGGCTCGCTCTTCGGGAAAATTTTGAAGAATGGAGGTCAAACCCTACAGGGGACCATCACACAAGGCTGAAACGTGAGAGACTCCTTTTAGTTGCCTCTTATGACAGGCGGGAATACCTCAGGCCTATTCTAATCCCCAGACCCGCAGGGGGAGGTGTACTGAGGTAACAAAGAGGATGAGTTTGTGACAGCAGGTATCTGATGTACCATGGACATCAGTCCACAGCAGGACCATTGCCTCCTGCAGTGGCAGTGGCACCACCACCACCACCACCACCACCACCACGGGCCTACTTTGAAGGGGATTATGATCCCAACCTCGTCAGGTATTTGAAATATTTTTTCTGGCCAAAGGTCGGATAATTTTTAGACAGGCCTCGTACATTTTACAAAGTGTGTGTGAAAAGTAATGTCACTGATTTCATCCCCAAACTTTTTTTTTCAAATAATGATATTGTCCCCTTCAAAGTAGTTCCCTTCAGCAGATATACATTGGCGGAGTCACTATTCCGATTCTTGGAAGCAGTGTTGAAAGGCTTGAGATGGTGGGGCCTTTGCCATTTTGTCTCAGGATCATATTCATAAATTTATGATTCATCACCTGTGATCACACAATCGAACCACTCATGGTCACTGGCAATCCTCTGAAGATTATCAATGCACACCTTTCTTCGATTGTCGTCTTGCTCAATTGTGAGGTTTTGCGGCACCATTTTAGCCAAACCTTTTGCTTGTGCAAATCTTCGGTCAATATTTGATGTGTAGTGAAAGCGTTTAAGCAGTGACCCATAATCCTTATTGTTAAACTTTGATATGATCTCACAAGAGCACACATATGTTCGACATTTTTATTTTTTCTTGAAATTTAAAGTCTCCCTGAGCGAGGTTCATCATCAACATGTTCTCTGCCTTCCAAAAATGATTTGTGCCTGCAAAAAACTTCTGTTCTTGATGAGGAATGTTGCCATAGGCCTGTTTCAACTTTTCAGAGGTTTCCCCAAGTTTAACACAAAACTTGATGACATAATGTCACTCTAAATTCCACAGTTTCATTTTCGTAACAATAAAAACACAGTTTCACTGATGGCACTCTCAAATCATGTGATGGCCGTATGGAGCTGAAACTCAAGACTGAGCATCTGGAAGGAATGGATACACTACTCTACACAAGTAGAAAAACACAGCATTGGCAGATCACTCACGTCTATGGCAACCCACCTGTCATGTGTGCCTCCTGGATCATTCCACATTAGTATCACCAGCCCTCTGTAACTTTAAATTCTTTGCATGCTGGAACGGAACTCTCGTGTGGTGCTAGAATTTTGTACGTTACAAATATGAAGCTTCGTTAACCATGCAGATCACGACAAAGGGACAACCTCTTATGGAAAAAAGTGAACATTAACAGGAGCTACATTCTGAAAGGACATGGTAAGTTTGCAGTGAAAGTCACAACTAACAACAAGAAAACATGTTTGTCCAAAATGTGTAACTGTGTTCAAAAGAAAATAGAGAACTTTTGAATGTGTGTTTCATATTTGTAAAGATCTGTAGGAAGTGGCCAAGACCTTTTTAATGAGAGGAAACACCTGTATCAAGATATTCAACCCCCAAACATGCCAACAGTCTCACTTGATGAATGTTCATTACTTACAGAAATGCATGGGGCTCTGAATGGTGCTTTAGCTTCTATAGATATTATGGATATGAGCATTTTTGAGCTCCTGTTATGGAGGAGGATGGCGTTCTTATTACTTTAAGGAGACTGGGCCAGTCGTGAAAAAACTGTCAATATAACAGAAACAATTAGTCTGTTTGTGCTTTACTGAGATATCAAAAAGGACAAGTTTGTGACAGCTGGTACTTGATGTACCGTAAACATCAGCCCACAGCAGGAACATTGCCTCCTGGAGGGGCACCACCACCACTACCACCACCACCACCACCACCACCACCACCACCACCACCACCACCACCACCACCCAGGAAGAGGGATGCATTCTTAAGTAACCGTGCACAAGCAGAAGTTGTTGACTGCAAGTTGTGAGTCAATCTGAGTCTCGCTAGGGCATTTCTGCAGAATGTTTGTCATACTTTCACGTTGTTTTGTCTTGATTGACAAGTTTGTCCACTGCTTCTTTTATGACCATATCCCAAAATCTATTGGCACAACACAGCAACACTGTCTGCTCAGAAACAAACATGTCCTTCGTCAATGCTGTGCTCTGCCATTGCAGACTCGTCGGTTTGGCCACAGTAACAACTGATGCTGCAGCTGCCATAGCCCTTAGCCTTAGCTGCTCTTTGACTACCATATCAATTGCAAGCATTCAAATGGTTTTTATGTTGTGTTTCTCAATTATCTAACCTTGCTGTTGGCTGCCCTATGTATGGAAGGTATGCAAGGTGCTTTGTTTCATCTTCTTCTTCTGGCTTGGCTGGAGAGTCCCTCTTATTTGTTTCCTCGTGAAAGGTTTGGCACACCTGCTGCAACTCAGTAGGCAGACTTTCCCTGTCATATATTTCTTATGTTCTGTATATCACAGTTGGGAGCATAGATTTTTCATTGTGTTGGATGGAGGCAGCTATTGCCGTTTAGGTACAGATTTGTGAATATGGAACGTCCTAATATGCAATCAGGGTCTTTCATTATTAAAAAGTCCAGGAATTGTAGGCATCTATTTTCTTACCACTCCATGGTGGTCCTGATGATGATGTGGATCTTTTTGCTTACAAAGAGTAACAGATTTCAGATTATGTAAGCAGTCAACATGAAAACTTATCTCCTGCACTAACAATCTCGAATATGAATGGAGAAACTTTTAGAGTATTGCACAATATACACTTCAAACAATTACATGCTTAGCACAATTGTACAGGATAGATAAGATACTGATTTGTCAGTCACGTTAAAAAGCTGCTACGAAAGCAAAGAGGTTCACTGTGAGTTTGAATGTAGCAGAAGCCTCGCAGACAAACTCAATTGAACCACAATTAGCATGATGAGAATCATACATTTAGTTCTAAATGAATGTGAAAGTCTAATTCTATCTGCCAAATTCTAAGAATTTTCGGTCTCATATTAAATCAGTGTGACTGTAATGGCATCGAAGCGGAGGATGACACACGAAAAGCTGAATATTAAATGTATTTTTCCAAAACTATTTCACTGAGGAAATTCACTCTATAGTCCCTCCTTTAAACTGTTGCATGAACATCAAAATGACATATCAAAGTAAGTGACTATAGGATTAAAAAAAAAAAAAAAAACAACTGCAACCACTGAGCAGGAGAAAAGCCACAGAATCTGACTGTATATCAAAATGATTATACACACAGTACGCAGCAGAATCCACTTCTCTTCTTGCAGCAGTGTACTGTGGATCACTGGAGAAGCAAAGTGCTAAGCAGAAGAAAGCATACTGGTAGGTCATTTCTGTTTTCAACAAGAGTCATCGAACAGATGCACAAACTATAGGCCTATATCTGTTGCATCTGTCTGATGTAGAATTTTGAAACATATTTTATGTTGACATACTATGACATTTCTGGAAGCTAAAAATCATCTCTGCTGGAATCAGCACAGGTTCTGGAAACAACGATCATGTGACACCCAGCTCACTCTGTCTCCAACACCCAGAAAGCAGTAGATACTGGCACCTAGGCTGGTGCCATGTCCTCCCTTGACTTCTGGGCGGCATTCAATACAGTTCCACTGTGCCATCTAATCAACAAAATATGAGTGTATGGAATATCATATCCGTTGTGAGATTGGGCTAAAGAGTTTGCAGCAAACCGAACACAGCTCGTCATTCTCAGAGATATATCTTATAGTCATGAAAATAATGTAGCTTGCAGAGTGTAGATCCAGATTTTTATTGCAAACCATAACGACTGTACAGGGGCAAATCCAGGATTTTGGTTTTGGGGTGAAGCGGAGGGGTGGTTGAAGTCAGAAGTAACACCCTCATAGAGGCATCAAAATTTACTTGTGTGAACAACAGTATTTCATTAGCCAAGTCTGTCATTATACAGTGATGAGTACCAAAAAGTCATACAGTTTTATACAGTTATGCAGAATCCTCTTTAAACTATCATATATCGTGCTGCATTCAGTTTAAAAATCTGAAAAAAATACAACTTACCCACAAAAATGTGGTAGTTTATTATGGTATATATAGATCTTTACACTTGATTTTAAATTGTTTCTCTTGAAAAGGAGGACCATTAATGCAACATGAGTGTCTGTGTGTGTGTGTGTGTGTGTGTGTGTGTGTGTGTGTGTGTGTGTGTGTGTGTGTGTGTGTCTGTGTCTGTGTGTGTGTTTTAATTATTCTAATCTTATCATCATTATTCCTGTGTGAACAGTATTATAGAGGTTGTAGTATATCCCTAGGTCACTTCTTTAAACTCTTTTCACAGACTTTCTCAGAACAGGTTACACCTGTCTTCAAGAGTCTTGCCATTTTAGTTCCTCCAGTATCTCTGACACTCTCCCATGGATTAAACAAACCTGTGACCATTTGTGCTGCCCTTCTTCGTATACATTCAGTATCCCCCCTTAGTTGTATCCAGTGCGGGTCCCACAAACTTCAACAATATTCCAGGGTGTGTTGCACAAGTTATTTGTAAGCAGTCTCTTTGGTAGACTGATAGCACTTTCCCAGTATTCTACCAATAAACCGGAGTCTAACAACCAGCTTTACACATGACAATCTACTTGATTCCATTTCATATCCCCACGAAGTGTTACACCCAGTTATTTGTACGATTTGGCCAATTCCAATAGTGAATCATTGATATTTTAGTCGTAGGAAGTACATTTTCCATTTCGTGAAGTGCAAAATTTTACATTTCTGAACATTTAGAACAAGCTGCCAATCTCTGCACCACTTTGCAATCTTATCAAGATGCAGCTTCTCTCAGATAGGACTTCAGATTACCCCGTCATCTACAAAAAGTCTGATTTTACTGCTAATATTGTTTTCAAGGTCGTTAATATACATGAACACTTTCCTGGGGCAGACTTGAAGTTACTCCTCCATCTGGTGACTCTTCATCCTAGATAACATGCTTTGTCCTCTCTGCCAAAAAGTCCTCAGTCCACTCACACATTTCACTTGATACTCCATACGATTGTGCTTTTGACAATATGTGCAGGTGCAGTACCGAGTCAAATGCTTTTCGAAAATCTAGAAACACTGCACCTACCTGGTTGGCTTGATCCAAAGCTTTCAGCATGTTATGTGAGAAAAGCACGAGTTGGGTTTCACATGATCGATATCTCCAAAAACCATGATGGTTGGCATTGCGGAGGTCATTCTGTTCAAGACATCTCATTATGTTTGAGCTCAGAATATGTTTTAAGAGTTTACAACAAATCAACATCAAGGATATCTGATGGTAGTTTTGTGGATCACTTTTACTACCTTCTTGTACACGGATGTGACCTGCGCCTTTTTTTTTTAATTCGGCACAGTATTTTGTTCAAGGGATCTACAACAGAACCTAGTGAAAGAGGGCTGACTCAGCCTCAAATTCAGTATAAAATCTGACAGGTATTCCACTAGGGCCTGGAGCTTTGCTCAATTTTTAATGATTTCAGGTGTTTCTCAACACCACTGACACTAATACTTCTTTCATTCATCTTTTCAATGGTACAAGGATTAAATTGGGGAAATTCTCCAGGAGGGGGGGGGGGGGGTCCTTTGTAAAGGAACATTTGAAAACAGAGTTAAGCTTTTCAGCTTTTGCTTTGCTCCTCTCAATTTCAGCTCTTGTCTTACTCATTAGGGACTGGACATTAACTTTGGTGCCACTAACAGCTTTTACATATGACCAGAATTTCTTTGGGTTCTGTGAAATATCACTTTACAATATTCTACTATGGTAGCCATTGAAGGTATCAAGCATTGCTCTCTTGACAGCCAAACAAATTTCATCCAGCATCTCTTTATCTATAGCCCTGCACTTTGTCTTGCACCTATTAAGCAATACTCTAAAGAGACAGAGTTAAAGTATACCATGGAGGTTCCCTCCCATAATGAACTCTTCTACTGGGTATGTATCTATCTATCCAGTGTGTGGCCAACTATCCTTTTAAACTATTCTTTAAATTAGTATTATATTAATACCTTCAGCTGCTAATGGGCAATGATATATATCAACGGGGATAGGTGAAAATGTGTGCCCCGACCGGGCCTCGAACCTGGGATTGCCTGCTTACATGGCAGACACTCTATCCATCTGCGCAACTGAGGGCACAGAGGATAGAGCGACTGCAGGGACTATCTCGCACACACCTCCTGCGAGACCTACATTCTCACCTTGTACGTCCACACATTACATTCGTAGTGCTCCACCCCAACACACTCATTACTCGTGGAAGACATTCTTACCAAGTCCCGTAAGAGTTCGGGGAATATGTGTGCATCCGCACAGAAGATGGCTGCAGGTCGGACATGTCCGAAAGGACAGACACCGTATCCAGATTTGTATATAGTTCTGGCAACACTGGCCATGACCTCCTCCTGTGCAGATGCACACATATTCCCCGAACTCTTCTGGGACTTGGTAAGAATGTCTTCTACGAGTAATGAGTGTGTTGGGGTGGGACACTACGAATGTAGTGTGTGGACATACAAGGTGAGAATGTAGGTCTCGCGGAAAGCTATCTGTTCTCGGCGGTTTTTGAGAAGCCATTTAGTAAAGTTCCACAGGATATGTTGTCATCACAACTGACATGTAATTTTCTCAATTAATTAAATGCATCCACCAATGATTACAGTATGATTGGGGAACTTCTGTACAAATGAACTAAGGTTTCATCTAAAGTTTTCGGTTACATCATCAAGAGACGTGTCTGGTGGGCAACAGATCCAATTTTTGAGGATTTGAGTTTCCCTCCCTCCCCCCCTCACTCCCATCCCTTCCCCCTCCCTCCCTCCCTCCCCCCTCCCTCCCTCCCCCCTCCCTCCAACAGCTCAATCACCAGTAAATGTGCCAACTATAGCAATGGCACACAGGAGCATCAGCCACAGTAAGTGCTAACTTAAGGCCATGAGGGCCTGCAACAGAGGAGGATTTTTGCTATGCCCCTAAAAAAGATCAGACTTGACAACTTAAGTTGAAGTTCAGACATACAGTAATGCTATAAATAAATCCAAACATACAGTTTTAATTAATGAGACAGTGCCAGAATTCTCTCGTGGAAATGCATTGTTTGGCGAGAAACATGACTCTGCCCCAAAACACTATTTTCCTACTGTACAGCGTTTTAAGAGTAAGCTGAATGAGCTAGAACTTTTAACGAGCATGAACAGTGAACTGTCAGATGCCAAAATACTGGGTATTTTGGAACATTACAGGACACCTCTCCGGACAATCATTTGTGCTACCACAATTCAAACTAGTGCACCACTTTTGAAGGAAAGTCTCCAGTGGTGGAGGAAGCTGTATATTTGTAAAATACAGTGTTACAGCTTCACCACTGGACATATGCAACTCTCACTCTACAGAGAAAGACACGGAATTGTCAGGTGTTGAAATCAAAGATATCACTGTTACGTAATATCAGTTTATACATCTCCTTCAGGCAGCTTGTGCTCCTTTTATAGAAATTTCATACCAGTATTACAAAAAGTGGTACAGAGGAACCCTTGCAGAGTCATAATCTGTGGCGATTTTAATATCAATTTCCTTATAGAAGGTGACGACCAGGGTAATTTTAAACATTTCATGAACTGTTACAACCCTGATATGAAGTGTACATCCCCAACTAGGGTAACCAACCAAAGTGTATATGCTCTTGACCAAGTAGCTAGCAACATAGATTGTTCTGTAAATCTAGGATTTTCTGACCATAATGCATGAGTATACAGCCAGACTTCGTAGGAAGTAAAAAAAAAAACAAAAGAATTACAAAGCACAATTTTTTGTCAAAGCAATGTCAATTTTTTGTGTCAAATGCAGAGAGGAAACTAGGCGAAGTGCTTCACTGCATACAAAAAAATATTTAGAAATGTGGTGAATGGTGCTAAAAAACTGCACAATGACACTGTTCTGATGTCTTCACATAATAAAAGCAAATGCATGTGCCAAATAATCAACGCAAAAACGGGTAGCGATAGGAAAAGTGTTAGTGACATTAATGCAACATAGATTACTGACCAAGTGAAGTAGCTTATGGATTTTAACTCCTACTTTATTGAAACTGTAGAAAAATTAACAGAACATCTAAACAGTAATTACCCCCTCAACCACTTCTTAATACCTTCACCAAGACAATGTTTTTATCACCAACATCGGGAGCACAGAGAGAAAAGATAATTCATAATAAACAAAAAATCATCAACAGGAGAAGATATGATCCCTTTGTTCTATCTACGCCATTGCAGCAAACTTATTAGTAAGACACTGTCTCTTGTAATAAGTGCTTCATTTTCAGATGCAATATTCGCAAGTAGACTTAAAATAGCAAAAGTCATACCCATACATAAAAAGTGATCTAAAGAAGATCCTAGCAACTACAGTCCAGTTGCAGTGCTGTCTGTGTTCGGCAAAATATTTGAATATGCAATGGCTGCCAGACTAAAATCATTTACTGAAAAATACAACATTCATTCTTTTGCTCAGTAGGCCTATGGTTTCCAAGAAAATGAAACTGCTACTGATGCAATAGATTAATTTCTTGATACAACTCTACATCTAGTTGACAAGAAATAACCAATTATAGGTCTGTTTCTTGACCTCACAGGGGCTTTTGACTTCGAAAATAACACACCACTTTAGCAAAAGTTGGATTATTATGGGGGTAAGGAGAACTACCCATGGCTGGCTCAGCAGCAAAGACTGAGCACAGTACATTCAAATAAATAAAGTCAATGATCACAAATTCTAAATGAGCTGCACTCATCTACACAAGTCATCTAACAAGGCATGTCTCTTTGCTGATGATACTAATATCCTTGTATCAAATGCTGATGAATCTCTTCAGTCAGCAGTTAATAGAAATACAACCCAACTAGACTCATAGCTTGCAACAAATAGACTACTCCTAAAAAAAAGACAGTATGCCTAATTTCCATACCATTCAGAACAGAACTCCTCAGGTTCAAACAGTAACACTAAGTGGCAGCAATGTAGAATTTGTCAATGAATCAAAATTCTTAGGGACTGGTGTCACTGATACATTCACATGGAACATACAGGTTGACACGATTAATGCCAGGCCAAGCAAACTTGGTTTTGTGCTCCACTCAGTAAGGGACAAGCTAAATAATGCCAGCATATTGACACATGTATTATGGTATTATGCTCTTTTCCATTCAGTACTATGCTATGGAATTACTTTTTGGGGTCATAGTACTAAATAAACTTATTTACAACGAAAAAACAGCAATCAGAATAATCCTGTACAAAAATCAAAGAGAAACATGTTAACCACTCTTTAAAAACTAAACATACTGCCTCTCTCCAGCCAATATACATTTGAATTTCTCTGTTTTATTAAGCAAAACATCAATGATTGCACAGGAATCTGGACAGTCACCACAATGACACGTAAAAAAAAACTAGTTCCCCATTCTACTAAACTGTAAGGGAACAGCATTAAATATAGGGGAATCAACGATACAACCATCTCCCAAAAGCAGTAGAAAGTATTCAAGAATCAACAAAATCTAAAAACATTAAGATCATGCCTAAGAAAGCACTGCTTTTACAGCAAACAAGACTTTCTTCAGTGTTATCTAATCATAAATTAAATTTTAGATTTTATGTTTCAAAATCAAACTTTTCCATTAGAAATAACCAATTGTCCAGTAATTAAATTTGCTGTCTGATTATGAGCAGCATTATTATTTGAACTTATTCTTATGAATACATAAATGACACATCTCCAGTGAGATGTAAACTATAAGAAATAATGCTATGTCTATACATGTTCTCATATTATTTGTTTGATTTGGTCCACATCATATTGTACGCTTCTGTACACTGAATGATTAAGTCGATCAATAAATATACGAGTACTTTTATACTGGTGTGACGAAGCAGAACACTACAGCATAAGTTTATCTCGATCAAAATCGCTAAAACTGGAGCACCAACAAAGCACTTCTGCCTCTTGCTGCTAACAATGCAATAGCCTAAGTAAGATGACGTAAGATAAACGTAATTACATTTTATAGGGAAAGTAAACTATCTGGTGAATACTTCACACACTGTCTCAAATATGTAATTGTGTTGTACCCAACATTTGCAATTAAGAAAAACTTGTTTTTTTAATCACCTGTCTTCAGACAGGTTTCATGCGGGCTGCCTCGCACTTTGAACCTACGCCCTCGCTTATTTTTTGGATGTATTCGACTTATTTCCTTCTTCTTGTCAGAATATTCGTTTTTACGCTGATTCAGGAGAGTACCTCCTCCGGCCCTATCAGTCCACCTCCTCCTGCGTTAATGGTAGAAAGTTGATGTCCTTCTTGTCAGAATATTCCTTCTTCGGCGATTCTGCACAGAACCTCCTCCGTTCGTATCAGTCCACCTAATTTTCAACATTCTTCTGCTATCAAGGGAACCTCCCCATCGCACCCCCCCCCCCCCCCCCCTCTCAGATTGAAGTACAAGTTGGCACAGTGGATAGGCCTTGAAAAACTGAACACAGATCAATCGAGAAAACAGGAATAAGTTGTTTGGAACAATGAAAAAAATAAGCAAAATATACAAACTGAGTAGTCCATGCGCAAGATAGGCAGCATCAAGGACACTGTAAACTCCGAAGCGCTGTGGTCCCGTTGTTAGCGTGAGCAGCTGCGAGGACAAAGAGTAGAATTGATCAACACAACGATCCTGTCGAAAGCCTGGTACGTGGCACAGATACTGAGTGCACCAACAGAAATCGCACGAGCGATACAAGGAGCCGTCTACTACCTGCTGTGGAGGCGGGAGGTATTCACAGCATCGCAGGCGACGTGCTCACTGAAGGAGGGCTGGGGCTGGTGGACGTCAGGACAAAGTGTGCTGCGCTGCTGCTCCACAGAGCAATCCAAATGGAGGGCAAAAACAAAGACAGCATCACGGGCTGCCTAATAAACAACTACAGGCCACGATCAGAAGAAGCGCCGGTAGACACCAGTCACATACCGTTTAAGATGCGACACATGAGGCAACTGATCCTCGATAAGAGCTACGCACTGCCCACCGTAACAAACCCGCAACTAAGGACGGCGAAAAACATCTACGGCACACTAAGAGGGCAAACAAACAAAACAAGAATCGAGATAAAATCTCCAGACCACGACTGGCCAGTCGTCTGGAGAAATATGTCAGAAAAAGCAATACCGGAGCACACCAGATCTACGTGGTACAAAGTAGTGCACAACACCGTACCGACCAACGAGAGGCTGGCGCGAATCCGTATAAAAGAATCGTCCAATTGTGAAACCTGCAACGAAAAGGACACTGTAGAGCACCGTTTCCTATGCAGGGCAACCAGCAACATATGGGAGACAAGCAAGAAGATAATAGCCCACATGAACAGAAGCGACCCAAGAAACATCCAAGTCACGGCTCTCACCGTCCCTGATGCGTAACTGAGTACCACAAAACTATTACAGGTCTATCAGTACAACAAACTAGTGATTCACATGCTTATACATGTCTGATTTTTCCACCACGAATAGTTTCCTCCTTTCAGTCTTCCTTACTCTCACGCACCACCTGTAATAAACTAGCTCTAAAATTGCACTATATAATGCTTCCTAGTGTATTGCTCTTTGCTCAATCGGAAAAAATAGGTGTAATAATTCGCTAAAATAGTAATGTCCTTTTTCTTTTGTCATGGATTGTTTAATATGTTAAGATTTGGATACCACTTTACTCATCAAACAACAGCTGACAACTGATACACTCGTTAATATCTCTGTCAAACTGATTTCATGCCTAGTTCATGTCCCACTAAGGTCTCGTTTTCAAGACCCAACGTAAAATGCCTCCCCCTTGTTTTCTAACACAAGATTTAATAAGAAGATAGTAATAACTCAACATTATTTTAAAATGAATAGAGCACATCCACAACTCAAAATATCTACAAAAATAATAACAATAATAATACCATAACTAGTAATAAGTAAAATTCCATAAAATAACTTTATACTAATTATTCTCCGTAAATAACTAGATAGTACAATCAATGCTTATTCCAAATTCACTCTGCCATACGTACAAATGTAGCATACAAAGTCTCAGAAAAGCTAAACTGCTAAACTACAACAATAAACGGTGCAAGAAACAACTAACAAACTCTGACAGACTCTCGAAAAATATTAAAAAAAAGCACCAAATGAAATAACTACCTGGACAGTACAGTAACAGAAACATATAAGCAAATAATGGATTGTCTCGTCTTTACAAGTAAAATGTAAACTGTATTTGTAAAACGAAATTGTTATTTTGTAAATAAAAGTCTATATACGTTAAAAAAATCGAAAGGTATTTGGTTCAAGCCTTCCTCGAGTGAAAATTTTTTTATTTTCAGACTATTATCAAAGTTAAGGCACTCAAACATAATCAACTTCGCTCTCCAAAATTCCAGGACATATTCAGATTTGCTTGGACACATGCAGGATTTGACGGTCTAAACACGTAAAAATTTGAAAACGTTAAAAACATATTTTTTGGCAGAGCACAGGGAAAACTGTGCGACTGTGAAACTGTTGCATTCATTTGTTGCCGTTCATGTGACGAACTCTTATGTTTTCATCACTTTTTTGGGAGTGATTATCACATCCACAAGAAAACCTAAATCGGCAAGGTAGAAGAATCTTTTTACCCATCCGCCAAGTGTACAAGTTAGATGGGTCGACAAATTATTCCTGTCAGGTGACGCATATGCCGTCACCAGTGTCGTATAGAATATATCAGACGTGTTGTCCTGTGGAGGAATCGGTTGACCTATGACCTTGCGAGCAAATGTTTTCGGTGCCGATTGGAGAGGCACGTCCTTTCGTCTACTAATCGCACGGTTTTGCGGTGCGGTGGCAAAACACAGACACTAAACTTATTACAGTGAACAGAGACGTCAATGAACGAACGGATGGATCAAAACTTTGCGAGAATAAAGAAAGTCAAATTTTCACTCGATGGAAGACTTGAACCAAGGATCTCTCATTCCGGAGCTGCTCACGCTTACCACGGGACCACGGCGCTCCTGAGCTCACAATATCCTTAATGTTGCTTATGTTGCGCGTGGACTACTCAGTTCGTACAATTTGATTATTTTTTTCGTAGTTCCACACAACTTCTTCCTGTTTTCTCGAGTGATCTGTGTCCAGTTTTTTAAGGCCTATCCACTGTGCTAACTTATAACAAAATCTGAGGGGGGTGCGATGGGGAGGTTCCCTTGTAAGTGGTACAATGTTACTGTTATAGTCGCGACACTTGCCCATACCCACTGTGCCAGCAGCGCGCCAAGTGGCCAGCATGAGAAACTGTGAAGTTTGCGTGATCGTGAAAGCGAAAAGTAGTATATGCATCTTCATATTTTTCCGGCGCAAAGACTGTTCCATAAAATTTCGGGCGTGCAGCCACATAAATTCGATTTTAATATTTCGTCCTAATACCGATCAACCATCTTCAGAGTGACCTGGAGGACATTCAGCCGAAATATAAGAAGAAGTCGAATTTATGCGGTTCCAAGCCTGAAATTTTTTGGAACCGAATAGTAGTAGTTTATTTGGCTTGTACAATGGTTTTTACAAACGGGAGCACGTGATAAACTGCAGCAACAACAAGAAGACACCACGTCTGTCTTTTTTAGGTTTCCTAAGGACACAGAGGTATATACCATCGTGTTACTAAACTATCATCAGAATTAGCTTGCAACTGCATGTGTATTAATGATTAATGTTTCGTTTTAGGTGCAGAATATGGCTAGTCAATAGCAGACGAGAAGATCTTATGGAAAAAGACCCAGTTTACCTGTATAATAATAAGTTTTGTTCGCTACACTTTGAAACAAACCAGTTCATGAGCGCAGAAACATACTGACATCCCAAATAATCCACCTCAACTGACGAAGAAAACATTGCTTTAAAGGTTCGATAATCCGTCTAAAGATTTAAAACAGTCTTATGATATGTTGTTGTTGTTGTTGTTATGGTGGTGGTGGTGGTCTTCAGTCCAGACTGGTTTGATGCAGCTCTCCATGCTACTCTATCCTGTGCAAGCTTCTTTATCTCCCAGTACCTACTGCAACCTACATCCTTCTGTATCTGTTTAATGTATTCATCTCTTGGTCTCCCTCTACGATTTTTAACTTCCACGCTGCCCTCCAATGCTAAATTTGTGATCCCTTGATGCCTCAGAACATGTTCTACCAACCGGTCCCTTCTTGTCAAGTTGTGAGACAAACTCCTCTTCTCCCCAGTTCTATTCAATACCTCCTCATTAGTTATGTGATTTACCCATCTAATCTTCAGCATTCTTCTGTAGCACCACATTTAGAAAGCTTCTATTCTCTTCCTGTCCAAACTATTTATCGTCCATATTTCACTTGGCTACACTCCATACAAATACTTTCAGAAACGACTTCCTGACACTTAAATCTATACTCGATGTTAACAAATTTCTCTTCTTCAGAAACGCTTTCCTTGCCATTGCCAGTCTACATTTTATATCCTCTCTACTTCGACCATCATCAGTTATTTTGCTCCCCAAATAGCAAAACTCCTTTACTACTTTAGGTGTCTCATTTCCTAATCTAATACTCTCAGCATCACCTGACTTAATTCGACTGCATTCCATTATACTTGTTTTGCTTTTGTTGATCTTCATCTTATATCCTCCTTTCAAGACACTGTCCATTCCGTTCAACTGCTCTTCCAAGTCTTTTGCTGTCTCTGACAGAATTACAATGTCATCGACGAACCTCATATTTGTTCTCCATGGATTTTAATACCTACTCCGAATTTTTCTTTTGTTTCCTTCATTGCTTGCTCAATATACAGATTGAATAACATCGGGGAGAGGCTACAACCCTGTCTCATATCCTTCCCAACCACTGCTTCCCTTTCATGCCCCTCGACTCATAACTGCCATCTGGCTTCTGTACAAATTGTAAATAACCTTTCGCTCCCTGTATTTTATCCCTGCCACCTTTAGAATTTGAAAGAGAGTATTCCAGTCAACATTGTCAAAAGCTTTCTCTGTGTCTACAAATACTAGAAACGTAGGTTTGCCTTTCCTTAATCTTTCTTCTAAGAGAAGTCGTTAGGTCAGTATTGCCTCACGTGTTCCAACATTTCTACAGAATCCAAACTGATCTTCCCCGAGGTAGGCTTCAACCAGTTTTTCCATTCGCCTGTAAAGAATTCGTGTTAGTATTTTGCAGCTGTGGCTTATTTAACTGATAGTTCGGCAATTTTCACATCTGTCAACTCCTGCTTTCTATGGCATTGGAATTATTATATTCTTCTTGAAGCCTGAGGGCATTTCATCTGTCTCATACATCTTGCTCACCAGATGGTAGAGTTTTGTCAGGACTGGCTCTCCCAAGGCAGTCAGTAGTTTCAATGCAATGTTGTCTACTCCCGGGGATATGTTTCGACTCAGGTCTTTCAATGCTCTGACAAACTCTTCACGCAGTATCATATCTCCCATTTCATCTTTATCTACATCCTCTTCCATTTCCATAATATTGTCCTCAAGTACATCGACCTTGTATAGACCCTCTATATGCTCCTTCCACCTTTCTGCTTTCCCTTCTTTGGGTCTTATGAAATAGCAGCAGCCAGCTCAACTCACAATATATCAGATTCAACAGAATCGTCTTATTCCACCCATCTGCTTTAACTCATGACGTAATGGTGTAGTGTGTGACGTCATTATGTCAAGAAGTTTGAGATGGTTGTGTTTGTAGATGCCATGTTTTATCCCATGGGGACCTCTGGCGGTGAATGTGAACGTGCTGAGTTTAACTTGGGGAATTGGGTTTATTTGAGTTTTGGTTGTTATCGTGCTAATGTGGTTTCGAGTTTAGATAGTTCGTGCGGTAACGTGGGTTGTGGAAGTGTTTTCAGTGAGTGGTTAAGGTTCGTTTTGTTTGTGTTTGGCGCGTTTGTTAGGTCCGATTGGTGTGGTCCTTGTTGTGCGGAAAGAAGTCTAATTTTTTGTATTGTTTTTATCATTAGGTATGGATATGAAAGTGAAGTTCACGAGGATATCATTACGTGCTGAGATGGGTGATAGGATGTCTGTCAAAGTTTCTGCTGAGTAAATTAGGTGTCACGTGTGTGGCGTGGCGTTGTCTATGCGCGGTGTGTGTGTGTGTGTGTGTGTGTGTGTGTGTGTGTGTGTGTGTGTGTGTTTTACACCTGTTATTGCTGGCTTTTGTTGGTAAGTAATTATGGTTCTGGTTTTATTGTATAGTAATTGTGATGTTTTGTGTGTTGTATATTTATGGTAGGTCGGTTGTGTTTTAATCGATGTACCGAATATGGAATATTCGAGTTTGAGTTGAGGGGGTTTGGTTCCAGTTTTCGGATTTGTAGGTGCTCTTTTGGCATCAATAGCTGCGTTGACCTCCCCATGAACCATGGACCTTGCTGTTGGTGGGGAGGCTTGCGTGCCTCAGCGATACAGACAGCAGTACCGTAGGTGCAACCACAACGGAGGGGTATCTGTTGAGATGCCAGACAAACGTGTGGTTCCTGAAGAGGGGCAGCAGCGTTTTCAGTAGTTGCAAGGGCAACAGTCTGGATGATTGACTGATCTGGCCTTGTAACAATAACCAAAACGGGCTTGCTGTGCTGGTACTGCGAACGGCTGAAAGCAAGGGGAAACTACAGCCATAATTTTTCCCGAGGGCATGCAGCTTTACTCTATGGTTAAATGATGATGGCGTCCTCTTGGGTAAAATATTCCGGAGGTAAAATAGTCCCCCATTCGGATCTCCGGGCGGGGACTACTCAAGAGGATGTCGTTATCAGGAGAAAGAAAACTGGCGTTCTACGGGTCGGAGCGTGGAATGTCAGATCCCTTAATCGGGCAGGTAGGTTAGAAAATTTAAAAAGGGAAATGGATAGGTTAAAGTTATATATAGTGGGAATTAGTGAAGTTCGGTGGCAGGAGGAACTAGACTTCTGGTCAGGTGACTACAGGGTTATAAATACAAAATCAAATAGGGGTAATGCAGGAGTAGGTTTAATAATGAATAAAAAAATAGGAATGCGGGTAAGCTACTACAAACAGCATAGTGAACGCATTATTGTGGCCAAGATAGATACGAAGCCCACACCTACTACAGTAGTACAAGTTTATATGCCAACTAGCTCTGCAGATGAAGAAATTGAAGAAATGTATGATGAAATAAAATCAATTATTCAGATAGTGAAGGGAGACGAAAATTTAATAGTCATGGGTGACTGGAATTCGAGTGTAGGAAAAGGGAGAGAAGGAAACGTAGTAGGTGAATATGGATTGGGGCTAAGAAATGAAAGAGGAAGCCGCCTGGTAGAATTTTGCACAGAGCATAACTTAATCATAGCTAACACTTGGTTTAAGAATCATGAAAGAAGGTTTTATACATGGAAGAACCCTGGAGATACTAAAAGGTATCAGATAGATTATATAATGGTAAGACAGAGATTTAGGAACCAGGTTTTAAATTGTAAGACATTTCCAGGGGCAGATGTGGACTCTGTCCACAATCTATTGGTTATGACCTGTAGATTAAAACTGAAGAAACTGCAAAAAGGTGGGAATTTAAGGAGATGGGACCTGGATAAACTGAAAGAACCAGAGATTGTACAGAGTTTCAGGGAGAGCATAAGGGAACAATTGACAGGAATGGGGGAAAGAAATACAGTAGAAGAAGAATGGGTAGCTTTGAGGGATGAAGTAGTGAAGGCAGCAGAGGATCAAGTAGGTAAAAAGACGAGTCTAGTAGAAATCCTTGGGTAACAGAAGAAATATTGAATTTAATTGATGAAAGGAGAAAATATAAAAATGCAGTAAATGAAGCAGGCAAAAGGGAATACAAACGTCTCAAAAATGAGATCGACAGGAAGTGCAAAATGGCTAAGCAGGGATGGCTAGAGGACAAATGTAAGGATGTAGAGGCTTATCTCAATAGGGGTAAGATAGATACTGCCTACAGGAAAATTAAAGAGACCTTTGGAGATAAGAGAACGACTTGTATGAATATCAAGAGCTCAGCTGGAAACCCAGTTCTAAGCAAACAAGGGAAAGCAGAAAGGTGGAAGGAGTATATAGAGGGTCTATACAAGGGTGATGTACTTGAGGACAATATTATGGAAATGGAAGAGGATGTAGATGAAGATGAAATGGGAGATAAGATACTGCGTGAAGAGTTTGACAGAGCACTGAAAGACCTGAGTCGAAACAAGGCCCCCGGAGTAGACAACATTCCATTAGAACTACTGACGGCCTTGGGAGAGCCAGTCCTGACAAAACTCTACCATCTGGTGAGCAAGATGTATGAAACAGGCGAAATACCCTCAGACTTCAAGAAGAATATAATAATTCCAATCCCAAAGAAAGCAGGTGTTGACAGATGTGAAAATTACCGAACCATCTGTTTAATAAGTCACAGCTGCAAAATACTAACACGAATTCTTTACAGACGAATGGAAAAACTAATAGAAGCCAACCTCGGGGAAGATCAGTTTGGATTCCGTAGAAACACTGGAACACGTGAGGCAATACTGACCTTACGACTTATCTTAGAAGAAAGATTAAGGAAAGGCAAACCTACGTTTCTAACATTTGTAGACTTAGAGAAAGCTTTTGACAATGTTGACTGGAATACTCTCTTTCAAATTCTAAAGGTGGCAGAGGTAAAATACAGGGGGCGAAAGGCTATTTACAATTTGTACAGAAACCAGATGGCAGTTATAAGAGTCGAGGGGCATGAAAGGGAAGCAGTGGTTGGGAAAGGAGTGAGACAGGGTTGTAGCCTCTCCCCGATGTTATTCAATCTGTATATTGAGCAAGCAATGAAGGAAACAAAAGAAAAATTCGGAGTAGGTATTAAAATCCATGGAGAACAAATATAAGGTTTGCTGATGACATTGTAATTCTGTCAGAGACAGCTAAGGGCTTGGAAGAGCAGCTGAACGGAATGGACAGTGTCTTGGAAGGAGGGTATAAGATGAAGATCAACAAAAGCAAAACAAGTATAATGGAATGCAGTCGAATTAAGTCGGGTGATGCTGAGAGTATTAGATTAGGAAATGAGACACCTAAAGTAGTAAAGGAGTTTTGCTATTTGGGGAGCATAATAACTGATGATGGTCGAAGTAGAGAGGATATAAAATGTAGACTGGCAATGGCAAGGAAAGCGTTTCTGAAGAAGAGAAATTTGTTAACATCGAGTATAGATGTAAGTGTCAGGAAGTCATTCCTGAAAGTATTTGTATGGAGTGTAGCCATGTATGGAAGTGAAACATGGACGATAAATAGTTTGGACAAGAAGAGAATAGAAGCTTTCTAAATGTGGTGCTACAGAAGAATGCTGAAGATTAGATGGGTAGATCACATAACTAATGAGGAAGTACTGAATAGGATTGGGGAGAAGAGAAGTTTGTGGCACAACTTGACCAGAAGACGGGATCGGTTGGTAGGACATGTTCTGAGGCATCAAGGGATCACCAATTTAGTATTGGAGGGCAGCGTGGAGGGTAAAAATCGTAGAGGGAGACCAAGAGATGAATACACTAAGCAGATTCAGAAGGATGTAGGTTGCAGTAGGTACTGGGAGATGAAGAAGCTTGCACAGGATAGAGTAGCATGGAGAGCTGCATCAAACCAGTCTCAGGACTGAAGACCACAACAACAACAACAGCTGCGTTGAGCTATATATATGTCTAGGGAAATGTCCGATTCCTGTGGTTTAGTTGGTGTTGAAGCTGAAATTTAAATTTTTTAATGTTATTTGTTTTGGGGGATGGTGCGGTGTTTCTTTTTATTATTGTGCGTTTTTCTTGTGCCCGCCCTAAACCACTATATTCGGCGGTTGCCCCGTTAGTTTCATTTTATTTTTGGCGTGAGATGTTGTGTCATCTTTATTTTTGTTCGCGTTCGTTGGCGTGTGTCAGTGATGACATCATTGTCATTGTGTATAAGCTGGAAGTTGCCGTTTCCTCCATATTGATGACGTCACGGGTGAAAGCAGACCGGTGGAATCTGACGCTTCTGTAACGCCGGAGGACAATTATGCAAATAACTGTAGAAGTAAAGTGAAGAGATCCGCCCCTCGTGGTCTCGCGGTAGCGTTCTCGCTTCCCGAGCACGGGGTCCCGGGTTCGATTCCCGGCGGGGTCACGGATTTTTCCTGCCTCGAGATGACTGGGTGTTGTTGTGTCGTCTTCATCATCATCATCCATCCCCATTACGGTCGGAGGAAGGCAACGGCAAACCACCTCCATTAGGACCTTGCCTAGTAAGGCGGTGTGGGTCTCCCGCATCGTTCTCCTACGCTCTGTAAAGAAGCATGGGACTTCATTTTTTTCACAAAGTGAAGAGAGAAACGAGAAGCTGCTATTATTGGAAGAAAAGTCATCTGAAATCACATTGCACGCTGTTGAAATCTAAGGAAGGCAAAAAGGCTCAGGTTGTAAATGCCTTTGTGTGTATGAATCAAGGAGTTGACCTGGAAGATTATTGCCTCATGGATACAAGTGCTAGCGAGCATATATGCAATAAGAGAGAACTTTTTATGAAACCGGACAGTGTGCAACACTCAACGAAAGTTACTGTGGGTGACAGTAAACTTCTTGATGTGATTGGTTGTGGTACTGTGGAACTATATGCACAGAACAATGAAATTTATCGAAACAATACTTAATGAAGTGCTTTTTGTGCATGAATGAAATTCAGTCTTTTTCTGTAGGAACTGTGTTAGACAAAGATGCGTGTTTACTGTCAAACAAGGAACAATGTTACCGGTAATTCTTGAACAGTAAAGGTGAAGTTCGTGCCTTATCCAAATGAGTCGTCAAAATGTATCATATGTTGTTTTCACTAAACGGAACACAATCAGCACTGTCAATGGTTACTTTGTGTGCGGATAAAACACACACTGTGGTTGACAGTAATGACACTAATGAGCTTTCGTCAGTCAGTATTTATAGTGGCCTGGTCAATTTGTCTAAATGTGTTGAAAACTTTAGTGTCTGGCATAAAAAAATTATGTCATCAGAGCATTACATATGTGAGTGTTTTTGTCACGTCAAGAGTGAGCTTTATTGACGACTTTGACACTTACGACACAGTTACACATCTCTTGCCTTTCGCTGTCGGTTCGTCAAGAGCTAATGCCCCACTTGAATTGGTTCATGCAGATGTGGATCCATGGAAACGCATTCGCTTGGAGGAGCAAGATATTTTTTGCTTCTTAAGGATGACTACACTTGCTATTGCAAAGTAGTCTTTATGAAACAGAAAACTGAAGTTAAAGGTTCGATTAGGAATTTTATTGCAAAAACTGAGGGAGAAATGGTCTGACAGAGTTCTAGGGGGTGACAATGGGCTGGAGTTTATGAATAGTGACTTAGGTACATTTTTGAGTGAGAATGGGGTAACTCATTAAAGGAGCGTTGTGTACACACCACACCAAACTGAAAGAGCTGAAAGGTAAGTATGCGTCTTGGCTGAAGCTGCTCATGCAATAATTTCAGAAGTGTCCAAACATTTCTGGGCTGAAGCAGTTAACATGCCAGCTTATGTACTAAATCGAACTGGTCTAAGTCCTGTATAAGGTAAAACTCCTTTTCAAGCTTTTTATGGCAGAGAATTACCCTTAGCAAATTTGAAAATGTTTGGAGCTGCGGTGTGTCCTTTTAGCCAAAGAAAAGAGAAACTAGACCCCAAAAACGACAGAGGTTTATTTATGGGTTATAACGATAAGAAGTGTTACAAAGTATATATACCTACCATTGGTGGCCACTGAGGTATTCTATTGACAGTGGATATATACAAACTCTGTCAATAATTCATGTATTTCGTAAGATATATCAAACAAAATTTATCGGGAAACAGAAACATTTATTAGAACAGTGCCTTTCTTATACACACGAAGAGTTTGATATATTCCTGAAGAACATGGTAGGCAGCGTTTGTGTGAATGGGGGAGAGGAGAGAGAGAGAGAGAGGGGGGGGGGAGAGGGAGAGAGAGGACAGAGGGGGGGAAAGGAGAGAGAGAGAGAGAGAGAGAGAGAGAGAGAGAGAGAGAGAGAGAGAGAGGACAGAGGGGGGGAAGAGGACAGAGGGGGGGAAAGAGAGAGGACAGAGGGGGGGAAAGAGAGAGGACAGAGGGGGGGAAAGAGAGAGGACAGAGGGGGAGAAAGAGAGAGGACAGGGGGTGGAAAGAGAGATGACGGGGGGGGGGGGAAGAGAGAGGACAGGGGGGGGAAAGAGAGAGGACAGGGGGGGAAAGAGAGAGGACAGGGGGGGAAAGAGAGAGGACAGGGGGGAAAGAGAGAGGACAGGGGGGGAAAGAGAGAGGACAGGGGGGGAAAGAGAGAGGACAGGGGGGGAAAGAGAGAGGACAGGGGGGAAAGAGAGAGGACAGGGGGGAAAGAGAGAGGACAGGGGGGGAAAGAGAGAGGACAGGGGGGGAAAGAGAGAGGACAGGGGGGGAAAGAGAGAGGACAGGGGGGAAAGAGAGAGGAGAGGGGGGAAACAGAGAGGAGAGAGAGTGGGGGGGAGAGAGAGAGAGAGAGAGAGTGGGGGGGAGAGAGAGAGAGAGAGAGAGAGAGTGGGGAGAGAGAGAGAGAGAGAGAGAGAGAGAGTGGGGAGAGAGAGAGAGAGAGTGGGGGAGAGAGAGAGAGTGGGGGAGAGAGAGAGAGAGAGAGAGTGGGGGAGAGAGAGAGAGAGAGAGAGAGAGAGAGAGTGGGGGAGAGAGAGAGAGAGAGGGAGTGGGGGAGAGAGAGAGAGAGAGTGGGGGAGAGAGAGAGAGAGAGTGGGGGAGAGAGAGAGAGTGGGGGAGAGAGAGGGGGAGAGAGAGAGAGAGAGAGTGGGGGGGAGAGAGAGATAGGGAGAGCGGGGGGAGGGAGAGAGAGTGGGGGAGAGAGATAGAGAGAGTGGGGGAGAGAGAGAGTGAGAGTGGGGGAGAGAGATAGAGAGAGTGGGGGAGAGAGATAGAGAGAGTGGGGAGAGAGATAGAGAGAGTGGGGGAGAGAGATAGAGAGAGTGGGGGAGAGAGATAGAGAGAGTGGGGGGGAGAGAGAGAGAGTGGGGGGAGAGAGAGAGAGAGAGTGGGGAGAGAGAGAGAGTGGGGGAGAGAGAGAGAGAGTGGGGGAGAGAGAGAGAGTGGGGGAGAGAGAGAGAGTGGGGGAGAGAGAGAGAGAGAGTGGGGGAGAGAGAGAGAGTGGGAGAGAGAGAGAGAGAGGGGGAGAGAGAGAGAGAGTGGGGGAGAGAGAGAGAGTGGGGGAGAGAGAGAGAGTGGGGGAGGAGAGTGGAGAGTGGGGAGAGAGAGATAGGGGAGAGAGAGAGTGGGGGAGAGAGAGAGAGTGGGGGGAGAGTGAGAGAGTGGGAGAGAGAGAGAGGGGGGGGGAGAGAGAGTGGGGGAGAGAGAGAGAGTGGGGAGAGAGAGAGAGTGGGGGAGAGAGAGAGAGTGGGGAGAGAGAGAGAGTGGGGGGAGAGAGAGAGAGTGGGGAGAGAGAGAGAGTGGGGGAAGTGAGAGGGGGAGTGAGAGGGGGAGTGAGAGGGGAGTGAGAGGGGGAGTGAGAGAGGGAGTGAGAGAGGGGAGTGAGAGGGGAGTGAGAGAGGGGGGAGAGAGGGGGGAGAGAGAGGGGGAGAGAGAGAGGGGGAGAGAGAGGGAGAGAGAGGGGGGAGAGAGGGGGAGAGTGAGGGGGAGAGAGAGGGGGGGTGAGAGAGGGGGGGAGAGAGAGGGGGGGAGAGAGCGGGTGGGAGAGGAGAGAGGGGAGAGAGAGAGAAGGGAGAGAGAGAGAAGGGGAGAGAGAGGGGTGAGAGAGGGGTGGGGAGCAGACGGGGGGAGCGCGAGAGGGTGAGCGCGGGGGAGCGAGAGGTCGCGGTTCGGCCCCCACCACCGGTCTTCTCCCCTCAACAGCCAGAAAAGTGTCCGCTTGCATGATGAGAGGCAGTAGGAGACATAACAGGTTAGTATGAATTATTAGAGCTTGTAATCCTGCGAAGCAAGTTGAAACATATTTCGCAAAAGGCACTCAGTCGTTCTTTCATGGAGTTTCGTAGGACCGTTTTAATTCTCTTCACCATTGAAAAGCACCGCTCAGTTCTGACGTCGAGATAGGCGTCGGGATGAGCAATTTCAAAACTTTATCAGTCTCGGAAAGTGTGGCACAAAGTTCATCCTCCTGAATCATAGAAAGAACGGAGCTGCGCCAGAAGCTGCTCCCCACTCACGCTTGGTATAGAAGACTTGAGGCTCACCCTTCGACTTTCTTTTTTCCATAAATAAATGTGCGTGTGTAATTTCAAGGTAACTGTCTGGAGAAGATGTGATGTATTTGTGGAACTGACTTACACGAGTTGGTTGGTTTAAATGAGGGGGGGGGGGGGGGGGGGGGACCGAACTGCGAGGTTATCGGTCCCTTGTTCCCGGTAAAATAATTACACATGGGAAAGGAGAAAAGAAAGGAAATGTACAGCACAACAACATGAAAAAGAAGCAGAAGAACGACAGAAGGACACCCAACAATACTATGGACAAAACAGGAAAATAACACCACAGAGAGAAGCAAGAAACAGGGAGAAGGGGTAAAAACAAGACAGCAGATAACCGTGGCTGGTCGACCACGAGCATAAAAAGCAAAAGTCAGTCACTATGCGACACATTAAAACATCCACCATAAAACCATTAGAGTGGAGAACACAAAGGGACAAAGGACACGCGCTAAAACTTACATAGAAACCCACCGTCACGTATAAAACACAAAACTAAATTAGCCGATGAGGCTTTGTCAGCTAAAATTAATGGCAATGAGTCCGGTTACTGAAGAGTCCGTCGCAGGGCAGCCAAAGAAGGACAGCTCACCAAGGTACGGCCCATTAAGCCGGCCGAAGTGGCCGCGCGGTTCTGGCGCTGCAGTCTGGAACCGCGAGACTGCTACGGTCGCAGGTTCGAATCCTGCCTCGGGCATGGATGTGTGTGATGTCCTTAGGTTAGTTAGGTTTAACTAGTTCTAAGTTCTAGGGGACTAATGACCTCAGCAGTTGAGTCCCATAGTGCTCAGAGCCATTTGAACCATTTTGAACGGCCCATTAATGACCACTAAAAATAGAGAGACACTCAACACAGAGCCCAACGGGACCCCATTCTCCTGGATAGGGGACTATGGGGGGAGGGGGGGGGCACAATCTAGGACACGGAAAGTACGAAGCGACAGGAAATTGTGGATAAAAATCGGGAGCAGGCCTCTGAGACCCCACTCGCATGATGTGGCAAGGACGATGACGTCGTCAGGTGCCAGGTGTATGCGTCTGGGAAAGGCTGTTCGGATGGCAGACTCGAAAGAAAGAAGGTTGTCAGTGACAGAGCGAGCCTGACGTGGAGCCAGAAGGTCACGTGATCCCAGGACCCAGGTGCTGACCTCACCATACGTTCGAGCAGCGTACAGAGAACGTTGGTGAGGCTGATGGGCGAATAGCTATCCACATCAACCGGGTTTTTACCGGGTTTGAGCACTGGAATGATGGAGCTTTTAATATTGTTGGATTTCAGCTACTTTGCATGCGAGATATTTGTCACAAAAGAAAAGGACAGCCAACGACCTGTAGTTCGTAAACATGCTAAGCACCACACTGCGACAGTAATTTTTTTTAATGTGCGCCTATACCAAAACTCGCGTCCAGCGTTCAAATACTCTAAACACTATGACCCGCTGGGCGCAGATATTTAAAATGATTGCCGCAGCGCTTGATATCAAGAAGCTGCGAAACAGAAGAACGAACAATCTATCTTTTGTTAAGAAATATTCTAGAGACTTCATTATCCCTTGTACTTTTGGTCGCCGACATGTTAAGACGTACTATATATCATTGCTACAAGTTGTATTTTTATTTTGTGTAAAAACTATGTATAACGATGAACAAACATTTCGGTAACTCGGGTGTGGATACAGTGTGCTTACGCACACACAAGGACATTTAATTTTAAGAAGGAACGGACTAACAAAGCAGCGATTATTGGACTGCGCCATTTACAAAAGAAATATCAGATGTAAGTCATGCATTTATTGTGTATTTGTCAATGTGTAGAAGTTTAAAGCCAATTTGTTCAAAACGTATTAATATAGAACGATGCAGTAATTTTCTTCTTATTCTTTTCTTTCACTAACCAAAAATGAGGTTCAAATTGTATATGAGCTTTGTTACAGGTTCGCACTTTATCGCGGTGTCTCGATTGTATTTGGGAGACCACTAATGTGTTCAACTTCTGATCTGTTAATCTTTCCCTTACGAAATTCCACTAATTTGCTTTCGTTTCCATTTTATATTCAAATAGGTCCCTTAAGCATTTTCATCGAAGATTCTGATTGCGTGAAGGCAATCCGGGTCAAAAGGTCAATTATTCGATTAATCAATCCATACGTCTCCTGAACACAATCGAGAACCGACGCATCGGCGATCAATGAATAATCTCTCTCTCTTTTAAAGTCGTACTAAAAAAACGGCCGCACAGGATAGCTATAAGTACGCAATTTAGGATCTATGCACCCAAATTGCGTAAAAATGTAATCACATGTCATTTGTAGTATAATATATTTGTCCAATTTATACCCATTTATCGTCTGCATTTCTTCTTGGTGTAGCAATTTTAATAGCCAGTAGTGTAGTACTGATCTTACCAGTTCTCTAACGAATTGGTTTTTAACGATCTATACAAAATCTTGTGTCTCAGCAATCTGCAAAATGCATGTATCCAGCTCCAGTTCAAGTTTCGGAAGCTGTTCGCTTTGTTAAATAAGAACTCACGTACGACGCTCGACTTCTCTTCCTTTTAACTTTTTTTCATGTGGAATGTACATGCAAGAGAGCTGCACCCTCTGGACGCACACACACACACACACACACACACACACACCGACATTAACGTGAACCATGTGAACACTTCTGGCCTAAAAGTGTATTGCCACTAACATTGTCGGGCAACAGTGACCGACCATGTTGTCGAAATTGTCACATTCTTTTTGGCGACAGTGTTGCCGTGCAATATTTCCGAGTCACATTTTCGGCAGTATGCTACTTTTATTGCCTGGCTTTGTTTGTCCCACAATAACGTGTACTGCTGCGTCACGATTTTTGGGAAATAATTCCCCATTGTCAAGTGTGTGTCTCGTGTACTGTGGCATTTACGCATGATGATTCGGATGTGTGGTCTGCTGCATGACTCCGGTGCCTTTACTATGACGCATAAACACGCGCAGTTAAATGAAAACTGTTTAGTCAGTTGTGTAAGCGCTGTTTAACATCCCTAAAGGAGGACGTGAAAGAGAAGTATTTTCCAAATTCTCCACTATCTATAGAGAACTATACGTAGTAATTACTAATGTTAAGCGTGTTTGTATTGAAGTCATCAGAATGCGGCAGTTCACATATCGCAACTGAAATGCCATAATGAAACGAAAAATGGAAATTACTGCCGGCCTCGGTGGCCGAGCAGTTCTAGGCGTTTCTGTCCAGAACCGCGCGACTGCTACGGTCGCAGGTTCGAATCCTGCCTCGGGCATGGATGTGTGTGATGTCCTTAGGTTAGTTAGGTTTAAGTAGTTCTAAGTTCTAAGGGACTGATGACCTCAGAAGTTAAGTCCCATAGTGCTCAGAGCCATTTGAGCCATTTTTTGGGAATTATTTTCCGAAACGTGGTGAAAATCGTGGCTGGCAACAGCAACTGTTATTTGACATTAAAAATCAGAACCACTGAGAGCTGCTTGTCTGGCGCCGCTCCCATTTCTGACTTAATCACTCTCCTTACGAGGTGTAATGGAAGCTACAGCGCTGAAGTACACATTCGCCTGTTTCTTAAAGTTGTTTCAGTACGCTGAGTCTTAAGGACTGTTGGTAGTTTTTTGACTGTCTTATTAATAAATATTACACGCTAAGTAACTAGGGATCATGGAATGTACAAACTAAGTGAGGGTACGTAGTCACGCAGGATAAAAATAAAACTTTATGAGAATAGTTGTCGTGGTTCACACGAAACGTGAAAGTAACAGTGCTATATTCGCCGACGACGTCGTCGTTTCACGCCTTGTCCGCCAGCTGCACCAGGAACGCACGCGTCTAGAGTTGCAGCAAACGGTCCTGCTGTCTGGTTGATTGATCACCCCCAGCCCATTACGTGTAAGTGGCTTACCACATTCATGTTTTTAAGTCTTTCGGTTTTTCCTTGTTATAGGGTCATATGCTTATAAGTAAGGTATAACGTAAGACTAACACACACTTGGGCTGAAAAGAAAGACTGGTGAGAGACTCTTGATCACAATTCAACATAGCAGAAAAATAATCTGCATACATGCTCCGCAAACTATTCCACAGATCTTTGTTGTACGAATAACGGCCACTAGTTGTCCTACTCCATTCGCGTAACACCTCCGCAGCCGACGTTCCTTTCTGTACGAACCCTGCTGATGGAAGAAATTTTCGGCCCCTCGTTCTTTCACTGCAAAAGTGGCGGGAAGATGCCTTAAAATTCCTGATAACCAAAGCTCAGTTTACGTCCTGGATTAAATTCCGAAACTGCCGGCGGTGTCTCATGGAAAGAGTATATGGTAGCTGTTTGACTCTGATCCATCTTTGGATGGGGACGTTACGCTCGATGCCCGCCTTTAAGTCGCTTGAGGCGGCAGGCCGTGTGCGGGTCCGCACTACACCCTCCCCTTTGTCCCATCTTCACGCAACAAAACATAACGTCACACGTCGACAAGGTATTTAAATGTAATTCCGTTCTTCTAAATAGTCAGAAGGCTTTTGACACTGTACCTTGTAGTCAAATTGGGTGCTTATGGAATATCGTCTCAGTTACGCGACTGGATTCGTGTTTTCCTGTCGGAGAGGTCACAGTTCATAGTACTTGTGAAAGTCAGCAAGCAAAACAAAAGTGATTTCTGGCGTTCCCTAAGGTAGTTTTATACGCCCTTTCCTGTTCATTATCTAGATAAACGATTTAGGAGACAATCTGAGCAGCCGTCTTAGGTTGTTTACATCTAGTAAAGTCATTAGATCAAAACAAATAGCAAGACGATCTAGAAAAGATATCTGTATGGTGAGAAAATTGGCAATTTACCATAAATAAGAGAACTGTTAGATTATCCACACGAGTGCTAAAAGAAATCTGTTAAACTTGAGTTAAAAGTTAAAATCAATCAAATCCGTGGCCGTAAATTCAATTAAATACATAGCAATTACAGTTTCCAACATCTTAATTTGTAAAGAACACGTAGAAAAATGTTGTGGGGAAGGCGAACCAAATTTTTTTTTTTTTTGTTTGTTTGTTTTGGTTTTAGGGCGCAAAACTGTTATGGTCATTAGCGCCCGGTCCGTGACTTAGGAAACAGTAAAGACCGAAAATGGAAACCAGCAGAAATGGGAACGAAACAAAAAATTGGAGAAACTAAAAGCAGAAGGAAGGCTTAAAAATCCACTACAGAAAGGGGTTGGTTGTCCCCAAAAAAAGCTTCAAATGACTGACGTCATTTCACTGGCACTAATAAACTCGAGAACGCGATCGGCCGAGCGTGGGTCATCTGCTAAAATTGACGATATATCAGGCGACAGCTGTAGACGGGCGCGTAACGGAGTAAAATAGGGGCACTCAATTAAAAGGTGTCTTACCGTCCACAGCTGAGAGCAGTGGGGACAGAGTGGGGGAGGATCGCCGCTTAAAAGATGTCGATGGCTAAAAAGACAGTGTCCTATCCGAAGTCTAGTTAAAATTACCTCCTCCCGACGACGCGTTCGGTAGGAAGAGGTCCAAGCACAAGGAAGAGCTTTCACGTCCCGCAATTTATTATGGGGAAGTGTCTACCAATGTGCGTGCCATAAAAGAACAACTCGACGACATAAAACGCTCCGTAGATCAGTGAAGGGAATCGATTGAATAGCTGGCCGAAGAAGAGAGACTGCAGCCTTGGCCGCTATATCGGCCGCCTCATTTCCACAGATACCAACGTGTCCCGGGAGCCAGAGGAACGCCACCGAGACGCCCCCCAGCTGGAGCAAGTGCAGACAGTCCTGAATCCGGTGGACCAGAGGGTGGACAGGGTAAAGAGCTTGGAGACTGAGGAGAGAGCTGAGAGAATCTGAACAGATAACATACTGTATCCGCTGATGGCGGCGGATGTAGTGGACAGCTTGGAGAACAGCGTAATGCTCCGCAGTATAAACCGAAATTGATTTGGGGTGTCGCCAACAATATAGGCACTCCCTACACCTAACGATGTTTTCGAGCCATCAGTGTAAATAAATGCGTCTTCCTTCATTTGTGCACTTTTTTTTTGGTCATCAGTCTACTGACTGGTTTGATGCGGCCCGCCACTAATTCCTTTCCTGTGCTAACCTCTTCATCTCAGAGTAGCACTTGCAACCTATGTCCTCAATTATTTGCTTGACGTATTCCAATCTCTGTCTTCCTCTACAGTTTTTGCCCTCTACAGCTCCCTCTAGTGCCATGGAAGTCATTCCCTCATGTCTTAGCAGATGTCCTATCATCCTGTCCCTTCTCCTTATCAGTGTTTTCCACATATTCCTTTCCTCTCCCATTCTGCGTAGAACCTCCTCATTCCTTACCTTATCAGTCCACCTAATTTTCAACATTCGTCTATAGCACCACATCTCAAATGCTTCGATTCTCTTCTGTTCCGGTTTTCCCACAGTCCATGTTTCACTACCATACAATGCTGTACTCCAGACGTACATCCTCAGAAATTTATTCCTCAAATTAAGGCCGGTATTTGATATTAGTAGACTTCTCTTGGCCAGAAATGCCTTTTTTGCCATAGCGAGTCTGCTGTTGATGTCCTCCTTGCTCCGTCCGTCATTGGTTATTTTACTGCCTAGGTAGCAGAATTCCTTAACTTTATTGACTTCGTGACCATCAATCCTGATGTTAAGTTTCTCGCTGTTCTCATTTCTACTACTTCTCATTACCTTCGTCTTTCTCCGATTTACTCTCAAACCATACTCTGTACTCCTTAGACTGTTCATTCCGTTCAGAAGGTCATTTAATTCTTCTTCACTTTCACTCAGGATAGCAATGTCATCAGCGAATCGTATCATCGATATCCTTTCACCTTGTATTTTAATTCCACTCCTGAACCTTGCTTTTATTTCTATCATTGCTTCCTCGATGTACAGATTGAAGAGTAGGGGCGAAAGGCTACAGCCTTGTCTTACACCCTTCTTATTATTCCCTCTTGGTTGTTGTACATATTGTATATGACCCGTCTCTCCCTATAGCTTACCCCTACTTTTTTCAGAATCTCGAACAGCTTGCACCATTTTATATTGTCGAACGATTTTTCCAGGTCGACAAATCCTATGAAAGTGTCTTGATTTTTCTTTAGCCTTGCTTCCATTATTAGCCGTAACGTCAGAATTGCCTCTCTCGCCCCTTTACTTTTCCTAAAGCCAAACTGATCGTCACCTAGCGCATTCTCAATTTTCTTTTCCATTCTTCTGTATATTATTCTTGTAAGCAGCTTCGATGCATGAGCTGTTAAGCTGATTGTGCGATAATTCTCGCACTTGTCAGCTCTTGCCGTCTTCGGAATTGTGTGGATGATGCTTTTCCGAAAGTCAGATGGTATGTCGCCAGACTCATATATTCTACACACCAACGTGAATAGTCGTTTTGTTGCCACTTCTCCCAATGATTTTAGAAATTCTGATGGAATGTTATCTATCCCTTCTGCCTTATTTGACCGTAAGTCCTCCAAAGCTCTTTTAAATTCCGATTCTAATACTGGATCCCCTATCTCTTCTAAATCGACTCCTGTTTCTTCTTCTATCACATCAGACAAATCTTCACCCTCATAGAAGCTTTCAATGTATTCTTTCCACTTATCTGCTCTCTCCTCTGCATTTAGCAGTGGAATTCCCGTTGCACTCTTAATGTTACCACCGTTGCTTTTAATGTCACCAAAGGTTGTTTTGACTTTCCTGTATGCTGAGTCTGGCCTTCCGATAATCATATCTTTTTCGATGTCTTCACATTTTTCCTGCAGCCATTTCGTCTTAGCTTCCCTGCACTTCGTATTTATTTCATTCCTCAGCGACTTGTATTTCTGTATTCCTGATTTTCCCGGAACATGTTTGTACTTCCTCCTTTCATCAATCAACTGAAGTATTTCTTCTGTTACCAATGGTTTCTTCGCAGCTACCTTCTTTGTACCTATGTTTTCCTTCCCAACTTCTGTGATGGCCCTTTTTAGAGATGTCCATTTCTCTTCAACTGTACTGCCTACTGTGCTATTCCTTATTGCTGTATCTATAGCGTTAGATAACTTCAAACGTATCTCGTCATTCCTTAGTACTTCCGTATCCCACTTCTTTGCGTATTGATTCTTCCTGGCTAATGTCTTGAACTTCAGCCTACTCTTCATCACAACTATATTGTGATCTGAGTCTATATCTGCTCCTGGGTACGCCTTACAATCCGGTATCTGATTTCGGAATCTCTGTCTGACCATGATGTAATCTAATTGAAATCTTCCCGTATCTCCCGGCCTTTTCCAAGTACACCTCCTCCTCTTGTGATTCATGAACAGGGTATTCGCTATTACTAGCTGAAACTTGTTACAGAACTCAATTAGTCTTTCTCCTCTTTCATTCCTCGTCCCAAGTCCATATTCTCCTGTAACCTTTTCTTCTACTCCTTCCCATACAAGTGCATTCCAGTCACCCATGACTATTAGATTTTCGTCCCCCTTTACATACTGCATTACCCTTTCAATATCTTCATACACTTTCTCTATCTGTTCATCTTCAGCTTGCGACGTCGGCATGTATACCTGGACCATCGTTGTCGGTGTTGGTCTGCTGTCGATTCTGATTAGGACAGGGCTTCACAACATACGTGCTCGCAAGCTATGAGCAGCAAGGCGAGAGTACGGAGTAGCGCGAGCACGCTACCCCCACTACCGGGCCAGAGCGGAGAGTGGGGAAAGTTACGTGAGGCACACAACAGCTGCCGCCAGTCAATGTAAATCCGCGGCCACCTGCAGGGATATCACTCACGAATTATTACTGCGACAAATGAAACAAATAAAGGAGAATGTACACGTGCCACATAATTAGCTTAGTGTATGACTCTACATTCGTATTAATTTGTGAACTGTTACACAATAAAAGGTGTCACTGAAGTATGGGATTCTCGGTTATCTTGTACTTTTTGCCCTTTACAATTGCGTCTATGTTCGGTGTAATTGTTCTTGTGCATTGTAGGCGCAGCGTGCAGTTTAAATTTCGATCAGACAATGCGTTTCTCAGGCGCGTCTTGTTACATTTCATTGCAGAGAACAGTTATTCACAAACATACATGGAACCGAACATTGATATTATTGTAGCCGCCAGTTTGTGCAAATGAGGAAATCTATCCTGAGGGAAGTGTCTGTAAAATTCCAAAATGTTTTTCTTGTTCTGAAATTTGTCTCTGTATTCTCTGTCACACTGCAGCTCAGGACGAATCTCTTCAATATTCGCTGAATATGGAGAGGAGAACAGATCAGAATCACTGTCTAGTGCTGTCAGATCTTGAAAGCTTTGATCAAATTCTTCCTTAAGGGCAACTAAACTATGAATAACGTTCACAGTAGTTGTGAACATCTTGCATGGATGATAATTTAGGAAAATGAGCTAGATTTCCTGTTTCCATCTGACTCACCCAAAGTGTCAGTTTCATTTTAAAAGCTCGTATTCGATCTATGAAATGAGTAATTAGCAGATCTTTACCTTGTAGTGAAATATTCAAAGCATTCAGATGGCTAGTTGAATCTGCTAAGAATGCGAGATCACATTTCCATGAAGGCTCTTTCAATTCAGGAACACACATGTTATTTATTTCCATGAACATATTTATCTCATCTAATAGGCAAAAATTCGATTTAATAATTCGCCACGACTAAGCCAGCGGACCTCGCTGTAATAAGGCAGGCTACCATACTGGCTTTCTACATCCTCAAGAAAGCTTTTAAATTGTCTGTGTTGTAGCCCATGCTTCCTTATATAATTGGTTGTACGAACAACAACAACACTCATCACATTTTTTAGAGTGATACTCTTTGCACATAAGTTTTCCTGGCGGATCACACAGTGAACGCCCCTTATTTCATTCGGCACGGTCAGTTTTTGCATTTTCTCCTTCAACAGCGCAACGAAACCTAATTTTTTCCCTGTCATCGCTGGTGCACGGTCTGTAGACACAAACTAAAGAATTCCACGACAATCCTATGTTTTCAACACTTTCTTCAACACTACTTAAAATATCACCTCCGGTTGTAGTGTTCTTCATGGCTACTACATCGAGGAGCTCCTTCCTCACCTGAAGATCTCTATTAACACCTCTAATAAATATGGAAGCTGCACTGTTCCAGTGATATCAACACTTTCGTCCAGAGCTAGAGAATACGCCATAAAATCTTTATAGATATTTGCAAGCTGGCTCTGGACGTCGTTTGCCATGTCCTGTATGCGATGCATAATGGTCATGTCAGATATTGGCACAATCCGAAACTGAGATGGACACAAATGTTCCGCTGCAACTACCAAACATCTTTTATTAATTCGCCATCAGTGAAGGGGCGCAGGGGTTTTGCTAAAGACAAAGCAATTTTGTTCCTCACTCTGACAGTTGCCTCAGTTGATTTTTCTTTGTCATCCGGATCTTCTTCGGATAGCTTCCTTTTAAGTTTAATAACTTCCTGTGCACGATCTGGTCCATCACATTTTCCACTTCCGTAGTCTTTCGCGTGGTACGACATATAATGTCGCTGCAAATTAAATTTCCTAAAAGAATTCAGCGTTTTGTGACATACTAAACATTTTGCAACACGATCTTTTTCTGTAAACAGATACAATTCCTCCCAGTGGGGGTTGAACTGCGAAAGCATGGTTGGGGTTACAAGATGGCGACTTGACATGATTCTTAACCAGCGAAGTGACTGTTAGAGCTGATCGTAGTACTTTAAGCGTTACACAGTCGGCGCGAATTCAATAGGCACGCTGCGGTCCTATTCATACGTGCGCGTGCATTTCCCCTCCCTCCCCTCCCTCCCTAATCCACGACCTTGCAGCTGCTCGCGAGCATGTGCCTGAGCAGACGCGAGTACTCGCGCTCAAAACCGGCCAGTTGTTAAGCCCTGGATTAGGACAACCCAGTCACTGAACTGTTCACAGTAACACACCCTCTGCCCTACCTTCCTATTCATAACGAATCCTACACCTGTTATACCATTTTCTGCTGCTGTTGATATTACCCGATACTCATCTGACCACAAATCCTTGTCTTCCTTCCACTTCACTTCACTGACCCCTACTATATCTAGATTGAGCCTTTGCATTTCCCTTTTCAGATTTTCTAGTTTCCCTACCAGGTTCAAGCTTCTGACATTCCACGCCCCGACTCGTAGAACGTTATCCTTTCGTTTGTTATTTGTGCACTTAGAGCAGCAAATGCCCGACGATAAACAAGTGAAGGAGTACCATCCTTGGGAAATTGACAAAGGTCACGGAGCAGGCAGATCCGGGGACGGAGCCAGGGCGGTGCTGTACCCCAAGTTGTCAAGACGGTTTTAGGAAAGCGAAAGGAAAGAGAATGGAGCAGTTGACGGAAGCGGACTCCCGGTGGTAGCAGGGAGGAGGGGCGGCCTGCGTACCCTACATCAAAGGAGGCGTCGAAAAAAAATGTCATGGGCTGGATTAGCAGGCATGGAAGACAGATGGCTGGCATAACGACTCAGAAGGACTGCTCGCCGATTGGACAGCGGAAGTTCAGCAGTCTCAGCATAAAGGCTTTCCACAGGGCTGGTGTAAAAAGCTCCAGACACTAAACGTAATCCACGGTGGTGGATAGAGTCTAGACGACGAAGAATAGACGGCCGAGCAGAGGAGTAAACTATGCTTCCATAGTCCAATTTCGAGCGCACTAAGGCGCGATAGAGGCGGAAAAGGACCACTCGGTCCGCTCCCCAGGAGGTACCATTCAGGACACTGAGGGTGTTGAGGGATCGCAGACAGCGATCCGAAAGATAGGAAACGTGGGAGGACCAGCACAGTTTTCTGTCAAACATAAGACCCAAGAATTTAGCGACGTCCGAAAACTGAAGGTTGACAGGTCCTAGATGTAAGGAGGGTGGAAGAAACTCCTTACGTCGCCAAAAATTAACACAAACGGTCTTACTGGGAGAAAAACGGAAGCCGGTTCCGATGCTCCAAGAGTGGAGGCGATCGAGACATCCTTGAAGACGTCGTTCAAGAAGGCTGGTCCGTTGAGAGCTGTAGTAGATCGCAAAATCGTCCACAAAGAGGGAGCCCGAGACATCAGGAAGGAGACAATCCATAATTGGATTTATGGCAATGGCAAACAGTACAACACTTAGCACGGAGCCCTGGGGTACCCCGTTTTCTTGGGAGAAAGTATGGGAGCGAGTAGTGTTCACCCGCACTCTAAATGTGCGCTCTGCCGTAAATTCGTGAAGAAAAAGGGGCAGCCGACCTCGGAAGCCCCAAGAGAACAGTGTGCGGAGGATGCCTGTCCTCCAACAGGTATCGTATGCTCTCTCCAGATCAAAAAAATACTGCTACTGTTTGGCGTTTCCGGAGAAAATTGTTCATGATATAAGTGGAGAGAGAAACAAGATGGTCAACTGCAGAACGATGCTTTCGGAATCCGCATTGGGCAGGTGTTAAAGACTGCGGGACTCCAGCCACCAAGCTAAACGGCAGTTCACCATACGCTCCAAAACCTTACATACACTACTCGTGATAGCGAGAGGGTAGATGTTTGTCCTTTCCAGGTTTCGGAACAGGAACGACGATAGCTTCCCGCCATCGTCTGGGAAAAGTACTGTCGGTCCAAATTCGATTATAAATGCGAAGGAGGTAACGCAGACTGTGGGTTGATAAATGCAGCAACATTTGGATGTGGATACCATCCGGTCCTGGGGCGGAGGAGCGAGAAGAAGAGAGTGCATGTTGGAGTTCCTGCATGGAGAAAACAGTATTATAGCTTTCGCGATTTTGAGAGAAGAAAGCAAGAGGTTGCACTTCCACTGCCCGTTTCTTCGGGAGAAACGCTGGCGGGTAATTTGAAGAGCTCGAAATGGCAGCAACGTGTTTACCCAAGGAGTTAGAAATTGCGACGGGGTCCACTAACGTATCACGCGCGACAGTGAGCCCAGAGACCGGGGAGAAACTAGGCGCGCCAGATAACCGTCGAATTCGACTCCAAACTTCCGAGGAGGGAGTGAAGTTGTTAAATGAGCTAATAAAGAATTTCCAGCTTGCCTTCTTGCTATCGCGGATGACGCGACGGCATCGCGCACGGAACTGCTTATAGCGGATACAGTTGGGCAAGATAGGATGGTGGCGGAATACGCGAAGAGCACGTCGCCGCTCACGTATTGCGTCACAGCATGCCTCGTTCCATCAAGTAACTGGGGGGCGCCGGGGCAATTCGGAGGTGCGTGGTATTGAATGTTCCGCAGCTGTAAGAATAACGTCGGTAATATGAGTGACCTCATCGTAGCCGCTAGGATAGTGACGGTCATCGAATGTTGCTAGAGACGAAAAAAGTGTCCAATCGGCTTGGGCAAACTTCCAGTGTCTCGGGCGCACAGGTGGCAGCTGCGGCTGCAATCGAAGGACACATGGAAAGTGGTCACTCGAGTGTGTATCAGCAAGAGCGAACCATTCAAAGCGTCGAGCTAACGCAACAGTACCGACCGAAAGGTCCAAATGAGAGAAATTTGTCGTGGAGGCAGACAAAAATGTAGGGTCCCCAGTGTTGAGGCAAACAAGATCAGCTTGGTGGAAGACTTCTATCAATAGTGAGCCACACAGACAAGGATGTCGAGATCCCCAAAACGGGTGGTGGGCATTGAAGTCCCCAACCAGCAAATAGAGGGGTGGAATCTGACCAAGAAGATGGAGGAGATCGGCTCGTGCCATTGGTGTGGACGATGGAATGTATACAGTACGAAGAGAGAAGGTGTATCCAGAAAGGGAAAGACGTACATCAACTGCTTGGAAGGAAGTGTTTAAGGGGATTGGGTGATAATGGAGAGTATCATGGAGAAGAATCATGAGTCCTCCATATGCTGGAGTGCCTCCAACAGAGGGGAGATCAAATCAGACTGACTGAAAATGTGGGAAACAAAGCGGTCTTGGGGACACAGCTTTATTTCCTGAAGACAGAAGATGACCATTGAGTAGGATCGTGAGAGGATCGACAATTCATCCCGACTGGCTCGAATGCCACGGATATTCCAATGGATAATGGACATAGGGTGGACAGAAAATGGAAGAATGTGACCAAGGTTGCCGTCAACTCAACGACTGCTCAGAGCTTGCGACTGACAGCGTGGAACAGCAGTCAGCCGAAGGCAGAAGATCCTGATCCATAGGTTTTTCAGGAGCAGCTCCTGCCACCAGCGATCGGCCGGTTGATCGGCTGCCAGCAGTGCGCCTCGGCGACACAGAAAACTGCCGAGGGCGGCTACCGCCAGGTGGTGCTGTAGATGAGACACGCCGTGGCAGAGGAGAGGAACTGGGTTTCTTACTAGCCTTCTGGGAAACATGATGTTTAGTTGAAGGAGGAACCGATGGTTGTGAAGCAGCAAAGGTCGACACCTTTTCCTTCACTGATTTCCTGGATGAACTTTTCGTCTTTAAAAATGGGCAATCTCTAGAGGAAGCAGCGTGGTCACCCACACAGTTGATGCTACGAGGGATGGAGGTGGACAAGCACCCTCATGGGCATTCTTGCCACATGTAACACATTTGGCCGGATTGGAACAGAACTGGCTGGTATGATTGAACCGCTGACACCGATAGCAACGCGTAGGGTTTGAGATATAAGGGCGAACGGAAATTATCTCATAGCTCGCTTTTATGGTCGATGGGAGTTGAACTCTGCCAAATGTCAAGAAGACAGTATGGGTTGGAATGATGTTCATGTCAACCCTTTTCTTGACTATGAACAGCCTTTACGCCCTGGTCAGACAGGTAGTGATGAATTTCCTCGTCGGACAATCCGTCGAGGGAGCGTGTATAAACGACTCCACGTGAGGAATTTAAAGTGCGGTGTGCTTCCACCCGGACGGGGAAGGTGTGTAGCAGAGAAGTACGTAGCAATTTTTGTTCCTGGAGGGCACTGACTAACAACAACTAACAACTAACTAACAACAAGGTGCCATTTCGTAATCTGGAACAAGACTTTACAGGACCTGCAATTGCGTCAGCACCTTTCTGAATAATGAAAGGGTTGACCGTGGAGAAGTCGTGACCTTCGTCAGACCGAGAAACAACAAGGAACTGTGGCAACGATGGAAGAACTGTCTGTGGCTGAGACTCATTGAACTTACGCTTGTGAGCAGACATAGTAGAAGATGAGGAAACCATTGCAGAAGTACCCCCACGATTACCGGCGTCTCCGATGGCGCGCTCCTCCCTTGTGGGGGCCCCCTCTGAGGGCACTCCTGCCTTAGGGGATTGTTCACACCTCATGTCACACCTCCCGAGAAACGGACGGAGAGACCAATCGGCACTTTCGGAAGGTATCAGCTCGGGTAATCACCCCTCCCTGGGCCTGGCCGTTACCAGGGGGTACGTACGTATCCTAGCTGTCTATCCGGGGCGGGGAATTACGCGTTACCCCGTCACCGGCTACGCACGAAAATGCGTGGGTCGGCCTTCAGACACACACAGGGAGGAAAAAAGAGAAAGGGAAAAACAAAGAAAGGGAAAGGAAAGAAGAGAGGTCTCAAACGCCGCAGCGGAGAAAAGGGTAAAGAGAAGAGGTAAGGAAAAGTGAAGGACAAAGCAAGGCTGAAGACTTGCAAGCAGAGAAAGCGAAGAATGTGTTACATTTTCGAGCATCTGTCTCCGGACGTAGGCAGAAAACACACTCCCAGAGGGGGAGAAAGGGAAGGAAAGAGGCGGAGGTGAGGGGGGGGGGGCGAAGATGGGGGATGGGGAAGGATGCGGAAAAGGAAGGTATGCAGCCTGGAAAGGAAGGAGGGCCGCAATAGCTCGGGGTGCCGTGCTCGCTACGCACGTATCCACAAAAGGGTTATGGACCCCTGGGGGGGGGGGGGGGGGGACGTTAGGACAGTGGGAGTTCAGCAGATTCAGCATACAGATTCTGAACTGGGCTAGTTTTAAGGTGTCGTGGTCTCCTGACCTCCATTTCTTACATATTCCGACCTCACCATCATATTCTGCTTATCAAGAAGTTTCATTCGAGCCCAAACTCGATAGGGTAGAGTCAATTTTACATATTTCCATTTAATTGATATGCAAATCTAATAAATAAATCGCAAGTGCTCAGCAAGACTAAAAAGTCGAAGCTGGAGGACACAAACATTCAAGACACGATAGCCTTAGGAGTTTTTGTTTTGCAGAGGCAACCAGCCCACTGGAAAGTCCATAGGAGGGTGAGTTAGCACGCAGCTGCACCGGCCGGCCGATTGCCCACGGACCGAAACAGGTTTTGCCAGGGAAAAGGACTAATGGCCTGCGTGATCACCTTAAAAGCGAAACCCGCTGTATGGTTTGGGAAAGCCCCAGCATATGCCATTTTTTGACGGACCTAGTGCGCAGTTTCAGATTTCTCACAAGTGGACAGTAAACGCCTAATGCAGATGTTATATATTTCCGGATTGGTCGGCTTACCCATTCTCCCGTTTGTAAGAGTAACACTGATTGGTGGACTATTTCTGACGCAAGAGCCAGAGGATTGAGTGAAAGACCGTGGATGATATACCCTTTTGCTTTTTGTGTGGAGCGAGGTCGTTCCTGTGATGCTCTTGTAGCGGGAACACGCAGCGGGAGTGAGTGCACTCGTGCATATACGCAGAGAGCGAGGAAAAAAGTCTACTCTACTCAGTACTGCACTGACAGAGCACCTCTGTCACTAGCGAATCGAAGTGATACTCTATATTGAGTCGCTCGCAATTAAGCGTTCGTTCACTGTGTTGGCCGCGATACTTAATGAGCGGCGTGAACACAGACTGAGTATTAGTTAGCGCCTGCTAGCAAACATTGAGTGGCATCGCGGTGGACTGGTTATCTGACCAGTGTACCACGCCTATCGCCAATAGTTAGACTAGGGGCATATAGGAGTCCTTGACTTCATCAAGGCGTAGTGAGAGTTCGATTGGTGAAGGTCAATCCAGACAGAGAAGGAGAGTTTTGTTATTTTTCAGCAGCGAACGACGCAGGCAGCAGTTGTTGCACCTCATGGTATTGTGCGCTACAGCATAGGCGAGCCTCATCTTTCCTCCATTAGAAATAACGTCCTTGATTCACGTCACTCCATTACATTTCTCATGCGACAGCCTCGACTGTACTTAGAAAAATTCGGTCAGATAATTATTCAAGTTGAGTAGGCACAGCTCTCAGCCATTCTGCTGACTACATAACATTCTTAAAGAAAAGGGATAACAGAACTTTTCCACACTGTGGATATAAATGTCATTAACAGGATTCCTATCCATAATGGGTAACCTCCTATTCCGAAAAGAACCCGGAAATTTGTGTATCAGTTTATAAATAAAAGTTTCATTTGATTGATCTTAAATTTTGCAAGAAATAATATTTTCCATTCGTTTAATGTTTTTCTTACACTAACTAGCAATACTCCAGTATCCAAGTATCCCACTAGTTACGTAAGAAAATAGAATATTTTTGTGTCTTTTCCTTCCAGCGGACGACTCCAGAAGTTTTCCAGGCATTTATTTCTCGTACATTAGGAGCGTCTATCTGACTTCTGTAGTAGTGTGGGGTGGAAATTGCTCCTTGCAAGAGCCAAAGGGTACTTGTCAGATCAATCCATTGCTCAACTCGTCAACATAACACCCACACACTGTGAAAAAGGCACCCATGTCCAAACGGATGCCATGATGGTGGATAGTGTTGAGACAGTGTAAGATGGATGGACGTGCACCCATAGTCGAGTTGCGAATGGACGAGGGACCGGAGGAGGGTGGTTCGATCGGCACCCCAGGAAGTACCATTGAGGACACGTAGAACATTGACAAACTGTGCACAGTGGTCTGCCAGGTAAGATGTGAGAGGACCAAGAGTTTCCTATCGAACATGAGCCCCAGAAATTTCGTAGTTTCAACGAATGGAAGAGCAACAGGCCCAAGATGTAGCGATGGTGGAAGAAACCATTTGCCCCGCCAGAAATTCATACAGACGGGTTTTTCAGTGGAAAAGCGAAAGCCATTGTCGATGCTCCAGGAGTAAACACGATCAAGAGAGCGCTGGAGATGCTGCTCAGTGAGACAGGTCTGTGGAGATGGCAAAATACAAAAAGTAAGCCAGCGATTCCCAGTGGGAGACAGGGGTTAATGGTGATAGCAAAGAGGACGACGCTCAGTACGGAATCCTGAGGCACACCATTTTCCTGGATAGAGGTGTCCAACAAGGCAGAACCAACACACACATTGAAAACTCGGTCTTGTGAAAGTGCCCAAATGAAACAGGGTCGGAGCCCACGGAAGCCCCATTTGAAAAGAGTACAGAGAATACCAGTCATCCAGCTGGTGCCGTAGGCCGCCTCAAAATCGAAAAACACGGTCACAGTCTGGGATTTACACAGAAAACCATTCATGGTATTGGTGGACAAAGTAACGAGATGGTCAACTGCAGAACACTGTTCTCGAAATCCACACACTGCATTCGTTAGTAAATGTCGAGACTCTAGCCACCACACCAGCCTGGCATCAATCATATGTTCCATCACCTTGCAAACGCAGCTGGTAAGGAAGCTAGAAGGAAGGTTTTTGTCCTTACTGGGTACGACGGTGGCTTCACACCAGAGTCTGGAAAATGTGCTCTCTGCCCAGATGCAGTTGTTTGTGGTAAGCAGGAAGTGCTTGCCCGCAAGAGAAAGGTGCTGCTCCATCTGAATGTGGATGGCGTCTGGCCATGGGGGCAGAGGATCGGGATGAATTGAGGGCATGATCGATTCCATCATAGTTAAGGCGGCATTATAGCACTCACGATTTGGAGAAGAGAAGGGTATTGCCCGAGCCTCCTCCACTCGTTTGTGATGGAGGAAGGCAGGGTGAAAGTGGAAAGAACTCTAAACTCCCACGGAATGGTGACCTAAGGTGTTGCAGTTTGCAATAGGGTCCAAAGTAACATCTGTGGCTACTGTAAGGCTGGAAATTAGAGAATGGATCTTGGTCCCAGGGAGCTGTGGGAGGTTGGCCAACACGACAGAGGAAAAGGTGGAACTGTTACAACAACTAGTGAATGAAAGCCAGCTAGCTCGTTTGCTATCCTGAAGGGCGCTACGACACTTTGCATGCATCTGTTTATAATGAATGCAATTTTCCATCATCATAGGATGATGGTTAAAAACGTGGAGAGTACGTCTCCATGTGCGAATTGCATCGCGGCATGCCTCAGCCCAGCAAGGGACTGGAACACGAAGTGGCGAAGAGGAAGTGCAAGGAATGGAACGTTCTGCAGCAGTAAGGATAACGTTGGTGAGATAGTCCACCTCGTCATCACAACTGGGGAAATCTTGTTCTGCGAAGGTCGCCAGGGAGGAGTGAAGCTGCCAGTCAGCCTTAGTAAGCTCCCATTTGGGCGTGCATGCGGATGGGGTAGGAGTCACCAAACAGAGAGCACACAGGAAATGGTTGCTCGAGTAGGTGTCAGAAAGAACGGGCCACTGAAGACGATGGGCAAGCTGGGGAGTGCAAAAGGATAGGTCCTAATGGAAAAAGGTGTGCGAGGAGTCAGAAGTGGTTGCTCCAGTGTTAAGGCAGAAGAGGTTGAGTTGGTTAAGGTCAGCCAAGAGGGCACCTCCCTGACAGGTCCTGGGATATGATGCGCATTAAAGTCACCAAGTGGTAAAAACGGGGGAGGTAGCTGCCCAAAAAGCTGAAGGAAGTCTGCCCTGGTGACATCGAATGATGGAGGGAGATAAATGGTACAGAGGGAGAAAGTCAGGCGGAGATGGAAAAGGTGAACCGCAACAGCTTGAAGGCGGGTAGTCAGGGAGGTTGGTTGACTATGAAAGTCATCCCATATGAGCAGCAGGACGCCCACATGAGACAATGCCGATCTCAGGGGGAAGGTCAAAACAAATTGGTAAGTAACGTGAAGGCTCAAAGTGGTCACGAGGGCGCAATTTCGTTTCCTGAAGGCAGAGTACAAGGGGATGCTGCGATGCTAAAAGCAGCTGTAAATCCTCTTTGTGGGACCAAAGACCACAAACGTTCCATTGGAGGACAGTCATGAGGAGGAAGAGATGGAGGGTGTCAACTCGGCGGCCGCCGAGTGACAGCCGGTGTGGAGTCGCTACTACAGGGCACAGGAGCAGAAGCATCCGCTTGCTGTGCAGTTGGTCGTGGAGTCCAACGCTGAAAAACGGTTGGTGGTGCGCACTGGCGAAACACAGACCCGCCAGGGTAAGGTAGCATGTGGCGACACCGTTGAACAGGATCTTAGAGTTGGCGAAGGGGAAGACCATTTGCTTTTAGCGGACTTCTTCGAGCCTTTCCAGTGAGAGGAAGACTCGGGTGTTGTTTGGTTGCAGGGACGCAGGAAGTCTTCACAGGAGTACTCTTCCTGTCCTTTTCTGCCTACAGGTTATACAGTCGGTGGCTTCACACCTTGAGGCGACAGTTCGACTGTTTGTTGCACAGCTGGACAGGGGGATGGCGATGCTACCTTGACACCGGGAGAATTTGAGGTCGCATGTCTGCGTGGCCATGTCCTTCACGTAGCGAAGGGTAATAAGAACAAAACTATAGGTGCCAGACGGGAGAACACAGGGATTGCGAGTAGCTAGTGACTTGCGAGCTACTAGGTAAGCACTTTTTCCTTTACCCAAATCTCTTGGACGACCCGCTCATCTAGATACACTGGACAATCCCGAGAGGAGACGGCATGGCCGCCATTGCAGTTGATACAGCGGGGAGGAGGAGGCAGACAATCGCCCTCGTGTGCATCTCTGCCACAGTCACACATTTGTGTGCGTGTCGATAAGATGTTCTAGGGTGGTTAAAACGATGAAATTGGAAGCGGCGCATCGGGTTCGGAATGTACAGCCAGAGTGTGATAATTTCATAACCTGCTTTGAGCTTGGACGGCAGCACCACCTTGTCAAAGGCGAGGAAAAGAGTGCGAGTAGGCACTAAGGAGGAATCTACCTTTTTGAGTAGATGATGAATGGCAATGACGCCCTGATCAGAGGGGTAAGATTGAATTTCGGCCTCAGAGCGTCAAGCAGCCTGGTGTAAATTACACCACGGGAATAATTCAAAGATGTGTGGGCCTCGACACAAACATGGTAGCCATGGAGAAGTGAGGCAGCAAGCAGGTGTTGTGTTTGAGAATCAGGAGACGTCTCCAAAAGCAAAATGCCATTCTGTAAACGAGAGGAGGATTTCACAGGGCCAGCAATTGCATCAACACCTTTCTGAATAATAAACGGATTGACCGTGGCGAAGGACTGACTGTCTTCAGTATGTGAGACCACAAGGAACTGGTGTAGTGGGAAGGGTCTTTGAATCAATAGCCTCATTACGTTTACGTTTTGTAGAAGTCGACTGGGAAGATGAGTGACTCATTGCGAGAAAATCCCCACGATTGCCATCGTATCCGATGGCACACCCCTTCAAACTGGGGGCTCCCTTCACAAGGGGGAACACCCACCATAGGTGATTGTTCAGACCTCAGGTCAGACCTCTCGAACACCTGACAGAGGGACCAACCGGCAATATGTGAAGGTTGCAGCTCAGGCAATCACCGCTCCCTGACCTGGCCTGTACCAGGGGGTACGTGCGAACCATACCTTTCGACACAGGGCTGGGAATTATGTGTTACCCATTCACCTGTTACACGTCACGTCAGACACGTGGATCGGCCTTCAAGAGCGCACAGGGAGGAAGAAGAAAAAAGAGGATCCTCAAACGCCGAAGAGGAGGAACGAGAGGAGAAGGGAAACAAAGAAAGGAAAAGGGAACCAAAAATAAAGGTGAAACTGTTCGTGCGTCAGCGACAGAATGCAGAACATTCCCAATAAATCCCCAGACATGTTCCCCAATGGAGGGGAAAAAGAAGAGTAACAGAACAGACATGCAGCACGGTAGGCAAAAATGCTGCAAAGGCTGGGGCTCCGTTGTAGCCAAGCACGAACTCACCAAAGAACCAAAGGGGGGGAGGGGGGGGCTAGTAAATTTCCTACGATCTCAATGTCCTGACAACATGTGAATATGCGCTTCTTTCAGAACTTCCTCTTTTTAGCTTTGCCACAGACCCAACCTCTTTGTCTTACACTATAATCTATCCTACACAGTGAATTGCAGCTGAAACTCTTACTGCTTACAGTCCAAATCTGCCCACTGTGCTGCTTGCTTTTGTGTAAGGTCACGGCCCAGTGTTCATATCACTGCTAATTTATGGCTCAAACTACCCACTTTGTGTGTCTAACCAGGCTTCGGTATAGCTTTGTACTTTAATTTACTTAACCTCAATGCCCATCTAGGCTGCCTTTTAGAAACGTCCTTAACCCACAAAATGCACTTAAGGGCTGCATGGCCCATTGCTACTTTAAATATCTTTCCATATAAATAACGCCAAAAATATGAAATTCCATGTGTCACAATATACCTCTCTTTTCGTGCTGAGTAGCTTTTCTCTGTTCCGTTCAACTGCCTAGAGGTATATGCTACCGGCTAGTCCTCTCTATTTAGCACTTAAATGAGGACAGCCTGACTGGAAGCATCAGTTGACAAAGTCTTTCTTTTAGTCCAGAAAAATTAATGCTAGACTTTACGTCAATGCTTTCTAACTCCTTGAATGCATCTCGACATTCCTTTGTTCATACAAATATGATCTTTTTTAATAATGATGTAAGTGGTCCTGCTATATCTGCAAACCCTTTTACGTATTTTCTATAATAATTCCCTAAACCCAAGACAGACTGTAGCTTCTTGGTATTACTAGGAATCTGCACTTCCTGTACTCCCTGTACAAACCTCAGATCGGTCTGAACACTGTCACTGCTATTAACATGCCCTAAATATGTGAATTCTTCTAAAAGCCTCTCGCAAATGTTGCATATGCTCTGCCGTATCCTTCTCAAAAATGATTACATCATTCAGGTACGACATGCACTGGTGAGGTTTCAACCCCGTCGGCACTCCATCCAGCAAATGCTGAAATGTTGCTGGTACGTTTTTCAACCGAAACGGTATTCTGCGATATTGACATGGTCCCAGAGGAACCAGAATGCTGTTTTCAGACAGTCCTTTAGGTGTACCTGTACGTTATGGTACCCACTCCTCAGATCTAAGGTAAAACAGTACATACACTGCCCCAAATTATCAAGATTTTCAGTAATATTTGCGATTGGGTATGCATCTGTTACACAACAGAATCTATATCTTTTGGTCCCCAATGGGGAGTTTTTCAGTACGTACTATGACAGTTGCACTCCACATAGAAGTATTTTCTTGCATTACTCCATCAGCTGGCTATTACTCAATTAATTCCTCCAGTATTAGTTGCATACATCGCGGTATGCAGTAAGATCTACGATATATTGGTGATTGAATTCCGGTACGGTTATGAGGCTGTGTTATAGGTTTTGGTGGTAAAGGCCCTCGAGGGAACAACAAAAAAGGCTCAAATTCAAACAATTTGTCCGTTTACCTCTAAGATGCTCGAACTTCCCACGCAAGGCAGTTCTATCGGCGGTTCAGAGATTATCCTGGTGCACATCGAGTCCCTACCCATATTCTCCATGACTTACAAATTAGCTATCTACATTTCGTTGGTGAGCTGTACTCCATGAGCGCCAAAATTATCTAAATTCACGGGCACTACCTTCCCACGCCTATTCCTCCCATATCTGTACTAATCTACTTATGAAGCAATGTGATGAGTCTAATATATCATTTTCATTTTCTACCAGTGGTTCTAACAAGCACAATGCATTAATGGGCCACTCTGGTTCCACATTTACCTATACCAACTTCTCAGCACTTTGCAGCACAATAACACGTGACTGAACTCTTAGTACTGTTGACTGCAGTTTAAGTGATTCACATTTGTACTTCAATGGTGACTATCTGCCCTCGCTGGTAGTTTTCCGAAGTTCAGCTATACGTTGCCTAAGGTCGGTTTTGCCAGAAAGTCGAATCCTAACATCATGCAGTAGCCATCACTTACGTGGTGTGCGATTTCTACACATTGCCTAAAATGGTGTCACCACCTGAAGATCAGTTATGGCTGAACCAAAAGACTGCACATAAATTACGTCGCAGAGGGTCCAATTGCCTCTGATCCACGAGGTCCACACTTGATACCAACAGATATCCTTGTGTCTAATAAAAACTTCTGCTTTCTATCCTTCAGTATTCCCGTTATACTAAATTCCGTTTCTGCATCCATATACTTTGCTTCGAATTTTATCGAGAACTCCGTTCTGCAGGCCTGTGGCTCCCTTTTGCGTTTAACAACTGCTTATTCGAATCTGTTTCCGCTTACCATTCGTACAATCACGTTGGTTGTGTCCAAGCACACCACATGTACTACAATGACGCTGTGACATGTCCCGTCCTCCCAGATGTACGACACATGACGTTCGCTGAAAAGACTCTCCTCATGTCCTGTATTCCTTTTACTACATCATCATAAATTTTTTCAAACTCAGTGATAAATCTGACCATAGAGTACGAATCCTTTGGTGTGCCCATTCTCACCCCTCTTAACACATCAGACGGTAAGTCCCTCAAAAATGCATCTAATGTTTTCTGTTCTGATTCATTGAGTATGACTATTTGCCTCTTCACTTTTCCCTAGGTCAAATGTCTGTGCAGTAACTTTCTGTATTCCGTCTGCAAAATTCTTTACCGGCTCGTTATGCTTCATTGACACACTACGCAACAGCAAGGGAAAATACCATACACTGTTTTGCTTCTTGTGCTTTTGTAGCAGGCCCTTTTTGTTTGTCAGACGTCTGTGTGCCAGGTAGTCCCTCTGTACATCTGACATCTTGGCTTTCCCAACTAACCATAACTTTGCCACCACCACCACCACCACCACCACCACCACCACCACCACCACCACCACCACCACCCAGGTCATCCAAGAAAAACAGTAGGTCGTCAGTCGACTTTCCAGAGAAGGGCACCATCAAACTGGCTGTGGACGGAGCCAATTGCTCAGCTAATTCCAATTCCTACTCCTTAGCTCCCAGTCTAACACAGGTCTCCGTTATCTGCTTTCCATTGCACCATTTCATTATTCAGTGCTTTAATCTCCTTCCAACAAGTGATACCCTGCACTTAAGACTACCACTGAACCCTAATCTCCATTATACACCAATATGTAAAAATTCACTTAACAGACCATTTAACACTGTACACACACATATCTTACGTCCTATCGTGCACCCCAACTCCGTGCATTACTAACCATATGCTAAAAGCAATAAGAGTTAACATAAATTACTCTCACTCACTCCATATACAATGGAAAATGCTCTCAAGTTGCACTGACCGCAGGTCGTAAGTAGTGCTCCTCTGTACTATCACAAAATTGCGAAAGATGAACTGGTTCCCTTGGCTCTACCAAAGTAGCCCTCAAATCCCTAAGCATTATTCGCTTAGCCTTCTTGTCCCCTACACATAAAACAGGACAGGAAAGAACAACCCCAAAAACCAGCAGTCTGCCCACACACCCCACTGTGACGAGTGAGTGCTGCGGTTGCGAGGTGGTGCTACACGGAAGTCGACTGTGCTGGCACCAGTTGCTAAATGAGGCTCATAAGTGCTTCTGACACCACTCCATAGCAAGGCTGAGTGGGTGGGACCACTACGGGGTAGACGTGGTGGAGAGGCGGGTTGTGGAAGCAGTGGTGCTGGCCGGGGGTGGTTAGGAAAGCCCCTCTGCTGGATGCAACACATTTTACTCGTCTCGGATTACAATGCCAGAGTGCTGCGACGCCCCCGGATTCGGCCGCTGGTGGTGCCTGTGACGTCAGATGGCCGTGGCAGTGGGGCCGCCGTTCAACATCTGTGTCCTGCTTTGCCGGCTGTCTGCCTCACTCAGTAGCGCGTACTCGGCTAGCACTGTGTGGTCTCGAGTGAGCAGCGACAGCGACGCGCGTATCCACAGAATTCCCGTAGGCCAGGCTGTTCCAGCCGAGCTCCAGGGAGCCGGAGCGCTCACTGCAGCAGCTCGGAGCGCGCGTGGAGGGGGAAAGCGAACTCACTGCCCCCTGGCCGCATGCAGCCGCAAGTGACGCAATAGTCAGTGTTCAATGGCAGCTATGACTAGCCGCGGGAGCCCTGTGCCTCTATTGGAGGATACCTTTCCATTATTTGAGAGGGATGGTCGGCCGCAGTGTCTTATATGTCAAAGTATTTAATTCTGCGAAGAGGTGCAATATACAATGACATTAACGTCTTCACGCAGCGCACTACGATCAGGTAGAAGGCGTTGCACGCAGAGAACTGGTAGCCAGGCTTAAGAACGACATACCAGCAGACGTGAGTTTAAAAACGGTTTCGTAATACGGAGGGTATCAAAGCATGCAACATAGTTCGTGTTCCGCAATGAGTTTATAATATTCAGGTGAATGAGAGCGGAGAAAACACTACTGAATCTGCAATTCGAACAAGCTACAGGGTCGCTCACATCATTGCGATGAGTGGCAAGCCGTTTTCGGTGGGACCACTCGTAAAATCGTGCGTGGTAGCAGTTGCAGAATGTTTGTTTCCAAGGGAGGTGTAGGCAATTGAAGGGGTTTGCCTGTCGAAGCAATGTGTCGTCGAATCCTGGACATGACAGCGGATTTAGAGACACAGCTCAGAGCTTTGTTGCATTTTCGCTAGCGCTTGACTAAAGCATCGACATATCGGACTGTGCTCAGCTTGCAGTCTTTGTGCGTGGTGTCGACATGGAGCTGCAAGTAACTGAAGAACTCTTGGATGTGGTACCAATCGATTACACCGCAACAGGACGTGACATTTTTGAAGCTGTTTGTGAATCAGTGGACAATATGAATTTGCCGTGGGATAAGCTCCATTCTGTAGCTACAGACGGTGCATCACAAATGATCGGGCGTCACCAAGGTTTTGCTTCTCGTTTGAAAAATAAACTCAGGGACGAATCCGGGAAAGACATTTTGACTCTTCATTATTTTATTCACCAAGAGGCAGTGTGTGCTGGAACAGTAGAGCTAGCCGGCGTAATGACGGATGTCGTGAAGTGTGTGAATTTTGAGTGGCGTCAAAGGATTCCTGAAAGATATGGAAGCGGAGTATGGGGATATACCTTACCACAGTACAGTTCGTTGGCTGAGTCAGGGGAAAGTTCTTGATGTTTTCTTTGCCATTCGTGAGGAAATATCCCTTTTTTTCGAAATGAAAGGGGAAGAAGTGCGTTGTCTGAAAGATATAAAATGGATATCAGACTTGGCGTTCCTAGCAGACATAACTACGCATTTGAATAATTAAATCTGTCATTGCAGGGCAAAGGGCAGCTAATCGTTGACATGCACCACCAGATCAAAGTGTACGTGGAAAAGTTACGTTTATTCGAGAGGCAGATGAGTAATGGAGATTTAAAGTTCTTCAATCGTCTTGCTTGTTTAAAACTACCTGAAGGTACTACTTTCGGCGATTAGCAAACAAAGTTAAAGCAGCTCATCACATCGTTTGAAACACGATTCCGAGACCTCACTAGTTTGGAAATGGAACTTAAGGTGTTCAGCAGTCCTTTTTCGTTTCCCCCGATGACTTGTCATCGTCACTTCAACTGGAGATTATTGATTTGCAAAATTCAACTTTGTTGAAAGAGACGTACTACAACACGTTGGATTTGTCACGATGGTATCGTTCATTACAGCTAAAAACATTTCCCAAGCTTCACAACAATGCCGCTCAGATCATGTGCATGTTTGGATCTACGTATTGTTGTGAGTAGCTTTTCTCAGCAATGAAAAGAGTAAAAAGTAAGGAACGATCGTTTCTTCAGGATGCAACAATGAAGGCCATCCTCCGCATTAACGCTGCGAACACTTTGACACCTGATATTTCCAAACTTGTAATGAAAATAAAATGTCAAGCTACAGAGGCGCAATAAATTTAGTACGCAATTTCTTGTGAAACAGTTGTTTCTTATTTATTTCCCGAACATCGTATTTCCTGGTGTATCGTGTCACCACGTCTTAGCAGCTAAGAGTATGAGCTTGTCGATCTTGTAAGACGCAGCTGGCACATCAAAACGCTTGCCTCGCCGCCTGCCTCAGCCAGCCGTGCCACGTGTCGGCCCACTGGAACGGTCACAGCGGGCGACGCGGCTCCCTGGAGCAGGGAGCGCTCCGCGGCTCACAACGGAGCCCACGAGCTGGAACAGCCTGCCGTAGGCGGCCACAGCTGCTGGGTCAGCATCCCGCCCTGGTGTCGAGGCCTGGAGGAAGACGTGCCCGGGCTGTGAAGTGCTGCCCTCCGAGGCACAGGCCTGGTGCTGCAGTGGTGCCGGGGGGACAGCTACTGGGTGAGCATCCCGCCCTGGTGCCGAGGCCTGGAGGAAGACGTGCCCGGGCTGTGAAGTGCTGCCCTCCGAGGTACAGGCCTGGTGCTGCAGTGGTGCCGGGGGGATAGCTACTCGTCGTGTGGCCCGAAGCCGCGGGGTGGACTGACAGTAGCTCGCTGGTCTGGTGGAGACGGCTGCCCAGACCGGTATCGGCTGCTGGATGGCGTGTTGGAGACCGACGTTGACCCGATGGCGTGGAGGGTGCTGCCAGACTGCGCATGCCTGTGCTCCAAACAGAGGGTCCTAGCACCATCGTTGTGCCGCTCCACTGCTTCCAGGCACATGGAGGTCAACACCTGTTTGTCCCAACAGTGTGGAAATATACCGCCGGCCAGCCCGTCGCTGCGTGGCCTCGCTGTGTCACCACGACTGCGCGGCTTAACCTGGCCACGTCGCGCCGTACAAATAGGCTCGCTTGCGAAATTGGATATCAGCGTCTCTGTGCCTACCCACCTACATCTCATACGGCTGCAGTGGAGTTGCTTTAATTCAGAAGTGCTAAAATTTAACGACGCCGTTACACACATGAAACCAGGGTTGCTACAAGTTTCCCCAAAGTTAAATTCCCTGATATTTCCCTGATTTTGAGACAAGTTTGAACAATTTTGAGATGTTAAGGGCAAGTTAAGACCTGAGTTGACAATCTGTCTTTATTCAAATCAAATGGCTCTGAGCACTATGGGACTTAACATATGAGGTCATCAGTCCCCTAGAACTTAGAACTACTTAAACCTAACTAAGCTAAGGACACAACCAACATCCATGCCTGAAGCAGGTTCAAATGGCTCTGAGCACTATGGGACTTAACTTCTAAGGTCATCAGTCCCCTAGAACTCAGAACTACTTAAACCTAACTAACCTAAGGACATCACACACATCCATGCCCGAGGCAGGATTCGAACCTGCGACCGTAGCGGCCGCGCGGTTCCAGACTGTAGCGCCTTTAACCGCTTGGCCACCACGGCCGGCTACCTGAGGCAGGATTCGAACCTGCGACCGTAGAGGTCACGCGGTTCCAGACTGAAGCGCCTAGAACCGCTCGGCCACTCCGGCCGGCCCTGTCTTTGTTTCTACGGAACAAGAAACAATAGTGCAAACAAGGAACCATCTAATAAAAGAACTTGCAAACGGATGGCGTTTCCTGATGTAAGCAAAAATGTTAACTATTAACATTAACGTCTTTTGCAATGAACTATTTTTAGATGGAGAAAGAAAGCCAAATGGTATGGGTGTTTCATTAAGACCACTGATGTTATTTTATTTCAATAAAACAAAACACATTTCGTGGCAAAAATACGCTGGAGTTGCGAAACAGATTTAAAATTCCTTTACTGATTTCAGAAATAACCTCAGAAATAAGTAGACTTCTTGGAAGAAGTGTATAAGGCGGGGAAGAATTGTGTAAACCAACACTATGTGACCGCCAATAAAATGTTGGTTCTACTATGTTCGTTATTGTCGGTTATTACCCACTGTGGTATCTTATAGGTATTTTGTGATTTTTCTTTCGAGAAATATAGGAATACATAGCGTACAAACCATCAGCGACTGACAATTTTCTTCTTATCGTCCATAGTTTCTAATATATAAACGACTTTTGAAGTGCCAAAATGTACTAGAACACATAAAACGCCACACTGTACAATGTACTTGTGGTGAGACAGTCTCAGTTGCTCAACCCCCATCGCCCATGGCCTCTTGCCTGCTGAGGCGCACCGCAGTCCTCGGTCCACGGATGAACCATGACAATCCTTCGCATTACACCACACACAAACAGACCAGGCCTGCGGTCAGGTCGGCGAGACCAGATCCTTCGCGCAGGAGCTGCACATTAGAGGGAAACGAATGGCCTCAGATCGGCAGGTCAGATCCATTACAGATTCCCGCAGAAACGGCCTGCGGTTTTGGACCGTCGCGGAAATCCACTCGTGTGGCAAGCTATTCACGAGCGACAGACAAATCGATGAAATGAGACTACGGTGATCAACCCGTGCAACAGATTATCCAAATACTCTGATAATCAATAATAATGAGGAGAGGCAGCACCTCACTGTAACCGTGATCACAGAGCCTCAGACAGGCAGTTAGAAGAGACCATCACACTATCAGAACTAAGTTTTCGGCCATGCCTCTTGTCAGCAAACGAGAGCGCGCACGCAATCTCACAATGTCTCAGGCAACTCGTGCTCACACGACCGCTGTCTCCGGCCGCTGCAACAGTCTCTGAGAATCAGATCGACACAAATCACTCCTCACGCCTTCCTGCCTCTCGTCGGCAGCGGCTATGCTATGCTAGGCTAGGCTAGGCTAGGCTAGGCTAGGCTAGGCGCAAGAAGTGGTGGCCGCACTGACCTGCAAACTGAGGGGAGTCGTAGGAAGGGAAGGAGCAGTAGGCACGAGGGCGTAGGGAAGCGGCGCACGTACTCAGCTACACCCACCCAGCGACGATGCATGCACCTCAGGAAAAAAAACATTTCATCTACTGAGATGAAAACGAGATTTTTCCAGTGTTTTCTTTTTTTCAAATTTCCCTGGTATTTCCCCGGTCTCCCTGAAGTGTGTGAAATTCCATTATTTCCAGAACCTGTGGCAACACTGGAAACTTGCGGCCTGCCGAGGCCTTGCACGGGTAGCACTTTACCTCTTAGTGTCAAATAACCCTGACCTAATGACGAGGGTCTAAACGGAGACAGGGATTAGTGAACATAGGGTTTTCGTTGCGAGACTGAATACCGTTACTCCCAAATCCTCCAAAAACAAACGAAATATATACCTATTCAAAAAGCAGATAAAATTCTGCTTGACGTGTTTCTGAGAGAATCTCCACTAATTCTGAATTAAAGTGTAAACTAGCAGTGGATTGAATTCAAAGAAATAGTACCGACAGCAGCTGAGAGATTTATACCGAACAAATTAACGCAGCTGACTCCCTTGGTACACAAAACGGTTTAGAACACTGTTTCAAAAATAATTAAAAAAAATGCCAAATTTAAACGAACGCAAAATCCCTTAGATTTCCGATCATTTACAGAAGCTCGAAATTTAGCGCGGACTTCAATGAGAGATATTTAGTTTCCACAACGAAACTTTATCTCGAAAGCTGGCAGAAAATCCAAAGAGATTGGTCGTATGTAAAGTGTGCTAGCAGCAAAGACACAATCAATGCCTTCTATGCGCGATAGCAATCGACATACTATCTGTGGTGTCACCGCCAGACCCCACACTTGCTAGGTGGTAGCTTTAAATCGGCCGCGGTCCATTAGTACATGTCGGACCCGCGTGTCGCCACTGAGTGATCGCAGACTGAGCTCCACAACACGGCAGGTCTCGAGAGACGTACTAGCACTCGCCCCAGTTGTACGACGACTTTGCTAGCGACTACACTGACGAAGCCTTTCTCTCATTTGCCGAGAGACAGTTAGAATAGCCTTCAGCTAAGTCCATGGCTACGACCTAGCAAGGCGCCATTAACCATTTCAAGATAGAGTCTCACTTGTATCATCAAGAATGCTGTATGCAAATGATGGAATAAAGTTAAGTATTTTAGCAGCTACGTACTTTTCTGTATAGCATTCATTACGAATCCTGTTTCAGACCTAAACAAGCCTGCGTGAGTTGACGCGTGCCCTTTCGGCTTCCTCGCCTTGTGTCTCGACTGTCTTGTCTAGACACAACATATTTGGCGATGCGGATCAATCAGGATCTTGTTCTTTCTACTTGCTTTGCCCCAATTTACTTGTGTCATGGCTTCGCCACATTCTCCAGATGTACTGTCCGAATTTTATCGCTTGCAGAATCAGCAGACGCAGGCGTTATTGGATGCCCTTGGACAGCTCGTCCAGGGTCAACATGCACTGCAAAACGATGCGGCCGCCGCCGCTTCACCGCTACCGCAGCCACAACATGCAGTTGCACCCCCGTTCCGGCCCTTTGACCCAGCCATAGAAACCTGGACGGAGTGGTCACGCCAATTTGGATTCCATCTCGCCGCCTACAGAATTCAAGGTAACGAGCGGCAGCCTCACTTATTGTCTTGTGTCGGCGTGCACAAGTACCGTGTGATAGTGAAATTGTTTCTCCGATGCGACGTAGCAACTCTGTCCTACGACGAAATTTTGTCTGCTTTAGATGCATATTTCAAAGAAACAGTCAATGTCGTTGCAAAAAGGTATACGTTCTTTCGTACGAAACGTACGGCCGGTCAAACTAATCGGGAGTGGGTTGCGACTTTGCAAGGCCTTACTAGGGATTGCGCTTTTGAGTGTGAATGTGGACTCCCTTATTCAGATACTATGGTGCGTGATGCAATAGCACAGAACGTTTCTGATGTTCGCATACGGGAACAGATTTTGAAACTAGTCAATCCCTCCCTTCAACAGGTGATAGACATATTGGATAGGCAAGACACACTTGACTTTGCTCAGGACTCGTTTGCAACTTCGCCAGCCGTGTGTCACGTTAACCGGCCCGCCGGGCGAGCTGCACGGAACTGTAAACAGCCCTCGCGCACGTCCGCGCAGCCACGTGTCCCGCGCAAGCAGGCAAATGCAGTGAAATCATGCCCGCGGTGTGCAACTAGACATTCGCGTGACAATTGCCCGTCACGCCAAGCTATTTGCTTTTACTGTCATAAGAAAGGACATGTTCAAAGTGTTTGCCAGAAAAAGCTCAGATCAGACAATCACAACCATTCCAGGCCCTTTGTTTCGCGCCGGAATCGAACCAAGGACAATCAGGCTCGTGAACCTTCGCCCATGGACATTCATGTAGTTAATTCCACCCCGTCCAGTGCCACTATCTCAAACAGTGACTGTGTTCGTCCCACACAAAGTGTGCGTCGACGTCGCCGGAAATCCCGTCAAGTCGCCAGTGCTTCTGTACCTGTGTCAGTTCAAATTGCACGTGAAAGTCGCTCTTGTCGTCAGCAGGACAATAAACTTTTTGTCGATTTGGAAATTAATGGCAACATGATCCCGTTCCAGCTCGATACCGGAGCTGCAGTTTCACTACTCAATCACGACACGTACAAACTACTGGGCAAACCGCCATTGCGTGCCGCAAATGTTCAGCTCACTAGTTATTCAGGACAGCAGATCCCTGTGTTAGGACAGTGCACTCTTCTTGCAACGTACAAGGAACAAACAAAACTTGTGTCATTTTACGTTCTTCGTTCTTCTACTGCAGTGAACTTGTTTGGTTTAGATTTATTTCAAAAAATGGCTCTGAGCACTATGGGACTCAACTGCTGAGGTCATTAGTCCCCTAGAACTTAGAACTAGTTAAACCTAACTAACCTAAGGGCATCACAAACATCCATGCCCGAGGCAGGATTCGAACCTGCGACCGTAGCGGTCTTGCGGTTCCAGACTGCAGCGCCTTTAACCGCACGGCCACTTCGGCCGGCAGATTTATTTCAGTTGTTTAACTTGTCAATCGTAAATCAGGTCCTATCAGTGAACCAGACTGTGCCTTCCGCCAGTGTTTCTCGTCTGTGTTAAGAATTTGCAGACATTTTTGCACCGGGCCTTGGTTGCGCTAAGAACTATGAAGCACATTTGGAACTGAAAGTAAACGCGCAACCGAAATTTTTCAGAGCGCGCAATGTTCCCCACGCATTGCGTGATGAGGTCGCCAGAACTTTACACGATTTAGAATCACAAGGTGTAATTGAACGTGTGCAGGCTTCTCTCTGGGCCTCACCCTTAGTCATTTTGCCCAAACCTTCCGGGAAACTGAGACTTTGTGTGGACTTCAAGGCTACAGTGAATCCACAACTGGTGATTGCCACTTATCCTTTACCCCGCCCGGAAGATCTTTTTGACAAACTGTGCCCGGGTAAATACTTTTCGAAATTGGACCTAGCAGATGCGTACTTGCAAATACCAGTGGACGAGGAATCCCAGCGCGTCTTGGTGGTTAACACGCATCTTGGTTTGTACCGATTCAAAAGACTGCCATTCGGGTGTGCATCCGCCCCTGCATTGTTTCAGCAATATTTACAAACTGTTTGTGCGTCGGTCCCTACTGCTGCGAACTATCTGGACGATATTGTGATCTCCGGAAGGACAGCAGCCGAACATTTAGAAAATCTACGAACATTATTTCAAGTATTGCGACAAAATGGTCTTCGCTTGCGGAAGGACAAATGTGTGTTTTTTGCTCGTGACTTACCATCTCGGGGACATGTAATCAATGCCCACGGCATACATCCGAGTCCAGAGCACCTCCGTGCCATACAAGACTTGCCTTCGCCGCAGAATTTAAAGCAGCTACAGAGTGTGCTGGGTAAAATAAATTACTATCATCGCTTTCTGCGCAATGCCTCTTCCATTTCAGCTCCGCTTCATCGCTTACGCCGTAAAGGTGTTCCGTTCGTCTGGACGACGGAATGCGAACGCGCCTTTCGCCAGTTGAAATCGGCGTTGCTTTCAAATACTTGCCTTACGCCATTCGATCCCCAGAAACCCCTTTTGTTGATGGTCGATGCCTCGGATTTCGGGATCGGTGCTGTGCTTGCGCACAAAGATGGCTCGCATGATCGCCCTATTGCCTTTGCGTCCAAATTGCTCTCGTCTGCGCAAAGGAATTATTCACAAATAGAGAAAGAGGCTTTGGCTCTCGTGTTTGGTGTTACTAAGTTTCATGATTTCTTGTATGGTCGTCACTTTACCATCATCACAGACCACAAACCTTTGACATCGCTTTTTCATCCGCACAAGCCTGTACCTCCACGTACAGCGCAGAAATTCATTCGCTGGTCTAGTTTCCTCTCGCAGTACCGCTACGATATCTTGTATCGGTCCACTGCTAAGCACGGAAACGCTGATGCGTTGTCCCGTTTGCCTGTTGCTGAGGATAAAGCATTCGATTCTTCCGAACTTGCTTGCATGTTCATTGATTCGGAAACCGATGACGTGGTCGAATCGTTTCCGATTGATTTTCGTCGTGTAGCTACAGCCACAGCTGCTGACCCTGTCCTTGCTACCGTTTTGCGTTTTGTTGCTACGCAATGGCCCTTGTCAAAGTCACGGATCGAGGATCCATTGGTTCGACGATTTTTTGCTCACAGGGAGAGACTTTTTGTACGACGTGGTGTTTTGTTTTTGCGTTCTGATAATGATCAGTCCAGAGTCTTGGTCCCACGTTCGTTACAGTCCTCTGTCTTACGGCTTCTTCACCAAGGACATTGGGGTATAGTGCGCACGAAACAACTTGCTCGTCAGCACTGTACTTGGTTCGGAATCGATGCTGCGATTACGAATATGTGCTCTTCTTGCATGGCGTGTGCTGAACAACAATCCGCCCCGCCGCGGAAATTCTTTGCATGGCCGAACGCCACTTCCCCTTGGCAACGCTTGCACATCGATTTTGCTGGTCCATTCTGGAATGCTCGATGGTTGGTTGTGGTCGATTCTTTCAGTAACTTTCCCTTTGTTGTCCAGATGTCTTCCACGACCTCTTCTGCCACAATCCAAGCGTTGTCTGCTATCCTTTGCATTGAAGGTCTTCCACAGACTATTGTTTCCGACAATGGCCCACAATTCATGTCCACAGAATTTCAGTCATTCTGCAAGGCCAATGGTATTCAACATCTGACATCCGCGCCGTTTTCGCCTCAGTCAAACGGTGCCGCTGAACGATTGGTCCGGACTTTCAAGTCCCAGATGTTGAAGTTGCAAGAGTCGAATTCTCGGGAGGACGCGTTATCGCTCTTTCTGTCCTCGTATCGCTCTCAGCCTCGCGATGGTCGCTCGCCGGCTGAGTTGCTCCACGGTCGTCCTCATCAAACCTTGATGTCTTTGCTGCATCCGCCGCATCAGGTTCCTGTGCTGCGGCAGACTCCTGTTTTTGCTCCAGGCGACGTTGTAGTCTATCGCAACTATCGCGGTTCACGGCGTTGGCTCGCAGGGCGCATTCTTCGCTGCCTCGGCCGCGCGATGTATTTGGTTTTGGGGGCCTCTGGTGAGGTGCGTCGGCATCTCAATCAGCTGCGCCTCTGCCGTCGCCTGGGTTCTGCCGCTCCCCGTCTGCTTTCAGCGACGGTGCCGTCCGGTCAGCGCCCTGGGGACCCATCTACTGGCTCGCCTCATCCCCAGGTGTTACCGACGATGCCTTCCATTTTGCCCCATGGCGACGCGCCGCCGCTGCAGCCGCCGCCGCCTGTTCTCCCGCCGGCGCCGCCCGCAGTGGACGCTTCGCTGCAGCCGCCCAGCGCCTCCCTGGGTCACGCGCCGCCGATCGCTTCCCGTGACCAGCTGTCCTCCGCCATGGAACTCTTGCCCGCTCCGGACTACATGGCGTCATCGCGCGTCGGATACCCCGACGCAATGGAGGTCGACCCTTCGGCCCCTCCTGTCTCATTACGGGCGCATACACCGCATGTTGACGTGCACCCTGGACTAGGTTTCCAGGCGTTTCCTAGCTCCCATCGGACCGAATGGCCGGGTGCGGGTGGCACAGCCTCGGCTGTTGTTAGGCTCCCCACCTCATCGCATACGTCAACATGGGGTTCTCTCCACGGCGGGCGGAAGCCTTATCACGCGACCGTTCGCCGATTTGCGGGGGAGGAATGTGGTGTCACCGCCAGACCCCACACTTGCTAGGTGGTAGCTTTAAATCGGCCGCGGTCCATTAGTACATGTCGGACCCGCGTGTCGCCACTGAGTGATCGCAGACCGAGCGCCACCACACGGCAGGTCTCGAGAGACGTACTAGCACTCGCCCCAGTTGTACGACGACTTTGCTAGCGACTACACTGACGAAGTCTTTCTCTCATTTGCCGAGAGACAGTTAGAATAGCCTTCAGCTAAGTCCATGGCTACGACCTAGCAAGGCGCCATTAACCATTTCAAGATAGAGTCTCACTTGTATCATCAAGAATGCTGTATACAAATGATGGAATAAAGTTAAGTATTTTAGCAGCTACGTACTTTTCTTTATAGCATTCATTACGAATCCTGTTTCAGACCTAAACAAGCCTGCGTGAGTTGACGCGTGCCCTTTCGGCTTCCTCGCCTTGCGTCTCGACTGTCTTGTCTAGACACAACACTATCGATGACAGTGCTACTACACACAGACTTCCGAAACTCTTTCACCAAAGACGACGAAGTAAATATTCCAGAATTCGAATCAAGAACAGCTGCCAACGTGAGTAACTTCCAAGTAGGTATCATCGGAGTAGTGGAGCACCGTATATCACTCCATACAACCAAGTCTTCCAGTCCAGACTGTACACCAGTTAGGTTTCTTTCAGAGTGTACTGATGCAATAGCCCATACTTACATAGCAACTGCTTGCTCGACGAAAGATTCGTACCCAAGGACTGGAATGTTGCACAGGTCTTACCAATATTCAAGAAAGGCAGTAGGAGTAATCTGTTAAATTACAGGTCCATATCATTAACGTCGATATGCAGCAGAAATTTTGCGACGTATGTTGTGTTTGAAGATTATGAATTACCTCTAAGAGAACAGTCTATTGACATTCAACACGGACTTAGAAAACATCGCTCTTGTTAAACACAACCAGCTCTTTACTCACACGAACTGCTGAGTGCCGCCGACAAGTGATTTCCAATTTATTTTATTCCGCACTTTTAGATTTCCAGAAGGCTTTTGACACCGTACCTCACAAGCACCTTGTAATGAAACTGCGTCCTTTTGGAATACTGCTCAGTTATGCTACTGGATTCGTGATTTCTTGCCAGAGGAATCACAGCTAGTAGTAACTGGTGGAAAGTCGTCGAGTAAATTACAAGTGATATCTGACGTTCTGCAAGGTGGTGTTATAGGCCCTCCTCTGTTCCTTATCTATATAAAGAATTTAAGAAACAATCTGAGCAGCCGTCTTAGGTTGTTTGCACGTGATGTTCTCGTTTAGTAACATCAGAAGGTCAAAACAAATTGCAAAACGATTTAGAAAAGATATCTGTATGGTGCGTAAATTGGCAATTTACGCTAAATAATGAAAAGTGTGAGGTCATCCACACGAGTGCTAAAGGAATCCGTTAAATTTCGGTTACGCGATAAATCAATCGAATCTAAAGGCCGTAAATTCCATTAAATACCTAGGAATTACAGTTACGAAGAAACTTATATTGGAAAGTACACACAGAAAATGTGGGGAATGAGAACCAAAGACTGCGATTGATTGACAGAACACTCAGAAGATGCAATAGTTCTGATAAAGAGACTGCCTACACTACGCTTGTCCGTCCTCTTTTGGAGTACTGCTGCCCTTTCTGGGATCCTTACCAGATAGAATTAACGGAGTACATCGAGAAAGTTCAAAGAAGAGCAGCACGTTTTGTATTATCGGGAAATAGGGGAGAGAGTGTCTCGGACACGGAAAATGACTTGGGTTGGACAACATTAAAACAAAGGCGTTTCTCGTTGCGGTGAGCTGATCTCACGAATTTTCGATCAACTTTCTCCTCCCAATGCGAAAAATTTTTGCTGATGCTGACCTGTATAGGGAAAAACGATCAACATAATAAAACAAGGGAAATCAGAGCTCTCACGGAGAGATACAGGTATTCTTTTTTTCTCCGCGCTTTTGAAATTGGAATAATAGAGAATTATTGTGAAGGTGGTTCGATGAACACTCAGCCAGCCACTTACGTATGATTTGCAGAGCATCTGTGTAGATGTAGGGCAACACTACTTGTCTTGTGCAGATACAGGTTTGTTTGTAGGACAGGGCATAGAGCTACGATTATAATTCGGGGAACAACATTAAGTAACTCAATAGAGTCACTCTTCATATTACTTTAAACAATTTAAGCAGCACATGCTGTAAAAGTTCTCAGGAGGCATGAATACTACTTGCTTCATTACTAAGGTTCTGCGCCTCAATCGGTAAAAATGGATCCTTTATAGGACCTCTGTTGTCCGTCTGTTAAGATCTGTTTGTTTCAGGAGCGAGTACAGGCACCAAGTTGGAATTATTGCCCTCAAGTACATCTCCCTTATATAGACCCTCTATATGTGTGTTTAGGATAGATGCATGAAGTTTAAATTTATGTGACATATTAAGGCATACAGTGTCTTGATGGTATAACTAAATTTTCGGATTTTTTTTCCTTTACTTGTACAGTGCAATCCTGCTTCTTGGCAAATTTCATGATTCTCGGTCAACAAGAAGTACCTTATAGGATCTTTCAGTGAATCTCATTTTCCCCATATGTATATCAAGCAGACAAGATAGTCTATATAATGAGAAAGATGCGGACGTTGGTGTCCTCTACTGGCGAACAAAAGAACAGCGCGAAAATTCGCCACTGTGCCATTCGTCTTTTAGATGTGCTCGACGTGACGTCAGCGAGTGGTGGTTGTGTCCGACTTCACTGTTGAGTACGGGAAAGAGGAACAGAGAGGTGTACCGCGGTTTTTGAGTGCAGAAGCAGTGTTAGGAAGTGAAATTTATGCTCGAATGGCACGTGCACGGCGAATACAGTAGGACACGTGCGCGCGTGTTTGCGTGGAATAAAGGATTCTGAGTAGGTCGGGTGTCATTGAAAGATAGCAGTTGGAGAGGACGGGTTCACCGTGTCCTAAGCTCCCTGCCACTGCTGCCGTGGACGCTCCAGTCAGAAACGAACGGCGACGGACGACGGAAGACATTCGGCTCGTCCTGGGAATCAGTCCATCAGTCGCCATCATGACAGAGCGTCTGAAGTTCCACAAAATCTGTGTGCAATGTGTTCCCCAAAGTCTGACGGAAGGGCGGAAGTTTAACAGAATATCCCGTAATATGACGGCAGACGAAACAGGGTGTAATAATTTTGACCCAGAGAACAAATGTAGGAGACTATAATGTAACCCATAGTTTCACACCCATCGAAAAAATCCGAAGCTGTGCACGCCAGCTCTGGGGAAATCAGGTTGACCTTTTTCTTTGACTGCAAGGGCTCGCTTGCTCATCGAGTTTATGGAGCACAGCGCTACAATTACCGCACAACGGTACGTGAACACTTTCCAAAAACTGGCGCCCGCCGTCAAGTCAGTATACCCAAGAATGTTGACGGACGACGTCGTTCTATTGCGGGATAATGCCCGCCCACGTGCTGCTAGGGCTGTTACGACTACGTTGCAGAAATTTCACTATGAAGCCATTCCACATCCTCCGTACAGTCGCGATCTCTCACTGTGGATATCCGTTTTTGAGTCCTGACGAAAGACATTCGTGGATTTTGATTTGATTCGGATGAGGAGGTGCACGCCAGCATGGTTCTGCAGGCAACCGCAGACGCTTTTCCAAGGGGGCATTGACGTGTTGTGTACCAGTGGGAAAATTGTTTAACAGTTACGGCGATTACCACATACGACCCGTTTGTACAACAAGGTGTTGCATTCCTACAAGACGTTCACTTTTTCTCATTTATATCAATGTTAAGCAAATGAGTTGAACTGTGTCATGTTACACGGTACACCGCAAAATGATGTTAATGATCAAAGAACATTGTACTCGATAATGGTGTGAAAGCCGAAATGTAGGTCGTACAGAAGAAAAACAGTAATATGCAGTCAAATGGCGCTGTATTCTTAAAAAAAAAAATGTTCATAGGTTGTAAACACGGCATTCTGACGTCAGGGTGTTCTGTGTATTGTGGTGTAAGGAACCCGTGAGCACCTGGGGCTCGTTACAGAGTAAATTACATTAGGATTTAGTCCATTTGTTAACCGAATTAGCTTCACAACAGTGGAAAGACCCAAAATATACAATCAGCAAAGAGTCCAACACAAAACAGTGCAATGCAACAACTCTCAAAAGCTGCGGTAGTTCTGTGACTTGTTCTGCCGACACTGGTGTCAGTTGAGCAGAGCGTCGCGCTCCCATTGTATTCACTCAGGGAACCCATACGCGAGCTGCACGCCTACCAGTTCTTCATCGGTAAAAAATTCGTACTGCTGTCTATGTATTATAAACACTGCCCAAAAAAAAAAAAAAAAGAACGGAGCAGTACTGTTTGTTATTCTGAGGGCGAAGAGCAAAACCGGCATCACTGTTCCCAACAGCAAGTGCCATGACTTGTTTGTAAACATGCTTGTTACATTCAGACAAACGTGTACACGGCCGACATTTGCACTGTTGCGCAAATATTTCCAGTGTAACAGAAAGACAAATGGGATAAGAAATTAAACGAAATGTGGAAGGAGTTAGCTACACAGGGACATGTTATCTTTCTGGGGCACAAGCGCATTTGGCTCTATGTGGATTGCCTACGCATTACCGACAATCTGACAGTTCTTTCTAATTTAACGGGAACTCCAGTGAATCAGCTCAGTGTTCTCAGCAAAAGTAGGGCTAAATATGTCGCTTGAGAGAAAGAAATAACCATCTCTCTATATCACCAACATCAGTGACTCCTTGCACACCACACTTGATGCAAGGAGAGAGCAGGAAAATCAGCATGAATACCTGGCAGAATGGCTGGAAACCTATCTTTCCGAAAGAATAGCCTTACCAACTTGCGCGGTTCTAGGCGCGCAGTCCGGAACCGTGCGACTGCTACGGTCGCAGGTTCGAATCCTGCCTCGGGCATGGATTTGTGTGATGTCCTTAGGTTAGTTAGGTTTAAGTAGTTCTAAGTTCTAGGGGACTAATGACCACAGCAGTTGAGTCCCATAGTGCTCAGAGCCATTTGAACCTTACCAACTTGAGTAAACAAGCTGAACCGTCCTACCAACTGACCAAGAGCACCTGTAACAAAAAGTACCTCTCTTGTAAAACAGAAATTAAGCACTTCTAGACAGACATTCACCCAAAAGTCCTATATTCTTCAGAATATCTAGTACTTAAGAGGATGGGCCTCCCAGATAAACTTTAAATCCAGATGAGAAATATAATGAGGAAGATACTGCGGACAGCAAACGAAGCTAACGAATATCAAAAGCGACGAAACCAGTACCTCTACAAGCACTGTGAAAAAACCAAGCACGTGGCTATGTGGAGATGTCTAACCTTGTGTGGACACGTCTACAGAGTGCATCCGAGCGGGTTGACCAGTCAGTTTCTCTCATATTGGAAAAAGAGGGAGCCACCATGGCTGATGGAAGCGATGTAAGATCTGCAGGGACTGGCAGATACAGAAAGAAACGTAAAAGGCCGGAAATCTCCTAGGTGAATGCCTAAGCAACTGAGATTCCTGGACAAACCACCAAGAAGAAGGGCAGGTGCCCTCTGGACAAACGAGAGGGAAGAACAATACAGCAATTACTGGACGAACTTCAAAACCCACCCCAAACACAATAGTGTTAGGAAGAGAACCGAGACGATATTAGGAGATATCCCATTACTTTTCATCTCAGTCCAGTTCCACCACAATCAGTTATATCACGACAAAATATTAGTCTAATACAGACATTGGCAAATACTTCTTGATGTAGACAAATGGACGGCAAATCCAAGGTATCGTCTAACTATTGAAACAATGAGTCACATCGAGATTCAGCGATGTCAAATATTTAGGAGTAACAGCGACCTGAAATGTCTAGTGAAGCAACCACATACTCAGTTGTTCATTGAGAAACTGAAGCTCGACTATAAGAGATTACACACACAAACACACACTTGTACGATGTGTACTTCAGGACTGCTCTCCCATATCACGGTATACTTACAGAAGGCCATCGAAAGTATACGAAGAGATGCGGCCAAAGGTGGTCAGCTGATGGTTGCAGAGCAGTACATACAACACTGCGCCAGTATTCCTTTGGGTGGTCAACTTCTTCAATAAAAATAATTGTGTTTTTACCATTTAATGCTATTTTATGACGACACTTGCCTGATGTAAAGATTCTTGGTCAAATCTGGGCTTCTTAGTGATATCAACCGTATTCAAGTGATGAAATTCAACGTGTCTAAATAGAAATGCTGTTTTGCTTTTAAAGTTTTATTATAGTGGGCACTATTTTATTACGCCATTTCTTAATTTCATATTTTATGATATTTTTAGATATATTTTACATTCATACTGTTTAAGAGGTGAAAATGCAACTGTATACACGGGGAAGCGGTATCACTGCTGATCGCGATTTATATCTATTTAAAACTCAGAATTAATCTTTACTTTCTAGTGTTTGACGCACCTACTTGGGAGACGGGTGGAACGACTCCGTGCCAGAGGTAAGGCACTATCAGTACACTACATACCATGCGTTTGCTTCTATAAAGAAAAATAGATCTCAAGTTTCTCTTGCATTATTATTCGGACTATGTACTGGAACTTTTTGATCGTAGAACGACTTGAGGATGGTACTGTGTACCGAAACCGACAGCCAGTAGGCAAGGAAAGAAGACTATAGACCAAAATAAATTTCTCTAGTGTATTGGTCGCTGTTGCAACAGATAGTATGTACAGACTATGTTATAAGAAGAGGGATCAGAGGCTAGTTTGACTGGCCGGAGAGTAACATGTAGATCTATACTCTAGGACCGTGAAACGCATGGCGGAAGGTACTACCCATTGTGCCAGTTATTAGGGCTTCTTCCCGTATCACTCATGCTTGGGGCGTACGCAGGAGACTGCTTTGCTGCAGTTAGCGTAATCTCGCGGGAGCAATACGTGGCAGGTTCCACCGACGATACTGGTTCTCTAAGCTTTGTAAGTGGGCTTTCGCGATTTCAGTTTCTTCAGCATCGCAGTGAGACCCTTCCGTGGGTAAAACACAGCTGTGATGCTTCGTGTTGACCTTTGTGTACGTTCAGCCACCCCTGAGATAAACACCAGAAACTCACCATAAAGCATTCCAGCTCTAAATTTTGTTACCAGTTTCTGCTAAATACCCATCTTCACACTCAAATGTCCATGGCGAGGAGGCAGAGTTGACAGCGTTGATGTGTAGAGTCAACAACTTTTCATTAATAATGTCTCTATAATCCCATAGACGATGACACACACACACACACACACACACACACACACACACACACACACACACACACACGCACGCACGCGCGCGCGTCAGAATTATGCCGTTCATTAGAATCTGCCCTTAATGACAGTTTCTGGAATTCTCCGATTAGAAACTATGAATATGTCCCGCACGCTATTTATTCTATGCAATCAGTATGGAATGAGAATAAACAAGAGAAAGACTGAAGTGATGGTATGCAGTACAAGAGCAGAATATGAACCTCTGAGAATGAGCATTGGAAGAGATGAGCTGGAAGTGATAGAGGAATCTACTTACCTGGGAACCAAAATCACAAGAGATTGCAGAAGCCGGAAAGAAATTGCGACCAGAATGCGAAAGGCCAAAATTGCATTTAATCGGAGAAGGAACTTACTCACTAGCAACAACATCAGTCTGAAAATAAGGAAACGTATCATGAAAGGTTTCGTTTGGAGTGTGGCCCTATACGGATGTGAAACTTGGACGATTTTAAGAAGAAGAGAGAGAGAGAGCGCTAAAGGCTCTGGAGATGTGGTACTATAGAAGGATTAATGAACATCAGCTGGAGAGACAAAGTACAAATGAAGAGGTGCTTAGAAGAGTACAGGAAACCAGATCTCTGTGGAGGCACATCCAAACAAGAAGAGAGAAACTTTTAGGGCACATCCTACTACACAACATCATTGGAACAATAGCAGAAGGAGCTATTGAGAAAGGAATCGGCGGGGGCGACCAAGGATATCATACAGGCAACAGATCATGAACGACGTTGGATGTAACACATACATGGAAATGAAGAGGAAGACAGACAGAAGAGCGGAATGGCGCTCTGCTGCAAACCAACCTCAGGGTTGAACACTGAAAGAAGAGAAGCTATTTATTGAACCAACATATCCTGCGTATCTAAACTTAGGCAGGTGAGAGCTCACACAGAGGTGTGTACCAGGCTAGCGGAACTGTTCCACGCTTCACCAGCGACAGGAATTGAGGATAACCTAAATAGGTAACACAGCAAAAATATATTCGCGTAGTAGTGATGTGCGAAGGTGGTTTGAAAAGTTCTCGGAACGGAATAGAAAAAAGAACTTACATCACTGAATTGGTCCAACGATGTTCCAGTGCCTTGATCTCATGTTTGAAATGAGTTTCCTCCAGGCCTGCAAAATAGATGTCAACTCCAGTTATCAGTTCTTCGTTTGAAGTGAACCTTCGTCCACCAAGAAGAATTTTCAGTTTTGGGAAGAGACGGCAGTCTGACGGCCCTATATCAGGTCAATAAGGAGGGTGTGGCAACAATTCATATCTTAGTTCGTGTAATTTTGCCATGGCAACGGCAGATGTATGCGGGCGCGCGTCAAGAGTCGCGGCACCCATCCTGCAGATAATTTTTTCATTTCTAATTCTTCAGTTAAAATGTAGCCTTTCAGATGACACCGGCAAGCGTGGGCAATTTAACGCAATTTCAATCGGCGATCCTCCATGACCATTTTGTGCACTTTTGCTACAATTTCTGGAGTAGTGACATCTTGGCCGAACACTGCGTGGATCATCATCGAAGCTCTCCCAACCGAATTTAAATTCATTTGTCCACTTGGCAACAGGACTCTGCTCCTTCATATTCACCTCAGTGTAGTATGGAAATCGGCATGAATGTGCTTTGCTTTCATATCTTTCTTTACGAAGTACTTAATCACTGCTCGAATCTCGATTTTTCCATCTTCGCAAATCACTATGAGGGAACAACAACAGAACCACATCACCGCCACAGCTCTCTTCCAAGAGCACTGACGTGGCACATGTTTACAGGCAACAGTCCAATGAATATCACGTGAACCACTCGCGATAGCGCTGATCTATCATGGCGACTCCGAGAACATTTCATTTCAAATCATCCTCGTATTTGCGGCGGCGCGGTTCTTTCCGTCCCTTTAAGACGGACCTGCACCTGCCTGTGAACATTGTCTCAGCAGGTCATCAGTAGGAAAGCCGAATGAAACCTACTGTACTTCGAGTGAAGCAGGTTGCAATTAAAATCACTAATCTACGTTTTGGGAGAAACACGAAATGAAAGGTTGGAAATTTTGTCCTCAATTAATATATTCTGAAACTTAGGTGAACAAGTATCACTGCCAAGCCCATGCTAGTCTTAACACACTCACAATCCCTTTCACTCACGTTAGCAAGTTTATGTTACTGCATTTCCCGGAAACGTAATAGCTACAAAAATACTGATTGTTTTAGATCGATAATGCTTGCCAAATATTAAGTCTGTCGGTACCAAATGCGGTCACAGTTTTTTGCCACCGACCTGCTCAATATGCAACGCGGAATATATGCCTTTTCTCGTCGCAAAATTCACTTAAAAATTCAGAAAATTTTACACATACATCGGAATAATTATGCTGTCACTTTCCAACACTTTCGATGTATGTAACACTGCTAGATCCGGCAACTTGTCATTTCCATCGGAACTACTTTTTTTTTTACGTACCTTGGGAACTACTACTACACACGTCCGATCTGTTTCATGGCTAGGCTCCGACTCTTCCCTAGAATACTCTTAAGTCTTCTCTACCAGCAGAGAAAGGCGCGCGAAGAATATTGCTTTACCATTGGTCAGTTTACTCAACAACCAATAGCAAAACAACATTCTCCCGCGTCAGTCCGCACTTTTCCTCAATAACCAATCGCAAATAGTAAACCTAACGACTGCACTTTTTACCGACGTAATTATCTAATATGCTGAAGTTTTGCTTATGCATAAAGTTATTTACTATTGTTATTTGTAACTGAATTAACTTTCCCTTTACCATAAACTTACTTTACAAATCTATTCTACAGAAATCCCCTTTTTCCACATCCATACTTCTTCGAAATTTTCCTACACTAAATGCTACGACATAACTCAAACAATTATCTTCATATTAACCTTAAACCACACTCACGCATCATTCATACCGCTAAAACACATTTATAACATTTTACACACACAAAAAGAAATAACACTTTATGAAAATACTAGAACAGTTTATGAAAAACATTCTGTTACTTTAGTGCACTCTAGTGGGCACAATCTAAACTAAAATCACAGCCCCCATATCCAATATGGTCCTGTATCGGCTGATACATAAACTACGTGCGCGTCCAGTCTCGCGTCACCATCTGTCACTATCCAGCTCTGACACACATCTCCCACTTAACCGCCTCCAAGGCAGGATCGGTATACGGCGCCACACCTCAGTATATACGGCTACTGGCATCAATAAATGGGGAGCTGCGGTTGGTACCAGTTGAATGGTTGATTACTGGAAACAATGTTCACTGTTTTGACAACAGTTATTGGATAAATACACTAGCTGATCCAAAGTATCTAGACACCCCTAAGTAATGCTGAATTGACCGCTAGATGTCAGGAGCGTCGGACCCGCCATTATAAAAGCGTGGCGGATAATGTTGCTATGTCAGTGGAGAAGCAGTAACACCAGAGTGGGTCAGACAGCAGGAGTCACTGGCTCCTAACGTGTTCTAGTTACTGAGTCACCTGAGTAATAGAGCCTCCAAGGAGATTTCAACTCTCTTAAAGCTGCCTATGTCGACTCTTTACTGATGTCAATGTGAAGTGCAACTGCAGACGAACGACCTCAGCTAAACCGAGCCCAGGCAGATGCCATGGACCGATGGACAGGGATCGTCGAACTTCGTGTAGCGTGGTTTTAAAAAGTCTTTACATCGCCGGAGTGAATCCCAAGCAGCTATAAGTAGCCCAGCTAGAACAATGGCTGCGCATAGGGAGGTAAAAAGAATGGGGTGAAACGGTCGAGGAGCTCCTCACAAGCCACACATTTCTGTAGTCGGTGTTAACCAACCCTTGAGGTGGTGTAAAGAGCGACTCCGCTGGACAGTGGATGACTGGAAACGATTGACTTGGACTGACGAACTACACTATACCCTGTGGCAACCCGATGGAAGGGTTTGGATTTGGCCAACGCCTGGAGAATGGTACCTGCCGTGACGTGTAGTGCCAACAGTGAAGGACAGAGGTATGAATGCTACGGTAAGGGAGTGTTTTTCTCGGTTAAGGCGTGGTCCCATTATTGTGCTGGAGACAGTTACATTTGACAGCTACTGTGTACAGTAGGGGAATATTTCGCAGACACTGATTGCATCAGCATCCAATCACGGTGTCAAAGCAGCATCTGCCGGACAAAGCAGTCATATTGACTGGCCCAAATGTCCACCAGCACTGCCTTTTCTGGTTTGGGCTCTTGAGGAAGAATGGGCTGCAATTCCTACACAGACGTTCAGACAGCTCACAGAGTGTCCAGAACAAGTTAAACACGTCATAAAGGCAAAGGGTGCAGACAACACGTAATAATGTCCGCTATTAGTTGTCTGGATGCTCTTTCGACCACAGTGTAAATGTAAAGTTCACGCATAAATAAGTGAAGCATTCCATTACTGTTCCGTTTCACTAATGGCGTCAGATCATTAGAAGCAATATCAACCGTTAAATACCTAGGAGTAACGAATCGGAGCGATGTAACGTGAAATGACCTCATGAAACTAATCCACGAAAGCAGTGGCTCACAAAAATGATCGAGTCTTCAGTACGCCTCATCGGCTTGTGTTCATAGAAGAGATAACGGAAGGTCCAATAGAGAACGGCGCCTTTCGTCACAGGGTAGTTTGGTCGCCACCAAAGCGTCACGGAGATGCTCGACAGACCGCAGCTGCAAGCGCTGAAAGAGATGCTTTACGCACTCCAGAGAGGCTTACTACTCAAACAGCGAGATAGTACGTTAACGGAGGAGCGGGGCAGCCCGCTGCTTCTTCCCAGATACGTCTCGTGAAATGTCCACGACGAGAAAATTAGAGATATTAGAACTCAATCCGAGTTTTACCGACCGACTTTATTCCCTGGCCTCATATGCAAACTGAACAGGAAAAGGGGGAAAAAGATAGGGATACCAGAATACATTACGCCACACTACAGAAGGTAGTTCGTCGAGTGTAGGTGTAGACGTGGGCGTAGATTCGCCTGTGACATCAACAACATGAGTGTAAAATCAATGTGCACGGTATCCACAAGCCAGAGACTGTGCTCTGGGGAGGAGGGAAGAGTACACGTTGATCTCAACTAAGAGCTTTTTAACTTTCGAGACTATATGTACAATGTTTTCTAAACGGTAATATATACACGGATTCCTTACGAGGATCTTTGTCCTCCGATCCTGAACTTCCATAGTTTCCTATTTGTCCAATCTTCTTCCTAATGCCCCCTTCAATTCGTTGCATCTTTAACATTTTGCATCCATCTAGGTGGTCTTCCACCTTTTCTTCGCTCAGGTGGAGTCCATTCCTAGTTATTTTTTGGCCCTCTATTATCATCCATTCCTTGGAGGCGGCCATACCTACTATTATTTTGCCATGTATGGCTTCGAGAATATTGTTCTTTTTCCTATAAATTCCCGTACTGCAACATTTCTGAGGTGACCCAGTCTGGAGATGCAACAAGTACTTCGTCAGAAGTCTGTCTCAAGTTACATAATTTATTTTTCTCCTTTTCGGTTGGCTCCCATATTTCAGCGCCATACGTGGTGTCACTCTCTACGATTTACTGTTACAGCAAGACATAAATGGTTCAAATGGCTCTGAACACTACGGGACTTAACATCTGAGGTCATCAGTCCCCTAGAACTTAGAGCTACTTAAACCTAAATAACCTGAGGACATCACACATATCCATGCCCGAGGCAGGATTCGAACCTGCGACCGTAGCGATCGTGCGGTTCCAGACTGAAGCGCCTAGAACCGCTCGGTCCCACCGGCCGGCTTACAGCAAGACCTTTTGTTACTGTATAGCAAGGAGTTAAGCTGCCCAATTACTCTTCTTGCTCAGTTTTATTTGCGGTGTCTTGTGTGCTGCTACAGTTCGTTGTAAAAGTGGCGCCCAAGTACTTAAACGTACAGAAATTTTTTATTTTACAGAAACCTACACCCAAGTTTTATCGGTCATCTTCACACATTACCATTCACTTTATGTGCTAATTGTTAGGGCCCATTTCGAGTATTGTTCGTGCCGTTTCCTGGACATATAATTGGAGTCATCTTTACTTTCACTATCAGTATCTGGCCATGGCAAACGAGTAAAGCATACTGTGTTTCTTGTTCCACAGGGATTTCCATTGCACGACTTTTCCAGTTTTGCAAAGCTTCTATTTATAGTTTAAACGAAGTCGTTCCTAATGAACACCGTTGCATTAGACAGTACTTATTTACGAACAATTTTTGGTAATTTTTTTTAACTTCTTCAATCACACTGTTGCAGCCCTCTTAAGTTTCTTACTCCTGGACATACTTTTTATCGATAGTAAAATTTTGCAATGCTATCTACGACATAGTGGGACTCTAATGTATGCCTCCTGCAGATTAACAAAAGTTAAGTGAGCCGTCATTCCCTTTTCTAGCCTCTTTTCAATGAAGTGTTTAACAGAGAATACGCGGTCTGTGCATGTGCGTCCCATTCCAAATCCATTTTTCTCCTCAGACTCCGTTGTTCTAGCTTCTGTTTTATACTCCTTTACTTTCCCATGTAATCGGATTACTGTACAAATAAAACAAATTCCTCTACAATGTGCACAATGGCGTCAGATTCCTTTAAATATGGATGAAATAATTTCTTTTTCCATTCATTTATCGGTTCCTCACCATTTAACCATATACTAAATATTTCATCCACATATTAAAAGTTAGTTACTAATTGTAGTATTTTACTTAATTTTACAGATTTCTGGTCTGCGCCGGAACTACAGCATCCTCCCTCCTATGAGTATACAGTACCTTATTCACCGCACCTGGAGTAACCACGGAATTATGATGTGGACTTTCACATGGAAACAGGGGACTACACAGCACATCGCATGGCGCACTACTTCGCAGCTGCTTCATGAGATGTGTCTGGATTGCGATATCACTAAGCTTTAAGCAAAAGAAATTATGAGCTATGTGTGTGGTCGACAACAGGTTAGGTAGATTAACGTCATTCGGGAGTCTCTTCCAAAATTGTCTTCATTCACTGTTCACAGACCTTCGTAGCCGCGGGCAGTCGTGCCGAAGTTCACTGCCGCCCATCCCCGAGGCTCGCCTGTCACCAGCTTTAAACGAAAGGCAAACACGAAGACAATCGTCCTGTCCCAAGTAGCACAGCCGTCCAGGAGTGGAGACGGAGCTGCCCAGACCTCGGTGACGTTCCCCTCTTGCGCTTGTTGACCCTGGTGGCTCCTTGGGTCAGGCCATCGCGTGTCTGTGGCTTGTTTCGCTCCTTTGCCGGTTCTTTTGTGCACTGTTATTCTGTAGTTACATTTTTAAATGATTCTTCTGAGTTGGACTGTACTTTTCCAGAGGTTACGCAAAGTCTCACATCAGAACAGAGAGGAATTTGGTCTACTGCAAATCACCTCCTCGAAGAGCCAGCTTTCCAAAAAGATGATGTGCATTAACGAGCCTGGGAAACTTCTTCGAAACTGTTGGAAATTTTGTTAAGAAGCTTGACTGTTCGTTATCGCGATTCATGTGACGTGTTTGTTCACACTTTCAAACAAATGTAACGTGCATCAGATGTTGTGCATGACGTCATTACTTGCAGCAACGTCTGTTAGCGGGTAAACGGTGTAAAGATTTACAAGGATTTTTTTATTGCGCAGTGAAGGTTCGTACTTTGCTGCCACATTTTTTCGGGTATAATGTAATTAAATTACAAGCATTGCGGATGAGCAGATGGAAATAGTGTTCTGTTTAAGTGTATTTATTATTTGATGCATGAAAGTTCCGAATTTGCTTATAAAGGTTATTCTTTATCTGCCTCATACAGCAGAAGCCAGTCTGGAAGTTATTAATGTTATTTTTATATTCATGGTGAGAACTTCGTAGCTTTTTATGTAACCGTTAATACTGGTCGGCTGTAAGATTAAATGCGAAGATGTGTCTCCATCGTTGTTCTCGAAGGAAGAATTTAAACGTAAACAACACAAACTCTTGCAATAAACTTTGACTGAATGTATTGAGCCCTTCTGAGCAGAAAGAAAACAGACCAGATACTGTGGAATCGGTATCCAATTTTTTTCTCATTTAACATGGAAACTTACCTTTGCTAGTTATCTGCAAGAAATGTCATTAGCAGCAATTCGAATTTTAAATTTCTACTTTTATCGAAATATCGTAGCACAGAAATCTTCAAGTGGTGTACGAGTTGAAAGCTGGGATTCACGTTGCTTGTCAGATCCAGAACTCGGCGAATGACAAAATTTTGGGGCGACAAAATGTGAATATTACTTGAGTCACTGGGGAAATGTAATCAGTCTACAGATGAGATTGCTTGCCAATAACTCATGCGACCCATTCTAGAATAATGGTAAAGTGTGTGGGACCCCATATGAAACAATTCACAGGGATATTTAACTATGCGGAGGAGGACAGCACGAATGGTCACAGGCTTCTTTGATCGATGGGAGAGTGTTACAGCTAATGATGATACTGAATTAGCGCACTCTTAAACGTAACCTATCCCGAGAAACTCTACTTATGAATTTTCAAGAACCGGCTCTAAATGATGGCTCTAGGAACACATTATAAGCCTCCATGTATCGCTCCCATAGGGATCGCAAGGACAAGATTAATTGCAGCAGGCACGGAGACATGTACACTAACATTCTTGCCACGCTCCTTACGTGAGTGGCACTCTAAAAGCCCTCAAACTGGTACTGCTCCTTAGAGAAGTTTGTAAAGCATAGATGTCGAGGTGATGGAGGAAGGCCAGCGTAGAGCAGTGATTGAACTTTTAAAGTTTACTACAGCTCGAGACGAGATTAAGACGGGGGAGCTAGATGTTGTCTTTCAACTAAGAACCGTTTATTGCTGAATGAATGAATTTAAAGGCGGCCATACTTAGCATTGCAGATGTCGTACGATGCGAATGCCCGAGTTTGTGTCTGTGTTTGTGGATCTCTTCCTGTATAGGTCTGCACTACCTGGAGCTGTTTCATCCAAATTTGGTACACACATCACTTACTAATTGGAGGGAGGCCTTCGGCTAAAATAGAACTAGATATCGTATGGATACCGGGGAAGTGGGAAACGGGTGACGTGTAAAAAAATATTGTAAACTGTCGATATTTGTGAGGGGGCTACAGTTATTGCATTCGGTAGGCTTGTGATTACAGTCACAATGACATTTAACTCAGTCGTTTTATCTTAGTGATTAGAATTTATGTAAGTATGATGAAATAGTGAGATTGAAATATTTCAACAGACTTTTAGTTGTACCGTACGGTAACCTCTTTCAGGCAACACTACAGGACCTGCGACCTGTTCAGCTAAAATATGTCGTCCTTGCCGACGGCATCTACATCATCATCATCATCATCATCTTCCAGGTGTTTCTTTGATTATGACACAAACTTGCAACGCTGATGATGTGTCAGTCTGTACCCTGTTCCGTAACCATTTTGTCGAAAGCTATAAAACCAAACATACTCTTGGCAATATCCCAGTAAGCTGTGGGAATCTAAGCATCATTGTTTGCATGATGCCGTACATCTTGAGGAATATGGACAGGAAACTAGACAATGCACTGCAGACGGTGCGTGTACACTAATATAGTCACTCCCTACGTTAAGGACTGTAGCGCCGCAGTCTGTTTACAAGTCGATGGTTTCAGTGGATCAATTCCAGTGATACGGCTTTGCGCCCGATCAAGGCGTATCCGTAAATGGGAAACCAAATGGAAACAATAGGGAAGAGAGACGGCAGTGCTAGGTACAGTCGCTTATCTAATTCATTGCAGATGTACCTGTTTCTGGACTTTTAAGAGGAGAGGTGAGTAACAGGAGAAACACTGGAACACACTGTGTATAGTTGCAGTCGTTTATTAAAAAGCGTTTAGTTAAAATTGCATAGTGAGCAGAATTATGGATCACAAGATATTTCAACTCACGTATTTAACTGAGGATGTTAACTGAAGTTTGTTTTAGGCAGGACACTGGACTAGGGTAGACCATGCAGCTACGTTACCTCCAGTGCTGCGGTGGTGTAATGGCTAGCATACCTGCCCAGAAGCAAGGAGACCTGAGTTCAGGCATCTGCCATGGCACAAATTTTAATTCATTTCTCAGTTTCAGTCATCAATAGATAAAGATGTGACTCAAATGTCTCATTATCAGATCTATAGATCACCTACGCCTGAGGCACAGGCAGGATTTCGCTATTACATCCAATGCTAGGGTGCTATTCCAATACTGGAGAGCATCGACAATAAGATAATTGCAGTTTTAATTCAGACTGAAATCAGCATTCGTGGCAGTGCACGGAGGCTGACGGCAAACATTGTCGCGAGTTGAGGGCTTCAGAACGCCCAAGGACGCCCAGTCGTAATGGTGGGAAATAGAGCACGGTGGCGGAAGGTTTTCGGGAAACTGGCATAAGAACATGAAGGGCACAAACCTTGCGTTAGACGTAACATGCAGGAGCAGACATCCCTTGGCAACAAGCAGGTGGGTGAGTCCAAAGTATGGACGACTGGGGAAAGAAAAATAATCCACCCAAAAAACACATTTTGAAAGTGTAGTAATTAAGAGAGAAGTAATTCAGATAGTGTTCCAGAAGGGTTTCCAGCGGAGGAACCTATGTTGGAGAGGAAATCATTGGTAAAGCGGCTTGTCTGATGCAACATTTGTCTCTAAAGTTGTAGGTAGAGGTGACAGACGACGCGTTGGGGCTTGGCTGAGGTTGACCTACGTCAGGTGGCACTACAGGTAAGTTACACGACGTGCTTTGTTTCTGTTCACTTGATGCTGAAGTCTGAACACATTCGCATAGGTAGTGCTTTTAACTGGCCCTTCAAAGTACATTTTCGATAGTGAGAATATCTCCACACTCAGACGGACACAGGTTAACTGAACAAAGCTTCTGGGGTGTCTTAAGTTATCTCTCAAGCAAATGCCGGTGAGTTGGACGATGCTGATTATCTAGTTGATTCTGTCTCAGTGTTGCGATAACTTCGTAACTGAGGGGAAGAAAACCCTGTTACGGGGAAGTTTACAAGTTGTTTGGGCAAAATGTCCATTTAGTTTACATGGCGATTCCAGTGGTTAAACGAAACAGAAAAAATAGAAGCGACAAACCAGCGACCGAGGAAGGCAACCGGCAGCCTTGGAAGAGAGAGGGCTTGCTCGTGTGGATGAGAAGCCTCCAGTCACTACACGATCAGTTGCATGTGAAATGTGAGGGGCACAAAATACTGTATGTAAAATAATATGAAGTGGATTTTAGAGGAACTTTTTGTTCTACCACAATGGATTCTTCCTGTTATATTCACGAATGGGAAGAAAAAGAGTGGACATGTCAAACTTGTAAGTGCCAAATCTTATAGCTCTCAGAAGAATGAAAGAAAAATACATTTCTTTTTGTACCCTCAATTATTTGTATCCAAAAAAATGAAGAAAGTCTTCTGATGCCACAGAATCATGCTGCTCACTTCATCACTGCAAAAATAAAAAAAATAAAAATAAATAAAGAAGTGAGAAATTAGGAAATAAATACCTTAAGGAGATTCTAGGTGCCGTACCAGGACACAGACTGATTCTAATTGCGAATAGGAAAACTTTTGTTTGAACTTCCATTAATACTGATGCCATAAGTTTTATTCGTGATATTGTAACTGCAGAAGTACAGCAGTAACGTTTTAACTATTACGAGTGTGGCTAACAAAATCCCTTTCTCATATCTTTTAGATTTCTTACAAGACGATAAAATTGAATTCAAGGAAAATGTCTCAGTATTGACTTCTGATTTTTACACAACCCCATTAATTTTATCAGATGCTGCGAACTTTACGGTAGAACTCCCTGTGGTGTCTAAGAAATAACAACAGGACCGTTTCGCAACTGATAAACATGGTTGGTCTCTCAGCTACAGTACGGCGTGGCACACATCGACCACGGTCTTTCGTTTTTTGAACACACTGACGTTTTCCCATTCTTCTGTTTCAAAGGAAGATTTTTTAATAGCTCTTGGAGATGATTATGTCAATCTGATTATATTACATTTGGAGATCTGATGCCTGCATTAGCATGAATGTTAAACCGGCATCTTTAAAATCAAACTAATTAGTTGTGTGCACTCGAGTTACGTGGATTGCTTCCTAGCTTTAGCGGACTCAATGTCTTATAAATGTCTCAGAACACAGACATTTTAAATTTCTTCGCTTCCTCATAATTGCAAAATTGTCGCATCTCGTTGAAAACTTGTGTGTTATATCTTTAAACAATCCTAGGCTTATAAGAGACCTAATAAAAACTAAACGGAGAAGATCTTGGCGTAAGGCACCCTGAGCTCTGCATTGGCACAAGATTACGCGCCACTCAGTAACGAATGTTTGAAACTATTTCTGCATGATAGGGTACTTTGAAGAAGTCTAGGGACATACAACAGAGTACTCAAACCGCAATAGCACTGAACTCAATTCGTGAAAAAAATTGTGTTTAGAATGCTTGGTATTTCCACTCTTCATATGTTCTGTGCGAATTGTTATTAGTCTCATTTTATATCCATATCTACATCTACATCTACATTCATACTCCGCAAGCCACCCAACGGTGTGTGGCGGAGTGCACTTTACGTGCCACTGTCATTACCTCCCTTTCCTGTTCCAGTCGCGTATGGTTCGCGGGAAGAACGACTGTCTGAAGTCTCCGTGCGCGCTCTAATCTCTCTAATTTTACATTCGTGATCTCCTCGGGAGGTATAAGTAGGGGGAAGCAATATACTCGATACCTCATCCAGAAACGCACCCTCTCGAAACCTGGCGAGCAAGCTACACCGCGATGCAGAGCGCCTCTCTTCCAGAGTCTGCCACTTGAGTTTGCTAAACATCTCCGTAACGCTATCACGGTTACCAAATAACCCTGTGACGAAACGCGCCGCTCTTCTTTGGATCTTCTCTATCTCCTCCGTCAACCCGATCTGGTACGGATCCCACACTGATGAGCAATACTCAGGTACAGGTCGAACGAGTGTTTTGTAAGCCACCTCCTTTGTTGATGGACTACATGTTGAGGCACTGCCCATACGATGCCAACAGTCTGTCCATCCCAACCACGTTGATACGCACACTGGTGAAAGCTCTTAGATTGGTGATAGACATGTAATTAGACACACTTCCGAAGTTTTTTGCCGACAGTTATGTTATCTTCCCACACACAAATGCTTTCCAACACACTGACAGAAACAAACGTATACCTGCTCAACGTGATAGAGCGTTATCAGCGTTGCAAACAAAGTGAAATCGGGAACGAGCAGCGTGGAGCGCCACACAACGTTGTACCACCTGAGTAGGTAAGATTAGACTCTCGACGGAGGACACGTGCCAGCCGCCTACATCTACCCCCAATCATGAGTGGACAAACAGGATCCCGGTCAAGGATTAGCCGTTTAAAATGGGTGGTGGGGGTCTGTCGTTGCTAATGAGACAACGGTCTTTTTACAGGAATAGTATGAGGTATGCCTGCCTGTACTTGCTTGCTGTGTTGCCCGTTTTTAGCAAGGCGTCCGTAAATCCCTACACTTTGAGCCCATAAATTCTGCTGGTCCACAAATTTTTGCTGTTTATTTTTACAGAAACTAAAGTATCAGTGATTTACAGATTTGAATGCGCTGAAAACGAATATCAAAGTTGAAACTGTGTCCTAGCTAAGGTGTTTAAGTGGGACATTTTAACAGCTAGATGCGGAGGCACTGTGACAAGGGCTCCTCTGTCCTGAGCGAGGTGAATGTTTCCAGTACAATTGGGCAATACTGGTTTACACCACGACTCATGCTGGCATCATCCATTCACGTGAGCGTTGTCGAATGCAGAAAGCAGACGCGTCATTTGTCACGACTGCGAGCTCTTATGCTGTCAGTTCGCTCGTTACCACAACGAGTGTCGTGGCGGTTGGCAGGTACGTATGTGAGGTGAAGTATCAAAATTCAAGGTGTCCTTGTGCACATGTACGCTTTCACAAGAATATCCCCCCCCTCCCTCCCTCCCTCCCTCCCTCCCTCCCTGCAGTAACAAACCTGATAACTTTTGTTACATTTGTGCAGATGTCATTTGTGGTTCAAGAAGGCGATCATTTCTAAAGCAGTGAAAGAAGCCTACGCCTTTATGTCGGGTATCGAGTTGGAGACGAAAATAAATCGTGGGTTCTACACGTGTTGCATATCGCGTTCGTCTATACTGGGTGCTTGAATGCACGGTGAAAACTTCTCCATGTAGTGTGCCATTTAACATGAATTCCTAAATCATGCATCAGATCTCTATTTTTATATGGTACCTCCCTTGAGGAAAGAAAATACCAAGAGACAGACGACTATTCGATACCCCGACATCCAATCTGTCATTCAACCTGTTGCTGACTGAAGGACTGACGGCTCCTGTTCCCCCACATGAACCACTATCAAACACTGATAGCGATGACACTGAACAGACAGACACACACTGAACAGACACACACACACACACACACACACACACACACACACAGACACACACACACACAGAGACTGAACCTACATTTAAACCTACGTCGTCACCTGGGGATCAACACATGATCACACAGTATGAACTCAGTTGTCTGGTTAGAGATTTAGATCTTCCAAGGAGTAAAGCTGAACTCTTGGGCTCGCCACTGCAACAGTTGAATGTCCTCTCTGACAAAAATGCGCGCGCGTGTCCTTGTGCGTTTCAGGAGCGTAAGAAAACTCTTTAATGTCATTTCTGGAATGAAGGTAACATTACATTCTGCAGTGCCAATCATGGCTTGTTGGAAGACCTGAACATTACATACAAACCAGACGAGCCTGAAGGCAATACGATGGTAATGAAGGACCATTCATCCCTACCTTAGCTATAGAAAGTTATATCGTGTTGAAATCTGCTGTAAACTGTTAACTGAAGTTATGTGGAGATTTCGAAGTCACTGTGATGCGCTGTTGGGTTTGCAAGGGGGTAACACTAAGCACTGACAACTCTCATGAGTGGGGCATTCGCACAAGAGGAAAACACTACAGAGGGAATGGCCTCGACGAACGGATCTGGTGCCTGGGCCAAAAAGATATTGCTCAAGGATCTCTAGTGAATCCGAACAAAATTATTCTCCCACCATTGCAAAAGAAGTTGGGACTCATGACAGCATTTGTTCAGTCTCTGCACAGGAATGAAGCATTATTTCAGTATTTGTGTAAGGAGTTTACTCAACTCAGCACAGTAAAAATCAAAAAGCGATATTCATTGCTCTAAAGAGTCCGTTTTAACCCATCAGCTGCACGCGTGGCATTTGTTTTCGTAACATGATAACATAGTTCTTCGGAAACAAGAGAGCCGAAAATTAGAGGGACCCTATGGACGAACTCCATGTTGGTAAGGTCATTGGCTGCAGCATGACCCTGAAGATGCACTTCCTTTACTCGCGCCTCGATGCGTACCAGAGAACTCTGGTACGTTCAGCGATAAGCGCCGCGAGCGCTTCCACCAGATCTCTCTCATGGAACACAGAGATGCTCCAGAAACCATCCACAAGTGGAAGGCAAAGAAACGGCGCGAATGAACTAGGTAAATGCAACTAATGTATATGTCCTATTTATTGCGGTAGCAATATACGTAAGACATAAAATCCCAACTTACTTGTAAGGCTGCGACAGGAGACAGTTTTAATCGTGATATTCGTGTTCAGCACATCGAAATCTATATAGACCGCCTAATTTGGTTTCTGCAAAATATTCGCTGTGGAGCAGTGATTTTTCGTCCGCCTGTGGGATCAACATTTAGAGCCACGGGCAGTCGCAACATTGGCTGCATTTTTCGTTCACAGATCCATTTATTTTGAGTCGATATCAGGACATTAAACGCTGTGGGGTACTGAGAAAATTCCGATGAACTCTTAATGCCCAAAGCACTGTATTGTCTGCCGTATATCTCGAGCAGCATGTTGATCGATGTGACAGAAGACTTTGCCCGTTCTGTTTGTATGAGAGACGATTATGCTGTTTAGTTTGTGGAGTGCTCAACTGCGCGGTCATTAGCGCCCGTACACAGTCCTAATTTTTACACAGTCCTAATTTTTACACAGTCCTAATTTTTACACAGTCCTAATTTTTACACAGTCCTAATTTTTACACAGTCCTAATTTTTACACAGTCCTAATTTTTACACAGTCATAATTTTTTTTCAGAGGTTAATCTAGCCACTTTCACGAATGGTGATGAAATGATGAGGACAACACAAATACCCGGTCCCCAGGGAGAGAAAATCCCCAACACGATCGAGAATCGAACCCAGGATCCCGTGATCCAGAGGCAGCAATGCTAACCACTAGACCACGAGCCGTGGACGTATGAGAGATTATGTGACATCTGACAACCGATGGGAACCTCCTAAGATGATGATAGACGCACGCATGAAACAAAGAACTGTGGGGACTGTAAGAATTGCATCGCAAATTGTTGAAACCAAATGAGTCAAAATTTTCACTTTTCGTTTTTTCACTGAATAGTACATTTATGAGTACATCGCATCGTTTAATGTTGAAATGAAACACGTCATGCTCCTACAAATTGTAGAAAAGGTGATGAATTTTACGCTGTTTGTTGTTGAAACCAAATAAGTCACTGACTAATTTTCAACAGATGCTGCACATTCCCGTGCAAAGTTTGTTTTCCTCCAATACTAAACATTGTTGATGAAATTATCAACGTCCTTTGTTGCGGCACTAACAGTCCCTGCTAATGTTCATTGAGCAGAAGTTGGTTGTCTTACAATGGCTCCAAAAATGAAGAAAAGTAGTGCAGATTATGATAGAAATAAGTTAAAGACAGCTCATACCAAAGGGCTGCCTTATCGAAATGCAGTGGAGACTATGTTCCAGGGAAAGCAGTTAAGGAATCTTATTTACCAGCAATATCAATCTGATGTTATTAATTTCCTTTCAGCTGCAGTATGAAATGGTATGATTCCATTGACGTAATTTAAATTAATATTTTGGCAAGATTTCTTGATGTTCCTACCAAAGATGTCCAGGACATACATCTGCAGCGCCTTATTGAAGCAAAGTAAGAAAAGAAGAGGCGTCCTCGGAAATCTGATCCAAAATATTGTGGAAACTGTAGCGATGCAACGTTTCTTTACCATATAATGCTTGGAAGAGAAAGGAAACGTGTCCAAGAAAGCTTTCCTGAATATGCATGCAGTGGCGAATTCGCTCGTGTTTCGTATCTGTATATCGGTGGATTAGTAAGACTTGTCTTTTTCTTGAGAGAAAAAGATGAGTCCAGCATCCCAGGATTGGTGGACAGCATTCCAGTGGCCTACCAAAGATCCAAGTACCTATTTCCAGAATGAAGATGGAAGATGTGAAGGAAGTCATTGAGTATGTCCCTGCTACAAAGAGATCATTCTATGAAGAAGTTCTATCTTGGCCAGTGATTGACAATTTGTAGCCAATGTACAATTAATCGTTATTGCTGTTGAAATAATTCAGTTTGTGCTATTTTATCAGACCATGTTAATGTGTTATTAAGTGTTCATACAATTAAATCCTGAAAAAGCAAAAAAATGTTTGTAAATTGTTGAAACAAAGTTAGTAAAAAAACTTTGAAATCATTAAATATCGAAATGATGTACTCTAAGTTAGTTATTTCTCTCTCAATAAAAGCAGAATGGCGTCACTTTCATTTCTGAAAAATTCCAGTAGTATAGCAGTAATATACACTCCTGGAAATGGAAAAAAGAACACATTGACACCGGTGTGTCAGACCCACCATACTTGCTCCGGACACTGCGAGAGGGCTGTACAAGCAATGATCACACGCACGGCACAGCGGACACACCAGGAACCGCGGTGTTGGCCGTCGAATGGCGCTAGCTGCGCAGCATTTGTGCACCGCCGCCGTCAGTGTCAGCCAGTTTGCCGTGGCATACGGAGCTCCATCGCAGTCTTTAACACTGGTAGCATGCCGCGACAGCGTGGACGTGAACCGTATGTGCAGTTGACGGACTTTGAGCGAGGGCGTATAGTGGGCATGCGGGAGGCCGGGTGGACGTACCGCCGAATTGCTCAACACGTGGGGCGTGAGGTCTCCACAGTACATCGATGTTGTCGCCAGTGGTCGGCGGAAGGTGCACGTGCCCGTCGACCTGGGACCGGACCGCAGCGACGCACGGATGCACGCCAAGACCGTAGGATCCTACGCAGTGCCGTAGGGGACCACACCGCCACTTCCCAGCAAATTAGGGACACTGTTGCTCCTGGGGTATCGGCGAGGACCATTCGCAACCGTCTCCATGAAGCTGGGCTACGGTCCCGCACACCGTTAGGCCGTCTTCCGCTCACGCCCCAACATCGTGCAGCCCGCCTCCAGTGGTGTCGCGACAGGCGTGAATGGAGGGACGAATGGAGACGTGTCGTCTTCAGCGATGAGAGTCGCTTCTGCCTTGGTGCCAATGATGGGCGTATGCGTGTTTGGCGCCGTGCAGGTGAGCGCCACAATCAGGACTGCATACGACCGAGGCACACAGGGCCAACACCCGGCATCATGGTGTGGGGAGCGATCTCCTACACTGGCCGTACACCACTGGTGATCGTCGAGGGGACACTGAATAGTGCACGGTACATCCAAACCGTCATCGAACCCATCGTTCTACCATTCCTAGACCGGCAAGGGAACTTGCTGTTCCAACAGGACAATGCACGTCCGCATGTATCCCGTGCTCTAGAAGGTGTAAGTCAACTACCCTGGCCAGCAAGATCTCCGGATCTGTCCCCCATTGAGCATGTTTGGGACTGGATGAAGCGTCGTCTCACGCGGTCTGCACGTCCAGCACGAACGCTGGTCCAACTGAGGCGCCAGGTGGGAATGGCATGGCAAGCCGTTCCACAGGACTACATCCAGCATCTCTACGATCGTCTCCATGGGAGAATAGCAGCCTGCATTGCTGCGAAAGGTGGATATACACTGTACTAGTGCCGACATTGTGCATGCTCTGTTGCCTGTGTCTATGTGCCTGTGGTTCTGTCAGTGTGATCATGTGATGTATCTGACCCCAGGAATGTGTCAATAAAGTTTCCCCTTCCTGGGACAATGAATTCACGGTGTTCTTATTTCAATTTCCAGGAGTGTATATGGCAATATTCAGTCTTTTGTTTTTCCTGAAAAGTATAAATAATTGACTTATTTGGTTTCAACAGTTCACGATTGAATTGCCGATAAACTGGAACGAAGTTAGAAGAGCCAATAACTGCCTTAACCACTGGCAAAGAAACACGTTGCTTCTGACCAGTGACACAAAACGGTCTAATCTTTGTGTTTGAGAAGGTTACATCTGCTCACTGGCACAGACTGCACTAACGATGATACCAATTGCTGTATACAGAAGTAGTTATAGGAGTGACTTACCACTAACCTGTCTAATTTGTGTTTTAGTTGTGCGGATCTTTGTCCGCCAGCCAACCAATTTTGGCCAGCTTATTCGCTGCTGCGATTCGTGGACATGCATCGCACGATGGTGAAGGAAGGGTATCTCCGGACAGCCAGATTTACAGTGCCGAGGTTTGAGCATTTAGGCTTCGTGTAGGAGAAAGAGATACACGAATTTTATGTACTGTTCGATACCTTGTAACTTATAATGTATATTTACGATTGTGTTGATTTCTTCCACATCATTCCTTATGTAACACTAGTTGGAGTTATTTAATGCAGTGTAAATAACAGTTCATTATGTTTTCATTTGCCAGATTACTGAACTATAACACTTGCAATTTCGTGTTGAGACAAATCAATTTCAAATCCAGGAAGATAATTCACTCGTGTAACGTCGTTTAATGTTAAATTCACTAAAAGCGATTTCTGGATGTCGCTAAGGTGTCGTAGCGAATTATTCATAATGTAAGCAGTTTAGTAAATGATCTTTAACATGATATGTAAAACAGTTGGAGGTATCAAGTAATATAGCTTCGGTAATGAAACGTCTGTAAATGATAGCGTTCAAAATAGGAATTCGCATATTTCAAAATTAACTGTTCCAAATTACTATTTTACAATATTTCACATGAAAAAAGATAACGCATAGGTACTGTGACCATACGATCGGCGATCAGCCCTCTTAAAGACCTCGAGGGAAAAGAGAAATTGAGGCGATTACTGATGGGTCCCGAGAATCAGTCACCTCCAGCCACAGGACAGCTGTTTACAATATCCACAGCCCTTTTAAAGACACTGACTTACGATGCGATGCTTTGCCGGTGATCCTACTCAGCCGAGAAGCTGCTTACAGGGAGATAACGGGCCAAGGTCATAATTGCTACCTTTGGATATTGGGTGAGGATCGACTCGTAGCGATAACAGCTAAGTGTTTGGCAGAGTAGAAACACTCGCTCGTAGCTTCGTTTGAGCGCATTCCGCTCCAGAAAATAGCAAATAGTCTATCGCAAATCAAGGGGAAAAATCCAAACTATTGTCGAAACTCAAAATGTTATGAGTCTAATGCAATAAAAACTGTGGAAACTCAAAATGTTATGAGTATAATACAATAAAAATTGATTAAAGACTGTGTCTGTTTCCTTTTTTAAGCCGTTTTGACAATCGTCCGTAACTTTCAGAAATACGATTTTTTTTTGTCAGAGACTACTACCAGTTAGGAAATCTGTTGACACTTCAGGTATTTAATGAAGTAACACGATACTGTCAGCCTGATGGCCTCGCACACCGCAGTCTGTTCTTAGTCTAGTCAAGTTTGTGTCACCTTCCCTTGCTCAAAGTACCTGAAAATCACTGGCCACCTGGTCTCTCCACCTTATTTTTGGCCTGCTTAGAGGTCTTCGTCTTTTGGGCTGCTTTTGACACTTTCTCAATCTTGACATGCTCACTATCTCCGTGACCAACGTCTTGTTTATTATGTATCTCCCTGAGCTGCTCACTATCTCCGTGACCAACGTCTTGTTTATTATGTATCTCCCTGAGCTCCGTGTTCTTTCTTGTTCGCCATTTTTCCCCTTTAGAAATTGGTACAAATCTCCAAGAATGAATTTTCGCTCTGCAATGATATCAAACTTCATGGCACATTGTAACTGTATGTCCCCATTTTTTTGTACGATTTTGAAGTTAATTTCGATCGCTTTATTAATTGTCCAGTCATTAGGTAGGACCTATGTATGTAATTTCGCCTTTTGATCTCTGCGAGTTTCAACAACTTCATGGCAGAGTATTAGGTAATATTACGTCCACCCATTGGTAGAAACATGGTTCGTTGATTATTTTAGTTGTAATTAGGACTTTCCATATACAAACAATTGGATAACAAAAGATCTGACAGATATACTGCATCTTATAATTTAAAAAATCTGTAACTATTGTCCCTGTCAACTTGCTCTACTATTGTTTAACATAATGGCATATAATTACTTCAAATTACTATAATTCGCAACACGAAACTAATTAACAATGCAAACAGTATTTATTATATACTGAAATTACGTCTACACTGAAAAATAATTTACTCATTAGAAGTTATTTCATGTATTTCAGTTTTAATCTCCGAGTGATAACATTTTCTGTAGCTCTGAACAACTTCTGCAAGAGCACCTGCCCACAAAAGGCAAAAGTGCCGAATTCGAGTCGCGGACCGACACACAGTTTTAATCTGTCAGGAAGTTTCTCGTCCAAACATCTTCCGCAAGACTGTTTTGAAAAACTTTTAACATTCTCTGTATATTTACCCATTCTCCATATTTCTGCCCCCTACAATAACACTGACATGTTTCTAGTCTAATATTTTGGTTGCACGTGAAAAAAAGAAGATGGGATTAGGTTTTGGGAGTTTGATGCCCTGGATTGTTTGATGCTCCCTTCAACTACTTATTTCCCATTTATGCTGTTTACGAAACTCAGATTTTTAAACTCATCTATTTGCTCAAACACATCGTCAACAGTCCGCAGGATTTACCATGTTTGTCTTTTAATCTGTTTCTATCCTCAAGGATTTTGTTTCCTCGTCGTTTACCGCTAATTCCATTTCCACTGCTTTTTTTAAACAGCTTTCTGCCAGCATTTTTAGCTCATAGATTTGCAGCGGTTAATGTAACACCATCTGGAAAGGCAAGTGCATTCACTTGTATGCCTACACTGATTCCCTCTATTTCGCTTGCTGCATCCAGTGAGTGCTTCCTGTATTGTTATGTTGGGTCTTGTATTTTTGTCGAAAGGCGTGGAATATTCTCCTCCCAGTTTCACTCTCGCTTTCAAGGCTTACAGAGCAACTTTGACAATTTGTGTCATCTTCCTTGCTACACCAGACTTGTGTACTTTCTCCCAAACTTTTCTCTGTTTATGCTATCTACTAGTGTTGAAATATTTGTGTCACAGAGCTCTGTGGAATTAAAGGAGGCGAAGGGACCACGTAGGCTGTGGACACTACCACCGCCGCATGACTCCGACAGTCTTGCAGGTAAACGCAAATGTGTGGCCAGGACCTCCCGTCGGGTAGACCGTTCGCCGGGTACAAGTCTTTCGAATTGACGCCACTTTGGCGACTTGCGTGTCGATGGGGATGAAATGATAAGGACAACACAACGCCCAGGCCCTGAGCGGAGAAAATCTCCGACCCAGCCAGGAAGCGAATCCGGACCGTTAGGTGTGACATTCCGTCGCGTTGAATACTCAGCTACCAGGGGCGGACAGATGTGCAGGTGGCGTATGGGTTTTCACGGAGACGGGCGAGTTAGGAGCGGACTTCGAAAGAAGTCCGAGGAAGTCTTCACGCTTTCAGCTCTTCAGACTGGTGTGTCTTAGCATCTGTTCACACAACTGAGCACACACAAACTAAAACCTTCGAGTCGAAGTACATAGTTCCTACCATAAAAACAACACCTCTGAATAATGCGACAGAGCTACGTAATGGAGGTGTGTGTTCTAGGTCTACAAGGAATAAGGAAATCAGTCTTTTGCAACTGTCAAGTCTTATTTGGACCAGACGCGTTTCGCTTTATTTAAAAGGACCATCAGTAGTCACTATAACAACTGTGGTCTTGTTTACAAATCACTTTAATGAAGTAAACGTGACAACTGTCTGACCTACACTCCTGGAAATTGAAATAAGAACACCGTGAATTCATTGTCCCAGGAAGGGGAAACTTTATTGACACATTCCTGGGGTCAGATACATCACATGATCACACTGACAGAACCACAGGCACATAGACACAGGCAACAGAGCATGCACAATGTCGGCACTAGTACAGTCTATATCCACCTTTCGCAGCAATGCAGGCTGCTATTCTCCCATGGAGACGATCGTAGAGATGCTGGATGTAGTCCTGTGGAACGGCTTGCCATGCCATTCCCACCTGGCGCCTCAGTTGGACCAGCGTTCGTGCTGGACGTGCAGACCGCGTGAGACGACGCTTCATCCAGTCCCAAACATGCTCAATGGGGGACAGATCCGGAGATCTTGCTGGCCAGGGTAGTTGACTTACACCTTCTAGAGCACGGGATACATGCGGACGTGCATTGTCCTGTTGGAACAGCAAGTTCCCTTGCCGGTCTAGGAATGGTAGAACGATGGGTTCGATGACGGTTTGGATGTACCGTGCACTATTCAGTGTCCCCTCGACGATCACCAGTGGTGTACGGCCAGTGTAGGAGATCGCTCCCCACACCATGATGCCGGGTGTTGGCCCTGTGTGCCTCGGTCGTATGCAGTCCTGATTGTGGCGCTCACCTGCACGGCGCCAAACACGCATACGCCCATCATTGGCACCAAGGCAGAAGCGACTCTCATCGCTGAAGACGACACGTCTCCATTCGTCCCTCCATTCACGCCTGTCGCGACACCACTGGAGGCGGGCTGCACGATGTTGGGGCGTGAGCGGAAGACGGCCTAACGGTGTGCGGGACCGTAGCCCAGCTTCATGGAGACGGTTGCGAATGGTCCTCGCCGATACCGCAGGAGCAACAGTGTCCCTAATTTGCTGGGAAGTGGCGGTGCGGTCCCCTACGGCACTGCGTAGGATCCTACGGTCTTGGCGTGCATCCGTGCGTCGCTGCGGTCCGGTCCCAGGTCGACGGGCACGTGCACCTTCCGCCGACCACTGGCGACAACATCGATGTACTGTGGAGACCTCACGCCCCACGTGTTGAGCAATTCGGCGGTACGTCCACCCGGCCTCCCGCATGCCCACTATACGCCCTCGCTCAAAGTCCGTCAACTGCACATACGGTTCACGTCCACGCTGTCGCGGCATGCTACCAGTGTTAAAGACTGCGATGGAGCTCCGTATGCCACGGCAAACTGGCTGGCACTGACGGCGGCGGTGCACAAATGCTGCGCAGCTAGCGCCATTCGACGGCCAACACCGCGGTTCCTGGTGTGTCCGCTGTGCCGTGCGTGTGATCATTGCTTGTACAGCCCTCTCGCAGTGTCCGGAGCAAGTATGGTGGGTCTGACACACCGGTGTCAATGTGTTCTTTTTTCCATTTCCAGGAGTGTAGTTACATTGATTTGTAAACAAAGCGACAGCTGTTGCAGTGTCCACTGGTAATAGTTTTAAATAAACAGCGTCTGGTCCAAGTAAGACTGCACAGTCGCGAAAGACGACATGGCACCCATGTTATCTGCAAAACCGCGACTGCGGAAGAAGAGGGGTTTTAAAAGGAAAGAGGCAACATTTAACCCTAGGCCTGTTCGCTAGCTGGTTCTCCTCCGAAGAATGATAGGCTTATTACTCACAAATCAAAGAGAAGTTACAGTTTAGTGGAAGAAGTTTGGCGTTTAGCTAATTGCAGACCATGCTTCTGTTTTCAACTCGCGCAGTGCCCGTTCATTTAACCGGTTAGCTTTTTCGGAACTCCAGAGCCGAATATTCTGCGAGTTGACGCACCCTGATGATTTCAGCGCAACACCGGCACTCGACACGGAAAACACGAGGATGTGCGACATTCCTCACTCAGGCACACAGAGTATCAGAAAGCACAGCGCCCACGGGCTGGTACACCCTGCTCTGTTTTAAGCACTGCATTCGATCCCACGTTTCGACTCTGACGATAAGGGGGTGAACGCACAACAACACACCAACTTCTTTTTGGGAAATATGGCTAAGCACTGCATATGCTAATATGTATGGTTTGAAGCAAATGTTTAGTTTGTTGCAGAATAACAGCTCATTTATTACTGCTGTGAATCAGCCTTTTCTTATAGTCTGTCAGCAGATGGTGGTTTTCCTGCGACTTTTGTTTGTGTAGTATTTAGATTAGGTAACTTTCAAACACGTCCTGGATACACATGCAGAGATTTACAGATAAATGAGCAAGGTGACTGGTATAACAAACACGCAGCCGTATTCTAAATTCAGTTTTAGGCGCTCGAGCTGGCGTACTTCATTGTGAGTATATTCAGCATTATAACAACATTTTCACGCTTGCTAACCGATTGACGTGGCGCAATGATTAAGAAAGACAATAGACTCATTCCGAGGCAGGGTCCAAATTCCCGCCTGACGATCCAGACTTCCACGGCGTCTACGACAGTATTACGAGGCACTCTGATTACAAGAACTGTCCTCGCAGTTCTGTCACAGGCCATTCACGGGATGTACTCCTGGACTGTTATGTATGAAATAACCACGAATCATTTCTTTTGTTTATAATGCACTGTTGACCCACACTATATAAGGGTTCATGGGAGAAGATCACTCCAATAATTCATGTTGCACTAACTACTAGACACTCCGATTTCCACAACAAGCAAAGCCTCTGGATTTTCGTAGCTCCAAAGTCGTTCGTTCTTTGAGTAACTTAGCCCTGATAAATGCAGCCTGCTTCATCAGAAAAAAAGAGACAAGTTTCGGGGTATTGTGGATATTAAGCAAAGACTACAGTAGCTAGTTGCAGTACTGACTACGCTCAATGGTATCTGAGTTGTTTGGTCTAAGCTCTAACCGCTACTCTGAAAGATTTCAGCGTGAGAATCATTGACAGCTCGGTGAGCAGGCGCTACTGACACCAACGGCGCAGCCCCGAACTGACCTGTCTCCAGGGCTTGTGCAGGTTTTTCTTGTTCGGCACGACGCCCCGGGGTCCGAGGCTTGCCTGTCCGGTACTGACTTACGCCTAGCGCCAGTGAAAACGCTTGTGCCCTATGTGAGGCAACGGGCACTGGACGACTTTCATCAGTTCCAGAGATTGCCGTTCACATTCTTAAATGTTGGGTATTTTTGTAATTACGCGCATAGTATCAACGACAGGTTTACTCTCAAGTGGAACTTATCGAGAGAGAATTCGTTCTCCTGACATTGAAGTCTCATATCACGGTCAAGTCACTCGAAACTCTGCGTAATCATAACCATCTAGTCAGACTGCAAATACACCTCTCCGTGTGCATATATATATATATATATATATATATATATATATATATATATATATATATATATATATATATATATATATATATATATTTTCTTTTGTTTCAGACCTCTTAGAGTTGTAGCCAATGGAGCAACTCATCTGAGATTTAGGGTGTGAAGTAAACGTTTATACTTCGCTATGTAACGACAGTTATTCTCCTTAGAGCTGAGATTATATCTATGCAGCGATTTAATATCTTTCTCCAATTTTTGACTATGCTTTTTTTAAAAAAAATGTGGAGCACAGCTAATCTTTACCTTTCTGAGCCATTGGACTACCAGATCATGTGATCTCTACGCTCTTAATATTGTTTTTCAATAATGATCCTCTAAAACTTTTCTGTATTTTTCAGCCTGTTAAACGGCCTGGAAATGATCGGTTTGATGAAGCAACGACTGTGCGCCATGAGCAAGGATCGGTTTCACATTTCTGGGTTGTAAGTCAAGCCTGCAGTCCATGTTTTCAAGTCCGATCAGTATTACTATTATCACGCACAGCGTTTCTTCGCACTCAAACTTAACAAAACACGATTCGATTTTGTGTCACCAAGCTCCCCGCTTTCCAACTACTTCTGAGCATCATGCTTTAGCTTCAGCAACAGAGCCGGTATCTAATTAATTTAAAGTGATACACACAGCAGGAGAATTGTCGATAGTTTCAGCTCAATTCTAAAGCCTACCTTTCTATGTATTTTCGTTAGTCTCTTGTCAAATGTTACGCGACCATCCTTCGTGAAATTTATCATCTTATTTTAAAACATTTAAAAAATTCACAGCGGTACAAGAGAAGAAGTATTACACAGGCGAACTGGTTTCCAGAATTTTACTGATGTATATTCTGTCCCCTTCAAGGAGACTGTAGTAATTCCAATCCCAAAGAAATCAGGTGTTGGTAGGTGTGAAAATTACCTAACTATCACTCTAACAAGTCACGACCGCAAAATAGTAACACGAATTCTTTACAGACTAAAGGAAAAAAAAATGGCAGAAGCCGACCTTAGTGAGGATCAGTTTGGATTCCGTAGAAATGTTGGAACACGTCAGGCAATACTGACCCTACGACTTATCTTAGAAGATTAAGGAAAGGCAAACCTACGTTTCTAGCATTTGTAAACTTAGAGGAAGCTTTTGGAAATGTTGACTGGAATACTCTGTTTCAAATTCTAAAGGTGGCAGGGGTAAAATACAGGGAGCGAAAGGCTATTTACAATTTGTACAGACACCACATTGCAGTTATAAGAGTAGAGGGGCATGAAAGGGGAACAGTGGTTGGGAAGGGAGTGAAACAGGGTTGTAGCCTATCCCTCATGTTATTCAATCTGTATATTGAGCAAGCAGTAAAGGAAACAAAAGAAGAAATTGGAATAGGAATTAAAATCCATGGCGAAAAAAAAAAAAAAAGAACAACAACTGAGGTTCGCCGATGACATTGTAATTCTGTCAGAGACAGCAAAGGACCTGGAAGAGACGAACGGAATGGACAGTGTCTTGGAAGGACGACGTAAGATAATCATCAACAAAAGAAAAACGAGGATAATGGAATGTAGTCGAATTAAATCAGGTGATGCTGAGGGAATCAGATTAGCAAATGAGAAAGTAGTAGAGTTTTGCTATCTGGGGAGCAAAATAATTGATGGTGGTCGAAGTAGAGAGGTTATGAAATGTAGACTGGCAATGGCAAGGAAAGCGTTTCTGAAGAAGAGAAATTTAACATCGAGTGTAGATTTAAGTGTCAAAGTCTTTTCTGAAAGTATTTGTATGGAGTGTAGCCATATATGGAAGTGAAATATGGACAATAACTAGTTTGGAGAAGAAGAGAATAGAATAGAAGTTTTGTAAATGTGATGCTACAGAAGAATGCTGAAGATTAGATGGGTAGATCACGTAAGTAATGAGGAGGTACTGAACAGAATTGGGGAGAAGAGGAATATGTGGGACAACTTGACCAGAAGAAGGGATCGGTTGATAGGACATGTTCTGAGGCATCAAGGAATCACCAATTTAGTATTAGAGGGCATCGCGGAGGGTAAAAATCGTATAGGGAGACCAAGAGTTGAATACATTAAACACTTTTGGAAGGATGTAGGTTCCTGTGGTTACTTGGAGATGAAGCTTGCGCAGGATATAGTAGTATGGAAGGCTGCATGAAACCAGTCTCCGGAATGAAAACAGTAACAAATTCTGTGTACATAATTTTATTGTCATTGCAATGTTAAGTTTTGTGTCTATTTCATGTACACTGGCAATGATGAACTCTAGAAGAAACTAAATGGAAACTAGAAATGTATTTGGAACGAGAAGTTGTGAATGAATGAACTTCAGGAAATTGATGAAACTAATTATTAACGTATTTTTCTGAAAATTAATTTCCATTACAATGAAACATACGGGGTAAAGACAGCGTTATTTATTCTCCCTTGCCTATGCAAAATGTGTCAGCTGGCTCAATGAAGGCCATTTCTTATCAGGAAGTTATTTGTAATTTTGTAGTTACATGCAACAATTAGTAACTGGATTGAACACGACAACTGACAGCATCGCGAGCACGCGTAATGGCGCAGCACTTTTGTTGTTTCAACAAATTAATATCATCTTCACACTAACATTGTGATTTGTTCACTAATGTCAAATTTAAATCTGTAATTCCACACACAAAATCAGCCGCCATTTATGTTGTGGTAAGAAAGGAAGGCCCACAAAAATGGAATCAAGGTAGAATCAAGTGCCAGTGATGGTGACCGTTGAAAACATACTTCAGCTCGCGAAGTTGAGTCTAACGTTGAGAGCGAGGAAATGCATCCAACCCCATTTACTGCATCGGTTAACAGATAAGGAGCAATAATGAATTCATGCACTGAACAATTACCAACCACCAAAATGAAACGCGAAAGGAAATGTCGCCCAAGCTGACAAATTGATCGACGCAAAAATTTACATTAACCACTGAAATTACAGAACAATAAACAATATACCAGGGTCTTCCAGATGCAATACAGCATTAATGGATATGTGAAAATCGCGGGCAGCCACAAATCTGTGAAATTCGCACCCAGTTTTGCTGGAAGGTACCTGCTCAAGGGCAGAGTCTACCTGCGCCCCGAGAGCTGTCATCCACCAGAAGCGATCCCTGTGCAGCACCGCCTACCTGCACTCGGGAAGTCCTCGTCCACTCAAGTGGCTGACCGCTTGGCTACTCACTGTAGTGTGACTAACTTTCGGAGTGTTCATCTCGTTCGCCTTGTGTCTCTGTGTCCTTATACGTTCGATATGGAACAGTCAACAATCATCCACGGTAAACCATGTGCCCACTATCTTAAAGAGAACCAGGACTGTGATATGTCGCTGTTCGAAACATTGAACATATTGCCGAGGAATGCTTAAGACCAGAGACTGTATTGTGCTTAATTCAAACGAGCATCAATGTGAGGCACCGGATGACGCTCGCTTAGAAGTAAAAAAGACGTTTAATCGGGCCAAGAAGGGATCAGGAGAGCAAGATACTTCGCTTTCTAAAATATATACTGAAGAATATGATTTTGTTACCGAAATGCCAGAACAGCAAGCAATGAAGACAATGTTACACATGCACCGGGCCAAATCACACGGCAATCAGTAATAGTTAGAAACACAACAGGAAGTTGATCTTCAAGCAGAGTTATTAACTATGAATGACTGCAGCAGTTTCCTCTTAAGGAATCTGAAATTTCAGCGGAAAAGGAGGCACAGAGGCTTTAAAGAGTAAACAAGACTTTATGGATGGGACCTTCAAATGCTTTAGCAAGCAATTTTCACATATAAATACTATTAATGCAGACTTCGGAAGTTCAATGTACGAAACAAACATCTATCGGGTGGCTTTTGTATTCTTACCAGACACAAGGAAAGAAACATATCTGTCTTTTCCGGAATGTTGTGGATAATGTACCAGAATGGAAACCTAATAATGTCGCCGTTGATTTCGAACCATTTGCTATTGCTGCGCTAAAAGTTGTGATCCCGTCGGTTCAAGTGCATGGCTGCCATTATGTATACTGCGGCACATTTGTATGTGGCACGAGAATAAGATAAGAATGTTAATCAATTAGAATGAAACCAATATACTATAAACAACGAATGTATCTCGTAGGCTCGATAATGTGGATCGCTGACTGCGCGACCGCAGAGCCAAAGTTACTGTATTGCTGTGTTGAAGTAAGAGAGCTCTGAGGGAAAGACGAAGTATGCAGTTTCTCTGGTGTGCTGTGTGAAGCCACCAACAGTTAGATTAATGTAGGTATGTCAATATTGTTGAAGATGAAAGCAGAAGTCTTCGTGGAAATAAGGTAAAAAATATTAAATAATTATTATTTCTGTACTTGCCAGCGCATTAGTATAGATGAATTGGCTGATAATTTTTTATTGTTGAGTAACCCCAGAATGTATGTAAAATGTTTTGAGAAAAAGACTAGTTATATACTTCATTTTTGTAATGCTTTTAAGATTTGTATTGCTTTTAAGCTATATGTAATTTGATGATGTGCATTTTGTTCGATTAATGAAGTTAGATAATACTTGCTGTTTAAATCTCATCGTTTGTGAATTAATTGTGAGTAATTTAACTGCAATTGTCAGATATTTTACAAAAACTAAACTTAACTTGCAATATAATTTTGCTAAAAAACTGTTAGTAATTCACCATAATAGTTCAGGTCATATTTTTAAACAAGTTGAATTTTCTTAAATGTCCTCGTTTATCAGCCCAACATCGCTCCGGATGTAATGCATGGCAGATCCACACTCGAACGCTAACTCGGGTCTACTGCGTGTCTTGGGAGCCATCCGTGACACATGGTTATACACAGACATACAGAAAACAGAGCAGACGCTCTCCAAATGTGGAGGTGACTGGATACAATCGAGTACAGCGCTATACCACACTACCCGATCACTGCTTTTGGGTTGGGTGATGGCAGATGTTCCACATTTACAAGCAGGTTTAGAACACAGAATGAGAGGTTACGTCATAATCGCATGGATGGAAATGACATAAAATCAACAGAACTGCGAAAAATGATGGGGGCGATAGGTATAAATTGACCGAATATACACTGAAATGGGGGAAATTGAGGGAGTACTTGCATATCTTCTGACTGGCGCAGAGCAATTTGTACATGGGAACAAGTATGCGGCACCAAGAGTAATTCGAGAAAACGTCGACATGGAAGCGGAGGGACGCAGGGAAGCAGTACATTTTTTTTTTTTTATGTCGAGGCTGCATTATACTGTATGTCTATTGAGATATCGGTGATACACGCGAGTTTACTACTGTATTTGACGCTTTTCAAGAAGCAGAGAACCATCCGCCTCTAAACTTACATGCATCTGCATTAAAGGATGACAGAGTGGACGGGGTGATCGAGTGAGATGGAGCTGTAATGATGTACGATGTAATTGTAGACTGATGATGCATTCTAGAGAGGGACAAGTTGCTGTAGGCCAATTTTTCCACTGTTCTGTCAGGATTCATCAGTCGTATGACATATCCTGCGTTAGACTCGTTTACAGCCACGTGTTCTGTATGTGAATTAAAGCACTGTCTACTTGCGATCGTTAACGGTAAGCCTATCGGTCATCAGAGGACTTCCATCTCATGTGTGATGAAACTTGACACATTCTCTAAACAAACTATGATTTATGCGATGTACTCCATCCCCTGAGGCAACTTGGGTGCAAAATAAAGACTTCAGCTGCATCACTAAGTTAGCGATAGGTGCTTGTGAAGCACTGCAATCCCTGTGTATATATTTGCATAACATGTGCTGTTTACAGGGTTAGTGGCGGAATGGCTTAGTTTTTACATGTCGGACACTTCTACTATGTGTTTGTGTTTTCTTGTTTACTTCTAAGAGGTATTCCCGTTACTAACCATAATTTTATATAGGGCTGATGCAGGCATAGCACAATTTCTGAAGCGTGATCAGATGTGAACAGTGGACGCTATACATCTCTGGAAAGCTATATTGTGCTATCACACAGAGCCAATGTTTCAAGGAAGAAGTTTTCTCGTTTTACGGTTCGATAACAGTTTATCGTAGAGAAACCAGGAAGAAGTATGTATGTCATGCCCTTGAAATATATTTCTTACACTGGAATATTAACAGCACTACATTCCATATGATTTACTCAAGCCAACTAACATTATAGCGCGTTTTAAGTGCGGAACGTTGTAGCACTAGGAGTGCGTGTGTTTATGTTCTGTCTTACCAGTACCTTCCACTTACTGATCCTTGACTCTGGAATAATACATTACAATTGATAACTTGGTTGATTTACGTAAAAATGCTTCTAACTCCATCCATCTGAAGCTCCATCGCACATAAAAATCACCTGTTTATTCTTCTTCTTCACCGTCTGCTATTACATCAACACTGTCAAAGCTGTTACTATACATCTTGTGGAGTCACCGCCAGACGCCACACTTGCTAGGTGGTAGCCTTTAAATCGGCCGCGGTCCATTAGTATACGTCGGACCCGCGTGTCGCCACTGTCAGTGATTGCAGACCGAGCGCCGCCACATGGCAGGTCTAGACAGACGTCCTAGCACTCGCCCCAGTTGTACAGACGACTTTGCTAGCGATGATATACTGACAAATACGCTCTCATTTGCCGAGACGATAGTTAGCACAGCCTTCAGCTATGTCATTTGCTACGACCTAGCAAGGCGCCATTACCAGTTTATATTGAGATTGTAATTATGTATCATCAAGAGCGATGTTCTCCAATTATGGATTAAAGTTAAGTATTCCAGAAGCGATGTACTATTTTTGGCTACTATAACTCCTTTAATTGTTCCAGACCTCACGCCAGTCTGCGTGAGCTTAAACGCGTGCCTTTCGGCCTCCTCTAGCAACACGGTGTTGGCTCTTCTGCCAACACCTCACATCTAAGGAGTGCTAACCACCTCGATATGGCGCTGCCATACGTGGATTTATAAAGCCGATATAGCTTTTAACATGGATACTTGTGTTCCCATGTAGGACCAAGACCGCTTGTGACAGTAACATACAGTAGTTTGGATCGGGTTTTGTAGCATCTGGCGGTTGGTTAAACCTCTCTAAGACACAGAGGTAACACCCGCAAGATAAAACTTACGAGGCATGACCACCGATCTTTGATTTTCGGTCAGCATTATTTCGTATCGCCAGCGATCAATTATTGACGAAGTATTATACTTCGTAGTAGGGGGTGCGTGATAGGTTCGTCTTCAGCATCAGGCTTATGAAGTACGTGCGCGTGTTCAGGCATGTGCAAAGGTAGGTCTGGATTTGACGCGGAATACTGTGACAGCAAAGGGAAGAATATGTCAGGTGATAAGAATGGTACAGATATTTCTATTTCCAGAGCCAGAGCCGTCAGTAGGCTGTATACTTCCCTCAATGTCGAATGTCTATCAATTGAGACCGCGATCGTAACATTTAATTGTAAGTACAATGATAAAACACACATGTGACCTGTTTTCTAGGATGATTCTGCCTATTCGTGCTTCGCATGGAGCACTGGTGACGGGAATGATTCACAGTTCCCGTTAACGGTGGGAGCTGTCTGAATGGAAAGGCCTGTGAGTGTAGAAATGTAGCTGACTTAATCGTGTAGTCTTCTAGACGGCTGAATAGTGAACTGATACTTTGTATGTGTTGGACAGCTTTCATGACCGCGTGGAAATTTGAGAAGATTAAATATGGAAGTGTTTTTTCACTGGGGCATTATTCCCACCCATGTAAATTGTTCGTTGACTGCTTCTTATTTCGCGTCTTTAGTTGAGAGAAGGTCGATTGTGGTGTATGCATCTGGTAGGTGGAGGACACTTTTCCTGGGTCTCTAGACATGAGAAGCATGTTATTTGGCTTTGTAAATCATAGGGGTGATTTGGAATCTGTTAAATCGCCGACATCGATATTAGTGAGTGGAAATATCAGTTTACTCTATTTTTCTTTTGTCGAGTTATTTTACGTAAAGGTCTTTACAGACAGGATAACCTTCTAGTTCCTCACTGGTCTAGAGCACACTCCATCTCGCCAAAGTTTTGGGTTTGTAGAGAAATAATTTCCAGTCTACATCTTCTGAATGATGTTGCACGCGCGATCGATAGGATACTGGTGTGTGCTTGATATCGACAAGTACCGCGGAAATGGTATAATATTATGGCAAACAATGCGAAAATACATGTGTACTTGTAATCCCAGAGTCTGGAGATGGGTGTAGAAAAGCAAGCAAGGAAGCAGTTTCGGAGCAGAAACAGTAACGCGTTTGGAATGAGCCCGAATTTGTAGAACAGCTGTGAGAGTGACTTCAGTCCACTGAGGGCGGTCTGGTCATCCATCGGGTGTGGATGACCATAGACCTCGCACTGAAATATCTACTGCTGCAAGGAGTGTATCCGGTGCTGTCTGTCTTCGTGGTATATGTACAAATGATGTAGAAGGGGTGATTTTGTATGGCGGAGGATAAGAATTGTATGTTTTACTACATTGACACGGTACAAAGTTATATATTGCTGGATTGGAGATCGGTTTCAGACTACTATTCAAGTTCTTGTCCTCAGTGGGAGAGCAATGTAGTTGAGTAAACGTTTTCCAGTATTTGACAATATGTAGGGCACTATGCATAGTTCACTGTCAGTGCGATATGTGGATCTGTGTGAAATAGTTTTTTTTTGTCACTGAAAGCCTCATCTGCAGAAAGAAAAAAAAAAAGGCTGACAGTGCATCCACACCAGCAGCATCAGTAATTCGGTGGGTAAATTCGATAAGAGCCAATCATAATGCACAATTCATTCAAAAGACATCCTTTGTGCTGGGATATAGGAGTCTCTACATAGGGGTGAGAACATCTGCATGTGTTGAAAGCAGGAAGGGTAACATGTAATGGACGGGGTGCCACGTTAGGATCGTGAGGAAGAATGCATTCGACGTTACTCTGCGCTATTTTCGTAAATAGGTTCTGTTAGGGCAAGAATTTCCATGCATACAAGCCCAGACATCACAAAAGCTCCTACAAAAGTGCACGTTGAGTATTTCTGGGGCAGTATACAATTTCCGAGTTCTTATTTTAGTTTGCCATGTGGCTTCAGTATAACATTGAGAACGTTGCTAGATGCACTTGTGATGGTATGTAGCTACGCGCATTGAGCGCGTCAGCCCCACGACATGCATGTCTCGTTACAACCGCTAGGGAGAAAGCAGCCTTTGCTATTCTGGAATGGATTTCTGCAGCATCTGCAAGGTTGAGTCGCTTGGCAATTAGGTCTTTGCTGGACCGCAGGAAGCAAGAGGGTTCACACCAGTAGCGGTGAACACACGCACGCACAGCCTGGAGGATGACTTTGCACTTATTTAGACAGACATGTGACGTCAATATAACACTCTAAGAACTTTAACTGTAGAGGTGACTTTGACATGTTGTAGGCAGCACTGTGAGAGTGACGGCTCGTGCTGGCTTGTGTCCGGCAGTGGTCTGCGTTGGTCGACGTGCTCGCGCCCTTTGAGTGTCTGCGCTCTGCATATAGGTCTTCGCTCCCGTCTGGTCAGGTCAGCAATGGTGCCTAGGTGATCACATATTTCGAGAGGAATTTATCAAGTGTCATGTATGAAAGGGATGCCGCCACCTCATGCTTGAGGGACCCCAACAGGCGCCTGTGTGCGGCTTGGCAGCTGCCAGTACATCCAGACTTCTGGGAACACGTGCAGTAGCCTCCTGTGCGGTCCAGCGGATAGGGGTCGGCAGGCGGTGCCTGTGCAGGTTGTTTGCGTGACTTTTGCATTACTTTGCGAGCAGGTCTGTAGTTGTGCTATGTGTTACTTGGACAGTTTGGGTGTTGATTTTGTGTCTGCACATCTGTGTACTGCTTTATGTCTGAAGAGTTTGCACGTCTGTGCTTTTTACTGAAATTATTTCGGTAATTTAGGAGTTCTTTGCGTGTCTGCAGAGCGTTATTTCGGTAATTTAGGGGTAGTTTACAGGTGTGAAAACTGTGTGGTGTGTCCCCAAGCATGTCAAAGCCTGTCTTTCGTATCAGTGTGATAAATATACTGTCTAAAATCCACCCCTAAACAAATTGTCCAAAATAAATTAAGTACACTCCTTCCTCTCTCTCCAGCAACATCATTTTCCTCTTCAGACATCCATCTTGGGTTATGTCATGGAATGGATGACAGCGCCATCTGGTGGTACTGTGTGCTCGGTCAGTTGACTCCTGACTCCATGGCGACCGCACTTGGTGGTACTGCCCTAATTGTTTAAATCAATATTGCATGGAAATAAAGACTTATGTCCGGCACAGGCTGAGTCTTTTCCCCTCGAGTTCCTAGGAAGAGGTGGCGGTTGGGTGACTTAGGTTAGTGGAGGTAGTCCAAGTGACCTACCTTTCCGCCAAAATCCACCATCTTGGATGACATCGTGCTGTTGCCATGTCTACAGGTCGCCATCTTGGATGCATCTGGCAACAATGGAAAGCGAGGTGGCGCCGCCCTTGTCCCCTGCTGATGATTAATGCATGGTGGAGTGCCTTACATGTGCTGAGTAAGGTGCTATGGAAGTTGTAGAATTTTCTGCTGCGCTATTCTGTTCATTTATTTAACATTGTTCTGACAGATGAGTCGTGTGAATGTAGATTTGTACAGCATTTAATCTAGCATGTCCATCAATTGACCTTTGAAGACACCTGTAAAGTAGTGAAATTTCTCTCGATATTTTCAATAGGGTGTGTATTATTCTGAGGTGCGTGCTGAAAATTGAATGGTTATTTTCCCTCAGTTTATGTATCCTGTATATTTCGTTTTAAATGGATCTGGTGTTCAATGGGCTGCATATCTACACCTCGCTTACATCGCGTGTTACTCTTATCTACAACGCGAAAGAAGTTGCGATTTTGTTCCAATAACGAACGACATTAACTGAAGCTGTACAAGGAAAGCTATTTAATTACCTGTTATAGTTTAAGAAATACGACATTCAGTATAAAAGACTGTTCACTCGGGAGAAATTTGGTGAACATAGCTCAAATTATTGTGTAGATATATGTACCTAATGGTCTGAAAACGTAGTTTCGCGAAAATGAGAAAAGATTGTTCTCAGTGTTTGACTCACCATATGCCTCTTTCAGAATATTCCAGCAACATTATTCTTGCTGGCCAGCTGCTTCTTCACCCTCTGTAGACTTTTAGGAATATTTTCTTTACCCTGGACTGTTTGTGGTGACTTTCGCAACCCTTTCAGCGTCAAGTACTTGCTGACAATCTTCGACATTCGAAACAGGTATCATATTATTGCCTGGTTGAATGCCTAGTTTGTCCATTAGTTTTGTCTTGCTAATTACAAAATCACTGAAACAGATGACAGCATCCATTACACCTGTTTTTGGTATTCTGCACCACAAGCAGCTGTTTAAACTCTCACTAGGGTTTGGTGTATGGCCAGGTAGACATGTAAGTAAATTTGTATCTGCAAAGTCCCTGTATATTGGCTTTATTGTTTCCGTGACTGTGGCAGGTAAGAAATGTTTATGGTGATATTCCTTGCCTGTCGCATGAGCGTGGCTGGTTCACAGACATTTGTTCGAAGAGCGTTTAAGACCAAAATCAACAGCTGAAAAGTAGATAAAAATTCATCTTTTGAAACGGGAGAAATTTGTTTTTCAGATGGTGACAAAAATGTGTTTTCCATAATTTCAGTCGTTTAACATCCATGTCCCCTTACACGTCCATCTCTCCAACGTAGGCTTTATTACATTCGTTGTATTCGATTTTTTAACTGCCAGAATAGTTATATCGTCATTTTTTTGACTACTTTATAAATGGTGTTGGTGTGCAGTGTGTTTGTCAGAATTGCGATAATGCCTGCAATAAATAAGCCGACGTAATCCAATGAGAACAAATACTCCACTCTATATAAAATATTTGAGTCCCATAGTGCTCTATATAAAATATCGTTGTCACGTTGATCACATTTTGGGTAATGAAGATACAAAATACGTAAATAGTTACCATATGAACCGTATTATTTATGATACCTTCATTATCTACAATCAACGCATCCACTCCCAACAAATTTAGTTTTGTGTAATAAGTGGCTTGTGAAAATGGGCGAAGTCCGAAATTTGTCAACCAACACTAAATAATTAATTAGCAATTTTGTTAAATGTTTAAAAATGTCTTTTATTCCATATTTGAGCTGCCAGACTCTACACACTGAAAAATTTTATATCTTCAAAGTTTATTCCTCATTCATATGCTTCTTGGTACAAGGCATTTGCAATGCTTTGGTGGAAAGTCTAAGAATTTATTGAAGTAGTAGACCAGAGTTATAGGCCACGCAAAGTAATGTATACAACCATCGCAATAGAATAGTAACAGTTGGCAAATTGATGCCCATTTAAAACACGTGACGAAGCTTCCAAAACGTTCATGCGTCTTAATAACCGATGTAGAATAACATTTTTGTTCAGCACTGTAGATCTTCTGAAACGATAGCAGTGAACGTCCTTTTTCAGAATTCGCTCTCTGTATACATCACTTTCTGTTTCTTTCGCTCTAGCTGTAGATGTATTTATCACATTCATGGATTTCTCGTTGGTTGTCTCGTTTGCCCAATTTTACATACCTGTAGCTACTTCTGTATTATTGGAACAGTGGTTCGTGTAATTCATTAGATGAACCTTATCTCCAAGAACGTAATTACGCTGTTTCACGTGACTTGACACAGCAGCACTAACGGCTGAGGAAGAAGAATCGAGGCAAAAAAAAAAAAAAAAAAAACTTCGGCTCTCCTACCCGCCGAGCGGAGATCGGACGGACCTTTTCTAGGTGTGAATTTCAGGACACCAGCATTTACTGACTAACAACAAGCCCAACTAAAAGAATCTGTACGTTAACTGAACGAAACAATGGATAATTTTACATGTCAACAGGAAGTTGAAATTAGGGACTAATAGGACGTGCAAAGAGAAAGTTTTTCCTAGGATTTTTCCAGCAGACACACGCAAATAAATAAAAAGTGAGAATAAGAACTAAGAGTTGTTGTACAACAATCTGCCACTGAAGTTCTCTCTCACAAGAGCACTTCAGAAGAAACAGTTAAGACTGAATTGAACGAAAGCTGCTTTACGCAAAGATTTACACGAGTGGCGGGACAGCGCCACGTCTCAAATTAGTAACATGCAACAAGAACTGACCGCTGTGAGTTCTTGCCACACTGCCATTTGTTCATAGGCCAAATGGTGATCATACATCACCTAATCATACAACACCTAATCATACAACACCTAATCATACAACACCTAATCATACAACACCTAATCATACAACACCTAATCATACAACACCTAATCATACAACACCTAATCATACAACACCTAATCATACATCCTATGGGGTTGCTGATGCATGTCCATCTGTTATGTTAGAAGAGCGCTTATTGAAACATAGCTTCCAGTTTTTTCACCTGGCAAAAACTTCATTCTGTTGTGTTTATGAAGTCGTTTGAAGATGTGTTGCGAAGAGCAAGCACAGATCAGTAAAGTATCCACTTCGCTACAGGCTTTATTCAGAGAGGAGCCACCCTTTGAGCAACCGAGACCAGTAAAGATCGTCATACTTACGAACAGTTTTGGAACCCATTTCTGTCGAAGTACTGGTTCGGTTGTATGAAAGAGTCCACAAGGAGGTATTTAATCCTGAACCATTTCACAGTAGTCGAGGAAGTCTAGAGAAGTATTTCGAGAAGAATAGAGTATCGAAAAGAATCATCCGATTTGGCACGTCAGTATTTCTGAAACTAATAAACATATACAATGAATTCTGTTTTTTGATGCACGGTAAACTCAAAAAGTTTTTCTTCATACCTTTTCATAGGTGTTCAGTACGCCCACCTTGAGATGCACGGCGTATGTCAGTGCGGTATTCAGATAGTTTCCACACTGCTGCCAACATATCTCGAGTCACAGCTTCCACAGCCGCTGTTATGCGACGTCTCAGTTCATTCATTGTTGTTGGTGACGGAGGCACGTAAACAGTCTTTTATAAACCCCCCCCCCCCCCACAAGAAATGATCACCTACAGTCAGGTCCGGCGACCTTTGAGGCCGGTAATGTAAGGCTCAATTTGGGCCAGTGCGACCGACCCATCGTTCAGTAATCCTTTGGAAAGTCCCTCTTGCTTTACATCTTCATGGGGTACCCCATATTATCACATTATGTCGGTCCACCTTTGCATTTAAATGTAATATTGCCACATCACTAAACACGGCAGAAAACTGTCATCCTCCATCTTTCCAAGACCGAACTTACAGAACTACACACGTTGTCACCTTCACGAAGAGCTTGCAGTAGCTGAATTTTGTATGGTTTCATTTGTAAACGTCGCCGGCCGAAGTGGCCGTGCGGTTAAAGGCGCTGCAGTCTGGAACCGCAAGACCGCTACGGTCGCAGGTTCGAATCCTGCCTCGGGCATGGATGTTTGTGATGTCCTTAGGTTAGTTAGGTTTAACTAGTTCTAAGTTCTAGGGGACTAATGACCTCAGCAGTTGAGTCCCATAGTGCTCAGAGCCATTTGAACCATTTTTGTAAACGTCGACGCAACACACGCCAGACGGACATCGGAAGCTTGTTGAACTGTCGAGCTGCACGGCCAACGGATTTCTGCGGACTCCCTATGAAACTATGGCGGATGCGTTCGACGTCTGTGTCAGACACTCTGGGACGGCCCGACGATTTGCCTTTAGACAAACAACCTGTTTCTCGGAATTTTTCGTACCATCGTCTAATGCTCTGTGCTGCAGGACGACTCACATCACACCATACGTAGCACGAAAGTCATGTTGAACTGTCAGTACTGATCATCACTGCGCAGAACTTAAAACACTAGCTTTCTCTTTCCCGATACCATTTTCACTAGAACTGAAGTGGGCGCAGACTGCTGCTACCTAGCGGGAACCATGTTAAACTCTAGAGTTTGCTGTTTCGAACAGTGCGTTGTTCACGCACTTATCTCAAACATAATAGTTATGATTTTTTTTGAATCGGATGATTGTTTTTGATGCTCCCTGTACTTTAAGAAGACCCAGTATTTGCAAGAACCCATATCACACGGCATTTTACGAATTTGGCACTGGACGTAACATAAATTAGTTCACATGTCAGAAACCAGTCTTTAGCACTTCTTGTATGTATTACATTATTGTCTTATAAATGAAGATTCGAATCTGAGCGATGACCATAACAATAGTGATGCAGCTGTCAGTCTCCTCTGCCAAGCAATGCTGGCTGTGCTGCACACAGCGCCAAATTTGAATGGGAGGAGAAGAGGTATTTAATTAATTTAAGGTGATACACACACAAAACAGGAGAACGTCGATAGCTTCAGCTCATTAATTCTGAAGCCTAAATTTCTATGTGTTTTCTTGTTATTGGCTGCAAAGATGATGCAACCTTCCCTCGTGAACTTTTCATTCTAAAACATTAAAAAAATCCACACCGGTACAAGGGAGTTGGCTGTTTCAAGTGATTAAATAGTAAATGGTTCCTACAGAATGGGGAGCAGGCATCAGTCAGCAAGACGACAAAGCCCCGTTCACACAGTGCACGTGTAAGTTTTCGATATACAAGCAGCAATTCGTGGGACTTGAATCCATGGCGTCCGAGCTCTTTTGTCTCGACGGACATGCCTTCTACTCCAACAACTATCCAACTAGCAACGTGTTCTCCAGCATCGATGAGCACAAAATCCAATCCAATCAGATCACACTTCAGCATCACCATGCAGCTGCGCTGACGCCCTAGGTAGGGAAGGTGCTCCAATCATTCCCTATCCGAACTTCCCTATGTAGGTCTCGGCTTTTTCGTTTCTACACTACAAATGGAAGCCACGCCGGTTCCTTGTAACCCAATAGGTGCAATGGCGCTTCTTTTATTGTTTTTGAGAATACTTTCGAGTTCTTTCCTTTCCCCATGACAATAATACTGCTTCGTAGGGTGGCCTTAATTCTTGCATACACTTGTTTAAAGCCTTTTGTATCGGTATCTTTTTTAATCCCAATCACACAGGGCATTTGCAACGCCCATTGACTTAGACGTAAACTGCATGAATTTGTTACTTACATGGTACTCTGCTATCTCTGTCTTATCTTGAGTTTCTGGCAAGTCAACGTGGAGGCCTTCGTTATCGAGATAATGCAACACAATCTCACATTTCGAAGGGCAATATCCACGATGTCTCACGGTGTTGGGAAGTGTTGAGATGGGTATCACGTAATTCAAATTTTATAAACAGCCTTTTCATTAAAAAAAGGCTGAACGAAGAACAAAATTAGAGATGGCTAGAAATTAGCCAGAATAAATGATATAGGAAACACTACCAGAATTATAGGAACATTTTTCCGCAGAATATTAGATATAAAATATTTTCGAAATTGGTAATATGATTCTAATGTTAGCTACAGTATCTGATATAATAAAGAACACAGCCGTGAGACGAGAACGAGCGGAAGGTATTGATAAAGACTAATAAATACAAAAAATTTAAAGTGTTACAAAATGAAAACAGAATCCCGAAAACAAATGATCGACCAATACGGAAAGGATCATTAACACAGCCCTATGGAAGAAACAGACTTCAAGAAGAAAATAATAATTCCAATCCCAAAGAAAGCAGGTGTTTACATATGTGAAAATTACCGAACTATCAGTTTAATAAGTCACAGCTCCAAAATACTAACGCGAATTCTTTACAGACGAATGGAAAAACTGGTAGAGGCCGACCTCGGGGAAGATCAGTTTGGATTCTGTAGAAATATTGGAACACATGAGGCAATACTGACCCTACGACTTATCTTAGAAGGTACATTAAGGAAAGGCAAACCTACGTTTCTAGCATTTGTAGACTTAGAGAAAGCTTTTGACAATGTTGACTGGAATACTCTCTTTCAAATTCTGAAGGTGGCAGGGGTAAAATACAGGGAGCGAAAGACTATTTACAATTTGGAGAGAAACCAGATGGCAGTTATTAGAGTGGAGGGGCATGAAAGGGAAGCAGTTGTTGGGAAGGGAGTGAGACAGGGTTGTAGCCTCTCCTCGATGTTATTCTGAAGAGAAATTTGTAAACATCGAGTATAGATTTAAGTGTCAGGAAGTCGTTTCTGAAAGTATTTGTATGGAGTGCTGCCATATATGGGAGTGAAACATGGACGATAAATAGTTTGGACAAGAAGAGAATAGAAGCTTTCGAAATGTGGTGCTACAGAAGAATACTGAAGATTAGATGGGTAGATCACGTAACTAATGAGGAGGTATTGAATAGAATTGGGGAGAAGAGGAGTTTGTGACAGAACTTGACAAGAAGAAGGGACCAGTTGGTAGGACATGTTCTGAGGCGTCAAGGTATTACCAATTTAGTATTGGAGGGCAGCGAGGAGGGTAAAAATCGTAGAGGGAGACCAAGGGATGAATAAACTAAGCAGATACAGAAGGATGTAGGTTGCAGTAAGTACTGGGCGATGAAGCTTGCAAAGGTTAGAGTAGTATGGAGAGCTGCATGAAACCAGTCTCAGGACTGAAGACAACAACAACAACAACAACAACAACAACAAGGGAAAGAAGAGCGCAATACAAGCTTATAACAGGAGGGCATTATATGGCAATTTATGTTGCAGCCTCGCTTCTCGCCGGGAGTAATTAATTGTCCACATGCCTACGAGAGTCAAACAGCACTGCTGGAGTGACCTTGAAGTAACCAATCATGTTCAAGTTTCACGACATGCGGCGACGCTCGCTACAGAAAACACACACCGAATTGATATCACCGCATGACGAGGATCTTAGAAATCATTGGGGTGAACAACGATGGTGCAAGTTATATGGACCGGTAAGACTCAGTGGCCTTACTGCGTCATCGCCTGGCATGCTGGCAGCCTGCGAGCACACAGTTGGCAGCATAAACGCATCTTAACACATGAAGATCCACGCGCAGTCATCCAGGAAGAACTTCAAAACCTATTCAAACAATTGCCCTTTTCAATGGGAACATTACAAAAACTGGTTTCAACTCATAATACAGACTACTATTAATGCTGAAAACGGTATGACATACATTGAAGAGCCAAAGAAACTGGCACACCTGTCTAATATCGTGTAGGGTTCCCCGCGAGCACGTAGAAGTCCCGCAATACGGAGTGGCATGGGCACTACTAATGTGTGTAGCGCTGGAGGGAACTGACACCATCAGTCCTGCAGGGCTGACCATAAATCCGACCAGAGTACCAGGGGGTGGAGATCTCTTCTGAACAGCACGTTGCAAGGCATCCCAGATATGCTCAGTAACGTTCGAGTCTGGGGAGTTTGGTGGCCAGCGGAAGTGTTTAAACTCGGAAGTGTTTAAACTCAGAAGAGTTTACCCGGAGTGTGTAGCAATTCTGGACGTGCTGTGTGTCGCATTGTCCTGCTGGAACTGACCAAGTCAATCTGAATGCACAATGAACATCAATGGACGCAGGTGATCAGACAGGATACTTATGTGTCACCTGTGTGGTATCTAGACATATCATGGGTCCCTTATCACTACAACTTCACAATCCCCACACCATTACAGAGCCTCCACCAGCTTGAACAGTCCTCTGCTGACATGCAGGGTCCATGGATTCATGAGATTGTCTCCATTCCCATACACGCCCATCCGCTCGATAAAATTTGATACGAGACTCGTCCGACTCGGCAACACGTTTCCAGTCAACAGTCCAATGACGGTGTTGACGGGCCCTGGCGAGGCGTAATGATTTGTGTCATGCAGTCATCTTGGGTACAGGAGTGGGCCTTCGGCACCGAAAGCCCATTTCGATGACGTATAGTCGAATGGTTCGAACGCTCACACATGTTGATGGCCCAGCACTGAAATCTGTAGTAATTTGTGGAAGGGTTGCACTTATGTCACGCTGAACGATTCTCTTCAGTTGTCGTCGGTCCCGTTCTTGCAGGATTTCTTTCCGGCCGCAGCGATGTCTGAGATTTGATGTTTTACCGGATTCCTGGTATTCACGGTACACTCCTGAAATGGTCGTACGGGAAAATCTCCGCTGCGTCGCTACCTCGGAAATGCTGTGGCTGTGTCCCAGCGCTCGTGCGCTAACTATAACGCCACGTTCAAACTCGCTTGAATCTTTATAACCTGCCATTGCAGCAGCAGTAACCGAACAACTGCGCCAGACAATTGTTGTCTTATATAGCGTTGGCGACCGCAGCACCCTATTCTGTCTGTTTACATATCCCTGTATTTGGATACGCATGCCTATACCAGTGTAGAATAGCGTTAAATGATCAGTACACCAGCCTTTGAATGTCTGGATCCTTCTTAGCATCATTTATCACAGCATACAAATGTAGTTAGGACGTGTATAAATGTCATCCACCACACTATGCAGATAGCAAAGGGGCTTTGAAACTAGGACTGTCTACCTGACCCCATCTTGACGAGAATCCTTCCTAGTAGCAATTTTTTTACTTTTCTTTGTGAAAATTTCATTTCAGCTTTCCAAAATTTGTTTAGGTGTGTACATACTGAAGTCAAAAATAATAAATACAACTAATTTACTCTTCTGATAAACAAACTTTTAGGTACTTTTACGTCCCCTCAGATGTTTCACCGACTTTATATTTAAAAATTGTATTACGCCGAACTTTATCTACTTCTGCTAAAATTTTCGCGTTATCTACAGTGTTAAAGGAAAACGCCGTTACGGTTTCTCCTGTGCATGTGCATTTTATGAGTCGAGGAACATTAGCTTGTTTTTGAGGTAGCATTACTCATAATGTAATCTTATTTACCTATCAGTATCTGCATCACACACACACACACACACACACACACACCAGACTACAAATAGATCAATACTTGGTAGAACAGGCGACAGCACCATGGATTCCCTTGTCTGCGGTATTCAGAAAGTCTGCCACGAAATGTAACAGTTAATTTTAAAATTTAGATACTAAAGGATGTTTATAAAGAAAGCCTCCGATGTTCACACAGGAGACAATACTAGTCAAAGCTAGAAGAAAGTCCTGTGAACGTATGTCCGTAAACAACAACTTGTTGAGATATGGTTCATGTTACGTGCGTAGAGAACGGTTAGCTCACAATAGAGTAGGCTGTTTTCCCGTTTGCGTTCATTGCTCGTTTCTTATTGGCTGTGTGTATTCTGTACTTAATCCTCAGAATGCGATGGTTTCGCAAAACATCGAGCTGAAGCTATCTCTCACAGCAGTGGGCGCACGTACCATTTTGGCGTAGTGTTGGCATCAGAACAAGATTCCGGTGAATGTGAACAACGTCAGCTGTTGAATAGAGTCCTATTATTCCATATTAGCCTTGCAGAAAGACAACGGACGTGGTTCATCCATGACAGGGCACTAACCCACTTTCTATGTGTTGTAAACAGTACCTCACATAAATGTTCAATGAGCAATGGACTGGTCCAGTAGGTACAATAGCATGAGCTCCGCGTTCAACTGATCCTAATCCCTTAGATTTCTGGTTAGAATGCTTTGGAAAGGATCAGCGTATTCCACATCCATTGACAACTTGCACACAACGCGAGACTTCGCGAGCTCTTAAGAAGGAACCTGAAGCACGTGCAAAGATGAGCAGTAAACACGTTGAGCACCTGCTGTCGTATCAACAGGCAGATGGACATCATAAGAGAAAATGCCCAATATGGTAAGTATGTTTCCAAACACACATTTAAGTAACTTTTTTTCTAGTTTTGACTAGTAATTTCTCCCGTAAGAACACAGGACACAAGGATCCCATGTATGTTTTTCTGATTGTTATCGATATTATCACCGTCTCTAAAAAAATTGGCCTTAGAGGAGAAATTAAGAACACCTGCATCGAGCCTGGACCAGTTGGCGCGATTCCGTCTTTCCGTGGCTGCTGTACATTTTCTTACGTCTGGCAGCCCAGTAAATTAAGGAGTCTGGCCCACACGCGGAGTGAAGAGGTAGACATTCCCAAGGAGGAAACAAGCGCTCTCAGCATTCCTTCTTACTGTGTTTAATTAAATAGCAAGCCTTAGCACAAAGCCGCTTAAAAGTGACGAGGATGGTCTGCAATGAATGTTGACAGACGTTGCAGGACCCTTCAACGATCCCGAATAGCTGTTACAATGTCTTTGGTAAACTATGGCACCAGCCAGTAGCAGAGTGAGCCCTGTAAAAGGGGGACGGCAGGTAAAGCTCTGCGGATGATCGGTCAAGTCGAAGAAGTCTCCCACAATCTTGTCATTTTAATCTGATAGTGTGAAGGTGTGGTAAGTGGTGATGAGGAATTTTCAGGGTCTCTGAAAACTGGTAACTGTTAGAAACACTGTTGTAAAGTGGCCATTACAGTGACGTGTGGTCGAAGAGGTAAGATCAGTAGCCGGAAAGTTGCTACGAGCAGCACTAAAGTGGGAAGGAGTACCGATAAAATGGAAAGACTATGGACAATGAGAAGGCCCTACCAGCCCAGCCATACTTCCTCAAAGTGGGAAGTAAACGGAGCAAGAATTGTTGGATCAAGATCATCTAAAGGTAAATTAACGTTAGCGACTGAGATTGCTGTGGTCGTTTGCGCTTGCAGTGGTGCTACTTATAACTTAGTACGGACGGAAATCCACTCATTGACAGAACCTGAGCAAACCAATATTCTGACCTCTTCAGGTTTTCTGTCGGTCCCATTATGGTTTCTACAGAATGTACGACAATCTCTGAGTTTGAGAACAGTCATCAGCGAAGCAAATTTCTTGGAGATCAGTACACATCGCAGAACAAGAGAAAACTAGGTATTTCCCAATATGACCATCTTTGGCATGAAAGGGCCAGGAGGACAGGTTACAGTTGGCTGGTTGGTTGGTTAAATGAACCAAACCAGGAGGTCATCAGTTTCTTTTTCTTACATGACTACATCAGAGACGACCTACCACACAAAACTCAGTGGAAGAAAACGAAGGTCTACCAGACGCTTGTGATGGCTAGATAAGAGACAAGAAAGAAGAAATGGTTATGTAGGAAGAAAGGCAGGTGAGAGTCCCTGTCTAGCGAGTAGCTGGAAGCTCCCAAAAGAGTGCACCACTTACCAGAGGTACCTCACTCAGAAATTGCCTAGTAAAGACTAGCAACACGGACAGTACAAGAAAAGCACAGACAGACAAGGCGATGAAGTCTAAGACACCATGCCAGAGAGGGTAGGAAAAGTAAAAGAACAGGTAGGGTGAGGGCAGGGATGGACCATCGAGCCAAGACAGCCACAGCCTGGTCTGGGCAGAAGAAGCAACAGATCGTTCTGCCAATCCATCAATGTGCCAATAAGGTTAGGTAGCCTTCCCTTAAAGAGTGGCAAAAACTCCCTTCACGAATGACATAAAACTTAGTCAGCTGTTGAGGCATTGGCTCATAATACCTGGGGTAGCGAGGCAGGGAGATTAAGTGCCTGCCAGTCCGTCCGCTGTAGCTGAGTGGTCAGCCCGACAGAATGTCAATCCTAAGGGCCCGGGTCCGATTCCCGGCTGGGTCAGAGACTGGGTGTTGTGTTGTCCTAATCATCATTTCATCCCCATCGACGCGCAAGTCGCCGAAGTGGCGTCTTGCATCTGGCGAACGGTTTCCCCGACAGGAGGCCCTTGTCACACGACATTTATTTAGTGTCTGCCACAGGGTGGCTAGTTTGGGACAGTTCATCAAAATGTAGACCACTTTCAAAGGGAATCACAATGACACTGAGGTGGGTCCTCACAATGGAGGAGACAATGAGTCATCCAAGTATGGCCGATGTGGAACCGGCAAAGGACGGTAGAGTCCTTGCATGAGGCCTGCATGGAAGACCTTCATAGATCTGTCGTCTCCTTTATCACCTGTAGTTAGTTTGGATGAAGTTAGAGTGAGCCATCCGTATTCCAAGTCCCTAAAACTTGACGGCGTAATATCGATCGGGGGTCTGTTTCCATACCAATCTCAAGAGTCTGTTTACTGGTATCCAGTTTGGCCAGGCTCTAAGTGACTTCTTTCCCTTGGATCCCAATGTGGCTCAAGGTCCAGACTAAGGCCACTTAGTCTCAACATTGTTCAAGTGGATACAGGGAATCGTGGGTACCCATGAACAAGGAATAGCGAGAGTAACACTGGTCGAGAGCTTGCAAACTGCTCAAGGAGTCGCTGCAGATGAGAAGGGACACACTGGTGCAGGAACAGATATGATCAACAGCACAATAGATGGCTACCAACTCCGCTGTAGAGACACCAGTCATCCAGCAAGAAGCACTGTTCAGTGCGTCCCACGTAAGTATATGCAAAGCCCCCCCTGGCCAGCAGCCATCGAGCTACCAGTATAGACCACTACTGAACCTATGAGTAGTCACCGTCCGGTTGTATGTTACGACCTAAGTGCTCCGAAGATTTTTGAAGAAATTCTCTATCCTTTTTACTGCCTACTAACACACAAACACGAAGAGCTGGCCCTAGCAGTGCATCGAATTTTTGCAGCTTAAGTCTTAGAAATTCGAAAAAGGTTACTGTCGGCAAAACGAAATCTCTTCGAAACATACTGATATCAGCTGATCCCGTAAAGTGGATTACAATGGTTAGGAAAATCATGCTGGGTAAACGAGCACCCTCGAATATAATGGTGTCGTAGGAGAAGCTGTCAATATTCCAGGATATGACAGAAATCATTCAAAACAAAAATGTCTGGTAAACATGGGCTCTAAAATGCATACATTACGAGTTATGAGCACTTTCTCGTGTGCTCTAATGGGAAACATCTCTTCTACTGAAGATATGCTCATAACTCTTAAAATACGCATTTTAGAGAGCACACTTACTAGAATTTCTTTCTTTTAATGATCCTTCCCGTCATATCCTTGAATATTTACCATTCCTCCTGAAAAAAATGGCTCCGAGCACTATGGGACTTTAACTTCTGAGGTCTTCAGTCCCCTAGACTTAGAACTACTTAAACCCAACTAACCTAAGGACATCACACACATACATGCCCAAGGCAGGATTCGAACCTGCGACCGTAGCAGCAGCGCGGTTCCGGACTGAAGCGCCTAGAACCGCTCGGCCACAACGGCCGGCGATTCCTCCTGAGACACCGTGTATGTAGAATATAACTGAACGATATCGACTTACTTCCAGGCGTTGTAGAGGATGTCTAGCTTTCGGAGGGCAGGATACCTTGTCGGAAAACGTCATCCAACGTCGCTGTAAGGCGACAGATGTGTGGGAGTCGATAACCGCTGTCAGGCCACTGGTACGTCAGGAAACATGCGCTCGTACGCTAGCGGACCACAACCAGAACTGCTCGCAATGCGGCTGACAGTGACCTGAACTATACAAGGCGTCGAACGCGTCCACTGCTGCTATGAAACTCCGGAAAGACCGCTGTGGTCCGTTAATGACGAGCGAGTAAGCGAATGCCTACTCTCTGCACCCAGCCACGTCACAAGGATCAACAGCGGGCTGTTTCACAGTGTTATTTCGGCCCGTCCCCAGCGTTCCTTTTAAACGATTGGCAACGCGATGTCCAAGTACGACTGGAACTTTATTTGGAACTAAATGTGTGTACGATACAGGAAATACAGTAACTGATTTAACTAACGCAAGAAATGCACACAAAAAAATCTACGTACAGTAATTCTGCCAGGCGGCAGACTAATTCTTAATCATTCTGCACGGCAAGTAGGGTATTCTTCAAGGAGATGTTCTAGCGTACAGGGGTAACTTCATGTCAGCAGTGTAGCTGTTACCTGTATGCGCTGTAGCTCTTCGTCTGTACATTTCTGACACGGTTTTTGCATGTTCGGAAATACGATATTTGATTACGTTACTATGATTTGAAAGTATGTCCCGGCCGAAACTAGTCATCTACTGCCTAAAAAAGTGAAATCTGCAACTTTGGTTACTATTTCGTTGTACTGAATTTTTTTTCGCATTCAAAGGAGAAATTTGGTGTTTTAAATCTCGTGAGAAGATCATGCCGCAACGATGAAACACTGTTTTAATGATTGTCACCGCAACTCGCTTATCGCAGCGGTGAAACTCTCCCCTCTTTCTCGCGATAGTGCAAAACGAATTGACTCGAACTTTTTCACTTCTATCTGGTAAGTGTCCTATACCGCTTAGAAACACCCCAGGAAGGAATGGACAAGCCTGATGTAGGAAGTCTCTCTAATAGACTTGTTGCTTGTTGTAAGTGTTAGCTTTAAGACGCACTTCCCACAATATTCCCTGTGTGTGTGTGTGTGTGTGTGTGTGTGTGTGTGTGTGTGTGTGTGTGTGATGTTCCTAAATCTAACCCTACGTATTTCATAGAATTGACTGCCTTCAAATATGTGTGATTTATCGTGTAACCGAAATTTAACGGATTCCTTCTATCACTTATGTAGATGACATACTTTTTGTTTAAATAAGCGCGACACAGATCTTGTGTACATTTTGCAATTGGTTGCGATCTTCGGAGGACTTTACAAGACTATACAGAAGTACCAAAGAAAACACTGTAAAATTAAATTCGAAGGAATTAGTTTCACGTTGTAGCTTAGGTCCAGAAACACCCACCACGGAATTTTATGGCCATGTACAGCTGGACCTGCCAAGAAAAGCGTGGCGTACATCTATTATACTGTTTGTACGAGGGTGAGTCAACAAGTAAGTGGCAAATGGACAGAGACATCAGAGCCGCGTGTACCGCGTGTAATTTTCCTTTTCGACGTACTCCCCTTGGCAACCACACTTCTACTATCGTTCGAGAAGGCGTTAAAGGCCTGCAACATAAAATTCTTGTGGCAGTGTTCGCAACTAACGAGTGACCTCTCTGGTAGAACAAGTTTATTTGGTTCCTTAAATCACTGCAGACAAAGAGATCGATGTGTCTTGAGGATAGTGAAATGCCCCTAGATGGGGAAATAATGTGCCATCAGTAGATAACCGAGACGGTCAGCACACTCCTTGTCAGACTTTTCTTGCCCTTTGCTGAATCCCCGTATCCAACTGTGATTGAGAGCGGGGGATTATGGGACGGAACGGCTATGTCGTCAGTACAGCGATTCCAAAGTACTTGCGGAAGAGAGAGGGTCAGCTAAGAGTGGACAAAATCAGTCAGAGGTCAAACAATAAAACGAGGTGGTTAAAACACACACAGCAGAAGACGTAAAAGGTAAAGCAAATCTAAGAATTGCAAAAACAGAAGAAGAAAAGAACGGTCTTTTGACATGGGAGTGGTCATGGGTCCCTGACTGAGGAAACGAAGAAAGGCCCCAACCACAACCACCCTGTCCCTGCTCCAGCAGTAAAGCAAAACCTTATATCTGAAAATAAAAACCATTTTCACGTATGAAACTGAGGACCAGTCCAACCATCTGTGAATCGTCTGTTGATACTGAAGACAAAGAATCCGGAAGACTATACATAGCACGAAGGGCCAATGAAGGGGACATTCCACCAATATATGGGATACTGTCAATCTAGCTCCATAGCCACATTGTAGGAGGTGGCTCATTCTGCAAGAGAAACCAATGGGTGAGCCTGGCATGACCAATGCATAGATGACATAAAACAGTGGACTCTCCCTGAGCAGACGAAGGCAGAGCGCCAAACTGCAGTTGTCCCCTCGACTGTGTGGAGTTTATTACTAAGAGCAGTATTACACTATATGTTATTCCACTTTTGGGCAAAGAGATCTGATGTGGATCCGGATATCTGCGTGGGAAGAGGAGTAAGTATCAGCCTCTCTACCTAAACAGTCAGACAGTTAATTCCCTGGGATGACAACATGACTTGGGACCCAGAGAAAGATAAATGAGCGGGTGGCACAGCCAAGAGCACAGAGAAAGTCACGGATAGCCGAGACCAAAGGTTGACGAAGTTAGCATTGGTCGATAGCCTGCAGGCTGCTCATTGAGTCGGTACATATGAAAACACTGTTGAGGGAGGCGTGAGAAACAAACTGGAGACCAAGTTGATGGCCAGCAGCTCTACTGTGAACAGAGTACATAATCCCAGTAATAAATGGTGTTCTAAGCCAGACGACATAAAGTCATATCCCGCATTTCTATAGTCTTTGAACCATCAGAGCAGAAGATGGTAGCACCCAGGAACTCTGCAAGGATGGAACGTACAAGACGCTGGGAGACCATAGGGGCGACAGAGACCTCACGACCCTGGAATAGGTCAGTCCTAGTCAGTGGTCTTGGCACCATCCAAAGCTCTGAAATTCGAGTACCCAACATAATCTGAAGCTAACCATCCTCTCGAGCAATTTTCAAAGTACGTTGGTCAGGCAAACTGAGCAGTAGCTATCGAGAGATGTGGGTTCTTTCTGGGCTTAAGGCTGGGGATAACTATGCTGCCTCGCCATTGCAAGGGGAAGACACTTGTGTGCCAAATGCAGTTGAAGACCCTGAGTAGATGTTGCCTGTAGGTAACGCCCAAGCGTTGGACCATCTGGTTGTTGATGGAATCCGGGTCTGCAAGAATTCCTATTCCGTGAGGGGCTCATTATACCATTCAGCTCGGTGGGGGTTGGAACAGAGCAGGTCTGCTGAAGTTGGCGTTTCTGCCAGAAGAAGGTAGCAGGATAGGAAGAGGACGCCGACGCTGTCGCCAAGTGCGTCGCAAGGTGTCCTGCAAGGACCGATGGATCAGTTCACAGAGCAGCACGGATGATAAGACCCTGGACAGTTGACCGTCGCTGGTGGCCCAGAACGCTTTGGAGCTTGGACCAGACGTTCAATGAAGAGGCATGCGTCTCCAGGCAGGAAACATAGCGCTCCCAGAATTCTTTTTTACTTTGCTTTATTAGGTAGCAAGCCTTAGCAAGGAGACGCTTAAAAACAATAAGATTGGTCTATGAAGGGTGTCGTTTAAATCACCGCAGCGTCTGTCAGCGGTCCTGGATTGCGACTGCCACGTCCTCGGTCCACCACAGTGCCAGTCTATGACGATGGAGACCTGTGGATAGGCCGATAGTAGTGCCAGCAGAATGAAGAATAGTGGCAGACACTCCTTGCACGACCACATCAACGCAATCAGAGAGGCGTTTAAGTACACAGCAGACATATATAAAGGCCAACAGGCCCTGCAAAATGTCCAGCGTGGGGATCTTTCTGCCTATCAGCGGCAGGGGGACGATAATAACATTGGAAACTACTCACTGTCAGGAAGATCATGGGTGACCAATGTAGGGAAGCCATGAGAGGAGATCGTGGTGAGATGGGTGGCACTGAAGCAGGTAGGGGAACCGTCATTGAAGAGAAAGTAAAATCTGTAGTATGTTGGTCAATTAAAAGACCCCTACCCATCAAAGTGGCACTCCCCCACCGAGGTTGGTGATTACTGAAGTCCCCAAGGAGTATATATGGGGCCGAAGTTGCTGCGTTAAGGTCAACATAAGAAGGTGGCCTACCTGGAAGGAGGTAGACACTGCAAACGATGATTGGTGGGGTCGTTTGCAGTTTAACCTCTATCGCTCCCAGGTTGGTACGAAGCTGGTCCAGTCACAAATGACATCGGAGAAAATGAAAGTGCAGACCTTCCCAGATGCTATTCCGGAGTTGGTATCATTCTAACATAATGCCTGATAACCACGAAATGTTGGAGAGTGGTCATCACAGGAGTGTGTCTCTTGAAGAGCAAGACAGAATTGATTTCCGATAGGTGACGATAATATCTAGAGGCTGAGGAGGGCAGGCTACAGAGGGAGGAGGCTTCTGTAAGACCCAGAAGCAAAAGTGTGGACACACTGATGGTATGTCTTGTGGCCGAGTTGTGGTAGTAGGCTACAAGGTGTGAGACAAGGGGCCCAGGGAAGTGAGGGGACAGCGGGGAAGGAAGACAGAGAGGGGGAGAGCGGTGGAGGAAGACAGAGAGGGGGAGAGCGGTGGAGGAAGACAGAGAGGGGGTGAGCGGTGGAGGAAGACAGAGAGGGGGAGAGCGGTGGAGGAAGACAGAGAGGGGGAGAGCGGTGGAGGAAGACAGAGAGGGGGAGAGCGGTGGAGGAAGACAGAGAGGGGGAGAGCGGTGGAGGAAGACAGAGAGGGGGAGAGCGGTGGAGGAAGACAGAGAGGGGGAGAGCGGTGGAGGAAGACAGAGAGGGGGAGAGCGGTGGAGGAAGACAGAGAGGGGGAGAGCGGTGGAGGAAGACAGAGAGGGGGAGAGCGGTGAAGGAAGACAGAGAGGGGGAGAGCGGTGAAGGAAGACAGAGAGGGAGAGAGCGGTGAAGGAAGACAGAGAGGGAGAGAGCGGGGAAGGAAGACAGAGAGGGAGAGAGCGGGGAAGGAAGACAGAGAGGGAGAGAGCGGGGAAGGAAGACAGAGAGGGAGAGAGCGGTGAAGGAAGACAGAGAGGGAGAGAGCGGGGAAAGAAGACAGAGAGGGAGAGAGGGAGAGAGCGGGGAAGGAAGACAGAGAGGGGGAGAGCGGTGATGGAAGACAGAGAGGGAGAGAGCTTGGAAGGAAGACAGACAGAGAGGGGGAGAGCGGTGGAGGAAGACAGAGAGGGGGAGAGCGGTGGAGGAAGACAGAGAGGGGGAGAGCAGTGGAGGAAGACATAGAGGGGGAGAGCGGTGAAGGAAGACAGAGAGGGGGAGAGCGGTGAAGGAAGACAGAGAGGGAGAGAGCGGTGAAGGAAGACAGAGAGGGAGAGAGCGGGGAAGGAAGACAGAGAGGGAGAGAGCGGGGAAGGAAGACAGAGAGGGAGAGAGGGAGAGAGCGGGGAAGGAAGACAGAGAGGGGGAGAGCGGTGATGGAAGACAGAGAGGGAGAGAGCTTGGAAGGAAGACAGAGAGTGAGAGAGCGGGGAAGGAAGACAGAGAGGGAGAGAGCGGGGAAGGAAGACAGAGAGGGAGAGAGCGGGGAAGGAAGACAGAGAGAGAGAGAGAGAGAGAGAGAGAATTGGATACAGATTTCCGTGCAACACTGTTTTAACTATATGCGGGAAAAATTTCGTTTTGGACAGTGCCTCGGCTCACTATAATCGCGCTGTAGGCGGATACACTTCATAGCACACCTGCCATCGTAACCGGATCGCAGGTGATTAATCATTGGCCGTGGAATACTGAGTATCGTCCACGTGACATATGCTGCTACTTTCTAGATACGTCTAGCCGCGAGATTTAAAACGCTATGCGGTATTCTGGGGTCTTTAACTTACTGATTCACACTCGTATAAACCTATGGAAAGATGTGTTTTGGAAAGATGAACGTTGTGAAATGTTGGATACCTCAAAAAGCATAAAAGTAAAGGTGGTGCAACGGTTAAAGGCTCGAGTCTCATTTGGAGGAGCAGCTTTGAAATCCAAGTTGACTATAAATGTTTCCTTAAGTCGCTTCAGGTGAACACTGGGGTGGCTCCTAATCCCTTCCCCATCCTCCCTCAATCCGATCGTATGCTCTTCGTCGACGGAAACAACCGTATTCTATAGGGAGTGTGTGAACTTTAAGGCAAACTAGTCACGTTTGTGAAGTACATACGAGGGTCTTTTAGTGAAAAAATGCTCCCTGGAGATGTGGTTAGATTATGGCAAAAGATTACGTTTTCCGTCACTCTAACCGTACCGTAGCACGTGAAATCAAGTTAATATAACTTTAAATGCTTATTTAAAAATGGTTACGCGGATCGAATCCTAACTGAGCTGATTTTTAAAAACAAACGAAATTATTTTTTACCATTGAGCAAAGCTGAATATCGCTCTTTAAGTAAATTTTACTACGTTTCACGTTACATGTATTCTAAACCTTGTGTATGTTGTTTTAGATAAAAAACAAGGCCATTTGGTTAACACCAGCGATGCAGCTGTGCATGAATACAGTATCATCCAAAAATTTTTCTCCGATGTGCCAAATATTTGGTGGAGCATAAGAAAAGCCGCGCGACCCCGTCTTGGTTTGGATCATTATCTCCTAAAATGGAGTTCAGTCATTAGCTGTGTGACGACCACTCAACCCGTCGGTGCTTCCGCGTCATTTTTGTTGACCACTGCTGCTTATTTGGCCTCAACGGACTTGCTGTGTCCCACACCAGGCCTTTCTAGTGACGGCAAACTTAGTATAGTCACCAGTAGTCGAACCTCTGGAGTTTGCATAAGCAAGCAGTGAGTCTAGTCTAATCACTGTATTTTACTGATATTTTCTGTTCACGTCAGAGAAATGATCCCGCTTTAAAGAAATTATACCATTTGTTCCGCGTGAATACCGTGTTGCAGACTTAAGAGATTGTACATGTGTGCAGCGGAAAGCGAAGAAGGGTTGATTACTTTTAGCAAATTTTCGATTTTGATTTAATATTTTCAAACTAAGCATTAAATTCTCAATAATCTGATCCAACAATTGTGTCTTTAAGTTACGGACATTTAAAGTTTATTAAATGAAAATGGTCTCGAGGAAAACATTCAAAAGTCGAAAGTAACGCAGAACCTTTGTATTTTACATTTAAGTAATTAATACCGAAAAGACAGCTTTAAATGTCCTCTTTTAAATAGTATAAAAATGTTTCACAAGTCTATAGGTTGAGCGTTTTCGACGCTTCCTTGAGGGTCAAGGAACTGCTTGCGGTGCGTCAGGTTTGGGATCGGCAGCTGCATTAGTGTTCGTTTCAGCAGCAGGTAAAAGGTCAACTGAGGATATACAACGTCTTTGAATTCACCTTTACACTACATTCTGATGTTTTTGAAGAGAGATTCTTGAAGTTTCCATGCCACTCCTTCTGGAGCAACTTATATAAGTACGTGATGAAAGGCCCCCCAGGATGCCGCAAAATTAAGATTTATTAAAAAACAAAAATTGAAACACCGAGTAACCAGAGATTGGCAAAGAAGTTAATTATGAATGTGTGACAAGGCGCAGACAAACGAAAACATTTTTCATTCAATTGGTTGTAAAGATTTTTGTTTTAGACAGAGTCTCGCATGTAGAAGGACGATGAAGATGTGCGATTTTAGATTAGAAGTATTGCAAGCTCTCTGTATCGTGTGTGCGCGAATAATATTATATGGAAAAACAGTGTCAAGTATTTTTTATTTATTGAAGTAAGTGAAGAGGAAAATTACAGGAAGAGGATTATCGTGATTGTGACAAGCGCCGGTGTCTTCCGCTGCCTGCAGCTTCAACAAAAATGTAAGGAAGTCCGATGCCCAAAAGAATACCAATAAGCACAGAACATTTCAACAACGCAACCATATTCATATTCAATCATATTCATTTATATAAAAAAATTTCATATATATAACAAACTATCAGAAAATCTGTTAGGCCAGTCTTCTAATGGGAATACCTGTTTAGTCGATTTTGCAATACACCTTACCTTTGTTCTCTAAATTGAACTCAAAGTAGTTGTATCGAGTTCTTAGTGTCATTTTCTTGGCAGAATTGTTGTGAAAAAATTTAACCAGTCACCTTTTTTTTTGCTAACTCTCACCGGTTTCAGTTCCATCTATCACAGCAGAATTAAAATTAGTTGTTGGTTTTGATTTTTCAGTGCAATCAACCAAGTCCAAAAAAGATAAATTACTCTGAACACTCTTAAATGCCCGAAGGCTCAATCACAAGCAAATTATGTGTTGCCTCTTGGCAATATCTGAATGGTGCGAAAAGTGGCAGTTGACCCTAAATAACGAAAAGTGTGAGGTCATCCACATGAGTTCTAAAAGGAAATCAAACTTCGGGTACACTATAAATAAGTCTAATCTAAAAGCCGTAAATTCAACTATATATCTAGGTATTACAATTATGAACAACTTAAATTGGAAGGAACACGTAGAAAATAATGTGGGGAAGGCTAACCAAAGACTTCGTTTTATTGGTAGGACACTTAGAAAATGTAACAGACCTACTAAGGAGAATGCCTAAACTACGCTTGTCTGTCCTCTTTTAGAATACAGCTGAACGGTGTGGGATACTTACCAGATAGGACTGACGGAGTACATAGAAAAAGTTCAATCAACGTCAGCACGTTTTGTATTCTCGCGAAATATGGGAGAGAGTGTCACCGAAATGATACAGGATTTGGGCTGGACACCATTAAAAGAAAGGCGTTTTTCGTTGCGACAGAATCATCTCACGAAATTCCAGTCACCAACTTTCTCCTCCAAAAGCGAAAATATTTTGTTGACACTGACTTACATAGGGAGGAACGATCACCACGATAAAATAAGGGAAATCAGAGCTCATACAGAAAGATATAGGTGTTCATTTTTTCCGCGCGCTATACGAGATTGGAATAGTAGAGAATTGTGAAGGTGGTTCAATGAACCCTCTGCCAGGCAGTAAAATGTGATTTGCAGAGTATCTATGTAGCTGTATATGTAAATGAATGAATTATTTTCTTCTTTCTCTCTCGGAAAATTCACCATGCCAAGTACACCATCAAGATGTTGGATTATTCGTACAACGCAATTGTCGGAACTTGACAAACATTTTGTCTTCTCTTAAACTGCTGTTTTCTAAATGACGACGAAAAAGGGTCACAATAAGATTAAAACCTGTAGTTGCAGTGGAACTATCGGGAGTAAGGTATTTGACTTGTAGTTTCTATCGTGACACCAGAATACCTACTGTAAAAGGCGCTAAAATAGATAGGAGCCAGCTGCAAATGGTTGCTTGACGTGTGCACTTGTGCCATGTCACAACTGTAATGCGAAGTTCTCTAGTTTTGTTTGTGTTAACGTTATAATACCTTCTCTCCTCAAACAATTTGTAGGTGGGATCTCATTTTCTTAATCATTTGCAGTTTTGTCTCTTCGGAAACAAACCATTTCTGCACCAGATTTAAAATGTTTTTGACATTAAGCATGTAAATCTGTTCTGGGTTTCATTACTACTGCATCAGGGCAAACTTTCCTCCAAACGTTAGGAAACATCCTTGAATGTACATGTTTCTGCAGCATGTTAACTGTAAAATACGCTTTGTAAGTTTTCACTTACTAACTTCTCAGTCATTAGAAGGTACCAGTTTTAAACGTGTTTTGAATGCTGTGCTGCTTCTGCCAAGCTATGCCTAGCGTGCTGTTCTGGAAAATTGTTCAGAAATAAACTCACCATCTGAAAAAGATGTTACAGCTTTTTTTCAGTTTTTTTTGAATTTCCATGCACTTTTGCAATGAATGCTGTACTGTTACACACTTCAGCAACATATTTTAGCCTTTTAATTTTGAACTGGTAACCAAACAGACTGTCCTACTTTTAACATCTAATGGGTTCATGCACTTTTCCTTTGCTTTTCTTCTTCCAACTAGATGTTAATGTAGGATCTGTGGTCAGACAGCAAGGTGACCTAAAATCATTTGATCTAATGTATTAAAACTCATGATAATGATCGATTACAGAGTATCTGGAAGAAAGTCATTAGCAGAAAATAAGAAAAACAATTTTCTATTCATCCAGACATCTTCTAGGAAATTAGGCTCAGGACTGATCATTTTCAAAATCAAAACTGTCAATTAAATCAACATAATTCTCAGTTGTTATCAGGTTTTTCCACCATCATACTTATCAATTACCTTCTGAACATCATGACTTCCTTTTTATTTTAACTGTAACATCGTTAATATTAACAACATCCTCGAATTTACTTAAAGTTCATCCACATTTGGTATATTTTTTAACGAAAAAGTTCCTGAAAGCTTAACTGATTCTTCTTGTTCAGGCAGGTCATCCTCTTCAGTTGATTCGTCACTGCTTAAACATCTTTCCAGAAAAAATTTGCACACACGGTATAATCTACATCTTTGAAATTATTGTAAGTATCGAAACCTATCTTATTTAATGTATCCAAAACTATCTCTACTGCTTTCTCTTTGACACACATCAATCAATCAATCATAGGTAGACCGATAAAACATTATGATCAATTTTAACTCGACACTCTAACAAATCAAGCAAACACAATCAGATATGTTCATCCACTAATCGATTTGCAATTGTTTGCATGGTTACCAATACTTGTTTACAAATGTTAAACAGCACCGCAATTGTTTGAAAAATTATCATTCATAATAACTAACTCTTAAAGGAAATGCATAGAGCTAGAGTCTGAATATCAGCAACATTACTGGCTTCCAAACATAGAAGGCAAAAGAATCTCTAGTCGGAGCAGACATAGTTATCAGGAAATTTTCTTCTGTTGAGAGGAACCAGTATTAGTTCCTGCTAGCATTCAGTAGAGATTAATTTTCAAAGTGATTAGCATTAGCTAAGTACATTAATAAAAAGGGACATCTTGTCGGCCCGTGTTATTTTTCCATAAGCGACGACATTTTTTCTCTATAGACCCTAAATTCGCTACTTGAACGACAGATTTCAATGTTTTATTATCGATTGAAGCTTTTAGAGGACGAAGTAAAGTGTATTAAATTGGAGAAAGTCTGTAGCGTTGAAGAAAACCACTTTTTCAATGGCACTGAACAATTGACTTTGACAACAAGAGTTCATTCTTTGCTTTCCGCCTCACATATACTGTTGCATTGTGGTTGTCATTCCAAATACTAGTTTGGCATTGCTATCTGAGGGATTTATTCCTTACGTTCAGCAATTTTTTGTACGAAATTTAATTTTTCTTGCAATACTTTTCATTTCACACTAACAACTGATTTGAAAATAAAAATGTAGGAGTGAGAATAGAGCAGTTACATACAGTTTTGAGAATCTTGCTTGCAGTTCACTTCATTTCTGAATAACTGATGCAACCTACATTCATCTGAACCCACTTACTGTGTTCAAGCCTTCATCTTCCTCTACAATTTCAACACGTTGCCATAACACACACACACACCATATTAAGTTTTCCTTGACGCCTCAGAATACTAGCTGTCAACTCATCCCGTCTTTTGGTCAACTCTTACTATAGTCTAGCAAGTACATCCTTACTAATAATCGGATCTGCCCATTTAGTCTTCAACGCTCTTTTGTAATCCCACATTTTCATATGGGGCTACACTCCAGACAAATACTCTGGCTCACAAAAAAAGTACCCAGAAGGGAAGCAAGAAACTAAATGAAACTTTAAAGTTAACATAAGACTAATCTAGGTGTAGTACTACAGCGTCGTCTACATCGTCGTTGTCATCGCGCAACAGCGCTCTGTGAGACTTAGCCTTCTGTAGAAGATCATTTCATTCTTGCAATTCTTAATTGGAATTTTCCTGATGATGTCCTCTGACGCCTTCCTCTTACCTTACCTTTCATAAAGTTTTGTTAATGAAGTGTTGTTTGAGGAGGCCGAAATGCACGCTATAAGCTCACGCAGGATGGCGCGAGGTCTGGAACAGTTAAAGGAGATGAGAACTTAGAAAATGGACGCAGTTGCTGTAATACTTAACTTTAATCCATAATTGTAGAACATTGGTCTTGTTGATACAGTATTATCATCTCAATATAACTTGGTGATTGCGCCTTGCTAGGTCGCAGCAATTGACTCAGCTGAAGGCTATGCTAACTATCGTCTCGGCAAATGAGAGAGTCTTCGTCAGTGTAGCATCGCTAGCAAAGTCGGTTGTACAACTGGGCGAGTGCTAGTAAGTCTCTCTAGACCTGCCGTGTGGTGGCGCTCGGTCTGCTATCACTGACAGTGGCGACACGCGGGTCCGACGTATACTACCGGACCGCGGCCGATTTAAAGGCTACCACCTAGCAAGTGTGGTGTCTAGCGGTGACACCACAGTTAATGTCCCTGTTTCAGAACCGTACATTAGAAGCGGCCTTACTAAAACTTTTACACCCATAACTTCAGTTTTTCTGAACAGCAGCTTTGATTTCAGATATTTTTTGAGCCCTTGGTAGTACTTGTTGGCTGACAATACTCATTTTTGGATAGTGAAACTAAGAACATCAAACTTATGTGAACCAATTTCTAAGGATGGGGGCTCATTTCGATAATCGTCCTTAGTGGCAGGCATACTGTTAGTTTTCATTTGTCTGTTGGATCATATTTCTAGCAGCTATTTCAAGAATTGTAAAGACTTCATTCATTGCTATTTGTATTCTTGCAACTATACCATCTGCATACGCCAGCACCTGAACTCATTTCTACGGGATAGTCCCACTTGCATTGATTTTTGTTTTGTTTTAGAGCGCAAAAACTAAGCTTAGAGCACTAATACGACAAAGGAGTTACAAGCGACTACTCGGTAAGCCCAATCGAGGAAACGAAAGAGCTCAGAACAAGGACTTCCTCTTAGCGGAGGGTCCACAAAAAACGCTGTTGAGATAACGGAGGTCCCGAACTAAAGATTAAATGTTGCACTTCGCCAAACCGTCTTCAGCCCGAAAAAAGTACATCTCTTGTTTGTATCGCTTCAACTTACTGTCGATTTTTAAGTGCTAGAAGAGTGTAGAGGTTAAGTTGTTTATATAGTTTTCTTAAATTTGTGTTAAAATGTTGTAGATATGTGACACTCGACGGTCGACAAAAGCTGTTACCTGTCAAGACAGCGAGGTTGCAACGCCCAGACGTTTGCTGAACCGTGGCGTGCTACGAAGATAACTGCTGTGCAGCTGGACACTACGAACATTGCCGGCAACGGCTAAGAAGGGACACTTAATGTTAAAGAGAGAATTCGCGTGATACGTTCGTTCGCAGAGAATGGTTCTTGGCTTGTCTTTACAGAATTCCGGTACTAGTATTCGAGTATTGTTCGAGTAGAGAGCCTCGAGAGAGATTAATAGTTTGACGAGATCGGCTCACACGTACGATACGTGAATTTGCGTGCAATGGGGACAGAACTCAAGATTTGTTCAAAGCAGCTATAAGTCGTTTGGGAAAGTATTTTGAGAAGATCATCGGATTATACAGAAAATGATTTTTTTCGCCAGTTATAGGGAAAGCTCCGATTTATTGAAGTATGAGATTAGTTTCTCCTGGTCGCGATTAATCGTGCGTTGTACTGTTTGATTGCCACGCGATGGTATGTATGTGAAGAGGTGTCCACGCGAAGTCTTAATTATTTTATGGTTGAGGATTAAAGCACGCACTAAGGGATAGGAGACTTGGATAGTACTTTGTGGTTGTGTAGGTGTATGCAAGCACTAAGAAGTAATGACCTAGCGACATTTGGTTAGGATTTATTCTGTGACTTTGACGTGAGCGTCGCAATTTAGTAAATTCCGGAAATATCGTTGTATGTACTGAATGTGTAAAGAGAACGGTCGTCCTACGCAACACCTATTTATTGAGAAACAATCTGAAGCTTATCGAGAATGTGATAGCTTCTCCCTTCGGCTCTAAACGACAAATCAAGATCCATATAAAAGAGAAAACGCTAATTCTCTGTGAAAGAGGTTATCGAGTGCTGAGTTTTGAGTTTTAATTATTAGTAGGTCGCGGAAGTCAACGCCTGAAGTGGTTGAACTTTTTATGATTATTTGGAGTTCATATAGCTGAAAAATGGCGGTCACACTCAGGTTTGTTTCATTTTTTATTATATTTCCGCTTAGTGGGGTTTTGCAGAGTCAAAATCTCATTCTGGAAACATCCCCCAGTCTGTGGCTAAGCCATGTCTCCGCAATATCCTTTCCTTCAGGAGTGCTAGTTCTGCAAGGTTGGCAGGAGAGATTCTGTAAAGTTTGGAAGGTAGGAGACGAGGTACTGGCAGAAGTTAAGCTGTGAGGACGGGGCGTGGGTCGTGCTTGGGTAGCTCAGTTGGTAGAGCACTTGCCCGCGAAAGGCAAAGGTCCCGAGTTCGAGTCTCGGTCCGGCACACAGTTTTAATCTGCCAGGAAGTTTCACATATGGCTATGTTTCGACAGGACATTTGGGTGTGGTTGTAATGTACCAATTGGTAGCAGCGTATCAGGTTTGCAGTGTACAGTCTGACGATGAATTTATAATCTGCTTTGATCAAAGCACTACTCAATCAAACCTGAGAAAAAGAGCACATGTGAGCACTAAGGTTGCACCAACCTTTTACATTACCCGGTGGCCTGCAGTGACACCCTGATCAGAGAGGTAGGTTTGGATTTGTCCCTTAGTCAGATCATAAAGCATCCCAGCTTAAGTAACACCATGTAAAGAATTCAGCATACGGTGGGTCCCTAACTAGTACGATAGCCGTGGAGGAGCAAAGCTGCAAACAGTTGTTGGACTTTGAAATCACAATTGGTCTCGAAAAGCAAAGTGCCATTATGTAAACGAGAGCAAGATTTCACAGGCCGAGCAATTGAATCAACACCTTTCTGAATAATAAACTGTAAAATAAATGATAATATTAAACTCTAGCATAGGACTGACATTCACTACATACCATAACGAACTGAGATGCAGCTGGGAGATTCTTGAAATCTTTAGCCTCATTCCATTTACCTTTTCCAAGATGAAGACTGACATAGTGACCGGCTCATTGCAAGAAAATCTCTGATGATTGCCAATGTCTCCAATGGTGTGCTCCTTCCAACTGGGGGTCTTCCCTCAGAGGGGAGGGCTCACCTGACTGATGACTGTTCACACCTCAGGTCACACCTCCTGAACTCCTGACAGAATAATTGGCAAGTTGGGAAGGTTGGAGCTCAGGCAGTCACCCTTCCCTGAGCCTGGCCTGTACCAGGAGGTATGCCCTAACGCTACCTGTCGACCTGGAGATGGGAATTACTCGTTACCCAGTCACCTGTTACGCGTGTCTGACGTTCGCAGTTTTAAGTTCAAGCTGCCACCGCAGTTACGGCGCTGACGACGCTTACATGCCAGGAATAAAATCTGTCTTAACTATTTTATACATGCATACACTTTAGCACAATGTTACTGTCTAAACAAAGTGACGATGAATACTTAAATACTCTTGTGTAATGCAGGAGTAGCCGACATGTTGACAAAACATTTATGGAATCGGAAACGTTAACCATACGAAGATGGGCATGATAGTCTGAACCCGGTTATAGCATCGAAGTATTTTAAAAGTATTTGTGGCTGATTACGTTATTCACCAGCAAAACGTCGTCTATATGTTGTACTGAAATGACAGAAATCGGCATTGTGATGCGTACTAAAATCGCCATGACAGCGGTACAATCCACCTTCCACACTAAATTCGTTCCTCCTGTGCTATTACGCCACAAATTTACGTAGAAGGAGAGCTATGTAACAGGATTTGGAAAGTATGCAGAAGGCAAACACGAAAGTTTGAGCCAGTCTTAACTGGTTTATGAAAGAAGGAAAGTCACTTGACATCTTTGTTTGGGAGACTCGTAGGGGATAGTTTCATCCACGTAACTGGAGTATTTTTCTTTCTTCGTACGCAACAGCACATTCCCCTTGCGAAGTCGGATTTGTGGTTGGTTGGACGATTAAAGGGACCAGACTACTAGGTCATCAGTCCCTTTTCCTCGAACAGACAAGTCTGCATGACTAGATCAGAGAAGGCCTTGCGCGCAAAATCAAGGGGAAGAAAACCTGGAAGTCCACCCAAGGTCAACGAGGGCGAGAAGGGACAAAAAAGAAGAAAGTGAGACATAGGAAGAAAGGCAGGCAAGGTGCCCTCTAGGTAGCAGCCAGATGCCCCCGAAGGCAGAGAGGACCCCCATCCCCCACCACTTACCAGGGGCACCCCACACAGCAATGGCCTAGGAAAGACTACCAACACAGTCGGGGCAAGAGAAGCACAGAGAGGCAAAAGTCGAAAAAATCGAATCACGAGACGAGGGAGGAAGAGTAAAAGAACAGGTAGGGTGATCAGTAAAGGGCGCTGCGCGAGACTGGTGTCTGAGTATCTGCTGAGTGTAGGTGGCCTTGATAAGGGGACATGCTGGTTTAGATGTTGAACCGAATTAAGTAGCTTCTGTTGTTGAAGACGAGGAGAGAGAGGGTAGAACCAAGTTCGTCTGGAATAGCAATTAGTGGGCCACACAGCGTAAGCTCTCCATCTGTTGGACCAACATCAACAGTGTCGTGAGAGGCTACGGACTGTGTGTAATTTGGTCCATAACAACGGCACGGTGACTGCAGGTCGGGAATTTACGCGTCCACATCTAGTCGGTCAATTATCAGCGGAGAAAATTCATTCCAAGACCAGGACTGGAACCGGTTGGCTATGAATTGAGCTCCACTGCACAGGCGTGCGTCAGGAACCTCTGATATGGGGGAAGGTGTTAATGGTATTGCTAGTACCGTGCATCCGAATTGAATTCAGGTTTGACAAAAATAGTCAAGTGTCACAAAAGATTTTCTGATGGCGGATAGCAGTATAGCAGGATTTTTAGCGGTACTTAACTACTGGCTGGGCTACATGGGATGCAGTCTGCTTAGGACATCGGTTTAGAGTTTTACTCGTGGATACTTATATAGATCTGTTTATTAGTAAAAGATGGAAGCGAAATTACAATTCAGTTTTCCGTCTACGATGAGGCCATTATGGATGGGAGTGTAGCGAAGGAAATAGGCCATGCCTTCTCAAAGGAATTATCTCAGAATTCACCTTGAGCGATGCTGGAAAACCATGGAAATCAGATTTCTATGGCCGGGCGTGGATTTAAATCGTCTTGCGCTAACCACTGTGGTTTTTTTATTACTGTGCGCACACAGCAAACCATAGCAATGTAAGCAACTAGTGTGCATTCTTTATTGGTTCAAACAGTTTCAGTCGAGCTCTTAACATACTTTAATTCCAAATGCCTTCAACGAAAGGTGTGTTAAATACAATATTGCGGTAACGTATAATACTTTCGACACTGCAAGTTATGACCCATTTTTGCCTTTTGTTCATGACACATAATGAACTACTTACATGAATTCATTTATTTCCTTAGCGTAGTGTAAATATGTAATATCACTAAAACGCTTGTGCAAAATTTTGCGTGGTGTGGACGATTATGGAAATTAAAAGAATCCCATCAAACAGTTCATCTTAACGTCGTCCAACAGTGTCACATGCCCCCATTCCACGAAACGCTGTGCAGTAGTTTTCGACGCAGACCACGACACTGGTACGCACTCTGCTGGCCAGGAAATCCACGATATAGCCTGCCTACGCCGAAAAAAAATAATAAAAATAAAAATAAAATTACGGTGATTAAAATTTCTTGTACCAACAGAATTCGAACACACTTCCTCCAGGACGAACACCACCGCATTGTTGTGCTTTTATTATACCGATTGTGGTGCTTTTTGCATACCAGCTCACTGTGCACTTCGTACAATTTTCATCTGTGTAATAGGGGAGTGGAAAGATGCTGCACTGTACTTGCGAGATCTTCCTTCGGCTCGAGTTGACGGTCAAAGTCCTTACAGCGGATGACCTCCACGGTGAATTGCCTGGCTATTACACTAGCTGTTGAGACTCCACTCATCTAGTTAAGAGAATAGCAAGTGACTATAACGTAATAGTCAACAGTAATTCACGAACATAAATAACTTTGCAAACCATTAAAGTTTCACATAATACCATCCATCGCTATTTTTTTCATTCACATACGGCGATCCGTGAATAGCAGAGTGAAGCAGACAGGGGGAGTTTGTGAAATAATTAAGAAATCCGTTGGTTCAGAGTAGCAGCTGGTGTGAATTGATTTGGTGTGCTGCACTGACATCTGAGGACCGTGTATAGTTTTGTGATGAGCTATCCCACGATAGATTTTGTTCTCTCCGGGATGCAGTCCGCTTCCAGTCAGAAAAAGGCTGGGAGAAATATTAAGGTTTAACGTATTGTCGGCGTCGGCATCGTTAGAGAACTGAGGATGGATTGAGGAACGCAATCATCAGGCATTTGACTGAAGCAATAAAGAGAAATCGTGGAAAAACCTCATGCGGATGGCCAGACAGGGGTTTGAACCATCGTCCCCTCGAGAGAGTGTTCAGTGTCGTACCATTCCCACCACTCTCGTACAGTCAGGAACAACCCCACAGTGATACGAATTTAAGGGATAAGTAAGCTTTTAAAAGTAAAAAATGATTAATTAAATTTAGTCTAATTAAATAAGGCTATGCTGAGAGAACCAGATTAGGAAAAGAGGCACTAAAATTAGACAAGTGTTGCTATTTTGCAAATTAAATGAAGGTGTGGAAATAAGTTGGGCACAAAATGGAGATTGGCAGTAGAGAGGAAATAGCTTCCAAAAAAAGCTGAAATATACCGCCTGACAAAAAGTGGAGCACCTGGCGGAAGCGGAGGAAACAAAATAAAACTACACTGATACAGAGGGTATGTCACTTTATTTCAGTGACGACAAAGTCGAGTCGAATTTTCGAAGAACTCGGCAGTAAGAGTCCACTTGGCAGTATGACGTTGCACCTGATCGTGCCTGGATGCGTGCACGGATTCATTTGGGAAAGCTGTCCAGGTCGCGTCCTCTCTTGAGGCAAGCCAGCCCGCAGCTGTTTTCAGTGGTCTCCAGTATCCCGGATACTGACGCTGGGACGGATTTTACATCAGAGCTGGCCCGAAACGTTCCATCTGGGACTCATCCGGGGGGGTCTTGTTGGCCGTGGGAGTGCCTCAGCATCACTCAGGTCGTTCAGGCACGTGTAATGTGTGTGCGAACAGTGTCCTGTCGAAAAATGGCGCCACGATTGTCACGTGGGAGGTAACACGAGGACGCAGGATGTCTTTGACTTACTGTCGTGCCATGAGAGTTCCCTGTATCACTGCCAACCGTCCCCTGAAGTCACACCGAATGGATCTCCGCGTCGTGACTCTAGCAGTAATACCACCAAGGCACTCCTAAACATTGGAAGACAGACTTCGGCAGATCCCCATAATCGCTGGCGATGGTCATCTGGGGGTCGTGCAAAACCACGATTTATTACTGAACACAATGTGAACGCCATTAATCATCAGTCCGCGCTCCCCAGTCAAGACGCGGCCGTTTATGCTGTGGAGTTACCGGCAGCCTCCACCTGCCACCGTGACTCCCTAGTTCGTATGCTGCCGGCATCCGATCTCTGAACGTGTGATGCCTTTCACGCTCCTTGTATACCATGCCAGGCCTGGCAACAGTAGTAAGGACGAACGGAACTAACTCACTCTGGTGAGCGTTCTACTTGCGACAGAGTTGCAACTGTAATCTTACACACTCGCCGATGGTATGCACGTGCACGAAGTTACACTGACATCCAACCACGTCTTCTGCGTGCTTCGTTTGCGAACGAGTGCATACGGTTTCAAGCAAATGTCTAGCTGAGGTGAAATTTAAAACTCTCCGCCGTATACGCTGTTCGATAAAATTTCGACTGAACTACCGTATGTTGCCACGGTATAAATTCCTAAGGGATTACGGTTTCAAGCAAATGTCTAGCTGAGGTGAAATTTAAAACTCTCCGCCGTATACGCTGTTCGATAAAATTTCGACTGAACTACCGTATGTTGCCACGGTATAAATTCCTAAGGGACCAAACTGCTGAGGTCATCGGTCCCTGGACTTACACACACACACACACACACACACACACACACACACACACACACACACACGTGGGAGGACTAACCTCCGGCGGGAGGGACCGCGCAATCCGTTACATGGCGCGACAGACCGCTCGGCCACGATATTTTGACGAAATCTCCTGCCAGCTTGAGTTCTGTACTGCCATAGGTATACACGTGAAGACGACCAGATGACTGCCTCGAAATATCGTGACAGCACGTTCCAGGCATCCGATAGTTCACACGGTACTCCATGGAACAAAAAATGTTTAGCTTTATGCGCTATGACACTTCATTTACGACTCTTGTGAATCGGCTTGTAGTAGTTGTCTGTTACACCGAACCGTTTCTTCAGCGACTTACCTCAGACATCGAATGTGTACAACTGCAGAGTTTTACAGAAAAATGGCCGCGATTGGTAGTAGAACAAACACGTCTCTATATTTAAAAATCTTTTGATTCAGTTTCGAGGTAGGGTGCTTCCCTTACGTATCAGAAACGTTCTAAGGATGTGTAAGCTAGCCAACAGGAACAAGCTTGCGGAATATTTCTTCGGCCAATTTTTGGGTACTATTCGTCGATGTGGAACCCCTACTAAGTGGGATGAACCAAAGAGCGAGGGAAAATTCGAAGACTAGCTCTGCGTTCCGTCATGGACTTGTTTACTCTGCACGAAAGCTTTACCGTAACACCCGATAGGCTGAAGTGGGTGATGCCGCAAGAGACGCTATGCGACGTGGAGACTTTCTGCAAATCCCCCGAAGTCCACTGCGCGATACGAGCCACATGGGCCACTACAGCCTAAATTATACCTCGATTAAACTCGAAAAGAGAAACATTAAGAGACACACACGTACGCAGACAACCTTTCTTTCCATGAACGGATCAGGAAACAGTGCGAGGTTAAGACGCTGGACGCATATTCGAGAGGACAGCGGTTCAGATCCCTGCTCAGCCACTCAGATTTTTATTTTCCGTAGTTTCGCTAAATCGCTTAAGGCAAATGCTGCGATTGTTCCTCTGAAAGGGAGTCTGCCCGTTTTTCTCCCCATTGTGCCTTCAATTCGATCGTGTGATTCGTCTCTAATGAACTTGATGTCCTTTCCGCCATGCATCAGCAGTCGGTTTGCAGATGACAGATGAATGTTCTCTGGCATGTTCCACATCCACGAAAATCTATGAGTCTGTGACGATGAGAATCTATCATGTAACCCAAACTGAAACCGTATTCGGGAGGAGCACAGTTCAGGTCCCAGTCCAGCCGTCCAGAGTAAGATTAAAATTCCAGTAGCTTTCCTCAGCCACTACAGCCATGTCGCAACTACACCAGCTAATGTCAGTATTTTTCTAAAGCTAGCACAGTGCTCCACTGTTTACCATGGAAACATCACAGCAAAAGCCCAGACATCAGTATTCAGCGCGCTATGAATTTTCGACTGATGTTTACTGCCTCTCTGTTATCGTATTTCGGGACGGAAATCCCTCATGTCACTTTCTGATGAGACAAATAATAGTTCATTAAGATATTGTTTTCAATACCGTGCCAAATTCAACTTTCAGAAGATATTTTTCTGAGAAAACGAAATTTAATGAATGGTTAGTATTGAAAGGTCTCTGTTGGTTTCCTTTCATGTTAATTTCTTAAATCTGTTATTTACGGCATGAATTCCTCTTCTAAATTTACTGTGGTGTTTCTGACTATCTGGGAGGAGACTGAGCAGTGAAACGTGTTAGTTTTACACATAAACAAGAACGACCTGTCACACTACTACACTTTAAAACACAGTTTATATGTAATTCATGTCACACAGTCTCATACGGAACCTACATCCGCTTTCTTTTATATACTGTATATGATAAGATACTGTCATCCCCCTTCCCTTCTGTCTGAGAGGATGAATGAGCAAATGTATTTCTAGTTGAATGCTTGATGGTAGCAGGCAAGCCTGTCTGCTAGAGTACAGTAGGACCAACGTCGGAACAGGTAGCTACGCTTTGTGAAAGCAGAGAGGTTTCTATTCTTAGTATGGTCTTGTCCATCCCTTGTCATGTTGGTGTTGGAAGCTGCCTCTCTGGTCACTTCCGTTTGTATCTGTTAAGCGCGCTCGGTAGGAGCCCAAGTCAGTCTGTCCGCGGCAAGCGTCTGAAGTGGTAAGATCTCCGGCTAAGCGCGTGTCTGCTAAGTCCGTAGGACAATGGATTTCTTAAGTTCAGCCTAACTGAAAATTTAATCACCTTTATTTCAGGTTTAGCTCTAAAATATCTAATGTTATCTTAAATTGCAACGCAGTGAAATTCGAGTGTGAAGTTCAGAATATCTTCCGGTAGTTGCTTTGTCACTACTTTGTGAGTAAAGTGGAACCACGTGTTGAACAGTAACTCTAAGATCATCAATTTTAAATGCGAATGTGCATGAGATTATAGCGTCTCGTCTTGAAAATATGTTTCAATATAGCAACTTTTCTTTATGTTCGACCCACGTGGGGTGTACTTTGTGATACCAGTACCACGCGCTTATACAATTGTTTGACCCATCAGGTTAATAGTAAGACAATAGTAACCAGTTAGAGGTTTTTCTTTTGTAAATTGCGTTTCGATGTAATTTATTTTAATTATCAGAATTATTGTGGAGTTACACTCTTTATGTAAACCAAGTTGACCACATGAAGCATGTGGTGTAATCATCAAAGTAGCCCTCAGCTATTCTTTTCGGGAAGATTTCACAGAGAGTTAGTATGAATTGAGTATACCAGTGTGTGGTAATTTCATGACGGACAGGGTTGCGCCACGAACGTAACTTCTTTGGGTGAAAATTGAATTGGTTGGTTGTGGTTAATTTCCTCTTGCATATGTTTCAGCGTTCTTCGTGTGTTATTTTATGAATGCAGTGTTGTATGTAGTCTCCCAATGTTGGCTCCCTATTTGATGTGTTCCGTAAGATTACAAACTCACATTTACACAATCCTAAATAAGGCACCAGTTTAGTTATGAATCAAGTTTGATATGCTGAAATTTTAACGGAACAATGATCAATGTTAAAATAAATGTCCAAATATAAACTGATTTATTTCTTTATATATATATATATATATATATATATATATATATATATATATATATATATATATATATATAATCACCGGTTATCGTAAGATGAGTACTAAATATTATAATTAATGTTAGTCTGGTTGGGATTTTGGTAAGCTAGACTGGATACCTGGTGAAACAGTTGCGCAGTAATGCAAGGTTAACTTCCTCAGAAAGCTAACAGCTTTTAACCCACTTTTACGGTCTTGAATATCAGCACCGCTTACACCACAAATTAATGCAACAACATTACAGTATACAGTTATGTGTTTGGTTTATGACTTACATTCAGACATTGTTCTGAAAGTTCAGGTGATGGATTCCCGCATCCTTTGTTCCTTATGGTTCACGATCAGGATTCGTCAGTCAAGATCTGACAAAAGTAAGCGCTGCTAAGTGGATACAAAAACGTCACTGATTTATGAGGTCACGGTATCACAAGTTCAGATAAAAGTAACACTGTTGAGCAACTACGCCCGTCAGTATCTTCTTTCTGCAACTTCGCCGAAGGCTGCGGCAGTTTTCAGTCATTGCTGTTTCGGCGGAATGTATCTTTTTTAGATAAGCGCAGTTTCCTGCCAAATCTTTCTATTCGTCCCATTTGCAACCTCCCAGTGAACTAAGCAGTTCAAGGCCGTCAGGTGCCGAATTACCACGAACCCATATTGTATTTTATACACTGACTAATCGCTCTGTGACTTATTGGAATGCTTCCTCGCCACGATAAGTGTGTAAGTAACAGTGTGGCAACGCACTGTTTACCGCTAAAGTAACTTCAGAACCTATGCAAAGAACTCTTGCATGCATACTTAATTTGGAAATGACGTGCAAATGTATGAACTACCAGCACGTATTGATGATTCAAAAATGATCATTGGGGCTGAAATCGGCCGACTTTACAGACTTTTGCCTATTACAGACAAAGGTACAACAGCTTCTAATAACTATATATAGGCTGGGCACCCCAATTCGAAGAAACTGTATAGATGAATATTTCGTATACTAGTAATACCAGACATTATCACCAAACAGAACAGCGATCTTACGCAATTTCAAAAAAATTAAAAGATGTATACAAAACATTAGTTATCTGGATTGCAAACAATATACAACATTAAGTTTGATAACTAGTTTCCGTTTTTTCGCTCAGCCATCCTAAGATCTGAAAGAACGAGCAAAAACAAAACTGCTTCATGAATACTGACAGTCTTCAAGAATATACACATTTCTAGGAAGTGTAAAGGCATAGTGTAATGCACACAGTAAAGCTAGACAACATCACCTGCATGTATTGGTACGACGTAAGAAAGGTAAAACAGCTACGTGGACGTGCACCATAATTTTATGGCGTTACAAAAATAGGGAAGTGACAAACGTAAATAAACACCATTCTCAGACGAGAGAACCCCAAAAAGTGCTGGCTTTACCAAAGAGAAAGTGATTTTAAGTCTAGAGGGGTAAAAGAAGCAAAAAATTTAATTACAATCAACGAAATTAATCGGTTTATCACAATAACGCCATAAAATTTTGGTGCACGTAATAAGTAATAAACGTAATATGCATACCATTCCCATGTGAGAGAGAACTCTAATGAAGTGCTGGCTATACTAGCGAGAGAAGATTGATTTTAAACCAGCAGTACTAAGATGCAAACAGTTTCATTACAAATAATGGAATAAATCGGCATAAACACACAACCACGTTCACCAGACCTAATATCTCCTGATTTTTTCTTGTGGGGCTATTTAAAATATATTGTTTATGAAAGACAGCCCACAACCCGAAACGATATGGAGCAACGCATTCGAAGAGCGTGTGTTGCCATACCACGGGATGGTAACATTCTACGTTCCTGGATATCGCTAAAAGTAGGATACAGCACATTTTGTACAAAAATAGCTTAATTTGGCGTAACAAAAGAATTTGCCCACATTTTTTATCGATTTGATGCGTCTTTCTCGGATAATTCCAAATAAATCAGAGTTCTTCCCCAATTTTACTTTTTTCTCGGTTTCAGCGCCATCTGTCAATGGTTTAAAAATGTTTCAGACAAAACTTGATTCCTTTTTATGGAGAATCCGAATCTGCAACAAAAAATGGGGTTTTCCATTCAAGATTTAAAAGTTGCACCCTGCCCCACCCAAGGGGGTGGAGGCTGGAGGTCACGTGTAGTATCTTTTGGTGTCCCCTGTGAGCTTACGAACTTGTCTTACCCACTATTTTTACCCGATTTATAGTTTTCGAGATAATCTCATCCGAAACTTGAGATGGCCCACCCTGTATACATATCGCTACCCTATCACTTGTCACCTCGGTATAAGACAATTTACCTACAACATTTTTCTGTTTCTGCTTTTTCTTACAGATCTGAGGATGGTCGGGTGAAGAACCGAAACTACTCACCAAATTCAATGTTTTAAATTTTTTGCGATCCAGGGAGTGAATAATTTCCTATAAAATCTCTAAATAAATTCATATGCCGTCATAAAATGATGGAACAAATGCATCGATCGTGTTGCTACTGTAAGAGTGTAGATCCAGTTTTTATAGGTTGATGATAGTGGACGCATTTTACGGAGTATATAGTTTTGTTGGTCTCTGGTTGCTAAACAGCAGGAGTCCAGCACACACACCTCTGGATTTGGCGTTCGCCCTACGGAGGCCTTACTACTGTTGGGTGTGTTGTGTTGCCGCCACCTGCGAATGATTCAGCTAATACTGTTGCAGAAAGCATCTCTTTCGCTCACAAGTGAGGTGTAAGATTTCATTTGTACACAGGAATTTTTGCATCATCTTTATGCGTCACGGCTACAAATTCTGCGAGGGCGGAGAGCCTGAGGTCCTATGATCCGTGTAGTAAAGTTTTAATTTTTTTTTTTTTTTTTTTTTTTTTTTTAGGGAGGGACAACAGAAAAAGAAAATCACTTGAGCCTTGTGGCATAACGCACGACTCCGATGGATAAACTCCTTGGAAAAGTTTGTTTTCATTAACGTCTTACGTTCTCTAAGTGCTAGAAGCGTTTTATTTTCAGTACGACTGATACTAGTACAGATGACGGCGTGCTGAGTATAGGCTTTTTTGGAGGATCAGAGCGGCAGGAGAATATGAAAAGCAGAGAGTGCCATTTCCGGTACATATCTACCAATTCTCCAAAAGTCTGAATTTAACATAGGACAAAATCTCGAAGTCGAATGATCAGGAACTGCATATCATTCCTTCCAATCCACTTTCCTGTTAGATACTGGCCTTGCAAGTATCCCTTACCACCGCACTACTGAATGTCTGCAGCGAAGCATAAACAGGTACAATATGATGTTTCAAATGACAAGCTTCTCGTGGACAGACTACGGAAATATCCTGCGCCGCAAGAAATATTAATTCAAAACTGTTTTTCTCCGTAAAGCTTTCCTGCTTGAGCAGTAAGTGGAATGTACCTCATGAAGACAGAAAGGCAGCTGAAATTACGTCAATGAATGCGACTTAAATAAGCAGAATTTTATCAGCACTCGGCACAAAATAATCTTATCAGTTCTGCAAGAAGAAGAAAGGTCGTACGTGCTGTGAATTACGGGAGCCCACAGAGAGAGATGTTGACTGCTAAAATAAAAGCCACGCCACCGCGGATGGCAGCGACCTGGCGCCTATACACAAGTGTTTCACAATTCCTACTACGGACGTCAAGGGGCTGTAGATGGGACTACGTGGATAAAGTTTCGATAAAGGCTCCGTATCCGGAAAAGTACCATTTAGATATAAAACAAGTCCAAAGGCCGGTTCACTTCCAGATCAGAATAATTTGCTTAGGACGGGACACAAGCAGAAGGAGCGTGTGAGCGCGGATGTTTGAGTACTCACTGCCTCGCCGCGGCCCTGCTGCCGAGTACGATGACGAATCGCCGCCACAGCACCATCGCCTCTGCCTGGTGACCGCCTACTGACGCCACTTACCGCCGGCGCCTACCGCTTCTATGCTGCGGCTACTCCAGCACCGTGCAGCGGCGGCCGGGCTAACTAATCTACTAGCAGCGTGTCCGTCGCTAACTCGAGGAGAGACTGGTTTTACACACAAACAAAAAGTTTGTGTAATGTGAAAATCTATCTCTTTTTTGGTGTGTGTGGAATCTTGACTTGAAAAGTTCGCCATATGATTTAAACAAAGCTAGCTCTTAAAAATAATTTTAATAAACCGTTGGCATTTACGGTTACCGTGAATGAACATCTTTTTACGTTTGTCTATCGATAATAATGTATTCTGCGGAAAACAAAGTAAAATTACAGCACTATTTAAAATTTACATGTTAATTTGCTTTGAACAATTTATTTTGCATCGAACAAAATAAAAAACAACCCGGTAAAGAACTAAGCAACTGAACTTTAAAAAGCAAGAAAAAAAAAAGAAAAAAAAGGCTATACAAATCGTACCTGCCTGACTTCGGTTTGCGCAAACTCTTTCACTCGATTAGCGCAATTTAAGTGGTCTGCAACCTCGTGCTCCCCCCCAGGGGATCCACAACTCTTTTGAGGATACGTGTGTAGCGAGCACGGGACCCCGAGCTGATGTGGCCTTCCTTCCTTTCCGGGCTGCATACCTTCCCTTTCCGCATCCTTCCCCATCCCCCCTCTTCGCCTCCCCCCCTCACCTCCGCCTCTTTCCTTTCCTTTCTCCCCCTCTGGGGGTCTGGTTTGTGCCTACGTCTGGAGACGGACGCTTGTAAATGTACCACATTCTTCGCCTTCCTTGCTTATAAGTCTTCATCCTTCCTTTGTCCTTCTCTTTTCCTTACCTCTTCTCTCTACCCTTTTCTCTGCTGCGGCGTTTGAGACCTCTTCTTTCCTTTCCCTTTCTCTTTCTTCCTCCCTGTGCGTGTCTGAAGGCCGACCCACGCACTTCCATCCGTAGCCGGTGACGGGGTAACGCGTAATTCCCCGCCCCGGGTAGACAGGTAGGACACGTACGTACCCCCTGGTAACGGCCAGGCCCAGGGAGGGGTGATTACCCGAGCTGATACCTTCCGAAAGTGCCGTTTGGTCCCTCCGTCCGTTTGTCGGGAGGTGTGACCTGAGGTGTGAACAATCACCTAAGGCGCGAGTGCCCTCAGAGAGGGCCCCCACAAGGGAGGAGCGCGCCATCGGAGAAGCCGGTAATCATGGGGGATTCTTCCGCAATGGTTTCCTCACCTTCCACTATGTCTGCTCACAAACGTAAGTTCACTGAGTCTCAACCACAGTCAGTTCTTCCATCGTTGCACAGTTCCTTGTTGTTTCTCAGTCTGACGAAGGTCACGACTTCTCCACAGTCAACCCTTTCATTATTCAGAAAGGTGTCGACGCAATTGCAGGTCCTGTAAAGTCTTGTTCCAGATTACGGAATGGCACCCTGTTGTTAGAAACAGTCAGTGCCCTCCAGGCACAAAAATTGCTGCGTACCTCACTACTACACACTTTCCCTGTCCGGGTGGAACCGCACCGTACCTTAAATTCCTCGCGTGGAGACGTTTATACTCGCTCCCTCGATGGCCTGTCTGACGAAGAAATTCAGCACTACCTGTCTGACCAGGGCGTAACGGCTGTTCATAGGGTTACGAAAAGGGTTGACACGAACATCATTCCAACCCGCACTGTCTTCTTGACATTTGACAAAGTTCAACTCCCATCGAAAATCAAAGCAGGCTATGAGATAATTTCCGTTCGCCCTTACGTCCCAAACCCTACGCGTTGCTATCGGTGCCAGCGGTTCAATCACACCAGCCAGTCCTGTTCCAATCCGGCCAAATGTGTTACGTGTGGCAGGGATGCCCATGAGGGTGCTTGTCCACCTCCATCCCCTCGCTGCATCAACTGTATGGGTGACCACGCCGCTTCCTCTCGAGATTGTCCCGTTTTTAAGGACGAAAAGCTCATCCAGGAAATTAGGGTGAGGGAAAAGGTGTCGACCTTTGCTGCTCGAAAATTATTCGCCAGTCGACAGCCGACCGTGCCTCAGAAAGGAAAATACAGCACTGTCCTTGCTTCTCCTCGGCCAACAAAGGAGGCGGCCACGCAGACTTGCGACCTCACCTTTAGTGCCACGTCGTCATATCGGCCAGCGCAAAGATCGCCCGTTCAACCTCACCACTTTCGCCTGCCCACTCTCTGGGTCACCCTTCGTCGAGTTCTGCTAAATCTCGAGCCCAAAAGTCAGACACCAAGACTTCGAAAAAAGAGCATACTCGTGAAGAGTTTTTACGTACCCCAACTTCACAACCATCGGTTCCTCCTTCCTCTAAACATCATACTTCCAAGAAGGCTACAAAGAAACCCAGTTCCTATCCTTCTCCGCCAAGGCGTGTCCCATCTACAGCACCACCTGGCGGAAATCGCCCTCGGCCGTCTTCTGTGTCGCCGAGGCGCACTGCTGGCGGCCGATCAACCGGCCAGTCGCTGGTGGCAGGAGCTGCTCCTGACCAACCTATGGATCAGGATCTTCTGCCTTCGGCTGAATGCCATTCCATGCTGTCAGTCGCAAGCTCCGAGCAGTCGTTGAGTTGACAGCGACCTTAGTCACATTCCTCCATTTTCTGTTCACCCTATGTCCATTATCCACTGGAATATCCGCGGTATTCGGGCCAATCGGGATGAATTGTCGATCCTCTTACAATCCTACTCGCCGGTCATCTTCTGTCTTCAGGAAACAAAGCTGCGTCCCCATGGCCGCTTTGTTCTCCCTCATTTTCAGTCCGTCCGGAAGATCTCCCCTCTGTTGAAGGCACTCCAGCACATGGAGGACTCATGATTCTTCTCCATGAAACTCTCCATTATCACCCAATCCATTTAAACACTTCCTTCCAAGCTGTCGCCGTCCGTCTTTCCTTTTCTGGATACACGTTCTCTCTTTGTACTGTGTACATTCCATCGTCCACACCAATGGCACGAGCTGATCTCCTTCATCTTCTTGGTCAGCTTCCACCCCCATATTTGCTGGTTGGGGACTTCAATGCCCACCACCCGCTTTGGGGATCTCCACATCCTTGTCCACGTGGCTCACTATTGCTAGACGTCTTCCACCAAGCAGATCTAGTTTGCCTCAACACTGGGGTTCCTACATTTTTGTCTGCCTCCACGACAAATTTGTCTCATTTGGACCTTGCGGTCGGTACTGTTCCGCTAGCTCGGCGCTTCGAATGGTTCGCCCTTGATGATACACACTCGAGTGACCACTTTCCATGTGTCCTTAGACTGCAGCCTCAACAGCCATATATGCGCCCGCGACGCTGGAAGTTTGCCCAAGCCGATTGGACACTTTTTTCGTCTCTAGCGTCATTCGATGACCGTCACTTTCCCAGCGTCGACGATGAGGTCACACATATTACCGACGTTATTCTTACAGCTGCGGAACGTTCAATACCACGCACCTCCGAATTGCCCCGGCGCGCCCCAGTTCCTTGGTGGAACGAGGCATGCCGTGATGCACTACGTGAGCGGCGACGTGCTCTCCGCGTTTTCCGCCACCATCCTACTTTGGCCAACTGTATCCGCTATAAGCAGCTCCGAGCGCGATGCCGTCGTGTCATCCGCGATAGCAAGAAGGCAAGCTGGAAATTCCTTATCAGCTCATTTAACGCCTTCACTCCCTCCTCGGAAGTTTGGAGTCGGCTTCGACGGTTCTCAGGCGCGCCTAGTTTCTCCCCGGTCTCTGGGCTCAGTGTCGCGCATGACACATTAGTGGACCCCGTCGCAATTTCTAACTCGTTGGGTCAGCACTTTGCTGAGATTTCGAGCTCTTCAAATTACCCGCCAGCGTTTCTCCCGAAGAAACGTGCGGCGGAAGTGCGACCTCTTGCTTTCTCCTCTCAAAATCTCGAAAGCTACAATACTGTTTTCTCGTTGCGGGAACTCCAACATGCACTCTCTTATTCTCGCTCCTCCGCCCCAGGACCGGATGGTATCCACGTCCAAATGTTGCTGCATTTATCAACCCATAGTCTGCGTTACCTCCCTCGCCTTTATAATCGAATTTGGACCGACAGTACTTTTCCCAGACGATGGCGGGAAGCTATCGTCGTTCCTGTTCCCAAACCTGGAAAGGACAAACATCTCCCCTCTAGCTATCGCCCCATTTCTCTCACGAGTAGTGTCTGTAAGGTTTTGGAGCGTATGGTGAATTCCCGTTTAGCGTGGTGGCTGGAATCCCGCAGTCTTTTAACACCTGCCCAATGCGGATTCCGAAAGCATCGTTCTGCAGTTGACCATCTTGTTGCTCTCTCCACTTATATCATGAACAATTTTCTCCGGAAACGCCAAACGGTAGCAATATTTTTTGATCTGGAGAGAGCATACGATACCTGTTGGAGGACAGGCATCCTCCGCACACTGTTCTCTTGGGGCTTTCGAGGCCGGCTGCCCCTTTTTCTTCGCGAATTTATGGCAGAGCGCACATTTAGGGTGCGGGTGAACACTACTCTCTCCCGCACTTTCTCCCAAGAAAACGGGGTACCCCAGGGCTCCGTGCTGAGTGTTGTACTGTTTGCCATCGCTATAAATCCAATTATGAATTGTCTCCTTCCTGATGTCTCGGGCTCCCTCTTTGTGGACGATTTTGCGATCTACTACAGCTCTCAACGGACCAGCCTTCTTGAACGACGTCTTCAAGGATGTCTCGATCGCCTCCACTCTTGGAGCATCGAAACAGGCTTCCGTTTCTCTCCCAGTAAGACCGTTTGTGTTAATTTTTGGCGACGTAAGGAGTTTCTTCCGCCCTCCTTACATCTAGGACCTGTCAACCTTCCGTTTTCAGACGTCGCTAAATTCTTGGGTCTTATGTTTGACAGAAAACTGTGCTGGTCCTCCCACGTTTCCTATCTTTCGGCTCGCTGTCTGCGATCGCTTAACACCCTCAGTGTCCTGAATGGTACCTCCTGGGGAGCGGACCGAGTGGTCCTTCTCCGCCTCTATCGCGCCTTAGTGCGCTCGAAATTGGATTATGGAAGCATAGTATACTCCTCTGCTCGGCCGTCTATTCTTCGGCGTCTCGACTCTATCCACCACCGTGGATTACGTTTAGTGTCTGGAGCTTTTTACACTAGCCCTGTGGAAAGCCTTTATGCTGAGACTGCTGAACCTCCGCTGTCCAATCGGCGAGCAGTCCTTCTAAGTCGTTATGCTTGCCATCTGTCTTCCATGCCTGCTAATCCAGCCCATGACCTTTTTTTCGACGCCTCCTTTGATGTAGGGTATGCAGGCCGCTCCTCCTCCCTACTACCCCCGGGAGTCCGCTTCCGTCAACTGCTCCATTCTCTTTCCTTCCGCTTTCCTAAAACCTTCCTGACAACTTGGGGTACAGCACCGCCTTGGCTCCGTCCCCGGATCTGCCTGCTCCGTGACCTTTGTCGATTTCCCAAGGATGGTACCCCTACACTTGTTTATCGTCGAGCATTTGCTGCTCTATGTGCACAAATGACGGACGCCACATTTATTTACACCGACGGCTCGAAAACATCGTTAGGTGTAGGGAGTGCCTATATTGTTGGCGACACCCCAAATCAATTTCGGCTTCCCGACCAGCGTTCGGTGTATACTGCGGAGCTTTACGCTGTTCTCCAGGCTGTCCACTACATCCGCCGCCATCGGCGGATACAGTACGTTATCTGCTCAGATTCTCTCAGCTCTCTCCTCAGTCTCCAAGCTCTTTACCCTGTGCACCCTCTGGTCCACCGGATTCAGGGCTGTCTGCGCTTGCTCCACCTGGGGGGCGTCTCGGTGGCGTTCCTCTGGCTCCCGGGACACGCTGGTATCTGTGGGAATGAGGCGGCCGATATAGCGGCCAAGGCTGCAGTCTCTCTTCCTCGGCCAGCTATTCAGTCGCTTCCCTTCACCGATCTACGGAGCGGTTTATGTCGCAAAGTTGCTCATTTATGGCACGCGCATTGGTCAACACTTCCCCATAATAAATTGCGGGAAGTGAAATCCCTTCCTTGCGCTTGGACCTCTTCCTCCCGAACGCGTCGTCGGGAGGAGGTGATTTTAGCTAGACTCCGGATAGGGCACTGTCTTTTTAGCCATCGACATCTTTTAAGCGGCGATCCTCCCCCACTCTGTCCCCACTGCTCTCAGCTGTGGACGGTAAGACACCTTTTAATTGAATGCCCCTATTTTAATCCGTTACGCTCCCGTCTACAGCTATCGCCTGATCTCTCGTCGATTTTAGCAGATGACGCGCGCTCAGCCGACCGCGTTCTCCAGTTTATTAGTGACAGTGAAATGACGTCAGTCATTTGAAGCTTTTTTTGGGGACAACCAACCCCTTTCTTTAGTGGATTTTTAAGCCTTCCTTCTGCTTTTAGTTTCTCCAATTTTATGACATTGTTCCCATTGCTGCTGGTTTTCAATTTCGGGTTTTTACTGTTTTCCTAAGTCGCGGGCTGGGCGCTAATGACCATAGAAGTTTTGCGCCCAAAAAAAAAAAAAAAAAAAAAAAAAAAAGAAAGAAAACCTCGTGCTCAATATATATCGTTGCAAGATCACTTTTAAGTTGTTCCCTCAAGTCTAGCGCGTCAACTTCACTTGGCTCGTTGGCTTGCAAAACCGCTTGCGAGGTTTCTGCACTTTTTGTCCAGGCTATCAGGAGGCATATTCTTCAGCTTGCCGATGTCGTACAGAAAATCAAAATTATTCCAATGAGACTTCAGTCGAGTGAATCTCTCGTCCAAAAATTTGGTGACTACGTCTAAAAGATAATACAAGTAATAGAATGCAATCTTGTAACGTTTTATTGGATTCTCAATCGTCTCATCCCTTCCTTCGTAGGTAAAGTGTCTTAGCTTCTTGCTTCGTCGCCGGGTAACACTTAAAGCGGCAACGTGAGATCTTGTAGCTCTAATTCTGTGGCGAGTTCCTTGGAATCTGTCAAGAAAGACACAAGCTTTTTTCTGTTCTGCTGTCAAGAAAGACACAAGCTTTTTTCTGTTCTGCTGTCAAGAAAGACACAAGCTTTTTTCTGTTCTGCTGTTCTCAAGATATAATTTCCTACTTTCGAGCATTTACACGGCCTCAGAAACATTCACGTCGATGCTTTGGAGGGCCTTACTGACAACGCTCGTGTGAAGAAGTACGTCGTATCAGATTACCAGAGAAGTAAGGTATAATTTTTCGTTTGATTCCCAAGTGTTGTGGCTTTGAGACAGGTCAAGCCATCGGATTCTTCTGACATGTTTACAAGCGCGTCATAACTCCTCCATCTCGAAAGCTTAGTGGAGGAAGTGCATCAGTGCGGCTTTCCCACCTGGTATCACTCTGCGGTTTCGTCAGGTTAGACAGATAATACTCCAAGACATCCCAGCGTCGAGTGGAGGACGAGAAGAAATCGTTCAAGGTCTTCACTGTCGCAAACATGGAAAAAGCATATTGAGAAGACATAGCGGAATCAGTTAGAACAAGATTCAATGAGTGACTGCTACATGATACACAGAATGGTCTCTTATTCTTATCTGGATACCACAACGCTTTTTCCTTCCCGTTCACTCCTTTCGTAACCTTGACCTCTCATACCAGGCGGTTATAATTAAACTTCCTCTATTTAACACATTATAACACAGAAACTAATTACTGTACGAGAACCAAACTTGGTAGCATTAATGTCAAGGACGTGGGGAAGAGAAATAATGCAGAATAAATTCAACCGAAACACTTTTAATGTGCTGCTACGGCACATCATACAACTACGTACCGGTACCATTACAAAAGATGCTCAATATGGCCGCCCATCAACGTCCAGAAGAGTCTGAAAGGGCAAGACTGCATTCTGCACAGCAGAACGAAACATGTCAGTAGATATGCTGGCTACCTCCCTTGATATGCTGCGCTTCAGATCAGCATATGTATGAATGTTCCCTGGTAAACCCAGCTTTTCGTGGAGCCCCGCAACGAGGAATCTCAGAGAGTGATCGTGCCGGCCAAGCATTTGGCAACGATCGGCTGATCACTCTGTCGTTTCCAAATTTGTTTCGAAGAAGCAGGTGAACTTACCGAGCGGTGAGCTGTGGGCCCCATCTTGCATGGAAACTTTTCAGTTCAATGCGTCTCTCTCCTGTGAGGCGGGTACGACATGCTGGCGAAGCATATCGCAATCACGCTGGCCAGTCACGCTGCACGTCTTTGGTCCTCGAGCGCCAGTCTGTTCAAAAACAGAATGGGCCAATGATGAACGTAGCCGATAGAGTGAAACGTTCAGCATACAGAGAAACTTCATGTACAGTGACTGGAGGCGAAGATTCCCACACTCGGAAATTGTGTGTGTTCACCTCATCCTTCAGAGAAAAATGAGCTACGTCTGTCAGTAGGATGGTTCAGGGCCAGCGCTAGTCAACTTCAGTCCTTGCCAGAAAGTGGAGAGTGAAGTCAATACGCCGTTGTGCGTCCTGTGGTGCAAGCTGCTGTAAAATGTGGATCTTTTGCGGATATGCTTTAAGAACGGTTCGATGCACTTTCCGTAGAGTGCACCACGGGATGTTCAACTGTCGTGACACAGCATGCCCACTGCCTGACGATAGGGAATTGCGCGCAGCGTTGTCTGCCATAGCAACAGCGGTTTCGTCAACCACCTGTGGTGCAGCCGGTCTTTGGCCTGCTCCCGGAGCGACGCCCAGTTCTCGAGTTGATTCGAACTACTTCACCATGCTTCGCACAGCAGGTGGAGAAAGAGCCGGCTATTATCGAAGTGCAGCTGCAGCGTTACTGTTGTTTTGACGACACAATTTTACCAGTAACGATCTGCTCCTTTTGTCCAAGCTCGCGTTGACACGCCAACAAGTGCACTGCGACTGGTCAGGTGTGTGAGGCGACGAATCACGATGAGTGACCACGGCACCTGGTGGCCATAGTTGGAACCGTACGGTGGCGCTGTGGCGCGCGGCAATGGTGCACCCCATACTCTGGACGCCAGTGCTACCAACTTTGTTACTCGTACGGTAATTAGTTTCCGTGTTATAACGTGTTAAATAGGGAAAGTTTAATTATACCCAACCGGTATTACACAACGGGACTTTTTTTTTATATTACCAGAACTGAAGTACGACCTAAGTCAAAGTGGAGCTCGAGGAATCGGGGACTGGAATAAATCGCAGCAGATGCTCGCGAATTCGGACATCGTATGCCCCTTCGAATCGTGTCTCCTGGGCAAGCGTACCACAACTGTCATCTGCTCAACGTTTGAAATATCTGGTGTGCAACACAGAACGATACTGTAATAATTTGCAGGTTTAATCATTAATAAAATGTTGTTGGTTGTAGATGACCCATTAAGATGAGTTGCTTCGTTCTGCGTGGTTTTTTCCGAGATAATGATGACCCTTGTTCTCCCCTTGCTTTGTTTTGTGCAAGTGTTCCATCATCACAGTGTCGAGCTTTCTGAGTAACTGAACAAGTTTCAAGAGGTTTTCGTCGTCATGCTGAAAGTGTTTCTGTACTCCCTCTCAAAGGTAGGCATTGTTGACCCAGGAAATGTATTATCGCGTAAATGCTGAAGAACTTTTTCCGATGTTCGCTTTCAGAATTCCATAACCTTTGATGATGGGCGTTGACAGACCGTTAATTTCTCAGTACTTCCGGAAACACGATCCACTTTTTGTGTAAATTCAAATGCTCGGTAGGCTTCCCATGATTTTCGAGATAAGAAGCAAGGTGCGGCCAGTCGCTTATACCGTTCTTTGCGAGTCTTACAGTAGATTACGAAAAACGTTTGCAACAAAACCAGATGACACCATCGTTTCTCTATGAGTGTGCCAACCAGTGTCTGTCTGCTTTTTCTACAGTATTCAAAGAACAGCTGCAATGCACAGGGTTGAAGCGCCCATTGTCTGCGTTTTCAGGACATTCTTCAACTTCTTTAATGCGCCCAGGAGGACCTCGCATCACCAAAGTCTTTCGTAAGCAATCGTTAATTTCCGACCATCTTCCGCGATATGAGTCAATTGTGTCTTCAAGTTTAGACTCACCTTCAATCTCATCTGCAGTGGGACCTCCGGAGCTGACGTCACTCCGGCATTTTCCGAGTCGGCTCGACTGATTTCACTTCTGTCTGATGTGTCGTTCTCGGAGTTTCCCTCATAAGGCAGGTCTGCAGTCGGGTGGAGACCTGTTGACCGCGCCGGCCATGGTGGACGAGCGGTTCTAGGCGCTACAGTCTGGAACCGCGCGACCGCTACGGTTGCAGGTTCGAATCCTGCCTCGGGCATGTATGTGTGTGATGTCCTTAGGTTAGTTGGGTTTACGTAGTTCTAAGTTCTACGGGACTAATGACTTCAGAAATTAAGTCCCATAGTGCTCAGAGCCATTTGAACCATTGTGAACCTGTTGACCGTCATTTGGATGGCCCCTGTTGTATTCTGTGGTCACAGGGATTTTCTCGTCAGCTTTGTGGGAGCGTCCTGAAGATGAAAACGCAGCTTCAGTAGCTCCACTAGTTTCTTCGGTCTGTGGTTCAGCATCCATTTTTCCACCCTCAACGCTATTGGGTTGTTCTCTCTCTTTGGCTTGAAATATCGTTGTAGTGCATCCTTTTGATTTTTATCGTCTTCTTCCTTAAGAGTCCGTCTTCCCCTGTTTTCACTGCCAGACAGTGTTTTTCTCCCATCGGACATGTCTCTACACCGCCTATGAAATTAACTGTTGATGTTGGTTTTTTTTAATTACCTATCTTTATTTGGCTTTCCTCGTCTCTGCTTCACCCATTTCTTCCACTAAAAAATTAAAGAAAAATAGCAAGGAAGCGGCCCTGGTCTAAATATAGGAATGATTCCATCACTGGTCTCGTCAAGCAGAGAAATCCTTTTCCTTTTTGCACTCATTGAGTTAATTTCAAATTTCATCGAATCCATAGAATTTTCTTTCTACATTACTAATTAGGCCTTCGGAATTTATGTAAACTGGGGTTCTGGCAGTTCTCAGAAATCATTTTTTTCTGGATTAAAATTGCATGAACTCTTACATTAATAAATAACTTCAGAGTATTATAGAACTTAATACTGCGAAATATTAATGACTAAAAGTCAAAATTTATACAAGGCGCGATTTGCAGTTCAGTCAACAAAATGAATAACTTGTTTATACAACTATTTAAATTTAAAATTCCATTCAAACAACTAGGTTGCCCATTCTGATTTTACCATATTTTTTCTCGAAAAAAAATACATGCACACAATCAAGGACACATGTTTTTCAATGAAATACTTCAAAAAAAATATTAAGACTCTAACAAGTTACATCTTTGGTTGATTGGAACTAAACGAATCTGAGAAATAATTTATTCTTGGGAAAGTTTTAAAGGTAATTTTACACACACACACACACACACACACACACACATATATATATATGTATATATATATATATATATATATATATATATATATATATATATATATATATCTGTGTGTGTGTGAAACATAAAGGGGAAGCTTAGTTACCACACCTCGTAAAGTTCTTGACCGATTTACTTCCTATTTTACACAATACTCTAATGAACATTCAGACAGACAAAGGTTACATATTTTTGCGTAAATGTTGTTGCCAAATATCTCGAAAAGATGTTGATGGTTATACCTCAAATTTTTACACAATACTCTACTGAACGTTGAGACAGAAGTGGACATAGAGAACGGATGGACAGAGTGATGGAGGTGGGAGGAGGGAGGGGAAGAGATGTACAGGGAGAAGGAGGGGAGATGAGAAGATGGGCAGAGAGAGGGGGCAAGGAATTTAGGCTGTATATGCAATTTCCAAACAAATTTAGCAATTGCGAAGCATTGCCGGATTCGCCAGTAATTTCTACAAATATACAGATTTACGTGTTTACCAATCAAATACGTTGTTAGGAACAACCGCTTGAAAGTGTAATTTCGATAAGCCGTATTCTTGATTGGCTGTGCATGAAATAAAATTTGATTTCTTCAAACCAAAATGTGTGATATTGTTATGTTAAAATCGACTTAAATCCATCTCTGTAGTTGCGCTTTTGTCCGCCGCGCGAAACGTTGTCTTTGCATACCCGTTCCTATGACTTTTTTAGAACTTCTCATGCAACAACGAAGCGAGCGTTACAGGAAAGTGCAGCCTGCTGAGGTCAATAAGGCTCAATTTCGTAAATTTTCGTCACTTTCTTCTGAAATCCCTGTTTCAGATGTAGCGCGATTATTCGATTCGCAGTAGCATCTGTAGAGATAAGGAGAGGAATTCTTGTGACAGCAAGCAAATGGGATTAGGTTCTTTTCGCTTTACGTAAAATTTTGCTTCATAATTCTGAAATTAGGAGTATAATAGAACGGAATGGACAGTGTCTTGAAAGGCGGAGATGATCGTCAACAAAAGAGAGACGAGTATAACGGAATGTAGTCGAATTAAATCAGGTGATGCTGACGGAATTACACTCCTGGAAATGGAAAAAAGAACACATTGACACCGGTGTGTCAGACCCACCATACTTGCTCCGGACACTGCGAGAGGGCTGTACAAGCAATGATCACACGCACGGCACAGCGGACACACCAGGAACCGCGGTGTTGGCCGTCGAATGGCGCTAGCTGCGCAGCATTTGTGCACCGCCGCCGTCAGTGTCAGCCAGTTTGCCGTGGCATACGGAGCTCCATCGCAGTCTTTAACACTGGTAGCATGCCGCGACAGCGTGGACGTGAACCGTATGTGCAGTTGACGGACTTTGAGCGAGGGCGTATAGTGGGCATGCGGGAGGCCGGGTGGACGTACCGCCGAATTGCTCAACAGGTGGGGCGTGAGGTCTCCACAGTACATCGATGTTGTCGCCAGTGGTCGGCGGAAGGCGCACGTGCCCGTCGACCTGGGACCGGACCGCAGCGACGCACGGATGCACGCCAAGACCGTAGGATCCTACGCAGTGCCGTAGGGGACCGCACCGCCACTTCCCAGCAAATTAGGGACACTGTTGCTCCTGGGGTATCGGCGAGGACCATTCGCAACCGTCTCCATGAAGCTGGGCCGACAGGCGTGAATGGAGGGACGAATGGAGACGTGTCGTCTTCAGCGATGAGAGTCGCTTCTGCCTTGGTGCCAATGATGGTCGTATGCGTGTTTGGCGCCGTGCAGGTGAGCGCCACAATCAGGACTGCATACGACCGAGGCACACAGGGCCAACACCCGGCATCATGGTGTGGGGAGCGATCTCCTACACTGGCCGTACACCACTGCTGATCGTCGAGGGGACACTGAATAGTGCACGGTACATCCAAACCGTCATCGAACCCATCGTTCTACCATTCCTAGACCGGCAAGGGAACTCGCTGTTCCAACAGGACAATGCACGTCCGCATGTATCCCGTGCCACCCAACGTGCTCTAGAAGGTGTAAGTCAACTACCCTGGCCAGCAAGATCTCCGGATCTGTCCCCCATTGAGCATGTTTGGGACTGGATGAAGCGTCGTCTCACGCGGTCTGCACGTCCCGCACGAACGCTGGTCCAACTGAGGCGCCAGGTGGAAATGGCATGGCAAGCCGTTCCACAGGACTACATCCAGCATCTCTACGATCGTCTCCATGGGAGAATAGCAGCCTGCATTGCTGCGAAAGGTGGATATACACTGTACTAGTGCCGACATTGTGCATGCTCTGTTGCCTGTGTGTATGTGCTTGTGGTTCTGTCAGTGTGATCATGTGATGTATCTGACCCCAGGAATGTGTCAATAAAGTTTCCCCTTCCTGGGACAATGAATTCACGGTGTTCTTATTTCAATTTCCAGGAGTGTAGATTAGGAAAGAGGCACTTAAAGTAGTAAATGAGTTTTGCTATTTGGGGAGCAAAATAACTGAGGGTGGTCGGAGTAGAGAGGATATAAAATGTAGACTGGCAATGGCAAGGAAAGCGTTTCTTAAGAAGAGAAATTTGTTAACATCGAATGTAGATTTAAGTGTCAGGAATTCTTTTCTCAGAGTATTTGTATGGAGTGTAGCCATGTATGGATGTGAAACATGGACAATAAACAGCTTAGACAAGAAAAAAACAGAAGATTTTGAAATGTGGTGCTACAGAAGAATACTGAAAATTAGATGGGTAGATCACGTAACTAATGAGGTACTGAATACAACTGGGGAGAAGGGGAATTTGTGGCACAACTTGATTAGAAGAAGGGATCGGTTGGTAGGATACGTTCTGAGGCATCAAGGGATCACCAATTTACTACTGGAGAGAAGATGCATTGTAAAAATCGTTGAGGGATACCAAGAGATGAATACACTAAGCAGATTCAGACAGACGTAAGTTGCAGTAGTTACCCGGAGATGAAGACCCTTGCACAGGAAAGAGTAGCTTGGAGAGCTGCATCAAACCAATCTACAGACAACAACAAATAGAAGTTAATTATAAAAATATTAACTCACTGTACCGCTGTCGTTCATTATACAGAACCGCCACTGAACGTATCTCATCCTAATCGTGTAATTAGCTCTTTCTCTAAATGTAACAAACTAGTCTTCATCGCCGTATCACTTCACTGTTGATCAGAGACAAGGGTATCGTCAGGAGTTCGCCAGAGAAGTGTGACAGGGCCGTTGTTGTTCTCTACATACATAAATATTTCGATGACAGAGTGGGCAGCAAACTGCGGTTATTTCCTGATGATGCCCTGGTGTACGGTAAGTTCTCGAAGTTGATTGATTGTAGGAAGATACAAGACGACTTAGACAGAATTTTCAGTTGGTGTGATGAATGGCAGCTAGCCCTAAATGTGGAAAAAGTAAGTTAATGTGGATGAGTAGGAAGATCAAACACGTAATATTCGGATACAGTATTCATAGTGCCCTGCTTGGAACAGTCAAGTCGTTTAAATATCTGGGCCTAATGTAGCAAAGCGATTGAGGTGACTCGAGCATGTGGGGACTGTGGTAGGGAGTCTTTGGAAAGATGGCGTCCAGTGAAAGCATGCTTTGTGATAAGTGCGGGAAAAAGGTTAAAAATAAGGAAGTCAGTGTTTTGTGTTGACGGTAGTGTGGAAAATCGTTTCACATGGAATGTTTGGGGCTCACGAACAGCGAAGATCGCATTATAAAGTGCTCAAAAGGTCGCTTAATATATGTTTGTGACAACTGTGGAGTAAGGTTAGCTGACGAAATCTCAGAAGACATTAATACAGTGAAACATGAACAAATCTTGTACTCTAAGCAGCAATGCAATGTTGATCTAGTTGCATCAGTGAGTAATCTTACGCAAGTTGTGAAAAAACTTAACAGTGACAACAAACAAATAGAAGAAAAACTCGACACTGTGATTGCCACAAACTCTAAGTTAGAAATATTGGTACCACGAAGTGAAGAAGCATCTCTGTCATCGAGAAACACAGCAAGACAGTGTGCAGAGGATGTAGAAAACAACATGCCATGTATTATAGCCGGAAATAGAGGTAAACATCGCTAATCTGAGGCAAATTCCAAATACAGGTCTGGAGTGTGTAAGAGAAGCGGCACCAACCACCATCACCAATCACAACAGCAGCAAAAAGCCTGCAAATTCATCAAGTGGTAATTTTCCAACGAGAAATAACGTTGAAGACCCAAACATTGCTAGAGTGGCATCTAGTACAAATGTAAACAAAGAGTGTGTCAGTGAAACTCAACCCCTCATTTAAAAAACAAACAAAATACAGACATAAACAATCTGATGGATGAAAACTCTTCAGAAGACGTCAATACAGACTGGCAAGAAGTGGAAAACAAGCGAGGAGGCAGAAGAAATTCGACTGTGACGAAACAAGAAAATGAGATGGGCAAAACCACTGAAGACGTAGAAAAAGAAAATAAAACATCTTACATGAATGTGCTACAAAATGGAAAATCTGGTGAACAGTGTTTGAGGGCCACTATACAAACGTCTGTTATTGCCAGTAATAAACGCAGAGATAAAGCCATAATAGGTATTGGCGATGAAAAAGGAATGCTGTATGGTGACAAAAAAGCCTGGTTCCACCTAAGCAAACTAAGAGGTGGCACCAAAGCTGAATCTGTAACTAACTTCTTACAGAACACTCTCCCAAATCACAACAATTTTACAGTTGAAAAACTGTAAACAAATGGAATACATAATAGCTTCAAAATTGGTGTTGATTTCGACCTAAAAGATAAAATAATGGACAACAGTATATGGCCAAAGAACATTGTGATAAAACGTTTTTTATTCCAGAGGATGCCCAGTCCACCAGTGCGATAAACTCCCAAGTCCAAGAACATTCCAGTGAAAAAGGAAATGATTTCATTGATGTCTTAGTTATAGCGAGTGTAAATGTGCAGTGCCTCAGAACAAAACTTGATACATTATCACTGTTTGTTGACGAAGTGAGACCTGATGTATTATGTATACGTGAACACTGGCTAGCTCAACCAGAAACAGAATACTACAGAAATATTGAATATTTACAAATGGTGAATGCATGGTATAAAGAAATTACTATCCATGGTGGTGTGGCTGTGTATGTAAATAGTAAACTCAGTGACAATAAAACTGACTTAAGTAAATTTTGTGTAGGCCTAGAATTAGCTGCTTTGGGACTGTCAGATGCCAACCTAATTGTTTGTTTCTGTGTACTGTTCCCCAGGTGGAAATTTTGAAAATTTCCTCAACCAGTTGGAAAGCTGTCTGTGTCACCTAGTGCACTTAGGGACAAAAATTGCTTTATTTGGAGACTTCAACATGCATATTGGAGAAGGTAATGATAAAGAAAGAGCGTTCATGAATTTAATAAGCAGTTATGGGTTGTTCGTAGGAAACTCTCTACCAGCAAGAGGAGCTATTTGTCTTGACACAATTGTGATAAACCTAAATAGTTGGGACTACAAAGTAAGTGTGGTGGACCCTATACTAGTAGATCACCATGCAGTAATCATGGAGTTATGGACAAACACAGTAAGTACACAACAAATTCCCAGCTGGCATTCAAATTATGTATTCAGAAATAGAGTTATTACAAAGAAAAGTTTGGATGATTTCAAAACTACAGTGTCTTCTATAGATTGGCACCAAACAATTGACGAATGGCCACCAAATTCTGCATTCAGTCACATGTTCCAGACCCTTAAAGTGAAATTTGATGAACATTTTCCATTAAAACCCAAGAGATATTCAAATGCTAAATCAAAATGTAGACAAAAAACTAACAAAGTAAAGAGGTGGTATACTCCTAGGAGATATAGATACTAAGGATAGACTGTCCTCTAGTTATTTACAGACCAAAAGGATCTACAGAAAGGAAGTAGTAAAAGCAAAGAAGGAAAGCAATGCCTGATTTATTGAAGCAGATCACAATCCTTGTAAATCAGCATGGGATCTGCTTAATGAGCACAGGAAAAAGCCCACCTCTTGCTCTAATTCTTGCAGTCCAGATGAGTTTAATGAATATTTTATAGAAATAGTGGAAAACACAGTAGATGAAATTCCTGACTTCGGAATAGATCCTGCAGCTGCTGTGAAAATTTGAGAATAAATGCAGCGTGGTGATGTGGAAGAGAGTGTATCCAAAAAAAATAATAAAAATTGTTAAAACGCTACAAATCTTCAGGGAGCCCTGATAGTAATAGCATGTCCTATACTATGTTAAAAACTATAATCAGTGAAATTGCACAGCCATTAACAGTAGTAATAAATAAAAGCCTCCGTGCAGAGAATTTGCAGACTTGCTGAAAGTAGCACACACAGTTCCTGTTTACAAAAAAGGCAGTCCACATGAAGTGTCAAGCTACAGGCCCTTATGTATTATACCAGTACTAGCGAAGGTGATGGAGTCAATAATGAAAGAACAACTATTAAGTTACTTTGAAGGGAATAGTCTCTTTTATGATGCGCAACATGGCTTTTGGAAGGGCAGGTCAACAACAACAGCTGTACTTGACTTAGTTACAAACATAAGTCAGTGTTCTGAAGACAAAGAGTCTATAGCACCAGTACTCTGTGAACTTAGTAAGGCATTTGACTGCCCTGTTCAGAAAGCTACAAACATATGGGATCTGTCCTGCAAACACTTGAAACCTACCCGACAAACAGACGACGGATTGTCTCCGTGCAAGGAGCTGATTCAGGTGAGACGAACCTACAGCATGGTGTGCCACAGGGATCGGTTATAGGGCCCCTGCTCTTCCTTATCTTCGTAAATGACATAGGCTCCAATGGGCACACATTGCTGTTTGCAGATGATACAACCTTGTTCTCAAAAGGACAGGATGTTCTACAGGCAGTCCAACCAGCACAAGTCTTGTTCAATGAAGCTAAGGCCTGGTTTATTATGAACAAAAGGAAAATTAATGAAGAAAAAACTCAGAGGATGATATGCAGCCTCAGCAGTACTGGAGCACTGGGTTACACAATAGATGTTAAACTTCTGGGCTTTCTCGTTGATACCAAATTAACCTGGCAACAGCACACCAAACATGTATGTTCCAAACTTTCACGGGTCCTGTACCTCTTGAAGATACTGAAAAGTACAGTACCAGAACAGTACCTAATAACTGTGTACTATGCAATGTTCCACAGCCACATCAGTTATGGGCTGTTGTTGTAGGACCATTCTGCAGGCTGCAAGAATGCGTTTTTACTGCAAAAGAAAGCAACAAGGATTATTACTTCAAGCAAAAACACAGACCACTGTAAACCAATTTTCACCAGGTTAGGAGTTCTGCTTACAGCCAGTATATATTGAGCTGCCTCTTCCATATAAAGAGAAACCAGGATATCTACAGAAAGAGAAATGAAGCTCGCAAATACAGCACTCGCAACAAAGACAGTATCGACATGCCAAGGTGTCGATTAGCGAAGACACAAAACAACTTCCCAATGGTGACCCTAAAATTGTTTAATGCTCTACCTGATGACATTCAGTCTTCACCATGGGAGCAGTTTAAAACTACTATTTTGCGTAAGCTAAAAGAGCAACCCTTCTACAATATTGAAGAATTCTTCTCTAGTAATAGCGTAGTGTTTACTTGAGCTGCAGCACAGTTCCATTACTCCAACAGCAACTGTTATATTTAATTTCATTATATACTTCTGTCTATTATACTGTTGTGATATTATTGGAATCTAATTTATAACTTAAATATGTCTTGCGGTATTAAATTACTATTATAGTAGAGTTGTATTCATGTAGTTTGATAATGTTGTATCTTGATGCTGTCTGATCAGCTGTGGCTGATGAATGACATAGAATTGGTAATAAAGTAATAATAATAAAGGAAGGCGAATGGTCGACTTCGGTTTTTTGGAAGAATTTTAGGAAACAGTGGTTCACCTGTAAAGGAGACCGCATATAGGACGCTGGTGCGACTAATTCTTGAGTACTGCTCGAGTGTTTGGGATCTGTACCAGGTCAAATTGAAGGAAGATATTGAAGCAATTCAGAATTGGGCTGCTAGATTGTTACTGGTGGGTTTGAATCACACGTAAGTGTTACGGAGATGATTTGGGAACCCAAATGTAAATCCCTGAAGGGAAGGCGACATTCTTTTTGAGGAGCACTGTTGAAAAAATTTGGAGAACTGGTATTTGAATCTGATTGCCGAACGATTCTACTGCTGCCAACATAAATTGCTCGTAAGGACCATAAAGATAGATACGAGAAATTAGGGTTTGTATGAAGGTATACAGATAGTTGTTTTTCTCTTGCTCTGTTTGCGAGTCGAAGAGGAAGGGAAACTATTGGTAGTGATACAGGGTACCCTCCGCCACGCACCGTACGGCGGTTTACGGAATATCTATTTAGCTGCAGATGTAGATGTGCACACACAAACGCGATCGGTAAAAAGTGATTGGCTGCAGGCGTGCGAAGTCGTCTCCTGCCCTGTGGACTGACCGGCCATTTCAGAAACACGAACAGCTCCAGCACAGGCAATAGCCTCAATGAGGTGTGAAATGCATCTTCAGTCCATCCCACTACCTCACCATTATTTGCTGGAAAGTATTCCCTTGTGCTCATCCATTATCACCTCCTTTCATTTCTCATGTGGGAGGCTAGAGACACAGTCCTCGACTGTATGCTTACAGGTAACGCACTCATTAAACTCAACCCGCGATATTGTCCAACACCACCATCTGGTCAGTCGTGCTCATTTCCCGCCAAAAATAAAGGTAGCACTTTCCACTGCAGCCCTTGTGCCACCAGCTCACAAGGGAGCAGAGAGATTTATTCTGATTTGCAGGTGGAGGGATCATCCAATGTTGTTGTTGTTGTTGTTGTTGTTGTAGTCTTCAGTCCAGGGACTGGTTTGATGCCGCTCTCCGTGCTACTCTGTTCTGTGCAAGCTTCTGCATCTCCAAGTAACTACTGCAACCTACATCCTTCTGAATCTGCTTAGTGTATTCATCTCTTGGTCTTCCTCCACGATTTTTACCCTCCACACTTCCCTCCAATACTAAATTGGTGTCCCCTTGATGCCTTACAAACAGGTAAAGTGCTCAACTACGTACCCGAAAATGAAATACATTCACAGTATATCCAGTCGTTAATGCTCTCAGGAAAATTAAGATGGGGCTAATTAAACACATGCCATCATGTATCAACATCTCTAGCTGCCTAGCTGTAGTAATGTATGACTGACAGGTACGCACAGGATGGCCACGTCAGATTGGTGTGTCCCCACTAACACCTTACGCAACTCCCATTGGGCGATCAGTGGTGGGTTCATGGGGCCACGACCCTTCCACTCACGTACGCTGCAGCAGTAAGGCCAGTATCGTCACCTGACGAAGGACACTCTCTCTCTCCCGAGACATCACGTTACGACACCACACGAGGGACAGATTTGAATAATGATGTGACAGAGACGGAGCAACAGCTGGACGCCATTCTACAGCAGTCTTTACCCACCACAGTTTTTTATGCAATGGACTTAACATGCCAAGATTTTGCTGATCGCTGGTCCGCTATTGGAGTGAGATGCAATGGCAACCCACCATCCGCATTCCAGTTCTGAGTCACGTGTCCACAAGCAACTCACGCTGTGGCAACACGTGAAGCGACATCGGACACAATCTGATGACTGTATCTTGCAAACATTTGCCATGGAAGATGGATATCTTGAGACCGCCGAGAGCAATGAACGAGCCTAGACTGTACAACTCTCAGCAGGCCAAGAGGCCACGGCGTGTGACATACTGCTCTCATATATATAGACAGTAACTGTTCTCGAAAGAACAGATTACTGTTGTTGACCGTGCAGCTTTTCCCTAGAATAAATAATGACTAACTGAAGCCCTCAGCTGCCGTCAGTTGTTGTTGATATACCTCGATGTGGACAGCTGAAAATGTGTGCCCCGACCGGGACTCGAACCCGGGACCTCCTGCTTACATGGCAGACGCTCTATCCATCTGAGCAATCGAGGACACAGATGAATAGCGCGACTGCAGGGACTTATCCCTTGCACGCTTCCCGTGAGACTCACATTCCCAACTGCCCACAATTCAACATATGTAATGTACCTTATAGACATTTGCCCATTGACACATTGCTCTCAGCCACGTCTCTGCCCCGTGAGCTGATCTCTGCAGTCAACACCCTGCTAGAGTCACCTCCGACTCCGCAATACGCCGTGACAGACGATACCCCCCCCCTCCCCCCCCCTCCCCGCACACACACGCACAACTGTTGCCCACCCTAACCACATGGGCAGACGGTACCGAAGAGGCCGAGACGTCTACAGTCGACCACGAAAAGCATGAGTGTGCTCCCCATACTAGATAGAGACAGTGACTGCAATAGTGGGAAGCAGCGATTGCGCCACAGCTGATGGATCGCCTGTGCCACTTAGTGGCTCATAGCCACCTTTTCAGAGGAAATGGAATTGAGGTATACAGAACTGCGACCATCATTATCAACAACATATGTACTTGTCTTAAGTTACTGTTGTTACAGGGCCCGGGTTCCCCGGTTCGATTCCCGGCGGGGTCAGGGATTTTCTCTGCCTCGTGATGGCTGGGTGTTGTGTGCTGTCCTTAGGTTAGTTAGGTTTAAGTAGTTCTAAGTTCTAGGGGACTTATGACCACAGCAGTTGAGTCCCATAGTGCTCAGAGCCATTTGAACCATTGTTGTTACAGGACACGATAAACGCAGCTAAAGTCGTATAGCTTTCCTCCAAGAAGTCAGCACAGTTGCGTTCCCTGACGTACAAGTTTATGGTTACAATGCATTTGTGTCCCACGCTTCAGCCAGCAGCAGCGGCGTCACAATACTCCTCGAGGAGCCTCGAGGAGGAGCTACAGGCTGATGACGTGTTCTGCCTCCCCAATGCCAGAGGGATGGCGCTCACAGTGCTTGGAGATCAACTTATCAATGTGTATGCTCCATCTGATTCCACAGCCCCCTGAGGCAGTGCGCCACGTTTTACAGAAAAAGTGGCTCCTTTTTGCCAGGGCAGACATGACGAGATCGTTCTTTGCAGCTATTTTAACAGTGTTCTAGCGCCAGAGTACCAACTCTAGCGAGTTTCTCCATCTGTCAAACTAGCACCTCTAGCTTTTGTTTGGGACTTTAGACTGCTCGAGACTTGGGATCAACTAAAAGCAGATCCTCCCAAATTCATCTATTATGCGAGCCATTCATCCAGCTGTATTGATGGGATATACATCTCTCATCCCTTTACACCCACATTGTCACATGCAGGGCAGCAACCAACTGCCTTTACAGACCATTCATCCACATAAGCGCTGTCGCCCTCTGCAGCCAGAAGATGTGTGGGGAAGCGAAAGTCTCTGGAAGCTTAGCACTGCTCGTGTGACTTCCCCTGTCTGCAAACTCGCCATTGAGGATGTGTGGCACTCATGCATCCACCGCACAGGGCATATCCCACAACGCTAGCGTGATGGATTGCTTGTGACAGACTGATCATCTCTCGTACCTAGGTTGCATACAGTCACAACACGGCTGCATTGAACCATCGGTCACTCGACTTCTATCACAATGTCTTACATGACAACAGTTGGATGCCACCCCCACCAGAGAGACAAATAGCGGTAAACAGGACAAAAAGGCAGATTGTGGCAAACATACGGTGACAATCCGTGCAGTCATACGGGCACGGACGCCAGATAGGTTTACGGTGGACAGACCAACCAGGTATCATGTTGGTAGAGAACGTCGACGGCGCCAGTGAGCACTGACAAGTGTCACTGACGTGTACGCCAGGCGGCACTTTTCCACACAGCGCATCAGTGTAGCCATCTATGAACCCTACACCACGCTCCACTCGGCTCAAGACCCCGACCGACTGTCGGTGATGGAAGTCACAAAGCAGATCTATGATACGTTAACCCCTGCCATGGCTGACGCCTTCATAGCGCACGTAAGGAGGAAGGGCTTGACGACCGCTACGGTCGCAGGTTCGAATCCTGCCTCGGGCATGGATGTGTGTGGTGTCCTTAGGTTAGTTAGGTTTAAGCAGTTCTAAGTTCTAGGGGACTGATGACCTCAGCAGTTAAGTCCCATAGTGCTCAGTGCCATTTGAACCATTTTTAAAGGGCTTGACGCCGTCAGTAAAAGCGAGACCGATAGATGATGGAGCTTGGGCAGACTCTCTTTGGAGTTCTATCGGTCGTTCCAGTATTAACTCACAGAACACTTCATTATCAGATGGGCATTCTGGTAGCAAAAGGGTAAATGGCCTTTCAGACGATGACGCACAAATTTTAACACTAAAAGCTTTTTATACTCAAGCAAAGGTTACGTTTAATTACAAAGTATGTAGAAAAGCTAATCCAATGGCAACAGAGAGTTTTTTGAACCTCGTTATGGAACAAGAGTGGCAGGATGTTCATAGTGCTGATAACATAGATGACAAAAATATAATGCTTTGCTAAACACCTTTCTCATCCTTTTTGAGAGTTGCTTTCCATTAAAACGTTCTAAACAGGATATTAGCAGTAAAGGGCAGCCAGGATGGCGGATAGTGGGATTAGGATATCATGTAGAACAAAGTGGGAGTTATATCAAAATACCAGAATTAGTCACAATCAAGCCATTACAAACAGTATTGTAAGGTGCTTAAAAACGTTTTTTGGAAAGCAAGGAGTATGTGGTACGCAAATAGAATAGTTAATTCATAGGATAAAATTACAAAAAAAAAAAATGGTTCAAATGGCTCTTAGCACTATGGGACTTAACTTCTCAGGTCATCAGTCCCCTAGAACTTAAAACTACTTAAACCTAACTAACGTAAGGACATTACACACATCCATGCCCGAGGCAGGATTCGAACCTGCGACCGTAGCGGTCGCGCGATTCCAGACTGTAGCGCCTAGAACCGCTCGTCCACTAAGGCCGGCCGATAAAATTACAACCATATGGTCAGTTATGAAGGATGTGTCTGGTCAGCAGCACAAGGTCGATGGTATAAAGGCAGTTTGTAGTAAAAATATTTCTGTTACTGATAAGTCAGATATACTCGTATGTACGGTATTTAACAATCACTTCCTGGTCGTTGCTTGTGAATTAAATAAAATCTTAGTTTCTACAGGGAATCATATAACTCTCTTCCTTTCTGAGACTGATGCCTGAAATATTCCTCTGTGATACTGACAAGGGCGAGATCGAGGAGTCAATAATTAAATCACTGAAGACTGAGGACTCTCATGGGTATGATGGAGCGGCTAGCAGAATATTAAAGTACTGTTCTGCACATGTTAGCCCTGTACTAATTTTTCCACTAAGAATGCTCAGCTTCCTGAACGGTTAAAGTACTCAGTAGTAAAGCCGCTTTATAAAAAGGGAGACAGGGATAATGTAAACAATTTTAGACCTGTGTCAGTGCCAGTGTGTAAGGATATTTCATCATTTTACATCACACATTTTGCTGCCAAATGTACAGTTCGGCTTTAGAAGTCGTTTAACAAGTGAAAATGCTATATGCACAGAGGTACTGGAAGGATTAAACTAAAGGTTTCGAACACTAGACATCTTCATTGTGTTTATCACAAAGTATTGGTCCAGAAGTTGGACCTTTATGGAATATGGGAAGCAGCTCACAATTGGTTCACCTCTTACTTCAACAACAGACAGCAAAACGTCATTACACACAGTGTTGAGAATGGCTGTGATGTGTGGTGTGAGTGGGGCACATTTAAATGGGAATTGCCCCAGTCTTCAGTGCTGGGACCACTCCTGTTCCTTATTTATATATATCATATAACCTCTAGTATTACTGGTAATACTAAAATATTCTCTTTGTTTATGACAGTATCTTGGTAGTAAAGGATGTTCTGTGCAACAATGGCTCTGTTTCAAGTTGTGCAGTTTGTTACGTAAGTTCATGACTTGTAGAAAAGAAACTAACGCTAAATCACAGTAAGACTCAGTTTTTACAGTTTCTATCACACAATTCAACAAACGCCGACGTTTTAATTTCACAGAATGGGCATATAATTAGTGAAACGGAACGGTTCAAATTTCTAGGTGTTCAGATAGATAGTAAACTGTCGTGATAAGCCCACGTTGAGGATCCTGTTCAAGGACTTAATGATACCATTTTTACTATTTGAATGGTATCTGAAGTCAGTGATCTTTCGACACGAAAATTAGTGTACTTTGCCTATTTTCATCCACTTATGTCGTACAGTATTATAATCTTCCCATTCTCAAGGGATATATTTGGCTCACAAACAGGCAGTTTGGGCAATATGTGGTGGAAGTTCGCAAACCTCTTGTCGCCCCATTTCACTAGTCTGGGTATTCTGACATTGTCCTCTCAATAAATTTATTCTTTACTGTCGTTTCTTGTTAACAATATCAACTTATTTCCAAGAATTAGCAGCATTCAATCAGTTAACATTAGGCAGGAATCCAGTCTGCATTTGGATCACATTTCTTTGACTCCTGTGCAGAAGGGTGTGCAGTATACCGCTGCACCCGGAAGCAGCTACTAGGGTAGCAGAGTACGTGTGGCGTGCACACGGGGGTTTTTTAGGTTAGAGGGACCCCCCCTTGGGCGAAACGATAAAATACCTGACGGCTTACCAGAGAGAACATTATCATCGTTGATAAAGAACGTCCGTCCTCAGAGACCAAAAACAGGAAAAGTTAACGTAATATTGGTAAACTGCAGGAGTATCCAGGGCAAGGTTCCTGAATTAGTATCTCTTATTGAAGGAAATAGTGCGCATATAGTATTAGGAACGGAAAGTTGGTTAAAACCGGAAGTGAACAGTAACGAAATCCTAGACACAGAATGGAATATATACCGCAAGGATAGGATAAACGCCAATGGTGGAGGAGTATTTATAGCAGTAAAGAATTCAATAATATCCAGTGAAGTTATTAGCGAATGCGAATGTGAAATAATCTGGGTTAAGTTAAGTATCAAAGGTGGGTCAGATATGATAGTCGGATGCTTCTATAGACCACCTGCCTCAGCAACCGTAGTAGTTGAGCGCCTCAGAGAGAACCTGCAGAACGTCGTGAAGAAGTTTCGTGATCATACTATTGTAATAGGGGGAGACTTCAATCTACCAGGTATAGAATGGGATAGTCACACAATCAGAACTGGAGCCAGGGACAGAGACTCTTGTGACATTATCCTGACTGCCTTGTCCGAGAATTACTTCGAGCAGATAGTTAGAGAACCAACTCGTGAAGCTAACGTTTTAGACCTCATAGCAACAAATAGACCGGAACTTTTCGACTCCGTGAATGTAGAAGAGGGTATCAGTGATCATAAGTCAGTGGTTGCATCAATGACTACAAGTGTAATAAGAAATGCCAAGAAAGGAAGGAAAATCTATTTGCTTAACAAGAGTGATAGGGCACAAATCGCAGAATATCTGAGTGACCACCATCAAACGTTCATTTCTGAGGAAGAGGATGTGGAACAAAAATGGAAAAAATTCAGAAACATCGTCCAGTACGCCTTAGATAAGTTCGTACCGACTAAGGTCCAAAGCGAGGGGAAAGATCCACCGTGGTATAACAATCATGTACGAAAGGTACTACGGAAACAAAGAAAGCTTCACCATAGGTTTAAGAGTAGTCGAATCATAGCTGATAAGGAAAAGCTGAACGAAGCGAAAAAGAGCGTAAAGAGAGCAATGAGAGAAGCATTCAACGAATTCGAACATAAAACATTGGCAAACAATCTAAACAAGAACCCTAAAAAGTTTTGGTCATATGTAAAATCGGTAAGCGGATCTAAATCCCCTATTCAGTCACTCGTTGACCACGATGGCACCGAAACAGAGGACGACCGAAGAAAGGCAGAAATACTGAATTCAGTGTTCCGAAACTGTTTCACTGCGGAAAATCGTAACACGGTCCCTGACTTCAGCCGTCGCACGGACGCCAAAATGGAAAATATTGAAATAAACGATATCGGAATTGAAAAACAACTGCTATCACTTAGTAGCGGAAAAGCATCCGGACCAGACGAGATACCCTTAAGATTCTACAGTGATTATGCTAAAGAACTTGCCCCCTTTCTATCAGCAATTTATCGTAGATCTCTGGAAGAACGTAAAGTACCTAGCGACTGGAAGAAAGCACAGGTCGTTCCCATTTTCAAGAAGGGTCATAAATCAGATGCGAATAATTATAGGCCTATTTCACTTACGTCAATCTGTTGTAGAATAATGGAACATGTTTTGTGTTCTCGTATTATGACGTTCTTAGATAATACAAATCTCCTTCATCATAACCAACATGGATTCCGCAAACAGAGATCATGTGAAACCCAGCTCGCCCTATTTGCCCAAGAAATTCACAGTGCCGTAGACACTGGCGAGCAGATTGATGCCGTATTCCTGGACTTCAGGAAGGCATTTGATACGGTTCCGCACTTACGTTTAGTGAAAAAAATACGTGCTTACGGAATATCGGACCAGGTTTGTGATTGGATTCAGGATTTCCTAGAAGAAAGAACACAACATGTCATTCTTAACGGTTCAAAATCTGCAGATGTAGAGGTAATTTCGGGAGTACCGCAAGGAAGCGTGATAGGACCTTTATTGTTTACAATATACATAAATGACTTAATTGACAACATCGGTAGCTCCGTGAGGCTATTTGCAGATGACACGGTTGTCTACAAGAAAGTAGCAACATCAGAAGACTCGTACGTACTCCAGGAAGACCTGCAGAGGATTAATGAATGGTGCGACAGCTGGCAGCTTTCCCTAAACGTAGATAAATGTAATATAATGCGCATACATAGGGGCAGAAATCCATTCCAGTACGATTATGCCATAGGTGGTAAATCATTGGAAGCGGTAACGACCGTAAAATACTTAGGAGTTACTATCCGGAGCGATCTGAAGTGGAATGATCACATAAAACAAATAGTGGGAAAAGCAGGCGCCAGGTTGAGATTCATAGGAAGAATTCTAAGAAAATGTGACTCATCGACGAAAGAAGTAGCTTACAAAACGCTTGTTCGTCCGATTCTTGAGTATTGCTCATCAGTATGGGACCCTTACCAGGTTGGATTAATAGAAGAGATAGACATGATCCAGCGAAAAGCAGCGCGATTCGTCATGGGGACATTTAGTCAGCGCGAGAGCGTTACGGAGATGCTGAACAAGCTCCAGTGGCGGACACTTCAAGAAAGGCGTTACGCAATACGGAGAGGTTTATTATCGAAATTACGAGAGAGCACATTCCGGGAAGAGATGGGCAACATATTACTACCGCCCACATATATCTCGCGTAATGATCACAACGAAAAGATCCGAGAAATTAGAGCAAATACGGAGACTTACAAGCAGTCGTTCTTCCCACGCACAATTCGTGAATGGAACAGGGAAGGGGGGATCAGATAGTGGTACAATAAGTACCCTCCGCCACACACCGTAAGGTGGCTCGCGGAGTATAGATGTAGATGTAGATGTAATAAGCTACCACAAGTATTCATGAAACTTAGCAGTACTCCACGCGCTTTCAAAACGAAACTGAAAGTTTTCTCATGGGTCACTCCTATTCTGTCGAGGAGTTCCTTTGAAAAATTAAGCTGATTCCTATGTTTTATTGTTGACTGCATTTACTTAAAAATACGGCTTGTCTTTTTTTGGGTTCATAGTCATTTTTTTTATCTGTTATTACTTTTATGTCGTAATTACATGAACTGACACGTTCCATGACCTTGGGGATTTCCTCCTCAATTTCGTCCTACGGAACTAGAGGTGTAAAATAAAAAATAAACTGGTGATCCACATATCGGAAGCTGCTGTCCCTAGAGACGTCAATTCCAGCTACCTTCGATGAAGGAATGGTCATCTATATCATGAAACCGAAAGGCATAACATGGTTTCGAGATTATTGCCCGTTAACACTTTTTAATTGTGACATGAAAATGCCGACCCGCCTCTTGTCGGCACGCACTCGCTGGACGCTGTTTAGCGACATTTCATACGACCAAGCGTCGCTAGGAGAACCAAATAACACCAAGCTGCTTTGTGGAGATGGCCCTACCGGATACGACTGTTTACCAGTGCTCTGGCATCCCTGGACTTTAGCCAGACTTCCAGACGAGTACACCACCCTTGGTTGTTGCATACTGTCCTAAACATGGGCTATCCGCAGCAGTTCCTTACCTCTAAGGGGGACCTCCAAAGTCCTAATCAACGGCCACCTCACGCTCCGTACTTCCATCGCACGTTCGTTGCTGAAGGGATGCCCGTTATTGGCACTCTTGTACACACTGGTGCTTGAATCTCTATTATGTGGCCTTCGCCAGAAGATTACGGGCATGATATTCCGTGGAATTACGTTTCGATGTCCAGTTCATGCTGACAATCTGGTGGTTGTGCTCCGAAATAGCGACGATGTCTCTAACGCACTCTCCTGGGTACATACGTACGGTATGGCCTCAGGTAGCGTCCTCAGCGTGGAAAATTCGGTAAATATGAGCGTAGGGACACGACTCAATCTCGTGTGTGTCACTCCCTTCCGACTTTGTGGCGCAATGAAGCGTCTAGGTACTGAATTCGGTAACGACACACACAGCACAGCGACCCATGACTATCGGCGCCTTCTGTAAACGTCAGGGCTCTCATCGTCGACCCACGGTTGCGAGCTGTGGACATCATTCAACGATCAAACTTCTTCAACACCTACTTGGCTTATCGTATCCCTCACCTAGCCCAGGTCTTACCCATGCCAGTCACGACTGCACGCCGGCCGGTGTGGCCTTGCGGTTTTAAGCGCGGCAGTTTGGAACCGCGTGACCGCTACGGTCGCAGGTTCGAATCCTGCCTCGGGCATGGATGTGTGTGATGTCCTTAGGTTAGTTAGGTTTAAGTAGTTCTAAATTCTAGGAGACTGATGACCTCAGTACTTAAGTCCCATAGTCCTCAGAGCCATTTTTGAACCACGACTGCACGACGTGCTGTGGAGAGACGGGTGACAAGTGGCACGTGGTGTGACAAATCCTGGCCTACTTACTTTGAGTAACGCCGACACATAATTATAAAAAGGCGCTCCTTTCCCAGGACGATACCTACTAAAGATTTGATTCCTCACTCATCTAAGGCGTTTGAGAAATTTATTAGCCTGTCTTGTTATTCTTCCATATTCATTACCTTATAAACCATCCTGTTCCTATCAAAATGCATACGAAAAAATACATATAAAGATAAACTGCTAAATGCATCGAACACAGACCTTCTTCTCCCCAGCCAGATTCTTTGGCCACTAGGCCGGCGGCGCTTTAGTTGAAGAGCTACACGTTTTGGGAAGATATCAGGCACGTTTCTATGAAAGTATTCTTTTTCCGACCCCAGTATGACGCGGAAGAATGCACAATTTGCGACTGTCTTTCGAGCCTGTCAATTTTGACTCGATTCCTCTTTATGAACGTTAGAGGTGGTTTTCTCTAAAGCGGTGAGGTAATGAACCAAATTTTGTTAGAGTCTTTCATTTCAAGTTGTGCACAAGCGATCTGCCAAATACGATCGCAGTCGGTTGGCCGTGTTTAAGGCTTTCCCCTTGTTAGTGGAGAACGGGAAGAACTGAGCAAGTTCGCCCCTCTGCACACTGAAACCCGTGTGGGAGAACCCATAAGCTTGTGGAGTATCCCCCAACTGTTGGGGTATCCCCTGTGTAGACGGAAAAATAAAATCAGGTACAACGATTAACGTGGCTTCAGTTTGACAGTGGATTCAAGATGTTGGTGGACGAAATGGTACTCTGGCGCTCAATCGGAGGTGTAAAGATGGTTCGAGGCGTATGTTTTGTTCCTTAACCAAATATCAAGACAGTTACATGTCACCTACCGCTCAATTTGCAGGTAAAACATATTACGTGTGTTATACGTATACGACGTCAAACATTCGTATGTTTATTGTCAGTGTTATTTGTGTAATTGTAAAATTTCAGTTGTGTTTTTTTAAGATTCTTTGGTATCTGTTTCATGTCGAAGGAGAACGCCGTTACAGACGTCGGCTCCATCTTCGGCGCTGCCACGAAGCTGAAGGCTGACCGCTGTTGCACACCAAGCGAAGGCCATCACGCTGCGACAAGATTCTGTCGGCGTGCGTCCCGGCGCTCTGATTCACGTAACATGAAATGAATTTAACTGTGTACAACAAACATAATAATGGGCAGCCAATGACGCAAATGGAAACTGTAATAATGATTGGTTAGTTCTTGTCTTGACGTCATACGACTAACATCGATGTTAATTTAATACTTATGCTGTAATAAAATGCGTCGGAGGACGTGAGAATTTATTTATTTCACCATCACGAATTTTCTAAAGTGAATGCATATCTGAAATAATAATTTGAATATGAATCTGACTGCATGACGACGTTATTGATTTTTTTATGATCAAGTATTACTGGAAATTTTGAAATTCTTGACGTCTGAAGTGGATCGGCGGTCGATAGTTAAAAGCCAGAGTAGCGATAACACTCCAACAACAAATCTTTGTGAAGGCACGGAAGTTTTGTGGAACGGGTGACACGTAAAATGATTGAAGTTTTCTCTACACATCCGAGCTTGCAGAAAGTTAATCTATTTCACTGTAAAAGTTTACTTACGGCAACGACGGCGTAGTATGTCAGTGTTGGCACGACCGGCTGTGAAGTAAATAATTAATGCTTTTCCTACTCTGTGACTGACAGATTCTTGTACGCACCCTTGTGGGCTCTAAATGGAAATGAAGTCCCATGCTTCTTGACAGAGCGTAGGGGAACGATGCGGGAGACCCGCCCGCCGTACGAGGCAGGTTCCTAATGGAGGTGGATTGGCGTTGCCTTCCTCCGACCGCAATGGGGATGATGACGACACAACAACACCCAGTCCTCGGGACAGGTGAATATCCCTGACCCCCCCCCACCGGGAATCGATCCCGTGACCCGCGTTCGGGAAGCGGAAACGCTACCGCGAGACCACGAGCTACGCTCTTTCGCTCAGTAAATTAGTATTATTATCCTTGTAAAGCGATTACTTCATTACAAAACGTTTGTGTTAATATGAAAGTCGCTTACTTCCCAGCATTCAGCGGTCATTGCCAGCATCAGCGCATTACGCCGCCGCTGCCGTAAATAAAATTTAAGCTATCTGGTAACTGACTGCCGGCCGTGGTGGCCGACCGGTTGTAGGCGCTTCAGTCTGGAACCGCGCGACCGCTACGGTCGCAGGTTCGAATCCTGCCTCGGGCATGGATGTGTGTGATGTCCTTAGTTAGGTTTAAGTAGTTATAAGTTCTAGGGGACTGATGACCTCAGATGTTAAGTCCCATAGTGCTCAGAGCCATTTGAACCATTTGGTAACTGACTGAAAAACCGCTCGTCCACCTCGGCCGGCTAACTGACTGAAGTAATTCAAATCCGTTGTGGTGCTCTCCTCTGGGAAGAAAGTCCGAAACGGTCAGGCTCAGTTATTATATGTAGCTGATTAAAAGTTTTCATCCACTGGGTGTACGTACAATGTTTACTGATGCTGTATGTTTAAATAAAATAAAAAGAGATGTGGCACCGCAGTTTCGTTTTGATATGCAGTTTTCTCGAACATTAGTGCGGACATTGTGTAGGATGTAGTTCATCACTCACATGACCAAAACTGATTGATTAAATAGGGAATCCATCCATTTCAGGACTATGTCTCTTTCTTGATCTCGTAATTATGTACAGAGTGCGACACAAGTCCATTATCCGAAAACGCACTACAGCGTTTTGTATCTTTAAAAGTTTATGCAAAGTAATTTGTCCTGCTCACAATGTTCTGAGTTCCCTGCATTGTTATTTAGGTATGTGACACATCGTTTAATCACACTGACTTACGTATCTTGTCATATGAATCCCCATTATTATCAAAAATGTTTTCGAATTCTTGTTAAATGAAATTCCATAAATGCTGTAGCTTTAATGGTTTTGTAGCGAAAACGTTGTCTTTCAGTGTCTCTCACATTAAAAATGAGTTTGTATGAGGTCCATTGATTTTGGAGCTCAATCGACTTTATGGCACCTGAAAACTGTCATTTAAATATGCACAGACGTGTCATTCATAGCGTGGTCGAGCTCCACCTTGCTGCCAGATGAGGTTGTTAGTTACAGCTTCAGGCACAGGCGTATTGTCTAGTTGATTACGTTAATAACTTCCCTAACATTTCATGACGTGCTTCTATAGTCACCATCGCATCGATAAAGTAACGGCTGTTCACTGCTTTGCTGCATATACCAGATGAAACCGAACCTCCAGAAACAATTACCTCTTCAACAACTCTTTCAGAATACAAGCACATTCAGTTTGAGTTGTTAAATGTTCCACTTGACTTATGACTTGCTGCATCAGACCACATGATTGTTTTGTTAAAGTTAGAGCCACTTTCCCTGCGGCAACTCACAGAAATCACGTCTTCGATGAAGATCATGTCGTTTACGGCGTAGGCTTCAGCTGTAATATTTTTAGCATTCTACTTGAACTTCTGTAGTTGCTTAGAATCTCTTCTTGCAGATTTCTTGGGTGGTTGAATGAAAGTCTTTGCAATGAGCTGCAGATTTTGATCAGTAGTTATTAATTTTGGGCGGGCATTGCGAGGTATGTCAGCTACAGAACCTGTCAGCTGTAACCTGTGATTTGATGTGTAGATAGATCGCCTACATGGTGGCTGTATTTGCAGGAAGTTTTCAATGAAAGATTGTCTTTCATCTTAATTGCATCCACCACATCCGTAAAGTAAACTTGGAAAGTTCTGCTGAAAATTTTTTGTTCATAATGTACGGTTTTCACGTTTACAAAGAGATGCACAGATGACGCCAAAGCTCAGATTGCCACCTGTTAGTAACAAACCATCTCTGATATCACCTCCAAAACAGATTTCGCTGTGCACAGGTTTCGCAGTTTTTCAACGTGGGGATATTACTCGACTAGTTTGCTGAAGTGTGACCCTGGACAGAAATGTGCAGCAGTTAACTGAGTTATGTCGCGTACAGTGCTCTTAACAAATTTTGTGCTGTGTAATTAGAAAACTATTGTGGCTAGTATTTTGCACACAAATACATAAAAAATAACATTAAAGCTTCTCATATTGTGATTTATTTAACAAGACAAAACTTTTAACAAACCATTAAATATACGGGACATTACATACAATGCAATCATATTGTTCATATGTTTTATAGTTTTTGGCATACATAATGCTTGGTTTTTAAAGTTTTTTGTAACATTGCTGACGTGTCATCAAGTTAAGTCCCCGTTTATACGCAAAGGCAGAGACTGCCTCAAAATACAAAATTATTTTTTTTTCTTCAAAATATTTTTCTTCAATATGTTTCTTCCCTGTTGCATGACAGGCGGCGTCACCAAAACGAAGTCTTTGTTCACTGTATTGCACTACACTGCCTCCTGAAGACCCCACGAGTACAGGAAGCACGGGACTCTGCATCACTGAATGAGTGGAATGCGCTGTCCCCACCAGAGAAGCCAGTCGCACTGACTTCCACCGAGTTCAAAGTCTCCCAGTGTCTTTTAAGTCGAATAACAGTGAATTTTTGGGACCTCATCGATCAATGCGACGGCGAGGCATCCAGCCCGAGAACACAATAAACCGAGGAATTATAAAGCGGGGCAGCACTAGAGATTTGGCGGGGCGACGCCATCAGCCGACGGAGACACGCGAGGTCCGGGGACGAACAGGAAAAAATGTAAAAACTGCTAAAGTTTATAAATTATACAGGTCGTAAAACGACCACACTGTGGTGGGCCGCGCACTGGTGCTCAGCCACCGCTCCACCGTCAGCTCGGCAGCGCACAGCCGCAGTGTGGTGTCGCGGCAGTGGCGGCGCTGGCGGCGCTTCGCCTCCCGCAGCGGCAGCCGGCGATGTGTGCTCCGGGCGTAGCGGAAGGGGGAGCGGGCGGGCGGCTCCCAGCTGGACGCACTGCTGGGGCTGGTCTCCAGCTGCACCTGGAGTCCAGACGGGGGGACTCGTCACTGGTCTGCGTCTCCTCTCTCTCTCGCTCACACGCACACACATTATTTGGACAGTACGTGAACTAAACTGTATGGCCAAAAGATATGCGAACGGTTATCCTATTTAAATATGTGCTGTGTATGACTCCCAAAGTTTTTGGCTAGATGTTACGTATGGTACGGGTCTAGGCACTGCATCTGAACTGTCTGAGAGGCTGCCACGCAGTGCACATGGCAGCAGTCAATATCACTATTCCTTTTATGTGAATGGTATCGCGACGCACAAATCACTTCACACAAGCCTAAGCAACATGAAATATCAATTTCTCACTAGTATCTCCAAATCATAATATTCCATCCAAAGCGATCAAGAATTTCTTAAGAGGGATCAACATGGTCATTTAAGTGAGTATCTATTCCCACAGAGAGTTTCTTTCCATTCCCTAGACTGTCTACCTATTCATTAATTTCTTCCTTACTGAACCAGGACAGTATGTAGCAGTTTCACCTTATAAATAACTTAGGTTCTTGTATTACTGTTTCCCCTGTTTCCCTCAATAACATCAAAGAGTTCCCACGATGTGTTATCATGATTTGTTGTCAGAACTTATGAGATGTTATCTGCTTATGTAACACTTTTTACTACGTGTATCAGATGTCTATTAATGTGACAGACATACTGTGTAACAAATTTAATTGACGAACGAGACTGAAGCTGACAGGACGCCTGGAAGAGCCGTAACAATGCGCCTGCTTTATTTCAATAAAGCAACAGCACATGTCACCTTGTAACAGCCAACCATGCTACAGTCTGAATCTACTAAAACTGTACGATGAGTGCCTATTCCTTACCCTCATTCTCATAGGCACCACTGTGCTTGCTCAGACCCACAACTGGCGAAGAATTAATAGCGGCAGCCACAACTGTAGCCAACCAATGTCTCCAGGAATGAGTTAGCAAATGGCACAATAAATATTGCCTATCTGCCGTTTTTTATACCTTGTATCGAAAACGAGAATTCCACAGTGCGGGGGGGCTCCCCTCCCCTTAATGAACATTCCTGACAGACGTTGCCGTGTGTGACTCGGGACAGGATGTGTGCCAAGAAATACAACGGAACCCTCTCTGCACTGCGATTAACATTTGGAATATAGGCCGTGTAGAATAAGTACAAAAGGTATGAATTGTGACATGGTCAGTTTCTGACTTGCCCCAAACTATTGGCCGATAACGATGGTATTAACCCCGTATGACAGGGGAAAGGTACGTAGGATCATAACAAAATCTGTTGAAAGATATAGATTCATCTATATTGGCACGATTTGTAGGCATTTACCAACTAGACTAACAGAACTGATGCTACGCCATTCTTGCATTAATTAGTCAAACACTTTCATAGAGAGTTTCCAAAAACAACAAATAATACTTTTTGAACGTATCCGCTGAGCTACAACAAAATAACTTCATTTTTATCTTTGGAAAACATGCGAAATCCTTGGACTAAACGTGGGCTAAACTGTAAACACGCGAGTTTTGTGTAATTCGCTTTATTTCCGTAGTTACGCCTAAAAATGTGAAATTTGTGGGGCGAACCGCAAAAAAGATGCAGCTTATAATTGTTTCGTCACGAGAGTGAAAATCAGTAACATTTCGTAAACGTAGAGAGAAATACAAGCAACAGTGCAGTCGCCGACTTTGCTGTATGGAAACAGATGACAATCTATTTATACTGATAGCAGGTACGCAGTCTGTATACATCTTAACGTCCAGTTTACTTAAGTATCAACTTTACTAGAGAGAATATATGGCTACTTATAGTGTACGTACGTGGCCAGAGACAGTCGAAAAGCTTGTGAGGGTGTTGTAGAAGACATTGTACTGAGAACAGCTTTCAAGAAAAAAATTCTGTGCGTTACACCGTTACTGAGTTGTTTAGCATTGAAGTTAGCCAATAAGGTATGGCTGTCAATTCAAATTAATATCTAGGAATTAAAATTACGGACAGCTAAAATAGATATTATTATGGGGAACGCAAACGCAAGCACTTGCAAGCGCTAAAATGCGGTAATGGGCAGACAGGTGTGCGTTCGTGAGTTACAACTTACTGAAACGCTCCTTATCAGTTAAAACACGGCTATTTCGGAAATGATTAATTTTAAGGTAGATGAGCAAAAGCCACGTTTTTTCGGTTTGCGCAAACGAAACAAAGGATGTGTTCAGCGACACAGTCTCTAGTAGGCTGCTTGAAAATTGCGCGCGCAAACACCTGAATGGTGAACTTCAATGCTAAATAACTGGCAAACGACGAACGTATCGAATTTTTTTCTTAACATCTATTTCTCACCTCAGCCTTCCCTGCAACACTATTACAAGCTTTTTCAGACTTTTTCCTGACCATCCTATATAAAGGAGACGCTTTTACATTAATACTTCTTCTGTACATGTTCACCGTTGTGATATCAAGAACTACTTCAGCCACTTTCCACTTTGCCTTTTCTCTCGCCTTACAGAACATTCATTCGACCGATTCTTGAGCATCCAAGTAGGATTAATAGAAGAGTCTGTGAGACAGAAAGAATCTACTAAAGGGCGGCGTGTTTCGTCAAAGGGGAGAAGTAAAGGAGATGCTCAGCAAACGCTACAAAAGAGCCGTTGTGCATCGCAGAGACGGGCATTGTTGAAATTTCGGGAGGGTAGTTTCCATTAAGAGTAGGACAAGATGTTACTTCCTCCCACATAATTATGTATCATGAAGTGAACACGATGATAAAATCAGAAAAATTGGAACCCATACGGAGGATTACCGACATTCAATTCTTCCCACGCGCCGTTCGAGAGTGGAACAGGAAAAGGGGTGGGGAGGCAAGGAAAACCGTTAGAAACAGTAACGTGGCTTGCGGAATATAGTCATAAATGTAGATTTGCGGAAAGTGGTAACTGTCTCTGAATAAAGAAAAGTGTGAGGTCATCCAAATGAGTTCGAAAAGAAATCCATTAAATTTCGATTACACGAAAAATCACTGAAATATAAAGACTGCCAGTTCAACCAAATACCTACGAACTGTAATTACGAGCAACATAATCGGTAACGATCACGTAGGTAACGTTATGGGGAAGGCAAACCAAAGACTGAAATTTATCATCTGAACTCTTAGAACATGCAATTCTCCTACTAAAGAGTTTGCCTGCGAGTACTGCTATGCGATGTGGGAACTTTACCAGACGGGATTGGCGGAAGACATCGAAAATGTCCAAAGAAAAGCAGCTCGTTTTGAATTATCGCGAAATACGGCAGAGAGTGTCACAAGTATAATAAGCTGTGGTGGCAATCATTAAAATAAGGGCGTTTTTCGTTGCGGCTATACCTATTGACGAAATTTCAAACATCAGCATTCTCCTCTGAATGCGAAAATATTTTATTGTCGCCAGCATACAGAAAGAAATAATCTCGATGATAAAATAAGATAAATCAGAGAGTAAAGATAGATTTAAATGTTCAGTTAAATTCTCATTCGCTGATAGAGAAGAAAACTGAAGGTGGTTCGAAGAACCCTCTGCCCGGCGCATAAATGTGTATAGCAGATTAGCTACGTAGCTGCAGATGTAGATTTGCTAAATCAGCAAGGTTTTTGTGAGGTATGCAGCAAACTTATTAACTTCAGAGTAGAAATAAGTGAATGGAATGAGATAGGTGGGCCCCAGCCTTTCCGATACCATTACCCCTAAGTGAAATTATATGTCAGCCATCCCTCGCCCTCTCCCTCCCTTATCTTCAACGCTGGCACCTAAAAAAAATTTATAATGAGAAAGATTGTTCTTAGAACAGTTTTATTTGAAAATGCTGAAAGATGAATATTTAGTATTTGTAAATAACCCGAGAATTAACGAGTCAATGAGACAACTGGTACTGCTTATTTATAGCAACCTCTTTTATAAAATGATGAAGCAATTGTCAGTGTATGAAGAGTGCTACATACAACTCCTCCTTGGCAGTGAAGGTTAACTGTCCACACTGAGGGTAGGTACTTGATAGAAAACATGGTTTCTCTGCTACACTTGCTCCGTTCACGCCGTCAACTTCTATTTAAAATCAGGGAAGTTGAAAGGGGTGCACTACACTTGAGCCTACTGTTTGTATATCACCTAATTCTTGGACTCCATACTTCTGAACTGACAGACACTGGAAGACTTCGCGCTGCCGTTGCTTTGTGCATGACCACGGTCACTAATAATAACAATAATAATAATAATAATTAGAACACTGAGTAAGCTTTATATGTGGTTCTGTTGGGGTGTCGATTACTTTGTTTACCTGCTGCAAAAAGAGTAATGCAGCAATTTCACGGCATTTCACGGAAACTACCAAATTTGAGGTAGCGTTTTCATTAGAATATTTGACATATTTGATATACATGTCTCAGTTTTACTGTTGTACATGCATGATAAAAAGTACGTGTGCAGTGGGTCAACTAGGTATTTGAGGAAGATGTTCATACCTTCGTTTCACCAGCTAAACGTCCAACACATTGTCTCACATGGCAATGCTAGTATTTGAAATAAAAAATGAGGTATTTACTGGTAAAGCGTGAAATAGGCATTACAGTTTTACATAATAGTGAGCTTTCTCAAATAATTTAGCTCCGTCATCGTAACACAATTGGACCTGTCTGTTTTCAGCCCTCAGAAAATTTCGTTTTACCCTCAGGGAGTAATAGCCTCCACGCTGGGAACCCCTGATTTAGATTGTAGCGACTACACCGAGAGCCCCGACCGCTCGTGCTGACTCACCCAGCTCGTCGAGGCCAGCGCGCAGTCGAAACGCTCCTCTCGCTCGATGGCGCTCCTCCTGGAACGCGACCGCCAGTAGAACAGGTCGCCCCGAGAGCTCCTGGTCCACGGCGCGGGGCTGTGGAGGATCACCGAAGCGCTCGGCGACCCGAGGTACGAGGTGCGGCCCAGGCTGGCAGGGGGGCCGACCCACCAGTCGCGGTCCCCACAGGCTATGGCCCAGAGGCGCCGGATCGCGCGCCAGATGGCGGCCAGGGAGGGCGGCCGCTGGTCTTCCCAGGGCCAGTCCGGGCTCTCGTGCAGGCCCAGCCTCTCCAGGAGGAGGTGGCCCAGCGCCGACAGCAGGTCCACGCTCGTCGTGCTGCGCGACACACTGGCCGTCACACACTCTACACGCACTAGCTGCAGCTGGCGTGGTGACAGGGAGCAGTTCTGAGATTGGGGCGAAGGGGGCGTAAATATTCATCGTACAATGGAGTACCCGAAACGACTGGAATTATTTTTTAAAAGCTAAATATTTTCAAATTGTTTGCAAAACCATCTTATCCCCTTAAAAATACTCCGCATTACAACTGATGCTTTGTACCACCAATGCTTCCACTGTTCCGAACATTTGCTGTAGCCATCTTTCGAAATACTGGCAGCTCCTCCCTGGTTTTCTTCTTGTCGTCTTCAGCGTTGTCAAAACGTTGCCCTTTGATGATCCTTTCCACATGTGGAAATAGAAAAGTTGCACAGCGCCAGGTCAGGCAAGTAAGATGCGTGGAGCAGCGGAACCGTGGCATTTTTAGCCAAAAACTCGATGTTCGTGTTGATTGTCAGTCAGAAGCCGAGGAAGAAACTTGGCAGCAACCTATTTCATTCCCAAATCTTCCGTTAAAATCCGCTGAACCGAGCTCCAAGGTAACCCACTCATCTCTGACAGTTGACCAGTTCTCTGTCGACGGTATGTGAGCACAAGTCTCGAATTTTTTCAATATTTTCTCGATTCGGGCACTCGATCGACGTCCAGAACGAGCTTCGTCATCAATCGACATGTCGCCATTTTTAAATTGAGCAAACCATCTCATACACTTGAGTTTGCCCCCTGGCGTCATCTTCATAAGCTGTTTTCTAGATTAAAACGATTTCAGCAGCATTTTTTCCGAGTAGAAAACAAAACTTCACAGCTGCACTTTGTTCACTTAAACTTGCCATAATGAAAAACGAAATAGGAACAAAACAGCACTAACACGCATAGCGGCAGAAATGCATACTACACAAGCTCCGCCCACGCTAGTGTTAGTGGGAATTTTTTTGGGTACCCCGTCGCTGTCTCTTATTGTCTGCCCCTCCCATATGCACAAATATAAGATGCTTGTCGCCCACTCTTTTACCATGCCACAGATACTACGATTTTAATAATAAAAAATCTATAAAGCTGTCATGTGTTTCTGCTTGTCTGTTAGCACATGCTTCTCCAAAACTACCACAAGAATTTTCATGAGGTCATCACAGGTAACTTGAGCTTAGCCTGGGGCACCATATAGGGTTTATTTCATCAAAAACGAATCATGGATAGAAAGATATCGTACCTAAAGCTTCATCCAACTACTACCATAAATGGTTTTCACGACTAACGCACTTAATCGATTTCAGTCACATTTTGTATGGGGATAGCTTCTATCCAGAGAAGGAACAGAGGTTTCTTTAGAAAGTGTATGGTACATGATGCATGTTGCTTTGAAGAGTATCACACGAAGTTGGAAAAAGTATTTACTCTTTGAGAAAGCTATTTACTCTTTGACTTTTGACATTTATCATATTTGTGAGACGTGTTTATTGGTCGATGTGCGCTACGTGATATGATTGAAAGTAATGAATACAATACTCATACAATCTTAACTGTGTTTAATCCATACTTTAATACTGTTTATTGCATAATGTACACGTTGTATAACACATAGATACTCCAGTAGCACACTGCGTACATGAGCACACCTGCCCATGCCTCTGTGTATGCACTGCTCGACAGAGTCGCTGCTGATGGACTGTGCTTTGAAGCAGTTTGTGAGGCGTGAGAGCGACCACACATCACGTGCTATGCTTAGCTGAACAGGCAGACATGTGAAGGCAGCTGATCTTACTGCATGTATAATAGCTTACTTCTTCAACATCACACATCATACCAAAACTACTGATTATGTGAGTGCAGCCATGGGTAACAGATAGTTAATAATAATAATAAAGATGGTGACGATGATAAGGACAATAGTAATAATAATAATCTTCTTCTTTATCTTCTTCTTCTTCTTCTTCCTAGTGCTTTCTTGTTGGATGGAACAGAGACCACTTTTTGGGTCAATCACTCAATTTTTTATGGTCTAACGCTTTTTCTACGCTTATTTATCATAGACGTGCTCTTACAGTATCTTTCCATTGTACTTTGAAGTCCCCCATGCAGTCTCTGGCCTTCGACACTATCGTCATAGACTGCACTAGGTTGTGGCCATACAATGTGTGCATACCAGTGAGGTCTTCATTCTTGAACCTTCTCATTGATTGGAGCCAGTGCAGCTAGTTGTTGGGTCGATATATTGTTGATAAGGTCAAGCAGATAAATGTCGAATAATCTTCTCAGTATCCACATCTCTATGACGTTGCCTGAGTGCTCAGAACTTCGTTGTGGGCCAACACTCGGTATCATATGATGGAACTGGCCGCAGCATTGTGCAGCAAAACTTTTAATTTCATGTGGACAGGCATCGTCTTAGCCCAGAGAACACATGTGATGTCTCTGAATCACATTCAAGTCACTTTGATTCTTGCTTGCACATCTTCATTCACATAGCAGTCAGTCTGTAGTCGAGAGCCTAGATAATGGAGTGTGTCCAACTTGGTAAGAGGAGCTCCATTAATCTGTATAGTTCGTTGAGATGGAATCGTTTAGAGGTACCCACTCTTGTGAATATTTAAATGAACGCCATATGTTGTAGACGAACATACCACACTCGCACTTGGGTTTCAAGATGCTACCTGGTGCCTGCTGCAAGCATAATGTCATCAGTGTACAGCATTGCCCACAGTACACATTTCTGTAGGTCGGCCTCATTGTTATCCTTATGGTAACAAAGAGCAGTGGAGATAGAGCTGATGAATCTTGATGAATTTCAAGTGTCACAGGGAGCTAGGTTCAGTGCTGCTGAGAATGGTAGGCAGATTCTGGTGTTTTTGTACAGAATGTTCATCCAATCTACGTACGTTTCAGGAACTTGACGATCACAAAGACCGTGCCAAATCATCTGATGTGGTACTCGACCAAGTGCCTTCTCAAGGTAAGAATTCAAGATGTAGTGACTTCCTTTCCTTGTGGAATTACTACAACAGCAGGCACACAGAAACAAATACGTGTATCGTGCTCCATACCTCCCAGAAACCACATTGTCAGTTAGACCATCAGTGACAGAGCACCTCGAGGTCCTGCTGCTGCTAAGCCAAGTGCACATATTTTTATGAGCTTCAAACAGGAGCGACATCAGTAACGGAAAGGTGTGGTCAGATACGAGCTGTGTTGGTGACCCTTCGGTCACATCTCCAGGCAGTGTTGGCTTCCGTCACACCGTCACACGGCTTGAGGCTACTGCCAAGGTGCATCACTGTGGGGGGTCTGACGTCTGACGTGTGGAAGCAAGGGAAGTGTCCCACGTGTCCCCCAATCGGTCCACTGCTGTGATTGGCCCAGATACTGCCTGCAGTGAGGTTGACCCCTCACCCGTGGTCTAGTGGGATACCATTCCCAAGTCTGGCAGGTTGCGAAGGACTTTATGAGGGGCCGATTGTAGGGCCTCCGAGTTTGTTTGACGAACAGGTTTCGGGTGTTATCTGTGGCTGACGAAATCTCTAAGCTGGATGCAGTCGTTCACCCTGCTGCAAAGGAAGCTTGTCAGCCCAAAAGGTCTGGGCATTCACATAGGCTTTGTTTGCTGGTACATGGGAGCTCCAACACTAAGCACATAATGGGGCCCCTTAAGAACATGGCTGCCAAGGAGGGGAATGAAGCCAGTGTGCACTCTGTGTGCATACTAGGGGGAGTCATTCCGGATGTGGAAAGAGTGCTTCAGGACGCCACGAGCAGTACAGAGTGCAGCCAACCACAGGTGATGGCTCATGTCGGTACCAATGACATGTGTCACTTTGGATTGGAGATTCTCTCTGGTTTCAGGCGGATAGCAGAAGTTGTAAAAACTTGCGAGATTAAGTTGGAGCCCACCATCTGCAGCATTTTAGATAGTACCGACTGTGTTCATTTGGTGCAGAGCCGTGTGGAAGGTCTGAATCAGAGGCTCAGGCCGTTTTGTGACTGTGTAGGCTGCAGATTCCTTGACTTGCGCAAGTCAAGGAATCTGCAGCCTGGGTTTCCGGGTTCCGCTTAACAGATCAGGAGTCCACTACACACAGGGAGTGGCTACACGGAGAGCGGGGGCTGTGTGGAAGTGACTGAGCGGATTTTTTTTTAGGTTAGAGGGTCTCAGGAGACCACAGAACTGGCGTCTGTCTAAAAGGGGACAGGTAAAACTGAGTAAGGTAGTTGTAGAAACGATCGATACTGTAGTTGTAAAATGTCGTAGCTGCGTTGGGAAAGAACCAGAGTTCCAAGCCAGGCGACTAGCGCGAGTTTTGGTGTTCTCGTAAAGATAAGTCATTTTAGATTATAAAACATATAGATTAGTACTGAATACGTGGTAAATAAGTGTATTAGTGTGCCGTTTAAGTCTACCATTAAAGGTTTCATTTTTCTTTACGTAATATAGCAGAAAACACGAAAAGACCGTACAGTCGTATTTTCTGTTTACGTTCTGCTGAAGCAAATCTATAGAATTTCGTTTAGTTGTTCCTTGCTCTCTCCAGCAATTTAACTTAGCGTACCTCTTCATTATTTAACTAGCATTTCCGGAAAGTAGCGTAAAGTTTAAGTTGTTGTTTCAGAAACTTTGCACTTTTGTTTTTGTTTACACACAGTTGCGTAAACAGTTGCGTATAGGCCAAATTTGTGTAACCATATTTTCGTGTTTATCTGTAATTTAACTGACTTATTCTTAATAAACTATTACGTTTATCATGAGTGAGAAGTGCTTGACTTGCCGTAGAATTGTTAGGTCGGGGCTTTGGTGTGATGGGTGCTGTAGTTTTTTCCATGTGGGTGACTGTAGTGGCGTGGGAATAGGGGAAGTAAATGAGACTCATCAGTGGTTTTGTAGGATTTGTAGTAGAGATAGGAAGATACTAGAACAGGAGGGGAAAATTGCCGCCCTTCAGGCTGAGTTAGACAAGGCCAGGGGAGATCTTGACAGGTTAAGGAGGGAGAAGGGTAAAGAGAGGTGGGAAGTGGCAACAGGCAACAGGAGGAACAGGCCTAGAACTTTGTCTGACAGCTTTATGGTGAATGTGGAAAATAGATTTGACCTGTTGCTTCAGTTAGAAGCTGGTGAGCCTCAAGCAGTTGCAGGTGTAGACAGGGCACAACAAACTTTCAGCAGCAAATTGAAAAGTAAGAATGTAGGGAAATCAGTAAAGAGAAAGAAAGTGTTGTTGTTAGGTAGTTCCCATGGAAGAGGTGTTGGCCAACTTTTGCAGGATGAACTAGGATCAGAATACCAGGTCACCAATTTTTTTTAAACCTAGTGCTGGTCTGGAGCAGGTGACAGAGGATTTAGGATCACTTTGCAAAGATTTCACTAAGGAAGACACCGTGGTTATAGTGGGTGGGGCAGGTAACAGTATTGACAGAGATCCTGGGTACAGTATAGAGTGTGACCTGGCGAAGATTGCGTCAGCATCGAAGCATACTAGTGTTGAGTTTGTATCTGTTCTTGGGCGCCATGACCGACCTCATTTGAACTCTTCTGTCAAGAGAGTTAATTTGGAGCTGGAACGGCTGCTCATGTCGGGTGCGGGGTCACACATTGGAGTGGTTCCTGTTGATTCTCTCAGTAGGTGGGATTATACTAGGCATGGCCTTCACCTCAACAGGAAGGGGAAGGGTAAATTGGCTGGGGAAATAGCAGGAAAGTTAAAGGGGGGAGGCACTATCATGAGTGGTAAAATACCAGTGGTTATAGGATTCAGAAAAGACCCTTTTTTAGGGTAGGGAGGACAGAAAGAAAGCAAATTTTAAGAGAGGTTAGAACTGAGACAAATCTTCAGTTTGAGAAAGAAATCAAAAAACATAATTCCAGCTTATTACATCAGCATAAACAGCCATTGGTTAAGAATTTTCAACTGTCAGCAGATATTTTAACTCCACCCAATCTTAACTCAGTCAATGAGAAATGTCAGCTATCTTTATTGCATCAAAATATTCGAGGACTGAGAAATAAAATTAATGAATTAACTATCTGCATAGATGAATTAGAGTCTTCAAACCCAGCTGACATAATCTGCCTCTCTGAACATCATGTGACCACTGGTATAGAACTTTTAAGTGTTACAGGGTTTAGGTTAGCATCTCACTTTTGTAGATCAGAAATGGAGAAAGGAGGAGTTGCCACATTCATCAGGAACTGTCATAAATTTAAGAACATAGACATTCATAAATTTTGCCTAGAACAGCATATGGAAGCATGTGCAACAGAATTAGAATTTCACAAAAAATCCTTCATAATATTAAGTGTATATCGAGCACCTGCAGGTAACTTTAATCTGTTTGTCAACCACCTTGAAGCTGTACTGGCCCATTTAACAACCAAAAACAAAGAAATAGTGGTTGCTGGTGATTTCAATGTAGATTTCCTTAAAGACTCTCCCAATAAGAACTTGTTTGAGTTAGTAACACTATCATTCAACTTAATTCCCACAGTAAAGTTCCCCACTAGGATAGCCACTTGCTCACAAACAGCCATTGATAATATCTTTATAGAAAAGTCCAATGAACAAAATTATATTACAAAACCGATAGTCAGTGGCCTCTCAGACCATGACATGCAGTTCCTTCTGTTAAATGTTAATACTGAACAGGATATAAAATCTGTTAAATCTGAGCTCAAAAGGGTAATCAGTAAGCCAAAAACTGATTATTTTAGGACACTCCTCAGAGACATTCACTGGACTGATGTTTACAGCGTTCATGGCATGAATGAAAAATATAACATTTTTGCTAATAAAGTGCTTACCTTATTCGAACACTGCTTTCCCCCAAAACTTACCAAGGTTAGAGCAAAGTCTACAAAGAAGCCATGGATTACTCGAGGAATAGGGGTATCTTGTAAAACAAAAAGAAAACTGTATCTGTCACTCCGAAACATTTCCAATGTTGATGCTATAGCACATTATAAGAAATACTGCAAAATATTAAAGACTGTAATACGGATGTCAAAGCAAATATATTACAAGGAAAAGATAGTCATATCAGATAACAAAATAAAGACAATATGGGATATAGTGAAGGAGGAGACCGGTAGAACCAGGCATGAAGAGGAACAAATAGCATTAAGAGTAAATGATACATTGGTGACAGATGTGTATAGTGTTGCAGAACTTTTTAACAAACATTTTATAACTGTTACTGACAAGATGGGGTTGTCAGGTTCGGTAGATGCTGCTATGGATTACCTTAGACCAGACATTTCAAGTAACTTCCTTAATATGAATTTGACCCTCACTACCCCAACAGAAATAATGTCCATCATAAAATCTTTAAAATCAAAAACATCTAGTGGGTATGATGAAATATCAACAAAGTTAATTAAAGAATGTGATTCTGAGCTAAGTAACATATTAAGCTATCTGTGTAACCAGTCGTTTATTAGTGGAATATTTCCTGAATGGCTGAAATATGCTGAAGTTAAGCCACTGTTTAAGAAGGGAGATAAAGAAATAGCATCAAATTTCCGTCCAATTTCACTGTTGCCAGCATTTTCAAAAATTTTCGAAAAAGTAATGTACAGTCGTCTTTATAACCATCTTATCTCAAATAACATACTGTCAAAGTCACAGTTTGGATTTCTAAAAGGTTCTGATATTGAGAAGGCTATCTACACTTACAGTGAAAATGTGCTTAATTCATTAGACAAAAAATTGCAGGCAACTGGTATATTTTGTGATCTGTCAAATGCATTTGACTGTGTAAATCACAATATCCTTTTAAGCAAACTAGAATATTATAGTATAACAGGAAATGCTGCAAAATGGTTCAAATCTTATATCTCTGGCAGGAAACAAAGGGTGTTATTAGGAAAGAGACATGTATCAAGCTATCAGGCCTCATCCAACTGGGAACTAATTACATGTGGGGTCCCACAAGGTTCCATTTTGGGGCCCTTACTATTTCTTGTGTATATCAATGACCTTTCATCAGTAACATTACCCGATGCCAAGTTTGTTTTGTTTGCCGATGACACAAACATTGCAATAAATAGCAAGTCAAATGTAGTCTTAGAAAGATCAACCAATAAAATATTTGTGGACATTAATCACTGGTTCCTAGCCAATTCTTTGTCACTAAACTTTGAAAAAACACACTACATGCAGTTCAGAACTTGTAAGGGGTGTCCCAAGAGTATATGTCTAACATACGATGACAAGAAGATAGAAGAAGTGGACAGTGTTAAATTCTTGGGATTGCAGCTTGATAATAAATTCAACTGGGAGGAGCACACCACAGAACTGCTGAAGCGTCTTAACAAATCTCTGTTTGCAATGCGAATTTTGTCAGACATAGGGGATATAAAAATGAAAAAGCTGGCATACTATGCTTACTTTCATTCCATAATGTCATATGGGATTATTTTTTGGGGTAATTCATCAAGCCAAGCTTAAAGTTTTCCGGGCACAAAAACGTGCAGTGAGAGTTATATGTGGTGTGAACTCAAGAACATCCTGCAGAAGCCTGTTTAGGGAACTAGGGATACTAACTACTGCTTCCCAATATATTTATTCCTTAATGAAATTTGTCATTAAAAATATATCACTTTTTCAAACCAACAGCTCAATTCATGGAATCAATACTAGAAATAAGAATAATCTTCACAAGGATTTAAAGTCACTTAGTCTTGTACAAAAAGGTGTGCATTATTCAGGAACACACATTTTCAATAACTTGCCAGCAGCCATAAAAATCTTAACAACCAATGAAATTCAGTTTAAGAGAAGCCTAAAGGATTTATTGGTGGCCAACTCCTTCTACTCCATTGATGAATTTCTTAGTAAAACCAACTGATTTGTATATAAGTACAACATAACTTCTGCACAATTTCAGTGCAGTAATGTGTTCATTGTAAATAAGTATTACAGTAGTTGTATTACCTTATAAATAAATAAAAAACTTTTTTATTTTAAATTCAGTGCATTAGTATTTGTAAAATTACTCTTAGTGTTCATTAAAAAATGACGATCATTCCACTTGGGACCTGTGGAATGGTACATTAGCTTATTTGTTTTAATTGTAAATATTTGTCATGTATTGTTGTTTTTCTGACATGTTCCACATCCTGGAGGACCTCCTCACTACGGATCAATTGGAATGAAAGTAAATCTAATCTAATCTAATCTAGAAAGCACTGAAGCTGAAGTAGTTACAGGTATGGAAAGCTGGGCAAAAACCGGAAATAAGTTCAACAGAAATGTTTTTAAACGACCTAACAGTGTTCAGAAAGAATATATTAAATACAGTTGGTAGTGGAGTATTTATTGCTGTCACAAGTAGTTTACCTTGTAGTGAAATTGAAGTAGATAATTCCCGCGAAATGGTATGGGTAGAGATTATAAAAAACTTGAGTCTCATTTCAATTAGGTACCCCACTCATACAATTGTAGTCGATGGTAACTTCAGTCTACCCTCGATATACTGCAAAAATTATACGTTTAAAGCCGACGGCAGGCATAAAATGTCATCCGAAATTGTACTGAGTGCTAGAAAATGATTTTGAACAATTAGTTCATGAGCCCACTCGAAGCGTAAATGGTTGCGACAGCATGCTTAACCTCTTAGGAACAAATAATCCTTGACAAATTGGGAGTATCGTGACGACTACAGGAATTAGCGACCACAAGGCAGTTGTTGCTAGGCTGAATACCGTAACACCCACAACCATCAAAAAGAAACGCAAAGAGCATCTGTTTAAAAAAGCTGATAAAAATGCTCTTAACGCATTTTTAAGAGACAGTCTCCACTCCTTCCCATCTGATCATGTAAGCGTAGAAAGCGAAGAAAAGATATGGAATGATTTCAAAGAGATAATGTCGATGGCAATTGAGAGATATATAACAGATAAGTTAATAAGTTATGGTACTGATCCCCCATGGTTCACAAAACGGTTTAGATCGATATTGCAGAAGTAACGAAAAAAGCATGCCAAATTTAAAAGAACACAAAATCTCCAAGATTGGCAAAATTTTGCATAGGTTCGAAAGATAGCGCGTACTTCAATGCAAGATATTTTTAATAATTTCCACAACGAAATCCTGTCTCGGAATCTGGCAAAAAACCCAAAGAGATTCTGGTCATACATAACAACGGTGATGTCACCGATGACAGTGCCACTGTAGCAGATTTATTAAACAAGGTTTTCCGAAACTCCTTCACCACAGAAGACGAAGTAAATATTCCTAAATTACAATCAAGAACAACTGCCAAGATGAGAAACATAGAAGTAGATATCCTAGGTGTAGCAAAGCAGCTTAAATCACTTAATAAAGGCAAGGCCTCCAGTCCAGATTGTATACCAGTCAGATTCCTTTCAGGGTATGCTGATACAATAGCTCCATATTTAGCAATTATATACAACCGCTCGCTCACAGAAAGATCCTTACCTAAAGACTGGAAAATTGCTCAAGTCACACCGATACCCAAAAGGGAAAATAGGAGAAATCCGCTGAATTATGGGTCCATATCACTAACGTCGATTTGCAGTAGGGCTTTGGAACATGTACTGTGTTCGAACATTATGAATTATCTCGAGGAAAACGATTTACTGACACATAGTCAGCACGGATTCAGAAAATATCGTTCTTGAGAAACACAACTAGCTGTTTATACTCACGAATTAATGAATGCTATCGAGAGGGGATGTCAAATGTATTCCACATTTTTAGACTTGCAGAATGCTTTCGACATCGTTCCTCACAAGCGTCTTCTAACCAAACTGCGTGCCTATGGAATATCGCCTCAGTAGTGCGACTGGCTTCAAGGTTTCCTGTCAGAAAGGTCACAGTTCGTAGGAAGAGACGGAAAGTAATCAAGTAAAACAGAAGTAATATCCGGCGTTCCCCAGGGAAGTGTTATAGGTCCTCCATTGTTCTTGATCTATAATTAACGACATAAAACGGTAAACAAGTTCTAAGCAAGGAAGGGAAATCAGAAAGGTGCAAATAGTACCTAGTAGGTCTATACAAGGGCGATGTACTGGAGGGCAATATTATGGAAATGGAAGAGGACGTAGATGAAGATGAAATGGGAGATATGATACTGAGTGACGAGTTTGACAGAGCACTGAAAGACCTCAGTCGAAACAAGGCCCGGGGAGTAGACAACATTCCATTAGAACGACTATAATAGCCTTGGGAGAGCTTTGTAGACTTAAAGAAAGCTTTTGACAATGTTGACTGGAATATTCTCTTTCAAATTCTGAATGTAGCAGGGGTCAAACACAGGTACGATAGGCTATTTACAATTTGTACAGAAGCAGATGGCAGGTATAAGAGTCGTAGGGCATGAAAGGGAAGCAATTGTTGGGAAGGGAGTGAGACAGGGTTGTAGCCTATCCGTGATGTTATTAATACTGTATACTGAGCAAGCAGTAAAGGACACAACAGAAGCATTTGGAGTATGAATTAAAATACAACGAGAAGAAATAAAAGCTTTGAGGTTTGTCGATGACATTGTTATTCTGTCAGAGACAGCAAAGGACCTAGAAGAGCAGTTGAGTGAAATGGACACAGTCTTGAAAGGAAGATATAAGATGAACATCAACAAAAGCAAAACGAGGATAGTGGAAAATAGTCGAATTAAATCAGGTGATGCTTGTCGGAGTTACATTAGGAAATGAGACACAAAGTAGTAGATAAGTTTTGCTATTTGGGGAGCAAAGTAGAGAGGATGTAAGATGTAGACTGGCAATGGCAAGGAAAGCGTTTATGGAGAAGAGAAATTTGTCAGCATCAAGTATAGATATAGCGTCAGCGTCAGGAAGTCTTTTCTGAAAGTATTTGTATGGTGTGTAGCCATGTATGGAAGTGAAATGTGGACAGTAAATGATTTAGACAAGAAGAGAATAGAGGCTTTCGAAATGTGGTGCCACAGGAAAACGCTGAAGATCAGATGGATAGATCAGGTAACTTCTGAGGAGATATTCAATAGATCTTTGGCGAAGGGGAATCTGTGGCACAGCTTGACTAGAAGAAGGTATCGGTTGGGAGGACATGTTCTGAGGCGTCAAGGGATCACCAATTTACTATTGGAGGGCAGTGTGGAGGGTAAAAATTGTAGAGGGGACCAAGAGATGAACACAGTAAGCAGTTTCAGAAGGGTGTAGGTTGCAATAGGTACTTCGAGATGAAGAAGCTTTCACAGGATAGGGTACCACGGGGAGCTGCATCAAACCAGTCTCTGGGCTGAAGACCACAACAGCAACAACAGGAAACAATCTGAGTAGCCCTCTTGTTTGTTCCGAGATGATGCTGTCGTTTAACGTCTTGTAAAGTATTCAGATGACTGAAATGAATTGCAAAATGATTTAGATATCTATATGGTGCGAAAAGTGTGAAGTTATTCACATGAATACTAAAAGAAAGCCGGTAAACTTCGATTACGCGATAAGTCACACATATCTGAAGGCTGTAAATTCAACTAAATACTTAGGGATTACAGTTACAAATAACCTAAGTTGGAAAGATCACATAGATAATGTTGTGGGTAGAGCAAACCAAAGTCTGCGATTCATTGGCAGACACTTAAAAGGTGGCACAGGTCTACGAAAGAGACTGCATACACCACGCTTTTCCACCCTGTCCTGGAGTATTGCTGTGCGGTTTGGGATCCGCATCAGGTGGGGGTGACAAATAACATCGAAAAAGTTCAAAGAAGGGCAGCTCGTTTTGTATTATCGCGAAATAGGGCAGATAGTGCCATAGACATGATACGTGAGTTGGAGTGGCAATCGTTAAAACAAAGGCGTTTTTCGTTGCGACAGCATCTTCTCATGAAATTTCAGTCACGAATTTTCTCCTCCGATTGCGAAAATATTCTGTTGGCACCCACCTACACAGGGAGAAAGGATCATCACGATAAAATAAGAGAAATCAGGGCTCGCACAGAAAAATTTAAGTGCTCGTTTTTCCCGCGCGCAGATGGAGAGTGGAACGGTAGAGAGACAGCTTGTACGTGGTTCATTGAACACTTCGCCAGGTACTTTATTGTGAATGGCAGAATAATCACGTAGATGTAGATGCAGATTTATTTATTGTGAGCTAGACTATATTTCGAAGAGTGTTGTCAACAATAGGTTCCAATATCTTCATAGTGTGGGAGAGGAGCCGGATTGCACGGTAGTTGGTACTTTCAGCAATAATAACAATAATAACAAGACAATATGCAAAATGTTTTAATACAATAATAATTTGTTTACATCACATGTAGTACATCTCTTTAGCATAGCGTGCTAGCCATTTCAGTTCAGAGAAATATAATGTTTCAGAAATATATGTTCAAAAATTTGAGAAGTACATGTAATGTACGATTAATTTAAGAGCTATGATAGTAACATACTGTCACTCGTCTGACACAACCAAGCAAGCTCACTCACCCCACAAAATCATTGATCATGCCTGGTGCACAGACAGATGAACCGTTAAGCCTTTACAGATAGTGCAGCGATCAATTCAAGTGCTCAACCGCGCACTCACTGCTTCTATGTGAGCATAAGGAAGTAGCAATCCGCGAGACATTTATGTTTCAAGCGGAAATTGTACGTAAGCATGGGTAAATGTAAGAACGTGACAAAGTGCCCAAAATGGACTATTGCGTTTGGCTGTGCGCACGGCCATATGGCGGAGAAGTTGCTGGATTTGTTGGCGTTTCGCGGTAGACTGTTCACTGTTCACAGTGTTGTAATACACGTGGCCACGCAGCAAGACAGCAGAATTGCAGTCAGAAAAAGGTCCTGACTGAGAAGGACCAAAGACGTAAATCAAAATCGCTTTCAAACGCGACGGAAATGAAGGTCCACCCCAACCTGTAAGCGACAGAACATTGCGACGAGAACTCCAATGAATGAACATTTGGAGTTGGTCACCTAACAAGAGGCCATTGCCCTCACAGGTATATAAAGCAGCGCATCTTCAGTGGGCTAGAAGTCATGGAACGTGAACAGTAGGCGACTGATGGAACGCTATATGGTCTGACTATTTACATTTTTGCCTATATTGAAATGATGCATGTCGTCGAATTCACGGAAGGCCTGATCAGCTTCCTGTGGTTTCCCAGTTCTAAGTGTGGATTTACAAACTGTGTCGAATCTGTAGTTGACAGCAGTTATAATCAAGCTGTCAGTGCACGAGTCAGACCGCCAACTCATGAATGTCGGCAGGACCACACGTAACCAACTCATAAGTATCTTATATATGGTTTGTAATTTCTAGAATCCCTTGCCATTTTACAGACTCTTAGGTTTTCGTGGCATTTTTTTCTCTAAAAGTTAGCCTTCCAAGTTTCGTATCCAATGTAAGTTCCATTGCTGTCGCCTGGCAGCATCCCTCCTGGTTAGTAGCTAAGTAGAGGCTGGTTTTAAACTTTAGAAAATACATGAAACATTGCACACCAGATTCTGTTTTTAAACAGACTTTTTATGAGTCTTTAACTGAGCACAAAAATTTAACAATAATTTGCAATTGTGAGTCTGTAGAGCGCCATATTGTCAGCTGCTCAGTAGATTCTCCTCACGTTGTTTTTATGATTAGACTTTCAGACGAATTCAGTCTTGGACGAAGAGCTCCGTGCGATTCTTAAGGCACTGCAGCAGACGAGGTGCGTTCGGCGCTGTCACTTCCCCATCTCCTCTGACTCCCTCAGGTGCTCTGAAGACGATTCAGAAAACGTACCCAGCAGCCACAACACGCAGTTCGTACTGCAACGTCAAGGGGAGGAGATATCATCGGGCTGGTTACCAGTCTATGGGGCAATCGTGAGAAACGAGCAAGCTGACACCGCAGCAAGGGACACACGCAATGAGCTTCCCACCTCGTGTTGTCATCTCGAGCGATGTTACGTCGTTTCTGTGGAGGTGAGTTACGTGCCAGTGGCAGAATGTGTGGCTGGGCATGCAGAGTAACAAAGTCAGACTGGTGAAGCCTACAGTGTCGGTGCGCCACTACTTGCTTCATAACACGCATTTTAAATTTTGGCAAGAGGGCAGAATCACTGTTTGACAAGGGTTCTATTTCTGATATTAAAGTGTGTGCTTCAGAACCAGTTTACCATGGGAAATTCAAATATGTAAACAAATATCGTTGTCAGGGATACTTTTTATGTAATATGTATACATATATAGATGTATATCCACAATTCATGGCAAACACAGGGGCGTTATATATAAATACGGGTATGTTGCTGCATCCAGTAGTAATGGAATGGGACAATTTCTTGCTCAGAAGCAAGTGGGAAGAATCAGACGTCATTGGGTTATCCCCAGCCCCACCCATGTCATTAAGCCCACCTGGAACAGCTCATCAACTTGAACAGCCACAGCCGATCGCTGCCTCCGCAGTTAGACTTCGCGCTTCCCAGAGGCAGGTGCATCGAGTTTACAAGAGTGGTGTTAGCTGTAATTTGTGTCAATCCTAATGAGTGAGTTTTTAGTCTGACAAGTAACCCTCTCTGTCATATTTCCGAGCGCAGTTGACTTATAAGTTCCTGTGTTTAAACGGATTCAGCCTGGTGCTGAAGGTAAATCGACTGCTTGTTTTTACATATCAGTGTTTCTCTAGTTTTCTAGTATTAATGTAGTACAGGTGTATTACTGAAGAGGTATTTTCAAACGTTCAGAAATGCCACGTCGTCGTGGATGTCGATATAAGCTAGACAACTTCCTCTGTATCTGTGGGAAGCTCACCTTTGTCAGAAGTAGGAAGAAAATTTCAACAGTCATAAACAAAGCATATATACATTACTCTGGAGTAGAGGCAGGAGACCAACACAGAGAATGGGTACCAAATTTCTGTTGTGCTGCATGTTACTGCAAACTAATTCAGTGGTGGAAAGGTAAAGAGAATGTGGCGTTGTTCGCTGTGCCCGTGGTGTGGAGAGAGCCCAAGGACCACGTTACTGACTGTTGTTTCTGTCTAACAAAAATTCAGGGTTTTACAAACAAAAAATCGAAGAGGCTCATTGTTTACCCAGATCTGGCTTCAGCGAGAACGGCAGTGCAGCATTCTGACAGCCTTCCAGTACCTTCAAGAACTCAGGGTCAAATTCGGAGTGACAGTGAAATAAATAGTACTGAAAAAACCACAGATGATGATCCTTTATATCACTGCACAAGTGAGTCATTGACACATTTGTGAACACAAGCAGATTTAAATGATTTAGTATATGATCTGGGACTAAGCAAACAAAAGGCGCAGCTGCTTGGTTCAAAATTACAAGAGCATAATCTACCCTGCCAGAGTACTAAAATCAGTGTGTTCAGGTACAGAGAACAGGTCTTTATTTCCTATTTTGCAACTGACAGAGCACTGGCATTTTGCAATGACCTTGCTGGCCCAATGAAAATGTTGAACTTCACCTATAATTCACAGGAGGGGGGACTCTTCATAGAGGCAATGAAAACGAGTCTCAAGGGTGTTTTGCTCCATAACGGAAATAAAATACACTCTGTTCCAGTAGCTTACGCCAGCTTGACCAAAGACAATTACAAATTCGTAGAAAGGTTGCTAAATTCATTCCAATACAAGAAATAGAAACGGAAAATATGTACAGATTTCAAAGTAATTGCTATGGTACTGGGAATGCAACAAGGCTATACAAAGTATGCCTGTTTTCTTTGCGAGTGGGATAGTCGAGACTGAAATTCTCACTACGTGAAAAGGAATGGCCCAGGCAGAGATGGAAAGTGGGTGAAAAGAATGAATAATATGCAAGTCTGGTACTTCCTGAAGATATACTACTTCCACCACTTCACATCAAACTTGGTCTAATGAAACAATTCGTAAAGACCATGGATCCAACAGGCAGTGTGTTTGCATATCTAGCTATCAGATTCACCCATCTTTCAGCAGCAAAAATAAAGGAAGATGTATTTGTGATTCCACAAATCAAGGAGCTGCAGAAAGATGCAGAAGATTCTGAAGTACGTTTAACTGACAAAGAAAAGACAGCATGGGACTGTTTCAAGATGGTGTCACAAAACATCCTCGGAAGAATAAGAGCTACTAACTACAAAGAAATGGTGAATGACATGATCAAAGCATATCGAGATCTGGGGTGCAATATGTCTTTAGAGGTACATAGGATGGACTCTGATGTGGACTACTTCACAAAGAGTTGTAGTGACGCATCGAATGAACATGGCGAAAGATTCCATCAAGACATATCTACCACAGAAAGGCGTTATGAAGGGAAGTGGGTACCTTCTATATAAGCAGATTATTCCTGGAATATCATTCGAGAGAAGAAAGATTCACAATACAAGAGAAAAAAGTGATGTGCATTACAATACAGTGGCTCATTTTTTTGTCAGTTTTCTGTAATTTCTCACGTCAGATAAATGCTATGAAGTGTATACACAAAGATTACTGTTTTATATGATAGATCATACCCTCCATTAATTTGATGAACTTACAACATCATAAAAGCGTGAATTTGTTTATCGAATTTCACCCCATGTTTGCTGCACTATATCAGAAACAGAAAAGAGAAATAAAATTACTATTACTCATAAACTTTCCCTGACAAAAAAAAAAAAAAAAAAAAGAAAAAAAAAAAAACAAACTAAAAACAGTTTTGAATTCAGCACTCGTGGTACAACTATGATCACAATGTATTTTTTCAGAAATAGAAAAAGGTTTTTTGTAGAACAGTCATATTTTCTTGATAACTATTGCTCCACTCTTTTGAATAACAGCGAGACGAGCATGGTAAAGGTTCTAAGGTTTTGTGTGATGTCAAGCGTCCTGCTTAAATTGTTAGGGAAGGTTAGTTTAATGTCCCTCAGAAGTGGCTCATTAACTCTCTTTTAGTCAGTGATCAAGCCTGCTACCATTATCTTAACCACTTTCCAATTTTGACTCTGTATCCATATCTCCTTCATTCTATATTTTTTAGAGTGAGACTAAGACCTTTCCGTTTCAGCATTTTTAACGCCCATATTCCCCAAGATGTACGTGTTCTCATACTGGCTAGCTCTTTCCCTGATTTTATTGGTGGTCTACCAGCCACATCTACCAGGGAATAAATCTTAGCATCGTCTTCAATTAACTATCGTTTTAGGTAGTATTTTGTGTGGATATTATACAGGTTGTCCGGCGAGAAATGACCAGTGTTCAGGAATATGACAGGAACGATCATCCGAACCAAAATTTCTAATAACCATGGACTGTTAAATTCATACCTTAAGAGATATGGGCATTTCTTTGTTTTCGACATTATGAAACAACCGCTATGCTTTCAAAAGTTTGGAAGGAGGTAGTATGGAACAAAAAAAAGGAAGAAATGTCTAGTGTACATGGGCTCTAAAGTGCTTACCTTAAGAGCTATTATCACTTGTTCAGTAGAAGAGATGTGTTTCACAGTAGCGAAAATGCTCTTAACGGTTGCAGGGCATGGTCCCTGTTTACTGGACAGTTTTTCCTTGTTTAGTTCCATAACACTATTTCTTAAAATCTGGAAAGCTAAGAGCTCGCAGAAGATCAGACTGATTTGACAGTGTTGATGATGAGGAATTGTTGATAGCTCATAAGATATGCATATTCTAGCCCATGTTCGCTAGACTTTATTGCTTCGAATACTTGTTCACAGTCAAGTTCCTGAATACTGACCATTCCTCCTGGAACAACATGTCTTATAGTTTCATTTAATGACGACTGAAATGCACGAACGAGCATGTAGACACACATAGTCCCATGTACAAGTTTTATTATCCGTTGTAATATATTGGTAACCTCCTAATGTTTGTGTTGCGATTGCCAGACAGTCTTTCAAGTCCCTCGTAAGTGTGTAGCGGAAGGTGGGGGAATCACACGCATGTGGGTAATCCCACACAGGCTGATTTAGGCAGTTAGAATGGCGCTAGCTGTTCCCAGTTGGTGCTACACCCTGCCGGCAGGTGTAACAACTACTACGCAGCTTACGCCAGCCATTTTCCAGTGGCATTGTTGGAGCAGTGAAGTATTGTTTATTTTCGGCGTGTCTCATGTAATTTTGGTCAGCTGTATTTTGCAAGGTAAGTCCTACTATAAGTTGCTTTAATGTAACTCTTGTGTATCAACTACTAACCCTAGATGAAACCTTTAATTTAACTGTAGATTTGTCCCACTATTTGAATTAGGTGCTGAGTTATCCTTAGGCTAGTCATCGAACTTACAGTGGGGTAATGCCACGCAGCTGTTGAAGTGCGTGGTATTCCCCCTTGCATGTTATATTTTCGATACTAACGAGGTGTTTTTTTTTTAATTTCAGACGGGTAGATATTATAAATATGTTCAATAGTAACGAGTTTTTTTTAAATTTCAGATAGGTAGATATTGTAAAAGAAAAACCCAGAAAGCAAAATGGACGCAACAGGAACTTTGCAACGCTCTGGATGCCATCAAATCTGGAAGAAAAATACGAGAAGTATCAAGAGCTTTCGGGATTGAACGTAAAAAATACCGAGGGTCCAAAACTTGGAAGAAACCCAACATTTTCGACAGAACAGGGAAATGAGATTAGGGATCATGTTATTACAATGGCCAAGCTACTCTATGGCATTACATGCATCCAGCTGCGAAAGATTGCATTTGAGTATGCAGAGCTAACAACATTGCAAACAATTTTGATAAGTCATCTAGGTTAACTGGAAAGGATTGGCTAGCTCGATTTTTAAAAAGAAACCCAAGTATTAGCATGGGAAAACCTGAAGCAACTAGCGTTAACAGAATACAGGCATTTAATGAAGAGGAGGTTAATGCATATTTTAAAAACTTAGAACATATCTTTGAAAAATATAAATTTAAAGAGGGGAGAGTGTTCAACATCGACGAAACGGGCATAAATACTGTACAAAATCCCGAGAGACTTTTGGCTCCTATAGGTGTTAAACAAATAGGTGGGGCCATGTCTTGGGAAAGGGGGAAAAATGTGACTCTGATATGTTGTTTCTGTGCTGCTGGTACCACCAGTTGGAACAATATATGGTTGTTCCGTCAATGCGAAACAAGCCAAGGGAAAGCCTAAAGGAAAGTCATTGATCCTTACAGCAACTCCAGAAAAGAATAAACTGCTAACAGAGTTATCAATAAAGAAACAAAAAGAAGCTATGAAAAAGAAAGCTGAAGGAAACAAGAAAAGAAATCTTAAGGATAAAGCAGATAAGTGGAGAAATCTGCAATTTAAAAAAGTCTCGAAGAAGAAACAGACATTATATAAAAAGAAACACCAGCAAGAAAGTGAAAGTAGCAGCGAGGATGACCTAAATCTGGACTTGCAGAACATTTGTGATGACGATGAAATGGATGATATTGATCCATTGGCGATTTCAGATGATGTCTGTTTAGTTTGTGGAGGGTTTGGGAAAGATGGAGAACTGTGGTATCGATGTATTTCTTGTAGCAGATGGAGTCATGAAGAATGTAGTGGCTGGAACACTCCAAAAGGTTACAAGTGCGATTTTTGCTGTATGAGAAAATGAACTCTTTTCACATCAATAACAATGTAAAAAACCAAAATTATAAAAGATGTTTGTAGAATTACATTATTTCGTTCTTAAATATACTGTTTACTATTTGTAGTAGCTAATAAGCAAATAAAAATACCAAGTATTGTACATTTTTATGGTTTGTTTGTTTTGCGTGTTATTACCCAGTATTTTGCGTGTCATTACCCTCAGGGGTGGGGAATACCACGCATTTGCACTTTTTTTATTTTAATGTTCAAAATTAAGGTACTGTTTATAACTATTTACAGACTATTGGAATATGTGGAGAAATGTCCATTGTATGGTATGTACTTACTTTCGCAGGTTTTAATGACGTAACGAATGGTTCACATCGCTGTTTACTTAAGTGCGTGTATCTCCCCCACTCTCCCCTACACGTGCATTTGTCCCAAGGAGACTGCTTATCAGGAACTATTTTATTTCCACTAAGCATGTAGTGTCTTATGTATGTCTGCTGATAATCACGCTGTTGAGCTCCAGGAAACCAATATCATCATCATCATCATCATCATCATCATCGTCACCGTCTTGTCACTGTTGCGGCGTAAAGCCATGCTGTGGACATGCCACTAAAACATTCTTGCTTTGTTTGGGATTATGTATTGCATGACTTCAGTTATGACCAAGTTACATGCGGTGGATGGTGGTCGAGGAGATCAACACACTTCAAACGGCCACCACATGCTCAATACGAACAGAAAATTGTTATCCAAATTATGCCCATCCTAAATATAACGAGCAGTGCGAGGAATGAATTAATGAATGACTCAATGATTCAGAGTTGGATGCAAATATTCATCTGATGTAGAAGAGCGTGGCGGTAGGTTATAAAACATGACGGGGTTGTGGGAAAAGACTGATGCACAGATAAGAAGCCGGCAGGAAGCACAAGCTCGCTTTACTACAGGGTGGGGAAGGTTTCGGGCGAGCCGTTTCCAAAGGAACCATCCCAGAATTTGCCTGTATCGATTTAAGTGAACCACAGAAAACTTAAATGTGGTTGTCTGGACGGCTATATGAACCATTGTCCCCCTGAATGTGAGTCCAGTGTGCTAACGACAGCCATAAGTGTGATGAGAAGAGATATATTACAAGGTAGCAACATTTGAATTTCAGGCTTCCAAAATTAAAAATAAGTGCATCAATTCATCTGCTCCGTAGGCAGCCAATTTCAGCATCGAACCTATAGAACACCTGGTCCCACACAGCACCCTTTTCAATGAAAGCAATGATGCACAATGGTATTGACATGGCCTTTTGAGAATCTTAAAAAAGGAACTTTGGAGTCTTCTTTGAGAATGAATTTTTCTTTAATTAATAAATGATAAATAACTCAAGATAATGCTTCTATACGTGATGTGAATGTCTTACAGCGGCATGTGTATAATGCAGTAATCCGATATAATGTATTGGTCTCTCACGACCAACTCGCTACAAGGCCCATACATCACAAAATTAGTAACGTAGGGAAGGAAATAAGGAGGGGAATCAGCATATACAAAATATTCCTAAGATATTTAAAATACCACAATTTTGCATGGCTCACTTTACAAACCAGCTGCTAGACACATATGTCGCCGGGGCACGTCATGTGACGAATCTTGTGGAATATACTTTGTTGCTTATGTCAGAACATGACCATAAAAAAGGTTTCATGAATATACCTCCATTACAGTTTAAGCTGTGTGAACATAAACTGGTTTCAAAACACAACCCCAAGTTCCTTGCTTTTAAAAATGAGAGTATTCTTTTCATTGACTTAATCAAAATTTACATACATAACAGCGCCATTTATTTATTGAGTCAGGTAATTTTATTTCCCATTTTCAGTTGTCTTCTTATGTCATGCACAGATTTTCATAAAGCAAGCTCATGCTTTGTTATAGTTAAACGGGACCACATAAACAAGCTCTCACTTGAAATATAATACAGCCATCCATAGTCATGAGCCCTGATGCAATCGAGCCAATAAAATTAATTTTGGTCCTTCCAGCCACTAAATGCAGAAAGATAGCATTCTTGTATGATAGCTTTGAGAAGAATTTGTTGTTTCCTGTCTCTTTTTAGACTTAACTCTTCAGTTATTTCGTACTATTATTTCAGGAGATGTATTTGTGTTTGTAGGATGCGCACATTAGAACACCCCAGAGTTGAGCTGCTGCTACTGTGACGGAATGTGGGATCCATACATCATACAAAAATAGTTGTATGTACATATAGAGTGTAATGGGTATAAGTGCAAAGATTTTTCTATGTGGTACCTTAGTATCAACACACATCAGTGTGTGCTTTATTTTTTCTCTGGGTTGAACAGTATTACCACAAACATGTCACAAACTTTCTGAACTAATGTTTGCTGCACGACCGTAGCTGAAGCTCTAAGTGGACTACTACTCTCAGTATAGACTAGTACCCACGTGTCCACAGTTCAACACTTGCACTGCTGCCCACGGGGAAAATGAGCAGTAATGGCTTGCTTGTGCCAAATGTACGTCGAGGTATTACTCTACCTAGAAACATACAAGTTGACACAGTTGTAATTATCAGTCTGCAAATGATGTAAAAACAGATGTAATGTTGTTCAGCACACTGTTGAAAAAGCAGTGTGACCTATGATGTGCAAATACCCATACTTAACTCGTCTAGTATTTGAGAATGAGAGCACTTAAATACTTGCAACAAACTCCACACTCGATTTCAAACATTTATAAAACTTTTTCTTGCTGACGATACACACAAAATGATGAAACGAAAAACGCTTATACACTCCTGGAAATGGAAAAAAGAACACATTGACACCGGTGTGTCAGACCCACCATACTTGCTCCGGACACTGCGAGAGGGCTGTACAAGCAATGATCACACGCACGGCACAGCGGACACACCAGGAACCGCGGATCTGTCCCCCATTGAGCATGTTTGGGACTGGATGAAGCTTCGTCTCACGCGGTCTGCACGTCCAGCACGAACGCTGGTCCAACTGAGGCGCCAGGTGGAAATGGCATGGCAAGCCGTTCCACAAGACTACATCCAGCATCTCTACGATCGTCTCCATGGGAGAATAGCAGCCTGCATTGCTGCGAAAGGTGGATATACACTGTACTAGTGCCGACATTGTGCATGCTCTGTTGCCTGTGTCTATGTGCCTGTGGTTCTGTCAGTGTGATCATGTGATGTATCTGACCCCAGGAATGTGTCAATAAAGTTTCCCCTTCCTGGGACAATGAATTCACGGTGTTCTTATTTCAATTTCCAGGAGTGTAGCTTAATACATTTTCGCTGTTCATACAGTAAAACTGACACATGAAGCTTTTTGTTTTAATTTATTACTTCTTTAGTACTAACTGCTTTCTCGACATGTTTTCCAGACGGTATTCAAATTTACCACTGAATGTACCTGAAAAATAGTAACATTGTGTGACACACACTTCAGGAGATAGGATGTCATCAACACTGAGATGCGTAAAAAACTCCAACATCATGCATGACGTTTTAAATTTTTACGTTTTACTACTAAGCCTATTCGCAAAACGTTTCGCAGACAGTATCCAAATATACCACTCATTGTATTCGCAAATTTGTATTATTGTACAGTGCATAGTTGAGGTAATATGACACCACAAATGTAGAGCTCCACGAAAACAAAATCGCAGAGCGAAATTCGCTAGAGATACATGTGAAATAAGTGTACAAATACGTGTGAAATATGTTAAATATATGTGACATGTATTTGACATGCGCGTACAGGGACAAAGCCATGTGTAAAAAGCTCATCGTAAACTCATGGAACGATTTCAACCAAATTTTTTACACATATTAGTTACGATCTGGGAAGAAATACTGTGATGGTAACAACCACCAGCCTTCTATTGGGGTGAGCGTGATAACACGGAGAGAGAAGGGGGAGCAGGAGATGGACAGACAACGAGGAGGAAGGAGATGCGAAGAGATATGGGGAAGGAGGACATAGACACAGAGACAGAAGGAGGAAATGAACAGAGAAAGGAAAGAGGAGGAAATGAACAGAAAGAGGGGGAGGACGAGATATGCAAAGGAAGGAGGAGGAGGAGATGAACAGACAGAGGGGGAGGACGAAATAGACAGAGAAAGGGAAGAGGAGGAGACAGCCAGAGAAAGGAAAGCAGAGGAGATGAACTGTAAAAGGTGGGAGGAAGTGACAGAAAGAAAGAGGAGGGAGGAAAATGCTGACTGCGAGAGGGGAGAGGAGTAGATGGACAAAGCGAGAGCTGTGGGGGAGATGGAATTGGAGGGGGGAGAAGGAGGCTGGCAGAAGGGGGAGGTGCAGAAGGACAGAGGGGGAGGAACAAATTGTGAGAGAGGGTGGGGAGGAAGAGGTGGACATAGAGTGAGGCAGGAGGAGATGGATACAGGGCGTGGGGGTGGAGGAAGAGATGGACTAACAGAAGACTGGAATAAATACATAGCCTGGCAATGCCAGGAGCTCAGCTACTATGGATACGATTTCAGTGTCACCACTTACCCTCTGAAGCACTCTCCAAGATGGCGCCAGCTTATATTCAGAGCCCTGAAAACGAAAATACCCACATTAAGTTTCTACACTGGTGAAACAGTATATGCTTTGGCAGTTGCAAATGTTATTAATAAGCAAATACCACAAAATCTGGTGCCGGTATTCATTTACTTTACTTTGCTACAAGTACAAGTGAGTTAATACAAAGCTTAAGGCAACACATAGAAGGTGCCCGATAAGTAGGGACGAATATTAAAGAGCTATAGAATACACAAAACTTATTGAAAATGTAATATTTTTTTACAAACGCATTAAGTAACTCCCCATTTATACGAAAAATTATATCCTCCATATGACCACGCAAGACCACGCAGCAGCGAGCAACGTGTTCATTGAAGTTCTCGATGACGCATTGACAAACATCTGGTGGAATCCGTTAACAACCCTTTTGATTTCATCCTTCAGTTGGCATGTTGTTTGCGGTTTGTTCGCGTACACTTTTGATTCCATAAATCCGCACAAAAAGGTCACAAGGCGTAAGATCGCACATCTGGCAGGCCATTCCTGGTTGACAGGCAGAGATAATTTTTTGAGGAAACTTTTCATACAGCAGAGCAATAGATTCACGGGGTGTGTAACATGTCGCACCATCTTGCTGAAACCAGACATCGTCGTTTTCATCAATAAGAGGGAGAAACCCATCAGAAAGCATGTTTCGGTAACGGTGGCCGTTCACAGTGACGGCAACTCCCTCATCATTTTCAAAGAAGTACAGGCCGATAACTCCTCCTGCCCAGAACCCACACCACACAGTCGTGCGTTGTGGATGCGTCTCGTCTTCCACAATCACTCGCGGATTTCCGTTACTCCAAATTCTGCAGTTCTGCTAATCGACGTATCTACAGAGATGGAAGTGTGCCTCATCTGAGAAAATTACTTTTGTGAAGTTCTCGTTCTGCGCTTGTCGAGCCAAGAAACATTAGGCAAATCGATGTCTCTTTTCTGGATCTGCAGGCTTCGACTAGTGCTTAAGTTGAATCTTGTACGCATGCATTTCCAGATCTTTTGAAAGGATTTCATGCAGTGAACGTGGTAACAAACTTGTCGGTAAACCCATTTCCTTGGCCTTACGGTCACATTGACATGCACGACAGCAATGTTTTCTTGTCTTTGAACAGCACACGGTCATCCTGCTTCCTTAACGTCTGAAACGGAACCCGTGGTCTCAAACTTCCTCATCAACTTCCGAATTGCTGATTCGGTTGGAGCAGCACATCGTCCGAGTGTCACACGCAATTCACGAACGGATGCCATGGGACTCTCACTGTTTTAGTAATAACTTTTTATCACTTGGTTAAGTTCCACCGTAGTCATCTGTTCCAAGACAAAAATAAACATCAAACAACAACACAAAAGCTGTTAGGTTATTAATGGAAAGGTGCTTTGGGGGTATGGAGGATAGCAACAACACGTCCAACTCGGCTTGACATCGACACGAACTGATATCGGAAGGCAGATGTTGGTACAATCCTGCAACTACACTGCGCATAAAAGGGTATCAGTTATACGGAATCCCCTAAATGTCTCCCATTACGACGCGTAAAAACACAGTTCCGAAATTCACATGACCTGTAAGGTGGATTAACGACGTCACATTGGCACCAAAATTCACCACAATTCTGCCCAACGCCATCGTGGAGGTGGCACACGGTGGGAATGTTGTCACACTCCCTTTTACCGACAATTCATCCCTTCTTTTGAGACCTCTGGGATTTGCGGTGGAAGTCAGAACTGCAACACCCAGCGTTGAAATCATGGGGGTTTTCTTGCGAATGGCTGAGAAAAACATTTCAGACACACCACTCCCCATAATCGACACGAGAATCCCTTCCCGAGTGGCATAGAGGGGTGTCAATGAAACAACACCTTCCTATGATGCGTTGATTCCACGACAGTTCGCATTATACTGAACAATGGGACGATGTTCTTAATAACATTCGACACTTCTCACTCCTCTCGTACGATTCATCCCCACTCTAAGGACATCGTGGGGCTGCAACCACACCGCACGTGATACGACCCTCTGGAGTGTAGTGCAACCACAACTTTTTCTCTGCTACACACAATGGAACCGCTAAGGAGGGCACACTGGAGCAGCCGCGAGGCACCACTTAGCTACATGGGAAAGTGCGTGGCTGGCAGCGAGGGTGTTGCCAGAGGGGGTGGCTGGAGGGGGACTTTAGCGGGAGCCTCTGCCGTTTTCTTCACGCACAGGTCAGCGCTGCACCTCAGAGTGATCATGTCAGAGGAGGGCGCGAAACAAGAGAGCTTTCCAAGTGTAAACACCCTTTGTTGCTTCGGACCACGTTCACATATCGTCGAATGGTTTTGCACACTTCTTAGTAGTCTCACGCAGTGTACTACGGCAGAACTTTCGTTCGCACTGCACTCCAAAGGGGTCAGATCACGTTCAGTGAGGTTGCCTTCCCACGATGTCTTTACAGAACGGATGAATCGTCCAGGGTGGGTCATCAGTGTCGAAGGTTGTCGAGAACGTGAGTCCTGTTGTTCATCACACTGCCAACTGTCATTTTCGACGGCGAAATATGTGGGAATCAACGCTCCAAGGAAGGGGTGGTCCCATTCCCACCGTCTGCACCTCCTCCTGACGGGATTTTCGTACCGATTCTGGGCAGCGGTGTGTCTGAGACGTTTTCCTCGGCCACTCGTAAGAAAACCGCCCAACTGCAACGCTCGGTGTTCAAGTTCATTCTTCCATTTACAATTATTTCGCATCTCACAAAACTGATGTTGGACTTGTTGACTCCCTGTTGTAGCCTATGACGACGGGGTGTAGACACATCGCCTTATGCTAGTCGTACTTCTAGTAACAGGAAGAACAGTACAGCTAAAGGTCTGGTCTTCATTATAACTTCACTGTCTTGCTCTGTTGCCACAGCAGTGGTGGCCGGTGTGACAACCGGCGGTGCCACAGACGCCGTCGCGCTCTGCCAGTCGCCACTGGCACTGACACAGGCGAGGCACGTGAAGCCGTTGTACGGTTCTCCACGGCCGAGCGAACGGCATAACCCGTCTGTCCGCCTGGGCACCAGTCTCGTGAAGCTGGTGGCATCCGGCTTGCCGTCGAGTGTGGCCCTTCCGAACCCAGCCATCCCGCATCCGCATGACAGCCGTGGGATCCCGACCGACACGAAGAGCGACAGCGCCGAACGATGAACCACAGCCCCGACTGGTCACGATTCTGCCTCTGTCAATGCTGAATGTTGTGGAAGTTTCTCCCTCTCACAGGAGGCATAACACGATGTTCTCGCTAATAACCACATCTCAGACCTGATTTGTGAACGAGTTACTCGCTGCGTAGCCTTAGCTTACTTACAGAATGTACATGGTTCTACTCCTAGCTGCATTTTGCGGCAGCGCTGCAACGTTGACCACCCTTCTCTAAAAAATCCCCATTAATATGTTGATCACCCTCTCTCCAAAGGCTCAGTAATATTGAGATCTGGTGATTGTGATGGCCAGGAAACGTGCGACATTTCATCCTCGTGCTCGCAGAACCAATGCCAGCTGTGCAAACAGGGAAACTGTCGAACTGGATTAGGAAAACGCCATTAGAGAACAAATATTGTGCGTTGGGATGGACCTGATCAGCCAGACAATCCTTGGCAGTAATGCGAGAATGCAGAGTAATCTTGGGGTCCACGGAATAACACGATGGGGCTGCCCCAGTAATCACCAGACCCACGCTTCACTACTGGGACGAAAACACAGCCATTGCGTCATAGTTCAGGTTTTGTGGCTTCGTCGTCACGTCTTCCTGTTAACGCATTTGCGTCACTGATCTGTGGTTTTGCAGTTCCAATATGCCCTGCAGTTCCAGCCTATGGAGGAGCCTCCGTGTTGTTTTGGGGCTGACAGGGATCGTGAGTGCAATGTTCAGTTCTGCAGCGACTTTTGCAGCTCTCGTCCTCTAATTTTACGTCACAATTCTCTTCACGACTTTGTGGCACAATCACTCGACACACACCATCGTCCGCGCTGTGGCTGAGTGGATGACATTTCTCCGCTTCCCCAGTATGCGTATATATCTTCTATAGGGTGCCTCTTGAAACACTCCATCTGCGTTGGTTATCACACGACCACCGATAATGTGCCAACGCTCGAATTCACTTAGCGCCCACATAACGCTCTCTCACCTACACAGAACACTGTTCCGACCACGATTGACTCCTGCGACCCGTTGAAGACATTCCACAGGCACAGCTCGTCGTCGAATACAACGGCGCAACCTGCATGCTCGGCTATCGTCTGCATTTGTGTTCGAGCATATATTTGTCCCTGTCTTCCCCAATTTCTGTACAACCCCTGTACGAGTCAATCATGCCGCTAACTGTAGATTACACTTAAAGTAATGTTCAACTGGAATAGTAATAAATTTACTTACATGTCGACGTAAGATGCTGCTGTTGTGACAAGCTGCAAAGAAGAACAAAAAACAGACTGGTTAGAATGAGAATTTGTTCGAGGAAATCCGAGATCAATGTGTTATCAAAGTCCTAGAAATTTTGCATTATTGTTACCGTTATTCTTAATAACAGAATGTTGTGAAGCGCGTGTTTTGAACGATAATTTTAACTTAGTTTCACACTTTCACTTCCATTAAATGCTAAACTTAGGACACAGCCGATTTTGGCGAACTGATTTATATTTTTGCACATGGTTATTAACATGAAGTTTTACAGTTATTTCAAAAATGTCTCTAAATTCTAGACTGTTTCGTTTGTTCTTGAGTGTTTAGCCTCTACATTGAACACATTTTTGCGCGTCCCCAGACAACAGTAACAAATAAACTACGTATTATGAATTTCTTTTACCTGTGCGTCAGCGAATAATAGCACCTACAAACACAGACACTTCAATTCCTTACCGTAGGACTGTCATTCTCTTTCTCAGAACTTGCAGGCAGAATGAACACAGCAGTATACAGGGGAGACTATTGCTCAGCAGCCACAGAACAACATCAGTACTGGACACGGAGGTTTGAGAGAGCACGGGTGACGAGAGGAGTTACTGGCAGTGATGTGATCTTACAGGGGACATTTTTCGCCAAGTGGGAGTTTTTCGCGTGGGAAAATGAGCTTGTTACTTGAGGGCAACGGGAATCACTAAGGACTAATCATATCCGTAGTATTAAAAATCAGAGCTGGTCAGACAAAACAAGGACACACCACAGATAAAATCTTGCAGAAATGTGGCTCAGAGACAAGACCCTTACTTACAAATTCTTTTGTTCCTATGCCTGATGTGAGAAAATTTCACAGAAACCTTGACGGGACCGATGACCGTAGCAGCCTGGTACCTTTAATCCCACAAACCAACCAACCAAACCTTGACAGAAATTGTGGAATTGGAATAAATTTATTTCTGGGACAATACGTCCATCTTAAAAATGATAAGGAATGCGGTCTTTGAATAACAGTGCAGCGTCTCACAGCGAAAGTCAAATACTTGCCCAAGACGTGGAATGTATCTTTTCTCTCTCTCTCTCTCTCTCTCTCTCTCTCTCTATCTCTCTCTCCCTCACACACACACACACACACACACACACACACACACACACACACACACTTCCTTTTTTTTAAAAGATCTTTCATTGTGTCTTTGTACTCTTATTAGATTAACGTGCACTGTTCTGTATCTTTGTTCTTCCATCCAGATATATCTGTGCTTTTGTAATCTTAATTCTCCACTTCACACGGTAGAGTGGGCTCTTTTAGACTGTAGAGGCTCGGTTCTTTTTCAGCCATCGAAACTGGCGAGGAGATAGTGAGTTAGCGGGTTTCCAATCACAAAATACAGTTACAGTCGACAGTCGTCGGTACTGATAATCAGGAATTCTAGGTGGATTGGTGGACTGAAAATGCTGTTTATACATTCGTTCATTAAAAATAAAAAGCCTCAAATAATAAAATATCGCCAGCTGATATTTACTACGATCTCTCCAAGGCGTTTGACTGAGTAGATGATTTTATGTGCTGCACCAGTCCGTACATACATTCCTTTACTGAGGCAAATAACCCTCTTAGAAAATGAGATGAAGAAATCTGGCATCTTATCTATGAAATCTGTTATCTGTTACGGCTTTTTCAGCAATAAGAAAGAAGGAGCAGATGCTATTGTTGGTTGTGAAAACCGGAGGCATAAGCTCATTACGCCGTATGATTATCAAAAACAGTGCCACGAGCTTCCATTTCGAGAGACAAATAGGAAAGTTTAGGACTTTAATCTGAGACTTTAGCGATCAGGAACTTTATACTACTGACTTTCCTTCTCTTGCGTGCCAAATTCTGGTGGTAAAAAGTTTTTCCCCACACTAGTCACCATACAGACAAATTTTAAGTATGGGTCACTGTGGAATTAAAGGCAATGGATAAATATTTGCTGGGAAGAACAGGCAGTGTACGCAGGTTGATGGCATACGACAGACTATCTACCACCTTATGACTTCCTATGTAGAATAAAGACCAAAATTTGCAATAACAAACTAATGTTTCATGCGAAGCCAAGGCCAGAGGTTATGTTGCAATGGTCCTCGATCTGCCAAAACGTCGTTGCTACGACAAAAGCAATTGCAACGAAAACTTCAAAAATGGCTGATTCAAATGGCTCTGAGCACTCTGGGACGTAACTTCTGAGGTCCTCAGTCCCCTAGAACTTAGAACTACTTAAACCTAACTAATCTAAGGACATTACACACTTCTATGCACGAGGCAGGATTCGAACCGGCGACCGCAGCGGTCGCGCGGTTCCAAATTGAAGCGCCTAGAACCGCTCGGCCACCCAGGCCGGATACCTTCCAAGTGACAACATCCCACCTCAGATTTAATCACAGTAAGTTCTGCCTACCCCTGTATCGAATCAGTATGGGCCTTTATCCCTTCTCTGACAATGGGTCCGATGAAGGCGCCAACTGTATTTTGTCCTGTTATCTCCGAAGAGATCGTAGGACCGTGAACTTGCTGCAGATGTCGTCGAGAAACGTGCTCCTCAAGAGCCAGAAAAACTTTCTAGTGGGGAACGGTATAACCATACACGAGTACAGAGGCACCTTACAGAACATGAAACAAACATATAGACAAACTTTTGGCCACATAAATTAACTAGTGATTAACATGTCATAAAATTATCGTACTATCCTATGAGGCATTCATATAATAATTACTTTATCTGCAACTATCCGGTTAAATTAGTTCAATATTATATAATATTATTTTGTAGGAATGTCATTTAGCACGTTAAATTGCTGTTTACTTACTTGTTTGATGTGCGACCAGTTTCGCTTAAAAACCACTACCACACACAGAATTTTATTAACTGTAAGAGTTACATATAAAAATATACAATAAAAATACAATGTCAAGGGTATAATATTTATAACTAAAGTTACTTCAAATTGATGTATATTTTTGCTGTTAACAGAAAGCTGCGCTGGTTAATGGTCATCGACGGAAACTGGTCACACAGAAAACTGACAAAGCGTAATGTCTTACATGGTATCATTCCTGCAATTTATAATGGCTGTAGAACACCATCCAGAATAAAACCTATTATTTGCCTCCTGAGGCGCACTTCATATGCACTGCATAAAACACGAGGTGTCCGACTAATGGGTTATGTACGGAGACCACTAAATTAAAAACATTATCTGTCTGGGCGGAAACTTGTATACATTTTGTTTTGTGCCTCAAAAATTTAGAGCAGGAAAGTTTCGGTTCTAGCGAGGAGCTGTCGTATACAGTAAGTTTGCTTATATTTAAAGCTGTTTCGAAATAAAACTATAATGCAGTCCGAAAAAAATTACACTCGTTAATGTTGTAGTATCGTAACATTTATAATTACGTCGCTACTTGTCTTTAAGGGAACATTCTGCTATGTAACTGACCAGAAACCTGAGTGGGTTTCAAATTCGCTAAAATGTGAACACATTTATATGCAGCGTAAGCTGTAAGCCACACACACCACTCTCCCTTTTCTTCTCACCGGAAACTGGTATTTATTCAGTTTACAGAACATGGTACCTGTCGCATTTGGAAGACCACAGCATTACGTAGGGCCAACGTGTTACACGCCTGCAACAGAGCGATGGGAATTACCCACCTTCAGTTCCTAGGGCTAGGAAAACATTTAAGAGTGGAAATCAAACGTGGACATTTTACAACGCAATTAACTCCCTAGTTATCTTAAATTCAAAGAAATAGTATCGGCAGCAATTGATTTATACCAAATAAATTAACAAATGACGGAGCTGATCCTCCTTGGTACACAAAACGGGTTAAAACAATGTTGCAGGAAGAACGAAACAAACATGCCAAATTTAAACAGACGCAAAATCACCAGGGTTGGCGATCTTTTACAGAAGCTCGAAATTTAGCGCGGACTTCAATGAGAGATGCTTATAACAGTTCCAACAACGAAACTTTGTCTCGAAACCTGGCAGAAAACCCAAAGAGATTCTGGTCGTATGTGAAGTATGTAGGCGGCAAGAAACAATCAGTGCCTTCTCTGCGCGATGGCAATGGAGATACTATCGAAGACAGTGCTGCCAAAGCAGTTACTAAACACAGCCTTCGGAAATGCCTTCACAAAAGACGACGAAGTAAATATTCCAGAATTCGAATCGAGAACAGCTGCCAACATGAGTAACGTAGAAGTAAATACCCTCGGAGTAGTGAAGGGCCGCGCGGGATTAGCCGAGCGGTCAGAGCGCTGCAGTCATGGACTGTGAAGCTGATCCCGGCGGAGGTTCGATTCCTCCCTCGGGCATGGGTGTGTGTGTTTGTCCTTAGGATAATTTAGGTTAAGTAGTGTGTAAGCTTAGGGACTGATGACCTTAGCAGTTAAGGCCCATAAGATTTCACACACATTTGAACATTTAGTAGTGAAAGAACTTAAATAATTTAATAAAAGAAAGTCTTCTGGTCCAGACTATATACCAATTAGGTCCCTTTCGGAGTATGCTGATGCATTAGTTCCGTACTTAACAATCATATACAACCGTTCGCTCGACGAAAGATCCGTACCCAAAGACTGGAAAGTTGCACAGGTTACACCAATATTCAAGAAAGGTAGCAGGAGTAATCCACTAAATTACAGGCCCATATCGTTAACGTCGCTATGCAGCAGGATTTTGGAACATATATTGTGTTCGAACATTATGAATTACCTCGAAGAAAACGGTCTATTGACACACAGTCAACATGAGTTTAGAAAACATTGTTCCTGTGAAACACAACTAGCTCTTTATTCACATGAAGTGTTGAGTGCTATTGACAAGGGATTTCACATCGATTTCGTATTTCTGGATTCCCGGAAGGCTCGTAGTGAAATTGCATGCTTATGGAATATCGTCTCAGTTATGTGACTGGATTTGTGATTTCCTGTCAGAGAGGTCACAGTTCGTAGTTGCTGACGGAAGGTCATCGAGTAAAACAGATGTGATTTCTGGCGTTCCTTATCTATATAAACGATTTGGGAGACAATCTGAGCAGCCGTCTTCGGTTGTTTGCAGACGACGCTGTCGTTTATCGACTAATAAAGTAATCAGAAGATCAAAACAAACTGCAAAACGATTTAGAAAAGATATCTGAATGGTGCAAAAAGTGGCAGTTGCTCCTAAATAACGAAAAGTGTGAGGTCATCAACATGAGTGCTAAAAGGAACTCGTTAAACTTCGGCTACACGAAAAATCAGTCTAATCTAAAAGCCGTAAATTCAACTAAATACCTAGGTATATAGTCCGCAGCTCGTGGTCGTGCGGTAGCGTTCTCGCTTCCCACGCCCGGGTCCCGGGTTCGATTCCCGGCGGGGTTAGGGATTTTCTCTGCCTCGTGATGACTGGGTGTTGTGTGATGTCCTTAGGTTAGTTAGGTTTAAGTAGTTCTAAGTTCTAGGGGACTGATGACCGTAGATGTTAAGTCCCATAGTGCTCAGAGCCATTTGAACCTAGGTATATACAATTACGAACAACTTAAATTGGAAGGAAGACACAGAAAATGTTGTGGGGGAGTCTAACCAAAGACTGCGTTTCATTGGCAGGACACTTAGAAAATGTAACAGACCTACTAAGGAGACTCCCTACACTATGCTTGTCCGTCATCTTTTAGAATACTGCTGTGCTGTGTGGGATCCTTACCAGATAGGACTGACGGAGTACATCGAAGTTCAAAGAAAGGCAGCACGTTTTGTATTATCGGGAAATATGGGAGAGAGTGTCACAGAAATGATACAGGATTTGGGTTGGAGATCATTAAAAGAAAGACATTTTTCGTTGCGACGGAATCTTCTCATGAAATTCCAATCACCATCTTTCTCCTCGAAATGCGAAAATATTTTGTTGGCACCGATCTACATAGGGGGGGAACTATCACCATGATAAAGTAAGGGAAATCAGAGCTCGTACAGAAAGACATAGGTGTTCATTCCTTATGCGCCCTATACGAGATTGGAATAACAGAGAACTGTGAAGGTGGTTCGATGAAACCTCTGCCGGGCACTTAAATGTGAATTGCACAGTATCCATGTAGATGTAGATGTAGATGAAATGGAAAACTAGATGAACTACGGTGGGTTTGAGGCCTGTGACGGAAAAACAGGAGCGGCATACCTAATAGTCTACTCTAAACAAAAATATTCCTTGTGACTATTCCGGAAATTGCCTCCGATTTCAATGCTGGTCCATCAACAAGAGTCAGCGTGCGAACCATTCAAGGAAACATCATCGTGTACACTTGACGTCAGCACGACACAAAGCTGTACACCTCGTCTGAGCCCGTCAACACCGACATTGGACAGTTTTGATGACTAGAAACATGTTGCCTGGGCGGATGAGTCTCGTTTCAAATTGTATCGAGCGGATGGACGTTTACGGCTATGGAGACAACCTCATGAATCCGTGGACCCCGTATGTCAGCAGGGGACTATTCAAGCTGGTGGAGGCTCTGTAATGGTGTGGTGCGTGTGCAGTTGGAGTGATGGGACGCCTGATACATCTAGATGTGACTTTGACAGGTCATACATCCGTAAGCATCCTGTGTGATCATCTGCATCCATTCATATCCATTGTGCATTCCAACAGATTTGGGCAATTCCAGCAGGACAATGCGACATCCCACACGTCTAGATTTGCTACAAAATGGCTCCAAATATACCCTTCTGAGTTTAAACACTTCCGCTGGCCACCAAACTCCCCAGACATGAACATTATTGAGCATATCTGGGATGCCTTGACACGTTCAGTTTACAAGAGATCTCCACCCCCTCGTACTCTTACGGATTTATGGACAGCCCTGCAGGATTCATGGTGTCAGTTTCCTTCAGCTCTACTTCATATATTAGTTGAGTCCATGCCACGTCGTGTTGCGGCACTTCTGCGTGCTCGCAGGCACCTTACATGATATTAGGCAGGTGTACCAGTTTCTTTAGCTCTTCAGTGTAGAATGTTTGGAAGTATAATACTAGGAAGCCGTAACACACTACTCACCTCGACGTACAAACTCCGCTAGCTCAGCGAGAAAATACAGAATCACTGCACTTGAACTGCGAGAGCGCGGTCTGCTGCGATCCGATTGTCTTTTCACGGGCTGAGCGAAGTAACCATGGTTTCCACCTGGCATTGTTGCCAGCGATCGGAATCCACACAGGAGTGCTTTGACCACGGATGCGTGTCTTCGCCAGCTGTCATAAATCACTGAATGTAGTACAACCGTGTTCCTAACCCAGTCAATAAACGCTATTAGAGGGGAGTGAAACGATTTTTTAGTCTTTCGCAGTTTGAGATGGGTTTCTCTGTTCGATGAATCCTGTAGCGTTAGAATGTTGAATGAATGCAGTTGATATTCCAACCAGCTACGTACTGCTCTTATACTTACGTTCTTACTGTTATAACGCAAGAATTTAATACTGGAAATTTTAGCAATTGCATTCACGGTGGTGTTATCGTTAGCTACATAGCAACTGTTCTACTGGCATTAAGAAATGGTTACTGTATCTGTACCCACAGCTATGTTAGGCAAGCTGCTGTGCCGTGTTTTGTGCAGAGTACAAAGTGTATGAGTATCGTTTCCCCTATCGCAGTTGCAAGACGAAGCCGTTCCGTAATGCGAAAAACTGTCTGTGTCGCACTTCTGACTGGAGACTGTTGAGCAGAAGTGCGACACTCAGCGCTGACTAAACACTGCAGTGAGGAATCGTCCAATTATCCTTTGAAGCTCGCGTCTCTCTCTCTCTGTTATATCTGTTCAGTTTGTTAAGGTTTTCAGAATGTGTGGAATCGCCTGTACACAACGCATCAGCATCTGTACTACAGATGGTATTGCTTATAAAGAACAGAATATGCATACAATAAGGCTTGGAAGATACATCGACTGTGTGTCAAAGAAGTAAACTAGGTAACATACAGTACAGTGGAATTAACTTTTCTTTACATAAAACACTGGACAGAAAATCTTTTTATCGTTTACCCTCCCCGCTGCCCTCCAATACTAAATTGGTGATCCCTTGATGCCTCAGAACATGTCCTACCAACCGATCCCTTCTTCTAGTCAAGTTGTGCCACAAACTCCTCTTCTCCCCAATTCTATTCAATACATCCTCATTAGTTATATGATCTACCCATCTAATCTTCAGCATTCTACTGTAGCACCACATTTCGAAAGCTTCTATTCTCTTCTTGTCCAATCTATTTATTGTCCATGTTTCACTTCCATACATGGCTACAAACCATACAAATACTTTCAGAAACGACTTCCTAACACTTAAATCAATACTCGATGTCAACAAATTTCTCTTCTTCAGAAACGATTTCTTTGCCATTGCCAGTCTACATTTTATATCCTCTCTACTTCGCCCATCATCAGTTACTTTGCTCCCCAAATAGCAAAACTCCTTTACTACGTTAAGTGTCACACTTCCCAATCTAATTCCCTCAGCATCACCCGGCTTAATTCGACTACATTCCATTATCTTTGTTTTGCTTTTGTTGATGTTCATCTTATACCCTCCTTTCAAGACACTGTCCATTCCGTTCAACTGCTCTTCCAAGTCCTCTGCCGTTTCTGACAGAATTACAATGTCATCGGCGAACCTCAAAGTTTTCATTTCTTCTCCACGGATTTTAATACCTACTCCGAACTTTTCTTTTGTTCCCTTTACTGCTTCCTCAATATACAGATTGAATAGCATCGGGGAGAGGCTACAGCCCGGTCTCACTCCCTTCCCAACCACTGCTTCCCTTTCATGCCCCTCGATTCTTATAACTGCCCTCTGGCTTCTGTACAAATTGTAAATAGCCTTTCGCTCCCTGTATTTTACCCCTGCCACCTTCAGAATTTGAAAGAGAGTATTCCAGTCAACATTGTCAAAAGCTTTCTCTAAGTCTACAAATGCTAGAAACGTAGGTTTGCCTTTCCTTAATCTTTCTTCTAAGATAAGTCGTAGGGTCAGTATTGCCTCACGTGTTCCAACATTTTCCGGAATCCAAACTGATCTTCCCCGAGGTCGGCTTCTACCAGTTTTTCCATTCGTCTGTAAAGAATTCGCGTTAGTATTTTACAGCTGTGACTTATTAAACTGATAGTTCGGTAATTTTCACATCTATCAACACCTGCTTTCTTTAGGATTGGAATTATTATATTCTTCTTGAAGTCTGAGGGTATTTCGCCTGTCTCATACATCTTGCTCACCAGATGGTACAGCTTTGTCAGGACTGGCTCTCCCAAGGCCGTCAGTAGTTCTAATGGAATGTTGTCTACTCCCAGGGCCTTTTTTCGACTCAGGTCTTTCAGTGCTCTGCCAAACTCTTCACGCAGTATCATATCTCCCATTTCATCTTCATCTATATCCTCTTCCATTTCCATAATATTGTCCTCAAGAACATCGCCCCTGTATAGACCCTCTATATACTCCTTCCACCTTTCTGCTTTCCCTTCTTTGCTTAGAACTGGGTTTCCGTCTGAGCTCTTGACATTCTTGCAAGTGGTTCTCCTTTCTCCAAAGGTCTCTTTAATTTTCCTGTAGGCAGTATCTATCTTACCCCTCGTGAGATAAGCCTCTACATCCTTACATTTGTCCTCTAGCCATCCCTGCTTAGCCATTTTGCACTTCCTGTCGGTCTCATTTTTGAGACGTTTGTATTACTTTTTGCCTGCTTCACTTACTGCATTTTTGTATTTTCTCCTTTCATCAATTAAATTCAGTATCTCTTCTGTTACACAAGGATTTCTACTAGCCCTCGCCTTTTTACCTACTTGATCCTCTGCTGCCTTCACTATTTCATTCCTCAAAGCTATCCATTCTTCTTCTACTGTATTTCTTTCCCCCATTCCTGTCAATTGTTCCCTTATGTTCTCCCTGAAACTCTGTACAACCTCTTGTTCTTTCAGTTTATCCAGGTCCCATCTCCTTAAATTCTCACCTTTTTGCAGTTTCTTCAGTTTTATCTACAGTTCATAACCAATAGATTGTGGTCAGGGTCTACATCTGCCCCTGGAAATGTCTTACAATTTAAAACCTGGTTCCTAAATCTCTGTCTTACCATTATATAATCTATCTGAAACCTTTTAGTATCTGCAGGGTTCTTCCATGTATACAACCTTCTCTCATGATTCTTGAACCAAATGTTAGCTATGATTAAGTTATGCTCTGTGCAAAATTCTATCAGGCGGCTTCCTCTTTCATTTCTTAGCCCCAATCCATATTCACCCACTATGTTTCCTTCTCTTCCTTTCCCTACTGTCGAATTCCAGTCACCCATGACTATTAAATTTTCGTCTCCCTTCACTATCTGAATAATTTCTTTTATCTCATCATACATTTCATCAATTTCTTCATCATCTGCAGAGCTAGTTGGCATATAAACTTGTACTACTGTAGTAGGCGTGCGCTTCGTGTCTATCTTGGCCACAATAATGCGTTCACTATGCTGTTTGTAGTAGCTTACCCGCACTCCTATTTTTTTATTCATTATTAAACCTACTCCTGCATTACCCCTATTTGATTTTGTATTTACAACCCTGTATTCACCTGACCACAAGTCTTGTTCCTCCTGCCACCGAACTTCACTAATTCCCACTATATCTAACTTTAACCTATCTATTTCCCTTTTTAAATTATCTAACCTACCTGCCTGATTAAGGGATCTGACATTCCACGCTCCGATCCGTAGAACGCCAGTTTTGTTTCTCCTGATAACGACGTACTCCTGAGTAGTCCCCGCCCGGAGATCCGAATGGGGGACTATTTTACCTCCGGAATATTTGACCCAAGAGGACGCCATCATCATTTAATCATACAGTAAAGTTGCATGCCCTCGGGAAAAATTACGGCTGTAGTTTCCCCTTGCTTTTAGCCGTTTGCAGTTCCAGCACAGCAAGGCCGTTTTGGTTAATGTTACAAGGCCAGATCAGTCAATCATCCAGACTGTTGCCCTTGCAACTACTGAAAAGGCTGCTGCCCCTCTTCAGGAAGCACACGTTTGTCTGGCCTCTCAACAGATACCCCTCCGTTGTGGTTGCACCTACGGTACGGCTATCTGTGTCGTTGAGGCACGCAAGCCTCCCCACCAACGGCAATGTCCATGGTTCATGGTCCTTTTTATCATGCAGTCGTAATCGTCTTTCTTCTTTCCCGAAGGTAGCACTGCAGTTATGTGTTACTTTATCCTCTGTTTCTTGTCGTGTTTCTAACGCGTTAGTGGGTAACATGCGTGTGAAACTCGTCCCAGAACCCGTGAGGGGCTGACCTGGCGGCCACGGCAGGCTGGTACGTCCACCACGTCTGCGCTGAGGCTGCTTCCGCCTGTCTGGTGCCACGTGGAGGGGGCGGTGCCACAGGGGGGCCCGTCGACCACGGCTCCAGCGAACAGCAGGCGTCCCAGGGAGCTGTGGAGGAGGAGGACTCGTGACGGCGCGTTGACGTTGTCGCCGGTGATTCGGCATTTATAAAAGAAAATCACACGTATGAAAAATAGAAACAAGTTTGTGAGAAATGACTATGTCAAACAATTATTTTCCACTTAAATTTGTTTGAAACGGGATAGCACCAATCGTGGCCACCTCGAATGGGACAGACTGTGAGATGAGACTTTACGTTAAATGGGTGACGTCTGATTGCTGAACTCATGAGCAGCCGTTGCCTGTCGTGAAAATACTACCAGGCAAGCTGCAGTTCAGCACTTGGCGAAGAGTACTTCTTAACGAAACTTATCCCTACTTTTCCAACTCCTGTCGTGATAGGATCGCGGAAACATAATTTTTTACCGTGTTTTTAACATACTACGTCGCTATCTTCTCTGTCCGTTTGGTTCAAATTTTGCAGCTCATTTTAAACTAATTTCCCAATGAATTAGAAATCTGAAATTTTAAACACACCTCTGGACTGGATGACAATGCAGTACGAACTCTCTTTCTTGACTAGTATGTGACGAACGGTACTTTGTTTACTACAGCTACTTCGCGATTAGCTGGGGGCTTCAAACTTCCAGCAGAGATCGGAACTGCATGAGTGTGGAACGTACATCGCTTTGTGTCTGGTGTGTGGTGCAGGGTACTTCGTGTACCACTGCCATCTCCCACAATTCCTTCTCCAGCAGCGAACGGCTCACGACAAGGTAATACTCTGTGTGACCTCGAATCTTCTAATTTTACATTCCCGGTCTTTCCGCGAGACATTTGTAGGAGCAAGCAATATATTAGTTGGTCAGACGAAGATAAATCAAAGTAAATCTGAAAGTTATCAACTGTCTAACGTCGTAATCTCATCAAAATGGTTAAAATAGATTGGACAAGACCAAAAAACAAAAAATAATTATTTAAATGAAGATAGTTTTAATGTACGACTATTTAATTCAGACTAAAATGTATAAAATAATTTCTCCTAGCCCCATATAGATTCTTAACCACATTCAGATGCTCCTGAAAATCTGGGATTGTGGATTTTTAATAGGTATTATTATACTTATAGAATTTAAAACTAGAAATGTCAAGCATGTGCAATACATAATTGATGCACGAATCGTTGATATCCTTACTGTTACACTAGTTACCAATTGATGCACGAATAGATCTCATCCTTTCTATTATTTATTGCATGCGCCTCACGTTTTCCGTTTTAAGTCTTACAAGTGTTTTCGCAGCTAATAAAAATTCGAAGTCACAAATTTTCAAGACTATGTGTGTGGGATTAGGAATCAGTACGGCCCCAGAATAATAATTTCTACTTTTTTATCTTATTTATAAACTTGTTGTATAAAAATTCATTCTTACTCAAATGAATGTTCTTTACCTCCGTACATCGTCCATGTCTTAAATTACCCTTGTCGTCCTTGGCAGGATAGGAAATGGAGGAGTGTTTTTACAATCCTTTTAGAAAATTGTTTCTTAAGGGGAGGTTTACTAACTTTCGCCCGAAAATAGCACGATCTTTGAGAATTTTTTCTCGGGATGTGTTATAGATATCAAAGTCAAATTTGGTCAAAAAGTTTATTTATATTTCCTCTATGAACTGGATTTCTTTCGATCGGAAATGTCGAAGAGCAAAGGTGGATGTGCCGTTGGAACGAAACAAAATTTCAATGTAGACCTCTACGCTCGGTATGTCACAGGTCATCCGGCTCGTCTGAAATCAAAATTGAGTTGACGTTAGCGAAGTATATAAGATTCTTTAGGAGTTGTACGTCGCTTACGTTATTTGGACCATAGGAAACAAAATGGCGGCCATTTGAAAAAATACGGTTTTCTCATTCATTTTTCGACTTCGTCGGCCAAGTAAAAATATTTATAGTTGATGGATCTCAATAAAAGTGGTACAACTCCTAGACAATTTAGATAGCTTCGTCGGAAACAAAGAATCATGCCAATCGGTTCAGTAGATTTGAAGTTACAATACCGCGCGATAAAAAAAAGTCATTTCGAGAAAAACGCACTTGAAGTTTTGACTACATATAACTGCAATATTATGCAACTTACGTTCAATCTGCTATTCCAGGTCCATAAACTAGTCCTTCCTCTTCCTCATACAGGTCGTTCTGCTCGATATGGACCATCCTGCGCTGCTCCAGAGTCGCTCGTACGGCCGGAGACAAGCGATTTTCGGCCGCTTGAATCCGGTGGTCGTCCGAATGCTCGGCGAACTGCATCGAATAGAGACCCAGGGCGACGTTCATCGTTGTCATGGTCTTCAGAATGGCTGAATACCCTTCGTTGAAGCTGCTCACTGCCAGGAATGTCGGAATCTCCACAGTCTTCGCACCAAATGCAAATGCTTGGGGGCTAACTTCCAAACATACGCGTTCAAACTTTCATTTGAATTCTGTGTGTTTCCTCCCAAGCACCGGTAGAATAACTCGTCCTCTGAAAGGCCCTCGTAGATGGGATGAATCACTTTTTGAACTTCTTTGGAGAGCGGCTGGTCGTGTTGATATTCGTCCAGATATCCGGTAGCCTCTGCAATGCGCCAATTGCACCAACTAGTTTCCCCAGCCGGACAATTTTGGTGTTGCGGGTGATCATCCGTCGAACCCGTGTGAAATACGTTGCCCAAATTGCCTTCTCCATCTGTTCCACCGAATTGGAATGCCGTCAGATTGCTAACCCGTAGTACGTCGTAAGCTCCTTGATCACTTTATCAGTTTCAGTCATGGGTAAGCACATAGAATAATTTTTCGCTGGTACAAAGACGAAATTCCCGAAAAAACTGGTGCGTGAAAAAGGCCGATTTCAGGCAGGTGCATTTTTTGTTCAATCGCGAATAACAAACATTTCCGTTCCGTATTCGGAAAAACCGTTTCAGGGGTAGATTCTAAACACTTTTATGGATCCAAAAATGCAATTAAAAAAAATCGATTTTTTGAACCAAAAGATAGTAACCCTCCTCTTAAACGTTACGTGAGGTCTCTTTATGTGTATACATAGTAGTCAACCTTGAGTGACGCGTGCACTTGTGAAGGAGGCACGCTGTTGCTTCTAAACACACTTGAGCTCCTGTCATTTGAAGTGGGTTGTGGTTCTAACGACAGCATATATTCAGGTTTTTAATTATAATCACATTGGTGTAAGACTTACATTATGTCCACTGTATGTCCCATTGTAACAGATGCACTTTGCACCCAGCAATATATTAATTTCTTTGCAAGTTACCAGTATTATTGCGGCGTTAGGGCTTTGTTTGTGAACTAGTAACCGACATGTTTCGCATGGAGTGTGATGCAGTTTACAGGGGTGTAGTCAGCAATAACACAGGAGCGAACCTTCCCCCTAACCATCTACCCCCCCGCCCCCTCACCCTCATCACGACTCCCCAATCATTTCTTTCTGGGTATCAGTTTGAAGAAAACCAGATCATGTAATGGATAGTGAACAGTAGTCGTTAGTCGATAAATATAAAAACTGATTCGTCACCTTTACAAACAAATGATCGTATTACGCTGTTTCTGTCGATATTGTAGCTTAAAAAAGACCTTCATTCAAAATAATTGAATTGCTGAACGCCATAGGTTTAAAAGCTTTGGGAATCTTTGTTGAGTACTGGTGGTGAAAGTTTCGGGATATCGTATACCACTTAACTTAGGAGCCAGCATGTTTCTTGCCTGTTGCAAACACCGCATTAGTGCTGTAAGGTGACATGCATTATTTGTACCTGAATTAACCAAGCAATCATTATTCTCAGATCGGTTTCAAGGCGTCAGCAGGTTGATGAATTTCTCTCACGAAGCCAGGCAGAGGCACACCAATAGTTTAGAATGAAATATGAACCAGGTCTCTGTATTTACAATTATTTCGTATGTCAAAAAGCTGATGTTGGACTTGATGACGCCCTGTTGTAGGCTATGACCACCGGGTGTAGACACATTCTTTGACGGTAGGTAGCAGGAAGAACAGTACAGAAATGCAAAACGAATTATCCAAATGCTGAACCACGGTCAATCATGACTTTGACGTCCCACGAAATTGCTGGCCAGAAACACTCGAAAACCTTGGATGTAAATTACATGACTTCCGGGAACTCACTGCTACAGCAGTTCAGTAAGTAACTGGAACACACGCCTATATGGTTGCTAACGATTTGTAAACAGTTTCTATAAACCCAAGTGTGATATTGGGTAATGACCTTAATGAAAGGGAGTGATATCTCCTCTTAAAAGTGCCCGGAGGAGGATAGATAATGAGATACAGAACTGAAGTGCAGCTCATCAGTCGTAACATTCAATGTTTATTAGGTCACACTGGGTGATAATATGTTTATCACAGAGCATGAGATAGTTGGAGAACATAAGAACTCCGTGCTTTGCCTGTAAGTGGAGGGAATGTCTGAGACATGGTCTGTGGTTAACTAGGGCTACAAACTTCCCAGTGCTCTTCGAGATGAGGACTTCATTAGACAGCCAATGGAGAACTGTGGAGTATCATGTACTGCTTAACTTTATTGTTGACATGAATTGTTACGTTCAATGGTCAAAACAGTTGTCAGCGTTTAGACGGCACAACACAATGCAAGGGTCATTTTTTTAAAACCTCCTCATTTTGTCCCATTGCGGCACAGAAGTTCGAAATTTGGCTCAAAGTTGCCTACAACCTTGTTGTGTAATGGTGTCAACCTCTGACTCTGACTCTGCGACGACAAAATGTACACACACGAAAAAAAAAAAGGGGGTCAGAGTTTAGAAGTTCATGTGAAGCGTAAGGCGGGTTAATGATGCCACGTTGGCCTCAGGAGGTAGCATAGAGGGCGTCAGTCGAACCGCCCCTTCATTGAGACGATTATTTACTCACATTTCGCGATCAAAGACGACAGTTGGCAGTGCGATGAACAACACGACGACATTCCTGACAACCTCAGACACTGCTGACTCCCCCCGATGCTTCAACCCTTCTCTAAGGCCCCCACTGCACGATGTCTGACCCCTTTGGAGTGGAGCGCGACAGTAAATTTTGGTCTGGTGTACAGAGCGTAACCCCCACGCACCTTTTATGGACATTTGAAAAATGTCCCCGTATGGAGACAAGGACTCAAAGATGACTATGTGACAGTGGGAGAGGCAAATTTACTTGATTTACCTCAGCTGAGTGTCGCCTGCTGGCTGCATGTGAAAGCTGAGAGGCGTCAGAAGTTAAGTCTACTTTGCCAGTGTGTAGGCATTGATGACTGCGTGTCTCTGTATAGGAACGTTTCTAACATGTTCAACAACATCTGCAGGCAGCACTGAGGGTGTTTGCACAGCTCTGGGGGTGGTGTGTCTTAAAGGGACCCTTTCAATAGAGACAGGGAATTGCGTTCTTAGCCAATTATGGCATGTGATGCTTTCAGATGACACATATGCTTTTGTCCTTCCAGAGGTCAAACAATCAGATGCATGTCACGTGCCTTGGTGTCCTAAATCTTGGCTTCGAGTGCTGCTTACATAGTGCCAAGAACGCTGCAACTGAAAGAACAAATGGAAAGAGAACTGTTTAACTATGTGAACAAGAACATTTTAATTTGGGCTTTCACGAAAGCCTCAACGTCCATTATGAAAAATATTTTTATTTTGACATTTAGCTCTCAGTTCATGATGCTAAAGAGTTAATTGAACTCTCGGACGATTAATGCTGCTTCTACCGATAGCTCATGTCTATGTAAGGTCTGCTGCAGGTCGATGAAAATAACATGAACATTTCTCTCGTTGCTACTTCACTTAGTTCTTTTATTTTCTATTGTCCCAACTCTGCTTCTTTGTGGTGGAAATCTCTTTCTACCTCAGTTTTCTTGATTTATTCTTCAGAAGCAGACATAGTTTTGATTTCCCTTCTGAAACAATGCCGACGTCCTTCTGGTTTCAATAATCAACGTAATTTTTCTTGTACAGAACAGAAACATTCATCTCACAGTCAAAATATTGCTTACTCGGATTTTGTAAACGATTTATTGCAGAAAAATAGCCATTACTCGGATTTTATGACCTACTGTAATGGCTGGAGTATTTTGGAATACTGTTCGTAAAATCTCTAACATCTTTTCTGCTGTCCTCTGTGTTACAAATATTTACTTCACTTCTCTGATCTAGTTTTGGGGAAGAGTTGTTTCTGTAGAATCTGAATTCTTCTCATATGACTCTGTACACCAAGGGTGTTTAAAAACGCCTTTTGCAAACATCAATTAATATGCCTCTGCTATGTATTTGGACTCGAATGTAACTCCCCTGTTAAAAACGTCATGCTTTCTGTTTCCTCGATACCTGAAATAAATTGAAGGCATTAATTACTCACATGAAAACTGCTTTGTTTAAATTGCTCATTATGATAAATATAATATTATATTAAAATACTCTGAGCTCAGCTTTCTTACCTTCTCTTTACTTCAGCCATTTCCATTTGCCCCACAACGTATGCAAATCCCAAAATACATCAAAAGTGGAGTGTTTATTTTCAGTTTTTTCGAAACATTTCTTTGAACAATGCACGATTTTCACATGGATTTCGCCTCAATTTTTTGTGGGTTTATCTGATACAAAAACTCTTCCTTCATTTCTTCTGTTTTTGCACTTGGCTGAAGACCAAGTTTTGACATTTCCATTTCTGTCGCTGTTTTTTGGACATTTAGATGGAGTCACTTCACTTTCTCTGGGTTTTGGAGTAACCTGCAGAAGAAAATCAAAATGCCATATTTCACAGCAAGATAAACGCAAACCACAAAAAAGTACTCTGGCTATTCAAGTCTCTATTTAAAATATATTAACATTAATTAATAAATATTTTTTTCTTCAGTCTATATATTCACACATGTAATACAATTTAGGTCTGATATTTCTGCTCAGTACTATTTTACTGAATCTGGATAAAAGTTATACATATTTATCAATATAAAGTTATAAGTCATTTAAGGTTATTTTCAAACAAGTAAGTAAAAATACACTGTAACTGTTCACATTCTGAATCTGATCCAGGGGTATTGCAATTACATGAATTTGCGCTATCAGAAAAATCAGTATTACACTCTGTTGAAGCGTAAGTAATGCTTAAATCTTCATTTTCTTTAGATGGAAGCAAATCCTTCTCCTTAAGTCGTGCCATTTTGCAGTTGCTTGTGATTATCTCTCTAGAATTTTTGTGAGTGATATGTTATAGCAGACAATAACATTGACTTATAATTTACTTCTTTGACCAACAGATGCCACCAAAAGATATGTATTCAGAGACATATGTTGGTTAAAAACATAACCACTGACAAAACTCTAAATTGTTTGGAATGTGACTTCTGACTATCTCTGGCACAACCCTTCAATTAGAAAATTTTGCATAAATTGAAAACTTCCTCTAGTGGTAGGTACACATATTTATTGTCTGATTAATTTATGGTTGCTTCCCATAATACCTACAATATACAGGGTGAGTCACCTAACATTACCACTGGATATATTTCGTAAACCACATCAAATACCGATGAATCGATTCCACAGACCGAACGTGAGGAGAGGGGCTAGTGTAATTGGTTAATACAAACCATAAAAAAATGCACGGAAGTATGTTTTTTAACACAAACATACGTTTTTTTAAATGGAACCCCATTAGTTTTGTTAGCACATCTGAACATATAAACAAATACGTAATCAGTGCCGTTTGTTGCACTGTAAAATGTTAATTGCATCCGGAGATATTGTAACCTAAAGTTGACGCTTGAGTACCACTCCTCCGCTGTTCGATCGTGTGTGTCAGAGAGCACCGAATTATGTAGGGATCCAAAGGGAATGGTGATGGACCTTAGGTACAGAAGAGACTGGAACAGCACATTACGTACACATGCTAACACTTTTTTATTGGTCTTTTTCATTGATGCACATGCACATTACCATGAGGGGTGAGGTACACGTACACACGTGGTTTCCGTTTTCAATTACGGAGTGGAATAGAGTGTGTCCCGACATGTCAGGCCAATAGATGTTCAATGTGGTGGCCATCATTTGCTGCCCACAAATGCAATCTCTAGCGTAATGAATGTCGTACACGCCGCAGTACATCTGGTGTAATGCCGCCGCAGGCTGCCACAATACGTTGTTTCATATCCTCTGGGGTTGTAGGCACATCACGGTACACATTCTCCTTTAACGTACCCCACAGAAAGAAGTCCAGAGGTGTAAGATCAGGAGAACGTGCTGGCCAATTTATGCGTCCTCCACTTCCTATGAAACGCCCGTCGAACATCCTGTCAAGGGTCAGCCTAGTGTTAATTGCGGAATGTGCAGGTGCACCATCATGCTGATACCACATACGTCAACGCGTTTCCAGTGGGACATTTTCGAGCAACGTTGGCAGATCATGCTGTAGAAACGCGATGTATGTTGCAGCTGTTTGGGCCCCTGCAATGAAGTGAGGACCAATGATGTGGTCGCCAATGATTCCGCACCATACATTTACAGTCCATGGTCGCTGTCGATCTACTTGTCTGAGCCAGCGAGGATTGTCCACGGACCAGTAATGCATGTTCCGTAGGTTCACTGCCCCGCGGTTTGTGAAACCCGCTTCATCGGTAAACAGGTAGAACTGCAACGCATTCTCTGTTAATGCCCATTGACAGAATTGCACTCGATGATTAAAGTCTTCACCATGTAATTGCTGATGTAGCGACACATGAAACGGGTGAAAGTGGTGACAATGCAGTATGCGCATGACACTACTTTGACTCAGTCCACCGGTTCTCGCAATGTCCCGTGTACTCATGTGTGGGTTCATGGCAACAACAGCTAACACACCAACTGCACCCGCTTCTCCTGTGACGGGCCTGTTACGGACCCGTTTGCGTGCTACGACCATACCTGTTGCATACAGTTGGCGGTAGATGTTTTGCAATGTGCGGCACGTTTATTTATTTACTTAGTCCTTCAAATCCTATATGTATAGAATATGCTCTCTGTCCGGGTACCGTTCTGCATACACCCTGCAGGCTTCAGCTGCATTTCGTCGACACTCGCCATAGATGAGTATCATCTCCCCCTTTTCAGAGTTCGAATACACCATGGTCACAGTTCCTACAACACTACACTATCACAGACGTCTCGTAACACGGTGTACTACAGTTGGTCTGCGTGCGGAGACGAATGCAGAATAACAATAGCAGAAAGCGCTACATGCGGACACTGCGACAGCTAGACCAAACCACAACAGTGCACTACAGCCACACTCGTAAACACAGTCGTCGTCGTAAACATGTCCCTGCAGATGCTGCTCGCCGACCGTGGCCCGTGTTTGTTACAACACGCAACTGAACGTCGGAAGTTTCAAGCGTCAACTTTAGGTTAAAATATCTCCAGATGTAATTAACATTTTACAATGCAACAAACGGCACTGATTACGTATTTGTTTATATGTTCTGATGTGCTAACAAAACTAACGTGGTTCCATTTAAAAAAACGTAGGTTTGTGTTAAAAAACATAATTCCGCACGGAAGTTATTAAACTAGCCCCTCTCCTCATGTTTGGTCTGTGGAATCAGTTCGTCAGTATTTGATGTGGTTTACGAAATACATCCAGCGGTAACGTTAGGTGACTCACCCTGTATACACCAGCATCAGATAGTATGGGGCACAGGTCTTTGTTTCTCATTGTTTGTAATAAATCTTCTGAGATCAGTGAAATCTCACTCCTAGAGCCTACATAAATATACACTTCCCTTCTGAAAATTTTCCCATCTAATATGGATTTTGGCAGAATTCCTTCCATTTCCTCCTCCTCCTCCAACAACCACTCTCGCATAGGTATCTTATGTGTAAAAGCAATGGACATTTCTATACATGGACATATGTCTGTATTGTCATGTCATGGATCCTGGCCCCTGTCCCAGGACGTTCCACATTTTCCATTATCATTGCAAGATAATTCCATTTGATTACCTTGTTATTTGACACAGATCCATTTACAAGTATTGTATTATCCATATAGTTATTGATTGCGTTTGGTACAAACACTTCTTTTTCCTGTACTTTGAATTACTTTGATTATGGTGGTTATGAACATGACAGTCTCTCTTTTCTTTGCAGATCGTTTGATAAAACGCTTACCCACAGTGTTGTCATTTCCCAAGGTTTCTTCCTGGACATTCTCACTGTCTTCTTTATTCACAGTATCTAGGCCTTCAGTGAAGGTCAGCAAATCACTTGCAGTTGTCCAACCTCTATATCAAATTTCCAATGTCTGTACAAATACTTTCATAATGAGTGATTCTTTGAATGGGTTAACTAAATGTTTACGTTGAGTTATGTGCCACTCAGTGTATTTCTTCTGCTGCTAGACTCAACCTTCTCTTGTACTCCATTTTCAGTTAGTCCCTATCAATGTCGGTCCAAATTAGTCCAAGTGCTCTGGTAATTAATTACTTTACCAAATTCTCTACTTTATTCCAACACCTCTACTCAGCTTCATGTATCTGGGATTTGAGTATGTGTACTATTGTACACATGGGTTGAAAACTCCATTGTTTGTTTCATCTTATGCTTTACTTTTTTAAACTGTACTTTAACCTTCTTCTATACTAAATCCACTGTCTTTCTACTTCAGTTTGTATCTCCTTTGATAGGTTTAATAATGTCACTTACATATTTGAAATTTTATCATTTATTTCCTCTTTTGAAGAGTCTACTTTGATAGCTACCTATCCCCCTCCTCCCCCCCCCCCCCCACCTGTATTTGTTAATTCAACAAAGTTGTATTTAAATTTTTAAAATCCTACTCTTCAGCATTAATAAAAGCCACTAATACCTCATCTTCTTCACCCAAATTGGCATACAACTTTCTGGCTATTCAAAGCCAGTAAAATGTGTTTTCATTCTTCACAGAATGAATTGAGAATATAGCATTTCAAGGCCTCAGTCATGGATTAACTCTGAGGTATATCCTGATCTCACATAGCACTTTCGGCCTCAAAGGTCGCCCAATCTCGGAGCTTTTTTTGCGAGGGTGAGATTGTTAAGGACTCTTTTCTGTGGGTTTCCCCTTACATCAACTTTGCATGAACTATGATGCCACAGAGCAGCAGTTATTGCAGGACCTCCAGGCACGCTCACAAGCGAATGGGGAAAGTTCGGCTGGTGTCTCGATGTTTGTCATGCATACAGTAGGGGGTCCACTGAACATTTGTAAAGGGTAACTGTAAACCTCCATCCTCAATTTTCACAGTTTCTAACTCACAGTTTAACAAAAACTGATATTTTTAGAACACAGAATGGGCATATGATTAGTGAGCCTGGACAGTTCAAATTCTTAGGCATTCAGATAGATTTGTCATGGGAAGCCCATGTTCAGGATCTTGTTCAAAAACTAAATGCTGTTTCATTTACCATTAGAACAGTTGCTGAAATAAGTGATAGCTCAAGACAGAAAGCAGCCTACTTTACTTATTTTCATTCATTTATGGTATTATTTTTGGGGGTAACTCTTCTAATTCAAAAAGGTTATTTTTGGCTTGGAAACAGGTTGTTTGGGCAGTACATGGCGTAAATTTGTTAACCTCTTGTCAACCCTTGTTCACTACTCTGCGAATTCTGAAAATTCTGACATTGGCCTCTCAGTACATATTTTCTTTAATGCTGTTTGTTGTTAACAATATCAGCTTATTCCTAAGAGTAGCAGTTTTCACTCAGTTAATACCAGGCAGAAATCCAATCTGCATTTTGAATGCACCTCTTTGACCCTTGTGCAGAAAGGTGTGCAGCATTCTGGTACATCCATTTTCAGTAAGTTATCACAAGAATCCAAAATCTTAACAATAATCCATGTACTTTCAAGTCAAAACTGCAGAGATTCCTCTTGGATCACTCTATTCTATCAAGGAACTCCTGGAAGAATTAAAGAAATTGAGCTAATTCCTGTGTTACATTGTTGATTATGTTTATTTATTAAGCTTACAGCTTGTTGTTTGTGTAGGATTCATATAAGTTTTATTTTATCTGTTTTTACTCTTCTGTTATAATTTCATGTACTGACTCATTTCATGATGACGGAGACTTGCTCCTCAATTTGATTCTACAGTACATGACATACAAATAAGTAAACAAAAATTTAGTTGTAAAAAGTACCCCTACGTTTTATGTTAATTCATGTAAAATATATACCCTTGTAAATCAGATGGTTCTTTTGAAAATAAACACTTTGTAGTCCTATACATAAGTTAAAATACACCCCAAGTTTCTATTTTCATTCATGTCGGAGGTTGTCTGATGAAACTGTATTAGAAACTCTTTTTTTTTTTGCACATATGGAGAGGACTTGGGCATTTGATGTTGATTTTTTGTAGCTCAAGTGTTTTAATTCTGTCCAGAAACAGCATTCCAGGGTAGTTTTCCTAGGGTTACACTTGGTCACAAACAGCTGTTGTAACTCAATATGCTCTACAGAATGTTGACATGTAGCCTTGGTGTGCCCAATCACCAGATATGTCTCCAATTGAGCACAAATGGGATGTCATCAGACAGCAACTCCAGTGCCATCCACAAACAGCATTAATCATCCCTGCATTGACTAACCAAGGGCAACAGGCATGAACTCCATTGCACGAACTGACACCTGGCACCTATGCAACACAATACATGCTTGTTTGCATGTTTGTATTCAATATCCTGGCAATTACACAGGTTATTTATATACCTGCATTTCACATTGGCATTGGCTTATCTTGGACTTACATCAACCTACGATCTTGTAAAGTTAATCACCTAAATACGTTACCTACACAAATGTATTCCCAAATTTCATTAATCTACAGCAATTACTTTTTGGTGTCACAATTTTTCTCTGTCAATGTACTTCCCAACATCCATTTGTCTACCTCTTCACCAGTAATTTTTGGCAATCCTAGCATTAGTTACTTTCTGTCTGTTGTGATATGACTTGCATACTGTCATTGCACTCATTTATTGCTCCCTGTTGCAATTCTTTAGAGATTACTAATCTGTTGCCCAGGGGGCTGTGTTAACTGTATGAAATACCATCCTCTAACAAAATCTCGGAAGGAAGCATATCAGTGGCATTATGCATTTCTCTCCTGTGCCTCTTTCAGTTCTTCTGTTACATCATCATCTATCTAATCTACCCTAACTTTACGGCATAATGCATCAGCATTCTGGTGTAAGCAACCCGATTTGTGGCGTACTTCATATTCAGATTGACAGCACAACATGTTGAATCACCAGACTATCATACAAATTTGCAGTTAGGTTGCATAGGATAACTATGAGAGTGCTCTTGCTGTCATATGAAATCACATGCCAGACAATAACTCCAGGTGTATGTTCGGTGTATCTAGCACACAGCAAGGTGTAACCAATACATGACCATCAATGATACCGAGGCAGAACCAGCTTTCTTCAGAAAACACAACTGACCTCTGCTCTGTCCTCCAGTGACTCTCACTTGAGACCACTGATATTGCAAATGGCGGTGGGCTGGGGTCAGTGGAATGCATGCTACAGGGCATCTGGCTTGGAATTGTTGCACAACTCCTTCTTGGTGTTGCATTTTTTTGCTGTAAGTGTATATACAAAACTGCATACCATGCTCTCCAAGGGCACTTCTGTCCAAGACAAAAATTCCCTTACAAACTCTTACAGAAGCTACCAGAACATTTCAAAATACCACTCTGGATATCATTGGGCCCTTTCCCCAGACCACACAGAATAACAAATACACACTGTCTATTATTGATCACTTCTCATTACCTAGTTCTAGCACCAGTTGCAGATATGACTCAGAAACAGTTTCATGTGCCTTTCATTCATTTAATCCTTCCATATCAAAGTCCTGATGATATCTTGACTGATAAAGGAACTAACATTATGGCAGCTTTGTTTGCACAAGTGCGCAAATTACTGCAAATCAAAACATGGTGAATAATGCCCTTTCATCCAGAAGCAATGGTCATCTTTAACATGTCTACTATAGCTCAAATGCTGTCTTACAGCATTAACGAATCACATGGTGATTGGGATAGGTATATTGATAATGTAGGTTATGTGTATAATAGTCATGTGTATGAATCAATGGGATATATGCCCTATAAGGAAGTAGATGTAAGATCTATGAGCTCCCAGATCAAGCTTAATATATCGCCACTTGGTGCTGATATGGCCGAAGTTAAAGGACTGTCACACCACCTTAAGGCTATATGGAAACAGGGTAAATGAAATAATTCCAAAGCTACTGAAAAACGGTTTCAATGCAGCAACACACAAGAGCTGTACTTCCACACCACAAACCTGGAGATTCTGTTTTGGTTTATAATCCAGGGGTGAAGAAAGAAAAAACTAAGAAATTTACACCGCCATGTGAGGGTCCCTATCCTATATAAGAGTGACTTCTCCCATTAATGCAGAAATCCAGCTGGCTGCTTATACTATGGTACTACATTCAGATCAGTTAAAGCTGAATCATGGTCCATCTGTGCTACCTCCTACGGTACCATCAAGCCAACTCCAAAATGTTTCCCTGAAAAGCAAAGGTAATGTTGTAAAGAAGGTTAGGAAGAAAACACGCAAGTTATTGCCAGTGTACCCTTGGTATACTCGCAGAAAATAGATCCCTATGACCTGAAGTCAAGAGACTGAACCTCTGTTCCGTGAATGAGTTTATTTTGAGATGTCATTTATTTATGTGTTGTTGTTAACTCACAGGTTTGAATAGTCTTATGGTATTTTGCAATTCTCTTTCATGATACTGTATTAGTTGGTTAGAACCGTATTCAGTGAGATTGATTTGCTGTTTCTTTGCTGTGAATTCTGGTTATATAGGAAGCTGCACGAATTGCTCCTAACTAGTAAGATGCAATTCTCTACCATAAATAATAGTGTTACAAGTCAGTAATGTGTGCAGTGACAAATAATAATGTAAATGTTCCAAGTGTTAACTAAAAGTAATTGCTTAAGCAGTGGATAACAGAGTGACTACAGTTATTCCAATTGCAGTGAATTGACACCATTTCCAGTCAAGGAAAAATGTGAAGGTACACTGGAATACATTAACACAACGTTGATGGGAACTGCTAAAACCATTAATGCTTTAAAGCAATGAGTGCACTCAGGTTATATGTTAGATTATGAATAGTTTTGCTTTATACTCAATGAAGAATTGCACATTGTGAAAGACAGGTTTCTCAATAACTCAATTACACTACTATAGACGAGGTTTAACCTATATTTAACTATTGTGAGAGAAAGATTACAGCTTTGAGGTAGAAGACTACTTTTCTGAGCCAGTCTGTTGAACACTGTTAAGAATGAATAGTCATCGGGAAATGTAATCAAGTGCCTCTCCAGTACCTCTCAAAGGTCAATTCTGTATATGAATACTCTTTCTTTTTTTACAATAAATGGTTACATACACATGAAAATTGCATGTTAGCTCATTAATAGACAACTTTTTCTGAAGTTTCCCAACAAATGTTATTCTTGAAACCAGAGAAAAACAGTAAAAGATTTACATGTTCCTTTTGTGCGAGAGACTAGTGAGGTACTTATTAAGCATGAAGCTGCTTTGAAGGACAATAGATTAAACTGTACCATCTCTTACTAACCCGTTCAGTGTTTCTGAAGCTAGTGAACAACACAGTTTTATTGTATGCTACCAGTAAGCAAATTGCACAGCCAAGTGTTGGTCTTTCTTTTCAACAATTTTGTACTGCTAGAAAAGTTTTACTATTAGAGCTACCTATTTCATTCCTCTACAGAATAGATAAATGAACTTATTTGTGATGACCAGAGACCTGCAGGCATTTGAAGTCAACTTCTAAAAGATAATCACACAGGAAGTGACACAGGAGGGTTAACAGGGTGCCTCAAGTTTCCCCATGTGAAATTTCCTGATATTTCCCTGATTACCAGGTGGGTTTTAGCATTTTACCTACAAATTTTGAGATCTCAAGGGTAAGTAAAGATGTAAGTTGACAAAAAAATGTAAGGACTTCTATATTTCTCGATGTATTACTAACCCTCTAGTTTTGAATGAACAACAAGTTGCCTCTTTTACAGGATTTATGATCTGAAAGGTAAATAAACAGGTAAATTGTGTAAATGAAAGCCATTTTTAGATGAAGAATTTCTGTTTCTATTAACAAGTTAACTCTAACCTTGAATTAACACGGCAATCCTGTCGTTGCTGATACTACATCAAAATAAACTGAGACAAAAACATTTTATTCAAGAACATTTCTCCTGTTACTGTTAGCTTACTTTTTTAGTTGCTTAATTCAATTTTAAAAACAGAGATGGCAACATTACATTGTAAAACACTCACATAAAAGTTCTACAAAATATCAGTCTTCTTCAAATGCATTAGAAATATTGACACGTCTGTATGTCTCTGATGTATCCTTAAAAGCACAAATTTATCAAAGCAAAGAATTAAAGTGTGTTCAGAAAATTTTACTTGGCTAAAATTGTTTTTCATCTAATAGCTATGACAGTTACATATTATGAAATCACAATTATAAAAATACTTTTACAGCAGAACCCAATGTTTAATTACAATTTATCACTCGAAAATCTCATAGATACTTTGATTTTAAGATGTTTATATTAAGACCATGTGATAGTTTGTGACAATACTTCTAAAGATAAGACATATTTTCAGTGGAATCAACCATTTACACATATGAGATGGCAACAAATCATCATACAAATTGTTTCAAAAACAGTGCAAGAAATTAATATGAACAGAAAACTGTTTATCAGATTAAAATCAATACAAAATTTGAAATTTGTCAAAATTGCTTCTATATTTGAAGCACTGACAATCTTATGATTAAATGAAAACTAACTAAACAGAATTTTTCCTTTTCACTAGGTGACACAATATGTGAAAATTCAATAATTTTCAGCAAATTAGGTGACACTTTCAGTCCTTTCATGTAAAATTCAAGCAAATTTTAAGCTGTGAGAAAACACACTACATGTATAAAATGAGCAGTCAAAGGATGCAGGCATTACATTCAGTCTTAAATGATAAAGTGTCTATTTTTACATAGCTGCAGTCCCGATAATTACTATCTAGGACTGGAGGGCTAAGCAATTCGAACAACCACGTATGAATGCTAAAGTAATAAATATGCAAAAATGTAAAATGTAAATGTAAATGTAAAATGTTAAGCAAAAATGGCTCTGAGCACTATGGGACTTAACAGCTATGGTCATCAGTCCCCTAGAACTACTTAAACCTAACTAACCTAAGGACAGCACACAACACCCAGCCATCACGAGGCAGAGAAAATCCCTGACCCCGCCGGGAATCGAACCCGGGAACCCGGGCGTGGGAAGCGAGAACGCTACCGCACGACCACGAGATGCGGGCAAATGTTAAGCAAAGTAACTGTATACGGCTATATGGCTGCCATTTTATTAAATAAACGAATGCTAAAGTAATATAACAAGACATACATATAAAAATAATAACAGTACATTTCTTCATCCTTTGTATGCAGGGGTTAACACATATTTCATTAGGTACAGGCATAGGAAATTTAAAATTTGTAATTGAAGTTAACTTTCACCAAATACTGAATGTTTACCTGCCCAGCATCATACACAATGTATCTGAAAAGTTGTTAAGGAAGAAAACAAGAATTTTTAATAACAATTCAAATCATAATTATAGTACACATCCTTGTAACACATTGCTGGAAATGACAGTTCACCTGTGCATTAACAATATTGATTTACTACTATCTCATTTTTAAGTTTTGTTTCAAACCATATAAGTCATTTTTCAAATGGTGGTCTGAGGACAAATATTGCAGCAGAGATGACACCAAAAACTATTCTTCAGAATACATCTTTCTTTCCATAGAGGATTATCAGTTGTCATGTACCCTCCTGTGCCTGTTGGGTTAGGACACAAACCTACATGCTAGGATAGAAACTCCAATTGAATTTGGAAATTTGAGATAGATACTGACAGACTGAAGCAGCAATGTGGATAACGACATATGCTCGAAAAAGCTGTGAAGTAAGAGGTTCATCCACAACATGGTTGTGAGGCTTCTTCATAACTGATGGAAATGGAGTAACAAATCTTTTGAGATACATGGCTAGAAATACTTTTTGACATCAGTTCGTGTCACACATTTCATAACTAATTTCTTCATTAATTTTATTTCCTTCATGTGGAGTCTTCATCTGGCAGATAAGCTGCCTGGCCATTATTTCCCTAAATTGGCATGGCCTGTTAAGTGCTGTCTGCTACAGTCAAGATTCTTGCACTATAAAACATGCACTCATATCCTGACAAGCCTGGTAAACTGAACATCAAATTGAGGACAGAGGTCAGTCACTTTTGTCATTAGGTTTCATAATTTGATAAAACCTTCATCCTACAATATAGGATTTGTGAACTTTCCAGACTAGATAATGCATCAGAGCAGACAAACATAAAAGAGATATGTATATAATATAGCATTCATGGTCATACGAAGATCAGAGAGACTGAAAAGCAGAAAAGAAAAATTCTGTGGATAATACATGGACCAGTGTTTTGGGAAGGAATTTGGATGAAGAGGCCAACTAGAGAGATTTACAAAGACATAGAAACAATAACAGACACCATTAGAAAGAGAAGTATGAAATTTTATGGACATATCAGCAGGATGAATAAAAGCAGGCTCACAAGACAAATCTTTAAGATAGTAAACAAGAGCAAAAAAAAAGGCAAACTGGATCACCGAAGCAGAAGAAGACATTAAAGAAATGGGGATCACACAAGACAACATAAACAATAGAGAACAGTTTAGAAACATCATAAGAAACACATACTTAAACAAGAACATACAGAGAACAGAACGGGAAAAAGACGGTTGGAAGAATGCAAGAGAGAACACAGTGAATGTATGAAGAGAATTTGGGAAGAAAGAAGAAGAAATCATGACTACTCAAGTTCAATCACTCTCTCAAAAGGGAATAATCAAAAATAATAATAATAGCATTAAAGCTTGAAAAATAAGAACAGCAGTGGGGTAAGTTTAGGGACTTCTCTCTGCCAAATAATAACACTCTGTATTTCGTCAAACAAATAATTCAAATCAATCAATGAAAATCAGTCAAAACTCATTTTTGAGAGAAGTTATCTGTTCAACAATTCCACTCAGTACAGTGGCCCTTTTGGCCAGTATCTGTGACTTTTTGGCCTCCAATTCTTTAACTTGCTAGGTGATGGACCCCTTCCATCTAGCTCTCCTGGCTTCTCCATCTTCTTCACACTGCTTCTGCTTCACACGCTAACCATGCTGATCTCGAGCATTGTGATACTACCAAATCATTCTCTTGTTAATGTCAGTCTTGAAGACAACACCAGCTGATTTCGGTCTGTCATATACTTGATGTATGGCTACCAATGACTTGATTTCTTGGTTGACTATCATACACTCTTTATTAATGGAAAAACCTTGCTCTACAAAGGATTGACCATTACTTGGAATGAGAACCTTTTGAAGAAAGCTATACAAATGATGACATGTGGTATCACCATCCCATAAATCTCTCCAAAAGTGATCAATTCTCATCTCAGTCATCCTGTAGTTTGCACAGAGATCCAAAAATATCTCCTTACCAAGTTGCATGAATTATTTCTCAACTTTCACAGTCTTTAGGACTTATCTAATTCTGTGAAGAGAATTCTGAAAGGCATTCAAGATCCTCGGCTTGTTAGTTCTTGGACTGGTTTTTTTATAACTGGATCATAAAAGATTATGTGTCTACAAATGCTGTACTTCAGAGGTGACTTCAGAAGGAGGTCTGCGCATATTTCAATCAGAAAGTCCCTGCACTCAGTTCTGAAACTTAAAATATTTTTGGAGGCACTTTTACTTTTCTGAGCTCAGACAGTACAGCATGACCTAAGTCATGTATATTGCACTATTGAGACCAGCTTTGTTATCAAGTTTTATATCACACAACGATTTTGCGGCAGATAATACTTCAACCTTAACAACTAAGGACATCACATCAGCAAGTAGAGATGACAAAGCATTGTACAGGAAAGGTGCCATGCAGGCCACACATTGGAATTCCCTCAAAAAGGGTATGACCTGCCCTGAGACAAAGCTGAAAAAAATATATTTTAGCCAGGAGCAGATGATCTTCAAGGTATTTTATCATTGTTTTCCAGTTGTAAGTATCTATTTTAATCTTGTGCTCCTTTACTTTGTCTGCATAAGTTTTTGAAAGGGGATGATTTTTAAGCCAAGTCAGCCACATCCTCACATTCTAGCCAGAGCATGGAGCAAATTTTTTAGGGAAAGGTGGACTTTCAGGTTTATTAAATATTTTATAATCTGCTCTTCTTGCAGATACATTCTTCAACACATTATAAATCAATCTCAGAAAAGGTTCAATGTCTGAGTTAGTCTTTAAGGCTGCATTCTTGAAACTCTGATGAATTGTATGAAGATCACGAGATCCCATATCAATAAAAGTTGATGCATTGTCTGCATGAATACTCTTCAGATCAAGACACAAATCCTTCAAAAATGCCCAATAGACATTAGGCCCATCCACGGATACCTGAAGAATGTTGGTATGATTCAGATCAGAAGTTTCTAGCTTAAAACTATCCAACCTACTGGCAGCAGTGGCATGGCCTAAAAATGCAAATGAAAAATAGTGCACTTCAACTTGTTTGTAAACTTCCTGCCAATATCTGAGAGCAATATGCATTTTCTGCACCTCAGCCACCTTGTTAAGGCTCTCATCAAATAAGATTACAAAAGGAATGTCCCCTTCAAGGTCTTCAAGAATATTTTTCCTAAAGTGTAGGGCTAACACATGAACAGTACTGTATGATGTCTTGGTCCACCCAAGCTGCATCTTACTAGCTACATTATCGTTAGGAAATATGGCCAAAAATAAAGCAATCTGCTTTCCTTGTAGTAGAAAAGGACACATGATTTTCGACAGCCAGCAAAGTCCATTATATTACTGCCCTTGTAACACAATCTTGAATCAGGTACTTTGAAATATCAGTGTTATTTGGTCCAGCATTAGTGGCTGTGGTTGCGGTGATGTCAGGCTGCAATAGCTGGGAAGTTGACAAATCGATAGTCAACTGCAAGCTTCAATATTCACTAGTCACTGTGATGTCAAGGGAACATCTTCACTATGCCAAATTATCTCACCAGATGACAGGGAGTGTGATCTGGAAGTACCACCACCCTAAAAACAATCAAATATCCAAATAAGATGATGACATGAGCCTTGTAACACCTACCGACCTTTAAAATCCAAAAATCTGGAGACATTGTTTAAACAAATCAGGAGGTATGAATGATCAAAAATCATGGCTCAATTTCAATATAGTCTCAAGACAACTGATGCAAGTCTTTTCCTGTGATGATAAAAAGCTTTATAATTGCTATAAAATACAAATAAAAACACTGGAACTAACCAAAGCATCAAGGTAGAGGACTTGCCCACGAAAGGCAAAGGTCCCGAGTTCGAGTTTCGGTCCGGCACACAGTTTTGATCTGCCAGTAAGTTTTATAACCAAAGCATCAATTCCAAATCCATTATCTGTAGCGTAGTTCAACTGCGGTACTATAGTGTGTTTAAAATTGGTTGTCTTTTTTGACATTTGGGTCACCAGAGAAGACATGACAGCATTGCCCAGGTAACACCAATGGCAATTCGGCTTTCCTTACCATGCCACCAGTGGTTTGGTTGGGAAAGCACCCCTATTTCCATGCCATGGATGGACAGTACAACGTGGTGTTGTGCGTTGGATGCATATATGTGTTCGTCAGATCTCGTTGTAAAATGGTATTTCCTGCCATTGGTGTGCTCTAGAGCCATCAGGTATTGTGAATGAGTATTTGCATTAGCATTACATTAATAACAACAGTGCAGCATGTCTGAACACGAGATTCGCATTAAAAGTTGTTCTCCAAGAACACGTTCACTGGCTGTGAACATAGAGTTCTGCTGCAATATATTCCTCCAAATTCGACAATAGTAGTGGACAATGTGGATACCACTCTGTTGTGTTGGATAAAGCTCGAACAATCCACTGGAGGAAAGCGGATATTTTGCATTGTATGGAAAGAAATGTTCTATTGGATAAAGCCAAATATTCCACACTACCAGATCTACAAACTAGCTAAGGCTAAAGCACACAGTTTACTCAGGCTTCCTCGGTATCAGGCTCATTTAAATCCGACATAGAATATATGGGCCTAGGTGAAAAATAACATACCAAAAACAACAAGAAATGTACACTCAGTGAGGTTGAAATGTTGACAAAAGAAGCCATTGAAATGCAGATGTTACACCGCAGGACTGGTCTTGAGTTGTCAGCCACACCAAGAAGGTGCTTATGGAGAGGGGTTCATTAAGGACTGTGATGAGTTTTGAATAATATGTAACTTCTCTTGTTGCCATGTAACAATCTGCTTCTTTTGCCAAAACTCAGCACAGCATCACAATATTCTCATGCAGTAGAAAAAGAAATTGTGACAGAATCCTCAAACAATACAATATTAAACTAGCAAATGATGGCAAGAGCAGTCAGTAGTTCATGAAAAATCCCATTTTCAGTACAAAAATCAATGTATAACTTCTTCACTTACATTGTTGTACCACCCACAGCAATTATCGTTTCACCAGCTATCGACGGTCCTTGAAAATTACATTATTTCATTGCAAAAGGTCTGTAATTGCTCTAATATCATGGTAGATATGGAAGTTTCACATATTAATCATATAGAAAAATGCTCTCCTCCTTGTGTGCTACCATTTGCAAAAGTCTTGTTTCCATACCTCCGACCTTTTATGAGATATGAGAATTTTTCAATCTGCCTTTCTCACTGGCACATGTGTTTGTAACAAGAGTGCTCTTTACATACATTCCTGTTCTCAAAACTGGAGACAGATAGCAATATCCTTCAACATTTAAAGAATAATTCAACATGTTACCTACATTTCATACACAGCAACATATGACATAACAAGCACGAAAATTCATATTGACCTTTATTTTTTATTGCAGTTTTTAAGAATATCTTGCAATGGTTTACCTAATACCAAATTATGTCAATAACTATGACCATTAGTGATACGGTAGACAGTTCATCATGAAGCTGATGAAATAAACTATAAGATGTCCGAAAATCAGAGTTTATGACATAATCATTTCTTTAAAATCGTTTGAGAAAGATTGGCCGGCTTGTAGGCAAGTGAACCTGACAGGTTCCGCACTGGGTGGGCCTGGTGTTACCACCAGCCGCAGATGTGTTCAGCACACACTGGCAACTGTGTTTCCCTCCACTCACTAATACTGAATTGTCAAAAGTTGCAACTAATTTTAAACACACTATAGGCTGAATGTTTCTTGACCATTCCCCCCTATGATTGTGACAGTTTTTGTTCTTGCAGGGCTGTATTTTTTCACTATATTGCTATCTCGTAATGTTTTCCTGAACAGGTCACTCATATGGTCAGTGCAATTAATTGGCAAATTGTAACTGATGTAAATAATACTAACACTGAATTCTAATTTTTTTATTGGTCACAAACTTAACATTTTCTCAGTGGTTTGAAACGTTGCTTTTTCCACAGTGTGATGTACAAATGTCATGTCACCAACAACGGGATATCTGTATGATGTGAAAAGTGGCAATTCACCCTAAATAAAGAAAAGTGTGAGGTCATTCACATGAGTGCTGAAAGAACTCCGTCAAATTTCGGTTAGAAGATAAATCGGACAAATCTCGAGTCTATCAATTCAACTAAATACCTAATGAATAACTTTAATTGGAAAGACTCTTCAGGTAATGTGTGAGGAAGGTGAACCAACGACTGCACTTTGGTGCAGAACACTTAGAAGATGCAGTAAATCCATTAAAGAGACTGCCTATACTACACTTGTCCGCCTTCTGTTAGAATACTGTTGCACAATATAGGATTCTTCCCAGATAGAATTGACGGAGAACACTGAAAAAGTCCAAAGGATGGCAGCTCATTTTGTATTATTGTGATACAGTGGGGGGAGAGTGTCCCAGAAATTATACACGAGTTGGGATGGCAAGCATTAAAAGAAAGGTGTTTCCTGTTGCAGCGAGAGCTATTTGCAAAATTTCAATCACCAACTTTGTCCTCTGAATGTGGAAATAATTTGTTGACCCCACCTACATAGGAAGAAGTATCATCATAATAAAATAAACCAGAGTGTGAGTGGCAAGATTTAGGTGTTTGTTTTTCCTGTGCGCTATTCGAGGTGGAACAGTACAGAAATAATCTCAAACTGGTACGATGAACCCTGTGCCAGGCACTTAAGTCTGAATTGCAGGCTAATCAAGTAGATGAAGATTATAAGATGTAAACAACAGATCTTTGCTTGACATAATAATGCACAGAATTGTTGCAATATTGCTCCAAGAAAACAGAAGTAAAATGTTTGAGGTCAGCTGATCTCAAAAATATTGAAATGACTGCATCAGTTCCTGCATTGCAATATATTGTTATTATTCCCAACAATTTGGTCATGCTAATGTCTGTTGTTTCATTAATTACAATGTAATACATGCTGTCATTTATTTCGTGCTACAAATTTTTCATGAAACAGGGGCTTAGTACATGTTTTATGACTGCACTATGCTTTGTTCTACATATTCGAAGTTCTCTGGCAACATCATTGTCTGAATTTACTTATGTACAGCTCACTTAAGTGACCACATGATATGATCACACAATGGCAAAAACTGCAAGGGAAACCTCAGCTTGATTCACTTCTAAAGATTCTTTCATGCTTTTGAAAAGTATTTCTGTTTAGGGTGCTGCAGCTGTCTTGTGTGCCAGTACGGCTAACTAAGTGCTACGACAAAATTTGAAAGTTGCTCCAGTGTCATCGCCAAAAATTCTTCCTTACCAATTTGCAAATTGACACCAGCACTATAGGTATGCAAAATGCACCCAGCTGCAGATTCATTAATACTAGAATGCATAACAATACTGGAACAAAGACAAAATATCAGTTATTATAAATGTTTAGATAGTATAAATTCAAGAGCTAGTAAATAGTGCTGTTTCTGTATGTTGAATGGATCAAGTGACTTTTAAAAGTAATTTTATCATAAAACCACCCTAGTATGTTTAAAATTTACCATACTTCCGACTAGCCACTAGACAGGTACTCAAAACCACCAGATTTAGTACACAAATCCAAACAGCACACAAAACTGACCAATATGAGTATATATTCCACAAAATGGGCAGGAAAATAGGAAATACTACAATCTATAACATGTCATGCGTGTTTCCTGATTTCTATAAACTCCGAGAAGTACATCGATTACAAAGACCAATAAGTGAAGGAATTTTCACAATTGACCAAAAACTGAAATGATGGGTTTTGAAAACAACTGTCTTAGGTTTGATGATGTTAGCTACAAATTGGGAGCCTCATGCTTACATCAGGAGAGTCTGCAGGTATTTATTATCAAGTGAAGAACAGTAGTTGTAAATAGATTGGTGCACGCGTGCGCGCCCACACACACACACACACACACACACACACACAAGACTTGTAATTGGCAAACTTTCGGAGCCAGTGGCTTCTTCTTCAGGCAGAAGGGTTGATGGGGAAGGAAGAAGAGTGATGGAAAAGGACTGGAGAGGTCTAGGAAAAGGGGTAGATTTTGGGAAAGTTACCCAGAGCCGTGGGTCAGGAGATGAGAAGGAAAGACTGATGGTTGGGGACTGCATTGGACGAGATTTGAAAACCTGAGAGCTTAAAGGTGGAAGACAGGGTAGTATCCAGACAGAGATTACTGCTTAAACACCATGCATGAGTTAATGAGAGTGAAAAGCATTCTAAGTAACAGAGGTGGGAGGGGGGCAGTGAAAAGTAATCGGAAAGACAATGTAAGATGTAGAAAACTAAAACGGAGTGAAGCAAAGAGTAGCTACAGTGAAGGAATGCTGAGATGGAAGAAATTAATGTAAATTAAGTCCAGGTGTGTGGTTATATTTCAATGATTTGTTGTATTGAAAAGCACAGAGGGAACATCAGAGGTGGAAAATTTGCATTCCAAAAACTGTCGTTTACGAATTAGTTACTTATATCCATGAAGGTTACGGGCATTTTGGTATTCATAAATGTGTCAAACATCTGATGAAGTATTATTATTTCAAAAATATGTCCTGTATTGTAAAAAGCATTATTAGAACTTGTGAAATCTGCCAAAAAGTTAAAGTTAGTCTTGTCAGACCCTATGCTCCTTCTGCAGCCATTTCCTTACTCTATGGCTCCTACCCCTGTGACCATCCCTGCAGCAAGTGCTGCAAGATTTGGCCTATGTACCCTCTTATAACACCTATAATAGCCTTCTGACTGGCAAAACATATACAATCAAAGGAGGAGTCACCTGGGAAATGACACGTTATATACCAGCTATTATGTAAACACTGTTCGGCCTTCTACATCGGCATTACTACCACCAAATTATCAATTAGGATGAACGGGCATAGGCAGAGGGTATATACTGGCAACTCGCAATATCCTGTTGCAAGCATGCTCTGCAACATGACATTCGTGACCTCGGTGTCTGTTTCACCACACATGTCATCTGGATTATTCTGCCAGACACTAGTTTCTCAGAACTCCACAGGTGGTAACTAGCACTACACTCCCCTGGACTTGATTTACATTAATTTCTTCCATCTCAGCATTCCTTCACTGTAACTGCTCTTTGCTTCACTCACTGAAGAAGGAGCCACTGGCTCTGTAAGCTTGACAGTTACAACAGTCTTTTATGTGTGTCTTCTGCCGCTACTTTAAGAGCCTATGCATCATTTAACAGTTGTAGCATTTCACTTACCAACGACTGATGACAAAGATGAATGCTTGCTGTCTTCTTGACCACTGCGACTACCTTGGAGTGCTTAGCTTCTTCCAAATGGTTGGTTGCAGTCATCTTCCCATGTTGTTCAGAGCGGTAGACTTGCTGCATACCATGCAATACATCTGCAATTCTGATGTCTTGTGGGCCTTGATACCCTCAAACCTCCTCTAATTCAGCCATGAATTTCACCTTCCTTGGTTTCGCCATGATTTACTGCTAGAGCACTGTGAGAGTTGCCACATGAATGAGGACAAAAGCTGTTTGTTGACAACATTCCTGCAACAATCAAAAGCTGGTGTGCCTATGAAGGCAAGATGCCACACAAAAAACGGATTTTCATGATGAGCCATGAATGTTTCTGGTGGACACTTTGATACCTGCAGTGCCTGCCTGTTTGTTTGTGGAGGCCCGACATTGACACTGCACCTGCAGAATGGGAGAATAAAATGTTCACAGTGTCCATCATCCCTCATAAATGGTCCGAGTTATAGAAACAAGATTTAGGTAAATGATAGCATGGAAATATTTGAGCATGTTGCTACATGATAAGCATGTGGAATTTTCTTATCTACGACATTGTACGAGTTACTGTAAACTTATTTAATGGAATGATGTAATTTTCTTTTAAACTCTTTGATAGCTGCTAAAATGAGTTACAGTGTGGCTTTTCAGCAAGATAAGTTCAGAAATTGGATGTTTGCTTTTATTCCAAAAACGATTTTTTTTTCATAAACTTTTGACCTGAACTGACCACATTTCTTTGCTTAAGAAACCACTGTTTCAGGATTCTGTCACAACTGCCTGTGCATTAGGTTGTTAGCGAGGTGACAGTGTGCAATCTCCACTTTGTTTTGAGAAAGGAAGTAAACTTTACTAAGGACACAAGACAAATGCAGTGTGGTGTTACGACGCATATGACTCAATGATTTTTTTGTTTGAAATATGACCATGTGCAGACTTCGTCACCTACATTGTTTACAAAACACTTAAAAAAATTGTTTAAATTCTTTCAAAGTTCTCTATAAAAGATTCTTGAATGAAACTGTAATTAAAACACCTTCAAAAAAATGGTTCAAATGGCTCTCAGCACTATGGGACTTAACATCTGAGGTCATCAGTCCCCTAGAACTTAGAACTACTTAAACCTAACTAACCTAAGAACATCACACACTTCCATGCCCGAGGCAGGATTCGAACCTGCGACCGTAGCGGTCGCGCGGTTCCAGACTGAAGCGCCTAGAACCGCTCAGCCACAACGGCCGGCAAAACACCTTCAGTTGAGTCATTTGTGCAAAAGTACGTCACTCAGTCCAACTGGTTTACACAAACTTTTGAAATTTAGATGTCGTTTGTTTCTTCTTGGAAATTATATTCTTGCAAGTTATCTTATTTTTCCCACATTAAAATCAGACTGTAAAACCTTTAAGATTCAATAACGAAGTCAAACTCTTCTGAAAATTAATATCTTGGAAAAATTCAGTAATAATTCTTCCTCAATATAACTCTTCATAAATAATTCTCGAACATGTATTTAAGATTTAGAGTATACACTGTTTTATTGTCTTCGTATATGCTACATACAGATGTGAACATCAGACTCGACAAAACAGAACTGAACAAAATACAACATGAACTAAACATTCTGTGATGTCATTACAATGGAAAATTACAAATTTTTATTTATTTGAATGTTGGAGGTTCAACACAACAACCCAGTCACAGGATCTTCTGCTGCTCTTTGGCGGTTGACCCGCGACGTCTAGTGGCCAGCAATTTTCTTTCTGGTTCCGGCAGTGAAGATGCTGTTTCCGCGAGTTGTGCTGCTCTCTCCAAACATGAAACATAAAAAACAAAAATACAAAACTTTAAATATTTTACAAACGTAACAAAATATTACAAATACATAAACTAAACACTAAATTAAACTTATATTTACCTGCAAACTGAGCTGAGCCTTGTGGATGGGTAACGCTTTAATTTCGCGTCCCATTACATACCCCACCCACAAGCTCAGTTTGGCAGGAATTAACCAAAAATAAAACTTCCTGTATATGCAATATTGACTGTTAAGGTAATAAAAGTTTCAAACATTGTTTCTTACATTTTACGTAGTCTAATGTCTTTGCTTTTAGATAGATTTATCTTTTTATGACTTTAAGGAAATAATATCATGAATGTTTGTGACTATTTGTCTTTACTTTTTAGTCATTGTTATTGTTGTTATTCGTAGCTGAAGATAGGGAGATTACTCCTTTCCACTTACTAATTGCTAGTAAATAATGACTTAGCACATTCCTTACTGTTATTACATTAGGATAGATCATTCAAATTGTTATAGGTTCGTCTCAGGTTTATTCATTTACTAAAGTTGCTCTTTACATAAAATAATGAGTTTCTCACAATAACTACTAGTACTACTTACCTTACATCGTTCCTTTCCATAATACTTTGTTTATGCATGAGGTCAAGAAGAAATCAAGCAAACTTTCTTTAGAAACTCAGCACAGTTTTCTTTGCCTTTGGACACTCTTATTAGGTAATGGCAATTTATTTAGGAGAAACAAGCGAGAGAGCCCAGTTTGGTGTGTTCTATATTAACACTGTTACCAATCTCTATTAAAGTCACTCTGCTATGTTCTCGTGAGCATTATAGCTCTGGAAGCCCAAAACCATTAACCATCCCCTTTGGTTCCTACTATCCGAGTAAATACAAAAATATATGAAATTCCTTCTGACCTAATGACAAAATTTCTTCCATATAGACCCTTTTTAGTTCTTTCCTTTCTTGAAGTAGCGGTAGATTATTGTTGAGCCCTTGTGTAAACTTTTTGTCATTTCCTTAAAATAATACGCCCCTATCACAAAAAAGATGCATGAATAAACCACGAACACTCGTACATATGTAACATAAACTAAATATTAACTTCTTTAGGAATGAAGGGTTTAATTTGATCAACATTATATAAACCTTTAATTACACCTGACGAAGGTTCCATAAGTAGTAACACTTTGGGATGTACAGCCTTATGGACAACATATGGACCTTCAAAGGTAAAGAAAAATTTCCTACATTCCTTATTAATTTTCGAACTTTTACGATGAGATCATACTAATACAAGGTCTCCTACTTGAAATGAGGGTTCTATAGCATGTTGATTATAACTTTTAAGTCTCCGTTCAGCTTTCTTAACAATCTGTTCACAAATTTTGTCGCTTGAAATGCATTGTTGGGTCTCACTTACTGGTGGCCAAGGTAAAGCAGCTAGTAAAGGCTCTCCTATAATTAGTTTACCAAAATTTCTATAGGTGATAACCCTGTCGTTAGATGAGGCAATTCGTTTACTATTTTTTTGAATTCAGGCATTAGTTTGGCCCACCGAGTATGTCTAGATGCACAATATGTTTTACATAACCGTCCTAATTCTTTCTTGACTCTTTCTACAAAATTACTTTGAGGGTGATATTTTGAGATTAAGACGTGCCTTATTCCATATTGTTTTATCATATCTTGAAACTTTTCACTAATAAAAGCACCACCGTTGTCATACATAAGTCGTTTAGGAATGCCCCAGTTAACAAAGTAATTTCAAGTGAGACAGCGTATAACGCTTGCTGTATTCACTCGTTTCAAAGTATATAGTTTCACATGTTTGGACCAACATTCCATTATAATGAACACATAACTGAATCCTCCTGAACTACGAGGCAGAGGACCGAAAAAATCCAGTGATAGACCTCGAGGTATTACCGCATGTAATTTATAATGCTTAGATTTGTTACTAACTTTAACTTTTTGGCAGATTTCACAAGTTCTAATAATGCTTTTTACAATACGGGACATATTTTTGAAATAATAATACTTCATCAGATGTTTGACACATTTATGAACACCACAATGCCCGCAACCTTCATGGATATAAGTAACTAATTCGTAAACGACAGTTTTTGGAATGCAAATTTTCCACCTCTGATGTTCCCTCTGTGCTTTCCAATACAACAAATCATTGAAATATAACCACACACCTCTAGTGTTAACTGTTTCTTCCCCATTACTAAGGTTTTGTATAACATCCCTTTACTGATCGTCATTTCTTTGATTGAATTTAATAGCAGTTATTAACCGTTTAACCTTACGTTCGTTCTCCTGATTTAAAAGGAAATAAACATGGTAATTTGTTCCTGGTTCTTCTGCAACGCTAATATTCTCCATTCCTACTGGAAGTCTCGTCAAAGCATCCAAAACTACATTTTGAGATCCTTTTATATACCTAATTTTGTACTGGAATTCCTGCAAGCATAATACCCAACATAATAACCTACGGTGATGTAACCGGCAACTGTTTAAAAAGGTTAAAGCCTGATGATCAGTATATACAATTATTTTCTTCCAATTAATAATCCTCTAAATCTTTGAAAACCCCATACCACTGCGAGAGCTTCCTTCTCGGTTACAAAATAATTTCTTTCATGTTTATTTAAAGTTCTACTAGCGAATCCAATAGGTTGATATAATCCCTTTACATTAGTCAAATCACCTTGAAATATTACGCAAGACACACCATAATCAGAGGCGTCTGTACACGTACTAAAGTCCTGATTGAAATCTGGGTGGTATAACATTTTAGCTTCTATTAATGCCCCTTTTATCTTATTAAAGACATCCTCTTCCTCTTTTCCCCAGAGCCATACCGATTTCTCTTTTAATAAATCGAGTAATTTAGGATTCACAATATCGTGCCCTGGAAGAAATTTTCTCAGAAATCCTACCATTCCTAAGAATGATTTCAGTTGTTTCCGATTTCTAGGACTTGGACATCGAGCAATAGCTTCAATACGTGCTAATACCTTTACTGTCCACTATATGCCCTAAAAATCTCACTTCTTCTTTTCCGAAGTAAGATTTAGATAATTTTAAAGTAATTCCTCTATCAATTAAACAGTTAAACAATTCCTGTAATATAGTTACGTGTTCTTTCCACGTTTTAGTGGCTACCAAAATATCATCTACATATAAGATAATCTTCTGTAATAATTGCTGACCCAAAGCAGAATGTAACGCCCTAATGAAAGTTGACACTGATATATTAAGTCCAAAAGGTAAAGCTTGGAACTGATATGATCTGCCTTCAAAAAGAAAAGCTGTATATTGCTGAGAATCTGGGTGTAATATGACTTGATGGTAATCAGCAGTTAAATCCATTGTACTCATGTAGCGATAACCAGCAATTTTAAGAAATACCTCCTCCATAGGAATAGGTCTGTCTCTTTCCATCTCTATAATTTTGTTTAATTCATAAGCATCTAGAACCAGTCGTACCCCACCAGCAGCTTTCTTAACTACCCACAAAGGACTGTTAAAAGCACTATATGATCGTTCGATAATATTCTGTTCTAGAATCCTATTTACACTCCTGGAAATTGAAATAAGAACACCGTGAATTCATTGTCCCAGGAAGGGGAAACTTTATTGACACATTCCTGGGGTCAGATACATCACATGATCACACTGACAGAACCACAGGCACATAGACACAGGCAACAGAGCATGCACAATGTCGGCACTAGTACAGTGTATATCCACCTTTCACAGCAATGCAGGCTGCTATTCTCCCATGGAGACGATCGTAGAGATGCTGGATGTAGTCCTGTGGAACGGCTTGCCATGCCATTTCCACCTGGCGCCTCAGTTGGACCAGCGTTCGTGCTGGACGTGCAGACCGCGTGAGACGACGCTTCATCCAGTCCCAAACATGCTCAATGGGGGACAGATCCGGAGATCTTGCTGGCCAGGGTAGTTGACTTACACCTTCTAGAGCACGTTGGGTGGCACGGGATACATGCGGACGTGCATTGTCCTGTTGGAACAGCAAGTTCCCTTGCCGGTCTAGGAATGGTAGAACGATGGGTTCGATGACAGTTTGGATGTACCGTGCACTATTCAGTGTCCCCTCGACGATCACTAGTGGTGTACGGCCAGTGTAGGAGATCGCTCCCCACACCATGATGCCGGGTGTTGGCCCTGTGTGCCTCGGTCGTATGCAGTCCTGATTGTGGCGCTCACCTGCACGGCGCCAAACACGCATACGACCATCATTGGCACCAAGGCAGAAGCGACTCTCATCGCTGAAGACGACACGTCTCCATTCGTCCCTCCATTCACGCCTGTCGCGACACCACTGGAGGCGGGCTGCACGATGTTGGGGCGTGAGCGGAATACGGCCTAATGGTGTGCGGGACCGTAGCCCAGCTTCATGGAGACGGTTGCGAATGGTCCTCGCCGATACCCCAGGAGCAACAGTGTCCCTAATTTGCTGGGAAGTGGCGGTGCGGTCCCCTACGGCACTGCGTAGGATCCTACGGTCTTGGCATGCATCCGTGCGTCGCTGCGGTCCGGTCCCAGGTCGACGGGCACGTGCACCTTCCGCCGACCACTGGCGACAACATCGATGTACTGTGGAGACCTCACGCCCCACGTGTTGAGCAATTCGGCGGTACGTCCACCCGGCCTCCCGCATGCCCACTATACGCCCTCGCTCAAAGTCCGTCAACTGCACATACGGTTCACGTCCACGCTGTCGCGGCATGCTACCAGTGTTAAAGACTGCGATGGAGCTCCGTATGCCACGGCAAACTGGCCGACACTGACGGCGGCGGTGCACAAATGCTGCGCAGCTAGCGCCATTCGACGGCCAACACCGCGGTTCCTGGTGTGTCCGCTGTGCCGTGCGTGTGATCATTGCTTGTACAGCCCTCTCGCAGTGTCCGGAGCAAGTATGGTGGGTCTGACACACCGGTGTCAATGTGTTCTTTTTTCCATTTCCAGGAGTGTATTTCCCTGCTAGCTGGTTCTTTGAATTGTACTGGAATATGATAAGGTTTCTTAAAGAATGGTTTTTGATCCTTAATTTTAAGTTTACGGACGTAATCTTTGATTCTTCCCGGTTCATCTGAGAAGACGGCTCTAAATTCTAACAATAAAGATTCTAGCTCTTTTTTTTTTTTTGTTCGGATAGACAATTCATAGAATAATATTTTTCTTTCACTTAAGTTTCGATACTATTACTAGCCTCACATTGGTACACCTCATATTCAAGATCATTAGAATCTACTAATAGGTTTATGGGCTGTGTGTACTTAACTTGTAAAGATTCGTAACAATTTTCAGGTACTTGGTTATTAGAAAACACCACTTTAAAAGTATATGCTTCCTTATGAATGGTTAAGGAAGAGTCTTTATAGATTTATACTTACACAACCAGTCTATACCTAAGATGATGGCCACGTTTAAGTTGGCTACAACAAGTAAAGAGTGAGAAAATGATTGTTTGGAAATTTCAAAAGTTAAATAAACTTCTTCACTAATATTTTGACTTCTTTTTACCAGTAACTCCTATAACTGTCACACCAGTTACAGGTAAGGTTGGAAAATTCCAGTATTTCCTTTTAAGTTGAAATAATTCTTTAGACAAAATACTTACTTCGCTACCCGAATCGATTATAATATTTACTTCAGTATCTTTAATATAACCTTTAAGAATGGATTTATAAGTTATGTTCTCTCTTATCTGATTGTCTTCATGAAGTAAATCTTGTTGCCAATCAGAGCTTAATGAAAAATTGCAATTGGGTCTTGCATAATTTTGACTAACAGTCACCTTTAGTCGACCCATACTAAAGGACTTTACTAGTTTTCCAAACTTACTATGATAACGTCACCTACAACTTGACCCTCATTAATTACTTGAGGGTGATTTGTCTCATTATCGTTATTGTGTAATTTCCGCATTTTAGAGTTATTACCCCGATTTTGTTTGCTCTCTTGATCTTTAGATTGACGTTTTATATAACAAAACCAGCTATGATTGTTGTTGTTAAATTTTTGCGGTTCTGAATTATTATTGTTTTGAGATTTTTCATTTCTACTAAATCTAAATTTCTTGTCTTCCCGTTCTCTACTAAGTATATCTAACTGTTCTAAATACCCCAGTAATTTGCAAGGTTGCGACCATTCCCTTTCTATCATTTTTTCCTTCACATAATACGGTACTCTACTAATTAAGACTCATATTAGGTGACTTTCAATAATTGGTTCTTCAATTAATTTAGTGCGGTTTAAATGCCATTCGAAATAATTTCTATAACCTCCCCACTGTTTAGAATAAGGAGGAGGGTCTAACAACTCTAAAGTTAAGTGTTGTTGTTTTCCTCTTGACCAATAATTTTGTTTAAACTGCTAAACAAAGTCTTCCCAGTCCCCAAATTCAGTCCTATGCAGTACCGTCCATTCTACGGCTTCTGCTTCTAAATGCCCTATTACGAATTGAGTCCGTTTTTCATCACTCCATTTAGGAGATAATGAAGTTTCAAAAGCCTTTATGAAGATTATAGGGTGAAGTTCGCCTCCTGGTTTGAATACAAGAAATCAACTTTCTACATTTGAATTTGTCATTATATCATCCCAACATTCTGCGAGAGACATGGCCGGATTTTGTTTAGATTGAAGAGACGGAGTTGCGTCGGATTTGCTTGTGGTGGTTTCTTTATTTGCATTGTTGTCTTCCATGCTAGCAAACAGGATGTGATTGTTGTTTCTGATTACATTATTAGTTCTACTACTTGAAATGTTTTCATTATTATCTAATTCTGATAGCTGTTTAGTAATTTCCTGTATTCGCATCTCGGTGCTGGATACACGGTTTGCTAAAATCGATTCTTCACTATGTTCATGATGTGAACGCTCTGTACTTTCATCAACATCATTGTCTTTGGGAGTATCGATATTACTGAATATTTCAGTAATTGAAGATTTTATATTTTCGATTTCAGTATGGTTCTTTTCTACTCGTTGAGCCAATGTCTCTAATTCTACATTATCTATTGAAGAAATATCTACAGTTTTGGTAGAGACTTCTTTAATAGATTCTAATAATTCTCTATGAACAGTTTCTGTTTGCATAGTAAAATCATCTCGTAACTTAACATTATTTTCCTCTATTTCATTTACAACTAAAACATTGACATTATCTAGTCTCTTGGTTAAGTCGGTGATATTGTTTCGCATGAGAGCTTTTTCCTCATGTGATTCATGGATACGCTCTTCTAAACTTTTACTATTATCAGCAATCTTATTACTAAGTCCTATTAATTTTTCCTGCGTCTCAATTTTAGAAGCCTCTATTTTACCACTTAATTCTCGATTGGTTTCATTAAGATGTTCCTGTAACCTGTCTGTAGATTTTGTTAGTTCCTCTTTAAGTTCCCTTTTAAGTTCCTCTTTTAGTCTAACTAGACTCAACGTAAGATTGTTTCAATCTTGTTTCCGTCTTTGCCATAGCCCTAAAAAAGGATATCGTGCTCCTATCGGACACAGATTGTTCTTCGTCCAACATTTCACTTCCCGACATTTTTGAAAAATGCTAACTAATTACACATGCAGACTTGTAATCACCAATCCTATTAAAAGCACACTTCCCTAAGTGCAACACACCACTTCTTACTTAAAACAGACTCACCGGCCACTAATATTCTAGTTTGTAGCTCTTGGTGATCCGTGCACTGCTGTGAGCTGCAGAAGCAACAGACGTTGATGCAACCGCTGAGATGCTGTGACCCCGCTTCCGCAACCGGCGGGACGCTGAGTCGAACACCGGAGACGTCACTGGCTGCAACCATGCCACGCACCGTAGACAGGCGAAACTCTCAGCAACACTGTTAATACCAGCCGGGGCCCCCCCAGCTGACGTACTGGGCTTGTTAGTTTAGGGAGAAAAAGGTTGTCATGGTTTGTAGCATTCAGCTGCTGCCCAATAGGTGCGCCTTCTAATGGAATAACTGCGTGACCGTAATGCTTGGCAGCACCCCGTCGGATGCCCACACCTGCGAAGTCACTCCTGGTTGGTGAAGGCTCCACGAAGACCCACCTTGACTTCTGAAGGACTCTTGATGTTTTAATTGTTTCGTATTAGTGTGCCTTTATTTGTACACAAGTCCTGTTTATAAGGTCGTCATGGTGTAGTGTTATGACGCATATGAGTCAATGGTTTTTTGTTTGAAATATGACCATGTGCAGACTTCATCACCTACATTGTTTACAAAACACTTTAAAAATTATTTAAATTCTTTCAAAGTTCTCTATAAAAGATTCTTGAACGAAACTGTAATTAAAACACCTTCAGTTGAGTCGTTTGTGCAAAAGTACGTCACTCAGTCCAACTGGTTTGCGCAAACTTTTGAAATTTAGATGTCATTTGTTTCTTCTTGGAAATTATATTCTTGCAAGTTATCTTATTTTTCCCATATTAAAATCAGACTGTAAAACCTTTAAGATTCAATAACGAAGTCAAACTCTTCTGAAAATTAATATCTTGGAAAAATTCAGTAATAATTCTTCCTCAATATAACTCTTCATAAATAATTCTCGAACATGTATTTAAGCTTTAGAGCATACTCTGTTTTATTGTCTTCGTATAGGCCACATACAGATGTGCACATCAGACTCGACAAAACAGAACTGAACAAAATACAACATGAACTAAACATTCTGTGATGTCATTACAATGGAAAATTACAATTTTTTATTTATTTGAATGTTGGAGGTTCAATGCAACAACCCGGTCACAGGATCTTCTGCTGCTCTTTGGCCGTTGACCCGCGACGTCTAGTGGCCAGCAATTTTCTTTCTGGTTCGGGCAGTGAAGATGCTGTTTCTGCGAGTTGTGCTGCTCTCTCCAAACATGAAACATACAAAACAAAAATACAAAACTTTAAATACTTTACAAACATAACAAAATATTACAAATAGATAAACAAAACACTAAATTAAACTTATATTTACCTGCAAACTGAGCTGATCCTTGTGGATGGGTGACGCTTTAATTTCGCGTTACCCAAAATTCACCACTTCTGAGTGATTAGTTTTCATGAGACAACAAGTTTTAGTTACTACAAATATAATATAGGGACTGGTCCAATGATCATATCGAAAAACATAGAATTGTAACATGAAACACCTTGTTTGTGAAAACTGACTCAAGAACACTACAAAAACAAGAACGTAAAAAGTGGACATAAAAAGAGTTGGTTGAACAATTTCTGGACAGTATCCAACTGTGGACCACAGTGTTGTTATAAAAATTAAGCTACAAAATTTAAAATGAAGTTTCAGAAAAAAATACTTTGTTTGAGTGGCCATATCATCTGCAGCTGGTTTATAATAACCAAACATATTTTAAATCCGTCTTTGCAGCCACAGTACAAGAAACAATAGTGCCAAATGAGGATTATCACATCATCATTTGTACCAAACTGTTTTAGATGAAGAAAGGAAGCTAAACGCTATATGTATTTCCTTAAGACCACTGATGTTGTTTTATTTAAATAATAAAAAAAAGACAGATTTGTTGACAAAAATATGCATTTTCTTTGAGTCGCAAGACAGATTTAAATATGTTCACTGATTTTAGAAATAACTTCAGAAGAAAGTAGGCCTCTTGAAAGAAGCATATAAGGCAAGGAAGAGTTGTGAAAACCAACACTATAGGTGATCACCAATAAAATTTTGGTTCTGCTATGTTTATTATTCTCGGTTATTAGCCACTGTGTTGCGCCTATTATTTTACAGGTATTGTGTGATTTTTCTTTCGAGAAATACATGAATTCATAGCGTACAGACCACCAGTGACTGCCACGATTTTCACCTTCTTACTGTCCATACTTTCTAATATATAAACTACTTTTGAAGTGTCAAAATGTACTAGAATAAATAAAATTCTATAAAACACCCCACTGTACAATGCACTTTGGTGAGACAGTCACCATCCCCGAAATTCATCGCCCATGGCCTCTAGCCTGCCACGGACCACCGTGGTCCTGGGTCCATGGATAAACCATGAAAATCCATCGCATTACGTCACACACAAACAGATCCAGCCTGCAGGCAGATCGGTGAGACCAGATCTAACAGGCTGGACCTGCACATTAATGGAAAACAATGGGCTTCGGATCAGCAGAGCAAATCTGTTAAAACAACCCACAGAAATGGCCTGCTGTTTTGGCCCGTCACAGAAATCTGCTCTTGTGGTCCACTGTTCACGAGTCACAGACAGTGTGTTGATGAAATGAGGGCGCGGTGATGAAACCATGCAACAGGTAACTTGTGCGAATACTTTGAGAATCAATAAGAATGAGGATAGGTAGCAACTAACTGTAAAGATGATTGCTGAACCACAGATAGCCACGTAGAATAGACAATTATACTCCCACAACTAAATTTTGCGCCATTGTTTTTGTCAGGAAACGAAAGCACACACACACAATCACTCTGACACAACTCTTGCAAACATGACTGTCATCTCTGGCCAGTGCGTCTACTGTCTCTGAGAATCTGATACAAACAAACCACTTCTCATACCTCCCTGCATCTCATCAGCAGCTGATAGGCTAGTGGCAAGAAGTGGTGATAGCACTGACTGCAAGGTGAGAGGAATGGTAGGAAGGGGAAGAGCTGTGGAAATGAGGGAGTTAGGAAATGGTGCATGTACTCAGCTGTGCCCAACCAGCGACAATGCACGACATCTCAGTAAACAAACTATTTCGTCTACTGAGACGAAAATGAGATTCTTCTTCCGTCTTTTTTTTTTTCAAATTCCCCTCAAATTTCCCTGATTTCCGGAACTTGTGGCAACCCTGGTTACACTTGTTTAAGTTGTTCTAGAAACAGATTGTGAAACAACATTATGTAGAAGCTGGTTTGACCTTTTACAAGTGACAAGCCACTTATATTATAACAATTTAGCAGCAATCAGGCTTTTACAAAATTAAGAAACAATCCATGTTGCAGTTTAACAACAATTTCATAAACAAGTGATGTACATTTTTGTTCAGGAAACAGCAATGTAAGTCTTTGTTGGTTATGAAGTAAGCAGTGTTTAATGAAAACAGTTTGGTGAGACATCTCATGTAATTAGGAACATATTAAGTATGCCCTGTAGAAGAATTTTTTATTACTCCATCACAAAAAGAGATTGAAAACACTGGCTGAAGGGTTTAAGACATTACATGCAAGACACCATAGAGCAGTGTAAAACTGGTGTGACAGCTTGCAGCACATGGGTTTCACCAACTGTCCAGCCCCATTGCCTTTAAGGCGTGACTATCAGCTGCAGCTCTGCCAATCAGGGTATGCTATATAGTATTCACTGCTGTGTGGACCCACACAGAGCTCGACACAGGTGGCTTGCCTGGCTGAAACAGAATTTTCACGTAATTGGCTTAATATGCATTGACTTCTTTGAATACCAACCCATTGGTGAGGCAACCTACCTTTTTGATTATTACCTTATGTTTTTTGTTGAAGACTACTACAGTAAAGATCATATTGTAAGGAAAAGAATTTCCAAAGTAAATATTAGTGTCTGCGTCATACTTGTTGCTAATACCCTAATGGTCTACTTAAGCGACTGTTACTCCTATTTAATTTGCTATGGGATGAGTTTGTTAATGGGAATCTTAGTTATATCGTATTTCATTTGTCTCTTTGTCCCTGACCTTTTCAGCCTCACTACAAATCGTTGCAAGAGCACATATAACTTAAATAACAAGTATTTTACAAAAAGTGATTTTATTTCACTAATAGATGATCATACTGCATTCTGTATTGCTCCCTCTTTTCCTTAATCCTCTGCAAGAGGTGTGGCCTGGAGTTAATTTTATTTTGGTTCAATATATGTCTACACAGATTAGGGTTTTTTCAGTCTCGTAGCAATGATGACAACTGTGTCAGTTGCAAACTGTTAACAATCCTACATGTTGAGAATGCTTTATCAATCAACCACAGCACGAGTTACTGGACGTCCATATCTTAACAAAGCTTGCCACTACAATATGCAGTTTTGCATGTCTGTCTCTTACTGCATGAAGAAAGGCTAATCGTTGGACCTTGCCTGGAAGTGCTGATGCCACATGAAATTCCTTGGATAGAAATTTGAAGTTATATTTGAAGTCTGTTTATGACTATGTTCTATTTCAAACCCGATACAATACCTGCAATTGACCATAGCTAATCAACTGGTTTCATAGAGAAGTAATATTTTGCTTAGTCCATGTTTTAATTTTGTCACTGCCTGCAAAACTTGTAGTGCTGTCCAATAATACACAAGTATCATTTCGTAATCCTCATCTGACTTATGGATTTTGAAGGGAGATCTGCTGTGCTAGATTAAGATGAGTCACGTATTTATCATTCTCAAGTTTAATATTCCTGACTTCTATCAGAACATTTCCAATAGGCATTCACCATAAATTCAAACAATCGATTACAGATACAAGATGGATGAAGACTGAATATCCAGAAAGGTAACATTTGTATGCTTCACCATGACATCGCAGATAGCAATAGCTATTACTCCTTTAAGACTGTTGCACACTGATTTTATAGTTTTATGCACAACTGTGCTGGAGAATTTGGTAAACAATTTTTCCACATTACCATGAACAAGTGTGGTTTCTGGAATCTTATCTGAGGGTGTCCTCAGTTAATTGTGTGATTACAAACGTTTTCTTCATCATTGAAAGATAGAATGCAGCTGTGGACCGCTTGGCTTAGGTGTGTGTCGCTGAGTGGAGCTGAGCCGCACATTCTTGTGTCACAATAAGAGGCACATTGCGCCATAGCCTCACGCTGTATGCTGCTAATAACAGGCTGTCTGCTTTACTTAAAAACCTACAACTATTAAAATTTATGTGTGTACATATACAAGAAGATCATTGCTGTACCCCTTTCTGATGCAATTAGTCTCAAGTGCCAGTCACCATTCCTCTCTTACTTCATTGGAAGAATTTTGAAACTCTGAAGTAACCCTACATAGCCAGAACACCAGCTAGCCTGTAGCCTGGTCCATGCTACAGACTTTCAGTACCCTCGTTCAACCCCCCTTGCAGGAGGGCCATCCGCTGCATGTTTAGATAAACGCCACACTGTGCAGCTGCACTGATGAGGGTCAGATGCCATCTCTTTTAGGAAGAGATCCCACTGTGTTTTCTGTGCTGAACACTCATATCCAGTCCTCTGGTGCCAACCCATAAGGCCTGGTGATTCCCACATTAACACTACAGTACTGATCCTCCAAACCAGCACAATATTAAATCATGTACTAGAAAAGTTCCAGTTACTTGCAATGATGGGGGTACTACTTACTTACTGTAACTTATTATCAACCAAATCACATAGTTTTGTAAAAACATTTCATTGCCTCTTAATGAAATGCTGATAATAAGACATAGGGTGTAGATATAGTCCACCATCACATGGACTAACCCTATTCACATTCATACATCCATATTTTGCTACCTGATGCAGGAAAATGACCGAGAGTTTGCATAAATTAGACCAAGTGTGAGTATACGCACTACTGCCTCTATAGTGAGGGCGAGGCTGCACTGGGAAGTGTACTTTGCTCAGGTTACCTCAGCAGACAATTGGCTGCTTTTCAGTTGCAAATGCTTCCCCACACTGCCTAGTCAAACGTGAATGTAAACATTTATAACAGATACATCTATGATCCAGTTATTTAATCAATGAAACAAAGTAAGACACCACCACAAATTATGACAAAATTTCTTGCTGTATATTTGTCTGAGGAATGCACTACACTTTTCAAAAGATATTTCTAATCCATCAATGATCACCTAATTTATTAAGCATGAAGCTACTGGCCTCAGGTGTAAGTTCATTACGGCATGGAAATGTAGGGCATTGCAGCTAGGTCTGATTGGTGTAAACAGAGAAACCATGAAAATATTTAATGAGGACTGGAATATGACACAAAAATCACTGACTAAGGAGTTAAGCTATACATTAAATTGGTAGTACCAATGACTTAATCAGTTTATGAAGAGAAGGTACTTGAAAAGCAGTAAATGCATAGAAGTTATAACAACAGTTTCTTACATCTACATCTACAACTACATCTACATGATTACTCTGCATTTCACATTTAAGTAAGTGCTTGGCAGAGGGTTCATCGAACCACAATCATGCTATCTCTCTACCATTCCACTCCCGAACAGCGCGCGGAAAAAATGAACACCTAAACCTTTCTGTTCGAGCTCTGATTTCTCTTGTTTTATTTTGATGATAATTCCTACCTATGTAGGTTGGGCTCAACAAAAAAAAATTTTCATATTCGGAAGAGAAAGTTGGTGACTGAAATTTCGTAAATAGATCTCGCCATGACAAAAAACATCTTTGCTTTAATGACTTAGAAGCAGTGCACAAAAGGTAACACTGAATCTTACACTAACTTATGTGACGATAGGGCACAAACCATTCCATACGTGTGAGCTACACATTTATGGTACCTTCACTATCAAACAATGGAAAAACCGGGATGGAATGTAACAATATTATGAGAAGGAAAGTTGCTACCCACCATATAGCAGAGATGCTGAGTCGCAGATAGGCACAACAAAAAGACTGTCACAAATGAGTAAAGTGGTTTCAGTTGCCTGAGACTGCGGTCGTTTGTATTCGTTGTATTTCCTTGTGTGTGTGTGTGTGTGTGTGTGTGTGTGTGTGTGTGTGTGTGTGTGTGTGTACGTCTATTGTTGATGAAGGCCTTAATGGCCAAAAGCTTTATTTATTTGTGACATTCTTTTTGGTGTGCCTGTCTGCAGCTCAGACCTCCACTATATGGTGGGTACCTTCAGTATCGTACGATGAATAAGAGTTAGTAATAATGGTTCATCTGAAACTAATGATGAGGCACTAACTGCTCAGCTCTAGTTACAGAAAATGCATGATATTTTTATATATTTTCTTGTACTAATGTAGGATTGCTGAGCCCTGAACTATTATTTTGTGGATGATTTTGATACATTTTGCACAATGTACTTCTTGAGCATTAAGGATAAAATGATGACAGCCCTCTCCCCTAGCCTTAGCTCCATCTAGTTGGCTATGAGTTGTAGTATACTTTTTCATCATGCTACGTATGTCTGCCTCCTTCGCATAGTGGTAGCGTTACCACCTACCACACAGGGGGCCCGGGTTCGATTCCTGGCAGGGGGACTGGGTGTAGAGTGTCTTTCATCATCATTTTCATCATCATTGACTCTCAAGTTGCTGATGTGGCGTCACCTAAAAAGGACTTGCAATACAGCAGCTGAACTCCATTGAATGGGGCCTCCCGGCCAACAATGCCATTGATCTTTTCATTTCATTCTAAGTATATCACTAAGAATGAAAATTTAGGTTTCATGTATGAGCCATGTCTGGGAAGTAGGTACCATTTCGTTCTACTGCCACTGCACCACTAGCGTTGCAGTTCAGTATTTATTTATGACTGTTCAAAAGTTTACCTCTGAACCCAGTGACTATGAAGTGCCTTCTGTAATACAGATTTGTAATGCACAGAATATTAAGCTGAAATTCATTGTCAACATGTAGAGATTTATGATGAGAATCTAAGAACTGATGAAGTGGGTGAGACATTTCAGTGATGGAAACCAACATTAATCACAAAGCATGAAGAAGTTGGCCTTCTGTTGTTCTGAAAATTTGGTTGAAAAAGTGAATGAGAAAATTCGTGAAAATAGGCAGTTCACAATAAGAAGGCTTTTTGATGAGCTTTTACAAATTTTAAGAACTGTTTAGCATGAAATTGTCACAAATCGCATAAATTTTCATAGATTGTGTTTCCGTCAGCTTCTAAAAATGCCTACAGATGTCGACAACATGAAACAACTTGGCAGTTCTTTGATATCTTTTACCTGATGAAGTAATGAGGAAAATGAATTCTTAAACAGAATTGCAATTGGTGATGAAACTTGGGTTTGTCATGCTACTCCAGCCCCAAAACAACAGTTGATGGAATGGAGGCACTCACGATCCCCCCAAAATAAGAATTCAAAACAATGTTGTCAGCACAAAAAGTCATGTGCACTGTGTTCTGGGCCAGACAGGGCATTCTGCTTGTTGAGTCCCTTGTCAGAGATGAAACCATCAATGTGGTACAATGCTGTGAACCATTGAGAAAACTTCAGCATGGAATTCAACACAAAAAGCACTGAATGCACAGTCAATGCAGTGTGTTGCTTCCTGATAATGCATGTCCTCGTTCTGCTGGTGTCACTCAAAATCTTTAATGATGTGGTTGGGAGCAGTTCTGTCACAGCCCCAATCCTGCACATTCTGACCACCACTTCTTCCTGAACTTGAAGCATGACTTTGGAGGAAGGTACTTCGACAGTGATGACGACACAGGTCAGTATTCAAGACCACCTCAGGCGACACCGCCTTAACATAGCACTGTTCGTGCGGGCAAGGAGGTTTGAGTGCTCCGGATCTGGAGGGACAAGCCAAAGGGGAGGAGCCAGACAAAGTGTGTCCCACAGCAACCTATCGCTCCCCTTTCCTATCCCAAACCTGTCCTCAACATTTCCTTTTCCTGTCATACCCTAGTATATGTACAAAATGGCAGAAAGACATCTATAGGCGTTGAGAAGCCAATATTTCTACAGGAGAAAACCCCAAATGAAAAATCCTGGTCCTCCAGGTTGGGGGTTGGTGACGAGTTACCAACCTGTCCTGGAAAAGCTAATCATCAGTACGAGCATCGCAGAAGAGCCTGATCTCTGTAAAATGACCTAAGCAAGAACAAGGACTATGGAAGGAAATACAACTATGGACGTGTAATGTCAAAAGCCTATACCAACCTGGGGCAGCAAAATGCGTAGTAAGGGAAGCAGATAAGTATCAAATAGATCTACTGGCTCTGCAAGAGACAAGATGGACAGAGACTGGAGCTACAGAAATGAAAAACTATGTCATATTCCATGGAGCCTCAGAAGCAAACCACTCACCAGGAACTGGTTTTGTAGTGAAGAAATCACTCTGTACCACTCTCCTAGATTTTAAGTCAATCAACCCCAAAATCTCACTCCAATCATAGACATAGGAAAATACAAACTCACATATATAAATTGTTATGCCCCAATCGAAGAAAGCAATGACATCAAGAAAGATATTTTCTATGAGGAATTAGAAACGGTTTTAGACAATGTACCAAGTTAACATTACAAAATTATCCTTGAAGATTTTAATGCAAAAATAGGGAAAGAATCAGCCTTCATGGGGACCATCGGAAAGCACAGTTTACATGATGTGAGCAGTGATAACAGCACTAGGTTGGTTAGCTTTGCAACATTGACCACCTAATTGTAGAGAAGAGAATAAAGAAGTGGATACAAAATGTCAAAACAGCAAGAGGTGTGGAATGTGGATAGACCACTTCCTTGTTGGGGGAAGGATGAAAGCAATATGAAGAGCCAGGAAGTACAAAAGAATGCAAACAGTCACTCGATATGACCAGGAGAGTCTGATTGAAGATAATATAAGAAGAACTTTCAAGATAGCACTCACAAACCATTATGAGGCTTTGAATGAAGAGGAAGGAGATACTGTGGTAGATCAGAACTGGAAGGTGATTGGAGACACCGTTAAAGAAACAGCCCAAGAAGTAATCCCAAAGCAAACAAAGGGAAAAAGAATGTGGTTCGACGAGGAGTGTGAGGAAGCTATCAGGGAGAGAGAACAGGCCACACTACTGTGGATACAAAGCAATATGCAGGAAGAAGAAAAATCAAAGCTCAAAGAAATACGACAACAGATACAAGCCACATTGAGGAAAGCATAGAGCAAATAGGTAAAAAGCATCATGGAGGAAGCTCAACAAGACTTTCATGGAAATAGGTACAAAGAACTTTATAGAAAAGTGAAAAGTTTTAAAGGTGGGACATACCATCAACACAAATTCATAAAAGATGTGAATGGAAGAATGTTAACAGAAGATCAAAAAAATTGGGAGAAGAAGGGTGGAATACCTCAGAGCATTACTAAACTCTGATGAACCAAATGAACTACTCGAGTTTGATGACCCAGTAACTGTAGACCCATAATATCCTCCACCCACTATTGAAGAGATCAGGAAACAGATAAAAAAAACCTTAAGAATGGTTAAAGTCCAGGAGAGGACAGAATTCCCGCTGAACTTCTCACGGCTGGAGACGAAATCCTCTGTTTCAAAATCCACAAGCCAATCGAGAAAATTGAGGCAAAACATGAAATACCAGAGGAATGGAAGGTATCTGTGATATGCCTCATATATAAAAAGAAAAACAAATCAGTATGTGACAACTATAGAAGCATAGCACTACTCAACACCTTTAATAAGATCTTCTCCAACTGCCTATTAGAGGGGAAAAAAAACAAACACTAGCAACAGACATAACTGGAGAATACCAAGGACAAGCAACCATGGACCAGATTTTTGTCCTAAAACAGGTCTGTGAAAAAATTTACGAATATGAATGAGAGCTACACCTCCTCCTTGTAGACTTCAAGAAGGCTTATGACAGTATACACAGTCATAGCCTGGTTAGAACTGTGAAAGAGTTTTGTATACAAAAGAAATTGATCAAACTGGTAGAGGTATGCCTAAATGACACAAAACTTAAGGTTAAGGAAGGCAATAAAATGACAGAAAGCTAAGTTGTAACAGGATTACACCCAGGAGATGGGCTATCACCTGTCCTCTTCAACCTGGCACTTAGAAGGTAATGTGGGATTTCAACAAGGAAAACTTCCAGAGCATTCAGATTGGCAATGAACACATTACATATCTGGACTACGCAGAAGACATTGCGCTATTAGCATTGACACAAGAAGATCTGAAGAGAAGTAACCAGACCTTGGAGTTATTGGCAGCTAGGATTGGTCTACAAATTAGCTCTGAAAAGACTGAGTATATGGCAATAGGAACAAAGATCCAAAACTCTCAAGATTTAATTGTGGACAACACCAGGTATAAACATGTGAAAGAGTTCAAATATCTTGGATCAATTTTTACAGAAGCAACATCAACTGAAGCAGAGATAAAAGCATGACTGCAGGCGGGAAACAGATGCTATCACTCTCTAGACCCTATATTGAAATGTAGAAGTGTCTCTCAACAACTAAATCGACGGTTGTGTAAGACATAAATAATGCCAGTAGTAATTTATGGTTCTCAAACCTGGAGCACTCGAAAACAAGACCTTAACCAACTGCTTACATTTGAAAGGAAGGTCCTCAGGAAAGTATTTGGAGCCGTCCGAGATCAGACTGCTGGAGAATGGAGACGTTGCCATAACACTGAGTTAGAAGTGCTGTACAAAGATCCTAACATCTTGGGAGTGATGAGAAGCAAAAGACTGCAATGGGCTGGACATGTAGTTAAAATGGAGGCCACATGGTGGCCCAAAGTCACAATAGACTGGATCACACCAGGCAGCAGACCAGTGGGAAGACCCAGAAAGATGTGGATCAATGGACTGGGCCTAATTGCATGAATGAATGATGAATGATCAGAATTCAAGTGGAATAATCTTGTCACTACCCTGGAGCTGTGGGCAGAGATACAAAGGTAATTCATCATACTACAGCAATGATGGAAATTGCATTGGCCTTTTTTAGCATGGTCACCTGCTAACTAACTTGTGTAAAGATGTTGATTCTTACCCACGATAAGGAACAGATGGTTTCTTATGCTACTGAAAAGGCATGATATACAGTCAACTCATATTGCGGTGAGACCCCAGTGGTTGGCTGTACTTGCATGTTGTTGCAGTTAATATTTGTAACTCAAACTGGTTTCCTAAAAAATTTCATGCAATAGATGGTTAAAAACAGCACCTTTCAATGGTAAACATGGAGGTATTTTGGGAAATACCTAAACAAAAACGGGTTTGGAGAAATCCAGTCTCTCATATGGACAAACTAAAAATACTCAGCTGTTTACCAGCACATCTCAAGGAAAAATTAATCATAACACCTGAGAATGATGTAGAATACTTTTTATTCATTCTGGATTTGATTGAGCTGGTTTATGAAGAAGGGCAGTCGCAATCCCATTCAATAACATATTCAAAGTGAACATGCATGACATAGTGTTCTGCAAAATAGTAACAGTGGAAGCAACCAACATGTTGGCACCCATACCACCTGCATAATGATAATCACACAGGAGGCAACTATGGTACCTGGGAAACCAAGGACACAAACGAGGTTTTAAAGGAAACCACAACCATAATTGCAACAGACCAGCATATACTGAACAGAGACGTTTCGGGCAATAGATTCAAAATGTAACCCCAGTGTGCGGTAGTAACCAATACAATAATTGGCAAGGGGGTGATCAGTGGTTGACTGCCAGGCAGTCCTCCTCCTGGTAACTACAACCAGTGGAACAGCAATTATGTATCGGTTGGAGATCACGGTCAAAGAGAATTTAATTCACAGACATGGCAAGACACAAATTGGCAAAGTTAAGACAACACTGTGCGTATAGTGGAGGTTACCAAAGATGAAGAGATTACAGCCCCCCCTCCCAACTAATCTGGAAAACTAAAACAGTTCGCGATAGGCATCCATTCGCACATCTAGGGGTCAGTGTACAATTAAATCTTAATTATTTTCTGAGATATGATAAAGAAGTGAATATCAAGTAGGGCTTGTGTCAGGAAAATCTGGCCAATTTGGGAGAGAGAGCAGAAGGGAGTCTGTACAGGCACTAATAAATGCCCGGATAGCTTATTTAGATATATACAATGCACTGGATACAGGTGCATTGACAAATGCAATCTCAAAAGGTTTATGTAACAAGTTACAAAAGTGAACACACATACTAGCCTTCCCTGTGCAGAACTGTCGGATCTTGACTGCAGTAGGAAACAAATCCAAAGGGGTGGAGCTTCAAGCATTAATACCCATTATTAGCAAAATATTTTCTTTAAAATCCATTTTTCTTGTGGTAAAAGCTTGTAGTTAACTGTCTTATTAGTATGGATACCTTCTGACACTACAAGGTACAGAGTCACATAGGGTGGGAAAGTGTTTCTCTATAATTAACGAACAAAGGCCACAAGTGGATTTCATCAGAACTAGTAAAATGGAAAACAAACCTCTGCCAAATACAGACATTAGAGTACAGTTGTATTATTCAGATATATTGTTCCACAATGCGCAAAAGATGAACCGCTATACAAAAGAAGTATGGATCCAGAACTAGTACAAGCAAAGGTAAATGAATCAGTTTGTTTGTTGGAACACTTTGCTATGTGCATGTACTTCAAACACACCCAGTAGTAATAAAAGGTTGCACCTATAAAATGGACATTTACCCACACGAAACGTTCTGTTTTTCATCATATCCCACACCCTGGCCCAGGAAGGAGGCAGTGAGGAAGGAAATGGGATGATAGATTGGGGTGTCTTACAATGCACAAATTTGCCATCCTATAGCCAAATCCAACAGTAGTGTCACGTTTGTACTCAACGCACAGAATATAAACATCACTGTTCCTGTTAGGACATGTCCCAGCAACTCAGAAAAACAACTACTACAGTTCCAGAAAAACCAATGCCTTATCATGCCTTTAAAGGGATCGCATTGGCAGATAACTCTACATGAAGACAGTAGGCAGTACCAGCCTTTGTACGTGGGGGCAGAAGCTATGTATTTTGTATCTTGCCTTTCAAATTAAATGTGAGCACAGGTGTCCTCATCTCCACGTTAGACAAAGTTTTAGATCCAGAAGAACTAAATGAAGTCAGTGTCTCTGTGGAAGAACATTTATGACTTTTGGGACAAGAACTACACTGATTCTCAGAATGTGGTGTTACAGCAAATTTAAAGAAGTTTGGATCTGAGAAGGAAAAGTAAAATTCCTAGGACACATCATATTACCCCAAGGTATTTTGCCAAATCTGGGGAAACTAGATGCAATCAGACATTTTCCCATGCCTCAGGACAAGAAACAACACAAAGCTTATTTGAGCTTAGTGTCTATCTTTAGAAAATTTATTACTGACCATCGATGCCCTGTCAAAACTTGTTGAGAAAGAATAACCGATGAAAAAGGACCAAACAATGTCAAACAGACTTGGAAAACACAAAAGAAGCTCTACTCATTGCAAATATAGGGTGTACATAAAGTCCGGGAACACGTCCAATTATTTATTGCACAAGAACCCACCACAGTGTAGTTTGGTAATTTGCCAATAGTCAGCGCTAGTCGCAAACATGGTGAGTTCAGGTGCGGAGTGAGCTCTCTGTGTGTTGGAGTTCGACAAAAACATGTTGCCACAATGGCTGATGCCTCACATGCAATCAGACTCTCCGTTCATCTTCAGCAGGATGGGGCTCCACTCCATTTTCATCATGAAGTTCATTGGTAACTGAACACGAAGCTGCCGCATCGATGGATCGGCCGTGCTACAGGAGACAGCTGTTTCCTGAAATGGCCTCCCTGATCACCAGATCTCACTCTGTGTGACTTTTTTCTATGGGACACATTAAAGATCTGGTGTATGTACCGCCTCTACCATGTGATGTAGCAGAGCTCCAGGAGAGAATACGGGAAGCGACTGCCACAGTCGACGATGCCATGCTGGGACGGGTATGGCAAGAATTCAATTACTGCCAGGTCACTCATGGTTCGCATATTGAATGTTTGTAAAAAAAAAAAAAAAAAAAAAACTTCCAGAGTTTCTCTTCAAAATGCAGTATGTATGCCATCTGTACAATGTTCAGTTCTTGTGCAATAAATAATTGAAAGTGTTCCCAGACTTTATGTACACCTTTATTTTGCATCACCCAGGCATGTCACAAGAGTTTTGTTTAACCATTAATGCGTCATCACACGGTCTTGGGGCACACCTGTTCCAAATCACTGAGACAGATGGAACCAAACACCCAAGATAATTAGTTTTGCAAGCAGAACTGTTACTGAATATGAGCTATAATATTCAATAATGGACGTTGCAGATCTCTCTATAGTGTGGGTTTTTAAGAAATTCGAATTTTATTTGTGGGAAAAACACACCAAAGTCTACTGCAACCACCAAGCACTTTCTTTTCTCTTGACATGCAAATTGCTGCATAGAAAAATGGTCAGATGGTGTCCTTACTTGAAGGAATTCAGTTTAGAGATAGTGTACGCCAAAGGTACACAAAACACAATTGCTGACACTTTGTTGACGCTACCCAAGGGGTAAACGAATTTTTAGAACTCATCGAACAGAATTCTGAAAACCATGTGAAGGATATGACGATAATAACTTAAAAAATTTTTATGCTATTTATAAACAAGTACTGTTTCACCGACATACACCAAACCATGAATGTTGGTGTGTATGTTTACCTGAAAAGGTTGTAGATTAGTTCATTCTTTACACTGACAATACGTGGGGTTGTTACGGTGTTTCTAAACACACTGATAAGATAATCAAGTGCTGCTACTTCCCCAACATGCAGCGCCAAATTCTCCAAGTAATTCGAAAATGTATTACTTGTCAGAAGACCAAACACTCCAATGAATCACAATTAATTGAACTGCATCCAGTAGTTCCATAAAACTTTTAGAAACAGTATCATTGGATGCTGCTGGTCTTCATCCAAATGCAAAAGGCGGTTTTAATTATGTATTTCCCTTATGATGCTTTTCCCAAGCATGTTAAGTTGTATGCAGTGCGCTCAGTGATTACCAGGTCTATTATTAGAAGAATTGCAGATGACTGTCTACCAAGAGTAGGGAGGCCACAGATACTGTAACTGATATTCATCGAACTTCAGAGATAACAGGTTGGAGGAATTCATGACCACAAACAAAATAAAACACATGCTGGTATCACAATTCCATCCTGAAGCAAGCCCCACAGGAAGGGTGTTTATGAATTTGATAGATTCCAGAATGAGATTTTCACTCTGCAGCGGAGTGTGCACTGATATGAAACTTCCTGGCAGATTAAAACTGTGTGCCGGACCGAGACTCGAACTCGGGACCTTTGCCTGTCGCGGGCATGTGCTCTATTTGATAGATTTATACATTGCTACACACAACAGAAACATACAAAATGGATTGAGTTCATCTTGCCATTTCAGCAAATCATCAATAACTTGCCACATACTTCAACAGGTTTTAATGTAAATAGTCTTCACAGGTTTGCAACTGTCTGACATCTTCAGGTGGTTGAAATGTTGTGGAATTTTCACGTCATCTGGCAGCAAGCCTGTTAAGAGTATTTACAACATATCCACCAGGAAATCTTGAAGAGTCACAACTGAATTAATGCTTGAGAAGTGAGAAATGGACGAGTGCGAAAAACCACTGCCTCAAGTACCTAAGCGAGATATGTCATTTGGGGGGGAAAAATCCTATGTGTCTTGTTTAATCTAGGAGATAAGGCCAGGCAGAGAAAAAAGTCATACGACAATAGATTAGGGTGCACTGTATAATTCCACAGAGGACAAGAAGCATTGCTTGAAATGGACCTAAGTCTTCCCAACATGGAAAACTTAATCACAAATAGCAACTATTATACGCTGGACCATTTGTAATTACATAAGTCCCTCATCCAGTCCTCATATAGACTAGTTTACCCTATAAATGGAAAGGACAAGGACCTTTATCCACACAAGCATCTGAAGAAATTTATCCGCTGAATGGGTTTGAAAATTGGTTAACCCAACTCACGAAGTGGTTATACTTAGGTATAGTAAACATATTTCACCATAAATTATGAAAGATGTTCACTTAGTTTTAGGATAAGTTTCTCTCTTGTTATTTACACACATCAAAAAAAAAGTTTTGCATCAGTCCAGTTCCCAGAACTCCTGAAGATAGACATTGACTGTGGGTATTGTATCACAGACACAATCACTTTGACTGTTCAGAGATGCCATTAAACCAGCCCAAAGATGTAAACAACCATGCATGAGCAGCACCTATTAATTGGAGGGAGTCCGACAGCCGATCAGTTCCAGTCATTCCACCAGGAAGGAGGTACATGGCTCGTGTTTTCTGTAATTCATCCATGCCCAGATGGTCAACACAGTGGTTCGATCACATCCACATTGTTACTTTGTGCCAGGTAGGGCTCTCAACAAGGGAAGTGCCCAGGCATCTCAGAGTGAACCAAGTGATGATGTTTGGACATGGAGGAGATACAGAGAGACAGGGACTGTCAATGACATGCCTCACTCAGGCTGCCCAAGGGCTACTACTGCAGTTGATGATCACTACCTATGGATTATGGCTCGAAGGAACCCTGACAGCAATGCCACCATGTTGAAAAATGCATTTTTTGCAGCCACAGGACATCGTGTCATGACTCTGACTGTGCACAATAGGCTGCATGATTCACAACTTCAACCCCGACGTCATTCTTTGCAACCATGACACCACACAGTGCTGTACAGATGGGCCCAACAACACGCTGAATGGACCCCTCAGGATTGGCATCATGTTCTCTTCACCGATGTGTGTCACATATGCTTCAAACAGACAATCTTCGGAGTCATGTTTGGAGACAACCCGGTCAGGCTGTATGCTTTAGACACAATTTCCAGTGAGTGCAGCAAGGTGGAGGTTCCCTGCTGTTTTGGGGTGGCATTATGTGGGGCCAACGTATACTGCTGGTGGTCATGGAAGGCACAGAAATGGTTGTACAATACGTGAATGCCATCTTCCGACTGACAGTGCAACCATATTGGCACCATACTGGCGAGGCATTTGTCTTCGTGGATGACAGTTCACAGCCACATCATGCACATCTTGTGAATGACTATCTTCAGGATAATGACACTTCTCAACCAGAGAGGCCAGCATGTTCTCCTGACATGAACCCTTTAAAAAATAGATTCATAGATTGAAAAGGGTTGTTTATGGATGACTTTATCTACCAACCACTCTGAGGGATCTGCGCCAAATTGCCATTGAAGAGTGGGACAATCTGGACCAACAGTGCCTTGATGAACTAGTGGATAGTATGCAATGAACAATACAGGCCTGTATCAATGCAAGAGGATGTGCTACTGGGTATTAGAGGTACCGGTGTGTACATCAATCTGGAGCACCACCTCTGAAGGTCTCGCTGTATGGTGGTACAACATGCAATGTGTGATTTGCATGAGCAATAAAAAGGGCAGACATGGTGTTTATGTTTATATCTATTCCAATTTTCTGTACAGGATCTAGAACTCTCAGAACTGTGGTGCTGCAAAACTTTTTTTGATGTGTGTATATGTGTGTAAACAGAAATGAGATAAGTTGTTAGTTATTTACAATTTTGTTTGCTGACAAAAGGATGTTGTGAAAATGAGTAACAAGCTGAATTTGATTGCCATGAAGCTAAGTCACAACTAAAACACATACACCTTCCAACCACAAATTGATAAAAGTGATGGGGAGAAATAAATGATGTAGCATTATGATGAGAGGCAATGAACAAGCATTGTAGAAATATGCACCACAGGACAGTGACCTCGGCACACCATGTGAAGACAAAATGAATTCAACACCCTGCTCAGCACGCCAGATGCTCAGCTAACATTAGTATTTGTATACCAAGTAGAATATACCCAAAATTTTATGAATATTAATTGATTACTAAAATAAATACCAGGGTCTACACTATAAGAATAAAATCAATACAAGAAAAGAGAACTATGATAAGGAAATATTTACATGGAAGGACAGAAAATAAATAACAATGGGAAGAACTCTACCTATGAGGTTACTATTTACAATATGTACACAAAAATCTATGTTATGGCTATACACAAAATAAAATCTGTATATACCATGAAAGAATGGTTAATTCTTGGGATATGCTCACATTCTGAATAAGCTGTGTGAGGGGATAAGGACATTGTGCCTCACCTAGAAAGATATCTACTAGTTTCATGTACACTCATTGTACGAATATGGATGAGATGGAAGAGGTAAGTCAAAACAACAGACAGGCTGTTAATATTTGCTATCTCACAAAAAAAAGAGTTTAATTCTGAGAATCAGTCAGCAAAATAATGAACTAAAACCATCTTCACACTGAATGAAAATATATATGTTATACGTGTAATATGTTGGCTGGCCTTGGAGCAACTACATACTTAGTTTAAAGGTTGATATTAAGTTTTTTGCAGGGAACAATGGAAGGATGTGTCCCAGTAATGAGAAGAAAGAGAATTTAGTTAGCTGATACCAAAAGAAACAGGCCACATCATGATATGAGTTATTATTTACACATAAATGTGTGTTAGAATAGTATGTGTGAATATTAAGAAGTTATAGTATAGAAAATGTTGTGAAATGAAGTTAAGGTCATGTCGAGGATAAAAAAAGAGGTCAGACTGTACATTGAAGAACGCAAGTAACAAATATGAATGCTGACTATAAGTGTTCAAGACACAATTACACATGATCATGGCTTACCTGTATGTCCTTCCACGAATATTTGTTTTGACACAACTTCCGTAGCAAAATATTTACACATATACATATTATAGTACATGGGGGCTGTATCCCGTGGTGAAAAGTATAAATTAAGTACAATGAAGTATAATTATTATGGTACTTTTAAGGAAATGATATTAATAAACTCGTATGACACAATGGTGTTAAAATTTTATCTATAGTACTCCAAGCACCTTCCCCCATGAACCATGGACCTTGCCGTTGGTGGGGAGGCTTGCGTGCCTCAGCGATACAGATGGCCGTACCGCAGGTGCAACCACAACGGAGGGGTATCTGTTGAGAGGCCAGACAAACATGTGGTTCCTGAAGAGGGGCAGCAGCCTTTTCAGTAGTTGCAGGGGCAACAGTCTGGATGATTGACTGATCTGGCCTTGTAACATTAACCAAAACAGCCTTGCTGTGCTGGTACTGCGAACGGCTGAAAGCAAGGGGAAACTACAGCCGTAATTTTTCCCGAGGACATGCAGCTTTACTGTATGATTAAATGATGATGGCGTCCTCTTGGGTAAAATATTCCGGAGGTAAAATAGTCCCCCATTCGGATCTCCGGGCGGGGACTACTCAAGAGGACGTCGTTATCAGGAGAAAGAAAACTGGCATTCTACAGATCGGAGCGTGGAATGTCAGATCCCTTAATCGGGCAGGTAGGTTAGAAAATTTAAAAAGGGAAATGGAGAGGTTAAAGTTAGATATAGTGGGAATTAGTGAAGTTCGGTGGCAGGAGGAACAAGACTTTTGGTCAGGTGATTACAGGGTTATAAATACAAAATCAAATAGGGGTAATGCAGGAGTAGGTTTAATAATGAATAAAAAAATAGGAGTGCGGGTTAGCTACTACAAACAGCATAGTGAACGCATTATTGTGGCCAAGATAGACACAAAGCCCATGCCTACTACAGTAGTACAAGTTTATATGCCAACTAGCTCTGCAGATGATGAAGAAATTGATGAAATGTATGACGAGATAAAAGAAATTATTCAGGTAGTGAAGGGAGATGAAAATTTAATAGTCATGGGTGACTGGAATTCGTCAGTAGGAAAAGGGAGAGAAGGAAACATAGTAGGTGAATATGGATTGGGGGGGAAGAAACGAAAGAGGAAGCCACCTTGTAGAATTTTGCACAGAGCATAACTTAATCATAGCTAACACTTGGTTCAAGAATCATAAAAGAAGGCTGTATACCTGGAAGAATCCTGGAGATATTAATAGGTATCAGATAGATTATATAATGGTAAGACAGAGATTTAGGAACCAGGTTTTAAATTGTAAGACATTTCCAGGGGCAGATGTGGATTCTGACCACAATCTATTGGTTATGAACTGCAGATTGAAACTGAAGAAACTGCAAAAAGGTGGGAATTTAAGGAGATGGGACCTGGATAAACTGAAAGAACCAGAGGTTGTAGAGAGTTTCAGGGAGAGCATAAGGGAACAATTGACGGGAATGGGGGAAAGAAATACAGTAGAAGAAGAATGGGTAGCTCTGAGGGATGAAGTAGTGAAGACAGCAGAGGATCAAGTAGGTAAAAAGACGAGGGCTAATAGAAATCCTTGGGTAACAGAAGAAATATTGAATTTAATTGATGAAAGGAGAAAATATAAAAATGCAGTAAATGAAGCAGGCCAAAGGGAATACAAACGTCTCAAAAATGAGATCGACAGAAAGTGCAAAATGGCTAAGCAGGGATGGCTAGAGGACAAATGTAAGGATGTAGAGGCTTGTCTCACTAGGGGTAAGCTAGATACTGCCTACAGGAAAATTAAAGAGACCTTTGGAGAGAAGAGAACCACTTGTATGAATATCAAGAGCTCAGATGGCAACCCAGTTCTAAGCAAAGAAGGGAAGGCAGAAAGGTGGAAGGAGTATATAGAGGGTTTATACAAGGGCGATGTACTTGAGGACAGTATTATGGAAGTGGAAGAGGATGTAGATGAAGATGAAATGGGAGATAAGATACTGCGTGAAGAGTTTGACAGAGCACTGAAAGACCTGAGTCGAAACAAGGCCCCGGGAGTAGACAACATTCCATTAGAACTACTGATGGCCTTGGGAGAGCCAGTCATGACAAAACTCTACCATCTGGTGAGCAAGATGTATGAGACTGGCGAAATACCCACAGACTTCAAGAAGAATATAATAATTCCAATACCAAAGAAAGCAGGTGTTGACAGATGTGAAAATTACCGAACTATCAGTTTAATAAGTCACAGCTGCAAAATACTAACGCGAATTCTTTACAGACGAATGGAAAAACTGGTAGAAGCGGACCTCGGGGAAGATCAGTTTGGATTCCGTAGAAATGTTGGAACACGTGAGGCAATACTAACCTTACGACTTATCTTAGAAGAAAGATTAAGAAAAGGCAAACCTACGTTTCTAGCATTTGTAGACTTCGAGAAAGCTTTTGACAACGTTAACTGGAATACTCTCTTTCAAATTCTGAAGGTAGCAGGGGTAAAATACAGGGAGCGAAAGGCTATTTACAATTTGTACAGAAACCAGATGGCAGTTATAAGAGTCGAGGGGCATGAAAGGGAAGCAGTGGTTGGGAAAGGAGTGAGACAGGGTTGTAGCCTCTCCCCGATGTTATTCAATCTGTATATTGAGCAAGCAGTAAAGGAAACAAAAGAAAAATTCGGAGTAGGTATTAAAATTCATGGAGAAGAAGTAAAAACTTTGAGGTTCGCCGATGACATTGTAATTCTGTCAGAGACAGCAAAGGACTTGGAACAGCAGTTGAACGGAATGGACAGTGTCTTGAAAGGAGGATATAAGATGAACATCAACAAAAGCAAAACGAGGATAATGGAATGTAGTCAAATTAAATCGGGTGATGCTGAGGAAATTAGATTACGAAATGAGACGCTTAAAGTAGTAAATGAGTTTTGCTATTTGGGGATCAAAATAACTCATGATGGTTAAAGTGGAGAGGATGTAAAATCTAGACTGGCAATGGCAAGTAAAGCGTTTCTGAAGAAGAGAAATTTGTTAACATTGAGTATAGATTTCAGTGTCAGGAAGTCGTTTGTGAAAGTATTTGTATGGAGTGTAGCCATGTATGGAAGTGAAACATGGACGATAACCAGTTTGGACAAGAAGAGAATAGAAGCTTTCGAAATGTGGTGTTACAGAAGAATGCTCAAGATAAGGTGGGTAGATCACGTAACTAATGAGGAGGTATTGAATAGGATTCGGGAGAAGAGAAGTTTGTGGCATAACTTGACTAGAAGAAGGGATCGGTTGGTAGGACATGTTTTGAGGCATCAAGGGATCACAAATTTAGCATTGCAGGGCAGCGTGGAGGGTAAAAATCGTAGAGGGAGACCAAGAGATCAATACACTAAGCAGATTCAGAAGGATGTAGGTTGCAGTAGGTACTGGGAGATGAAGAAGCTTGCACAGGATAGAGTAGCATGGAGAGCTGCATCAAACCAGTCCCAGGACTGAAGACCACAACAACACAACAACAACAACTCCAAGCACTGAGTAAATAGTTTTTTTTGTAAAAAACAAAGAAGTGCTCACAGAGAATTTGCTCAAATATTGTGTTATGCGTAAATAATGGATTTCAGGAGGAGATGCTTCTTTCCATTCCTTACCATAACTCTGTAGATTCGTAGACCATCTCCTGGACTGCTTGTGTTGGAAACACAAGAATGAAGTTTTTTTTTAAGGTTATATATATATATATATATATATATATATATATATATATATATATATATATATAGACACACACACACACACACACTCCTGGAAATGGAAAAAAGAACACATTGACACCGGTGTGTCAGACCCACCATACTTGCTCTGGACACTGCGAGAGGGCTGTACAAGCAATGATCACACGCACGGCACAGCGGACACACCAGGAACCGCGGTGTTGGCCGTCGAATGGCGCTAGCTGCGCAGCATTTGTGCACCGCCGCCGTCAGTGTCAGCCAGTTTGCCGTGGCATACGGAGCTCCATCGCAGTCTTTAACACTGGTAGCATGCCGCGACAGCGTGGACGTGAACCGTATGTGCAGTTGACGGACTTTGAGCGAGGGCGTATAGTGGGCATGCGGGAGGCCAGGTGGACGTACCGCCGAATTGCTCAACACGTGGGGCGTGAGGTCTCCACAGTACATCGATGTTGTCGCCAGTGGTCGGCGGAAGGTGCACGTGCCCGTCGACCTGGGACCGGACCGCAGCGACGCACGGATGCACGCCAAGACCGTAGGATCCTACGCAGTGCCGTAGGGGACCGCACCGCCACTTCCCAGCAAATTAGGGACACTGTTGCTCCTGGGGTATCGGCGAGGACCATTCGCAACCGTCTCCATGAAGCTGGGCTACGGTCCCGCACACCGTTAGGCCGTCTTCCGCTCACGCCCCAACATCGTGCAGCCCGCCTCCAGTGGTGTCGCGACAGGCGTGAATGGAGGGACGAATGGAGACGTGTCGTCTTCAGCGATGAGAGTCGCTTCTGCCTTGGTGCCAATGATGGTCGTATGCGTGTTTGGCGCCGTGCAGGTGAGCGCCACAATCAGGACTGCATACGACCGAGGCACACAGGGCCAACACCCGGCATCATGATGTGGGGAGCGATCTCCTACACTGGCCGTACACCACTGGTGATCGTCGAGGGGACACTGAATAGTGCACGGTACATCCAAACCGTCATCGAACCCATCGTTCTACCATTCCTAGACCGGCAAGGGAACTTGCTGTTCCAACAGGACAATGCACGTCCGCATGTATCCCGTGCCACCCAACGTGCTCTAGAAGGTGTAAGTCAACTACCCTGGCCAGCAAGATCTCCGGATCTGTCCCCCATTGAGCATGTTTGGGACTGGATGAAGCGTCATCTCACGCGGTCTGCACGTCCAGCACGAACGCTGGTCCAACTGAGGTGCCAGGTGGAAATGGCATGGCAAGCCGTTCCACAGGACTACATCCAGCATCTCTACGATCGTCTCCATGGGAGAATAGCAGCCTGCATTGCTGCGAAAGGTGGATATACACTGTACTAGTGCCGACATCGTGCATGCTCTGTTGCCTGTGTCTATGTGCCTGTGGTTCTGTCAGTGTGATCATGTGATGTATCTGACCCCAGGAATGTGTCAATAAAGTTTCCCCTTCCTGGGACAATGAATTCACGGTGTTCTTATTTCAATTTCCAGGAGTGTGTGTGTGTGTGTGTGTATATATATATATATATATATATATATATATATATATATATATATATTTAATAGAGGGAAACATTCCACGTAGGAAAAATATATCTAAAAACAAAGATGATGTGACTTACCAAATGAAAGTGCTGGCAGGTCGACAGACACACAAACGAACACAAACATACACACAAAATTCAAGCTTTCGCAACAAACTGTTGCCTCATCAGGAAAGAGGGAAGGAGAGGGAAAGACGAAAGGATGTGGGTTTTAAGGGAGAAGGTAAGGAGTCATTCCAAGCATTTGTAATTCACGATTGGAATTACAAATGCTTGAGTTAAATGAGATGATGGTATTGGTTATAGTTCACTGAATATATGTATATGAGTTTAAAAGTAAAAGGGAGTACTAGCTCATCATAACAGTTGTAGACATAAATGATTCACTGATGACGAGAATTAATATGAAATAGCTTGTCACTGGAATGTTACCTTATGAATTTTGAAGGCGAAAACAACTTCTTAAATGTTATTCATTTGTACTTAAATATTGTTATGCAAACATGGAAAATGATGCAACAAATTTATGTATAAACTTGTATATAAGTGAAATATATTAGACCTCACATGTCAGCTAATATAAAAATGACATTTGTGTGTCATTAGATGGAGCAAAATATGTCATGTTTTAATCTCTTTACGTAAGTCACATAAAATTTTATGCACTTGTACAAAGACATGTAAGGAAAACTGTATATGAAAATGATGTTTGACATATTTGAAATGAAAAGGAACTTTCAGAAAAACTGTTGGCACATCATAGGTTTATCGTGTGTTAAATGAAGAATACACACTCGTGTGGAGCAGTGATCAAACTTGCACATATCTACAAAAAATGACGAAAACTTTCTACAAGTAAGTGCCCTTTGTAGTGGCACTGGACACTGAACTTTACTATGGAGGAGGGATTAAAGTAAGTAATTTATGGACTTACTTGGAATGTGGTAAGCTCTCAATGTGATATGGGATGGCCTTTTGGACATCGAAATATGTGATGGATGATGTGGTCTATGTAACAATGGCAGAACTTTATGGCTTTTCCAGCACAAGATCAAAGTTTTCAATAAACACACATCAACATGCACTTATCCTATGTAGGTACCTTCTGGACACTATATGTAATGACATGCAGTTTATCATCGTCTGCAACGTTTCAGACTTGAGGCTCAACTGTTCTCTGTAGTTGCACTGATACTACCGCAAGGTTCGCCCACAACGAAAATTGCTTAGCATGTGGAGACACTGCTGCACAAACTATGGGTGATGATTATGCCTCAATAATGGAACAAATCACTCTAATTCAAACATGCCTTGTCGAGTCATGGTCTCCCATAAACCGAACTTTTAAATTTTTGTAAATTTCTTGGAAATTAATTGTAATATAAATAAAGCTGACAAGTGGGGGAGATAAATAAGATAGATACTTGGTCACAAATAAAGGGATTTGAACCCCAGAAATGCCAAAAAGTAGTTTAAGTGGTACTTTCAAATGAAATTTGGCTATTTATGTTATGTTTGTAAAATGCACCACTACTGTATACTGTCATCCAGTAATCATGGACAATGCCAATACAGGGTGAGTCACCTAATATTACCACTGGATATATTTCGTAAACCACATCAAATACTGACGAATCGATTCCACAGACCGAACGTGAGGAGAGGGGCTAGTGTAATTGGTTAATACAAACCATAAAAAATGCACGGAATTATGTTTTTTAACACAAACCTACGTTTTTTTTAAATGGAACCCCGTTAGTTTTGTTAGCACATCTGAACATATAAACAAATACGTAATCAGTGCCGTTTGTTGCATTGTAAAATGTTAATTAAATCCAGAGATATTGTATGTAACCTAAAGTTGACGCTTGAGTACCACATCTCCGCTGTTTGATCGTGTGTATCGGAGAGCACCGAATTATGTAGGGATCCAAAGGGAACGGTGATGGACCTTAGGTACAGAAGAGACTGGAACAGCACATTACGTCCACCTGCTAACACCTTTTTATTGGTCTTTTTCACTGACGCACATGTACATTACCATGAGGGGTGAGGTACACGTACACACATGGTTTCCGTTTTCAACTACGGAGTGGAATAGAGTGTGTCCCAACATGTCAGGCCAACGTACCCCACAGAAAGAAGTCCAGAGGTGTAAGATCAGGAGAACGGGCTGGCCAATTTATGCGTCCTCCACGTCCTATGAAACGCCCGTCGAACATCCTGTCAAGGGTCAGCCTAGTGTTAACTGCGGAATGTGCAGGTGCACCATCATGCTGATACCACATACGTCGAGGCGTTTCCAGTGGGACATTTTCGAGCAATGTTGGCAGATCATTCTGTAGAAACGCGATGTATGTTGCAGCTGTTTGGGCCCCTGCAATGAAGTGAGGAGCAATGAGGTGGTCGCCAATGATTCCGCACCATATATTTTCAGTCCACGGTCGCTGTCGCTCTACCTGTCTGAGCCAGCGAGGATTGTCCACGGACCAGTAATGCATGTTCCGTAGATTCACTGCACCGTGGTTTGTGAAACCCGCTTCATCGGTAAACAGGTAGAACTGCAACGCATTCTCTGTTAATGCCCATTGACAGAATTGCACTCGATGATTAAAGTCATCAGCATGTAATTGCTGATGTAGCGACACATGAAACGGGTGAAAGTGGTGACGATGCAGTATGCGTGTGACAGTACTTTGACTCAGTCCACTGGCTCTCGCAACGTCCCGTGTACTCATATGTGGGTTCATGGCAACAGCAGCTAACACACCAACTGCACCCGCTTCTCCTATGACAGGCCTGTTATGGACCCGTTTGCGTGCTACGACCATACCTGTTGCATACAGTTGGTGGTAGATGTTTTGCAATGTGCAGCACGTTGGATGCTCTCTGTCCGGGTACCGTTCTGCATACACCCTGCAAGCTACAGCTGCATTTCGTCGACACTCGCCATAGAAGAGCATCATCTCCGCCTTTTCAGAGTTCGAATACACCATGGTCACAGTTCCTACAACACTACACTATCGCAGACGTCTGGTAACATGGTGTACTACAGTTGGTCTGCATGCGGAGACGAATGCAGAATAACAATAGCAGCAAGCGCTATATTCGGACACTGCGACAGCTAGACCAAACCACAACAGTGCACTACAGCCACACTCGTAAACACGGTCGTCATCGTAAACATGTCCCTGCAGATGCTGCTCGCCGACCGTGGCCCGTGTTTGTTACAACACGCAACTGAACGTCGGAGGTTTCAAGGGTCAACTTTAGGTTACAATATCTCCGGATTTAATTAACATTTTACAATGCAACAAATGGCACTGATTACGTATTTGTTTATATGTTCAGATGTGCTAACAAAACTAACATGGTTCCATTTAAAAAACATAGGTTTGTGTTAAAAAACATACTTCCGTGCATTTTTGTGTGGTTTGTATTAAACAATTACACTAGCCCCTCTCCTCACGTTCGGTCTGTGGAATCGGTTCGTCAGTATTTGATGTGGTTTACGAAATATATCCAGCAGTAACGTTTGGTGACTCACCCTGTATACAGTAGGGGGCAGAGCTTACTTTTGGCTTACCCATCAAGTATACTCATTTAATAAGTATCGGAACACTGTTCAGGGCAAAGACGCAATATAAACAAGCCTGCACCAAACAGAGAGATGTACGAAAGAAAAAATGAACATATGTCTATATTCTCATGTTTCTTTAAACCAATATCAAATTTTCCACTCTTCAACTATCTGACTCTTTCTGTCTGTGATTCTGGGTGCAGGTATTGCATGTGTGTTGGACAGCTATGTTTATTTGTGTAAAAGTATTTAACAATATATCTTCTGCAAAGAGAAGCAGTTTCTTTTGTTTCTAAATTATTCATCCTGAAAATGGTACCTGGATGCATAGCAGCCAGCATTCTTAAAGTACGAGGATGGTTTGAAAAGTTCTCAGAATGGAATAGAAAAAAAGTATTTACAACACTAAAACTTTTTTATTTTTCAATGTAGACTCCTTGTAGATTAATGCACTTGGTCCAACAATGTTCCAGTACCTTGATTTCATCTCGAAAATGAGTTTCCTCCAGACCTGCAAAATAGTTGTCTACTCCGGCTATCAATTCTTCGTTTGAGGTGAATCTCTGTTCACCAAGAAAAATTTTCAGTTTTGTGAAGAGATGGAAGTCTGCTGGAGCCATATCAAGTGAATAAGGCAGGTGTGGCAACAATTCACGCATTAGTTCATGTAACTTTGCCACGGCAATGAAACGTGTGTGGGCATGCATTGTTTTGATGGAAGACGACTTTCATCCTTGCTAAGCCTGGCCTTTTTTTGCATATCTTTTGTTGCAATTTGTCCAGGAGGTTAGCACAGTATTCTGCAATAATAGTTTGTCCAGTGGGGAGATAATCTACAAACAGAATCCCCTTCGCATCCCAGAACACTGATGCCGTGACCTTTCCTGCCGAAGGAATTGTCTTTGCTTTCTTTGGTGGTGGAGAATGAGCATGTTCCCACTGCTTTGACTGTTGTTTTGTCTCTGGGGTACAGTAGTGCACCCAAGTTTCATCTGTCATCACAAACTGGCACAAAAACCTTGATCGTTTCTTCTAAAACGAGCCAAACATTGTACTGATACGTCCATTATCATTCATTTTTGATCCAGCGTCAAGAGTCGTGGCACCCATCTTGCAGACAATTTTTTCATTTCTAATTCTTCAGTTAAAGTGTGATATATCCTTTCGGATGACACCTGGCAAGCGTGAGCAATTTCATGTACTTTCAATCAACGATCCTCCATGACCATTTTGTGCACTTTTGCAATGATTACTGGAGTAGTGACACATTTTGGCCAACACTGTGTGGATCAACATCTAAGCTCTCCCAACCAAATTTAAATTCATTTGCCCACTTAGCAACAGTTGAATATGAAGGAGCAGAGTCCCCCAGTGTATTCTGGAAATCAGCATGAAGGTCCTTTGCTTTCATACCTTTCTTTATGAAGTACTTAATCACTGCTCGAATCTCAATTGTTTTTCGATCTTCGCAAATCACTACACAGGAACAACAGAGCCATGTCACCGCCACAGCTCTCTTCCAAGAGCACTGATGTGGCATGTGGTTACAAGCAACAGTCCAGTGAATATCACATTAACAGCTTGTTGCACTAGCGCTGACCTCTCGTGGTGATTCCCAGAACTTTTCAAATCACCCTCATATAACGGTGACATCATTACGATTGTAATATTCTGCATTCAGTATCACACTGATGGACAACTTTTTCTTTTCTTCAAGACAGAAGAGGTGAATGTCATTCTGTTAAAAGGAGAATTAATATATTAATCAATTAGACTTTTCAGTGGTACTCGTAGCAAGAGACCGTGGAAGTGAAAACTTAGACAATTGAGTTGCATATGTGTCTGGATATTACAGGTGCTCAAAGGCGAGCTCATTAGCGCCCTTACATTCATTAAAAAATGAAAGTGGAGATAAACTTTAAAACTGTTGTACACTTACACACTCTAAATGACCACACAGTCACTCTATCTCACACATGCTAAAACTTAGAAATAGGAACTGTAGCTATACATTAAACTAAAACACAGAGAAAACAAAACACAGAAGAGCTAAAAGAAAAACACAGGGAAATGTGAATGGCTGACCACTTATAAAAAAACTTGCGTGAGCCAGTCACCCTGTTGACACATTAAAACCATCTTCCTAAAATCTTGGGAAAAATGTTGGACAAGTCACAAAACTTTAAAACTTGAACCACATTTGTTTGGAAGTTACTTAAAACAGAGGGTAGATTCATCAGAAAATTCACTGTGGCCCACTGGTCGGAAAATAAAACACAGTCCAATAAAATGTGGCACACAGTGATTTGCATGCCACATGCACCACACATTGGAGGTTCCTCTCACCAGAATAAGAAGCCATGTGTCATCGCCTTGTGGCCTATGTGAAGGCGAGTAAGAAGGACCTCGTCCAGTCAATGTGGCTGGAAGGAGGTATGCCACGGCTGACTTGCAGGCTTTACTATGCGGAGCATATTGTTGGTCACTTCCAGTCACTCATTTTCCCATCGCCGCATGACTTTTGCATGACTTTGTACCTCAACAGTGACGTGCTAGCATGCAGGGGGATGATGCACTGAAATAACTGAGGATTAAAACTCGCCTCCTTGGCTGCTAGATCCACCCTTTTGTTCCCTGCAAAACCCATGTGTCATGGTGCCCAGCAGAATGACGCCTGCTACCCCAATCATTGCAGTTGGAGGAGGGCACCCTGTATTACTTTATCTGCAGGGTGCAAACGTTGGAGAGAGTGAAGGACACTCAGGAACTTTGAACAGGCAAGAAATTTAGCACTGGATAAACGTCTCATCTATTCCAGTGCCGGCAAGACTGCATATAATTCTGCTTCAATGACAGTAAATTCTTGAGGCAGTAGGACCTTAAGGACATGATCTGGGAAAATGACAGAGCAACCAACAAAGTCCCCCCCCCCCCCCCCCCCCAATACACAGCTACATAGTTATAAATGTCAGAAAATATTGCATTTAAAACAGAAGCAAGAGTGCAATCTCTCCTGTACTGCACAAAAATCTATAATGACGCTGGGCCTCTGCAGTTACCAGCGCAGCAGGTGGTTAAAACCTTGCATCTGGGGTCAACTTGCTCCACATTGAGTGACTCCAACAGACACTGTGCGCAGATCCCAAATGGCATTGTGGCTTGTGGATGGTTGGAGAAAAGGCGTTCCAGAGGTGGACGAGCAATAGAATGGTATACAACGAAGTTGGAGCTGTGAGGAACTTACATGCTTGGTGCACCATGAGGACCTCTGGCCAGTGGTGGTTCCCCAGTCTCAGCACAGATACTGGGTATGGGGCTGGTCCTATAAGCACCCGGGGCCAGCCGAATCCCCTCATGGTGGACAGCATCAATGATCTTCAAATAAGAAGGCCTCACTGATCCATACTTCGTGCACCCATAGTCCAGCTGGGGATGAATGTAAGCCCTATACAAGTGGAGCAGACACATCCTGTCTGCTACCTAAGACCTGTGGCTGTGGCACTTTATGATGTTCAGTACCTGCAAGGTTCCAGCTTGCAGGTTTCTCAGGTGTGGCAGTCACAACAATATTGAGTCAAAAATGAGGCCTAGAAACCTCACTGTGTCTCCAAAATGTAGTATGGTGTCCCCTCATATGCAAGACAGTACAAATATGAAGAGAACGATTAAGATAAACACGCACACTTATCTGCAAAAAATTGAAAACCCCTCTTTGCAGCCCACTCCTCAAACCTCCGCAGTGCAAGTTGCAACTAATGGTTCGTTGTAGCAACACTGGAGGAGGAACAGAACTCTGCAAAACTGTCAGCAAATAAGGAGCACTATACAGGACCCATAACCATAAATGTGAGGCTGTTTATGGCTATAGCAAAGAGGGTAACAGTTAAAACAATGCCCTGAGCAGCACCATTCTCCTGCTCAAAACGATCTGACAGCGAGTCACCAACTTGGGCCACAAAAAAAAAATCACTCACACAGGAAAGACCGTATGAAGATGGGGAAGTGGCCATGAAAGACCCATTGATGCAGTTGCATGAGAATACTGCGTCTCCAAGCAGTGTCATACAGAATCCACACTGAGGGCGGCTAAGGAGTTGTCTGGTCTCTAACAACCAGACCTGATGACAGTTAACCATTCACACCAGGGTCTTTCCTAGAAAGCTCGTTAAGGTGTGGTACTCTGATAACTACAAGGAAATGTGCGGTCCTTTTCTAGTTTGAGGAAAGGTATCAAAGGTGCCTGATTGGGGAAGTTACCTGTCTGCTGTATAAGATTAAAACATTCAAGCAGGATTTCCTTTGACACTGGTGGCAAATGTCAAAGCATGCAGTACCTGATTTGGTCATGACTGGGTGCAGTATCACGAGTCTATGACAGGGCCGATTCCAGCTCTCACTTAGAGAAAGGGTAATTGTAAAACTTGGAACTGTTTGATGTGAAGCCTCAATTTTCCCCTCTCTACAGTTGCGTGGTAGCGACTAAATGACAGATCCTTGCTGGCATTGGTAGTAGTTTGTGCAAAATTATCTGCCAGCATCTAAGTGATGTCTCTGGATGCTGGTTGGAGGCATCCCTATTTCAGGACTGCTGCTATTGGTAAAGCACTGTGTTTGCTAGAAATCCTCCTGATAGCTTCCCAATCTTTGACAGAACAAGTGGAAAGGTTGATACAGTCCAGGAAAACTCACCACAATCGTTTCTTGCTCTCCTTAATTACATGTTGAGCCTAGGCTCTTGCAGCTAGAAAGGGTATAAGATTGTCTGCTGCAGGGTCGCATTTAAATTGTTGAAGAGCCGCACGCCTGTCCCGGATGACTGAACAACACTCGTCTGCCCACCGAGGTTGTGGTTGCCTCCCAAGATGTCCTGGGGACTTTGGGATGGATAAGTCAGTGGCATGATGCATCACTTGCGTGGTGTGTTCCACCCATTCCTGGATGCCGCTGTGATGTTCAAACAAAACCAGCTGGCTGAACAGCGTCCAGTTAGCCCTGCTGACCATCCATGTTGGTGGCTTCTCTTCAGGTAGTGTTCCATCCAGTACGTGAACATGGAACGGGGCGTGGATGTCAGTGACCTCCCACTGAACAGATTCTTTGAGGGCTGGAGAGCAGAAAGAGAGATCGATGGCAGAGAATGACGCAGTAGCAGTGCAGAAAAGAGTGTGAGTACCTGTGTTGAGGATGCACAGCTCGTGAGATGTTATGAGGCTCTCCAAAACCCAATGCTGGGGACAAGTAGAGGTCAAGCTCTGCACAATGTGATGGGCACTGTAGTCTCCAAGTAAGAGAAATGGTCACGGGAGTTGTTCCACAAGATCTACGAGAGCCTCAGAGTATATTGCATCTTGTGGAGGTAGACACAGCAAGAAAACAGTGAGCCTCTGACACAAATTAATTTCATTAGCAAGTGCTTGCATGTCAGTAGCCAGGGAGAGAGCAAAGGAGGGATGCACGTATTGACCAACACAGCAACACCTTCCTTGGCTCTGTCGTCAGTCACGTCATCCTTTCGGTGAAGAGTACAGCCTCTTAGCACATGGACATCACTGGCTTTCAAATGTGTTTCCTGAAAACACAGGCACAGGGGGCATTGCTCCACTGGCAGTTCCAGTTCCTCCATTCCTCCACACGGGCCCTGAACCCATTAATGTTCCACTGCAATACGGCAGCCATTTATCAAGGGGGTTGCACTTTCACCTCGTCTTTCTGACAGGGAGGGTAGCCCGTAATGGCTGTGGGCTCAGTCTTGGGGTGAGATGATTGCCCCAGTCCGACATCTAGGTTCATTAGTTTTACCAAAGAGCCAAGAGAGATGTCAGATAGTATTACATCAACATCTTCTGACTGTTTACTTCCCAATTATGTCTGTGGTGGGCACTTGGCCTTTGATTTTTTGCCCTGGGTAGGCTTTGGAGCCAAAACCATAGCAGTGGCGGCGGTGCCAATGTACTGTGGGCCAGATTGAACCTTTGGAGGAGCAGGGAGCTCAACAACGTAAGTGACAACAGACTTGTCTGATGTTTTGGGAGGAATTGTGAGCTTTCAAGGAATTGCAGTGGCACAAGTGCACTGGGAAACACAGGTGCTGGTAATGACACTAGCAGCCTCCATTTGGGTTCCAGCATCAGTCTTCTGGACTGGTTGCTTAAGAGCAGACGCAGAGGAGATAGCAAACTTCGGCACTGCACAGCCTTATAGATCTTTTTCATCTCTCCATACAAAGTACATTCAGTTATTTTTATTTCCTGTATCTGCCTTTCTAAAACAGCACACCGGGTTAGGAAAATAAGGGCCACATGTTGAGACGGAGGAAACCAGACTTAACATGCTCTGGAAGCTTTGTGCTGCTGACAGTCAGTATAAATGAGTCCAATTTCATGAAATCGCCATCCACCCATTTCATTACATTCTGTACATCAATGATGCCTTCCTCGGACCACTCAGCTTTCACTTCTTCTTGGAAAATGTCAACCAGATCCCTCCGAGTCACAACAGCTTTGCTATATTTCAAAGTGGTGTTCAGTTCATTTGCTATTGTGTACTCCCCAGGGCACTGAGCTTTTTGGATGTTCTTCACTTGTTTGGAATTGGATGTTTCTACCAACTGGGTTCGGTTTCACAAGCAGATTTTCAACTTCCAGCAATTCCCACTAACCCTTCTTGTATGTAGAGATGTGACTCTTCCTCAAAGCTCCCCCCTTTCATTTAATTATAATAAACACATTCCAATCACCAGCACGCATTAAGTTACTCAATGCTGACAATGTCTGTGTGATGCTCAAGTCTGAAGGACTGGCTACACGAGCCCTCTTGTTTGGTTGGGTGTTGGTACCTACCAGTGACCCACACTTTCCACTGCAAGGAGTAAGAGAAGATTTCGAAGGATCCGTGCTGGTTCCAAGAGCAGCTGGGGAAATGAAGCTGGGGAAATAAGGGTCCACTCAGACAGAGCCCCTGGTGGCAGGTTCCCAACAGGTTGCCTGCTGATGACTGTTCCACCTCAACAGCCACGCATCTCATCAGTATGCAGCACACCTTGAGATTGGTTTATTTTTTTAGAGGTTTATTCCATCCTCGTGATCCGGGCAGTCAGGCCAAGATCCCCATTCCCTGAGACACACAACGTTCAACCACCGAGCTGCACAGTGGTTGCGGAAGCGTAACCGGAGCTTACGGTGACAGAGGACTAGCAGCACTACCAGGAACACTGGGGCTGCCAACCCCATACCAGCAAATGAATGCTGAACCCCTGAGGGGATGAGTGAAATTGCTGAATTGCTGCTGGCAAAAGTATCTGCCAGCCACACACCTCAAAATAATCCACATTATTCGCACCTTCATTATGTCACTAATATTTAGATGACCAGTATATCTTGAGTTTCAGTGTTGTGTTCATACAAATCATTACATGTGTTCTACCCCTGTCTCTTACCACTGGGGATAATGAACTGTGAAATTGTACAGTTTTTAGATTGAACTGAAATACCTCCCTGCATTTGCACTTTTGTTGCGATACCAACTCATTGTGACAAAATTTTATAAAGCAAATTGTTGCAAAACTTTGTAATCTTACACCTCTTAGTTATTTCAAAGATTTCTTCTACTGAAAATTGCCCTCCATTAGATTATGCCCCTTTTAGGTAATAGCATAGCCTGTCCAAAGGAGCTTTTCATGCCGTCTACCATTTTATTGTCAAATCAAATTATGATTCATAAATGGCTCCAATGGGAGGAGCAGGAGTGTAAGTGGTGGGCAGTCAGACTGAGTGGAAAGGTTTATTGGAAAGTTTAGTGAAATTTAAAACTTTTCTTTTTTTCTTTAAATTCCTCTGGTTCCCAGTGCAGTCAAACTGCGGCTTGGACCAGAGCTGTGCCTGGGCCAGGGCTGGTGCAATATTGTATGTGTCTACATACCAAACTGACACACACACACACACACACACACACACACACACACACACACAATCCATGTGAGTAGTATTTCCACACCGAGTACGGCTGACAGGGCACACTCTTCCAAAGCGTCGCTGATGGAGGGACACTCCCAAAGTACCACAGATCATCACATGTAACCCTTTGTAGAAAATGATGGAGCAATGAACTCCAGCCACGAGGAAGGAAACCTCTAGTTTCACATTTTTAACAAATTTCTTGACACTCCTCAATGTCCAATCCTGACTAAGTCCTAGTCTCAGTCAATTCAAACACAGTTTAGTTATTATACAGATATACAAATATTAATGTAAGGCAACAAAAAGATAATGGCAAATGCAACAAGCTGCAAAAAATCTTCACACTTATTTTATTAGAAAATAGGATATTTACTAAATAAATGAAAATGGTATACTGTACTTAATCTATCCCGTTTATAAAGATAGTTACAGGCCTCATAAAATTTTCATTTCTGCGATGTAGCATGCTGACTTGATTTACACATGTTCCTTAATTATTTGTTTCTCCATTCTCCTCCATAATCTTCTTGACTTCCGTCACCCACAGCTGTGGAGTCCCACGGGTGCACCATGAGCAGCAACAGTTTCTGTTTATACATAGGATTTAGTTTAGTTTTTGTTCTATAATGCTTCTATCCTCCCCCCCATGAAATATGGACCTTGCAGTTGGTGGGGAGGCTTGCATGCCTCAGCGATACAGATAGCCGTACTGTAGGTGCAACCACAACGGAGGGGTATCTAACGAGAGGCCAGACAAGCATGTGGTTCATGAAGAGGGGCAGCAGCCTTTTCAGTAGTTGCAGGGGCAACAGTCTGGAGGATTGACTAATCTGGTCTTGTAACACTAACAAAAACAGCCTTGCAATGCTGGTACTGCAAACGGCTGAAAGCAAGGGGAAAATCTAGCCATAATTTTTCCCAAAGGCATGCAAGCTTTACTGTATGGTTAAATGATGATGGCGTCCTCTTGGGTAAAATATTCCGGAGGTAAAATAGTCCCCCATTCGGATCTCCGGGCGGGGACTACTCAAGAGGACGTCGTTATCAGGAGAAAGAAAACTGGCGTTCTACGGATCGGAGCGTGGAATGTCAGGTCCCTTAATCGGGCAGGTAGGTGAGAAAATTTGAAAAGGGAAATGGATAGGTTAAAGTTAGATATAGTGGGAATTAGTGAAGTTCGGTAGCAGGAGGAACAAGACTTCTGGTCAGGTGAATACAGGGTTATACATACAAAATCAAATAGGGGTAATGCAGGAGTAGGTTTAATAATGAATTAAAAGAAATAGGGATGCGGGTAAGCTACTACAAATAGCATATTGAACGGATTATTGTGGCCAAGACAGATACGAAGCCCACGCCTATCACAGTATTACAAGTTTATATGCCAACTAGCTCCGCAGTTGACAAGAAGATAGATGAAGTGTATGAAGAGATAAAAGAAATTATTCAGATGGTGAAGGAAGACGAAAATTTAATGGTCATGGGTGACTGGAATTCGATAGTAGGAAAAGGAAGAGAAGGAAATGTAGTAGGTGAATAAGGAATGGGGTTAAAGAATGAAAGAGGAAGCTGCTTGGTAGAATTTTGCACAGAGCATAATTTAATCATACTAACACTTGGTTGAAGAATCATGAAAGAAGGTTGTATACAAGGAAGAAGCCTGGAGATACTAGAAGGTGTCAGATAGATTATACCGGGTGATCAAAAAGTCAGTATAAATTTGAAAACTGAATAAATCACGGAATAATGTAGATAGACAGGTACAAATTGACACACATGCTTGGATGACATGGGGTTTTATTAGAGCCAAAAAAATACAAATGTTCAAAAAATGTTCGACAGATGGTGCTTCATCTGATCAGAATAGCAATAATTAGCATAACAAAGTAAGACAAAGCAAAGATGATGTTCTTTACAGGCAATGCTCAATATGTTCACCATCATTCGTCAACAATAGCTGTAGTCGAGGAATAATGTTGTGAATAGCACTGTAAAGCATGCCCAGAGTTATGGTGAGGCATTGGCGTCGGATGTTGTCTTTCAGCATCCCTAGAGATGTCGGTCGATCACGACACACTTGCGACTGAGCACACGATCATCACCAAACGACGCGCGCAAGAGATCTTTCACGCGTCTAGCAATATGGGGTTGCACCCCATCCTGCATAAACATCGTACATTCCAGCAGGTGTTTATCAGCCAGGCTGGGAATGATGTGATTCTGCTGTAACGTATCGGCGTACCTCTCACCTTTCACACGGTAGCAGTTTTGCTGTCCAGCGCCATCTGTCGGACATTTTGTGAACTTTTTTTTTTGGTCTAATAAAACCCCATGTCACTCCAAGCATATGTGTCAATTTTTACCTCTCTATCTACATTACTCCACGGTTTATTAAATTTTTAAATTTATACTGACTTTTTGATCACCCTGTATAGTGATAAGGCAGAGATTTAGGAACCAGGTTTTAAATTGTAAGACATTTCCAGGGGCAGATGTAGACTCTGACCACAATCTATTGGTTATGAACTGTAGATTAAAACTGAAAAAACTGCAAAACTGTGGAAATTTAAGGAGATGGGACCTGGATAAATTGAAAGAACCAGAGGTTGTAGAGAGTTTCAGGGAGAGCATTAGGGAACGATTGACAAGAATGGGGGAAAGAAATACAGTAGAAGAAGAATGGGTAGCTTTGAGAGATGAAATAGTGAAAGCAGCAGAGGATCAAGTAGGCAAAAAGACGAGGGCTAATCAAAATCTTGAATTTAATTGATGAAAAGAGAAAATCAAAAAATGCAGTAAATGAAGCAGGCAAAAAGGAATACAAACGTCTCAAAAATGAGATTGACAGGAAGTGCAAAATGGCTAAGCAGGGATGGCTACAGGACAAATGTAATGATGTAGAGGCGTATATCACTAGGGGTAAGATAGATACTGCCTACAGGAAAATTAAAGAGCCCTTTGGAGAAAAGAGAACCACTTGCACGAACATAAAAAGCTCAGATGGAAACCCAGTTCTAAACAGAGAAGGGAAAGCAGAAAGTTGGAAAGAATATATAGAGGGCAATGTTCTTGAGGACAATATTATGGAAATGGAAGAGGAGGTAGATGAAGATGAAATGGAAGATGTGATACTGCACATAGAGTTTGACAGAGCACTGAAAGACCTAAGTCGAAACAAGGTCCCGGGAGTGGACAACATTCCACTAGAACTACTGATAGCCTTGGGAGAGCCAGCCCTGACAAAACTCTACCATCTGAGCAAGATGTATGAGACGGGCTAAATACTCTCAGACTTCCAAGAAGAATATAATAATTCCAGTCCCAAAGAATAAGCCACGGCTGCAAAATACAAACACGAATTCCTTACAGACGAATGGAAAAACTGATAGAAGCTGACCACAGGGAAGATCAGTTTGGATTCCGTAGAAATGTTGGAACACGTGAGGCAATACTGACCCTATGACTTATGTTAGAAAATAGATTAAGGAAAGGCAAACCTATGTTTCTAGCATTTGTAGACTTAGAGAAAGCTTTTGACAATGTTGACTGGAATACTCTCTTTCAAATTCTGAAGGTGGCAGGGGTAAAACGCAGGGAGCGAAAGGCTATTTACAATTTGTACAGAGACCAGATGGCAGTTAAAAGAGTCAAGGGGCATGAAAGGGAAGCAGTGGTTGGGAAGGGAGTGAGACAGGGTTGTAGCCTAGCCCCAATGTTATTCAATCTGTATATTGAGCAAGCAGTAAAGGAAACAAAAGAAAAACTCGGAGTAGGAATTAAAATCCATGGAGAAGAAATAAAAACTTTGAGGTTCACTGTTGACATCGTAATTCTGTCAGAGACAGCAAAGGACCTGGGAGAGCAGCTGAATAGAATGGACAGTATCTTGAAAGGAGGATATAAGATGAACATCAACAAAAGCAAAACGAGGCTAATGGAATATAGTCGAATTAAATCGGGTGATGCTGAGGAAATTAGATTACGAAATGAGACGCTTAAAGTAGTAAATGAGTTTTGCTATTTGGGGATCAAAATAACTCATGATGGTTAAAGTAGAGAGGATGTAAAATGTAGACTGGCAATGGCAAGGAAAGCGTTTCTGAAGAAGAGAAATTTGTTAACATCGAGTATAGATTTCAGTGTCAGGAAGTCGTTTGTGAAAGTATTTGTATGGAGTGTAGCCATGTATGGAAGTGAAATGTGGACGATAAATAGTTTAGACAAGAAGAGAATAGAAGCTTTCAAAATGTGGTGCAACAGAATAATACTGAAGATTAGATGGGTAGATCACATAACTAATGAGGAGGTATTGAATAGAATTGGGGAGAAGAGAAATTTGTAGCACAACTTGACTTGAAGAAGGGATCGCTTGGTAGGACATATTCTGAGGCATCAAGGGATCACCAATTTAGTATTGGAGGCCAGCGTGGAGGGTAAAAATCATAGAGGGAGACCAAGAGATGAATACACTGAACAGATTCAGAAGGATGTAGGTTGCAGTACGTACTGGGAGATGAAGAAGCTTGCACAGGATAGAGTAGCATGGAGAGCTGCATCAAACCAGTCTCTGGATTGAAGACCACAACAACAACAACAACAACACCAACAACAATGCTTCTATGGGGGAAGTGAAGAGGATCAGTGCATTCAGCTGTGTGGTCTAGTGTGATTTCGTTGTTGTTGTTGTGGTCTTCAGTCCAGAGACGGGTTTGATGCAACCTTCCATGCTACTCTATCCTGCACTAGCTACTTCATCTCCAAGTACCTATTGCAACCTACATCCTTCTGAATCTGCTTAGTGTATTCATCTCTTGGTCTCCCTCTACGATTTTTACCCTCCACGCTGCCCTCCAATGCTAAATTGGTGATCCTTTGATGTCTCATGACGTGTCCTACCAACCGATCCCTTCTTCTAGTCACATTCTGCCACAAATTTCTCTTCTCCCCAATTCTGTTCAGTACCTCCTCATTAACTAAGTGATCTACCCATCTAATCTTTCAGCATTCTTCTGTAGCACCACATTTTGAAGGCTTCTATTCTCTTCTTGTCTAAACTGTTTATCGTCGTCATTTCACTTCCATACATGGCTCCACTCCATACAAATACTTTCAGAAAAGACTTCCCGATACTTAAATCTATAATCGATGTTAACAAATTTCTCTTCTTCAAAAACGCTTTGCTTGCCATTGCCAGTCTACATTTTATTCTTTCTCTACTTTGACCATCATCAGTTATTTTGCTCCCCAAATAGGAAAACTCATCAACTACTTTAAGTGTCCGATTTCCAAATCTAATTCCCTCAGCATCATCTCATTTGATTAGACTACATTCCATTATCATTTCGCTTTTGTTGTTGTTCATCTTATAGCCTCCTTTCAAGACACTGTCAATTCCGTTCAACTGCTCTTTGAGGGCCTCTGCTGTCTCTGACAGAACTACAATATCATCATCAAACCTCGAAGCTTTTATTTCTTCTCCATGGATTTTAATTCCAACTCCGATTTTTTCTTTTGTTTCCTTTACTGCTTGCTCAATATACAGATTGAATAACATTGGGGATAGGCTACAACCCTGTCTCACTCCCTTCCCAACCACTTCTTTCCTTTCATGCCGCTCGAAACTGCCATCTGGTTTTTGTACAAATTGTAAATAGCCTTTTGCTCCGCTGCCACCTTCAAAATTTGAAAGTGATTCAACATTGTTAAAAGCCTTCTCTATGTCTACAAATGCTAGAAATGAAGGTGTGCCTTTCCTTACTCTATCTTCTAACACAAGCTGTAGAGACAGTATTGCCTCACGTGTTCCAATATTTCTACAGAATCCAAACTGCTCATCCCCGAGGTCGGCTTCTACCAGTTTTTCCATTCGGCAGTAAAGAATTCGTGTTCGTATTTTGCAGCCATGAATTATTAAACTGATAGTTCGGTAATTTTCACACCTGTCAACACTTGCTTTCTTTGGGATTGGAATTATTATATTCTTCTTGAAGTCTGAGGGTATTTCGCCTGTCTCATACATCTTGCTCAGATGGTAGAGTTTTGTCAGGGCTGGCTCTCCCAAGGCTATCAATAGTTCTAATGGAATGTTGTCTACTCCCGGGGCCTTGTTTTGACTTAGGTCTTTCAGTGCTCTTTCAAATTCTTCATGCAGTACCATACCTCCCACTTCATCTTCATCTATATCCTCTTCCATTTCCATAATATCGCCCTCAAGAACATCACTCTTATATAGACTCTCTATATACTCCTTCCATGCTTCTGCTTTCCCTTCTTTACTTAGAACTGGTTCTCCATCTGAGCTCTTGATATTCATACAGGTGGTTCTCCTTTCTCCAAAGGTCTCTAATTTTTCTGTAGGCAGTATCTATCTTACTCCTAGGGATATATGCCTACATCCTTACATTTGTCCTCTAGCCATCCCTGCTTAGCCATTTTGCACTTGCTGTCGATCTCATTTTTGAGACGTCCGTATTCCATTTTGCCTGCTTCATTTACTGCATTTTTATATTTTCTCCTTTCATCAATTAAATTCAATATCTCTTCTGTTACCAAAGGATTTCTACTAATCCTTGTCTTTTTACCTACTTGATCCACTGCTGCCTTTACAATTTCATGTTTCAAAGCTACCCATTCTTCTTCTTCTGTATTTCTTTCCCCCATTCTTGTCAATCGTTCCCTAATGCTCTCTTTGAAACTCTCTACACCCTCTGGTTCTTTCAGTTTATCCAGATCACATCTCCTTAAATTCCCACCTTTTCGCAGTTTTAATCTACAGTTCATAACCTATAGATTGTTGTTGGAGTCTACATCTCACCTGGAAATGTCTTACAATTTAAAACCTGCTGCCTAAATCTCTGTCTTACTATTATATAATCTACCTGAAACCTTGCTGTGTCTCCAGGCCTCTTCCACATATACAACCTTCTTTCATGATTTTTAAATCAAGTGTTAGCTGTGGTTAAGGTATGCTCAGTGCAAGATTCTACGAGGAGGGTTCCTCTTTCATCCCTTATCCCCATTCCATATTCACTTACAGCTTTTCCTTCTCTTCCTTTTCCTGCAATAGAATTCCAGTACCCCCATGACTAGTAAATTTTCGTTCCCTTCACTATCTGAATAATTTCTTTTATATCATCATACATTTATTCAATCTCTTCGTCGTCTACGGAGCTGGCTGGCATATAAATTTGTATTACTGTGGTAGGCGTGGGCTTCGTGTCTATCTTGGCTACAATAATGCGTTCACTACGCTGTTCATAGTAGCTTACCCGCACTCCTATTCTTTTATTCATTACTACATGTACTCCTGAATTACCCCTATTTGATTTTGTATTTACAACCCTGTATTCACCTGACCAACAGTCTTGTTCCTCCTGCCACCGAACTTCACTAATTCCCACTATATCTAACTTTAACCTATCCATTTCCCTTTTTAAATTTTCTAATCTAGCTACCCAATTAAGGGATCTGACATTCCACACTCCAATCCACAAATGCCAGTTTTCTTTCTCCTGATAACAATGTCCTCCTGAGTAGTCCCCGCCCAGAGATATGAATGGGGGACTATTTTAACTACGGAATATTTTACCCAAGAGGACACCATCATCATTTAACCATACAGTAAAGCTGCATGCCCTCAGGAAAAATTACAGCTGTAGTTTCCCGTTGCTTTCAGCCGTTCGCAGTTCCAGCGCAGCAAAGTCGTTTTGGCTAGTGTTAGAAGGCCAGATCAGTCAATCATCCATACTGATGCCCCCTGCAACTACTGAAAAGGCTGCTGACCCTCTTCAGGAACCACATGTTTGTCTGGCCCTTCAACACATACCCCTCCATTGTGGTTGCACCTACAGTACGGCTATCTGAACGCAAGGCTCCCCACCAGCAGCAAGGTCCATGGTTCATGGGTGGACTAGTGTACACAAACTTATTCTAAGTTTTTGTATAAATGTTAGTGCATTTGTATTGTGTGAACTGAATTTGAAATGTAGCAAAAAGCAGCAGTAGCAGTAACAAGATCCGCATTGTACAAGAGGCAGGAAGCTGGCTGAAACCATACGTTAGTAGCAATGAAATTCTCAATTCCTATGGGAATGTATACCACAAAGATACATTGAATGTCGTTGGTGGAGGCATGTTCATAGCTGTAAAAAGTACATTAATCTAATGATGTTAGTACAGATTCTGAATGTGAAATAATGATGGTGAAGATACGTGTTAAAGATGGTTCAAAAATGGTCGTCTGATGCTTTGATAGATTCCCTGACCCTCGAGTAGCAGTGGCAGATAGAACATTTGAGAGAAAACTACAAGATTATTTCAAGTAAATCTCCTGGTCATGTTATAGTATTAGGTGGAGATTTCAAATTACCGGCTGTAAACTAGGAGACCTAAGTGATTCAGGATGGTAGCTGGGACAGGGAATTATATGATGTCGTTCTGCCTTATCCAAAAATTAATTTGAGCAGCTAATCAGAGAACAGACTCGTGAAAATATTGGATCTGGTCACCAACAGGCCTGAACATTTCAACTTGGTTAGTGTAGGACAGGGAATCACTGATCATAAGGCCATTACCTCACTGAATACAGCTGTAAATAGAAATGTAAAGAAAGATAGGAAGATATTTCTGATTACATAAAATAAGGGAACAGGTGTTAGATTACCTGAGCAGTTAACATGAAAAATTAATCTCCAGCACTGAAAATGTTGAGCAGCAATGGACAAGTATATTGTACAATACACCTTAGACAGGTACATACCATGCAAAACTGTGAGGTATACAAAAGACCCATCATAGTTTGACAGCCATGTTAGAAAGCTGCTACACAAGCAAAGAGAATTTCACTGCAAATTTAAACATAGCCACAGCCTCACAGACAAACAAAAACTGAACAAAGCCGAAGTTAGCATAAGGAGAACTATGTGTGAAGCATTCAATGAATTTGAAAGTAAAATTCTATTTACCAGCTTGACAGAAAATCCTAAAATCTTACATAAAATCAGTAAACAGATCGAAGCCATCTATCCAGACACATTGTGACTGTAGTGACAATGAAATGCAGTATAACAGAGAGAAGGCTGAAATACTAAACATCTTTTTCCAAAACTGCATGACTGAGAAAGATCATACTGTAGTTCCTCGTTTAAATTGTTACCCAAACGTCAATTGACAGATATTGAAACAACTGACTATTGGGTACAAAAGCAAGTGAAACTGCCCAACAGTGGAAAGGCCATTAGACCTGATGGGATACCAATATGATTCAACAGAGTATTTAGAACAACTTGCTCCTCTTCTGCTAAAAGTGTATTATTGGTCACTGGAGGAGCAAAGCATTTCTAGCGATTAGGAAAAACAAAACACAAATCATTCTCATTTTCCAGAAGTGTCACCAAATAGACGTACAAAACCACAGGCCTATATCCATGAGGTCGGTCTGTTGTAGCATTTTGGAACATGTCTTATGCTTGCATATTATGATATTTCTAGAGGCCAAGAACCTCCTCTTTAGCAATCAACATAGGTTCCCAAAACATGCACTGTTTGTCCAAGACCCAGAAAGCAGGAGATACCAGTACCCAGGTTGATATGATGTTCCTTGGCTTCCAGAAGGTATTCAATATAGTTCCGCATGGCCGCATTTAGAACCATTACTTTCCACAAAACATATAAATGATCTAGAGGATAATATCAGACAGCCCCTGGGGCTTTTCATGGTGGATGACGATGCACACAGAAAAGTCAAAACACTAGAAAATTGACGCAAAATTCAGGTGAACCTGAAGAGGGCTGTTTGTTGGTGCAGCTATTAGCAGCTGACACTCAACATCAATTCAACATAGTGTGCATAAATAGGCAGAAAGACCAATTACTGCATGACATAATGCAGAACACTCACTGAAGCAGTCACACTTGTAAAATGCCTCGGAGTATGCGCACAGATAAATTTGAAGTGGAATTATAAAACAAATCGCAGTTAAAGCAAATGCCAAACTGAGATTCACTGGAACAATTCTCATGAAGTGTACTCTACCCACAAAGGAGGAAGCTTAGAAAACACTGGGTCAACCAATATTTCAGTATCTTTCTTACTTGAGGATCTGTAGCAAATAGGCTCAGTAGAGGAATAGAGAAGACCAAATAACAGTAGTGTGTTTCATTGGAGATTTAGTTGGTAATCACGAAAACAGCAAAGAGATGATCAGTCAACTCCAGTGGCAGATGCCGCATTCTGCATTGTAGAAATCCTGAGATTATTACAGAAAGACAATGAAGGTGAAATCAGAGAGTATTGAATTCACACAGAGGCTTACCAACAACTGTCTGTAAGCTAGCTATTCGTGACTGAAAAAGCAAAGTGGGAAGTGACTGTGGTGGACTAAGTACCCTCCACCACAGTATAATACACATACCTCCTCTCTCATTTCCGCTTTTTTTTTTTTTTACTTTAGGATACTATATATTTCCACACTTTGAGTTTTTTAACTATCAGTCCTTGGTAACACATTATTAGCACTCTGGAATTTGAATGATAGCTGTTGGCCCATTATTATTTTGTGACTTCTTTCTCACATCCCACTTCCCTTATCAGTCATGATTTGGAGAAACTTGTTTTTTTTTCTTCTAAATTATTTATTTATTTGTTTATTCATTCTGTTACTAATACACTTCCTTGTGTTCACAGAATTATGTGAAAAGTTTTGAGTAGTTGATATTCAACTTTATTTGAATTTCTGTGTCCATTAATTTACTTGCTGTTAATATTGTTTTCGCAACAGTAAAGGAAGTATTCTTCTATCTCAGATTCTGTAATTATTTTAATCCTGGCTTTCATGTTGAATAAGTAAAATAATAAATTTATATAAATGTCACCAAAAATAAACTGAGACAATATCATTTGCGAATATTATATTTCTTGTCCTGAAGTCTTTATATCACATACTGATTCTTAGGCTGTTGGCAAGCAATTACATCTATGGAAACATATGTGCATAATTTTTATATAAAAACATTGGTGCTTTGTGTGCAGACAACATCCAGTAGATACAATGTGCATGAGTAATAATTTAACAATATAAACTTCTAGTAGTGAGATTGGCACATCAATATTCAAAAGTCTAATAAGTGTTTTACAGAAAAAGCTGGCACTTAATTCTTAAATTATGGTATGCTCTGAGCAGAGAATTGCACAAGTACGATATTGGATACAACATGCTAGTGTTCAGATTTTGGTACCATACAGCAGCCTACATTCATCATCCAACTGTCCAAACAGTTTAATTGTATTGTTGATACCTGTCAGACCATACAACAAAAATTCCAAATTTCTTATGGTAAGAAATACTCAGTTATATAAAAGTAAAAATTCAATCTAAAAATTGTTAAAATCCCAGACAAACACTTTTCCACTGGCCAACTTAATAACTACTTCCAAAAAGGTCTGATGCACCTTCATTTGTTACGTTAGTTTCTCCTTTTCCATTTCTCTTCTTTAATTTAATTATTCTTACTGTTTTCATTTTCTCTTCCTGTGAACTGAATTTTAGGCAGTGCTTTCTTTGTCACCTAACTCTTTATACTGAATTTTCTTTCCTCCACTTTGCCTGTGCATGTCAACCTAAGGTACGAGTGACTTGTCTCCATACCTTCCTCCTCCCACCTCACACAACCCAGTTTCCAAGTTATCTGAACATATTTCAATCTTCCCTCCCACTGATGTGGAATGAAACTATTATTTTGGAAGCTAGCTAGTTCTATATAACGTGGTCCTGTTGGTAGTACTGGGAATGGTATCTACTGCCCAGACTTTCTGTCTCTTTGAAATAATCAATTAAAATGATATAGTTAACCAGTAATTAAGACCTTTGAAGAAATGCACATCATAAGAAGATAATCAGTTGTTGACAAACAACAAACGATTACTCGAAGCTATTGCCAATACTTTATAACATCACATTAAAAATATCTGACAACACATTTGTTATTAGTAATAACAGCAGAACTGGTAAAAACTAGAATCAATAAATAATAACTTCTAAAAATACGTAATTGAAAGATAAATTTATGTACAAATATTTCTATAAATTCTTAAATATAAACTCATCAAAATGAAATTCACTTTACTGAAGTATCAGCAGATTTTTTTCTGCATTTCTACACCTAAATAAAATGGTCAGCACCACTTCTTTATTGCCGTTAACATTATATACTATATCATCAACAATGACTTAATATTTGTACTCAGATATTATCACAATTGTTAAGTGAGCAACTACAAACAGACATCAACAACAACGTTAAGTTTTTGGCATTGCAGTAGACATTCTTTTATGCAGTTTCATGTCATGGAAACAAAAGTATTGCTACAGTTAATTACAGGTACATATGTATATTTGAACCAATTAATAAGTAAAAGGAATTGCATCTTCACGCAAATTCCTACAATGTGCATCAAATTACTTTGGAGGAGAGTTACGAAGAACACTTGCAACAAGGTCTGGGTCTCTGAGGATTTCCATTGAAGTTTGTCCTTTCAGCCTTTGGTCAACAAACACCTGAGATGCACGCATCCAATACAGTTTGTTTGTCCAGCTGGCATCATACAAACATTTTGCTTCAGGGAACAGAGTTGATAAGAGCCTAAAATTAAAAGAAAAGATTAATACTGCTAACTTACACATGTTATATTTTTCAAGGTGAAGCCAATATTATGGGCCACCTCAAAACAGTCTTTCAACTTCAGTAAATTTCTATGTTCTTTGTTACGAGTGAGAAGGAAATATGAATGAAATAAACATATTAAGTCCATTCATTATAGATTACATAGTGACTATAACACAATTTATGTTAAGAAACTGTTCCTCAATTATATGACATTTCATCATCTTTGTTACTCCTGCAAAAATGTTAGTCTGTTCCAGTTACATACAAAAAGTTTGAGGGCACACAAGAACAATAGAAATATGATAAGAATTGTATGATAATTTCTGGTATATACTGTCAGGCTTGCTTGGGAGTGGCATAAGTAATGAAAATTGAGATATTATTTCAAGAAACTGGTGCATTATCCTCTAAGGCTGGAATATGCAAAACTCCTTTAGAATATATAGGCCTAGGATTTTTGTGATATGGCATATACTTTTTGGTACTTATATTTATGCAAATCTGGATGTTCCTCCCTGGTGGAGCATATTTTAGTGAGTAAAATATTTTTACTCTTTCAAGAAGTAAAGAATTTTTCTCATGCAATTTCTTTCTTCCATCTTACATTGCTCAGAACTGTGCATCTCAGTTTGTTTCTTGGAAAATGTCAAATATCTACCTTCCTCCCTTATTTCATTTTAATTCACAGGACTTCACCCTTATGCAACAGCAATTTTGTGTAGCCTATTGTTATTCTATGAGCAGGTAGTCGTTTAAAGCATTTTGGACTCTGGACTGTAGACAAGTGTCTCATTGTGTTATTCAGTCATGTTGAAGTTGGAACATGCAGTATAGTTCGGGAACAAATGCCTAAAGTGACAGTATTCACGTAAAATGACACCAGTTTGTGCCTCAATATGCTGGGAAAGTATTTTTGACTGATGGCAAAATATTGTACTGTAAACGAGATACAATAGTAATTGTGGGGAAGTCATTTAACATTCACAGTTTATCGCACGTGGAAAACACAAAACATGGAATACAACAGATTGAAAATGGAAAAATACTGCAGCAAATGCTTGTAGGAGAATCCCACCAATTTTATTCACCATCCTGTGAAGAACGTCATGCTGATATTCCCTTAAGTAAACTAAACCATCCAAAATTTCACAAATTCTTAGAAGAATTGAAAGCCAAATGTCTTCCTAATTCTTCCACTTGAAGAAAGCACAATACAAACAAATCAGACAATGGGTTGCAAATAAAAAAATATGGCTATCAACTGACCCTATGGGAAGAAATATTGCAAATGTCATCGTGGGGACTTTGGAAGAAGACAGTCCAGGTGAAAAGTTTATTATGAACTGAGAACATTTAGAAAATGTAAACTTTTCCACCTTCATTGACACTGTGATCTGCCATTGTAGATTTGTCCATTTGACCGAGGTGAACAGATATCATATGTTCTGATCACTGCAGTGAAATACACTGTTGCAACTGACCGTTATGTTGCTTGCCACATTCACAACTGATACTGTGGACTCCAGGTGTCCACAGTCCTACTTCGTCTGTCACTGAGCCAAGTATGTTTTACAGTTTTAGTCGATGAGTGGAAAATGGTTTTAATGTTGTTGTTCTCCAATATCCTGACAATCTTGGCTGTGGGCAGCCCAGCATATAGAAGGAACACCAGACACTTTACATCTTCTTTCTTCTTCTTGCTTGGTTGAAGAGTGCATTTTATCTTTGTCTCTGAGTAGCCATTCTTGCAAAAGGTTTCCCTCATGCTGCAACCTGGTGGGTGGACTCTCCCTGTCACACATGGCTTGTGCCATAGCACAAAGGTGGTGAGCACACAGTTGCGTTGCGCTGGATGGTGGCAGCTATTGGTGTTTACGAACAGCTCCCTGCATGTCTGTTTTCTATAGACAGAATATCCCAGCATGACATCAAGTTTTTTTCCTTATCAGAATATCAAGGAAAGGCAGACATCCACTTTCTTCTACTTACATGGTGAATTTTATGTTCCCTTGTATGCTGTTAAGTTAGTCAAGAAATTCCTGCAGGTTTTCTTCATCATGCGGCCACACCATGAATGTGTCATCCACATATCAGTAGTGCTATGATGTGAAAGAGGTGAAAGCAGTGGATGGAACAGACAGGCAGAAGCAGGACAAGATACCAGGACCGTCCAACACTTCACTAGTCCCCTCATCAACATCCATGACACCATGAGACCCCCCCCTTACGGAGGTACATGACTGGCTCAGCCATTGCAGATGAGTCATAGGAGCCTGAAGTCCAGTGCCTATAAAGATACAAACTGGAACAAACTTGACACTTCACTTGAAGATGACGAACTGGAAACTTCTTGAAACGTTGCCACAGAATGGCGTCTTGACTTGGCTGATAATCTGAGATGACTTCATCACCAAAATTTGCCGAGAAAGCCTGCATTCCTTATGGCCTGAAAGCATTAAGCTACTCTTCATAATGGGTGCAGCACCATACATGGTGAAAACTGCCAGTTCACTATACAGTAAAACTTCGCATGTGACTAGTTTAGCTCACATCTTACACATAGTAGCAAAAGTGATTCACAGCAAATTCAGTGATGCTGGAAAACTGGTTGGGCATATCAGAAAGGTATTTTTGAAAGGCCCTTCACACTGCAGAATTACAGTTATTAGTTGCAGACATTCCTTAACTCCATCTCCCACTTTGACAAGATGGGAGTTCTGTTCTGGATGCTTGCAGTTGTTACTCCCAGAACTTCAATGTTGTGAAAATCATCATTGATTCATCCAGTGATTCATATACACTGTTACAGTAGTCAAGAAATTGCTGCAGGTTATCTTCATCACGCAGCCACATGTGCTGGAAGGAGGTCATTTTAACTAGGCTGCATATTGGGTACTGCCATTTTAGCCATCTTCATTTGATAAGTGGCACTACACCACCACTTCATACACATTGCGTCCAAGTTTTAACTGTCTGCCACTTCCTGATGGAATGCCCATTTTTTTAATCGTTTATGTTCCTGCTTGGATTTCCCATCTGAGTTATTGGCTGTTTTAGCAAATGACGCACGGGCTGTCGACTGCGTTTTACTTTTTACCCGCCAAAGTAATATGGCGAAAGCCATTTAATTTTTAATTTTGGACCTCCATTTCTGTACGGTGTCTTTTTTAACCCTTTCTGCAAGTGCCCATATTTAGCTGTCTTCTCTTATTTCAACTGGGGCTGACGTATAGTTGTTTAACTCTTCTCTCGTATTTCATGTTTGATAGTTTTGACTTGGGTGCATAACTGTTTTTTGCGCCCTAAAGCAAAACAAAATCAAAAAAACACCATGAATATTCATCCATGTGTCAGTAAAATGTCTTTAGTTTCAGATGCATGGTTTTGAGAGCCAGTTTCTTGAAGCTTCTTCAATTGGACTAGCTCAAGAATTAATATACTCAAATTTCAAGGAAGCTTTTGTACATAAATTTTGGATTTATTCCTTCTGATGTAAGTGGTTTAGAGCAAACAGAAGTGCCACTAGTGAAGCATATACAAGGTGTACAACTTTGCTTCTGCCGTTTGCCAATGGGTGGTGACAATAGTAAGTAGTGGTCGAAAGAAATAGATCGCAGACGTCAGGCAGTTAGCTTGGATCTTGGTCAACATAAACTCATTCAAACATTAATCAATTTTTGTCTGCATCACAAGGTTTTTTCTTGATTGAAAATGTCTGTTTACAAGCCTAATTCTCTTCATTTGCAGGAGGTATTACTGTTTTGTTTCAATATGAAGAAAACAACAGCTGAGTCTCAATTGCATGCTCTCAAGTACCTATGGTAAGGACGCTATTAGTGAAAGAATGTGTCGTGAGTGATTTCAACACTTCAAGAATGGCGATTTTAATGTCGTAGACTGGCATAGTTGTGGAAGAGAGAATGTTTTCAAAGATGCAGAATTGGAGACATTGCTGAGTGAAGACTTGCGTCAAGCTCAAGAAGAATTGGCACGATTAGTGGGAGTGACACAGCAAGCCATTTCAAAATGTCTCCAGGCTGTGAGCATGATTCAGAAAGAAGGAACTTGGGTCCCGTGTCCGCTGAAACCAAGAGACATAGAACAGCGTTTGTGGTTTTGTGAACAGTTGCTTCAGAGGGAAAAATGGAAGGGATTTCTGCATCGCATTGTGACCAGGGACGAAAAATGGTTTCATCACGACAACCCTAAAAGCAAAAAATCATGGGGATATCCCGGCCATGCTTCCACATCAACGGCCAAACTGAATAATCACAGCTCCAAGATAATGCTTTGCATTTGGTGGGACCAGCTCGGCATCGTGTACTATGAGGTGTTAAAACCAAGTGAAACAATCACAGGTGCTCGTTATTGAACACAATTAATGTGTTTGAGCAGAGCATTAAAAGACAAATGGCCGCAGTACAGTGAGAGGCACGATAAAGTGATTTTGCAGCACAACAGCACCCGACCCCATGTTGCAAAAGAGGTCAAAATGTACTTGGAAATGTTAAAATGGGAAATCCTAGCCGAGACATAGCTCCCTCTGACTATCACCTGTTTAGATCAATGGCGCATGGCCCGGCTGACCAACACTACCAATATCTCATGAAGAAGTCACAAATTGGATCGATTTGTGGATCGCTTCAAAAGATGATTTTTCGATACGGGATTCATACACTGCCCGAAAGATGGAAGAAAGTAGTGGCCAGTGATGGAAAACACTTCGAATGATACATGTGTAACCAATTTGTTTCATTAAAGCCACAAATGAAGCAAGTGAAAAAGAGGTGAATACATTAGAAACTGTTTGTGGTAAAGTGGAAACACAAGTGTTAAATAAAATGGGGAAGGTGCTAGGAAAAAAAATGAAGGATATCACACATTGTGTTTCATTTCAGTGATTTTTTCGGGGGAAAAGTTCTCACTTAATTATTTAGATTCAAACGATATCTTCCATTTTCAATATGCTTGTCTTGTATCAGCTGAAGTAGTTTTCGAAGTATACTGTACACTGCAATTGGAGCTCATAAACTGAGTTAAAAATGAGAATGTACAAAAATTACACCATCAAATAACTACATTCTAACAATATTAATAGAAATCATACTTCAACATTACATTCTATAGTTTACCTTGCATTAACTGGGTTTCAAATTTATTTCACAACACAAATTATACCTCATTTTAATTTTGTTAGGTCATATCTGTTTATGTTGTTGAAAATAATTTTATAAATTTTTGGTCATAACAGCATTTTTGTGCATATTATGCTGATTTAGGGTCATAAAAATCTTAGCCCTAATCATAACAAATCACAAATATCTTGGAAACTATACAGTATTACAGAATTTAGCTACTTATGCAAATAATTCTGTTCTTAGCTTTATAAGAAATAAACTTGTTTTACTCAAAGGCTGTGACGTACTACTAGCAGTATCTTGTGCCTATTATTTAATGCGAAACTCGTCAGAAATAGAGGGTTGAACATATAAATATGTTTTCTATGTCCCCTTTAGCCGCTAATGTTAAGGATCAATCATATATGATGTCACATAAATTGTTGACTATGGAAGATATGATGATGTTTACTCATGACTTTTTTCATTATACACTGTATCCCATTTTAAGTACTACACTCTTGTTCTTGAACACAGACCAATGTTCAGTGAATTCATTTTCTGACAGAGTATACAGCAAATAACTCCACAAGTTGCTTTACACTGGACAATAATTACGAAGTCTGAATACTTAGAGATTTTTCCTTGTTCCAGTGTGGAGATGATGCCATTCACTGGGAAAAGAACTCACAGTAAATAAAAACATAAGCCATTTTTCCATATGAGTGCTGAGGTGGTAATAAAACATACCGTATTTACTCGAATCTAAGCCGCGTTTTTTTCCGGTTTTTGTAATCCTAAAAACCGCCTGCGGCTTAGAATAGAGTGCAAAGTAAGCGGAAGTTCTGAAAATGTTGGTAGGTGCCGCCACAACTAACTTCTGCCGTCGAATTATGTAGCGCTACACAGGCATGCTTTGCAGGCACAAAAGATAAATACTGGCGATAAAACCTCTGCGTCAGTAAATTAAAAAAAAAAGAAAAGAAAGAAAGGCGGAAGAGGAGCTTTTTTTTCTTCGCCTCGAGTTTCGACCACTGCATTTTCATACATTATCTCACGAAGTAAATACAAATTCTGTATTGTTCATCTTCGAATGTAGCAGCATTTCAACGTACTTCGAAAATCCGACTGGCAAGACTATTTGGGATGTTTGTCAACATGGCCAACTCTACGTTCTGAATTCTTTCCTACCTGTGACAAGAGATCAGTGCTAATAAGAACTTTTATAAATTGTGAATCACATGCAGTATTCTCTTCACCATAAGAATAATACAAATATAAACATTTTGCAATGCATTCTTTCGTGTCTGCTGCTATCTCATTTAAATCCTGTCTGCCTAATAAATTGCGAAACTAGAGTGAGACAACAGCAAACATGACATATCATGTCATGTTTATATTCGTATTATTCTTATGCCTAATAGTGATACAGTCAGAAATGAAGCACGGCAAGTGACTAGATTTTTAAATCTAAGATGACTAATTTCTGTGCAGAATGTAATGTACTACAGAGGTGTCTGCAAAGATTTTCAAACGGAGAAAAATTTTCGCTAAACTCTCGTTCAGAACATCTTCTATCATATGCAGTCTATTATTTGGTTCTTGTTGATCATTATCAAAGAAAGCAGCAGTGTAAGTAACAAGAAATAGCAGTCTCTTGCCATTGTTTTGCTAATGAGACAATTCCTCTCTTTTTTTTTCTTGTAAGCGGTGTTAGTGCCCACAAAAGCAAGCCATGCCGCGAGCGGCGACAGGTCGTAAACACTCATTATCAGAATGCGACAAAAAATGCATGACACAGTACAGTAATGCATTTTCAGCTTAGGGTGACGTAAACGCCTATAACAAAGAGAACGGCACTTATCAGATCAAAGAAAAATAAGCAATCAATTCAAACCAGACGAAGCACGTGAAAAAGGAATGGTACCCGTATAAATATGGATGGAGCACGTGACGCATAGTAATGGCTACATGGTAAAGCTTAACTGCTAAGCTTAAGACTCGAACCAGACTACTATAGCTGTATCGTCCTTCATTCGACCTAAACTGTGTCTCATATTACAGTGGACCAACTTTGTTTTGATTTGGAGGTGCGGCCTAAAACTTTTCTCTCCCCTTGAATTTTGGGTCTCAAATGTCAGGTGCGGCTTAGATTCGGGAAATTTTTTTTTTCCTTGATTTCGAGTCTCATTTTTCAGGTGCGGCTTAGATTCGAGTGCGGCTTAGATTCGAGTAAATATGGTAGTCGTTTCTGGTATGGAAACAAAACACACATTTTCACATTCTGCAGTGGTCACACTTTAGATCTCATTCAAATATCACCAGTCGTTTGGAAGTATTTCAATAAGGCATGGCAAGAAAACCAATAAATTATATTGTGGCTTATCGTCTAAAAAGCTGCTAGGCAACAACACAGGGTTCAGGGTTCAATTTTAGGTCCTCTGCTGTACCTTATTCATGTGAATGACCTCACCTCTTAACGTTCAGCAAGCGGAACTAGTATTTTTCGCTGATGTCACAAGTGTTATAATAAATCCCATTCCAGAAAAAGCAGCTGAAGATATTATTAAGGATGTCTTTCAAAGAATTATTAAGTGGTTCTCAGAAAATGGACTCTCCCTTAATTTTGAAAAAACTCACTATATCCAGTTCTGTACACCGAATAGAGTCATACCGACAATGGATGTAGCATATGTACAGGGCTCAGTAAACAGGGTAGATTGCTCCAAATTTTTGGGTGTTCACTTTGATGACAGCTTGAACTGGAAGAAGTAGGTTACTGAGCTTCTCAAACAATAAGTTCAGCTTCTTTCGCTCTTTGTATAATCGCTAGTCTTGGTAATAAACAGATCAGCCTCCTAACATATTTTGCATATTTCCACTCAATAATGTCCTTATGGAATAGTTTTCTGGAGTAACTCACCACTTAGACATAAAGTATTGATTGCACAAAAGAGAGCAGTGAGAATAATTAGTGGTGTTCAGCCAAGGCTGTCATGTAGGCACCTTTTCAAGGAGTTAAGTGTTTTAACTGCACCATCAGAGTACATACATTCACTAATGAAATTCGTTACAACTAATCCATCTCAATTTGCGAAGAACAGTGATGTTCATACATACAACACTAGAGGGAAAAATGACCTATCCTATCCGCTATTGAAGCTGTCAGTTGCTCAAAAAGGGCTACATTATTCAGCAACAAAAATCTTTGATCATTTTTGCCAAACAACATAGTGTCTGGCAAGTAGCAGATCAAGTTTTACATCTAGCTTAAAATCATTTCTTTTGGACAACTCCTTCTACTTCATGGATGAGTTTCTGTTTCAGCAATGGGGGAAAAAATTGTACCTCTACATGTAGTTGCATATGTAGAACAAAAAATTTCAGTAATATTAATATTAGCACTATTCATGTATATATCTTGTAATCTGACTTGTTCCACATCATATCGATAAAATAATCGGGAAAATGATCTATGGAACATGACATAACTAAACAAAAACTAAAACAGCTTTAATACAATTTAGTAAACAACTGAAACTAATGATCTTAATCTGCACATTGCACATCTTTACATTGTAATTTGATCATTGTCTCCCATTTTCCTCACTTACATAGCATTCAGTTTAAAAAGATTTATCTTCATACTGCTTCATGCTCTTGCGTGTGACATACAGGGTGGTCCATCTGAAGTTTCAGATGAGATTATCTCGAAAACTATGCATCGGGTAAAAATAGTGGTTAAGACAAGTTCATAAGCTGAAAGGGGGACATCAACTGATACTACACGAGAACCCCAGCCCCCGTCCCCTCGGGTGGGGCAGGGGGCAACTTTTAAATCTGAAATGGAAAACCCCATTTTTTATTGTAGATTTGGGTTCTCCATAAAAAAGTAATCAAATTTTGTCTGAAACATTTTTTTCTAAACCACTGACAGATGGCACTGAAATCAAGAAAAATTAAAATTGGTGAAGAACTCAGATTTATTTAGAATGGTTTGAAAAGGACACATCAAATCAATAAAATATGTGCATCAATTCTTTCATTATGTCAAATTAAACTATTTTTGTACAAAATTACCGTATCCCACTTTTAGCGTTACCCAGGAACGACGACATAGATGTAGTAGAATGATGTTCCCATGGAGTGCTTCATTAATGCGAGTCCCCTTGCCTCTCACAATTTGGAGTGCTTAATTAATTAAATTAGCCATGAAGAGATTGTTCAAAATTCTCCCCATTTGCTTCAATGCATATAGTCAATCGTCTGCGAAAGTTGTCCACAGTTTTGAGCAGCACATCTACATCTACATCTACATCTACATCCATACTCTGCAAGCCACCTGACGGTGTGTGGCGGAGGGTACCCTGAGTAGCTCTATCAGTTCTCCCTTCTATTCCAGTCTTGTATTGTTCATGGAAAGAAGGATTGTCGGTATGCTTCTGTGTGGGCTCTAATCTCTCTGATTTTATCCTCATGGTCTCTTCGCAAGATATACGTAGGAGGGAGCAATATTCTGCTTGACTCTTCGGTGAAGGTATGTTCTCAAAACTTTAACAAAAGCCCGTACCGAGCTACTGAGCGTCTCTCCTGCAGAGTCTTCCACTGGAGTTTATCTATCATCTCCGTAACGCTTTCGTGAATACTAAATGATCCTGTAACAAAGCGCACTGCTCTCCGTTGGACCCTCTCTATCTCTTCTATCAACCCTATCTGGTACGGATCTCACACTGCTGAGCAGTATTCAAGCAGTGGGTGAACAAGCGTACTGTAACCTACTTCCTTTGTTTTTGGATTGCATTTCCTTAAGATTCTTCCAATGAATCTCAGTCTGGCATCTGCTTTACCGACGATCAACTTTATATGATCATTCCATTTTAAATCACTCCTAATGCGTACTCCCAGATAATTTATGGAATTAACTGCTTCCAGTTGCTGACCTGCTATTTTGTAGCTAAATGATAAAGGATCTATATTTCTATGTATTCGTAGCACATTACACTTGTCTACATTGAGATTCAATTGCCATTCCCTGCACCATGCGTCAATTCGCTGCAGATCCTTCTGCATTTCAGTACAATTTTCCATTGTTATAACCTCTCGATACACCACAGCATCCTCTGCAAAAAGCCTCAGTGAACTTCCGATGTCATCCACAAGGTCATTTATGTATACTGTTAATAGCAACGGTCCTATGACACACCCCTGCGGCACACCTGAAATCACTCTTACTTTGGAAGACTTCTCTCCATTGAGAATGACATGCTGCGTTCTGTTATCTAGGAACTCTTCAATCCAATCACACAATTGGTCTGATAGTCCATATGCTCTTACTTTGTTCATTAAACGACTGTGGGGAACTGTATCGAACGCCTTGCGGAAGTCAAGAAACACGGCATCTACCTGTGAACCCGTGTCTATGGCCCTCTGAGTCTCGTGGACAAATAGCGCGAGCTGGGTTTCACACGACTGTCTTTTTCGAAACCCATGCTGATTCCTACAGAGAAGATTTCTAGTCTCCAGAAAAGTCATTGTACTCGAACATAATACGTGTTCCCAAATTCTACAACTGATCGACGTTAGAGATATAGGTCTATAGTTCTGCACATCAGTTCGACGTCCCTTCTTGAAAACGGGGATGACCTGTGCCCTTTTCCAATCCTTTGGAACGCTATGCTCTTCTAGAGGCCTACGGTACACCGCTGCAAGAAGGGGGCAAGTTCCTTCGTGTACTCTGTGTAAAATTGAACTGGTATCCCATCAGGTCCAGCGGCCTTTCCTCTTTTGAGCGATTTTAATCGTTTCTCTATCCCTCTGTCATCTATTTCGATATCTACCATTTTGTCATCTCCTCTTTTGAGCGATTTTAATCGTTTCTCTATCCCTCTGTCATCTATTTCGATATCTACCATTTTGTCATCTGTGCGACAATCTAGAGAAGTAACTACAGTGCAGTCTTCCTCTGTGAAACAGCTTTGGAAAAAGACATTTATTATTTCGGCCTTTAGCCCGTCATCCTCTGTTTCAGTACCATTTTGGTCACAGAGTGTCTGGACATTTGTTTTGATCCACCTACTGCTTTGACATAAGACCATAATTTCTTAGGATTTTCTGCCAAGTCAGTACATAGAACTTTACTTTCGAATTCATTGAATGCCTCTTGCACAGCCCTCCTCACACTACATTTCGCTTCGCGTAATATTTGTTTGTCTGCAAGGCTTTGGCTATGTTTATGTTTGCTGTGAAGTTCCCTTTGCTTCCGCAGCTGTTTTCTAACTTGGTTGTTGTACCACGGTGGCTCTTTTCCATCTCTTACGATCTTGCTAGGCACATACTCACCTAACGCATATTGTACAATGGTTTTGAACTTTGTCCACTGATCCTCAACACTATCTGTACTTGGGACAAAACTTTTGTGTTGAGCTGTCAGGTACTCTGAAATCTGCTTTTTGTCACTTTTGCTAAACAGAAAAATCTTCCTACCTTTTTTAATATTTCTATTTACGGCTGAAATCATCGATGCAGTAACCGCTTTATGATCACTGATTCCCTGTTCTGCGTTAACTGTTTCAAATAGCTCGGGGCTGTTTGTCACCAGAAAGTCTAATATGTTATTGCCACGAGTCGGTTCTCTGTTTAACTGCTCAAGGTAGTTTTCAGATAAAGCACTTAAAAAAATTTCACTAGATTCTTTGTCCCTGCCACCCGTTATGAACGTTTGAGTCTCCCAGTCTATGTCCGGCAAATTAAAATCTCCACCCAGAACTATAACATGGTGGGGAAATCTATTCAAAATATTTTCCAAATTATCCTTCAGGTGTTCAGCCACAACAGCTGCTGAGCCAGGGGGCCTATAGAGACATCCAATTACCATGTCTGAACCTGCTTTAACCGTGACCCTCACCCAAATTATTTCACATTTCGGATCTCCATCAATTTCCTTCGATACTATTGCATTTCTTATCGCTATAAACACGCCTCCCCCTTCACTGTCCAGCCTGTCTCTGCGGTATACATTCCAATCTGAGTTTAGGATTTCATTACTGTTTACGTCTGGTTTCAGCCAACTTTCTGTCCCTAGTACTATATGGGCGTTGTGACCGTTTATTAATGAGAGCAGTTCTGGGACCTTTCTATAGACGCTCCTGCAGTTTACTATTAGCACATTAATATTGTTATTCCCTGTTGCATTTTGCCGACTCCTATATTGCCGCGTCTCAGGAGGCGTCTTGTCGGGCCTAGGGAGGGAATTCTCTAACCTAAAAAACCCTCATGTGCACTCCACACGTACTCCGCTACCCTTGTAGCCTTTTCCGGAGTGTAGTGCACGCCTGACCTATTCAGGGGGACCCTACATTTCTCCACCCGATAGCGGAGGTCGAGAAATTTGCACCCCAGATCTCCGCAGAATCATCTGAGCCTCTGGTTTAAGCCTTCCACTCGGCTCCAAACCAGAGGACCGCGATCAGTTCTGGGAACGATACTACAAATAGTTAGTTCTGATTCCACCCCGCGAGCGAGGCTTTATGCCTCCACCAATTCCGCCAACCGCCTGTACGAACTGAGGATGACCTCTGAACCCAGATAGCAGGAGTCACTGGTGCCGACATGAACAACAATTTGCAGTCGGGTGCACCCAGTGCTCTCTATCGCCACCAGCAGGGCCTCCTCCACATCTTGGATGAGACCCCCCGGCAAGCAGACAGAGTGAACACTGGCCTTCTTCCCCGACCTTTCCGCTATTTCCCTAAGGGGCTCCATCACCCGCCTAAAGTTGGAGCTCCCAATAACTAATAAACCCCTCCCCCCGTGTGCCTGCTCGGACCTTGCTGAAGGAGCGGCCACATGTCCATTCACAGGCAGAGCGGGCGATGCCACACGGCCAGCCTCCCCATTTACCCTCCGCCTCGTGCACCACGAACGCCGCTGAACCCGCCACTCCCCTTGGGGAGAGGGTGGCCCAACCGCGGCCGGTACCCGCGAAGATGTCTCGTCAGCAGGGACAGTGGGTGAAGCATGTAACACCTGTGGTTACATGCCGTGGTATGGCTGCACACGCTCTTCAAATGCGTTGCTCCATATCGTTTCGGGTTGAGGGCTGTCTTTTATAAACAATATTTTTTTAAATAACCCCAACAAGAAATAATCAGGAGATGTTAGGTCTGGTGAATGTGGAGCCACTGAATTGGTTCACTGCGTCCTATCCACTGACCAGGGTACTGTATATTTAAAACGTTCCGCACATTTTTAGCATAATGGGGAGCTGCTCCGTCCTGTTGGAACCACATTCGTTGCCTAGTTTCTAAATCAACATCTTCCATTAGCTTCAACAAATCACTGTGGAGAAGTTGTAAATAAGATTCCCCAGTAACATTTCAGTATAAAAAAAACGGTCCTATCAAGAAACCATTTAAAATTCCACACCAGACTGTTAACGACCATTTGTATTGATTGTCAACAGGTCTGTGCCAGTGTGGATTGACAGGGGACCAATAATGACAATCATGACGATTTAATTCGCCATTGTTTTTGAATGTGGCTTCATCGGTGAACATAACGTATCTAAAAAAAAAATCATTGTCACCTCGTATCATTTCCAAATACACGCGTATTTGCATATCTTTCATCGTTAATGCCTGTGTAAGTGTGATATGATACGCATGATATTTATGTGACTTCAAAATCCTCAAACCAGTTGATTTTGGTATTCCAGTTTATCTCTGAATCATAGGACTACTAATTTCGGGATCCAGTTGAACATACGTGAGAACGGTAAGGGCACGAGCATCAGTTTCATTGTATTTGCGATGACGAGGCAGATAGTGCACGTATCCATTTTGAGTTCATTGAGTGCAATTTTGAATAATGCTTTCGCTTGGATGTCGTCTGTTTAGGAAATGATCCGCATATAATTGCACAGCCACAGCGTAATTGTTATGGCATTCACCTAAAATTAACATCATATCAACAATCTCTGTAGGAGGATAGTGAGCCATGTTTTGCTAAAGAATAATTTCCTTTCGTTAGTTGATGTTTACGGTTCACAATCTGAAAGTGAAGTGACGTCTGTTCGCACTACACCGACCTTTATACTGAGCAACAATTAGCAGTTTGGCTACAGTAGCGCCACAGTCGGGTGAGTAATGCAATTGTCAAGAGTTCCCTAACGGGATTTTAATACCATTCTGCCCCCCTCCATCAAAAACTGTGGCAGGTAGGATACATTTAGTAAAAAAATAGTTTAATTTGGCGTAATGAAAGAATTGGTGCACATTTTGTATCGATTTGATGTGTCCTCCTCAGATCATTCTAAATAAATCAGAGTTCTTCATCAATTTTAATTTTTCTCGATTTCAGCGCCATCTGTCAATGGTTTAAAAAAAATGTTTCAGACAAAACTTCATTACTTTTTTATGGAGAATCCGAATCTGCAATAAAAAATGGGGGTTTCCATTTAAGATTTAAAAGTGTGAGATTACACAAAGGAACTATGGACTTCATGTTACATAGCATTACAGATGTTGTATCGGTGTTTATTATTATCTTAAACGAATCTATCCTACATTATTAGTTACTTGTCACACATTGTGTAAGCCTTGGGAATGTATAATATGTCAACAAGCCAAAGATGAACAAAGCATTTGTCATTTATATTGGTGTCAGATGCATTTTCTCTGGCCAAGTGTTCTACAATGCCATGTGGATACAAAATTATTTTCTTGTTGGAAACTATTTGCCTTATTCTTTCAGTTTGCATTTAGGTTTGGTATCAGTAACTGTGCCAAAACACTTTGTGTTGGTATGGGTCCATGGTATGTTTGAACTTATGAATTTCATATGATTTACATGCAACCTTAAACTGAATACAGACATTAACTGATCCAACCTCTAGGATTGTTGCAACAGAGCAGTGTCAATGCTCACTTGGTAGCTGCAGTGTCGAATGCAAGCAGTCGTGTTAAGACAAAGGCATTTTTTAGAACACTATAATTTTTATATTGTTGACTCCAAGGATATTGTCTTATAAACTTTTTTGCAAAGGTAAAGCTTGAAAGTATTTATAATAATCGCAACCTGTTCGGTATAATCTGATTATACTAATATGAGTCGACTGAAGACTAATATGTGATCAAAACTGTTTTTGATAAGTAAAGTAAAAAATACAGCAGTTTTTGAAGAAATACAAAGACTTTTTAAATACAATGAAGCTGTGGAACGCTCCTCATGCAAAATACTTTTTACGTTCATCAAATCTGTAGATTTAGTGAAAGCTTTTGACAGTGTTAACAGGAAGACAGTTTAGAAGGTATCAGGGATAAAATAGAAAGAGCAAAAAGTTATCTACAATTTAAATAAAAACCAGACTGCAGTTATAAGAGGCAAAGGACATGGAAGGGAAACAGCAGTTAAAAAGGGAGTGAGACAGGGCTGTAGCCTCTCCCTGATGTTATTTAATCTGTGTACTGAGTGAGCTGTAACGAAAAGTGAGGAGATATTAGAAAGGGTTAAAATTGAGGGAGAAGAAATAAAAACTTCATGGTCTGGCAAGGACACTGTTATTTTGTAAGAGACAAAAGGACTTGGAATGTCACTTGAACAAAATGGATAACGTATTGAAAAGAGGTCATAAGTTGATCTACAACAAATATAAGACAAGGGAAATGGAATGCAGTCATTTTTATTCTGGTGACTGTGATAGAATAAGATCAGGAAATGGAACATTACAAGCATTCAAATGGTTTTGCTATTTGGGTGCCAAGATAACCTACAAAGTGGAGAGAGGGTATAAAATGCAGAGCAGCAACAGCAGGAACAGTGTTCCTTAAAAGGAAAAAAATGCTAACATTGAATATAAATTCAAATATTAAAAATATAAATTTATGTATGGAAGTGAAACGTACGTGAAAAACAGTCAGAGAAGAAAAGAAGAAAAATCTTTGACATGTGGTTCTACAGTGGAATGCTGAAGATTAGATGGGTACTTCAAATAACTTCAATAACAGGCCCTTCTATCTCTAAAAGGTAGTCCTTTGTGTGGATCCTAAGTGGTTGGAGTCAGTTATCGAAAAGGTGTTTCGTTGATGGATGGGCAACAGTATCAGAAATTATGATGGTGTTTCTAGTATCACCAACATATCTGCTAATAATTTATTTTCCTCTACTGCAGCTTTAAAGTGAAACAACATATTTCTACCAACAGCAAATGCAGTTATGTGACATCTACGAAACAGCCAGATAATTGAACTGGCAGTGAGGGATGACAGGTGTTTGCATTTCACTCAACTGAACATCCCATGAATGCTGGATAAAATATATTTGTCTCCAAATGAAAGTAAATAGATGCAAAATATATAATTTAAAAGTATTATGTTATAAAAGAACTTACTCAAAAACGGGAATAACAATATCTTCCAGAAACTGAATTTGTAATTCTGGAATCCTTGCATTTTCCCTGTCCATCATTTCCAATGGCTTGTTTCCCATTGATTTCTCTAAATCACCTTGTGAAAAAAATTCTTCATATATAAGCTCCTAAAACAAATTAAAAAAAAAAATCATGTTGCTGATTCAGCAATTGAACATTATTTGTACATTTTTACATGTATTATTTCTGTGCAATTAAATAAAGAGAGGAAAAATCTAATTGCCTTGCTAAATTGCATCAGACTGACAAATATACACAGATGTTAGCACGTTCATTAGCATCTGTAACTTGGAGATCCATCATCGAACAAGAGAGAGAAGACAGGAATGGAGGAAATGGGCTGTCTTTCATTGGTTGCAACTGTTGTCAGATTGCTATTTTCTAATGGTAGTGCCCCAATGCAGTAGTACTAACAGAAAGGGCAAATAAGATAAGGCAAATAACCCTGATCTCTCCAATGCATACTAAGGAACAGAACTGTTTCATAAATGGGTCAAGACATTAGGACAGAAAATAACACTCTAAGTACACAAGGGTATAAACGTAAAATCATTTGCTCAACAGAAAGCAAGTACTATTCAACATAATTCAGGACCAATTATCTATGAATTAAATTTCAATCTGCAATTTTCATTCACTTAAACAATTAGTCACTTAAATTTGCTAACATTACATATACAAATAAACCACCGTAACTTGTACGTACTGAGCTTGATTTTAATTTTCAGTGGGAAAGCAGAGAAGTAAAAAGACTGTCAGTGTGTTGGTGGAATAGAGGGCTGTGTAGTGCTGGAATGGGAACAGGGATGGGGATATATGGGTACAGGACAAGTACTAACAAAGGTTGAGGCGAGGAGGGTTACAGGAACATAGGATATATTACAGGGAGAGTTCCCAACTGGGCAATTCCTTCCCATCAAAATGAGCTTTTCTAAATTGGACTGGTGGGAACTCTCCCTACAATATTTCTAACGTTCCCATATCTCTCCTGGTCTCAACCTTTGTTAGTCATTGTCCTCTACCCCCCCCCCCCCCCCCAATACCTTTCCCTCTTCCCATTCCAGCATTACATGGCCCTCTATCCCACTAATGCACCCACAGTCTTTTTACATCTGTCCTTTTCTGCTGCCCCACACCGTCCCCCTGCCCTCCGTCTAACCTCCCAACTACCTACCTATCCTACACTCTCCCCACCTCATCCCAAGCAGCACTTTACTGTCCCCCACCTCTACCCCACTATCCCTCCTCCTCACCTCCCCAGCCTCCTGCTTGCCACCACCACCCAGTTTGCTTCTCCCATCACGCACTGCTGCTCACAGTCTGGCCTTGGCAGCCAGAGACTGTAGTCACATGTGTGAGAGTTGTGTTTGCATGAGTACGGGTGTATGTTATCTGTTCTGATGAAGGCCTTTTTGGCTAAAAGCTTTGTTTGACAGTCTTTCTGTAGTGCATATCTGTGACTCAACATCTCTGCTATATTGTACCAACTATCCTTTTCATATTATTGTCATTATTCCATTCTGGATTTTCCATTGTCTGATTTTAACAATTTTATTTCTCAGGATACAAAAAAATTAAGCAATGTCAGCTTAATGTGCACATTGTAAAATGTGCACATTGTAAAATAATTCAGTGAAGTTGAAGTATCTTAATCCACCTGATGACAATGGGATGTTGATAAAATTGGTAATAATGTTAAAAATAAGAGGTACTGAACAAGCATACAAAAAAGTTTTTTGTATCTATCAGGCAGAGCCCTTAACAAGCAGTCCATTTTACAGAAGAGAAATTTTTGACGATGCTATTGTGACAGAGAATTTTAATTTTTACATACAAAACTACAAGTTGACACTAGACCCAGCACATCTGTACACATATATACCTCTTCTGGCAGCAGCAAGAACTATCATGCAAATATGGAGAACATGTTACTGTGGACTGGGAAGTCTAGGCCTGGCAAAACAGCACTCTGCAAGTGCTCTGGCTGTGCTCCTGCCTAGTGCTCTGATTGAAGCGACGAGTGGGGTCGAGGAGAGAGGCGGAAGAGGAAAAGGCTGCAGCTGGACATCACCAGATCGAGGCAGCCAACTTTTTACATTTTGCTAACAATACCATTAATTTGATTAGGAATAAAATGACATCTACACACTTATCAAAAAAGTGGAGAAGCCACATTACTCAGTGCCAAACTAAACCAATTCTGTTTTACTTTTCATACAGTTTCAATGCCGTGCAAAGTGCTTAGTATGCCATCGCGCTATGATGAGCTGGAAAACTGGAAAAAACAGTCAGTTGAACACTATTACACCATCAGTCACAAGTAAAATATGATGCACTTGTTTTCTGACAAGCGAGGAGGCATGCTGGCTGAACTTAAGGTGGTTATCAGGGAAAATATTGAGTTACAGGTAAATAGGGCAGTGATGAAATCTTTTATGGTGGGTATCACCAATTATTTTAATTCATTGTCTTTTAATGCAATGGAACAATAATTCAGTAATGGATACGGCAAACAAGATTGATGTTATCAAACAAGAATTGCTCTAGTGGAAAAATCAGCTTCAAGTTCATGGCATGGGATATTTATTGAAACTCATGGCAGTCATCTGTGGTCAGGCATGACTGCTTACCTTTCAATAATTGAAACATTTCATCATGAGTTCTCAAAGTGTTTGCACGTCTTTGCACACCAAACACCAATTTCAATTTATTGTTAGACCATTCTCACTTTTGGCTGCTGATATGCCAGAACATTACCTCCAAGTTGAGCCGATAGACATACAGCATGGCACCTAGATCAATGACCTGTTCGTCTAATCCAGGAATTCACACAAGACTCTTATAAAATATTACCCCAAACACCATATCCTCGGATGCACAGACAAGCTGTTAAAGTTATTTTAATGTTTGGTTCAACATACATGTGCAAACGGTATTTTTTTACAAAACTGACAAAGGCCCATCGGATTTAATAATGTTTAATCTGTGTAACTCCAAGTAACTACATCGCAAACCATGGTTCCAGATATATTACATACTCTGTAACCAAAATGTTTTAGTGATTCGAGAATTGCTGTGTAAATTCTAGAACCACTCAGCCTTCTACCGTCTCGAATACACGATATTCTAGATATGAGTGTGAGATGGTAGAACCCTACCTACTGTGCGGCACATGTCTGTGTGCGCAGGTTGCGGGAAAAAGGTAGAAGCAACGGTCAAACAGCACCGACAAGTACCCATCAGAGAATACACAGGTATGTTAGTGAGTGTGCAAGGATGAACTATAGAACCTATATTCAGCTCTGTGCTTATTGTGTCAATGAATATTGTTATGTGGAGCAAGAACAAGACTTCATTACTTTAGCACGAATTGGTACAAGATACTGTTGAGTGAACTTTATTTGTGTAGTTATCATATTTAAAGTTAGTTTTAAGTGCTTACGAGAGCTAAAGCATACAAGAGTATGGAAAATATACAACAGGTTGGAAACACTCAAGAACCGGCTATGGCCATGAAAGTTAGATAAGAAGTGCCTGACTGGGCTGAGATGATAAATTTAATTAAACCTCAGTCTGCAATTAAATGCTCGGAGTGAGACTCTAAGGAAAGAGATAGGCTTGGTAAATTCTCAATTAAACCCTCAGAGGGAAACTAAATATTCACACAACTAATTTAGGTTTGTTAAACGTCAAAGTCAACTCCCATAGCAAGGAACTTAGTAATCTATGCGAATGCATGGGTGCTTTGAAGACTGAATTTGACGCCATAAGTAATAAAGTAGAGAATTTAAAAGTAGATTTAAAGAATGAGTTGACAAATTCTTTGATCACTCATAAAAATCATGTTTACTGACCTTAGTCAGAAACAGAATGATACCTTTCAAGATTTGTCGAGAAGGTTAGAACTTAACATTGAGAACAAATGTAATAATGTAGAATCAAAACTTATTGAAAAGTTAGAATATTTTGAAAATGTGTACAATATTAAATAAAATGATGTAAGACAGGGAATGTATACTTTGAAAGAGAGTGTAGATAAGCAGAATGAGGTAATACCAGTCATTCAAAGGTGTCAATACACGGGTAGATAGTGTAGAAAGAAGTTTCGAAGAGAAAATAGCTAACTCTGATATTATAAATGTAATTAGTTTGGAGGAACAATTCAGGGAAATTATAGATCGAAAAGTTACCGAGAGAATAACATCCGGCAATGTATTGCCCATTCCTTTTTCTGAACTTAATGCTACCAGGAAGGGTATGGACGACTTGTGGAAAGAGATAAAGCTTATCCAAGATAAAGTAGAAAAAAATGAGTATCTTCACCTAACATTGTATTACCTAGTGAAGATGTGACTGATTTAAATGGGGAGCTAATTCAGGGTTATCTAGACAATTCCCTTAGTTCAAGCCGGATGGAGAGGTACATCCGACACATTTCTTAAAAAGATTTAACCAAGCTTTGCCAAAAAATTTGGAAGATTCCAAGAAGATCGAATTTGTGGAGGGGTACCTGTTAGGGAAAGCCTCAGAATGTGGTACAGTACATATTGAGAATTTTTCCTCTTGGGAAGACTTTCAAAAGAAATTTAAAGAAAATTACTGGTCTGCCAGTGCTCAGAAAAAAGCTAATATCAGATCCATGGGCCCCAGACGGAGTGATCTACCCCCAGGGACGTTAACATTCTGAGTTAACGGGAAGTGATGACCGTCAGATCCTGAGTTTTTTTCGGTGTTTCTTCCAAAATAGTTTTCCTGCACCGAATTCCTTTAAAATCTAAAACTATCTCACTGCTTGGAAATATATCTAAAAACAAAGATGATGTGACTTAGCAAACGAAAGTGCTGGCAGATCGATAGACACACACAAACAAACACAAACATACACACAAAATTCAAGCTTTCGCAACGAACGGTTGCTTCATCAGGAAAGAGGGAAGAAGAGGGAAAGACGAAAGGATGTGGGTTTTAAGGGAGAGGGTAAGGAGTCATTCCAATCCTGGGAGCGGAAAGACTTACCTTAGGGGGAAAAAGGGACAGGTATACACTCGCGCACACACACACACATATCCATCCGCACATACACAGACACAAGCAGACATTTGTAAAGGCAAAGAGTTTGGGCAGAGATGTCGGTCGAGGCGGAAGTACAGAGGCAAAGATGTCGTTGAAAGACAGGTGAGGTATGAGCGGCGGCAAACTGAAATTAGCGGAGATTGAGGCCTGGCGGATAACGAGAAGAGAGGATATACTGAAAGGCAAGTTCCCATCTCCGGAGTTCTGACAGGTTGGTGTTAGTGGGAATTATCCAGATAACCCGGACGGTGTAACACTGTGCCAAGATGTGCTGGCCGTGCACCAAGGCATGTTTAGCCACAGGGTGATCCTCATTACCAACAAACACTGTCTACCTGTGTCCATTCATGCGAATGGACAGTTTGTTGCTGGTCATTCCCACATAGAAAGCTTCACAGTGTAGGCAGGTCAGTTGGTAAATCACGTGGGTGCTTTCACACGTGGCTCTGCCTTTGATCGTGTACACCTTCCGGGTTACAGGACTGGAGTAGGTGGTGGTGGGAGGGTGCATGGGACAGGTTTTACACAAGGGGCGGTTACAAGGGTAGGAGCCAGAGGGTAGGGAAGGTGGTTTGGGGATTTCATAGGGATGAACTAAGAGGTCACGAAGGTTAGGTGGACGGCGGAAAGACACTCTTGGTGGAGTGGGGAGGATTTCATGAAGGATGGATCTCATTTCAGGGCAGGATCTGAGGAAGTCGTATCCCTGCTGGAGAGCCACATTCAGAGTCTGATCCACTCTCGGAAAAATATCCTGTCACAAGTGGGGCACTTTTGGGGTTCTTCTGTGGGAGGTTCTGGGTTTGAGGAGATGAGGTAGTGGCTCTGGTTATTTGCTTCTCTACCAGGTCGGGAGGGTAGTTGCGGGATGTGAAAGCTGTTTTCAGGTTGTTGGTGTAATGTTTCAGGGATTCCGGAATGGAGCAGATTCGTTTGCCACGAAGACCTAGGCTGTAGGGAAGGGACCGTTTCATGTAGAATGGGTGGCAGCTGTCATAATGCAGGTACTGTTGCTTGTTGGTGGGTTTGATGTGGATGGACGTGTGAAGCTGGCCATTGGACAGGTGGAGGTCAACGTCAAGGAAAGTAGCATGGGATTTGGAGTAGGACCAGGTGAATCTGATGGAACCAAAGGAGTTGAGGTTGGAGAGGAAATTCTGAAGTTCTACTTCACTGGGAGTCCAGATCATGAAAATGTCATCAATAAATCTGTACCAAACTTTGGGTTGGCAGGCCTGGGTAACCAAGAAGGCTTCCTCTAAGTGACCCATGAATAGGTTGGCGTACGAGGGGGCCATCCTGGTACCCATGACTGTTCCCTTTGATTGTTGGTATGTCTGGCCTTCGAAAGTGAAGTAGTTGTGGGTCAGGATTAAGCTGGCTAAGGTAATGAGGAAAGAGGTTTTAGGTAGGGTGGCAGGTGATCGGCGTGAAAGGAAGTGCTCCATCGCAGCGAGGCCCTGGACGTGCGGAATATTTGTGTACAAGGAAGAGGCATCAATGGTTACAAGGATGGTTTCCGGGGGTAACAGACTGGGTAAGCTTGAATTTTGTGTGTATGTTTGTGTTTGTTTGTGTGTCTATCGACCTGCCAGCACTTTCATTTGGTAAGTCACATCATCTTTGTTTTTAGATATATTTTTCCCACGTGGAATGTTTCCCTCTATTATATTCATATCATTAATTTTAACCCAACAATTACGTTTGTTACTGTCACTGTTGCATGTCGAAATCTTTCCCGTCATCTTATTTTCTCTTTCTGTTTTTGCAAGTAGTTTCACTTTGTATTCACCTTCTCCTCTTTACCGAATCTACCATACAATTTTATCCCGCTTATATATACTCAATAATACGTAACCCACTTCCAAACCATAACCAAAAATTTTTTTCCGCTTTCAACACTACCGCTGCTATAAAATCCACCGTTTCCAGTTCACCTACAGTTCCTTTCAGCTATTAAACAGCCATTTCGGCTAATTCTAATAACTTTCGCTTTTTTTCCATTTCTGTTTTTCCCACATCACTGATCTTTTTTAGCCGCTTCCCACAGGTTTTAACGTCATCATTTGTTCGTCAGACAATTGTTAGCCTCATTTTCACAATCTGCCACCACAAAACCACGCCTTTTAATACATTTACACGCAGTTTTTTCGAAATTTTCCCGAATTGCTCCACCCTTTAACGTGTTTTGGCGGCAACACAACCACATAACCTTTGTGCACATCGTTGTCTACCAACCGAAGTTCACCACAGGATCAACATAGCCCAGCTACAACCAACACTTTTTCGCCTTTTTTCACACCAGATCTCCAGTTGCTTTCCAGTTCACCTTCTCTCTCCCCATATATTTTTATTTTTATTTTCATTTTCATTTCAGCCTCATGTTACACTTTCCACCTTCTAATACCATGTCACCCTCACAGCATCCCCACAACGACCAAGTTTTATTTACATTCCCTCTGCAAACATGCCTTCGCCCTAGCCAGATAACACTCCCATATTTTATTTTCTCAGGCTTGTCTGACATTTGGCATTACCCCCCAAGGCCTCACACTTAAAGTTCCCATCTCTGGCTGTAACCCTTCTTTCCATCAGTCCCTATACCAGTTCCAAACTGAACAATCCATTGCCCTCACCCACCTAATCCTTCACCTACACATCAACTCAGCCAATGAACACACCCGTCAGCTCCTATCCTTAATAAAAGTCCTCAATCTTTCCTCTCCCACATCCACACCGGCTGTTCAGGGCATCCTCCTACAGGCCAACCGCAAATTAGAACAGCATGCCACCCTCCACCTCAAAAAACTATCCAATCTCCTGGTTTCCCACCTCCGGAAAGGCAACTCACTCACCCTTCACAACCTTTCCAGCAAACCTCAACCTCATCTCATTGCACACAGACCCAGTCTCTCCCATCTACTCAATCTCCCACTTCCAGCTCCACTCCCCCCAAAACCTCAAAATTCCAATCAACACAATCTGGAACCACAACACCCTAATTCAGTAGTTAAACTTTCCTCCAAACCTCTCTCCCAATCCGAAACCTCTGTCCTATCCAAAGGCCTCACCTTCAGCCCCACTCCCAGATTCAACCAAACAGCCGTTGTCAAAGATTTACTGTCCTACACCCGCACTCTCTGCTGGAAATATCACTCTGCCACGAAGAAAAATGATCCTAATCCTACTCCTAATGATCCAATTCCCCAAGACACTATCCAAATTGAACCCTGCCTGGAACAGTTCCGTCCTCCGTCACAGCGGGACCCACCTCCTCTTTCTCAAAATCACCCTCTCCAAACTTTCCAGGAATTTCTGACTTCCAGACTTGCCTCTCAAACCTTCTTAAAAAACCTTAAACCTACTCCCAACATCACCACTGCTGAAGCCCAGGCTATCCGTGATCTGAAGGCTGACCGATCCATCGTCATTCTTCCGGCGGACAAGGGTTCCACGACCGTGGTACTTGATCATCGGGAGTATGTGGCTGAGGGACTGCGTCAGCTTTCAGACAACACTACATACAAAGTTTGCCAAGGTAATCCCATTCCTGATGTCCAGGTGGAGCTTCAAGGAATCCTCAGAACCTTAGGCTCCCTACAAAACCTTTCACCCGACTCCATCAACCTCCTGACCCCACCCACACCCCACACCCCTACCTTCTGCCTTCTTCCTAAAATTCACAAACCCAATCATCCCAGCCGTCCCATTGTAGCTGGTTACCAAGCCCCCACAGAAAGTATCTCTGCCTACGTAGATCAACACCTTCAACCCATTACATGCAGTCTCCCATCCTTCATCAAAGACACCAACCACTTTTCGAACGCCTGGAATCCTTACCCAGTCTGTTACCCCCGGAAACCCTCCTTGTAACCATTGATGCCACTTCCTTATACACAAATATTCCGCATGTCCAGGGCCTCGCTGCGATGGATCACTTCCTTTCATGCCGATCACCTGTCACCCTACCTAAAACCTCTTTCCTCATTACCTTAGCCAGCTTAATCCTGACCCACAACTACTTCACTTTCGAAGGCCAGACATACCAACAATCAAAGGGAACGGCCATGGGTACCAGGATGGCCCCATCGTACGCCAACCTATTCATGGGTCGCTTAGAGGAAGCCTTCTTGGTTACCCAGGCCTGCCAACCCAAAGTTTGGTACAGATTTATTGATGACATTTTCATGATCTGCACTCACAGTGAAGTAGAACTCCAGAATTTCCTCTCCAACCTCAACTCCTTTGGTTCCATCAGATTCATCTGGTCCTACTCCAAATCCCATGCCACTTTCCTTGACGTTGACCTCCACCTGTCCAATGGCCAGCTTCACACGTCCGTCCACATCAAACCCACCAACAATCAACAGTACCTCCATTATGACAGCTGCCACCCATTCCACATCAAACGGTCCCTTCCCTACAGCCTAGGTCTTCGTGGCAAACGAATCTGCTCCATTCCGGAATCCCTGAAACATTACACCAACAACCTGAAAACAGCTTTCGCATCCCGCAACTACCCTCCCGACCTGGTAGAGAAGCAAATAACCAGAGCCACTTCCTCATCTCCTCAAACCCAGTACCTCCCACAGAAGAACCCCAAAAGTGCCCCACTTGTGACAGGATATTTTCCGAGAGTGGATCAGACTCTGAATGTGGCTCTCCAGCAGGAATACGACTTCCTCAAATCCTGCCCTGAAATGAGATCCATCCTTCATGAAATCCTCCCCACTCTACCAAGAGTGTCTTTCCGCCGTCCATCTAACCTTCGTAACCTCTTAGTTCATCCCTATGAAATCCCCAAACCACCTTCCCTACCCTCTGGCTCCTACCCTTGTAACCGCCCCTGGTGTAAAACCTGTCCCATGCACCCTCCCACCACCACCTGCTCCAGTCCTGTAACCCGGAAGGTGTACACGATCAAAGGCAGAGCCACGTGTGAAAGCACCCACGTGATTTACCAACTGACCTGCCTACACTGTGAAGCTTTCTATGTGGGAATGACCAGCAACAAACTGTCCATTCGCATGAATGGACACGGGCAGACAGTGTTTGTTGGTAATGAGGATCACCCTGTGGCTAAACATGCCTTGGTGCACGGCCAGCACATCTTGGCACAGTGTTACACCATCTGGGTTATCTGGATAATTCCCACTAACACCAACCTGTCAGAACTCCGGAGATGGGAACTTGCCCTTCAGTATATCCTCTCTTCTCGTTATCCGCCAGGCCTCAATCTCCGCTAATTTCAGTTTGCCGCCGCTCATACCTCACCTGTCTTTCAACGACATCTTTGCCTCTGTACTTCTGCCTTGACTGACATCTCTTCCCAAACTCTTTGCCTTTACAAATGTCTGCTTGTGTCTGTGTATGTGCGGATGGATATGAGTGTGTGTGCGAGTGTATACCTGTCCCTTTTTCCCCCTAAGGTAAGTCTTTCCACTTCTGGCATTGGAATGACTCCTTACCCTCTCCCTTAAAACCCACATCCTTTCATCTTTCCCTCTCCTTCCCTCTTTCCTGATGAAGTAACAGTTTGTTGCGAAAGTTTGAATTTTGTGTGTATGTTTGTGTTTGTTTGTGTGTCTATCGACCTGCCAGCTCTTTCGTTTGCTAAGTCACATCATCTTTGTTTTTAGATATATTTTTCCCACGTGGAATGTTTCCCTCTATTATATTCACTGCTTAGAAAACTGGATATGGCTATCAAATAGATAACAACTTAGGAGAATCACAAAAAAGTGATGTCTAGACGAAATAAATCAAATAGAGTATTATGTTTGTGGAAAATGTAATATGATGTGACTAGCTGAACAACTGTCATACCATAGCGTATAAATTTTCTATTTTTTGTAGAGTATTTTATATCTTTTATGAGATGTGATATAGATGGGAGGGTTTGTATAAATTTGGAAAGGGGTGGGTACTGAAGCTAAAATCATGATTTTCAAGAACACATAAAGCCTGACTAATACAAACACACATCACACCTTACAAACAACCCTCACAAACAAGTGTGCCTGATTCTTCTTCATTTGCCATTTCCATAGAGTTGCTAAGATTTCCTTCGGGGACCTCAAAAGATAAAGGTGGGACAAGCCCATTCTGTAGGAGACAATTTAACACCAAACCTCCTCAGGTGTCTCACTCAAGTACCCCGGTGGGGATCCTGGGGAAGGGGGTGGGAAGGGTTTCCTGTCTTCGGGGCTATCTTCTTTCTCTTCTTTGATCCTAGCATCCATATCTCTTTTTTCCTTTCTTACTTCTCATCTTGAGGACCTGTCTATCTTTTCCCTCTTTCGATATTAATAAACTTCTATCACTGAAGTCTTCCCTTATTTCCATGGTTACTAATAATCTACATCTTATCTTTAGATAAGAAGGCCAAAGAGTCAGACTACATGAACACACATCCACATATACACAAATATACACTTTAATGATATGAATATAATAGAGGGAAACATTCCACGTGGGAAAAATATATCTAAAAACAAAGATGATGAGACTTACCAAACAAAAGCGCTGGCAGGTCGACAGACCCACAAACAAACACAAACATACACACAAAATTCAAGCTTTCACAACCAACGGTTGCTTCATCAGGAAAGAGGGAAGGAGAGGGAAAGACAAAAGGATGTGGGTTTTAAGGGAGAGGGTAAGGAGTCATATACACTTTTACGCAAACATTAAATTATGTAAGACAAAGCCTGTCACGATGTGGGAACTGCCAGGTGTTGTAGGGGAAAAGGTGTGTACATAGGGAATTATGCACACATATATGGGGAGTATGACGGTTCTATATCGAATATACATAAGAAGAGGTGCACATACATATTGAACAACTATAAAATAGTAATGAGTAATGGATACATAAGGAAAAGGGGTGAGCAATGTCAGTGCAATAAAAACTCTGACGAATTGAAGGATAGTAGGACATAAATAGTATATGTAGATATAATATCTATTGAAAATATAGAAGTGTTAAGTAGTTGAAGACTCTAGGGAGTGAATATTATATTAAAGAATGAATGCGAAGTTTAAAATAGATTTATAGCTTCACCAGAATATACTTAATTATGGTATACAAAGAAATGTATACTAGGGTAATGAACTGTGAGGCCTACTCAGAAAGGATAAGGGTGGCGTACCCGGCATTCACTAATTATAAAGGGCAGGCGTACCTATGTGGAGATAGGATGATCTGAGGACTAAAAAACAGGGATGTTTATAAGGGGCGTACCTACCAGAATGGAAAGAGGAAGTGCTCTCGTGAGGTCAACCCACAAGCAAGGTATAGGTGCTGATCCTAGACGAAGGGGACAGTATCGTGACAAAAGTCACAAGTTTTATACTCAGCTTTCTACCATCTCGAACACACGATATTCTAGATATGAGTGTGGGATGGTAGAATTCTACATACTGTGCATCATATGTCTGTGTGTGCAGGTTTAAAATCAGTCAGGGGAAAAAGATAGATGAGGCAGTCGAATGGCACTGACAAGTACCCGTCAGACAATACACAGATGTGTTAGTGAGTGTGCAAGGAAGAACTATGGAATCTATATGCAGCTCTGTGCTTATTGTGTCATTTACTATTGTTATGTGAAACAAGAACAGTTGAAAAAGTACTCTTTTAATCTCGCGACTCGGCCTTGGTAGAGGCAAGACGTATTTTCTGATTCATTTTAAGAAAGTCATGGTAGTCAAGCCAACTTTCTTTTAATTGTAACTCATTTTGTTTCTAATGTTAGACAGTATGAGGTACATACTCACACTTGAAAGTGTGAATTATATTGTGCATCAGAGGCAAACACATCATGAACTGACGAAAAGGAAAGTTTGTATTTCTACTCATTTTATAAGTAGAAAGAGGCTTAAAAGTTCCTGTACCTAGCACTGTTTGATGGAGAAGAAGTCAAGAGATATTCCAGCAGCTGACTATCCCGTAAAGAAGAGGGACTGCAAAATTACAAGTAAGTCACCTCATAAAGAAGTGGGGTGTGGTTTGGGGAAATAAATCTGTATAACCCACACCCACATTCACACTTTAAGTTGCAGAATGTTAGAACGTGTATAAATTTATAAACGTCACAACATTAAATGCCTGTATGTATAGCTTTTTGTACTTCTGCACACAGTACTAGCACTGTATAATGTACTTATTCAATTAAATATTTATTTCTTTAATAGAAAAATAAAAAGTTGAAAATAAATACTAGTGACAAAGTCCTCCTTATAAAACTATGCTGCAATATTCGCCTCTCAGAAATAGTTGTAATGTATTTCAAACACATCTTCCCCATGCCTACAGCTGTCAGCATATAGGCACCTGACTCACACACATGCTTGGAATAGCACGTTGGTGGGGGAAGCTGGAGCACAGAGCAGACTCTGCCATACTCCTAGAGCACAAGCGCGATCCACGAGTTTAAATCTCGGCCCGACCTAGTCTAGTCCATTTTTTTAGGGTAAAAGACTAATTCTCATTCCAATTTAAAAGTTGCATATAGTGCAGGCTATCTCAACAAAAACATAACCTCCTGCTTTTGCAGGTGTCATTACAATCTAACTGATTTGCCACATTTCTGATGACCAGTAGAAGCTCCAACACTACTAGCTACGACAGCAAGTTAGCAGACAATTTGGAATTAACAAACTTTGGCAGAGCTATTCAGGGGCAGTTACTCAATTAGTTATTTGTACATTCCATGGATCATAATTGTGAACTCTTTTATGATATGTGAGTGAGCCAGTTTCACAATTATAGTATATCTCAATGGAAAACCTGAAATGTGCTGAGTATTTTCACAATACCTTAATGTGCACACAGTGATTTAGGTGTAATTACACATTCAGAGGATATTATGTGGAGTAGGAGTAGTTGTCAAGCAGGTACAACTTCAGTTTGAATTTGAAGTTAATTTTATTAGCCATTAAATTCTTTGTATCACTGGTTAGATGATCAGACATCTTTATGGCTGAATTCCTCATTCCTTTCTGTGTCACACTAAGGCTGGGTGATAGATAATGTAAACCATTTCTTGTTATAGTATTACTTTTCCAGATGCATCTATTGGTTTCAACTGTGACTGTGTAAAGAGCTGCAACACAACTGTCATCTAGCCTACCCTTCAGTCATGGGATGTGACTGGAAAGGTATAAGCATCAGGCGAAGTCAGCACACCCAATTTCCGCCAGTCTTCCATAGAGGTCGCCGACATTGACGGACTCTGTTGCATGTAACTATTAAGTGCAGCCAATGGAGCAGTGGCATGGTATCATTCCCTGTAGCAGGGAATGGAGTGGAGGTACAGTATCACTCTGCTCGGCAGCCGACAGCATAGAGAAGCTTCGTCACTCTGCAGCTTGGCTGGCTGTGCATGGCTGAGTTCACGGTTTCTGTTCATTGTGTTTGTCGTCATAGAGTCAGAATACAGGAATCCAGCACAAGTCTCTTGAGTGGCTACGGCACCGACTGTGATAGGTCGAGCCATATTGTGCATCAGAACGAAGTGGATATTCTTCAAAAGTGGCGACAACAGAGGGATTGAATTGTATATTTGGACTTTAGAAGCTGGCAGGGCTGTTCAGGACTTGCATGGTACATCAGACCTGAAGCTGAGTATTTTTATTCCTCAGTACAGTGTGTAGTTGGAAAGGGCACTGTTATTATTCCATAGCTACATTTCTAAAAGGCGGGCCTGGCATGAAATGGGAGTAGGGTCCCGGTAGTCTGACATCTGCGGCAACTCAGACGAAATGGACAGATGCCAGACTGATTGTTCACACAAGCTTCATAACGGAGTACATGTACTTTGAGGCTGTCAGTCTGCCCAGCTGCTTAAAGAGCTGTCTGCACAAGAGATTCTAGAATGGACACCACACATTGTCCTTATTACACACATCTGTGCAGCAAATACTCTTTTTTTTTTTGTCAATAATGATTTACGTCAAATTATGATGCTGTGAGATGTTCACAAATGAAAATAGGAAAAGTAAATTACAATTTCCTCTCCAAAATCTGATATTATCCACGACACCTTATCCATACGACATTTAAGATGATGTGTAACAGTGACTTTCAGTTCAGGTTCTTACCAATACAAACACCTAAGAATTTAGGATATTCTATTTCATTTATTAGACAACTATCCAGTGGCAAATAAAAGTTTCAGATTTAGCAAAGACTTATTTTAATGACAAGAAATTGAAGTAGAATCAATGAGCAAAATGGATTTATTATCTCCAACGACATTATGTCAGCTTTTTCAATGAGCAAAACTGGCAATTCTGAGACTGGAAAATGTTGTGATTGCCACAGTATTGTGCTTACTGTTTTTGTTCTCACTTTAAATCAGTAATGTCAAACTAATCTGATGTTGCTGAAGTATGCATGATAAATTCAATTGACAATTCTATGAAGTCAGTTGTAACATATTATATCGGTCACTGAAAAGTGTTTGCCATTTGTCTTACAATTTATGGAGAAACACTGTAATAATGTATTCATCTTTAGGCAACTCAACACCACCTATTGTCACCTATTATTATTACTATATTAATATTGCACCAAACTGGGCTTTATACAGCTATTCTACACAGATGTTGAGGAAAAGAAGATGCAAAACTTCAGGGATCTATATGTAATAACTTTTGTTATGTGGAATGATTTAGAGTTATCTTCAGATGGCGTTATTGTTTCATAGAAAGGTCACCACAGAATAATGTAGAATAATAAACCTTAACGTAACTTTTTTTAAAAGATGTATTTGGGTAATGTAACATTTTTACGTTGCTTTATTGGATTGTACACCTAATTCTAGTTTCAAAACTGTAAAGAAATCACTACAACATATTACAATATCTACTCTCAAAGTGATGCTATGTAATTGAACTTGAAAGAATGAAGCACAACAATGGCCTATTTATGTCACTATTGTCTGTGTAGCACATACAGATTTCGTCTGACCTCGCTTTACAACGGTCACACAAAGTTATCAACAACGCAGCTTGTGATGCCACTCTTGTGTTACAGCACTGTACTTATACGTATTACCTGCTATATTCTGATTCCTGAAAACCATATAATGCTCCCAAGATATAAAAGGTATCAGACAGAGTATTAGTCTGTGCAGTTAAAAACAAAGAACTGTGAAAGTTATCACTGTTTTTGTTATGTCACAGTCTTTTTTAATTGTAAAATTTAATGTTAATGTGAGACATGTGTCTGATTTTTATGTACTGGAAGTGGCAAAGTTTTGTTGTATCAGGTTCAGGGAAATATTTTGTATGCATGTATGAAGAGAATATAAATGGAAAAATTTACAAGTCATTCAATTAAGAATCCTGGAAGCTGTGGAGAAAGGCATGTTCTTTAGACCATAATTCATAAAAGTCACTAAGAGGGAAAATACTGGAAGAAGGGGACCACGTAGAAACAACAGCAATTCTTAATATTACGGGACCAGAAGGACCTGTGAAGTGAGTTACTACAAGCATGGTCATTAACAATGCTGTTAAATGGCTGGAAAGCCATGAGTTTTGCTATTTCAACAGACAGTGTGGAAGCAAGTTCACTTGCTGCTTGCAAGTAGCGAACTAGGTTGGTGGTCTAGTGCACAGTTTTTATACAATTAATCCTTGAAGGTGTAGGAACCACAGAACTTAAAACACATATAAACTGAGCTGCAAGCAGTCATCTCACAATAAAAAACCAAATTTTCATTACATTAGTGCCAGTTCTGAGTGAATTAATGTAACTAGACCATAAGTTTCTAGTGTAGAAAATAATATATCTGATGTTCAGGATTCAGTGCAAGGCTTTCATTATGGTAAAACAATGAGTCTACTTCATAATCCCATTGTGATTTATGTTGTTGCAAATGAACTAATGCAGGGCAAAAGCATGTGATTTATAAGTGACATACAAAAACATGACACAGTAGTTGTTCTTTTTCATGATGGAACTGGTAAGCTTCAGAAAACAGATGGTAACTGAGCTGCAGAATTTTTTTTTAATGATTGATCTGATGGCAATGAATTTTTTTAAAAAACCTCACATATATGATTTTAAAAACATTTACTCATTTGTGTCACCATCATTAAGATTCTGGTATAAAAGTTACATCAAATTTACTTGACATCAGTCAATGAAATTTGCATGTGATGGGGTTGAATGAATTGTAAAATGACTGGCAGCAATGGGTAGATTGAGGTGCTCCAAAGAAAATCAAATTCCATTTGATTTGTGTACTTTACTTCATCAAAACTTGACAAAAATGAAATTCATTTTTGCTGTCAGGATCCAGGTAGAATAATTCAGCACAGGAAAAGAATAAAAGTTTTCCTCTGCATACACAATTGCCCATAAAAGAGAAACTGCAATTTGTTCCTACTGATTTGCAAAGTTTTCAAGTGAAAAAGTTTCAGGAAATTTCCCGTCATTTGGTTGCCAAAATTTTGTATCCAGTAGAGGATGAACCAGCATCTAAAGTTTCAACTTTGGAGCCAGAACAGTACAATTTCTGAATTTGTGACAGTAGAATGTTCTTTTAAAGCTGTCAGTTCCTGGATCACACCCTCTGATTAAAAACTACTGTTACCAATCTGCACTAATATAACAATTGGATGCAAAATTCAAACTGTTATAACATCGGTAAACAGATAACTTGGGTGACAGATTACTGCTTCGGGTTCATTTGGCAAGCCACCTAAGGTTTGGGAATATTGGCTAGTCAGCATTTTGTGAGGCTTGGGAACCTCTTCTGAGCAACACACTAACAGGCTAGGGAACTTTGGTTGGACCTGTCTGGCTATTAAGTCTCACCCCTTGGCAATGGGGATGTCATTCTCTTCAGAGAGGTAGTCACCATGGACAAGCAAAAGGCCGGCCGCGGTGGCCGAGCGGTTCTAGGCGCTTCAGTCTGGAACCGTACGACTGCTGCGGTCGCAGGTTCGAATCCTGCCTCAGGCGTGGATGTGTGTGATGTCCTTAGGTTAGTTAGGTTTAACTAGTTCTAAGCTCTAGGGGACTGATGACCTCAGATGTTAAGTCCCATAGTGCTCAGAGCCTTTTGAACCATTAGACAAGCACAAGGAGAGTATCAGGATCAGTAACAAACCCTTTCTTTAAATGGACTTCACTGAATTTACATGTTAACTCAAAATGAGGTGACTGGTTTTTAAGATAAGCCATGCTGTTTAAAAATTTCAACTTTTGCTTAGCGCAATATAATATGATTTCTCTTGCCCTCAAAATACATTTTATAATTACCATAGATACACGAATAATCCACACATATCTTTTCCCCAATTTAAGTATAAAAAACTGGAGTGCACAGGTTAACTGTAAAAAGGTTGGTACTGCTCCACTTCCAACAATAGATCCTGTTATACTACAGTGTGCACACATGGTCTAGGGGTAGCGTCTTTGATTAGTGATCAAAATGTCATTGGTCCTGGGTTCGAAATCCATCATCACTTAAATTTTGATTAATAATCAGCATTGGCGGCTGAAGATTTCTGGCATAAGAAGTCAACCTTGTCAAAGAGAGCAGAGGAGCAGGCAGAGGTTCACAGCACTCTCTTGTCCTTGGGGTGGGAAACTGCCCCTAAAGGTGGAAGAATCAGCAATGATCAATGGCATGAGGATGCAGAAGGCAATGGAAACCACTGCATTAAAGACCATAATGTGTATCCACAGGGCATGTGGCCTGCAATCGAAAAAATGTCATGATGGTCTCTCCACTGGCAAAAGATTTACAGGTGGGGACTGCAAAGGGGGAGGTGACCATGAGAAATAGATTTAATAACTAACGAATAGATAACATTCTATGATTCGAGGCATGGAATATCAGAAGCTTGAATGTGATAGGGAAAATTCAGATTTACAGGTGGGGAATGCAAAGGGGGAGGTGACCATGAGAAATAGATTTAATAACTAACGAATAGATAACATTCTATGATTCGAGGCATGGAATATCAGAAGCTTGAATGTGATAGGGAAAATGGAAAATCTGAAAAGGTAAATGCAAAGGCTCAAGTTAGATATAGCAGGGGCCAGTGAAGCGAAATAGAAAGAAGACAAGGATTTATGGTCAGATGAGTGTAGTGTGACGTCAACAGTAACAGAAAATTATATAATGGTAGGATTCATTATGAATATGAAGGTAGGGCAGAGAATGTGTTACTGTGAAGAGTTCAGTGATAGGGTTGTTCTTATCGGAATCAACAGCAAACCAACAGTGACAACGATAGTTCGGGTATATATGCCGATATCGCAAGCTGACGATGAGGAGATAGAGAAAGTATATGAGGATACTGAAAGGGTAATACAGTATGTAAAGGGAGATGAAAATCTAATAGTAATGGGGGACTGGAATGCAGTTGTAGGGTTGGTTGGTTGGTTGGTTTAAAGGCAGGTGAAGGGACCAAACTACGAGGTCCCTTGTTCCTAATAAAACAATGCTACAAGTGTGAGAATAAAACAGACAAAACATATAACACAAAACAGAAAGAAAGGAAAAGTCACAAGAACAAAGCAAAGTCAACAAACATTAAAAGAAACAAAAGAGGACAAGAAAACAACAGAGAGAGCTAGAAACAGAAGAGAGTAAAACACAAAAGCAGATTACAGCGGCTGGCCAACCACGAGAATAAAAAGGGAAAGCCAGCCACTCTGCAACACATTAAAACCTCCAACCTAGAAGCATTAGGGTGGAGGACACAAAGGGACAAAGGACATGCACTAAAACCTACATAGAAGTATAAAACCCACTCTTACGGATAAAATGTAAAACTAAAGCTGTTGTGGAGGTATTGTTACCCAACGCCGAAGGCAGGGTGCTGGAAAGTTAAAAGTCTGCCGCAGGGCGGCTAAAAGTGGGCAGTCCAGCAAGAGGTGGACAACTGTCATTTGGGAGGCACAGTGACACTGAGGTGGGGTCCTCACAACGGAGTAGGTAACCATGCATTAGCCACGTATGGCCAATGCAGAGCTGGCAGAGGACAACTGATTCCCTGTGAGAGACCTGCATGGAAGACTTACACACACTAATAGTCTCCTTAATGACATGCAGTTTGATGTGCGTGCTGTAATGCCATTCCACCTCCCACAGCCAGAAAACCCTGGGGTGTAAGACAAAATGCAGGTCAGCTTCAGAGATGCCTATCTCCAGAAACGGTTTCCGCATCGCCTGTTTGTCCAGCCTGTCGGCAAGTTCGTTGCCGGGGATTCCGACGTGTCCTGGGGGTCCACACAAACACCATGGAATGGCAGGACTGTTCCAGGGCTCCTGAATGGACGCTACCAGAGGGTGGCGAGGGTAGCACTGGTCGATAGCTTGTAGGCTGCTCAATGACTCAGTACACAGGAGAAATGACTCGCCAGGGCATGAGCGGATGTACTCAAGAGCACGAGATATGGCCGCCAGATCTGCAGTGAAAACACCACAACCAACCGGCAAGGAGTGCTGCTCAATATGTCCTCCATGAACACATGCGAAGCGTATGTGACCATCAGCCATTGAGCCGTCGGTGTAAACCACTTCAGAGCCCCGGAGCACATCAAGAATCGACAGGAAGTGACAGCGGAGAGCGGCGGGGTTAACGGAGTCCTTAGGGCCATGCAAAAGGTCCAGACAAAGCTGCGGCCAAGGCATACACCATGCAGGCATACATGAACGGACTGCAAGTAGAGGTGGTAAAGGGAGGGACTCCAGTTCAGGGAGGAAGGACCGCACGCGAACTGCAATCATTAGCCCCGATCTGGGCCGCTGATGCGGGCGATGGGCTGCCGCGGGCAGGAAAAGAGGACAATAATTCGGATGCTCAGGGGAACTATGAATGTGTGCTGCGTAACTGGTGAGCAGGTGCACACGTCTCACCTGCAGTGGAGGGACACCAGCCTCCACCAGTACGCTGGTCAGCAGACTCATCCTAAAAGCACCTGTCTCTAATCGGACACCAAAGTGGTGCACAGGGTCAAGTAAATGCAATGCTGAAGGTGCTGTCGAACCATGAACCAAACTCCCATAGTAAATTCTGGATTGGACAAGGGCTCTGTAGAGCTGCAGCAGTGTAGAGCGATCTGCACTCCAATTGGTGTTGCTCAGGCAATGGGGGGCATTGAGGTGCTGCCAGCACTTCTGCTTAAGCTGACGAAGATGAGGGAGCCAAGTCAATTGAGTGCCAAAAACCAGTCATAGGAATTGATAAGTCTCCACTACAGTGAGTGGATCGTCATTAAGGTAAAGTGCGGGTTCCAGATGAATGGCAGGACGCCGACAGAAGTGCATGACACACGACTTTGCAGCTGAAAACTAGAAGCCGTGGGCTAGAGCCCATGACTGCGCCTTGTGGATGGCTCCCTGGAGGTGCCACTCAGCAACAACAGTACTGGAGCAGCAGTATGAAATGTAGATGTCGTCTGCATACAGAGAAGGTGAGACGGAGGGCCCGACAGCTGCTGCTAGACTGTTAATGGCCACTAAAAATAGAGAGACACTCAATACAGAGCCCTGCGGGACTCCATTCTCCTGGATATGGATGGAACTATGGGAGTCACCAACTTGGACATGGAAAGTATGGAGCGACAGGTAGTTTTGGATAAAAATTGGGAGTGGTCCCTGGGAGACCCCACTCATGCAACGTGGCAAGGATATGATGTCGCCAAGTCGTGTCGTATGCTTTATGTATGTCAAAAATGATGGCAATCAGGTGTTGCCATCTGGAAAAGGCTGTTCGGACGGCAGACTCAGTGGGCACAAGATTATCAGTGGTAGAGTGACCCTGGCAGAAGCCACTCTGACATGGAGCCAGCAAGCCACGTGACTCCAGGACCCAACCCAACCGCCGACATACCATACGTTCCAGCAGCTTACAAAGAACATTGGTGAGCCTGATGGGCCGATAGCTATCCACATCAAGCAGGTTTTTACTGGGTTTGAGCATCGGAATGATGGTGCCCTCCCACCATTGCAATGAAAAGATGCCATCGCACCAGATCTGGTTGAAGGTGATGAGAAGATGTCACTTGTAGTCAGATGAGAGATGTTTAATCGTCTGGCTGTGGATGCGATCAGGCCCAGGAGCTGTGTCGGGGCAATGTGCAAGGGCATTGAGGAGCTCCCACTCTGTAAATGGGGCGTTATAGGATTCACTGCAGTGTGTAGTGAATGGGAGGATGTTCCCTTCCAGCCGCTGTTTGAATGTGCAAAAGGCTGAGGGGTAATTCTCTGATGCAGAGGCTCGAGCAAAGCGCTCAGCAATCACGTTTGTGTCGGTACGTTACTCACCAGGGACAGCTGTTGGGGCCCGGTACCCGAAAAGACGTTTGATCTTCGCCCAGACTTGGGAAGGTGACGTGTGACACCCAATGGTGGAAATGTATCTCTCCCAACACTCCTCCTTCCATTGTTTGATAAGATAGCGAACATGGACGCGGAGCCGTTTAAAGGCTATGAGGTGCTCCAGGGAAGAGTGCCGCTTATGCCACTGTAGAGCTCACCGCCGCTCCTTAATTGCTTCAGTGACTTCCGGCGACCACTAAGGGACTGCCTTACGCCTTGGGCACCCTAAAGAATGAAAGATCATATTTTCTGCTGCAGAATTAATTGTTTTGGTCATCTGCTCAACCATCACATCCATGTTACTGTGTGGGCGCGATTCAGCAGTGACAGCAGAGGTGAAAGTTCCCCAATCCACCTTGTTCTAAGCCCATCTGGGCAGGCATCTGTGGGCCTGACACTGGGGCAGTGACAGGAAGATGGGGAAGTGGTCATCTAGTGGACAGATGGAAGAATTCTTGGGCTGCAAACTGATAAATCAATGGCTGAGTACCATGAGCCACACTGAAATGTGTGGCGGCCCCAGTATTTAAGAGGCAGAGGTCGAATTGCAACAGTAAAATTTTGACATCCCTGCCTCGGCCACTAAGCATGGTACCACCCCACAAGGGGTTATGGGCATTGAAATCTCTCAGAACTAGGAAAGGTTTAGGGAGTTGATCAATCAGTAGAGCTAATTCATTCAGGTGTACTGAACCATCTGGAGGAAGATATACATTGCAGACAGTTATTTCCTGCATTATCCTTATTCTGACAGCCACAGCTTCAAGAGGGGTTTGAAGGGGCACATGTTCACTACAGACCGAGTTTAGAACACAAATGCAAACGTCATCTGACACTCGATTATACTCACTACAGTCCCTGTAATATCCCTTATAGCTGCGGAGGGCAGGGGTCCGCATTGCTGGGAACCACGTTTCCTGGAAGGCAATGCAGATAGCAGGTGTAAAGCTTAACAGCTGCTGTAGCTCAGCCAGGCGGTGGATAAACCGCTGCAATTCCACTGGAGGATGGCATCGTGAGATGGGAAGGCATGGAACATTCAATGAGGCAGTTTACACCTCAGAGTCACCAGCTGCTACCGATTTATTGCCTGAGCAGTCTATATCCATTGTGTCTGAGGGTCTGGTGAGATCAAGGTCCTCAGTGGACGCCAAAATCTCCATCCTATCCTCAGGCGCAGAGCTTTTAGGTAGCAGTGGTGTGAGTACCACCACAATTCCCTTGGTCTTAGGGGTTTTCTTTTTGGATTTCTCTCGTTGCTCCTTGGATTTCCCTGGCTGGGAGGACTTCACTGGCTCAGTCTCCGGGACTGAGGATGAGCATGAAGCCCTACGACCAGCTGCTTTTGGGCTCTTCAGCCACTGGTGGGTGTAGTCTTTCCCACAAGAAGAAACTTGGGAAGGCAGTGACGCTTCTCTGGCCTAGAAGTGGGGATGGACGTCCCCGAAGTAGGTGGTGCAGGAGCAACAGGGAGGGAAATGCCCCCCACCATCAAGGGGGCAGGTGTAGTCTTCCAGCTCTGAGAGGTGACCTGGGTTGGCGGAGCTGATGGTGCCAGAACTGTTGTAGCGGCGGCGTAAGACTATGTCATACACACAGGATGCAGGTGTTCAAATTCTCTCTTACCCTCAGTGCACGTTAGTCTGTCCAGGGTCTTTTACTCCATGATTTTCCTTTCTTTCTGGAGAATCCTGCAGTCTGGTGAGCAAGGCAAATGGTGCCCTCCGCAGTTGACACAGATGGGAGGCGGGGCACGTAGAGTATTGGGATGTGATGGGCATCCGCAATCTTGGCATGTGATGCTGGAAGTACAGCGGGAAGACATATGGCCGAACTTCCAGCACTTAAAGCACTGCATCGGGGGAGGGATATAGGGCTTTACATCACACCGGTAGACCATTACTTTGACCTTCTCGGGAAATGTATCACCCTCAAAGGCCAAGATGAAGGCACTGGTGGCAACCTGATTATCCTTTGGACACCGGTGGACATGCCGGATGAAATGTACACCTCGTTGCTCTAAATTGGCACACAGCTCATTGTCGGACCGCAAAAGAAGGTCTCTGTGAAATATGGTACCCTGGACCATATTTAAGCTCTTATGGGGCATGATGGTTACAGAAACATCTCCCAGCTTGTCACAAGCGAGTAACTCCTGTGACTGGGCAGAGGATGCTGTTTTGATCAAGACTGACCCAGATCTCATTTTGGACAAGCCCTCCACCTCCCTGAACTTGTCCTCTAAATGCTCAACAAAAAACTGAGGATTCATTGTCATGAAAGATGCCCTATCTGCACTCGAACATACAAGGTACCGGGGTGAATAAGATCTGCTGCCATCCTTAGTCTAACATTCCTCCCATGGTGTGGCCAGGGAGGGGAACGATTTGGGGTCGTACTTCTGTGCACTGAATTGAGCTCGTGATCGCTTAGAGACTGCTGGTGCTTCACCACCAGCAAGAGATGATGGACTACACTTCATCGCGTGTCATCCGCCCTGATGCCACCCACTCCGACCTGGGGCCCTCCCCACGGGCACCACCCAGCTGCAGCAAAGGCCACCTGGCAGGATGGCCATTGCCGGGAGTCCCAATTCCCCAGGGGGATGGGCATCTAACCCTTGGCATACGTGGCGAGTTAACAGCGCAGGCATCAGCAGAGCGATCCCTGTGTGGTCAGGGGGCTACAACCAACAGGGTACATGGCGGCCCCAACACAACGGACTGGCTACCATGCTGGATACCAGATGCAAAGAAGCCCATGGTCATCGTCGACACTGAAATCGTCACTGCATAGTGCATGGTGGAAAATGCACCCAGGAAGGTGACCTCGCCCAAGAGATGGAGAATGGGCAGGACTGCAATGCGACGACGAGAAAGTGGGCTAAAGATCTCAATGCATGATGGACACGATGCACCTTGTAAGGCGCCCTTACCTAATTGGCTCGCTCTTTGGGAAAATTTTGAAGAATGGAGGTCAAACCCTACAGGGGACCATCACATAAAGGCCAAAATGTGTGAAACTCCTTTTACTCACCTTGTACAACAGGCAGGAATACCTCGGGCCTATTCTAACTCCCATAAAGGCCAAAATGTGTGAAACTCCTTTTACTCACCTTGTACAACAGGCAGGAATACCTCGGGCCTATTCTAACTCCCAGAACCGCAGGGGATGCAGTTGTAGGGGAAGGAGTAGAAGGAAAGATTACAGGTGAATGTGGGCTTGGAACAAGGAATGAGAGAGAAGAAAGACTAATTGAATTCTGTAATAAATTTCAGCTAGTAATAGTGAATACTCTGTTCGAGAATAACAAGAGGAGGAAGTATACTTGGTAAAGGCCAGGTTATACAGGAAGATTTAGTTAGATTATATCATGATCAGACAGAGATTCGAAGATCAGATACTGGATTGTAAGACTTACCCAGGAGGATAGACTCAGATCACAATGTAGTAGTGATGAAGAGTAGGTTGAAGTTTAGGAGCTTAGTTGGGACAACCATTATGCAAAGAAGTGGGATACGGAAGTACTAAGGAATGATGAGATACACTTGAAGTTATCTAGGGCTATAGATGCAGCAATAAAGAATAGTTCAGTAGGCACTACAGTTGAAGAGGAATCGACATCTCTAAAAAGAGCAATCACACAAGTTGGAAAGAAAAAATAGGTACAGAGAAGGTAACTGCAAAGAAACCATCGGTAACAAAAGTAATACTTCAGTTGATCAATGAAAGAAGGAAGAACAAAAATGTTCAAGGAAATTGAGGAATACAGAAATATAAGTTGCCAAGGAATGAAATAAACAGGAAGTGCAGGGAAGCTAAGATAAAATGGCTGCATGAAATAAAAATTATCAGAAGAACTGTCTCAGCACATGGGGAAGTAAAAACTTCGGTGAAATTAAAAGCAAGGGCAGTGACATTAAGAGTGCAACAGAAATTCTGCTGTTAAATGCAGAGAAGAAAGCGGATAGGTGGAAAGAATACACTGAAGGACTCAATGAGGGGAAAGATTTGTCTGATGTGATAGAAGAAGAAACAAAAGTCGATTTTGAAGAGATGGGGGATCTAGCATTAAAATCAGAATTTAAAAGAGCTTTGGAGGACTTCAGAGCTTATTAGTTAGAATGGATAGATAACATTCCATCACAATTTCTAACGCCATTGGAGGAAGTGGCAACAAACCGACTATTCAAGTTGGCGTGTAGAATGTATGAGTCTGATGACATACCATCTGACTTGCAAGTTGCAGACAAGAATAACATACAGAAGAATGGAAAATAAAATTGAGGATGTGTTAGATGACTATCAGTCTGACTTTAGGAAATGTAAATGCACCAGAGAGGTAATTCTGACTTTGTGGTTGACAATGGAAGCAAGACTAAAGAAAAATCAAGAAATGTTCAAAGGATATGTCGACCCAGAAAAGGCATTCGACAATGTAAAATGGTGCAAGATATTCAAAATTACGAGGAAAATAGGGGTAAGCCATAGGGAGAGACGGGTAATAGGCAATATGTACAAGAGCCAAGAGGGAATAATATGAGCGGACAACCAAGAATGAAGTGCTTGGATCGAAAAGGGCATTAGACAAGGATGTAGTCTTTTGCCCCTAATGTTCAACCTGTACATTGCCGGCCACGGTGGTCTAGCGGTTCTAGGCACTCAGTCCGGAACCGCGCGACTGCTACGGTCGCAGGTTCGAATCCTGCCTCGGGCATGGATGTGTGTGATGTCCTTAGGTTAGCTAGGTTTAAGTAGTTCTAAGTTCTAGTGGACTGATGACCACAGATGTTAAGTCCCATAGTGCTCAGAGCCATTTTTCAACCTGTACATTGAACAAGCAGTGATGGAAATAAAAGGAAGATTCAGGAGTGGAATTAAAGGATATCAATGATACAATTCGCTGATGACATTGGTATCCTGAGTGAAAGTGAAGAAGAATTACATGATCTGCTGAATGGTATGAACAGTCTAATCAGTACAGAATATGGCCTGAGAGTAAATTGAAGAAAGACAAAAGTAATGAGATGTAGCAGAAATGAGAACAGCGAGAAACTTATCAGGACTGATGGTCACAGAGTAGATGAAGTTAAGGAATTCTATTACCTAGGCAGCAAAATAACCAATGATGGATGGAGCACGAAGGACATCAAAAGCAGACTAGCACTGGCAAAAAGGGCATTCCAGGACAAGAGAAGTCTGCTAGTATCAAAAATAGACCTTAATTTGAGGAAGAAATTTCTGAGAATATAAATTTGAAGCACAGCTTTCTACAGGGTGGGGACAAGGAAAAAAAATTTCTGGATTATTCCCGGATATCCCGTTTAAAAAACATGCTTTTTCCCGGGCGAAAATACACTTCTTTCGTGCTAAGTGACAGTAAGTTTTCCATAAATTTTCCCTTGGTCCTGTAAAACTTATCAATTCTTTGAATGGTTAACGTTTTATACACTCGCGTAGAACTTCCCGGGTAAAAAAAGACGGGGAAGAGAAGTTTTGGAAAGACTTAATGAAAAAAAAAGAGAAGTTTTGGAAAGACCTTTCATTTGCAGCAACATACGCTGCATATTTCTGTATTACAAAAGTATAAATTCGAATTGCACCAAACACAGCGCGTTAGTTTCTGGAGCGTTGAAACCGAGGTTGCAATGTCCTTTTGTAAGTCAATCATACAGTATCTCATGCCACGTGATCTCGTCAGCTGATAACAGCAGATGTTCAGAGCATAAGACACATGTTATAGTCAGCCAATAGCAAGTTCACTGGTTACGTAGCGCGAACACACAAAGAGAAAAAGTTAAAGGTTTATATTAATGTACATAGGATAGCTACAAGAAAAGCTAAGTTTTCACATGTAATATTGATCGTTTTTTGTGTGTGTTATACTTTAAGATACATCACACAAATGTGCCAGTAAAATTAAAATTATGACATAAATGTCTGGGCTCGAAATTCTTGTAAGTGACTGGTTCTCACACTGCTCAATTTTAAATGCTCTGTGATTTAGAAATCAATCCCACTTTCTCACACGTTACATAATTCATCTTGTGTAAAAAGAAATTTACTTTGAAAGTAACACTTTTCGGAACACCGTTTGCAATACTATCTGGAAACTGTTAGAAATAGGTTTGATTTACCAGCTGCCAGAGAGCACCAGAAAACAGGCATTATTGAGCGTGAGCAGCTGCAGTGGTGTAGGAAGCCCACATGTAAATATGTATAAAGCACTATGAGAGCTTACATTACACCATAAAAGAAACAGGGCATCAGAGGATACTCCCAAGAGCATCAGAATTTCAAAAACCATGCTAAAATGCATAATTCAGCTTGAAGTGCACACTGTTTTTTTTTCCAGATTCACAATGAAGTAGGTCCCATCTGATATTAAGCTTTTCAGTGTGGTTTTTTGGGATGTAAATTTTCTTCAAGTACCAGTACTCTACGATCTCATTTTTGTTTCTTTATTATAGCATAATGCCACACATGACAGAAGATGATAACGTACACTTGAAATTCAGCGAACAGTTGGAACTAACCAATACTGTGGAATGAAACACTTTGTTTCAAATAAAATGATTGCCTTAGGTGAAAGATTAATAAAGCCAAATTTCTTTAGCAAACTTGCAAAACAACTTCATTGTTCTGCAAGGCAATTAATGCTTGACTGCTTATAACTTAGAAATAAAATAAAATCAGAAAACTGAAACTAATAATACATTTTTGTCCTCTGTAACTATGTGACTGTATTTTAATTCACTTGATAGCAATCCGTTTTGTTTTCATTTGATGTGGGAGCTGTAAATGAAGAGAAGCAGCGAAATCACTTAATGTAAACACGGGTCACGTGGAGACTAATCCCCTCCACACTACAACTCAGACAACTCTGCGCATCAGCGAATCTGGCAGCGAGAAAAAATTTTTTCGTTAGCATCTGGCTGCTTGCTGCTAATGCCTATACAGCTAACACCCACGCTTCAAGTAGTGGGAATCGGAGAAGGTACTGCTCATACGCGGGTCAACTGCGCATGGGCATCAGCCCGCTGGCGACTGGTCAAACGAGCCTAATGTGAACAGTTGTAACATCGTGCTCGTAGCAAGCAGTTTATTGTTATGAAGAATTGCATAGTCTTCAGCCTACGGCCTTTGACATAGTTTTACTACTTGCAGACACTAGTGCATGCACAGTGTTTTGTTGTTGTAAATTGCACATTTCCTTTGCCACTAAAGTTTTATTTTTTTCTCTCGTTTATATTTTATTGCTGCAGTATCATTCTCCAGCAGCAGGATATAGTAACATTCTTTGCTAGAGAATCAATTCTTACTAGTCAAAATTACAAAAATTTAACTGAAAGCTAAAACAATGAAAAATTCCTGGAATTCTGAAAAATTCCCGGGTTTTTCCCAGTTATCTCTTGGATGAAAAAATTCCCGGGGTTTTCCCGGATTTCCCGGTTGTCCCGGGTCGTATACACCCTGTTCTATGGAAGTGAAACATGGACTGTGGGAAAACTGTAACAGAAGAGAATAAAAGCATTTGAGATGTGGTGCTTCAGATGAATGTTGACGATTAGGTGGACGAATAAGGTAAGGAATGAGGATGTTCCGCACAGAATTGGAGAGGAAAGAAATGGGTGGAAAACACTGACAAGGAGAAGGGACAGGATGATAGGACATCTGTTGAGACGTCAGGGAATGACTTCCACCATACTAGGGTGCACTGTAGAGGGCAAAAACTGCAGAGGAAGACAGGCTGAAACACATCCAGCAAATAATTGAGGACGAAGGTTGCAAGTGCTACTCTAAGCTGAAGAGTTTGGCACAGGAGCGGAATTCATCGCAGTCCGCATTAAAACAATTAAAAGACTCAAAAAAGAAAAAAATACTATAGCATCATTGCAGCCTCAGTCTGCAACGTGTCAGTAGCACATTAGAAGAGAAGTATTAAGCATGTGTTAACTTGTTAATTATGGCTACAAATTCTCATTATCACTAAAGAAAATGAAGCATATAGAAGGTACACTGCACACATGATTGACAAAAAAAAATAGAGAAAATGTAGCTTCAAGAAATGAACAGAAACCACCGGGCATTTCACGGCCGAATAGCCAAGCATCAAATAATAAAAAGGCTCTGCGACACGTAGATGAGAAGCAACAATATGGATGAGCAGTGCCTAGTGAAATGTTCCAACTCAAAGCATAGGTTTTAGCCAAAGAATGAGGCATAGCTGGGGCTGGCCACAAGACTTTTTCATAGAAATGGATTAGGCTTCCAAAGGAGAACCATCACCACTCAACAGCTTCCACACAATTAAGAGAAAAAAGTAGTGAATTTTCATCACTATGTGATAAATTTGTGCTGTGAACTTCCTTATATATTGTATTATTGCCAACTGGTAATGTGGATTAAACACCAGTCTGTTCCAAGGTACCATATGACAACACCGTGAACAGGAAAGGGGAACCTGGTCTCATGAAATGAACTGGCGGCAATGAAAAGCAAAGGTGTACAGTGATGCTATGTGTAATTGGCACATGATGAAAGCTACCAGCATATGCAATATTTAGAAGGAAAGCTATTCCAAAAATATCAGAGCGAGGAACAATGGTGAGAGCAAATCCAAAAGAGTGAAGAATAGTGACCTTGTGGTTGCCTGGGTGAGGCATGTTTGGCAATGTTGCCCTGGTGCATTACTGAATTTATGTAATATATTGGTCCTGGATAGCTTCTGGAGACATACAACAGTGGAAGTATGAGACAAATAACAAAAAGGGAAAACTAACTTTGTCATTATCCCTGGAGGCCTAACATCCACCCTGCAACCACTAGATGTGTGTATAAATTGGCCATTCAAAGTTGCACTTAGCAGTGATATATGCTATGGACGGCTGATGAAAACCCAAAGTTCATGCTCTGTGGAAGAATTAATAACCAGATTTGTCCCAAATTTGTGAGTGGGTGAAATGTACATGGGATTACATTCTGCTACCACTGGCAGAAATAAAAATTGGGCAGAACCTGGGACAATGCTCTCTGGGAAGATGATGACAACAACGATTCTTCCACTAGTGATGCCAATGAAAGTGATGATGAATAGAATGATTATGTCAGAAGATTTTTTTTTTTTTTGGTAAATAGAACACAAATTACAGCCAATAATTATTTTTGTTTTTTCTTCCTTGAAATTAGTTTGGGTGGATGATGCGATGGCACCGATTATTCACAAGTATATGGTATGAAACAGCAATAAGCTCAAAACAATAAACAATTGCCTTTCCTCATTGATGAAAATTTGCATGAAAGAATCTTGAATAACACACAAACACATACAGAAACAATATCAAGGTGACTTAAGAGAGAAACTTGTTGATTCTAGTGAATGACGAATGAACTGCATTGGAAATGGCCCTTATGGGATTTAATAGTTAAAATTGCCTGAATAAAATTTGCCTATTTGCAGATTCAAATAATGGGGGGAACTTCTTCAGTCTATCTTAGCTCTGAATGTCTTTAGTTAAAAAGAAATTTCTTGATAATCTCGAGTGTGTCTGATGCTGTGAAACTAAATCAAAACTCTTGAAACATACATCTGCTGAACTTGAGTGCCTAGTCTAAGGATTGAGAGTTGTTGACCATCTGATGGAAAACATCATCCCAAAAAAGGCAGAAACTTTTACATCCTCTTTGCAAATCTTCACTAGTCTTAAATAAACAGGTTACTAAAGACCAAGCATTGAATATTAAGAAACAAGAATTTGTAGAATTACCTGTAGCATGTACAGATGACTACACTCCAAATACAAACAGAATCTGACACAGTAAGTTGGAGATGATTTCTAAACTCAGACTACTTGATGTAAAGTGACCTAGAAATATAACGAGAATAACAAGGACACTTACACCCCTTACACTGACTTTACAAAGTGTATGATAGTAGTCACCACGTAAGCAAACACAATATCGTGAGAGTGTCTGATTAAAAAAGTGGATCAGTTTATATACCACGGCTGGTAGTGACCACACTCTGTAATGAAAGATATGAGATAGATGTGAAATGCAGCAGGATGGTACATTATTCTCACTTTTATTCATTCCACTGTTGTAATAGTGTGTTGGGAGCAGAGACAGGGGGCAGGGGTGTGGGTGGTGGAAGGTAAAACGAAGAAAAAAAATGAATGTATACCATAAAGGGCAATGATATGCAGATGAGATTGTGTTGATGAGCCAAGGGAAGATAATCTGATAAGTGTGGCAGAAAAAAAATCACATAACAAGCAACAATAGTGGGTCTGCAAATGAAGGAAACAAGGATGTACTACATGGTTATGTCAAGATTGGAGTAAGATCAAACCCTGATATTTGGACACAGATTAAGTTTGAAATCAGAGGTGAAATGCAGACGTTATACCTATACCTATACTTATCACAGAACAGCAAAGTGAATGACTGCTAGTTATTTACAGGACAGGTACCATAGCAACAAACAGGAAGAGCATGCGTTTGGTCACACCTTCTGTCTTGTGCACAGTTGTCATATCACTCTGCTGCCTCAGCTACCAGTCACCTGTCATCTGTGGTCTCTAACATAACTAATGTGATATGTATCTGTGTGCTATCCTTCATTGACAAAATGTGTGAATTTGACTATAAAACTGCTTAGGGAAGTGATGAGACTATTATGATCCTGCAAAACCACCTCAATAATGTGCATTAAATGGGAACGTACAAATCCACACACTACTGAACTGCACCGCTGCTGCTGCCAGAGCTATATTGTGCTTGCACATAATGATGTACTGACATCCTCCCCTTTCATCCTAAACTGACAATCACTTTTTTATTATGATACACATATAGAAAGCATAATACTCTAGAAACAGTGAAATCAAATGCGACTTAAAAGAGTTGATACATTTGAAGGACAGATGTTTCCTCGGCCTGTAAAATAATCTAAGCTACAAATCCCTATCACATGTGATAAAGTCCAATATCTGAAAATGGTAAGCAAAGTTAAGATAGAATGTAAATAAGAGTAAAGGGAGCACTAACAAATAGCAGAAGTGTTGAGCCATCGACAGGCATACAACAAAGCTTATTTATTTCAAACGAATCCTTTGTTAAGCTAGAGAACACACACACACACACACACACACACACAGAGAGAGAGAGAGAGAGAGAGAGAGAGAGAAAGAGAGAGAGAGCACTGTGTGGCTACATTGAGCTGGGTTTAACACAGGAAGTTGAGACTGCAGATCAGCAGATGAACTAGGCTGAAAGCCTGTGTCAGGCGGGCTGGGTGGAGGGAGAAAGAAGAGGGGGAAACAGAAAGAGGGGTAGCTGGTGCCTCAAAGGAAGGCAGCTGATGTGTGGAGAAGAAATGTGGAAGGCTGGAGGCAGCAGGTGTGGGGGACAGGAGTATGATGCATGGGTACTGCAGCATAATCCATATCACTTGAGGTAGGGGGGTTACCATCATGGTCTCAGATGTTATTGAACTTAGCAAACGTTAAAATTCAGGAGTAAGTCAGAAACACGTATTGTTTTGTTTTCTCCAAAAAAATAACTGCACCGAGATACAGGCCTCCAAAGATGACACTGCAAACACCATTTTGAAGATGCAGATTTCGGAAAAAATTTTAAAATGCTGTATCTCTGGAACAGTTCTAGATATTTCGTTCATTTTTTTTTATTTGAAAGATAATTGCTTTATAATTACAAAGAAATCCTCCATTTGGACATATCTGTTAAAGTTCTTTTACCATAGTGTTCTGAACTTTTTTATAATTTATGGAATATTTTTTTTTCAAAAATGCCAATCCATAAAATTTTGATTCTTTTTCTGTTGATTAGTACCATAAAGTCCGCCCCCAATAGTTGAGTGGTCAGCGTGACAGAATCCTAAGGGCCCGGGTTCGATTCCCAGCTGCGTCAGAGATTTTCTCTCAGGGACTGGGTGTTGTGTTGTCCTAATCATCTTTATTTCATCCCCATCGATGCGCAAGTCGCCGAAGTGGCGTCAAATCGAAAGACTTGCACCTGGAAAACAGTCTACAAGATGATAGGCCTTAGTCAAATTTAGTCAAATGACATTTTTTATAGTACCATAAAGTTCTACATTCCTTGAAAAGGAGAGATTCCACTTTTAAGTTTTTTTAACTTTCAAGGGTAATGTATGTCTCCACTGAAGTTGTTTCTTACTAATTTCTTTGTTACAGTGTTTATTTCTATTGTCTTTGTTGCAGTTATTTCTTATCACTTTCTTTGTTGCAGTTACTTCTATTCAATTTCGTTGTTGCAGATAGTTCTTACACTTGTAGTTTCTAGTCAGTTTCTTTGTCGTGGTTGTTCACTGCAGGCTTCTGTATTGTAGTTGTTCAGTGATAATTTGTTAACTGCAGAGGCTTCTACGAAATCTGAGACCATCCAATGAGTTCTGTGTTTTCATGAGGAATCTGCCAGGTGACACAGTTGCAGTGCAGGACTGTTTGAAACGTCTTCTGACTGGGACCAGAAGAGAATGAAGTGTGCTGACTATTTGCATATCCATAAAAGAGTGATATATAAGACAAACAAAAATACAGGTTGGGAATAAGTGTTCTCATTTGAAGACTCTGTTTTAAAGTGAAGATGTTTCCAGTGATGACTTTTTATGTTCTAAGTGTCTTGACAGAATAACAACAATGATAGTATCTGAACAAGGTGAAGCCTGCCATGGTGCAGATGATACAGATTTTGCATCAATAGAGGAAGAATTAAATACCCTGAACCAGTCAACTACAGAGGTAGGTGTTAGCCCTGTTAAGAAACCATGGTCAGTGATGTAGAGTCATAAGCTCTATGCATCAAGAAATCACAGAGAAATTGCTAAAGCTATGGATGAATACACTACAGCAAAAGCGACCACACTTTTCAAAGTAGAAATTCCATCTTCAGAAGAAAATGAACCAAAGCACTCTTGCACCTCTTGCCAGGAATTTTTCACAAATATCAATTCAGCTGTTGAATATTGTTCATCCTACAGTGAAAAGGTGCAAGTTTTAACTATTATTCCAGAGACATTTACAAAGAAAAAAATTTTGAACTATGTTCCATCAGCATCAAAGTACACGGTAGACAAATCAAGAAATATGAGGTCTGTAAAAGGAGTCTTTGGAAGACCAGATCCCTATTATGGTCATCCTGTAGAAGCAGCTCAAGTTCAAATAGTGCAGTCATTTTATCTGGAAGATAAATGGGACTGTTCTCCCATTTGAAGGTCAAAAAGTTGTAAAAGTGAAGAGGTACATGACTTGTAGTAATAAAGAAACTTTTGCAGTTTATAAGAACAACTATACAACTTCACATATTGGAAGATCAAAATTTAATAAACTATGCTCTAAGTGGGTAGTTCCGCACCCACAAACAGATGTCTGTTTATTTGTGTACTGCGCGAATTTTGAACTTTGTGTGGTAACATTGAAGAACTTACTGCATCACATGCCATATGACACCTTGGGTGGACATGTGAAGTCATTAGTAGTCTGTGATGTAAAGCGAGATACTTGTTTGTTTCAAGAATGTGGTGACTGCCCTACAAAGGGAGGACTGTCTTTACAGATACTTGGCCTGGAAGACATAGCAGATAACTCTGCGCAAATTACATATGCGACATGGGAGGAAAATAAACTAATTAAGAAAACTGTTGCCTTTGACAGTTTCATTGATGGACTTGGTAAATGGTCAGTGAAAGTAGTAACACACCAGAATCTAAAAAATTGCAACAACACTTTGCAGAAGTGAAAAGGTGTTTACAGGCTGAAGAACTATGTTTAGTGCTTCACTGTAATTTTGCTGAGAACTGGTCAGTAATTCTCCCACAAGAAGCTCAAGGGTACCATTGGCGTAATGACCAGGTTTCAATTTTTGCAGGAGTGACATATTTTCAACCCAAGACCACAAGTGTTGCAATTATAAGTGATGACTCAGGACATAACTCAGCATATGCTTTGCTAGCAATGCACAAAATTCTTCAACTGCAAATAAGGGTAGAGAAGATCATCATTATTTCTGATGGTGCTCCTAGTCATTTTAAAAATCGTTACCAGCTGTTTGAATTGAGTAAGTTGCTTGTGCCAATTGACTGGGTATACAGTGCTACTGGTCGTGGGAAGGGGCCTTGTGATGGTGTAGGAGACCTGCTGAAGCACCGTGCTACAAACCATAATCTTTCCAGGCCAGATACAGCTGCAATTCAGAAGGCTGAGGATTTTACGAGAGTCGTGAAATCTTACACATCCACAGCCCTCATTCTTTTGTCCAAAGAGGAAATCGAAGAATTCCACGAGCAGAAAAAAGAAGAATGATCCAAACAAACTACTCCTGTGAAAGGAATTCAGAAGACACACTTTTGGACTCAAAGTGATGGGCAAACTCATATTGCACGCACTTTAAAGAGCAAGAAAAGAAATTATGTTCGTTTGGCCAACACCTCAGACAGTAGGATAATATTCAGATTCACAACCTGAGAAGGGGGATGTTTGTGGCATGTGTGTATGACTGTGACTGGTGGATTGCAGAGATTATAGACACCAATTATGAGTTAAACGAAATTGTAGTGAACTTTATGCTACCACATGGACCAGCTGCTGGATATAGGTTTCCAACTGAAGGACAGCAACAACACCATTAGCACTCATTTTCTGTTCACAATGTTTTGAAGATTTTAAGTGCTACAGTACCTATTGGTTCAACGGGAAGGCATCACTCTATATCAAAGGAAGATACTGAAGCAGTGGAACACATTTTTAGTTCATTGACTGGCTAATTTCAGTACAAAACAGAGTGCACAGAAGTTGTATAAATTGAAACGTTTAAGTCTTTGGACCTTTCACATACATTTTGGAACCATTTAAAATGCTTAAAAATGTGTCTCTTGCTCATCTTGCAAAACTAAAATTATGTTAAATAAGGCTAGGTTTTGATTTTTATGAGCCTGTTATATGATAATGTAGTAATAAAACAGGTTTTATGTATGGCGAAAATTTCAATTGTTTATAAAACCTGTTCAACCAGAAGTAGAAACTCTCCTTTTCAGGGAATCTAGAACTGTATGGTACTAACCAACAGAAAAAAAAAAAATCAAAATTTTATGGATTGGCATCTTGGGGGGAAAAAAATCCATAAATTATAAAAAAAAGTTCAGAACACTATAGCAAAAGAACTTTGACAGATAAATCCAAATGGAGGATTTCTTCGTAATCATAAAGGAATTATTTTTCAAATTAAAAAACCAACAAAATATCTAGAACTGTTCCAGAGATACGGCATTTTAAAAATTTTTCAAAATTCAGATCTTTAAAATGGTATGTGCAGTCTCATCTTTGGAGGGCTGTATCTCGGAGCAGAAATTTTTTTGAAGAAAACAAAAAAAATGTGTGTTCCTTACTAAGTCCTTCATTTTAACATATGCTAAATTCAATAACATCCGAGACTATGAAGGTAAGATTTTTTCCCAGCCTGCCTGAATTGATATGGGCTATGCCTGTCAAAGTTCATGGTCTACAACAACATCACTCACTAAACTCTATTTAGAAGGATGATGAGGCAAGTCATTGGTCTTGTTTAACATGGAGGAGAGAGAAGATACTGCACAATGAAGAATATGATGAGATGGTTAGGCATTCAATAGTGAAAATCATGAGAAGTCTATAGATTCATCGAGAAGGGAAAAAGGCTTAAGAGACCATGATTATTTAAGCTGAAAAGTTGGAAATGGCCCTAAACTAGCTACACATCAGAAAAAATGGAAGGAGGAGACTGTAGACCAACAGAGTTCGATGAAACTTATTAAGATAGCACATGATCTTTATAGCAATACATTGCTATATTCCTAATAGTTGCGCAGATAGAGAGGAAAGTGTCTAAACTTCATAATTCTAGAATTTGTGGTGTACCTTTCTGGAATTCAGTGGTAATTGTTACTTTTTGTTACAAGTTTATCATTTTACTACAGTAGTTCCTCGTGTATTTGTGTGGTTGTTCACCAATAATTTTCAGTGTAAATCTACATCAAGCAGGTTGCTCTATGCAACCTGTTGTCTGGTTTCTGAAAGTATTAAAAGGTCGTTTCTAGGATATCCATTCTAATATGCAAAGGGCACACTTCAGTATACATTTTCAATGTGAAAGGTGATTTCTGCTGCCTCTTCTCATAAAGGCGCTACATGATAATATAGAATGAGAGAAGGTGTGCTGCTTGTGTCTGAGCAATTTATAATGGTGTACTGGTTAATGTTCATCATGAATTAATTACATATCTATAATGATGGCATTAAGCATAAATTTTTAATTAACCAATACTTCACCTACTGCCATATACTCACAGCTATCTGTCTGGAGACCTGCCAGTCCTTAGTTTGATCACTCAGGTCTGCAGCTGTCATCAGCAAAAATAATAGCAGTTTCCGATGTCTGTCATTTGATTTGTCAAACCCATTGGACACCATTACTCTTTGCTCCTTCAATACTCTCAAGTGATGAGCTAAATCTGTGGCTGAAATAAAGAAGATGTAATAAGAAGTTGAGTTCGTGGATTAATATACACTAAGTGGCCAAATGTCTCATGGGAAAGCACTGGGAAAAAGTCAGTCATCAGCTACTGGAGCAAAGAAAGTGCACTTATCACCATACAGTCCTGACAGAAATGGTTCCCTGTCACTACATTCAAATCACCGGCAATCTGACCCGCAGCAGGTCCCTACCATGCGTAGAAGCGTGAAACTGGAATTTCCATATAGATGGTGCTAGCAGTCAGTGTAGGGCCTGTGAGACCGTGGCTCCAGCGCGATCTGCTTCCTGTAACGGCTGATGATGAATGTCAACACACAGTAACCCAAGCTCTGTCTATCAGTGTCCATTTCAAACCCGTAATATGTTGAGTTTTGTGCCTGTGAACTACATTTTGTGGAGCATTGGTTTTCTGTTATTATTTGAAGAAAACTGTTGCAGAATCGCATCAAATGTGTCTTGAAGCTTTTGTCAAACATGCTCTTGGGAAAACACAGTGTTTCGAGTGGTTCAAAAATTGAAAAGTGGTGATTTTGACAAAAGTAACGATGAGGAGAGGAAACCACTGAAAAAGTTCGAAGACAACGAATTGCAGGCCTTGTTGGCTGTGGGTGATACTCAAACTCAACAGGAACTTGCAGAACAATTGAATGTGACACAGAAAGCCATTTCTCTTTGGTTGAAAGCTATGGGAAAGGTGCAGAAAGTTGGAAAATGGGCTCTGTATCAACTGAATGAAAGACAGCAAGCAAATCAAAAGACCACTTGTGAAATGCTGCTCGACGGGTCCAAAAGAAAGTCATTTCTCCATTGAACAGTGACAGGTGATGAAAAATGGATATATTTTGAGAATCCTAAGCATGGTAAATCATGGGTGAATCCAGGCAAACCACGACATCCACTGCAAGACTAAATCACTTTGTAAAGAAAAGAATGCTCTGTGTTTGGTCAGATCAGAAGGGTGTCATCTATTATGAGCTACTAAAACCTGGTGGAACTGTTAACACTGATCGCTATCAACAGCAAATGATCGATTTAAATTGAGCATTACATGAAAAAGACCAGAATATGGAATAAAGGCAACACAAAGTCATATTGCTCCATGATACTGCCCCATCACACACAGCAAAATGGATCAGGGAAACGATCGAGACATTCACTTGGGAAATACTAGGGCATGTGGCTTATTCTCCAGATTTGGTTCCATCTGAATATCATCTATTTGCATCACTGGGACACGCTCTCACTGAACAACACTTCAATTCATATGAAAATGTATGAATATAGCTCACTGATTGGTTCACTTAAAAAGAAGAAATGTTTTTTTTTGGTGTAGCATTCATATCCTGCCAGAGAGGCAAGAGAAATGTATAAAAAGCAATGAAGATTATTTTGAATAAAATATTGTTCATCAGTTTAAAACAACAGATGTGTAATTGTTGCAACCGAATTCTAGGTTCATACTTCTACACCTGGTACATCACCTCATATAGCTATGTGGAGGCAATGTGCCATCATCCCTTTATGAGACGCTTGGGGTCATCCTGTGTCTCTGCAATAGTGAAGGGCCATATTAGACATTTTTGGTTCGGCAACCTGAGTTCTTATGTAATCACAGATATGTTACGATCCATGCGTCTTGCAGAAATTACCATCCCACATTCAAAGTTGGTTAACTTCTGATGCGCCATGTGCCACCATGTTTCCAATACAAGTGTCTGCAACAGACTGATCAGGTATTGCACCTGCAATCGCACTATATTCCGCATCTGCCTGCAATATTCAAATATTCACATCTTTAAATGGTACAATTCTCCTTTGACTTTTGGTCCTTACAATCTAGGTGTGCATTATCCAGTTTGTGGATTCTGCACACAGTTTGGCAATTTTTGAAAAAGTAAAAAATGAAACATGAAGTCTTCTGTTATAATTATGGCAAATACTTTTGCACAGAATACATTATCATACACGTAACTCACGTTTTATTGTGAAGACTGAGGCTCTGAAACATGTTTATCTGTTATTAGAGTACAGAGGACAATATTTATTTGACTACACCAATATTTTGACTGCAGAAAATGAGAATCCTTATCAGACAAAACTGAATGAAAACCACAAACAAAAAGCAGTTGGATGACTATTTCGCAAAATAAAGAAATTAGTACAAAATACAGTGTGTTATAAGTGTAGTTTTGTAAATAAACTGTCAGTTTCTGCTGAGTTATGTGTAAGTAATGCAGTGGGCTTTCAAATGTGACATGTAGCATATTTCGTAAGTTTGGCAAATAGTTTTCGTTAAAAACATGTTTGCTGGAGAAACCATTTTTTTGGTTATACATTCAGTCTCATCTCTGGACTAACATGGATATTTAGGAGTTTCGGAAGGTAGTGAATTAGAGACACACAGAATAGACCACTATCCACCATTACAGTGTAATTCTCGAGTCAAATGGGCTCATAAAACATGAAAGCAGCTGCTTGATTAGGTTTCGCAAGGGGGTGCTCACATGCTGCATAGAATGACAAATGGGATTTCCATTGCTACATAATTAATTATACCCTCTCCTTTCCACATCACTTGAAAATGGTTGTTGTCCCTCCAGCACATATTATTTTCCTGCAAGTGCAAGCCTGCTCGTACCTGCCCACCTCCTGCCTCTGTCCACTTACAGCTCTCCAGTCCCTGCTCCTCCATTCTTTTCTGTGCCTATTCTATCCCTTCCTTAGCTGATTTCATATCTTCCAAATCTTCCTGTACTCCAGTTATTTACTTTGAATTAGATTTTATTTCATCTTCTTTTCCTTCTGCTCCTTCTTCTTTTTCCAATTATTCTCCTCCTCCTCTTCCTTGCACTGTGCACACATCCATCATTTTTCCCTTTCCTGTGCTTCCTGCAATCACTCTCCTCAGGCCAGATGATTGCTCATGATAGCTGTTCTAGACACCAGTGGTGTTTGTGAGGATAAGGGTACTCCTGCAAACAAGGATGGAATTTGAAAGAATAAGGAAGCACAAATTTGTGTTCTTGTAACCCGTTCACTCAAGTGGAAAGATGGTACAGGTGTTGAAAGAAAGTGTAAGAGAATATGATAATAAAAAAGGGTGGCATTCAAACAAAATATTGAATAATAACAATAATTTAACAAATAAAACAGTGTGTGTGTGTGTGTGTGTGTGTGCGCACTGGAAGTTGAGGGGGCAGGGGGAGGAGGCATTCACTGCTTTACACACCACAAGCATCACAGACTGGGGGTGGGGGGTGTTTGTCTTGCTTGCCGTAGTAGGAGGCTGTGTGTAATATGTGAGGGAGATAGTGCTCAGTTCTGAGGCAGGTCAGGACCATTTCACGTTGCCAGAGCGACTGGCGCGAGGAATGCCGTGGCAGTATAGTTGGCTCCACCAACTGCAGCTTACTGTCACTGCCAGCCATTCTTCTTCCCACAACAGCATTTTTCTCTATCTCACCGACAAAATGACATCCAGCAGGAGAATAGCACATCTGTGTTCCCTGCAGGCCCCCTAGGCAGCTCAGCTAGGTTGGGGAACGCCACTTAACAGCATAGGGAGTCTATTTATTTGGAGCCATCAGTGTACACAATTTTAAAACTGTGATGCATATCTAAAGTGTTAAACTGAGATTGAAATATAATATCTGGTGTGAAAACCTTATAATTCGTGAAGTCTTAAATAATACTGGGCCTCTGTAGGAGTGAAGGTGGAGACCTGCTCCAGCCCTTACATAAAACTTTCAACCAGCCACACCCATCTCCAAAAGGTGATAATTTGCCCAAATCCTATAGCACCTCATTGCTCATTGGCAATTATGGGAAAGCCTTTGTATTGGAGGCCCAGCAATGGTATGGTATGCTGGCATGTAGGGCATGGACAGTGTTTTATATTCCTGTCGCATCATGAGGAGTCACTGCCTGATGTGAAGTGGTGGCTCAGCATTCTCGGCACAGAGGTTCAATATGGGATCAGTTTAAAAGGCCCCAGTGTAATGTCTAAGCTCTTGCCCCAGTGGAAAGCCTACGCCCTTCATGTCACACCACGTCCTACATCTGTAAACGAGAGGGTCTTGCAGATCCATACATTGTGCACCAATAATCGAGCCAAGACCACATGAAGGCTCTGTAAAACTGTACATAATCTAAAACTCTGTTAACCATTTATTGCATTGTTGGATCCTGATGTCACTGCTAGTTTTATTAAGCACGCAGCTTAAAACTTCTCAGATTCAACAGTGATGATGTGGAGGATTTCCTCTAATACAAAATTTTATTCAAATGACTATTGCTTATCACTCTAAATTTCTTCTCGTAGCAGTGTTTCAAACAAACTGTGCTTATGAAAAACTGCATATTCTAAAAAAGCTGAAGAATCACATTACTAAAGCAATTCATATACAAACTGTATATGTGTTCCAAAAAGGATGCTTAGCACATGGTGCTGCGCATGCATACATACTATAAAGAAAAGGTACTATTTCAGCATATGGACTAGTTCAACTGTGTGTTACATTACTTGTATTTCTATACCTCGGTATCTTTTTAAAAACTGAACACAATTTATATATTTGAATTTGATGTAAATGATATTACTATACATTAAAGGATAACGAGAATATGTCACTGTGCTTCATTGTAGTGAATAATTAATGATATAAAATATTACTTATTAGGTTGGTGCTTAAGTTCGTATTGTGTTTTTCCACAAGTTTAATAAACCCAAGTTTAGGAAAGAAATTAAACAGCACAATTCTAGCACATTGGATCACCAATCACAGCTATCAATTATAAATTTTCACCAATCACCAGAAATTTTATTTCCACCAAGTTGTAGCTCAGTCCTAGGTAATTGCATTGATGAATTAAAGTCACCCAACCCAGTTGACATAATCTGCCTCTCTGAACACCGTGTGACCACTGGTATAGGAACTAGGCCTAAGCACAATGAGAAACTCAGACAGGAGAGTACTGCAAATGTTAGAATAAGGAAAGGTTCTCATAAAGGTATAATTAAAAATAATGTAAGTATATTTCATCAAAATATTGGGAGTTTAAAGAATAAAGTAGATGAGCTTCTGGTTTGTTTAGAAGATTTAGAAGCTGAGAATGAAATAGATATACTATGCCTGTCTGAGCATCACATTGTTACTGATATGGATAAGGTAAATGTAAGTGGATATAAGCTCTCTGCACATGTAATGAGAGAAAATATGGAGAAAGGAGGAGTTGCCATTTTTGTCAAAAGTTATCATTGTGCAAAAAGTATAGAAACAAAAAAGTTTTGTGTAGAGAAACATATAGAAGCATGTGCCTGTGAGCTTAAATTAAATAAAGGCACATTTATAATTGTAACTGTATATAGGTCCCCATCAGGAAATTTTCATCTATTTCTGAAAAATTTGGACTCCTTGTTGTGCTATCTGTCAGACAGGGGGAAGCAAATTATTATTTGTGGGGACTTCAATGTAGATTCTCTGAAAGAGGGTAATAGGAAAAATGACCTTGAAGTATTACTCGGTTCTTTCAATTTGACACCCGTTATTGATTTTCCTACTCGGGTGGTAAAGGATAGCAGCTCACTGATAGATAACTTCTTTATAGACCAAGATAAGTTTAACCAGATAAATGCTCAGCCTGTTGAGAATGGTCTTTCTGATCATGGTGCACAGCTAGTTACAATATATGACATAGCTCCATTCAGCAATACTAAACAGTCCTCCAAAGTGGTACGTTCAGTCAACGATTTAACAATTGCAAATTTCAGGGAAAGCCTACAGCAGTTAGACTGGGATGAGGTGTACCGTGAACCTGATGCCAATTTAAAATATAATTTATTTCATGACATTTTTGTAAATGCATTTGAAAACTGCTTCCCCAAGAAAATAGTTAAATATACTCGTAAGAAACCTTGTAAGAAACCATGGCTTACTAAGGGTATAAAAATATCTTGTAACCGCAAAAGGGAAATGTATCTGACAGCAAGAAAGAGTAGTGACCCAGAAACTATCAAAAATTATAAAAACTACTGTGTTATATTAAGAAAAGTTATTAAAAAATCCAGGAGTATGTGTATCATGTCTGAAATCAGCAACTCTGATAATAAAATTAAAACAATTTGGAATATTATTAAAAGAGAAACAGGTCAACCAAGAGCAGAGGAAGACAGTATTACCATCAAATTGAATGAAAACTTTACGAACAAAAAGTCAGAAGTTGAAAATATTTTTAATAATCATTTTCTAAATGTTGTGGATATAGTAGGATCCAGGTGTTCATTAGAAGATGCTAGGCTGTTAATGGAAGAGGCCATACCTATGCAATTTGATACAATTGAAATCTCACCCACTTCTCCCTTTGAAATTAGGAAAATAATAAACTTGCTTAAAAGCAAAAACTCACATGGAATTGATGGCATTTCCAGCAAAATACTAAAAGCTTGTTCACAACAGATAAGTAAGATTCTCAGCCACCTGTGTAATAGCTCTCTGGAACAGGGCATTTTCCCTGATAGACTGAAATATGCTGTTGTTATACCTTTGCATAAAAAGGGGGATAGATCTGATGTCAACAATTACCGTCCAATCTCCCTTCTAACAGCTTTATCCAAAATTTTTGAGAAAGTAATGTATTCAAGAGTAGCTTCACATATCTGTAAAAATGAAGTACTAACAAAATGTCAGTTTGGTTTTCAGAAAGGTTTTTCAACAGAAAATGCCATATATGCTTTCACCAGTAAAATTTTGAATGATCTGAATAACCGAACACCACCCATTGGGATTTTTTGTGATCTCTCAAAGGCTTTTGATTGTGTAAATCATGAAATTCTGCTAGACAAGCTCAAGTATTGTGGCATGAGTGGGACAGTGCACAAATGGTTTAATTCGTACCTAACTGGAAGAGTGCAGAAAGTTGAAATAAGTAGTTCTCGTAACATGCAAAGATCAGCACATTCCTCAAACTGGGGAACTATCAAGAATGGGGTTCCACAAGGGTCAGTCTTGGGTCCTTTGTTGTTCTTATTATATATTAATGACTTGCCATTCTATATTCATGAAGAGGCAAAGTTAGTTCTCTTTGCTGATGATACAAGTATAGTAATCACACCTGACAAACAAGAATTAACTGATGAAATTGTCAATACTGTCTTTCAGAAAATTACTAAGTGGTTCCTTGTAAACGGACTCTCACTGAATTTTGATAAGACACAGTACATACAGTTCCGTACAGTGAATGGTATGATGCCATTAATAAATATAGACCTTAATCAGAAGCATATAGCTAAGGTAGAATATTCCAAATTTTTAGGTGTGTCCATTGATGAGAGATTAAATTGGAAGAAACACATTGATGATCTGCTGAAACGTTTGAGTTCAGCTACTTATGCAATAAGGGTCATTGCAAATTTTGGTGATAAACATCTTAGTAAATTAGCTTACTACGCCTATTTTCACTCATTGCTTTCATATGGCATCATATTTTGGGGTAATTCATCACTGAGGAATAAAGTATTTATTGCACAAAAGCGTGTAATCAGAATAATAGCTGGAGTCCACCCAAGATCATCCTGCAGACATTTATTTAAGGATCTAGGGATATTCACAGTAGCTTCTCAGTATATATACTCTCTTATGAAATTTGAATATAACAGAGGGAAACATTCCACGTGGAAAAAATATATCTAAAAAGAAAGATGATGAGACTTACCAAACAAAAGCGCTGGCAGGTCGATAGACACACAAAAAAACACAAACACACACACAAAATTCTAGCTTTCGCAACCAACGGTTGCTTCGTCAGGAAAGAGGGAAGGAGAGGGAAAGATGAAAGGATGTGGGTTTTAAGGGAGAGGGTAAGGAGTCATTCCAATCCCGGGAGCGGAAAGACTTACCTTAGGGGGAAAAAAGGACAGGTATACACTCGCACACACACACATATCCATCCACACATACAGACACAAGCAGACATATTTCAAATATGTCTGCTTGTGTCTGTATGTGTGGATGGATATGTGTGTGTGTGCGAGTGTATACCTGTCCTTTTTTCCCCCTAAGGTAAGTCTTTCCGCTCCCGGGATTGGAATGACTCCTTACCCTCTCCCTTAAAACCCACATCCTTTCATCTTTCCCTCTCCTTCCCTCTTTCCTGACGAAGCAACCGTTGGTTGCGAAAGCTAGAATTTTGTGTGTGTGTTTGTGTTTTTTTGTGTGTCTATCGACCTGCCAGCGCTTTTGTTTGGTAAGTCTCATCATCTTTCTCTTATGAAATTTGTTATTAACAACCAAACCCAATTCAAAAGTAATAGCAGTGTGCATAACTACAATACTAGGAGAAAGGATGATCTTCACTATTCAAGATTAAATCTAACTTTGGCACAGAAAGGGGTGAATTATACTGGCACTAAAGTCTTTGGTCACTTACCAAATAGTATCAAAAGTCTGACAGATAACCAACAAGTATTTAAGAAGAAATTAAAAGAATTTCTGAATGACAACTCCTTCTACTCCATAGAGGAATTTTTAGATATAAATTAAGAAAAAAAAGAAAAAAATATTAAAAAAATAAAAAATAAAGAAAAACAAAAAACACAAAAAAATAAAGTTGTTATATTAACTTAAGTATGTTGTTAAATTAACCTAATTATGTCATGTATTGGAAAATTCGACTCGTTCCACATCATTATGAAATGTCGTATTCATGATCCATGGAACTAGTATTAATCTAATCTAATCTAATCTAATCTAATCTAATCAACAGATACACACCAACAGAGACTTTAGTCAGCAATAATATATTCTCCTTCACTATTTACAACAGTCTGCCAATGCTGGGGTAACTCTTTGATTCTTCAAATGTAGAAACAATGTGATTTTCAGGTGAAGAACTCGTCAAACCATGTTTGGAGCACATTTTCGTCCAGAAAGGAAGTCCATTGAAGGTTGTTCAGTAGAGAGAGTAAAAGATGGACATCTGAGGACACAAGATCAGGTGAATGAGCTGAGTGCAGAATGTCTTCCCAGCCCAACTCCTGTATAATGTATTCTGTCAGCCTAGCACAATGTGTGCGGGCATTATTGGGGAGCAGCATTACTTCACGCAGTCTTCCTGGTCATTCTTCTCGGACTGCATCTGCAAGATGTCTCAGTTGTTGACAATAAATGTCAGCAGTGATGGTTACAACTCAGAGAAGCAATTTGTGGTATACCACACTGTTTCTGTTCCATCAGATGCGTAACATTATCTCTTGCAGATGTGTGCAAGTCTCTGTATGGGGAGTTGCTGCTTTGCCTGGACTCAATCATCCCTTTCTTTTCCTTAAGTTAGCAAACGGACACTATTTCTTGTCACCAGTAATGATACAGGATAAGAATGTTCGGTGTTGCTTATGAACCATTTGATGACAAGCAAGCAGTGGTACAGATATGGCCACCCGCTCATTTTTGTGATTTTAGTTTAGAGCACACGGTACCCATACACCCGATTTGTGAATCTTCCCCCTGCATACAAATGTCACGCAATGGTGGAATGAACATAGTTTATTACAGTTGCTAGTTATCAAGCACAGTATCATTCTGCATTAATGTGTTCAAATATCTTCATCCAACCCCGAAGGTCTTCCTGGATGTGAAGAGTCACTTATGTCAAACTGATGCTCCTTAAAACAAGAGAACCATTTTCTTGCCATGCTCTGTCCAATGGAATTATCCCCATACATGGTGCAAATGTTTCTGGCTGCCTCCATTGCTGCCATCCCTCTACTGAACTCAAACAGAAGAATATGTCGGAAATGTTCCAATTTCTCCATTTATACTCAATTTTCAAGTACCCACAGCTCCACTCACTATCTCTAGATAAAAAAATTACAATATGTAAACTTAAACAGCACCAGTAACCTACAAATAAAAAATGACAATCAATAAATAAACCCACAGCAATCACAATAGCAATAAGCAAAGAAAAAATGCTATGAACTTATGCACCAACTTAATACATTGAAAATAAAGACCACAAACATACTGACAGAGTTTCAAAACATTTAGATACTTCTCCTGCACCACATTAACCTCTGCCTTTGAAAATTTGTTAAAGGCTAATAGGGCTCTTTTTTACATATCTTGAAACTTTTACTTTCTTTTCAATCTCAACTTTCTCTTTTTTAAAGCAGGTGATATAAATACACATGATGTCTTCTTATATGTCTTACCTAATATTATGTCCCGTATAATGTCCAAACACGTAGTGTATTCATTCCTGTCAAGGCCATCTAGTATGTTACAGTCATCTGTATTTAGTATGCACAGAGTCTGTGCCAGATGGTGTCTCTAAACAAAAGGCAGCAGGGAGACAAAATTAATGAAAATAATAAAACTAACTCACCAAATGAGTACCTTAAGTAAAAAGTAATAGTTTTCAATTTAGCATCACTGTGATATACACTACATGGTAAGTCCAGTGGACAAAACTCTTTTAATTCTCACCTCCATAACAGATCCTTCAGAACTGTACAGACTTGCTAAGACTGTTCCAGATTCTGTCTGAAAGGAATTGTTTGTTCCGCGATGGTCCAAATCGTGACACAAGCATGATATAATGAATGCTAGTCCTTCCAGTGCCCTAAATGTTGGGGAAATGAAATAATTACACTTGTAATGACAAAGTCTGAGATTCTTCACTATTTCAGGAAATCATACAAATATAAGAACTTACGTTATATATGATTTATTTATTAGGTCAAGATTTTTAACCAAAAGGAAGGCAAAATGGGCCACAGAGAATGCATGCATCCAGTTGTGATATGGTGTGTCCCGATATCCTTTCTTCACGAGGAGAATAAATCTGAAGCACAAGAAAAGAAAAATTACATAAAAACAACAGACTACTTTCATAATGGGAAACAGATGCATGGCTTTATGTATGACCTCATAACATACAATTCAGCTAGTGAGAAAAGTGACCAGACAAGATGCAGCAAGTATGATGTACAGCAGGGGTAGCCAACATTTTTCCTTACCCCTCCCCTTTTTGTATCTCTGCTATGAGCAAAATTTTCTAACTGTCCAGCAGTTCCACAGTAATGGTAATTTATAAAGTATGGAAGTAACTTTACTTTTATAAAATCAAACAATGGAAAATCCAGAATGGAATGTAACAGTACTATGAAAAGAAAAGTTGTTACTCACCATATAACGGAGATATTGAGTCACAGACAGGCACAACAGAAAGACTGTCACAATATAAGCTTTCGGCTATCAAGGCCAGCCAGAGCCTGTAGTCGTGTGTGTGTGTGTGTGTGTGTGTGTGTGTGTGTGTGTGTGTGTGTGTGTGTGTCTCGTCTGTTTTCAACAAAGGCCTTGATGGGCAAAAGCTTATATTGTGACAGCCTTTTTGTTGTGCATATCTGCGACTCAGCACCTCCGCTATATGGTGAGTAACTGTTGTGACAGTGCCACGACATTTAACAGTGCCGCCACGACAGCACGCGCAAATGGCGATAGAGGCGCTCCGCAACTCGGCTGAGTGCGGGAGCGCCACCTAGCTACGAACGGCGCCGGCCGCATGTCACGGCACGGCAGTCGAATGAGAGATACTGAGATGTTATCGTGTAACCAGCTATTGTTTCTAAGTGAGTGTGTTGTAATATCCACGCAATTATTGGTGATTAAAGGTTAAAACACTTTTTGGCGACGAGGTCGGATATTTTCACTGCGTCGTGGATTTGTGTGTTCGTGACGGGGCAGACATGGAACAGCTTATGCAAGCGCTCACTGAACAACAAACACAGCTGACGGCTGCTATTCAGGCGTTGTCGACATCGCTTACTCATCGTCTGTCTTCCTCTTCTCCGCCTCCATTCCCTCCTTACGACGAGGCCGCTGAGGACTGGGAGGATTATGAGAAGCGTTTGCGGCAACACTTCTTGGCTGTGTAAGTCGTTATTTCTATCTTGGATTTCCCCACGGATCTATCAGCTACTATCTCAGTTAGCCCCTCTGCGGGAACCTGCCTCCCTGTCCTTCCAAGAAATGTGTGACTTATTGTCTAACTATTACCGCAAAAACACCCACGTCATTGCCGCCCGCATGGCATTCTACCGGTGTCGTAAACAGCCCCATCAATCTTTACCGTGCTTGGGCGGCGGAACTACACGGTCTGAGTAGGAAATGTCAGTTTGTCACGGACACTCATCATGAGTCTTATGCTGATTCAATGGTTAGGGATGCTATTCTACGGCTTGCTCCTGATAAAGAAGTTCGGCAACTTGCCCTACAACTGCCAAACCCGTCGTTGTCGGAAGTTCTAAGCATCGCTCAATCCTTTGAAGTGTCTCACGCTGCTGGCGCGCAAATAGACGCGTGGTGTGATGTAGGCGCTGTACAGTCAACTTTTGACACGGACAATGTGCCTGTTTCACAGGAGAATGACGATGTGGCGGCAGTTCACTTGCGTAAACAACGCCGCGTTGGGCCGCAACGCTCGCAGCAAAAACAGCAACCACAGAAGCAGGTTCGTTCCGCACATCCTTCTTGTCCACGTTGTTTCGTACAGCATGACAGGGCCGCGTGTCCAAAATGTTGGGCCACGTGTAATTCATGTAGGAAAAAAGGCGACATTGCTTCTGTGTGTCAGTCCCCTAAAGTTCCTGTCGACGAGGACGAGGCATCAGACATGGATGTTAACTGTGTGCTTTCTCAAACAAATAAGTTGTTTGTTACTGTTCGTGTTCTGGATAAAGATATTCGCATGCAAGTGGACACTGGCTCTGCAGTAACTCTCATTAATTCTCGCACGTATTTGGAGTTGGGCTCCCCTCCCTTGTCTCCAGTTACGCGAAATCTGAGAACTTATAATAAACAGAAAATTCCTATCATTGGCCAGTTTGATGCTTCCACTGCCTACAAGTCTGTTGTTAGGCCCCTCACGTTTTATGTGGTGGATCATGCGGGCACTGAAAACCTGTTCGGTTATGATGCTTTCCAGTTGTTCGGGTTCTCCATTGATGATGATGTGCACCTCATATCTGAGGATATTCCGTATCAACAGCTGGATGGATTGTGTTCTGAATTTTCGTCCGTGTTCTCTGCTGGTCTGGGTCATGCCAAGGATTTTGAAGCCCACATTACTCTTAAACCTACAGCTCGCCCTAAGTTTTTCCGGGCACGCCCTATTCCGGTGGCGTTGCGTGCACCTGTCAAGGCTGAGATAGACAGGTTAACAGCTTCAGGGATTCTCCTTCCTGTTACCTCCAGCGAATGGGCATCGCCAATCATGGTGGTTTCTAAACCAAACGGGAGTCTGCGATTGTGTGGTGATTTTAAAGCCAATGTCAACACTCAGAGCCTGATTGACACTTATCCTCTTCCCCATCCTGAGGAGTTATTTACCAAGCTCGCTGGGGGCCAGTTCTTTTCCAAACTTGACTTATCAGAGGCGTACCATCAGTTGCCGTTGGATGCTTCTTCCAAGGAATTTCTCGTCATCAACACTCCTTGTGGGTTGTATCAGTACCAGCAGTTACCATTTGGCGTCGCTAGCGTGCCGGCCATTTTTCAGCGGTTTTTGGAACAGCTCACGGCTTCCGTTCCCGGCTGCATCAACAATCTGAATGACATTGTTGTCACGGGGACCTCCACTGAGGAGCACCTTCGCAATTTGCGTTCACTGTTTTGGGTTTTGCATTCGGCTGGGTTGAAGTGCAATCTGGACAAGTCACAGTTCTTCCAACCCTCCATTGTGTATCTTGGTTTCCACTTGTCCCGCGAGGGTATATGTCCTCTACGTCAGCACGTTGCGGCCATTAACGCTCTACCCCGGCCGTCTACGGTCAAAGAACTTCAGGCGTTTCCAGGCAAGATTGCTTATTATCACAAATTCATTCCATCCGCGGCGGCGGTAGCTCATCCTCTGCATCAGCTGTTACACAAAAACGTCCCTTTCTGTTGGTCCGACGAGTGTGAGCAGGCTTTTGTCCGCCTGAAGTCTCATTTGCAGTCGGCGCCTTGTCTTGCCACATTCCATCCGGGTCAGCACTTGGTTCTGGCAACTGATGCGTCACAGTATGGCCTAGGGGCTGTTCTCGCTCATCGGTATGAGGATGGGTCGGAACGACCCATCGACTATGCTTCCAAGACACTCAACGATGCGCAACTCTCAAATCGAAAAGGAGGCGCTCGCTATCATTTATGCTCTAAAAAAGTTCAGCGTTTTTTTGTATGGTTCTAAGTTTCACCTCATCACCGACCACAAGCTGCTGGTCTCTCTGTTCAGCCCATCGGCGTCGCTTCTGGATAAGGCAGCTCACCGCCTGCAACGTTGGACCTTACACTTGTCTCGTTTTCACTATGAGGTTCACTATGAGATTCACTATCGCCCCACGGCCCAGCATGCCAACGCTGACGCACTGTCGCGATTGCCGATGGGCCCCGACCCGGTTTTCGATCGTGATGAACTACTCTGTTTCGACATTCATGAGGAAGAACGTTGTGCGGTCGAGGGTTTTCCACTTACAGGTTCGCAGGTTGCGTCGGCTACTGCGCGGGACCCGGTCCTGCGTCAGGTGATCGGTTTTATTCAACGGGGTTGGCCGGACAGGACCAAGGACCGGGCATCGGATCCCCTTCGCAACTACCATGTCTTGCGCCTTTGTCTGTCTGTTCGTGATGGTGTTGTTCTTCTGGCCACGGATGGCGCATCTCCACGGGTAGTAGTGCCAGCCTGTCTTCGCAAAGGTGTTCTCAAACTGTTGCATGAAGGCCATTGGGGGATTTCTCGGACTAAGTCCCTAGCCCGCAGGCTCGTTTATTGGCCCGGTATTGATTTGGACATCGCCCACATGGTTGCTGCGTGTGGTCAGTGCCCTCAACAACTGGCTGCACCTCGTACAATGCCCTCTCTGTGGCCTAATCCGGCGCAGCCGTGGGAACGGGTGCACGCTGACTTTGCCGGCCCCTTCCTCGGTACTTATTGGCTATTGTTAATTGACGCCTTCTCGAAGTTTCCGTTTGTTGTTAGATGTCCATCACCCACCACTGCGACGACGACAATGGCTTTGTCCAAAATCATTGCGCTAAAAGGTCTTCCATCCACGATCGTCGCCGGCCGGAGTGGCCGAGCGGTTAAAGGCACTACAGTCTGGAACCGCATGACCGCTACGGTCGCAGGTTCAAATCCTGCCTCGGGCATGGATGTGTGTGATGTCCTTAGGTTAGATAGGTTTAAGTAGTTCTAAGTTCTAGGGGACTTATGACCACAGCAGTTGAGTCCCATAGTGCTCAGAGCCATTTGAAACATTTGAACCACGATCGTCACGGACAATGTCCCTCAGTTCTCTTCGCAGGCCTTCCGTGATTTTTGTACTGGACAAGGGATTCATCATGTTACAGCACCGCCCTTCCATCCGCAATCGAATGGGGAGGTCAAGTGCCTTGTCCGCACTTTCAAAAGCCAGATGAAAAAATTCCTTAGTGATTTTTCCACAGATGATGCTCTGCTGCAATTTCTGAGTTCTTATCGCTTCACGCCTCTGGGTGATCACAGCCCTGCTGGACTCTTGCATGGCCGCCAACCGCGCACTCTACTGCACTTGCTTCACCCTGTCAGGCCTTGTGCTGTGTCCCCTAGTGTGGGAAAATACTCTGTGGGCGCCGACGTGTGGGCACGAGGGTATGGATCGTGCCCTAAATGGATTCCAGGGGTGGTCAAGGCTCTTCGCGGCCGCCGGCTTTGTGAAATACGTATGGACGACGGCATGGTTGTTCGCCCTTACGACCAGATGCGCCCACGAGTGGTGGCCACGCCGGTGCCACCGCCCCTTCCTTCGCCTCCAACAGCCCGAGAAGCCAGTCCTGTCACTTCTGCCGATCTTCTGTACGTGTTGATGCAGCCGACGTCGCTACCGCTTCCGAGTACGCCGGAACCGGCCCCAGTCGCGACGCCGCCTTCTCCGGGACCCATCTCGCTGGAGCACACCCCCAGGTCCACGACACCTATGGATGCTGCTCCGGAGTTTTCACTCATCATCTCGTCCAGGGGGCACATTCCACGCACGAGCTTCTGTCCTGGACATTTTCGACCATACTCTCGTGCCTCTCCGCGGGATCTTCTTGGGGCCTCACAAGAGGCCATGGATGTCTCTGCACTGTCCATGTCTCCAAGGAAGTGAGTGTTTTTTTTTTTTTTTTTCAAGAGGGGGAAAGTGTTGTGACAGTGCCACGACATTTAACAGTGCTGCCACGACAGTACGCGCAAACGGTGATAGAGGCGCTCCGCAACTCGGCTGAGCGCAGGAGCGCCACCTAGCTACAAACAGCGCCAGCCACATGTCACGGCACGGCAGTCGAATGAGAGATACTGAGTTGTTATCATGTAACCAGCTATTGTTTCTAAGTGAGTGTATTTGAATATCCACGCAATTATTGGTGATTAAAGGTTATAACAGTAACCACTTTCCTTTTCATAATATTGTTACTTTTATAAAATTTATAAAGCAGAGCAACTGCAAGTAAAGGCATATAATAATAATTACTTACCAAATATTTTATGTCAGAATTTTATGAAAATATTTTTACAAGTCCTAAAACATACTATTCACCATGAATGGCCCTATAGTAGGCAGCAGGGACCACCACTGATTGAGAGGGACAAACAACAAAAATACTTTGGCTCTAGTAGACTGACACAGCAATGTAAGTATGCCAGAACAGTTTATGTGCCAATATACTCATAGCATGTTCAAATGCTGAAGGAATTTTGAGAAACATATTTGTATATTATTTAGCAGAGGTGAACTATGGTGGCAGTTTGTGGCAGTGCTACTGATGGACTCCCATTGCACTTTTTCGTTTTTATTTGAAACAAAAAGATGGCATTTAAATTTATCAGTACATCACTTCATTGTCGGTCCAACAGCACACAATCAGTAGATTCTCACTACACTTTATAATAGGCCGTCAACTGTAGTGTCTGTTTTATTTTGTGTCTCCAAGATTCATAACGATATATAATATTAAATAGATGCTATAACCTATGATGTGTGTTCTTTTGTCTCCCTCTTTATGAAGACAGAGACAAAACCAGAGAAATTAGTTCATGTTTATCAGCAGAAAGGAACAGACACTTTTCCCACAAGCTCTGCTGTTAAATGATATTTGCCCTTACATGTGATATACTTAGAGTTAAATAACATGGTTTCATTACATGGTCTCAAATGTCTGATGATGATGACAATGATGAATACAATAAAATACTAGGAAAAATGGAGCTATGCAGAGACCTTATAACTAAAGCTTAGAAAGGTTCATGTTGTCATTCATATTTCCTGCTAAACTAGGTGAGTGAAGGAAACTGTGCCTGCAGGATACAATGGCTAAAAAGTATTATGTTCCATTTCTATGACTCCAGGTACAAAAGAAATAAATCCATATTTTATCACCTGATGAGAAAATAAAGGATGATCCACATAATCAAGCGATCTTTTTTTTTATAATCTTTTTAAGTAAGAATGAAATATTAACACAGAGTTTTCATTTAGCCCTGTGAACTCTTCAACTCAATTAATTAAATTCATTTTCTGTCATGTTTTCCTCCAGATGAACTGAATGTATTTCAAAAAATTACACCTATTGAGAAGGTTTACAACTCCTTTTTATACATTTTCTTCTTAAAAGCTCATAGATGACACTGGCTGGTTCAATAAATTAGCTGATTTACTCCGTTCAACTCCCTTGAATCTTTCAGCTAAAAGTAAGAGGCAACCAAGCAGATGCTGCACTATTAACGAAATAAGAGTTTAGTTGCTTAAATAGAATATTGTGGCTCAAAATATACCACTCACATGTTATGAGAATGAAGACATAAATTAATGCATTCCGCTATCCTCCATCCACTGGGTGAAAGAGGCATGGTAATTAACTCTGACCCTGTTATCAAACAGCTAAAAAGCTGACTGCCATTGTGGTTAATCTTTAGCACTGGTAACTTTTGCTACATTAATTAGTTATTTACAAAAGTAATAATTATAACATTCTTTCTAACAATGAAAAGTTCTTCATATTATTGTTGATTTTTTCCCTCTTTCAGACAGCGCTTTCATAATAATAAAATACATTACTTCACAAATTAATTCCTATAGCTTCAAAATGACATGCTTCCAGACATGCCACTTCATAACTACTTATTGATGATTTAATGCTCCTGCTATTCAGTGAGTGGGCATCTACAGTTCTAACTTATTTACAAAATTACACTAGTTAGAAACACTATTATTATACTTGTGCAGTAGTTAATGGCCAAATACCGGTACTAAATAATAAATACAGTATGTTGATAATTGTTACTCTCAGACCATCTAAAAATAACTGAATAAAACACAATTTTTGTGCCCTTCATGTTTCACCTTTATTCTTTGCAAGGCTTTTCAGAAATCTAGAATATGTACATATTTTTGTTTGTACTATTTACTTTACTTTTAGGATGTTGTAAACATAGCTTATAAACAACATCCTCATTGTAAACTAAATAGTATTAACAAAAATATGTACATATTCCAGGGCACAGAAGATGCCTTGAAATGAATAAATGTGAAATGTGTATGGCACAAAAATTGTGTTTTATTCAGTTGTGATTAGATGGTACCAAAGTAATGATTATCAGCATTCTGTAATTGTATATGCAAATTAGGACAGCAGGACTACAAAAGTGAATATGTTACCAAATAATGATGTCACACAACAGTACATAACACAAACAATGGAAAATCCAGGATGGGATAATGACAATGCTATATAAAGGATAGACTGTTACTCGCCATATAGCGGAGATGCTGAGTTGCAGGCAGGTGTAACAAAACAACCATCAAACAAGTAAGCTTTTGGCCAAAAAGGCTTTCATTAGAACTAGACAACACATGCATGCAAGCATGCGCGCGCGTGCACACACACACACACACACACACACACACACACACACACACACAGGTGCACGCATGCATGCATTCATTCATTCATTCAAATGAAAAGTCAAACACAGCTCACACAGAAATAATCACACTCATGTGTGTGTGAGTTGCGTTTATGTGAGTGTATGGTTTGTTGTCTAATTCTGATGATGGCCATTTTCGTCAAAAGCTTATCTGTTTTATAATCTTTTTGTTGTGCCTACCGGCAACTCAGCATCTTCATTATATGGTGAGTAGCAATTTACCAGCATATAATATTTATAAATATAGTACAATAAAAAATGACAACTCAGATGAGAACATTTGACATTACTTATAATAATAAATAACACACAAAATGACAAAACAGAAGTCATCCAGCTCAATATTTACTATCTTTTCAATAGCAAAGTGTTACAACTGTCAGAAAAGAAAACTAGCAACAACTGCTGCTACATACTTACAAATATCTTTCAAGCAGAATAGGAAGTAAATCCCCACTTAAGGCATATGCCATTAACACAGAATTTCTTTTAAAAAATGTTGTCAATCCACATCAAATGTTATATTTCTTAATGGTATACGAGTTCTTTCAAAAAATTCCAGAACTTTCTTCACAAAATTTTTCTGTGCTTACTCCTTACTTATTGTGCACTGTCGCTTTTGAAATACTCCCCTCCATAAATGATACACTGCTCCCAACATCGCTTCCACTTCTGGAAGCAGTCTGGGTACGCCTCTTGCAGGACTGTGCAAAACGCTGTCTGCGAATTTTTCTTCATCTCATCTATTGTTGCAAATCTTCAGCATTTCAATGGGGTTTTCAACTTTGGAAATTAAAAGAAGTCCACAGGGGCCATGTCTGGAGAGTATGAAGGATGAGGCAGCACAAGTGATTTCATTTTTGTGCAATATACATGGACCGACAGGGATGAATGTACGGGTGTGTTATTGTGATGCAAGAGCCATGAATTGTCTCGCTACATTTCAAGCCATTTCCTTCTCACATTTTCTCGCAGGCTTCACAACACTTCCCGGTAGTATCATTGATGAACAGTTTGTCCCTGTGACACAAATTCATGATGAACCAATCCTTCAAAGTCAAAGAAAACTATCAGCATGACTTTGACATTTGACCTGACTTGATGAGACTTTTTTGGTCTTGGAGAACCTTTCACAACCCATTGTGAAGATTGAAGCTCGGTCTCAACATCATAACCATAGACCTATATCTCACTATTAGTTATGATTCTCTTAAGTAACATCTCGTTCTCATTTGCATGATCCAAAAGCTCTTCACAGATTGCGAAGCAAAGGTCTTTCTCGCTTTGACTCAAGAGCTGTGGGATGAACATTGCAAACTTTATGAAAAATTGAAGGCACTAAATATTTAATTCAGAAAGATGAAAATTCATATGTTGTGTCACTTTGATATACAAATATTAACTATGTGACTCATTACGCTACCTCTATTAGTTTTCAAGTTGACAAACTGCCTATTGGCTTCTGTCTCGGGTTCTTCGGACGACGTTCATCTGATGATTTTACTGACATTTCGCCAGCATGAGTGAGTGGCATTCTCAAAGCTTCACCCTCCATTGCTTGTGGTGAACTGGAGCCGAGCTCGCCACTGCAGACTATATGTACCTGGCACGCTAACATCCAAGGACTTCTCTGCGGTCATTTCCGGTACATTTCTTCTCTTGCTACCTGCAATGGTCGTTCATGCAGTACGGAAAGCCAGGATCCATTTACCTTAAGGCTTTCTTCTTTCTTGTTGAAGCTATTCCCATGTTTTTGTATTTCTATCACCTCTCTGAACAAGTGGGTGTGATGAGTGCTTCTCTACAGCCAGAACTTCCATGTCAGAATGAAAAAATCCCTATTAATATCACATAAGTATCATTTGTATTTGTTATAGAAAGTTCTAATTACAGCACTTGATTACAATGATGAAATAATACAGCTGTACTAAGTTTCAAGACTTTAGTATAAGTAACAATCACTGTACAGAATCTTAAAGAGACAGGTCAGAGGTCATTTTCTACAGTCAGTTCCATTCTACAAATTCTAGCCAGGAACGTTTAAATGCAATCGAGCTAAAGCTTTTTCAGTAACTAAAGCCAACTTAATTTCACTCATACAAAAATTAAGAAGCTTATAAATTGTTAAACAACAGAATTATTAATTAATACGTGTTTGAGAAATGGGCCCATTTGGATGCTGCTACCTGTGCCGAGAGCAGTTGTTAGCAGATGTTCCTTTCAGTGGTCTGCTGCACCCCTATATAAATACAGCCCGAAAGGTAGTGGGAAGAAACACTTTTCATTGAGATACCAATTTGTTTGTGTCAGTCAAACGCCGGAATCCGCTGTACCTCGGATGATGTCAGAACTGGGCACGTACCTAAAGAGTTTTTGGTAAAAGTAGGAAATGAACTCTTGAGGATTGCTTACAATTCATGGAAGTAACTGTTTGTGTACTGCCAGTAATGTTGACAAAACCAAGTGGCAAGTGGTGAGATTATTTTCCACTTTTGTGGCTAGCAATTAACTTTTGTTGATTCCAAGTCAGGGCAGTACAGCTTTTTACTTGGAAATTCGCATAGAGGTTGCCTCTGAACTGTTAATAGTGCTGTTTCCAATATGGATATTATTATTATTATCATTAGAGATATTACTACATATTGTGCATGTGAACTTTTACTGAATATCTCAATCAGTCAAACTCTAAACTCGTATTTATAGTGAAAGTTTCCTGATCCTGCTGATTAAGTAGCAAGTAGGAACATTTTCTTGCAGTGAGTACAATCAGTAGTGTGGACATGCAGACTGGAAATTATGGCCAGTATGTTCACCATTGCTTTCTACCTGACACAGAAAGGGTTTTCAGGCTCTTGTAAACAGCGACAATAATTACCCGCCGCCCCCGTATGGTACATTGGGTGGGAAACTAAACAGCGAAAGTGATCGATACAACAAAGAGAACTCAGTAGGCACAAACAGGATACCATAGTAAAATATGCCAAAACTAGTGTGAGAATAGTGTTAAAATTTGCTCATGAGTGTGGAAGCTAAATTGTAAATGTTAGCCCCAGTAACCCCGAACATGACAGAAGGATATAAGTCGATGACACTACATTGAGGCTACTACCGACACTGAGGTTTGATGAAGATGGTGCATCATCAAGAAGCTGCATGGACTTGCAAGCTACCTGCAATCTACTGTGCATGCTCACTGTGCCCAGCCCCTCCCTCCCGGAGCTACTGGAGTAGGCGATACCTGCTGCCATCCTCAGAGCCACAGCTGTTGCTGCTTGCAATATGTTGGGACACATCTCATCTCATGTGCTGGTACATCATGTCAGTGTCACTCATTGAGATCAAGCAATTAAGTCAAGAATATTTGAAGTATTTGTTAATTGCAACTAATAGGCTATTAAAAATAGAATATAATAATAAGGACAATGTGTGCCAGTTAAGATGGAACCAGTCTTTGATGATGAAGCCTCAGAATTAGAAATTGAAATTAACTAGGATGGCTCCAACAAAGGAATAAATACAAAATCTATATGTGATTTGTAGAAATTAGAAGTGGAGGTAAATTTCAATGTTATGGCAAAATTCTGATGATGAGGTAACTGAAGTTCTCAGGTCAAAAAAGAAAAAGTAGAAATAATTAAGTTATCAGATAACGAAACCAACGTCAATATTTCTGAAATTCAGCCAAGTCAGGGAATGCAAGAAACTCCTTTAGAACCAGATGAAAGCCAAGCACTAAGGCAGAGGCAATTACTGTTTTATAAACTTGAATAACATAATAAAGAACTGAACACTAAGATGGAATCCAATAGTAAACAGTTAAGTAGTAAGACTGAGTGTAGTAACAAAGAATTAAACAGGAAGATTAAATCTAGTATTGAAGAACTAAAGGATAATAGTAAAGAACTAAAGGATGAAATGACTTAAAAACTGGATAGCTTACATTATAAAATTGCTTCTAACTCCCAACATCTACCAAGTCAAAATTGGGCAACTGCTAACTAAATTGCATAGTTTTTCCAAACCGAAATTGGTGAAGTCTGAAAAGATTTCAAAGACGCAGATGATTTTATGGAAGGGAGGAGGTTGTCAGAAAGAATAGGCAACGAATCCAAACATTGCTCAAATCAATCTGAAGAAGTAACTACTAAAGTAAATGAGTGCCAAAAGGATATTAAGAAAGTAAAATCTGTTTGTGTTAACTCATATGAAGATGTAATGAAGATGTTGATAAAAAGTTTTCTGAAAGAGTAGAAGCAGTGCAACTATAGGAATAAGAACTAAATACTAGTATTAATAACACAGAAAATAGAGTAACCTCTGGTAGCTCTTGTAAAACTACTGTACAGCACGTTGCTTCAGTTCATGCCGCTTTCATTGAATGTTGTCAATTTTTAGGTTTTGATCCAGACAAACAAATTCACCCATTAGAGTTCTGGAATGATTTTGAGGATATTTTGCCAAATGCATTGTTAGAATGTGAAAAATTTTATTTCATAAGAAGCCATTTGTCAGGTGATGCTTTGCAATGGTCAGGCGACGAAACGGTTAGATGCAGACCTCTTACTGAATTTAAAACTGCATTTCTTAATGAGTACTGGTCACATAAAAACAAAAAGATGTTTTGAGAGAGTTTTGGAGTGATAAAGTTTATTCTTGGTCATTAATCAGTTAAAGAGTTTTCTAGAAGGTGGTTTTCACGGCTGTCACATCTGATAGAAAAGATGAAACTGGAAGTGATTATCATGAGACTACTGTATTTACTCGAATCTAAGCCACACTCGAATCTAAGCCGCACCTTAAAAATGAGCCTCGAAATGAAGGAAAAAAAATTTTTCCCAAATCTAAGCCGCACCTGAAATTTGAGACTCGAAATTCAAGAGGAGAGAAAAGTTTTAGGCCGCACCTCCAAATCGAAACAAAGTTGGTCCATCTTAATATGAGACACAATTTAGGTCGAATGAATGATGATACAGCTACAGTGGTTTGGTTCGAGTCGTAAGCTTAGCAGTTAAGCTTTACCAGGTAGCCATTGCTATGTGTCAGGCGCTCCGTCCGTATTTATACGGGTACCTTTCCTTTTTCACGTGCTCCGTCTGGTTTGAAATGATTGCTTATTTTTCTTTGAACTCATAAGTGCCATTCTCTTTGTTATAAGTGTTCATGTCACTCCAAGCTGAAAATGCATTACTGTATTGTGTCATGCATTGTTTGTCGCATTCTGATAATGAGTGTTTAAGGCCTGTCGCCGCTCACGGCATGGCTTGCTTTTGTGTGCGCTACCGCCGCTTACAATGAAAAAAAAAAAAAGGGAAAAAAGAGAGAAATTGTCTCATTAGCAAAACAATGGCAAGAGACTGCTATTTGTTGTTACTTACACTGCTGCTTTCTTTGATAATGATCAACAAGAACCAAATAATAGACTGCGTATGATAGAAGATGTTCTGAATGAGAGTTTAGCGAAAATTTTTCTCCGTTTGAAAATCTTTGCAGACGCCTCTGTAGTACATTACATTCTGCACAGAAATTAGTCATCTTAGATTTAAAAATCTTGTCAATTGCCATGCTTCATTTCTGACTGTATCGCTATTAGGCATAAGAATAATACGAATATAAACATGACATGATATGTATATTCTTCCGTGTTTGCTGTTGTCCCCACTCTAGTTTCATAGTTTATTAGGCAGACAGGATTTAAATGAGATAGAAGAAAAAAGGAAAGAATACATCACAAAATGTTTATATTCGTATTATTCTTATGGTGAAGAGAATACTGCATGTGATTCAAAATTCATAAAAGTTCCTATTAGCAACCATCTCTTCTCAAAGGTAGGAAAAAATTCAGAACATGGTGTTGGCCATATTGACAAACATCCCAAACAGTCTTGCCAGTCGGATTTTCGTGGTAAATTGAAATGCTGCTACTTTCGAAGATGAACAATACGGAATTTGTATTTACTTCATTGGATAATGTATGAAAATGCAGTGGTCGAAACTCGGGGCGGAGAAAAAAGCTCGTCTTCCACCTTTTTTTAAATTTATTTACTGACGCAGAGGTTTTGGTGCCAGTATTTATCTTTGTGCCTGCTAAGCAAGCCTGTGTAGCGCTACATATATTCGACGGCAGAAATTAGTTGTGGCGGCACCTACCAACATTTTTCAGAACTTCTGCTTACTTTGCACTCAATTCTAAGCCGCAGGCGGTTTTTTGGATTACAAAATCAAAAAAAAGTGCGGCTTAGATTCGAGTAAATATGGTAGAAGGTAAGCTGCCTTGGCATTGGCAGAAAACATTCATTTCTGCACCAAAAGAGAATGTGGATAGGTTCATTGAGTATCTGGAGTGAGTGGAAAGAGTAGCTGCTGTTGAGGAGCAGATGCAAAATAATAATAGGTCTTCTAACAATCATGTAAACAACCAAAATAATGACTGTGGGAACATGAATGTCAGAAGTATGAAGGTTGAGAATACAAGATTTAAATACAGTGCTCAGTGTCATGGTAGAGGAAGAAGAGATAGACAGTCACTGCTTTCGCAATAATTATCACGACAAAGGCAGAAATGTAAATAATGTACTGCTGAGACACGAAGAAGAGCACAATGCTACCCTACCTGATTTTGAATCAAATGATCACAACAGGCTAGTTGTCAGAAACTAAGCCCCACCCATGAGCAAACATACACTCCCCAGGTGGAAGCAGTAACACAGCCAGTAACAAAAACACAGACCACAATCAGTCAGTACACGCAATCTGATAGCTGAGATGATGAAATAGGAAGAGACAGTACCAGTGATGTGCTAAACTACTATTATTATATAGCTGACAGCATTCTGGACACGTTAGAAAAATGGGACAAGAAGGAAAAAGAAAATGCTACAGATAATAGAGAGGAACAAATTAATGGGTTTGACTCAGATAAGGACAAAGATGAAGTAAAGGCTTACATCTTCAATAACAATGGTAATCTGAAGGCTACAGTTTTGGTACAGGAAGCAGGGTCAGTTCTGCATGGTTCTGAAGAGGAGGCATTGTTGGATGAAGGGGGTAGCAATAATAATGAGGTCTAGAAACCTGTCAGCTGTATGACTTGACACAAACTGTAAAAGCAGAAGGCCTGTTATAGATAGCATGTACAGGGACGCAGTTGCTCAGACATAGAGAGTAGTGTAGCTGATGTGCAGCAAATGAAAGTAGAGGAAGTCATCAAGCGCTTTGATATAAAATTAGTGGAAAGGTTGGCAAAGGCAGCTGAGAAGGTAAAGATTGATGACCCCATAAATCTGAGTGTAAATGTACTTGCAACTGAACAAAATTACTTTACCTGACAGACTGAAAATGATTTATTAGGAGACAATTATGAAAAACCTGTTTACAATAGAATAACTTGCCCTATTGTATAAACTAACATCTCAAGAGTAACAGAGTGTTGTCTTCTTGATAGTGGCAGCAACACAAGTGCTTTGTCCCAAGCATTCTTTTATTCTATTCCTAACAAGAATGAGCTAACTGCATGAAAGTAAGTGATTTAAGATGCAACTGGAAAAGTTTCTACACCAGTACAGCACAAAGCTTTGATCCCAATTGATATAGGTAACATAACAATACATTATCCTTGCTTAATCATGCTTGGTTTAAGTATTGAAATATTAACTGGCACACGTCTTTTAACGAAATATCAGGGAAAGATTGACTTTAATCAGAGCCACTTAGCATTAACTTCACCTGATTCTGAAGTGATTACAGGGCCCTTCACTGGGAAGTATGTGGGTAGTAATAATGAAGCTTGGGAACTGCCTATTAGAGTAATGAGAAATAAGGGCTAGTTGCAGAAACATACTGAATTCTGGAATAACAAGCAAGGTACTAATGTGGAAGAGAATTATATCCCGGCAGAAATAGAGGCTAAGTACAGTCAATAGATCAAATTTCTGATAAAAGAGTCTTGGACAGAAAAACAAGGCATGATGCAAAATCTTCTCCCACTGGTTTCAACATTGGTGAACTAGTGTTGGCCAAAACTAAAGAAAAATATAACAGAATTTCAGTGGAAACAAAGCATTTTATATATACGAAGACAGTAACTTGTTCTCGAAAGAACAGTTACTGTTGATGACCGTGCAGCTTTTCCCTGAAATAAATGATGACTAACTAACAACCTCAGCTGCCGACAGGTGTTGTTGTTATACCTCGATGTGGACAGCTGAAAATGTGTGCCTCGACCGGGACTCAAACCCGGGATCTCCTGCTTACATGGCAGACGCTCTATCCATCTGAGCCACCGAGGACACAGATGAATAGCGCGACTGCAGGGACTTATCCCTTGCACGCTTCCCATGAGACTCACATTCCCAACTGACCACAATTCTACATATGTATTGTACCTTATAGACATTTGCCCACCCACTCATTACTCGCACACGCGTTGGCAATTCCCGTAAGAGTTTGGGCAACCTGTGCTCATTTGCACAGATAAAGGTCAATGGCTGGGTAGCCTTTAAACTATATATACGAAGACAGTAACTTGTTCTCGGAAGAACAGTTACTGTTGATGACCATGCAGCTTTTCGAGTCCCGGTCAAGGCACACATTTTCAGCTGTCCACATCGAGGTATAACAACAACACCTGTCGGCAGCTGAGGTTGTTAGTTAGTCATCATTTATTTCAGGGAAAAGCTGCACGGTCATCAATATATCCTTTAATTCCACTCCTGAATCTTTCTTTTATTTCCATCACTGCTTGTTCAATGTACAGGTTGAAAAATGGCTCTGAGCACTATGGGACTTAACATCTGTGGTCATCAGTCCCCTAGAACTTAGAACTACTTAAACCTAACTAACCCAAGGACATCACACACATCCATGCCCGAGGCAGGATTCAAACCTACGACCGTAGCAGTTGCGCGGTTCCAGACTGAAGCACCTAGAACCGCTCAGGCACACCGGCCAGCAAGAAACTTTACATAAATTAATAACTTGCAGTTGGAAGTAAGATTGTCTGTAGGTAGGAGAAGGTATGGGTAACAAAATGGTGCCACTAGAGGCAAGCCATAGCATTTTGATATTAATTAAAAAAGATGTGTGGAAGGGGTGTGAGGATCACACCAAGAATGTGAGTAAATAATGAGGTTAGTAGGCCAACAAAGATAAAAGGGAGAAAAATGTGTCGAAATGTATAGAAAAGTGAAAAATATGGATAAATGAAAATAGGGAGAAAAAGGAGAAATGAAGTCAGTAAGCTGACATATATAGTAAAATAGTGGAAAATTTATGGGTAATTCTGTCATCCCTCGTATAAAGGTTGAAAATGCATAATCTTGCTTAAGGCAGATGGTCATTTAATAGATAAATATTGACATATGCATACAACAATATAGGTAAACAAAAGTGTTAAGAAATGCAGATGGTAGAGTATGGGTGTGTTACAAGAAAAACAGCTTTCTGATTATGTGTGTGACAAAGCAAAGTAACTGTTGTCAAACATATTATTTCCTTAGTATATTAAATCGTACAATAATTGAGCCATATGAAGATAGAACTTACAAAGGTTACTTGATTTTCCAAGTAAAGCAACATCTGAGGTAATGAAATAAATTGCAAACTAGCCCATTAATGTTTATTAATTAAGCAAAATGTCAAGATTTTGTGAAGTAACATATTGCCAATAATCATTATGAAAAAGTTAATAATAGTTTTCTAAACAATAAAATTTTAACGAGAAAAATTCTTTCTGATAACTTCTCACTTGTTTATTTAAACTATAGAAGGAAAATAGAATACAAAACGTATTTTGTTCTCCCTCAAATGTAAGATGAGAACAGAAGCTTGGGCTATGTTATCTCTTTCTCAGCGACATGGTGGCATCATGAAAGGCGGCCTACAATCTGTATTGGAGAAGGAACCAAGAAGGACCTGTGCAACAGAGACTCCTCACCTTTTCGCTTTCGTAACAGAGTATAGTGAACAATGCTATACATAGTTACTTCCCACCCTCTACCTTAAATATTTTAGTGAAAGCGGTTTGTAAGGACACACAACAGTTCCCACAGCTGTGATTAAATGAGTGAGTACTGAAAAACAAAAGGTTTTTGTGTCTTTCTCTTCCACGTAAAGACTGAAAATTATAAATCACGAAATTAATTTTGTAATAATTGAAAATTTTAGTTCATGTTTCTATGTTATTTATGTATATGGTTTTTAAAAATCCACTATATTATGTTCTTCTATGTATGGTTACTTTTGTGAGTGTAGTATTACAGAAAATTATGCAAACATCAATTTTATTTAAAAGGGGTCAATTACAGTAACATAACTTGTTTCTAAGATTTAATTGTGTTCAAAAACACATTTTTTCACAAAAATAAATAGGGGGTTGTGTGGCAAAACAAGCACTGTATCATTGTGAGAGATACAGAGGCGAGCGAGTTTGCTGAGACTTATCCCATTTCACTGCTACTAGTACCACATTATCATAACATGCCAGTGAATAGCATACAAAGTTTTGCACCATGATCTAACAATGAAATTAAATATTAAAGTAACTTTTTCAAACTCTGTCAGGCTATGCTTCACTATATTAATCTTAATGTTAAATCTCAGAATGATTAGATGAGTAAGTTTTGTTAATATATTACCTAAAGATAAAAATAAGTGGTGCTAAATAATGCAGCTACAAAGCTAAAAATTGTTCAGAATGTACAAATGCATTTCACAATCAAAAGTTACACATCACAACTTGATCGAAGCAATATTTTGGTCAAAATCGGTGTTTTTACAAAAAACTGGAGGTGCTAGATACTTGACTCAGAAAGATGAATATTTGTATGTTGCCGCAGTTTGATATAAAAACATCAACTACGTGACCCCCATTATGCTACCTCTATTAGTTTCCAAGTTATTCCCTATATTTGGATCAAAAATGTCTCTATTCATGTAACATTAAGTATCATTTGTATTTGTTACAGAAAGTTCTAATCACCACACCCGATTACAATGATAAAATAATACAGTTGAACCAAGTTTCAAGACTTTAGTATAAATAACAATCATTACAAGGAATCTTAAAGAGGCAATTCAGTTGTCACTTTCTACTGCTAGTTCCACTGTAAAAATCTAGCTGCCAATGTTTAAATGCAATCGAGCTAAGACTTTTTCAGTAACTAAAGCCAACTTAACTTCATACATACAAAAATTAAGAAGATTATAAGTCGTTAAACAAAAGAGATTTATTAATTAATGTGTGTCCAAGAAAGCGGCCATTTAAATGCTGCTACCTGTGCCTAGAGCACTTGATAGCAGATGTTCCTTTCGGTGGTCTGCTGCGCACATATATAAATACAGCCTGAGAGGAAGTGAGAAGACATACTTTGCATCAAGATAGCAATCTGTCCACATCAGTCAAACACTGGCACACATTTTGCCTTGGATGATGTCAGAGCTGGGCACCTACCTAAAGTGTTTTTGCTGCAAGCAGGAAGTGAGAACTGCACACCGTCCTGGATTGCTTACATTTCATGGATGTAACTTTTTGTATACCACCAGTAATGTTGACAAAACTGTGTGACAAATTATAAGATTATTTTCCACTTTTGTGGCTAGCAGCCAAGTTTTGGTGATTACAAGTCAGGGCGGTACACGCTTTTACTTGGAACTTCCCATAGAAGTCACCTCTGAACTGTTAATAGTGCTGTTTTCATAGGGATATTATCATCATCATTAGAGATATTATTATTTATTGTGTGTGTGAACTTCTGCTGAATATATCAATCATTTAAAACTCTAAACTTTTCATTTATAATTATAGTGATAGTTTCTTGATCCTGCCGAGTAAATAGCAAGTAGGAAAATTTTCTTTCAGTGAGCACAATGAGTAACATGAACTTTCAGACTGGAAATTATGGTCAGTATGTTCTCCATCACTTTCTGGTTGACTGAAAATATAGTTTGCAGCCTCTTGTAAACAGCAACGATAATTTACCCGCCACCTCACAAATTGAATGCAAATGCATTGATCCTCTTACTCTCCATCTCAAAATTTGCAAATTGTATGACACAACATTCTACTCAATACAGCACTGAACAATAGCCAACAGACATACAACAATGAAACTTCCAGCAGTTACACATTAAACATAGGAGTGTGCAGGGATGCCAACTGCATTTTGCTCGAAAACACCATTGGTGCAAAAATTGTGAATGTCCCGGAATTATTTGAACAGACCTCATAAGTTGCATTATTCCTAAATGCCAGTGGATGTGCTGCTATACCTTGAAGGGCTACACATGCAAGACAGAAACAAGTATAGTGTTGGAGCACTGTATGGTTGGTCAGACACAACACTGATAAAGCAAAATGTTTCTACAGCTGTATCAACTGCAGCTTGAACATAACGCAGCATATGCTGCAGTGAACAACAGTAAACATCCTGGATATCAGACAGCACAACAGATAATCACACAACGAAGCTTCCAAATTTATATCTGCCAACAAGGTTTTTGAAAATGAAATGCATGGCCACTCATTAAAAGCCACTTGCAACGTGAACTATGGGCACTAGCAGAAAGTTGATCTTTTCAAAACTATGAGGTACTGGCAGCTGCATTGCATATAAATTTTCCCATAGCTGCTGATGGATCCATAAATGGGTGAAGATATCTCGAACGTCAGTTTTGTAGGCACCTTTCTGCCCTCAGTAAAGAATATATGGCATGTTCCTATATTTCTTGTTTCCTGCAATAGAAAAGTAGTTTTGTTTTGTTTTCTTTACAATATGTGAAATAAATAATATTGTCATGTTGTAAACAGAATCAGGTCCCAATCTGAAAGTAGGATTGTCAATGAATTACAACACTTAACACTGAAACACTGGTATGTGGAGGTTAAGGGACCAGACAGCAACGGTCATCGGTCCCTACTTAACACTGAAAGCATGTTTTATTGCAAACATCAATGTTCGTCAGAACAGAACTTAACTCCAGAGCAGAGAGTGCAGCTGTTTATACAGACATCTAATATTGCAGAATATACAAACATAATAAAATTCAGGAACCTTCCAGAACCAATAAATACTAAATGGCAAATAACTGCAGGTGGTCGGATCTGAGATAGTGACCCACAGTACGCCAGCCATACACCACACTGCACTGCTCCCGACATTGGTCCCTCTCCTGGAGAAACAGCAACCAGCTGTTTCAGAAGTTCTTGCTGCAGCTGACTACAGCACCCTCCACGATACAGATCTTGTCAGCTGCACTCTGTATGTCAGTCCTGACAGATCCTTGTGTTTTGGTCTTCATTATGAAGAGCATCAAAGGTAGCACCTCCTGTTTAAGCTTTCTCCCTGAATGAGAAGCTCTCGTTGTCAATTTGCGCCCCAGGAGTACAGTAGGTTTTCATCCGCAGAACAGGGGCGATATTTCTGCATTTTTGTCTTCCTTATGAAGGGTCAAAATCATCAACTTTGTCATAATGTCCAAGTGATGAAGGATATGGTACAGCTCAAAGTGGTGTTTTAGTAACTTTTCAGGTATACCCAGGCAAAAAAATACATACTGAGTTTGCTGATGTGTACCTCACTGACCTGTGCTTGGTGCTACAGTACTATCGGTCTTTTTCCAGGGCACCCAAAGTACAGCTGCATGCCAGCTGTCTCGCTTCTTCAGACCTAGTGATAAGGTGTTTCATGAACTACACCTGAGTATTGTCCAGTTGAGACAGGAACAGTGTAGTCTTTGCCATTTCAGCATCACAACCACAGAATCGAAGGAACATTGTGAATCCAGTAGTGTCTTGCTTTGCTATGTTGAGTTCGAATGTCACAAGGGACAGTACCGTATTCCAATCTCTTTGTCTGACATGAACATACATTGAGAGCATGTCTGCATTCTGTGAGACCATTCGTCTGTGGGCAGTAGGAAGTTGTCAGCCTGTGGGTGATGTCGCAATGTGAAATTACATCTCCTGTCAGTCTCAAAAACTTTGCCACAATCGGAGATCATCACATGGAGTGTTTCTGCATCAAATTGATGTCTTCTACAAGAAACCTTGTAATTTCTGGAGCTTTGGCAGTTGGTACTGTTTTGGTGACAAGAGTAGTGGCTGAGGTAATCAGTGTAAACTATTATTGCTGATTTGTTGAGTCTGGGAACCTCCTCAAAACATTCAGTGCAAATCAATGGAATTGTGCTGCTGCAAGCGGAATTGGTATCAGATATCACGGATATAAATCCGGCATGTGCTTCCATCACTGTCACTCCGTATAGTGGTTCACATAGTGACTAATCGATTGGTAAAGATCTGGCCAGTGATACCTGAATCTGATACTGTTTAGAGTCTTCACTAATCCCAGCTGACCTGGTGGTGTGCCATGGAAAACATTAGGGTAGCTGGCTGTATATGAATTAGAATGACAAGCAACCATTTCTGCTTCACTGGATCATAGTTCCTCTTACACAAAGTTGTGTTTATTAACTGGAATTCTCCTTTGGGCAGTTCCTCATCTTCCAAGGCTTTTATGGTTTTGATCAGTGCTGGCATATGATAATGGAAAGTCCTTCAGGAATATACATAATGGAAGGAGTAAAAGTGATAACACAGTTTATAGTTGATGCATTTAATTGTTGATAGGCACATAAACAGCAGTGAGGGCATCAGATGAACCCTCCTTCAGGGGTAACGGAATAAACATACATACGTAAATACACATACACCTGTATGGCACTGTCCTGGCACTACAACTCAAATGGGGTGAAGAGTTGTGTCGAATGGAGCATGCAAGGGGAGGACACCACACACACACACACACACACACACACACACACACATGAGAGACTGTCACACATACCACACTTAAGCAAACAATTAAATTCACCCACACATGAGAGCCTGTGGTCATTTTGTGTGTGTGTTTTTTGTCTATTTCTGATGATGGCCTTGTTGACCAAAAGCTCATTTTGTGACAGTCTTTTTGTTGTGCCTTTCTGTGACTCAGCATCTCTGATATATGGTGAGTAGCAACCAGCCTTTTCATAACATCCTGGATTTTCCATTCTGCCAGGACTATTACTGGAAAGAATGACTGATGTTGTGAGGACAAATCTCATCTACATAATTCAGAGATGCTGGTGTCCCATAGAGGATCAAGATAGCATGGGTTGTGAAGCAGCCATTGGAATTAAGTGTATAGTGCTCACCAGCAAATTCTGCTTCTGAATAGTCAACTCTGCTATTGTCTCTAGTTTGGCAGTTTTATAGCAGTTTTCACAGATAGTTCTGCCTATAATGGATAAGGTACGTCAGCCACATGATGGGGCAGGATATACTTGGTGGCTGCATTGGACTGGTCTTGATGTGGCAAGGGCTTAGGAGTTTGTCTGGTGTAAGGTTTATTACATTTCTTTCAATCCACCCATTTAAAGCAAGTGATTATTTGTTACCCTGGCTAGTAATTCCATGTGTCATTATTTATGGTACTCACAATTGAAAATTGTGAGTGTCAAGAATTTTTAATTGAAGTGATGACAGGAAACTAACTTCCAAAATTTGTATAATTAAAATCAAAGATATGCAGAAAATATTTAAAATTGTTAGAGATACAAGGACATGCTTGAAGCATGCACAGAGTATGGCTAATGTGCGCATACCCATACTACTGATTTCCTTTAAGGTCTCTTCAAGCAGAATGAACTTTCAGTTCATACTCTCAATTCCTACATATGTATGTTTATGTCAAAAGCCTTTTCCATTTGCATTACTGCTGTTTGAAGCTGCTCTAAGAAATCTGGCCTTCCCTGTACAAAAACTTAATATTTAATGACCTATTTCTAGATGCTTAATACCGTTCAAGAATGAATCTGTTTGTCCAAACATGATTAGTGAATGACACGACTTTGTTGTTAAGGTAATAAGTGAGTATGATGAAGCTGAACATTAAGTAAACATACAATTAGAGAAATTTACCTTGTTGGCTGCCATAGGAAGAACAGACTACATAAAAGAGGAATGCCAGACTGTCTGCCCTTGGAAAGAAGGTTAAAGCAATTCATTTAGTTCGCAGAATTATAAACGACACTTACTAAATGTGGTGTTTTTGCCACAGACACCATTCCAGACATATCACATCCTAATTCATAGAGTGGCATCAGAAATTCTGAGTACCACCCTAAGAGGCAGCCACACAGCAATTGTGGCCACCAACTGATAGCAATTCACACACACACCCTCCTTCGCAGACACAGGCAGTGACACTATAAAAGCATATAAGAGGCCACCACAACTTATGATCAGGCCCTCATTCATTCTTGTGTTATACAACTGAATACTCAGCCTCTCTCAAAGTGATTACAGCATATTACGAACTTGACATATTTAGACTGTATATTGGATCTGACTAAACTTTTGTTCTGCAAACTACTGAAGTTAAGTAAATGATATTCACTTAACTGCTGTCATGTGTCTCCTTCTCTGTTTTCTGCTTTAGAACACATGCATCACCACAGGATACAACACTATATTGTTGTGTGTCACAAATAAACTAATTTCATAATCTACATCCTTTTGGTTTAACATGCAACACATTGTTATATGTATTTGTCTAGACCTTTCGTTATTCCCCTGGTACATTACAGTCAGTTATTTCCTGCTGTTAGTTAAAGCTAGTTGGATAAGAAAATAAAAGCCAAGTCTACATTCACATAGAAAAAGCAAAGGTAACACAAATGTTTATACATATATACAAACCCATGCAAAGTAATATGTTGTGAGATAATTGGCTGACGGTATGATCACTTACAAGTCTTTGTACACACCATGATAAATCTGACCACATCTTTGTCATTTCAAATGGTTGGTACATGCAGCCATACAAGACATTTTTAGTTACCAGGGAAAAAAAATTATTCTATGAAAACTCCTTTTCTTTGAGTGTGTCCAATGTGTATGCAATACCCTAATTTCATGTGTTAAGAATTTCCAGCTTTGCCAGATACAACTGTGCATTAATTTCAAATAAATAATATTCACTACATCAGAGAGCATTCCCGAACAAATTTTCTGATAAAGGTTATTTCATTTACCGTGATAAAGTCTCCTTATCGATTTGAAAGTGATTTACCAAATTCAAATCTTCAAAAAACTTGAAAACATAGCACGTTGTTTCAGGAACTGGTATTGTGCGAGGGGAGAAAGACCAATGTAATAATAGTTTGTTGTCATGACTTCCTTTGCAATTAAGTAAGTTTTGTACATCCTCTGCATTCACCTAAGAAATGGAAATAGAAATATGTGGTTTACTTTTTGTTACTACAGTAAAATTGCTTACCATTATTTACTGAAGAGAACGACAAAGTAAAATATTTTTATACACAATAATGGTTAGATTTCCATTTTTAAAATGCAGTTGCTTACGAACAGACAATCTAATTAGAAATTGACGGAAAACAAGCATTTGTAGAGATACATACAGTATTTGTATGGGAAAAATATTGCTAACAGAAACAATGGCACACAAAAAATTTATGAGTTTTCTTTTCTTTTTCCTTTAGATGTATATAAATTGAAAGTTAGAAGCACTTTCACTTTCATAAGAATGGTAAGGAAATGTAGTCACGAAAATTAAAAGAAAAAAAGTGAGTACATAAAAAAGCAACAACAGAAATATATAGATCTTCTACGACATTTCGGGATTGCTGCCGGATCATGTTGACTTCTTGTCACAATACATCAGCTGGCAACCGTCCAGCATCTTCAGGTGAGTGTCCGCCACTGAAGGCTGCCAGTACATAGTGTTGGCTTTATAGCAAAAATAGGCACACAAATGCATGTACACTGGCACCCTTCACAAGGGTGTCCTCTATTGATATCCGCACCCTCTGCAAATACAAACTGTTCCCCCTGAGGCATGCAGGTGCAAGTCCGTCCTCTGTCAGAGTGCACGCTCACAACACTAAAAACAAATGTCAGATGCTGCAGGCATCTCACTGTGAATAAAACGTTTTCTCTCAGAAAAAATAAAAGTGGTCACCAGGTCCCAATCCTTCCGCAGTTGAAAGCCGCTGTCACAATTTATCAGATTTTATGTTAGACATATTTCCACAGATTCTTAATCACTGAATCCCAAAACGATCTCACTGGGGTCAGTATTTTTGTGGCAGAATAATCCGCAGAGTGTCCTACGGTAATAAAATGCTCAGCTACGACCGACTTACGGGGCTGCGAAAGGAGAGTGTGATGCTCGTGTTCAATCCACCTTTCATGTACTGTGCTGATCGTCTCATCTGTGTACGCCTTGCCACACTGGCAAGGAATATTGTAAATCCCGGCCTTCTGCAGACCCAGACTGTCCTTTATCAAACCAAGAAGAGCACTAATCTCCGCCAGTGGCCAGAAGATTACTTTAACTTCATGTTTCCTTGGATTCCTGCCTCCTTTAGACCTGTGGAACGAAAGCCTTGGACTTGAGCAGCTCCTTATCTTCTGGGTTGTCACATCTCCTTAATGCTGTACTAATCTGATGTGGAGACTAACCGTTATCTATGAACACCGACTGTATGTGTTCTAATTCCTCTGTAAGGCCGTCTTCATAAAAAACAACACGAGTCTGGTGCACCGACGTTCTGTGGACAATGGCTTTTTGTGAACGATGATGGCAGCTCGATGCTTGCAGATAAAGGGGGTTTATGGTAGACAGGAAACCCCAATGACCCATCCACTCTCCTAGTACCCGAGCCATCCAAAAATTGTAAGCAACCATCCTTCTCTATTTCCATCATAAACTGGATGTTCTTGTGGACTGAATTTAGATGTTGCAAGAATCGTGACAGTTCTTCTTCAGTATGGGGTCATACTATAAAAGTGACATCAATGTATCACCAGAAGACTCTCCGTTTAAGTTCTGCCAAATCAAGTGGCCTCTCCTTAAAGTCTTCCACAAAAAAAGTTTGTTATCAGAGAGGAGAGAGGACTGCCCACGGCAATACCATCAGTCTGCTCAAAATCTTCATTGTTAAAATAAAATTAGTTTGAAGAAAGGACACGATGAAAAAGAGCCGTTATATCGGCCACAATCTTATTGCTGATGAGTGACAAAGAGTCCATAAAAGGAACCTTAGTTGAAAGTGAGATGACATCAAAGCTCACTAGTAAGTTAGTCTATTGATAACATCAGCAGAGTTGTGAACATGATGCGTGCACTTCCCCACAAAAGGTCTCAGCAGAAAGGCAAGATGTATAGCCAAATAATACTTGGGGGTCTCGATATTAGCAACAATTTACTACTGTCGATATTATTGAAGACTTTGAGGAGACGGCACTTGATTCGACAGAACTTAAAGCGAGTCTTCTGGTGATATGTAGATGACACTTTTGTAGTGTGGTGCCATGGTGGTGAAGAATTGTCATGTTTCTTGCAACATCTTAATTCAGTCCACAAGAACATCCAGTTTATGATGGAAATAGAGAAGGATGGTTGCCTTCCATTTTTGGACGTCTTGGTTACTAGGAGAGTGGATGAGTCATTAAGGCAGTCTGTCCATCATAAGCCCACACATACAGACCTTTATTTGCAAGTTTCGAGCTGCCATAACCCTTCACAAACTACTGGCATCCTTAGAAAATTTGTGCACCAGGCTTATATTGTTTCTGATGGAAATGGCCTTACAGAGGAGCTAGAACACCTACAGTCGGTGTTCAAAGATAATGGTTACTTTCGACAACAGAACTGTACAGCGCTAAGGAGGAAGAAACGTGACCACCCACAACACCAAGATGATAAGGAGCTGTTCAAGTCCAGGGCATTCCCTCCATATGTCGGCAACCTTTCATCTAAAGTAGGCACAATATTAAAAAAATATAAAATTTATAGTAATCTGCTAGCCACTGGTGAAGATTAGTGTCCTTCCCAGTTCAGTAAAGGACAATCTGCGTCCGCGGAAGACCAGGATTTACGAAATTCCTTGCCAGTGTGGCAAAGCTTACATACATCAGATGATAAGCACAGTACATGTAAGGTGCATTGAGCATGAGAGCCACACTTACCTTTCGCATCCAAGTAAGTCAGCCGTAGCTGAGCATTGTATTACCACAGGACACTCGATGATTTATTCTGTAACAAAAATCTTGGCACCGGTGAGATCCTTTCGGGATTCAGTAATTAAAGAATCTGTGGAAATACGTATAATGCAAAATCTTATAAATCGTGACAGAAGCCATCTGTTGGACAGGACTTGGGACCCAGCGATCTCTTTAATTTCTTCTGAGAGAAAACATTTTATTCATAAGACACATCTGGTGACATCTGACTTTTTTTTTTAGCGATGCAAGTGTGCATTCTGACAGAGGATGGACATGTAGTTTCACCCTTAAGCATGCACCTGCACGCTGCAGATGGAACAGGATTTGCATAGGGTTCAGATTTCAATAAATGACACTGCTGTGACAGTCACCAATGCACAACTTGGAATTAGGGTTCTGAGTTACTTCCCCTTGTAGTGCTACTTTTATTTTTTTCCACACATTTTCTTTCTATAAACGCAAAAATTGGGACAACAAGCAAAGCAGTAAGCCAGCTGCAGCACAAAAATTGCTGTTGATGTTTTAATAATGTAATTACTGAAGATTCAAATATGTATTATGCCAACTGAAGATGGGTGAGAGCCCGAAACACGTATTGGCGTAACTAAAAATGCATAAAAAAGTGGCTGTTTGCTGTGTTTATTAAAATAAAATAATTTATTTTCTTCTGCCTTTCACTGCAGATGAAAGAACTGTTTGTACAAAAAGCAGCAAGAGTATGACTGCAGACTCCCTTCCACTGCTGAACGTAATGTTTGGTTAAGCGATTAGCATGAAACTGGTTGTGGCATGTACCTTGACATTTTTTCTCATCTAGCTCGCTGTTTATTTTGTATTAGTGCTGCTCACTTGGACTTAATGATGACACAACTTATCACTGTATTAACAGAAGCAGTAATGAAGGAATAGGAAGGAGCTTGCAAATGTAAAATAACAATGGAATGGTTACAAGACAATGTTTTGTGTGACTGCTGCATTTTATACAGAGCCACACCTGTTAGATTGTTAATGCATTTTATAAAATATGGATCATAAACTGCATCTGGAGAATACGTATAACCTCACAGGCTGAGATTAATCAATGAGAAACAAACCGACATTTGTGATGCCTCTAATGGATGAAAAGTCAAACCTAAGAAGAAAAAAATGTATTTGGTACCTCTGGCAGAACAATCACAAACTTAAAAAGTTTGTCATGGATGAATCATAACTCATGACACAAAAGACTTAGAATTAACCTCTAGAGAAATAGTTTTGGACTTAAACAGATTGTCATCTGATTTATGGACTAATTATCTAACAAATGGAATAGATTTTGTATTCTCTGGAATTAACAAAATGAAAAAAAATCCTTTAGACATTATTCTAATAGTCTATTTAGTGTGCAACATATATTATATGGTGCTGACCAGTATAACAAATGATATATTAGCTAAAATGGTACTTGTGAATTACTTTTGGTATGTTGCAAAAAATGAGATGGTACTGACTGTGATACTTCAGAAGATCACAATTATTAAAAATATCATTAGAAAACATTGTGATTTCCAAGTCTGTGATTATCTCACTCAGAGGTAAAGTAGCATTTGGTTGTGGTGACAGACTGATCTGTAGCTTAGCCCCAGTTCTATGTTAGGTTGGACTGTGGTACTCTAGTTGTGAGTTGGCAAAGCAATGAGTGTGAAAGCAAATACATCTGTTGCTTAGCCCAAGGTCTATGTTAGGTTGGAATGTGACAGCTTTGTTGTAAGTTGGTGAAACCACCAAACGTGGTAGTCTGATCCTGTAAGCTCCCCTCCCCTCACAATTTTAGAGACCTGACGGCGATCCTAATGGTTGACTATCAGATTATGGGGTGAGAAGCAATGACTGTACAGAAAACCAAAATGTAGCCTAACAATATTTGGCAGAACAGTAATTCTTTATAACAGAAGTAATCATAGAAGATGTTGAGGTTCCACTATAATAAATGATGACTTCCTATAACTTTATTTATTCACCTTCAAACAATGCAAATCACACTTAACTGTACCACACTCATTTCTATGATGATACTGACGAATTTTAAAGCTCATGTACTCCAAAAAAGCTGCAGATTATTCATCATTCCTATTACAACAAAATATTACCCTCAATGTGCAGATAAACATTTTATAATTAATTTCTCATATTTATGGCTCACAATTCTTCTATTACACATTCACTCAACTGAGTCTGCATCACTACTGCCCTCACATGCTCGCTCCTAACTCACATTGTTGATTGCAACCTGCAAATGCCCTGTTTGCTGGGAAAAGCAGGTGACTATAAAAAGTTCTAGAAGCTAAGGTTCACCTGACAGTGCCTGCTGCTATGTAGTTTGTTGGCCAGGATACTGATCGTGGTATCCTTACAATCTATAGCTTAGTCTGAGGTGTAGGTTAGGTTGGAAGGTGACATATAGGCTGTCAGATGTTTAACAATAAATACTAACCACATCTAAAACATGTTTCAAGTGCCTGTCTTGATATGTTGAAATGCTAACATATTGAATTTTCAGACAGGAGATGGTGTGTAGTTTTACCTGAGTGATACGTTTTCTACTTGAAATTTTAACCCGGTAAGTCATGTAAACACCATGACATAAAATATCCTGTTTTTCTCCAAATGTGGATTGACCTATCAGATACACCAACAAGTGGAATATATTGGATTACATGTATCTCACGGTACAGTTTTTATTTTGTTGCTTTTGTCTCACAGTTCCATTTTGCAAAAATTCTAATACAATGTGCAAATTCTACTACAGAATGGCCACTTTATATGGTACAGTTTATAAGGGTGATTAATTGGAGACATGGGCTTCACTTATAACAATTTGGTGTTTGCTTTCTTTCTGTGATGACATTTGTGTTCTCTTTGACTATTATGACCAAGTGAATAGTTTGGCAGTTCTCTGAACAGTGATCAATTTTGAATGTGCGGTTATCAGTGAGTTCTTTTTTTGAGTTGCTGAAATGAGCCAGTGAACTGATCTGCAATGTTCACACAATTTAAAAGATCAGAAGCAAATCGTACATTGGTATGTGGCTATCGGTTTCATCACGAAAGACAGAAGGTGTGACCTTTGCCAAACAAAAATGAAGTTGGTACCAAAGAAAAATTTGAATGATGGTTTTATATGGTGGTGGTGTTGTGTATAAGGAAGTAATTGGCAAGAGAAACAATGTTCAACAAGGAATGGTCCTTGGTCTGCTTGTAGCAAACTATCAATAACTACAATCTTATAACTAACACACTTTTGCAGTTTAAATTTAGCAGCAAACATATTTTGTAGAATTAAAACTGAAATCACTGTGTGGATGACTCATAGGAATATTGTAGAGAAGTGTGTTTTCTATTTGTTTAGACAAAAACAAAAAACTTGGTGGGAAAGACACAACTGTTGAAATTGATGAACCCTTATTTCGGAAAAGAAAATTTGATAGAGGAACTATTGCAACAAGACAATGGGTATCCGGCACCACTGAAAGAGGCACTCATAAGTGTTATTTTGTGTTGTCAAAGTAAAGTCAAAGGAGGTACTGCTGGAAATAAGAAGAAAAGATCTTAGCTGGGACAACTATAATGTCTGCCTGTTTCTTATAAGCAGCTATCAGGTGAAGGGTTCAAGCACCTCCCTGCAAAAGATACCCTTATTTCAAGAATCCAAGTACAGGAATGGATACAGTTTTGATTTATATTCAACACAGTTAATCTGAGTTGCAACACAATGAGTTTCTCACAGGAATGTTTGTAACATATCATCCATACCCTTCTTCTAATTTTCATTTGTACTGCTATCTGATGCCTTTCTGTTTCTCTGCTAATAGTTTTGCTGCTTCCTAGCTCCTCCACTTGTACGAGGTGCATTCAAGTTCTAGTGCCTCCGATTTTTTTTCTAATTAACTACTCACCCAAAATTGATGAAACTGGCGTTACTTCTCAACGTAATCGCCCTGCAGACGTACACATTTTTCACAACGCTGACGCCATGATTCCATGGCAGCGGCGAAGGCTTCTTTAGGAGTCTGTTTTGACCACTGGAAAATCGCTGAGGCAATAGCAGCACGGCTGGTGAATGTGCGGCCACGGAGAGTGTCTTTCATTGTTGGAAAAAGCCAAAAGTCACTAGGAGCCAGGTCAGGTGAGTAGGGAGCATGAGGAATCACTTCAAAGTTGGTATCACGAAGAAACTGTTGCGTAACGTTAGCTCGATGAGCGGGTGCGTTGTCTTGGTGAAACAGCACAGGCGCAGCCCTTCCCGGACGTTTTTGTTGCAGTGCAGGAAGGAATTTGTTCTTCAAAACATTTTCGTAGGATTCACCTGTTACCGTAGTGCCCTTTGGAATGCAATGGGTAAGGATTACGCCCTCGCTGTCCCAGAACATGGACACCATCATTTTTTCAGCATTGGCAGTTACCCGAAATTTTTTTGGTGGCGGTGAATCTGTGTGCTTCCATTGAGCTGACTGGTGCTTTGTTTCTGGATTAAAAAATGCCATCCATGTCTCATCCATTGTCACAACCGACGAAAAGAAAGTCCCATTGATGCTGTTGTTGCGCGTCAACATTGCTTGGCAACATGCCACACGGGCAGCCATGCGGTCGTCCGTCAGCATTCCTGGCACCCACCTGGATGACACTTTTCACATTTTCAGGTCGTCATGCAGGATTGTGTGCACAGAACCCACAGAAATGCCAACTCTGGAGGTGATCTGTTCAACAGTCATTCGGCGTTCCCCCAAAACAATTCTCTCCACTTTCTCGATCATGTCGTCAGACCGGCTTGTGCGAGCCCGAGGTTGTTTCGGTTTGTTGTCACACGATGTTCTGCCTTCATTAAACTGTCGCACCCACGAACGCACTTTCGACACATCCATAACTCCATCACCACATGTCTCCTTCAACTGTCGATGAATTTCAATTGGTTTCACACCACGCAAATTCAGAAAATGAATGATTGCACACTGTTGAAGTAAGGAAAACGTCGCCATTTTAAGTATTTAAAACAGTTCTCATTCTCGCTGCTGGCGGTAAAATTATATCTGCCGTGCGGTGCTGCCATCTCTGGTACGTATTGACAATGAATGCGGCCTCATTTTAAAACAATGTGCATGTTTCTATCTCTTTCCAGTCCGGAGAAAAAAAATCGGAGGCCTTAGAACTTGAATGCACCTCGTAAATTAGATCTCCTCTTTTCTTTGCTGATAGTTATTTTGACCAATCAATGTGAAAACTAACAAATGTGCCCCTATAATCCACTAAACAGTAATTGACTTCTCCCCTCGAACTAAAGGTTCAAGGCTCTAGAACATAAAATTCTCAAGTCCTTTTGCGCTCAGGACCATGTATAATACTTTGGGATCGTTTACCTAAATTTAAGTATTGTAAAAGATTGGGTAATTAACTGGTGACCTAACACCGTTACATTACTGAACGAAATAAGTGTGTCAGTTGAGAGTGAGTAATTACAAGTGTGATGTTCCGAGGTGGAACGAATGACATTAAATACTTCATGCAACTAAAGACCTATAAAGCTGTCTGCAATCACTAGCCATGTACCTTTACACAAACATCAAACACTAGGTTCATGAAGATTAAATAAATATTCTCTGGCACTAAATACAAGTGTTACAAAAGTAAAGCATCAATGTCGCTGCATAGTAAGTATGCGTGCACCTAGAAATGCACTTAGTTAATCAAAATATAATGATGCACCCAACCCACACAACTCATAATATTGTAAACAGACAAGCCTGAAACATTTATAGACAATTTGTCAATTTCAAATATAGTGTAAGCTGTGATTCTCAACAATTAGAACAAAGAACATTTTTTCACTTGAGAACGTTACTTATTTAGTTTGTAAGAAATCAGAAATCCATTACTAATATTTTTGAAAAGCTGCAGGGAGGAATGGGAAGCAAAAATTAAGTTTATATGTTAGTACTGTTGTGGGGGCAACACTGTCAATTTCAGACATTACTGCCACGAGCTGTGCTGCGTGCCTTGTGGAGTAGCGGTTAGCGTCACTGAATGGTAGGCTGCAAGTCACCAGTTCAAACTCATCACCAGCAAATAACTGATATTTGTGAGACGAGAAGTGAAAAGGGACCTCTTGTCAGAGAAGTAAAATTTTCAGTACGAGCAAAAACATTTGATAATGTCTAAAATATCTATTTTTTGTTCTTTTTTCATATTGTAGTAGTTTACTTCATTCTGTACAAGCTCTTATCAATCTGAAAGTTATTATAATATCATTAAAAGCAATAAATGTCAACTTCTGAAAAAGGACTTCTTGTCATTATAGGGAAATAACACTGGCCCGACCCTTTCTAAATCATGCAGCTGCATTTGCAATGCTTCAAAAATAAAATAAAAATAAATCTCCTGAATTTTGCAGGCATTTTAAGGGGCTCAAAGTAGCCTTGAATAAAAGAAGAATGTTTTGTGAATACAATAATGACAAACAAGACAAGTGGTCCTCAGAGTTGTAAATGCCTACAGATGTTACCAATTTGCAGTTGGCAGCCCTAAAATGCCAACTGACTGCTGACATTATTGTAGCAACAAAAACCTACACTTAAAACACATTTTAGTTCTGTTGTTGCTGCTAGAACTGAAAAAGGTTAAGTTGCTGGGAATATATACGACTGGCTTCATGTCTTGGAGAATACTAGTGCTAACAAAGTACATGGCAGAACTAAATTATCCACTTTGAGCTCATCATTAGCTAAAACGATAGCGTATATTGCAAAATGTATGTTGGTGGAAATGGATTTGTGCACCGCATCTTTTATGGAGAAAATGGACCTGTTGGATTTCCTGGTGCAGTTATCCCAGCAGGGATGACAAAACAATGAAAAAAAATTATCTTTTTAAAACATCAGGACCTATTGCAAAGAGGAATAAAAAGATATTCTGTGTTGAAGTAGAACCAGAATCTGAACCAGAACCTCAAGACAGATAAATGAGCATTCTGAGGAAGAACCTTACCAGCCAAGTATTCCAGAAACAAAGAAAAGGAGACACAATGCTGTTTGTGAATGATCTTGAACCCCTTCAGATGCAAGTATTTTAGAAGCAGAAAATATGGGATCTCGGTAACATACACTCCTGGAAATGGAAAAAAGAACACATTGACACCGGTGTGTCAGACCCACCATACTTGCTCCGGACACTGCGAGAGGGCTGTACAAGCAATGATCACACGCACAGCACAGCGGACACACCAGGAACCGCGGTGTTGGCCGTCGAATGGCGCTAGCTGCGCAGCATTTGTGCACCGCCGCCGTCAGTGTCAGCCAGTTTGCCGTGGCATACGGAGCTCCATCGCAGTCTTTAACACTGGTAGCATGCCGCGACAGCGTGGACGTGAACCGTATGTGCAGTTGACGGACTTTGAGCGAGGGCGTATAGTGGGCATGCGGGAGGCCGGGTGGACGTACCGCCGAATTGCTCAACATGTGGGGCGTGAGGTCTCCACAGTACATCGATGTTGTCGCCAGTGGTCGGCGGAAGGTGCACGTGCCCGTCGACCTAGGACCGGACCGCAGCGACGCACGGATGCACGCCAAGACCGTAGGATCCTACGCAGTGCCGTAGGGGACCGCACCGCCACTTCCCAGCAAATTAGGGACACTGTTGCTCCTGGGGTATCGGCGAGGACCATTCGCAACCGTCTCCATGAAGCTGGGCTACGGTCCCGCACACCGTTAGGCCGTCTTCCGCTCACGCCCCAACATCGTGCAGCCCGCCTCCAGTGGTGTCGCGACAGGCGTGAATGGAGGGACGAATGGAGACGTGTCGTCTTCAGCGATGAGAGTCGCTTCTGCCTTGGTGCCAATGATGGTCGTATGCGTGTTTGGCGCCGTGCAGGTGAGCGCCACAATCAGGACTGCATACGACCGAGGCACACAGGGCCAACACCCGGCATCATGGTGTGGGGAGCGATCTCCTACACTGGCCGTACACCACTGGTGATCGTCGAGGGGACACTGAATAGTGCACGGTACATCCAAACCGTCATCGAACCCATCGTTCTACCATTCCTAGACCGGCAAGGGAACTTGCTGTTCCAACAGGACAATGCACGTCCGCATGTATCCCGTGCCACCCAACGTGCTCTAGAAGGTGTAAGTCAACTACCCTGGCCAGCAAGATCTCCGGATCTGTCCCCCATTGAGCATGTTTGGGACTGAATGAAGCGTCGTCTCACACGGTCTGCACGTCCAGCACGAACGCTGGTCCAACTGAGGCGCCAGGTGGAAATGGCATGGCAAGCCGTTCCACAGGACTACATCCAGCATCTCTACGATCGTCTCCATGGGAGAATAGCAGCCTGCATTGCTGCGAAAGGTGGATATACACTGTACTAGTGCCGACATTGTGCATGCTCTGTTGCCTGTGTCTATGTGCCTGTGGTTCTGTCAGTGTGATCATGTGATGTATCTGACCCCAGGAATGTGTCAATAAAGTTTCCCCTTCCTGGGACAATGAATTCACGGTGTTCTTATTTCAATTTCCAGGAGTGTATTTTTGAGGGCTTTGTGAACTCAATATTTTTGATGATTTTGGGCCCCTTGGTTTAAAAGATGCCACAACACAGAACAAAAAAATCAATATTTTGAATGAAAGAAAAAACAGGGCTGTGCAGGGTGCGGTAATTTTTCTCAATTTGGGGCCAATTCATTTGGTTTTAAATTTTTGCACACTATAATGTGCTACAGATTGAAGGGGTTAACCACTTAATGTGTAATGTTAACATAACAAAGTCTATACCATTTAACAAAGGACATGTGAAGGGTAATATAAAATCCAGAATTTGTATCTTAAATATATCAACTTAAGCAATGGCAATAAAGTGAAATTTTAAAATGAATTATCTCAAAACATCTGTTTTCCATCACCACTACGATAAACCTAAAAATTACAATAGCTCAAAATCTAGAATTTCCAACAAGAGGTCTCACATTTATTTATCATGCCTGCAAGAGTCTCACAATCTCTTTATGTTAGCAAAGTCTGCACTTTCTGGACTATTCAATGATCATATGAATAGCAGATCTCACCATCCAGAAATTCAGTTCTATCTGTATGCTGGTGCCTGTAATAAATGTGCTTCTAGTGCTTATTGATGTATTTCACTGATGACCCTGGTTTCGAGTTTGGAGTTGACTGTGGTTCTGATGTGATACTGTTTGACTGAGAAGCCAGGTACTTCGAAACATCTACATCACCATGGCTCCAATTAGGCAACATAAAAGCCAGGAAGGGAGACAGAAACAGTAGACTCTTTCCTCAATCCATATATTTGAGAGATCAATTAATTACAAAACAGCAGTAGGTCAGCTGCACATCACACAACCATCACTGTTTCCTGGAGGAGCTGATCAATATCCCAATGAAATGGCACAGAGAATTCAATCGAGTTGTCAAATACAACTGGTGGGATGACAAGATATGTTTGGCAAATGGCTACTTTTACTTGGATGGCACAACAAAAAGAACAATAAAGAGAAGCTTGACAACTGGAATAAATTCCAGACAGAACTGAAGAAAATATTTGGTGACTAATCAGCAGCAAGTCCACTTGCTGGAAGAACGGAAGAGCAGGACCAAACATCATGATGAAATGACACAGTGTTACATATAGAATGTTTTGGCCCCATGCCACATTGTGTACCCAAATTTAACAGAAGCTGGCAAAATTTTGCACTTGATGAAGCAATTACAGAAGATACGTACCAAGCTCTTCTGTTAAAATATATGACAACAAAGGAATTTGTCAACACGTGCCAGTGCATCGAGTAAACGCAACATAAAAAGCATCTGACGAAAGAGCTATAACCGTCTTCTGAATTTGGAACCTATGGCAGCTGTGGAAACCACCATGACCTTGCCTCTTTCATACACCAGGTAGCAAGAGACAAAATACAGGAGTTTATGGCAGCCAGAAATGTCAGACCATGGACAGAAGAGATACCAATGATGAACTTTGACTCCATACGTCTGGAAGTAACAGAGAATGTCGGAGAAGAACTGTATCAATCTTTAGCACCAATCTTCATCACCAGTCAAACATGCCATGAAGAATGGACTCGGCCAACTCGAATGTGTACTCAAACAATGCAGGTACAACCAACACTGCTGAAACGTCTAAAGGCACATACAAAAATATACACTTGGAGTACAAAGAACAACACACTGATGTGTTTCTATTATGAATGCCCTGAACACTTGTATGCAGCTGCAGAGAAAGAAGACGGGTATTCGACAACTGTTATGCTGCAGGACATGAACCATCACTACATTCCTACCCATGCTAGTCAACTACAGATGATTATACAAGGCACGCGAGATAAAATCCATTGCCATATCCTGGATGAGATTGCTTCCCAACATACCATAGCCATCACCTGTACCAGCCACTCACCTAAGTGAGGTGACCATCTATCAGGGTAAGGCCACCACAGATGAAAATCACCCATGGATGACAATTACCAAGATGTCTGTAAATCTCACTGACAACATCACAGGTTGCCATCCTGTCCAGACACTAGTTGACTCGGGGACTTATTTTTCTATAATATCGAAAGCTTGTCAATTAGCCGCTAAGGAAAACTACACTCTGTGACACAAAAATTATCGTGCTGGAAGTCTCAAATGAGAAATATGTCCAGTCAACAGGAGCAGGTATTGCAAGACTTACTATCAATGACAGAACACAGCCCTCTGAATTTGTCGTTTTAACAGTATGCAGTAATCCTCCAGAGAGTCCACTGTCCTCTCCTGTGGTCCTTGTGAAGCAGATGATGATGATGATTATTATTTTTGGCTGAGAGCACTAAACAGCAAGGTCATCAGCGCCCTTGCGTTAATGATATACTGATGAGTACAGTGAAAACTATGAAAAAATGTCAATAAAACAGAAAACCACATTTCATTCCTCCACAAGAATGACAAGGCAGCCCCAATAAGGTGAGCTTCAGAAAAGTCCATAATAAAGCCTCAACAAGATATGGCAGAATAGGTAGATAAAACTATGTATAAAATAACTGTAAAAACACGGTTAAAAAGGGACAGGTCACTGCAGTTGGATGACTACTTGAGTGACCCAGCCACTGGGTTACTCACTGAAATTGTGCAATCAATATTTTGGGAAAAATTCCGACACCACACAAAATCTTAAAACACGAACAACATTGCCTCATTATCAGTTAAAATAGAACGCAGATCCTGTGGGAGACACAGTTCACCCATCAGGTCATCCTATAAAACGTACTCAGTTAAACATATCGTATTGTGTCACACATTCTGACATACTGAGGGTCCTTCCAACAAAAGAGGAAGCAATGTGTCAATGGGCAATGTCCCTCTCTGAACTGTGTAAGGCTACTTCTTCAAACCATCGTGGGCAGAAAGAGGTAAGCCACGGTTTTATGGAACACAGTTTACTATTCCTCACTTACAGCCACTGAGTCTCCCACCAACACACAGCCATCCTGGTCACAAATGAAGCGACAGCCTGCAGGGGGACTGCACAGTGAGCAGGATGAGGAAAAGAGCAAGCTTTCTTGGCAGCCGCATCAGGGAGTTCATTTCCCCAAATCCCTGTGTATCCTAGAACTCAGCAGAAAATGATTTCCTTGTCTTGCCTTTGCAAGAGAAGGAGAGCATCCTACAATTCTCGCACCACCCAATGTGCTGCGTAAATCTGTCCAACAGTGAGGAGGGTACCTTGAGAATCTTAGCAGATGAGGAATTTCTCGTTATGACGTCATCCCATCTGCTCCACTGCCCTCAGGATAGCACACAATTCCACATAATAAACTAAAAACTGTTCTGGGAGTCCTATCGTCAGGACAATATCAGTAAACATGACAGAACAATTGAGAAAATCTCCCTGCTTAGACCCATCCGTGTAAATAGTAATAAAATCTGGGTGACAATGTAAAATCTCATTAAATTTTATTGTAAAAATATAGTCTGGGGTGCAATGCTTCCTGTAAGCAGTCAGTTCTATAAGTAATCTGGGCCCTGTAATAACTCAGGCTCTCCCTTGCATGGATCCCAAATGGCCTCATTGCCTGTGGTCAATGTTTGAACAGCTGTTTAAGTGGCTGCAATATAGCTGGATGCTGGGGATGTAGGGGTGGACAAAGCCCTATATGTCTGACATGCCACAAAAAGATGACGTTAAATAGACAGCAGATGCTCACCAGCCTCTGCACACAAGCTAAAACAGGGCTCGTGTGATAGGCCCCTGCTGACAGCCCAATACCCTCATGGAGAACCCCATCCAGCATTCTGAGTATGAAGGTTTTGCTGACTCATAAATCCGTCATTCATATTCAAGCTGGGGAAGCACAAAGACCTTATAAAGCTGGAGCAGACATGCCCTGTCGGCTCCCCAAGACCTTTGACTGATGTATTTAAGGATGTTTAAGTCCTTGAGACATCTCAGTTTCAGTTCTTCAAGGTGTTGCAGCCATGTTAACTTCTCATCAAAAGTAAGGACGGGATACTTCAACTTTCAAGGAAAAGTGAGAATCGTGTCCCCCACTTTCAAAACAGGTAAATTAAAAAGAGAGTGGGAATGATTAAAATCAGCACAAACAGTTTTCTCCAAAGTGAATTTAAAAGTGGTATAAGACCATTCCTCCAACTGCCTGACCATCACTCACAATTGCCGAGTAGTGTAGTTGTGAGACTGGAGGATGCACAGAAGATGGAGAAGTTTTCCACAAACAGGGAACACAGTACAGGATGTCTCACTGTGGTTGTAATAACTGCTTATTTCAATGGCAAATGCCACAACATTAAAACACTCCATTGAGGGACACCATTCTCCTGCTTAAAATGGTCAGACAGGACATTCCCAACCTTGTATCTAAAATATCTGTCCAAAATAATGGACTGTATGAAGGCGAGTAGACATCCACAGAATCTCCATTGAAAGAGGTATGACAAAATATTATGCCTCCAGATAGTGTCGTAAGCCTTTTACAAATTGAAGTAAACACCGACAATGTGTTGCTCATGAAGGAAAGTTTGTTGAATTGCTGCTTCGAGCATGGTCAGGTTATTGAGCGGGGAGTTGCTGTTCTTGTTGTTGATTTGTGGGAGGAAACCAAACAACAAGATCATCAGTCCCATTAGGTTAGGGAAGGATTGTGGAAGGAAGTCAGCCGTCACCTTCCCAAGGAACCATCTCGGCATTTGCCTGAAGCAATTTAGGGAAATCAGGTAAAATCTAAATCATGATGGCCGGATGCGAGTTTCAACCATCGTCCTGCTGTCTAGTGTGCTAACAACTTGCATGGTCAAGTGTGGATTGATACCTGCTGAACCCACACTAGGACCAATTTAACAGGCACCTGGTTTCGAGAGCGCTGGCTGACCATACACTCGTGTCCTTCCTATGCAGCTTGTCTGGCTAATACCACAATAACTACTGGGACCTGTCTGATTCTCCACTAGTTTTAAAATTGGGACTACAACAGATTATTTCCAGGAGTTGGGAAAGTCTCCCATCATCCAAATATGATTAAAGAGCTGAAGGAAGACCTCTTCAATTGTGGGTCCAACAGTTTCATCAAGCTGTACATTATAAGGTTGTTTCCAGGTGTCATATCACAAGCTACTGACAATGCAGAATCCAATTTCCACAGACAGACAGGCTGGTTCTAGTCCTCCACGTTGGTGGAACTGAAATCAAAATCAGCCTTCTCCTGTGTCTCCCAATGGCTACGGAAAGTAGCCGTAAGGGACCGATATGATTCAGCCATTGTCTGAGATATGGCTCTCAGTGATGTTACGAGACCCCCCTCCCCTGTATTCATACAGCTGCTATTGGCTTTTGTGAGTTGCACCTTAAGATTCTCCTGATGGCTTCCCATACTTTACTTGCAAATGTGGACCTACTGATGGAGTTGAGAAACTCTTGTCAAGACCTCAGCTTATGTTGCCGAATTATTTGTCTGGCCCTTCCATGTGCCATTTGAAAGTTTGCAAGATTCTCAAATGTAGGGCATCAACTGAATCTGTGTGAAGCCGCCCTCCTGTCCCTGACTGCAGAATGACAGTCGTCATTCCACCAAGGGTCAGGTCACCTCCTAGGTGTTCCCAATGACTTTGGGACAAATTCATCAGAGGCATGGTGAATCATGGTTGTAATGGGATCCACCCAATTCTGGACACCGTCACATTGCTCAAAGACAACTAACTGTCTGTAAAGCATCCAGTTAGCCATCTCGGCGGGTTGCTTTCAGGATCTGCTCCATCAGGCAGATAAGATCCAGATAGGGTAGTGGCTGCTATAATGAAGATCATCACCCACTTTCCATTGAGCAGGTCTATGGCTGTAGACAAACCTGTAGCGGTTCTAAAATGCGTAGCTTGACCCATGTTCATCAGCATGATATCTATAGTGCATATCAGATTCTCAAGTATCCGACCTTTGGGCAAGTGGTGTGCACTGAAGTCTCCTAAAAGGGGAAGGTGATGGGGTAGTTCATCAAGAAGATGAGTGAGGACTCCACTGTCAAGATGCTCATGGGGAGGTAGCTAGACAAAGCACACTGTGAATGCAACATGGACCATTATCTGAACAGCAACTGCTTGTAGTGCTGTGGTTAAGGGAACAGGTGAGGAGTGAAAAGTGGCCTTGATGAACACTGTAACCCCACCTTTCACCCTGTCACCAGTAAGGTCGTCTTTTCTGTAGAGGTGATACCCGCAAGTATAGGCATGTCAGTCTCTTTAAAATGAGTCTCCTGAAGAGAAAGGCCAATCTTCCAGATGAGTCCTTCTTCTTGTCTTCAAAGGCAAAAGGGTCTGCCCTATACAATTATTCCCGATGAGTCCTGTATCCATTCATATTCCATTTATATAGGAGCCATTCCAACAATGTGCTCTTGATTTACCCCTGTCCTTGCACAGGATTGGCGAGGCACTTGAGAGTGAGGTGGAGTGGAGGGGCTGCCTGGGTCTGGTGATGAGGCATCAGAATCCATGATGTCTCATCATTATTCAGACATGCCAGAATGGCATCTGATGGTACCCGGGACAGCTTTCAATCTGAATGCTGAGATTCTTTCCCTGCTCCCTTTCCCAGCAAGGATGAGGGGGAAAGAAGGTGGCGAGAGGCACTTTTCTTTGAAGAAAATGGCGGTTGGGAGGCACTCTGCTTTTGGCGTACTTTGGGGATGCTCACTGCGAAAGCATTGCTGATGTCATCTGTTGTAGTTGCCTGGCTCACTATGCCTTCAACTTCGCTTTTGCACATACAGATGCAACTACAGCTGCTGGTGGTGGATAGTGATAATCTGGACGTCGTCTGTGTCGAAGTGTTGACTTCAGGAACAGGTTTCTGCACCAAGAATGCATAAGAAGTGGCAAAGACAGGGGGGTTTCATCACCTTATATTCTGTTTTGGCTCCTGCGTAGAGGATCTGCTTGGTCACTTTTATTCCTGAATTGTGTGTTTCTCTACAAAAGCAGGGCAGTCTCGGCACAAGACTGGGTGGCTCCCAGAGCAGTTAATGCAGACTAATGGAGATAGTCAGTCAGCCCAGCTTCTTGGACTGCCTTTTCACACTTCCCAAAGGTCGCTTCACCTCCGCAACTCAGCACTGTATGGCCAAAACGCTGGCATCTGAAGCAACGCATAGGGTTACATTCATAGGGCCTAACCCCATGTTGGAGGAAACCTGCCATGATGTGTTCAGGTAGTGCAGAGAATTGAAGGTCACAATGAAGGTGGCGGTCTTCTCAGTTTCTCCACTATTCCTACATGTCCGTTTCTCTACATCCACTATACCCTGTGATATCCATTGCTATTTGAGTTTGACAATGTCACTGTCCATAATGTCACGGCAGGTAACCACACCTTTGCTGGAGTTAACTCTTTGATGCACAGATTTTATGTTTAATTAATTTTTTAATAAAACATGCATTTTCTATGTCTGGTGGGGTTGCTAATAAAGGAAAACATGAATTAAAATTTTTTATTGTATTGATTTTGGTTTTAGATGGTGGTATATATAATATACCACCATGCCACTTAGGGCCGTACCTAAAGTTTTTGAGATATCTTGGTTTGTGCTTGTAACTCACCTTTAAATTCTACTCTAAGCAGTAATAATTAGTATAATTAATGTAAAATAATTTTATTTCTGGCAATTGGTCATTTACAATACAAAATCAAATTACAAACCTTACAAATAAAATATGTTTCTTATTCCTTTTTGTGAAAATCTTGAAAGCACCTTTTTGTTTTGCTAAGGCACAAAGGCACTTTGCATTCAGCGCACATCCAGAAAGTGCGCACTTGCTTCTTTTTTGTACTGCATTTCGCACAACGTCTGGCGGTAGTACGCTCTGGCTGGTGGGATGAATTGTCGAGACGCTGGCGTGAGGAAACATATGGCTTGTTTTTCTTTACGTGGACTTGACTCTCATGAAGTCTAGATGGCCTCAATGGTGTTTTCTGGGTTACTAAGCTTTGCAGGATACTCATCCTGAAGACTTTGGCAGTCATTTTTTCTCTATCGCCTAGTTCCTTCCAAATTATATAGCTGTTGACGATACTGACATCAAGCAGGTGAAAGAATATTCGGTGCCACCACTTTTTACTTCTCCGGCTTATTTCATATGATTTTTTCAGTTGGTCGAACTTGTCGACATTGTTCATGTGTGCATTGTAATCCATCACTGCTTGAGGACAAGGTAGCTCTATGCGTGAACCATCTCTTTCACGGCGAGTCACTGTAGTAACTTCAGGACTGTGAAAATTTGAAAGGAGATGAACAGCTCTCTTATCTTTCCACTTCAAGTAGAGGATGCCACAGTTGCTGACCCTCCAGTCAAATTCACCTCTGCTTAATTCTTTGTCTGTTTTTAATTTGGGTAAATGTTTCCTTGTTGGTTGAACTGTCCCACAGGCATATATGTTTCTCTGCTGTAAACCAGCCAACAAGTTATAGCTATTGAAATAGTTGTCGAAATAAAGATAATGGCCTTTATTTACGAGTTCAGAGGACAAACTCAGCACTACATGCTCCCCAAGGCCTGTTTGCACTGTGTCACCTACTTTTCCGGTGTAAATATCAAATTTCAAGTTGTAAGAGGTCTTGTCACACAGCATCCACACTTTGTAACCACGCTTTATGGGTTTATCTCTCATGTATTGTTTCATACTGTTGCGGCCTTTGAATTTGATCATTGACTCATCAATTGCTAGGTGTTTGCTGGGTTGGTAACACTTGGAAAAAGATTCAGATAGTATCTTGATCACTGGTCGCAGCTTGTACAGTTTGTCATAACCTGGGTGTCCTTTTTCTGGATGCAATGTGTTATCATTCAGATGAATGTTCCTCAGTAACCATCCAAACCGATTTACTGCCATCAGAGATGCAATATAACGATCATGAAGTTCTGGGGCACTAGACCAGTAGTCTCTGTATGCTGGCATACGCTTTATACCCATCAAAATGTTGATTCCCAGGAAAGTTCGTATTTCATTGTCAGTTGTTGGAGTGAAAGACTTGCCAGATTGCGTCGCATATAAATTTGTTTGGAAAACGATTAGCTCAACTAGCTCTTTTGGAAATATTTTTTCGAATATATCGATAGGTTCTGGATCATCAATGTCCCTAATAAAAGCACTTGGTCCTGATTCACTGTCGAACTGCATTCCTGAGGTAGCATTGAATTGTTGTCCCCAAGTTGGCGCTGTGTCAGCAGCGCGTTTTGGCGGAGTGGACTCACTTTCTTCCTCGCTCTCTGAAACTTCGCCTTCAGACGACACAATAGCCTCCGCAACAATGCTTGCTTCATAATCAGATTCGTCATCTGTGGTGTCAACAGTGGAATCCTCGTCTGATGGAATTTCACACAATAATCGTTCGATTTCTTCATCTCGTAAGCCTCTTCTTGACATTTTCATTTTCAAACAACAGCCTGAATCCAAGTAAAGAATACGTAAGCAAAACAAAATGGAGAAAGAGCTAAAATAAGTCACAACACAATTAAAAACTAAACTTTGTAGCGGAGGATTTCGAATTTTATACTAGGAAACGAAATGCAATAGAATACTGCTACATGCACGGTGGTACAAATAATATACCACCAAAATAAATTGTATATAAATAACGGAAGATTGTGCATATGAATGTATACATGGGTTCATACCGTAGCTGTGACGTCCAAGATATGGAAAAAACACAGGCGCAACAAGAAATTCGTTATAAACCACTATTCACACGCAAAAACCATGCACAACTCAGCACGCAGCTTTCACAGTTGTAATCTATGCAATTCTTGGCGGGAACTGATTCCTTATAGGCAGTGAGTGCCATCTGTCTGATAAGTAGAGAACTAGGTGAGCATATTAGAGTGGTGGTCGTGCAGTTAAACCACTGTGCAAAGAGCCAAGAAAATTTTCAAAAGGTGGTATACTATGTATACCACCGTGCTCCAAAGAGTTAAGAGTGTTATGCATCTCAACAATGATGTCATATTCACCCAATTGTTGTGACTTCCTAAGTAGTTCCACTTGCTTTTCCCTGGTTAGTCTCGACCAGCAAGGAACCATTTCACAACTGCTAGATAGACTTTAGGGTACCAGCAAGCCCTTCTAAACCCTTATGGACATATAAGGGGAACACTTTTTCAAACGTCCCCTTCTTCCTCTTGACCAATACAAAAACATTCTGATTCACAGCTCCTTGAGCCCCATTACTAATGACAAGTTGATTATCAGGAGGACTACCCTCCCTCATTCTTTCGGGTGAATGGGTGTGAGTAATCCCAGGCATTACACCCATCACACTGGGAGGAGAAGAGGAAGATTTCAAGGGTATCGGTTCCACGAGCAGCTAAGGACACAAGGGTCCACTTATACAGAGTCCGTGTGCCTGAGTAAGCCTCATACAACTCAGGTGCAGAAGGATCCCCAGAGGTTGCCTGCTAACAACGTTTCCACCTCTACAGCCACGTCTCTCATTATTATTATTATTATTTTTTTTTTTTTTTTTTTTTTTTTTGAGGCTTTTACCAACCTTGCAATACGGGTGGTCAAGCAAAGAGCCCCATTCCCTGGAACACATAACATTCCATCGCTGCACCGCAAGGTGATCGCTGCTGAAGCATGCACAGAGCATATGGTAACAGAGAACTGGCAGTGCTAACCAGCCTCCATCTCAGAAACCCCAAGGTTACAAGTCCGTACCCAGCAAACAAACACTGAAGGAAGGCGCATGGTGTTTCTGCATCAACTACCAGCAACTGAACAAAACCATGAAGAAAGATATCTACCCATTGTCATGCATTGATGAAACATGAGTCTACTTGAAAGGAGGAAACTATTTCTCAACTGTATAGATGCAGAAAGGCCACTGGCAACTCAAGGGTGATGAAGTTTGCCAGGAGGGACTTACTTTATTCCACACGATGGCCTCTATGAGTTCGAAGTTATGCCTTTTGGACTATGAAATGCTCCCGCCATCTTCGAGCATATGACAAACACCTACTTCAACACCTTAAATGGATGACATGTTTTTGCTGTCTGGATCACATTGTTATATTTTTGAAGACATTTGAAGAACATTTAAGCCACCTGCCAACCATACTGAACTGTGTTAATACTGGAGGCCTCTGCTTGAATACACAAAGATGCCACCCTTCACTGCCCAAGGAATGAAAATCTTAGGACACCTGTTGAATGTTGAGAGCATGTGTCTCAATCCAGAGAAAATAACGGCAGTCACAGATTTTCCACTCCTTGGCACATTTGTGATCTGAGAAGTTCTCTCAGAATGTGTTCGTATTACCATCGATTCATAAAGGACTTCTGTACCAAGGCATGCCCTTGCAAGAACTTGCAGGATTATGAAAAAATTTTCTGGATCACGGTGCAAGAAAGACGTTTCTGATCTTTCCTTGTGCTACTATCTTAACCAGTCCAAGCACTATCAAACGTGAATACTGAGACTGGAATTCATACCGACACTAGTGGTTACTGGATAGGGGCATTTCAGGATGGTGTTGAAAAGGTGATAGCTTATGCTTCCAGAGTACTCTCCGATTTCGATACAAACTCTACAACTGAGAAAGAGTGCCTTTTAGTTGTTTGGGCCATCAACAAATTCTGAGCGCATTTATTTGGCAAACCATTCATAGTTGTAACAATACGAGAGAAGGAAAGTTGCTACTCACCATATAGCGGAGATGCTGAGTCGCGACAGGCACAATAAAAAGATTCACACAATCATAGCTTTCGGCCATTAAGGCCTAAATAAAAATAAATTAAAAGACTGTGGTGGTGAAATGACGGCTGTGTAGTGCTGGAAAGGGAACAGGGAGGGGGCTGGATGGGTGAGGACAGTGACTAACGAAGGTTGAGGCCAGGAGGGTTACAGGGGAAGTTCCCACCTGCGCAATTCAGAAAAGCTGGTGTTGGTGGGAAGGATCCATATGGCACAGGCTGTGAAGCAGTCATTGAGATGAGGGGTATCATGTTTGGCAGCATGTTCAGCAGCTACAGGGTGCTCCACTTGTTTTATGGCCACAGTTTGTCGGTGGCCGTTCATGTAGACAGACAGCTTGTTGGTTGTCATGCCTACATACAATGCAGCACAGTGGTTGCAGCTTAGCTTGTAAATCACATGACTGGTTTCACAGGTAGCCCTGCCTTTGATGGGATAGGTGATATTAGTGACCAGACTGGAGTAGGTGGTGGCAGGAGGATGTATGGGACAGGTCTTGCATCTAGGTCTATTACAGGGGCATGAGCCACGAGCTAAGGGATTGGGAACAGGGGTTGTGTAAGGATGTGTAGGTTCGGCGGACGGCAGAATACCACGGTAGGAGGGGTGGGAAGGATAGTGGGTAACGACATTTCTCATTTCAGGGCACGACAAGAGGTAATCAGAAACCCTGTCGGAGAATGTAATACAGTTGTTCCAGTCCCAGATAGTACTGAGTTACGAGGGGAATGCTCCTCTGTGGCCGGACTGTGGGACTTTGGGAGGTGGTGGGAGACAGGAAAGATAGGGCACGGGAGATTTGTTTTTGTACAAGAATGGCAGGATAATTACAGTCAGTGATGGCTTCAGTGAGACCCTCGGTATATTTAGAGAGGGACTACCCGTCACTGCAGATGTGACTGTAAGGAAGGGACTTCTTGGTATGAAACGGGTGGTAGCTGTCGAAGTGGAGGTATTGCTGGTGGTTAGTAGATTTGATATGGACGGAGGTACTGATGTAGCCATCTCTGAGGTGGAGGTCAACATCTAGGAAGGTGGCTTGTTGGGTTGAGTAGGACCAGGCAAAGCAAATGGGGGAGAAGTTGTTGAGCTTCTGGAAAATTATGAATAAGGTGTCCTCACGTTCAATTCAGATAGCAAAGATGTCATCAATGAATCTGAACCAGGTGAGTGGTTTCGGATTCTGGGTTTTTAGAAAGGATTCCTCTAGATGGCCCATGAATAGGTTAGCATAGGATGGTGCCATGCGGGTGCCCAAAGCCATACCGTGGATTTGTTTGTAGGTAATGCCTTCAAAGGAGAAGTAATTGTGGGTGAGGATATAGTTGGTCATGGAGACTAGGAAGGAGGTTGTTGGTTTGGAATCCACAGGGCATCTGGAAAGGTAGTGTTTGATAGTAGTAAGGCCATGGGCATTAGGAATGTTAGTGTACAGGGAGGTGGCATCAATAGTGACGAGCAGGGCACCGTGTGGTGAAGGGAAAGGAACTGTGGAGAGTCGGTCGAGGAAATGGTTGGTATCTTTTATATAGGAGGATAGGTTCCGGGTAATAGGTTGAAAGTGCTGGTCTACGAGAGCAGAGATTCTCTCAGTGGGGGCACAGTAACCGGCCACAATGGGGCGCCCTGGGTGGTTGGGTTTATGGACTTTAGGAAGCATGTAGAAGGTGGGAGTGTGGGAGTGGTAGGGATAAGTAGAGAGATGCACTCTGGGGAGAGGTTCTGGGATGGGCCTAGATGTTGACCTCCACCTCAGAGATGGCTACATCAGTCCCTCCGTCCATATCAAACCTACTAACCACCAGCAGTACCTCCACTTCGACAGCTGCCACCCATTCCATACCAAGAAGTCCCTTCTGTACAACCTAGCCACCCATGGTCGTCGCATCTGCAGTGACAAGCAGTCCCTCTCAAAATATACCGAGGGTCTCACTGAAGCCTTCACTGACTGTAATTATCCTCCCATTCTTGTACAGAAACAAATCTCCCATGCCTTATCTTCCCAGTCTCCCACCACTTCCCAAAGGCCCACAGTCCAGCCACAGGGGAGCATTCCCCTCGTAACTCAGTACCATCTGAGACTTGAGCAACGGAATTACATTCTCCGCCAGGGTTTCAATTACCTCTCGTCATGTCCTGAAATGAGAAATGTCCTACCCACTATACTTCCCACCCCTCCTACCATGGTATTCTGCCGTCCACCGAACCTACACAATACACTTGTCCATCCTTACACAACCCCTGCTCCCAATCCCTTACCTCATGACTCATACCCCTGTAATAGACCTAGATGCAAGACCTGTCCCATACATCCTCCTGCCACCACCTACTCCAGTCTGGTCACTAACATCACCTATCCCATCAAAGGCAGGGCTACCTGTGAAACCAGTCATGTGATTTACAAGCTAAGCTGCAACCACTGTGCTGCATTCTATGTAGGCATGACAACCAATAAGCTGTCTGTCCACATGAATGGCCATCGACAAACTGTGGCCAAAAAACAAGTGGAGCACCCTGTAGCTGCTGAACACGCTGCCAAACATGATACCCCTCATCCCAATGACTGCTTCACAGCCTGTGCCATATGGATCCTTCCCACCAACACCAGTTTTTCTGAATTCCGCAGGTGGGAACTTTCCCTGCAACAAATCCTATGTTCCCGTAACCCTCTATGCCTCAACCTGCATTAGTCACTATCCTCACCCATACAGCCCCCTCCCTGTTTCCACTCCAGCACTACACAGCCGTCATTTCACCACCACACCCAGTCTTTTAATTTATTTTTATTTTATTTTTATTTCTCTCCTTTCTGCTACTTACCCCCTCCCCCCTCCTCCCCCTTCTCACCCCAGCCTCCTCCTTACCCCCACCCAGTCGCCACTCCCATCATGTACTGGTGTTGCTGCTCGCAGCATAGTTTCAGTTCTCTGAGACTGCAGACGTGTGAGCAAATTGCGCTTGCGTGAGTGTGACTGTGTGTGTGTGTGTGTGTGTGTGTGTGTGTGTGTGAGAGAGAGAGAGAGAGAGAGAGAGACTGCTGACAAAGGACTTAATGGCTGAAAGCTATAATTGTGTGAATCTTTTTATTGTGCCTATCGCGACTCAGCATCTCCACCATATGGTGAGTAGCAACTTTCCTTCTCTAGTATTGTTACATTCCATCCTGGATTTTCCATTGTTTGATTTCATTCATACTTGAGATAGACCACCATTCTCTGTGCTGATGGTTCCGTTGAATGGGAATTGAGGCTTCAGGCGTATGACATCACAGTAGTACACGAAATTGGGTGTAAACATAGGGGTGCTGTCTGTCTTTCAAGGAATCCTTTGGTGAAACACAGCAGTGTTGATAAAGTCTCAGTCACTGCTGGATTAAATGGCACTGCTGCTATACAGAGGAAAGATTCAGCACTGCTGGAAACCATAGAAGCCATGAAAACAAAGGAACCAATCAAATGTGAACTCCAATTAATAAACGGAATGTGGTCACCTAGAATTCATGAAAACACTTGACAGAATCACATGCATGTATCATTGCCAGGTCTATACTGATCTGGAAGGTACATGAGCAATTACCTCTGGGGCATCTGGTACCAACTCTGCCTGCAGCAGTGCCATTCCACCAGATTAAAATTGACCTCTTGGTGTGGTGCTCAAAGTTAACAAATGGGAATTGATGGATAATAGGGGGAATCAATCGATACTAGTCTGCATTGACTACCTCACCTGCTATGCTGTCACCAAAGCTGTACTGACTGCCTAAGCTCCAGAAATTATGAGGTTCCTTGAGAAGACACATTTTGAAACATGAAGCATCCCAATGTGATGATCTCTGACCGAGCAAAAGTTTTCCAATCAAGACTGATATCAAAGGTAATTTCGCACTGGGACATCACTCACAAGATCACAACTGTCTAATGACTTCACATAATGCTTTGATAAGACATTGGCAGACATACTTTTAATATATGATGATGTTGAACAGTGAGAAGGGGACGTAATACTACATATTGTGACATTTGTAAGTAACACAGCAAAGCAAGACATTACGGGATTCACACCATTCTTTCTGCTTCAGAGTAACGAGGTCAAAACGACAATACATACACTGTTTGCATTTTAACCGCACAATACTTCGGTTGACTATGTGAACCACCTCATCAGCAGGACCAAAGAAGCAAGGCTGCTGACTGGATGCCTAGATGAAGAACTGAGAGTACTATAAAGTCGAATAACAGCCAGTGGGATACAGCTCGGAAAACTTGTTATGAATTTTTACACCTGTGCAGAAAGTGGGACCATCAGAAAAGTTACTAAAATACTACATTGGGCCATATCATATCCTAAGTCACTTGTCGAATGTCACTAATAAAGTTGTGGCTTATGATCATACATTAAGAAGACAAAAGCACAGAGATATCACCTATGTCCTTTCTATAAAGCACTATAAAAGTCTGAGGTCTTGATCGATGATGGGGGCTTCTCATTAAAGAAACTGAAGGCTCACTTCATGATCATGAAGCTTCAACAGGATCGTGACAAAATGATTCACACTTGGGGATCCTCCAGCACTGCCATAAAGATCTTGATCTAGTCTTCTAACACTGTGAGTCACTGTTTCTTCAGGAGAGAGAGAACTATGCCACAAGCTTTGATGCATTCAATGTGGAGTTGCATTTAGCAATGTTAGTTGGCATGATGCAGGTCACCAATTCAAACATGACAAATGGCAAACATTTCTTAATAAAGGTTTCCAAAATTTCTTGTTTGTAATATTTGAATGTTCTGGAAAATTCAATGTTTGTATAAATAGCAGCACTCTCCGTACAATAGGCAGTCCTTTCCTTTCTGTACATTGGTGTCTGTAATAAATGTTCTTTCAGTACTAGGTGTCGCACTCCACTGTTGACTCTATTTTCGCATTTGGACTTAATTATGATTAAGTCATGACAATATTATAACTCAGGTATTGTGTTATATTTAAGGTTTTTCTTTCAATAAGAGAGTATATAGTGATTCTGTAGATTTTCCCGGCATCTTATATGTTTATGCTCTTCACGGGTATGCTGCCGGATATGATAGTCTTCACTACATGATATTTCGGAGATCCATCTGGTCGCCATCTTCAGGTGTGATTGCTGAGTACACAATCATGCCGGCATGTACTCAGTGATCGCACCTAAAGATGGCGGTCAGGTGGATCGCCGAAATATCGTGTAGTGAAGACAATCGTATCCGGCAGCATATCCATGAAGAGCATAAACAAGAGAGTATATTGTCTGCATTTATTAATAACTAACACTATATCCGGTTTGTTAGTGGCCTTAACCTCCAACAAAAAATTTCAGGTAATCAGTAACTTTTTATCCAAGATACTCCTGTTGCATAAGGTAATGGAAATGTCTTTTTGAATGTTCATCACTTCAGTTCCTAAAGGGAACTACTAATACTTATTATCTTAACAAAATAAGAAATAAAGAGAGATTCAGCAAGCCTAATTCAAAGTTATTTGTTTATCATTTTATAAAATATTGCACCAGCCACTAGGCAGCTCCACTGTAAATGCTGTTCTCAGGCGGGGGATGAGACAATTGACATATGCAAGCAGCTGGAAACCACCGTCACTACTGTCAAGCAATTAGAAGCTGGTGAGGATGGGAGTGTTGGGAGAGCAACCACATCATGTATCAGAGATAGCAAAGGTACCCCAAGCACTACCCTCTCCAGTGAACAGTGAACAGTGTGTCCTTACAGGAAGTACAGGAGCTATCACTACTCGCCCATTTGACTGTGAGTGGCGTATCAGTGGTATGACTGTGTCTTGTACAGGATGTAATGAATCTGATCAGTGGTTCTTAATCATTTGTACTAACTAACATGATACAGGGTGTCCATAAAGTCCCTTTACAACTTCAAAATTTTATTACGACGGTAGTTGTTGAAATATTTGAACAAAATTTCTTTTATAGTAATCACTGTTTACTTAAGTTTTTATATGTACTAAAATTTTGGGTTTCAGATATTCTGTTGATGGAAGTAATTGAAGCTCTATAAAATGGCAACTCCTCAAGAGAAGGCACAATGTGTGTCCTGGTTTACTGAGACAAAATCGGATGTTCTTCGTTCCAAACTTCGGAACGAAGTAGGGAAGAGATCCACCACTGCACCCTTCAATCCGTGCATGGCACAAAAAATTTATGGAGACAGGGACAGTGTTGGATAAAGGGAGGAGCGGGTGACCACAAATATCTGAGGAAAACATCAATTGTGTTTTAAATGCCTTCACTTGTTCACCTACGAAGTCCACCCGCACTGCTGCCAGACAGTTGCGACTACCACGTCAACTGTACATAAGGTCCTCCACAAGAACTTACGGTTGTACGCTTACAAAGTGCAACTGTTACAGACACTTGAGCCAAATGACAAGCCAAAATGGACAGAGTTTGCACTCAACATGCTGAAACGCCTTTCAGAGGATCAAGCATTCCTCAAGCGAATTTGTTTCAGTGATGAGGCAACTTTTCATGTTTCTGGGACACTAAACAGACACAATGTGAGAATCTGGGGATCTGAACAGCCCCCATGTGACTAGGGAGCTTCACCCGGATAGTCCAAAAGTGAATGTGTGGTGTGGAATAATGTGCAACCAAATAATTGGTCCATTTTTCTTCAACAAGTCAACAATTACTGCAGATGTTTACCTCAACTTTCTGACCGAATATGTAGCACCACAACTGATTGACTTTCAACCAACTATCATTTTCCAGCAAGATGGTGCACCATCACATTGGGGACTGCATGTTCGTTGGTTACTCAACAAGACATTTCCCAGCAGATGGATTGGAAGGGACGGGTCTATTTCTTGGCCACCGCGTTCGCCAGATATCAATCCCTTGGACTTTTTTTATGGGGGTATGTAAAAGATACTGTGTATCAAACGCAGATACGGGAAATTGCTGATTTGAAGCACAGGATTCGTAATGCCATTCCCACCATTGATGACGCTATGCTACAGCGAACAAGGCAAGAAATTGAGTACAGTCTTGATGTGCTTCGTGCAACTAAAGGTGTCCATATAGATGTCTATTAAACACTGTCAAAAACTTTTATAAACACTGATTACAATAAAAAAAATGTTAAAATATTTCAACAACTGTTGTTGTAATAAAATTTTGAAGTTGTAAAGGGACTTTATGGACACCCTGTACATCAGTTTTGTAAACTACATGATACATTAATATTTCAAATACAATTTATCAGTTCTGTGTTTTGTTACTTATTATTATTGTTGTTGTTGTTATCTTATTTAATACATTTTGTTACTTCTTTACATTATTTATTCTTTTTGAAATTGTCTTTATAATAATACATTTGTAACTAATATTATTGATTACTGAAACATTTACAAATGATAAATATGCAACAAAACTGAAATTCTCCTATTTATGACAAAATATTAGCATTTACGCTACTGGAATAATTTAAATGTAAACTTTTTTGTGTAAAAGCCTTTTTGATACAATTCAGTTGGAAACTGGGTTTTGTGCCATTTGGTAATGTTAATGCGGTGCTGTGATAAGGTGAACGAGTATAAAATAATGAATGAAATGTGAAAGATACAAATTCATATTCTCTTGATTTCATCTGATAATGTGTACAAAATTAATTGGAAGCATGTAATCTTTTTTGCAAGCAAAAATCAAAAAAATATGACTGTGCCAATAACCAGAATAGGCACTGATAAGCAAGCAACATAAGTTTGGTAGGTAGGAGATGAGATACTGGCTGAAGTAAAGCCATGAGCGTGGATTGCAAGTTATGCTCGGATAGCTCTGGCAGTAGGTCATTTGCCCATGAAAGACAAAAGTTCTAGGTTAAAGCCTCAGTCCCACACAGAATTTTAACCTCCAGGAAGTTTGGTACCACTACGTACTTCACTGCAGAGTGCAAATTCAGTCTCAAAGTAAAATAAATGTTCATTTATTATAATGTAGATTTCAATATATAGATGATTTAACTTCTCCACCTAATCTAATTGTGTGAGAAAATGTACTGCCAATAAAGCCATAACAGATCAGATTTGTGATTTTAATTTTTTAATAATAATGGTAACATAAGAAAGAGATTAGAAAGAAAGACAAGAACCAAGCAGAACCCAGGATATTACGTCCATCCCCATAACCAACAAGTTCTCGGGGCTGTCTCCCAATGAAATTCAAACTGAGACAGTTAGACTCAGTTCACAAGATGGGAAGCCTTATCAGATTCTTATCACTTCAGACAAAAATCTTCTATGGAGATCTACACACATATTGGCACTAAATGGTACAATGCTTCTACACTCCTGGAAATGGAAAAAAGAACACAGTGACACCGGTGTGTCAGACCCACCATACTTGCTCCGGACACTGCGAGAGGGCTGTACAAGCAATGATCACACGCACGGCACAGCGGACACACCAGGAACCGCGGTGTTGGCCGTCGAATGGCGCTAGCTGCGCAGCATTTGTGCACCGCCGCCGTCAGTGTCAGCCAGTTTGCCGTGGCATACGGAGCTCCATCGCAGTCTTTAACACTGGTAGCATGCCGCGACAGCGTGGACGTGAACCGTATGTGCAGTTGACGGACTTTGAGCGAGGGCGTATAGTGGGCATGCGGGAGGCCGGGTGGACGTACCGCCGAATTGCTCAACATGTGGGGCGTGAGGTCTCCACAGTACATCGATGTTGTCGCCAGTGGTCGGCGGAAGGTGCACGTGCCCGTCGACCTGGGACCGGACCGCAGCGACGCACAGATGCACGCCAAGACCGTAGGATCCTACGCAGTGCCGTAGGGGACCGCACCGCCACTTCCCAGCAAATTAGGGACACTGTTGCTCCTGGGGTATCGGCGAGGACCATTCGCAACCGTCTCCATGAAGCTGGGCTACGGTCCCGCACACCGTTAGGCCGTCTTCCGCTCACGCCCCAACATCGTGCAGCCCGCCTCCAGTGGTGTCGCGACAGGCGTGAATGGAGGGACGAATGGAGACGTGTCGTCTTCAGCGATGAGAGTCGCTTCTGCCTTGGTGCCAATGATGGTCGTATGCGTGTTTGGCGCCGTGCAGGTGAGCGCCACAATCAGGACTGCATACGACCGAGGCACACAGGGCCAACACCCGGCATCATGGTGTGGGGAGCGATCTCCTACACTGGCCCTACACCACTGGTGATCGTCGAGGGGACATTGAATAGTGCACGGTACATCCAAACCGTCATCGAACCCATCGTTCTACCATTCCTAGACCGGCAAGGGAACTTGCTGTTCCAACAGGACAATGCACGTCCGCATGTATCCCGTGCCACCCAACGTGCTCTAGAAGGTGTAAGTCAACTACCCTGGCCAGCAAGATCTCCGGATCTGTCCCCCATTGAGCATGTTTGGGACTGGATGAAGCGTCGTCTCACGCGGTCTGCACGTCCAGCACGAACGCTGGTCCAACTGAGGTGCCAGGTGGAAATGGCATGGCAAGCCGTTCCACAGGACTACATCCAGCATCTCTACGATCGTCTCCATGGGAGAATAGCAGCCTGCATTGCTGCGAAAGGTGGATATACACTGTACTAGTGCCGACATTGTGCATGCTCTGTTGCCTGTGTCTATGTGCCTGTGGTTCTGTCAGTGTGATCATGTGATGTATCTGACCCCAGGAATGTGTCAATAAAGTTTCCCCTTCCTGGGACAATGAATTCACGGTGTTCTTATTTCAATTTCCAGGAGTGTATTTTACCAAAATAATCTATTCATCATTTTGTGACGCATTTCAGGAGACCCCATCATCATACCTGTGGCGTGAAACACACAATAAAAGACAATATATTACAAGGAATACATCGCAACAATGCAGTGAAACTAAGAAATATATTTATTAAAATCAGCAGAGAGTATACTGTTGCTTCTTATTCTGTTCCATAACTACATTGTGGCCAACTGACTTAGGCAGTTCGACATAATGAAACTGTTAATGAAGGAATCAAATTGTGCTAACAGTGCTGAAGCTGCAACATACCAACATCATGACATGATAAATAAAACTATTTTGGGAATCAAGACAAGTGTTTTACCACTTCTCAAATTCTCTACTGACTTTGAGGCTGTGTAAGCCCCTCTTTTAACCATAACATACAATAGATCCCACGAACCAAAACCTCTGCTCAATGGTTTGAACAACGCCCATATCACATTCACCTACAAGACGGATACAAAATACTGTCCAGTTTCCTTGACACCCATTTCTTGTAAAAACTCAGAACATATTCTGAGATCAAACATAATAAGGTATCACAAAAAGAATTACCTCCATCATGCCAGCCAGCAAGCATACTGTAAGCTTCTATAATGGGAAACCCAACTTGTGCTTTTCCCAAGTGGCTTCCTCAAACCCATGGGTCAAAGCACTCAGAGAGATTACTTCCAGAAAGCATTTGGCTCAGTATCACATATACTTTAAATACACTCATATGGGGTATCAAGCGAATTTGTGACTAGACTGAGGATTTCTTTATGAGAATGATGTAGTATGTTATCTTGGATGGAGAATCAACAAAATGTAACAACGATGGAAATTCCTAGATGGGTTACACATAAAATAAAAGAAAGGTAACCACTCATCAATAGCTTTTATAGAACAGGTTATATAAAGGGAGCTATGCAGTTATAGTGGAGACTACAATACAGGACAACTGTTTGCAATCATTTTAGTCTGGAGGAAAGAATATGTGTAAGTGTGTTGGAGGAATTTGAGGCCTGCATAAAATAAGACCAATAGGTAATGGACCACAATTTACATCTGGGTACCTAGACAACTTTTTTAGTTGGAACTTCAGCACCCATCTAGTGTGAGAAAAAATGGAAACTCCCCTAAAAGTTAGAACAGAAGGAATGAGAACAGTAAACACATTTACTGACAAGGCTATATGCAGTGAGCTACGCAGATACAATGGAGACTGATTATTAACATATTCCCACAATGCCAATCCGTTGATCCAGGTTTAGATTTCCAGCTGCTTCCCTAAATTGCTTACAGCAAATGCTGGGATGGTAAGACATAACGAATTTCCTTCCACATGCCTATACAATCTAAGCTCATGCTCCACCTTTAATTACCTCACTCTTGACAGGACATTAAACTCTAAACTTACTTTCTTTTCTTCTTGTGGTCTACGTTAATAAAGTGAATTTAAGATGATTTAGAAAGTGCAATTAAATAATTCCTACATAAATACATCAGTCTCACTATAGTAGTGTTAAATGCAACAAAAGGTACATAAAGCAGAGGAGGATACATACCTTCATGTGATACATCATAAGCTCATTTGCCATCTTGTACCTTGCCTGTGCTTCTTGTATCTTTTTATACACTAAGCTGTGCATAATACTTATGCCACAGTAAATACTAAATGCCATTGCAACTTCTTCATCGAACACATCAAAGTAGTAGCCATTTCTCTTGTTACACATCTGGGCAACTCCCACTATGACATTTTCATGGTGAATAGGAAAGCAAAGTATGTTCCTGGAAACACAAGGGAAATGTCTTATTTTATAGAAGGCTTATAAATTAGTAGGTGCAACTTAAGAACTAACTAGAGAGATAATTTGTTGCAACATTTTGACACACTACGTGGAAGCTCAAAAAGGTTAACAATGTAATTCAGTAATCTGTTAAGCTTAAACCCGTGAAATACATACTTCATCCTAATACATACTGCCTCCAACCTATATGCTTACTATGTCAATTTAATTATACACACACTTAATCCACAAAATACAGAGGTTTCACATACTTTTTGAAACAACATATCTGTAGCATAAAGTAGTAATGTAAGCACAACTACTGATGGAAATTATTCAAAAATGCTATCATATTAACAAAAAAAAAAAAAGGTCATAACTACTGCCAGCAACAGTATCACCACCACCACCACCACCACCACCACCACCACTACCACCACCACCAGTGTGCTACAGTGAGAACAATTCCTGTTATCATCAGTTGCATAAGTGCAGTATGTTGAAAACCAAATATTCACATTTATAAATAAGTGCAACATTTCATATTTTTCGCTTTAGTTTGAAAGCTTAAGCAGCCATCTTGGACAGTTTCCTTTATATGGACATATTTTGTATTAAAAGTAATAGACCTATCAGCAGACGAGGAGAAATTCAAATCCTTGTCACATTGATCATCTTCATGCTTTAGATTTGCATAACAATCATACATAAAATAATGAGACAGAATTGCTGGTCTGTTTTCACCTTAAGGATGTGAAATTTTCGGTACTACTGGTCAGCAATTGTGTCTCATAATTTCATAGCTTTTGTGAGCACATTTACATTTTGTCACAATTTAGGTATTTACAAAGGAGATTGCTTCTTTAATTTTTCGATTGATTGACAAGATTAGTAGCTCCAATAAAAATATCTACAATAGTGTCATGCTCATTCAAAGCAACTACAGTGAACAGGAATAATATAGCCTGCACTGTCAGACAACAGAATAAGAAAAAAGAAGTGGTCTTCTAAGAAATTCAGTAATTCACAATTATCATTTTACAATTTTTACTTGTATCTGCATGTTACCTAAACACTATTGGTCTGTAAATTTTCTTTCTCAACAGAGACAGAAAGTTTTGTTGAACATGCATATCAGAGCAATGGTCTCTGACTATGGGTGATTCAGATTGACAGGATCCCTTAAGTTGTGTCACAGGACATTATTACAGTTAAAGAGATTACGGAGGAACCAAACAGAATTTGATTCATTAGGAGCCAGTGACCTGTTAAACATTTATGGGGAAAACATAAAAGGTTAAATGTGCAAAAATTAGCTCAGTGTGTATTACCATTGTAGGCAGGGAAAAACAAATTAGTATAATCAAAACGTTAATGTTTTGTAGGGGAAACTTGGTGGAAACAAAATGGTGTCAACAGCTGAAAGTGCAATTAATTTTAAATGCTTCTTTCATACATTTAGATGTACAACTCCTTGCCAAGAAAACCTGAGTACACAATAATGGGACCTAACATGCTATTTGTGTGTTACCAGCAAACATGGCCTTGTAGATCATGATTCAATTTTTAGTGCAGGGTCAATGCCTTATATATTCAAATTGTCAATTACCTTCAATTTAAATATATTTTGTGTGTAGGTTTCATAAAAAAGGGAAAACTTCCATCACATATGCAAAAAATATTTCCCAGGTGCAAATCTTTCATTGTCTCTGTACAATCTGTAAACATGTTGAGCTGATGTTCAGCAGCTAGGCCTGCCAGATGATTTGAAGACCCATTCATCAACTTGTCACTTGCAGATAAGACAATCTGTAAAAAAATATTGAAATGTTTAACGCCTACAGCATTTTCAGCACGAACTTTTCCATTAGGTCAGGGTCTGAGAAATGACTTAAGTCTCATTCTTGAGTTATCTCCTCCTTTTTCATTATCAGACCATGTGGAACTTATTTTCAGCATTTTCTATCTTTGGGGATCAAGCTGTATTATTTTAATTTGGTTTGTTATACTGTCAATGGACTACTTAAGTATTCTGTTATTGCTTGTGTGAATGTAACAGAAACATTTATCTTTGGAAAGAACATCTGGAGAAAATATTGCTGGTTTGTAAGTACAGTAGAGAACACAACTCATGAAAAGAGATATTCACGACCTAAACTACTGCAATGGACTATTAACAAACTATTAAGAAACAGTATCCACCTAACAATAGGTTTATGACAAACATGCACAGTTTACTTGACAAGAGTTTAACTATGAGACGAGAAATGTGTATATGTTTTAGGGGGTGGATCACTAAATACGTTGCACAAAGTACTTTAAAAGTCTTATATATATCTATTGTATGTGCAAAAGAGATAAAAAAATAGCGGTCTTAATCAATATTGGGCCACTGTTCACAAGAACAGAAACTTTTCTTATGTGGATTGTAAAAAGATTGTATTACAATAGTAAAAATCCTGCAAGGAACAACAAAGTGCTATTCAAAAAGAAGGAACAGATACCAAATATTTATTGCTTCCAAACTACAAAAGAAAGAAACCCAATTCCAACATTCCTGGAAAGAGAAAAGTTCAAATTTTTATGCATTCAATGTGAGCACCATGTGTTACATGGCAAAAATCAAAACAGTGGCTCATTTCCGGCCACAAATGAAGCAGCTGGTCTCTCATTATCGAATTCACAGCTTCAACAATGTGATGTTGCAGACTTTAAAGCCTATCAGGCATAGGGTGGATAAAAACAGTCTTTTACACAACCCCATAGATAAAAAGTCACAAGGTGTGAGGTCTGGACACCTGGGAAGTCACCAATGATGAAGTTCATGTTCTGCTCCTCCTCTTCCATTAAACGTCCTGGAATGGGTGCTCACAGTGAATGCATAAAAATTTGAACTTTTCTCTTTCCAGGAATGTTGGAATTGTGTTTTTATCTTTTGTATTTTGGAATCAATAAATGTTTGAAATCTGCTCCTTCTGTTTGAATGGCCCTGTATGTAAAATACGGGAAAAGCAACCACCAACCTATAGTGGAGTGACTTGTGGCACATAGATACATGGAACAGAACACAGTGTTCATTAGCTTTCAAGCTCTGGCTCGTTTTCTAGAAAAAGCTACAGGCATTCACACTCATAACCACACAGGCACCCAAGTACACACTACCACATCCACAGCAACACTGAATATTCATTATTACCAATTACTGATAGTAGTTGCTTGGAGTGATATACGTGGGGAGGGGGTAGGGTAAGACACATGAATCAATGAAAGTAGCGGGATAGTGTGAGGCAGGAGCAGGAAAGACAGGTGACTCAGCAGTGCACAAGACAAAATGAATTCTGAGGGAGCAGAGCATATAAGAGCTATAAGGAGAGGGGGGGCAGGGAAGTGAGGATGTACAAAACAGGAGATAGAGTCAGAGAGGGTCACAGGGAGGTGAGGTTGAAAGGGAGAGGATGGGAGTGGGATGGAATGGGGGAAGAGGGAGGAGAGGAGAGGAAGGGAGGGAGGAGAGAATGAATGCAGGATAAGCTGGAGAGACAATTTCCATCAATGTACTTCAGAGAAACTTGTGCTGAAAGGGTGTATCCAAATTGCAAGTGTAGTGAAGCAGCTGTTAAAGTCATTATAGTCGTGGTGTGCAGCAGGTTTGGCAACTGAATGGTCAAATCTATGGCTGGTCACAGTTTGGCAATGGCCATTCATGTGAGTGGACACAGTTGGTTACCTGTCATGCCCACATAGAACGCTACACAATAATTACAGCATAGCTGATATATAACATGGCTGCTTTCACATGTGGCACTGTCTTTTGTAGGGTAAGAATGTCTCTGACTCAACTGTGGTAATAGATGGTGGATGGACGTATGGGATAGGTCTCGCACCTGCGTCATCCAGAAGGGATGACCCATGGTGTGCAGGATTGCAATGGGGATGGACAATATCTGTAAGTTACATGGGTAATGAAACATTGCTTTGAGTGAAGTAGATAGGATTCTGGGTATGATATCCATCATTTCTGCAAACAATGAGATGTACTCGAAGCCCTGGTGAAGAAAGTGGTTGAGTTTGCAAGGCCAGAAGAGTGCTAGTTACTGGCAGTTTACCAGGTTTACTTGTATCAGAGGAGGAAATGGCATGGGAGATCTGTTTATAGATGAGCTGGATAGGATACTGTCTATCAATAAAGGCTCTGGTAAGGTCACTGGTACATTTAAACAACTCCTGCTTTCCACCACAGATGCGGTGGCCATGGGTGGGCTGTAAGGAAGAGACTGTTTGTCATGGGACGGGTGACAGTTATCAAAGAGGAGATGCTGACAATGATTGGTGCACTTGATATGAAAAGATGCATTTATTGAGCCATTTGAGAGGTGGAGATCAACATCTAGGAAGGTAGCTCATTGAGTTGACAAGGACCAGGTGAAGCAGACTTCAGAACAGGTGCTAAGGTTGTGGAGGTAAGAGTAAAGGTAGGATATGCCATGGGTTAAGATCATGAAAATGTCATATATCCCTTAACCAAGCAAGAGCTTTTATGTGTTGACTGGATAGAAAGGATTCCTCTAGATGGCCCATAAATAAGTTGGAACAGAATGTGACTGGTCTGGAGGATTAGGAAATAGGTTGTGGGTTTGGTATCAGGAAGACCCTGAGGAAGGTAGTGTTCCATGGCCATAAGGCCTTGGGCAAGGGGGATGTTAGTTTACAAGGACGTTCCAGCCACAGTGAACAACAAGGACTCTAGTGGTAGCATAACATTAACTGTGGGAAGGTTTTGAAGGAAATGAACAGTCTCGGATGTAGGTTGGGAGGTTATGGACAACAGTTTGGAGCTGTTGGTCAACAAAGACAAAGGTTCATTCTGTGGGAGCATTGTAGCCAGCCCCAATGGGGTAACCGGTAGGGAGACATGTAGGGTTGGTTTTGTGGTTTCTGGAGAGCAGATAAAAGGAAGGAGAATGGGAGGTTGCTGGTGTGAGGAGGGAGATGTACTCAGATCTTAGGTTTCTGGATGGACCTAAGGCCTTGAGGAGCTGCTGGACTTCTGGGATGGTGTCATGTGTGTAAGGTTTATATGCAGGTGTCATAAAGTTGGCAGTGACCCTCAGCCACATAGTCACTACAATTTACGAGCCATTGTTTGTAAAGAGGAGGATAAGGTCTGGATTGGTTTTCACGTTATGGACAACTATCTGTTCCATAGGAGTGATACTGGACTCACTACTAGGGTAGGATTTAGGAAGTCAAGGTGAGGCCAAGGTAGAAGTGAAAATTCTTGAAAGATTACCAGAGGATTGCTCGGTGAAATTGGAAGAGGATCACAGTTGGAGTCATGTTGGAACTGTTTTAAAATAGGTTTCATATGGGGGTTTTGGTTGACTATTGTCAGTGGGGTGTGTGGTGAAGAAGTGTTTCAACTGCAAAGAACAAGGAAATGAAAAGAGGTCCTTTACAAGTCCAGCATGTTGAAATTAGGTTTGGGGCTAAGGGTGACACTTTTAGAAAGTACTGGGACTTCTGCAGGAGTCAGAGTTTCGGCAGAAAGGTTGACAACAGTGTTATAGGATGCGTGTTAAGGAACAGTGTGTTTCATAGTTGGTCGAAGAGGTTTTTGGGGATGTGGAAGGTGGAGTAAATCAGAAAGGCATTGCCAGGGAGCTATAAGGGGTTGACAGGTGATTGGGTCAGAAGACTAGAGGTAATCCCATGCAGCCATCAGACAGAAGTAGCTGTGACTGCTTCCAGCTTCCTCAGGTGCTGCTCAGAATGCTGTGACCACTGATGAAAGACAAGACTTTCTATTGCAATGATATCACAGAAATTTGTGGTCACAGAGTAAATGGATTTCACAAAAGGAGCAGAGGCTCTCAGGTATGGTTTGATATTGAACTCTACAATTATGAAGGACCACACTGGTGAGGATGAGGGACTGAATCAATTGGAAAAGGTAAAGATTCTTGTGGTAGAATGGGTGGCAATTTAAATGGTAAGCCAATTAAATGGGATACCACATTTTGGACAAGAATTCAGAAAGAGGATGTGTTATTGGAGTTTTGCTAGGGCAAAGGAGAGTTTTCAAATTGGCGGAGGTAGAAAAAGTACGAATTCATGGTTAGATGGTAGGGAAAGAAACAGTGAGACTGAAAAACTAGTTTCAAAAGATTAAAATAAAAAAGCGAAAATTTATAGTGGAAGTGATATAATGGAGATAAAAATGGTAGACACTACATAATATGAAAATGATAGATTGCTGCTCACCATACAGTGGAGGTATTGAGTTGCAGATAGGCACAACAAAAAGAATGCTAAACAAGCGAGCTTTTGGCCAAAAGACCTTATCTAAATTAGACAGCGTGCGCGCGCGCGCGCGCGCGCACACACACACACACACACACACACACACACACATTCACACAAGCACAATTCACACACATGACCACGTTTTCATTACTCCGCTACCCCCCCCATGCCTTGTGGATCCTTTCCAACTCCTATCCAACTTCCATCACCCACTCCTTCCCTGTCCAGAATGCCTACTGCCTTCACCCTTCACCTACCACTATCAACCCCCCTCTCCCTTTACGCAAGCTCTCTCCTCCCTCCCCCCACCCACACTCCTCCCTTCCCTCCTTGTCACCCATTCCTTCCCTGACTCCCTATGTCTCTTATAAGCTGTACCCCTCATATCTCCTCTCATCTTGTCATGTCACCACTAAGTCATCTCTCTTTCCTGTTCCTCCTCACACTACCCCCTCCTTACCTTGTGCATACTTCCCTACTCTTATCCTACATCCATCAGCCCACACAAATGCTACCAATAATCAGCATTTCTACAGTAGTCTGTATTTGGGGGTCTGTGTATCTATATTTGGGGTCTGTGTGTCTATCTTTTACTAGAAAAAGAGCTGAGCTCAAAAACTAGTGAACACAGTTTTCTGATATGTATATGTCTGCGCCACCCATCAGTCCACTATAAAACAATTGGATTGATGCATAAAAAATTATCCATATTTAGTTTCCAAAACAGTCACTCACTGCTGAAACTTAATGCTACCTGGGAAGGAAAATAGGTTACTCTTGTTGTGAAACAATGGAGGTTGATAGCTAAAATGCCTCATGTTATTTAGTAACAATAGATGTGAGATAAATTTTAGAAAACAGAATTTCACTGACATCCAGGTTCTCCCTTAAATTACAATAGGTGACAACTGTTATCTTACAATGATCACAAATGAAACAACAGATTACAATGAAGCATTATTCACAGACATCCATGGCAGCATTCATTATGAGACACATGTAGGAGTTAACAGGAACACAGAAAACTAATGTTATAAATCAAAAAACATTGGTTACTATTGGTTCAGATTTCACTAAACTTTCAATCTAAACATCGAGAATTCACTACTGGTATCAAATTAAAATATTGTCAAATAATTAATGTGAAAGGATGTAGATTCTCAATGGCAAACATAAAATTATAAAGTTGTATATCATCTAAAAAGAGAAGAACAGTCTAATTAGTGAACAAAATTTTCTAATACTGACAAAAATCTGAAAGTAAAATGTTACAAAAAGACATACTAATTATCTAAGAAAAGCTGCTGTAAGATTTTTCAGAATTATATTTTAATTATTTTGCAGGTCTACCAAAGTGGTATAAAAACATGATGGTAGGGAATATTTTCCTGATATATGGTGAGAAAGATGAGAGCAAAGTCAAACCCAGCAGACAATTAGTCGAGTGCAGGTACAGAGAGTTGTAGGTAGACAGGGAAAATGTACAGTAAACTGGAGGAATTAAGAAAACAATGAGAAGAACAGGAGTGGGGACTGGGATGTGGCAAACCGAATTACTTAAGATTCCACTCTTTTAGGTTACTTGAATGCACAATTTGCTACAAAATTAGGTCTCATCTGCAAAATTAAAAAAAAAAAAAAAAAATCAGCTGTCAGAAAGAATTGTATTACTATGAAGCAGTAGAACTAGTGGTGACATTTCAAATCATAAGCTTTCCTCCTTCATCTGTCACACAGGACTCAATTTTTTAAAAAGCTCAATTGCATTTCTCATATAGATAATGAAATCAGCTATCAATAAGAGCTTAATATGTTCACTGAAACTTGGAAATGGAGGAACTTACTAGAAAACTCACTAAGAAAATTTGCAGTTGAAAGGCAGTATACCATGGAGGGTCCATCTCATCATGAACTATTCTCCCAGGTGTGTGATATATACTTTACAGCAATAAACCAGCATTCTCACCTCAGCCTTCACTGCACATAATTACTCCATCAGCCTAGTTAAAAAGCAGATTTCCCGGACCACACATCCAATCCTGGTACTGCTGATCTCTCCAAAAAACAACTTCGGAGTGCACCATTGGTCGCTCAGTAGTATACTGGTCTGGCATGTGTTATCAGCTACTTTGACAGGTCCATGACTTCCTAAAATCGTGCCCATAAATGAGGTCCATTCCGTCTGAAATTTTGCCCACCACACCTAGAGTATCTTTCCGTCGCCCTCCCAATCTCACAATATTCTTGTCAGATCCTATGCTACTTCTGCACACATCTCCCTACCCCATGGCTTGTACCCTGTGACCGTCCCCACTGCAAGACATGTCCTATGCACCCTCCTACCATCAACTACAACAGCCCTGTAACTGGCAAAACATATACTATCAACAGGAAAGCCACCTGCGAAACTACACGTGTCATATACCAGCTGTTATGTAAACACTGTTCAGCCTTCTACATCAGCATGACTACCATCAAATTATCAAATACGATCGATGGGCATAGGCAGAGGGTGTATACTGGCAACTCGTAATGCTCTACAACATGACAATCGTGACCTCTGTACCTGTTTCACCACATGTGCCATCTGGATTCTTTCCCCAGAAACCTGTTTCTCAGAACTCTGCACGTGAGAACAAGCACTACAACATGTCCTTGGTTCTTGCTGCCCACCTGGCCACAATTTATGTTAATCTCTTCTGTCTCAGTATTTCTTCATTGTAACTACTCTTTGCTTCACTCTGTTTTGGCCTCTACATCTTTTGTTGTCTTACCCATCTATTGTTCAGCCCCCCCCCCCCCCCCTCCCACCACTCTTACATACAATGCACTACTTAGCTTTTCACTCTTATTAACTCATGCATGATGTTTAAGCAGTGATCTCTGTCTGCATATTACCCTGTTTTCCACCTTTAAGCTCTCAGGTTTTCAAATCTTGTCCTATGCAGTCCCCAACAATCAGTCTTTCCTTCTCATCCCATACGGTAAGTCTCCCCAGACTCGCAGTTCTGGGTGACTTTCCCAAAATCTACCCCTTTTGCTAGACCTCTCCAGTCCTTTTCCTTCACCCGCCTTCCTTCCCCTTCAACTCTTCTGCCTGAAGAAAGAACCACTATCTCTGAAGGCTTGCCTATTACAACTGTCTTTTGTGTGTGTATGTGAGTGCATGTGTGTGTCTGTTCTGCCGCCACCTGGTGAATAGACTATTTTATCTATATAATTTGTGTGTGTGTGTGTGTGTGTGTGTGTGTGTGTGCACCCAGTCAAGGACATAGCCAAATGTGGCAGGGGTGTTGGGACATCCCCCCCCCCCCAAATCATTTAAATTAAAGTACACATGACCTAGCTGCTGTAAAGTGAAATTGCAAGATATTTTGATTTTCAGTCATATGAAGAAAATGGGATACGCACTCTTGATAGTCAACATGGCCATCGATATATTTAAACTACCAATATATCAATAACATTATCAACTACCACCCATCACTACTTTAGCCAAGACCAACTGAACATTGCTGGCTTTACTTGAGATAAGCTGTTGTTTTGTTAATTAGTTCAGTTCTTACTTACAGCTGAATTTAATGTAAGTGCAGCTGTTTAGTGTTTCAGTGCAGTGTGCTGTTGTGAGAGTTTCTAATTTTGAATAAGTTTGTAACAAAAAAGAAGAGGAAAATTGATTTTGATTCATTCACTAACATTGTGGTAAGTTAAAAATATGCAAGTACTACTATAATAAGCTAATTACATATCTACAGCAGTTTAATGTTAGCACTGGAGCTGTTATTTAGAGACTGGTAGAACTCTGGGTTTGCAATAATTCAGTATTTCACAAGGCAGCAGAGTGGTGAAGATCATTACAAATAACATAACATTAAAATCAGTATACAAAAATACATTTGGATTTGCCTGTGTTGCCCAAAAATTGTGTTGATCAATAAAAAATATCGCCCACATGATTATGGATGCAGTCATTTAAGAAACTTGCTTGAAACTGCATCAGTAGTGGGCCAAATTGCAAAATATCACCCAATCTGGTCACATGGTCTGTACCCAATAATGAAAATCATTTTCAATACGGAAACTTTTTAATAGCTACTTGCAAGTCACCATTCAGCATCCAAAATAATCAAAATACTCCATGCCTCTCCTCCTACAAACTAGCATATGGGCGCTCTTGGTTTGTGGAAACCAGAAGGGGTATGTGGTGACAGCAGATTCTATAGTTTATTCGTTTCTGAAGCAATTTTTCAGTGGGCTACTTGAATTCATCTGAGACAACTGCGTCCTGAACTCCAGCCCCCCCCCCCCCCCCCCCACCCTTTTCATCTATTCATGCTCTTGTAATACTATAATAACTGAAGGCAAAAATTCCATCCACAATTAATCATAAAATATGCACATGTTCCTGCACTGTCAAATGACCAAATGTGCACAATTAAAGGAAAAACATGTAATATCAGAATTCCACCTTTAATTGAGATGCATTTTATTTTGTTTTAAAACAATGTACAACCAGTTTCTCCTAATTTTCAACAGACTGGGGTAGCTTTACATGTTGAGGTGCTGAGATAGCAATGCTTGGACTCGAGAGGTGACGTGGTTCAAACCCATCTGCCGCCAACCTTGAAAATGGTTTCCTGTGGTTTTCCATTTTCAATTTAGGCCAATGCCAGGGCTGATTTACTATAGGCCACAGACAATTCCTTTTGGTATTTCTCTCTTTCCTGACAAATTCCAATTCCCCTACAGATGCAGCCTCTCTGCTTAAATGAAAAGAGCTGCATTGAAGGTAAGCCAAACATATCTTCGGAGACTCCTAGCACTAAAAGCCACATGATAAATAAATAATAATCAAAATTCACCCCATTTAGGCTTATGCATTTATCTGCTGGGGCATTCTTTAGCGCAGAAAATGATCTTTCTATATTGCAAGGTGTAACAGATGCATGCTTAAATGAGGAAATCTGGGAAAGTGTAAGAGCGAATAATTCCACATCCTTCACACTCTCATCATTAAAAATTGTTCTAGGTTCATCATTGAACAAAACAATATCAGATCTGTTTATTCCAACAGCACTGTCGGTAATAATTATGGCTTCCCTAAGAAGTCGTGTTCATCCATTCCTGATCATTTTCTCAGCTCAAATCCAGATTGAAAGAAAAAGAATGTAAAAAGACCTTGGAGGCTTAAAGGAGATTGAAGCATGACTGCTTCCTAGTGGTTCACCAAAATACGGTGCTCTTAGATCATGAGACTATATCTCTACTTCATGAAAACAGCAAGATCACTGTCAAATAAAATGGTTTAACATTTCTCTATGGAAATTCGCATTCTATGGAGCAAAATTCAGAAAATGCACTATAAGATAGAAAAATGTGATTAATATTTTGGACTAAAGTATAAATATGTCATATCTACATCTATTCTCTGCAAACCACTGTGAAGCACATGGCAGAGGGTATGTTCCATTGTACCAGTTGTTAAGCTTTCTTCCCGTTCCATTCACATATGGAGCATGGGAAGAATGATTGAATGCTTCTGTGCTTGTAGTAATTATTCTAATCTGATTCTCATGATCCCTAAATAAGCTTTATATATAAGGGTTGGTGTATATTCCTATAGGCTTCATTTCAAACCGGTTCTTGAAACTTCGTTAAGAGACTTTCTCGGGATGGTTTACGTCTACTTTCAAGGGTCTTTCAGTTCAGTTCCTTCAGTATCTCTGTGACATTCTCCCATGTATCAAACAAACTTTTCACCATTCGTGCAGCCCTTCTCTTTACATGTACATTATCCCTTTTTAGTTCTATTTGGTATGAGTGCCACACACTTGAGCAATAATCTAAAACCGACTGCATGAGTGGTTTGTAAGCAATCTTCTTTGTACACTGGTTGCATCTCCCCAATATTCTACCAATAAATCGAAGTCTACCACCTGCTTTACATGAGCCTATGTGATCATTCCATCTCATATTCCCGTAAAGTGTTAAACCCAAGTATTCGTACGAGTTGGCCAATTCTAACACAGACTCACTGATATTATAGTAATAGGAGACTGTGTGTTTTCCATTTTGTGAAGTGCAAAATTTTAGATTTCTGAACATTTAAAGCAAGTTGCCAATCTCTGCACCACGTTGAATTCTTATCAAGATCTGACTTAATATTTATGCAGCTTCTTTCAGATAATAATTCATTACAGATAACTGCATAACCTGCTAAAAAACTGATTTTACCATAAGGTCATTAATATACAACATGAACAGCAAGGGTCCCAACACACTTCCCCTGTGGCACACATGAAGTTACTTCTGCATTCGACAATGACTCTCCATCCAACATAACATCTGTGTCCTCCTTACCAAAAAGTCCTTAATCCTGTGACAAAATTTAACTGATACCCCATATGACTGTACTTGTGACAATAAGCGTAGATGCAGTACTGAGTCAAATGCTTTTAGAAACACAAGAAATTCTGCATCTACCTGACTGCCTCGACCCACAACTTTCAGTATGTCATGTGAGTCGGGTTTCACATGATCAGTGTTTCCAGAATCCACGCGGGTTGGCATGGAGGAGGTCATTCTGTTCAAGATATCTCATTATATTTGAGCCCAGAATATGTCTTAAGATTCTATAACAAAATTGTATCAAGGATATTCGATAGTAGTTGTGTGCATCACTTCTACTACCTTCTTGTCGATGGGTGTGACATGTGCTATTTTCCAAGAGGTGGGAATGGTTTTTTGTTCGAAAGATCTACAATATAGTTAGAGGAGGGGCTAACTCGGCCACAAATTCAGGATAGAATCTGATATGGATTTCATTGGGCCCTGGATCTTTGTTCAATTTGAATGATTTCTGCTGTTTCTCAACACCACTGACACTAACACTTATTTCATTCATCTTTTCAGTGGTACAAGGATTAAATTGGGCAGTTCTCATGGGTTTTCCTTTGTGAAGGAACATTTGAAAAAGGAGTTAAGCATTCCAACTTTAGCTCTGCTACCCTCAATTTCCTGCCACCTTTGCAAGGGACTGGACATTGACTTTGCTGCCACTAACAGCCCTTACATACAACCAGAACATCTTCAGGTTTTGTGAATATTATTTGACAATATTGTGCTATGGTAGTCATTGAAGGCATCATGCAGTGCTCTCTTGACAGCCAAATGTGTTTCACTCACCATCTCTCTATCAATAGCATGACCTATTACAAGTTGTATATGTGGACAAGGAAAAAAATTTCCAGATTTAATGGTTAAGAACAGGGTGTATACGTGGACAAGGAAAAAAAAATTCCCGTATTTCCCGGTTAAAAATACACTTTCTCCCAGGTGACTGTATATTTTCCCTTGTCAATCCTTTGAATGGTTATGGTTTTATACACGGGGGTACAATTTCCCGGCATTTTAGAAAACGAAACTCGGGGGAAAAAAGACACGTTTTGGAAACATCTTTGATGTGCAGCAACATGTACGCTACGTATTTTCGTATTACGAAAGTATGCACTGGAATTCCACCGAACACCACATATTGCTTTCCGCATCATTGAAATCGAGATTTCGATGCGCTTTTGTAGGCCGTTCGTAGCTCATGTCACATGATCTCGCCAGCCGATGACAGCGGATATTCAGAGCATAGGACAAGTGATGTAGTCAGCCAACAGCAACGTCACTGTTAAGTAGCACGAACACACAAACAGGGAAAGTTAATAGTTGAAATTAATATACACAGTGCTGCTACAAGAAAAGCATAGTTTTCGTATATAATATCGTTCTCAAGCTGCAAGAGAAGCTAAGCTTCCGCATATACTGTTGATCTTTTTTGCGCGTGTTACACTTTAAGATAAATCACACAAATGTGCCAGTAAGCGGGCCGGAGTGGCCGAGCGGTTCTAGGCGCTTCAGTCTGGAACCGCGCGACCGCTACGGTCGCAGGTTCGAATCCTGCCTCGGGCATGGATGTGTGTGATGTCCTTAGGTTAGTTAGGTTTAAGTAGTTCTAAGTTCTAGGGGACTGATGACCTCAGATGTTAGGTCCCATACTGCTCAGAGCCATTTTTTGTGCCAGCAAAAATTTTAATAATGACATAAATGTCTGATCTTCAGGGTTCGAAATTCTTCTAAATGGTGCGTCATCAAAGAGTTGATTATTAAATGAGAGTCAAACGCTCTGTGATTTAATAAATTCATGGTACATTCTTGCACATAGTTCAACTTACGTAAAAGGATATTTACTTTGAAAGTAACGCTTTTCAAACCACTATTCGCAATATTTTCCTGCGACCTGTTAGAAATAGGTTTGTTTCAGTATTTGCCAGAAAGCGCAGATAACAGGCGACACCGCGCTTGGGTAGCTATCATGACGTAGGAAGCCCATATGTGCGTATGTGTAAAACATTGAAAGATCATACATTATGTCATAAAAGAAACAAGGCATCAGAGGATACTGCAAGAGCATGGGAATTTCGTAAACAATATTAAAATGTGCACATTTAAAGTGCATACTTAAAGTGCACTTTCGCATGTCCTGATTCCCAATGAAGTAGACCTCGACCTGATATTAAGCTTTTCAGTGAGGTTTTCGGGATGTAAATTTTCTTAGAGCACCAGTACCGTATTATATCATGTTTGGTTCTTTATTATGACATAATGCTATACGTGCTAGAAATTAAAAGCGTGCACTTGAAATGCAGCAAACAGTTGAAACTAGCCAGTACTGTGTAATTAAACATTTCGTTTCAAATACATTGACTGCCTCTGCGGAAAAGGTTAACAGAAGTCAATTTTCTTTAGCAGACAGACAAAAATAACTGCATTGTTCCGCAAGGCGATTAATGCTTGACTGTCAGAAAGGTGGAAATAAAATAAAATCTGAAACTAATGACGTATTTTAGCCTTCCGTAATTATGTGAATGTGTTTTAATTCACTTGATAGCTCCCGGCCACAGACATCAGTTTTGTTTTCATTTGACGTGAGAGTAAACGAAGGGGAAACAACAAAATGACTAAATGTAAACACGGGTCATGTGGAGACTACGCACTGTAACTAAGACTGCTCTGCACATCAGCCCTGGATCAACGACATTTGCGAACCGAGTCAACATTTAACAAAAATCGAATTTTCAAAATACACTCCTGGAAATGGAAAAAAGAACACATTGACACCGGTGTGTCAGACCCACCATACTTGCTCCGGACACTGCGAGAGGGCTGTACAAGCAATGATCACACGCACGGCACAGCGGACACACCAGGAACCGCGGTGTTGGCCGTCGAATGGCGCTAGCTGCGCAGCATTTGTGCACCGCCGCCGGCAGTGTCAGCCAGTTTGCCGTGGCATACGGAGCTCCATCGCCGTCTTTAACACTGGTAGCATGCCGCGACAGCGTGGACGTGAACCGTATGTGCAGTTAACGGACTTTGAGCGAGGGCGTATAGTGGGTATGCGGGAGGCCGGGTGGACGTACCGCCGAATTGCTCAACACGTGGGGCGTGAGGTCTCCACAGTACATCGATGTTGTCGCCAGTGGTCGGCGGAAGGTGCACGTGCCCTTCGACCTGGGACCGGACCGCAGCGACGCACGGATGCACGCCAAGACCGTAGGATCCTACGCAGTGCCGTAGGGGACCGCACCGCCACTTCCCAGCAAATTAGGGACACTGTTGCTCCTGGGGTATCGGCGAGGACCATTCGCAACCGTCTCCATGAAGCTGGGCTACGGTCCCGCACACCGTTAGGCCGTCTTCCGCTCACGCCCCAACATCGTGCAGCCCGCCTCCAGTGGTGTCGCGACAGGCGTGAATGGAGGGACGAATGGAGACGTGTCGTCTTCAGCGATGAGAGTCGCTTCTGCCTTGGTGCCAATGATGGTCGTATGCGTGTTTGGCGCCGTGCAGGTGAGCGCCACAATCAGGACTGCATACGACCGAGGCACACAGGGCCAACACCTGGCATCATGGTGTGGGGAGCGATCTCCTACACTGGCCGTACACCACTGGTGATCATCGAGGGGACACTGAATAGTGCACGGTACATCCAAACCGTCATCGAACCCATCGTTCTACCATTCCTAGACTGGCAAGGGAACTTGCTGTTCCAACAGGACAATGCACGTCCGCATGTATCCCGTGCCACCCAATGTGCTCTAGAAGGTGTAAGTCAACTACCCTGGCCAGCAAGATCTCCGGATCTGTCCCCCATTGAGCATGTTTGGGACTGGATGAAGCGTTGTCTCACGCGGTCTGCACATCCAGCACGAACGCTGGTCCAACTGAGGCGCCAGGTGGAAATGGCATGGCAAGCCGTTCCACAGGACTACATCCAGCATCTCTACGATCGTCTCCATGGGAGAATAGCAGCCTGCATTGCTGCGAAAGGTGGATATACACTGTACTAGTGCCGACATTGTGCATGCTCTGTTGCCTGTGTCTATGTGCCTGTGGTTCTGTCAGTGTGATCATGTGGTGTATCTGACCCCAGGAATGTGTCAATAAAGTTTCCCCTTCCTGGGACAATGAATTCACGGTGTTCTTATTTCAATTTCCAGGAGTGTATGTTCATCTTGTAGCGCACATCTTCCTGAAAAGTCTGAAACATAAAACATATGTATTCCAGGAAATGTAAGACATATTATTTGGTTTTAAGTATGCCACGTGAAGTGCCATGCCTCTTCATAAAGCATTTTTTCTACCGCACGTCCAAACTATATTCAGGCGAGTGGAAATTGAAATGTCCTGTGGTGCCTCTCCTGCTCCCAGTCGGCTGGTTTGACAGCCTGCCCCTCTTTTAAAAAAATCTAGCAATTAATAGCAGATGGAATTATTTGTAATTGAGAGAACAAGAACTCTTCAGAAAATCTGAACTCTTTATTGCCTATTAGTTAATAACTTGCTGTTTTGTGTAACATAAAATTAAATATAGGATACATAAAAGCAATACTGACAAGAGATAAGCAAGAAATTACACATTTCTTCAAACATTAGTTCCTAGAATTTTTTCTATCTAATCTTGCTACAGCTTTACATGGCGTGCTTTCCTTTCTGCGAAAGAATCTATTACCTCATCAAAGTTCGTCAAACGTTTTGCTACATGAAAAATCGAAATGTCGTTATCTAATACTGAAAAAGCTGTTAATACAAATAATACCCAAGACTAGTGTGGTTTCTCGATCTGAGTACGTCTGTTTTGTCACTGTTGCTAGATAAAACAAAATAGGCCTTTCTAATATGGCAGCAATTTTGTAACACACCAAATAAACGAGACTGTTTTGGCACAAATGGCGATTTTTATATCACGATAGAATATAATCCACGAAGTACCAATATCAAGTGCCTATTAAGCCTACTACAAGCGAAAAGCTTTATGTTAGGAAATAGTTTCACATTTCACTCATACGCACCAGCTTCGAGCATGAGATCGAAAAGTAGTATTACGAAATTTTTATATAAATTTGGAATCGTCTTATTCTTCCATAATTTGTGTGATGTCCCTGTTTCTTCTCCTCCCTCATTCTAACAATCTTGTCGTCACCAATGCTGTAGCTATTGCTGCCATTGTCAATTTGTTTACCGATTAACTTCACTAACCCTGTCAGAATGAGAGGTTTAGCTACCCCGCGATTATTTTCCTGTTAGGCGTTATTACGTGTTCAAACAACACGTTTTCCGCGTCTCACCATCCGATGACAGCAGATGTTCAGATGTAGTCAGCCAATAGCAACATCACTGTTAAGTAGCGCAAACACACAAATAGGAAAAGTTAATGATTTAAATTAATATATATAATGCAGATACAAGGAAAGCTAAGCATTACCATATAATGCTGATCTCGAAGATTAATAAGCTACTAGAGAAGCTAAGCTTTCACATGTAATATTGGTCTTTTTTTGTGTGTGTTACACTTTAAGATACATTACACAAATGTGGCTGTAAAATTTGAAATAATAACATAACTGTTTCGCCTTCTGGGCTCAAAATTATTATATGTAGCTGATCCTCAAAGTGTTTAAGTTTTAAATGAGGGTTAAACGCCCTGCGATTTAAGAAATTCATTGCACTTTCTCACACCAACATAATTCATCTTGCGTAAAAGGAAATTTACTTTGAAAATAACACTTTTCAAACCACCATTAGCAATATTTTCCCGAAACCTGTTAGAAATAGGTTCGTTTCAGCAGTTGCCAGAGAGCATCAGGAAACAGGCGTTAATGTGCACATGCAGTTACGATGGCGTAGGAAGCCTGTATGTTCATACATATGAAGCATTAAAAGATCTTACATTATCTCACAAAAGAAAGAGGACATCAGAGGATACTCCCAAGAACATCGGAATTTCGTAAACCATACTAAAATGCATAATTTGGCTTCAAGAGCACATTTGTATGTCCCGATTCACAATGCAGTAGGCCCCAAACTGATATTCAGCTTTGCAGTGTGATTTTCGGGGTTAAATTTCCTTGGAGTACCAGTACTGTACCTATCTCATATTTGGTTCTTTATTATGGCGTAATGCCATATATGCCAGAAGATGAAAACGTGAAATCCAGCAAACAGTTGGAACTAGCCTATACTGTTTCGTTCAAATAAATTGACTGCCTCAGCGGAAAAGATTAATAAAAGCCAAATTTCTTTAACAAACCAACAAAAATAACTTCACTGTTCTGAAGGTGATTAATGCCTGACTACCAAAACTTGGAAATAAAATAAAAGCACAAAACTGCAACTTTTTATATACCTCTGCCTTCTATAACTATGTGAATGTATTTTAATTCACTTGATAATTCCCGGTCACAGAAATCCATTTTGTCACAGCAAAGTCACTAAAGGTAAAAAGGGGTCTCGTGGAAATTACCCCCCCCCCCCCTTCTCCCCTTGCGCTCAACACCTCACACTGCTTTGTGCATGCACAAATCTGGATGCTTAGGCATGCCAGTAACATTTTTCGGTTTAGCATCTGGCTTCAAGTAGCCAGAAGCAGGAGAAGGTACTGCTCATATGTGACTCACTGCACATACACCTGAGCCCTCTGCCAACTGCTCGAACTGATCTAATGTAAACAGTTGTGATGTCGTGCTCCTCTGAAGCAGTTTGTTGTTACTAAGTATTGCACAGTCTTCGACCACACATTTTGCTGTTGGCAGAGGCTTGTGTGCGCATGGTTTTTTGTTGTTGTAAAAGGCACATTTCCTTTGCAACTAACACCAGTTATTACTAGTCAAAAGTACAAAAATTTAACTGAAAACTAAAACAATGAAAAATTCTTGGAATTCCAAAAAAATTACAGGGTTATTCCTGGTTTTCTCCCGGATGAAAAAATTCCCAGGTTTTTCCCAGATTTCCCAGGGTGTATAAACCATTTATTATGCAGTAATTCCTGTTTCTTTAGAAGTTTCTTTACAGCAACTGTATATCATGGAGGTTCTCTCCCATTATGAACTGTTCTACAGGGTACATATTTATACAGTGCATGCTCTACTATTCTCTAGTTCCTCTACATGTTTCCTGTCCTGTACTGAAAGTTTCAAGTTCCTCATCGAGATATGTGACTACTGCCTTTTTATCTAGATTACTGAACATATATATATTTCTGCTTGTTTCAGTTGTCCTTTGTACTTTCGTGAAAATTACAAAAAAATAAAAATTTTCACTGTGCATGAATTTACTTCCTTTAAAGTCAAAATAGGCAAGAAAAGTTATAGTTATTTGATATTATTAAGTCATGAATTGAATAATACCAGAAGTTGAGAAGTACAACCAACATATCCAAAAACGTGTATTTGCATGGAAATCCTGGCTTTAATAGTAACTATAACCAAATTGAGTTTGATTACAGGTTATGCTGAAAATACATCATTTTATTCAATTTATTTGTAACCATCTATCACTCATGAATTTAAGTACTATTTCTGCAGCTCAAATAAAACAGGAAAATCAACAGCTGACTTGATGACAAAAAATACAGGAGGAAAAATGATCCACTGGTGTACCTGACAACTACCTGAAATCTCCATTTTTGCAACAGCACAATGCACAAACTCCATTTTACACTTTGACAACTTAAGCATGGTGTGTTGTTGGTATTATATGAATAGATACCAGGCAAGGGGTGTAGATAATGTGCTTTATGTTATTTCAAGAAGTTGGAGTCAGTAAAGTAACATACAATTTAGTCTTTTCCTACTGTACTGCCGACCAGTCAGGATAAGGCCATGAAAAATGCTGTATGAGATGTAATGTACAGCCCAAGATAAAACTCCATGAAAACCGAAAGACAAATACCTTGCTCATTTGTGGGATTTACACAAAAACCTCAAGGACAAAATACGTTAAATAAGACTATCATCCAAACAGGGTTTTTAGGTCTTTTAAATGTGTCAAGCTTTGCAATGTGTCATCTTTGAAGTGCGTAGACCTATATACAAGTTTTATGCATGCATCATTCAAAGATTAAAATCGGTATTTGCCTCAAATGGTTCAAATGGCTCTGAGCACTATGGGACTTAACTTCTGAGGTCATCTGTCCCCTAGAACTTAGAACTACTTAAATCTAACTAACCTAAGGACATCACACACATCCATGCCCGAGGCAGGAATCGAACCTGCGACCGTAGTGGTCGCGCGGTTCCAGACTGAAGCGCCTAGAACCGCTCGGCCACTCCGGCCGGCTTGCCTCAAATCTGAAGTCTATTGATGAGTAAGGGGTTTTGCATTTATATGTATGGATAATAGAGCCATGATCCAAAAATTGTGAAGGTTTTACTGGGGCACTGAACACCATGACATAACACATAGAGAATCTCAATTTGTAGTAGTCCGGTTTTAACAAAAACTCTCTTTAAAGATTTACGTTTATACTTTTTGACCACAATGACTAGTACATTTTTGCTAAACCTACACAGGCAATCGGATCAGTATGAAATTTAACTTTTTGATAGGCTATAGTATAGTCAGAGCTTTCATTTTTAATTTGGTTTTTCTTCTTTTTTCGGAATTCATATGCTCATTTCTCAACGTTTTAGAGGGGACTTAGTAGATCAGGTTTACCTATGAACCCATGTCCAGAAACGTCATTCAACAACACTACAGAATGTCAAAAGTCAAAGGCGCCGGCACTTGTAAAAGTATGTAGACACAGGGTGATTCCATGCTGATGTTACAAACTCTCGAGAATGATGGAGAAGGATTTTTTTTATATCTTATGGCAAGCCCCCCCCCCCCGTCCGGCAGGCCGTTCAACAATCAAACCCGGGCCTAGAGGATTGACAATCCGTCATGCTGACTATTCAGCTACCAGGGGCGGACAATGGAGAAGGATAAATGTATAATTTGAAGAAATAAGCGAAAAAGTTCTAATATGGACCAAAACAAGAAAATATGTCTAGTAAATATGAGGCCTAAAATGCATACCTTAAGAGCTATGAGCACTTGTTCAATAGAGGAGATGTGTTTCACACTAGCAAAGATGAACACTGCTCATAGTTCCTCAGGTATGCATTTTTGAGCTGATCTTCACTAGATATTTTTTCTTGTTTTGGTGCACAGTACCACATCTGAAAGTTGCATACCCTACATTCTTAGCAACAACAGTACTGTTACACATATTCCACTGCCAGGGACATCAGAATAGTTTTTGCTCCCAACTTGGTATTTGTTTCTGAATCAGGGACCTTACCTCAAATTAATACATTTATCTGTCTCCATCATCCTTGAAAGTTTGTAACATCACCACAGAATCATCCTGTATATACATACATTTACAGGAACCAGCGCCTATAGCTCTGACGCTCTGTGTACCGTTGGATGTTTCCTGACACCTGATCTCTTAGGTAGTGTCTACAATCTCTAGAAGTGTGTAACATGAATTGTGAAACATCTTGTAAATAAGTCCCTCCTGCTGAAAGAGCTTTTTGTACCAATTAGATAATTTATGTTACCTGCAACTCAGTGGCATAAAAAGAATCTTAAGTTCCAAAACTGCTGTCTTCAAAGACAGGAATGGCTGACTGATTCAAAGATAAGTGATGGCACTTCGTGTAAGTACTGTCTAGGAAAGGGTGATTACTCAGTGACAAACACTTCATAATTTGTAAAGATGCAGCAAAATAGAGGACATTGCTACTTACATGGCCAACAAAAGGAGGAAAGAAAAAGAACAAAACAGGGCTGCTACACTGCCTGTCACAGAATCATTTGTACTTTGTGGAGAGAATAAACTACTGCTTCGAGATGACAATAGTGGGCCCATTACCACTGGAATTACAACTAGAAAAAGGGAAAATTTCAACCCTTAATAAGATAACGTGCTAAATATGATCAAGGATAAAACTATACATCTATTACAAAGCTCAAGAAATGCCACTTATTTAAGTCCTGAAATCCAAAATGATATTATAAATATCTGTGGCAAACTGATTCAAATTAATAAAACATATCAACAAATCTGTTTTTCTGTTATTGGAAATGAAACACTTGACATGTCTGGTCAGGACCAGTTTTCATTATATGTACTATACATAACAGAATAATAATTCGGCCTTCCTGTATTACAGGAAGATTTTGTTAATTTCTTTCCAAAAGCGAATCTATGTACAGAGAATGTTTCTGCAAACATTCTTGATACATACAAGAGCTTAGGCATTGATTTAGAGAAACTGGTAAATCAGGGATAGGATGGAGCCTCAACAATGAGTGAGTGTAATACAGTTATACAAACTAGGATTTAAAAGCTTCATCCAAAAGCAATGATACGTCCATTATTCAAGGCATTATCTTAATCTTCTTATCGGTCACTCACTTTATGTTCCAATCATAAGAAACAGTACTGGTATTGTAAAAGAAGTCATCCCACTTTTCGGGCAAAAATATTTTGAAAGAAAATTTAGTAAATATCCTACCCAAATGAAAAAAGTCAAGATTGCTGGATATCTGTGACACTAGATTCACTGAGTACTAAGTTTTACTTAATTTTTTTGTTGAACTACTTCTTGCAATTGTACGAAGTCTTCAAGAACTTTCTGTTTTGGGTAGAATTTTTTCACGTGTTGCATCGACACTTTCAGTTGCTTTGGAAAAAGGAAGCTTTACAGTGGCTTTGCTAGCTATTGAATATGTTTTCAGCTTTACATTAAAACTTTCAATGTTTCTTCAAATTATCCAACACACTTTGCCATCATCTCTTCAGTTTAGTGAAGAAATTCTGCACAAATTTAAAGATCTTCTTTCTGAATATAAATTTGAGATTGAATTTTGCAAGATATTTGAAAAATCATCAACCTTGGCTAAAGAAGTGTTTGAATCTGTTGTCAATGTACCTAGACAGGTAAAGAAACACACTGAAAAAGACAACTATCCACACGACTCTCCTGAAGTGCATTATAGGCAAGCAGTATATTTCCCAGCAATTGATGGAAATAATGTTACACATTAGCTGCCATCAAGGGAATACAGATAAGCTGTCCAGACTGGAAGTTTACTTTGACAACAAGATTACTCAAACCAAACTTGGAACAACGTACGCATTACAGTATGAGAAAAGGTGTTATAAAGAAAATTTTCTACTACCTACAAAACTTATGTTGGTAGTAAATGCTTGTGACAAGAACTTCTACCCAAACATACAACATCATTTGTACATACTTGCGTCCCTATCAGCATCAACATGTGTAGCTGAGAGGTCATTTTCCACAATAAAATGAGCAAAGATTTACAAGCAGAAAACAATGGGCAGTGAAAGATTGACCACACTAGCATTAATATCAATACAGTATTCCTTTCTCTTCACAACAGAAGATGTTTTAAATGTCATGGAAACAGAAGGAAAACAAAGACTTTTACTACAGTTATCAACTCAAGTTTGGTAGTGTTTATACATGCATACTGAATGCTCTTGATTTTATATGGCACGGATAGGGTACGGAAATAATATTTTCATTCCATTCTGGTATGATAAAATATTTTAGTTAAACTGATCAACTCAGTTTATACTTTTTTCCTATTGTTATAATGTAAATATAACTGATATCTAAGATAGCAATATTATGAAAAGTAAAGTTGCTACTCACTACATAGCGGAGGTGCTGACTCACAGATAGGCACAACAGAAAGACTGTCACAAAAAAAGCTTTCAGCCAGCAAGACCTTTGTAAAAAACAAATGGCATGCACAGGCATTCAAATGCAACTCACACACACATGACTGCACTCTATTACAACTGAAGCCACACTCTGAGCAGCAGCACCAGTGCATGATGGGAACAGTGACTGGATACTGGATTGGGATAAGGAGGAGGCTGGGACAGGGACGGGCAAGGATAGTACAGAAGGGGAGGGGGGGGGGGGGGAGCAGTGAAGTGCTGTGGGAGAGCACGCATGGATGAAGTGAAGAGAGGTAGGGCAGCTATTCCCCCCCCCCCCTCTTCCCTGCCCTCCATCTAACTTCCCGACTACACATAGCTGCCCTACCCTCTCTCCACCTTGTCCCTGTGTGCTCCCCAGCAGCAATTCACTGCCTCCCCCCTTCCCTACTATCCCCCCCCTCCCCACCCCAGCCTCCTCCTAACCCCCACCCAGTTGCCGCTCCCATCATGCACTGATGCTGCTGCTCGCAGTGTAGCTTGCAGAGACTGCAGTCATGTGTGTGTGAGTTCCGTGGGCGCGCGCGCGCAAGTGTGTGTGTGTGTGTGTGTGTGTGTGTGTGTGTGTGTGTGTGTGTGTGTCTTTTTGATGAAGGCCTTGCTGGCTGAAAGCTTCTTTGTAACAGTCTTTTTGCTGTGCATCTCTGCTATATGGTGAGTAGCAACTTTCCTTTTCATAATATTGTTACATCCCATCCAGGATTTTCTATTGTTTGACATATAGGATAATATTATGAAAAGGAGAGACTGCTGCTCACCATACAATGGTGATGTAGAGTTGCAGGTAGGTACAAAGTAGCTTTTATTCTTTTTCAGTTATTCCATTATTAACTTCAAATTGTAATGTTTTTAAGTTGTAGAAGCAATGTTATAAAAAACAATTTTTTGTTACTTTTGTAATAGTACTTATTCTGATTTGGGGAACAGTTATTTATTTCAGGGGCAGACAGTATTTGATTTTAATGTTAGTTCGCATAAGCAGTGGCAGCTATTGTGTAAGAGCACATAAACACTCAACCTTGATCTATTGGTTATTTTTCTTTAAACGTCATTATAAGTAATGCAGATGCAGTAATCTGAAACACACAGCACTAAATCTACTGCACTGTGCTACATCGCTGCTCTGCAAAACTTGGCATCAAGGATGCCAGCACACCTTTAGTTGTACACATTTTAAGGAGCTTTGGCACATGTGCAATTGGTGTGACGTAATTGACTTATGGGCCAAATGCATACGGATTTGATAAACAACTTGCACAGTTCATGGTGTGCACAGCTAGTCCCAACCACTCAACTACAAGTAGATGTCACTGCCACCAAGTGGTAGCACACTGCAGAAGACTTTTATCCCTGTTCGCTTGACATAAATCCTGTTAGATGGTAGCACACTCCTCAGATATGTCAATTCACTCACTATATAGTGAAATTAGATCTGACAGTAGTATATGTTACAGTTATACCGATAGAAAAACCTATTTTGTGGGATTCTGAATGAGATACAGTATATTAAGTTTTGGATTTTATCAAACAGTAATCCATTTGAGATTATGAGAAACCATAAAGCACATCATCTTCGAATGAGAGACTGTAACATTTATTCATGCTTCTCACATCTGTTGATCTTGTCATGGGTCAGGTTTAGCTGTGCTGCAGGCTCTCATTTATATATATATATATATATATATATATATATATATATATATATATATATATATATATATATATATATATATATATATAAAAAGAAAGATGATGAGACTTACCAAACAAAAGCGCTGGCAGGTCGATAGACACACAAACAAACACAAATATACACACAAAATTCAAGCTTTCGCAACAAACTGTTGCCTCATCAGGAAAGAGGGGAAGGAGAGGGAAAGACGAAAGGATGTGGGTTTTAAGGGAGAGGATAAGGAGTCATTCCAATCCCGGGAGCGGAAAGACTTACCTTATGGGGAAAAAAGGACAGATATACACTCGCACACACACACATATCCATCCACACATACAGACACAAGCAGACATATTTCGTATGTGTGGATGGATACGTGTGTGTGTGCGAGTGTATACCTGTCCTTTTTTCCCCCTATTATTATTATTATTGGCAGTGGCTGCAGCTGTATAATTATGTTGATAAGCATAGCTCTTACACAGCAAATGTATTAAATGCACACTCTCATATTTATTTGAATCTAAAAATTTGTGAATACCCAGAATGTATATTCACGAGCTGCCACTGCGCATAAGATTTCGACAATATGCATAGCTCAGCGATATTTACAATGGAAGGTGGCTAGCGATAGTCATTTTGTATTATGTATCTGTGCATAAAGGTAGCTCACTTGTGCAACAGTGATATAGCATGTCATGAAGTTTTACTACAAATACGATGATGTACTGTGAAACGTCTTTTGTAATACACTTGGAACAGTGAGTCCAAACATCACAGCTCTAATGTATTTATAAATAAACCTCAATGTACGTTTCATATCGTAGAGGAGTATATTAGCACCAAAGACTCTATAACCACATTGTTGTTGTTGTTGTGGTCTTCAGTCCTGAGACTGGTTTGATGCAGCTCTCCATGCTACTCTATCCTGTGCAAGCTTCTTCATCTCCCAGTACCTACTGCAACCTACATCCTTCTGAATCTGCTTAGTGTATTCATCTCTTGGTCTCCCTCTACGATTTTTACCCTCCACGCTGCCCTCCAATGCTAAATTTGTTATCCCTTGATGCCTCAAAACATGTCCTACCAACCGATCCCTTCTTCTTGTCAAGTTGTGCCACAAACTTCTCTTCTCCCCAATCCTATCCAATACCTCCTCATTAGTTACGTGATCTACCCACCTTATCTTCAGCATTCTTCTGTAGCACCACATTTCGAAAGCTTCTATTCTCTTCTTATCCAAACTAGTTATCGTCCATGTCTCACTTCCATACATGGCTACACTCCATACAAATACTTTCAGAAACGACTTCCTGACACCTAAATCTATACTCGATGTTAACAAATTTCTCTTCTTGAGAAACGCTTTCCTTGCCATTGCCAGTCTACATTTTATATCCTCTCTACTGCGACCATCATCGGTTATTTTACTCCCTAAATAGCAAAACTCCTTTACTACTTTAAGTGTCTCATTTCCTAATCTAATTCCCTCAGCATCACCCGACTTAATTTGACTACATTCCATTATCCTCGTTTTGCTTTTGTTGATGTTCATCTTATATCCTCGTTTCAAGACACTGTCCATTCCGTTCAACTGCTCTTCCAAGTCCTTTGCTGTCTCTGACAGAATTACAATGTCATCGGCGAACCTCAAAGTTTTTACTTCTTCTCCATGAATTTTAATACCTACTCCGAATTTTTCTTTTGTTTCCTTTACTGCTTGCTCAATATACAGATTGAATAACATCGGGGAGAGGCTACAACCCTGTCTCACTCCCTTCCCAACCACTGCTTCCCTTTCATGCCCCTCGACTCTTATAACTGCCATCTGGTTTCTGTACAAATTGTAAATAGCCTTTCGCTCCCTGTATTTTACCCCTGCCACCTTTAGAATTTGAAAGAGAGTATTCCAGTCAACATTGTCAAAAGCTTTCTCTAAGTCTACAAATGCTAGAAACGTAGGTTTGCCTTTTCTTAATCTTTGTTCCAAGATAAGTCGTAAGGTCAGTATTGCCTCACGTGTTCCAACATTTCTACGGAATCCAAACTGATCTTCCCCGAGGTCCGCTTCTACCAGTTTTTCCACTCGTCTGTAAAGAATTCGCGTTAGTATTTTGCAGCTGTGACTTATTAAACTGATAGTTCGGTAATTTTCACATCTGTCAACACCTGCTTTCTTTGGGATTGGAATTATTATATTCTTCTTGAAGTCTGAGGGTATTTCGCCTGTCTCATACATCGTGCTCACCAGATGGTAGAGTTTTGTCATGACTGGCTCTCCCGAGGCCATCAGTAGTTCTAATGGAATGTTGTCTACTCCCGGGGCCTTGTTTCGACTCAGGTCTTTCAGTGCGCTGTCAAACTCTTCACGCAGTATCTTATCTCCCATTTCGTCTTCATCTACATCCTCTTCCATTTCCATAATATTGTCCTCAAGTACATCGCCCTTGTATAAACCCTCTATATACTCCTTCCACCTTTCTGCCTTCCCTTCTTTGCTTAGAACTGGGTTGCCATCTGAGCTCTTGATATTCATACAAGTGGTTCTCTTCTCTCCAAAGGTCTCTTTAATTTTCCTGTAGGCAGTATCTATCTTACCCCTAGTGAGACAGGCCTCTACATCCTTACATTTGTCCTCTAGCCATCCCTGCTTAGCCATTTTGCACTTCCTGTCGATTTCATTTTTGAGACGTTTGTATTCCTTTTTGCCTGCTTCATTTACTGCATTTTTATATTTTCTCCTTTCATCAATTAAATTCAATATTTCTTCTGTTACCCAAGGATTTCTATTAGCCCTCGTCTTTTTACCTACTTGATCCTCTGCTGCCTTCACCACTTCATCCCTCAGAGCTACCCATTCTTCTTCTACTGTATTTCTTTCCCCTATTCCTGTCAATTGTTCCCTTATGCTCTCCCTGAAACTCTGTACAACCTCTGGTTCTTTCAGTTTATCCAGGTCCCATCTCCTTAAATTCCCACCTTTTTGCAGTTTCTTCAGTTTCAATCTGCAGTTCATAACCAATAGATTGTGGTCAGAATCCACATCTGCCCCAGGAAATGTCTTACAATTTAAAACCTGGTTCCTAAATCTCTGTCTTACCATTATATAATCTATCTGAAACCTGTCAGTATCTCCAGGCTTCTTCCATGTATACAGCCTCCTTTCATGATTCTTGAACCAAGTGTTAGCTATGATTAAGTTATGCTCTGTGCAAAATTCTACAAGGCGGCTTCCTCTTTCAATCCTTCCCCCCAATCCATATTCACCTACTATGTTTCCTTCTCTCCCTTTTCCTACTGACGAATTCCAGTCACCCATGACTATTAAATTTTCGTCTCCCTTCACTACCTGAATAATTTCTTTTATCTCGTCATACATTTCATCTATTTCTTCATCATCTGCAGAGCTAGTTGGCATATAAACTTGTACTACTGTAGTAGGCATGGGCTTTGTGTCTATCTTGGCCACAATAATGCGTTCACTATGCTGTTTGTAGTAGCTAACCCGCACTCCTATTTTTTTATTCATTATTAAACCTACTCCTGCATTACCCCTATTTGATTTTGTATTTATAACCCTGTAATCACCTGACCAAAAGTCTTGTTCCTCCTGCCACCGAACTTCACTAATTCCCACTATATCTAACTTTAACCTATCCATTTCCCTTTTCAAATTTTCTAACCTACCTGCCCGATTAAGTGATCTGACATTCCACGCTCCGATCCGTAGAACGCCGGTTTTCTTTCTCCTGATAACGACGTCCTCTTGAGTAGTCCCCGCCCGGAGATCCGAATGGGGGACTATTTTACCTCCGGAATATTTTACCCAAGAGGACGCCATCATCATTTAATCATACAGTAGAGCTGCATGTCCTCGGGAAAAATTACGGCTGTAGTTTCCCCTTGCTTTCAGCCGTTCGCAGTACCAGCACAGCAAGGCCGTTTTGGTTAATGTTACAAGGCCAGATCAGTCAATCATCCAGACTGTTGCCCCTGCAACTACTGAAAAGGCTGCTGCCCCTCTTCAGGAACCACATGTTTGTCTGGCCTCTCAACAGATACCCCTCCGTTGTGGTTGCACCTACGGTATGGCCATCTGTATCGCTGAGGCACGCAAGCCTCCCCACCAACGGCAAGGTCCATGGTTCATGGGGGGGATAACCACATTATGTGAAACAAATACAAAGAGATAGAGAGGCTGGCCAGTACTTACCTCAGCTCAATACAGCCGATATATACACAAAACAGAACAGAAAATTTACGTTCCTAGCTTTTGGAACTTTGTTTCTTCGTCAGGGAGTTTACCTTTCCCTGTTGCTTCATAACCTGGGTTGTGAGTAACTGAATCCACTTTCCCTTCTTCCCTTTTTTTCCCCTCTCTCCTCCCTGACGAAGTAACAAAGTTCTGAAAGCTAGGAATGTAAATTTTCTGTTCTGTTTTGTGTTTCTATCGGCTGTTCTGAGCTGAGGTAAGTACTGGCCAGCCCCTCTTTCTCTTTGTTAGTATTTGTTTCAAATCTTTATATGAGATTTTCCATTAATCATTTACAACCATATTATCATGGATAATTACAAATTATTAGAAGTATCGCTGAAATACGTGTGTGAATCCATGTTAAAGATTCCAAAACTGTAGCTCATAGTATTTGTGTATTCTGTTTTGTTTTATAAATAAATTTGTCTGCTATAGTTTTCAGTTGGCTTTTGAAATAATAATTTAAAAAATCTTTGCAAATCCATCTTTGTGCAAAATGTTATATAATGTAGATTACACTGTCATTATTGTTGTTGTCTTATGCAGGTGCCTGAAGATGGCATGGTGAAATACTGAAACTGGTCACATGAATAAATTACATTCAAAATATAAACTGCTGGAGGTGTTTTTAATTTTACATTTCAATTTAAAAAATGTTTTTGATCACTTATGGAAATTAAAGAATTTTAATTAAATGGACTACATTTTAATAAAATTTGAGGTTGAATTGAATAACTTGAGATGCTTTGATGTCCTGAAGAAGTTCTCACTTGGTTTCAGATAAGATGTAAATTTAAATACAAGACTGTAGTACGAGAAAGACAGCTGTTGTCAAAAGAGATTTTAACCAATTTAACTTCATAACTTATTTAATCCAATGTTAAGAGTCTTCTGCTCAGCAACAGTGAACATCATATTAGAAGACTGAGCAGTGTTTTGTTAGCAAATAGGCAATACATTATATTAGAATTTAATTTGTTAGCAATAAAGTGGAGTTATCATATTCAGAATGAGATTTTCAATCTGCAGTGGAGTGTGAACTGATATTGCCAAATAATGAAATAACTGTGCATTCGAGTACTTCTCAACTATTTTATATTTTGCTTAATTTTATAGATCAAATATTTTTTGCATGATGGCCTCTCAAGAGATAACTATGTTTTTAAAATTAAAAAGTAAATAAATATGTTTTCAGAATGAACAAAAAGCATGAGCCTCTTAAAGATCCTCTTTAACAAATGGGCCACTTCTTTGACAAAATTCTGGTAGGTACTTGATTCAGTGCATGGTGAACTACTCCTTTAAAGTTGAGCCTTAGGTCTTGTACGTGCTCCTCCCCAGAGCTAAATTTTCTGAGTTCTGCTCTCAGATGTGACACTACAGCCTTTTTATCAAACTTGCTAAACATGTAAATCTTCCTGCTTGTTTCAGCTGCACTTTGTACTGTAGCAATCATTGCTGCCACAACTGCCTCATGGTCACTGATACCAGTTTCAATATGGACATTCTCAAAGGAGTGAAGTATTTATTGTCATCAGGTTTAACGTATTCTCATTATGAGTGTGCTCCCGATCTATCTGTTCTAGGTAGTTTTCAGAGAAAGTCTTTAGTAATGCTTTGCAAAATGATTTAAGTCTCCTGCGCTGATACATAACATACTAGCAAATTTAGGTATTCTCTTAAGTTTTTGTTTACACCTGGAGGTGGGTTTGGTGGTTAAAAGAAAGATCCAATTTATGTTCAACCTTGATAATGAATCTTGTCCAATCAGTTTCACATGTAGTTTCAATTTGTATCTCAGTGGATGTCAATTTCTTGTCTACTGTGATAAATACACCATCTCCATTTCCTATTAGCCTATTCTTGTGATATACACTTTGATTTACCCTAGAATCTCCCTGCTGTCAGTACTGAGTTTTCTATTCCTATTATTATTTATGAACATCACTATTTTTAGGATTGCTTCAAATTCTGGGACTTTGTTGTGAATGCTGGTAGTTAATCACTGTAATTTCAACTGTTTTGTTGGTGGGGCCATTTCTTTGAATTTCACTGTACACTTCAGGGTCTCCTACATTCACCATTTTCTGAAATGGATAGAGAGTTATCGAAGCTAAGATAACCTTGCGCACATCCCACAGACAGCCAGGCACCTGAGTAGCAGCATCTGACGTGTCGTACCCCTTACCCATTTAAGAGGAGCCTACAATTTTCAGTCCTATGGTGCAAGTCCAAGAAGTCAGGGTCTGGCTTATCGCAGAATCTTCTAAACATCTGATGTAAGCCTTCTCCTCATCTCAGACCCAGATGACCCCAACCAGTTCTGGGGACAAGGCTTCATTGACACTCATTGAGTAAAGGTGGTCTCCTCAACACACTGTCAGTTGCTGGAATGATCCATGTGTGCCTTCGGACCCCAGATAGCAGGCATCATTTGTTCCAATGTGTGCCACAATCTGCAGTTGATTGCACCTAGTTGCCTCAACAGCTGCTGGAATAGCCTCTTCAATATGAATCTTGCTGCAATTTCCCTACAGGGCACCATTACTTGTCATAAATTTGAGCTGCCGATGATTAGCAGACCTCTATCCTTTTGTGTTTGCCTCCCCTTGACATGGGACATAGCAGGTTTCCCAGCAGGTGAAATGTGTCTCACTGGCTCACTTCCAGTGGAAGATTGCATGCCAAACCTGTTGATAAGGGTGATGAGTTTTCAATTTCAGCAGAGATGAAGACGGCATGCCAAACTTGTTGGTTAGGGGGATGTGTGCAATATCCTGAGTTCTCCTCAGTCCTTGCCTACGCTGTACATGGTTCCTAGATCTAACACTGACACATCACTCATAGTCAAGTGGATACTCAGCGATAGATCCTGTACTTCCTGCAGAGGAGGTAGTACCCATTGGACATGATATTAATTGAGATACACTTGCTATCTCTGCTACATGACTCTTGCCATTTCACCCAGCACACTCATTCAAGCATACAACTCACAATATCAATGTTTATTGGTGATATCATTTATCAATGTATTCAACAAAAAACATGAAAACTTTTGTAGCATATACCATAATTTCTGTATGCACTGTATATGGTTTTGTTGTGCCACAATAAATAAAGGTGTTCAACAGAGGAAAATATATGGAATCAAGAAATGAAAAGAGAATTTTTAATATGGGAACACGCCAACAAAAGTTTCATGTCACTGAAAACATGCTGTGCATTGTAGGCTGGTGGATAGGAATTAATTCTATGTCAAGTGTGTATATATCTGTGTGTATGCATGTGTGTGTGTGTGTGTGTGTGTGTGTGTGTGTGTGTGTGTGTCAGTCACAGAGTGTCGAGAAATTGCAATGGGAAATGTTACAAAAAAAGACATTGTACTTTGCAGACAGCCTTTCTCACAAAATTCTGAGAGTCACATTCCCAAATGAGTCAAAAAACGTACCACTTGCTCCAACATACATCTCGTGTAATGAGCATACTACTAAAAACAGAAAAAAGTTTGCTTTAGTCTATAGATGCAGTTTATTTATTTTGTCTACTGGTTACCCGTTTCAGTACACAGTACCATCCTCAGGCCATCTTAAAACTCTGGCATGCTATCTGCCAATAGAATGGGACAGGGAACAGATATAATGTAGATGATTCACAGCCATAAGCATTCATAAAGGGAATAAAAGTTCAGCAAAAAGAAATAAAAGCTTTAAGGTTTGCCAGCGACATTGTAATACTGTTGTAGATGTCAAAGGAATTCAACGAGCAGTTTAACAGAGGATAGTGGTTTGAAAAGTGGTCATAAAATAAAAATCAAGGAAAATACAATAAGAATAATAGAGTTTAACTGAATTAAATCAGGTGATGTTGAGAGAATCTGATAAGAAAATGAGTCACTAAAAGAGGTTGATGAGTTTTGGTATTTGAGCAGAGAATACCTGACAATGACCAAAGTACAGGGGATATAAAATCCAGACTGACTATAGGAAGAAAGGAGTTTCTGGAGAAGAGAACTATGTTAACAACTAATATAAATTCTTGTCTTAGGAATCAGTTTTAAAGTATTTGTATGAAATGTAGCCTTGCAAAACTGAAACAGAGCCAATAAGTAGTATACAAAAGAAGAGACAATTTTCAAATGTGGTGCTGTAGAAGAATGCTGAAGATGACAGGGGTACGAGAAGGAGTATTACACAGACTACCAATAAAACACTGTGGAAGGGGATACACACAGTTATAAACGTAACTATGGAATGGATCATGAAATTCACATTAAATTTGTCCCTGTTGTGACAACCAGTACATTCTGCAACAAGCTCAGCTGCTCCTTGTTTCTCGGTCTATCCACTGCTCAACATTTCCTCTATATGGCAAGTGGTGGTCTTCACCAATAACACTGTTTATACATCATCCATGTTTTTCATTACAGCATCAAATAATTCCTATTTGTTATAATTGTTTACTCTTGTTTCCCTCCAACTGAAAACCATCACATCTTCAAAATTCAATTCATTTCCTCTTAATCCTATATTTTATCACTTTCTCCATTTGCTCTTTAACAACTAATAATATTTAACCATCAATGGTTGGTCACATCATTTTTAGTATATTGTACTGCATCAGAAGTATTATTGGTGAGAGGAAAGTGCACAGAAACAGATATAGACAGTTCTGTTGTTAATTTGTAATTACTATTTATTGTCCGAATTGGTGAGTGTTAAATTAAAATGTAGGATATGTGAATACCCATCCAAGGCAGAAAATCAATGTAGTTAATTAATGTATACAGTGTTGAGCATAATTTCTGTACCTTGAACTCAATAAAGTATAAAATGAAGATACAAGTGAACAAAATATAGTCTATGACAAACATCTGATTTAATGTGAGTAATCAATGAAAGATGTAGAGAAACGATTACATGAAACTAAGTAAAGATTACCACCAAATGGAAAAAGTAATTCTTAAATACTATTTAAAGTGGCCGTGGCCTTGAAGAGAGTAAACTTACAGTTAGTACGAATGCCACAAAAATGAGTGGATATTGTAAACAGACGAGACAATGAGGGAGACTTGTTGAATGTGGTAGTAGTTTGAGAAGCATAAATGGAATCTGTTAGTGATGGTTGAAACTTTAAACGGTGAACAATGCAACTAGAACACTGTTATGTTATTGCAAGAAAAGTAGTTCAGTATTTAACACAACTGAAACTGTTTGTTATGAGAGGCCCCATTTCACATATTGTGATGTAGACAGTTACAGATGCTGAAGAACAATAGATTACAACAGACTGGAGTGAACACTTTTGAGAATATGGCATGACACTGTGAGTCAGTATTCTGAACACTCAGAAATGGTTCTGACACTGAATTATTAATTCACTTTCAATAGGAGGTGAGATACGCTTGGTACAGGAAATCTCACATGTCAGTGGGAGGAGAACAGATCTCTTAAAAACCTACACCTTCTGGACGGAAACAAACTGCAATGAAAGGAACGGGTGCTTGGGAGAGGGGGAGCGACTTGTTGCCTAGTCAATAATTATGACAAAAGAGCACTGAAACAATGGTATATATTACTCAGTAAGAGCAAAACAGAAATTATAATGCTTTTAACAAATAAAAAGAGAAATAACAAGCAAACAAATAATCCAAAGGTGAGGCCTATGGACACTACAGAACATTAAAACTGAGTTCTCAACAGAAGCAGGGGTATTCGGTGAAAAATTATTATGACTGAAATAATACTTGCAGAGGTATAAAGTTTTGTGTAAAAGGCAAATGCTACCACATTTAAAAAGAGAAACAAAAAAGAGTAGTATACAAGTTCTGACAAAATACAGTGGATTGAACAAAATGAAGTGGCAGTGATCATAAGAAAGAAAAAAGTCACTGTCACCTTCTTTTTGACTTTATGCCCCAACATCGGCAGTGTTTGCAAAGTAAATTATGGGGACTGGGCTCTGCTGTCAATGAGAATAGAATAATCTTATTGCCCAAATAAGTTTTGACACATTTGTGCCATTGGAGACTGGAAAATATACCATGTTTTACAGAAGAATTCCTGGATGACAAGAAGGACCTACAACCATTTTTTATCTACCATAATCTTTCTTTGTCTTAGTCTCTAGATTAGAATTTGTAAGTTCTTCATTCAATGGTTAGATAGCTCTCCATCTGCTACACCATCATGATTTTGAGAAGGTGGTTAGTGACTTCACAAAAATCACTTTCTTTAATTATAATTTCACTGCACAAAAAAGTGTCAAAACTGTTTGTGAAATAAGAAGCTTTTGTAGTTTCTATAATCATGTACACACAAACTTACATTGTAAAGGAAGAAGAGTTGTCTGATGAAGGATGACAAGAATGAGGTACAAGGAGAAAAGATATGTGTGCAAAGAAAAGTACTACATGGTGTGGAAAGGACTGGAAAGTCATCAGAGAAATAGCCAGGGTAGAAGATGAAGAACAATGAAAAAGACGAGTAGATAAAAGAAAGAGAACTTTCCAGTGTTCATTCTCTTGTGTGAAATTTCATTTAAATATCTTATGTGTGGTGGAGTTTGAGATAATAGACTGTTCAGAAGCTTTGAAAAGTGGAGTTAAATTTGGCAGCATAAATCTTGCTATGGCGGCAAAGGATTAACTGTTGTTAGGAGGACACTGAAATAAGTTTTGCACAATAGTCAGGAGAAAAACAAGTGGATCTCAAACAACTTGTCAAGTGTTACAAAGATTTTGTGTACAATGGAATACTATGGTTGTGGAGGAGCAAATTGTGCTCTTATTGAGTACTGCATTAGAAGGAAATACTCCTCATGTATCTGTTTCTGTACAGGATTACCAGTCTAGTTGTTGGATATGCACACATTAGTGAGAATGCTGTTGAGGGATTCAGTATGAAAGGTTTTGTCTGGCAAGGGCATCCATAATTTCACAAGAACAAAATTTGCTTTTGGAAATACGACAAATGTCAGAAAGTGAATACTTTCGAATACTTCTGGTCTTCATGTTGCGAGATAACTCTGAAAAGTAACATCCAAGAAGTGAGGAAGTTAAAAATTTAGGTAATTATTTCCAGACTTGGAGAAAAACTGGGTGAATTTGATCTGAAAGGAAATGAATTTTTCTAGAAATAGCAAGATCAAAAAATCTTCATTGTGAATAGAGATCACAGTAATTTTCCATTTTATCACATTAAACATTTATCTATTCCAATAAAATTGTCATTATACCATTCCTTCTAATCCACTTTGTGCTAAAAATAATTGAGTAGTGGAAAAAATGCAGGCTAATGAGATAACAGAATTACATAGCATTTGAAAAAGTCACCTTGTTCTATATCCTGTAGCTTCATCAATTCCCCTATAAAATAATGGATGGCTGTAAGCATCTCTGACATTAATAACTTCTCCTGTTTTTGCAACCCAGCCAGCTATACCCTGGCCTTTGCGCACTCGGACTTCCTTTAGAATCTGAAAATAAAAATGTGTTATAAGTTTTTTTGTTCAAAATTAAATTATAGAATTGTGGCAATTCGTCCTCTACACTTTACAAATGACAACAGGCAATGGTTAGTACAGATTTATACATCTGATAAAAGATCTATGTGTGACCACTGTCATATCTTAACAAAAGCTCTGGCCAGGAACTGGTCCTTTGTAAAATCGGAAAGTATGTCTAAGGCTTCCACCCAGTCACTCGTTGACCAGTCTTGTGTGGCAGCTGAAGATAGCAAAATGAGATCATTCATGTATACCGTTATTTGACAATCAGACTCCCACATGGACAACAGATTAATAAGCATCCCTATCGTAGAGAAACAATTGAAAGATTTGAAAACAACAGGACCAGATGGAATCGTAATTCAGTTTTACAAAGAGTGCTCTTTGGCACTGGTCTCTTACTTAGCTAGCATTTATTCCAAATCTCCTGCCTAGTGCAAAATCCCACGAAACTGGAAAAAGGGCATTAGGCAAATTCAATATTTCTAGATTTCCAGGAAGCATCTGACACTGTGCCCCACTGCAGACTGTTAACAAAGGTAAGGGCATATGGAATAGTTTTCCAGATATGCGAGTGGCTTCCAGACTTCTAAAGTAATACAACCCAGTATGGTGTCCTCAATGGCAAGTGTTTATCAGAGGCAAGGGTATCATCAGCAGTTCCCTGTCAAAGTGTGATAGGACTGCAGTTATTTTCTATACACACAAATGGTCTGGCAGACAGGGTGGGCAGCAACCTGCAGTTGTCTGCAGCTGTGGTGTAAGGGAAGGTACTGTAAGAGAATACAATATGTAGTGTCACAGAATAGTAAAGAGTTGGAAACGTGGAATATTGTCAAAGTTTCGTTGCCTATGCTGATTGCCAGAGGCAGTAGGTAAGAGGATTGCACATGTATGGAATGTGTCATCACACAGGGGCAATGGCCTGGTTACGCACAACAGGCGAGAGAGAACAGCTTAACACGCGGGTTTGTGTTAGACGGAGACTTTCGTAGAGTGCAAGACAGAGGTATAGCGTCAGCTGTACTGCATTTCACAACTTCGCGTAAGTCTGTCAACAACACGTAACTCTGTCACAAGAACACCTAAGGGGCAAGTACGATAGATGAATCAGCAGTATAAGTGGAACGAATGCGGTCATTACAAACGAGCATGACGTCAGGACGTCGCTCATGCTTCCTTTAAATACGCCAGCTTTGATAGCAACAAGGCACTCGCACTCACAGTTAGACTTGCAGTTAGATGTGTACTGGGTCGCTGCATAGCGCTCAGCTCAGTGATCGACATGTTAATCTTTATTAAGGAGATGTTGCAGTAAGGGCGGCCCATCCAGCAGCAGACGTGAGGGGACAGTACCAGCTCTGGTCCTCTATGTTGCCGCTGTCTATCATCAACCCAGAATTAGCAGACATCACAGCAGACTCGGTCGCCGCCAATGCTGACCACATCAGTGAGCCGTTGTCGAGATCGTGTGGGACCTAGGCCCTGTGCGTCCGCCGTCACAACCAGGTGAGCCGACGACGCTGGGGGATTGCAGCCCGTTCCGCCCGTCCACCATGGACGAGCCACCAGGAGGAGCAAGGAAGAAGACGGGGTGGGATAGAGTACACTGCGCACTACGAGAACGCTTCTCGTGCCGACAGCACCGGGACTCCAACCCGGAGCCACCTATGCGCAGCAGCTTGCTGTCCGCACCCGAGCCGCCGCCCAGCCGGGCGCCGCCAGCCACGTGCGGCCGAAGTAAGGGCATTCCTCCGCTACGCCACAGCACGCGGCACTGCACTAGCAAGACTGCGCGGCCCGGATCTGGTGTCATCGCTACGAGTCAGCGAGGACTCTGGGAAGGTCGTTGATATCACCAAGCCACATTGTACTCGGCAGGAATAAAGTTGTTATGAACTAATAATGTTTCTTTGGCATTTCTGGCGCTTCTACAGCCATCTCCTAGCATCCTGACAACTGGAGAGATCATCGCTCGGCCATCCAGTCCACCGTAGGCGACCGGGACCACCAGGGCGCACAATTTCTAGTTGGTGTGATGAATGGCAGCTAGCTCTACATGTAGAAAAATGTAAGTTGATGCAGATGAGTAGAAAAAAAAATCGTAGTGTTCAGAGCAGGAGGAGATTAGTGTTTAAAGTCACGTCAACAACGAGGTCATTAGGGACAGAGCACAAGCTCAGATTAGGAAAGACTGAGGAAGGATATCACCCATGCCCTTTCAAAGGAACCATCTTGGCATTTGCCTTAAGCAATTCAGGGAAATCACAGAAAACCTAAATCAGGATGGCTGGACTCAAGATTTGAACCATCGTCCTCCGAATGTGAGTCCAATATGCTAACTATGCTAACCACAGTGCCAACTTGCTCGGTCGTATTGTTCGGATAAAGCATTAGTAGTGTCCTGCTTGACATTTATTTATGTAATTTGCTCATTAACACGTAAGTTTTACATGCATGTGCCTTTTTTAACAAAGTACATAAAGAATAAAAGTGAAATTTTTTACAATTAGAGTTTTCATTCTACATTATTTCTTATTAGATTATAAATGTATACAAAGTATATATAAAAAAATTAATTTCTTATTACATCATAAATGTACACTCCTGGAAATGGAAAAAAGAACACATTGACACCGGTGTGTCAGACCCACCATACTTGCTCCGGACACTGCGAGAGGGCTGTACAAGCAATGATCACACGCACGGCACAGCGGACACACCAGGAACCGCGGTGTTGGCCGTCGAATGGCGCTAGCTGCGCAGCATTTGTGCACCGCCGCCATCAGTGTCAGCCAGTTTGCCGTGGCATACGGAGCTCCATCGCAGTCTTTAACACTGGTAGCATGCCGCGACAGCGTGGACGTGAACCGTATGTGCAGTTGATGGACTTTGAGCGAGGGCGTATAGTGGGCATGCGGGAGGCCGGGTGGACGTACCGCCGAATTGCTCAACACGTGGGGCGTGAGGTCTCCACAGTACATCGATGTTGTCGCCAGTGGTCGGCGGAAGGTGCACGTGCCCGTCGACCTGGGATCGGACCGCAGCGACGCACGGATGCACGCCAAGACCGTAGGATCCTATGCAGTGCCGTAGGGGACCGCACCGCCACTTCCCAGCAAATTAGGGACACTGTTGCTCCTGGGGTATCGGCGAGGACCATTCGCAACCGTCTCCATGAAGCTGGGCTACGGTCCCGCACACCGTTAGGCCGTCTTCCGCTCACGCCCCAACATCGTGCAGCCCGCCTCCAGTGGTGTCGCGACAGGCGTGAATGGAGGGACGAATGGAGACGTGTCGTCTTCAGCGATGAGAGTCGCTTCTGCCTTGGTGCCAATGATGGTCGTATGCGTGTTTGGCGCCGTGCAGGTGAGCGCCACAATCAGGACTGCATACAACCGAGGCACACAGGGCCAACACCCGGCATCATGGTGTGGGGAGCGATCTCCTACACTGGCCGTACACCACTGGTGATCGTCGAGGGGACACTGAATAGTGCACGGTACATCCAAACCGTCATTGAACCCATCGTTCTACCATTCCTAGACCGGCAAGGGAACTTGCTGTTCCAACAGGACAATGCACGTCCGCATGTATCCCGTGCCACCCAACGTGCTCTAGAAGGTGTAAGTCAACTACCCTGGCCAGCAAGATCTCCGGATCTGTCCCCCATTGAGCATGTTTGGGACTGGATGAAGCGTCGTCTCACGCGGTCTGCACGTCCAGCACGAACGCTGGTCCAACTGAGGCGCCAGGTGGAAATGGCATGGCAAGCCGTTCCACAGGACTACATCCAGCATCTCTACGATCGTCTCCATGGGAGAATAGCAGCCTGCATTGCTGCGAAAGGTGGATATACACTGTACTAGTGCCGACATTGTGGATGCTCTGTTGCCTGTGTCTATGTGCCTGTGGTTCTGTCAGTGTGATCATGTGATGTATCTGACCCCAGGAATGTGTCAATAAAGTTTCCCCTTCCTGGGACAATGAATTCACGGTGTTCTTATTTCAATTTCCAGGAGTGTATATAAAGTATATAAAAAATAAAAATTAATTTTTTTCAATTAGAATTTTCTTTTTACATTTTTTCTTATTACATCTGCTTTCTTATTACATCATAATTCATTTAGGTCCAAATTATAGGGACATTTTTTAATAAGCCACTGCTTCACGCACTTTTTAAAAGTATGGCCCGTCAATGTTTTGATTTCATCTGGTAATGAATTGTGGAAGACAGCTCCGTGAATATAAGGACTTTTTGCTGTTAGAGTTAATCATCTGGTAACCATATGAAAATCTTTTTTATGCCTCGTTTCATAGTGGTGGATGTCCATATTTCTTTTTGTGATCGTAGTGTCTTCTTTCACTAGCATTATGGTTTCTAGTATATACATGGCATAAACTATAGGAATATTGTGTCTAGTGAACAGTGTTTTACAAGAGGTTCTTTGTTTTACTTTTGCTACAATCCTTAAGGCTCTCTTTTGCAGTATGAAGACTCATTTCATATTTGTTTGGCATGTGCTGCCCCACAGTACTATCCCATATGACAAGAAAGGGTACACTAACCCATAATATACAGTCCTAAGAGTTTCTGAATTGAGATATGGTGATAATCTTCTTAGTACATATAGACTGGATGTTATTTTTTTGCAGACATGGTCAACTTGCTGCTTCCATGAGAGTCTGTCATCTATGTGTAGTCCCCAGAATTTACAATCTGAACAGCTATTTGACAGAGTTGCCTTAGTCTCAATGTTGTGCCTCTTTATGCCACTGGGTTTTAAATGAATGATATTTGTTTTCTCCATGTTTACTTTCAAGTTGTCTTTTTCGAAGTGTGCTCTTGCCTTTTCAATAAAGGTATAAATTTCTTCGACTAGGCCGGTCTCACTATCTGCACAACAGACACCAGATGTATCAACAGCATGCATAGTGACCAATTGCTTACTGTCTAGAGAACTTGTGAAATCGTTTACGTAACATATGAATAGGACTGGTCCTAAATGGAGCCCTGGGGAACCCCAAAATGTATTTTTCTTATATTTGACTTTTTACGCTCTAGTATTTCTCTGTTGTAATATAAGGTTTCTGTGCACTGTTGCCTGCCTTTTAAATATGTTTCAAGCAACTGCATGAGTTTTCCAGTGACACCACTCTTCACAATTTTTGACAAGAGTACTGAGCCATGTGTACTTCCATCTTTCCATGGCTCATTTCCTGAGCGTCGTGTGGAGCCAATATTTTTGGTAATCAACAGTGTTTGGGCGCGATCGGGCTCTAGCATCTCGTTGCTGTCTTTTATTGCTTCACTTCTATTTTGTATTTCTGCGGTTGTTCAGGGTTGGTCTTTTATGAAGCTCTTTCGTTTGAACTCCTGCCCGTAGTGTACCCACTAACGATTGCGAGATCTGTCTTTGGTGTACTTAGAAACCGTAGGTTGGGAACACGACCGACTCACGTGTTTACTGCAGCAGACTGTTTGGCTCTGAGCACTATGGGACTTAACATCTGCAGTCATCAGTCCCCTAGAACTTAGAACTACTTAAACACAATTAACGACCATAGTGGTCGCGCAGTTCCAGACTGTAGTGCCTAGAACCGCTCAGCCACACCAGCCGGCTCTTTGGCCTGTACTATTTATAGGCAAGTGCGGTCACGCTGGAGGAGGTTGTCGCGCAGTGGCCTTCGTGTCTGCTCTGGTGACGTCGACATCCTGCCTTCTGCGTATGGGTGCTGTTATGGAACCCGCACTTCTACCCGTGGAGGAACTCCGGCCTGGTTGGGCCCCTCTGTCCGCTCTTCACTGGTTGTCCGCGGCAGGCGGATGGCAGTCTAATCTTCACCTGTGTCGATGAAGGCAAACAAACAGTAACCATCATGGGGTGGTGGAGCCGCCGTTCGGCAAGGGTTTGAGTCCGGAAGCAGTTCGGCTGGATCAGCGTCTGCCGGGACGAATGGGGACGGGTCAGAATTGTACACAGCAGTCCTGGACAAACGACGAAGTGCGCCGAGGGAAAGGAGAAAAGAAGTTAAGTGTGAATGTTTCAAGTTGATCATACTTTGGGATTGAGTTCATCCAGTCGTCTTTCCCGCCTTGTGGCCACCGCTGTGGCAATCCTCTGTTCTGTTCACTGGTGCAATTCTGACAGTGCAGATTCCTCCACGCATCATTGCTAACCGGTGTAGTGATGTATTTTGGTAGTTATTTGTGTACGTTTGCACTTCTATGTTTTGGTAGTTCATCCTCCCGCCCTGTGGTTGCAGAATTTCGGGTGGAGAGTTAGTTCCTTGTCTCCCAAGATCTAGTGCTGCATTATTAAGGTGAATTCTAGTACAGTCTAGTGTTCTGTTAATCCCTGGGTATATGTGTCCGCCATACTATTTGCGCTGTTTTTATTCTAAATGAGTCGCACTGACAGTAGTTGGGGGTTCGAGTCCTGTCACGGAGCTGATAAGGGGTCACATTGGTTTCGGCTTGTCAGTTGGAGGGTGTTGCCTTAGAGGTTTGTTAACATTGGCATGTCAGCGTTGTCTAGCGCTACCGGGACCTAAAGAAGAACATTGTGCTGATTAGGGAATGTTGTTACACGTTCTTGTTTTCATTTCGAAACCTGTATTTCTGAAGGCAACCGCATGAAGTAAGATCTGTTCTGAAGCTATGTTGGATCTTGCGCTCTTGGGATTTTTGGTGTTGTTTTGATCCCGACTATTTGGGTGTCAGGAATATGGAACTGTGTTGTTAATGTTTGGCTTGAAAAGCGGATACGTGGCTAGTTTAGTACGTGTGTAGTAGCATGGCGTCCTCGTGAAGGCGTGCCCGCTAGATTGCTGTCGCGTCTCCTCAAAGTGTAATTTCCACCTTACTAAAACCCCCTTGTTAAAAGGGAGGAAGGAAAATACCTTCTATTTGCATTAACTATCTTACCTGTCGCTTAAGTAAATATCTGCTCAGTGTTTCAGCTAATGGGAGCATCTATCCTAAAAGCAACTAGCGCACTTCTGTAATGGGCTCCCTCGTGCCTATTTTGGTCTGAAAGATTGTATAAACAGGCTTACATGCTCCATATCGAACTTCTGATGTTGTTTTTGAGTGATTGTGGATTATTAAAATTGATTATAGTGCAAATGTTTGTATTTTACCAACCGTGCTTATAAGTTATTAATGTGATTGGCTGGAATGTAATACGAAAGTTTTAGGACCATAGGTTGTCCAGATAGAAATTTTGAAGCCATGCTGTGTTGTGAATTCATGTATTTATGTTTTATATTGCAATGAGAATTTAAATGTGGTAAACCCACACTTTGTGATTAACAATTAAAGATCTAAGAGTGCGTTCACTTAGTGCTTACTAATGTGTTGCGTTATTATTAATTTTAAAAATTATAATAGGCGTTTTAGTTTCTTAAATTAAAGCCTTTCCAATTCGAAAGTGGTGGCCCTCCCATTTTGGGCAATTGTAAGCATCGAAGCAGGATTTAGGTAGTTGGTGTTATGTATTGTATGTTATGAATAAATTATTTATGTGTTAAATCACGTCTGATATGTCAATTCCTTGGCCCCGTCCACACCTTGGTCATAGTCTTTTAATATTAAATGATCATACCACTGTTCCAGCTGGTAGCAGAGCGTGGTTCTGATCATTGTCTAATTCTGTGACTATCAGACGTGATTGATAAATTGGTTTAGTTATAGACTTGCCATTTTGTTTGTGCGTAGTGGAGTTTTGGAATCAAGTTTCTTGGTCTTGTTTGTATATGCCAGGATGGTTGACAGGATGATGGTTGAGACACATAGAAGGTGTCCCGGAATAGCCTTCTTGAAACGAGAGCAGTTGCTGTATGAACTAGCAATACGGTGCCAATCGAAGGAGGGCATTGTGGCCGAATTAGCAACACAATTGCAAGCCGCATTGCAATTGCCAGTGGAAATTACACCGGAAATTATTGGTGAGACAAAAATAGTGATTGAGAATTTATTTAAAGCTATAAACATGTTAAGAGAGAACATCTCATTTTTGGAAGGTTCACAACCTAGTAGTAATCAGTTGGAAAGGTTAAAGGTGCAGATTGCTCATTTTGCAAATCGAGTGACAGACCTTACTAAAGTTAAGTCAGATGAATTGAATAACGAGTTAGTTAAGGAATTGGTTAATACATTCCAACTGGAAGTGACGTGTTTGGTGTTGGGGGCTAGGAAGTTGCTGGAGCAAGGAACTGAAAGTGGTAACCTGGTTGGTGGTAAACAAACCCCAGGTCAATCTAAAAATGAAATGTTTGCGAAGTTTCCGAATCCGTTGATTAATGCGTTTAAGGATTTAAGACAGTTAGATGTTAAGGATTTGGGACAAATCAAAGAGGTGCTATGGCTGCTAGTGCAAATGGAAGGACATACCCGTGCATTTGGGGTATCACATCAGGTGATACTGGGAATTCTGTACTCACATGCGGTGGGAGAATCTGGGCGGTTGTTGTCAGAGGCTATGGTTGGCCAGTGGTCACTTCAGACCACCGTTCCAAGTACATAATGATGTACTTTGTCAAAAGCTTTTGAGAGGTCCAAGAATACTCCTGCCGTTTGAGATTTTTCATTTATTTTTCCAAGTACATGGTGAAGAAATTGCACAGCTGCTGACATCTTAGTTCGACCCTTCCTGAAATCATGTTGGACATGTTGGAAATCCCCTAGTACATCAGCATTATTGTAGTGTTCCAGGATTCTTTTTAATATTATTTTTTCTATCAGTTTGCTGAATGTTGAGATAAGGGCTATGGGCCTGTAGTTCTGTACATGCTTTCTTTCCCCTTTTTTGTGTAATGGTTTAATTACAGCCATTTTCAACATCTCAGGGAACACACCTTCTTAGAGTGTACAGTTTATGAGATGAAGTAGTGGTTTCAACAGTTCATGTTTGCATTTCTTCATTAGATATACAGAAATTTCCTCTATTCCTGCAGATTTTTTGTTTTTGAGGCTATCAATGTGCTGCAAAATATCATAAGCACTTACTGCGGGTAGTGTACTACTGCAGTTCTGCTTGTCACTAGTCGTGAATATGTGCTGTTTATCCTGTTTCATACAGACATCATTTTCAACAATGTCTGTGAAGTAATTATTGAAAATATTGCTGATTAGAAAGGGATCAGAAATGACATTATTGTTCGCAGTTAATTCTACATTATTAATTTTGGTGTCTGTTTCCTTATTTCTTATTTTATTTACAAGTGACCAGCAAGACTTTGAGACATTATCTGAGTTTCGTATCTCTTGGCTGATTCTTTCTGCTTTTAATTTTCTGACTTCTTTGCGGTATTTGTACTGCTTATAGGTTTCTTTATGTACCTCTGAGTCAGTTTGTCTGTGTAAGTGATTAAGTGATACATGTTTTCCATTTTTTCTTTTAGAACTTTTGTTTTACAGTCTAATGGCACAGGTTTTGATGTTAAAAGTTGGTTTTTGTGAATATTTACTTTTGTTATTGGCATGGTCCTATTTAGGTGCCCAGTCAGGATTTCTACAAATTCATTCCATTTATTGTTTACCCCATTTGTAGCAATAACTGATTCCCATGATTCCTGAGTTAAACTAAGTCTTAGCTTGGCAATGTTGTATGCAGATAGTATTTGCTTGTGCTCATACATTTTTCTTGGTTTGAAGTTGGTATTACATTTTAGTACTAGTGTTTGGCCTAAATGATCTGAAAGGTGACCATTTATGATGTCTGCTGAGATGATATGGTCATAATTTGTAATGATATGATCAACTGATGTGGGTGTGTTAGATATTCTAGTGGGTACTAGTCCAAGAATGTCTTTAGCCCCATAGGAGAGGATACAATCTGCAAAACACTTGCTTTCCTGGTTGTCGAGTAAGGTGTTTATGTTCAGATCTCCAAGCATGATAACATTTACATTTCTGCAACCTGACATTGATTTACTTAGAACTCCATCAAATGAATCCAGGAAAGCATCAAAGTTTCCACTCAGGGATCTATATATACCTACAACAGTGAACGAAACAGTACAAAATGTAAGTTTAAGAGCTGTAATTTCGAAATCTTTGTCAGCATTTAATTTTTTTGTCCATAACACTTTTTCTGTGGCTGTTATTAACTTACATTTTCTCACGTAAATGGTGACACCACCGCATTTATTTTGTGTTCTACAGTAGAATGTTGATAGGTTATAGTCTTCTAATTTGAAATGATGAATGTTGTCTACTGTTTTTTGGTGTTCTGTGAATATTACTACATGTGGAGCTAGCTCTGTGATGAATGATTCAAATGCATCTATTTTGTTTCCTAAACCCTGTACATTATAATGCAGAAACGATAAACTGCATTCGTTTGAAATGAGGTCTGCTTGAGGCATATGTGGATCACATACACTCGCATCTGGTGTTGCATTGGTGGAAAGTTTTATTGTCCTAAAAAAACGTCACTTTTGTCTGCTGATGTATTGTATCACTGACCTGGTATTTTGTGGTTGATTCATCCGTGAATTCGTGATTTTTGTCCTTGAGAGGGATGGCCACTGTAGCATAACACTCCGCATTCAGTTTGTTGTTTACTTTTTCTTCAATCCGTGTTATAACCAAGTCTTTTCCTAGTTTGTTGAGGTGTAGACCATGGGTTGTGTGGAATCTTCTTCCTATGCTGCTTATGTCCACACATGTTATGTTTTCGAATCTCGGGCATATATTTTGTATTTCCTTATAGTCATATCATTTAAATATCTGGGCATAATGTTTGCAATGCAAAACGAAATGGATCAAGCTTGTAAGGATTGTGATAGGGAAGGTCAACGGTTGACTTCAGTGGAGGTACTGTCAGAAGTAAAGCTATGAGGTTGGGGCATGAGTCGTGCTTGGGTAGCTCATATGGTAGAGCACTTGCCCCCGAAAGGCAAAAAGTCCCGAGTTCGAGTCTCAGTCCAGCACACAGTTTTAATCTGCCAGGAAGTTTCATATCAGTGTACACTCTGCTGCAGAGTGAAAACCTCAAACCTCATTCTGATTACTGGGAGAACTTTGGAAAAATATGCTTCATCTGTAAAGGAGACCACATGTAGGAAGCATAGGTGATTAAGTACTGTTCAGGTTTTTGGGATCTGTACCAGGTCGGATTAAAGGAAAACATCAAAGCAATTCAGAGACAGGTTGCTAGATTTATTATTGTTGGGTTTGAACAACACACAAGTGTTATGGAGCTTGTCCAGGAACTGAAATGGGAATCCCTCGAGAGGATTGAGAAAATTTAGAAAACCGACAATTGAAGCTGACTGCAGAATGATTTTACTGCCAGAAACATACATTTTGCATAAGGACCACGAAGATCATACATGAGAAATTAGGGCTCATACAGAGGCATTATGGTAATTTTTCCCTTGCTCGATTTATGAGTAGAACAGGAAAGTAAATGACCAGTAGTGGTACAGGGTCTACTCCAACACCCGTCATATGGTGGCCTGTGGAGTATGGATGTAGGTGTAGTTGTAGATGTGGATGTGGATGTCAATGGAAAATATAACTCTTGCCTTCTTAAACTTTCAAATACAAATTAAGAAATTACAATAAATACAAAGTTTTATAATTTGTATAAATTTTGTAATAATGTTAAGTGTAAACTGGTATTAAACAAATCATTAAAAAAATTATTAAAATATATGTTACTTATACTTACATGAGGAGTGACTTCTCCATCAAAGATTTTAGCAACCAGTTCATCACTGTTCTGATCAACAATAAACAAGGAACACCTCTCAGCATTTGTCAGCGTACGGGCCTCTGCCATAATTTCTCGCATCAGGTCAGTAAAATCCCCTTTGAAAAATAATATTCATCTTATGCATTTAAAACTATAACATATGGAGATAGCAGCAATATAGGATGATAATCTTTCAATAGTTTTACAACACTAGAGACTACAGAAACTGCTACAAGCAGAACAGGAACAAACTTTTACTGAAAACATTTTGTTGAGCTTGTGGTATCGCCTCAGTATGTACTTGCATCACTAGCACTTAAAGGAATAAGACATTATAATTTAGTACATATATATTCATAGCACTGTTGAAAATACTAGATTATTTTAGCAGTTAACATTTCTGTTACTTCACTATCTAGTCCCCCCATGAACCATGGACCTTGCCGTTGGTGGGGAGGCTTGCGTGCCTCAGCGATACAGATAGCCGTAACGTAGGTACAACCACAACGGAGGGGTTTCTGTTGAGAGGTCAGACAAACGTGTGGTTCCTGAAGAGGGGCAGCAGCCTTTTCAGTAGTTGCAAGGGCAACAGTCTAGATGATTGACTGATCTGGCCTTGTAACAATAACCAAAACGGCCTTGCTGTGCTGGTACTGCGAACGGCTGAAAGCAAGGGGAAACTACGGCCGTAATTTTTCCCGAGGGCATGCAGCATTACCGTATGATTAAATGATGATGGCGTCCTCTTGGGTAAAATATTCCGGAGGTAAAATAGTCCCCCATTCGGATCTCCGGGCGGGGACTACTCAAGAGGATGTCGTTATCAGGAGAAAGAAAACTGGCGTTCTACGGATCGGAGCATGGAATGTCAGGTCCCTTAATCGGGCAGGTAGGTTAGAAAATTTGAAAAGGGAAATGGATAGGTTAAAGTTAGATATAGTGGGAATTAGTGAAGTTCGGTGGCAGGAGGAACAAGACTTCTGGTCAGGTGACTACAGGGTTATAAACACAAAGTCAAATAGGGGTAATGCAGGAGTAGGTTTAATAATGAATAGGAAAACGGGAACGCGGGTAAGCTACTACAAACAGCTTAGTGAACGCATTATTGTGGCCAAGATAGATACGAAGCCCACACCTACTACAGTAGTACAAGTTTATATGCCAACTAGCTCTGCAGATGACGAAGAAATTGAAGAAATGTATGATGAAATAAAAGAAATTATTCAGATAGTGAAGGGAGACGAAAATTTAATAGTCATGGGTGACTGGAATTCGAGTGTAGGAAAAGGGAGAGAAGGAAACGTAGTAGGTGAATATGGATTGGGGCTAAGAAATGAAAGAGGAAGCCGCCTGGTAGAATTTTGCACAGAGCACAACTTAATCATAGCTAACACTTGGTTTAAGAATCATGATAGAAGGTTGTATACGTGGAAGAACCCTGGAGATACTAAAAGGTATCAGATAGATTATATAATGGTAAGACAGAGATTTGGGAACCAGGTTTTAAATTGTAAGACATTTCCAGGGGCAGATGTGGACTCTGACCACAATCTATTGGTTATGAACTGCAGATTGAAACTGAAGAAACTGCAAAAAGGTGGGAATTTAAGGAGATGGGACCTGGATAAACTGAAAGAACCAGAGGTTGTACAGTTTCAGGGAGAGCATAAGGAAACAATTGACAGGAATGGGGGAAAGAAATACAGTAGAAGAAGAATGGGTAGCTTTGAGGGATGAAGTAGTGAAGGCAGCAGAGGATCAAGTAGGTAAAAAGACGAGGGCTAGTAGAAATCCTTGGGTAACAGAAGAAATATTGAATTTAATTGATGAAAGGAGAAAATATAAAAATGCCGTAAATGAAGCAGGCAAAAAGGAATACAAACGTCTCAAAAATGAGATCGACAGGAAGTGCAAAATGGCTAAGCAGAGATGGCTAGAGGACAAATGTAAGGATGTAGAGGCTTATCTCACTAGGGGTAAGATAGATACTGCCTAAAGGAAAATTAAAGAGACCTTTGGAGATAAGAGAACCACTTGTATGAACATCAAGAGCTCAGATGGAAACCCAGTTCTAAGCAAAGAAGGGAAAGCAGAAAGGTGGAAGGAGTATATAGAGGGTCTATACAATGGCGATGTACTTGAGGACAATATTATGGAAATGGAAGAGGATGTAGATGAAGATGAAATGGGAGATACGATACTGCGTGAAGAGTTTGACAGAGCACTGAAAGATCCGAGTCGAAACAAGGCCCCCGGAGTAGACAACATTCCATTGGCACTACTGACGGTCTTGGGAGAGCCAGTCCTGACAAAACTCTACCATCTGGTGAGCAAGATGTATGAAACAGGCGAAATACCCTCAGAGTTCAAGAAGAATATAATAATTCCAATCCCAAAGAAAGCAGGTGTTGACAGATGTGAGAATTACCGAACAATCAGTTTAATAAGCCACAGCTGCAAAATACTAACACGAATTCTTTACAGACGAATGGAAAAACTAGTAGAAGCCGACCTCGGGGAAGATCAGTTTGGATTCCGTAGAAATACTGGAACACGTGAGGCAATACTGACCTTACGACTTATCTTAGAAGAAAGATTAAGGAAAGGCAAACCTACGTTTCTAGCATTTGTAGACTTAGAGAAAGCTTTTGACAATGTTGACTGGAATACTCTCTTTCAAATTCTAAAGGTGGCAGGGGTAAAATACAGGGAGCGAAAGGCTATTTACAATTTGTACAGAAACCAGATGGCAGTTATAAGAGTCGAGGGACATGAAAGGGAAGCAGTGGTTGGGAAGGGAGTAAGACAGGGTTGTAGCCTCTCCCCGATGTATACTGAGCAAGCAGTAAAGGAAACAAAAGAAAAATTCGGAGTAGGTATTAAAATCCATGGAGAAGAAATAAAAACTTTGAGGTTCGCCGATGACATTGTAATTCTGTCAGAGACAGCAAAGGACTTGGAAGAGCAGTTGAACGGAATGGATGGTGTCTTAAAGGGAGGATATAAGATGAACATCAACAAAAGCAAAACGAGGATAATGGAACGTAGTCGAATTAAGTCGGGTGAAGCTGAGGGAATTAGATTAGGAAATGAGACACTTAACGTAGTAAAGCAGTTTTGCTATTTGGGGAGCAAAATAACCAATGATGGTCAAAGTAGAGAGGATATAAAATGTAGACTGGCAATGGCAAGGAAAGCGTTTCTGAAGAAGAGAAATTTGTTAACATCGAGTATAGATTTCAGTGTCAGGAAGTCTTTTCTGAAAGTATTTGTATGGAGTGTAGCCATGTATGGAAGTGAAACATGGACGATAAATAGTTTGGACAAGAAGAGAATAGAAGCTTTCGAAATGTGGTGCTACAGAAGAATGCTGAAGATTAGATGGGTAGATCACATAACTAATGAGGAGGTACTGAATAGGATTGGGGAGAAGAGGAGTTTGTGGCACAACTTGACCAGAAGAAGGGATCGGTTGGTAGGACATGTTCTGAGGCATCAAGGGATCACCAATTTAGTATTGGGGGGCAGCGTGGAGGGTAAAAATCATAGGGGGAGACCAAGAGATGCATACACTAAGCAGATTCAGAAGGATGTAGGTTGCAGTAGGTACTGGGAGATGAAGAAGCTTGCATAGGATAGAGTAGCATGGAGAGCTGCATCAAACCAGTCTCAGGACTGAAGACCACAACAACAACAACACTATCTAGTGAACTTGAGTTTGTCCCACTGTATAAATTCCATCCCAATTACAGTCATTAACAAATTAGTTAACTGTTGAAAGAGCATCACAAATAAGTAAAACAGATGATGCCACATTTGATGCAAAAAATGGCAAAAAAGGTAGTGAAAGGTACAGAGTTTAATATCTTGTAGACATAATTAGAAAGATAGCAATCCAATTAGGCAAAGACGGGGAAGCATGGTGCCGCATATTTTAAATTGCAGTACTGGGTGTTTGTCAGATTTGTTCATTCATCTTGTAACCTAACACTCATCACGAAGGAGAGCCTCCAGGATTGTAGAAAAAGTCGAACTCCAAATTAACTGGCAGAAGCAACCACTGCCGGTCACTACTGTGACAACCAGTTAAAGTAGTATTAATTTACTTACACTGACAACTATGGACATTAGTTCTATATCATTTTAAATCGTACAAGCTACTTTGAAGAAAGCCACCGCTCTTCTGATTCTTCGCTGCTGTTTTCATCCGATACTTCAAACTAAGTATGTATGTAAACTTACACAAAAAATAATTACCGGAGTATAGTTTGATAAAAATAAAGCTGTTTAATGAGAACACAAGTGGTAAATGAAATTTACATTCCCAAGTCCAAATATTCTGGTAAATTATACGTGGGACCAGTACTTGAGGATTTTTAATTTCATGCCTGATGCCTGCATGACAACCCCCCCCCCCCCCCCTCTCTCACACACACATACCCACCAACACCCATACACGGGAGGTGAGAGGTGAGATGGGAGAGGGGAGAGGGGGCGAGGGGAGGGGGAGGGGGTGGGGGAGGGGGAAGAGGGGAAAGGGGAGGGGAGGGTGAAGGGGAGGGGAGGGAAGGGAAGGGGAGGGGAGGGGTAGAGGGTCTTCATTGGGACCAGGTGAAGAAGACACTAGGGTGAGTTCTGACATGCACTAAGGAGCTGTAAGAGAACTACCAATGTTCTCAGTGATTTTAAAAGATTAAGTCAGCAGCACTATCAGGTTGCTGGTGATGCTGTTGTCTACAGGAAAGTATCCTCCTTGGATGACCACAAAGAACTGCAGAAATACTTCTACTAAATTTCCTCTTTGTGTTATACATGGTAGCACTTTTTAAATATGTGTAGATGAAAGATAGTGCTATGACAAGTGGAACAACAAGGCCATACAATTATGGGATGAGAGGTAAGCTTCTGTAGCCTGTCACATTGTTTCAATATTTAGGGATGATACAAATAAGCAATAAGAAATGAGAATAACACACAAAATCTGTGGTAGAAAAGGTGTATGGAAGACTCAAACTAGTTGAAAGAGTTCTGGAAAACTGAGGTTTCTATCAAGGAAACTATATACAAGAGTCGAGTGTGTTCAGATCTAGAGTACTAGAGACAAAGGTAAAGACGTGCTTCCAGCACTGTATCAGTTTGATCCACATGAATGTGTAACAGAGATGTTCAGGAAACTTAAATGTAAATGTCTGGAAGAAGGGCGACATTGTTCTTATAATATCCTATTAAAGAAAGACTATGCAACAGTTTTGCTGCAACCACTATATATTTCATGTAGACATCATGATAATAACATAAGAGAGAGTAATATACCCGTCATTTGATTTTGAAGTTCCAGCAATAGCCATGTTTGCTGACTAAAAAATAGCACATACTCACCTACAATAAAACAACAGCTCAGAGAATAGACAACCTTTTACATGAAAAACAAATTTTAAATTGGATACAATACAGACAACACAATAGGGAAAGAAACCCACAGAGAAATTTAATGGATCAGACATATCCAAGTTCATATGCTGCTCTTGTCAATCAGCATACAAGGGGAAATACAAAGAAATCTTACAACAACCAATTCAGAACATGTCAGAGCTCTAGAAAAGTAACAGCTCCAATAGCACATTTGCTGACTGCTTAACAGCCCACAACCGTCACTCAACTGATACAGACACAGGTTTTAAATACAATAAGCCAGCCACAGCCAACACCATAAATTTACAATTCAAAAAAAAAACTTCCAAACACAGAATGCATTAGCAGAAGAAAAACAGATTACAAGTAACTGCACTACGCAATGGCACACTATTTAAAACATTAAGAAGCTATACCAAAAAAACAACACAAACCAATACATGCCTGTGCATGTGGATGTGTTGAAGTTGGGTGACTGTAGGAGGATACAAGATGACTTAGACAAAATTTCTAGTGTGATAATTGACGGCTACTAAATGTAGAAAAATGTTAGTTAAAGCCGATAATGTTCAGAAAAAGAATAGTGGTGTCCTGCTTGTCACACTCACATTATTGAAATATTGGGCATAACGTTTGCAAAGTGATATGAAATGAAACAAGCATGTGAGGATTGTTGTAGGGAAGGTGAATGGTTGGCTTCAGTTTATTAGGAGGATTTTAGAAATTATGGCTTTTCTGTAAAGGAGACCGCAAATAGGATGCTAGTGTGACCAGTTCTTGAGTGCCGCTGAGGTGTTTGGGATCCATACCAGGTCAGATTAAAATGAGACACTGAAGCTATTCAAAGTTGGACTGCTAGTTTTGTTATGGTAGGGTTGATGAATAAACAAATATTATGGAGATGCTGTGTGAATTCAAACAGGAATCCCTGGAGGGAAGGTAACATTCTCTTCACACAATACTATTGAGAAAATTAAGAGAACCAACATTTGAAGCAGAGTGCAGAATGAGGCTACTGACACAAATGTACATTTTGCATAAAGACCAAAAGAAATTAGGGCTCACACAGAAGAATATATATCGTCATTTTTCCCCTCACTTAATTTGTGAGTGGAACAGGAAAGGAAATAACTAGTAGTGGTACCAGGTGCCCTCCACCACCCACCATGTGGTGGCTTGCAGAGTAAGTATGTAGATGTAGAGGGAATGTATACACTGGTAGCCATTAAAACTGCAACACTATGAAGGTGGCACAGAACAAATTTCAAACTGGCATGAACTGTACTACCAGCTTGTATACAAAAACTGTTAGTATTTCAGTGCAGCCATGTAAAGTAGAATCACATTTGAATGTTGTTGGTTTGTGTGAAGATCTCGTTATGCCTCATATAGAGAGTAGGAATGTCTACCAGTGTGTGTCAAAATTTGACAGCTCCAGGATCATGGCCTATAAGATGGGAGTTTATTGTTCTGTGATAATACCCCTTGTGTCGGTTGGGATTGCACAACTATCATTGAAAATGGAGTACGGAGGGCCATACCAACGCCATTCAGGATCTTAACAGTTGCATGTGACCAGCGAACAAGAGGACTAACACACTGTTCGCTCGGTCATGCAGGATCGTACAGCCCCAATGTGTGGCTTGGGTCAGGAAATGGTCTTCTTTACAGTCAGACATGTATACACAGGCAGAGCAGTGACATTTGGAGCACTGTGGACTTCAGCACAGTGACCATTGCTGCACCCTTCCTTAACACAACAACACAGACACACCTGCGTGCTGACTGGTGCACCAAATGACAACACTAGATAAATGTGAGCCACCACATTCTCGTCAGATGATTCCTCGTTCTGTGTAGAGCATCACAATTGGATGTGTGCAGGCTTGGAGAAGAATGAACATTCTGAGATTGGATTTTTCATCATATTGGTCCAGCATCTGGAATGATGGTGTAGGGTGCCACATGGTATACAACACTATCAGCTCTGGTTCACACAGCTGGTAATTCCGATGGCAGGCATTACATTTCTGATTTGTTAAGGTCAGTGGCTGCTCCCTACCTTTGAGGTCTAGAGAATGTAATGCAACATCACGATCTTGTACTGCCCTGTCCTGCCTCAATGTAGGAAGTGTCAGACTGTTGTTCTGGGCAGCGTGTTCTACTGATCTCTTACCCATAATGGGTTACTGAGAGGCTGGCATGCCACCACTTGTGGAATAACTGACTGATGAACTCTGGCACAGAGCTCAACAGTACAGAATGAAGTGCTTGTATCTGTCATCTGTGCTTAATTTAACTTTATTTTCAACATTTTTGCCAGTTCTGTGTACTAAATTTTGCATACTGTACATCACAAATTGACTACACATTTAATCATGTATTCTTCCTATGCACATTAAGTAAATTTTCATTATTTTATATCGTTCTTACTGTTGCAGTTTTAATGATAAGACTGACTTCTGTCCTTCACTGAGCAGTATGGCTTTTTGCTTGGCACTGCAGAAGCTACTTACGGGCTTGAAAGACTCACATAGTTATAGCACATCATAATAAAGCCAGGTAGTGTCAAAGGAAAGTTAAAAAAAAGATACCATAAGGTGTTGTCTGTGTAGGAAGCCCCCATATTACTACATCTAGGATGATTAGGCAGCTGGATGTAGACTGACACTTCCTGAGACTACAATGAAGATAGTTAATATGGACCAATTACAAATAAAAAGGATTCCAAACAATGCACCTTGTAACCACCAGACAAACTGCTAGGTTGCCTTCTAAATAATGCCTATGGCCACATTTACGTACAACACTCTGAATAGAATGGCAAAGTGTTCAAGGTCTACTGTAAGTAATTGAGAACACCAAGTAGCATTCTTAGGTGGATTTCCTTAACTTAGTAGCTCATGTTTGGACCTCAAGATCTGGTAGGATTCCTGAATGTATTACTTAGGACTATTCCAGTTGGTCTATTGCTCAAAGCTATCTATCTTAGCCCTAGTTTTCATGTGCAACATCTTAGGAAGAAAGTGAACGATACACGTGCCAATTAAACAATGGAAAACCCATGATGGAAAATGACAATATTATGAAAAGGATAGTCTACTACTGACCATATAGTTGAGATGCTGAATCACAGAAGGCACAACAAAAAGGCTGCTTAGACAAAAAGCAAAGGAACAAATAACTGTAGTTCTGAAAGCTAGGATAGTGTGTGTACTTTTATATGCATCTACTGGTAGTAAGAAATATTTCGTACCCTGAAGGTATTATTGGTCAACACAGTAAAATGGTTATTTTGTAGTTCATGTGTTTACTTCACTGTTGTTAGTCTATTCTTTCCATTCCTTAATTTTTTTACTAGGCCAAACTTTCTAGTTGATGATATCCCCAGATCCAATGAATGAGCTGCAGGTCCTTCAGACGGCAGTAGAAAGCCTAGTAGGTTGCAGCCCCTTGTTTCACAGACATTTGAAGGTAAACTGAGGCTGGCGATCATTTATTTATTTATTTATTTATTTATTTATTTATTTATTTATTCTTTGCCCATGGACTCCAGCTGAAAATCCAGCTGAGAGTATTGGGTGTGTCATACAATAGCCTATTAACATCAAGCTTGATTTCAATATATATATAAATGAAACAAATGATTAAACAGAAATAGTCCATAATCATACAAAGGTTTTACATGTTTCACATTATACGTACACACAAATCCAAACAACATACAGAAATGATAATTTTTACAGGTACATTTCAGTAATGATATATTTAAACACCATCTTAGTATTCACTCAAACTGTATATACATTTCTCTGTGAGATATAGTTTCAAATGATTTTTAAAACATTTTAGATCTGTTTCTTTTTTAATGATTTTGGGGAGTTTATTAAAAAACCTTTTGCCTGCTTCTTCTGGGGCAGTCATAGACAGTTTTAGATTTCTGTTTATCATGTAGTAATTTTCATTTCCTCTTGTACCGTGTTTGTGTACATCTTTATTTAGGAGGTGTTTATCACTTGACCTTACCACCATTATGCTTTGGTATATATACAGTGAATATACTGTCATTATATTATAGTGTACAAAAGCTTGCCTACAGGTCTGTCTTGGTGGTATTTTTGCAATGCATCTCACTGCCCTTTTCTGAATTGTGAATATTCTTTTTAGGTAGCCAGCTTGTGCATTTCCCCATATATGAACTGAATAAGACAAATGTGGGAAGACAAGTCCATAATATACAATCCATGTGATATGGAGGGAGCCAGATAGCTGTGGATGATTAGTTTCTTTAATTAGGTCTGTGACTTGTATCTGAAACGAAAGCAGCATTATTGAGAAAGAATACAAGTTGATGAAGGACAGAAGCATTACAGCCTTATACCTAATTTACATACTCAACTCTGATCAGTTCTCACTGAATAGTCTTACGAAGTGTTCAAAGAGTAAAGATATTTTCAACTGGAGGGTCTGCTTTCTTTGCACTTCCAGCGTCCGGCCTTTATAACTGGTTGAGACATGGAACCTACAGAAGTCACCTGCAGGTCACAGCCACACAAATGAGCCATGAATGCAGAGTGCAGCTGAATGAAATTAGCTGTATTTGTATGCGACTGATTCTATAATTCTCAGAGAGTTAAGGAATTTGTTCATTATACACCTCGTGATATGCCTGAAGTAACATGATGAAGGATACAGCAAAAAAGTTTAAAAGTTAAAAGCAGAGGATCTACTCTAAAATGTTTTCAGTGGTACCTTCATTTTCATAAAAACTGAAAAATGTTTGTCATTCCACCACAATATTGTCTGCCTGCCAGGATTATAAGAGCATTTTAGAATTTATGCATTAGCTGAATAGTAGATTTATGATGTGTCTTCTCATATCTTGGATGTTATTTTGACTTACAAGCATAGCAAGATTGCTAATTGTCCAATCTGGTCTATTGAGCATCAGTTTTGGCACATTGTATTTGTTGAACTGTCTGGAAGCTAAAGCAAAATAAGGAAGGGGTTGGTAGAGTGCAACTGTTCTGTCAACTTCTATAGGATGTTATCAGCTACTGCAGGAAAACCATGGGGAAGGTCAATGACAAGACAATTCCCATGCAGTGCTGAAGAGTTTTATTTATCTATATTCAGGAGGTAAATGTCACTTAATAAGATGATATTCTCCGTCATTCAAACATTGAGTCTAAGTATGTGGGAAGGAGGGGTTTGCAAATGATGTGTGTTGAAGCCCCCAAGCAAGAGCAAGGGACAAAAGAGCTACTGCATGAAGTCATTAGGAGCCTGAACACAGGCAGGATCATGCAAGTGATAAATACAGGGGACACACAGTTGTGTTGGATTACTGTATCTGAACAGTTACTCTTTGACAGTGAATTGTGAGGGGAGACTATGCACAGAATGGTATGTACTCTGGAAATCCTGTTGGATGTACTGATTGATCAATCAATATAATTTTGCTTGTGTCTGGCAAAGTTACTAGGTGCAATGCAGAAGACTACATTATCTAGTGCCAGGTTACAGACCACCATGGTGTCACATAATAATCAGCCAATGTTTACAGCAAGCTCTCTCTTCTATGCCTACTGACGATGACCCTAAACTCCCTCCTTTTCTCATGGAACCCAGTACTATTACTTTATGTGATTTAATTGCAAAATAAGTTATGCTTAATAAAATCTGTGCTGCTGAAGAAGCAGACTTTTAACAATGGTGACAAGAATTTTGTGGAACTGTAAACCACTCTGTGTTGGAATAGGCCTTGTCAGACCATTTTGTTCTTTCAACCATGATGGACCAACAGTTTTTCAAGCTCTGAAAAAACAGAAATAGTAACAAGAGGTTAAAATTGGAGTGTAACTACTCAGGGAAGCTCAGTGTGGGCTGTAATTATCATATGGGTTCAAAACTTAGTAGAGATGCTAATAAGGGAGCAATTTATGCTGGAAAATATTAGTTTCTATTTTGGCCGCCAGAGGCAAATCTGGCACTAGACACTGTTGGTTTGACGGTGTGGCATCTTCACTGTCATTTCGCAAGCCGTAACATAAGTGAACAGTACTGAGAAGAGAGACCATGCACTGTTGGTGAAACTGGTTTATGTGAACAGCACCAATTACAATGCTGCATCAACAGAGTATCACTGACTGAAAGGCGTAAGGAGGGACCCAATGTCATTATAAATAGGTTAAAGAAGATGATGAAATTCAAAAATGGCATGGTGCATCGAAGGTGCCCTACACTGTTGGAAGTTATTGAAGAGGTTGCTGTTGCTGTAACTGACAATGCTGCATGTGGCCCCAGGTAGTGCTGGTGCCTACACTGTGTCATAAGAATTGTCCATCCCATGGTCAACAGTACAGAAAGCTTTTCTGTCTATATTACACTGGTACCTGTATGAGATTGAGATTGTGCAGCAACTGAAACCTCAAAATAAAGAGCAACATTCTGAATTTTCTCTTCGGCTTCTGGCACAGATCGAAGTTGATGATGTGTGGCCAGGCATTATTCTATGGAATGACGAGGCACACTTTCATTAGAGGGTGCAGTGAATACATAGAACTGCCGAATCTGGGGTTCTTTTAAACTGTTTGTTGTGTATGAAGAGCTATTGCACTTGCTGTATGTGACTGTATGGTGTGGATTCACAAGCATCTTTATTCTTTGTTCATTCTTCTTCAAGGAGAATACACCCAGAGTGCCTGTCAGACGTGCTGTGACAGCTGCACATTATCAAGACAACCTTGTACAACATGTGATTCCTGCTTTGGAAGAGGGCAACTCTGTGGAAACCACTGTATTCATGCAAGATGAGGCAACACCTCATGTTGCTCAGCCAGTCCAAGATCTGCTTAATGCAACTTTCCATCGTGTTACCTGTAGAAGTTTTCCAAATGCCTGGCCTGCAAGATCAGCTGATCTGAACCCATAAGACTTTTGGCTCTGGGGATACTGAAAACGACACGTTTACCAGGGACACATTTGATCTCTACCTGAGCTGAATGCCAGAATACAGGAACAAATTGCTCAGATTCCACTGGACCTGCTGAAAACAACTGCTGATTGGGTTGTTTTATAGATGCAGCGTATGATCAATGTCTCCGGCACTCATATTGAACAAATTGTGTAAGCAGCATTTAATAATAAAATCAACATTTGTTTGACTTTTTCTGCCCATGTCCCATTCCTAATCCATTACATGTGGAAATATTTCTATACATCTTTCTTACATTCACAGTGCCACATTTGCATCTGGTGGCCACAATCTGAACTACTATTTTCTACTGTGAATCACTTCTGCATTAACGCAATGGCATATCTAAAATATTTTGCTGCCATACGACAATTACACCCTACACTGGAGCTCTGTGAGAAACTGCACTTTAATTATAACTACCTGGTATGAGTTTGCAGAGAAGCTTATGGAATCAACATGTTTACAATTGCTTCCACTATCCTGGCTCTCTAGCAGTTCATTGAACTTCATTTCCAGGCAAGTGACATTTAAGCACACTGAATGACTACAAGCCTTTCTGTTAACCACAAACCCACAGTTCTATAATATGGTTCAAAAGTAGACCCCCGTTTCTGACCCATCAGTGCTACTGACCATCGCTGCTATTGATTCATTTTTAAGTGAACATTTTGCTACAAAAATGCATGTGATGACTGCTCACTTAGAGTTCCTACAACATTGTAAGGCAACATTAGACAGTTAGGAATCACATATCATGCATCTGCAAGGTCTGAGTAGAGAATGCAAGCTCACCTGTTCATGCAGACTGACATAAACAGTATCATTAATAAATGATGTAATGATTAGATAATCACTAGACAGTAAAGTGTGTGCTTTTTTAGCAGAAGATTTGTATATTGCTAGGGTGTCCAAGATTTCTCAAGCAGATTAGGCTACCATTTCCACAGACTGTGAAATATTAGAGTTCTCATCTTGATCAGCAAATGTGATGCAACATAGTCCATCGGAAGTGAAATTACAAAAATGTTATGCAATGCAGGATATGGAGCAGCCCTCCCTCCATCATCTGGGCATCAAATCCTGTACCATTGTAGTTTTTCAGCTCAGTCCCAACAAAATTTTTGTAAACTACCTTGTCAATAGCTGATGTTTGCCAGAGCCAACCAAGCTGCCAGCAGTCAAGTGCTCCAGTAAAAGCAAGCGACGTCGACATCACAAATTCAAGGATAGCACCATTTCACCTTACACCATTAACAACAGTTCATGGAATTCCAATTTTATTCCTTTTTGATACAGTGAGCTCAGTCTTGTTTACTAATCAGTTATCATCTTTCATTGGGGTCTTTATCCTCTAAATCAGTAGAAGTAAGGCTACTCTATGAGGTTTCAGGATTACAGCTGGATCATATTGACTTCTTGCCACAATATTTCAGCTGGCAACAGTTCATCCATTTTCAAGTGTCTGCCACTGGAGACTGCTAGTTCACGGAGTCAGCTTAATAGTAAAAATTGGTGTGGAGACGCAGGTGCATTGGTAGCCATCGTGGGAGAGCCCTCTACCAAAGTTCACACCCTTTGCAAATACTGTTCCATTTATGGCATCCAGGTGCATGTGTAAAGGTGAAACTACATGTCCACCCTCTGTCGGAATGCATGCTCTTGTCACTAAAAACAAATGTTAGATGTCACCAGATGTGTCATTATGAATAAAATGTTTTCTCTCAGAAGAAATTAAAGAGGCCAAAGGGTCCCAAGCCTTATCCAGTTGAAAGCCGCCATCACGATTTATAAGATCTTGTGCTAGACGTATTTCTAAAGATTCTTCAATTACCGAAACCCAAAAGGATCTTGCGGGTCCAAAACATGTGGCAGAATAATCCATAGAGTGTCCTGTGGTAAAACAATGCTCAGTTACAGCAGACTAACTGGGCTGTGAAAGGCGAGTGTGGTGCTCATGTTCAATTCACCTTTCACGTACTCTACATATCATCTGATCTATGTAAGCTTTGCCACACTGCAAGTAATTATGTAAATTCCGGCCTTCAGCAGTCCCAGATCATCCTTTATCAAAGCAAGAAGAGCACTAATCTTCGCCGGTGGCCAGAAGATTACTTTAACTCGATGTTTTTCCTAGGATCTTGCCTATTTTAGATGAAAGGCTGCTGATGTATGAAAGGAAAGCTCTGGACTTGAACAGCTCCTTATCTTCTTGATATTGTGGATGGTCACCTTTCTTCCTTGTTAGCGCTGTATTAATCTGATGTAGAGAGTAATCATTACCTTTGAGCACCAACTGTAGATGTTCTAGCTCCTTTGTGAGGCTGTCTCCATCAGAGCCAACATGTGCTCTGTGCACCCATGTTCTAATGATGCCAGTACTTTGTAAGCGGTGATGACAGCTCGACACTTGGAGATAGCAGTCCATAAGTGTGGGCTTACACATTTGGACAGAGGGTGGACATGTAGTTTCACCTTTACGCATACGCCTATGTGCCATTTATGGAACAGTATTTGCTGAGGGCGTGGACTTCGATACAGGATGCTCTGTAATGGCCGCCAATGAGCACAAATCTCTGTGTGAATTTTTGTTATAAAGCCAACACCGTGAACTAGTAGTCTCTGGTGGTTGACACCTGAAGATGGCTGAACAGTTGCCAGTTGATATATCGTGGCGAGATCCAGCTGCAGTTCTGAAACATCACAGAATATTCAGTACACTGGGAAAACTTCAAGAACCACAGCAGTAAGGCTGTTGACTTACACTCATCATGAAATTCAGGTACTAGGCCAGATAGCTGTGGAATTAATGTATATGCAAGTGACCAAAATCCTTCCTTTCTTTGCAGTGGTATTTGATAATATTTTTGGCCTTAATGTGTATAAAGCCTGTGTATACAGAGTCATCTACATCTATCTACATTTACATTTACATTTATACTCCGCAAGCCACCCAACGGTGTGTGGCGGAGGGCACTTTACGTGCCACTGTCATTACATCCCTTTCCTGTTCCAGTCGCGTATGGTTCGCGGGAAGAACGACTGTCTGAAAGCCTCCGTGCACGCTCTAATCTCTCTAATTTTACATTTGTGATCTCCTTGGGAGGTATAAGTAGGCGGAAGCAATATATTGGATACCTCATCCAGAAACGCACCCTCTCGAAACCTGGACAGCAAGCTACACCGCGATGCAGAGCGCCTCTCTTGCAGAGTCTGCCACTTGAGTTTATTAAACATCTCCGTAACGCTATCACGGTTACCAAATAACCCCGTGACGAAACGCGCCGCTCTTCTTTGGATCTTCTCTATCTCCTCCGTCAACCCGATCTGGTACGGATCCCACACTGATGAGCAATACTCAAGTATAGGTCGAACGAGTGTTTTGTAAGCCACCTCCTTTGTTGATGGACTACATTTTCTAAGCACTCTCCCAATGAATCTCAACCTGGTACCCGCCTTACCAACAATTAATTTTATATGATCATTCCACTTCAAATCGTTCCGCACGCATACTCCCAGATATTTTACAGAAGTAACTGCTACCAGTGTATGTTCCGCTATCATATAATCATACAATAACGGATCCTTCTTTCTATGTATTCGCAATACATTACATTTGTCTATGTTAAGGGACAGTTGCCACTCCCTGCACCAAGTGCCTATCCGCTGCAGATCTTCCTGCATTTCGTTACAATTTTCTAATGCTGCAACTTCTCTGTATACTACAGCATCATCCGCGAAAAGCCGCATGGAACTTCCGACAATATCTACTAGATCATTTATATATATTGTGAAATGCAATGGTCCCATAACACTCCCCTGTGGCACGCCAGAGGTTACTTTAACGTCTGTAGACGTGTCTCCATTGATAACAACATGCTGTGTTCTGTTTGCTAAAAACTCTTCAATCCAGCCACACAGCTGGTCTGATATTCCGTAGGCTCTTACTTTGTTTATCAGGCGACAGTGCGGAACTGTATCGAACGCCTTTCGGAAGTCAAGAAAAATAGCATCTACCTGGGAGCCTGTATCTAATATTTTCTGGGTCTCATGAACAAATAAAGCGAGTTGGGTCTCACACGATCGCTGTTTCCGGAATCCATGTTGATTCCTACATAGTAGATTCTGGGTTTCCAAAAACGACATGATACTCGAGCAAAAAACATGTTCTAAAATTCTACAACAGATCGACGTCACAGATATAGGTCTATAGTTTTGCGCATCTGCTCGACGACCCTTCTTGAAGACTGGGACTACCTGTGCTCTTTTCCAATCATTTGGAACCTTCTGTTCCTCTAGAGACTTGCGGTACATGGCTTTTAGAAGGGGGGCAAGTTCTTTCGCGTACTCTGTGTAGAATCAAATTGGTATCCCGTCAGGTCCAGTGGACTTTCCTCTGTTGAGTGATTCCAGTTGCTTTTCTATTCCTTGGACACTTATTTCGATGTCAGCCATTTTTTCGTTTGTGCGAGGATTTAGAGAAGGAACTGCAGTGCGGTCTTCCTCTGTGAAACAGCTTTGGAAAAAGGTGTTTAGTATTTCAGCTTTACACGTGTCGTCCTCTGTTTCAATGCCTTCATCATTCCGGAGTGTCTGGATATGCTGTTTCGAGCCACTTACTGATTTAACGTAAGACCAGAACTTCCTAGGATTTTGTGTCAAGTCGGTACATAGAATTTTACTTTCGAATTCACTGAACACTTCACGCATAGCCCTCCTTATGCTAACTTTGACATCATTTAGCTTCTGTTTGTTTGAGAGGTTGTGGCTGCGTTTAAACTTGCAGTGAAGCTCTCTTTGCTTTCGCAGTAGTTTCCTAACTTTGTTGTTGTACCACAGTGGGTTTTTCCCGTCCCTCACAGTTTTACTCGGCACGTACCTGTCTAAAACGCATTTTACGATTGCCTTGAACTTTTTCCATAAACACTCAACATTGTCAGTGTCGGAACAGAAATTTTCGTTTTGATCTATTAGGTAGTCTGAAATCTGCCTTCTATTACTCTTGCTAAACAGATAAACCTTCCTCCCTTTTTTTATATTCCTATTAACTTCCATATTCAGGGATGCTACAACGGCCTTATGATCACTGATTCCCTGTTCTGCACATACAGAGTCGAAAAGTTTGGGTCTGTTTGTTATCAGTAGGTCCAAGATGTTATCTCCACGAGTCGGTTCTCTGTTTAATTGCTCGAGGTAATTTTTGGATAGTGCACTCAGTATAATGTCACTCGATGCTCTGTCCCTACCACCCGTCCTAAACATCTGAGTGTCCCAGTCTATATCTGGTAAATTGAAATCTCTACCTAAGACTATAACATGCTGAGAAAATTTATGTGAAATGTATTCCAAATTTTCTCTCAGTTGTTCTGCCACTAATGCTGCTGAGTCGGGAGGTCAGTAAAAGGAGCCAATTATTAACCTAGCTCGGTTGTTGAGTGTAACCTCCACCCATAATAATTCACAGGAACTATCCACTTCTACTTCACTACAGGATAAACTACTACTAACAGTGCCGAACACTCCACCACCGGTTGCATGCAATCAATCCTTTCTAAACAGAATTTATCTCTGGCTTCAGCCAGCTTTCTGTACCTATAACGATTTCAGCTTCGGTGCTTTCTATCAGCGCTTGAAGTTCCGGTACTTTACCAACGCAGCTTCGACAGTTGACAATTACAATACCGATTGCTGCTTGGTCCCCGCATGTCCTGACTTTGCCCCGCACCCGTTGAGGCTTTTGCCCTTTCTGTACTTGCCCGAGGCCATCTAACCTAAAAAACCGCCCAGCCCACGCCACACAACCCCTGCTACCCGTGTAGCCGCTTGTTGCGTGTAGTGGACTCCTGACCTATCCAACGGAACCCGAAACCCCACCACCCTATGGCGCAAGTCGAGGAATCTGCAACCCACACGGTCGCAGAACCGTCTCAGCCTCTGATTCAGACCCTCCACTCGGCTCTGTACCAAAGGTCCGCAGTCAGTCCTGTCGACGATGCTGCAGATGGTGAGCTCTGCTTTCATCCCACTAGTGAGACTGGCAGTCTTCACCAAATCAGATAGCCGCCGGAAGCCAGAGAGGATTTCGTCTGATCCATAGCGACAAACATCATTGGTGCCGACATGAGCGACCACCTGCAGATGGGTGCACCCTGTACCCTTCATGGCATCCGGAAGGACCCTTTCCACATCTGGAATGACTCCCCCCGGTATGCACACGGAGTGCACATTGGTTTTCTTCCCCTCTCTTGCTGCCATTTCCCTAAGGGGCCCCATTACGCGCCTGACGTTGGAGCTCCCAACTACCAGTAAGCCCACCCTCTGCGACCGCCCGGATCTTGCAGACTGAGTGGCAACCTCTGGAACAGGACAAGCAGCCATGTCAGGCCGTAGATCAGTATCAGCCTGAGACAGAGCCTGAAACCGGTTCGTCAGACAAACTGGAGAGACCTTCCGTTCAGCCCTCCAGAATGTCTTTTGCCCCCTGCCACACCTCGAGACGACCTCCCGCTCTACCACAGGTGAGGGATCAGCCTTAATGCGGGCAGTATCCCGGGCAACCACAGTCGTAGTCCGATCGGGGGATGCGTGGGACGAGCTGGCCATCCCCGACAAACCCCCATCTGGACCCCCACAGTGATGCCCATTGGCAACAGCCTCAAGCTGTGTGACCGAAGCCAACACTGCCTGAAGCTGGGAGCGAAGGGATGCCAACTCAGCCTGCATCCGAACACAGCAGTTGCAGTCCCTATCCATGCTAAAAACTGTTGTGCAAAGAACGTCTGAACTAATCTACAGAGAGCGCAAACAAATCGACACAAAATTTAAACGGTTATTAAAATACAAGATTGCCTAGTAAATGCAGTAATGATGCTACTTGCGCACTGCTGACACACTGCTCGGCGGCGGAAGGAGACTAAGCGATTTTACACTATTCAGGTACTAAAACGCGATGCTACAACTCTCAAATACTATAATACGCCCGAAATTTATGAATTAAACAATGCAAGTATCAAAAACATGCGAAAGAAATTAAGAACTAAACTATGTAACAAATGAGTGAGCTAGGAGTGTACGACTTGCTGCTGCAGCTGCTTATCCAACGGCGGCACAGAGCACCCTGACTGTGACCAACCGACACTGGCCGTTCAAAACAAAAACAGAAGACAAACGACTACGTGAATTTACACTATTCAGGTACTAAAACGCGATGCTACAACTCTCAAATACTATAATACGCCCGAAATTTATGAATTAAACAATGCAAGTACCAAAAACACGCGAAGAAATTAAGAACTAAACTATGTAACAAATGAGTGAGCTAGGAGTATACGACTTGCTGCTGCAACTGCTTATCCAACGGCGGCAGGGAGCACACACTGTTACTTGCTAGACTTGTTGCAGATACTACCAGCGCAACAAGAAGTTGGGAGCTACACCTTAAATGCTTGTCCCCATCTGGATGCACATGCTTGCCTGTATGGTTGCTCGGTTCCATTGCTGCCCAAGTAGGCGGCCACTTCATTTTAATGGCTGCACCTCGAGGTATCCTTTGCTGGCACCAGAACTAGTTCCATTTGCGCCATCTGGGGCAAGCTCCACTTCCAAATTTGTCACACTGACAGGAAAAGCCCACCTCATCCACTACAAGGAACAATAGCAGCAGATGTAGGGTCTCGTTCCATGAAGATATCCTAAGTGGTGGGCACCTGACGTTCTCAAATCTCCAGCTATTGTCCATCACTTCTATGCATACGAAGCCACACAATACATAGGAGGCTCCCCAGTTAGAACTGGGTCTGATGTCAGACTAACAACTTTCTCTCGAACCAGCAGCACCCTGAGAGTCTGAACTGATGTTGGCAGAGCCAGGAGCAGCTCCTCTACCACCAGCAGCATCCAACACTACACCCCAGACTTCACAATATACTGCACTTTTACCCCTCATCCTCCCCCCTCACCCTCCTCCTCCCATTGACCAGGACGGTTCTGGCCCTCTGGGCCTAATTGAGGGGGGAGGGATCTTGTAATCCTGCAAAATGTATCAATTGACACAATTATGCATACGTCCAGTACAGTCGATGGGATCCGCATTGAAGAATAAGTCCACTGTCACCAGGTCACACGGCAAAACACCTGCAACAGGTTTGAGGGCTGCTGTCGACTCTATTCTGGCGTAAGCTGTTCCAGTCAGCAAAGAGGCTGCGGGAAGATCGATAGTAGGCACCGGAGCAAGCGAACCCATCAGGAGAGAGGCCAAAGACAAACTCGCAAGAAAAGCGCCACCAACGCCCTCTCAACCGCCAGTATTTAGATCGCCGTGGACCGGACGGCCCAGTCGGTCATCCAGTGAGTCACCGAGTAAAGTCATTTGCAGTAGCAATCGCAATGAAAGCCTCCATCTCAGGCACCACACAGCGACCAGAGTAGTGTGCATAGCGGGACTTGTACTTCGCCAGCAGTGAGGCTAATGCGGACTATTATGGGAGAGATTGTACCACAACGCCTGGACTATCTTAAGTTAAGTTGGTAAAGAATCCTGTTAATACATGCGTACAGTCCTTTTATAGAAAGAGGATACCGGCCACCAAACAACATCCTCTCGTTTCTTCCCACGGTACACGCCTACAGTGACAACGAGATGACACAATAACTGGCGACGAGTATAATTCGATGCAGATTTTGTTTACTACTCTTGTGTTTTAGCTTGCAAGGGTGCTCATTTCTATTTGCTAATGTGTTGTTGTGTACTTGCATGTATTCCAGGAGGGGAGACACAGAACTAATCAAATTTCACATTTCAGAGGCTTTGATTATTTTTTTGCTATAACATATTTGTGTAAACCACGGCTACCCCATCCCTCTCACCACTTGCCCCCGCGTCTCAGCTGCAGACGGCTAATGTGATGGATCTAACACAAGTTTTTCCATTTCAGAACCATCAAATTCTACTTTGCTGAAGATTGTACAATAACTTCTGGCTGCACAAGCTGCGTTGGCCGCACAACGACAACCGACCGACCAACAAGCCCCACAAGTGCCGCCACCCAGCATAAGCTGTTCCAGTAATTCAATGACACGGAAGAGGAATGGCTCGAATACCTGACACAATTCCAAGCACATCGTCAGTCAAGTTCATTGTGCATGAGGTACTGTGAAGCTACAATACTTTCTTTTGATTGTGGGGACTCCAGTGTTCAGATTAATACAAACACTCTTCCCAACTGCATCTTCCAACGAACTCAGTTATGAACAAGTAATCGCTGCCTTAACTCAATAATATGACCAGAAGGTCAGAGTACCTACAGCCAGATATCCATCCTTTTGTTTGCAGAAAAAGCCAGAATCCCGTCACAAAATTAATGGACATACCCAGGAAGTGCAAATTTTAAGCGTAGTTGTGGGACCATTTACACTGATTTAATGATTGTTGTTGCTGTGGTCCTCAGTTTGATGCAGCTCTCCATGCTACTCTATCCCGTGCAAGCCTCTTCATCTCCAAATAACTATTGCAACCTACATCCTTCTGAATCCGCTTAGTGTATTCATATCTTAGTCTCCCTCTACAATTTTTACCCTCCACGCTCCCCTCTAGTACTAAATTGGTCGTCCCTTGATACCTCATAAAAAGTCCTACCAACTGACCCCTTCTTCTTGTCAAGTTGTGCTACAAATTCCTCTTCTCCCCAATTCTATTCAGTACTTCCACATTAGTTACATAATCTACCCATCTAATCTTGAACATTCTTCTGTAGCATCACATTTCAAAAGCTTCTATTCTCTTCTTGTCCACATTTCACTTCCATACATGGCTACACTCCATACAAATACTTTCAGAAAAGACTTCCTGACACTTGAGAAAATCTATACTTGATGTTATCAAATTTCTCTTCTTCAGAAACGTTTTCCTTCCCATAGCCAATCTACATTTTATATCCTCTCTACCCCAACCATCATCAGTTATTTTGCTCCCTAAATGGCAAAACTCATTTACTACTTTAAGTGTCTCATTTCCTAATCTAATACCCTCAGCATCACCGGATCTAATTCGACTACATTCCATTATCCTCGTTTGCCTTCAAGAAATTGTCCATTCCGTTCAGCTGCTCTTCCAAGTCCTTAGCTGTCTCTGACAGAATTACAATGTCATCAGAAAACATCAAAGTTTTTATTTCTTCTCCATGGATTTTAATTCCTACTCCAAATTTTTCTTTTGTTTTCTTTGCTTGCTCAGTATACAGATTGAATACCATCGTGGATATGCTACAGCCCTCTATCATTCCCTTCTCAACCACTGCTTCCCTTTCATGCCCCTTGACTCTTATGACTGCCATTTGGTTGCTGTACAAACTGTAAATAGCCTTTCGCTCCCTGTATTTCACCCCTGCCACCTTCAGACTCTGAAAGAGAGTATTCCAGTCAACATGGTCAAAAGCTTTCTCTAAGTCTACAAGTGCTAGAAACATGGGTTTGCCTTTCCTTAACCTATCTTCTGAGATAAGTCACAGGGTCAATAGTGCCATGCGTGTTCCAACATTTCTACAGAATCCAAACTGGTCTTCCCCAAGGTTGGCTTCTACCAGTTTTTCCATTCATCTGTAAAGAATTTGCATTAGTATTTTGCAACCATGATTTATTAAACTATTAGTTTGGTAATTTTCACACCTGTCAACACCTACTTTCTTTGGGACTGGAATTCTTAAATTCTTCTTGAAGTCTGAGCGTATTTCACCTGTCTCGTACATTTTGCTCACCAGATGGAAGAGTTTTGTCATGACTGGCTCTCCCAAGTCTATCAGTAGTTCTAATGGAATGTTGTCTACCCCCGGGGCCTTGTTTCATCTTAGGTCTTTCAGTGCTCTCTCAAATTCTTCATGCAGTATCACATCCCCCATTTCATCTTCATCTATGTCTTCTTCCATTTCCATAATATTGCCTACAAGTACAGCACCCATGTATAGGCCTTCTATATACTCCTTCCACTTTTCTGCTTTCCCTTCTTTGCTTAGGACGGGTTTTCCATCTGATGCCTTTATATTCATGGAGGTGGTTCTCTTTTCTCCAAAGGGCTCTTTAATTTTCCTGTAGGCAGTATCTATCTTACCTCTAGTCAGACATGCTTCTACATTCTTACATTTGTCCTCTTAGCCATCCCTGCTTAGCCATTTTGCACTTCCTGTTGATCTCAATTTTGAGACATTTGTATTTCTTTTCGTCTGCTTCATTTTCTGCATTTTTATATTTTCTCCTTTCATCAATTAAACTCAATATCTCTTCTGTCACCCAAAGATTTCTACTAGCCCTCTTCTTTCTACCTACTTGATCCTCTGCTGCCTTCACTATTTCATCTCTCAAAGCTACCCATTCTTCTTCTACTGTATTTCTTTCCCCTGTTCTTGTAAATCATTCCCTAATACTCTCTCTGAAACTCTCTATAACCTCTGGTTCTTTCAGTTTCTCCAGGTCCCATCTCCTTAAATCCCTACCTTTCTGCAGTTTCTTCAGTTTAAATCTATAGTTCATAACCAATAAATTGTGGCTAGGGTCTACATCTGCCCCTGGATAGGTCTTATAATTTAAAACCTGGTTCCTAAATCTCTGTCTTACCATTATATAATTTATCTGAAACCTTCCAGTGTCTCCAGGCCTCTTCCATGTATACAACCTTCTTTCATGCTTCTTAAACCAAGTATTAGCTATGATTAAGCTATGCTCTGTGCAAAATTTTATCAGGTAACTTTAATGATTAGGGACACAATATCATTCCATGTCCCAGATAGTAGAATACAGGAATAGGTCCTTAAGTACTTTGATCCATCACTTCCACAAGTATTGCAAATCTTAGAGCAACATGATTCGGATGCCATACTGGCTGATAACTTCGACAAGGCCCCGATTTGTCTGTTCGAGTCCCCCCTTGCTGGCTACCGCCCCAAGCAGCAAAACCATGAGCGTGTACACAGCTGTGCGGACAGCCACGTGGGCATGTAAACAGACCTGTGAACTCAGTGAAGTCTTGCCCTAGATGTTTTTGCTTGCTACAAAAGACAGAACTGCCCATCATGTAATGCAACATGTGGAAAAAACGGCCATGTGCAAGCAGTTTGTTTGTAATGGCACAAAAATGCCAATTTTGCCCACTCCCAGAAAAAAAAGAGGCTCATGCACAAGCAATGAACGTTGTGTTTTCCACACCTACAACAGGTTCTGACACAAGTAAGATTAAGGTTGTGTCTCACTCTTGCCCTAGTGCTACGCAATGAAGTTCTAATAACTATTTGTCTCATTATGAATTTCTGGCCATCATGTGAACTTTCAGTTAGACATAGGTGCCTCAGTAACTTTGCTTAATCATGCCACATACGAACAGTTAGGCTCACCATGCCTTTCTAAATCTAGCACGCACCTCACTGCTTAGGATGGAAGGAAATTCCAGTGCTTGGACAGTGTAGTTCACTGCCAATTACAAATCTCACACTAGGACAGTGAATTTTACAGGGCTGAAATCAAGAGACAGTGAGAACATCTTCAGTTTAGGTGCTTTTGATTTGTTTGGCCTTAGTATCCACGACAATGTACTGTCAGTCTCTACGTTTGCACCAAAAAACAGTGTCGCTAGCTTGCTTAAAAAATTTCCTGAGCTATTTTTGGAAGGAATGGGAAAAGCTAGTAACTTTGTAGCGCATGTTACATTGAAAGACAATGCACAGCCTAAGTTTTTCCAGGCCCAGCCTGTTCCAATTACTTTAAGAGGGAATTGCAAGATAATGGTGTAATTCCAGAATGAGATTTTCACCCTTCAGTGGAGTGTGCGCTGATATGAAACTTCCTGGCAGATTAAAACTGTGTGCCAGACCGAGACTCAAACTTGGGACCTTTGCCTTTTGCGGGCAAGTGCTCTACCATCTGCGCTACCCAAGCATGACTCACGCCCCGTCCTCACAGCTTTACTTCTGCCAATACTTCGTCTCCTACCTTCCAAACTTCACAGAAGCTCTCCTGCGAACCTCGCAGAACCAGCACTAATGAAAGAAAGGATATTGCAGAGACATGGCTTAGCCATAGCCTGGGGGATGTTTCCAGAATGAGATTTTCACTCTGCAAAAGGCAAAGGTCCCGAGTTCAAGTCTCGGTCCAGCACACAGTTTTAATCTGCCAGGAAGTTTCAATGGAGTAATTGCTCCCATTCAAGCTAGTCAATGGGCAAGTCCTCTCGTTTTGTTGTCTAAGCCTTCTCAATACATTCACATTTGTGTTGGCTTCCAAGTCTACAGTCAACCCACAGACAATAGTTGACAATTATCTGTTACCTTGCCCTGAGGAACTCATGGACAGGCTTGGTGCAGGATGTTATTTTTTTTACTAAGATAGATTTGCACGATGCCTACTTGCAGATTCTATTGGATGAAAAATCACAGAAAGTGTTTGTTGTAAATACACACTTAGGACTATTGAAATATTTGCATTTGCCCTTCAGCAGTACTTCCATATCTGCCGTTTTTCAACATTACTTGGAACATTTGAATTCAAAAGTGCCATTTTATTCAAACTACATTGACGATATTGTCATCTCAGGTCATACACCAGAGGAACACACTGCCAATTTGCATGCTCTTTTTCAAATTTTGTCAGAAGCAAGACCCAAGCATCATCTCGAAAAGTTTGACTTATTTCAAACTGAACTATAGTACTTAGGTCATGTGATAAACTGTCAGGGTGTGCACTCCCTCCAGTCTCATTTGCCTGCAATCTGTGACCTGCCCGTTCCTGGCAATATGTCTGAACTACAGTTATTACTAGGTAAGAAGGCGTACTATATTTGGTTGTCTGCTCACATCGCAGCTCCATTGCATTGCTTATGTAGCAAAAATGTACCTTTTGTGTGGACTAAAGACTGTCAAGACGCATTTCAGAAACTCAAAAAGACCTTTCTTAGTGACAGATGTTTAGTGCACTTTGACCCTGCCAAGCCAGTAGTTTTGCAAATCGACACTTCTTCCTATGGAATCAGTGTTGTGCTTTAGCACAGAATTTGTGCACAAGACAGACCCATTGCTTTTGCCTCAAAGTTGCTCACTCAAATGCCGTGCAATTATTCTCAAATTGAAGAAGAGGCCCATGTTATTGTGTAAGGTGAGACAACATTCTATCACTATTTGTATGGTCACAAGTTCTATTTAGTGACACATCACAGACCTTTGAAGTCCTTGTTTCATCCGTCAAAGCCAGTTCCCAAATGCACTGCTCAAAAATTGCAATGCTGGCCTTTGCTGCTTTCACAGTATCAGTATGAAATTGTGTACAGACCTACGGCAATGCAAGGCAATGCAGACACCGTATCTCGCCTTCCACTTGGAGACTCTGATTTTGATACATCTGCTGCATCTTGTTGCCAAATCAATGTGCATGACTATAAATTACTTGAATCTTGTCCCTTGCACTACAGAAAAATTGCACAGGCCATGGAAGCAGACCCAGATCTCAAGATTTTGTTGCATTACATTCACTTGTCTTGGCCTTGCTCATTCAGCAGTATCCAGAACTCAGTTGTGTGCTGATACTTTGCTTGTCGGCATACATTTTCAGTTCAACAAGGTGTGATTCTAGTTCAAAATGACAGTGGACAAACACATATGCTTATTCCCAAAGTGCCGCAAAAGGATGTGTTGCGATTGCCCCACGTAGGGCATTGGGGAATTGTTCACACTAAACGGTTAGCGCAACAGCACTGTACTTGGCGGGGCATGGATAACCATATTGAACAGATGACGTCACAGTGTCGCGCATGCATGGAAAATCAATCTCCTCCACCACAGAAATTCTCAGCTAGGTCTTAGACTCAATTGCCATGGCAACGAGTGCACATTGACTTTGCAGGACCATTTTGGAACATTCATTGGCTCATAGGGGTAGACTCTTTTGGCAAGTTCCCATCTGCAGTTCTTATGGCTTCTACCAAATCACATAGCTCCATTCAAGTGTTGTCCTCAATATTTTGCATTGAAGGTTTGCCAGAAGTACTTGTGTCAAACATCAGACCACAGTTCACGTCATGTGACTTTGAATGGTTTTGTGAACACAATGGCATTCGTCATCTAACCAGTGCTCTGCTTCACCCACAGTCCAATGGATTAGCAGAACGCTTTGTACGCACTTTTAAGCAACACATGGCCATGCTTCACCCCACCCACACACAGGAACAGGCGCTGCAACTCTTTCTCACCTCCTATCACTCATACCCACGAGACAAACCATCATTGATGAAACTTCTGCACGGTTGCCACCATCGGATGCTGCTACACTTGCTACACCCACCGCAGCAACCTATGCCACCAATGGTCCACAAGTGTCATTTTGCACCATGTGATCTTGTTCTTTTCACGGTTTATGGCAACCATGGGCCCTGGGAAAAATGGCAAGATCCAGGAATGCATTGGCTCTATTATGTATTTGATTGCAGGTCCCGATGGTTAGCAGCACTGTCACCAGGACCAAATTCTGTGTCATTTGCCCCGTCATTCTGCTGGTTTTCTTCCCCCAGATTCACGGCCTCATGGGACTGCACAGCCTTTGCAGCCGCCCGCTGGTGCCACCAGGGCACCCCAGGAGGAGCGGAGAGATAACATGCCCTCACCTCCGCTGTCCCCACTCACCAACCCAATGGTCCTCGACCCGCCATTGCTATTGGTGTCGCCGTCATCATCACCACCCCAGGACACGCCCTGAGTCCTGGACATGTACCCTGGCAGCAGTTTCCTGGAGAATGTTTCTGTTGCATCACAAGCCAGATGGCACGATACAGACGGAAGTATGCCATCCTCCACAGCTACAGCTCCCGCCTCATCTCTACATCCAGCATCCTGCCTCCCTTCCCGTTGTTGTTCGCAGCCTCACTACACGACAACGGTGCGGCATTTCAGGGGGGAGAAATGTGCTGGCATAGACTGTCGCCAGCACTCCGGTTGGCAAAGGGGCTGTGAGAAGATCAATGACAGGTACTGGAGCAAGTGAGTCTATCAAGAGAGAGGCCAAAGACAATCTTGCATGAAACATGCCGCCAATGCCCTCTCGACTACCAGTATTTAGATAGCTGCCACGGACCAGAGGGGCCAGTCAGTCATACAGTAAGTCGCTGAGTCGAGCCACTTGCCGTCACAATCGCAATCAGAGTCTCCATCTTAGGCAGCACACAGCAACCTGAGTACTGTGCATATGGGGACAGCAATGAGGCGAACATGGGCTATTACGGAACAGCCTGTATCCCAACACCTGGACTATCTTAAGTTAAGTAGCTTCCTGCTATTTTGTCTAAAACTGACATGGTGAGACTGTGGCTGTGTACAATTAATGTAGGTTGATTCTTACAAAGAAGAAGACAGCAACCAGCTGCTATTAATAACACTATTTATTTAAGTCAATAGTGCCATAACCGGTTTTGAACTGACAAGTTCATCATCAAATGGCTGTTCACAAGATTCACAAGATGCACTTTACATAATCGTCAGTTTACGATTTTTATTCTTCCACTGAAGCAAAATATTCTTGGTATGTTGGTGCCCTAACCCCTAAACAACGCAAATGCAATGTATATACTGGAATACATGAACTTCTTTGGCACTGTTTTACACCAAAATATAGCTGCCTGCTCAGTCACACATTATTGCAATTGTAATTGATTCAAAATTTCAGTGCACCATACTACGTTAATATAATTTCTGCTGTCATTTTATTCATTTTATCTCACCTCTATGTTGTTCCCTGCATATAGCACAGTATTTACAGAATACCGTGTAAGTAGCATTCACACAAACTAGTTACTACATCTGTCAACTTCATCTGTAATATTATATTATCTTTGCATTTTAATTGTTCATGATGTTACATTTATTCTTTGTATACATTCATACTGTGAAATCAAAGTAATCTATATACTGTAATATCTCTCAGAGAGAACACCTCTGGCACTGTAGTATTTGTGAAACTGCCATTTTTGTGTCAACTTCACATGTGGCAAATACTTTTGTGTGTGTGTGTGTGTGTGTGTGTGTTGTGCTTTGCACGATATGGTGATATGCAAATCATATAAGTGCTGCATATACATTGCAATATTTCAAAAATACAATCCTGCAACTTTGCAACAAAATTTCGAGGAATTTTTAATGTAAGTACTATAACCACTTAACCTCACATATTTGTTTACTCTGTATTACATCGTTTGGAGGTTAGTTATGTTTACATAGGGCACTTCTAACATTGTTTTCTACCGTATGGCACCAACACACCAAGAATATTTCTCTACAGTGGGAGAATAAAAATTGTAAACTGACGATTAAGTAAATTGCATCTTTTGAATCTTGTGAACAGCTGTCTGATGATGAATTTGTCTGTTCAAAACCAGTTCCGGCACTATTTACTTAAATAAATAACATTATTAGAAATGGCTGGTTGCTGTCTTCTTCTTTGTAAGAATCAACCTACATTAAGTAGCTTCCTGTTTAAGTTAATAAAGAATCCTGTTAATACATGCATGCAGTTGTGTTATAGAAAGAGGATACCGGTCACCAAACAACATGCTCTCCTTGCTTCCCATGGTACAAGCCTACAGTGACAACGAGATGTCACGAAAGACTGCAACCGTTTTACTTTTCACATTCAGCCGATGTTTACAGAAAGCTCTCTATTATGGCTATCAACCGTGACCCTGTGCTACATGATTGCCTCCGGCACTGTGTTGTTACGTACCAATGACGTTTGACTAGCACACAGATTTGCTTGTCTGCATAATGCAGTACTGTCTTCACTCACTGTTCCACCACCTGTTGTGTTTCAAGAGAATGAACAGAAGGTGCAGGGATACAATTAGAGTGTGGTTCATCTCCAAGTGTTTCCCTGACATAACTACAAACAGTGTTCTTCAACACTGATGTGTAAGTTATTCAACAAATAGAGTACTGTATTGGCCACATCGAGAAGTCCTTTCTTTGTATATTTCCGGAAGAATCTGGAACTATTACTTTCTATGATGTAATTATAAATAAATAGTGCTGGATAAAATACGTGTTGTTTAAGAAGCAGACATGTAAGAAATGTCTACAGCATAAGCCCACGTCCGGGCTACTGGCCTGACTGCAAGTGCAATGCATCCTTCCCACGCCACTGCACTAGCAGGGGGAGGCTGCTGTGCTCTTTGCCTCGGCCGCATTTTACCCCTTGGAAAGATATCCAGCACTCATTTGATAGCAGACCTGGGATTTTGATAGCGGACCTGGGCCATCCTAGAGGGACAGGAAAGAGGAAAAATCCTCATCATTACCCTGGACTGAACCCAGCCCCTCCAGAGTGAGAGTCTAGTGCTCCTCCTGCTAGACCACCATTGCCAATACTGCAATTCCAGTCTTAGCTGTCTTTCTCATCGTTTAGAAAATACTCTCTATGATGAAGATGATTTACAGGGTGATCAAAAAGTCAGTATAAATTTGAAAACTTAATAAACCATGGAATAATTTAGATAGAGAGGTAAAAATTGACACACATGCTTGGAATGACATGGGGTTTTACTGGGGGCAAAAAAAAAGGGTCCTAAAATGTCTGGCAGATGGCGCTGGACAGCAAAACTGCTACCGTGACGGGTGAGAGGTAGGCCGATATGTTACAGAATCACATCATCCCCAGCCTGGCTGATAAACACCTGCTGGAACATACGATGTTCATGCAGGATGGCGCTTCACCCCATATCGCTAGACGCGTGAAAGACCTCTTGCGCACGTCGTTTGGCGATGATCGTGAGCTCAGCCGCCACTTTCGTCATGCTTGGCCTCCCAGGTCCCCAGACCTCAGTCCGTGCGATTATTGGCTTTGGGATTACCTGAAATCATAAGTGTATCGTGATCGACCAACATCTCTAGGGATGCTGAAAGACAACATCCGACGCCAATGCCTCACCATAACTCCAGACATGCTTTACAGTGTTGTTCACAACATTATTCCTCGACTACAGCTATTGTTGAGGAATGATGGTGGACATATTGAGCATTTCCTGTAAAGAACATCATCTTTGCTTTGTGTTACTTTTTTATGCTAATTATTGCTATTCTGATCAGATGAAGCGCCATCTGTCGGACATTTTTTGAACATTTGTATTTTTTTGGTTCTAATAAAACCCCATGTCATTCCAAGCATGTGTGTCAATTTGTACCTCTCTATCTACATTATTCCATGATTTATTCAGTTTTCAAATTTATACTGACTTTTTGATCACCTGGCACATTATCCTCATGTTGGACTGAGTATTGTCTTAACACTCAGAATGTTCAAAATGAGTACACAAGTGCATTAACCTTCCCTGTGTAGAAACTTTAAGTCCTAAACACGGATACTGAATTACATACATTCTATTTCAATATGGGAGCTATTTATATGGTAAACTTATTTTTCTCCTTTTTTTGCCACAACTGTGACCTAAATATTTGTGGATGATCTGGATTCATCATCATCTACATCTGTATGATGTGGATCTGGAATATTTGACAGAAGTATGCTTTATTCTTTTTGAACATGATGGTGTTTTGACATTTGCTTTGTAAAGACTGAAGCAAATAAGGTGGTTAAAGTTAGGGGTTGTAGTGCCATGTATGTGCTGTTTTATTCATTATTTATTTATTTATTACTTTACATCGCAGTAGGACATCTGTTTAGAGAATTAATAATTGAATTCCTTCTGAAAATCCCTTCCTGCATGGGCAAACTCATTTCATTGAAAACTAGTGTGCAGAGTGTTAAATATGAATGATCAAACTTTCATATGAATATGATCTTGCTTATATACTGTGGTAGCACTGTAGAATTAAAAATGAAAGTAAAGGTGGCAGTTCTTTTAAATTTTCCATTTATTCCAGTTTTTATGTAACTCACACATTTGTCTTCCATTTTGATATCCTTCAAACAGTTCTTTACATTAAATGCCCATAAATTTCTCTGAGAGTCAACCACAATTACATAATGAATCACTTGTGTGGTTCGAGTACAGTAGGATAATTGTAGTACGTGAATTTGTCTCTGTGATAAAACTGCCACTCTGCATATCTCAACTGAACTAAAAGTAGCACCTACTATTTGAAGGTCTTTCTGCAAAAAAGTTGTGACTTATTCTTGAAAGTTTCCTCTCTTCAAAATAAAAAATACAGTATTATGAAAAGGATAGTTGCTACTCACCATATAGCGGAGATGCTGAGTTGGCCAGACTCAGAGTCACAACGAGACACCTTGGCTCTTTTAGGTGGGTGGGTGCTCTTCAACCATGCAGGTGAAGTATGGTAACTTTTATCAAAACACAATCATTTTAGCTTAATCAACTCTTTGTAGTCATGGAACCAGCTTATAAAGTGATTGCTATTTCTTTCCACATAAAAACTGACCTTCTATATCAATTACAATAACACATAAATGTGCCAACACAAAAGTTGCATCTGAAATAATGTGCGTGTCTGTTGCTGGTGACTGATGGGCAGTACTGTGGGTGCGTGACTGTGGTGCCTCCTAAACACAGCCGTCTGTCATCTGCCGCAGAGTGATAATACAAGTGCTCTTCTGCCATCAGCTGGAAACTTGTAGCAACCATCAGAAGAGTGCCACAATGAGATTTTCACTCTGCAGCGGAGTGTGCGCTGATATGAAACCTCCTGGCAGATTAAAACTGTGTGCCTGACTGAGACTCGAACTCGGGACCTTTGCCTTTCGCGGGCAAGTGCTCTACCAACTGAGCTACCAAAGCTCTACCAACTGAGCTACCGAAGCTCAGTTGGTAGAGCACTTGCCCGCGAAAGGCAAAGGTCCCGAGTTCGAGTCTCGGTCGGGCACACAGTTTTAATCTGCCTGGAGGTTTCATATCAGAAGAGTGCTCCCTGCTGGAGCCCTTGTTGGATGTTTTTGTTTATGTGGGTTCAGTGCCATCGATGGTGGTGCCTACCATCAGTTGATCCAATGTGCTAACACTCAGTTGCTCAGGTTGTGAGCCCTGGCGTATGTCTTTGCAGATACAGAAGTGCTGGGTGGCTTGTTTGTTATCCACAAATGTTCTGGTTGTGATTCGGGAAACCGTTAGTGTGGTTAACAAAATACAAGTTTGCTGTCTTAAATTAATGACTGAGGTGGCACCAGCCTATTGATTGCCGTATTTAATCAAAGCTGGGTTTGAAGACAGGCTGTTATAAATTTTTATTGATCATGTTCATAAATATGCTTGGGAGCTCATGCAAAGGAAACTTTTCTTTTTGAAGCTCGATATCACAACAGTATTTTTCCATAAATGGCTAATTCAGGATTTATAAATTTGTTTCTTCATCTCATTTTACTATTGTGTCTTTCACAAATTATTGTAGTTGCATTTTGTTAATTGCTGAGGAGCTGATGAAGCATCTCCATTTTACTGCTTTAAAATTATATCATTTTTCGCTTGAACAAGGTTTGAATATTATTTTCTTTTAATGGAAGTTTTGGAAATAAAACTCCAATATTTTTTGAACAAAAATGTAAGGCTACCCCTTCCATTCACTTTGGAGATAGGCACAACAACAAGACTGTACAGAATAAGCTTTTGGCCAACAAGTCTGGCTTCAGCTGCCAGAGGCTGCAGTCGTGTGTGTGTGTGTGTGTGTGTGTGTGTGTGTGTGTGGAGGGGTCTATTTTTGACAAAGGCCTTGTTGGCCAAAAGCTTATTATGTGACACTCTTTTTGTTGTACCTATCATCGACTCAGCACCTCCCCTATATGGTGCATAGCAACTTTCCTTTTCATAATATTGTTACATTCCATCCTGGATTTTCCACTGTTTGACATAATAAAGAAAATCACACATGTTAACAATGGAGTCAATAGAAAAGCTAATAAGAGATTTTGTTTTCATGGCTACAACTGAATGATCAGGAAAAGAAATAAACAGAAGCTCAAAAGAGGCGTGATTTTAGTTTTTTTTTCCCCTCTAAAAATGGATTAGGAAAGAGAATGGAGTGGAGAACTAGTTATGAAAATCATATGGAGGTGGCCAAGACATGCAGCCTGTTGGAACATGTACTCTGGTGAAATTCATTTATACATTTGCTTCTGATGAAAAATCAATAAATGCAGCACTCATATTACATAAATACACTCCTGGAAATTGAAATAAGAACACCGTGAATTCATTGTCCCAGGAAGGGGAAACTTTATTGACACATTCCTGGGGTCAGATACATCACATGATCACACTGACAGAACCACAGGCACATAGACACAGGCAACAGAGCATGCACAATGTCGGCACTAGTACAGTGTATATCCACCTTTCGCAGCAATGCAGGCTGCTATTCTCCCATGGAGACGATCATAGAGATGCTGGATGTAGTCCTGTGGAACGGCTTGCCATGCCATTTCCACCTGGTGCCTCAGTTGGACCAGCGTTCGTGCTGGACGTGCAGACCGCGTGAGACGACGCTTCATCCAGTCCCAAACATGCTCAATGGGGGACAGATCCGGAGATCTTGCTGGCCAGGGTAGTTGACTTACACCTTCTAGAGCACGTTGGGTGGCACGGGATACATGCGGACGTGCATTGTCCTGTTGGAACAGCAAGTTCCCTTGCCGGTCTAGGAATGGTAGAACGATGGGTTCGATGACGGTTTGGATGTACCGTGCACTATTCAGTGTCCCCTCGACGATCACCAGTGGTGTACGGCCAGTGTAGGAGATCGCTCCCCACACCATGATGCCGGGTGTTGGCCCTGTGTGCCTCGGTCGTATGCAGTCCTGATTGTGGTGCTCACCTGCACGGCGCCAAACACGCATACGACCATCATTGGCACCAAGGCAGAAGCGACTCTCATCGCTGAAGACAACACGTCTCCATTCGTCCCTCCATTCACGCCTGTCGCGACACCACTGGAGGCGGGCTGCACGATGTTTGGGCGTGAGCGGAAGACGGCCTAACGGTGTGCGGGACCGTAGCCCAGCTTCATGGAGACGGTTGCGAATGGTCCTCGCCGATACCCCAGGAGCAACAGTGTCCCTAATTTGCTGGGAAGTGGCGGTGCGGTCCCCTACGGCACTGCGTAGGATCCTACGGTCTTGGCGTGCATCCGTGCGTCGCTGTGGTCCGGTCCCAGGTCGATGGGCACGTGCACCTTCTGCCGACCACTGGCGACAACATCGATGTACTGTGGAGACTTCACGCCCCACGTGTTGAGCAATTCGGCGGTACGTCCACCCGGCCTCCCGCATGCCCACTATACGCCCTCGCTCAAAGTCCGTCAACTGCACATACGGTTCACGTCCACGCTGTCGTGGCATGCTACCAGTGTTAAAGACTGCGATGGAGCTCCGTATGCCACGGCAAACTGGCTGACACTGACGGCGGCGGTGCACAAATGCTGCGCAGCTAGCGCCATTCGACGGCCAACACCGCGGTTCCTGGTGTGTCCACTGTGCCGTGCGTGTGATCATTGCTTGTACAGCCCTCTCGCAGTGTCCGGAGCAAGTATGGTGGGTCTGACACACCGGTGTCAATGTGTTCTTTTTTCCATTTCCAGGAGTGTATTTCTCATAGATAATTCTTATTGTAAAATGTGCTGTATTCTTTCTTATGGTATGCCTACAACATCAACTATTTAATACTCTCTTAACTAATGATCTTTCAATTCATAAGAGGGCTGTTCACAAACTTCCAGAACATTCATAATTTTGCATCAATCGTGCGTCAGAGTTAAATGCGATTGGCATCCCTGCATATGCCTGTGTTTAAAGTGTAACTGCCAGAAGTTTCATTGTTGTTTGTCTGTTAGATATTGTTCAGTGCTGTATTGAGTAGAACATTGTGTCACACAGTTTGCAAATTTCAAGAAGGCAGAGTTCCAAGGAGCAACGTGTCTGCATTAAATTTTGTGTGAAACTCAAGAAAACCTTTACAGAAACACACCAAATGATGCATAAAGCCTATGGTGATGAGTGCTTAAGCCATACTAGGTGTTACAAATGTTTCACATGGTTTAAAAATGGCCAGGCGTAAGTTAAAGATGATCCTCATTCAACATGACCTTCAACATCTACCGATAACGCTCAAGTCTGGAATGTCAACAAAACTGTGCATGCCAATCTAAAACAGACTGTCCAAGAGACTGCAGAAGAATGTAAAATTTCAACTGGATCATGTCATGGAATCCTGACACAGCATTATGGAATGCAAAGTGTTGCCACCGAGTTCACCCCACGGCTCATGAGTGAAGACCAGAAAGATCATTGCCTTGCAATCTGTGATGAGCTTTTGGATCGCACAAATGAAAACAAGATGTTCTTTATGAAAATCATAGCTGGTGATGAGACATCATGATGTTGAGACCAAGGTTCAATCCTCACAATGGGTCAGGAAAGCTTCTCCAAGACCAAAAAGAGCTTGTCTCAGGTCAGGTCAAATGTCAAAGCCATACTGATAGTCTTCTTTGACTTTGAAGGATCAATTCATCATGAATTCGTGCCACAGGAACAAACTGTTAATCAGTGGTACTATATGGACGTGATGCGATGCCCGCAAGAAAATGTGAGAAAGAAACAACCTGAAATGTGGTGAGAAAACGTATGGCTCTTGCATCACAATAATGTACCTGCACATTCATCCCTGTTGGTGTGTGACTATTGCACAAAAAACGAAATCATTGTGCTGCCTCACCCTGCGTATTCTGCAGACCTAGGCCCTGCGGCAGTCCAACCCATGAAATGAAAATGTTTAATAACAGCATGAAACTCCATTTAAAATCACAATCGAAACACTTACCAATTCAGATGGCTATCAACAATGAATTGTGTGCTGTACATTGATGAAATTCTTTCCAACCATGAGGTGGCAAAAACCTATCAAACTACCCTCTTATTACCATGACAAAAATTAAATTTAAGCTGCATCAATTAACACCATATCTGAGTCATGCTCACATATTTTTTCCTTGACATCTTTACTTTGGGAAACAAATGGCAGAACAAAGGTGAAACTAAAATGTATGTAGGAGGGCAAGCATTGGCATTAGCGACACTGTTTCACAGCTTCAGTGTGCAATTGTGTGGAACTGTTTTCTGATTTATGTCGTAAGAAATTTTATTCGAATTACTGCCCAGTTTTGAGCACAGATTTGCACAAAATTTGTTTGTTACTGATACATTATAACTAACTTCATTATGTACGAGTCAAGATGTGAGACTACTTAAGCATCCAAAAGTGATCACCAAAAATTAGACCATAGAACATAATACTATAAACCAGAACATACATTTATGTTCACACAGTAACAAGCAGGGAAAGAGGAGGTAGTGAAAAGCTAACATGTCTGGAAATACCACAGGGAAGCCAAATATAACTCAAAAATAATGTAATTGTTTCCTTTTGTGTTCTATATTATCATAACAAAATTACCCTCTACTAGAAACTTTATTTTATATCACAGTGCTTTACTACACATGTGGCTACTGCAGATGGTATAGCCTTACCTCCTTCTAACCTTTGAACTGATTCAACTATCAGTTACAAAGGACTGAATGTAGACCTCAAACAACATTGCTATTATAATTTTCTCACACATACAAAGATTGCCTGAAGTGAAACAGGTGACAATTGACCAAAAAATATTCCACGACTGTCAGGGTGTGGCACTCTTTCATCGCACAGTTTTCTTAGCAGCTCCATATGCTCACTACTCACTAGGGCTGTCTGCTATGGCAGTGAGTTTCACCTCTCATGCACTACTTCTGTTCACAGCTGTCAATCTTGCTGTGTGACAGGACAGTTCACCACTACGGTCACTGCCTAACAGTGCAGAACAACAGCTGTCCCTTGTGGGACTTCGACCCATCAAGTTACACCAGTCTTTGTTCATCACTTGTAGCGTCCCCTCCAGATGTAGCTCCGTGCCCGCGCCATGAAGAACTGGCCACATGGTCATGCACCTGACACCGGTGCTTTCACGATTCTGCAAGATGCCCACACCACACCGTCTTTACAACTGGCAGGCAATTACCAAGGATACAGTGTTTTTGTGCTGCACCCCTTTGCAGACTATAAATTTCTCTTCGCATGTCTTAGTGCTGGTATCATAAATGCGAATATCATGCGGTGAATGGTCTGACGAGGCAACGATTTCCCTGGCTCCGCTGTTTCTACTGCTCCGTGCCTGGCTAGTGCATCCGCATCTCAAGTGGGTGAATGATTTAACATTTTGAACCTGAGACCATTTGTGCTACCCCAGCCACGTGCAGATCTGTCCTTTATGTAGTACTTACTTCAATAAAGTAAGGAACATTCCTACCCTGGTGACCCGATGACACACTTAATATTCTATTTGAGCACATTACTGACCGCCTCGACCCATTATGTGCTTGCTCCCACTCCCGCACATATGCATCCAGCAACTTCCATTCGCATGCTACGGACACTAGTGTGCTTCGCACCACGAACGCATTCCTTTATGCATGTTTCACTGCCTCTTGTGCAATCTAGCAACCAATGGCTACTGCCACCAGCCCATCCAATGCCCCACTGCATGCAGCTGCCATGCCTGCGCCACACGATATTATTGTTGAGATGGCCACGCACCTCATGGAACTGGAACACTGCACACTTACCAGGGCGCACAACTCACGGCAATGCAACCACTGGCAGCCTAGGACCCAAAACCAGACTCCACGCCACTGCTGTGGCTCGGTCTCTGAAGTCGTCACTGCTCCTCCCAGTCTTGTAGTGCCATCGTCCAACCCACCACACGCTGCCACCACTCTGTCCAGCTGTGCCACAGCTCATCTAGCACCCTTCAGCCTGCGGGACCCACACCTATGGTTTTCTTTGGTGGACGCTGTCTTCACCAGCTGCAGCATCACCCAGGACATCATACAGTTTGCCACGGTGATCGGCCAGATCGAGCCTACATATGTAATGCACGTCCGTAATGTCATCTCATCATCCCCAGTCAACTGCTACGAGGCACTCTAGTGCTGCCTCGTGACACAGCTCAGCCATTCTTCTGGCGGCAGCAAATAATTCCACCATCACTATGTAAAGCATTCATTATCCCATCCTCCACTTCAGCCTGTAATGGGGCCTCCCTGGACCTTCGCCATCGCTGACATTACTGACCCCATTATCGGAGTGGACTTCATTGGAAACTAGTACCTGCTCCCTGACGTTGCTGTCCGGAACCTCATTGACAGCAACACTGGGAGATCAACAAAGTGCACCACCCACTTCACTGTTCTCTTCGATGTGAAACAGGTGCCATATCCCAGAACATACCCAACCTCCTGGTGCAATTCCTGATTTTTACATGCCCACCCACCAGGCCTCGGGAGTCTGGTACCGCGCGCCGCGGAATTTGAATCCGCACCAGCGTCACGGACGTTGAAGATCCATAGAGGTCCCTGCACCGTAAGTTGTGGCGGCGCGCGCCTCCTGGCTCGCTTATAGTGTGGGGGCGCCACCAGTGGAACACGTGGTCCCGGCGGCCAATAGCGGCGCCCCCGAGAGCGTACTTAAGTGCCGGCCACTCGCACATCAAGTCAGTCTTATCTTGCTTACGTTGATTTGCACCTCGCTTGCGCTAGACTGCTTTCTTCCTGGTTTGTGTACGAGTTTGTTTCCTTGAGACTCTGTTGTTCGGTCTTGTCGTATTCGTTCTGTCCTACGTCGGTCGTGTCCGTCCTTTTCTGTTGTGTTGTTGTTTGTGGGCCTCTCCGCGGGTCCCGCCACGCCTTTCGTCAGTGCTACCCCGCGACCATCCCGGTCACAGTTACAACAGGGAGGTCTGCCATTCAACTGTATAATGCATCACTACCATGCCCAGACCATCCATCTTCTGCCAGTCACACTCCCAGGCCCCTTATAACTGAAGATCACCAAGGCTGAGTTCGGCGAGCTGCTCACCACCGGCATACTGCGTCCTACAAAGAGACTGTGGGTGTCCACCCATCACGTTGCAAAGAAGAAGGATAGCTTCTGGAGTCCATGAGAGGATTACCAGAAGATAAATGACCACACTATGCCTGACCGATACCTGGAGTCATTCCTACACAGCTACAACAAGCATTGTCTGAGGCTACAATCTCCAGCACAATCGACTGCACCAAGGCTTTCATCCAGACCTCTGTTGCCCCTGAGGACATCCAGAAGACAGTCAGTTCTTGAAGTCTGTCCTGTGAGGCTTGTCCTGCTGTTCCTGTACCTGGACAACATATTCATCTTTTCCACGATGCCAGAGGAACACTGTGACCATCTCTGCAGTATTTTTTAATGTCTCCAGGATGCCGGCATCATTGTCAACATAGCAAAATGAATTCATAGGCCTCGCCATCTCCATAACCATCTCACATCCCTTGCTCAACAAGGTACAAGCTACACTCAATTCTCAACATTCAAGGACATCTGTCGTTTCCTCCACATGTTAAACTTTATCTGCCGCCATCTGAGGAATACCACTGCCAAACAAGGGCCGCTCACTGCCGCCCTTCATGGTGTCAAAATGAAGGGAAAGAAGCCAGTGCCATGGACACCATGCTTCTTGGCCCCCAAATGCAACTTAGCAAACGCCACTCTGCTCGCCCCGCCCCATCCCACTGCCCCGCTTGCCGTTGTGGTTGATTCCAGCCAGACGACCATTGGCGCTGGTCTCCAGCAACATAACGGCAACACCTGGTGGCCACTTGCTTTCTTCTCCAGCAAGCTCTCCCCCTCTCAGTGGTGCTGGAGTGTATATGACAGAGAGCTCCTTGCTATCTATGAGGCTATCAAATACTTTTGGCTGATGGTGAAGGCCCATCACTTCACAATCTTCACAAACCACAAACCCATAACATTTGTCCTTATGAAAGATGTTGACCAGTGATCCTCACGTCAATTCCAGCAGCTGTCATTTATCTTGGAATTTACAACTGACATATGTCACGTCGCCGGAATTGGTATCATCTCCAACTTAACACAGTGACCTGGTAAAGATAGCTACTCAAACTGGTGGTACTAATGTGCATTTCATGCAACTGTTTCAGCATCGTGATCGGCATCATCTTAATGCGGCTGTTCGGTGCGTTAACATGGGGCTGGAGGAGGCACTGATGGCAGAGGGCATGGGTTACATTTCCACGGTGTCAGTTGAGTCTATCAGTAGACTGGGTTTCACTAGGCATGGCCTGCACCTCAGTACATATGTGAAGGGGAGGCTGGGAAAGCTTATAGGTGACAATGTAGTGGGTGGTGGTGGGATCACCCACGGAAAAATTCCTGTACTAGTTGCTGTTAGAGCTGCACCTTTTTTAGATTGAAGTCAGCCGATAGGTACACCAGCTTAAAGGAAGTACCTCTAACTAAGGACTCACCTTCAGAGAACGTCATGTTGCCAAGTAGAGAAGGAATTAGCATATTTCATCAAAATATACGAAGTATTAGAGATAAAGTTAGTGAACTGCTTATAGATGTTGACACTGAAATTATTGGTATATCGGAGCACCACTTAAATAATTTGACAATTCAGACGCTTCCTTTACCAGGATACAGATTAGCTGGCTGTTTTTGAAGGCGTTCCTTGCAGGGTGGGGGAGTGGCCATGTACGTAAAAAACAGTATTCCATTTGAGTCCATAGATATATCATGGCACTGCACTGATCAGATATTTGAATGTTATGCAGAGGCACTTGAATTTAGTGAAAATAAACTTCTAATTCTTGTTATTTATAGGTCCCCTAACTCTGACCTCAGAGCACTTCTGCTCAAGTTAGAGAGGTTTCTTGATTCACTTTATAGGAAGTACCAGAAATTAGTTATATGTGGTGACTTCAAAGTAAATTTTGTATATGACGGTGGAAGGAAAAGGATGTTGGTAGATCTCCTAAATTCATATGATATGATGCAGACTGTGTTTTTTCCAACTAAGATGCAGGGAAACAGTAGCACAGCCACAGACAATATTTTTATTCATTCTTCATTACTAGATGGGAATTCTATTAGTAAAAGGGTAAATAGCCTTTCAGGCCTGGGTGGCTGACTAGTGGGATAAGGATATCATGTAGAACAAAGCGGTAATTATATCAAAACGTTAGAAGTAGTCACAATGAAGCTACAGTAGCCCATTACAAACAGTACTGCAAGGTGCTTAAAAATGTTATTAGGAAGCCAAAGAGTATGTGGTATGTAAATAGAATAGCTAATTCACTGGATAAAATTAAAACCATATGGTCAGTTGTGAAGGAAGTGTCTGGTCAGCAGCACAAGGTCGACAGTATAAAGTCAGTCCATAGTGAAAATATTTCTGTTACTGATAAATCAGATATATGTACAGAATTTAACACTTATTTTCTGAGCATTGCTGGTGAATTAAATAAAAATTTAGTTTCCACAGGGAATCACATAACTCTCTTGGCAAATACCTTTCCGAGATTGATGTCTGAAATACATCTCTGTGATACAGACAAGCGGAAGATTGAGTCAATAATTAAACACTGAAGACTACAGACTCTCATGGATAAGATGGAGAATATTAAAGTACTGTGCTGCACATGTTAGCCCTGTATTTAGCCGTATTTGTAATTTTTCCTTTAGGAATTGTTGGCTTCCCGAACGTATTGTAATTGTAAAGCTGCTTTATAAAAAGGGAGAAAGGGACAATATAGACAATTTTAGACCTATTTCTATGCCATCAGTGTTTGCTAAAGTTATTGGAAAGGTTGTATGTGTAAGGATAATTAATCTTTTATATCATACAATTTGCTATCAAATGTACAGTTCGGCTTTAGAAGTCGTTTAACAACTTAAAATGCTATATTCTCTTTTCTCTGTGAGGTACTTGGTGAGTTAAACAAAAGGTTTTGATTGCTAGTCATATTTGGACCAAGGCCATAAAAAGCAGCTGGTGAGTATGCACACAAATACAAAAACGTTATGTTAACGTCTTCAAAGTACAGCAAACTCACAACAGTACTATACAAGAAATTTCTAATTGACATCTTGAAGCCATATGCGAGAGAAAGACAATTTCTTTAGTTTCTAGATTCATGAGGAGGGAAAATGAACCCTGTTTTGTATGATGAAATTTTTCGAGATAGAGAGGGTCTGCCAACATACAGTATTAAAGTAATTCCTCCAAAATGTACTCCATTGGTGCAGCCCTGTGACATTTATTTTTACAGGCAGGTAAAAAACCTTATAAAGTGACTAAAACATTGCTCATACATCATCTAAAACAATAGAGAGATAGCTTCAAGAGAAGCCTGCACAGAAATTCAAACAATCGAGCAAACAATTTGTTGACATGATCACATATGCATGGTACGCTGCAAAACTGTGTGATGGCCAAGAACAGTTTACGAACATAAAACATTGAAAAAACCATGCTCATGCAAAAACTTGGCATTCATTACATTTGCTGTATGGCACAATAAATATTCGTTTACATGTATCTAAAATTAGTATTGTCCTGATTCGTGCAGTGCTCCATATGTGTGACAAATGTAGTTACAATGATGTCAATAAAGAGACTACACTGATTTGATTCAAAATGCTCATGTATCCTTTTTTATTTCAATTGTCCTAACAATAATACTTTGATTTCCTATTTTGCATGATAAATATTATGCAATGATTCAATACTGGTAATCTGGACAGTCAAGAGTAAATCTGTCATTGGAAATTTGTGGAATTAAACAAATCACCAGTACTGTGATTTGATTCAGAGAACTTGTACTTATGAAACTAAGCACTTAATCACTTGGCTGCGGATTCCTTGCCTGTTAGAGCCCACACAATAGTATATTTATGCACGCCTAAAACTTGCGAACCTGATTTTCTCGAAAAAGAGTTGAGAGTTGCACCTTCCAGTTTACGTAAGTCACAGTCCTCGCCACAATTTACACACCAGGTCAACGCGTATTATATCGGTAAGGGTAAGTACATACGGTCCACTTGTCAGTGTTCCTGACATAATAATTCTTGAACTACGTAAGATACAACGGTATATTTGTATAGGTACATTCAGTGGCGTAGGTGCATACTGTTTGCGAAATATGATGCAAGTAGACTTAGTAGCAAAGAAATGATAAACTTAAACATCACACATGATGTGGCTGTTTTTCCTGCATCTCAGTGTTTAGGGCAGCATATCTACTGAACTATGCATCATACAATGATATAATTTTGTAGGTACATAAACTGCCATATATGAGCACTGTCTGCAAAATGTGTTGCAAATGGAAGTAGTAGCAAAGACGTAATAAACTTAAACATAACGCACAATGCAGTGGAATTTCACGCATCGCAGAGTTTATATCTCCTGAACTATGTGTGGTTCCATGAAATAGTATTGTAGGTGCATTTAGCAGCATACGTGTGTACTGTCTGCAGCAGTTTCTCACACGTCTCACTGTTTATGATATCATATCTGCTGAACTATGACAGAGAGGTGGGTCTTACCCCCAAAGCAGTAGTTTCCTCACAGTAATGGATATGGATACCAATTTTGGTTGAAACTGGTCCAGTGGTTTAAAAGGAGATGAGCATATGACGTAGATACATACCTACTCACATTTTTGTAATATGATTGTCTTTCTCACTGGATCATTCAAATTAAATAATTTCATTGGACTGAGAACAGTTTTCAAATCTCTAAGTTGTGGGGATATGCCAGAAACAACATGTAGTTTGGATTGGATGTTAACCTGAAGGTTCCCTTACCCTGGTTGGATAACTGTGGTAGGCTGAGGACAAGCAAGTCACAAGGACTAGCAAGTCACCAAAATGGCATCTAATTTGATTGAAAGACTTGCAAAAGGCCATTGACCTACTTGAAATAATAATAATAATAATAATAAAACAACAAGTACAACAAATACTGGAACAAAATAATGTGCAATCAGAAGAAGAAGAAAATACAGTAATGGACTCAAACATCCCAGAGCAAACAAACAAAGAACAACACGCACCAATTAAACAATCAGAGGAAAAGGAAATCTTAAGACAGCCACCAGAACAAGCACAAATAGAACACGAAGTGACACAGATGTTAGATATAGAAGAAAAATTTCAGCTAACATATATAGAATACAAAGACACAAATACAGACATTAGACCATTCTTGCATAGACCACCAAATAACCCACAAGTCGAAACAACAATAAAAACTATCAACACAATCATACATAACAAAATAAATGAAAACACAACTATGGAAGAGTTACAACTACTGGTTTATATAGGAGCACTCACTACACTAAATATACACACTAGGCAGAGATCAGAACCAACCAACACACAGAAGAAACCCACAAAACCAGCATGGCAACACAGGCTACAGATCAAAATAGAAAAACTGAGAAAAGACATCGGACAGCTAACACAATTTATAAGAAATGAAATCTCGGAAAAAAAAAAAAACGAAAAAGGTTAGGTAAAATCTCACAACAAGAAGCGACAGAGCAATTAGACGAAAAGAAGCAGAAATTACAAGCATTAGCCAAACAACTCAGAAGATACAAAAAAAGTGAAAATAGAAGGAAACAAAACCAAACATTCAACACAAACCAAAAGAAATTTTACCACACAATAGATAACACACACATTAAAATAAACAATCCACCAAACATAACAGACATGGAACACTTCTGGAGCAACACATGGTCAAACCCGGTACAACATAACAGACATGCACGGTGGATACAAGCAGAAACAGACACATACAAGATGATACCACAAATGCCTGAAGTGATAATTTTGCAACATTAAGTCACCCAAGCAATTAATTCTACTCACAATTGGAAAGCCCCTGGAAATGATAAAATAGCAAATTTCTGGTTAAAGAAGTTCACCTCAACACATTCACATCTAACTAAATTATTTAACAGTTACATTGCAGACCCATACACATTCCCTGATACACTTACACATGGAATAACTTATCTGAAACCTAAAGATCAAGCAGACACAGCGAACCCAGCTAAATATCGCCCCATAACATGCCTACCAACAATATACAAAATATTAACTTCAGTCATTAAACAGAAATTAATGACACATACAACACAGAACAAAATTATAAATGAAGAACAAAAAGGCTATTGCAAAGGAGCACGAGGATGTAAAGAGCAACTGATAATAGATGTTGTTGTTGTTGTTGTTGTTGTGGTCTTCAGTCCTGAGACTGGTTTGATGCAGCTCTCCATGCATACAGTAAAGCTGCATGCCCTCGGGAAAAATTACGGCCGTAGTTTCCCCTTGCTTTCAGCCGTTCGCAGTACCAGCACAGCAAGGCCGTTTTGGTTATTGTTACAAGGCCAGATCAGTCAATCATCCAGACTGTTGCCCTTGCAACTACTGAAAAGGCTGCTGCCCCTCTTCAGGAACCACACGTTTGTCTGGCCTCTCAACAGATACCCCTCCGTTGTGGCTCAAATGGCTCTGAGCACTATGGGACTCAACTGCTGTGGTCATTAGTCCCCTAGAACTTAGAACTACTTAAACCTAACTAACCTAAGGACATCACACACATCCATGCCCGAGGCAGGATTCGAACCTGCGACCGTAGCAGTCGCACGGTTCCGGACTGCGCGCCTAGAACCGCGAGACCACCGCGGCCGGCCCCTCCGTTGTGGTTGTACCTACGGTACGGCTATCTGTATCGCTGAGGCACGCAAGCCTCCCCACCAACGGCAAGGTCCATGGTTCATGGGGGGGGATATTAGATGCAGAGGTGACATATCAAGCTAAAACTAAACAAAGGTCGCTACACTACGCATACATTGATTACCAAAAAGCTTTTGATAGTGTACCCCACTCATGGTTACTACAAATATTGGAAATATGCAAAGTAGATCCTAAATTGATACAGTTCCTAAACATAGTAATGAAAAATTGGAAAACCACATTTAATATCCAAACAAATTCAAATAATATCACATCACAGCCAATACAGATTAAGTGTGGAATATACCAAGGAGACTCATTAAGTCCTTTCTGGTTCTGCCTTGCTCTGAACCCACTATCCAACATGCTAAATAATACAAATTATGGATACAATATTACTGGAACATACCCACACAAAATCACACATTTGCTATACATGGATGATCTAAAACTACTGGCAGCAACAAATCAACAACTCAACCAATTACTAAAGATAACAGAAGTATTCAGCAATGATATAAGTATGGCTTTTGGAACAGACAAATGTAAGAAAAATAGCATAGTCAAGGGAAAACACACTAAACAAGAAGATTACATATTGGATAACCACAGCAACTGCATAGAAGTGATGGAAAAAACAGATGCCTATAAATATCTAGGATACAGACAAAAAATAGGAATAGATAATACAAATATTAAAGAGGAACTAAAAGAAAAATATAGACAAAGACTAACAAAAATACTGAAAACAGAATTGACAGCAAGAAACAAGACAAAAGCTATAAATACTTATGCCATACCAATATTGACCTACTCATTTGGAGTAGTGAAATGGAGTAACACAGACCTAGAAGCACTTAATACACTTCCACGATCACAATGCCACAAATATAGAATACATCACATACATTCAGCAACAGAAAGATTCACATTAAGCAGAAAGGAAGGAGGAAGGGGATTTATCGACATAAAAAACCTACATCATGGACAGGTAGACAATTTAAGAAAATTCTTTCTAGAACGAGCAGAAACTAGCAAAATACACAAGGCAATCACTCATATAAATACATCGGCTACACCACTGCAATTTTATAACCACTTCTACAACCCTTTAGATCACATAACATCAACAGATACGAAGAAAGTAAATTGGAAAAAGAAAACACTTCATGGCAAGCACCCGTACCATCTAACACAGCCACACATCGATCAAGACGCATCCAACACATGGCTAAGAAAAGGCAATATATCCAGTGAGACAGAAGGATTCATGATTGCAATACAGGATCAAACAATAAACACCAGGTATTACAGCAAGCATATTATTAAAGATCCCAATACCACAACAGATAAATGCAGACTTTGTAAACAACAAATAGAAACAGTAGATCACATCACAAGCAGATGTACAACACTAGCAAATACAGAATACCCCAGGAGACATGACAATTTAGCAAAAATAATACATCAACAGTTTGCCTTACAACATAAACTTTTAAAACAACAAGTTCCTACATACAAGTATGCACCACAAAATGTACTGGAGAATGATGAATACAAATTATACTGGAACAGAACCATTATAACAGATAAAACAACGCCACATAACAAACCTGACATCATACTCGCCAATAAAAAGAAGAAATTAACACAACTTATCGAAATATCCATACCCAATACAACAAATATACAAAAGAAAACAGGAGAAAAAATTGAAAAATACATCCAACTGGCTGAGGAAGTCAAAGACATGTGGCATCAGGATAAAGTTGACATCATACCAATTATACAATCAACTACAGGAGTCATACCACACAATATCCACCAGTACATCAATGCAATACAGCTACATCCAAACATATATATACAACTACAGAAATCCGTAATTATTGATACATGTTCAATTACCCGAACGTTCCTAAATGCAATATAACACATACCGTACAGTTAATAGGAAGTGACGCTTGATCAAGGTCTGCATCACTTTCCATTCTTAACCAGACTTAATGTCTGAGAAAGTAAAGAAATAATAATAATAATATAGGATCAAACAATAAACACCAGATATTACAGCAAGCATATTATTAAAGATCCCAATACCACAACAGATAAATGCAGACTTTGCAAACAACAAATAGAAACAGTAGATCACATCACAAGCGGATGTACAATACTAGCAAATACAGAATACCCCAGAAGACATGACAATGTAGCAAAAATAATACATCAACAGCTTGCCTTACAACATAAACTTATAAAACAACACGTTCCCACATACAAGTATGTACCACAAAGTGTACTGGAGAATGATGAATTCAAATTATACTGGAACAGAACCATTATAACAGATAAAACAACACCACATAACAAACCTGACATCATACTCACCAATAAAAAGAAGAAATTAACACAACTAATCGAAATATCCATACCCAATACAACAAATATACAGAAGAAAACAGGAGAAAAAATTGAAAAATACATCCAACTGGCTGAGGAAGTCAAGGATATGTGGCATCAGGATAAAGTTGACATTATACCAATTATACTATCAACTACAGGAGTCATACCACACAATATCCACCAGTACATCAATGCAATACAGCTACATCCAAACTTATATATACAACTACAGAAATCAGTAATTATTGATACATGTTCAATTACCCGAAAGTTCCTAAATGCAATATAACACATACCACACAGTTAAAAGGAAGTGACGCTTGATCAAGGTCCGCGTCACTTTCCATTTTTAACCAGACTTAACGTCTGAGAAAGTAAAGAATAATAATAATAATTGTCATTATTATTATTATTATTATTATTATGTCTGCTTATTACAATTCTATTATACTTTATATTAACAAATGCACAAATAATTTCCACCAAATGTGGCAGAGAGCAGTCTGATGCTGACAGTTGCCATCTATAAAATTATGTGCCTAAGTAGAGTATGCTGGGCTCCAAATGTGTTTTACGTCATATGCTCATAACAAGCAATATATATTATTTACAGGTTGTTCCAATGTTAATCTACTTTGAAAGTTACTGCAGTATTATTCTCACAATAAAGGTGATTTAATGACATTACCCACCTACAGGACCAAGAAGTAGACAGAATCAACAAAAGATATGTACCAAGTCAGCATCATTATATTGATAACACACATCAATATAACACAAGTGATTACTGCATTCTAACGAACACAAAGGACATTATTCCAATGTAGAGCATTAGCTTCGTAAAACCTACCGAGACGTGAGAATAAGTTCTTTGCAACTGATAACAAAGACTGACACTGTAGTTTCAGGCGTTTTTCTTCTTCATATGCCAGAGCATTCAAGACGGTCCCAATGCAGTACCTGTAGACAATTGTTGCTTAAGAGTTCATTTATTTCAGAAAAAGCTTGCTTAGTAATATAATACCTTATCATTATAAGTTCTTGCCATATGATAGAAGTTATTTTTCCTAGACAGAAATAACACTAAAATACGAGATCTATTTGTACACACACACACACACACACACACACACACACACACACACACACACACACAGAGAGAGAGAGAGAGAGAGAGAGAGAGAGAGAGAGAGAGAGAGAGAGAATGCAAACAAAAACAAACATATCAAGGTATTTTTAGTTATGAACTAACGTAGTGTCGGTTATGTGCTTTTACTTGATGTAGTCAGCTTGAAGTTTCATGGCAGTTCAACAAATACAATTAAACCCGGGTATACGCACTTTCCCTATTAACTGCAGTTTTGTTGTGATATCTCAGATTTTCTCAAAGTGATTGATTAAGGGTGTGCTTCCACGTACACAACTGTGTTGTTGTTTCCATTTTTGCACAATATTGTAACAATCGACCCAGTTGCCTTCTTCATTAGATGTGATTGTTGCTGTTACATGTGTTCATTGCCTGGACCCCAACCAGACTGAACTACGCCTGGACTCCAACCAGACTGAACTACTGTTGCTCCTACACCACTATTTACAGCCAAGTTTGACTCCTGATATCCATTATGAACTATGATCTACGATGCTCTTGTTTTTCAGAGCCTGTACTGATATTCCAAAAGATACTTATTCTCCTTGTGTTTCCTAGCTGTAGTGCATATGATGATTGGTGATATCCTGAGTGCCGAACCCTATATCTTTTTTAAATTGAAACCTCCATCCTTGTTTACTAGGTTTCCTGACCTCTTTTTATTTTGATAGACTCCTTATTTATGCTGTCCTAGAAACTAGGCATTTGCATCATCATGCTAATGGCCTTAGTTTTTAAATTTTCTACCTTACCTGTCTGATGAAGGGATCTAATATTCCACACTCCAGTCTGCGGAATGCCTATTTTGTTCTTCCTGGTGACGACATCCTCTTGAGCAGTCCCTGCCCGGAAATCTGAATGGGGGATTATTTTACCTCCATAGTATTTTACCCAAGGGTATGTCACCACCATTTAATCATATAGGAAAATGGATAGGTTGAAGTTAGACATAATGGGAATTAGTGAAGTTCAGTGGTAGGAAGAATAGGTCTTCTGGTCAGGTGAATACAGGGTTATAAGTACAAAATCAAACAGGGGTATTACAGGAGTAAGTTTAATAATGAATAAGAAAATAGGAATGCAGATAAGCCACTCCAACAGCATTGTGAAAAAATTATTGTAGCCAAGACAGACACAAAGCCCACATCCACCATGACAGAACTAGTTTAAATGCTAACTACCTCTGCAGATGATGAAGAGACTGAAGAAATGTATGATGAGATAAAAGAAATTATTCAGATACTGCATGCTGGCCTTTTGTCACAGCAAGGTCATCCAAGAAGTGTTGTCATCAAAACTATGACTGTACTTAGTGTGTGCAGCGAAATGTGTGTGTGTGTGTGTGTGTGTGTGTGTGTGTGTGTGTGTGTGTGTGTGTGTGTGTGTGTGTGGTGCTGCGAGTGCACCTCAGCTTAGTCTGCCTGTGACTTGAGACACTTTCCTGTAGCCACGGTGCATCCAGGTGCCCAGCGAGTGTTGGTTCAGCTGGCGTTTCCCCCACAGCCCTCGGCTGTTTTTTGTTCACTAGTGTCGTTTCCACTTACAGACACACATGTAAGAGTACGAGAATGTGAACACATAGCTGAGACCACCAGGTGAGATATTTCATGTAGTTCATAAGTTGCACACTAAAATTCAAATCAACAAAAATATGTATTCTGATATCCCCTTTACCATTCCACCAATTCCACAAGACAAAAAAAAAATTCAAGAAATATACTAGGTGGCTCCAGAAACTGAGTTCTGTTTGGTAATAAAACCAAAATGAGAACATATACAAAAAATTTGGTGAGGTGGCTTGTGTGTGTCAGTGATACAGATAGTCATACCACTGGTGCAACCACAATGGAGGGGTTTCTGTTGAGAGGTCAAATAAACATGTGATTCCTGAAGAGGGGCAGCAGTCTTTTCAGTAGAATTCGGTGAGGTGGCTTGTGTGTCTCAGTGATACAGCTAGTCATACCACTGGTGCAACCACAAGGGAGGGGTATCTGTTGAGAGGTCAAATAAACATGTGATTCCTGAAGAGGGACAGCAGCCTTTTCAGTAGTTGCAGGGGCAATTGTGTGGATGATTGACTGATTGGGCCTTATAACATCAACTCAAACTGCCTTTCTCTGCTGATACTGTCAAAAACTGAAACCAAGGGGAAACTGCAACCATGATTTTTTCCAAGAATATGCAGCTATACAGCATGATTAAATGATGATGGTATCCTGCTGGGTAAAATATACCAGAGGTAAAACAGTCCCCCCATTTGGATCTCTGGGCAGGGACTACTCACGAGGATGATGTTATCAGGAGAAATCACAAAACCGGCATTCTATAGATCCCTTAATTGGGCACAAGGTTAGAATAGATCAGAGAGTTGAATGTTAGATCCTTTAATTGTGCAAAAGGTTAGAATATTTAAAAAGGGTAATGTGTAGGCTGACGTTAAATATAGTGGGAATTACAGAAGTTCTGTGGCAGGAGGAACAGGCTTTATGGTCAGGTGAATATAGGGTTATAAATACAAAGTCAAACAGGGGTAATGAAGGGGTGGGACTAATAACGAATAAAAAAACAGGTAAGTTCTGAGCCGAGTGAAAGGACTGAAATAGAGACTTCAAAAGTTATATGACAAGCAGTGCAGTGCAAATCAGAGGCTGCTATTCAGGTAGCTGACTGTGTGTGGCTTGCACACAAGGGTTTTTTAGATCAGGCAACTCTCCATCCAATCCAGATAACAATAGCCCTAAAAAAATAATAATAATAAAATAAAATAAAATAAAAAGGTTCAAATGGCTCTAAGCACTATGGGATGTAACATTTGAGGTCATCAGCCACTAGACTTAGAACTACTTAAACCTAACTAACCTAAGGACATCACACACATCCATGCCCGAGGCAAGATTCGGACCTGCGACCGTATCAGCAGCACAGTTTCGGACTGAAGTGCCTAGAACCACTCAAGCACAACGACCGGCCCTAGGAAACCCAGAAGCATCAGTGTAAGATCGAAAGAAACACCTCCCACAGGTGAGAGCATTAAAATCCTAATGATAAACTGCCAAAGCATCTGCAACAAAGTGCTAGAGTTTGAAACGTTCATGAAAAGCAGAGAAACTAACATAACACTAGGTCCAGAAAGCTGGTTGAAATCTGAAATTGATAGCATTGAGATTTTTGGGGAAAATTTAAATGTGCATTGAAAGGATAGGCAAATGCGAAATGGAGATAGTATAATTGTCGCAGTAGACAATGAACTAAAATCCACCGAGATAGAAATTGAAGCTGCATGTGAGATTATTTAGGCAAGACTCAGTATCAGAGGTAGGCATAAAATGATAATCTTCTATCGCCCACCAGACTCATCACCTGATGTAACCATAAACTTCAGTTCACTTGTACATAGTTCCCCAATCATACTGTAATTATCAGTGGAGACTTTAATCAACCAACAATTAATTGGGAAAATTACGTTTTTTTTTTTCCTGTAAGTATAAAGTTGATTAAGGATACAAATGTAAAATTCAAACAAGGTAAATGTCTTAATTCAGTGTTTAGCAATACTTCGGGCCATCACATCCAATCCTTGTACTGCTGATCCCCACAAAAAACAACTTCGGAGCATACCACTGGTCACTCAGTATCGTCCTGGTCTGGAATGTATTAATCAGCTATTTCAACAAGGTGATAACTTCCTAAAATCATGTCCTGAAATGATACCCATTCTGTCTGAGATTTTGCTCACCACACCTAGAATAGCTTTACATCGCCCTCCCAATCTCCACAATATTCTTGTCAGACCCTATGCTTCTTCTGCAACCATGTCCCTAACCTATGACTCCTATCACTGTGACAGTCTCCGCTGCAAGACTTGCCCTGTGCACCCTCCTACCACCACAAAAATCAACTCTGCAACTGGCAAAATATATACTACGATAGGGAAAGCCTGTGAAACGAAACGTTATATACCACGTGTTATGTAAAGACTGTTCGACCTTTGACATCAGCATGACTACCACCAAATTATCAGTCAGGATGAAAGGGCATAAGCAGAGGGTATATACTGGCAGCAGGCAATATCCTGCTGCAGAGCATGCTCTACAACATGACAATCATGACCTCAGTGCCTGTTTCACTACATGCGCCATCTGGGCTCCCCCCCCCCCCAGACACCAGTTTCTGAGGACTCCACAGGGGGGAACTAGCACTACATGTCCTTGGCTCTTGCCATCCACCTGGCCTTATTTTACATTAATTCCTCCCGTCACAGCATTTCTTCACAGTAATTATTCTTTTCTTCACTTCATTTTAGTTTTGTATATCCTTCATTTTCTTACCCGTCTATTTTTCACTGCCCCCTCCCACCTCTGTTATGTACAATCCACTTAGATTTTCATTATTATTAACTTGTGCATGATGCTTAAGTGGCAACCTCTGTCTTGCATATTATCCTGTGTTCCACCATTAGGCTCTCAGGTTTTCAAATCTCATTCAGTGCAGTCCCCAACACTCATTCTTTCCTTCTCATCCCATTTGGTAAGTCTCCCCTGACCCTCGGTTCTGATTGACTTTCCTGAAATACACTCTTTTTCCTAGACCTCTCCAGTCTTTATTCTTCACTCCTCGTCCTTCCCCATCAACCCTTCTTCCTGCTGGTCGTTCCTTCTCATCCAGTCCGGTCAGTCTCCTCTAACTCCGGGTACTGTGTGACTTTTCTGAACTGTACCCCTTCCCCTAAGCCTCTCCAGTTCTTTTCCTTCATGCCTCTTCCTTTCTCTTCAACTCTTCTGCCAGAAGAAGGAGCCACTGACCTTGAAAGCTTGTAAAAGTTAAATCCTTTTGTTTGTGTCTTCCCCTGCCATTGCTTGGTGAGTAGATTTTTTATCTATCCATTTACATCATACTATCACTAATTGATTATTTTCATTGTTATAAGAAAACTAATGAGACACTGCTGGTCATTACTTACCTTCAGAAGGCAGAATGTGTAGTACTGCCAGTAGATGCACATAGGAGAGAGACATTACCTAGCTCTTTCGGGACCAACAGTTTCTTTATCAAAGAAGAGGAAGGGATATTTTGGGGAAGGTTAAAAAGGAAGGGCAGGGATGAGAGAGAGTAACCTTTAGTGAGAAGGAGAAGGGTGGATAAGGGCAGAAAATGTTGTTTTATTTATTTATTTTTCTTATTGCGTTAAAATTGGTTACGGATAGAGAACTATTGGTTTTTTTAATCTAAAAACTGTGCAAAAGGATATATGAGATGAGAGTACGAGTACCTAACCCCACATTTTAAAAACAAAATTGTGCTCATTTCCTTTATTTTGTTATACACATTGTTTTCAGAGAATGTATAATTACATCTACTTAAGTTTACCTATATGTTAGCCAATGCCAGGACATTTCGTGGAAGCAAGCAACAATCATTCCCTTCTGAAACTACACAACTTTTTCTAATTGCCAACACTGTAGATTATTCACACTGGGCAAATTCTATGCTGTCCTTAAAGCGTGTAAGACATACTTTGTTATTTTTAATGAAGCATTAGACGGCACTGTTGGTATCTTGAAGGCCAGCATTACTGTATTCCAGACGTCAAGAAAATGGATGCTGTCACCATACGAGTTCAAACAGAATCTTCAGAACCAATACATAACAGGCCCAACTAAACAGTGCTAAAATAAATACTTTATGTTAATAAACAGTTTTGTGTCAGTTGTAGATAAGAATCCATACTACCTTTCCTTGACATTAGACAGGATTTTACATACTCTGCAAAAGGCATCTAAAGCTCCAAATCTATGATTTATAATAATTAATCGAAACCCTCAGCTGCCGACAGGTATTGTTGACATACCTTGATGGGGTCAGCTGAAAATGTGTGCCCCTGTCGGCAGATGAGGGTTTCAATTAATTATCATTTATTCTAGAGAAGCTGCACGGTCATCAATGGTATCTGTTCTTTTGAGAACAGTTACTATCTTCATAATCGATTTATAAACTTATCAAATGATCTCCCATAAAACACAAAGAAATTCTGATCATATGTAAAGGCTGTTCGGGACACCAAAGTTAATGTGCACGCACTTATGGATGACATACCCTCAAATGGAGGGAGTCAGGAACACGTAATGCACCCAGGAACATTGTCGAACATGATCATTTTGGTGATCCAGTGTAGGGTGACACAATATTGCCTGGGTGGACTGGCCTCCAAATCTTTGAACACAGTACAGTCACCACCCAGAATTATTGTGACACTTTACTCCTTCCCCGTGATTGTCTTTTCAGGGGTGTATCCAGCTTTGACTTCATTTTTATAGATGACAATACATAAATGCATTGAACTGCGCAGGTGGAGCAGCTCTTGGAATGAGAGGATTTTAGGCAAACGGACTGGCCTGCCCATCCCCTGACTTAAATTCCATCATGCACATGTAGTATGTATTGGGGAGACGTATTGCAGCACATTACATGCACCAGTGACCATCCAGCAGTTGTAAGCCATGCTGGTAGAGGATTGGAATGCCCTACCACAAGAATTCCTTATCAACCTTACAGCCAGAATGTGAGCACATTGCTGAACATGCATCGCCGTCCATGGCGATCATACATCATATTAAGAACTAAGTGTCGCATTTTGTAATTCCCAGCGGACCGCTGTTAATCACATTGACTGCAGTGTAATTACCGTCTTTGCATAAAAGTGTCATTTATGTTCATCTCATTGCATAGTTACCTTCTATGCTATACCGTAGCAGTTCTATCTACGTGTGGTCCAAGTTTCATTGAACTGTGTTACTTGGCAGTGACACACTTCGTGGGGAAGTTACTTTTGTCCTTAAGTTTTGCACATCAATGCATTGCATCAACTATGTATCCAATAGACGTACAACAGTTTTTCTCTCAGTATTATACCCACAAAATAACACAACACTACCAGTCAGATAACAGATATTTTTCTTTACAAGATACACCTGAAGAGACAAAAATTAATGTTTTACAGTCTTTTTTATCTTCCATGCAGGATAAGTCAGGTAGATGCACCATATAATGCACACAACCTATGCTGCCTTCAATTAATTTTTAGTGTGTGTGTGTGTGTGTGTGTGTGTGTGTGTGTGTGTGTGTGTGTGTGTGTGTGTAAGATGAGATATAATGTTGAACTTCCTTTTCATATTCATCACCACTGCTCAATGCCTGCACTGTATGATAAGGATTTTCATTTATACCATTGTTAATGTAGCACATAACTATGCTATTATTCCATAACAATGCTGTTTCAACAGTTACAGTAGCAGTAATTTATGAGTACATTGCAAAAGAAGGACAATAGTACAAATAAGAACAGCAACTAAGACAAAAAATTAACTATTAAGTGAGAAATGCAACTATCAAGAACAATAGCCTGCCACAAAGTAATCTTATCAACCTTGCGAAGCATTTGGCGCAAGTGAATACTACAGTCACGTTACAGAGAAAAGCCAATTAAAATCATCCAGATATAGATAACGCCAGATATGAGTAATGCAGAGGGGATAAGTAGCTTACACTGGCCATATGGGTTAATGAAAAAGCACCATATGGAGATAAGGACATGGTTCATATTACTTATATACAATAAAGATTCAAGTTAATAATCTGAGAACAGAAAAAAATAACAAATATAGATTAATCATGCAGATATACAACAATGTATGCTGCAGAAGGTATCATAGGAAATATCCCTGAAAGATCTGTGAGACAAGGGACTCCATAGCAATTCAGCAGAGCAGGATATGGTTGGAGTAACTCCTCAATAAAAATGAAGATGTAAGTCTTCTTTAATAGCTTAACAGATTAAAAACAAGCATTCCGAATGTCAGATAGAGAAGAATTACAACCTAAAGCTAACACAAGAAAATTAATACAATAATGGAAAATACTGTACGGAACTCAAACAACAGTATGAGAATTGACAAACTCTCTTCATACAGCAAAATATGCAGAAAAGCATCCAACATAGGAGAGAGGTACAGGAAGAACTGAAGCTGTCAAGTCTGCCTGGATTGTTCAGCTGGTACAAACACTGACTACAATAGAAAAATGTTCGGTTTAAAGTCTCAGTACAGCACAGTTTACAACTTTGTGAAAGTTTCACAACAGCACACACTATGCAGCACAGTAAAAGATCCATTCCAACTACATAAAGTTACAATTTTACTTGTCTGATTTTGGTTCCTTAGATGCTAAAATCAATAGACACTTTTTTCAATTTATTTATTTATTTACTTTTTATGATGCCCCACTCTTAGACCACATTCAGTTTCTTACTGGTCAATAAGAGTTGAGAAGAATCCAGAAATCCCATACAACAGCCCTGGGCAAAATCATAGTGGGGGTGGTTTTCACATTGGCTTCCTCTGATCTGTTCTGAAATGTCAAATGTAGCTATATTTTGAGAATGTCGGACGAGTGCTGTTACAGTCTAGTGTTGTGTATTCATTATCATGGGAGGAAGTATGGAGGAAAGCAAAAGTGGGAAGCAGGTGAAACTTAGTGAAAATACTTGGGATAATCCTCTCAACTACCCGACACATTCACCATCGTCGACACTTGCATGTGCCTTTACTTTGTAAGACTACACTTCACAGGGCGCTGAGAGGGGACTGATGTTTTAACTCAGTAGACTAGCTTATTATATTGTGGTTCTGAACATCATGCCAAAACTCTTGTCCTCTTAAAGAACGGAAACTGGCAATGAAAATTTCTTTTACAATTATCTGTAGCAATCATGCTAACTTTCACTATCAGTACTGACTGATTTGGTCCCATTTGACTACAGAAGCACTGCATGAATTCAGCTTTTCGGTTTCATGTTCTAAAGCATTTTGCATGCACAGCAATGTTAGAAGAACTATTAGAAAACATGGTTACTGGTATTCTATTTCTTACTTGTAAAACAGTATGTAGCCTATGAAAGTTAAAATAATGACTATATCCTTCTATACAAGTACATAGATTAATGTAGTTCCTATAAATCATGTTCTGCTGATGAAGCATTAATTCAGTCCATCTTCACACATGTTTGCTGAGGAACACTCCCATTACATTAACAATTGTTAAATCTGTCTCACAGAATTCATTAGCATTGTTAAGTCAAATAATATTTCTCACTATCACTTCCCACAGCATTCTGCCCTCTCTCCTTTTCCCCATGCATCCAGGCATAGCAAGAAAGATCCCTTATCATTTAGCTACAAAATAGCAGGTCAGCAACTGGAAGCAGTTAATTCCATAAATTATCTGGGAGTATGCATTAGGAGTGATTTAAAATGGAATGATCATATAAAGTTGGTCGTCGGTAAAGCAGATGCCAGACTGAGATTCATTGGAAGAATCCTAAGGAAATGCAATCCGAAAACAAAGGAAGTAGGTTACGGTACACTTGTTCGCCCACTGCTTGAATACTGCTCAGCAGTGTGGGATCCGAACCTGATAGGGTTGATAGAAGAGATAGAGAAGATCCAATGGAGAGCAGCGCGCTTCGTTACAGGATCATTTAGTAATCGCGAAAGCGTTACGGAGATGATAGATAAACTCCAGTGGAAGACTCTGCAGGAGAGACGCTCAGTAGCTCAGCACGGGCTTTTGTTAAAGTTTCGAGAACATACCTTCACCGAAGAGTCAAGTAGTATATTGCTCCCTCCTACGTATATCTCGCGAAGAGACCATGAGGGTAAAATCAGAGAGATTAGAGCACACACAGAAGCATACCGACAATCCTTCTTTCCACGAACAATACGAGACTGGAATAGAAGGGAGAACCGATAGAGGTACTCAAGGTACACTCCGCCACACACCATCAGGTGGCTTGCGGAGTATGGATGTAGATGTAGATGTAGATTTCAGAATTATGACCAATTTAATTTTCAACAATTTTCCATTATTTATATGCAATCATCATCCTAAATCTGTTGCTGACTTAGCTTTAAATATTGGATGAGTAGCATTTTATATTTCCTCTGGTATCTTATTGTGTAGTATTACACCAATGTTAATTATGCTCCTCTGATAGGTGGTTGGTCTGTGATATTTTTGATGCATATTTGATTTCCCTCTGGTACTATAGTTGTGTACATTTTTGTTCTGTAGCTGTTTGCCAGTTTTCAGGAGGTAGTCCCTAGTGAACAAGATAGTTTTGTAAATGAATAAACTTGGAACATTTAGAACACCAAGCTCAGTGAAATGGGATTTACAGGACTCTTTTTTGCATTCTAAAAAACCTTTGCACTGTGAGTTGAGTATCCCCAGAAAACGATCCCATATCGGACTACTGAGTGAAACTGTACATAGTATGCCTCAAGTACTGTTGTTTTGCTTGTTGGAGCCTTTAAAATTCTTAGGCCATAGCACACAGATGATAGTTTTCTAGACACATTATTTATATGTGTGTCCCACTTTAAGTCTTGCTGAACCCATAGACCGAAAAATTTTGTGACACATTTTCTAGGGGATCATTTTTTAACTGTGCTTGAACAGACATTTAGATGGAGGAATTAAATGAAAGTCAACACACACAGTTTTTTCAGTATTTATAATGAGTTTGTTTTTCGCGAACCACTCAGAAAGTCTTTTCATAAAACTTTCTGCTATGGACTGCAAAGCTTCTGGACTGAATCCAGTGAGCAATATGCTGGTGTCATTGGCAAACAGGATAGTTTTTGTGGGACTCAATATATTCAACTAAGTCGCCCACATAAATCAGGAAGAGTAGTGGACCTAAGATTGAGCCCTATGGTACACCATATTTTATTGGTAATTCACTAGAAAGGAAGGAGTTATTTCTTGTTTTATTCATTTTGTTGAATTCATACTGCCTGCGGTTTTTAGCTATGAACACGACCAGCTATGTGCTACACATCTTACTCCTCATCTTCCTAATTTTTCGAGCAGAATGTTATGGTCCAGGACGTCAAAGGCTTTTGATAGATCTAGAACAATACCTGTTGCTAATTTATGTTGATCACAGGATTTTAAAATGCAGTCTAAGAATTCGAAAATTGCTGTCTGTGTAGATTTAGACTTTCTAAAAACATGTTGTTGTACAGTAAGAGGTGCATATTTATTTATGAATCTTAAAAGCCTGTCATCGAAGAGTTTTTCTAGAATTTTTGAGAAGGAACTTCACTGTGACAAGGGTCGGTAGTTTGATATTTTTTCAGAAGAACCTTTTTTTTTTTTTTTTTTTTTTTTAGCAATGGTGAAACTTTTTCAATTTTAAAAATATCTGGAAATACACCAGTTTTTAAAGAGAGGTTGAAAATTTTTGCCAATGGGTTTCCTATTTGGTGAGCACATGCTTTTAATATGAAATCAGGTACTTCATCAAGACCACTTGACATTTTATTGCTTAATGATTTAATTTTACTTATAATTTCATTGGGGTTTGTTTCATAAACATACATAGAAGCAATCGAGATCACTGACTTGCTGGAGAAACTTGGGACTGGTCCTTGACAGTGTACTTGAATGAGGTCTTCAGCTTCAGCTTCATTGAATTTTTCCACAACTGAATTTGGGTCTGTGACTTTTGAGCCTTCTAGTGTTAATGATACATTCTTTTTCTTTGGTGCTGAACTACAAGTTTCTTTCTTTATAAATCTCCAACATGGATCTCACTTTGTTAGATGAGTTTCTTATCAAATTGTTATTCCACATAATTTTTGCCTCTTTGACTACTATACCATAGATTCTTTTGCAGGCTTTTGAATAATCTGCAAATTTTGGGTTACTCTATATTTCTTACAACAGTACTGCAGAAATCTGTTTCTCTCACAGGAAATTTTTATGCCTTTAGTTACCCATTGCTTATTATTGTTAGGTTTTACTGTTTTTATTACTTTTGGAAATGCTACATTAAAATAGTGAAGAAAGATGCTCTGAAAACTCATGTACATGCTATCAACATTGTTCTGAGTGGCGATGCTTCCCAGTTTTCCTTCGCCAGTAAGCGATTACAAATTCTAATGTTATCTACAAAAAAGGTTCTTTTTTCAACTACTTTTTCGGAACTGCTACTATTTGTTGGCATTTCTATACACAGCACCTGTTCCTCATGATCACTATCACCCATGCTCAGTACTCTGCTTGTGAATTTGTAATTTGTTTCTGAGATGAATATTTGGTCAATAATGGAATTTGTGGATTCTGTTAATCTTGTTGGGCAGTGTATTGTGGGGATCATATTGAATGTGTTGGTCATATTTATTAAAGCATCTCTGGTGCTGCTGTCTTTTGAAAAATCAATATTGAAATCCCCACAAAGCATTATCTTCATATTTAGTGTACTTATCCTGTTCAGCAGAACCTCTAGTTTATTCATGAAGACTGGCAGGTTTCCACTTGGTACTCTATATTTTTTTCTGGCAGTTTAGTAATGGAAAGTTCAAAGTCTTTTTCAATTGAGTCAATTATAGCTTTTACTGACATTACAGAATTTTATTTGCTCTTTCACAAATATAGCAGAATTTGGAAAACTCTCAGCTAAAATTACTTCCTAATCTGTATCCTGAGATTGAGGTTAATTTTACTTGGTCATTTCATAACCAATGTTCAGTAATGCAAATTATGTCTCCATTTAGTGCATACTGGAGTAGTGCTTCGAACATGGAAATTTTATTTGTGAGTGACTGAACATTATGGTGTAGTATAGCAAACTCTGGGTATTTAGTAACTTTAGTTTAAACGGTTTCTGATTCTTTATCGCATGGCATTTCTAATACAGCACTTACCCTAAAAAATTTTCGGTATCTTTCTTGTGTGTGGCTTCTGTTTTCTGGTGGCAATCAGCAGGTGAGGTAACTTCTGGAGCTTGTATAAGTTTTGCTTCATCCACATCTGTCCTCTTTGGTTTTAACCATTTCGTAATTTTCGTTTGGCTGACAACATGATTGTTTGTTTCTCACCTAATTAGTTTTAACCACTTGGTAATTTGCTTTTGAACGAAGGCACAGCTTGTAACTCGTCTAAAGCACTTCTTAATCTCTGTTTGTTTGTCACTTGTACTTTTTTCTTCATTCTTCTTCGAAACGCAAGTACATATTTTTTTGGCTAGTAATTTCTTTCCTGGCGTATTCAAATGAAGTCCATGGACTGTATGGAACCTTTATTCCAATCTGTTTATATCTACAATATTGACATCCTTGAAGTTAGTGCATATTTCAGTGATACACTCACTCACAACATTAATTTCGCAGTTCACACACGACCAGGGTGGTAAATCATGACGATGTGGGATATTCACAATGAGTACATTTGTGTGGGTTAAATTACATCAGGTGATGTTGTTAGGTCTGTTATTTCACTCAGTGGAGCCCCTGGCTTTATGAAACAAGATGCCTTGAAACTACATGTTCTCGTCAACATTGCAGAAATTTCACGGCCGTGACTATCACCTAACACACGGATTGTTTTGTGTTTCACACTTTTTTGTAACCGTAGGATTTAAGGTTCTTCTTCTCACCTGACTAGTGTTTTTTTTTTGCCACACGTATTTTAAATGTTCTTCAGTTTGCAGTTTCACTGGTGTTGTGACAGTGCCACGAGATTTAAAAGTGCCGCTACGTCAGTACGCGAACACGGAGATAGAGGCGCTCCGCAGCTCGGCCGAGCGCGGGAGCGCCACCTGGCTATGAACGGCGCCGGCCGCATGTCACGGCACGGCAGTCGAATGACAGATACGGAGTTAATGGCATGTAACCCGCTATTGTTTCTACTTTTGTATATCCACGCAATTTATTAGTGATTAAAGGTTATAACACTTTTTGGCGACGAGGTCGGATATTTTTTTTCCTGCATTGTGGAATTGTGTGTCCGTGTCGGGGCAGACATGGAACAGCTTATGCAAGCGCTCATTGAACAACAAACACAGCTGACAGCTGCTATTCAGGCACAACAAACACAGCTGACGGCTGCTATTCAGGCGTTGTCGACGTCGCTTATTCATCGTCTGTCTTCCTCTTCTCCGCCTCCGTTCCCTCCTTACGACGAGGCCGCTGAAGACTGGGAGGATTATGAGAAGTGTTTGCGGCAACACTTCTTGGCTTTCGGCATTGTCGATGCTCCTATGTGTAAGTCGTTATTTCTATCTTGGATTTCCCCACGGATCTATCAGCTGCTGTCTCAGTTAGCCCCTCTGCGGGAACCTGCCTCTCTGTCCTTCCAAGAAATGTGTGAATTATTGTCTAACTATTACCAAAAAAACACCCACGTCGTTGCCGCCCGCGTGGCGTTCTACCGGTGTCGTAAACAGCCCCATCAATCTTACCGGGCTTGGGCGGCGGAACTAAACGGTCTGAGTAGGAAATGTCAGTTTGTCACGGACACTCATCATGAGTCTTATGCTGATTCAATGGTTCAGGACGCTATTCTACGGCTTGCTCCTGATAAAGAAGTTCGGCAACGTGCCTTACAACTGCCAAACCCGTCGTTGTTGGAAGTTCTCAGCATTGCTCAAACTTTTGAAGTGTCTCACGCTGCTGGTGCGCAAATAGACGCGTGGTGTGTTGTGGGCACTGTACAGACCACTTTCGACACGGACAATTTGCCTGTTTCACAGGGGAACGATGATGTGGCGGCGGTTCACTCGCGTCAACAACGTCGCGTTGGGCCACCACGCTCGCAGCGAAAACAGCAACCACAGAAGCAGGTTCGTTCCACACTTCCTTCTTGTCCACGTTGTTTCGTACAGCATGACAGGGCCGCGTGTCCAAAACATTGGGCCACGTGTAATTCACGTAGGAAAAAAGGCCACATTGCTTCTGTGTGTCAGTCCCCTAAAGTTCCTGTCGACGAGGACGAGGCATCGGACATGGATGTTAACTGTGTGCTTTCTCAAACAAATAAGTTGTTTGTTACTGTTCGTGTTCTGGATAAAGACATTCGCATGCAAGTGGACACTGGCTCTGCAGTAACTCTCATTAATTCTCGCACGTATTTGGAGTTGGGCTCCCCTCCCTTGTCTCCCGTTACGCGAAATCTGCGAACTTATAATAAGCAGAAAATTCCTATCGTTGGCCAGTTTGATGCTTCCACTGCCTACAAGTCTGTTGTTAGGCCCCTCACGTTTTATGTGGTGGATCATGCGGGCACGGAAAACCTGTTCGGTTATGATGCTTTCCAGTTGTTCGGGTTCTCCATTGATGATGATGTGCACCTCATATCTAAGGATATTCCGTATCAACAGCTGGATGGATTGTGTTCTGAATTCTCGTCTGTGTTCTCTGCTGGTCTGGGTTGTGCCAAGGATTTTGAAGCCCACATTACTCTTAAACCTACAGCCTACGCCCTATTCAGGTGGCGTTGCGTACACTTGTCAAGGCTGAGATAGACAGGTTAACAGCTTCAGGGATTCTCCTTCCTGTTACCTCCAGCGAATGGGCATCGCCAATCGTGGTGGTTTCTAAACCAAACGGGAGTCTGCGATTGTGTGGTGATTTTAAAGCCACTGTCAATGCTCAGAGCCTCATTGACACTTATCCTCTTCCCCGTCCTGAGGAGTTATTTACCAAGCCCGCTGGGGGCCAGTTCTTTTCCAAACTTGACTTATCGGAGGCGTACCATCAGTTGCCGTTGGATGCGTCTTCCAAGGAATTTCTCGTCATCAACACTCCTTGTGGGTTGTATCAGTACCAGCGGTTACCATTTGGCGTCGCTAGCACGCCGGCCATTTTTCAGCGGTTTTTGGAACAGCTCACGGCTTCCGTTCCCGGCTGCATCAACAATCTGGATGACATTGTTGTCACGGAGGCCTCCACTGAGGAGCACCTTCGCAATTTGCATTCACTGTTTCGGGTTCTGCATTCGGCTGGGTTGAAGTGCAATCTGGACAAGTCACAGTTCTTCCAACCCTCCATTGTTTACCTTGGTTTCCACTTGTCCCGTGAGGGTATACGTCCTCTACGACAGCACGTTGCGGCCATTACTGCTCTACCCCGGCCGTCTACGGTCAAAGAACTTCAGGCGTTTCTAGACAAGATTGCTTATTATCACAAATTCATTCCATCCGCGGCGGCGGTAGCTCATCCTCTGCATCAGCTGTTACGCAAAAACGTTCCTTTCTGTTGGTCCAACGAGTGTGAGAAGGCTTTTGTCCACCTGAAGGCTCATTTGCAGTTGGCGCCTTGTCTTGCCACATTCCATCCGGGTCAGCACTTGGTTCTGGCGACTGACGCGTCACAGTATGGCCTAGGGGCTGTTCTCGCCCATCGGTATGAGGATGGATCGGAACGACCCATCGCCTACGCTTCCAAGACCCTCAACGATGTCCAACGGCGTTACTCTCAAATCGAAAAGGAGGCGCTCGCTATCATTTATGCTCTAAAAAAGTTCAGCGTTTTTTTGTATGGTTCTAAGTTTCACCTCATCACCGACCACAAGCCGCTGGTCTCTCTGTTCAGCCCCTCGGCGTCGCTTCCAGATAAGGCAGCTCACCGCCTGCAACGTTGGGCCTTATACTTGTCTCGTTTTCACTATGAGATTCACTATCGCCCCACGGCCCAGCACGCCAACGCTGACGCGTTGTCGCGTTTGCCGATGGGCCCCGACCCGGTTTTCGATCGAGATGAACTACTCTGTTTCCACATTGATGAGGAAGAACGTCGTGCGGTCGAGGGTTTTCCACTTACAGGTTCGCAGGTCGTGTCGGCTACTAAGCGGGACCCGGTCTTGCGTCAGGTGATCGGTTTTGTTCAACGGGGTTGGCCGGACAGGACCAAGGGCCGGGCATCGGATCCCCTTCGCAACTACCGTGCCTTGCGCCTTCGTCTGTCTGTTCGTGAGGGTGTTGTTCTTCTGGCCACGGATGGCGCATCTCCATGGGTGGTGGTGCCAGCCTCTCTTCGCAAAGATGTTCTCAAACTATTGCATGAAGGCCACTGGGGGATTTCTCGGACTAAGTCCCTGGCCCGCAGGCACGTTTATTGGCCCGGTATTGATTCGGACATCGCCCACATGGTCACTGCGTGTGGTCAGTGTGCTCAACAACTGGCTGCACCTCGTACTATGCCCTCTCCGTGGCCTGATCCGGCGCAGCTGTGGGAACGGGTGCACGCTGACTTTGCCGGCCCCTTCCTCGGCACTTATTGGCTACTGTTGATTGACGCCTTCTCGAGGTTTCCGTTTATTGTTCGATGTCCGTCGTCCACCACTGCGGCGACGACGCTGGCTTTGTCCAAAATCTTTGCCCTAGAAGGTCTTCCATCCACGATTGTCACGGACAATGGTCCTCAGTTCTCTTCTCAGGCCTTCCGTGATTTTTGTACTGGACAAGGGATTCATCATGTTACAGCACCGCCTTTCCCTCCACAATCGAATGGGGCGGTCGAGCGCCTTGTCCGCACTTTCAAAAACCAGATGAAAAAACTCCTTAGTGATTTTTCCACAGATGACGCTCTGTTGCAATTTCTGAGTTCTTATCGCTTCACGCCTCTGGGTGATCGCAGCCCCGCTGAACTCTTGCATGGCCGCCAACGGCGCACTCTACTGGACCTGCTTCACCCTGTCAGGCCTTGTGCTGTGTCCCCTAGTGCGGGAAAATACTCGGTGGGCGCCGACGTGTGGGCACGAGGGTATGGATCTCGCCCTAAATGGATTCCAGGGGTGGTCCAGGCTCTTCGCGGCCGCCGGCTTTGTGAAATACGTACGGACGATGGCATGGTTGTTCGCCATTACGACCAGATGCGCCCACGAGTGGTGGCCACGCCGGTGCCACCGCCCCTTCTTTCGTCTCCACCAGCCCGAGAAGCCAGTCCTGGCGCTGCTGCCGATCTTCCGGGCGTGTTGCTGCAGCCGACGTCGCTACCGCTTCCGAGTACGCCGGAACCGGCCCCAGTCGCAATGCCGCCTTCTCCGGGACCCATCTCGCTGGAGCACACCCCCAGGTCCACGACACCTATGGATGCTGCTCCGGAGTTTTCACCCATCATCTCGTCCAGGAGGCACGTTCCATGCGCAAGCTTCCATCCTGGACATTTTCGACCATACTCTCGTGTTTCTCTGCGGGATCTTCTCGGAGCCTCCCAAGAGGCCATGGATGTCTCCGCACTGTCCGTGTCTCCAAGGAAGTGAGTGTTTTTTTTTTTTTTTTTTTTGTTTTTGAAGGGGGAAAAAGTGTTGTGACAGTGCCACGAGATTTAAAAGTGCCGCTACGTCAGTACGCGAACACGGCGATAGAGGCGCTCCGCAGCTCGGCCGAGCGCGGGAGCGCCACCTGGCTATGAACGGCGCCGGCCGCAAGTCACGGCACGGCAGTCAAATGACAGATACGGAGTTAATAGCATGTAACCCGCTATTGTTTCTACTTTTGTATATCCACGCAATTTATTAGTGATTAAAGGTTATAACAACTGGAGATACATTTTTCAAAGTAGTTTCCTTTGTTGCATTGAAGTCTGTGGTAGTGTAGGTGTGCGCACTTATTTTAGGAGTTTTTAGAATATCTCCTGATGCAGTATTTTCACTATTTGACCTACTTACAACGAGCAACGGTTTGCCTACTTTGTTTTCCAACTTTTCAATCCTTTCCGACGCGTTCACTGAATCCACAGCAGAAAGCACTTCAAAAGAGCTTTTTTGCACTAAATTTTCACTGTCTTTCAGATCTTTTACCTTCTGAGTACAACTTCCGTCAGTCATTATCTTCCATTTTCCCGAAACTGAGTCTTCTTTCTTCATTAGCATCTCACGTTTTTCAGATTGTAGTTTACTTATTTCCATCTTTTGAGCATCGATTGTAAACTGTAGACTGGATATACATTCGTTCAGCTTCAGTATTTCATTCTTAAAACTTGCACACGTTTTCCTTTTACTACCGAAATTTACATTTTTTTGTGGAGACACATAATACACTTTCAACTTGGCCTCTGTCATGTAACATGAATGCCATTTAATACCTGATTTTGGACAGATTCAGTGTAGTAATATAATCTGTTTTTGTTTGGATGACACTTGGTTACAATGTCCAAAGTGCCACAGTGAACCAAGCTCTCTGCAGGGATCACTGTATTCCTACGGATGGTGTTATAGATGCCACCAGGGGATGCCCCTTCACCTCTACTCGCTGCACAAAAATGTACCCATCCGTGTGTCTTTTTAAGATACGGCACTGCAGGCTTCACCCAGATCTTGGAAGACCCACAGTGAGAGAAAAACTAGGAACTACCACAACACTAGTCAGTGATAAACAGAATCCCTGGAAGGAACTTCAGCATATAACTTCTTTTGTAAATGCATCTTACGTTCTGACATGTCCCACACTCTCCAGGCTCTCCTCACAGAGAATCTCTAGAGAACCAACTGTGTACTAGATCTAATCTTGAACAACACCATTCATAAACATTCAGTGACTCATAAGAGGTTTCTTGTAAATACAGGAAACAATTAAATTACAGCTCAATCACAATCATTCAGCATCAGATTGTAATATTTCATTCCTGGCCTTGGCGTAGGGTTATGTTCTTGGCTGTTGGGAACATCACAGCCTGTTTCTGGTATAAGGTGGAAAGGAACTTGGTCTATTTTTACAGAACCACCATTTACACAATTTAATCTGAAATGTGGCACTCCACTTATTTTACAGTAACTCTGATACTTGGCTTGATTTTTGTCACAACCATGTGCAAAATTTATTCCAAATTGTTAGAGGCCAAGCTGCTCCAAGTTTCTTGATTTGTTTTGCTCATTACGGAAAAAAAGTTTGTTCATTTTTATCTATAGTAAATCATTAATGAAGTGTGAGGCAGAGAGTACTTCCCATGGTACCAGTTTTAGGGTTTTTTACTCTTCGATTTACCTATGTAGAGTGAGAATAATCAATTTTTAAAGGCCTCTATGCATGCTGAAATTAGTCTAATCTTGTCTTCCCAGTGTCTGCAGAAGCCATATATGTAGCAAGTTGTAATACATTCCTATATTACTCTCACAAGGCAGATTCTTGTAATGTTATGAGTGAATTTCCACACGATAATCTGTGTCTATCTTCAACACACTGCTAGTTTTGTTTTTTGACACTTATTTGTTGAAAGCCAATGTCTTGCCCCTTCTGTGGAGGACATCTTCAAGAGGGACTGTACCTTTTTCGAAGGTCCTGGCTCAGTTAGCAGCTAGTCAGGTTGTGTATCGGATCTTCAAAAAAGCTACAACCGCCCTAGAACATGTCTGCCACAGAAGGGACTGAAAAGTAGAGACTTAAGTCAGTCATCCAACCAGTCTTGGTGTCCTTTTTTGTAAATGTTGAACATTGCCTTTTACTCCTATTTTGTACGGGCCTTACTGGTTGAGAAACATTCTAGGGTGGTTGCATGAGTGTTTTGTAAGTAGTCTCATTTCTACACTGACTGCATGTTCCTGATATCCTGCCACTGCACCGAAGTACGCCACCTGCTTTACCTACTACTGAGCTATATGATCATTCTATTTCATATTCTTATAAACTGTTACACCCACGTATCTGTAAAAGCTGACCAATTCAAATGCCACTAACTGATTTTTGTAAATTGTATAAATTTATATTTCTGTACATTCAAGGCAAGTTGATAATCTTTGCACAATTTTGATATCTTATCCAGAGCTGACTGGATATTTGCACTTCATCTGGTCTAACAGGTCATTAGCTACAATATGAACAGCAAGGATCTCTGACACTGCCCTGGGGCATGCTCAATGTTACTTTTACTTCCGTTGATGACATTCCATCCAAGATAACATGCAAGAAATTCTCAATCCTGTCACAAATTTCACAGTGCCACTAAACAAGATATAAGTCAACCAGCAGATAGCCTCCGCCCTTGTTCTGTGCTTTATGAAGAGTTTACTCTATCATCATTGTGGCATTTATGAAATTCCCTTCTGCTGCTCTGCTTCATCACACTTGCCACCACGTGTAATACCGCTTTCTCTTTAGCTGGCTGAATGTACAATATGTTAACAATCTCATAATAATTACGAGCTGGACTTGCTGTTCAGTTCTAACTTGACTTCTTGCTGTGCTCAGTAATTTCTTTTCCGAAGTAACACTTTCTGAAAGAAAGTGCTGCGTAAATTATTTTCCACGTCAACTTTGTTTTAAGCACTGTACTTTCTTCCATAAACTTACAGAATTTCAATTCACAACCAAGTGACAATAACTTTTAATCTGGACCTTCACCCAAAATCAACCAGGCTCTTTCGTGTCCTTACTATTATTGACATTCTTGGGGTGGTTTGCTTGCATATCCTATGGTGGCCCCTCCAAAGCATCTTCAGCTGGCAGCAGCATGGAATAGTGCACTCCATCAGCAAGTGTAGACCCAACTCACCGCTCAGGCTCCGCACCAGGTAGTGCCTTATCCCACTTGACTCTGTCCAAAGAGACACGTCCCGTCACTGCACTATTTTTACAGAGGATATACGTTTTTGTATTTCATTCACGCAACTATCCTCCATAGTGTGGTGTCACTGCCAGACACCAAACTTGCTAGGTGGTAGCCTTTAAATCGGCCGCGGTCCGTTAGTATACGTCGGACCCGCGTGTCGCCACTATCAGTGATTGCAGACCGAGCGCTGCCACACAGCAGGTCTAGAGAGACTTCCTAGCACTCGCCCCAGTTGTAAAGCCGACTTTGCTAGCGATGGTTCACTGACAAATTACGCTCTCAATTGCCGAGACGATAGTTAGCATAGCCTTCATCTACGTCATTTGCTACGACCTAGCAAGGCGCCATTATCATTTGCTATTTATCTTGTGATGCATGTACCGTCAAGAGCGATGTTCACCAATTATGGATTAAAGTTAAGTATTCCAGCAGCTACGTACTATTTTTGCTACTATAAATTCCTTGTCCTGTTCCAGACCTCACGCCAGCCTGTGTGAGCTTAAACGCGTGCCTTTCGGCTTCCCGTCATAGTGGATTGGCTGCCTTGCCAGCCCACAACACATAGTTTGAAGAGCCTTAAGGTGTGCCCTGGCTTTCCCTCAGAAATGTCATGGGACACCACATCATATTGCAACACCTACAATGACAGTGCTTTGTTTTTGGACCGTCTTGTTTTACTAGTAGGACACATTCAGTGCACATCTGACACTGGCTCTTGTTCTATTTACAATTTACACTTCCATGTTGGGAGTGCACAGAAAAGTTGTGACAAGGACTTATCCTATCTAATCTTAATAATGTATCACATTCAGTGCCAATACTATTAATGAATCCAAAGTTTCTTGAATTGCAACAACACCTATCACTGCAGCAGTGCCAATGGCAACAGTACCAGGAACAATTAAAACTGCAACAGGAACAACAGTGGCAACAGCAAACATGTCAGCAGCAACATCATCGGTCAGGGGTTATAGCAATGCCCCCCCCCCCCCCCCCCCACCATTCACTGTTTCGATGAGGTGATAGAAAGCTAGGAGGTATATCTATGACATTTTGAACTACATAGTCTTAAATATATGATTTCTGATAAGCAGCAGAGTGCTTTACTTGTGTCTTCTGGAAGTAAATTGTGTGAAGTGGTGGAGAAATTGCTACCACTATGAAAGATAAATTATTGGTGTTTCAATTAACTATGTGCTCTATTAACCAAATACTGCAGTCATAAGATCCATCTTGTAGCAGCTAAGATAAAGTTTAACCAGTGTCATAAACAACATGCACAGTCTTATGCAGCATGGACTGCCGATTTAAAGGGCCTCACACAAAGAGCACTTTCATTTGTCAGAGGGGAATCACTGATTCTGATGTGATTGTCCACCTAGTCCATACACAGAAGTCCATGGCTGAAGCAACTAGTCACATCTGATTTTACCCAAGATTCAGACTCATAATCATCATCATCATTTTAGATCAGTAAGCCTCAGCAGAGTTCATTCTTGTCTGGCTTGCTAGCTTCTTGTGAAAGTTTTAAATGTGACAATTACAATGATTCCTCCTTAGCACTGAGTAAACCTTTTTTTAATACTAAATGTGTGGATCAAAAATGTACTTCCACTTCCATGCCGAAGTACACATCGTGTATGTCAGCAAATGACCAGTCATGCTGGGATCACAGCAACATCACAGAAGGAACAGCTACTGGCACATTGCTGCTCACAGTCTGACGCATTGCACACCCAAACACCTGGCAGCTGTGTGTCAATAAGCTACATGTAAGCCTCATGTAGCAACATTGGCATGGTGAAGGGGCATTTCTCCAACATGGTCACATCAGCTGGACAGACAGTCCAGCAAGTACAGTGCAAACTAATGTTGGCTCTCACCATTTCAATCAATCATTTGGGTTCAACCAAGACACCAGAGTTACCATGAATCACCCACGCCTTGTCTCATCCCTGCTGCAAGAGGCTCAGTTATGCCTTATTGCCACAAGACAGTTCCTATCCTTGGAGAATTGTCACTTACAGCAAAGTACATAAAGGTCTAACATGAACTAATATTCTTAGTTATACATTCACTTAACACCGTTAACATTAACATCTTAGACATCTTCACAGCATTGGTTTCAAAACTGTGGTCTACATGTAAAATGAGTGTCCCAAGCACTGCCTTTTATTTATCTCGTTCTCGCTGTTCTACATAAAAGCAGACCTTCAAAGCAGCACTACATTGTGAAAAAAATTTTACTGTCCAGACATCTACGAAACCATTGGCAGTGAAAAACTATTGTAGAACTCACAACCTACCATTTGCTGTTAGAGATATCATTCAGGCCAACCGTTCACGGCTTCAGGAACTAGGTGTTATTTCAGACAGTCAAATGGGGATGTCAATTACTATCATTAAAAAATGTAAAGTGTCTGGAAACAACTATGACTATTTATAGAAACTATCAATGCTCAGTCAAATACTGATTGCTATCCTATCCATGCCCAGAAGGTTTGCAAACAAAATTAGCTGAAGCCAATATTACAGAAAACTTATTTAAAAGATGATTTTCATATTGTGAATCAAAACAGTTGCTGGTCTCATATAGAATGAACCAGAACTCTACCAACATACTTTCAGAGATTTTCCATGGGTGCAATCTTAGTACGTTGATGTAAGGAACCCTTGGTCTCAGATGGCTCGTTACAGAATTATTGCATTTCATTTGGTTTCTTCCCTCAATTAGCTTTGTATCTGCATAGCACTGAAAGTAGTGCACAATGGTCATCAATGTGGACTGTGTGTCTCATTTCCATTCACTCATGGTACCTGCTTTTGACAACAGTAATACTCATTTTGCTCTTTGTCTTCCATCCTGCATTCAGTACTGGTTGGTTTTGTTGGTTGGTTGGTTTTTGGAGTTAAAGGGACCAAACTTCAAGGTCATCAGTCCCTCAATCCTATATGTATTGAACCAGTAATAACCGTAAGAAGAAGGACACAAAAAGCAAATCCTGGGAAGCACGACTGTATGCAACTATAATAAGAAAGAGATAAAACCAAGGAGTAGTAGGAGCACGTGAGAGGGTGTAAGGTGGGCAAGCTGCTCTGGCCAGAATGCAGTTGGAGGTTCCCGGAGCACGGTGTGAGGTGGGAGACGTACCCCCTGCACCCCAAGGGCACCACCTCATTGCTCATTGTCTATTACCCCAAGAAAACGAGCAACACAGACAGGATGATAAAAGTTTAGGAAAGATAAAATATTGAAAATGGCAAACATAAAAGAACAAGGAGAAGAAAAGGTGGTAAGAGTACGGGCCAGGCCAGACCACTGAGTGAGAGCCACTGTGGGATGCCCCTCTGACCCCTCGGGCAGTGCTCCACATCACAGAGACAAGTAGAAACCACCTTTGCTGGCCAAATGTAAAACCCATGGTGTCGCCTGCTAGCACCCGAGGTAGTGTGTCAGGCAGGTTAAGATATTGCCACACAACAACCGAATTTGGGCAGTCTAGCAAGATGTGGGCCACCATCAGGTGGGCATCACACCAGCAGTAAGGTGGGTCCTGACAATGGAGAAAGTGGGTCAGCCAAGAGTGGCCAATGCGTAGCTTACAAAGGAGAATGAACTCCCTGCAAGAAGTGAGAAGGGAAGACTGCCATGTAGTTGTGGGCTCCTTTATTGCCTTCAGTTTGCTTGGGGAGTCTAGGGCAGACCATTCCAAGTTAACAATTGATAGCATAGAGTTGACCGAAGGTCCAGTCCTGGAAGGCCCATTTCCAAAATTGGCATCCCGGTTGCCAACTTTGCCAAGCAGATGGCATGTCAATTCCCCAAGATACCAACATGTCCAGTGGTCCAAACAAAGACTACCGACCATCCAGCTCCATGCGGGTCAGCGAGAAGATCCTGCATAGTCGTGACTAATGGGTGATGAGGATAGCACTGTTCTATAGCCTGTGAGCTGCTCAGGGAGTCGCTGCTGATTAGAAGCATGTTGCCAGTGGAAGAATAAACTGGCTAGGGGCTCGTTTGATGGTCACCAATTCCGCAGTGAAGACATTGCATCCATTTGGCATATGTGTATGTAAAACTGGTTCATCCATCGACTGTTGAGCCATTGGTGTATACCACTTCCAAACTTGGAATGCATCGAGGACAGCCAGAACAGGTAGCAAAACACTATGGGGTCAATTGAATGTTTTGGTCCAAAGGATCAATTGAGACACATTCAAGGTTGGGGTAGATGCCAGGGGTGTGTGCGCAGGTGCTCCATGGCAAGAGGTGACAGTGGAGAAGTTGGAGTTCAGAGCACAGACAGTATAGTCTAACTGCATTTGTGATCCCAGTTTTGGGTCTCTGTTGTGGAAGGTTAACCTCTGTACTAGGAAAAAGAACACGGTAGTTTGGATGTTTAGGGCAGTTATGAAAATGTATAGCGTAACTGAGTAGTTGTTACAGGCACCTGATCCATAGTCAGGGTGTATACGGGGACAAGGAAAAAAAAAATTCCCGGATTATTCCCGGATATCCCGTTTAAAAAATATGCTTTTTCCCGGGCCAAAATACACTTTTTCCGTGCTAAGTGACAGTAGATTTTCCCTCGGAACTGTAAAACTTATCAATCCTTTGAATGGTTAATGTTTTATACAATAGCGTAGAAATTCACGGAAAAAAAAGAAAGAAAAGACCAGAAAAGATTTAGGAGAGACTTTTAATTTAAAAAAAGGTGAGAAGTTTTCGAAAGACCTTTGATTTGCAGTAACATATACGCTGCATATTTTCGTATTACGAAAGTATAAATTCGAATTGTAACAAACACAGTGCGTTAGTTTCCGGAGCGTTGAAACCGAGGTTGTGATGTCCTTTTGTAAGCGAGTCATGTCTCAAGCCACGAGATCTCGCCAGCCGATGACAGCAGCTATTCAGAGCTTAGGACACGTGTTATAGTCAGCCAATAGCAAGATCACTGGCTACAAAGTGCGAACACACAAGAGGAAAAGTTAACGGTTTACATTAATGTAAACAGTACTGTATATCTAAAAGAAAAGCTAAGCTTTCACATATAATATCGGTCTCTAAGATTAACACGCTACAACAGAAGCTAAGCTTTCACATGTAATATTGATCTTTTTTGCGTTGTTATGCTTTAAGATACGTCACACAAATGTGCCAGTAAATTTAAAATTATGACGTAAATGTCTCGGCTCGAAATTCTTGTAAATGGCTGGTTCTCAAACTGTTCAGTTTCGAACGCTCTGTGATTTAGATATCCATCCCACTTTCTCACACGTAACATATTTCATCTTGCGTAAAAAGAAATTTACTTTAAAAGTAACGCTTTTCTAACCACCGTTCGCAGTACTGTCCGGAGGCTGTTAAAAATAGGTTCGATTTACCAGTTGCCGGAGAGCGCCAGAAAACAGGCATTATTGTGCGTGTGCAACTGCAGCATGGTGTAGGAAGCCCGCTTGTTCGTGTGCATAAAGCACTAAGAGAGCTTACATTACACCATAAAAGAAACAGGGCATCAGAGGATACTCCAAAGAGCATTATAATTTCGTAAACCATACTAAAATGCATAATTCGGCTTGGAAGTGCAAATTGGTTTTTTCCAGATTCACAATGAAGTAGGTCCCATCTGATATTAAGCTTTTCAGTGTGGTTTTTTGGGATGTAAATTTTCTTGGAGTACCAGTACTCTACGATCTCATTTTTGGTTCTTTATTATGGCATAATGCCATACATGGCAGAAGATGATAACGTGCACTTGAAATTCAGCGAACAGTTGGAACTAGCCAATACTGTAGAATAAAACGCTTCGTTTCAAATAAAATGATTGCCTCAGCGGAAAGATTAATAAAGCCAAATTTCTTTAGCAAACTTGCAAAAATAGCTTCATTGTTCTGCAAGGCGATTAATGCTTGACTGCTACTAACTTGGAAATAAAATAAAATCAGAAAATTGAAATTAATAATATATTTTTGCCCTCCATAATTATGTGAATGTATTTTAATTCACTTGATAGCTTCCGGCCACAAAAATCCGTTTTGTTTTCATTTGACGTGGGAGCTGTACACGAAGAGAAGCAGCGAAATCACTAAACGTAAACACGGGTCACGTAGAGACTAACCCCCTCGCCGCTGCAACTGAAGACAACTCTGTGCAAGCGCGAATCTGGCAGCTAGGGCGCGCGAGTAAAATTTTTCTCGTTTGCATCTGGCTGCTTGCTGCTACTACAGATACAGCTAACAGCCAAACTTCAAGTAGCGGGAAGCGGGAGAAGGTACTGCTTATACGCGAGTCAAATGCGCATGCGCAAATTACCGCTGGCAACTGGTCAAACGAACCTAATGTGAACAGTTGTGACGTCATGCACATAACAAGCAGTTTATTGTTACGAAGAGTTACAGTCTGCGCCCTACGGCCTTTGACATATTTTTGCTATTTGCAGACGCTTGTGTGTGCACGGTGTTTTGTTGTTGTAAATTGCGCATTTCCTTTGCCACTAAAGTTTTATTTTTTCCCTCTCGTTTATATTTTATTGCTGTATCATTCTTCAGTAGCAGGACACAATAACATTCTTTGCTAGAGATCAATTCTGCAGTCAAAATTACAAAAATTTAACTGAAAGCTAAAACAATGAAAAATTCCCGGGTTTTTCCCGGTTTTCTCCCGGATGACAAAATTCCCGTGTTTTTCCCAGATTTCCCGGTTGTCCCGGGTCGTATACACCCTGATAGTGGAAGGACCCCAGCTTCGCCGCAATTACGCTATTTACACTGTGCCTTTTGAATGGCGCCCTGCAGTCAGTGTTCAGCAACACCCACACAAGAGGAGCAACAGTAAAAGCAAAAATCATCAGCATACAAGGAGGGTGACACTGATGATCCCATAGCTGCTGCTAAACTGTTGGTGGCCACTAACAAAAAGGGGACACTTAGTACGGAGCCCTGCAGGACCCTATTCTCTTGGATGTGGGGAGAACTGTGGGAAGCCAGTGGGAGAACCAACTTATGTAAGGAGCGAGGATGTGGTGTTGCCATGTGATGTTAGGAGCCTTTTGTAGGTTGAAGAAGATAGCAATAAGGTGTTGACATCAGTTAAAAGCTGTGCAGATGGCAGACTCAAGGAAACCAAATTATCAGCAGTGAAACGGTCTTGGTGAAAAACCACCATGTGATGGAGCCAGAAGGCCACAAGACTCAAGGATCACACAGCCACCAGCTGACCAAGTATTCGAACATCTTACAAAGGACATTGGTGAGACTAATTGGGCGATAGCTGTCCGCCTCTAGGGGATATTTACCTGTTTTCATTACCGGTACAATGACATTCTCTTGCTGTCGAGACAGGAGCTCATCCTTTCTCCAGATACAGTTAAGGATGGCAAGGAAATGATGCTGTCAATCCACTGACATGTGTTTGAGCATTTCATTGTGGATGCGGTCTGGTCCTGGGGCTATATCAGGCCAAAGGGCTGAAGCACTGAAGAATTCCCATTCACTGAATGGAGCATCATAGGACTCCATGTGGTGTGTAGTAAAAGACAGGTATAATTGGTCAATCCACTGTTTAAGGACACAGAAGACAGGTTGCTAGTTCTCAGACATACAGGCTCGGGCATAATGCAGAGAAAAATGTTTGGCCATGGCAAATGGTTCAGTGAAAACAGTATTGTTCAAATGAATACCAAGTACACCTGCAGACAGAATAGGGAATTGCTAAATCAGCTGATGATAGAATGACTGCTGTTGCATTCTGGATAGCCTCATTAATTCCTCCATTTAGCAGGGAGCTCAGAACGAAATGGAGGTGAAAGCATTCCAGTCAGCATTATGGAAAGCCTATCTAGGCGGGTATCCAGAGGAGTGACGGTGAGGGACAGACAGCAAGATTGGGAAGTGGTCACTACCGTACTCCAGTGGATGGATGGAAGAAGACCAGGACTACAAATAGAATGATCTATGGCTGAATATGTTCCATTTGCCACACTGAAGTGTGTTGAGGCACCAGTATTCAAGAGACAGGCCACCATCTGCCAGGAAGTTTTCAATGTCTTTACCACAGCCAGTGATTGTGGTTCCACCCCACAAAGGGTTAGGCAAATTGAAGTCACCCAAGATTCGGAAAGGTGGGAGGGAGCTGAGAAACCAATGCAGAAAATATGTTCTGAGGCACTCCACCATCAGCAAGGAGATAAACTTTGCAGATGCTAATATCCTGAAATGCCCTTACTCAAACAGCCACAGCCTCCAAAGTTGTATCAAGAGGCACAAGTTCGCCACATACAGAGTTTTCAGAACAGATGTGCAAACTCCACTTTACTCCCTCCATAACCAGCATGATTCTTAAAATATCCCTGGTAGCCATAAAGGGCAGGGGTCCGCTTAGCTGGAAACCAAGTTTCCTGAAGGGCAATGCAGAAAGCATGGGAGAAGCTTAAAAGATGTTGTAGCTCAGCCAGGTGGTGGAAAAAACTGCTATAATTCCACTGTAGAATCGTGCCGCTGGCATACGGGGAGGCCTCGAAAGAACCAAGGTGGCAGGTTATGTCCCAGGGTCACGTGCGGGCACGAGTTGAGAGGTGGTGATGTCAATACACATGCGATTTGAGAAACATTGTGTGATGTGATTTGAAGCCGCAGGAGCACCGGGATCACAGAAGCAGAACATGTGGGTTCCAGTGGCATGGGGGCCACCGGAATTTCCTGGAAGACTTCTTTTTGCCTTTCTTTCTTTAGTCAGTTTTGGATGATTTCCCTGAATTAGTTTCAAGGATTGAAGAAGACCGTGAACCCCTACGACCAGCAGCCCGTGGCTCATTCGGCCATTGGCTAGTGTTCAGTTTCACTCTGGCAGAAACTGTGGAGGGAAAATGTCCAAAGGGGCTCCTTTCTGGTGCTAGAAGCCTGACAAGGGTGATGCGTTTCCTGCTGGGTGATGGGGATTGGCATCCCTGGTGGGTGGAGAGCCACTGCTCGCAAATGGTGTAGGGGAAGCAGCACGAGGAGAGCCCCCAACCATCAGAGGGCAGGCACTGTCGAGCGCCCCTGAGTGCTCACGGTAGGACGCATAATGGAGGAGAGTACCGTCAGCAGAGGGGGAAATGTCACCATAGCTGTAACATATGACTGTCATGAGTGCAGCATGTAGACACTTGGCCTCTTGGTATGTCAGTTTGTGCAGAGTCTTATATTCATGTATTTTTTTCTCTCTCTTTTAAGGGGAGTTGGAATGCCCTATCTCGCCAATGTTAAATTTGCTAACTTTGTGTACCTTTTTCTTTGGAACTATTATCTTCAGAACTTTGAAATTCTGGCAGAGGTTTTCAGCATATATTGTGAGCCCACTGAACTAGAACCAATGTTTTCTTTTTGTTGGTATAGTATTTATGAATTTTTTACCATTAAGCCATTTTTTATTGGAAAAAGTATAACATAAACTTCCCTAGTTCAGAGAATAAGCCAGTTCTTGTCATGATTCTAGTTCAGTGGCCTCTTTGAACTGTTTTGCAGCATTTCTGAAAATTTGAATGTTGTTGGTTGAGTGGTTTATGAGATAAAGGTACATGTAACACTAAAAATGTCAAATGCCAGAAAATGCGATTAAAGTAATTTATTATGAAAATTCACAAATACCTTTTATTCTATTATCAAAAGTGTCCAGCAGAGTAATCAGGGTCATCTTCTAGTTCTTCTTCTTCACCTAGAAGCTTTCTTCTCCTTGCTGCCCTTGCTTTTTTTGTATTAAATTCAGCTGCATACTGAGCCTTCCTTACTCGCACGCTGTCCAGAAGCTGAAGACCTCTGATGGTGTTGATACCAGGAGCAATGCCGAGCCTTGCCATGACCTTTAGCCTACCCATATGACCATCATTGAATGAAATAACAGCATCACTGACTCCCCATTTCAATGTTTTTATCCCAACAAATACATTCTTAGGTACACGAGTCCAAATGAGGTTGTTGAACGACTCGTTTTGATTCTGGGTACAACCATGAAGACATTTTCGCAGAAGATCAGGATGCCCCAAGTCTCTATATATTGGTTTAATTACTTCCATAACAGCCAATGGAATATAATTTTTATGGTGATAAGGATCCCCAGTAGCTTGAGATTTTCTATAATTGCACCATGACTGAGGACCATCTGGACAAGCAAAATGTTGAGGATTATCATCAGTTGATGATCGATGTAAATATGTGGCCCATACAGCTTGTCTCATTTCCTGCAAATTATTTGCATTATTTCTTATTGCCATACCATAGTATTGTTGTAATTCATTTATAATTTTATCTGACAGGCGACCTCTAATGGTTTTACCATCTGACAAAATTTTGTCCTTCAGATTCTGTTTCAGTTTCCTTAGACGAGTGCCCATTCGTTTCTGAACATGACCGACACATTCTAGTTTAGTTATTGTCTTATTGACATATGGCATGGATTCTGTAACACTTTTGTATGCCTTGGAGTCCCCATCTCCAAGGAATTTTGTGTAAAATACTCCCCGTTCTTTTTCTGATCTGCTAAACATTTTCACAGCAGCGGCAGCCTCCATGCCTCCACTCGTACCTTCATAATTCTTGCTACATATGTGAGCTGCTTCTTTCTTACCAGATGCACAATGGTAACAATGTTTAGTGAGCACTTCATAGTCCAAAACTTTACCGCTGTCCACACTAGTAACAGTAGCAACAGCATTTTTGGATGTGTGACCCCTTTTCTGCCAGGTTCCATCAAAAGCAACAGGGATATCTGGGTTTCCTTCATTTATATATTTTGCTTCACTGGCAGCAGCTTTCATTGATAAATCTGCTACAGACTGAACAGCATCTCCTATCACTTCAGTGTAATTGTCAATTTTAGCAGGTGGAGGTGGAAGATTCATTATGGCACAAAATGTTTGAGCAGCAGTATGTCCTTTACCAATTGCTCTCATTGCATACATTAGCCTGATATTACTCTCAAACAAATTGCTACTGCATGTTTTAGAGCTCCAAAAACAGGTCTCATTTTCACAACTGGCACAAACTATAGCAATTTTGCAGGAAAGTCCTATAGAGTTTGTTATGTTCATATCAAAAGAACCTCCACAAAGATTACAACACAAACATTTCTTCATAAACTCAGTAAAAACAGGAAAGTCGACTAAAACATATTGTTCATTAGAAGCTTCATCTGTAATTTCACTTGCACAGTTTGATAACTTCTTTTTTGATGCACTGGTGGGCGTGTCTCCTTCACACATCTCAGCTGTACAAACGTCAGAACTTTCACCAGCATCAACAGGTGCTGAAGCAGAATCACTTGAACAAACGTTATTTGTAAATCTATTACCGCGAAACTTTCGCTTTTTAAATAATGATGCACTCCTAGGCATCGTAGAAACTACGCACTCACCACTGAAAGTCAAAACAAGACAGATAACAAACTCCAAATGAGCGACAAACTAAACTCGAGGCTCAAAACAAACACTCACAGATCAAAAACTGAACAATAAACACAGCTAGTCGTAAAAACAATGGTACCTATGGAAGGATCAAAGATTCTACAACTGAAGAGTGAAATCCACAGCCTTCTATATGTAATGTTTTCGGAAATGCGAAGATTTAAATGTGTACAAATCACAAGATGGGTAACTTTGCTGGGCGCACATGTAATTTTGAAAAATTAAATAAAAATACTTCCAATTGGAATTTCTTAACAAATTTTGCACCATTTTAAGCAGAAAATTTCAAATTAAGTTATAAGGTTAAAAACTGAAAATGTGAATTTTTTCCATTTTCCGGCATTCCAACTCCCCTTAAAGGCAGTGCAGTCTGGTCGGCAGGGAGAATGGTGCTCTCCACAGGTGACTAGGTGACACAGACAGTGGGAAGGGGGGGGGGAGTCTGTGGGGGCTAGGAGTGCAGGAATGCTTATGTTCAATGGTCATCAACAATCCCTGCAGACATGAAGACATGTGCCCGAATTTCATACATCTGAAGCACCGAATAGGGGTGGGAGTGTGGGGTGGAGGGACACATGGTTTCACACCACATTGGTGACATTTCAGGCACGAAACTGCAGTCAGAGGCCAAGATCAAGGCCTCCATAGCAACTCTATTGTCCTTTGGCCCCCTATGAACGTGACCGACAAAGTGTATACCCCACTGTTCCATGTCAGCTCGTAGCTCATCGTCAGACTGCAAGAGGAGGTCATGATGGAAAATGATGCCTTGAACCATGTTTAGACTATTATGGGGAGTGATAAGTCTTTGGAATGTTACCCAGCTGTTTACAACGAAGCAACGACTGTGACTGGGCAGGGAATACTGTTTTAATCAAAACTGATCCACGCTTCATTTTGGAGATGGCTGCAACTTCCACAAACTTTTCTTCCATAGTCTCTACAGTGTGTCAAGGCTTTGTAGCCAAAAAAGAATACCCATATGTCCTTATATAAACCAGGTGCTGGGGATGGGGTTCTACATTCCTCCCACAGTGCTGCCAGGGAAGAAAACATTTGGGGGGGGGGTTACCTTCAGAAGAGACTGCTGGGGCCGTGTAACCACCAGTGGGAGAAAGCTTCATCTGCTTCCACATTCAAATCATCTGCCATAGTGCTATCCATTCTTAATGGGGGCTCTCCTCGTGAGCGTGAGTGTCATCCAAACTCAGCAATGGCTACCTGGCCAGTTTCAGTTCAGGTATCAACAACGCGATCCCTGCACGGTCACAGGGCTACCACCATCCAGGTACCTGATGACCGCCCTCACAGAGGGATAGCTACCATACTGCGTTTTTGGCATACTGCCTTATTTGGAAGGAAGGGGGCAAAGATGAAAAGACACAAACGGGGAACAGCACCACACTGGATGACATTTCCTGCATGTTCCACACTTCTGAAAAATTTGGAAAAGTGATGGCAGGTCAAACCCAACAATGGGGGGCCTATATATATTAATGAAAAGGTGTAGAGAGCACTGGAAGTGAAATGGAAGACCACAGTCCTACCAGGCCCAAGAAGGTCTACACCAGAAAGATCATCTGATGGAAAGGCAGAGGGAGAAAGAGATAATGGAAGTGTAGGCTTGCAGCACAGAACAGAAAGTAGCCCTGCAGAGGCTGGGGCACTGGGCTAGCCAAGCACATGCTCACAAAAGAGTTGTGAACCCCCAGGGAGGTTGGTTCTGTCTTTGGTTTTTTTTTCCAGCAGTGTTAGTTGACCATTAACGGTGATACACAGCTGATGAGGCTGATATTCACCTCATGTATGGCTTCACTGAGTGCAATGGAAGCGAGGCACGATGATGCTATGCTGAGCTGTTCTCGCAGAGGTGGCAACCTGTACAGTGTCTTGTCTGCATGCAATTGCATAACTGTGTACTGTGTTTAGTGAGTTCTGATTATTGTATGTTACAGGCTTCTTCACTTTTGAGAAGGTATTTCCACAGAAACAAAAATGATTGTGACAACAAACTAAATAAATTGTAATTACATTATTACTCTGTAACAAGCCACTGAAGACAGTGGGCCCCTGATACCAAAATACTCAGAGGTATCCCCAAACAAGCTCTGAAAGCTTATCTGGGGTTTTCTGATTCACCCTGTATAAACCATTCATCATGTTCCACTACAACTGCTTACCATTTGGGTTTGTTAGTGTCCCAGTCCTACTTCAGAAATACTTAAAGCAAATAATTAGTGGTATTCTGCAGTGCACTAACTATCCAGATAGTATCAGTGAAACTGAAAGACTGAATGCAGAGCACCTTAAGAACTTTGATCCCCTTTTCAAGTTACTCTTGGAAAATGGCATATAATGTCAGTTGAGTTAGTGAAAGTTTTACGTCCACAGCATTACATTCTCAGCAGCAAAAGCTTCATACCACACATGAGCACATCAACAGGATAACAAAATTGCCAGCATTCACTAACATGATACAATTGCAAAACTGCCTACTATACAAAGTTTATATTCCAAGCAGCACAAAATGTACACCCGCTAAATTTGTTGCACAAAACGACATCAAATTGGTGATATGATATGATACTGCAGTGCCTGTATTATTCTGAATTACAATCCAGAGTTCCTTCGGACATGCAATTTAGAATAACACAGGCATTACAATATCACATTTAACCACTGATACCGAGCAACTGACTTTCAAGTCAATTACTTCCATGACTGCAATGAAAATTTGCGTCCAACTGGGACTCGAATCCAGATTTCCTGCTTATCGCGGGCAGTCATCTTACCATTTGGTTACCTGAGCATGACTCAGTGCCGGATCCAAACTTTTATATGTCATCAATTATGTGTCTACAAACTGTACTCTTACCCCATTGTGCATATTCCTATATAGGGGAGACATCTGACTTGAAAGTTGCTTGCCTGGTTCTGTTGGATACATACAACTTTGCAGTACCTGTGTCATTCCAAATTATGATGCAGAGTTCCTTTGGACATGCAAGCAGGTCAGAAGGAACAGGCACTGTCACGACTACAGCTTTATGAAATGTATTTACAGCTGCGAATATGGACAACCATCAACTGTATAACGGAATGATGACAATGAAAATTTGTGCCAGACCACGACTCAAAGCTGGATTTTCCACTTATCATGAGTGGTTGACTTACCATTTGGCTACCAGAGTGCAGCTCATGGTCAGACCGAAACTTTCGTATGTCATCAACCATGTGTCTACAACCTGTGCTCATACATCCATTGTGTACATTCCCATACAGGGGAGACATTTGATTGTAAAGTCACTTGTCCAGTATTGGCAGATAAATATGATACTGCAGTGCCTGGTTATTCCCAGTTCCTTCCGGCATGCATGCATGTCCGAAGGAACAGTCATTCCATTATATGGCTGACAGTTGTCCACATTCACAACTGCAAATACATTTCACGTAAATCAAATTGGTGCGGTTGGTGGCACATCAACAGGCTTTCCAATGCATTTAAGGATTTAATTCTTTATACTTTCCCAGCAGTTTGTTGACATTTTTGAGTTTTCAGTTGTACTGCTGGATATGATGATGTTCCTTGCACAATATTTCAGTGGCATAACTTGTCATCTTTGTTACCAGAGACTGATCATCGGGGAGAACATGTCCACAATATGTGCCTTCTGCATCCTTGCTCTGCTTGTAGCCTGCTCCCATGGGTGCAGCCATCATGTGCCCATGCTGCCTTATGTTCCATATGCCATCTGCACCAGCAGATGTGGCCCTTTCATGTTCCATTTTTGGTCCAAGATGACTGGTCGCAATCTGTTTGTGGTCTGTGCATCTGGATCATCCTGGGATCTTTTGACATCAAGCCATTCCACCCACTACTGAGTTCGACACTTATGTGCTGGTGAGCTCTGCATTTTATTTTATTTTTTTAAAGATTTAATGGAAGAGCCTAACTTTACTCACATGATAGCCCATGACCCCTAAATTCAATACAGTCTCTCACTATACTGTCCCAATATCTGGGTCAAGTTTCTCGTATTTTCATAGGTAGCTCATGGAATGATCAAATTCTACGCAGTGTTCAGCAATGGCTGATTGGTTGCTTGCTGTGGACAAATGCATGTCCTCAGCATCTGATGTCAACATTGATCTTTTTGTCCAGCATATAACATTCCACACTGACAAGGTACACCATATATTCTTGTCAGAGGAGACGGCAAAGACTTGATGTATTTTCTTAGTATCCGGCTGACTTTGGCAGAGACAGATTCTGCACATGGCATGTAAGCTATAGCCTTGGTTTTATTTTGTTCTTCTCATGAGGTCACATGTCTAGGTGAATGGCCTTCTAAATCTGCATGACACTGTACCTTTTAAAATTACCAAATATGCAGCAACCAAATTTGGTAATTTTATGGTTTACAGTCGCTGCACGGCTTGGGAATAACATGGAGCCCACCATTCGCACTGTACCTTTTGTGACCGGAGCCTGAAAAGAACGGGAACAATTTCAAGAACCCACAGAGACTGGCCGACTGGCCTGTAGTTGTCACTAGTGGATTGCAAAGTGCAGATGGAAGCCAAACACAAATAATGGACACATAGAGGCAGCACAAGAAAGAAACAAATTCATTGAGTAATCCATACAGAGTGACCATGGCACAAGAAGTGGAAAAACAAGTACAACGGTGTGTTACAGTTAGGGATACAAGTGCAAGGCAAGCAAATCACTGAAGGTAGAGTTACACTGTGGCTTGCTTTACAGTAGGACCACAAGTGCTAATTGGCTGGCAAGATAACCATGGTTCTGTGACACAGTGATGCTAGCACTGCAGTGTGGCGTAACTGGTGCTTGCAGATGCAGCAGTGCCATCTAACATTTGGAGTCAAGTTCCACGGCTTCCAACACGTTTTCAAAATCACCGGGCCAAGATCCCAGATGCCTCTCCCTAAAATGGACATGCAGGACCAGAAGTTACCTAGGCAATTCTTCAGAAGGTGAAAAGCAGCACATTTGGTGTCCCAACACTTAAGTCCATTGGTCTGTGTGAGGAGCCAAAAGTGTATGGCAACATCCTGGGCTGCAGTGACACGGGCAACATTGGCCAAGGTTACGTGGAAACTTTCATCTCCATGCCCGTATCAGCAGAATACACTGCTGGGTTTCTGGAGTGCAAGCTATACCCATGTGGTTGTGGGGCAACAAATGTGGGCTTTAAAGGTGTGGTTGCACCAACAACGTCAGTGCAGTCAGCAGTTGTGGGCAGAAACAGTCGGCATGATGGTGCTCAAAGCCACTCAGTGTCAACTGTAGTAAAGCACCGCCCATGGGTGGTAACCACTGTAGCCAATGCCTATGTGTCCCTTTGCACTGTACAAATGTGCCCACACTGCTGTGCCTATGGATATCACTCGTTGTTCTGGGTCCAGGGTTCCTGGGTCTAGGATATGGAGGAGAGTACGCATTTTCCGCCCATTGAGACACTACGTTTGTGGATAGTAGCGGTCCTGTGAGTGCAGGAAATTTAGTCCACACCATGCACACCACTTCATCACCGGAGGATGGGTGAAATGACAAAATAAGTATGTGTTTGGCACCATCTGAGGCACAGAATGGTTAGAGAGCCATCGCCGTGCTTTTAAACGCCCATTATCCGGCACAAGCCCTTTGCTGGCAAGAATCTAGAGATGAGCATGTTAACTGTGTCATCTGTTGTGGTGGCCGCCATGCTGACCACATAAGGGTAGAGCGAGTAAGTATCCACGACAATGAGCCACATACAGCCCTTAAATGGGCCCACAAAATCGACATGAATCCTGTCCCAGGGGCAACAGGATCTGAGCCAGGAATATGAAATATTGGGGCAAAGTGGCCTGATGCTGGGAATATGTGGAAAAGTTGCACACCATGGCTTCTATGTTCTTTTTTAGCCACAGACAGTAATCATGTCACCATATGACGATCTGCCTCGATGTCATGCAGACACACATCTGCAGGCAAAACCAGTGGATGTGAGGGGGGAAAGGGCAAGAGGCAGGGCGCAGAGCATTTCAACTGTGTGAAACCACACTCACAGTCAGCCGCCCACGTCTACTGAACACCTTTTTTCTGCAACTGGTTTAGCGGATGCTTGAACAAGTGTCAGAGATAATGCACTTGTTCCTGAAAAAGCTGACATCTGTGTAAGAAGCACTTGAGGCCTGTTTTATGCAATGTAGTAATTGTACTCCAAAGGTTGCACAGATGGTTCTGACATGTAGCACCCATGGCAATTAAGTCATCAAAATAGTTAGTGCAACTGGAGACGGACGTGGTTAACTCTTCCGAAAAATTGCCAGAGTGGAAGAAATTCCAAAAGGCAAGCGCTTTTATTTGTATAAACTGAAGGGAGTGTTGATAACACTGCTGCTTTGTGAGTCCTCATCCAGCAAGATGTGGAAAAAGGTATCAACAAGGCCTATCTTAGAAAAGCATTCACCTCGAACAAGCTTTATAAAAAGGTCCTCTGGGTGGGGTATGAGGTAGGCTTCATCTTGTGCCTGGGTGTTAGATTGTCAATTTAAAGTTACTGCACAGCCAGAGGGAGACATTGAATTCCTAGACCACTACCAGGGGTATAGCCCAAGTGCTGGTTTTAATAGATTCAATCATCCCAGCATTGTGGAGGTGATTGAGCTCCTGCTTAAAGGCCAACTGTTGGGAGACAGGAATAGGTCGAGCCTGGTGAAATGGGGCACTGCATTTGGATGGAAGGAGATATGAGACTGGAAATCTATGGTACACCTCAAGCCGTGTACGAATATAAGTGCAAAAGTGGCACAAAGGTCGTCGAGCCCCTATAAAAGATAGTGTCAGAGACAACATGAACCTCATCAATGATGGATAGTCCAAACAACAAGAGAGCATCCAGGCAGAAAATGTTTCATGTTGTGTGGCTGTTGACAATAAACAATGTTACCAGCAATGTGGTGATTGTGAACAGATCGCAGTGGGGAACTGAATTGACGCTATATGCATCCAATGTGCAGGAGGGTGAAGCTAGATCTGGAGAAGCGTATGTTTGAAGGTTTACCAATTCACCTGTAAATATATGTATCTGTTCACAATTGTGATATTGATAAACAACTTGGTAGCAGAAGGATGCCCCGGGGAGCAGCTGCCTCTAGTTTATGCATCACCTATTGACGCACATGAAGAACTGGGTCCAACTGTTCTGACAGTTTATGACAGTCAGTTCAGAGGTGCCCATCTTTTCCACAACAGGTGCAGTGTGCCCAGTGACCCAGACAATCTGCACATATATGTCCAGTAAAACAGTCAGTATTTGAATCACAACACTGCCAGCTGGAACATGGTTTAAGAGTGCCCCAACCCCTCCTGCCCTCCCTATGGTGTGAAGCAGCAGCTGGACCGTCATTATCTGTTGTCAAGCCATGAGGGACTTAACTGCTGCCTGCACAATTTCGCAAGGTTTTACTAGATTGGTTCACCCAAGTGAAACCGCATCAGTGATTCAGTCGTCGTAAATCGGTCACTCAGGAGCAACCTAACTGAAAAATAATAATTAAACTCTTCACTGTTAAATCATTTATTTATGCTTATCACGATACATAATTTATGTTGTTTGTGATACTGATGAAATTCAAGGTGTTGTGCAACGACATTGAATCGTCAGGAATAATAATTCAAAAGCAACGAGCACATCTTCTTAAACGTGAGTGCTACTGTATCCAAGAGGGGAAGCCAATTTCTTCACTAAGCAAAACACTTCCACAGAAGCCCAAGAAAGGCAGAGCAACCATTGGAGAGCATCATCTGTGACCCCGAAAGGTGGTGAGCTGTTGCTTCAATCACTGTTAATACATGTCCTAATCCTCTTTGGCATTGTTAAAAGGTAGAAATGTGAGTGGGCAGCTCTCCACTTTGGTATTGACTACTGCCTATATTGGGTGGGCACCCTTAATCTGCAATTTATCTTTCAAATGCTGAGTTTCTTGATGGAGCAACTCATTTTGTGGTCAGTGGTGTTGTTGCTGTTCTAAAAACTTCTGCTGGAACAGCTGTTGCAATGCTGCTACAGTTCCACAAGCTGCATGACTGTGTGTCCCTGAGACAGCAATAACATTTTACGTCATTACCTATTACTACAACCAGAGTTTGACAAGACTGAGAATGACTGAAAGGACTCACAGAGGCTGGCCGACTGGCCTGGAATTATCACCAGCAGATTGCTGAATGCAGATGGAAGACAACAACAGATAACAGACAAATAGAGGCAGCACAAGGAACAAACAACTACAAGCAATCCAAACAGAATGACTAATGGTATGTTATGTCTAACGACATTAGTACAAGGTGAATACACCACTGAAGGCAGACCTTTGGGGTGGCTAACTTTGTATATGACCCCTAGCACTAATTGGATGGGGACCTGCAGCACTACAATGCAACAGTACCAGCACTCAAAGATGTAGCAGTGCTGTCTTCTGGTCAATCCAGTTCCGTGACTCCAGCAGGCTTTCAGAATAGCAAGGTCAGGATCCCTTATTACCCACATCTGCAGAACACTGCACATAGAAGTTCAGTCTCTGACATCAAATTGTCTTTGTCTGTGGAACAGTATCTTTAGAACACCACTCTTCTTCACTGAGAGAAGTGAGCTTCTCACATGTGCATGAAGATCGGTGTGTCAGTTTGCAGTATACACTATTAACAAACAAAGCACTTGCTTTCCATTTGACCAACACATCCTAGAATGGTATCTGATGATCTGAGGCTAACATCTGAGGGTGGCACTTGCGGGAGCAGACCACACAGAGGTGGGAAGACAGCAGGAGAAGACTGCAGAGAGCGGGAAGGGAGAGGGTACAAATTATTGACATGCTCCATCTGACAATCAATCTCAAGTAGTGCCTGATTAAGGTGATGAGTCATGTCACTGAAATCTTGCAATGAATATGAGGATATCCTGCAGTATGCCTGACAACTCAAGAACATTAATGAATCCTGAAGAATTACATCAACAGACTGTACAGGGAGAAGACGTACCAGAATATCAAAAGGCAACAAACCAAAAAAAAGACAAAAAAAAAACAGTGATCGGTTCTCCTAGCTTTCTGCTACGACATCAAGACAAAGAAATAGTGTAAATTTTCACCAGGACCTAACATCACATCAATGCCAGAAGAATGAACAAGTCAAAGTTCAAGCAAGCATGGTACTCCTGAGAGAGAGGAATCGAAACATGCACCACAGATTAAGTGTAATTGCCAGGAAGAGTTTTTGCCTCCTGGTCTCTAGCATAGTGTACATGGAAGAATGCCACAGTGTGCCAGTCTGCCAAGTTTGATCATATCTATGAGAAGTCACACAGAAGGCAGATGATATATGTACTGTGTTTAAGTGACCAGTTTGGTGGCATCACCCTTACGATACTCAGCAACGACCTCAACTTTGCACCAATACCAAGAAATATGCCTATCTGAATTTTTACAGACTGTAATGAGAAAATTCACAAACTTCTTGATAACCTGGCATATGGACAACTGGAAGATGATACCATATATGGAGTGGATAGGAATGCCAGTGCTTTACTGAAGGCAACAGTTATATCAGACTTGCTCATCAAATAGTTGCAGTCAAAAGCTTCAGTACCATCAAGGCTGTATGAACTACCTAAGGTGCCCAAATAAGGGATATTAATGTGTCTAATTGTAAGTAACATTGAGATGGCAACATACCGACTGGCTAAGTACTCGAAGAGACTGATAAGAACATGTGTTGTGAAGTGTATTTATTACACCTATAACTCAGTAGACTTTACAGAATGTCTTAATGGTCTACATGTCTCAGAGTCTGATGCAATGGTCAGTTTTGATATGGATGCCCCGTTTACCAATGTATCACTGGAAAACTCACTGGAGCTGATTGCAAAGAAGTCTGATGATGCTTGAGGGATCCATTCAGGCATGTACTTACTTCTACATACTTCTTATATGATGTTGAGGATTGTGAACAGACAAAGGGAGCATCCATAGGCAGTCTCCTCTCTCCAGTGTTTGTCATCCATTCACAGAGAAAATAGAGGAGGAAGAATTCAAGACATAAGGGACAAACCCACATGCTCTTTGGGTATGTGGATAACACCTTTATGATTTGGCCCCATGGCAGGAAGGGTCTCAATGATTTTTTGTAACTCTTGAACTCATATCATCTGGACATAATGTTCACCATGGAACTGGAAAAGGATGGGCAGTTACTATTCCTGCATATGCTGGTCAAACAAAAAATAGGTATTATGTTTGGTCACACTGTATACTGCAAACTAACACACACTGATCTGCATTTACGGCCGACTAGCTGTCATCAAACAACACCAAAGAATACAATCCTAACGACCATGGTCCATAGACAAAGGCAGTTTGATGTCAGAGATGTAACTCCTATGCAAAATGTTCTGCAGAAATGGGTATACCACCAAGCAGATTGGCAAGTCCATTCACCCAGACTCTTGGCCACATGATGAGGGAGTTAAGAAAGGTAAGCCCCAGGCTGTTACCTGTATGCCATGTGCAGGATCTGTCTTTGCCAAAGTCAGCAGGATACTGAGGAAATACATCAAGCGTATGCACTGTCCACCAACCAAGATCAAAGGACTACTGGGGAATACTTAAAATGACCTTAGTTTACAAAAAAGGCCAGGAATTTATAGTATACCTTGTCAATGTGGCATGTCATACATTGGACAGCTAAAAAAGATGGCAACATCATGGGCCGAGAACATGAAAGCCACACTTGTCTGCAACAAGCAACCAATTCAGCCACTGTTGAACAATGCTTGAAACTTGATTATTCCCTGAGTTATGTACAAAAAGATGAGAATCTTTGTCCTGATACCCAGATACTGGGACAGTGCAGTGAGAGATTTGATCAAGATTCGACTGACAAATGAACTAACCAATCACTTCATGGGCTATCAGCTGACAGAAGGTTGCGATCTTGCATTACACCTAAATATAAAATAAATAAATAAATAAATTTGCATAACTCATCAGCACAGACACTTCAAGTGCACTGCCAGAAGGAACAGGATGACAACAGAACCTTCTAAAACGACCCAACTGGAATGGACCTCAAACAAAATGATACCAGTTGTCTCATACTGAAAATATAACACGAGGGTGATGCCTTAGGGACAGGTAACATTCAAAATATCAGGCAGTACAGATTTCCGAGGGTGGCACCATTGGGAGTGGACTGTAGACGATGCACGGAACAGAGGTTCCAAATTACGGACAAGTTCTATCCTATGATCAGTCTCAGATAGTGTTTGATGAGGATGTAGAGTTATGTCACTGAAATTGTGTGCAAGGAATACGTGGCAGTACACCAGACAACTCAAAAACCCCTGAAGGGTTGTTTCAAAATAACACTGTATACACTGGGCTTGGAGTTGACACTTAACTAAAGACCGCCAAGCAGACAAAAAGTGGATGTAACAAAATAGAAGTTTACACAATGGCCGAACATAACCTTAATAACACTGGTACTCCAATGCATGCTGCTCGCTACACTAATCATAATGAACATTCTGCGTCATCTACAGTAAAAAAATTCTCATTTGCTGCATCAAAGTTCTCTATCAAAAAGCCATAAAATCATAAACGAAGAGGAAAAGGACACAAAAATTGCGCAACCTATGCATTCATGTCAGCTGAAATCGACACTTGAAGATAGAAGTTATATGTTTCCAACACTCAAGAAGACAGCAAATTTAACTATCACAATAAATGCCGTCAAAAGAAAAGTGTTTTTACTGGGTGTTTCTCACGAAATAATAAACGCCAACAAAGGGGTAAGTGCCCTAGGTTATATCAAACCATGTGCTCGCACTGACCAAGTACTTTCAACAATAACCGATATTCCTCAAAAGATAACGAACAAAGACTACATCGTGATCTGCGGTGGTTCAAATGACGCTGCACATAACAAAGGTTTGCATGCTTAAAATCAACTCTAAACCACCTGAAGCATTCCAACATAATTGTAGTTGATATTCCACACAGGCATGACTTATTACAATCCTCATGTGTAAACAAGGCAGTAATTGCAACAAATAGATGTTATGCAGATATCTGCAGCAATTTTACAAATACTCATGGGATTGAAACTCACATATTTGGCAGAGAACTTTACACCACTCATGGTTTCCACTTTAATTGGCGTGGGAAAAAAATCATTTAGCGACTATAATTTGCGACATAGTTGCAAAGGCAAGGGACAATGTGAACCCAAAAGAATCAGATTTGATTGAAGAGTGTACCAGTACATAAAATAATTGCAGGAATGGATATAGGCAGACTACATTGGACAACTGGATGGTGAAAAACCAAGAAAAATGTGTGTCTTCCCAATTTGCAAGTGTGTTGAAACAGACTAATTTGGAGAGATGGGTAGTAAAAAATACATTGCCCAGACCTTCAATCGAAACTTCCTTTTTTTTTAGAGAAAAGAGTGTAACTGCTTCTGCTAAACAAAAACTTGCAATTTATCACCAGAACATTAGAGACCTAAGTAGTATGATCAATGAGCTTATAATCAATATACATGAGCCACAAGGTGTAGATTATGCCCATGTTTTATGTTTTAGTGAGCACCATATTAATTCTGATATCGAAAAACTTATAATGAACAATTATTACTTAGCAACATCATTTTGTAGAAAATGTAAAGAAAAAAGAGGTGTTGCCACTTATGTTAAAAACAATATCACATGTAGAGTAATTAATGTGCAGAATTATTGTTTAGAACAACATTTGGAAGTGTGTGCCACAGAATTGTCCTTGAATAATTCCCATATATCAATAGTCACAGTATACAGAGCACCTTCAGGGAACTTTAGTCTCTTTTTGAATAAGCTAAATGGTCTCCTAATATACATATTCAAACACAAAACAGATGTGATAATGCTTGGGGACTTCAATGTTAACTTTCTAACAACTTCTAGAGAAAGATCAGACCTAAAAAATCTGATGTCCACAACTAATCTGGTTTCTGTGGTTAGTTTCCCTACTAGAATAGCTTTGTGTACAAGCACACTGATCGATAATATATTTATAGACCAGACCAAAATAGGTGATATGACTACCAGGCAAGCCATGAATGGGCTATCTGACCATGATGGGCAAAGACACACTATAAACAGCACAAGTGTTTATGTGAATGATAGTGCCCCCAATCGGAAAACAGCTAGGACAGTTAATGAAGAAACTATCCAGATTTTTAAATCACATCTCCAAGCCACAGACTGGGCACCTATGTATACTTTAGAAAATGCCTATTCGAAGTACAATTGTTTCAGTAATTAAGTGGCACTGAGATTTGAAAGCACCTTCCCAAAAAGGATATACAAGATCCAAACCACAAAACATACTAAAAAGCCCTAGATAACCACTGGTATTACGATTTCATGCAAAAGGAAACGAGAACTGTACATTGCCACAAAAAATTCAGACAACCACAGCCAGCTAAATCACTATAAAAAATACTGCAAAGTGCTAAGCAAAATTATTCAGAAGTCAAAAAGTTTGTATCTGTGCTCCAAAATTAATCAATCAAGTAACAAAATCAAAACTGTATGGGAAGTGATAAAGAGTGAGACTGGTGCAAACTGCCCCAGTAGGTCCCAAAACATTGTTCTCAATAATGAAGATAGACAGGTACAAAATCAAAATACTGTGGCAAAAATTTTCAATGAGCATTTTCTAAGTGTTGCTGAGATAGCAGGACACAATGGTTCCTTAGGAGAAGCATTAGAAATACTGAAAGGTCATTTTCTAAACTCCATAAAGCAGATAGATATAGCCCCTATAACAGTACAGGAAGTAAGAAAAACCATTATCTCTTTAAAAGCAAAAAATTCAATTGGTGTTGACGACATCTCTGACAAATTGCTAAAAGCCTTCTGCAATGAATTCAGTGAAGTCCTAGCTCATATATTCAATGCCTCTCTCAAACAAGGTATCTTCCTTAAAAGGATGAAATATGCTATTGTAAAGCCCCTATACAAAAGAGGCAATGCCTCAGATGTTACTAACTATTGGCCTATCTCTCTTTTGACTACATTTTCTAAAGTTTTTGGAAAGCTAATATATGCCAGAATAGTCAGTCACCTAGAAAAACATGCAATAATTAGTAAAAACCAGTTTGGATTCAGAGAAGGTATCTCCACAACTGAAGCAATATTTTCGTTTACGAATAACGTTTTGGGGTGCCTCAACAAAAAGACATTGCCTGTGGTCATATTTTGCAATCTGTTTAAAGCCTTTGGCTGTGTTAGTCATAGAATACTTACGGAGAAAGCATGCCACTATGGACTCCAAAGACAAATGGGCAACTGACTCAAAACCTAGCTACAGGGCAGACAACAGAAAACAGTACTAGATGGTAACAATAGTCATAGTCACATTAGAGGGGTAGAGTCCGACTGGAGAACAGTAAAATATTGAGTTCCACAAGGTTCTGTCCTTGGTCCCCTGCTATTCCTCATATATATCAATGGCCTACTATTGTCCTCAAACAAAGCAAGCTATCTTACAATTTTTCCAGATGACAAAAGTATTGTGATAGACAGTAAGATACCCTCTAATCTAGAATTAAATGCCACCCATTTACTTGAGGATGTTCTGAACTGTGTCACAGTACATTCTTTATCAATAAACCTCACCAAAACCAATTATATTCATTTCCAGTCTGATCCCAAAAGCCCACAGGAAATAACCATTATACATGAGAACCAGCAGATAGAGAGAGCAGATTGTTTGAAATTTTTGGGTGTGTGTACACACACACACACACACACACACACACACACAGCAGGCTTAACTGGGAACAGCACATCCACCAAACCCTGAAAATGCTCATCTCACATCTCAGCAACATTTGCCATTTAGATAATCACAAAAATTGGAGACATCAATGTCTCAAAATCTGCTTACTTTGGCTACTTTCATTCACTTATGTGTCATGGCATAATCTTCTGGGGCAATTCATTACTATTGAAAAAGGTTTTTACAAGTCAGAAAAAGGTTGAAACTTCCTGGGAGATTAAAAATGTGTGCCAGACCAAGAACCGAACTCGGACCAAGACTAGAACTGGGGACCTTTGCCATTTGCGGGCAAATGCTCTACCAACTGAGCTGCCCAAGCACGACTGACGCCCCATCCTCACAGCTTTACTTCTGCCAGTATCTCGTCTCCTACCTTCCAAACTTTACAGAAGCTCTCCTGCAAACCATGCACAACTAGCACTACTGAAAGACAGGATATTGTGGAGACGGCTTGGCCACAGCCTGGAGGATGTTTCCAGAATGAGATTTTCACTCTGAAGTGGAGTGTGCGCTGATAAGAAACTTCCTGGCAGATTAAAACTGTGCCTTTCATGGGCAAGTGGTCTACCAACTGAGCTACCCAAGCACAACACGCCCTGTACTCACAGCTTTACTTCTGCCATTATCCTGTCTCCTGCCTTCCAAACTTTACAGAAGCTCTCCTGCGAACCCTGCAGAACTAGCACTCCTGAAAGAAAGGATATTGTGGAGACATGGTTTAGCCACAGCCTGGGGGATGTTTCCACAATGAGATTTTCATTCTGCAGCGGAGTGTGCGCTGATATGAAACTTCCTGGCAGATTAAAACTGTGTACCAGACTGAGACTCGAATTCGGGACCTTTGCCTTTCGCGGGCAAGTGCTAGGTGAATATGGATTGGGGGGGAAGAAATGAAAGAGGAAGCCGCCTGGTAGAATTTTGCACAGAGCATAACTTAATCATAGCTAACACTTGACTCAAAAATCATGAAAGAAGGCTGTATACTGGAAGAAGCCTGGATATAGTAGAAGGTATCAGATAGATTATATAATGGTAAGACAGAGATTTAGGAACCAGGTTTTACATTGTAAGACCACAATCTATTGGTTATGAACTGTAGATTAAAACTGAAGAAACTGCAAAAAGGTGGGAACTTGAGAAAATGGGACCTGGATAAACTGAAAGAACCAGAGGTTGTAGAGAGCTTCAGGGAGAGCATTAGGGAGCAATTGACAAGAATGGGGGAAAGAAATACAGTGGAAGAAGAATGGGTAGCTTTGAGACATGAAATTGTAAAGGCAGCAGTGGACCAAGTAGGTGAAAAGACAAGGGCTGGTAGAAATCCTTGTGTAACAGAAGAGAGATTGAATTTAATTGATGAAAGGAGAAAATACAAAAATGCAGTAAATGAAGCAGGCAGAAAGGAATACAAACCTCTCAAGAATGAGATCGACAGGAAGTGCAAAATGGCTAAGCAGGGATGGCTAGAGGACAAATGTAATGATGTAGAGGTGTACATCAGTAGGGGTAAGATAGATACTGCCTACAGGAAAATTAAAGAGACCTTTGGAGAAAAGAGAACCACTTGTATGAATATCAAGAGCTCAGATGGATGCCCAGTTCCAAGCAAAGAAGGGAAAGCAGAAAGGTGGAAGGAGTATATAGAGGGTCTATACAAGGGCGATGTACTTGAGGACAATATTATGGAAATGGAAGAGGATGTAGATGAAGATGAAAATGGGAGATATGATACTACGTGAAGAGTTTGACAGAGCACTGAAAGACCTAAGACGAAACAAGGCCCCGGGAGTAGACAACATTCCATTAGAACTACTGACGGCCTTGGGAGAGCCAGTCTTGACAAAACTCTACCATCTGGTGAGCAAGATGCATGAGACAGGCGAAATTCCCTCAGACTTCAAGAAGAATATAACAATTCCAATCCCAAAGAAAGCAGGTGTTCACAGATGTGAAAATTACCGAACTATCGGTTTAATAAGTCGCGGCTGCAAAATACTAACACGAATTCTTTACAGACGAATGGAAAAACTGGTAGAAGCCGACCTCGTGGAAGATCAGTTTGGATTCCGTAGAAATGTTGGAACATGTGAGGCAATACTGACCCTACGACTTATCTTAGAAGACAGATTAAGGAAAGGCAAACCTATGTTTCTAGCATTTGTAGACTTAGAGAAAGCTTTTGACAATGTTGACTGGAATACTCTCTTTCAAATTCTTAAGGTGGCAGGGGTAAAATACAGGGAATGAAAGGCTATTTACAATTTGAACGGAAACCAGAAGGCAGTTATAAGTGTCGAAGGGCATGAAAGGGAAGCAGTGGTTGGGAAGGGAGTGAGACAGAGTTGTAGCCTATTCCCAATGTTATTCAATCTGTATATTGAGCAAGCAGTAAAGATAACAAAAGAAAAATTCGGAGTAGGAATTAAAATCCACAGACAAGAAATAAAAACTTTGAGGCTCGGCAATGATATTGTAATTCTGTCAGAGACAGCAAAGGACCTGGAAGAGCAGTTGAATGGAATGGACAGTGTCTTGAAAGGAGGATATAAGATTAACATCAACAAAAGCAAAATGAGGATAATGGAATGTAGTCAAATTAAATCGGTTGATGTTGAGGGAATTAGATTAGGAAATGAGACACTTAAAGTAGTACATGAGTTTTGCTGATGATTGTCAAAGCAGAGAGGATATAAAATGTAGACTGGCAATGCCAAGGAAAGCGTTTCTGAAGAAGAGAAGTTTGTTACCATCGAGTATAGATTTAAGTGTCAGGAAGTCATTTCTGAAAGTATTTGTATGGAGTGTAGCCATGTATGGAAAAGAAATGTGGACGATAAATAGTTTAGACAAGAAGAGAATAGAAGCTTTCGAAATGTGGTGTTACAGAAGAATGCTCAAGATTAGATGGGTAGATCACATAAATAATGAGGAGGTATTGAATAGAATTGGGGAGAAGAAAAATTTGTGGCACAATTTGACTCAAAGAAGGGATCTGTTGGTAGGGCATATTCTGAGGCATCAGGGGATCACCAATTTAGCACAGGGGAAAATGACACTTTAAAGGCCTCTGTGCATGTTCTGTGCAGTAATCTTGTCTTCAATGTCCCTATGGAAGAGATACCACACACAAAAGAGAGAAATCTTGTTAGATTTCATAGTAATCCTTTTTCAAGCTAGAGTAAAATTAATCACACACACACACACAAACAAACAAACAAATGCATGCCCCTACATGGTGCTGGCTCGATGAACACTGCTAGTACTGCATTTTGGCAGGTGGACTCAGCTGTAGTGCAGAGGTGGTGGGTAGAGGGAGTGAGAGGGGGGAGGCAGGAAGAGTAATGTGGGGTTGTGAACTGGGAGGCAGTAACAGCACAAAGAAAAGGGAAACTGTCAGGTAGAGGGTGTGGGGACAGTGGAACATCACAGACTGAGGCCATGAGACCAAGATGATTACAGGAGTGGAGGGTTTATTCCAAGGATAACTCCCGTCTGCATAGTTCAGAGAAGCTGGTGGTGGAGGGCCCACCTTGTGAAGCAGTCACTAAAATTCAGCATGATGTGCTCAGCTACTTGCTGTGCCCCTGGGCAGTCAACTTTGTTCTTGGCAACAGCTTGGCAGTTGCCATTTTGTAGCCCATCCAACCTAACCAACAACCCCACATCACTACCACTCTCAAATCCCTTGCCACAGGAATGATATTCCTGACCAAGGTGCCAGACAGCTAAACCTGCTCAATCCACCCACTCAGCATTTCCTACTCCAGCCCCTGTCACATGCTTATCATAACCTATCAGAGGCCAGGCCACCTGTGAAAGCACACATCACATACCAAATCTGCTGTCAATACTGCACAGCTTTTTATGTTGATATGACAACCAACCAGCTGACCATCACGATGAATGGCCACCATCAAACTGTTGCCGTAAAAAAGTTGAACACCCCGTGGCACAACATGCAACTGGGCACAATGTGGTTGAGTTCAATGACTGCTTCACAACCTGGGCCATCTGGATCCTTTCCTCCACAACCAGCCTATCTGATCTGAGCAGGTAGAAGCTATACTTGCAACACATCCTCGCTCCCACAATCATCCTGGCCTCAATCTCCAGTAATCCATGTCCCCACACCCTCCACCCAACTGTTTCCCCTCTCTCTGTGCTCTCACCCATTCTCAATTCACATCCCCTCATGACCTTCAGCATGCCCCACTCCTCAGATGCTCTGACAAGCGTACATCATCTCATAACCAGCCCATGTACCTGCCATCTCTTCCTCCAATATTCCTAGCAAGCTCAGCAGCCGCCTCCCTTTGGCAAAAATTTTAAGAACTTGCTTGACATACAATGTGTAAAGAGGGTGGATTCTATACACACACTATGTAAAATGGCCAATTATATTGGATCATTAGAGTAAAGGAAATAAGAAAACTGTGTATGGAATTATCCAAAATAAGAGAAGACAAATGGCAGGTAATGTAAAAATGTACAGATGGGAATGAAGTAGAGGAGGACCTGAAAGAGCCATAGAAGTTATATTTCGATGATCTGCTGAGTCCAGAGGGTGTAGAAGAGTAAGATAGGGACATAGATAAGAGAAAGCTTGAACTGGAAATGGAAAGAGACCTGATATGTACAGAAGTGAAGGATCCACTAAAGAAACTACTAAGGTAGTTGAAAACAAATAATTCATTGTGTCCAGATAGCATCCCAATTCAGTTTTTCAAAGAGTTCTCTACAGTACTGGTCCCTTATTTAGTCGGCATTTATCGTGAATCTCTCACCCAGTGCAAAGTCCCGAGCAACTGGAAAAAATAATAAATGAAAAGCACTAGTTTGCTTTTGTTCTACAATATTACTTTTATTGCTAACCGGTTTTCGGCTTACAAGGCCATCTTATGTCTGAAGATGGCCTTGTAAGCCGAAAACCGGTTAGCGATAAAAGTAATATTGTAGAACAAAAGCAAACTGGTGCCTTTCATTTATTATTATAATGTTGTTCTACCAAGAACCGACGGAAGATTCTGTTAATATGAACTGGAAAAAAGCCCAGGTGACTCTGTGTATAAGAAGGGCAAAAGGATGGACTTGAAAAATTACAGATCAATATCCCTAACATCGGTTTGTTTCAGAATCCTTGAACGTATTCTCAGTCTAAATACAACAAATTTTCTTGAGACCAAAAAGCTTAGGTCCATGAATCAGCATGGTTTTAGAAAGCACCGCTCATGTGAAACTCAGCTTGCCCTTTTCTCGCATGATGTTCTGCAAACCATGGATGAAGGATAGCAAGCAGATTCCATATTTCTAGATTTCTGGAAAGTGTTTGACACAGTGCCCCACTGCAGGCTGTTAAAGAATGAACAAGCATATAGAATAGGTTCCAGATAAGTGAGTGGCTTCCAGACTTGTTAATTAATAGAACCCAGTATGTTATCCTTGACAATGAATGTTCACCAGAGACAAAAACATCGTTAGGAGTGCCCCAGGGAAGTGTGATAGGACCACTGTTATTCTCTATGCACATAAATGATTTGGCGAACAGGTTGACCAGCAATCTGTGGTCGTTTGCTGATGGTGGTATGGTGTATGATAGATAAGGTGTCATCGTTGAGTGACTGCAGGAGAATACAAGATGACTTAAGACTAAATTTCTAGATGGTGTGATGAATGGCTGCTAGCTCTAAATGTATAAAAACGCAAGTTAATGCAGATAAGTAGAAAAAACAAACCCGTTATGTTTGGATACAGCACTAGGAGTGTCCTGCTTGACATAGTCATGTCATTTAAATAACTGGGCATAAAACTGCAAAGTGATATGAAATGGAAGAAGCACATGAGAATTGCATTAGGAAAGGTGAACAGTCTACTTAGATTTATTGGGAGACTTCTAGGGAAATGTGGTTTGTCTGTAAAGGAGACTGCATATAAGACACTGGTGCAACCTATTCTTCGGTTTATTGGTATAATACTGGGGAAGTGCAATAAGTCTACAAAGGAGATTGCTTACAAATAACTCATATGATCCATCCTAGAATATGGTTTAACGGTGTGGGACTCATATCAGATAGGACTAACAGATGATTTGGACTTATACGGAGAAGTGCAGCTTTTTTTTTAATCCATAGGAGAGTGTCACAAAGATAATGAAGGAACTAAACTGGAAGACCCTTGAAGATAGACGTAAACTATAACCGAGAAAGTCTATAAACACAGTTTCAAGAACTGTCTTTAAATGATTACTCTATGAATACACTACAACCCCTACGCACCACTCACAGAGAGACCATGAGGATAAGATTAGAATACTTACTGCACACACAGATGCATTAAGTCAATCATTCTTCCTGCAATCCATACGGTAATGGAACAAGAAGGATCCCTAATAACTGGTTGAGGCTCTGAGTACTATGGGATTTACTTAATAACTGGTACAATGGTATGTAGCCTCTGCTATGCACCTCACAGTGGTTTGCAGAGTACAGATGTAAATGTACAGTACTGCTTGAGTATTTAGGGTCTGTACCACATTCGATTGAAGGAAGACCCGAAGCAATTCAGAGGTGGGGTGCTAAATTTGTTACTGGTAGGGTCAGACAACATGCAAGCATTATGGAGAAGCTTGTGAACTCAAATGAGAATCCATCGAGGGAAAGTGGCATTCTTTTTGAGGAACACTAGCAAGAAATTTTAGTGAAACAGAATTTGAAGCTGACTGCAGAACAATTCTGTTGCCTCCAACATACACTGCACATAAAGATCATGAATATAAGAAATGAGAAATCAGGGCTCATGTGGAGGAAACGTATAGACAGTCATTTTTCCCTCACCATATTTCTGAGAGGAACAGGAAAGGAAATGACTAGTAGTGGTATGGGTTACCCTCTGCTATGGGCCACAAGGTCGATTGTGGAGTATCTATGTAGATGTACAACATGAAAGGAGCAAAGGCAACAGGTTTGGAGCAGCAGAAGATGTGTATACACAGTTAATGTAGACAATTTTGAGAGCTGTGCGGAAGAAACTGACACTTCCAGAAGACAGAAAGAAGGGAGTAATTTTATCTGTCTTCAAGAAGGGATGATGAAAGGTTATATAAAAAAATATAAAATATGCCACTGTGCAAAACGTCTACAAGAAAATTCTAGAGAGACAAATCTAGAGAACAGTTGAAAAGTAGCTGAGAGAAGAACAGTGTGGCTTGAGGCCAGGGAAGTTCACAGTAGAACTGCTACAGAAGCATTACTATGAGTTTGTGAGACATCTGCGTTCTGCATTCACATTAGACATAGAACACATCTGGAAAGGAGTAGAGAATCAAACTGTATCAAGTACATAAGAATTGTACATGGCAAGTGTAGGTGCAAAAAGTGGGAAGAGAGCCAATAGGATGGCTAATGCACAGAAATGATATGAAACAAGGCTGTGCACTTTCTCCCTCGCTTTTCAAAATTGTGAAGGATGATATAACGACAGAAGTGACAAGGAAATTGGCGACAGGATAACAGTGACGTTGTTGGTTGATGATTTGATGTTATGGGGACACAATGAGGAGGTAGCACAAGAGCAGTTAGATGTTTGGGGATAAGTCATGCAAGAATATGATGTTAAATATAATGCCAAGAAGCATGATCTTTTGGCCAGAACAACTTTGTAGTAAACATGACACTTACTGGCGAGCAGCTGAAAACAGGAAAGTTTCAAGTGTCTGGGGTGTATAATACAGGAAAATGGAAGAAATGACCAAGAGATAAGTGAATGGGCAAGGTCAACTCATAGCTGAGTGAAAAGTGTTAGAGGAAAGATGTGAAACAAAGAAGCCCTCACAAAAGTAAAAAAATATCCAAAAGAGAAGAAAAAACTGAGCCAGAATTGTGACAGAAAGGTGGTGGGGAGACAAAAGAAAACAAAAAGGATTGTGTTTCAAGTAGCTCTAGCCAATGGCTGAAAACTGTACTGTGAAGACGATGACACTCTAAAATTCATTTTTTTATTAAAAACTATAACTCCTCCTTGTGTCAGTGTGTATATAAATAACTTGAAGAAATTAGGTTATTGCCTATTGCAATAATTATATTTCTAAATGTTTTTTCAAGTTATTCAAATAGAAAATATTTACCCATAGTATCATCACGGAAACCTGTAGCCCTACACATCATATCACTCCTCAACTGACTTTTTCCATATTCATTGTACCTGTCTAATTTCTGTTACCATAACTTAATAGCTTTTTCAAATTATTGGACAAGACTGTCCACAAGCATTTTTTGTGGATGTTTTACCTGACATGACTAAAAATCGCATGGTAACATACGCTAAATACAACATTTTCTTTCACTAGTATGCAACTATTGAGATAGATACGTTCATCCATTTTTCTAACAGGTTTGTTGTATACTGGTTGTATAACTTACATATGATTATAGAAAGTTGCATCGAAGTAACATTCAAAATTGTGTCAACCTAGGTTACTTGAACCAAGCTTTAAAAAATTACAGATTATGACCCTGCCGTCAATATTTATACTACAGTGTGTAATGCATATTAAGGAAAACTATCCGAGTTATCAACAGTATGACATGCGACATAATTATAACACAAGAAACAAGCAGGACCTAGTTTCTTTCTGATGTAACTATAAAAAAACACAAAAGTGCTTCTTATACAAGTCCATAAAAAATTTTAATGCCATACCCCAACATATCAGGGATCTTTTTTAAAAAAAAAAAAAAATTGTAAAAGAATTTCTTCTTGAGCTCAGCATTTATGAAACCGATGAATTTTTAAGGGAGGCAAAGAATATGGTATGACTACACCTTTGTGATCAATTTTTATATGCTTCTATATATGAGTAAGTCTGTAATTGGCTAAATTTACTATGCAATATCAATTTCTACCAGAAGTTTCTCTGTTTTGTATTTGTGTGAAGGTACCAATATTATTTGTGTAATATTTATATTGTGTAATATTTTTCTTGTTTTTGTAATTATTTGTGTAACATTTATACTGTGTAATATTGACTTTTGTAATGCCTCAGATGATCTCTGAGGTCTATACAACAATAAAAATCAATCAATCAATCAATCAACAATATGTACCTCTACTTATTACTTGAAAATTAATACTATTTCAAGGTGTAGTTCTTATTTCCTGCATTGCTGTAATACAGCTTTGATCATAATAATTAATATGACTATGCTGCAGTCTCAGAGAAATTGAAAGTCAGTAGGTAAAATTCTGAATACAAATACAGTCAAGTGAAGTATAAGTGACATACAAAACACAACAACACAGCCAGTTAGAAACTTACAGATACACAAAGAACAGGAAACGTGTAACTTGACAGAAAATAAAATCAAGTATTTATTCTTACTGGTGTTACTGACTAAATTCACTATCTACAGTATGTATGAGCAAGTTAGAACACACACAAAGTCTCAAGGTAACTATCCATTTACTGGGCATTATTCTATAAAATGTATTCCGGAAAACAGAAGGGTTTGTAGTCAAGTAAAAATGTGTTTCACTGGAGAAACAGTATTGTACCTGATGTCAATCATGTTGCTCCTCTAACTAGTTACTGTGTTGTACACTCTACTGCACGCTTTCTACATACTGGTAGTGTAATTCACTGACACAGTTTACTAATGAACGTCAATCTGTTGCTGGTAACTCACCGGAAACATTCACTGACGAGTACAGTACATTTTACTTGTGCTTCTTCTGTTTCACCGTAATTAACAATGCATGCCAGAAGTCTGACAGTTTCTGCTTTTGCATGGAAAATTGGTACAATCAGAAACGATGTTGGGTCTGGTGTTACTAGATTCTTTAGCATGTTGTGAAGTTCTGGATCAAGCTCTGAGGAAGAGGCTGTAATCGAACACCTCCTTTTTACTGCTACATGAAGAATGTTATTCCGTACCTGCAAGTGTATTAAACAAAATATTAAAATCCGAATCCAGAAAACAACCGTAAAACTAGTGATGCAACAAATCTGCAAAGTTCAACTAATGTAACAATTTTAACAATTCGATAGTAATCAATTTTTAATGTGTAAAAAACTGAAAAACACTCAAGTTGTTGACGCCAAGATCGTATATCACTGAGTTACAACTAGCGTTCAATTAGCGCTTTTCTACATCATCGAGAATTACAAAAGACTCACTGGAAATCGCAGTTCATGATCCAGCTGGTTATCACCCAGGACCTGAACTAAAGCCTCTTCATTCTCAGGCAGGAGAGGCACCAGAAACACTAACTCAGCTCCCGTACGGTCTTGTAGCTGAAGATACAGTAACAATCATTGTTAGCATTGCTAGTTGTTAGTCATTCGTTATTCGACGAAGTTTATGGACTCTGTCATGACTTACATATCTGTTAACTTTCTTCTGTATTTCGAAGCCATTGAGATCAAATAAGGATGCACAAAATTCTAGGAGGAGATTTGGGTCGCTGGGAAATGAATTTTCTGTTGCCATTGTTATGACTGTACCACTGCAGCCGGTGCTCACACTTTGCTTTAGGATTAGTTCCTCTCAGTCTTAATATTCTGTCGTTCTTATCTGCTTCGATAGTGACCGACGCAAAATGATATTATGTCTGTATATGACGCGACAGAATGAACGACGTTTTATCAGCAATTCATAATCTTCAGCTGGTCCCATCCCATTGATTCCTTTCTTTCTTTTTTATCTTTTTGACAGTACTTCCAGAACCGAATCTACCGCAGCCTCTTCTTTGCCGGCAGAGATGCAGCACGGGTACAGTAGGTTATTGATTTCTATCTTTATGTCGTGCAAACGTTGTGGTTATAACTTTATTTCTCGTTTGTCAGTTAAATAATTGATGAACTGTGCGACTTCGGTTGTTCAGATGACACATTTCCTGTTAAATCGTTTCAAGTATCGAACAGTGAACTCACTTATTGTCTGAGTTGGTGTTGTGATATCTTTGGTCGGTGCGGATTCGATCCCTTTGGGTGTTAAAATAATGTGTTATTGAGAGTGTTGTAAATTGCTTTACACGTGAAGTTTTGTATGATATACAGCTTATTGACATTATTTTACAATACAATGCACAACCATTAAACATAAGTCGCAGTCGTAGCACATTTATTTATACGTGCAGTTTAGTGAAGTGCTATTAAACATAGTTTACAAAATGGCTTCAAGTGATTCAGCGGGCGATGATTCGCTTTACCCAATAGCAGTTCTGATTGACGAATTGAAGAACGAAGATGTTCAGGTGAGAAAACGTTATGAATGAGGAATTTGTATACTGATTGTTAGCCCTTTAGTCTTGTGGGTATTTTAAGTCAACGTAACCTCATCTGCAATTGCATGTGACAAACCGTTGATTAAAAATGATTATATTTCAGCTGCGATTAAATTCCATCAAGAAGCTGTCAACCATTGCACTTGCGTTAGGTGTTGAAAGAACACGAAGTGAACTAATACCTTTCCTGACGGAAACAATTTATGATGAAGATGAAGTACTCCTGGCATTGGCAGAACAGCTTGGAAATTTCACCCCTCTTGTCGGCGGCCCAGAACATGTACACTGCTTGCTGGTGAGTTTTAATATCACACAATCATTTATAAATAATGTTGATTTAATAGTTTTGTTGACATAGTATAAAATGTGTAGTATAAAGTATTTTTAGCAATGCCAACATTGATCTACAGGTACGGTAATTGTTCTAGAGCCCCTGGTCAGTAGCACATTGTTTGTACTCTAAACATCCCAAAATAATAATACGTTATTTGGTGAGCCAGCTGTATTTTGAACCTTTCTTTTTACTTGGAAGTATTTCACAGATCAGTGTAACATTCCATGGCTAATGACACTCTTCACTGCTGTGTCAGCCATTTGCCACTGATTCAGTTATTAAATAAGATATCTGCTACAGAATAAGTTTGCTATGTGAAAAATTATTAATGTGCTAGGAAATCATGGACCAGGATCTTAGAATTTATTTTCCTTTTTTCGAGCAAAGATTGGGGAATCCTTAGACCATCAATATTATTAGAATGTGAAAAGGCACAAAATGTGTTGGCCTAAAGTACCAGTGAAGCAATTTATTTTTTATATAGTTTTCCAATAAGGTTGAATATAATCTTTAATAGTGACTACTTTTCAACATTTGCATTAACTTTCAAACTATTGCTTACATCAGGATGTTTAATTTTAATAAAAATATGATGAACAAAATGTTAAAACACATAAATAGATTCCCAGCATTCTTTGTGCACAGATCACAATGGTTCAGTACATTGCTTATGACATTCTTCTTGCACCTGTAGTATTTGAATGTGATACAATTCCAGAGAAACATTTGAAGGGACTGTCCATACGCCAAGTGAACATAACAAATGTGGTAAGGACACTTTGACAGGTGCCCTTAGTTGTTTACTATGTGTTGTGTGCACAGTCTCCATTTACAGCCAATTGTACCCCAGTTTATTATATGATCAAATAGACTGTATATAATAGTGCCTGCTGCTGTAGTCAAGATATTTTAAAGTTAATATTATTATTTTAACCAAACATGTATTACAACAGTGTTCATAACATTTAGACCACATGTAGAGTTGTCAAAATAATATGCAAATGTGGCAGCACGTGTGATCATTGATAATACTATGTAATGTCATGGGTACAGGATTAATTTTTAATTGCAGTTGTAATTTCACAACCGCATTTGATTAATATTACAGAAGCTTTCAAATGAAAAAAGTATATTTGGGAATGAATATATGAAATTGAGAGTTACTGTTTGCTGTAAACAGACATAGTAAATATTTTCTCTTCTTGAGAAAGCAGTTGATAGTTCTAGAAGCCATGATGATGTATATATTTTTGTATGTGCGTAAGCAGTATTGGCACTGCATTTATGTCTCGTAATTTATGAAGTATGAGATACAATAGTTTTTACAGAGGGTTATCATACAGTCTTATTGTCTACATAAGAAATCGTTTAGGCAAAATAATGTTCCTTTTCAGGTTGCCCTACCTCAGTTATAAAAATAGAATGCTTGCAGGATAACTTTCTCTGTCTGTTAAGACCCTGCTTTTTCTCAGGAGCAGCTAGTGGTATCAAGTTAAAATTTCCCAAATAGATACTAAACTCCAGGGTCCTTTGGCGATGTAAAAAACTTAATCTCCTAAGTCTATGCAGACAAAAGATAGGGCTATTTATGACATATTTTGATACCTGCAAACACACTTATTGAAACCTATTGATGAACTATCCATATGCATAATTAAATTTGTGTGGTACCCTCAGAGCGCAAATCCTACTCGCTCTTGTGTGGTTTTTCCACTAAAATTGCACTTCAGAATTTTTGTGTGTACATGCATATCCTATTTTGTTCCGTCAACCTGATGTACTAGAGAGATGAGTCTCTTCTACCGACTTTTGACCACCTCCTGCTTTTTCTTCTATGCTATCACATTTATTGTTTCACCTGTTTAATAATTTTTAGTGTGTATCTAAATTGCAGCTATGATTGTGCTCAGATTGTCCATCTGCATTTTATACTTATTTTGGTGAATTTTGATGAAGTTCATCAGGTGGTCATGCAATGGATGTTTACATTTAGTTCCCTCAGTTTGTTTGCATGAACATAGTCACTTACTGTTTTGTTTTGAAATCTATCCTATAGTGCATTTAAATTTAGTTGCAACATTTGACATTTGGCTGACCAGAGGCGGATGTGACGCCATTGCCCAGGTAACACCAATGACGAGCCTGCTTTCCCTGCCATGCCACCAGTGGCCCAGCTGGTAAAGTGCCCCTGTTGCCAAACCACAAGTAAACAGTACCATGTGGCGCCATGCAGTAGGTGTCAAAAGTCGTTAGCTCTTGTTGTACTGCCATATTTTATGGCATTGAAATGTTCTGTAGTCATGTATTGTGAAGAAGTGTTTTGTGTTTGTGTTGCATTAATAGCAACAGCGCAGTACATCTGAATAAGCGATTTGCGATAAAAGTGTTGTCCAGGGTCACCGTTCACCAGCTGGGAAGAGAATGTTGTGCTGCAAAACGTTCCTCATAATTTGACAATAATAATGGACAAAATGCCATACCACACAGTTGTGATGCATAAATCTCCAACAATGCAGTGGAGGAAATATTATGTTTTGCTCTGTGTACAAAGAAATGTTGCCTGAGATAAAGTTGAACCTAACATGTATAAAGTGAAGTTAATGGAACTTCTAATGCCGTACAAGCCAAAGCTTCACGCCACCAGGTTGACGAATTGGCGAAATGTGAAGTGCATAGTTTAATCAGGCATCCTCCGTATCGTGCTCATTTAAACCCGACAGAGTGTATAGGCTGAGGGGAAAAGTAATGTGGCAAAAAGCAACAAGAAGTTTAGGGTCAATGGAGGTGTCCGATCCCACCCATCGGCTTTGACCCGGGACGTAAGGGTGTTGTGTTGTGTGACGTCATGACGACATGGAGTTTAGTTTGTGAGTGTGTTGTGTTTGTAGATGTGGTGTCAGTGCTTGAAGTGTACATTTATCGGTTGTGTGCGGTGTTGTTTGATGTTATCGGTTTGTTGTTTGTCGCATGGTAAGTCGTTTAATTCAATTTGTGGCTTCTTTCGTTGGATATGGATATGACTTCTGCATTTAATAGTGCGCATCTGCTTGCTGAAATGGGGGACGACATGTTTTCCGTTATTAAGTTTCCCACAACTTTTTGAGCTTGTGGCGGAGATAGTGAAATAATGCAGCGTGTGCAAGCAGAATATGCGAGGGCGTGTTTTTTTCTGCTGTTCGCGTGTTATGATGTTCAGTGGGGATTTTGCATGTTGTTGGCTCAGTGTTACTTCCTGCATATGTTGGTGGTTGATGGTTTTGTATCGGCACTTCTGGTTGATTTAAGTGTCTTAGCGGAAGTACTTGATTTCAATTTTTTTGGTATCATCAGTTGTATTTGAGCTATATATGTCATGGGAATTGAACGATTCCAATTTGTCGTCATAGCTGTGTTTTGGTACCATGAGCTGCTGTTGACGTATATAGGTCGTGGGAAATGACAGATTCCAATTTGTCGTCATAGCTAAATGATTTGTTATCGTGAGTTGCTGTTGACCTACATAGGTCAAGGGAAGTGTCCGATTCCAATTTTTATTGTTTTAGGTGTTGGTTCTGTGGTATCGACAGTTGCGGTGTGATTGAAAATTTTTGGAATAGTTTTGTTTTTATTTTGTGGTATTGACAATTGCGGTTGAGCTACGTAGGTGAAGGGAAATAACTGATTCATGTTGATATTGTACGTGTAGCGGTATTTAGGAATTTTGTGGTGCTTTTATGTCATCGTTCTGTGTATTTTGGGATCGTGGTGTGTGTCTGCATGTGTTTATATTTAGTTTGTCCCTACCCAAAATCCCCCAATTTCCCACACTGGTCCCGTTAGTTTGATTATAGTTTTTGAGGGAGATGTGTTTGTTGGTTTTATATGTATTTTCGTGTTTCTTGTGTTTATGTAATGATGTTATAGGTGCCATACTGGTGACGTTTAGAATGGTCGTTTCCGCCATATTGGTGACTTTATGGGTCAAATCAGATGAGTGGAATTGGACGCTTCTGTAATCCTGAAGTTTACGCTCACTGAGACTGAAATACTGACAAAAGAAGCCACTGCAAATGTTACACAACAGGGCTGGTCTTGAGTTCTCAGCCATAGCAAAAGGCAGTTGAGGAGACATTGATTCATGAAGGACTGTCACGAGCTTTGAAGAATACATAACTTCTCTTGTTGTCCTGTAGTCAGAACACAGCAGAGTTTAGAAATATTCATCTGAGTAACATTCTAAGTCTAATGCATTTGAAATTGCCACAGAATATTGAAATAGTGTTATTACACTAACAACTGAGTGCTAGTGAGGCCAATAGTTTTTGAAACAGCCCATTCTTGACATAAGAATAAACTTGTAACTTCTTCATTTATATTGTCACAAAACCTGCAGCAATTCTCATTTCACCAGGTATTGATGGCCCTAAGTAGTTACATTATTTCAGTGAAAAAGTCTGTAGTCATTTGAATATCACGATAGATACAGAAGTTTCGCAAATTAATCGTATGGCAAAAGACACTCGTGTTTGCGCACTGTCATTTGTCAAAAATCTTGTTTGGATATCTCAAACTATTTATAAGATATGAGGAATGTATGAGTATTTTGTTCTTGTTTTTTCACTGAACCACGAGTTTGTCACTAAATTTTTTTCGAAGTTGGAAACAGACGGCAGTATCCATACAAGTTTAAAGAATAATTCAATATATCATCCACATTAAATACGCAGCAGCATGTAACCAAACACCAATTCGTAGCGATACCTATTTTTTACTGCAAACTAAGAATTTCTTGCAGTTGTTTAACTACTATTGAACCATCACAATAACTATGACCATTAACGAATCGATAGCTGCTTCATCCGGAAGATGACAAATTAAACTAAAAGATGTGCGAGAATTAGAGTTTATTACGGAATAGTTCCTTTAAAATCGTTTCAGAAAGATCGCAGATTGGCCAGCTTGTTGTTCACGCAGTCAAGCTACCCTGTCAGGTTCCATGCCGAATAGGACTGGCATTGTACTGTGGTCATCTGCTGACACGCCCAGTACATGCTGGCAGCTACGCTTCCCTCTACTCGTTCTGTACTGAATTGTCAAAAGGCATAACTTATTTTAAACACACTGTCATGTATCTTACAAACTGCAGCACTGCTTGTGCGTTATGCCCCCTTCTTTGTGGTTTTTGTTATGGAGGAAAGGGTTGTATACTTCGTTCTATTTGCCTAAAAAATGTAACATTTTGGAAATGTCCTGCTTTTTAGACATATTACGTTTTTTTCAGTGTCCGCAGCAGTTTGTCTTCATTAACGATGGAATGCTTCATTGGTACATGTTCTGTCAGGTATCAGTGTCATCCATGCACATTTCAACGTTACTCTGCGTCTTCATTACATGCTGCATAAGACTGGTAGTCAAGTGGAATGGGTGCAGCGTTATGACCTATTGGGTACCCAGAGCACACACCACGTTAGACCAAGATAATTTGACATCTCTCCATATTCTGCAGAAATGGATAAACTGTCATATTCTGAATTCCTTTCAGCCAGCCACTCTGCCACATGTTGCAGAAGAGCAAAATATAGCAAAGGCTGTGGCTGACCTACCAAGATAACAGGATTTTTGAGAATCAGGATATCAAGCGTGTATTCTGTGCGCCTACAAAAATATGAGGACAACAGGGAAATTTGAAAGGTGATCTAGGTTTCCAAAACTGAGGAACTGATAGTGTACGGTGCCTAGCATATCATACATTGCCAAACAACTAAGGCTGTGAGCAACACACACACACACACACACACACACACACACACACACACCTGGCTTAGAAGGCAACTAAATCAGCTATTGCCAAACACTGTGTAGAACTTAATCACACCATGATCTTTGGGGGGCGGAAGAAGAGGATTCTGCCTCTGACCTCCACTTTCCCCCACCCAGAGAGAGAGAGAGAGAGAGACTGTGTTATGAGAGTATCAGTAGAGATACAGGTTGCGGAAAACTTCATGAATCCTAACACAGGGCACCAACTCGGCAAAGTCTGGGTCAGCGCACTAGAGTTGTTAAAATGCAATGATTGCAAAAGCAGAACTCAAAAAAATATTGCCTTTATATTACCAAAGTGCAATTAAAATTACTTGACGTCCATCACTTGTTAACAGGCCTGCACATGTTCAGTATTTATTGGCAATACTAGTCTGCCATACCTTTAAAATATTAAACAAATCCTCACACCATCATTAATGCAATTTTACAAGGTTATATATGCTTGACATTATTCCACTCTGGAGGCAAACTAGTTTGATATGAAAACACCTGAATTAAAAAACTTCAAACTAACACATTTGCTTCAGTAGAGTGTTTATTCGGATTGTCGCTTTCCACAAACTATGTTGCCATATTCTGAACAAATGCTTTACTACAGTACAGACGTTTTGGCATTTGAAGTTAGTTTCTTCTGTTTCTATCATTTTACAAACTTAAGAAGTCAAAAAACTGAAAAGAAAGTGTGTGTGTGCTGCAATTATTTTAGCTGTAGTTAGTAAACAACAGAAAACAAAAAAAGTGGCCAATACGTCCAAGAGTGGTTTAGAAAGAAACCTACTTGTTGTATGTTGATTGACTGACTAAAATCGTTACCACAGAAACAAAAGATGTCAAACTATTTTTGTATGAGTCCTGCATTTTATGACAAATTATTAATGTTGGTAATGTAAAACAAAAAATTGGAATTTGTCAATAGGAGAGGCAATCATCATCGAGAGATTAGGTAGAACTGAGATTTCTGGCAACAGGCAGATCGTTCGAATGTTTGAAATTTAGTACTTTAATGTCATTAAGCACAGTTAGAGAAAATGTTATTGAAGCCTGTGAAGTAAGTATATCTGGCCTTCAGTGATATATTCAGGTAGTTTATGTAAATAATATGGTGAGGCTGACATGTATATCATAGCCTACAATGTTTCAAAATTTAAGAAAAAAATAATGCCATGGGGAGTCCTCTATTGACCCTGTAAAGTGATAAATAAGATTGCTACTGCATAGTGCTATTAAAACTGTTTTCTGTTAAGACTGCTACAAAAATTGAATCTGAAGATATAATCAAAGATGAACTGAAAACTTGAAGAGTGCACACTAGCGCTGTGCTGTGTGGCTGGTCCATGAGGCTGTGCCAATACCTAAATGACAGATAATGTCAAACTGTCAATGCTCAACCCCACACGCTCAGTACATATTGAGAATATTTTTGGGTCCATCAGTAGTAATTGTCAGTATTTCTAGTATATATTCAATATGTGCCTTCAAGTGGTCAGTATAACGGTGGATTGACAGTATTATTGAAAGTGTGAGGTGTCCCTTTTCTCACATGTAATGCGAAGCACTGTTGGCATTGGCCATTGTGAGGTGCTCTGTTGACATCTGATTTTGACTGACTGAACTGCTATTTCACCCACAGCCTTGTGGTATGCAGTGTATTCGAGAAAATGGCGGTCAACAACTTGCAACAGAACTATTCGTAAAGATCATTTTTTCATGGCAGTTAAAGCTAATGTCTACAAGCAAACTCAAAAGAGAGAAATCAGTGTTAAAAGCAAATTATTAATTTTCAGTTTCATTGGTTACAAGAAACTACCCGCACACTGGCTTCAAGAACTGACATGTTACACTTCATAGACAACACAGGCATGGCACAGAAATAAAGTAAGGAAACTTTCTTGTGCACATACCTTCAGCAATTGCGAGCTGCAGGCAGCTGTATTACCCAGAACAAGGTAGATACCATTCACTACAGTCACCAGTGGATGAGTAGCTAGAAGTAGTAATCAAGTTCCATAACACTACCTTCAAGAAGACCTTCATTATTACACACTTCATCAGTTACTCATTTCTTATGCATCACAACAGCCTTCTAGTCCATTTCGGTGACTTTTTCCAGGGCCTGAATAGTCAAGTTTCTCAACTTCACTCCAAGTAACATTTTTATATTCGTGAGCAACATGTTCCCTTACTTGCACCCAAATGAATTCAATTGTGTTAAAGGGGGAGTCATAGGTTGGTAGTCTTATGAATCCGTCCATATTTGTAAGCTACCTTTTCTATAACATTTGTTGAGAATGTGGCTTGTGAAATGACAAGAGTTCTAATAATTATACTTTTTTCACAGAGTCATCTACAGTAACTCTGTGTTGTCATAACCAATAGATGTCTTCCTTTCGAGACAATAGGATTGGACTCTTTACCTTTGAAAACTGAATGGTATGGAGCATTGTCGAGAACAATCATTGACAGATTTTCTAAACTTGGTAACAACATATTTTTTGAACCAATTTAAAAATGCTTCATGATTAATATCTTCATGATACTCTTGACATTTTGTTGGATCTGAAAAGCAATTGACAGCGAGGAATAAAGCCATGATAGGTACCAGTGTGCGAAAGAGGATAAGTCACCACCTTTGTCAGTCCAACCTTTTGGAACAGTGTGTTCTGCATTTGCCTATGTGTCATCAATCCAAATAATGCCCTTGAAATTAATGCCTTATATTTCATGCAAAAATCTGAATCGCCATGCATCTATGTCTTCTCTTCCCATTAACATTTTACAGTGTGATATATTTTTTTTTTTTAACTTATATTCTGCAGAACCAGCCACAGCGTTGGTCTGCAACCTTCAAAAAGATTGTTGTACAAAGCTTATCTAACATAGGCCAGTCTGTTGTATGATAATTGTATCTGTGACACCGAATCATCTCTTGTGTGAAAGCATCCAGGTTTGTTACGCGTTTCTACATACTTCACTTGTTGCTCGGCGTATGAAGACACGAGGATCCTGCTTCAGTTCTTTCCGTTTCGTATTTCTCTTTACTAATACAAAGTACAGTCATTTCATATTAATACGATGTACGATTGGTTCACTAACCTTAACTGCAGCTGCAGTTCTCGTGGCTACTTTGGAAACCAGTACGAGGGGTCCACCATTTTCGGCTTTCTTCTCTGACTTATCCTGGATCTACCCCTTTTCTTTCACATTTTATCAGATGTGATAAAACCACACAAAAAAATACATGCACAACGATGGTAATAAAATAATACGCCCAAGCCAAACAATGGAAGTGAAGTGAGCACCTGTTGTGGTAGTTCGGCAATGGGGAACAGTTTGAGCATGATGTTAAACACTGTGTTCAGAAGAAGGCAGCTCCAGTGTGCAAAGTGTCAGCCATCAGTTTCAGTCAGACTAAAAGTTATTATAATTCACTGACTATGGCTGGACAGGTTTACATCTACATCTATACTTTGCAAACCACCATATGGTGCATGGCAGAAGGTATGTTATCTTGTACCAGTTATTAGTGTTTCTTCCTCTTCCATTCATATATGGAGTGTGGGAAGAATGATTGATTGAATACCTTTGTGCGTGCTGTAATTATTCTAATTTTTTCCTCATGATGCCTATGTGTGTCACTCGCAGGGGTTGTAGTGTATTCCTAGAGTAATCTTTTAAAGCTGGTTCTTGTAACTTGTTAATAGACATCTTGGGATAGTTTACATATGTCTTAAAGAGTGCTGTTTCAGTTCCTTCAGCACCATTTAGAGCAAGTTGCCAGTCCCTGCACCACGTTGAAATCTTACCAAGATCTGACTGAATATTTATGCAGTGTCTTTCAGGCAGTACTTCATTATAAACAACTGCATCATCTGCAGAAAGCCTGATTTTACTGTTAATATTGTTTGCAAGGTCATTGATATACAACAAGAACAGCAAGGGTCCCAATACACTTCCCTGGGGCACACTTGCAGTTACTTCATCTGACAATGACTTTCCATCCAAGATTACATGCTGTGTCCTGCCTACCAAAAGGTCCTCAATCCAGTCAAATATTTCAGTTAATACCCCATATGATCGTACTTTTGACAATAAGCGTAGGTACAGTACTGAGTCAAATGCTTTCCAGAAATTAAGAAACACTGCAACTACCTAGTTGCCTTGGTCCAAAGCTTTCAGTATGTCATGTGAGAAAGCTGCAAGTTGGTTTCATCCTCAAAGAGCTCAGGTCTATCTGTTACCATTAGATTCAATGTATTTCTGTCTAAGAGTTGGGTTCCTGACTGTCTACTCTAGGTAGTTTCCAGAGAAGGCAGACGAAACTGTAATTTTCTCATTTAATTGTTGGGTGGTTAAAGTCTCCACCGATGATTACAATATGATTGGGGAACTGTTATTTCTGGAGAGTGGTCTGCTGAATTATAGAAGGATCCAATTATCATTCTATGCCCAATCCTGAGACTTCATCTTGCCCAGACAATCTTACATGCAGCCTCAATTTCTATCTCAGTGGATATGGGTTTCTTGTCCATTTCCCATTTGCCTATCCTTTCGTCACATTTTAGTATTTACGTATTGAAAGCATTACTAAAACTAACATACAAGAAACATTACACAATAATGATGTTATAAACATCTAGACAGCTCTTAAATATTTCCACTTCGTGACTTCACATGTGGTGGTATCATGTTGACAGTCTACAGTTTCAGTTGTAGAGAAAATTCATTTGCAGAATATAGTGACTATTGCATGAGCACATGCATCAGTCTAAATCTGAACGTCCTCAATGGCAATGTTTGAACACCCGGCTGGAGGTGGGTGAACATCTTCAGGGGTGCAGTGAGAAAACTGTCAAGAGTCTTACTTAGATGAAAGTTTACAATATCAATGTCGGCCGTATTTCCTGTGTTGTAGTTGTGTATCTCTTGTCTCTTGTAGAAGGATCTTTGATTTTCTTTTGATCCTTTATTTTCTTGAATGTAGACAAGATACTTGATACATACTGGCCAATGTTGTCATTAATCCCAGCTGCTTGAAAATGGGTCTGCACTGGTCAAATGTCTTGCAGCAAGATATTATCAGGGTTGCCACAGGTTCTGGAAATCAGGGGCTATCAGGCAATTTCAAACGTGTCAGAGAAATCAAGAATATTTGGAAAAACTCGAAAAATCTCATTTTTTGTCTCATTAGATGAAATGGTTTGAGAGATGCCATGCATCGTCGGTGGTTGGGTGCGGCTGAGCATGTGTGCCACTCGCCTACTCCCTCATCCCTACTGCTTCTCCCTTTCCTACCATTTCCCTCAGCTTGCAGTCATTGCTTCCACCACTTGTTGCCTGTAGCCTAGCAGCTACAGATGAGAGGCAGGGAGGTGTGATGAGTGGTTTGTTTGGATCTGATTCTCAGAGATTATAGACACAGCTGCCGGAGACAACAGTGATGATGTGTGCACGAGTCGTGGGTGGGCGGGCACACACGTGCGTTTTCTGTGTGAATGTGTGTGTGCGCTCTCATTTTCTGACAAAGACTGCAGCCGAAAAATTAGTTGCGAGATTGTGATTGTCCTTCATACATGCCTGTCTGCGGCTCATCGATCATCTTTATGTCAAGTTGCTACCCATCCTCATTATTGATTCTCAGAGTATTTGCACAAGTTACCTATTGCTTGAATTGATTGTCGTGGTCCCATTTCATCTACATATGTCTGTGACTTCTGAATAGCTGGCCACAGCAATGGATTTCTGTAACAGGCCAAAACTGCAGGCCGTTTCTGTGGGTATCTCTAACAGATCGGGCTTCTGGTCTGAATCTTTCGTTTCCCACCAACGTGCAGGTCCTGTCCATCAGGTCTAGTCTCACCGACCTGCCCACAGGCCAGGTCTGTTTGCACCCCGGGGGACTCACCACTCTTCGTCGGGTTTGTGCCTGGCTCCTATCGGGCTCCAGCTTTTGCAGCATTTTTCCCTTCTGTGCTGTATGTCTATCCTCTTGCTATTCTTTTTCCCCTCCCTTGAGGAACATGTCTGGGGTGTTATTGGGAATGTTGTGCATTGTCTGTCGCTGACGTAAGAACAGTCTCACCATTGTTTTTCGCTTGCTTTTCCTTTCTTTGTTTCCCTTCTCTCGTTCCTCCACTTCGGCATTTGAGGTTTCTCTTTTTTTCTTCCTCCCTGTGTCCTCCTGATGAGGGTCTGACGCATAACAGGTGACTGGGTAACGCCCAATTCCCAGCCCCAGGTTGATAGGTAGGGTTCGCACATACCCCCTGGTACAGGACAGGCCTACAGTGGGGTGATAGCCTGAGCTGCAACCTTCCCAAATTGCTGATTGGTCCCTCTGTCAGGTGTGACCTGAAGTGTGAACAATCACCTGAGGTGGGTGCACCCCTTTGTGAAGCCCCCACCCCGAGTTGGAAGGAGCACACCGTCGGAGACACTGGAAATCATGGGGATTTTCTCGTAATGAGTCAATCATCTTCACAATCAACATCTACGAAATGTAAACGTAATGAAGCTAATGATTCAAAGACCCTTCCTGCTGCACCGCGGTTCCTTGCAGTCTCACGTACTGAAGACTGTCAGTCATTCACCACGGTAAATCCCCTTATTATTCAGAAAGGTGTTGGTGGAGTTTGCCTGTCATGTGAAATCCTGCTCTTGTTTATGGACTGGCACTCTGCTTTTGGAGACTACTACTGATTCTCAAGCACAACAACTGCTTGCCGCCTCACTTCTCCGCGGCTACCCTGTTCGTATTGAGGCCCATAGAACTTTGAATTCTTCCCATGGTGTTATTTACACTTGGCTGCTCAACGGTCTAACCAAGGCCGAATCCAATCTTACCTCTCTGATCAGGGTGTCATTGCCATCCACTGGGTAATGAAAAAGGTAGATTCCTCCTTAGTGCCCACCCGCACTTTTTTTATAGAGTGGTTCTTCTGTCAAAGATCAAATCAGGCTATGAAATTATCACAGTCTGGCCATACATTCTGAACCCAATGCGCTGCTATCAGTGTCATCGTTTCAACCACACTAGAATGTCTTGTTGATACCCAGCCACATGTGTAACCTCTGGTAGGGAAGTGCACAAGGGTGACTGTCCGCTGTATCAACTGCAATGACAGCCATGTCGCCTCCTATTGGGATTGTCCCGCTTGTCTTGATGAGCTGGCTGTCAAAGAGATACGGGTAAAGGAAAAATTGCCTTACACATTCGCTCGCAAGTAATTGGCTAGTCGCTAATCCTGCGGTCTCCCCATGTGGCACCTATAGTTCTGTTCTTGTTACCCCTCACTCCATAAAGGACACGGCCACTCAGACATGTGACCTCTAATTCAGCTCTGAGGTTGTGAAATCACCCAATGTCAAGGTAGCATCACCACGACCCCGTCCAGCTGTGCAATAAGCCATCAAACTATCGCCTCAAGGGGCAAAGCCATCAACTCTACAACTGGTAGGCTGGAAAGGACAGGAGGAGTACTCCCGTGAAGACTTATACGTCCCGCCAGTTAACCAACACCCGAGTCTTCCTCTAACTGGAAAGGCTCAAAGTAGTCCAACAAAGGCAAACAGTCTTCTCCTTCACCGACTCTCAGATCCTCTTTGATGGTGTCACCACGTGATACCTTAGTGTGGCTGGCCTCTGTGTGGCCAGTGTGCACAACCAACCGTTTTTCAGTGTTGGACTCCACAGACTGGCAAAACAAGCAAGCCAATGCTTCTGTGGACCCCATGGAGTAGGATACTCCTGCTTCTGTGCCCTGTAATACGACTCTTCACAGGCTGTCACTCGGCAGCCGCCTACGTGGCACTCCTACATCTCTTCCTCATCATGACTCCCCTCCAATGGAAAATTCGCGGCCTTTGGTCCCACACAGAGGATTTACAGCTGCTCTTAACATTGCAGCGTCCCCTAGTACTCTGCCGTCAGGAAACAAAATCACGACCGCTTTGAGCTTTCATATTTTTTACTAGTTCGTTTTGACCTCCCCATAAGGTCAGCATTCTGTCTCATGGGGGCGTCATGCTGCTGGTACAGGATGATATTCACAGTCAACCCATCTCCCTGACCACCCATCTTCAAGCTTTTGCAGATTGCCTTTTCCTTCCCCACCTGACTTTTTCCCTCTGTACCATTTATGTCCGTCTGTCATTCGATGTCACCAGGGCAGATTTCCTTCAGCTTACTGGGCAGCTACCTCCCCCATTTTTGCTACCCAGTGACTTTAATGTCCATCATTTCCTTTAGGGTTCTCCCAGTACCTGTCAGACAGGTGCCCTCTTGGCTGACCTTCTTAACCAACTTAACCTCTTCTGACTTAACACTGGAGCACCCACTTTCCTTTCCAACTCCTCGCACACCTATTCCCATTTGGACATATTCTTCTGCACTGCCCAGCTTGCCTATCGTCTTGAGTGGTCCATTCTTTCTGACACCTACTTGCGTGACCATTTCCCATGTGCTATCTGTTTGCAGGCTCCTACCCCATCTGCGTGCACACTCAAATGGCAGCTTAGTAAGGCTGACTGGCAGCCTTACTCCTCCCTGGCAACCTTCGAAGAACAAGATTTCCCCAGTTGTGATGACGAGGTAGAATAGCTCACAAATGTTATCCTTTCTGTTGCAGAACATTCCATTCCTCACACTTCCTCTTTACCACGTTGTGCCCCAGTCCCGTGGTGGACTGAGGCATGTTGCGACGCAATTCGTGCACGGAGACATGGTCTCTGCATGTTTGACTGTCATCCTACAATGGCAAACTGCATTCATTATGAACAGATGCGTGCACAGTGTCGTTGCGTTCTTCGGGATAGCAAAAGAGCTAGCTGGATTTCATTCACTATTTTTTTTAACAGTTCAACCCCTTCCTCTGTTGTGTGGTCCAACCTTCGACGGCTCTCTGGGACCAAGACCCATTCGCCAATTTCTGTCCTGACAGTAGCAGACAATGTCACTGTGGACCCTATTGCTATCTCCAACACCTTGGTCCGCCATTTGGCAGATGTGGATTTTGAGTGCGGCATTCTGCAGTTTACCATCTCTTTATGTTACGAATGGTTTTCTGTGGAAATCCCAGACTGTGGCAGTGTTTTTCGTTTGGAGAAGGCCTACGACACATGCTGGAGAACTGGAGTCCTCCATATTCCTTACACATAGTACTTTGTTGGACACCTTTATTAAGGAAAACTGTGTGCCTTAGGGTTCTGTCGTGAGCGTCAGCCTCTCTCCTATCGCCATTAACCCTATAATGGCCTGTCTCCCGCTGGGCACTTCTGGTTCCCCTTGTTGATGATTTTGCCATGTATTGCAGTTCTTTACGGACCTGTCTCACTGAGCAGTGTCTTCAGCAATGTCTTTATTGTCTTTACTCCAGGAACATGAACAGTGGCTTTCGCTTTTCCGCTGAGAAAACCTCTGCTTGAATTTCTGGCGACACCATTGGTTTCTCCCACCATCTTTACATCTTGGGCCTGTTGCCCTTCTGTTCGTTGAAACTACGAAATTCATAGGGCTCATGCTCGATACAAAACTGTCTTGGTCCTCCCATATGTCTTACCTGGCAGCCAGCTGTACGCGGTTCCTCAATGTCCTACGTGTCTTCAAAGGTACTTCCCGGGGTGCCGATCGAACCACCCTCCTCTGTTTGTACCGATCCCTTGGCGGCTTCCAGCACACTGCTCAGTATTTACCGCCAAGCTCTTCGCCCTGTATCAGGCCAAGGAGTACATCAAGTGACTCAGCCTTTTCAATTGTGTCCTCTGCTCAGACCCACTCAGCGCCCTTCAAAGTCTATGTTCACTGTGGTGTTTCTGTGGGTTCTTGGTCATGGTGTGCCAGGAAGCGAGGTTGCTGACGCTGCTGCCAAGGCTGCAGTCCTCATACCTCAGCCCGCTAATTCCTATATTCCCTCCGATGATCTCTGTGTTGCCGTCTGTCAGGAGGTGGTGTCCCTTTGGCATCACCAATGGTCCTCCCTTCACGGGAATAAGCTCCAGCGTATTAAGCCTCTCCCAGTGGCTCGGATGAGCTCTCAGCTATCGCGCCGGGAGGAGGTCATTTTAACGAGGCTGCATATTGGGCACTTCCTTTTTAGCCATAATCACTTGATAAGTGGTGCTACCCCACCACTTTGTACACATTGTGCACAAGTTTCAACTGTCTGTCACTTTCTGATGGAATGCCCATTTTTTAACTGTTTACATTCCCGCTTGGGTTTGCCATCTTAGTTATCAGCCATTTTAGCAAATGACACGCGGGCTGTCGACCTTGTTTTACTTTTTATCCACCACAGTAATATGGCAAAGACCATTTAACTTTTAGTTTTGGACCTATATTTGTGTATGGTGTCTTTTTTAGCCCTTTCTCCACATGCCTGTTTTTAGCCGTCTTCTCTTATGTCAGTTGGGACCAACGTATTGTCGTTTTTTAACTCTTCTCTGTCTTCATGTTCTCTAGTTTTGACTTGGGTGCTTATGACCCGAGTTGTTTTTTGCACTCTAAACCAAAACAAATTCGATCCAAATGTGTTTTTGTGTGGCATAATGCAGCGGATTTTCATGGTTTATCCATGGATCCAGGCATTCAGTGCTCCTCGGCTGGCCAGAGGCTAAGGGCAATGTATTTCAGAAATGGTGTCTGTGTCACTGCAAGAACGTTGTGTGGTGTGGCATTTTATAGACATTTTATTGATTCTAGTACGTTTTCGCACTACAGAAGTAGTTTATATATTAGAAAGTGTGGATGATAAGAAGAAAATTGTGGCAGTTGCTGGTAGTTTGTATGTTATGTACTCATATTGCTTGAAAGAAAAATCACATAATACCTGTAAAATAATAGGTGTAACACAGTGAATAATAACTGACAATAATAAACATAGCAGGACCAACATTTTATTGCAGTCACCTATATTGTTGGTTTACACAATTCTTCCCCACCTTATACACTTCTTTCAAGAGGCCTATTTTTTCTGTGGTTATTTCTGGAATCAGAGAAGGTATTTTAAATCTGTATTGCCACTCCAAGGAAATGCATATTTTTGTCCCCAGGTGTGTTTTGTTTTATTGAAGTGAAATAACCTCAATGGTATTAATGAAACACACATACCATCTAGCTTGCTTTCTCCATCTTAAAACAGTTCATTACAAAAATGTTGATTTTTTTATTCACATTAGGAAATGCCATCTGCTTGCAAGTTTTATTTAGGTATTTCCTTGTTTGGCACTACTGTATCTTGTACCATAGCTGCAAAGACGGATGTCAAGTTAACGTCTTTAGTTACCTTTGATATCTCAAAATTTGTCAGTGAAATATTCTAAAACTAGACTGCAAATCAGGCAATTTCTCTTGGGGGTACTTCTGGGAACCTTGATTATTCTTACAGCCTTCTTGCATAGGAGAAATGTATTTACTTCCAGTAGTATGCCCCCACAGCAGCAGTCCATATATGATGTCTTTGGGACACTGCATGTTTCCTGATGGGATAAATTACTCTTGAGAGATTAGAACACACATGTGCAGTGTGTTCAGTCCACGTCAGCTTCTTGTACTTTGCAATTCCCTGGAGTTTGATGCTGCAAATATTTTCTGTGGGGTCCACTGTCACAAAGTTTGTATAATATTTTCTGTGTTTTATCTTGATCAAATTTCATTAAATTTTCTTTGAACCAATTTTTGGCTGCCTCAAACAAAATTTCAATGTCCTTCAATGCCTTCATTGAATTTTGAACCTTAGTCATTAACGCTGTATCATCTGCAAAGAGCAGAGTACAACCACGACAGCTTAAGTCATTTGCAAACATTAAAAAGAGTAGAAGGCCAAATACAAAGCTCTGCAGTATACTGTGTTAAAGTGCCATCTCATGAGACATCGCTTCTTGGATACGAACACTCCACCATCTGTCTCGTAGATAAGGTATTTTTCCGATAATATCTTGAGAGAGATGCAATCAAATACAAGAAGAATTAAAGCCATGTGGCTCTTTTCTTCAAATGCTTCCATTATTTTCATTATTACATCGAGCATTGCAGTAAATGTAGATTTCCCTCTTCTAAATCCATGTTGGTTATCCAGGAAGAGGATGTCTTGGTAATAATATAAGTTGGTATTTCATTATAGTTTCAATCACTTTTGCTAGTATAGGAGTTACAGAAATTGGTCTATAGCTGGGTGGACTGCTGTGATCACCTTTTTTATATACTGATGCTGTCTTTGCCAGTTTTGAAAAGTACCAACCTCAAGGCATTCGTTAATGACAGCAACCAAAGGTTCCGCAACATCAGACACAGTATCCTTCGGAGCAGCTCATTACATACCTTACATATAAATGTGCTACCAGAGTGTTCAAAATCTTTCAGAATTTTCTACCCCCTGGTCAAGTGCAACTATTGCTGATGCTTATATTGCTTGTAATATCAGTTTCTAAATCTGCTACTTGGGCTACATTATTCCCAACACCAATAAAATAGTTCTGATAATTATCAGGGCTGTAGGTGTTTAATAGGGCAGAGTCCGTTCATTAACCAGTTCCCAGACTGCTTTGCACGGGTTGCAGACTTCAGAAATAAACCTGTCGTTGTATGCCTGCTTGGGTGCTTCTACTTCCTTCCTGTAGGTTGTCTTAGCTTTCAGATAATAGCAGTGACATACCTCTGGCTCTGGCATTGGTTGCTTTTTAAACTCAGCCATATAGCAGCAAAACAACACACTTTATTTTACAGCTGAGACTTCGAACATGGGGAATGCACCTCAAACAGAGCACCAGGCATACCGCAGCAAAAATTGGAATGCCATCTTGTGACCGCACACACTGATCGTAAATGGAACATCTCAGGACAGTTGTAATGGAGTGAACCCTGGAGTGAATGAAGGGGAATATTGGGCGTGTTCCACGCGAATAGCAGTGTCAGGTCTGATGAAAATAAGGAGTTATGTTGATATTGTGCATGGATGACACAAATACCTGGCAGAACACCTGACACCTCAAGATGTAAACAGATTGTCGGGAGAGCCTGAAGGATTACATTCTTACATTTGTTTTGCTAAGATTCCCAATGTTTTCACATAAGTTCTCCTTTGTCTTTACCATATCAGTACTGATTTGTCATCCATATTATAGGTCAGATTTTCTCTCTGATCATAGAATCATCTGATTAGAAATTAATTTTTTAGTATTAATAAGGCCATCCTTTTCGTGTTTGTAATACATCTACGTTTTTCAGATCCACCCTACTGTCAGTCCTTTACCTATAAGTAGTCTTGTAATGTGCATGTTGTTTGCCCAGTAATTGTGTTAAAGTGATGTCTTCACAGTTAGAATGCTATTTTTATATCTTAAAATTTTGTTTTTAAAGCCTACATCATTCATCTTTGTAAAAAACTGTGGTGTCAGGAGGATTTAATTTTTAAATTGTGATGTGTCGGTTCCATGTGACAGACATTTTCTTCTTCTTTGTCCATTCCTTTCCTTTTTTTTTCTCTTTCCACAGCCACCATTGGAGAACCTGGCTACTGTAGAAGAAACAGTTGTGCGCGACAAAGCTGTTGAATCTCTGAGGGCTATATCATCACAGCACAGCCCACAGGATCTTGAAGCACATTTTGTTCCCCTAGTTCAGAGATTAGCCTCTGGTGATTGGTTTACATCTCGGACATCGGCTTGTGGACTATTCAGTGTGTGCTATCCACGAGTTTCTGCTGTAGTCAAAGGTAATTTGTCCAGTCTTGACTCATTTAACAGGTGAAGGTAACACATCATCAGGCGGAAGATTTTTGTTTTATTGTTTCAGGAATGTTTCTAAAGGTGTCCTTGTATTTCACTTAACATGGGGATTTTAATTTTCGAAAAAACTGAGTTGGTAAAATGTGTGTGCAGGTAATGTGCCAAAAATAAGAATATTAAAATAATACCAGAAGTGTGCAAGTTCATACAGTCTCAACCAAGCTGAAAGATTTTGGAACAACTGTTCCATTCATTTTTAATGTGCAGAATTCAAGACAAGTAAAGCAGACCCATCCTCACATACCAAAAGCTTATCATTCATTGTGGTGATTTCTAAGTTATGTCTTGATAAACAGGATACTGAAAATATTGAAATCTAATTTCAAGATACATTTGAAAGCACATCACACAACTTTAATTTTTAAAATGCAACATTTTGATTATATTCAATAAAAATGTCCAAAAGCATACAAAATAAATTTATTGAATCTGTTCGATTTTGAAGAATGCAAACCTTATTTCAGATCATTGATGGGACTACAATATGTGAAAGCAGTAGATAGAAGTACTGAGAAGAGTAATTTCCATTTGCGTTAAGCAATTAGAGCACTGATGGTTGGAACATAGCTTGATCTCACCTGTTAGAAAAGTTTTTTTTTTAAAGATCACTTGATTCTGTTATCTCTGAGGACATCATGAAGTTGAAACGAAAACTCATATATTGTGGATGAAATTGATTAGATCCTTGTTTATTGTTGATATATGAGCAGTAAAAGGTTCAGTCAGATGTAGTTATGCAGACTTTAGTAGTATGACTGGTTGCTCATCGGGTGTTGGATTACTCATGCAGGTGAAGTTATTTCTTGGCTAAGTCAAAATCAAATTATTGTTGGCACGTGTACTATTAAGGCAGAACTCACTATTCCAAGAGCTGATGTAAAGGGAAAAATCTGGCTGAGTAATGAAAACTGCAAAATGTACCAGTTCTTCAGATGGACGATTGAGCTATTGTGAAACTGAGAAAATGCCAATTTTCATTGTGATTTGAGAACAACCTAAGCCTGAAATTTTTAATGATGTTGAATATTTCTTCAAAATGTAACCATTGAAATTACTGGATATACAGGGTGTCTCATGAAAGACTCCTGGTAGGGATCCATGGGACGCTCAGTGCGTTTTCTTGCTGTTGCCTTTGCGCCTGCCGCTTGTCGCTGTGCATAGTTCTTGGACACCAATACTTTGCGTTTACCCCCTACCCTGTGCTACTGAGTATACTGGTGTTTTCTTTTGAGTTTTTGGACAAATTTAATTGCTTTAAATATTGTTGATAGACATTATTATTGCAGCTGCACCAAGTCCAGGTCATTCCTTGGCTGTATGTCACTGGGCCCAGTCCTCAGGCAAAAATACCTTGTGCACTGTGCGACTAAATCTTGGGGTGTTTTGTTTTGAGTTTCCTGTTGGGTTTCCATTCGGTATGGTATAAACGAAGGATCACTGTGTTTCTTGTGTTGGACTATGCAAAAACAGAAATCGTATGTGGAACATCTGCTGAATTCGTATGAAAATTTCCCAGATGTACGTTTTGCCAATGATTGGATGAAATACAGATTAGTGAGGAAATTTCAAGAGATTGTATCTGTGTTGCAGAAATAAAGGCTTAAGAACTTGTTTTAACTGAAAATAAATTATATGGAATAGGGGAGGCTTCGGAAAAAAGTTAGAAAATCTCTGCGCCATGTGGCACTTCACACTGGTGTGTCAAGAGCATCTGCTCACGGAGTTGTGCAGAAACTGAAATTGAAACCATACAAAAAAACAGTACTGAATCAGCTGAGAAACTCAGATACTGTTGCTTGACATAGTTATTGCAACTGGCTGTTGCAGTCTGTGCACCATGGTGAAGTTGAACCCGAGATGCTTTTTTTCTGATGAAGTATGATTGCATTTGTCAGGGTATGTAAATGCTCGAAACAATTGATGTTGGAGCTCCAAAAATGCTCATGAATTCCATAAACAACCTCTGCATGATGTGAAAATGAGTGTGGTGTGCAAATAGTGCAAGACATGTTATTGGACCAATCTTTTTTTTAATGAAACATTACATTCTGACAGGTAAGTAAACAATTTACTGTATCTTTTTTTTTCTTTTTTTACGAGAACTAACGTCTAACGAAAAAATGTACAGTTATGTCATGGAGGACAATGCAAGACCACACATCACCAAAACTTCTAAGACTGTAATACAAAGTGTTTTTGATAATAGGATAGTTGACTGACCTCCTCATACTCCAGATCTAAATCGATGTGATTTTTGTCCTTGGGGAATGTTAAATGACAATGTGTATGCAACAAATTCCCATGTGCTTGAAGAGTTGGAAGACAGTGTTCGGCTAGTCATTTCCCAGATTTCAACAGCGGAAATTGTTAGAGTGTTTGCTAATGTGTTCAGGGGATATCATGCTGCTCTTACTACATCATTTTGAGCACTTACTGGAAATAAGGTAAGCTTAGGTTAATCAAATGGCCACGTTGTTTATGTTTTAACTCGGGAAGTGCACCCGCAGCCGACTACTGGCAGATTAGTGTCAGTCGGGTGTGGGTGTGGCAGCGGATGTTGTGTCGGTGGCCAGTGGCCATGACACACGACACGCGAGCCCCCCTCTTGGGGGTCTTTCGTGAGACACCTTGTATTTAGTTCTTATTGCTAAATCAGTAGTTGCACATATTGGTGCTGTAAAGTCAACAATCTGAAAGTTGGTTTGACTACCGCTGTGCTTTACTAGGTAGGGTCCTGTTTTAGATGGTGTGCTGTTACCATCCTCCAATTTTTGAGATTACCTCCTTTTTGAAAATATAAATGTAAAAAAGCTTAATTAACCTAAGGTATTTAACCTAGAAGGTTGCTTGGGTTGAGTGTACGGTGCTGTACTACTTTGGATGGCAAGGAGCAGATACTGAATACATTGGTGCTTTCCCCCTGCGGGTCCGGGGTAAGAATAGGCCCGAGGTATTCCTGCCTGTCGTAAGAGGCGACTAAAAGGAGTCCCTCCCCCTCACGGGGGTAGTTAGCGCCTGCGTCCGGAGACGGACGGTTCCACGACCTCTATTTGCGGTCATTTTGCTTTTTCACTTCTCGTTTCTTCCTTTCTTTGGTTGGTTCCTTTCTTTGCTCTTCTCCACCTCACTGTCTTCCTTACTCTTTCCCCTGCATAATCTCCTTGCCTTCTCATTGCCTTCTTCTCCTTGCATTCTCCTTGCCTTCTCATTGCCTTCTCATTGCCTTCTCATTGCCTTCTCATTGCCTTCTCATTGCCTTCTCATTGCCTTCTCATTGCCTTCTCATTGCCTTCTTCTCCTTGCCTTCTCATTGCCTTCTCCTTGCCTTCTCATTGCCTTCTTCTCCTTGCCTTCTCATTGCCTTCTTCTCCTTGCCTTCTCCTTGCCTTCTCATTGCCTTCTCATTGCCTTCTTCTCCTTGCCTTCTCTGGTCTCCGCCTCGGCGTTTGAGACACTGTCCTCTCTCTCTCTCTCTCTCTCTCTCTCTCTCTCTCTCTCTCTCTCTCTCTCTCTCCTTTTTCCTCTTCTTCCTTCCTCCCTGTGCGCGCCTGAAGGCCGACCCACGCGTTCGCACGCGTAGCCGGTGACGGGGTAACGCGTAATTCCCCGCCCTGGGTAGACATGTAAGGCACGCGCGTACCCCCTGGTAAAGGCCAGGCCCGGGGAGGGGTGATTGCCTGAGCTGATACCTTCTGACCATGCCGATTGGTCCCTCCGTCTGTTTCTCGGGAGGTGTGACCCGAGGTGTAAACATTCACCTAAGGCGGGAGTGCCCTCTGAGAGGGTCCCCACAAGGAAGGAGCGCGCCATCGGAGACGCTGGCAATCATGGGGGATTTCTCCGCAATGGATTTCACTCCATCTCTCTCGACTTCTGCCCAAAAACGGAAACGTGACCAGCTACCAGTGACAAAAGTACTACCGCCTGCCCCACAGTTCCTTGTCGTTTCTCGATCTGAGGACGGAAAGGATTTTTCCTCTGTCAACCCTTTCGTTATCCAGAAGGGCGTCGATGCCATAGCCGGATCTGTCAAATCCTGTACCAGGTTGCGTAACGGTACCTTATTACTCGAAACTGAGAGCGCCTTTCAGGCACAAAAACTGCTTCGGGCCACACTCCTGTACACATTCCCTGTCCGGGTGGAGGCTCACCGAACTTTGAATTCGTCTCGTGGTGTGGTCTACACTAGATCCCTCGACGGTTTGACTGACGAGGAGATTCAATCTTTCCTCGCTGAGCAGGGCGTGACGGCTGTCCATAGGGTCATGAAAAAGGTCAACAATGACCTTGTACCGACCCGGACACTTTTTTTGACCTTCGATAGTGTTAAGCTGCCAATCGCGCATCAAGGCGGGCTACGAGGTTATTTCTGTTCGCCCCTATGTCCCGACACCTACGCGCTGCTACCAGTGTCAGCGTTTCAATCACACTCGCCAATCTTGTTCCAATGCGGCTAAATGTGTCACTTGTGGCAGGGATGCCCATGAGGGTGACTGTCCACCTCCGTCTCCTCGTTGTGTGAACTGTCAGGGTGACCATGCTGCATCCTCCCGCGACTGTCCTGTCTATAAGGAAGAACGCTGTATCCAAGAAATTCGGGTCAAAGAGAAAGTGTCCACCTCGGCTGCTCGCAAGCTATTGGCTAGTAGGAAGCCCACGCTGCTCCCAGCGGGAAAATACAGCACTGTCCTCGCCTCTCCTCAGACTACCAGGGAGGTGGCGACGCAGACATGCGATCTGACCTTCAGCACCACGGTCGTCCGTTCGGCCAGTGCTAAGATCGCGCGGTCGACGTCTCCTCTCCTCCCGTCACCCCACAGACACAAGCCCCTTCATCAGCTTCTGCTAAGACGAAGATCCAGAAATCAGATGCAGGGGCCTTCAAGAAGGAACCGTACCATGCAGACTTCCTAAGTACCTCGACCTCCCAGCCATCGACCAGTACTTCCACCAAACGACCTTCCAAGAAGGCTAATAGGAAGCACAGTTCTCCTTCTCCGCCACGGCGCATTTCTTCTCCTGCGCCACCCAGCGGTTGCCGCCCCAGGCCGTCATCCCTTTCGCCTGGCCGCACCGCTGGTAGCCGAACATCTGGCCGTTCACCGGCGGAGGAAGCTCCCCCTCCCGGCCATCTTCCCAAGATGGCCGATGAACCTATAGACCCAATGGACGATGACTGTCCGCCTACTGATAGCGGCGGCAGTGCTCGCTCGAAGCCAGGCCCTCAGCGGCCTTCGAGGTGACCCCTTCTTTCATCTTCCTTTTTTCTTACGATGGCACTTATTCACTGGAATATTCGCAGCATTCGCTCCAACCGAGAGGACTTGAAGTTGCTGCTTCGCTTGCACCGTCCGCTCGTCGTAGCCCTCCAGGAAACGAAGCTACGCCCATGCGATCAAATTGCCTTGGCACACTACACCTCTGTGCGTTTTGACCTACCCCCTGTGGTAGGTATCCCAGCTCATGGAGGGGTTATGTTGCTGGTCCGGGATGATATTTACTACGATCCCATCACGTTGCACACCGGCCTGCAGGCAGTTGCCATCCGCATTACTCTCCCCACTTTTACATTTTCCATTTGTACCGTTTACACTCCATCGTCGTCTGCCGTTACCAGGGCAGACATGATGCAACTTATTGCTCAGCTACCTGCACCATTTTTGTTAACTGGAGACTTCAATGCCCACCATCCCCTTTGGGGTTCTCCAGCATCCTGCCCGAGGGGCTCCCTGTTAGCAGACCTTTTCAACCAGCTCAATCTCGTCTGCCTCAATACTGGCGCCCCTACTTTTCTTTCGGATACATCTCACACCTATTCCCATTTAGATCTCTCTATATGTACTCCCCAACTTGCACGCCGGTTCGAGTGGTATGCTCTTTCTGATACATATTCGAGCGACCATTTCCCGTGTGTTATCCATCTCCTGCAGCATACCCCCTCTCCGTGCTCATCTAGTTGGAACATCTCCAAGGCAGACTGGGGGCTCTTCTCTTCAAGGGTGACCTTTCAGGATCAAACATTCCCAAGCTGCGATAGTCAGGTCGCACACCTCACGGAAGTCATTCTCTCTGCTGCTGAATATTCCATCCCTCACCCTACTTCTTCTCCACGTCGCGTACCGGTCCCCTGGTGGACCGCAGCATGTAGAGACGCTCTACGTGCTCGTCGACGTGCTTTACGCGCCTTTAACCGCCACCCTACAGTGGCGAATTGTGTCAATTATAAACGATTACGTGCACAGTGTCGTCGTATTATTAAAGAAAGCCAGCTGGGCTGCTTTCACAAGCACCTTCAACAGTTTTACTCCTTCTTCTGTTGTCTGGGGTAGCCTGCGCCGGCTATCTGGCACTAAGGTCCACTCCCCAGTATCTGGCTTGACGGTCGCGAATGACGTCCTTGTGGCCCCTGAGGCTGTCTCCAATGCCTTCGGCCGCTTTTTCGCAGAGGTTTCGAGCTCCGCTCATTACCACCCTGCCTTCCTCCCCCGCAAACAGGCAGAGGAGGCTAGGCCACCTAACTTCCGCTCCTCGAATCGTGAAAGTTATAATGCCCCATTCACCATGCGGGAACTCGAAACCGCACTTGGCCGATCACGGTCCTCCGCTCCAGGGCCTGATTCTATTCATATTCAGATGCTGAAAAACCTTTCTCCTGCGGGTAAAGGTTTTCTTCTTCGTACTTACAATCGCATCTGGATTGAGGGACATGTTCCCGCATGCTGGCGCGAGTCTATTGTTGTCCCGATTCCTAAGCCGGGGAAGGACAAGCACTTGCCCTCCAGTTATCGACCCATCTCGCTTACCAGCTGTGTCTGTAAAGTGATGGAGCGAATGGTTAACTCTCGATTGGTTTGGCTGCTCGAGTCTCGACGCCTACTTACCAATGTACAATGTGGATTTCGTAGGCGCCGGTCTGCTGTTGACCATCTGGTTACCTTGTCGACCTTCATTATGAATAACTTCTTGCGGAAGCGCCCGACCGCGGCTGTGTTCTTTGATTTGGAGAAGGCTTACGACACCTGTTGGAGGGCGGGCATTCTCCGCACCATGCATACATGGGGTCTTCGCGGTCGCCTCCCTCTTTTTATTCGTTCCTTTTTAATGGATCTACAGTTCAGGGTACGTGTGGGTTCTGTCCTGTCAGACACCTTTCGCCAGGAGAATGGGGTACCACAGGGCTCAGTTTTGAGCGTCGCTCTCTTCGCCATAGCGATCAATCCAATAATGGATTGCCTCCCAGCTGATGTATCAGGCTCCCTTTTCGTGGACGATTTTACCATCTATTGCAGCGCGCAGCGTACGTGTTTCCTGGAGCGCTGTCTTCAGCGTTCTCTTGACCGTCTTTACTCGTGGAGTGTCGCCAATGGCTTCAGTTTTTCTGCCGAGAAGACGGTCTGTATTAACTTCTGGCGCTACAAAGAATTTCTCCCACCGTCTTTACGACTTGGTCCCGTTGCTCTCCCATTCGTGGAGACAACAAAATTTTTAGGTCTTACATTTGACAGGAAACTTAGTTGGTCTCCACATGTGTCTTATTTGGCTGCCCGTTGTACCCGTTCTCTCAATGTCCTCCGTGTTCTCAGTGGTATGTCGTGGGGAGCGGATCGAACCGTCCTCCTTCGCCTATATCGGTCGATCGTCCGCTCCAAGCTGGATTATGGGAGCTTCGTATACTCCTCTGCACGGCCATCCATCTTACGCCGCCTCAACTCCATACAACATCGGGGTTTACGGCTTGCGATCGGAGCGTTTTATACTAGTCCCGTCGAGAGTCTTCATGCTGACGCTGGTGAGTTGCCACTCACCTACCGGCGCGATATACTGCTTTGTCGGTATGCCTGTCGGCTACTGGCAATGCCTGACCACCCATCTTATCGTTCCTTTTTTGATGACTCTCTCGACAGTCAATACGGGTTGTATGTCTCCGCCCTGCTACCCCCTGGAGTTTGCTTTCGTCGCCTCCTTCAACACCTTCATTTTTCACTCCCTGCCACCTTTCGAGTGGGCGAGAGCCACACGCCACCTTGGCTCCAGGCTCAGGTTCGCGTCGACCTTGACCTCTGCTCACTCCCGAAGGAGGTTACCCCCGATTCAGTCTACCACTCCCGTTTTGTCGAACTTCGTTCGAAGTTCATTAATACGACCTTCATTTATACAGATGGCTCTCAGACCAATGACGGGGTCGGGTGTTCTTTTATTGTCGGGGCACAAAGTTTCAAATATCGGCTCCATGGCCATTGTTCGGTCTTCACAGCTGAGCTCTTTGCCCTCTACCAGGCTGTCCTTTACATCTGCCGCCACCGACATTCTGCATATGTCATCTGCTCCGATTCCCTGAGCGCTATCCAGAGCCTCGGTGATCCGTACCCGGTTCACCCTTTCGTGCACCGGATCCAACGCTCTCTTCAGCAGCTGGTGGACGTCGGTTCTCCGGTTAGCTTTATGTGGATTCCTGGCCATGTCGGTATCCCTGGGAACGAAGCTGCAGGTGCCGCGGCCAAGGCTGCGGTCCTCCAGCCTCGGACAGCTTCTTGTGGTGTCCCTCCGTCAGATTGTAGCAGGGTAATTTGTCGGCGCATTGTCTCGCTGTGGCATGCCGATTGGGCTGCACTTTCAGACAACAAGCTTCGGGCCTTGAAAGCTCTACCCGTGGCTTGGACGTCCTCCTCACGCCCTTCTCGGCGGGAGGAGGTAGTTTTGGCCCGGTTGCGAATTGGCCACTGCCGGTTCAGCCATCGCCATCTGCTGACGGCTGCGCCGGCGCCGTTCTGCCCATGTGGGCAATTGCTGACGGTCCGCCACATTTTAACGTCGTGTCCGAATTTTAACACCCTACGTCTCGATATTGGCCTGCCATGTACTGTAGAAGCCATTTTAGCGGATGACCCACGAGCAGCTGCTCGCGTTCTTCATTTTATCAATTTGACAACCCTCTCAAAGGACATTTGATTATGCTGTTTTCTTTTTTAATCCTATGCCTGTCAGTATGTCTTTCATCGTGTTTTCCGTTTTGTTGCTGTTTTAAACTTGTGACTCGCGGTGCATTCCTAAAGTAGTCTGGGCGCTAATGACCGTTGACGTTGTGCGCCCTAAAACCACACCAAAAAAAAAAAAAAAAAAAAAAAAAAAAAAAAAAAAAAAAAAAAAAAAAAAAACATTGGTGCTTATCTCGGAGTATGACAAGAAGTAGTCATGTCAAATGGTGACAGCTGTAAAAGTGGAATTACTGTTTCTGGATATTGTACTTGATATGGGTGGAGGATTTTATTGAGTTAAAAGAGAGGTGCTATAATGTTATGGAAAATAGCTCTGTGAAACCAACTTAAAAGTTGATATGTATTCTCTAGAGAGAAATACAGAGGGTGCTCTTTATTTTGTGATCATATATTGTCAGTAAATTTGAGACAAAATATTATTTTATGTTATCTCTCAGCACATTGGCATAATATTATGTCATTGTGTATTTTGACAATTCCATAAAGCTGTGGGTACATTTGGCCAACAGAATATGAATAATTGTAATGTAGTTTTATCATGTGGACTGGGAGGGTTTTGGTACACAAGTACATATCATTGATAGTGCCAACAAGGAGTCCATTGAGGCAGAAGTAGGTGACAGATTTTGGGATTTACCTAGTGCTAAGGAGTTTTTGTTGGTCATACTGGCCTTGTGAAATGAGATTGTAGTTATGCTCTTTGTAAACATAGGTGTCAGAATACTGGCAGAGACCTCACCCCCCATAGTTGGTGTGGTTCATGAACACTCTTGTTTCAGTACTTGTCTATTTTAATGCACTGTGTGTACTGGTATGGTAACTTACTTGTATATTGGTTGCAGATTATTTTATTTATTCCTCCCCCTCCTCCCCTTCCCAGATACCTGTATACGTAATCTGTCTGTTGATTATGATATTATACTATTATGCCAGTTGTCATTATGGGATGCTATTACAGGTTGATCTCCCCACACTGTTCTGGATTATGACGTATTGACAAGTGGGAGCATCTAATGTAATTTTAGTGTGTTCTGCTTGATAACGTCAAGGTGGCAACGTTATCCAATGAAATAGTGTTAATATCAAATAAATAAAGAAAAACACAGGAAAAGAGTATTTCACGAAATTTAATACATTATAGAGCCAAGCATTGAAAAGTCTTAACTGCACGATTTTTGTAATAATGTTTGCTTTAACATTTGTGCTTTGTAAGTAGAAAGGATGGCATAGATTTCTAACATGGACTGTTTTCACGAGATTAGAAAAGCTGTTGTGTTGCAGCAACTATAGGCCTACATGATTGAATGTGGTTAAGTAGCAGAATAACTTTTGTTTGGTCTAGCAATGTTTTTGTGATGTTCGTCTTAGTAGCAGATAAAAATATCCACTTTTAATTGCTATTAAATTACTTATAATTAGACCAAGATCACAGAATCACCATTTCCTTTTAACATCTTAAACGGAATTAATGGGACAGCAGCTTGGGACGACAACAACCACCACCACCACAATTATAAAACAAGCATGTAAAACTTTCATTCACAACTGTTGTCTCATATCTCTTACAGTTAAGCATGAAGACGTAATATGCAGGTGTAAGTCTGAGTGTCATGAAAACTTTGACAAATGCAACCTTTGAAATGAAATGAAATGAAATGTCGTGTGGCTAGGGCCTCCCGTCGGGTAGACCGTTCGCCTGGTGCAGGTCTTTCGAGTTGATGCCACTTAGGCGACCTGCGCGTCGATGGGGATGAAATGATGAGGATTAGGACAACACAACACCCAGTCCCTGAGCGGAGAAAATCTTGGACCCAGCCGGGAATCGAACCCGGGACCTTAGGATTGACATTCCGTCACGCTGACCGATCAGCTACCAGGGCCGGACTGCAATCTTTGAACATATTGGTTCTAATGAAGAAGGGAAGCCTACTGCAGAAATGATTGTAATTATATTCTGTGATTGGTTCTAGAGTAAAAAGTGGATAATGTGTGCCCCCCCCCCCAGAATGATGAATATTGTATGATTTGTAAATGTGTAGGTACACGTTTTTGAACAATATTCTTTTTAGAGCACTCAGGCTAACACATTGACAGCAGTTGTAAAAAAAAATGGAAAAAGAGGCTTTTGGGGGGGGGGGGGGGGAGGTTGTATATAAATATCAGTATGTATATGCTGCGGGACAACTGGGAAAATCGCGGGGAATTTTTTCATCCGGTAGAAAACTGGGAAAAAAGTAGGAATTTTTAATTGTTCTAGTTTTCAGTTAAAATTTCTGTAATTTTAACTGTTAAGAACTGATACTCTAACAAAGAAGTTTACTTTAGCCCGGAACTGCAGAATAATACTGCAGTAATAAAACATAAATGTGGAAAAGAAAACCAAAATGAACTAAGTTTCAAAGAAATGCGCCATTTCCAACAACAAATCACAGTGCACACACAAACGTCTGCTAACACCAAAATGTGTTAAAGGCTTTAGGACGAAGACTGTGAAATCCTTCATAACAACAAACTGCTTCCAATGACCGTGGCGTCACAACGGTTTACATTAGGTCCATTTGATCAGTTTCCAGCTCCTGTGCATGCTCAGTTAAATTGTGTATAAGCAGTACCTGTTCCCACTTACGGCTATTTGAAGTACGGCTCTTAGCTGTATCAGCAGTAGCAACAAGTAGCCGGACACTAGCCAGAAAAATTCTTCTGGCAAATACAAGCTGCCAGTTTCGCACACGCACAGAGCAGTTTGTTGCAGTGGAGAGGGTGTAGTCTCTATGTCATAGTCTCCACGTGACCCATGTTTAGGTTTTGTGATTTTGATGTTTCTTTTTCGTATACAACTCTCACGTCAAATGAAAACAAAATGGATTTCTGTGGCAGAGCACTAGCAAGTGAATTAAAATACATTCACACACTTATGGAAGGCTTATTAGTTTTAGTTCACTGATTTAATTTATTTCCAGGTTTTTGACAGTCAGGCATTAATTGCATTGCAGAACACTGAAGTTACTTTTGCCAATTTGCTAAAGAAATATGGCATGTATTAATCTTTTCTGCAGAGGCAGTCAATTTATTTGAAACAAAGTATATCATTCCACAGTTTTGACTATTGTCAACTGTTTCCTGGTTTACAAATGCCCGTTTTTATCTCCTGGCACATCTGGTGTTATGCCATAATAAAGAATCAAACACTAGATTATACAGTACTGGTGCTCCAAGAAAATTTGCGGCCCAAAAACCACACCGAAAACCATAGTATCAGGTTGGGGCCTACTTCTTTGCAAATCTGAACATACGACTGTGCACTTTCAGTCGAATTATGTACAGGGCTATTACAAATGATTGAAGCGAATTCATAAATTCACTGTAGCTCCATTCATTGACATATGGTCACGACACACTACAGATACGTAGAAAAACTCATAAAGTTTTGTTTGGCTGAAGCCGCACTTCAGGTTTCTGCTTACAGAGCGCTCGAGAGCGCAGTGAGACAAAATGGCGACAGGAGCCGAGAAAGTGTATGTTGTGCTTGAAATGCACTCACTTCAGTCAGTCATAACAGTGCAACGACACTTCAGGACGAAGTTCAACAAAGATCCACCAACTGCTAACTCCATTCGGCGATGGTATGCGCAGTGTAAAGCTTCTGGATGCCTCTGTAAGGGGAAATCAACGGGTCAGCCTGCAGTGAGCGAAGAAACAGTTGAACGCGTGCGGGCAAGTTTCACGCGTAGCCCGCGGAAGTCGACGAATAAAGCAAGCAGGGAACTAAACGTACCACAGCCGACGGTTTGAAAAATCATACGGAAAAGGCTAAAGCAGAAGCCTTACCGTTTGCAATTGCTACAAGCCCTGACACCCGATGACAAAGTCAAACGCTTTGAATTTTCGGCGCGGTTGCAACAGCTTATGGAAGAGGATGCGTTCAGTGCGAAACTTGTTTTCAGTGATGAAGCAACTTTTTTTTCTTAATGGTGAAGTGAACAGACACAATGTGCGAATCTGGGCGGTAGAGAATCCTCACGCATTCGTGCAGCAAATTCGCTATTTACCAAAAGTTAACGTGTTTTGTGCAATCTCAAGGTTTAAAGTTTACGGCCCCTTTTTCTTCTGCGAAAAAAACATTACAGGACACGTGTATCTGGACATGCTGGAAAATTGGCTCATGCCACAACTGGAGACCGACAGCACCGACTTCATCTTTCAACAGGATGGTGCTCCACCGCACTTCCATCATGATGTTCGGCATTTCTTAAACAGGAGATTGGAAAACCGATGGATCGGTCGTGGTGGAGATCATGATCAGCAATTCATGTCATGGCCTCCACGCTCTCCCGACTTAACCCCATGCGATTTCTTTCTGTGGGGTTATGTGAAAGAGTCAGTGTTTAAACCTCCTCTACCAAGAAACGTGCCAGAACTGCGAGTTCGCATCAACGATGCTTTCGAACTCATGGATGGGGACATGCTGCGCCGAGTGTGGGAGGAGCTTGATTATCGTCTTGATGTCTGCCGAATCACTAAAGGGGCACATATCGAACATTTGTGAATGCCTAAAAAAACTTTTTTAGTTTCTGTATGTGTGTGCAAAGCATTGTGAAAATATCTCAAATAATAAAGTTATTGTAGGGCTGTGAAATCGCTTCAATCATTTGTAATAACCCTGTATTTTCGTCTGGTTTACAAAATTCCGATGCTCTTGGAGTACCCTCTGGTGTTCTGTTTCATTTATGACATGATGTAAGATCTCTCAAGAACATGTGGGCTTCCTACATTGTCGTAGCTGCGCATGCGCAATAACGCCATTTTCTGGTGCTCTCTGACAACTGGTGAAACAAATTTTAACAGGTCACGGAAAAATATTACGAATACTGGTTGAACAACGTTGCTTTCAAAGTAAATTTCATTTTATGCTAGATGAATTATGTTACATGTGCGAATGTGCTTTGAATTTCTTAAATCACAGAGTGTTTGATTATCATAAAAAGCTTAGCACTCTGAGGGCCAACCACTTAGAAGAATTTAGAGCCCAGGCATGTGTGTTGTTTAAAATTTTACTGGCACATTTGTGTGATGTATATTAAAGTGTAACACGTGCAAAAAAGATCTATATTATATGTGAAAGCTTAGCTTTTCTTGTAGCTACACTATGTAAGTTAATTTAAACCCTTAACTTTTCCTATTTGTGTGTTCACGCTACTGAACAGTGATGTTGCTTGCTATTGGCTGATTATGTCACGTGTCATTTGCACTGAATATCTGCAATCATCAGCTGGCGAGATCGCGTGACATCACCTATGATTGGCTTACTAAAGCACAGTGTCAATTTCAATACTTCGGAAACTAACGTGTTGTGTTTGCTGTTCAAATATATACTTTTGTAATACGAAAATATGCAGCGTACGTGCTGCTGCGCATCAAAGATCTTCTTTCTTTTTTTTGGGGGGGGGGGGGGAGATCATTTTCTAAAGTGCCGGGAAGTTCTAAGCCAGTGTATAAAACCTTAACCATTCAAAGGATTGATACGTTTTATGGTTCCGAGAGAAAGTATTCGGGAAAGAGTGTATCTTCACCTGGGAAAAAGTGTTTTTAACTGTGTTTTTAACTGGGAAATCTGGGAATTTTTTTTTCCTTGTCCACATATACACCCTGAAATATGTATCCTATTAGAAATCGTCATCATCTTTTATACAGAGTGTCCTACCTCTTTGAAAATTGTGGTTGCTTACGATCCAGAGTGTAAATGACGCCTTTTTACAACATACAACATTGGTGCCGTGGAAGTCAAGACAAACAATTTGATATCTATACTTGTTGACTGTCAAGTCAGGAAACACCCTCACGATTAGTCCACAAAAGCCACCTACAGAACAAGTGTGCTGCATGAGATTTGAATATTCTATCACCCTCTTATGCCACAGGGTTTGTCGGTCTTCATCATTTCAAGTTCATTTCTTTTTGCTGCTAAAATTGTCCTTACACACACCTTGTTCATGCACTTACAATTTGTAAAATTGAATGTTCATGTAAATATTACCTCAAAATATTGTGCACCCTAACAGTGCAAAATTAACAGTTTAATAGTATTGTTTCTCTAGACTTCTTACAACAAAACTACTGTGCTGGTAAGAGTAAATTTAAATTGAATTGAAAATGTCATTAATTTTTGCATAATTTTTCAAAAGCTTTTCTTCTTTCATTATCCTCACAGTTAAGTTACTAATGTTAACACATTGGCAACCAAGCCAGAAAATAACTTGGGCCGCAGGGCGATGTCCAAAAACCCGTACCCAAGTATTTCCTTCACACACGAAAACTGGATTTCACGCATGAAAACTGGATTCATTTTTTATAAAAACAATGCGTGAAAGTCTCGCTATCTGTCTCTTGATAGATGCTACCTTCTGTTGTCAATTTCTATAATTACCTCGAAAGAAGCAGCAGCAAACATAAGAACAGATGTTGCAACTGACTGGACCATTGTGTGCTCACATCGTTGAAAGTTTTGTGTGAATACTTGTTAGGTTTTGCAGTTTGCTGTAATTTTGCTACAAATAAGTGACAATGGATGAGTGAGCAAGACATTTTAGAATATTTTACCAAAGATGATGCCATCTTCATTTAACCATATAGTAGAGCTATGTGCCCTCAGGAAAAATTATGGCTGTAGTTTTCACTTGCTTTCAGCTGTTTTTCCCCATTTCTTACCAGAATGGCACCCTGTGCTGGAGCAGTCTTGCTCTAGCCAAATGATTGGGTGCGCTTGGATTGGAAATTCTTAGAGCAGCTCTGCTTACACATCTCTAAAAAACATAATAATTATGAGCGTTCAGGTAAAGTGTAGGGCCCTATCAAGTAGTCCTCAGTAATGCCTATTTTCCTGATGTCCATGTTCACATGAAGTTTGTGGATTTTCAACGGCCCAGCAGATATTACTTTTGGAATTAAAGATCCCATTTTCACTAAATGTCACTTCATCAGTAAACAACATTGATGACTCAGAATTGGGATTGTGTTGATATTAGACATTGTAACGGCAGCTAAACGCAGCACATAGCAGGTAATCATGCTGGTTGAGTTTTTGAGCATGTATGTTATTGAACACTTTATACCCATATTTGTTCCAATCTCTCAGCACGTTTGTATGCTAGATACCACACTGACCAGTGACTCTATGGGTACATTGTGAACAGTTATTGTTTACATGCTGTATATCTTTTGGTAAGACCCAATTAATCTGTTGTTAATCCCTATGTGCACTTCAATCATTTTCAGTTCAAAACGTTTTAAGCAAAAATAGAGTTTGGAGAAGAGATAGGAAGTACAGATGTGTAGGGTGTCATTGAATTTGTACATCTGCAGACCAATAATTTCCATTTAGGAGCTAAATTTTTGGTTGTGGGGTCATAGCAAAAATTAACAGAAGGAACTATGAAAGTTGCAATTATTTTGTAATGATGCCTTCAAATACTGAGCTCACAAACCACTAAAAGCAAATGTGAAGAAAAATGCAAATCACCCATTTTTTTCATTAGGCTTTTAATGTGTGATTGGCCTACACACTTGCTGTCATCTGCCAGTTGGTGCACCTGTCGGATCTTTGAGAACCTGAGGAAATTCTAGTACTACGTAAAATCGCTAAGCAGATCAAAAGCTTGTATCCAGTCACTTATCAACCAGTCTGGTGTGGCAATATGACAGCTAACCCAAAGTTGGAGTTTTAAACTTTGTGTTTAAAAAGATCATTCATGCATGAGGATCGTACAGTCATATGATTGTTTGAATGTTGCACACTCTCTTATATGGTGGATATGAAAATAGGCATGCCTGGTCTGCATCTGCACCTACATAGATACTCCACAAGCCACCGTATGGTGTGTGGCAGAGGGTATCCCATACCACTACTTGTCATTTTCTTTTCTGTTCTACTCGTAAATAGAGTGAGGGAAAAACGACTGTCTATATGCCTCCGTATGAGCCTTAATTTCTCGAATATTGTCTTCATGATCGTCAGGCGCAATGTACATTGGCAGTAGTAGAATCGTTCGGCAGTCAGCTTCAAGTACCAGTTCTTTAAATCTTCTCAACAGTGTTTCTCGAAAAGAATGTCACATTCCATTCAAAGATTCCCTTTTGGGTTCCCAAAGCATCACCAATTTTCGTAACCTAACTTTTGCATGCTGTTCAAAGCTACCAGTTACAAATCTAGCAGCCCGCCTCTGAATTGATTCGATGTCTTCCTTCAGTCCAATCTGGTACGGGTTCCAAATTCTCGAGCAGTGCTCGAGAATAGCTCACACCAGTGTCTTATATGTGGTCTCCTTTACTGGTGAACCATTCTTTACTAAAATTCCCCCAGTAAATGGAAGTCGGCCATTCGCCTTCCCTATCACAGTTCTCACATGCTCATTCGATTTCATATCGCTGGTGTTCGGACGTGGTGCCCCACTGCAAGGTCTGAGCATACAGATTAGTTGCCCAGATATGTGAGTAGCTTTAAGACTTCTTAAGTAATAGAACTCAGTATGTTGTCCTCAATGGCAAGCATGTATGAGACACCAGGGTATAGTCAGGAGTGTCACAGGGAAGTGGGATAGGACCGCTCTTGTTATCTATAAACGTAGATTATCTGACAGATGAACAGCAATCTGTGAATACTGATGACAATGTAGTAAACAGGAAATTATCGCCGTTGGATGACAACAGCCAGATACATGAACGATGGTGGTTTGCGCATGTCGAGGCACGGACAGGGACTGCGTAGTTGACTATTCCAAGCGACAGTTGCGGTACATGCATGTGCATGTTTTCCGCTTGAAGAAAGCGTGTATCCTGCAAATTATGTCTCTTGTTTGCAACACTACTGAATGATCATTGGCTATTGGTGAATGCATCATGTAAGTGTGCAGAAGAAGCCTAAACTCGGCCGCCATCATTCATGACTTAAACTGTAAAAGGACATAGGATGAAATATAATTTCTATTTGCTGTGATGAATGGCAGCTTGCTTTAAGTGTAGAAAAATGTAAGTTAATGCAGATGAGTAGGAAAAACAATCGTGTAGTGTTCATATACAATATTAGAGGTGTAATACATTAAATAAATTAAAGGCAACCACTCGCCTATAGCTGACTGATGTGTGCCATATAGAAACGCTCAACAGAATACAATATTTCTTCTAGCTTTTGAGTTTTCACTCTTTCTCTAACATTCAGGGACCAAAATGCTCACACCTGCGGCCACAGCGAGACCGTACACTTTTGGATGTGCTGTATAACTGCAATTAAATGTATGTACATAACATTGCAAAGTGATAGGAAATGGTATAAGAGCACATATAAGGGTTGTAGTAGGGAAGGCGAATGTTAGTCTTTAGTATAATGGAAGATTTTCAGGAAAGTGTAGCTCGTGTATAAAGAAGACCTTGTATAGTGTGACCCATTTTTTAATACTGCTAGTATGTTTGATATCCCCAGCTTGTCAGATTAAAGGAAAACTTTGAAGGAATTCTGAGGGATGCTGCTAGATTTGTTACCTGTTGGGTCAATCAACATCTGATTGTTACAGAGGTGCTTCATGCCTGGATGAGGGAAGACATTGTTCTTTTGGGTAACACCATTGACAAAATTTAGAGAGCAGGCATTTGCGACTGGCAGCGGAATGGTTCCACTGCCACCTATGTCCCTTCTGTGTATGGACTGTGAAAACGAGATAAGGGAAATTTGGACGTGTACAGGGGCATACTGACAGTTGTTTTCCTTTGCTCCATTTGCAAGTCGAATAGGGAAGCAAATGATTACTGGTGGTATATGATCCTCTCAACCATAAACTGTACAGTGGCTTTCGGAGTGTATAATAGAGGGAAACATTCCACGTAGGATATATATATATATATATATATATATATATATATATATATATATATATATATATATATACGTGGGAAAAATACATCCAAAAACAAAGATGGGAGTCATTCCAATCCCGGGAGCGGAAAGACTTACCTTAGGGGGAAAAAAGGACGGGTATACACTCGCGCGCGCACACACACATATCCATCCACACATATACAGACACAAGCAGACATATTTAATATGTCTGCTTGTGTCTGTATATGTGTGGATGGATGTGTGTGTGTGTGTGTGTGTGTGTGTGTGTGTGCGCGCGCGCGCGAGTATATACCCGTCCTTTTTTCCCCCTAAGGTAAGTCTTTCCGCTCCCGGGATTGGAATGACTCCTTACCCTCTCCCTTAAAACCCACATCCTTTCGTTTTTCCCTCTCCTTCCCTCTTTCCTGATGAGGCAACATTTTGTTGCGAAAGCTTGAATTTTGTGTGTTTGTTTGTGTGTCTATCGACGTGCCAGCGCTTTCGTTTGGTAAGTCACATCTTTGTTTTATATATATATATATATATATATATATATATATATATATATATATATATATATATATATAATAGAGGGAAACATTCCCCTCTTTCCTGATGAGGCAACAGTTTGTTGCGAAAGCTTGAATTTTGTGTTTGTGTTTGTTTGTGTGTCTATCGACCTGCTAGCGCTTTCGTTCGGTAAGTCACATCATCTTTGTTATATATATATAAAAGTGATAACATTATCTTAGCTTTTGGAACTGTTATGTCCTTTTTTGGGCAATATAGAGAAATAAGTTCAGAAGGTTAAAAAGGAGTAGTAGGTCATTTAGACCCGAGGAAGAGAGGAACCGCCTGTAGTGAGGTGCTCCCAGTGACCTGCCTTTCCTTCTTGAATTCCAAAATACAGTTTCTATCAACAGTACACAACATTTCACCTCCTAAATCTTAGTGCTGCTCAGAAACTCTGTCCCATAATTTATTAGTTTTATTGATTGAATTTTCCTTTTAGTTTAGGTATAGATAACCTTTGGTGACCCATGGGCCTGATTCACATACTTTGTGGGCTGCCTTGTCACATGATATGGCAGCAGCACTTCTGACACATTAAGTCAAAGCATTAATGTTTCTAGGGTAAGGCACGTATATGAATGGCACCCCTTTTCTGACACACCGAGCCAACAAATTACATCTCAAAACATGTTTTTGAGAGGACATTCATTTATATTCACTCCCATTTTAGTATGTTTATTTATTTACCCATCATGTTTCTTTACTTATAGTATTTGACAGTAGGTGTCTTAAAGCTTCTGTTGCAAAACTATGGAATACTAAAGAAACAATGTACATGACACACAAATAAATGTTAACATGTGAAGATGGTATGCTAGACATCTTGAAATGTCATCATGGAGAAATAAACATCTATAAAAGCAACTGGTTGCAGCTAATTCATTATAAATTACCTTCAGTTTAAATAGTTACAGCACTCTAATACATACGCAATGAACAAGAATTATTTACTTTTGGTAATACGGGAAACAGTAGAAAAAGGAATGAGGTAGGCAGTTCCAGTCAAGTGGTTAGGAGTAAATTGACTATTTTTGGCCAGAGGCACAGCATTGTAGTGTTTGAAAGTTAGTGTTTTAAAATTCACAGACATGAGTAACAAGCATTTTAAAAAAAAAATATTAGTACAAAAATACTGTTGATACGTTATTGGGAAACCATGGTTTAGTTGAACAGACATGTTACAGATCGTTTAGTTTTTTGTTAATTGTGTGATAGCATTTGATGCTGCAGTTCTCAAGTTCTCTTGAAGTAAAAATATTTATTGTAACTTTGTTGTTAATAAAATTATTTTGTTCAATGTTGGAAAGCAAGGCGTAATCAGTAACAGCTTGAAAACAACTGGATTTGGTATTTATTTCAGTGTTACACTTTCATATGCATTGTAATAGCCTCAGTTTGTTGTGTACACAGAAGCAAAAGTTTGATTTATGCAATATTTTTGCATAATTATGCGCATTAAGTAACACACAATTTGCCTTCCTTTTTAATTAGTTAGATTTTTTTACTGATTATGGGAAGAACAGGGTCATCAGCTTTAAAATGGAAATGTGATTTTTCTTTTTTCATTTCTGCGCAGCGGACCTACGCCATCATTTTCGTAACTTGTGTCAAGATGATACTCCCATGGTACGACGAGCGGCTGCTAGCAAACTGGGCGAATTTGCGAGAGTGGTTGAAGTGGAGTATTTGAAATGTGATCTCATTCCAATGTTTGTGAACTTGGCACAAGATGAACAGGTACACTCATTTTCTTCATATATATTTTGAATTATTTCCTTTTTTGCAACTTCTAAAATTTTTCTCTGCATAATGCTCTTAATATAAAAGCTATAACTAAATAATACTTACTTTCAGACAAAATATTGCCTTGACTACACAAGAAATTAGTGCAGAATTGAAGAACAAATAGAAATTCCAATTTTGTTAGAGTGTTACACTTTTTTTACAAGACAAATGAATGAAAATAAAAGCCAAGAAATGTTTTGTGAGTTTTTATGTGTGCAGTGACCTGTTTCTGACCTTTAAGTACATACTTAGGTTACAGCAATGTGGAAACCACAAAAAATTTTAAACATATTTTAGTTTGGGAGAATTTTTGTCTTCTTTTGTATTAAGGGGAGCTGATGGGGAGAAACCCGGAATATGAGTGAGAGTTTTCAGTTGGTGTAAGTCCAGTTACCAAACAAGTTTCCAAGATTTCATGCAATTTCTGCAAAAGTTATGTATAAAGGACTAATTGCCTAGTGTCATCTATTGACATCAGTTGAGATCCCAGATGTTATTAGAGTCTTTATCTTATTATTAGCACAATCTCACCATCATATGTGGTATGAATAATTACTTGCAAGATGGAGAGTAAGCTGTTCTGTACTGTTTATAATGGTGTAGAAAGTGTTAAACTACTTTGCATGATAAGTATTGTGTATAGAATGTAGAGGCAAGGGCACAATAATCAAACATTGACAGGCATTGTTTGGCAATAACACTGTGGTACTGTCACTTCACCCTGCGTGAAAGTGTGTACCATCTACATAAATAAATTGCTTTTTAGTCTTTGGTGATTACCTTCTTTTTAAAGTAGTTCCTTTCAACATCTTTTGTAATGCAGTTACACTAGCAAAATAATGTTTAAAGTTCAGCAGTGTGCAGCAAGATCTTTGAATTTTCCATGGAATTGATATTCCTTTATGCTGTCCACAGTATTGGGGAACAGCAATGTAATTGCACACTTATATAAGTGGATTACCCATAAAACACATAATCTAAGAAATTTTCGTATTCTTACACACACATGCAAACATGTATCATTTTCATGGCTTTTTCCCCATATCTTCATGGGGTCAGCATGTTAGTTATTGGATTTGACAGTGTTAGTGGGGGGGGGGGGCTGAGTGCCCTTCCCATCCCCAATCTTCCCCCTCCCTCTAGTCTTGCTCTTTTGATGGTAAAGAATTTATGTATCCCACTTGTCTGTGTGTAGTAGTGTTATCCAATGTAAGAGTGTGCAAATGTTTTCTAAAGGTTTTCAAATTGTGTAACTGAGGTGGGATGTGGTTACTGGCTTAGTATTCACCTATTCAGATGTGGAAAACTGCCTAAAAACCACATTGAGGCTGCCCAGCACTCTCCCCTACCTCTGAGTTACTCATGTTGGCAGCACTTCTTGATTCGAATTCCGGAGTATTTACTTCATCTTCTTTGGTGAAAGAATTTCAGAAAACAGTAATTTTGTATTTGTTTAAATTTGTAATGCTTTTTTGTTGCTTCTGCAACAGTGTTCTGACCTGTTCTGTGTACCATCCATCTCTTGTTAGTTTGGCATAAATCTCTTTGCTGCCGATACTATTTCGTTGAATTTATGCCATGTTGTTGTTGTTGTTGTTTTGTTAATGTGACAGGCAGATTCGTCAGGGGCTGGTGTGGCTCCCCCAATCCCTGAAGCAGCATACTAATGCAAGCATCTTCGTGGGTTACACACACACACACACACACACACACACACACACACACACACACACACACAGACAGAGATATAAACATAGTGAGGAAAGTTCTGACGAATGAAATAATTTAGGAGGAAAGGAGACCACTCAACCCAAGCCCAAGTTTAAACATTTGGACTTGTCTCTCCTTCTCCTGATCTCTTCAGTGGAAACGTTTCTTTGCCACCAATCCATCCAGCCAAAGCCAATCTAATGCCAACATTGAACCTTCCCTCTCCCTGTACATACAACCATCTTACGGTGATCCTCCCATCCATGCAGCCCATGGTCACCTTCCAAAACTTCCTTACCTCCAACTTGGCTTCACCATTCTTACCCAGATCCCTTACCGAAAAAACTGACCTCGACCACTCAACAGCCCCAATACAGATTCTGACCTGACCATCTTCCCTGTAGACAAAGGCTCCACCATCATGGTGAATCGGAATGACTACCTGACAGAAGGTGTATGCCAACTGCCCTGCTCCACATTCACGTACTGCCACAGTGATCCCATCCCAGAAGTCCAACAGAACCTCCAATCCCCACTGAAATCCTTACGCCGTTTGTAGAACTTTCCCGAGTCCATCTCTCTCCCCATCACAATGACACCCCGCACATCCACCTTCTACATGCTCCACAAAATTCACGACCCCCAACAATCCTGGACACCCCATTGACCTGGTCATAATGCTCCCTCTGGAAGAATTTCCACTCTTGTCAACCAGTACCTCCAACTAATTGTCGGAAGTCTAGCCTCTTGTACAAAGATGATAGCCTCTTCACTGACACTCCACCATACCCACTCACATTTCCACCTGGATCCCTACTTATCACTGTTGATGCCACTTCCCTATACACCAATGTCCCTCATGTCCATGACCTTGCTACTATTGAACTCTACCTGTCCCTATGTCGTTCAGACTTCTGACCCATTGCCTCTCTCCTGTGCAAACCTTTTATGGGCCTTCTGGAAGAAACGTTCCTAGCTGCCCAAAACTCCAAACCCCTTGTCTGGTTCAGGTTCATTGATGGCCCTTTCCTGATGTGGACTGAAGACCAAGACACTGTATCCTCATTCCTACACAACCTCAGCTTCTTCACTTCCACCTGCTTCACCTGGCCCTCCGCATCCCAACTGTGCCATCTTCGTGGACATTGATCTCCACCTCTCCGACAGCTGCAGTTGTAAAAAATGCTCTCTCATATAGCCTGGCCATCCATGGATGGCATATATTTAGTGAAGAGAATTTCCTTGCCCAGAATGTTGTAGGTCTCAAGAGGCCTTCACAGACAAGCACTACTCCCAAACTTAATCTGCAATTTAGATTTTGTGTGCCATACCTCACACTCATAATCCTGCCATCACCCCCACAAATCAGCTACAAAGGAGTGCCTGCCTCATCATCCAAGAAACTGTTTCCTTTGTGAGGGCTTTATCTATCATCACGTCCAGAAATGAGGGGCATCCTACCCTAAGGACTTCCTACCCCTCCGAAAGTGGTGTTCCGTCACCCACCCATCCTACACATCATCCTGGTCCATCCCTAGTGCCACTCCCACTCTCTGCCTCTTGTCATAGGGGTCATACCCATGTGAAAGGCACAGGTGCAAGACCTGCCCGAGTCACTAATTTTTGACAAACTTTCTCATGGAGAACAGTGGTCTGGCAAGAAGTACTTCAAAAATTAACACTGTGTTCATTTTTAAATTGCCCAATTCACCTATCCAGCACTTTGTATTCCAGTCTCATCATAGGCTTATCCAATCCATTCCCAGAGGCATGGCCACCTGTGAAAGCAACCATGCCATATACACTCTCTGCTGGAATTACTGCACAGCTCTTTATGGCCGCCTAATAACCAACCAGCTGTCGAGCAGAATGAACAGCCAATGCCAAACTGTGCCCAACACCAAAGTTGACCAACCTGTGGCACAACACGCAGTGGGGCACAACATTCTGAACTACACAGATGGGAGTTACCCTTGCAACACACCCTTTGCTCTCATAAACCCAGTCTTCACTAATAAACTCTCCATACTCTCTACCCAACAGCTTCTCCTCCAGTGTCCGGGTATCACTTGCCTCGTCCGTGCTCATGTAATCCCCCCCCCCTCCGCGCACGCATTTGTAGCCAATAAACCTGCTGCCTCCCTCTGAGCTGTGAGCTACCCATCTCCAACCTCTCTTCCTGTTTACAGCCTCTTTCTCCCTCTACCCACTCAGCCAACACAACTGCTGCCCCCACCCCTCTCAAGGTCACGTCTCGAACTGCAATCATGGCGTTTGGTGTCCAGCTGACATCATATAGGGGCACAGGTTTTGTGTGTGTGTGTGTGTGTGTGTGTGTGTGTGTGTGTGTGTGTGTGTGTCATATAAGTGTGCAAACATTCAATACAATAGTAAGTACATAAAAGAAGAATTTGGGTAAATGTTAATTGGAAAGTTAAACTACAAGAGCACACTTGAAACACTTGAAGTCTTTGCAAGTATAAACAAAACATTTGAACTGATGGAAAATTATCATGCTCAGCCCTGATTTTTGATTTAGTATATTCTTTCACCTAATCTTGACAGCAAGTAGTCCATCATAGCTGTCTAAACACATTTTCTGCTGTTCCATCTGTGCTTAAACTACAAAACAACAGTAAGATCCAGGTTGTATTCAAATGTAGCTAAGTGACAGACTTAGTTCATGCAGTGACTGGGTTCACATACGGCTTCGATAATGTGGTACTTTACACTCTTCATGATCAGGAGAAAATAACTTGTAAATTGTTCATGTTGTGCATGTTCGTTCTTGCGCTGCTTGAATTGGATAATCTGACATACAAATAAGATTTTCATTCATAAATTGACAAAATTTTCAGTGTTGAGTGCCATATGAATATGTATACCACATATACATATAATATGATAATGTGGTGCAAAATCCCAATATTACAGTTACTATATTCAGCTTAACAAATTATGAAATAGCTTCACTATCCACCACTCGTGACAGGCAGTTGTGTTTTCACAGCGAGTATTATCAAGCCAATTTTGCTGTACTTCTAAGAATGTTGGACATAATTTGAAAGAAGTAATCACACTTTGGAAACTTAAACATTGTTTTTAAACATACAGTTGTCATGTGAAGAGGGATAGTAAATTCAACAAACTTAAAATTCATGTCATCATTGACATGTTATTAGTAATTCACTAAATCAGTATACTGTGACTTACGTATGTTTTATTTTCATAGTGAAACCCAATTTCAATTATTTTTTGATTTTGGAAATCTGATCTCTTATTCTACATAGTTCATTCTCAACAAACAAAAATAAGTAAAAAATGTACCATATTTACCCAAGTAAAAGACAATCATGAATATAAGATAACCCCCATTTTTTAAATCTCCTCAAGAAAAATTTAGTTTTAACATATTCGGACTAATCAGAATTACCATCTGTCTTATCGACACTAAGTATCTGCCGAAGATGTCAGCATTATACCTTTTTTAAATGCAGAGGAAATAATTTAATAAAAGATGGTTTACAGTAATTTTTATCCTCGCTACATTTTTGCTTACAAAGTCTGTCATTTGTGGTATCAGTATTTTATCATTGTCGTCCTATTAGCACAGTTGTCAAATTTATACCTTCGTTGTGACAAACCTCTCGCCATTTCTTCCAAATATGTTGCAATATGAGGTGATTATAGTGGAACCTGAGACCGCAGTTCTGTCTTACTGAATACTTATTGGATGTCAGTTCTATGCTGATGTGAAAATGTTACAATGTTTCTTGCTTTGAAACCTATTGTCTGCCCGCCATTCTCTCATTGAGTGCGCAGAAACAGCAGCTGACACACCCCATTTCGTACCAGTTACACCTCATGGTGAGCATCGCCAACATTGTTGTGTAATTACACTATTATACCCTATCTAGAATTTTGCCTTCTCCGGCATAAATGTATACTGTTGTTGTGTATTTGTCCAATTTTAAAGCACTTCAGATAGATTCAGCCAAACAGCAGTGGTATAGGTTTCAATTGTTGGCAGCATGACATAATTTGCTGGTTATTCACGAATCCCCTCCTCACGCCCATCCTAGTTCTCAACCAAGCTGGTGTTGCTGTTCCCCATCTAACCCTTCTGTAATGCTATCCTTAGCAACTGTGAAACATGGACTAATATCTTCTAGGGTACAGGTCATACATAACAGCACAAGCTAATACGTAAATAATATTGCAATCGCAATGCAGTAAAATTCTCAAACTTTCTTCATTCCAGTTGGTACTATCTCCACATCAGGAGTTGCTGCTATAATTTATTGTCTTGGTAACAGTTATAGTCAGCTTAATATGATTTCTTAAGACATTTAATTCTGAATTCATTTTCTTTCATGTTTGTTCTGAATGTTACAGTCTGTTATAATGCTGATGAAAAAGTATTAATGTTTTTACCCGGTATTTTAATACATGAACAGTGACTGCATTTCTTATTTGCAAGAAACTTGACTCATAATCAAATAAAACATTTACTTACAGTCAGAATCGAGTAATGTTTTTTGAAGAGCAACATTTTCGCCTTTCTGTATTGACTTTATTTAACAGGTATAAATGTTGGTTAAGAGTATCCACACATGTATGAGAACTTTTATTGCAAACCTATTGAAATAAAGCAAGAGTTTGTAAGATAATAGCATTAAATTCTATGTTCTCCTGTGTTTAAAAAATTGTCAAATTTTAAGCAGAGCAATAGATTGCTGTGGTGCTTAGTTCATGGTCTCTTGCATATAAGTTGCACTAATGCCACGCAAGTCAAATGTCAGGTGATTGAGCAAGGACAATACTGTATCGAGCTCTTTTGCATGTCGGGAACTCTCCAGCCTCTCCAACCTTTTCAAGCATGAGTATCATATGGCCTACCTGCCATTCTGAATTCTTCAAAATAAATTTACAAGTGATCTCAATAGCCCAAGCTCCATCATTAAATCTAAGATGACACCTATATCAATCTATTACACAATGTAAAAAGTTGACTGCAGCAGCAGTACTTTAATATGTGAATATAGGATGACCCCATAGTTTTCAAATGACAAATTTGGGAAAAAATATTGTCTTGTGGAGTAAGTATGGCTTATTCACCTAGCTGATTGGTGTGTGGCAGATAGAAACATGTAACAGTACGAAGACATGCTATCAAGTTACCACTTTTTGTGTTGGAATTCTGACAATAGAGATCCAAACAAAACTTTGTATGGATCTTTGTGTGTGCGCATGCGTGCGCACGCACTAGTGTGTGTGTGGGGGGGTTACGCATGCTCTTTTCCTATGGTGATACTTTATTGTTAATACCACATTCAGATTGTTTCGAAGAGCTTGGTTCTCTTTTGTTGATACACTGTATGTACACATTTGACAGTATCATGAAACAGTTGATTGCTACTCACCATAAAGTGGAGATGGTGAGCCAAAAGGCATTCATCTAAAGCGCACACAAGCATCTAGATTTATTTGTTGTACATGTCTGCAACTCATCTCCACTATATGGTGAGTAATATCTATCCTTTTCATAATATTGTCATTATTCCATTCTGGATTTTCCATTGTTTGTAATTACACAATTATAAGACAAGGCTTTTTCCAAATTAGTTATTGTAAAAGTACGGGGTCCTCTTGTATTCGCAAATTAAACTATTGCTGCTGAAGTCCACATTTTTACTTTGTTTAGTAGCATATTTAGTGGTAGTTTTAAATTTATAGAGGTTGTCTTACATTTAGAGATGAAGCTTTGGTTATTGAGGTTGCGTACAGATTTATTTTGAAGATTTCGAAGGGTCAAGGCTTGGCAAACACTACCTGTCTTCCAACAGGATTGAGATTTCCCAATACACTGAAGTGCTTGATATTGTTATGACATTACTCAATCATTTGACACTGATTTGCATGGTGCAAGTGTAAGATGCACACGAGAAACTATGAACTAGCCATACATCAATCTATTGCTCTTATTAAAATTTGAAAATTTTGTGTAACACAGGAGGAAATAGCATTAAATTCTGCCACCTTACAAACTTAATATTTGAACAGGTTTGCAGTAAACATTCTCATACATGTATGGATCTGTATACATACATTAATGCCGCTTTTTAAGTTTTGATAACATTCAAATACGGAAATGTTGTCCTTCGAAAACACTTTAGTTGATTCAGGACCCAGACCAGTATTTTATTTAGTTGTGTGAGACGCTAACGATTTACTGAGTGGCTTGCAAATTAGAAATTTGGTCACTGTTTATGAATTAGAATAATGGGAAACAACGTTACTAGCTATTAATCAGAACTAGAACAAGATCGTGAAATTCAGTTGAAACATGTAGGAAAATTAATCCAGAATGAAATAAATTATATTAAAGTGACAATAATTGTTAATGCGAGAATAAGTTACAGTGGCAAGACCCATCGTGGGATAGTACCAACAGATTTCAGTAGATCCTGGGGTGAGTGAAATTCCTAGAATGGGACTAAATTGTAATTGCGAACTTTTATTTATGTATTAGTTGCTTGTGTTACATATGACCTGCACACTAGAAGATACTGTAGTCTGTTTTGGACAAGTTACTCAAGCTCAGCGCTGTGGAAGGATTGGAAGGGGAACAGTAACACCAGCTTGGCTGAGAGCTAGGATGATTGCAGTTAGGCTGAGCAAACAGCCAATTCCAGCAAGTTGCCAATCATGGGAATCTGTTCCACGCAATTTGGCTTTCTATGAATGTGTACCACGTTTATACTGCAGTTTGCCAGAATTCAGTTGTAGCCGAAATTGTATTGACTTAAAAATTGGACAAAAGATTAACATTTCTCAAGAGATGGTAAAAGTCTAGATAGGGGTCAGTAGTGTACTTAACATGTTTCTGCTGCAGTGTTGTCATTGCTCGCGACGTACGATGCTTCTACACAGCCAATGAGAGAGTGGCAGACAGGCAATATGTTTGGAAGCGAGACACACTGTAGCATTCTCACGTCAGTACAGAAGTGAAATCCAATATGTGTTCAGAAAAAACAGTTTTGTTCGCAGGGCCCAGCATAACAAAAACCTCAGAAATAGCAACATAGTCAGAAGAAACACCCAAATATTTGTGACAACGAAGATATAAATTTCACAGCTGTGCTATGATGAATATGATTAAAAATAGTGATACCACATACTGCAGAAGGTAGAAAAGAAAATGGCCTGCAAATTAATCTAATTCATTTGTTTCTGTTTATTTTATTTCTCCTACTATTATCAAAATGTAGATGATCAATAAATGGAAGAGGTTTAGAATAGGTATAATGTTAACTTTTTGGTAGATACTTCATCAATAAAATCTTTTGTAATTTTAATTAGTCAGAATATGTTAAAAATATTTTTTTTCTGAAGGAGCCTCTTAAAAAAGGAGTGCTCATCTGATACTCGAGTAAATGCAGTATAACTTCAGTCATCAGATTTCCCTGGAAGTTCTCCTTGATGGTGTCTATGGAACTTCATGAATCTAAGTGCCACATATGTCAGCTACAGATGTTTGGTCATGTATTTGCATTTGTGTGTGTTCATTCATATATCCTCATTTGTGTTTGTTTGATCACATGCCCTCATTTATGTTTGTTTTGGCACCTACCCTCATTTGTTTGTTTTGGTACCTAACCTCGTTTGTGTGTGTGTGGGGGGGGGGGCACGTACCCTCGTTTGTGTGTGGGGGGGGGGGGGCACGTACCCTCGTTTGTGTGTGGGGGGGAGGGGCACGTACACTCGTTTGTGTGTGTGTGCAGTAACATACCCTAATTTATGTTTGTCGTGTGTATTATAGAATTTTTGTCACTTTAAACATATATCAACTCACATTTTATAATGTTTGTTAAATCTTTCACTTATTTCTGTAGGACAGTGTCAGACTTCTGGCTGTGGAGGCCTGTGTCAGCATTGCCACTTTACTGCAGCTGCAAGATGATGTGGAACAGCTTGTTATGCCTACCCTCCGTCAGTGCGCAGGCGATACATCATGGAGAGTTCGTTACATGGTTGCTGACAAATTCACTGATGTATGTATGTGAAACAGAAGTGGTTTAATGTTGGAGCTTCAGTATGATTGTAATTGAATGCTTAGACTAAAAATGTACATTTTGATATTCTCACGCCTTCAGTGTAAGAGCCATGTACTTTGGTGAAACTATTCATCATATAACTGTTTTAATTGATAGAGGGAGACAGTTAGTATTTGGTGTTTGTGGTCCTTTACACACCCTGGACATCGTAATATGGACGAGGAAAGGTGGACACAATGCCTTCTCTTCTATCCCCCATTCATCTGATGCCTTTCTGCCTGCCCCCTCTCCCTTACCCCCCACCTCCACCCCCAATTTGTAATTCTTGCTTGTCATTTTCTATACTTGTCTCCCCCACTTCTTTTAATGTTTTGTGCAATTATTTTATAATTGCTGTTTGGCAAATATTGACATTCTTGAATAATCATAGCCATTACGTGATGCAGAATGTTCCTAACAGGCAGCCACAATTTGGTTTTGGGTCACTTTGTTTAGAAATTTCTTAACCCAAAGTGTGATTGGAAGCTGTTGTGCATTATAAACATTGTCTTTTATAGTTTTCATGCAAGACTTACTTGAAGGATGCAAATCTTTGATAGATAGTACATGCTTAGATAATCGTACATTGGTGAATGGGAAGGTGTTGCAAATTTTAGATGGCAGTACCCCGTGTAACAGCTGTCTTAACAGTAGTCATAATTAGTCTCCTTTACTAACATTGGTGTGACTGTGGTTAATGATAGTCAAATTTGTATCACATGCATTGCCACTGTGCATACAGTGGGGCTTATTAATCGCTGTATAGGAAAGGTCACTCTTTGTGTACATGAATGACAGTACTCATACTGTATGGTGTCAGTGTCTCAATTAATTCTTCTTTTTTCCTGTTCGTAGCTTCAGAAAGCTGTGGGTCCAGAAATCACAAAAACAGATCTTGTGCCAGCATTTCAGCTTTTGTTAAAGGACTCTGAAGCAGAAGTACGTGCTGCTGCTGCTCACAAGGTGCGAGATTTTTGCCAGAATTTGGATCCGTACCAGCAAGAAACCATAATTATGAACTCCATCCTCCCATATGTGAAGGAACTAGTTGCAGATCCAAACCAGCATGTAAAGTCCGCACTTGCATCCGTAATTATGGGGCTTAGTCCTATTTTGGGGAAACATAAGTGAGTACTACTACTAAAGAATAAAATTTCAGACTCCATGTATGTATTAAAGAATATTGTCTTAATGTTACACACTATAATATTAATGTCTGTATGCAAGCATTTTATTTTATTATATTCTTTACTCGTGTGATAAAAAAATCGATTTTGTTTTGTTGGATCTTAGCTTCCCAGTAATTGAGGCTCTCCTCCTGCCCTCCAGTAAGCAAAAAACACAGGGATGAGAGATATACAAGGGTGGATTGGAAAGCAATGTATAGTAATTTTTTTCTCCACTGGTACTGCAGCTGGAATGTTGAGATTTCATGATGAAGTTTGTGCCAGAGGATATTTTGTTTTCATGTGCAGCTCTAGTGAGAGAAATAAGAACTAGAAAATAAACATGATGCGCATGTTACTGTTGTCAACTTGGGAAGAGCAGCAAAGTGTAGTTCAATACTTGTGAGTCAAAGAACATCAATAGAGTGAAATTCACGGGAAAAAGCATGGTGTGTATGGGGACGACTGTATGGACCATAGTGATGTCTCCAGGTTGTGTGCATTCTCCCAAGAAGGCCATGTCACCCTTAGTGATTCGCCACACTCCTGGCGGCCAATAACAGCTGACACTCAGCAGAATGTCAAAGCCATTGAGGCAGCAGTTCCGAATGACCAGTGTGTGCAATTCCAAACTTTATCGCAGTGGCTAAACATTTCCGTGGGTTACAATAGTTTTCACAACACAAAATTTTGTAAAGTTAGTGCTTGTTGGGTGCCCAAGAACCTGATAGACAACACGGGCCAGCAAATGATTGCTTGGACCAGTTAATGCATTACATCACAGAATGGCATGACTTTCTGGAAGGAATAGTCACTGGTGATCAGTCGTGGGCATACAACTACACACCCGAAACCAAATAGGCCTCTATGGAATGGAAGAAATTTTGCTGGTTCTCCAGTATGAGAAAAATTCAGTGTGACTCAGTCTCCTGTGGAAGTGGTTGTAACAGTGTTCTGAGATATGCATGGTGTGTTACTGGGACCACTGTGAATGCTTCAGCCTACATTAAAACTTTAAGTTGTGTCATATCCTTCGTAACAAACACCTCGACACTAATGCTGACAGTGTCAAACTTTTTCATACTAATGCTCACCCCCATGTTGCTGCACCTGTTTGGAAGAAAATAACAAAATTTGGTAGGAGGTGCCCCAGCATCTACCACACACTCCAGACCAGACTTAGATCTTTTTGGTCCTAAGAAGAAATTCCTGGCTGGCCAACACTTTGTGGCAGATGTGGAAGCAGTCCTCAGATAGCTGTACTCCAACCGAATGGACTTCTAAGAACAGTGCATATTGAAACAGGTACTGTGATGGGAAAAAATATGTTGAGAATATTGCTGACTGTGTAGAAAAGTAGGTAAAATTATTGTCCATTAATTCCCAATCTTTCCTCATATGAAGAACTGTGCACAAAAGCTTAATATTCATGATTTATTGTCTGCAACAGGAGAATAATATCCTTGAATTAGCACAGCACTTACATAGTTATTACAATCAGTTTACATTAAGGTGTTCACTGTGTTTACTCCATGTGATATCAAAGCAGTAATTTGATGTTTCAAATGATGTGAAGTTCCACAAATATTAAAGATATATGGTGCATGCATGTTCTGCAAAGAGAATTTTTATGGCCATATTCAAGATTGTTGTTGTCGTCGTCTTCAGTCCAGCTGGTTTGATGCAGCTCTCCGTGCTACTGTATCCTTTGCAAGCTTCGTCTCCCAGTACTTACTGCAACCTACATCCTTCTGAATCTGCTTAGTATATTCATCTCTTGGTCTCCCTCTACAATTTTTATTCTCCACGCTGCCCTCCAGTACTACATTGGTGATCCCCTGATGCCTCAGAACATGTCCTACCAACTGATCCCTTCTTCCAGTAAAGTTGTGCCACAAATTTCTCTTCTCCCCAGTTCTATTCAATACCCACTCATTATTTATGTGAGCTACCCATCTAATCTTGAGCATTCTTCTGTAGCATCATATTTCGAAAGCTTCTATTCTCTTCTTGTCTAAACTATTTATCGTCCACATTTCACTTCCATACATGGCTACACTCCATACAATTACTTTCAGAAATGACTTCCTGACACTTAAATCTATACTCGATGGTAACAAACTTCTCTTCTTCAAAAACGCTTTGCTTGCCATTGCCAGTCTAAATTGTATATCCTCTCTACTTCGACAGTCATCAGTTATTTTGCTCCCTAAATAGCAAAAGTCATTTACTACTTTAAGTGTCTCATTTCCTAATCTAATTCCCTGAACATCAACCGATTTAATTCGACTACATTCCATTAGCCTCGTTTTGCTTTTGTTGATGTTCATCTTATATCCTCCTTTCAAGACACTGTCCATTCCGTTCAACTGCTCTTCCAGGTCCTTTGCTGTCTCTGACAGAATTACAATATCATCTCCGAACCTCAAAGTCTTTATTTCTTGTCTGTGGATTTTAATTCCTACTCCGAATTTTTCTTTTGTTTCGTTTACTGCTTGCTCAATATACATATTGAATAACATCGGGGAAAGGCTACAACCCTGTCTCACTCCCTTCCCAACCACTGCTTCCCTTTCATGCCCTTCGACTCTTATAACTGCCTTCTGGTTTCCGTACAAATTGTAAATAGCCTTTCGCTCCCTGTATTTTACCGCTGCCACCTTAAGAATTTGAAAGAGATTATTCCAGTCAACATTGTCAAAAGCTTTCTCTAAGTCTACAAATGCTAGAAACATAGGTTTGCCTTTCCTTAATCTGTCTTCTAAGATAAGTCATAGGGTCAGTATTGCCTCACGTGTTCCAACATTTCTATGGAATCCAAATTGATCTTCCCTGAGGTCGGCTTCTACCAGTTTTTCCATTCGTCTGTAAATAATTCGCGTTAGTATTTTGCAGCTGTGACCTATTAAACTGATAGTTGTCATATTCGCATCTGTCAACACCTACTTTCTTTTGGATTGGAATTATTATATTCTTCTTGAGAGTCTGGGGGTATTTCACCTGTCTCATCCTACTTGCTCACCAGATATTATAGTTTTTGTCAGGGCTGGCTCTCCCAAGGCTATTAGTAGTTCTAATGGAATGTTGTCTACTCCCGGGGCATTATTTCGTCTTAGGTCTTTCAGTGCTCTGTCAAACTCTTCACGTAGTATCATATCTCCCATTTTCATCTTCATCTACATCCTCTTCCATTTCCATAATATTGTCCTCAAGTACATCGCTCTTGTATAGACCCTCTATATACTCCTTCCACCTTTCTGCTTTCCCTTCTTTTCTTGGAACTGGGCTTCCATCTGAGCTCTTGATATTCATACAAGTGGTTCTCTTTTCTCCAAAGGTCTCTCTAATTATCGTGTAGGCAGTATCTATCTTACCCCCTACTGATGTACACCTCTACATCATTACATTTGTCCTCTAGCCATCCCTGCTTAGCCATTTTGCACTTCCTGTCGATCTCATTCTTGAGAGGTTTGTATTCCTTTTTGCCTGCTTCATTTACTGCATTTTTATATTTTCTCCTTTCATCAATTAAATTCAATCTCTCTTCTGTTACACAAGGATTTCTACCAGCCCTTGTCTTTTCACCTACTTGGTCCACTGCTGCCTTTACAATTTCATGTCTCAAAGCTACCCATTCTTCTTCTACTGTATTTCTTTCCCCCATTCTTGTCAATCGTTCCCTAATGTTCTCTCTGAAACTCTCTACAACCTCTGGTTCTTTCAGTTTATCCAGATCACATCTCCTTAAATTCCCACCTTTCGCAGTTTTAATGTACAGTTCATAACATATAGATTGTTTTCAGAGTCTACATCTGCCCTGGAAATGTCTTACAATTTAAAACCTGGTTCCTAAATCTCTCTTACCATTACATAATCTATCTGAAACCTTCCAGTATCTCCATGCCTCTTCCATGTATACAACCTTCTTTCATGGTTCTTGAACCAAGTGGTAGTATGATTAAGTTATGCTCTGCACAAAATTCTACCAGGCGGCTTCCTCTTTCATACCCTACCCCCATTCAATATTCACCTACTATGTTACCTTCTCTTCCTTTTCCTAGTACCGAATTCCAGTCACCCATGACTATTAAATTTTTGCCTCCCTTCACTATCTGAATAATTTATTTTATCTCATCATACATGTCATCAATCGCTTCGTCATCTGCGGAGCTAGTTGGCATACAAACTTGTACTAATGTGGTAGGTGTGGGCTTTGTATCTATCTTGGTTCACTATGCTGTTTGTAGTAACTTTCCCGCATTCGTATTTTTTTATTCATTATTAAACCTACTCCTGTATTACCCCTATTTGATTTTGTCTTTATAACCCTGTATTCACCTGACCAGAAGTCTTGTTCCCTCTGCCACTGAACTTCACTAATTCCCACTATATCTAACTTTAACCTATCCATTTCCCTTTTTAAATTTTCTAACCTACCTTCCTGATTAAGGGATCTGACATTCCACACTCCGATCCGTAGAACACCAGTTTTCTTTCTCCTGATAAAAATGTCCTCCTGAGTATTCCCCACCCAGATATGCGAATGGGGGACTATTTTACCTCCGAAATATTTTACCCAAGAGGACACCATCACCTTTTATCCATACAGTAAAGCTGTATGCCCTCTGGAAAAATTACGGTCGTAGTTTCCCCTTGCTTTCTGCCGTTCGCAGTACCAGCACAGCAAGGCAGTTTTGGTTAGTGTTACAAGGCCAGATCAGTCAATCATCCAGACTGTTGCCCCTGCAACTACTGAAAAGGCTGCTGCCCCTCTTCAGGAACCACACGTTTTGTCTGGCCTCTCAACAGATGCCCCTCCATTGTGGTTGCACATATGGTATGGCTATCTGTATCACTGAGACAGGCAAGCCTCCCCACCAATGGCAAGGTCCATGGTTCATGGGGGTATTCAAGATTAGAGCAATGTTACATATGTTGCAGTAAATAAATAAAATTGTTAACATTTAATTTATTCATTCTTAAATCCAGAATTTGTTTTGTGCTGTTAGAGATAAATCCCACTGGATGAAATGAATTCAGTAAACATTTTCTTAAAATGAAATAACTTTTCTTCTACACTAATTTCATAACAATAGACAATGTGCTTGTACTCATATTCTAAGTGGTTTCCTGGGAGTCTGTGAGTGTCATGTAGATTAGAAGCTGACTATCCTTTTGTATGCTAATATCTTTGAATAAACCTCCACTGCCACCTCATACTTTGAGTTGGTTACAGAAGTGTTTCCAAATGTAAAGCACTGTATTGTAGTGTAACTACCAGCATGTTGTTGTAAAAGCAATAATGCTTTAGACTGAGCGGGTAGTGCTGTGGTTTGTTTTGCCATTGCTATTTTTCTAATGAAAACTGTGTTACAAATGAAATAAAAAAGAGCATACACAGTTGTGCTGTCACTCATTGCAACAACAAGGCCCACAAAACACACAAGTAACAATAAAGTTAAGGCTCATGCCCACAAATGCCTTACAGAAGTAAGAAGTCAGTAATGATGTACCGGTTGTTTGATCACAGTGCCTTCCATCAGGGCAGACACGATTTTTGCTATGAAAGAGAAAAGTATGAAACTACCTCACTGCATTTTGGAATATGCAATGTACACATTACAATGCAAGACTTCCCCAGACATCTGTGGAACTCTTTATGTGTACGCAAAACAGCCGTTACTGACCTGGAATTAGCCAGGTTGAATATTGCTGTAACAGCATTGCATAAAACCTGACTGCCAGATGAGGATCCAGTTTGGGAGGAAATTTATACATTTTTCTGTAAGAGAAAGGACATTGGCAATACCAGACAATGCTGTTTTGGCTTTTCTATTCCTAAGGTCTGTTACCTACCACTGAAAGCCCAATTAGGATCTTGGACCACATTTTGACTTTACTTTTGTCAGCTAGCAGTGATAATAGCAGTGACACTGATAGCTGTATATGCACCAACACTGACCTTGATTGTGAACTCAAAGGATCAGTTCTGACCCTGCGGACCATCTTTGCATTCTAGGCGACTTCAATGCCCATTTCAGATGTGATTCTGCTGCTTGGCCACACTACCTAGGCATGAATGGAGTGAACAGGATGAATGATAACAGTTTATGGCTTCTTGAATGTTGTGCCAAGTCCCGACCGTGTCTCACTAACATGTACTATAAAGGGAAGATGGGGCATAAGGATTCCTGGATGCACTCACTCAAAATTTTGGAGTCAACGAACTGTAGAAATATTTGGTCATATAGTTCGGGAAGAAGTTGACACCTGGGATCCAAATGCAGCCATCACTGAAGACTGGCTGAAAATAAAGTCCATTCTGACTGTTAACGACCGATACTGTGTTTGGCACTTTGAAAGCTAAATCCTTGGATTGGTTCCTTGAGAATATTGAAGTAATGTCTTGAAATCCCTTCTTTTATTCTAAGCATAAGGCAGCTGTCAAGGGGCACTCAAACCCTTGCATCAAGGGATCTAAGCAGACCAAAGACTGTCATTCAGCGTACATCTGTAACTGCATTAACACATACAAGAAACTTTGCAGAAGTATGCAATGCACAAGTGTGTCGATGCTGGAAATATCAGTGGTGTGTATTTGGGTATCAAGACTACTAGTAGGCCTACACCTACTGCCACAGTTCAGATCATCAGTGGAACAGTTATCACAGATTGCAATCGACAATTGCAATGATGGGAGGCACACTGTGGCTACCTCTGTTCTCATCAGGTCAACACCAGCCCAAAAACAATAGGAGTAATTCGTCAACTGTCAGCTAGCCACGAGCTGGAGGCCATGCCTTCTAAGGAGCAGCTTCAGAGAGGTGTTTCGCGGCTTATGTTTGGCAAATGCCCTACTAAAGACAACATCCACACAGAACTTATGAAACTGACTCCGCTCTTCCCAGAGCTTTACAACCTTTTATTGAAATGTTGGGTTGAGGGTACCATGTTCCATGATATGTGTGATGCTGTCATCACTCTACATAGGTAAAGGCTACTGTGGAATTCTGCTACTGAGTATCATTGTGAAAGCTTTCGCCCATGTGGCACTAGGCAGACTGGAGAAGCTTTTCGAGCTTGTATACAATGAATCCCAATGTGAGTTTTGTGCTCAGTGATCTACTGCCAATGTGAGCTTCACACTCAAAGAAATTCAGGAAAAATGCTGCAAGCAGAAGACCCCATTGTTCATTGGTTTTATTGACCTAAATTAGGCATTTGACATAGTCAACTGTGAGGGACTGTATACCATGCTAGTGTAGATAGTGAGTTTTCCAAAACTCTCAAAAGATGATCAGGACTTTTCATGGCAATATGGAGTGTGGTGGGATATTTGGAGGAAGCACATCAGATCCTTTTCTTGTGCAAAGAGGAGTTCATCAAGGCTGTTTTCTGACCCCAACCTTGTGTGGTATATTCTTTTTGTTGCTTCTCAAAGCAGCTTTCAGCAAAACAAACCTGGGTATCCAATTATATACCAGGGCTGATGGGGGAAGTTTACATCATCTCGTTACTCAGGTCCAAGGGCCATCGTGAGGACTTATTTGTAATTTTTTATAAACACAAGAATTGGCAAAGTTGCAAACACTTTCGGGAAGCTCCTTCAAAGAGTATGGGGCAACAAACACCTTACAGTGACCACAAAAATGTTTGTCTGTGAAGCATGTGTGGTGAGCACCCTCTTGTGTGGTGCTGAGATCTGGACATCGTGCACCAAACAGAATGTAAACTCAACAATTTCCATCTGCAGTGCTTAAGGAACATTTTAGGCATAACATGGAGGGACCACGTCAGAAATGAGGTGGCCTCGAATGCTGTGAAGCTACTGAGCAATGCCGCCACTCTTAAGGAACGTCATCTGTGAGGCTAAGACAGTTGCATCATATGGACCACTCCCGTTTTCCCCGACACACACAACTTGAGTGGGATAGCACATATCAAGAGCCCCTGTGGAAGACCTGTAAAGATTTTGACAAGTACGATATGAATGCATTTAATGTGGATTACGGCCAATGGGAGGAGGTTGCTGAAGACAACAGCAGGTGCAGAAAACTCGTAAAGGATGGCACAAGTTTCACGACAGCAACTGGCTCAACGATCTAAATGTGAAATGAAATGAGCATGTAGACGAGCTTATCTTACTCCTCTTTTGTATGGTTTATGCTTGCCCCAGCTGTGGGCACCAATTGGGCTCTCTTGTTGGACTCCAGAGTTGCCAAAGAAAGTGCTTGTGTAGTGCTACTTGATTCGTCCATTAGGAAATATAGGTCATTGATTATTGCATCTCCATTGTCTGAATGACTGAATAAATTGTAACAATGAAAACAAACAATTATTGATAAAATTATTTAATTGGGTAGGTAAAAAATCTACTCACCAAGCGGCGGCAGAACACACACATAAAAGATTGTTGTGATTGGCAAGCTTTCAGAGTCAGTGGCTCCTTCAGGCAGAAGGGTTAAAGGAGAAGAAAAAGTATTTGAGAGGTCTAGGAAAAAGGGTAGATTTCAAGAAAGTTACCCAGAACCGCAGATACTGTACGGTACGGTAAGTCTCATCTGACTCGTGGTTCTGGATGACTTTCCCAAAATCTACCCTGTTTCCTAAGACCTCTCCAGTCGTTTTTCTACACCCTTCTTCCTTCCTCGTCAACCCTTTTACCTGAAGCAGGAGCCACTGGCTCTGAAAACTTGCCAATCAAAACAGTCTTTTATGTGTGTCTTCTGACGCCACTTGGTTAGTAGATTTTTTATCTATCCAATTGAATACATCGATTATAATAGAGGGAAACATTCCACGTAGGAAAAATATATCTAAAAACAAAGATGATGTGACTTACCAAATGAAAGTGCTGGCAGGTCGACAGACACACAAACATACACACAAAATTCAAGCTTTCGCAACAAACTGTTGCCTCATCAGGAAAGTGGGGAAGGAGAGGGAAAGACGAAAGGATGTGGGTTTTAAGGGAGAGGGTAAGGAGTCATTCCAATCCCAGGAGCGGAAAGACTTACCGTAGGGGGAAAAAAGGACGGGTATACACTCTCGCGCGCGCGCACACACACACACACACACACACATTTACAGACACAAGCAGGCATATTTAAAGACAAAGAGTTTGGGCAGATATGTCAGTCGAGGCGGAAGTGCAGAGGCAAAGATGTTGTTGAATAACAGGTATGAGTGGCGGCAACTTGAAATTAGGGGAGATTGAGGCCTGGTGGGTAACGGGAAGAGAGGATATATTGAAGAGCAAGTTCCCATCTCCGGAGTTCGGATAGGTTGGTGTTGGTGGGAAGTATCCAGATAACCCGGACAGTGTAACACTGTGCCAAGATGTGCTGGCCGTGCACCAAGGCATGTTTAGCCACAGGGTGATCCTCATTACCAACAAACACTGTCTGCCTGTGTCCATTCATACGAATGGACAGTTTGTTGCTGGTCATTACCACAAAGAATGCATCACAGTGTAGGCAGGTCAGTTGGTAAATCACATGGGTGCTTTCACACGTGGCTCTGCCTTTGATCGTGTACACCTTCTGGGTTACAGGACTGGAGTAGGTGGTGGTGGTGGGAGGGTGCATGGGACAGGTTTTACACTGGGGGCGGTTACAAGGATAGGAGCCAGAGGGTAGGGAAGGTGGTTTGGGGATTTCATAGGGATGAACTAACAGGTTACGAAGGTTAGGTGGATGGCGGAAAGACACTCTTGGTGGAGTGGGGAGGATTTCATGAAGGATGGAACTCATTCCAGGGCAGGATTTGAGGAAGTCGTATCCCTGCTGGAGAGCCACATTCAGAGTCTGGTCCAGTCCCGGAAAGTATCCTGTCACAAGTGGAGCACTTTTGTGGTTCTTCTGTGGGAGGTTCTGGGTTTGAGGGGATGAGGAAGTGGCTCTGGTTATTTGCTTCTGTACCGGGTCGGGAGGGTAGTTACGGGATGCGAAAGCTATTGTCAGGTTGTTGGTGTAATGGTTCAGGAATTCCGGGCTGGAGCAGATTCGTTTGCCACGAAGACCTAGGCTGTAGAGAAGGGACCGTTTGATGTGGAATGGGTGGCAGCTGTCATAATGCAGGTACTGTTGCTTGTTGGTGGGTTTGATGTGGACAGACGTGTGAAGCTGGCCATTGGACAGATGGAGGTCAACGTCAAGGAAAGTGGCGTGGGATTTGGAGTAGGACCAGGTGAATCTGATGGAACCAAAGGAGTTGAGGTTGGAGAGGAAATTCTGGAGTTCTTATTCACTGTGAGTCCAGATCATGAAGATGTCATCAATAAATCTGTACCAAACTTTGGGTTGGCAGGCCTGGGTAACCAAGAAGTCTTCCTCTAGGCGACCCATGAATAGGTTGGCGTACGAGGGGGCCATCCTGGTACCCATGGCTGTTCCCTTTAATTGTTGGTATGTCTGGCCTTCAAAAGTGAAGAAGTTGTGGGTCAGGATGAAGCTGGCTAAGGTAATGAGAAAAGAGGTTTTAGGTAGGGTGGCAGGTGATCGGCGTGAAAGGAAGTGCTCCATCGCAGCGAGGCCCTGCACGTGCGGAATATTTGTGTATAAGGAAGTGGCATCAATGGTTAGAAGGATGGTTTCCAGGGGTAACAGATTGGGTAAGGATTCCAGGTATTCGAGAAAGTGGTTGGTGTCTTTGATGAAGGATGGGAGACTGCATGTAATGGGTTGAAGGTGTTGATGTACGTAGGCAGAGATACGCTCTGTGGGGGCTTGGTAACCAGGTACAATGGGACGGCCAGGATGGTTGGGTTTATGAATTTTGGGAAGAAGGTAGGGGTGCGGGGTGTCGGTGGGGTCAGGAGGGTGATGGAGTCAGGTGAAAGATTTTGTAGGGGGCCTAAGGTTCTGAGGATCCCTTGAAGCGCCGCCTGGACATCAGGAATGGGATTACCTTGGTAAACTTTGTATGTGGTGTTGTCTGAAAGCTGACGCAGTCCCTCAGCCACATACTCCCGACGATCAAGTACCATGGTCGTGGAACCCTTGTCCGCCGGAAGAATGACGATGGATCGGTCAGCCTTCAGATCACGGATAGCTTGGGCTTCAGCAGTGGTGATGTTGGGAGTAGGATTAAGGTTTTTTAAGAAGGATTGAGAGGCAAGGCTGGAAGTCAGAAATTCCTGGAAGGTTTGGAGAGGGTGATTTTGAGGAAGAGGAGGTGGGTCCCGCTGTGACGGAGGACGGAACTGTTCCAGGCAGGGTTCAATTTGGATAGTGTCTTGGGGAGTTGGATCATTAGGAGTAGGATTAGGATCATTTTTCTTCGTGGCAAAGTGATACTTCCAGCAGAGAGTACGAGAGTAGGACAGTAAATCTTTGACGAGGGCTGTTTGGTTGAATCTGGGAGTGGGGCTGAAGGTGAGGCCTTTGGATAGGACAGAGGTTTCGGATTGGGAGAGAGGTTTGGAGGAAAGTTTAACTACTGAATTAGGGTGTTGTGGTTCCAGATTGCGTTGATTGGAATTTTGAGGTTTTGGGGGGAGTGGAGCTGGAAGTGGGAGATTGAGTAGATGGGAGAGACTGGGTTTGTGTGCAATGAGAGGAGGTTGAGGTTTGCTGGAAAGGTTGTGATGGGTGAGTGAGTTGCCTTTCCGGAGGTGGGAAACCAGGAGATTGGATAGTTTTTTGAGGTGGAGGGTGGCATGCTCTTCTAATTTGCCGTTGGCCTGTAGGAGGATGCTCTGAACAGCCGGTGTGGATGTGGGAGAGGAAAGATTGAGGACTTTTATTTTATTTTCCGCTTTCAACACTACCACTGCTATAAAATCCACCGTTTTTAGTTCAATAACAGCCGCTTTCACGTATTAAACAACCATTTCGGCTAGTTCTAATAACTTTCACTTTATTTCCACTTCCGTTTCTCGCACATCACTGATCATTTTTAGCCGCTCCCCACAGGTTTTAACATCATTATGACACCCCGCACCCCTACCTCCTACCTTCTTCCCAAAATTCATAAACCCAACCATCCCGGCCGCCCCATTGTACCTGGTTACCAAGCCCCCACAGAGCGTATCTCTGCCTACGTACATCAACACCTTCAACCCATTACATGCAGTCTCCCATCCTTCATCAAAGACACCAACCACTTTCTCGAACGCCTGGAATGCTTATCCAATCTGTTACCCCTGGAAACCATCCTTGTAACCATTGATGCCACTTCCTTATACACAAATATTCCGCACGTCCAGGGCCTCGCTGCGATGGAGCACTTCCTTTCACGCCGATCACCTGCCACCCTACCTAAAACCTCTTTTCTCATTACCTTAGCCAGCTTCATCCTGACCCACAACTTCTTCACTTTTGAAGGCCAGACATACCAACAATTAAAGGGAACAGCCATGGGTACCAGGATGGCCCCCTCGTATGCCAACCTATTCATGGGTCGCCTAGAGGAAGCCTTCTTGGTTACCCAGGCCTGCCAACCCAAAGTTTGGTACAGATTTATTGATGACATCTTCATGATCTGGACTCACAGTGAATAAGAACTCCAGAATTTCCTCTCCAACCTCAACTCCTTTGGTTCCATCAGATTCACCTGGTCCTACTCCAAATCCCACGCCACTTTCCTTGACGTTGACCTCCATCTGTCCAATGGCCAGCTTCACACGTCTGTCCACATCAAACCCACCAACAAGCAACAGTACCTGCATTATGACAGCTGCCACCCATTCCACATCAAACTGTCCCTTCCCTACAGCCTAGGTCTTCATGGCAAACAAATCTGCTCCAGCCCGGAATCCCTGAACCAGTACACCAACAACCTGACAATAGCTTTCGCATCCCGTAACTACCCTCCTGACCCGGTACAGAAGCAAATAACCAAAGCCACTTCCTCATCCCCTCAAACCCAGAACCTCCCACAGAAGAACCACAAAAGTGCCCCACTTGTGACAGGATACTTTCCGGGACTGGACCAGACTCTGAATGTGGCTCTCCAGCAGGGATACGACTTCCTCAAATCCTGCCCTGGAATGAGATCCATCCTTCATGAAATCCTCCCCACTCCACCAAGAGTGTCTTTCCGCCGTCCACCTAACCTTCGTAACCTGTTAGTTCATCCCTATGAAATCCCCAAACCACCTTCCCTACCCTCTGGCTCCTATCCTTGTAACCGCCCCTGGTGTAAAACCTGTCCCATGCACCCTCCCACCACCACCTACTCCAGACCTGTAACCCGGAAGGTGTACACGATCAAAGGCAGAGCCACGTGTGAAAGCACCCATGTGATTTACCAACTGACCTGCCAACACTGTGATGCATTCTATGTGGGAATGACCAGCAACAAACTGTCCATTCGCATGAATGGACACAGGCAGACAGTGTTTGTTGGTAATGAGGATCACCCTGTGGCTAAACATGCCTTGGTGCACGGCCAGCACATCTTGGCACAGTGTTACACCGTCCGGGTTATCTGGATACTTCCCACCAACACCAACCTATCCGAACTCCAGAGATGGGAACTTGCTCTTCAATATATCCTCTCTTCCCGTTACCCACCAGGCCTCAATCTCCGCTAATTTCAAGTTGCCGCCACTCATACCTGTCATTCAACAACATCTTTGCCTCTGCACTTCCGCCTCGACTGACATTTCTGCCCAAACTCTTTGTCTTTAAATATGTCTGCTTGTGTCTGTATATGTGTGGATGGAATATGTGTGTGTGTACGAGTGTATACTCGTCCTTTTTTCCCCCTAAGGTAAGTCTTTTCGCTCCCGGGATTGGAATGACTCCTTACCCTCTCCCTTAAAACCCACATCCTTTCGTCTTTCCCTCTCCTTCCCTCTTTCCTGATGAGGCAAGTTTGTTGCGAAAGCTTGAATTTTGTGTGTGTGTTTATGTTTGTTTGTGTGTCTGTCGACCTGCTAGCACTTTCATTTGGTAAGTCACATCATCTTTGTTTTTAGACACAATTGAATACATTGTTATTTTCATCAAAATTTTGCAAGTATCATTTAAAGTGACATCACCATTGGTTGTTAATATGTGCAGTGCATCTGGTGCAAAACTTTTCTTTTTCCTCTCTCTCTCTCTCTCTCTCTCTCTCTCTCTCTCTCCCCATTCTACTTGTGAGAGCAGGGCTGGCTTTATGGTGTTTCTTCATGCTTTTTTGATAGTTGTTGTAAAAGTTAAATGTATGAAACTGCAAAAGACAGTTAAACCGGAATGTACAGTGTTCTGCTATTTTGAGCAATCTCATTCTATTTTTAACCCTGGTATTATACACCACTTCCATCTTAATAATGAGAGCAGTAGTTAAAATGTACCAGGGCTAATGCTTATGATTGGAATAAAAATATACTACTTAATATCAGCCTGGTCACTGCTTAGTGTAACAGAATTGAGGTATGTTGTACTACTGTCTCCTTGGTGATGTCATTGTGTACTGACCAATGGTAGCATATTAGCTGGGAGTGGCCGATGTGTTAGATTTATATCTGCCTTGGTCATGTTGCAATATGGTGAAATACTGCCATGACCATTCCCACTGGGTCACAAAACTTCCTTTGCTGATTCCACCTGAAACTGTCTCCAGTACTTTACTTGCTGTCCTTGAATATATCAAAAATTCTGAGATGGCTTGACCAACAAGGATATGAGTGGAGGATACTTGCAGAAAAGATGGAGGGGGTCCTTCTACACTTAACCTTCCTCATCCCTATTATAGAGGTTTGACTCGGCCCATGCTGGAAATTTCCAGACTGCTGCACCAACCTTTTGAGAATAATGTCTTCCCATTGTTAGTAGTTGGCAATTTTCACTCATGGCAGTGAGAAATGTCAAAGGCATGAAAATAACTTGCTTGATGTGACTTGGAAGCTGAGAGTATTTTAATATTACATCGTTCTTCATCAATTATCAATCTTTCCCAGAAGTATATTCTAACGAGTTACGTTGCTCTCTTTAAAGTATCAACCCTTTCCAGAAGTATAGTCTCACAGCTTCACAGCAGTAAACTATAAGGGATTATTTGATCATTCTTTTGATCCATTATCTTCTTTCTGAATAATGTGATAGGGAATAGGCATTTTGACAATCTTAGCAGCTGGCCATGTTATCAATAAAAATTAACTTTTTGTTTCTTAAGTGTCTCGGTTCTTTGTAGTTAATTGCTCTGTGTATGCTCTGTTGAAGACGTGTGCAAGTGATTGCCAACTTGTATTTGAGGATCGAACTTTCTCTATATATTGTGCCAAGGAATGCTACGGGGATTGATACTGAATGGTTGAATTAATGTATGACATGTGGTATTACTACTGGTTTTATTTGCAATTTAAGTTGTTAGATGAAACTTAACTGATTTATTTTGAATAAAATTTACTATTCTATCAAATTAAAAAGTAATAGTGTTTTGTTGTGAAAGATTCTGTGTTCATGTTGAATCTAAATTTCCTCACCTGCTGTCGTTATTAGTGATAACTATTAGGATTTTTTTAAATTTTGTGTGCACCAGACTTTATTCTTAATTTTTTGGTAGCAGTTTAACTTAGCAATTAATTCTGTATGGTTTTAAAGTGTTGAGTCTTTAAAGTAATTGTTTTTTTTTTTTCCATTTCAGTACAATAGAGCATCTTCTTCCATTGTTCTTATCACAACTTAAGGATGAATGTTCAGAAGTGAGACTCAATATTATTTCAAATTTGGATTGTGTGAATGAAGTTATTGGTATTCAGCAGGTACGAATAAAATTATTATTTTATTAACCGTAAAATACGTTGTATGAGGTTGTTTTGTAGTGTAGAGTTGCTTGCTGTTTAGCGGCGAGAAAGCGAGCTACTATCTCTAAGCCAACAAAGCCATTGACCTCGTTATTTGACAGAAAAAGACTTATTATTTAATATACATACTTCGTGTCAGTTGTGTTCATGGTAGACAGGAGATTGCTCAGGGAATACCATCACACACTTCATGGGATAGGTATTAAGCTAAAGATGACAGAGAGAGAGAGAGAGAGAGAGAGAGAGAGAGAGAGAGAGAGCGCACACACACACACACACACACACACACACACTGAAGATTCACTGTAATAGAGATTATACAATGCAGGCTTTCATGGCCAGTATTTGCATCCCTTGAGGTTTTTCTAATATGGACTTTGTTTCAAGGCCTATTTCCGTGCCTGTTCTTGTTTCGTCTGCTAATGCTGTTGCTTAGTTTCCTAATGCTGGAGAAATCATCAGAGGCCATAAAGACATGGATAGCCATTTCAGGCCTATATTTGCTCAGCAAGTGGAACTGTTTCAGGATGCAGGAACTCCAAAGCACAAAAACAACTTTAACAAAAAATGAGGACTGAAACCGGACAACTTGTGGCATGGGTAGTGCTGAATAAAGCAAACAGCTTAAACTCTTCCTGACTACAAGCTCCATAACACACACTGGCATGATTCCACGATCTTTGGCAGCATTCTAATGAGTTCAGCTTGCTGAGCTTGTTTAAATTTGAAAATGCCATCTAGTCTTCATACAGGGTGTATATGCCCCGGGAGATCCGGGAATTTTTTCATCAGGGAGAAAACTGGGAAAAAGATGGGAATTTTTTAGAATCCCAGGAATTTTTCAGTGTTTTAGTTTTCAATTAAATTTTTGTGATTTTGATTGCTAACAACTGATTGTCTAAAAAAGAATATTACTCTATCCCACTACTGCAGAATTATATTGCAGCAATAAAACATAAATGAGAGAAAAAAATAAAATAAAACTCAAGTTGCAAAGGAAATGCGGCATTTACAATGAAACAAACTCCACACGCAAGTGTCTGCCAACAGAAAAATGTGTTAAAGGCGTTAGGACGAAAGACTGCAGTACTTCATAACAGCAAACTGATTGCAATGTGTGTGATATCACAATTGTTTACATTAGCTTCGTTAGAACAGATGCCAACCGGCTCATGCTCCTGCACAATTGACCGTGTATGAACAGTACATTCTCCCGCTTCTGGCTACTTGAAGTGTGGCTGTTGGGTTTATCGGCTGTAGCAAGCAGTCATATGCTACCCGAAAAATTTTTTCTGGCATGTTTGCTGTTTCCTCTTCGTTTACAGCTATCACGTCAAATAAAAACAAAATGGTTTTCTGTGGCCAGAAGCCATCAGTTGAATTAAAATAGATTCACATAATTATGGAAGGCTAAAATATGTTACTCGTTTCAGTTTGTTTTTTTTTTTTTTTTTCAACAGTCAAGCATTAATCACCTTACAGAATGGTGAAGTTCGTCAGTTTGCTAAATAAATTTGGCTGTTATGAATCTTTTCTGCTGAGGCAGTCAATTTGTTTGAAACGAAGTGTTTCGTTCCAGACTATTGGCTAGTTTAAACTGTTTGCTGGATTTCAAGTGCTTGTTTTCATCTTCTGGCACATATGGCATTATTGATAATAAAGAACCAAACACGAGATAATGCAATATTGGTACTCCAAGAAAATTTACAACCCGAAAACCACACTGAAAAGCTGAATATCAGGTTGGGGCCCACTTCATTGCAAATCTGGACATATGAATGTACACTTTAAGCGGAATTGGATATTTTAGTATAGTTTATGAAATTTCCATGCTCTTGGAGTATCATCTGATGTCCTGTTTCTTGTATTATGTTATGTAAGTTCTCTTCATGCTTTAAACATACGAACATACAGGCTTCCTACGTCATCATAGCTGGGCACGGGCAGTAACTACTGTTTTCTGGCTATCAATGGCAAGTGCTGAAACAAACCTGTTCCTAATAGCTCGCGGGGGAATATTGCGGTTGGTGGTTTGAAAAGCATCACTTTCAATGTAAATTTCCTTTTAGGCAAGATGAATTATGTTACATATGAGATTGTGCAATGAATTTCTTAAATCATATAGCGTTTAACTCTCGTTTAAAACTTAAAATTTTGCTGGTACATTTGTGTTGTGTATCTTGAAGTGTAACACACATAAAGAAAGACCAATTTATATGTGAAAAAGCTTAGCTTTTCTGGTGGCTAATTGATCTTAGAGACCAGTATTATATGTGAAAGTGTAGCTTTTCTTGTAGCCACCTTTGTATATTAATTTAAACTATTAACTTTTCATACTTCCGTATTCGCGCTACTTAACAGTGTTGTTGCTGTTGTCTGATTACATCACATGTTCCTATGCTCGGAATATGTGCTTTTATTGGCTGGCGAGATCACGTGACATGAGCTATGATTGACTTACAAAAGCGCATTGCAATCTCGATTTCAATGCTTCGGAAACTAATATGCTGTGTTTGGTGGAACTGGAATTTATACCTTTGTAAAATGACAATATGCAGTGTACTTGTTGCTGCACATCAAACTCACTCCCCCCCCCCCCCCCCCCCCCCCCCCCCCCCCCCCCCCCGCTCGCAGTCGTTTACTAATGTGCCGCGAAGTTCAAGCCAGTGCATGAAACTTTAACCCTTCAAAGGATGGACAAGTTTTACAGTTCCGAGGGAAAGTATCCTGTCACTTAACACGGAAAAAGTGTATTTTTAACCGGGAAAAATCCGGGAATTTTTTTGCCTTGTCCACGTATACACCCTGTTATAGCCTCTGGCGACATCTCCAGCTTTAGGAGACGAAATATGAGGCACAGACCATAGCCTAATGCCCATAAAAGAAAATTCTCCAGGCACCCAAACAAAGATTTTATTTATTGAGACACACTGCTGAACATCTCTTCCATTCAAATAGTGGATTTTTCAACCCAGCCTATTTGTATTTCGTTGTGAATTGGCCAGATCATATTATCTTTATGGGATATGAAGATAAAACTTAAATGGTGACAGTGGTATTGGTAGCTGCTGTTGTTTTTAAGGAGGGGCATTGTTTGAAGGGGACTTAGGCTGTGAGTGAAGATTGCCTTTAAGATTTTAAATATAAGAGACCAGAAGATTTGTGAAAAGACAGTCCACTCAGAAGAGATGTAAAAAATAGTTAAAGTGAAGTAGAGGAGAAAGTATTTAGAAGTCTAGAATTAGTGAACAGAATAATTTGGGAGATGAGAGATTTGGGAGAAAAAATGGCAGCAGTGTATAGTGTAAACTTGCTTTTATGTTCTCAGAATTAACATTTTTGAACTGTTGGACATTTTTTATAGCACTCTTCAAACGTCCTACTTCCCCTGTGGTAATTCACACCCTCTTTTCTGTTACCATAATTATAAATTTCCCACTGTTTTCACAAGCTTCAATATCTACATAGGTGTGACAATGGCACTTCACTACGTGATGGGGATGGATACTTCACTGGACCAATGGTGGTTCAGTGACTGCCAGGTAACAAAACCCTGTGAGATGAAAACGAACTTGTCATGCTAGTCAATCTACGGGAAGCAATGTGTCCAAACCCTTGTAGAGATGAGAACAGGAAGAATTTGGTGTGCAACTAGGGAGAACGACTAATGCCTGAATGATTGGCACAAAACACAACGTGATATGCTAGATGATGATCCATAGCGATGGAACACCAAGTAAGCACTGGCCCACTTGACCTACTGCTACCAACAGGTAAACAACTCCACCAGTGAGTCTGCCACTACTCTGTGTCATATGTGGCCTAGATGGCAGTTTTCTGCACTATACTGCTGCACTCCCCACGCCAGCTCATCTGCTTCCATCGTGGTCTCTGCTGGTGCGTGTAGTAAACCCTCATCCCCAGAAAAGGCCACATAAGGCTGAAAATTAACAGACAGATCCCTGGAGAATCGGACAGTGAACCAACCAACAAGGGAGGCAATGTCAACTCTGCTGGAAGGACACAGAGACTGTGGCAACTGGGAGTCCACCTGGGGCAGGGGAGGCTATGCCAACTCCCTTAGCGATTGGTAGGGAGGGGGTCGGTGGAGGAGGAGGAGAGTAGATCAAAATCTAGGGGCATAAGTGTAGGCTTCACTGGAGGCTGCTGCTGCAGATGATGGGAGGACGACGGAGGGCTTGGAGACGGCAGCAATGGGAAATGGGGAAGCATGCTGCTGCAAGAGGAGTGTTCACCTGGAACAGTGTTCTGATGCATCTACTGACCAGCAGACCACCGCGGTGATGTCCCAACAGGATACGGGTGGAGCTGATTTGCTTGGTAGATCAGCTGTTGCCTACCCAACATCGCCACGAACTACATTGTGGCACACCACTGGTGCTGGCCGAAGTACCAAGCCCATATGACAGCCCTGGAAGGTAAATGCAGCTGCCCACAGTGGTCTGTGGAGTGCAGCTCCGGATGCAGCAAATACAGGAGACCCCACGTCTGGTGTCATTGCAAACGTTGCTCCAGACTACGTCCGTTGACCAGCGTCAGCAAGAAAGCTCGACAATGCATTGTCACCGGAAGTGATGGGCACGGGCTATTTCATTTGGGTCTTAAACGTGCACATAAAGCACTGCACTTCAGTGGCAGAAGCTGGGAGGAATGGAGTGGTAGACACTTGCTGTGTAGCATTGTGAACGCAAAAGTCCTCACTCCCATGACATGAATTGCTGACCATTGTCGGATACCAGGTCCTGGAGGTTCCCTCAAAGGCAAAAATAACTGACAATGTGCTAACCATGGCAGTCGGCGACATTGAAGAGAGTTTAGCTACATACAGGAAATTGGACAATGCATTGACCACCAGCCATCAATGCTGCCCGAAAAGGAGCTGCTGAAATCAGTGTTCACTCCATCCCAAGCATGCTCCAGTACTGGCCAAGGAGAGAACTGGTGGAGCAGTGCAGCCTGGTTTTGTGCCCAAGCCTCGCTAGAATGCACCACATATTCAATGTCACAATCAATTGCCAGGCCAGTAGATGTGATGTCTTTAAGAGTGCTCTCATACGAGTCATACCCTAGTGCAACACATGCAACAGCTGGTGTATGTGAGGATACAATGCTGGAGGAATGGCAGCATGGCAGTGTGCTCCTCAGTGGCAAGAATGAGAACCACCTGGACATCATTGAGCCAGTCATGGAGGAGAAATTCACGCCACACTGGATATGCACCCGATGCAGTCCGGGAAAGTGACTGTGGTGGTAGTGACTTTGCTGTCTATAGAAAGTCCAACAGGGTTTGCTGCAAGGCATCATCCAACGTGAACACAAGAGCCTGCAGACCAAACTCAGTATCGGGCCTCACTGGTAGCCACAACATGTCACCCAGCAGCATTGGCATTGAGAAAGAGAGCCCCACTGCTGCAGCCAGTGGGCGGTACTGTCTGGCAGCTTGGAGCGATGGCCAAATATGTAAACCAACGGCTTGTGGTCGGCAATCAGGAGGAATGTCGCCCCATAACCTCCAAAATAACATCTAGCATCTCCTTTTCTGCATGTGAATAATTATGTTGCACAACAGAAAGCATCTTGGACGCATAACCAATGAGCTGTTAGATGATATCCGTATTCCAGTGGGACAGGACAGCACCAATGCCATACTGGAACATGTCACAGGCCAGGGTTAAAGGATTACCCAGTGTGAAAAAAGTGGGACAGAGACCTGAGCACAAACACTGTTTGAGAGAGTGGAAAGCCCATTGATAGTTTGCAGACGAGACAAACTTAATGCTCTTCTGGTGAAGCCAGTTAAGAGGCTGACAGATGTGCACAGCCAGGGGAATGACCTGAGCATAAGAAATCTCTGTCAAAATATAGTGGAGCTTCTTGAGGTTATTGTCCACTGTTTGGTTGACAGTGGCCTTATTGTGGCCGTCTTTGGGGACATGACCGTCTGTACTAAGCACATGATTAAAAAAAAAATGCACCTTTGGGGAGAAAAACTTCACTTCATCTTGCAGATAAGACCATTCTCCAGAGGTGCTGGAAAACTGTGTGAAGATTTAGTAAATGTTTCTCCCAAGTAGGGCCTGTGACCCAGATATCATGAAGATAACTGACACAACAGTGAATTGCCATAATCAACTTCTCCAAATACCTTTGGTAAATTCCAGGCAGGTGAGATTCCAAAAGGCAAACAGTTAAACTGGTGAGGCTGAAATAGGGTGTTGAGGACCAAAGAAGTCAAAGAAACCTTGTCCAGTAGCAACTGCAGGTAAGCATTGTCAGGGTGTCTATGGCCCGGGACAACCGGGAGGTCTTGGAAAAACACGGGAATTTTTTCATCCGGGAGAAAACCGGGAAAAACACGGGAATTTTATTGAATTCCGGGAATTTTTCATTGTTTTTGTTCTCAGTGAAATTTTTGTAATTGTGACTGGTGAGAACCAATACTCTAACAAAGGATATTACTGTATCCTGCTACTGCTGAATAATACTGCAGCAATAAAACATGAACGAAAGAAAAAACTAAAATAAAACTTAAATTGCAAAGGAAATGCGCCATGTACAGCAACTAAACACAGTGCGCATACAAGCGTCTGCCAACAGCAAAATGCGTCAAAGGCTTTAGGGAGACTATTCAATGCTTCGTAACAACAAATTGTTTCCGATGAACAGGACGTCACAGCTGTTAACATTACATTTGTTTTAGCAGTTACGAATGGGATCATGCACATGCGCAGTTGAGTAGTATCTTCTTCCGGTTCTGGCTACAGAAACGTGGCTGTTGGCTGTGTAAGCAGGCGAAGAGAAGGGGGGGGGGGGGGGGGCGGAGAACAACCTTTGTGCTACCGGGAAAAATTTTACTGGCGTGCCCAAGCAGCGAGATTCATGCATGCGCAGCAGCCCTGTATCTAGGAGCGAAGGGGGCAAATTCATATTCTTGAGGAAAAAACCTTGTTTCAAAAAGCGCCTAGCATCCAGCGCACGTTGGTCTATCGATTATTCGTACGACTTTGAAACGTGTCCCTGTCGGTTTTTGAACATTTTTGAACACATTCTAAGTTGATTTCTGAGTGAATCATAAGTTGATTTGTGAATGCGTGCATAGTGTACGTGATGTCTCTGCCAGTGGAATCCTCATCACATCTAGAAATAAACTTTCCTGCAGACAAAAGGGGCTATACGAGCTGAGCAGAGTATAGCCGAACGAAAGAAAGCCAACCACTGTCTGATTATGTGGTTGATTGGGTTTGCGAATGATGAGTGTTGTTATGATTACCAGTGAAATCCATAGATTCAGACTACCAGAGTGCGGATAAACAGGTAGCAGGAATAACAGGTAAGAAAGATTAAATATTATCTTCTCGGTGTATGCAGGAAAATGAAATTTTGACAGAAAATTTTTGGCCAGATCGCTATACTAGCAAGGGCCAGTTGTACAGTCTCTGGCCAGCAGCTGCTTTAAGGTCTATTGTGGAAGTAGCGCGGAAAACACGTTGTACGAACACATAACAATGCCTAACCGGAGAATAATCGCGGGATAACTAAACTGGTGATTCTGGAAGAGTTAGTGAAGTTAACCGGCGAATAAGCTTTGACATTGGCAGGAATAGATACAGAATTAGTGATGACAACACTGTTTGTTAGAACGAGGAAGGAGAAGAAACCGTGACATCACTTAAATTATGGAAGAATATGATGATTCCAAACTTATATAAAAATATCGCCCTAGTTCTTTTCGATCTCATGCTTGAGAAACTGGAGCGTATGAATGAACTATTTCCTAACATAAAGCTTTTTGCTTGTAGTAAGCGTAATAGGCATATGATATTGTTTCTTTGTGAATTATGTTCTGCCGTATTATAAAAATGACAATTTCTGCCAAAACAGTCTCCTTTATTTGGCGTGTGTTAAAATTGCTGCAATATTAGAAAGGCCTATTTTGTTTTATCTGACAGACAGTGACAAAATACAGGTAATCAGGTTGAGAAACCACACCAGTCTTGGGTCTATTTGTATTAACAGCTTTTTCAGTATTAGACAATGACATTTCGGTTTTTCATGTAACAAAACGTTTGACGAACTTTGATTAGGTAACAGATTCTTTCACAGAAACAAGTTGTTAGCTAATATGGAATAAAGAGTGCAAATTTTCTATAAAAAAAGGGGGGGGGGGGCAGGATGTCAAAGCGGCAGACTGAAACAGGAGAGGTACCATAGGACATTTTAATTTCCACTGTCCTGAATATAGTTTGATGGCATTGAGTACAAAATATTCACGTTTCAATTACACAGACTGAAATACAGTGACGTGAGATAGAAGAATGCTCTGTGAAGAGGTGTGGCGCTGCGCTTTGGCACACTTAAAATCGAATAACATGTCTTACAATTCCTCGGACACGTATGTTTTATGTATCAGACTCTTCAGAAAGATGTTCGCTACAAAATGAATATATTTTTGAAACAAACATGAGATAGCAAAGTACTGGTACCCAAGGAAATTTACATCCCGAAAACCACATTGAAAAGCTTAATAGCAGGGTGAGGCCTACTTCACTGGGAATCTGGGACTCATTTAAAAATCAGCTCTTTGATGACGAGCCATTTAGTATAATTTAGAGCCCAGAAAATCATACATTTATATCCTTATTAAAAAATTTACTAGCACATTTGTGTGATGATGTATCTTAAAATGTAATACGTGCATAAAAGAGCAACATTATATGTGAAATCATAGTTTCCCTTGCAGCGTATTGGCCTTAGAGACCAATATTGTATGTGAAAGCTTTGTTTTTCTGTAGCAACTTTATATAATTTAAACCATTAAATTTTCCTGTTCGTGTGTTCATGCTACTTAACAGTGATGTTGCTATTGGATTACTACACCACGTGTCCGAAGCTCTGAATATTCGCTGTCATCAGCTGGCGAGATCACGTGACATGAGCTATGACTGGCTTACAAATACGCATCGCAATCTCGATTTCAATGCTTCGGAAAGTAACAGGCGGTATTTGGTGGAAGTCAAATTTCTACTTTCATAATACGAAAATATGCAGCGTACATGTTACTGCACTTCAAACATCTTTCCAAAAGGTGTTTCTTCCCCTGAGTTTCATTTTCTAAAGCGCCGGTAATTCTGCGCTCGTGTATAAAACCATAACTATTCAAAGGATTGATAAGTTATACAGTGTCAAGAGAAAATATACTGTCAATTAACAGGGAATAACTGTTTCCACCCCCGGAGAAAGTGTATTTTTAACCGGGAGATCCAGGAGAAATCCGGGAATTTTTTTTCGTTGTCCACGTATACACCCTGATTGTGCAAGTCTGTATGGGAAAAATACTAGCTCCCAACAACTCTGCCTGCCACATAATAGGATACGAATCTGCAATATATTGTGCATTGGGTGTGCCTTGAAATTTTTTGCTCGGCCCAAAGTATTCTCAAACAGCGGTCTGTAGCATCGCAATAAGAGGTCAGAATTGTAAAAAGTAACAGATTGAGAAACCAGATGCACTTCTTCAAGATCTGTAAGCCAAAACAAAACTCATTGAGCCCAAAATATTTTGCGGCAATGGTAGATCGTCTACTAACAAGGTAAGTTGCTGTTCCATATTCTTATAACGTGCAGACCGAGCGAAGTGGCGCAGTGGTTAGACACTGGACTCGCATTCGGGAGGACGATGGTTCAATCCCGCGTCTGGCCATCCTGATTTAGGTTTTCCGTGATTTCCCTAAATCGCTCCAGGCAAATGCCGGGATGGTTCCTTTCAAAAGGGCACGGCCGACTTCCTTCCCCGTCCTTCCCTAATCCGACGAGACCGATGACCTCGCTGTCTGGTCTCCTTCCCCGAAACAACCAACCAACCAACCTAAACCTATAACGTGCAAAGATGGAGAATAGTCCTCACAAAGGAGTGCACTGTTTACTGAGAGACAACCTGATGGAGTGGATGCTGCATCTCTACCCCGTACTTATCTAAGTTAATGAGGCAAACAGTTGGTCGTGTGTACTTTAAATTCAACTGGCCACAGATCCACTACCAGTGTCAGCAAAATATAGCAGGGTGACACGTGTAAGATGTCGCATATAGGCCCAGAGTCCAGTGAAAACACCGGAGTGTCCGAGGACTGGTCACGGCCCATTGGCTGTCATGAACAGTGGCTTATCTGTTGGCATACACATTTGGCCTCCACATTGTGGCAGTCTCAGTGAATGTGCAACAAATGAAAATCGAGGCAGGACCATTGGCTCGCCGAATAAGTGGAAGGATAATGACGCCAGGAACCTGAAAAATGCTGCTTGAGGGAATTAAAACACTGCAGACGGCACAAACCCACCGAGCTTGGCATGGGTGAAAACTTGCAGAAATGCAATACCAGTGTACCAGAATCATCACCAGTGGCAGTATAAAGTGACTCGGTGAAAGTTGAAGCCGCCTGGGATATCCCGCAGGGTGCTGGTCTGGCTGCCTGCCCACTAAATCATGACACCTACCAATTATCAGAAACCCTTAAGGTCATGTGATTCCGCAGTGTAGGCAACATCGGCTTACGAAGAGCTAGATAAGGTCTGTGTCCTAGCCTCAACCTCGTGATCAGGAGCTAACCTGACATACATTCCAAATTAGTGAGTGTGCATAAGAGGTAGCACATTTGGGGTTCTCAAAACGACACTTCAGAATACTATGCTTGCAAGAGGCATGCTGCAGATCAGTGGTCCAGGTGACGTACAACTGCCCATGGCACTTGTGGTGCTGCTTAAACTGTAACGGTGGCACCATGATATAGGTTTGATGGCTGTAAGATTGCATAAACAACTGACACAAGTCATCAAAGGAAAGTTTCTTGGATTCAGTGGAGGGTACCAAATTTGGGAGTTTCATTTAAACCTCTGCTGCCGCAAAACAACAAGGCCCCCTTATCAGCTGGATCCATGATATGCCTTATTTGGCAGTGCAGCAAGAACCACTGCAGGTAATTCCCCAACCTTTACGTCAACTCATTGAAACTGGCAAATGGTGTTGGGGATGGCAGAAGTGGCACTGAAAATGAAACAGTAGGTGTGTGAACCCCCACTAGTGAAGCAAGGATGCGAACCGTGTCCTCCTTCTGAGTATCAGTGCTTGCATATGCTGCTGCAGCTGCAGCTGTTGCTGTTCCTTCTTTATGTGCAACTGTCCAGCATTGCAGAAATGCTGGGTCCATGGTTGGCCAAAGTGAACAGTAGCAAAAGAGCAAAGAAAATAAAGGGGTATCACACGTGAAAAAATACTCTTCATCGCCACTGTAGTATCTGCACAGACATGGCAATGCTGCTTCACTACACAGTCTGCATAGATACTTCACTGACCAGCAGTGGCCTGATGATTGCTGGGAAACAAAACCCTGTGAGACGGTAGAAGAACAAACTACAGAAGTTGATCTGCGGGAAGCAGAGTGTCTGAACACACACAGAGATGAGCAAAAGAACAACTCAAAGTGCAGCTGGTGAGGATGACTTAATGGCAAAGCATTTGGCACAGTACACCGCACGATACGGTAGGCGAAGGTCAGTGTCTGTCAAACCCCTAAAGTAAGCACTGGCCTGCCTGGTCTACCATCGCCCACAGATGATCACCTCTGCCAGTGGATCTGCCCGTACTGTGTGTTGTTTGCACCCTTCATGGCAGGTTTCTGCACTATCCCACTGCGCTACCCCCTTCAGCTTATCTGCCTCCATCGTGATTTCTGCTGGCAGGGATACTAAATAAACAGTAGAAGTCTTTAAGTCTCTTTTAGTTCTGCTAAATAACAATAACTGTAAATGTTGCATTGTTCATAGTTAACATCATTGGAATAAATGTTGAATGGATGGTTAGTTTTGAACTGTCACAAATATGCAACATGTTGTGACAAATGTATGAACTGTATGGGAGTTGCTAGCATACTATTTTGTAAAAGAAATGCAATAACTTCGATTTGCAGGGAGCCGAAACAAATTGTGAAAGCCTGTTAATCTCCAATTCCCACCCCGAAATCTATAGCAACTTAAATGTGGTGCTTAGGTCAATACCTGACAGCACAGCTTAAATAACTGCAACTGAAACATATTTCCGAGATGTTGGTTGGGCTGGGACCTGACAGCACACTTAAATTTTAACCAAAGAATTCCTCTGCATCATATTCTAGAAAAGTATATATCATTATGCTGCCAGGAATCTACATACACGTAACATTGATGTTATGATGTTAATGGGACACAGTTATCTTGTTAGGGCTACCATGCAAAGTAATCATTCATCACCACCCATTGCCAACTGTTGTCCTGTTGTTTAAATAAAAATTCGCTTGCAATGTAGCAAGTTTCGTGATTTGAAGTTCGGGATAATCATTCTTCTGGAAAACCTGGATATCAGTTACTGATGTTTAAAAACTGTGGTTACACTACTGCTTATGGCTGGTATATAGCTCACCTGAGAGGAAAGTAAGTTGTCATTGTGATATACTGTTCCCACACCACCCCCACCACCCCTCACCCACCATATATACTTTTGAACTAACAAACCAGATAGAAAAGGGTCACTAGAAGAAATTGGAACAAACTATAATTCTGGATTTTTGGTAAAAAGTGTGGATTACTAATGTGCTTATGAAATTTTAAACTTATGTAAGAGCAGGGTTTTCATATTAATAGTCAGGACAATTAATATTAATGAAGTGTTTTAAAATTATATTCTTAAAAAGTAATTTCCTATCATTTACTTTTCTTGTAATTTGCACCATTTTTTAAGATTGCAATAGATTCAGTTTTTGTTCCACAGACCCAAAAATGAGACTATTCTTGTGGGTGTGGATCATGTCAGCAAGTATAGCTTATGTTTACAATTGAATGTAGTACATACTACTTTGATCATTTGTCAGGAGATTGTCAAAATAGGTAAATACATTATAATAAACTGGAGCTGCTAATATTTACAGAATTAATACACTGTCAGAATGAAACATAATTATGCACTTTTAATAAATTTATCAAACAGAAAATACTCAATCTTGACTGTTGTGACCAAGTGCTGTCAAAACTGAAATCTAACAGACATTTTTACTTAAGCTGGTCTAATGGTCCCTGGTAAGATATTCATCTGTAGAGTGGGAGGAGTTGCAAATCAAAATGTCTTTCAAACTCTGTTTAAGCTCTGATACACAGTTTTTAATGGTTGCTGGCAGTTTATTGAAAATGAAAATTCGTGTTCCTGAATATTGGACCCCCTTTTGAACCAAAGAAAGTGATTTTAGGTCTTAGTGTAGATTGTTCTTATTCTTAGTATTGGTACTATGTATTGAGCTATTGGTTGGAAATGGGGACGTACTACTTGCAACAAATTTCATTAAGTAATAAATATACCGAGAAACAGTGGTTAGAATCCACAGTTCCCAGAACAGTTATTTACGTGATGTTCTTGAATTTATACCACAAATGAGTCTTATTACATGCTTTTGCACGCCAGAAACTTTTGCTCAGTTTGAAAAGTTACCCCAGGGTATGATCCCATACAACATAGTAGAATGAAAGTAAGCAAAGTACGCAAGGGTTCCCCCCCCCCCTCCCCCCGCCCCCTACAGCTGACATTCTCACTGCAAATACAGACTTGTTTAGGAGCTTCAGCAATTCTGTGGTATGGCCTTCCCAACTGAATTTATTATCAAGTTGTAATCTCAGAAATTTAACACTGTCAACAGTTTTGATCTGCATGTCTTCATGTTATACACATGCTTGAAGAAAATGTCTTACAGGTTGTGAACTGCATCTAGTATTCTTTTCAAAGTTTAATGACAGTGAATTAGCTTCAAACCATTTATTACTGTCAGTGGGAATTTGATTAGCATCCATTTATAAATCTGTACTCGACTTCCTATTTATTTCAGTGTTTGTATAGATAAGACTTGAACCATTTTACAGTACTTCCCGTGACATAATAATACTCTTATGTAAATAAGAGAATGCCATGATTCACCCAGTCAAAGGCTTTTGACAGGTCACAGAAAATACCAGTAGCCTCTAATTAGTTACCTAATGAATTAAGTACGTTCTCACTGTGCTTGTAAATATCCTTCTCTTTGTTGGAACCCCTAAGGAAGCTAAACTGTGACTTAGACAACATGTAGGGTGTTTTGAAAAGGACTTTACAACTTTGGAAATTTATATAAATTAATTCACAATACCTACAGGGGGGATTGTAGGGTCAATTTGTAGGGAAATACATCAGTTTTGTCTCGCATATTTCGCTAGTGCAAAATCGCACTGTAAGGAGCGCTATCTGCAGTTGTGTTAAAGATGGTGGTCTCACTGGACCGGAGCGTGCTAGCTGAGTGTTTTGGTTTGAAGAATCGAAGTCGGCAACAACAGTTCAGTGTAATTTCCATACCAAGAACGCTAAATATCCTCCTAGTAGGCCTACAATTTATGAATGGTATAAGTTTTTTGTATAAACAGTGTGCTCAGTAAGACATGGCAAATAATCAGGCCAGCCAAGCACATGCATGGTCCCCACATTCCCCAGACCTGACACCACTTGATTTTTTTATGAGGATTCTCAAGGATATCGCGTTTGTACCTCCTGTGCCAGCTTCTCTACCTGAACTTAGTGCAAGAATATATGCCGCCACCAAGCAAGTTAATCTGCAATGCTACAGCGAGTTTGGGAAGAAATTGACATCCAACGGTATATGTGCAGGATAACCAACAGAAGCCACATACAGTATCTTTAGTTTAAGGTAAGGAAACTTGGTGTGTTTCCCAACAAAATAACACTAAACCCTGCTCTATATCTTCTTTCAATATATTTGTATAAATTTTTAAAATTGTAAAGTTCTGTTTGAAACACCCTGAATTATTTGCAGTCAGATGCGTAAGAAGACACTTAGGCACAGCCTTTTCAAATATTTTTGGAAAAATGACGAAAGTGAAATTGGTTGGTAGTTTCACAGTACGTTATTATTCCCCTTCTAGTAAAGAGGCTTAACTTCAGTATATTTTAGCCAATCTGGAAATCTGCTGATCAAGAGATTGATTACACAAGTAACTAAACTAGTCCCTTGAAGTCTTAAAACAGGGGTTCACTGTATCTAATTTTGATTGTTAGCTGTGTGGTTGTCTATCTTTAAGTTGCTACATATGCATTTCTTGTGCATGTTGCACCTGTTCATCTTGTAAAATCATTTCAGTTCATCCATTGTGGATGATGAGCTGCAACTGTGTCACTGATTTGCAGCATTTCTGAAGAATGTGGTGGTGTATTTGAAAGTAATTGGCATCTTACACACTTAAACAGGTGTAAGATTGGCCACAACTAACCTGTTGAAAAATTGTAGATCACTAATCTCAAACAATTGCAGAATTGTTCAGGAAATTGTTTTTCAGTGATGATGCTGTTGCTGTACCAGATAATATTCATAAGCATTGGAAGTTGTTTATATACACAAACTGTAACTGCATGAATAATCTGTCACCAATACATGAAAAGTTTTAAATGTGGTATAATTTGATTTTCCCAGTATCTAAAAGTCAGAAATATGGGTTTTCTGTAAGTTCAGTGACTAACGCATGTCACCAAGAATAAGTATTTGAACAAATTTTTCATTGGGAAGGAATTTGTTAATGTATTAGCAGTCCATATATTTCAGGAATTTTCTCTGGTGTAAATTGGAAAACAGCTATGAAAAAAGTGCATTGACATTTGAATACCTTTAAATAGTGTACTTAATTTGATTAGTAAAAGCTTGTGTGTGTGTAGTCAGTATTTAAATTTCATCTTGAAATGTCACTTTCCATCTTCTCTATTAGCCTATCTTGTTACAGACAAAATCTGAAATCATACTTATTTTCTTTTGGGTGAACTTCTTGAGTGACTGTGTAAACTTAATGTTTGGATATTTTTACTTATCTGTGTTTTGCATGATTTACACAACTTATAAATAAATAATAGATAAGCTGCTACACTCTCCATTTTCAGTACATGAACCTGAATTAATCTTTTCACTTTGTGATATGTGCATAGAGCTTAGAATTTTTTCTTTACTTGCAGCTGTCACAGTCTTTGTTACCAGCCATTGTTGAACTAGCAGAAGATTCTAAGTGGAGAGTGAGACTGGCTATTATAGAATATATGCCTTTACTGGCTGGCCAACTAGGAGTGGAATTTTTTGATGAGAAACTGAATGCCTTATGCATGACCTGGCTTGTTGATCATGGTGAGTTTACACACAGTTTTCAGTAATTTCTTTGTTGACATACTTTGTGACAGGCAGTAGGTGTTTGCATTTTAGTTGCACCACAATAATATGAATTCAAGACTTCTGGTCTTGTGTGAAGTTCTGTTTTTATTCTTCCGTTTAGTGGTGCAATGTAATGCCCCCCTTCTGCTTTTTGCACACTATTCTCTTTGGTTTATTTTTATTATGCCAATTTTAATCCTATTGGATAATTTTTTCTTCACATAGTTTCCTTTCTTTTGACATTTGTGCATTTTGGTTACTATGCTATTATTGTCACACTTGTTCCCTGTTATCTTTGTTTTTATCAAAGCGAATGATTGTGTCCTTCCTTTTCAGTTCATATAGATAGAAATCTATTAGTGATAAACATCCTTCTCCTTCAGGAACAGAAACTATTTACAACTGATTTTTTTGCCACTGCATTTACAAGGTAGGTTACAGTGATGTAGTACCGAAAAATCTAGAATGGAAGTAACTAATCAGCTGCACTCTGATCTTTGGATTGAACCAGTCTTCTTCACAAGTCTAGAGCGAGCTGAACCTGTTTCATTTATTAGAACTAGTGTGTCTACCTTCAGTGTGTTCTTCTGTGTACATTCTGTACCATTTCAGCTGTCCAAGCTTATTTTGAGGACTAACATGAGATTTTTATATGGATTGTCCCTTGAACAAGTGCAAACTCCACTCCTTCTAATCTTACCTACAACATTTGTGAGGAATCACATAGTAACAAATTAATTAATGACACAGTATGGTTGACTTCAGAATGCAACCTACTTTCTTACAGTAAACCTGCTGGATTTCGACTCTATGATAGTGCCAACCAGACAGAAAGAGTGATATGCTATAGCTATTTTATCCATATTGCTTTAGATTAGAGTTACCTAAGAGGTTTATTCAAATGAAACCTGGTCAGTGCATCTACCTTTGCCTTACACATAAGGTGGCTCAACATTACTGTGGGTATGATAGTGCCATCTATTCATAGAGACTGCGGACCATTTGATGGTGCCGAGTGCCAGTGTGGTTTCACACTGAAAAGTAGGTGGTCACACAAGTTATCACTCACTACCGAACATGCAGGTGAGTAGTGATTCGATATTTGGCAGCAGATGGAGTTGGAGGCTGTGAAATGTATCAATGGATGAAGGCTGTGTACCGCGAGTACAATCTGAGTCGTTCAAGTGTTGTGGAATGGTGCAAACGATTCCTTGAGGGGCACGAGTCACTGGAAGGCGATGCTCATCTTGGACAAGCTCGTTGTGTCATCACACTGGAAATGGTTGCGGAACTGAATGCTTTAGTCTTAGACAACCGCGGAAGAAAATTATATGAGCCATCAAGTTGAAATGCCAAGGCATGTTGTCAAGTGGCGTTACCCTCCTGCATGATAATGCCTGCCCACACACAACTAATGTAGTGAAGACAACATTGCAGCAGTTTCTGTGGGAAACACTGGAACATCCACTGTACAGTCCCGACCTTTCACTGTGTGACTTTCATGTGTTTGGACCACTAAAACAAGGTATTCGCAGACATTGATTTGCAACAGACAACAAAGTGTGTGTCTGGGTCCTAGCCTGGATCTGACTGCAGCCTACTAACTTCTTCAAGGATGGAATCGACTGGTTAGTGTCACAATACGATAAGTGTGCCAACAGTTTTGTCGACTACTTTTGAGTATGTGTACCGTATATAGCTACATTTTTGAGTTAATAAAATCATTATCGTTACTTTCACTAGTGACCGGGTTTCATTTGAATACCCCTTATATATCTTATATTCAACCTACCACATTTGCATCTTCCCAGAGAGAATCTTGTCATTTTATTAAACGTACATACCTTAACCCTCCCTCCATGCCTGGCCCTGCCCATCTCCGCATTGTTAATTATCTTTGAATGTGCTGAACTATGAAGTATTTTAATGCAATGGTAAGGTCAGGCTTTGAGTTGTCAATGATGTTTGCACAAATTTTCACTAGGTAATGCACTGCCCGGATTACATTGCCACACCATTTCAACTACTCATAAATGTTCGTCATAGCATATACTTCTTTAAACAGTGAGAGAAATTTCACAGGATACTAACTCATCTTCCAGCTGTGTTCAAGTGCTGGTAATAACCTACTGAGTGCTGTGTTGCCAGTTGGCTCACACCGTTTGGATTATTGTGTGTTACACTGATACAGTAAAAAAAAAAAAGAATACAGCAGTTTGGCTTGGGCATATATTCTTGTTGCAATCCTTATATTAGAAAACAGATATATTTACATGATCATATTCAACTTATCCACCATTATCACTCACATAATGAGATGTGATCATTTTAGAAGGTGGAACCTCTGACCTTTGTTTTACAATATGTATTTAGATGATGATCAGACTATCCAAAGTCTAGAAGTCGCTGAAACATGTGGCAATGGAAGTCTTTGTTGGATTATACAGGGTGTTCAGAAATTCCCTTTACAAACTTCTAGGTCTTGTAGTGGGGGAGTGGGTGCATATTATTTTGAATAGGAACCCACATCTGGAAAATTCATCCAATGAAACTAGAGATTGTCGAAGTTACAGGCGCCAGCACCTGTGGATGTGTATATATACAGCGTGGTTCCGTGCTGATGATACAGACGTTGAAGGGTGGTGGAGGTAGGTGTCCCAGGTTCACAAATGAATTAGTTGAAAGTTGCAAGCGAACATCATTCTGTTACCTCAGACAGTGGAATATGTGTACCAGTACTGTTGTTCCTAAGAATGTGGGGCATGCAACCTTCAGAGTTGGTAGTTTGGACGAAGACAAGAAAAAATGTCTAGTAAATGTGGGGTCTAAGATGCATACCTTAAGAGCTGTGAGCACTTGTTAAATAGAGGAAATGTGTTTCTTACTGGCAAAGGTGAACAAGTGCTCAAAGCTTCCTCAGATATTCATTTTAGAACCCATGTTTACTTGACATTTTTTCTTGTTTTTACAAAAATACCACCTCTGAATGTTGTCTACTCTACAGTTTTAGCAACAATAGTACCAGAACATATATTTCACCATCAGTGATATCAGAACAGTTTACACTTTTACCTTTCTATCATTTGTTTCTGTTAGAGAGACTATTACCTCAGACTGATATGTTTATCCTTCTCCATTGCCCTTGAAAGTTCGTAAAAATGTCATGGAATCTCTTGCCTTTGGATAACAGGGTCCCGGGTTCGATTCATGGCCGGGTTGGGGATTTTTCTCTGCCCAGGAACTGGGTGTTTGTGTTGTCCTCATCATTTCATCAGCATCATCATTCATGTCCATGGATACTTTGGATTATTTAGAAATTGGACTGTGTAAAAATTGGGACTTTGTACGGACACTGATGACAGTGCCCCACAAACCAATCATCACCAACGGAATCATTTTGTATATACATACATTTAAAGGTGCCAGTAGTGTTATACTTCAGTGCTCTGTAAGGTCGTTGGATGATGTTTCTGGTCATGGGTTCCTATTCAAAATATTATGTACTTACTCCCCTCTACTACAAGTTCTATAAGTTCGTAATGGGAATGTCCAAGCACTGTGTATAGAAAAAAAGGTCAGAAAATACTGCTAGATATGTTGAAGATAGGTGATGTGTTACTGGGTTTGGAGGGAGGGACAAGGATTTAAACTTTGTGATTAAGCTTATAAACTGCCAGTCAATGGATAAAATCAGATCATGGAGAGTAACAACAAATGCATTAATCATTGATTAATGACTTTTCAATTTTGTCATTGGAACAGACTGTTTGCTTTGGCAAAGGAGCAGTAAATTTTCAAGCTTGACAGATCTACTTCTCAAAAGTAACAGGAGGATTAGTTTAGTACTTCTAGAAATTGGAAAGAAATTTATTTATGTGATTGTGTAAGGCAGTACATGTAATATCAGTGAGGTATAAGATGTTTTTATCATGTGATTCAGGTAAATCATATTTGTGTTACGAAAGTAATGAGGGAAGCATTTCCTAGAAGATTAGCTAGACAAACACATAAATGAATTGCAATATGTTAAGATAGGGAAATAGCAAGTGCAAAGAAATTGTGGTTTAGGAAATAAAAATGAGGCAGATAACAACAATTGGATTTAAAGTAAAAAGTGTCCAAGTGGGTGTTATGAACAAAACACATGTTGCACAACATGTTCCCATTCTTACTTCAGAGGAGTAATTCCAGTAGATGAAAGGGGACTGCTGCTTTTATCTCCATCGACGTACAGTTAGTGCTATTGGCACGAGACATCAGCAGTAGAGATTCTGGGTTTGTTAATTCTTACCAACAGCTCATTATATGTCGTGTGAATGTAAAATACTGAGTAGTAGTTGCACGTCAGTTGGTCGAAATACAGTAATTTTGGAGATTGGGATGATTCCTGAATGTGTGGTATATTTTCTGTAGCATTTATTGTAGAATACAAATTTTAAGTTCATTTAGTATTTCATGTTAACTACATGGTTTTCTATTCTTTGCAAGTATTTAGATCTTACTGAGTATTTATTATGAGAGTATATACTAGTGAAGTCTTTCTGTGTCTGGGGTCCGCAGCTCGTTGTCGCGGGGTAGCGTTCTAGCTTCCCACGCCCGGGTTCCCGGGTTTGATTCCCGGCGAGGTCAGAGATTTTCTCTGCCTCGTGATAATTGGGTGTTGTGTGCTGTCCTTAGGTTAGTTAGATTTAAGTAGTTCTATGTTCTAGGGGACTGATGACCATAGATGTTAAGTCCCATAGTGCTCAGAGCCATTTGAACCATTTTTTTCTGTGTCTGAGAAATTGATTCTAAAGCAATTTAGTTATTCTCTTTTGTTTATTTATCTGTTTTGTGTGGTTTGTTGCAGTTTATGCAATAAGAGAAGCAGCCACTTTGAATTTAAAGAAACTTGTGGAAAGATTTGGCCCAGAATGGGCACAAAACACAGTCATTCCAAAGGTTGTAGCCATGTCACGAGACCAGAATTATTTACACCGTATGACTTGCTTGTTCTGTGTAAATGTAAGTATTAAATATACGTTATGTGTCTAATGTTCCCAGTTTACAGTGCTTAAACCATTTTTTAAATTCTGGTTATAGGTTTTGGCTGAAGCATGTGGTGGGGAGATCACAGCAAAATTAATGTTGCCAACTGTATTAGCAATGGCAAATGATAATGTTGCAAATGTAAGATTTAATGTTGCAAAAACTTTGCAGAAGATAAGCCCAGTATTGGATCCAAGGTTTGTATTAATTTTTGTCATTGTGCTACAATTCTCCAGGTAAATGTTTCGTGTGCATATGTCACCAAACATATACCGTATTTACTCGAATCTAAGCACCTGAAAAATGAGACTCTAAATAACGGAAAAAAAAATTCCCGAATCTAAGCCGCACCTGAAATTTGAGACTCGAAATTCAAGGGGGGAGAGAAGTTTTAGGCCGCACCTCCAAATCGAAACAAAGTTGGTCCGTTGTAATATGAGACACAATTTAGGTTGAATGAATGATGATACAGCCACAGTAGTTTGGTTCAAGTCATAAGCTTAGAAGTTAAGCTTTACCATGTAGCCATTGCTATGCGTCAGGCGCTCCGTCCGTATTTATACGGGTACCCTTCCTTTTTCACGTGCTTCGTCTGGTTTGAATCGATTGCTTATTTTGCTTTGATCTGATAAGTGCCGTTTTCTTTGTTATAGGTGTTTACGCCACTCTAAGCTGAAAATGCATTACTGTACTGTGTCATGCATTGTTTGTCGCATTCTGATAGTGCATGTTTACAGCCTGTTGCCGCTCGCGGCACGGCTTGCTTTTGTGCACGCTACCGCCGCTTACAATTAAAAGAAAGAGAGGAATCGTCTCATTTAGCGAAACAATGGCAAGAGACTGCTATTTGTTGTTACTTACACTGCTGCTTTCTTTGATAATGATCAACAAGAACCAAATAATAGACTGCGTATGATAGAACATGTTCTGAACGAGAGGTAGGCGGTGGTAACAATATAGAGACCGAGAAACTTAAAGTGAAGCCATGGGTAGTACACAGTGGGGGGGGGGGGGGGGGGGGGTAATTGGAGAGGTGCTGCAGCGTCTGGGACATAGTAAATGCATCTACCAAGAGCAAAATTTGACTGGTGGTATGAGTAGTGCACATAGATTGGGGGAGGGAGGGTTGGTAATTCTAGATGTGGTGCAGGGTTCAGGACATTGTGAATGCATCTACTGAGCATAGAACAAAATTCGACTGGTGGAAATGGTGGCAGCACAGGCACTAGTTAAGTTGAGACTTAAAATTGGCCCAACAGCACATCTTTTAGGCTTCTAATTCTAACTTGAACATTTCAGAGACACTGGTGGTTTTGGTGAGGATTCTGTTTCTATGTGTATGGAAGTAGCACTCTGTCCAACAGTATAATAAACATTACCATTGATCACAGTTTCAGTACTGATTAAAAAGTGTTGCAGTGGATGCTGCATGGCATATTGTTAACATAAATGCCTGTTTGACAGCTCATGCCAAAGGAATCTCTTCTCCAGCAACAGCTTCTCTTATTAGTTTGTTGCTCTTGCATTGTATCCCTCAATCTTCCTTGCCATGATATCAGCTAATCCTGATTCTTGAGATGTTATATTGTCCATTTGCTTTTCCCCGTTCAACTAACCACATTTCTCTCTGATCTTCGCTTTGTGTTTGTATGTATGTTACTGTAATCTGCACTGTTTTCTCAGTTATCTACCTGGAAGTCCTATCTGTATATTCCTGGATACAGCATGCTGCTATTTCCTTGGAATCTTTACCTCTCACTAGTGCTTGTTGCTCCCTAATAACGTACCTCAACTAACGCCTGACAATGCTTCATCTCAAGACAAATGCTGTGTTCTGAAGAAAGTAAGTTTGAAATTTGAGGTAAAATATTAAAAACCAGAAGTTAGGATTATAGGACTGAGTAATGTGCTGTTGTGTCAATTTTAAATCTCAGCCCGACTTCCCGTTTATCCACCACTCCTACCCTTCAGATTTTGTGTGTGTAGACCTAAGTACATACCATATTTACATGCCTACCTACCAGTCCTTGGTATGAACAGTGAATGGTCCTTAGTCATAGTATTGTGTGTATTCCACCCAGAGCTTTCTGTGAAGGAACACGTAGCTGAAAATGACAAACTACACTGAAAAATTACAGTAATTTTTTCTTTATTAAGTTGTCTATTTTTGTATGGTATAAAAACTGTTCTATGTTCCATCAAATTTTTCTGAGAGAACCATTTTAGTAGTAGTAGTAGTAGTAGTAGTAGTACTAGTACAGGGTGTATACGACCCGGGCCAATCGGAAGATCTGGGAAAAACCAGGGAATTTTTCATTGTTTTAGTTTTCTGTTAAATTTTTGTAATGTTCACTGGTAAGAACCGATACTCTAACAAAGGATATTACTGTATCCCGCTACTGCAGAGTAACACGTCAATAATAAAACCTAAAAGAGAGAAAAAAACGAAAATAACTTAAATTTCAAAGGAAATGCGCCATATACGACGACGACACGCAGTGCTCATGCAAGCGTGTGCCAACAGCAAAATGTGTCAAAGGCTTTAGGAAGATTGTGCAATAAAAAAAAGCACTCCGTCTTCAGGCCACAAGTGGCCCACCGGGACCATCTGACCGCCGTGTCATCCTCAGATGAGGATGCGGATAGGAGGGGCGTGTGGTCAGCACACCGCTCTCCCGGTCGTTATGATGGTTTTCTTTGACCGGAGCTGCTACTATTCGGTCGAGTAGCTCCTCAATTGGCATCACGAGGCTGAGTGCACCCCGAAAAATGGCAACAACGCATGGCGGCTGGATGGTCACCCATCCAAGTGCCGGCCACGCCCTACAGCACTTAACTTCGGTTATCTCACGGGAACCGGTGTACCCTCTGCGGCAAGGCCGTTGCCAAGACTGTGCAATGCTCCATAACAACAAATTGTCTCCGATGAGCGTGAAGTCACAACTGTTTACATTAAATTCGTTTTAGCAGGTTTGAGCGGGCTGATGCGCATGCGCAGTTGTCGCGTTTGAGTAGTAGATTCCCTTGGTTCTGGCTACAAGAATGTGGCTGTTTGCTGTGCAAGCAGTCGCAGCAAGCAACTAGATGCTGCTGGGATAAGGGGGCGCCAAATACATATTCTTGAGGGGGGGGGGGGGTACTTTCTTTCACAAAGCACTTAGCATCCAGGACACGTTGGTCTATCGATTATTCATATGATTTTGAAATGCATTCCTGTTGGGTTTTTGAACATTTTTGAAAACATTTCAAGTTGATTTCTGAATGAATCATAAGTTAATTTTTGAATGTGTGCATAGTGTATGTGATGTCTCTGTCAGGAGAAACCTCGTCGCATCTAGAAATAAACTTTCCGCACACAAAAGGCGACTGGGCTATACGAGCTGAGTGGAGTAAAGCTGAACGAATGAATGCCAATTGCTGTCTCATTATGTGGTTGATTGAGTTTGCGAACGATCAGCGTTGTTATAACTACTAGCGAAATCCATAGATTCAGACTACCAGAATGGAAATAAACGACTAACAGGAATAACAGGTGAGAAAGATTATATATTACCTACTCGGTGTATCGAAGAAAGTCACATTTTGACAGAAATGTTTTGACCAGATCGCTACACTAGTAAGGACCAGCTGTACAGTCCCCGGCTAGCAGCCGCTTAAGCTATATTCTGGAAGTAACGTGGAAAACGTGTTGTACAAACATGTAACAATGCCTAAACGGAGAATAATCATGGGATAACTAAACCTATGATTCTGACAGGGTTAGTGATATTAATTGACGAACAAATTTTGACAATGGCAGGAATAGCTACAGAATTGGTGATGACAAAATTGTTTGTTAGAATGAGGAAGGAGAAGAAACGAGGACATCACACAAATTATGGAAGAAAAAGACGAATCCAAATTTATATAAAAATTTCGTAATACTCCTTTTCGATTTCATGCTTTAGAAACTGGTGCGTATGAAAAAAAAAATGTGAAACTATTTTCTAACATAAAGCTTTTTGCTTGTAGTAGGCCTATTAGGCATTTGATATTAGTACATAGTGAATTATATTCTGTCGTGTTATAAAAATGACCATTTGTGCCAAAACAGTCTCGTTAACTTGGCATGTGTTACAAAATTGGTGCAATATTAGAAAGGCCTATTTTGTTTTATGTAGCAGACACTGACAAAATAGACGTAATCAGATCGAGAAACCACACCAGTATTAGATAACGACACTTCGATTTTTCATGTAGCAAAATGTTTGACGAACCTTGATGAGGTAGTAGGTTCTTTCGCAGAAAGGAAAGCACGCCATGTAAGGCTGTAGCAAGATCAGAGAGAGAGAAAAAAAATGCTAGGAGCTTTGAAGAAATGTGTACTTCCGTGCTTGTTTCTTGTCTTTATTGGTTTTATGTATCCTATATTTCATTTTGTCACAGAAAACAGCAAGTTATTAGCTAATAGGCAATAAAGAGTGAAAATTTTCTGAAGAGTTCTTGTTCTCCCGATTAAAAATAATCCCATTCGCTATTAATTGCGAGATTTAAAAAAAAAAAAAAAAAAAAAGAGTGAGGGGGGGGGGGGGGGGCAGGCAGGTCAAACCGGCTGACTGGGAGCAGGAGAGGCACCACACATCAATTTCCACTGTCCTGAATATAGCCTGATGGCATCCATTACAAAATATACACGTTTCAATACCACAGAGCGAAACAGTGACGTACGATACAAGAATGCTGTCTGGAGAGGTGTGGCACTGCACTTTGGCGCACCTAAGACCAAACAACATGTCTTACATTTCCTCGAATACGTATGTTTTATGTTTCAGACTTTTCAGAAAGATGTGTACTACAAGATGAACATATTTTTGAGTAGTATTGACCCGGTTGTAGATTTGGAGCTGATGCGCAGAGCAGTCTGAGTTATAGTGGGTAGTCTCCACGTGACCCGTGTTTACATTTAGTGATTTTGGTGTTTCTCCTTTGTTTACTCTCACGTCAATTGAAAACAAAACGGATATGTGTGGCCGGGAGCTATCAAGTGAATTAAAATATATTCACATAATTATGGAAGCTAAAATGTTATTTGTTTCAGATTTTATTTTATTTCCACCTTTCTGCCAGTCGATCATTAAACACCTTGCAGAACAATGAAGTTATTTTTGTCTATCTGCTAAAGAAATTTGACTTCTGTTAACCTTTTCCGCAGAGGCCGTCAATGTATTTGAAACGAAATGTTTTAATTCCACACTACTGGCTAGTTTCAACTGTTCGCTGCATTTCAAGTGCACGTTTTCATCTTCTAGCGCGTATGGCATTATGCCATAATAAAGAACCAAACAAGACGTAATACAGTACTGGTGCTCCAAGGTAATTTACATCCCGAAAACCACACTGAAAAGCTTAATATCAGGTCGAGGTCTACTTCATTAGAAATCTGGACATACCAATGTGCACATTTTAGTATGGTTCACGAAATACCAATGCTTTTGGAGTATCGTCTGATGTCTTGTTTCTTTTACGACATAATGTATGATCTTTCAATGTTTTACACGTACGTACATACGGGCTTCCTACGTCATGGTAGCTGCGCAAGTGCGGTGTTGCCTGTTATGTGCGCTCTGTGGCAACTGCTGAAATGAACCTATTTCTAACAGGTCGCAGGAAAATATTGCGAATGGTGGTTTGAAAACCGTTCCTTTCAAAGTAAATATCCTTTTACGTAATTTCGTAAATCACAGAGCGTTTGACCCTCATTTAAAAATCAACTTTGATGACGAGCCATTTAGAAGAATTTCGAACCCTGAAGATCAGACATTTATGTTGTTATTAAAAATTTTACTGGCACATTTGTGTGATATATCTTAATGTGTAACACGCGCAAAAAAAAATCAACATTATATGCGAAAGGTTAGCTTCTCTTGCAGTTTATTAACCTTAGAGACCGTTATTATATGTAAAGCTGTGCTTTTCTTGTAGCAACACCGTGTATATTAATTTACACTGTTAACTTTCCCTGTTTGTGTGTTCGTGCTACTTAACAGTGATGTTGCTGTTGGCTGACTACATCACGTGTCCTATGCTCCGAATATCCGCTATCATCGGCTGGCGAGATCATGTGACATGAGCTATGACTGGCTTACAAAAGCGCATCACAATCTCAATTTCAATGATTCGGAAAGTAACATGTGATGTTTGGTGGAATTCCAATGTATACTTCCCGAAAATATGCAGCGTACATGTTGCTGCACGTCAAAGATATTTCCAAAGCGTGTCTTTTTCCCTGCGATTCGTTTTATAAAGTACCGGGAAATTCAATGCCCGTGTATAAAACCATACCCATTCAAATGATTGATAAGTTTTGCAGGGAAAATATGCTGTCACTTAACACGGTAAGTTTGTTTTCACCCGGGAGAAAGTGTATTTTTAACCGGGAAAAATCCGGGATTTTTTTTTTTTCCTTGTCCGCGTATACACCCTGTAATAGTAGTAACAGCAGCAGCATTCTCTTACTAGGATAATGAATAAGGTGAAGCTATGTTGTATTTATTCATATAAGAGTTACTGTAACACTGTCTGCTTAAAATTACATAATATTAAATGTTTTGTTACAGTGTTATTCAGACACAGGTAAAACCAGTACTGGATAAGCTTCATGTCGATAGTGATGTGGATGTAAAATATTTTGCTTCGGAAGCTATTGCAAGTATTGCAGGTAAAATCATTTCCTGTTTGTTATATAATGATAATAAATTATCTAAGATCTCAAAAATTTGTAACAGGACTGGGATGATGAGCAGCAGGACTGTCTTAACGAAACCAAATAAAATTTCATACATCAATGGCAAGCTCAATTCGTAACAATGCAACATGGAGGAATGGAAGCTTGTGGGGTTTGTCACATATTTAATGGAGAGATAGAACAAAAACAGATAATTTTTCTCAGTAACTGTAAAAATATTACTGTATATAAGTCAGTGTTGTACATGTGTTAAGATACCTGGGAACTTCAGTGTGTGAAATATTTGTCCATAGTATGCAAGTGAACCATGTTCGTGGAGTTTACTGTAGCTGTTTTGAGTGGATTCTCTTCCATGACGACAGTTACGTAGTCATGACATGATAGTGAAAAGAATTTGTCTTTATTTGTTAAATAAGAGCTCATCTACCATTGGTTATCCACATTCAGAAATTCCACACTTAGTTATTGTGAAACACAAATAAGGTAGGTTATGTGCATAAAAGGAACTGCCATTAAATATTTGCTATTACTTGTAAATGTTTCAGTTCCTATAATGTTGATGCAATTACTTTCCACATTCCATGTACAGTTCAGAGAATGGCTGAGTTTTTGTTAAGACTGATTTCATTTAATATAATGTGTTGTTAGTTTAACTTCGGCCACTTGTTAATGCAAAGCCTCATTTCTTTAGAATATGGTTTCATCTCCTGGTTTCTCCACGCAACTGTTTATCTTTTAACCATGAAAAGAGAAGATCTGTTTGATATTACATACTTTGTTCTGAAACATCAGTAGTTACCTGTGGAGCTTTTGAGGTTCCTCCGACTACTTCAGGACTTTCGTTAATGTTGAACATGTATCATGAAATACCGCTGTGAACAGTTAATTTCTTTGTCGTGGACTTTTGAAACCTGAAGTCGATATTTCCTTGTTCTTGTAAATAAATTTAAACTGCATCACAAAACACAATAATCACTGTTCACTCAGTTGTTTGTAATCAGACAGATTAATATTTCCCTTTGAGAAAATGCTTTGTTACTTTTAGAATTAAGATATTATGTTGTATCAATAATTATTTACATGCTTCTACTTGTAGGATATTTTTAAAATTGCACTTCATGATGTTGCTTGCTTGTCATCTTGTTTTTTTACATTTGTTATAAATTGTGAGTAAAGTGGGAAAAATTTTGTCCTTGACAGCTTTGTTAAGAAAGAGAATCATGGAAACATGATTACAATAATGCAAAATCCTATTTTTCTGCTAACAAATTTAATATGAGCTACAGTCATGAATTTGACTTTCAATGCTTTGCGTTTCTTTTCCAGGGTGAACATGACTGATACGTTAACCAGATGCTAAGTGGTTGTAAGATGAATGTGAGTAACTTGTAACATTTTGATCCAATATTATTGTTGTAAAATTTAAAAATGTATTTTGAACCATTGCTGTCTATATTCAGTGATAATTGCGGGTTACAAAAGTTGAAAATTATGTGGCAATTTTTTGTGTAAATTTATCATTTGTTATTTGACCTTTATCTTTACAATTACTTCAGACTTTTATTTTAGCTTGAGAAGTTGTTGCAAGTTTTTCCTGAGTGTCTTCAGGTGCATTTTCTCTAGTGCTTTGGCATATATTTACAATGTGTAGATGAGGTTATCCCGTACACATACTATTCACTCCAGCTGGTTTATGCTGGAAGAACTGACTGAGCTTAGGAAAACCATCTTGTAATATTGGATCACTATGACGTAAGAGCACCCTTCTTTTCTCCACCACCACAACCACCACCATTTATTTTAGTTTACTCCTTCACAGCAGGATAGCACAGCTCACTTAAGTTGCTCTAGATTATGAAATTCCCCGTCATCAAAAGAAACAATCCTTCACTCTCTAAGTTGCTCAAACATCTACGATAACTGTCAGTTCTTGTTTATTGAAATCGGCTTCCACTGTTCACTGTTGCTTCGTCACAGCCAGAGTTAGCAGGACAGTTTAATGCTAGCTGTTGAGTTGCAGCATTTGAGGCAGCAGCAAACAAATGCATAGCTTGTATAATGTTTGATTTCATTGCTTCCTTTCTTCAGAAGAATGAAATTGATATTTGTAAAACAGCAAATCTTTATTTTGTTCTCGCAGAGGGAACTATAACTAGGTCCAGAGGTGCAAGTGACTTGTACAGTTAATAAGAGAAAGCAGCCTTTACATTCTTGAGAACAGTGTCCGTTTCTGGATGTGAAGATATTTAACCAATAATAAAAACAATCTTTCTCCATCTGCTCCACTTTTGGCCCAAAAATTAATAACTGTCCTCCAAAAACTCCGGCGATAATCCAGATATTACTATTGAAGACCGAACGGAAAGTAGTGCTTTGAAACACTTAGAACACCTGTTTTAACACTTTTCAGTTGTTTGATACTACCATTTCCTTCAATATTATCACACAACAGTGTTGTTGGTGCCTGCATCATGTTTTTTCTCCTCAAAAATAATCTGCAGCTCATTGTCTATTAATTAGCATAAGTGCTTCTAGATCGCCCAGTCCTGTGTTTGACTTAAGGCCAGGATTTTTCTTCACTTGGGGGACCGGTTGTTTAATCTCAGCTTTGTCACAGATAGACAGGTCACCAAAGTGATGTCAGATAGATAGAAAGACTTGCATCAGGCAGCCAAATAAACACAGGCGAAATCTGGCCAATAAAGCCAGTAATTTCATTTTTCTTTAAGAATAGTGCATATCTGATGCAACTACGTAGTAAAAAACACCTATTTCATTGAAACTGAAAATGTTTCTAGGCTCATATTACTGTTCTTGTGATATTCTACAGCCCCATTTTGTACGCTTAAAACTACGAAGTTTTGAACAGATCCAGCCAGGCATAAGATAACCCCTGTCTTCGGTGTTCCCTCCCAGTATATTTCTGCAAGAAGGAATGTTTTCACTTGTCTCACGAGACGAGCCTTTTAAGAGGATGGTTTGAAATGTTTGGTTTTCAGAGCAAAGAACATACAGATTTGGAAAATCCAAGATGGAATAATGACAATATTATGAAAAAAATAGTGCTGACACCATATAGTGGAGGTGTTGAATTGCAGATTGGCTCAACAAAAAGACTGCTAAACAAGTAAGCTTTCAGCCAAAAGGCCACCTCCTGAGTTGAACAACACACACTCAAATACAGTCACACTAACACAACTCATACACACATGACCACTGTCTCTGGCTGCCAAGGACATACTGCAATCAACAGCACGAGATGGGAGAAGCAATCTGAGTGGTGGTGGTGGTGGTGGTGGTGGTGGGTAAGGAGGAAGCTGGGGAGGGAGGGGCAGGAATAGCAGGGTAGATGTGGCAGACAGTAAAGTGCTGCTTGTGGGAGCACACAGGAAGAGTGTATAGCAAGTAGTTGCTTTTGGGAGGTTAGACAGTGGGTGGGGGGAGAAAAGTAAAACAATTGTGGATGTGTTGGTGGAATAGAAGGCTGTGTAGTGCCAGAGTGGGAACAGGGAATAGGACAGGTGTGTGAAGGACAGTGTTTAACAGAATTTGAGGCCAGAAGGGTCACAGGAATGTAGTATATAGTACAGGGTGAGTTCGCACCTGTGCAGTTCAGAAAAGCTGGCATTGGTAGGAAGGATCCAGATGGCACAGACTGTGAAGAATGTTTTGTTGGGCATTGTGCTCAGCAGCCAGGTGGCCAAGTTATTTCTCGGCCACAGTTTGTTTGGGGCCATTCGTGCGGACAGACAGCTTGTTAGTTGTCCTGCTCGTGTAGAATGCAGCACAGTGGTTGCAGCTTAGCTCGTAAATCCCATAACTGCTTTCACAGGTAGCTCTGCCTTTTATGGGATATATGATGCTGGTAACTGGACTGGAGTAGGTGGTGCTGGGAAGATATGTGGGACGGGCCTCACATCTAGGAGGATATAAGCCGTGAGGCAAGAGGCTGGGAGAAGGGGTTGATTAGGGATGGATGAGGATATTATGAACGTCCAGTGAGTGGTGAAATACCCCTGGCACGACAAGAGATAGTTAAAATCCTGGGAAGAATATGATTCAGTTGCCCCAGTCCTGGATGGTACTGAGTCATGAGAGAATGCTGTTATGTGGCTGGATGGTGGGAGTTCAGGAGGTGGAGGGTGACTGGTGAGGTACAGCACAGGAGATCTTTTTGTATATAAGGTTGGGAGGGTAATTACGGTCTGTGAAGGATTCAGTGAGACCTTTGGTGGCTCATTGGGCTTAAGAGGACCAGTTGAATCAAATGGGGGAGATGATATTTGAGGGTCTGGAGAGGAACCTGGGCAGATTGTCCTCATCCTCAATCCATGTATCAAAGATGTCATCAATGAATCTGAACCAGGTAAGGGGTTTGGTATTCTGGGTGGTTGGAAAGGATTCCTCTAGATGGCCCATGAACAGGTTGACATAGAAAGGTGCCATGTGGATGTCCATTGCCTTACCTGGGATTTCTTTATAGGTGATACCTTCAAAGGAGAAGTAATTTTGAGTGAGGATATAGTTGGTAATGTTGACCAGGAAGGAGGTTGTAGGATAGAAATATGTGAGGTATATGGAAAGGTAATGTTCAATAGGTGCAAAGCCATGGGCATTAGGGATGTTAGTGTAGAGTGAGGTGGCATCAGAAGTGACAAGCAGGGCATCATGTGGTTAAAGAGCTGGAACTGTAGAGTGTCCATGGAGGAAATGGTTTGTATCTTTATATAGGAGGGAAAGTTCTGGGTAATAAGCTGAAGGTGTTGGTCTATGAAAGCAGTGATTCTCTCAATGTGGAACCAACCACAATGATGCATCCTGGGTGGTTGAGAAGCATTTAGAAGTTTGAAGTGCAGGGACCAATAGGAGTGAGCAGATAGTCTGGGGAGAGGTTCTAGGATGGGCATAAGGATTGAGGAGAGACTAAAGATACTACTGGATTTCAGGAACAAAATCATTGTTGGAGCATTAGTAGGTTGTATGTGTCAGTAGGCGAAGTCCTTTTGCCATGTAATCCTTGTGATTCAAGACAACAGTTGTGGAATCCTTTCCAGCCGGTAGGATTATAGGGCCGGAATTTGTTTTGCTTGGTCGGTTGCAGTTCATTCTGCAGATGATAAGGTTAGCTTGCACGCTGAAGGATTTGGAGAATTATGGTGAGGCAGGGTTCGAGGTTAAGAAATTCTGGAACATAAGATGTGGTGATTTGGGAGCAGTGGGGGTGGATCATGCTTGGATCAAGGTGTGAACTGATTCAGGCAGACTTCTACATTAGTTTGGTGTTGTTTTTTTAGTCTGATTGGCAGGGTTGGTGGCAGAAAAGGTTTTGACTGTAGCAACAGGGAGAAGGGGAGGAGGTCTTCATCAAGTCCAGCATGACTGAATTTGGAAATGGGGCAAGAAGTAAGGTCATTAGAAAGAAGTGATACTTCTGTGGGACTAGGGCTTTTGGAGGAAAGGTTCGTGACTGCGTTTCAGGTCTGCTTAGGTTCTGGATTTTTTATGATGGAGGGAGAATGTCTTTGAGGGGTAAATTTAGTAGGTTTGTAAAGCATATTTTGTCAGCTATGAGGGGCTGTGGGGGAGATTTAAGAGACTGCTGTAGAGCTGGCAGACAGTGGTAGTCCATAGTGGGAGAGTAGGTGGTGAACAGATTGTAGAGTTCTTTGAGATGCTGTAGTGAAAGCCCCTGCAGTTCCTGGAGGTAAGAGTTTCAAGGTGTGAGGTAGTATCCAGGAATTTGGGATTGCAAAGCAGGATAATTTTACAGATGGAGAGAAGGTATTTCAAAGTGGTTCAGGCCTCATTTACATGATTTTGCAGGACAATTTTGGTGAGGGTTAAGGACTGGTGGAATCTGAACAGATTGAGATAATTGTGGAAGAGAGGGTAGCAGCCAAAGATGGATAATTTGATGGTAAGTCCATTTGGAGGATTCTATGAGCCATGCAACAACAAGGGAACAATATGGAGTACTGGGTAATGGTTAAGGATAAGGAAACTTTTGTGTATTGCCTCAGATGGAAAGAGCAAGGATCCAAAAATATATGGGAAAAATCACAAAAAGGGAAGATCAGATAAAATCTGGGGAAACAAGATGATACCTGAGGGAGTAGGCTGATAATGAGCGGCAAAAACAAAGTGAAATCAATGTGAAAACACAATCAGATGTGAAGATTATAATGTGGGTTGCAGCTTTGTGGGCAAGTATGTATGAGGAAGGGAACAGCAGATGTGACTAGATTAGGTGAAGTTAGTATGTGCGAACTGGAATAATAGATGAGAAAGAGGGGGTGGGGAGAGGTTCATAGGATGAGGTACAAGGTTGTGGGGCACCGGAAGGTACAGAAAATAACACGCAAAAATACATGAAAATGACATAGGAATTGTGATCAGTTTGAAGATTTTACGAAATGGGTAGATAATTACTAACCATATAGTGAAGATGTTGAGTCAGAGAGAGGCACAACAAAAAGACTGCTAAACAATTAATGTGTGACATTGCATGCTGCCCCAGCTAGCGAGGTCATGTAGCCATGTGTTGTGTGTGGCAGAGACAGTTGATACAGTGCAGCTCATGAGTGATTGTGTATGGTTTGGTTTGGAAGGCAATATGTAAGATGCAGGGAAAAGGAAAAGGATGGACACTGAGTACAGTAAAGCATTATAAAATAGTAACAAAAGAAAACAGTGCTGGATTATGGGATGGAAGAAAAACTATTAAGCAAAATCAAACAGTGGAAAATACAGGTTGGAAAAATGACATTATTACGAAATGGGTAGATAATTACTAACCATATAGTGAAGATGTTGAGTCAGAGAGAGGCACAACAAAAAGACTGCTAAACAATTAAGCCTTCGGCCAAAAGTCCTTCTGAATTAGACTACACACACACACACACACACACACACACACACGCACGCACGCACGCACGCGAATGGCCACCAGTAAACCGTGGCCAAGAAACCACTGGACCATCCAGCTGCTGAGCACACTGCCCATCACATCATTCTTCACTTCAGTGATTGCTTCACAACCTGTGCCATCTGGTTCATTCCTATCAACAACAGCTTTCCTGAATTGTGCAGTTGCGAATCCTATATGCACTATATCCAAAGTTTCCATATCCCTCCTGGCCTCAACCTTTCTTAGTTCCTGTCCTTCGCCCACCTATCCCCTTCCCTGTTCCCACTCCAGCGCTACACAGCATTCTGTTCCACCAGTGTCCCCACCAACCACAATATTTTTACTTTTCCACAGCCCCTACCCGTGCCCTTCGTCATACCTCCCAACTGCAAAGTCCGACCTCTGCAGCTAGAGACAGTGTCTTGTGTACATGAGATGCATTTGTGCGTGTGTGTGTATGTGTGTGTGTGTGTGTGTGTGTGTGTGTGTGTGTGTGTGAAATCTATTCTTTTCATAATGTTGTCATTATTCCATCCTGGATTATCCAGTGTTTGATTTGCCTAACTGCTTTTCTTCCATCCTGTAACCCTGTTCTGTTTTCCTTTGTTACTATTTTCTAATGCATTACTATACTAAGTGTTTGTCCTTCGCTTTCCCATCTTTTCCTATGTTTTACTTCTCACCTTCCAAACTGCACCACATGCTTTGATTCTGAGCCACACTGCAGCCACTATCTCATCTGCACACAACACACGGCTACATAACTGCTTTGATGGTTGGTGTAGCATCGCATCTCCCACATTTCTCCCTCCGATATCATTAATCCTAGACCTTAAAGTTGATCACACATTCTTTGTCACTCTAGTGTATTTTCATGTGTTATTTTCCATACTTCCCTGTGCCACATAAGCTTATATCTCGTCCTACCAACCACTCCCCACTCTTTCTCCTCTCTTATTCTAGTTTGCAGGTACTAACCTCACCTAATCTTGTCATACCTGCTGTCCCCCTTCCTCATACATACCGGCCCACTGACCTGCAACATATATAATAATCTTTTTATTAATTTTATCTTTGATCTCGTTGTATTTTCATGTTGATTTGTTCATTCTGCCTCTCACTATCAGCCTGCTCCCTCAGGACATCCTCTTGTTTCCCCATACTACATCCATTCCGTCCTTTTTGTGATTTTTCCCACGTCTTTTTGCAAATATTTTCGTACATAATTTTGTGTTATTTATGTATTCTTATCCTCCAGAATGGATTCTTGCAGCTTCCATCTGAGCCAATACAAAAAAGTTAGCCCATAGAATCCCCCCAAATGGTCTTGCCATCAAATTACCCCTCTTAAACTGCTACCCTTCCTTCCACAATGACCTCCATCTATTCAGATTACACCAGTCCTTAACCCTCACCAACATAGTCCTACAAAATCAGGCCTGAACTACTTTGCAATACCTCCTCTTTGTCCGTAAAATTCTCCTGCTTTGCTATCCCAAGTTCCTGGATCTAATCTCATACAATGAAACTCTTCCCTCCAGGAACTACAGGCACTTTTACTACGTCATCTCAAAGAACACTCCAGTCTGTTCACCACCTACTCTCCTGCCTTGGACTACCACTATTCGCCACCTCTACGGCAGCCTCTAAATATCCCCCACAGCTCCTCATAGCTGACAAACCCTGCCTCACAGACCTCCTACATTTACCTCACCCTCAAAGACACACTCCCTCCGCCATTCAGAATCCAGAACCTAAGCAGACCTGAAACACAATCATGAACCTTTCTTCCGAAGCCCTAGTCCCACAGAAGTATAACTCCTTTCCAACAGCCTTGCTTTTTGTCCCACTTCCAATTTCAGTCATACTGGACTTGTTAAAGACCTTGTCTCCTTCTCCCTGTCCCTACAATGAAAACACTTTTCCTCCACCAACCCTGCGAGTCAGGCTCAACCAAAGACAAGTGTAGAAGCTTGCCTGACTTAAGTTCACTCCTCCATCCTACCATGATCCAGCCCCACTGCTCCCAAATCACCACATCTTACACTCCAGAATTTCTTAACTTCGAACCTTGCTGCAGTGTAATTTCCCAAATCCTTCAACGTGCAAACTAACCTTACAATCTGCAGGAAGAACTGCAACCCACCATCTAAAAATAGATCCCGGCCCTATAATCCTACCTGCTGGAAATGACTCCACCACTGTCATCTCGAATCACAGGTCTTATGTGATAAAAGGACTCTGCATGCTGACAGACATGTCCTACAAACTGTGCCTTAATGACCCTGCCCCAGAAATGTACCTCTTCACAGATTCTGTCTACTCACCCCTACTGCTCCCTGCACTCCAACCTCCTAAATGCTTCCCAGCCATCCAGGATAGACCATTTGGTTGGGCACTGTCTCCCACTGAGAGAATCTCTGCTCTCCTTGACCATCACCTTCAACCTATTACCCAGAACCTACCTTCCTATATAAAAGATACCAACCATTTCCTCCACGGACTCTCCTTAACCACATGGTGCCCTGCTTGCCACTATTGATGTCACCTCCTTTTACACTTACATCCCTAATGTCCACGGCCTTGCCTCTGTCGAACATTACCTTCCCTAATGCCTGATAGATTCCTAACCTACAAACTGCTTCCTGTTCACCATGACCGAATATGAGGGTGAGGACACACTATCCACATTCTTCCAGAACTTCAACATCTTCTCCTCCATTCGCTTCACCTGGTCCTCCCAAACCCAACAAGCCATGTTCTTAGATGTTAACTTCCATCTCCAAGATGGCTATGTCAGTACCTCTGTCCATATCAGACATACCAACCAACAGCAATACCTCCACTTTGACAGCTGCCACCAATTCCATACCTCCTGTGCCATGTCTCACCAGTCACCCTCCACTAGAGGAGCATTCCCTCATGATTTAATACCATCCAGGACTGGTGCAACTGAATCTTATTCTCCGCCAAGATTTCGACTACCTCTTATCGTGCACTGCAATGAAGAATGCCCTACCCACTATCCTTTCCATCCCTCCCACAGTGGTATTCTGCTGCACAATGAACCTACATGTATCCTATTCAACCCCTACTTGCAACCCCCCTTGCCTCATTGCTCTTTGTCCCTGTAATGGACCTAGGTGCAAGATGTCTCCCACACATCCTCCCACCACTACCACCATCATCTACAATCTAAGCTGCAACCACTGGGCTTTGCATGGACATGACAACCAACAAGCTGTCTTTACGCATGAATGGCCATCTACAATCTATGGCTATGTGGACTGTCCTTTTAGTGACTGCTTCACTACCTGTGCCATCTGGATCCTTCCTACCAATACCAGTGTTTCTGAATAGCACAGGTGGGCACACTCCGCAGCTGGCCAATGAGTGCTCATTCGGTTTCCGCGCCTCGTGCTGTCTGAAGCTTCATCATATTTCAGAGTTCTACCATGTTTTACATGGGGAAAAGTGCGGTTGGCCGATTTCTGTTGTATACTGGGTCTCCTCTGAGTTTCATAATGGCCGAAAAACCTAAACGTCGTTAAGTATTTCACAAACAGGCAAGAGACCTTATTTTTAGAGTGTACTCTTTCATCGTGCGGGAGTCAGTCTCAGGAAAGCCGAGCTGCGAGGTTGCCAAGGTGCAGGAACGCACTGCAGCGGCCTGTGGCGATATTGGTGTACGAAATGTCAGGCGAGTTATACAGGAGGCAAAGCTGTCAGAGCAGGCAGTTGGCAATGTGGTGTTTCGGTCTCCAGGGAAGATATGTAGCATTCCAAAGAGGGTAACAGGAATCGACTACTTCGATCAAAATGTGTTACGTCGCAAGGTTTTCGAATTTTATTAAAGAGGCGAGTTCCCCATAGCAGCGAAATTGTGCACTGTTATGCACGAAGCTACTGGGTTTGATGGAAGTGCAAGATCAATGCAAAGAATGTTGAAGAACGTCGGATTTAAATATGTAAAGTCCAATGATGGGTGCAAATTTTTAATGGAGCGTAATGATATTGCTGCTGCTAGGATTACGTTTCTAAGAAAAATACATGACATTGGATCAAAAGGAACGTCAGCTGTCTATTACTTGAATGAGACTTGGGTAAATCAAAACCATACTAGAAATTTTATTTGGCAAACAACAGATGGACAAGGCGATTTGAAAGTTCCAGTGGGAAAAGGAGGGCGTCTTATAATATGTCACGCTGGTTCTGCTGCTACCGGGTTTGTGCCTGAAAGTAAACTTATTTTCAAATCAAAATAAAAAACCGCATCTGACTACCATACAGAAATGAATGGGGAAACATTTCGAGAATGGTTTCAGAATCAGCTGTTGCCTTATTTGCATCCAGACTCTGTCATTGTTATGGACAATGCAAGCTATCACTCTGTTGTTCTCAACAGGCCTCCCACTACAAGCACAAGGAAAAGTGATATTGTTTCTTGGTTGCGAAATAATAATGCAACGCACAGTGAAACAAACAAGAGCAGAGCTTTTGGAACTGGTGAAGATGCCAAAGACCAGCGTTAAAAACTACGGAATTGACTCCATAGCTGAGTAACATGGACACAGAGTGATACGAGTACCTCCTTATCACTGCCATTATAACCCCATTGAACTGGTGTGGGCACAGGTGAAGAAATACGTGTCAGACAAAAATACTACATTTAAAATAGCTGACACTGAAACTCACCCATGAAGCAGTAGAGAAAAATCACCGTTGCTGATTGGGAAGCTTGCGTGCATCACACTGACAAACTGCAAGAGAAAGATTACCAGAAAGAAGTTGTCAGAGACGAAATAGGCAGTGACAATGAAAGCTCGGAGTAAAAAGGTATGTGAATGGAATGTAAACTTACTCTGTAATTATCATGAACATTTACTTTCTTCTCAAGCTGCCTGTACCGTATAAAGTAGTTCAGTGCAATATCTATTCTGTAATGACAATTTCATTTTACTTCGTTTTTTTTTTTTTTTTTTTTCTTTAAATTAAATGCCTTTTCATGCTGCAATCTGTTTTATTAATCCAGACGCGTTTAGAAATTTATTTTAAGGCATCATCAGTGGATATCATCCGATGCAGTACACTGTAGTTATTATATGCCGTTATGTAGATTTCGCCCTTATTTTTGCGTAAATAAATTCTTACTTATGAGTATATGCAAAAATAAGGGTGTGAACTGTTCTTAAATCTACAATGACGGCATATAGCCACAGTGTACTATTTCAGATGATATCCACCGATAATGCATTAAAATAAAATGTGGAACGCGTCTGGATTAATAAAACAGATTGCAGCTAGAAAAGGCTTTTACTTCAAAAAACAATTATTTATATACTTGCTGTGGATAATGGCCATTCAAACAAATTTGTTTATTTTACTTCTCTCTCTACTCTGTCTACGATATAACGTAGATTAAAATGCTGTTCGTCCTGGGGGCTGGGGTGGGTACTTTAGATTTGATTCTTTCGTCTTTTTATTTATAAAGCAAGAGGAACGGAAGGCGTAATCTTTCTGTAAGGTGCAATTCATTATAGAATCCATTCTGCAATGAGAAAGTGTGTATCACTATTTCGTGAAGTAGTTATGACTGGGAAAGATTGAATACACATTCCATTCTGTTATGCTTATGTCGCAGTTAATAGGTAATTTAATAAATTAATCACAGAACGGGGAGTAGAGCACCATGAACCTGACAGTCCCAAGACAGGTCAAACATCGGCTAAAGCAGTTGTCCGTAGCATAGCTGCCGTCAATTCGCTCAGCACCGACTAGACAACGCTGCAATCCTTGGAAGCTGCGTGGCACGGCGACAGGCCATTAACGCTGTCGCGGACTATAGTATCCACCTGACCTAAGCCTTTGTTGGTCACTGTCCTTCCCATTTTCCACTCCAACACTAAAAAGTCTTACTCCGCCAAGGCACCCACAAACTCTTCTTCTCGACTCCCTCCCTCCCCCCTCCCTCCCTCCCCCTCCCTCCCTCCCTCCCCCTCCCTCCCTCCCCCCATCGTCCCTCCCTCCCCCCATCGTCCCTCCCTCCCCCCGTCTTCCCTTCCTCCCCCGTCCTCTTTCCCCCCGTCCTCCCTCCCTCCCCCCGTCCTCCCTCCCTCCCTCCCCCCCCCGCCCTCCCTCCCTCCCTCCCTCCCTCCCCCCGCCCTCCCTCCCTCCCCCCGTCCTCCCTCCCCCCGCCTTCCCTCCCTCCCCCCGCCCTCCCTCCCTCCCCCCGTCCTCCCTCCCTCCCCCCGTCCTCCCTCCCTCCCTCCCCCCGTCCTCCCCCTGCCCTCCCGTCCTCCCTCTCTCCCTCCCCTCCCTCCCATCCTCCCTCTCTCCCTCCCCGCCCTCCCTCCCCGCCCTCCCGTCCTCCCTCCCCGCCCTCCCGTCCTCCCTCCCCGCCCTCCCGTCCTCCCTCTCTCCCTCCCCTCCCTCCCGTCCTCCCTCTCTCCCTCCCCTCCCTCCCGTCCTCCCTCTCTCCCTCCCCTCCCTCCCGTCCTCCCTCTCTCCCTCCCCTCCCTCCCGTCCTCCCTCTCTCCCTCCCCTCCCTCCCGTCCTCCCTCTCTCCCTCCCGTCCTCCCTCTCTCCCTCCCGTCCTCCCTCTCTCCCTCCCGTCCTCCCTCTCTCCCTCCCCTCCCTCCCGTCCTCCCTCCCACCCTCCCCGCCCTCCCTCCCACCCTCCCCGCCCACCCTCCCCGCCCACCCTCCCTGCCCTCCCTCCCTCCCTCCCTCCCCTCCCTCCCTCCCTCCCTCCCCACCCGTCCTCCCTCCCTCCCTCCCTCCCTCCCGTCCTCCCTCCCTCCCTCATGCCCCCTTCTGACGCACATGGCACCCTCGTCCCTGTGTGCTCCCACGAACAGCACTTTATCATCTCCTATCCCTAGCCTTTTATCCCACTCCTTCCCACCACACCACGCAGATTGCGTCTCCCATTGTGTGCTGTTGCTCTGTGTGTGTGTGTGTGTGTGTGTGTGTGTGTGTGTGTGTGTGTCAGAGAGGCCTTTCAATAAACTCACAAAGAGGTAGTGCCTAATTATATTTCTTTGGAATGTTGAAAGTATAACAGCAAGATTGTCTTACACAGCACATGTATGGTGGTTATTGTCTCTTGAATAGTGTGTCTAAGATCACTGAATCAAAAGTATCATGGGTGCATGATATGTCTTTTTGATAAGTAGAATGTGATGATTATTTTTTAACATTTAATGTTTGCTACTGCCATAATTTATGATTAATTTATCTCATGCACAAAGTGTTCTGGAAAAAATTTAGGTTTGCAAAAAGAGTTTCGTTACATCGTGCGAAGTTAAATGACATTCTTTGAATCGGAGCGTATGGCCAGTCTTGTACAGCCTCAGCCTCAAAAGTCCGCAATATTTCTCCCTGTATCTGCTGGGTTCCATTCAATCCAAAATTTCTGTAGTACCCCATCGTCCCCTCAAAGCAATTACAGACATTGCTGCAGACTGGTCTAGTCAGTGTTACATATCAGTATAGAGGTGTGGTACTTCTCTGAAGGTAGTTGGGAAGCACCTACAGGAACCTTGAATTGTCATGCCAGAATGGCTCTGGTGATTGAGTTATGTTGTGCCTAGCTGACACGTAATAGATTAAATCATACTTTCAATTCAAGAGTAGGTGAATAATGCAATAAATAAACAATATTTGATGATAATCTTTTTATAGTTCACAATTTACTGGTTTCATAATTTAACATGTGAAACATAATTTAAATTTAGCATATAACAAATTTAGAAAATACATGTAATTATTCAGATTTCAGTTTTAATATTTTGGGGAACCTGTTTTATATAGCAATAGTTGAATGTTGATAATATATGATGTAGAATGACCTGAAGACATGGTGTGCTTAAAACCACTTTCACTGCATTTTTAATGCGTGCAATTTTGTAATTTTTAATTTTATATTTTGCAGGCTCATGTTCAGTCAGATATCAGTCCACCAATGGATGATAAAATGTACCATAAACATGTAGGATCTAACCAGTGAAGAATACATGTAATTACATAAAATTCATATGGTCTTCATTTTGCATCTCATTATCATTTATTTCTTACAGTAAAGTTTATTTCATATATATTACTCATTCATTTCTCTGCTCATTCTCTGTTTCATTTCTTAAATAAAAGTCTGGATCTTTTTATGTGGCATATTGTAAATGTACTGTAATTGAGTTGTAAAGGCCCTTAAATTGTGACAGCCATATTGCTCTTTAAATAAAATATTGATAATAGTTACAGTTTCTTCATTTTAAGTTCCATCAGTATTGTATTACTGGATTTCTCCACATTATACTGATACAAGAAAAGATACCTGGATACCCAAATATATTATGCACTTACCTAATACATCTATTTCGGTTTTGGTTTGATGACTGATGGACTAATTGATCTTGTATCCTCTTTCACAAAAGTGCTGCCCAACAGAAAACAAGTAATAAAAACAAATTTGAATCAATACACACATTGTGGCACATGTAATGCGGTCAGGGGAGACGTACCGAACGGTATGAGAGGGAAAGAGTCTTCCCCTTCAACAGTTGTGCCTGAAGGAGGAGCCACTGGCTCCGAAAGCTTGCCAATCACAGTAGCCTTTTATGTGTGTGTTCTGCTGCCGCTTGGTGAGTAGATTTCTTATCTATCCAATTAAGTAACTTTGTGGATTTTGGGTAATAGGTAGAAGGTAGGGGTACGTGGCTCAGGTGGAGTGAGTAAGTCTATGGAAGCCGTTGTGAGGGACCTCGGATATTTAGGATTTTCTGCAGCTCAGTCTGGATGGAGGGAATGGGATCCTGGTTAACAGCTTTGTAGGTTGAGGTGTCGGAGAGTTGACGCAGTCCTTCTGCCACATACTCCACACGGTCAAGTACGACAGTTGTGGAGCCTTTATCCACCGGGAGGATGACATTAGAGCGGTCTATTTTCAGCTCCTTAATGGCACGGGATTCAGCTGGGGTGATGTTGGGGGTTGTCGGGATGTTCTTCAAGGAGGACTGGGAGGCAACACTGAATGTGAGGAATTCCTGAAATGTCTGCAAGGGATGGTTTTGGGGGAGGGGAGGAGGATCCCTTTGAGAAGGCGGTCGGAACTGTTCTAGACAGGGTTCATCACTGGGTCTAGTATTTGGGGGCTGTGTTTGGGTAGTGAAGTGATAATTCCAGTTCAGGTTCCGGGTGAATGAGAGGAGATCTTTAACCAGGGTAGTGTGGTTGAATTTAGGCGTGGGGCTAAAGGTTAAGCCTTTTGATAGAAGAGATGTCTCTGGAGGAGAGAGGGATCTGGATGAGAGGTTTAGAACTGAATTGGGACTGGTGATATGTGGCTTTTGACTGTGGTTATAGTTGAGATTTAGTTTGTGTGGGGTATGTGCTGGGATGGGGAGATTGAGTAGGGTGGCTAGGCTAGGTTTGTTGGCTATGAGGGGGGGTTTGTTGAAGGTTCTGTTGTGGTTTGTGTTTGTGAGGGATAGGGACCCCACTTCTTAGGTGTTGCACTAGCACTGTGGATAGTTTTTTCAGGTGGTGTGTGGCATGGAACTCAAGTTTGCAGCTGGCTTCTAGGATGACGTCCCTGAGTGTGTTCTCCAAGCAAGGGCTTGAGAGGTGGACTTTGAAGAGAGATAGGAGCTGTTGGGAGTGGTGGTTACATGAAGTAGTGTAGAGATTCAGGACAAGTTGGGTAAGGGCTAAGGATTGAAGGATTGAAGGTTCTGGAAGTCCAGGAGAGACTGGTGGAAGGAGGAATTGCACCCAGAGATTAAAAGTTCCCATCTCTGGGTGCAATTCCTCCTTCCACTCTTCCTATCTCTCTTCAAAGTCCTCCACCTCTCAAACCCTTGCTTGGAGAACACACTCAGGAACATCATCCTAGAAGCCAGCTGCAAACTTGAGTTCCATGCCACACACCACCTGAAAAAACTATCCACAGTGCTAGTGCAACACCTAAGAAGTGGGGTCCCACTCCCTATCCCTCACAAACACCAACCACAACAGAGCCTTCAACAAACCTAGCCTAGCCACCCTACTCAATCTCCCCATCCCAGCACATACCCCACACAAACCAAATCTCAACTATAACCACAGTCAAATGCCACATATCACCAGTCCCAATTCAGTTCTAAACCTCTCATCCAGATCCCTCTCTCCTCCAGAGACATCTCTTCTATCAAAAGGCTTAACCTTTAACCCCACGCCTAAATTCAACCACACTGCCCTGTTTAAAGATCTCCTCTCATTCACCCGGAACCTCAACTGGAAATATCACTTCACTACCCAAACACAGCCCCCAAATACTAGACCCAGTGATGAACCCTGTCTAGAACAGTTCCGACCGCCTTCTCAAAGGGATCCTCCTCCCCTCCCCCAAAACCATCCCTTGCAGACATTTCAGGAATTCCTCACATCCAGTGTTGCCTCCCAGTCCTTCTTGAAGAACATCCCGACAACCCCCAACATCACCCCAGCTGAATCCCGTGCCATTAAGGAGCTGAAAATAGACCGCTCTATTGTCATCCTCCTGGCAGATAAAGGCTCCACAACTGTCGTACTTGACCGTGTGGAGTATGTGGCAGAAGGACTGCGTCAACTCTCAGACACCTCAACCTACAAAGCTGTTACCCAGGATCCCATTCCCTCCATCCAGACTGAGCTGCAGAAAATCCTAAAAATCCAAGGTCCCTCACAAGGCCTCACAACGGCTTCCATACTTACTCACTCCACCTGAGCCACGTACCCCTACCTTCTACCTATTACCCAAAATCCACAAAGAGAACCATCCTAGCCGTCCCAATTAAGTAACTTCTGTAGTATATACGGTATAGGTCAATATTCTGAGAAAATGTCAACGATTACAGCAGACATGTGACATCTCATGGTTACATGAGGACCACACTTGCCACAGGTGAGTTGGCTCACAGCGATATTAGAAACTACTTATAAAGAACAAAGAAACCAAAAGGAAGTGACATGATCACGTATACACAGTGACATAAAAATTTTGTGTAACCTGTCCTGTCAATCATTTTAGACATAGATATAAGTATTTACAATGTTAACATGATTTGTGAGCTGTCACAGAACACTCTATTTTATTCTTTTGGGATTACTTGAGGATGGGTTCTGAGACACAAATCCGGTCATCAGTTAAATAAAAATAACTGAATTTAGCAATTTTGTATGTTTCATACCTCAAACTGGTTCACAAATGTTGCTTTCCTGCTGTTATGAACCCAGCATGCTGGAAATCCAAAGTTAATTTCCTGCTTAATGAAGTATGGTTGTAGGTATGAAGTTAAATGAAAATACCTTGCATCCAACAAACTTCATTAAATAACAGTTTTAGTTGCAGAAATAACATTTCCTGGCAGTTTTGCATGACAAATCGTACCTAAAGCAATGTATTTTGGAGAAGTCTTTTTAATGTGGTGCATCAGTCAAACTACATATTTCGAAGTAAGTAAATATAACATAGTTGCATACTATGGAAATATGGAGTATAATGGATGCACTGTATTAAAGATCTCTTAAAAACTCATAGTTTTTGTAAAATTTGTTGCACAAAAACATGAGAGAGGTCTTCACTGGGTTTCACCTTGGCAACAAATTCATGCAACTTCGAAGCCCTAGGTTCTAATTTCAACCATAGGATGACAATGATTAACTCCATTAATGTAAATGCGGACATATAATGATTCCGTTATGTGTATTGCTAAAATCAGATCAGTTATGTAGGGATATCTTTATAATGTGGCGGAAAAGCTACTTTTCATGCGAGCAGGAAAAGTGCCCATTGTCTGGTGGTGTGGTGAAGGCAGTTTCTTTCCTATTCAAATAAAAATTCTAATCAGCTGTTTTCACACTACAATGACTTCATGAACAGCAGCATGTCAGCTCAGAAAAAAAACGGTGAACTTACGACAGCTTCCTTTTGAATAATTTTCAAGTATGTGCAGAGATATTTTTTTATTATTTGATTGGTTTTAATAGTTTTAACATGATTTTCAGTAATGTATATAAATGTGACGTCAATAAATACTATTTAACTGGTACATTGAAATCGAAAATATATGTAACACAGTCAAACAATGAAATAAGATAAATCTGAAGAACGTGAAGTACTTGAAAAATAAGCCATCAAAAACTAAAATAATACCAAAATTAAAAAACACTCTTAAATTGATCATAAAAGATTTTTCATATTTTAAATTATCTATATGCAAATTACATTTAGCAGGCGAATAGAACTGTATGTGTTTCTGAATGAAGAGAACAGAGCCATGTGTTACAGTTTCAAGAGTGTTATCATCTTCCTCACTCACTTCAAAGCCTCAGCCTTCCATGAGTTTCAAAAATCATTATGTTTGTCACTGAGGTGTTAAAAGAGGAATTCAGAAATGATTCTGTGATACTATCAAATGGTTTTCCATAAGTCTGAGAAGTAATAAGCCATTTGGCGTGAAATATCTACTCCGTGTTTTCCTTTTTTTACATTTTGACGATGTCTATTGGTTTTAATTTTTCATTTCCAGGTCAACCTTTCCTAATGGAAAGATTTCTAACATATGGTTTGTTGACAGAAAGAACCCTTCCCTTCTGTCCTATTTCCAACTCCTAAAACAACTTAGTTCACCACATTTGTGCTTAGTCATTCCAGATCTTGTTGAGAGACAAATCAGTAAGTTGACATATTTTCGTTCAATAATTTTGTATAGAATGGTGTTCTGGGCTGACACATCTTTGAGAAAGAAAATATTCACTAGGCAAACTTACTGTGAGAATAATAAATGGTGCTCACCCACAATCATCTTGAAGAAATTTGTGTTCAAGGAGTTGGGCATTCTGACTACTGCTTCACAGTATATTTATTCCCTCATGAAGTTTGCTGTAAATAATCTGCTGCAGTTAAAGAGGAACAATGACTTACATAATTACAATATCATAAGAAAAAGTGGCATTCATTATTCCACATTAAGGTTGTCTTTAGAACAAAAAGATGTGCACAATGCTGCAACAAAAATTTTTGATCATTCATCCAGTGATATGAAATGTCTGACAGACAGCAAAGTACAATTTGATTACTAACTGAAAAGGTTTCTACATGACAACTCCTATTCCATAGAATTTCTGTTACTGTAATGTGTGAAAGGTGGCGGTGCAGGAATTACTCACATTTGTCCATCTTTTTCCTTTGTGTGGAAAAAAAATCAGATTGTAACCATATGTACAACTTAATTTGTGATGTGACTGTATAATGACTCGTTCTACATCATTACAATCTATAATAAGTTGTCAAGGAGTGTTTTACAAGAGGAGCAGGTGTGTAATAGGTATGTGTCAACTTCAGCCCTTACTAAAATAATTACCAATAAGCTCAACTAAAAAACGTTTTCCAAATTTTAAAGCACAATCCATGTTCATGCAGCCTGTATTTCAACACATGTGAAGTATATACAATACTACGGCATAATTTCAAAATCTTAACATGTTTACTGTAAAAACAAAAGTAATCATCTAAATGGTATCATAGTTTCATGTATAAGAACAGTTTTGTTTGCCAAAAACCCCATTAATCCCCCTGCCCTGCACACACACACACACACACACACACACACACACACACACACACACACACACACACACACAGATATATGGTGTTTTCATGGCCTTAAGGGGCTATCTTGTTCAGCTGATTTATTGTCTGCAAGATAGATGCGATGGATCGTCACTGATAGCAACTTCTGATCATGGTTGTCAAAATGTGTTTTGAAGAGAACATTTGTGCTCCAGTAATCTTATATTGTTGGATACATTGCAAGTCCTATGCACAGTATAATATAATGCTGAAAAATGTACAAATTTTTGAGAATTTCTCTTTCCTGTAATTCATTCATTCAATTTGCGATACAGATTCCATCTGATAACTGTGGAACCTCTGTGTATCTGTGACATTAAAATTATATCAAAAAGTGTACTGGAAAGTGTGTGTAATATCAAAGCATTCTTACATGTGTTACAGTATACTCCAGATTATTTGGGGTAGTGTGGGAGAGAAGATACACAAATAACCAAACATGAATAATTAAGATATTTTCAAATATGTGTTGAGGACACACACACACACACTCTTTTTCCTTTTCAAATGAGTGCCACTGACAATTGTAGCCTTGCATATAGTGATTGTACAGGGTGTATTTGCCCTAGAAAATCTGAGCAAAACACAGGAATTTTTTCATCCGGGAGAAAACTGGGAAAAATCCAGGAGTTTTTCAGAATTTTTGGGAATTTGTCATTATTGTAGTTTTCAGTTAAATTTTTGTAATTTTGACTGGTAAGAATCAATATTTTAACAAAGAATATTACTCTACCCAGCTACTGCAGCAATAAAACATAAACAAGAGGGAAAAAACAAGAAAACTTTAGTTGCACAGGAAATGTGCCATTAACAACAATAAAACACTGTGCACACAAAAGCGTCTGCCAACAGCAAAATGTGTCATTAGCCTTAGGGTGAGGACTATGCAGTACTTCGTAACAATAAACCACGTTTTTGTTAGTGTGACATCAGAACTGTTTACATTAGGTTCATCTGAGCAGTTGCCAGTGGGCTAATGCACAGTTGATTTGTGTGTGAGCAGTACGTTCTCCCGCTTTCGGGTACTTGAAGTGTGGCTACTAGTTGTTTCAGCAGTAGCGGCGAGTAGCCACATGCGAACGAGAAAAATTTTTCTGGCAAGCCCTAGCTGCCAGATTCGCAAATGCTCAGAGTAGTTTGGGTTGGAGTGTGGCAGTCTCCACATGATCCATGTTTACCTTCCGTGATTTCGCTGTTTCTCTTTGTTTACAGCATCCACATCAAATGAAAACAAAGTGGATTTCTGTGGCCGGGAGCTATCAAGTGAATTAAAATACATTCACATACTTATGGAAGGCAAAAATATATTACTAGTTTCAGTTTTCTGATTTTATTTTAGTTCCACGTTTTTGGCAGTTAAGCACTAATCGCCTTGCAGAACAATGAAGCAATTTTTGTCGGTTTGCTAAAGAAATTTGGCTTTTATTAATCTTTTCTGCTGAGGCAGTCAATTTATTTGAAACAAAGTGTTTCATTCCACAGTATTGGCTTGTTCCAATTGTTTGCTTACTTTCAAATGCATGTTCCATCTTCAGGTATCTATGGCATTGTGCTATAATAAAGAACCAAACATGGGATAGTCAGGACTGGTACTCCAAGAAAATTTAGATCCCGAAAACCACACTGAAAGGCTTAATATCAGGTAGGGCCTACTTCGTTGTGAATCTGGACAAACATATTATGATGCTCTTTGAGTATCCTCTGATATACTATTTCTTTTATGTCGTAATATAAGATCTCTCGGTGCTTTATACATACGGGCTTCCTACATCATCACAGCTGCACAATAATGCCTGTTTTCTGGCACTGTCTGGCAATTGCTAAAATGAACAGGTCTCTGGAAAATATTGCGAATAATGCTTTGAAAATCGTGACTTTCAACATTAATTGCCCTTTATGCAAGATGAATTACGTTACTTGTGAGAAGGTGGGATGAATTTCCCAAATCAGATCATTTGACTCTTGTTTAAAATGTAACATTTTGGTGACCAGCCACTTAGAAGAATTTCAAGACCAGACATTTACATCATTTTAAATTTTACTGGCACATTTATCTGACATATCTTAAAAGTGTAACACAAGCGAAAAAAAGACCAATATTACATGTGAAAGCTTAGCTTGTCAGGTAGCGTATTACTCTTAGAGACCAATATTATATGTGTAAGCTTAGCTTTTCTTGTAGCTACACTACGTATATTAATGTAAAACATTAACTTTTCCTCTTTATGTGCTCGTGTTACTTAACAGCGATCTTGCTATTGGCTGAGTGCATCACACATCCTGTGCTCTGAATATCTGCTGTTACTGGCTGGTGAAATCACATGACATGAGCTATGATTAGCTTACAAAAGGGCAACGCAATCTCAGTGCTGCAGAAACTAATGAGCTGTGTTTGGTGAAATTTAAATTTATACTTTCGTAATACGAAAATATGTAAACATTCCACGTGGGAAAAATTCATCCAAAAACAAAGATGATGTGACTTACCAAACGAAAGCGCTGGCACGTCGATAGACACACAAACATACACACAAAATTCAAGCTTTCGCAACAAACTGTTGCCTCATCAGGAAAGAGGGAAGGAGAGGGAAAGACGAAAGGATGTGGGTTTTAAGGGAGAGGGTAAGGAGTCATTCCAATCCCAGGAGCGAAAAGACTTACCTTAGGCGGTAAAAAAGGACGGGTATACACTCGCACACACACACATCCATCCACACATATACAGACATAAGCAGACATATTTAAAGACAAAGAGTTTGGGCAGAGATGTCAGTTGAGGCGGAAGTGCAGAGGCAAAGATGTTGTTGAATGACAGGTATGAGTGGCGGCAACTTGAAATTAGCGGAGATTGAGGCCTGGTGGGTAACGGGAAGAGAGGATATATTGAAGAGCAAGTTCCCATCTCCGGAGTTCGGATAGGTTGGTGTTGGTGGGAAGTATCCAGATAATCCGGACGGTGTAACACTGTGCCAAGATGTGCTGGCTGTGCACCAAGGCATGTTTAGCCACAGGGTGATCCTCATTACCAACAAACACTGTCTGCCTGTGTCCATTCATGCGAATGGACAGTTTGTTGCTGGTCATTCCCACATAGAAAGCTTCACAGTGTAGGCAGGTCAGTTGGTAAATCACGTGGGTGCTTTCACACGTGGCTCTGCCTTTGATCGTGTACACCATCCGGGTTACAGGACTGGAGTAGGTGGTGGTGGGAGGGTGCATGGGACAGGTTTTACACTGGGGGCAGTTACATGGGTAGGAGCCAGAGGGTAGGGAAGGTGGTTTGGGGATTTCATAGGGATGAACTAAGAGGTTACGAAGGTTAGGTGGACGGCGGAAAGACACTCTTGGTGGAGTGGGGAGGATTTCATGAAGGATGGATCTCACTTCAGGGCAGGATTTGAGGAAGTCGTATCCCTGCTGGAGAGCCACATTCAGAGTCTGATCCAGTCCCGGAAAGTATCCTGTCACAAGTGAGGCACTTTTGGGGTTCTTCTGTGGGAGGTTCTGGGTTTGAGGAGATGAGGAAGTGGCTCTGGTTATTTGCTTCTGTACCAGGTCGGGAGGGTAGTTACGGGATGCGAAAGCTGTTTTCAGGTTGTTGGTGTAATGGTTCAGGGATTCCAGACTGGAGCAGATTCATTTGCCACAAAGACCTAGGCTGTAGGGAAGGGACCGTTTGATGTGGAATGGGTGGCAGCTGTCATAATGGAGGTACTGTTGCTTGTTGGTGGGTTTGATGTGGACGGACGTGTGAAGCTGGCCATTGGACAGGTGGAGGTCAATGTCAAGGAAAGTGGCATGGGATTTGGAGTAGGACCAGGTGAATCTGATGGAACCAAAGGAGTTGAGGTTGGAGAGGAAATTCTGGTCCAGTCAACACAATCTGGAACCACAACACCCTAATTCAGTAGTTAACCTTTCCTCCAAACCTCTCTCCCAATCCGAAACCTCTGTCCTATCCAAAGGCCTCACCTTCAGCCCCACTCCCAGATTCAACCAAACAGCCCTTGTCAAATATTTACTGTCCTACACCCGTACTCTCTGCTGGAAATATCACTTTGCCACAAAGAAAAATGATCATAATCCTACTCCTAATGATCCAACTCCCAAAGACACTATCCAAATTGAACCCTGCCTGGAACAGTTCCGTCCGTCACAGCGGGACACACCTCCTCTTCCTCAAAATCACCCTCTCCAAACTTTCCAGGACTTCCAGCCCTGCCTCTCAATCCTTCTTAAGAAACCCTAATCCTACTCCCAACATCACCACTGCTGAAGCCCAGGCTATCCGTGATCTGAAGGCTGACCGATCCATCGTCATTCTTCCGGCGGACAAGGGTTCCACGACCGTGGTACTCGATCGTCGGGAGTATGTGGCTGAGGGACTGCGTCAGCTTTCAGACAACACTACATACAAAGTTTGCCAAGGTAATCCCATTCCTGATGTCCAGGCGGAGCTTCAAGGAATCCTCAGAACCTTAGGCTCCCTACAAAACCTTTCACCTGACTCCATCAACCTCCTGACCCCACAGACACCCCACACCGCTCCCTTCTACCTTCTTCCTAAAATTCACAAACCCAATCATCCTGGCCGTCCCATTGTAGCTGGCTACCAATCCCCCACACAACGTATCTCTGCCTATGCAGATCAACACCTTCAACCCATTACATGGAGTTTCCCATGCTTCATCAAAGACACCAACCACTTTCTCGAATGCCTGGAATCCTTACCCAGTCTGTTACCCCCGGAAACCATCCTTGTAACCATTGATGCCACTTCCTTATACACAAATATTCCGCACGTCCAGGACCTCGCTGCAATGGAGCACTTCCTTTCACGCCGATCACCTGCCACCCTACCAAAAACCTTAGCCAGCTTCATCCTGACCCACAACTTCTTCACTTTCGAAGGCCAGACATACCAACAATTAAAGGGAACAGCCATGGGTACCAGTATGGCCCCCTCATATGCCAACCTATTCATGGGTTGCTTAGAGGAAGCCTTCTTGGTTACCCAGGCCTGCCAACCCAAAGTTTGGTACAGATTTATTGATGACATCTTCATGATCTGGACTCACAGTGAAGAAGAACTCCAGAATTTCCTCTTCGACCTCAACTCCTTTGGTTCCATCAGATTCACCTGGTCCTACTCCAAATCCCATGCCACTTTCCTTGACGTTGACCTCCACCTGTCCAATGGCCAGCTTCACACGTCCGTCCACATCAAACCCACCAACAAGCAACAGTACCTCCATTATGACAGCTGCCACCCACTCCACATCAAACAGTCCCTTCCATACAGCCTAGGACTTTGTGGCAAACGAATCTGCTCCAGTCCGGAATCCCTGAAACATTATACCAACAACCTGAAAACAGCTTTCGCAACCCGAAACTACCCTCCCGACCTGGTACAGAAGCAAATAACCAGAGCCACTTCCTCATCTCCTCAAACCCAGAACCTCCCACAGAAGAACCCCAAAAGTGCCCCACTTGTGACAGGATACTTTCCGGGATTGGATCAGACTCTGAATGTGGCTCTCCAGCAGGGATACGACTTCCTCAAATCCTGCCCTGAAATGAGATCCATCCTTCATGAAATCCTCCCCACTCCACCAAGAGTGTCTTTCTGCCGTCCACCTAACCTTCGTAACCTCTTAGTTCATCCCTATGAAATTCCCAAACCACCTTTCCTACCCTGTGGCTCCTACCCTTGTAACCGCCCCCGCTGTAAAACCTGTCCCATGCACCCTCCCACCACCACCTACTCCAGTCCTGTAACCCGGAAGGTGTACACGATCAAAGGCAGAGCCACGTGTGAAAGCACCCACGTGATTTACCAACTGACCTGCCTACACTGTGATGCATTCTATGTGGGAATGACCAGCAACAAACTGTCCATTCGCATGAATGGACACAGGCAGACAGTGTTTGTTGGTAATGAGGATCACCCTGTGGCTAAACATGCCTTGGTGCACGGCCAGCACATCTTGGCACAGTGTTACACCGTCCGGGTTATCTGGATACTTCCCACCAACACCAACCTGTCAGAACTCCGGAGATGGGAACTTGCCCTTCAGTATATCCTCTCTTCTCTTTATCCGCCAGGCCTCAATCTCCGCTAATTTCAATTTGCCGCCGCTCATTCCTCACCTGTCTTTCAACAACATCTTTGCCTCTGTACTTCCGCCTCGACTGACATCTCTGCCCAAACTCTTTGCCTTTACAAATGTCTGCTTGTGCCTGTGTATGTGCGGATGGATGGGTGGGTGGGTGTGTGTGCGCAAGTGTATACCTGTCCTATTTTCCCCCTAAGGTAAGTCTTTCCACTCCCGGGATTGGAATGACTCCTTACCCTCTCCCTAAAACCCACATCCTTTCGTCTTTCCCTCTCCTCCTCTCTTTCCTGATGAGGCAACAGTTTGTTGCGAAAGCTTGAATTTTGTGTGTGTGTGTTTGTGTTTGTTTGTGTGTCTACTGACCTGCCAGCGCTTTCGTTTGGTAAGTCACATCATCTTTGTTTTTAGATATATTTTTCCCACGTGGAATGTTTGATGTGACTTACCGAACGAAAGCGCTGGCAGGTCGATAGACACATTTGATGAAGGATGGGAGACTGCATGTAATGGGTTGAAGGTGTTGATCTACGTAGGCATAGATCCATTCTGTGGGGGCTTGGTAACCAGCTACAATGGGGCGGCCGGGATGATTGGGTTTGTGGATTTTAGGAAGAAGGTAGGGGTGTCGGTGGGGTCGGGAGGTTGATGGAGTCAGGTGAAAGGTTTTGCAGGGGGCCTAAGGTTCTGAGGATTCCTTGAAGCTCCGCCTGGACATCGGGAATTGGGTTACCTTGGCAAACTTTGTATGTGGTGTTGTCTGAAAGCTGACGCAGTCCCTCAGCCACATACTCCCGACGATCAAGTACCACGGTCGTGGAACCCTTGTCCGCCGGAAGAATGACGATGGATCGGTCAGCCTTCAGATCACGGATAGCCTGGGCTTCAGCAGTGGTGATGTTGGGAGTAGGATTAAGGTTTTTTTAAGGAGGATTGAGTTGCAAGGCTGGAAGTCAGATGAAGGATGGGAGACTGCATGTACCCTCTCCCTTAAAACCCACATTCTTTCGTCTTTCCCTCTCCTTCCCTCTTTCCTAACGAAGCAACCGTTGGTTCCGAAAGCAGAATTTTGTGTGTATGAATGTGTTTGTTTGTGTTTCTATCGACCTGCCAGCGCTTTCGTAAGGTAAGTTACATCATCTTTGTTTTTATATATATATCACTCAACATGGAACAAGTGTACTTTCACCTGGAAGTAAGTGTATTTTTTAACCTAAATACACGGGAATTTTGTTTTTTTTCTTGTCAGTGCTTAACACCCTGTTTTAAAGTGATGACTAATGTTTGCTTGAGGATCACTTAACTTCTTATCTTTACCAACATTGTCAGTTGTGTCCACAAATTCATCTTCGCCAGAAAACTGCAAAAATTCTGGGACATCTAAATCGAAATCTGATACTTCCAACATCCTCAGTAAGTCATCAGGGAAACAGGTCAGTTTCTCACATTAACAATTTCATTACAACCCACTGATCACTGTTCATTACAAAACATGATGTAGCAGCCACCTGTATAATGGCTGTGGAGCAGTGCTGAAATTTCATAGTAGTTAGTAAAAACATCACAGCTGAAAGTAAACTTCACATATTAACAAAAGTAACACACAATATTTTACCTGTTTTCTGGCTAGCAATGTCAACTTCGTCAAGAAATACAAATTAATGCATTTAAGAGCAAGGAAACCTGTAAAAAAATCCATAACTGCAACCAAGGCTTAACTGACAGTATTTCACCAACCCGAGATCGCATCTTCCCGTATGATGTACAATTCATCGACAAACTTAACTAAGCAGTGGAGCACGTTGCTGTCAGCAGGCACACAGTGTTCTGCTTAAGGCACAGGTGTGATTGACGGGGCTCCACAGCTCAGTCAGTGTGTCAATGAGTACAAATTGATATGTATGGACTGAAGAGAAATTAGTGGTGTTGGGTTGACCAGTAAGTTATTCATTTTATTTATTTAACTGAAAAGGACGTTTCATCTTTATTAGATTAAGAGTTACGTTAATGCTGACACATTTGCTAAATTATCAAAATCAAGTTGCTTGGTAACAGCCCTATTATCTTGAGCAGCGGCTAATTTGTAAACTGCTATAGCTGTTGTGCCTTTTTCGTGGCAAAGCGTGTCACACGCCTTCAGTTACTAGTGGCAATATATAAGCTATGTATTTATGCAGGAATAAGAATGTATTTTTACTCATTTGAAACTCTCTTAGCCATTCATAGTCTCCAAAATGTTGAAGTAAAATAATGTTGCACAAGTGATCACTTTACACTTTTTGTTATACAATTGTGTTTCCAAGACCACTTCTGTCTTCAGATTATGTATGTACTATCAGACGTATTGAAGACAGGTACTAGAATTTTAACGAAGTCTTTTTGGCAACATTTATTGACTATTCCCAACGTAAGGCTACAATCTCCACAGTCACTATTGAATGCCTACTTTCATTTTTTTCGTGTGTGTCCTCTTCTGTTGTTTATTGATCCCTTGTGGGTGCTACTCGATGTCAAAAATGTGCATGTCAAAGATTGATATACTGATGAGGAAAAGGGCTGTTCTAAGATTTTTCATTAAAAATTGCTGCAGCCAATGTGATGAAAGCCTGATCTGCTGGAGTTTTCTATTAATTTGACTAACATTTCAGCAAAAACTGAATCGGCAGAACATTACCTTTTCACTCTTGCCATTATGATCTTCTAACATATGCCTAAGATGCAGTGAAATGTGTTAGCTACTTTCACGTGTAACCAATGACATAATTATTTTTAGGCAATTATAAAAATTGGTACCTTAATAAGTTCGTTGCCACAGTGGTGACAATCAATATAGATATTTCTCCTCACCACTTTACACAATTTCATACACGACCAAGTCATGTTACACCAAAATGTGAGGCAGTGATGATGGTTTGAACCTGTACAGAGGCAGACAGAAGTATTCAAACGTCAACAAGAGAACATTTGGCTACCAAAATGTACACAGTAAAGAACGTAAATTTCTTCTGTTTTTTAACGAACCTTTATTTCATTTTTATGTCATATCTATTTAGTTAAACATGAACACATTTTTGTAATGAAAACTGAAAAATGTTCTCCAAACTGTTGGACATAAGTATTCAGATAAATAAAACACCACACTAGAACTTGGTTATCCTGCCTATTGTATGAATAGCATTGATGTACGTGCTTACTAGTGAAGTCTGAAACAATATAATTCCATTTCTTCAGAATAATGTCATTATGTTTTACTTGTGATACAGTGTTTCATGATCCCGTCTTTTCAGATGTTCTTGATACAGTTAGTCATGTGACTGAAATGGTGTTTTGAGTGTGTGTGATGTGTTGTACATGATCCATAACCCAGCATCTTCAGAGGTGTACTCAAGACATTGTCTTGTTGGAAATAAAAAATATTTTCAGCTTTTGAGTCTTCTGTGCAGATGTCCTTATATTATATTCTTATAAACATAGTTGCCTCAAGCTTTCCACCCCATTGTGTACAGTATGGCAGCAGACACAAATGAGAAGTTCTGAAGGAACAGACGTCAATATTTTCACCAATTACTGTGTATACTCGTGTATCCTTGGTACTGTCACATTGTTACGGAAAATCACTTGTTAAATAATACGCACGTATTCTTATTGTACATGTACTGTGTGTGGATTTGAAACACATGATAACACTGTAATGGAATCACAAAATCCATAGATACTACACACATCAAAAAAGTTTTGTATCAACCCGGTTCCCAGAACTCCTGAAGACAGACAGTGATTGTGGATATTGTATCACAAACACAGTCCCTTTGACTGTTCAGAGATGTCACTAAATCCGCCCAAAGATGTAAACAACCATGCATGAGCAGCGCCTATTAGACGGAGGGGATCAACAGCCGAACAGTTCCAGTCATTCCACCAGTGAGGAGGTACGTGTCTTGTGTTTATAATTCAACCATGCCGAGACGGTCAGTACTGCTGTTCAATCACATCCACATTGTTACTTTGTGCCAGGAAAGGCTCTCAACAAGGGAAGTGTCCAGGCATCTTGGACTGAACAAAAGCAATGTTGTTTACACATGGAGAGCTGTAAAGAACAGGAACTGTCAATTACATGCCTCACTCAGGCCACTCAAGGGCTACCACTGCAGTGGATGATCACTGCCTACAGATTATGGCTCGGAGGAATCCTGACAGCAACGCCACTGTGTTGAATAATGCTTTTTGTGCAGCTACAGGATGTCGTGTTATGACTTGAACTTTGCACAATAGGCTGCATGACATGCAACTTCACTCCCAACATTCATGTAGAGGTCCATCTTTGCAACGACGACACCATGCTGCATGGTACGCATGGGCCAAACAACATGCCGAATGGACCGATCAGAATTGGCATCACTTTCTCTTCACCGATGAGTGTCGCATATGCCTTCAAGTGTACAATCGTCGGAGACATGCTTGGAGGCTACCCGGTCAGGCTGAACGCCTTAGACACACTTTCCAGTTAGCGCAGCAAGGTGAAGTTTCCCTGCTGTTTTGGGGTGGCATTATGTGGGGCCGATGTACACCGCTTGTTGTCATGGAAGGCGCCATAATGGCTGTACAATTCGTGAATGCCATCCTCCAACCGATAGTGCAACCATATCGGCAGCAGCATATTGGCAAGGCATTCATCTTTATGGATGACAATTTGCACCCCATTGTGCATGTCTTGTGAATGACTTCGTTTATGAGAATGGCATCGCTCGACTAGAGTGGCCAGAATGTTCTCCAGACATGAATCCCATCGAATATGCTGGGGATAGATTGAAAAGGGCTATTTATGGACAATGTGACCCACCAACCACTCTTGAGGGATTTACGCAGAATTACTGTTGTGGAGTGGGACAATCTGGACCAACAGTGCCTTTATGCAGGAGGACGTGCTACTGGGTATTAGAGGCACCGGTGTCCACAGCAGTCTGGACCATCACCTCTGAAGGTCCAGCTGTATGGTGGTACAATATGCAGTGTGTGGTTTTCATGAGCAATAAAAGGGTGGAAATTACATTTATGTTGATCTCTATTCTAATTTTCTGTACAGGTTCTGGAACTCTTGGAACCAAGGTGATGCAAAACTTTTTTTGATTTATGTATAAAAATGGATGCACAAATGTATATATAATATCTCCTCCTAACCACTGGACCAATTGTAACCAAACTTTATTCACATATTACTATTTGGGAAGAATAGCTGTGGGTTAAGAATCATCTACTTACCAAAGGGTTGGGGGTGAAAAAGCAGTGTAGAACACAATGTGTGAATAGCCATACTTCACAGAATGAAATTTTCATCCTGCAGTGGAGTGTGCACAGATATAAAAGTTCCAGGCAGATAAAAACTGTGTGCCGGACCAAGACTGAAGCTTGGGATCTTTGCCTTTAGCGGACAAGTGCTCTACCATCTGAGCTACCCAAGCACGATTCACAACCCTTTCTCACAGCTTCAATTCTGCCAGTACCTCATCTCCTACCTTCCAAACTTCACAGAAACTCTTCTGCGAAGAGAGCTTCTGCACAGAAGAGCTTCTGTGAAGTGTGGAAGGTAGGAGATATACTGGCGGATGTGAAACTGTGAGTCGTGCTTGGGTAGCTCAGATGGCAGAGCACTTGCCCGCGAAAGGCAAAGCTCCCGAGTTCGAATCTTGGGCTGGCTCACAGTTTTAATCTGCCAAGAAGTTTCATATCAGCACATACGCTGCTGCAGAGTGAAAATTTCATTCTGGAAACATCCACCAGCATGTGGCAAAGCCATGTCTCCTCAATGTCCTTTCTTCCAGGAGTACCAGTTCTGCAAGTTTCGCAGGAGGAAGTAAAGCTGTGGCGATGGGGCGTGAGTCGTGCTTGGGTAGCTCACATGGTAGAGCACTTGACCGGGAGCGGCAAAATTCCTGAGTTTGAGTCTCGGTCCGGCACACAGTTTTAATCTGCCAGGAAGTTTTAGCCATACTATAGTCATCCAATATTTGAGAAGAAGAGAACTTAGTGACTTGCAACAAACTTTGCATATAATTGAGACACTTACAAAACTTTTCTCGCCGCCAGGTCCCACAAAATGACGACAGGAAAAAGGTTAATGGATTCCTGTATTCTCACTGTTTATGCAGTAAAACTTTTGCTTGGTGCATGATGTTTTAATTTATTGCTTCTTTACTTATAACTGCATTAGTGACAAATTATGCAGATACTATTCACTTATGCCATGGAATTTACCAGCAAAATTATTTAAATGTAAGACACACAGTTGAGGTGATAGATGTCATAAACAACGCAAAACATTTAAATTTATTACTACGTTGCGACTAATTCTGTTGGCAACATTTTCCACAGACATGATCCATTATATGCCGTTGAATGTACCTACAAAAATATATCATTTTACATCACTTAGATCACAAGAGCAAAAATTGGAGCTCCAGGTAGGAATATCAACAACGCAAGAGAAGATAGATTGGTTTTCACTGTAAAGATGACACATTAAACTGTAGGCAAGCACAATTAAAAGACAATTACACACAAAATTTTGGCCACAGACTTCGTCACAAGAAAGAGAAACACACACCATTCATCCACAAAAGCAAGCACATCTTATGTACACGACTGCCAACTCCGGGAACTCTGACAAGAATGCAACTGTTGTGTAGAATGGAAGCAGCAACCTGGAAGGGGAAAGCATAGCAGTGTACGGTTGGGCGAGGGCTGGAGGGAGAGGAGTGTTGTCTGACAGTGTGCAGGGACTGGAATGCCAACAAGCGCAGCAGCATCAGGATATTGTGGGGCAGGGAGGGGAAAAATTGGATGAAAAGGAGTGGGGAAACATGGTTGGGTGTATTGATATGGGGTGGGAGACGAGAATGGGGAGGAGATGCCTGGGCTGAGGGAGTGGAAAGTTTTGGGTGGAGGGTGTGGGGACTATGTTATTGTAGGTTGAGGCTGGAATAATTACAGGAGCAGAGAACGTATCATAAGAATAACTCCCATCTGTGCACTTCAGAAAAGCTTTTGATGGAAGGAAGGATCCACTTGGCTCTAATATAATAATGAAGCAGCCATTGAAACCAACCATATTATGTTCAGGTGTTGTGCTACAGGGTGGTCTACTTTGCTCTTGGTTACAGTTTGGCAGTGGCCATTTATCCTGGTGGGCAGCTGGTTGGTATTTACACCAATATCAAAAGCTGTGCAGTGACTACAGCAGAGCTGGTAAATGATATGGCCGGTTTCACAGTTGGCCCAGCCCCTGATGGGATAGGACAAACTTGTAACAGGACTGGAGAATGGAGAAGGATGAGGGTGGATGGACTGGGCTGGTTTCTCACCTGAGTCTTCAATAGGGATATGATCCCTCTGGCAAACAGTTGGAATTGGGAGTGGCACAGACTGGGATGTTGTGGACGTTTGGTGGATGACAGAACACCATTTTTGGAGGGGTAGGAAAGATCTCGGGTAGGGTGTCCCTTAATTCAGGGCCAGATGAAAGGTAATCAAAATGCTGGCGAAGGACGTGGTTCAGTTGTTCCAGTCTGGGATGATGAAGGGGGCACTCAATTGTGACTGGTTCTTGTGGTGTGGTAGGATGATTAGGGGTATGATGGGAAATGACATCGGAGATCTGTTTGCAGACTAGGGTTGGGTATAGTGCACATCTGTGAAGGCCGTAGTGAAACCCTCAGCATACTGGGCAAGGGAGTTCTTATCACAGCAGGTATGCTGTCCTCGGGTGGCCAAGCTGTATGGGAAAGATTTTTTTGGTGTGGAAGGGATGACAGCTGTCAAAATGCGGGTATTGTTGGTGGTTGATAGGTTTAATCTGTCAGAGGTGCAGATGGAGCCATCAGAGAGGTGGTCGAGAGCAAATTATGCCACCCTGTGGCACACGTAGCTGAATATAACATGCTTGATTTCAGTGACTGCTTCGCTACCCAAACTTTCTGGATGCTCACCTCCACCACCAGCTTTTCTAAACCGTGCAAATGGGAGTTATCCTTGCAACACATTCTCCTCTCCCATAGTCATCCCAGTCTCAGCTTATGGTAGCATACTGTCCCCCACAACCTGCATCTAACAGTTTCCACCCTCTCTGCCTTCCCCCCAACCTTCACCCAACAGTTTCCACCCTCTCTGCCTTCCCCGCAACCTTCACCCAACAGTTTCCACCCTCTCTACCCTTTTACCTTCTTCCCATTCTCGTTTCCCACATTTTTTTTTTTTTTTTTTTTTTTTTTTTTTTTTTTTTTTTTTTTTTTGCCAGTGCACCGACCCATCTTTCCTTGCTCCTCTCCTTTTTCGATCCGTTTCCCCCACCTCCCTGCCCTGCAATATCCTGACGCTGCGCCTGTTGCATCCTAGTCCCAGCAGAATCCTGCAACACTTCTGCCCCCCCCCCCCCCCCCCCACCACCACCACCACCACCAACTGTACACTGCTATGCTTTCCCTTCCTAGCCCTCTCCAGATTGAGATTGCTACTTCCGTCTCACGTAAAGGCGGGTCCACATTGAGCACGCCGCGCTGCTGCACCCCGCGCACAGCTCTAACAGAGGAGAGTGCGCCGTCCGCGCCCCGCCGCGCCGCTCCGAGGCGCGCACTGTTCCAGTTGGAGCGCGCGCATGGTCTGAAGATGGAGCGAGCCGTGATTGTGAGTGCCGCATTCATTGTGCTGTACCATCAGTTAAAGGAGAAGAGGAAAAATCGTCATTGGGTAACTCCAGTGTTAAGAGTAGGGCATTGTACGGTGGAAATAATCTTTTTAGTGAACTGCTTGCAGGCAGTAGTGGATAGTTCGAAAACTTTTATCGAATATCTTTCGAAGACTTTGAACATCTGTTGAATATGATCGAACCCGACATAATGAAGAAGGACACGAATTGTAGACGTGCTATATCTAGCAGAGAGAGACTGGCAATTACTTTGCGCTTTCTGGCAACCGGAGATTCCTTTACAAGTTTGATGTATCTGTTCAAAATATCTAAACAGAGTATATCAACGATTGTCATAGAAGTCTGCACCGCTCTCAATAATGCACTGAAACACTTTGTAAAGGTAAGAAGTTGTTATTCTTCATTGTCTTTAAATGGAATCATCCTTTTTTAAAGAATTTGTAGTTAGTTATTTGCATAAAGTTGTTACCCGTCTGAAGTCAAATGTGTACAAGGTAAAGAGGGTGAACGCTGATAGCATTGGATCAAAGGAAGTTCTATACAATTATTTATTGACTGCGGTTTTATTATTCTTTACAAGCTTATGTACATAAATATCTACATGTAAGTAAAAATGTTACTCAAATCGTAGAAACATGTTATTGTTAACAGAATGCACTTAGGAATCAAATGTATTTGCAAAGGGCTGCAAAACACTATATGTTGGAGGTTCTTGGAGCAGAGCTGAATCGTGTAGATGGAGCGAGATAGAATCATGTGGTTCACTGCTACTGCACGGTTGATTAGGAGCAACTGTTTGATGTGAGACGAGCACAGGTGACTGGGAGTGACACGAGGGAGAGGTTGCGGAATAGGACTGCATTGGGGAGAGGAGCGGTTCGGAAACAGGACTGCATTGGGGAGAATGGACGACAGAAGAAGTATCTGATGTGAGGCGCTGTGAATACAAATCAGTCTCCGCATCGAAGATCAAATTGTTTATCCTGTGCATTAGAACTGATCTCCTTTGGTTGTCAAATTTGCGGAGTTTCATTGTAATATGCTCCCCGAAAGTAGAACACTCGTCAGGACGTACATTTCCCACACTTTCCAAAATGCCATAAGCCTTCATCAGCATTGGATCTTCTTACGTTTACTGGCCGGTTTTTTTTTGGGGACTGAAAAACCTTTCAGTTGCACGCCATTTCTTCTTCTTTGTTTGAAGGCGGCGACTCACCAAGACACTCATGAGTAATGTCACTTACATGTAATGCTTCTACGACATTTAGCGTAGAATCGTGTAGGCATTCTTCATCGCCAGAACTCTGAAATGAAACAGTAGGCTATATTGTATTAATTTTCACAGTATATGCCAGAGCCAAAATCCTGTTTCATTATGGTACAGTACAAAGTAATTTATTTTTCTTTGTCTTATACGGCTAAATCGATTATACAACTAGCATAACTCGAGGACGAAAGCCAAGTGAAATAAACAACTATATTTCTCAGATAATTCGGAATTCGCACTAGGACTAGTGTGACAAGTACGGTTTCATTTGTGAACAACAGTAGATGGATTGTTATCCGATGTTTTCTGACGGCAATCATGATGCCATTGACTGTTAACAGATTTTATTATAATTTCATGGCTGCAGTTTCGGCCTTAAGCCATTCTCAAGTTGAATTTCGAAATATGTTAATGTATATCATTGTAGCAGGCATGCACTTGTTCTGAGCATAAAATATTGCTGTATGAATTTCGTATATGGAATTAAAATTCAATGAAAAATGTGTGACAGTGGCTTAAAGGCCGAAACTGCAGTTGTGACATCATAATAAATATTCGTCAACAGTCAATGGCATCATGATTTCCTTCATGAAATATTATACCACTGTGGGCTCCTCACAAGAGAAATTCTTCTGTTATCGCAAACTTTCATTCTAGCACTGCCCCATTGTACACGTTCATTTCAACCACACTTGACACGATTGTGTAACAATGACATGTTACATTTTTTAGACAAGGTATGTTGTAACTTCTTTGAAACCCTTTCTTTTCAGTTGCCGAGTACTACAGAAGAATGGAAACGATGTTCGAAGGAATTTGATAAAACATGGAACTTCCCTCATTGCCTGGCTGCTATGGACGGTAAACACGTAATGTTACAGGCACCAATAAACATCGGCAGCGAGTACTATAACTACATGAACTTTTTTAGCATTGTGTTGTTTTCTCTAGTGGATGCAAACTACTATTTATTGTAATGCGGGGCTGATGTGGGTTCACAGGTTCGTATACCTGATGGTGGAATATTCAGAAACAGTAAATTGTGGAAGAAATTACAAGACAACTCCCTTACCATACGTCGACCTGAACCACTTCCTGGACGTGAAGGGATGACACCATATGTTATATTGGCCGACGAAGCATTTGCTTTGCACGAGAATGTGATGAAACCTTACGCAGGCGTCTATGAGAAAGGTACAAAAGAGAGAACATTAACTATCGACTTTCAAGAGCCCGTCGAGTTGTCGAAAATTGTTTTGGAATCCTAACATCCGTTTTTAGGGTCTTGAGGAAACCAATGCTTCTGGGCCCAGAAAAAGCCAGTGTTATTGTTCTGACAATTATTTACTTGCATAATTATTTGAGACAGATCAAGAAATCTTCCAGTTTGTACGCTCCAGACGGCACAGTGGACAGCGAGCTACCAGATGGTACTTTGGTGGAAGGAACATGGAGACGGGAAGCACAACCAATATCATTATGCAATTTAAAGGCAGTGCCAAGAAAAAGTTCGTCAAATGCCCGAGCTGTTCGCGAAGAGATGGCCGACTATTTTGTCGAAAATGGACATATACCTTGGCAAGATGAGGCAGCATGAATGCATATACGTGCTTGTTATCACTACACCGTTGTCAAGATCACATTTTGGCCTAAGTAAATAGCGTGTTAAAAGTGCTAGTAGTATCTGACTATATTATTGATAATTGTTATATTACATGTACTTACATTTTCTGTGTCTATGGTACCAGTGGGAGTGTCTCGTTCCTTCAGGAATTCAAATAATGGTAAAGCAAACCAGTTACTACTTTAAGTGTCTGCCAGCCCTGAAACAATAGAGCGATGTTATAATAAATGTAAATGGAAAACTGCTTTTACAAGCACTGTTTATGAATAGCTATCTTTTCCAATGCCACTCGACTTCTTTTTATGTGGTAATTATTGTCTTTTAGGACCCACAGCTCCCGCCTTTGTCTATACCAGAGGTTCCCAAACTGGGGGGCGCGCCCCCCTGGGGAGGGGGGGGGGCGTGATGATGTTGCAAGGGGGGCGCGGGTAGAGTTAGCGGTATAAACCTAATATTACCTTTTAATATCGATATTTTAATAAAAATGTATGTGCAGGTATTAATGATAGAGTATGGTGCTAAATGCAATCGTTTGGTGTCCCACTTCCCGCAGTCCTATCTCAATAACCTGTCCTTGAACATACAGCTTTTGAAGATCACGTTTAGAATGTCACACACAGAAACTCTCAAAATTACGAAGGCGATATGCGTTACTTCTAATATATCACTACAGTCGCAGGTTCGAATCCTGCCTCGGGCATGGATGTGTGTGATGTCCTTAGGTTAGTTAGGTTTAATTATTTCTAAGTTCTAGGCGACTGATGACCTCAGAAGTTAAGTCGCATAGTGCTCAGAGCCATTTGAAACATTTAATATATCAGATTTGTAAACAACTTACTTCTGACAATTGGAAAACAGAAAAGTCAGGTATTCCGTACATTTGTACACATGAACTGAACGTAATCATGTCATAACTTTTAGCCGTAGTAGGATATGTTCATCGGAGTAATCATCACATATACTGCGTAACTGCAAAAATGCCGTTTTATTACACTGTCAACTCGCGGATCCCCATGTGATGCGATTACAGTGAATTTAATAGACTGTATACGCTTCAAATGAACTGGCGGGTTCGTAATTTGGACGCCAGGGTTTTGCCCTTTGTCACCAGAAAAATGTGCACGACGTGAATGCGAAACTAGTACAAGTGTTCGTTCTGAGCAGAGTACTTCACGCAGTTCTGGAAACATTGCCGTAGCTGCTAACAATGAAACATAATCCAGCTAGGTAGACAATGAAGTCCATTAGTGAGGTTATTTTATTTATTTATTTATTTTCGAACGGTCAGCACTGCAGCTCTTTCATTCGGATTACTTATCTGACAAAACAGTTATTTTTCTTCTGCCTTTTTGAAATACGGGATAATTTCGTTTGAAATTAGTGTACGTTCTTTGCTGCGACAGTGGCTTCTTTTGGTACGAGTACAGAGATAACTGCTTGGCACTGTGCACAGTTTCCAGCGATGTGTGAGGTGTATCCATGACCTTACTTAATTACTGTGAAATTTGACAACCAATTCATTGATGCTATCTCAAAACTTATAACGTTTCGTTTATAAGTAACGAAAGACAGGGGTACGAAAACGATTTTCGCATAAAACCCCAGGCTGCACTGTTCAGAACAGCACCGCAGAACAGGTAGCAAATTCTTAGGGTGCCTGTGGGCTGTTTCCGCCCTAATCCAGGAAAAGCTCGTTTCTCCCAGCAAGAGCCCTGCTCGGCCACCAAGTCGCAGACAGACAGTGCACTGACTACCTGCGCTGCGGTTGGGCCTCCCCGTTCTTCGCCCCACTCCTCACAGGCAGTCATCTGAGGTGCCGACGGACGACAGTAGCTTTCCTTTATTTCAGTTGGTTACTTGCAGTTGTTGACGCATCTGATGTATTGGATTTTGCTGAAATCGCATTGAATCTTTCACAGTTGTGCCTCAGTAAAATCAGTGTTAGTGCGAAATTATACTGTTTACTTCACCATGAGTGTCTTGAAAAAACGTAAATATAATACGGTTTTGCTTCTATACAAAAAAAATGGTGTTGACCAGCCTCAATGTGTTGTTTGCTATGAGGTATTGAGCAATGATTCATGAGACCGTCTCGTCTGGAACACCGTTTGTGGGCAAAGCATGGTGCATTGAAAGAGAAGCTGAAGGAATTTTTTGCTGCAAAATGTGATAATTTGAAACGAATGAAGTTGTACACTGCTGGATCCTTCGCTCAGACATTAGAAAAGGTACTGGAAGCCTCGTATGATTTATCGCTACTTATTTCAAGGACCAAGAAAGGTAATATTATCAGAGAGACACTACTCAAACCCTGTTTGTTGAAAGCTACAGATATTGTTCTTGGGTCAGAAAGTAAACAAAAACTCTCACAAATACCGCTTTCTGACAATACTGTGAAACTTCGGATTGATATGATGGCCGAAGACATACAAAATCAATTAGTTACGGCCGTCAAACAATCGCAGTTTTTCGCAATACAGTTAGATGGGAGTACCGATGTTGCGAATTGTTGCCAACTGCTAGCTTTCGTTCGCTATATAGAAAATGAAGCAATTAAAGAAGAGTTGCTGTTTTCTACAGAGTTAAAGACAACTTCAAAAGAAATTCATATAATGGCAGCCGTCTCTGAATTCTTTTGTAAAAATGAGATCATGGCAGAAACTAATGGGCGTATGCACAGACGGCGCCCCATCAATGCTTGGATGTCGCTCAAGATTCGTGCAGATTGTCAAAGAATAAAACCCTAGTGTTACTGCTATCCACTGTGTAATACACCGTCAAGCATTGGCAGCTAAGACACTTCCAAAGGAACTCAATGGTGTCTTGAAATTGTGCGTCAAAATCGTGAATCATATTAAAAAGAGTGCGTTAAATTTCAGGTTATTTACGGCTCTTTGTGAAGACTTGGGAGCAGAGTATACAACACTTTTATTTCATACAGAAGTACGCTGGCTCTCAAAAGGAAATATGCTAGGAAGATTATTTGAACTTCGAGACGAAGTGATGCAGTTTTTGGAAAATAACAAACAAACTGAATTGTATGTGGAATTTAGAAAGCCCGGTGTTCATGTTGCATTGGCTTATCTGTCAGATATTTTCGAATCTTTAAACACATTGAATCTGAAATTACAAGGTGGAGAGTCAAACATAATTTTTCATCGGCATGACATCAAAGCGTTTACTGATAAGTTGCAAGCCGGCCGCGGTGGTCTAGCGGTTCTAGGCGCTCAGTCCGGAACCGCGCGACTGCTACGGTCGCAGGTTCGAATCCTGCCTCGGGCATGGATGTGTGTGATGTCCTTAGGTTAGTTAGGTTTAAGTAGTTCTAAGTTCTAGGGGACTGATGACCACAGATGTTAAGTCCCATAGTGCTCAGAGCTACGTAAAATTTTAGCCTGCAATTATTCTTGCTTTCCCAGATTGTTTGGAATCCTGGAAGAAGACCGATTTCAAAACGATTATAAGGATACTGATACTAAGAGCAAAATATCGAACAATTTGCAGCACGTCATTGATGAATTCGAACGATACTTCCCTAACAGTTGTGATGATAAAATTTATTATAGGTTAGCAACGGATCCATTTCACGTTGACGTGGATGTTTTGCCAGACAGACTACAAGAGGAAGTCTTAGAAATTAAAAATGATTCTGCAGCGAAGTATGACTTTGAGAAGATGGATAAGCCTTGATTTTGGGTGAAATATCTCACGGTGTATCCCAGCACAGCAGAACAAGCACTGAAACTGTATTTACCATTTTTAAGTACTTATTTGTGCGAAAGAGCATTTTCAGCGGTAGTGGCGATAAAAAATAAGCTTAGAAGCAAACTCAGTATTGCCAATGATTTACGTTGCGCAGTTTTTACTATTCAGCCAAGAATTCAAAATCTTGTAAAAAATATCCAAGCTCTTCCTTCGCATTGATTTATTTGTTTGTTTCTTGCCATATGTGTGTGGAAATAATATTTTTATAATAAATACGCCACATTATAAGATAACTTGTTATTTTCCTCCTAACTATCCTTACATGTAGGTAATACTGTAAAATTATAAAAAACTATTTCGAAGAAACAATGTAAAATAAACATAGTGAATCTGATTTAAATATAAATACTGCGTGTGATCCTTATGGATTCTGATGTTACGTTTGGTATGTTATTTCAACTAATAATAGTATTTCTTCTGGATGAAGAGACAGCGAAAGTTTATCCTAGATATGGCAAGCGAAGAGTAGTCCTAAAATCGTATACTGGTGAAGAAATGGTGTGCAGCAAGGGAATGTAATCAAGGTAAAGAAGTTGTTTTATTCATATTTTTTTTTAAAGTTCTGTGTAGTCTGCAAAATTATTTCGTAAAACTTATTTTTTATTTATTGTCTGGTTCTGGGAACTGGGCCTTTGTCGCCGTTCGGTAACTGTCGTCGTCGACATAAATGCCAACCTATGCGCAATGATAATGGGGAGCGCTATAGGCGTACAAATTAGTGATGTTCGTTAACACCGTGACTGAGTGACTATTTTTGATAATGAGTGAAAGTAATAAGCTACACTCAACTTAAAATAATGGCCCGCATCCACTAATCTGCAAAGGTCGCAAATATTTTTCCTTGTTTACCAAGGACTTTCTTTACTTTAGGAGTGGCTTATAATCACTAGATTAGACTGATGACGTAGTAACTGCGACTCGATACATTAACAGCCCACCGTGTTACATTACGCCACCATCACAAATTTTTCAATAGTTTCTTGATAATTAATAAAAATCTCTATTTTTTTTAGGGTGGGGGGGGGGCACGGAAGTTTTCTTTTCGGCAGAAGGGGGGGCGTGAGAAACAAAAGTTTGGGAACCTCTGGTCTATACAGATCTATGAGGTTTTCAGTTTGTTTCCGGTCCCACTCCTTAACGAGGAAACAACCTGCCTCCAACGCGAATTCACGCACGCAGTAAACTAGTGCGCCCGCCAGCCTAAGCCCCGTCTAAACTGAACGCGCGCAAACGCGCCACTTCCTTTGATGTACCGACAACAGCCGAAAAACTGCGCGGCACGACGCGACGCGTCGCAGCGCGGTTCGCCGTCCACACAGAGCGCGCACAGCCGTTTTGCGCGGCGCGCTCAGTGTGGACCCGCCTTAATAACTGCGTTCTGTTCTGAGTTGCTGGAATTGGCAGTCATGTGTGCATGAGGAGTGTTTGATTGTGTGAATGAATGGTGTTTTTTTTCTGTTTCTGATGGAACTTTATGTATAAGTATGTTTTCATTGTGCCTGTCATCAACTTACCGTGTTATCTTTATGGTAAGTAGCAATGTATCTTTTCCTACATTTTTGCTATTTCTACCTGGATTTTTCGTTGTTTGATTTTGACAAACGGCTTTTCTGCCCTCCTGCAGCGCTGTGATGTTTTCCTTTGTTATCATTCTCTACAGCATTACTCTTCTCAGTACCTGTTCTTCTTTCTTGTGTTTATTCACTGCCTTCCAAACTGAATCTACTTCCAACCCGCACTGTATCAATGATCATCCACATGCGACACAGGCTTCTTAACAGCATTGATTGTTGTTGCAGCATTTAATGCCCCAGATTCTTTCCTCAGGTAGTTATAATTATTCCTATTGATCCCACTTTATCCGTCATCCTGATGTACTTTAGTGTTGTATTTTCCACACCTTCCTGTGCCACACGAACCTCTGGTCCTCAATGTGACCCATCCTGTTCCCCTTCTCTTCCTTTATTGCAAAACACACATACTCCCATACCTCAACTGTTCCTTTTCCATCATGTTTCTGTACGTTTTAAGGTATTTGTTTTTACGTAGTTTCATGCAGTTTCACCCGTTTTTGCATATATTTTACGTATTTGTGCGTATTTTTATGCATCTGTGCATATTTTTTCGTATGTGTGCTTGTTTTTGGGTGTGTACGTATTGCTTACGTGTATTTTTTTCTTATCAAACTCCTCTCACAACCTTCAACATCTATTTTGCCCATTTCCGTGTCATTCGAGTTTCCTTTACACCATTCCATCTTTCTGCACCAGTTCAGAAATGTATGCCTTTCCGTAACAAAAAATCCAATCCTAAATCCTGTTTCTTAAATGCTGCTTAAACCATGGAATCCCCGAAAATGGCCTAACCATAAAAATTCACCTCTCTGGATCCCACCACTTGTGTGCCACAACAATACAGCCTTACTGCAGGTGCAACCACAATGGAGCTCTATCTGTTGAGAGACCAGACAAATGTGTGGTTCCTGAAGAGGGACAACGATCTTTTCAGTAGTTGCAGGGGCAACAGTCTGTATGATTGACTGATCTGGCCTTGTAACATCAACTAAGACGGCCTCCTGTGCTGACAGCAAGGGGAAACTACAGCTGTAATTTTTCCCAAGGGCATGCAGCACAGCTGTATGATTAAATGATGATATCATCATTTTGGATAAAATATTCCAGAGGGAAAATAGTCCCACCTTCGGATCTCTGGGAGGGGACTACTCAGAAGGATGTCATCATCATCAGTAGAAACAAAACTGGCGTTCTACAGAGCAGAGTGTGAAGTGTTAGATCCCTTAATTGTCCATGTATGATAATAATTTTAAACAGGAAATGGATAGGATGAAATTAGATATAGTGGGAATTAGTGAAGTTTGGTAGCAGGAGGAACAAGATTTCTGGGCAAGTGAATACAGGGTTATAAATATAAAGTCAAATAGGTGTAATACAGGAGTAGGTATAATAATGAATAAGAATATAGGAATACAGCTAAGCTACTGCGAACAGTAGAGTGAACTCACTATCATAGCCAAGTAATTCACGAAGCCAACACACCACAACACTATAAGCTTACATGCCAACTAGCTCCGCAGATAATGAAGAGAATGAAGAAGTGTATGATGAATTAAAAGAAGTTATTCAGATAGCTAAGGAAGACGAAAATTTAATTGCGATGGGGGACTGGAGTTCGATAATAGGTAAAGGAAAGAAGGAAAAATTGTAGGTGAAAATGGACTTGGGGGGGGGGGGGGGTTAAGGAATGAAACAGGAAGCCACATAGCAGGATTTTCTGCGGAGCATAATTTAATCATCGCCGACAACTTGGTTTAAAAATCCTGAAATAAAGTTATACACGTGGAAGAGACCTGCAGTCACTAGAAGGGTTTATATTGTGATACAAGAATCGTTACAAAAAGAATGCCTCCTATTTCTATTCATGGAAACTACAGGAGATACATAAATCACAACAGTACAGATAAATAGAGCAGTATTTCAGCTACAGAATGTTATTTTCCCACATAGTCACCACCATTTGTTATGCACTTATGCCAACAATGGAACAGAGCCTGCATGTTGCGCTTGTAAGAATCGGAACCGTCTGGGGCTAACCACTTTCTTACAGCTTTAACAACAGCGTCCGAGTCTTGAAAATGTTCGTCACGTAGTCCATTGTTCAGAGACCCAAGGAGACGGAGGCCTGACGGCGCTAAATAGGGACTGCACGGTCAGCCGAATTTGGCAATGATTTGAGTGGTCACAAAATGGGTGTGGAGCCAGGCGTTATCATTTTTCAGATGAAAGTTGCTCTTCTCTGACCTTACCTGGAAATTCGGGCTTCCAACTTAATCGGTGTTGTCTTGTAGCGTACTGAATTGACAGTTTTTTCCAGGCTCCAGGCCGGCTAGGTTCGAATCCTGCCTCAGGCATGGATGTGTGTGATGTCCTTAGGTTAGTTAGGTTTAAGTAGTTCTAAGTTCTAGGGGACTGATGACCTCAGATGTTAAGTCCCATAGTGCTCAGAGCTATTTGAACCAGGCTCCAGGACATCCAACAGAACCACACTCTGGCTATCCCACAATACTGTGCACATTACTTTGCCTGCAGATGGCTGTGTCTTGAATTTCTTGTTTGATGAAGAATTCGCATGTCGCCATTCCATGGACTGTCTTTCGGATTCTGGCTCGTAGTGGTGACACCACGTCATCTCTGGTGACGATGTATTCATAAAATTGTCACCTTCAGCTTCATATTGATCCAGCAGGTCCAGACAGATTTCCATTTGACGAATTTTTTTATTCTGCAGGCGTCTGGCGGGACCCATCTCGCACAGACTTTGCAATAACCGAGATGTTCCAACATTGTTTCCAAAGCATTACATTCGACATTCAGCTTTGCACACAATTCTGCGGTCGTAGTCCACCGATCAGCACGGCTGAGTTGATCGAGGCGCTCTTCATTGCTAGAGATGACAGCTGTGTAGGGTCGACTGGGCCATTGCTTGTCATGCACACCCTTTTCACCGCCTTGAAAATGCTGTACTGATTGCCTCACATTGCTCATGTGACACTGTGTAAACTCCCCTGTGTTTGGGCAAAAGAAGCAGATTTTAACATGGCAACAACAAAATGTGTAGGTTTTACTCAAAATTCGCCACTTGTGCCGCTTCTTTGAAAGTTTCTTGTGGTTAACAAGCCAAGCAAAACTAAATCGCTGCTTTTTGGTGGAAGTTTTTAGATACTAACCAAAGCAGAGGTGACAGATGGATTTGAATGGTCACCATGCAAGTGTTGACACTGAGAGGCTACACATAGTGTAGGCTTCAGTTTGGAACGTCACTTCCCCTCCAGTGCCTGGCATTTCCCCTACAGTGCCTGCCGGTAACTCCCACCACTACCGCTATCTCCTCGTGTACCCTGCCACTGCGCACGTACCGGCGACAGTATTCTGTGCAGTAGAGGTGGGCAAACTGAAACACGTAACTGTTTCGAAACAAATGAAACAGTACAATGTAATGTTTCGATACGCTGTTTCGAAACAGTGAAACAGTTTGTGTTTTGTAATCTAATAAACCTACACATTTTATCACCTTGAATGTCTACTGTATAAGTATGTCCATATAAACACAAATGAGGTGCGAGAGCACTAATCATGTCGCAGAAAGTATGAAACTATCACTTAGGCGTCTTGGCAGTTTCGTATTTCCTGCAGCAAATGCACTGCTTTCGTGTCGTGTGACTTTCATACTTTTCAATTGGCTGAGGACAGCCATAGCTGAAGACAGAAGAACCACCACGAACGGAACTGGAGGTGGGAGCAAACTGCAGAAACAATGGATATGCTACTGGGGTTCCCACATTCCATTAGTATGGGTAATATACCCATCCTGCTTATTTCCGTGCACACAAAGGGAATCATTGAGGATAATAGGCACAGTCACTATAGACTCACAAAAAATGGTTCAAATGGCTCTGAGCACTATGGGACTCAACTGCTGTGGTCATAAGTCCCCTAGAACTTAGAACTACTTAAACCTAACTAACCTAAGGACAGCACACAACACCCAGCCATCACGAGGCAGAGAAAATCCCGGGAACCCGGGCGTGGGAAGCGAGAACGCTACCGCACGACCACGAGATGCGGGCAAGACTCACAAATAACGCCAAATAATTCGAATAAATAACGAAATATAACAAAAAAATTTTGTCTTTCAAGGTGTTTCGAACCGTTACTATACATTCACCATGCTTCCTAGTCCTTCCCGTTCACCATTACACTATCAGTGATATGTCAAACAGATGCTTGCAATTATACTTACATCAAATTTATGTATATGTCTAATAACTGTCACTCTACGCCTTTTTTATTCAAAATATTGTAGGCTTACTTGCGTTTCTTAATATGATTACAATACATGAACAGAGAAGAATATGTTATAAAAAAGTGTAATTTAACTGAATGATTTTCACATATTTATTATTTTGAATGTGAATAGTATGCGTTGTTTTATTGTTTGGTTAGTGTTTATAAAGCAGATGTTACGCCATTTCGGAATAGGACAGTCAGCTAGAAACGAAGCTTTATTTTCGGACATTTTAAGCTTCATACTATTGCTTGTCAAAAAGATTTCGACATCTTGAAAGTGTTTCACGAAGTGGTATGTTGTGTTTCAGTACCTGTGCCGAGCCCGAATCTCGTCCGACACAGAGCGGAATGAAACATCACTGTTTCGATACAATCAGTCCGTTCCAAGCACAGGTGGACTGAAACAGCCTTATTTTGAAACAACGATACAGTTTCTGTGTCTGGCTCGAGATCGAGACAAGGGCGGAATGAAACACCGCTGTTTCGAAACAGTGAACCACAGCCGTTCCGAAACACAAACAGTTCCACGTATCGATACACTGTATTGAAACATAGAAACAGTGGCCAAGTCTACCGTGCGGGCTCTATGCTGCATTTTAGTGAAGCAACTGCTGCAGTTCAGGTGGAGATTACCTGCAAAATGGTTACAAAGAGCGCTAAAAAACTACTGGTTTGTTTCAGTACTGAGGAAGACGAAATGATAATTGACGCAGTGTTAGAAACGTATTTCTGACTGCTTTTCTGCATTTCACCGGAGTCTGGGGCGAATAATCCTCTTTTATATTATCCATTATTTGTTTAGCTATAAGCAGACCTACTGTATCTTGTGACTAGTGTGCGTCAGTGTGAGTGTGCCGAGTGTGGTGTCATCGCATGTGTGTGTGTGAATCGGCCGCCAACTGTCTCAACGTGGACTGGCTGCTGGTGGGCGCCTGTGGGAGGCGTGCACATGCTGTGTCACCTGCCGGTGACTCACACATATACAGAGTGAGTCACGTAAGATATAATACCTCTTCTGTTTCGTGAATGGTTACACATATCGAAATGCGGTTTTCAGTAACTGTTTGAGAGTTGAGAGGCAGCAATTTTTTGTTTTGTTGATGTTCTTAGCGCTGGTATTAATGGATATATTGAAGCAAGCGATTTTTCAAATGGAACCATGTGCTTTTTATAACTGCATTCGATAGCTCTTCAGAAGTCAGTTACAGCGATATAGCGTTTGTAATGTTGACATTGAAACCTGTCATAAAAAAGTTCGAGAAATGTCGTAGAATGTGAGGGCACGGTGACCGGAAACGGCATTTGCGGTGCAAACACTGCCTAGTAGGCGTTTCCTACCAGGCTGCGTAGCTGAATACCATAAGGTAGGCCTGTGCTACGAAAATAAAGCTGTATTTTCCCCACAATCTAGATGCAGCTTCACCTACGAATGTTGTATACGGGCTAGAACCTGGTGTGTCGCAATAGGATTAACGAAACTATTTCACATTTGTGTATCCCCACAGATTTATGTGAGATGAAACAGAGAAATAAGCTGTTCATTCTTCAAAAATAAAGAGGTCTTACACGCTGCAATAAGCAGCTAGTGAATTAAAAATCTAAATGTTAGAAGGAACATTTTACCCATATTTTCTTGTACATGGCTGTGTGCTTCTTAGAGGTAGGATGTATGCTGTTAGACAACTGTCTACCTACACTGTTCTAAATTATATCATATAGGATACATTCATTGAACTAAACATTTATTAAAAATACTTTGGAGACCGCCTGTACACTGCAAGATACTTACTTACTGATACATCATTTCACGCTGAACATAAGTGCTCAATGACAGTGTTACCAGCTACATGCAATACATGCTGCCGGTTTATATGACAATACAGTACAATTTTGTGCACACATAGATGAAATAAATGATTTACTAACAATGATTTGGTAACCATCAAAATCACTTAATATAAATTTTGTCTTCCAAACATATTACTTTATCCTTTATTTAAGCTTGTCTTCAGACTGTTGACCATGAACTAAACGGCACATTTGCAATTGCCATCGAAAAAACGACGAACTGATGTAATTAAAGTGGATGACATTGTAAGTAGTAGGGCAGACTTCATTCTGAGCCACTTCTTTAGTGTGTGTTGCTTATATTCAGCGGCAAACTTGATTGATTTATGACCTCTTCCTACCTCCCCTTAACTTATTGCTCTGTTAATTGATTTAAGATCCACTGGGAATAATCTGTCCTTCTGAGAGACCCACACCACTCCCTCACCACCTCCTTTTCACCCACCCCTCTGGAGACCCCTTGCTGATACAAGCACACCTTTGATATCAAATTAATCGACTAACTAATTACATCAAACAATTAATTACCCCTCCTCTCTGGTAAATAGCCCAGCCCTCCTCTCCCACCCCCACCACCTTCTACTCCCCCATCTGAAAATAGGTGGCAAAAGGACTCAATCTGTGCTGGAAAGGAAGGATCTCATGACAGGAAATTCAAATCAATGTCAATTATGTACGAGGGTGGTTTGAAAAGTCCTCAGAATCACCACGAGAGGCCAGCGCTAGTGCAATGAGTTGTTCACGTGATATTCATTGTACTGTTGCCTGTTAACACGTACCACGTCAGTGCTCTTGGAAGAGAGCTGTGGTGATGACATGGCTGTGTTGTTCTCACATTTGCGAAGTTGGAAAAAATTGAGATTTGAGCACTGATTAAGTACTTCGTAAAGGAAGATATGAAAACGAAGAACATTCATTCTGATTTCAAGAATACACTGCGGGACTCTGCTCCTTCGTTTTTAACTGATGACGACCACTACGTGGATCATCATCTAAGCTCTCCCAACCAAATTTAAATTCGTCTATTCAAATGAATTTAAGTTTGCTCAGGACAGCTTAGATGATGATCCACGCAGTGGTCAGCCAAGATGTGTCACTACTCCATAAATCATGGCAAAAGTGCACAAAATGGTCCTTTAGTATTGCCGATTGAAAGTGCGTGAAATTGCTCACGCTTGCCAGACGTAAGCTGAAGGGGTATATCACATTTTAAATGAATAATTGGAAATGAAAAAATTATCTGCAAGATGGGTGTCACGACTTTTGATGCTGGACGCACACATGTGCCGTCGCCATGGCGAAATTACACGAACTAAGGTATGAATTGTAGCCACACTCGCCTTATTCACCTGATATGGCGCCATCAGACTTCCGTCTCTTCCCAAAACTGAAAATTTTTCTTGCTGGACGAAGATTCACGTCAAACGAATAATTGATACCCAGAGTTGGCAACTACACTCCTGGAAATGGAAAAAAGAACACATTGACACCGGTGTGTCAGACCCACCATACTTGCTCCGGACACTGCGAGAGGGCTGTACAAGCAATGATCACACGCACGGCACAGCGGACACACCAGGAACCGCGGTGTTGGCCGTCGAATGGCGCTAGCTGCGCAGCATTTGTGCACCGCCGCCGTCAGTGTCAGCCAGTTTGCCGTGGCATACGGAGCTCCATCGCAGTCTTTAACACTGGTAGCATGCCGCGACAGCGTGGACGTGAACCGTATGTGCAGTTGACGGACTTTGAGCGAGGGCGTATAGTGGGCATGCGGGAGGCCAGGTGGACGTACCGCCGAATTGCTCAACACGTGGGGCGTGAGGTCTCCACAGTACATCGATGTTGTCGCCAGTGGTCGGCGGAAGGTGCACGTGCCCGTCGACCTGGGACCGGACCGCAGCGACGCACGGATGCACGCCAAGACCGTAGGATCCTACGCAGTGCCGTAGGGGACCGCACCGCCACTTCCCAGCAAATTAGGGACACTGTTGCTCCTGGGGTATCGGCGAGGACCATTCGCAACCGTCTCCATGAAGCTGGGCTACGGTCCCGCACACCGTTAGGCCGTCTTTCGCTCACGCCCCAACATCGTGCAGCCCGCCTCCAGTGGTGTCGCGACAGGCGTGAATGGAGGGACGAATGGAGACGTGTCGTCTTCAGCGATGAGAGTCGCTTCTGCCTTGGTGCCAATGATGGTCGTATGCGTGTTTGGCGCCGTGCAGGTGAGCGGCACAATCAGGACTGCATACGACCGAGGCACACAGGGCCAACACCCGGCATCATGGTGTGGGGAGCGATCTCCTACACTGGCCGTACACCACTGGTGATCGTCGAGGGGACACTGAATAGTGCACGGTACATCCAAACCGTCATCGAACCCATCGTTCTACCATTCCTAGACCGGCAAGGGAACTTGCTGTTCCAACAGGACAATGCACGTCCGCATGTATCCCGTGCCGCCCAACGTGCTCTAGAAGGTGTAAATCAACTACCCTGGCCAGCAAGATCTCCGGATCTGTCCCCCATTGAGCATGTTTGGGACTGGATGAAGTGTCGTCTCACGCGGTCTGCACGTCCAGCACGAACGCTGGTCCAACTGAGGCGCCAGGTGGAAATGGCATGGCAAGCCGTTCCACGGGACTACATCCAGCATCTCTACGATCGTCTCCATGGGAGAATAGCAGCCTGCATTGCTGCGAAAGGTGGATATACACTGTACTAGTGCCGACATTGTGCATGCTCTGTTGCCTGTGTCTATGTGCCTGTGGTTCTGTCAGTGTGATCATGTGATGTATCTGACCCCAGGAATGTGTCAATAAAGTTTCCCCTTCCTGGGACAATGAATTCACGGTGTTCTTATTTCAATTTCCAGGAGTGTATTTTGCAGGCCTGGAGGAACTGATGTTCGAGATGGGATCAAGGCACTGGAACATCGTTGGACCTAGTGCATAATCTACAAGGAGGCTACATTGAAAAATAAAAAAAGTTTGTGTTATGTAAGTACTTTTTTGTCAGGAAGTCATTTCTGAAAGTATTTGTATGGAGTGTAGCCATGTATGGAAATGAAACAGGGACGGTAAATAGTTTGGACAAGAAGAGAACAGAAGCTTTCGAAATGTGGTGCTACAGAAGAATGCTGAAGATTAGATGGGTAGATCACATAACTAACGAGGAAGTATTGAATAGGATTGGGCAGAAGAGAAGTTTGTGGCACAACTTGACCAGAAGAAGGGATCGGTTGGTAGGACATGTTCTGAGGCATCAAGGGATCACCAATTTAGTATTGGAGGGCATCGTGGAGGGTAAAAATCGTAGGGGGAGACCAAGAGATGAATACACTAAGCAGATTCAGAAGGATGTAGGTTTCAGTAGGTACTGGGAGATGAAGAAGCTTGCACAGGATAGAGTAGCATGGAGAGCTGCATCAAACCAGTCTCAGGACTGAAGACCTCAACAACAACAACAAGTACTTTTTTTCTATTCCGTTCCGAAAACTTTTCAAACCACCCTCGTAGCAAAGGATATAGTGTTTATTTATAAAATTCAGCTTGCAGGAGTTGGATCTCTCTTTTATTTGGTTGGGAAAGTTTATCATTCTCTGCTGTTTTGTAAGACAGAGAGCTGTAAAGTGTGTAGGATACATGAAAAAGAAGTAATTAAATAGATTACTGTATTTTCGACCCCGCAAGGAATACTACCACGAAATCAACGTCAATATAACTCACTGCACATAATTACACTATTAAAAATCTTTCGATCACGTTTTCACATCGACCGCGGGGTAGACGTGCTGGCCACTTCGTGTATTACGGTGCACAAGGGTCGGGAGAGAGGCGTGCAGACAGGAAGTAACGCAAATCTTCCGCAAACAAAGCATCAGGTAATGGCATCCCTTTCAAATTTGCTACCAGACTCACTTCCTGCCTCTCTCCCTCCCTCCCCCCCCCCTCTCTCTCTCTCCACCATTCCCCTCCCCAGCACCTTCGCCAGTCATGCAGACCTGGCATTGGTAGTCGCTACATCCCCTTGTTCTCACACTTCCAATGTTATGGAAACCTGTAGTGGATGGAACAAAGACATTCGAGAATAAGTAGATAACGTCTGTGGTGTTACACACTAACCCCACCTTTATCCTGAACAAAGTAGTGGATACCTGGTAAGCCCCCAGCTGTGGATGTCTTGGAAATATTCCCTCACTCTATCAGATTGATTGACTAATTAATTAAATGGACACCGTTTGTGTGCAGCCAGTCTTTCCTTGCATCCTATTGGTGGATACTAGGATTGGTATATTTAATGGGATTAAGTCCCACAACTGCCCGGTTTCCAAATCCCACTCTTCCCCCTTCTGGATTTTATTTATTTTTTTTCCATTGCGTCCTATTGGGCACAGTTAGATCTTTTGGCTGGGAGTCCATTATTTTGGAGGTAATTGAAAATGTCAAATTTCAGCTCAATTGCATACTATGTCCTTAAGCAATTTAGGTGGAGCTGGAGAGATGTATGCTCGCAGTACCACTATCGGAAACAATAAATTGATCAATCGGTAATTTGACGTTGCAGTTGGGTTTTTAACGCACTACATAATTCCCAAGCTGGTTCTCTCTGCTACATTCGGAAGGAGGAGGAAGAGCCTACTGGGTGACAGGATAGAGGCAATAACAAATACTACCGCAAGACAGAGTCCACTTGTAACAAATAAAAAATATAATAATAATAATATATATAATAAAATATATAATAATAATAATTTGTAATAATAATTTGTTTGTTTGGATAAGTAATTGAGGGATTAAAATTTTACGCCGTGAATTTATCGAGCTTCGCACGTCCGAAGATGTACGGAACGTAGCCAGGGCTCATTATGTATTTTTTGTAGACAAAGTCTGATATCTGACCTCAGCATCAATCATGAAAATGGAGTGACTAAAACAAAGCAAAGCATAAGATTAAATAAAACATATATTCATTTTAACATATACATTACGATATAATTGACACTTACGTAAAATTCTAGTTAAATAATGGCAGATCATTCACAAATGAGAGCGACTTATTAATTCTGCGCCTCTATTCTGCAAATAAATATCAATATGGCTAACTGTGGAGCCGCACAAAATATTAAGCCCTCCTAGGACAACGAATGATATGAGAGTGTTGATGCCTACTGGCTGTGACAAGAGAGCGGTGTTAATTGCTTTATTTTGCATTCTCTTGTCTTAAAAAATCGATACATATAATCTAAGTTAACTAAATTAAATATTGTCTGTGCTCGAGTGCAAATGGTTCCTTAAACTGCCCCCCAAATTGCGAGAGCAAAGGTGTACCACCTGCAGCTGAGCAATTTGTTGACGTATTTTCTTTATTTGTCATGTCATGAATCATAAGTTATTACGTATCTTGTTTCACAGATTCAACATACTTAAGATATGATAAAAAGTCATTCATCCACACAAATACATAAATAATATTTACATACAAGATCAATGAAAGTAAAATATTTGATTCCAAGCAGTATTGAACCCGGGATTTCAAGTTTCACAGTCTACTACACTGGCTCAGTGCTATCACTGCTAATCCGAAAGTAGCTGCCAATGTTATATAATACTTCTACAGAGACTGTAACAAATTTCACAGTTCGTATTCACTTGTGCTGTTACTTTGTAAAAAATTGTAGGGCATATACTCCATTGTTCTCTTTCACTTCAAAATGTTATTACACATGTTCATTCAATAAATAAAATTAATTAATGGTTTTGTGCATATTCAGAGATATGTGAACACATTCTCTTAAGAATGTCACTTGTCGGTAAAGGTTTATACTGTGCGAAAGTCTTTGCACTTTACAATAAATGTCATATGTCACACGTTTTGTTTACGTTGAGACGAAAGTTCTTGAAGAAATGAGTTGGAGATCAACAGTCCCGCAATGAAGCGTGCTTTGGAAGACGTAGTTAAAATGTGGTTTCGCCTTGGTAGGAATACATGGTGTCAGTGGTTCCATACTGACCAGTCCGTGTTACATCTACTCAATAACCTCCAATTTCGTCTTCCGAAAGGCGTATGTCGTCTCCTGGATATTGTGTCGTCGTTTCGTCGAGAAGTTTACCGTGGTTTTGCAACTCACGTCACCTATAGTGTCCCATCATGAGTGCAGTGAACCGTTCTTTTTTTTTTTTTTTTTTTTAAATTTGCACACAACTTTTTCATACATTGTTCGTTGCAAAACAAAATGTTCGTTCACAACAGAGAGCACAAAACTAACAAATATCACTTCACTTTGAGTACAGTTTTCTGTTACATATTTACGTAGATATAAAAAAATTTTCTGTGAAACATGTACTTATACATTTACATTACATTGTTTGGTAATACATATACATATTTTACATTTTTCAATTGCATCAAACTAGATATTTACAAATACATATGGGTCAGACATAAAAAATTATCTTATAGGTTCAACGCATAGTGATACATTCAGAAAATCCATTTTCTTTTATAGGTCTTTTCCCCTTTTTAATAAAGTTTTCCTTTTAAGTATATTTTCCTTTACATCAGTACTACACAATAAGTGTTCTTCCTCATTAAATGTTTCCTGCAACATAAACTTTAATAATAGGTTAGAAAATATCCTTGAGATGATCTGTCCTGAAAAGTCATGATTGCAATAAGACACGACACGTCACATCCACAATCAATTCCAAATTAGCACATGCACAAAGTATCATTTACAAATAAAATAAAGTATATGGCATTGCTCAATTAATCTCATTTGTCATTTCCTGTAGAGTGTTTTTTTTTTTTTTTTTTCATGTTGTGTTCATGTGGATTGTGGTGTGAGTGTGAATAGAAAATCAAGTGTCTATCATGCCAATTTATATATCAGGTTCAGGGCAGCAATTATCTCCGGTCATTTAGTCTGTCAGCTTGTCTGCAAGGTATTAATAATCAGTAACTGTGCTTTGCATGAAAATTGTTAGTTCTTCCTGAGTCTTATCTTCTTGCTGCTGCTGCTGCTGCTGCTGCTGCTGTTACTGCTGGTGCTGTAAAATGTAGATACTTAAGATTACAGCTTATATCTTCTTCTTCCAGCTTGAAGTACCAGATGTGACTTACCTTGTTTTTGTATCAGCATACTCTGCTAAGGGCTAAAAGTTTTCAAATCTTTGTGAGGGTACAAACCTAAAATTCTCTTATTCTTGGGGTTTTGTAACAGATATGCTCCAGGGTGTGGTATATCAATGATTGTGTAAGGACCTTCATACAATGGACGCCACTTAACATTACGTTTTAGAGGTAATGACGATTTGTAGTGGGTCTTAAGTAAAACTTGCATGCCTATTGTAAAGTTTTGCCTTCTTTTCAGATTAGCACCATAGTTCTTATTTCTAATGTCAGCTTGTTCAGTAATTGCAATGAGTACTTCCCTTACCTTTTCCTCATGTGAAGGTTTGGTGTCAGAAAATTTTGGTAGTGGGTTGCTCCATTCATTAGTTTCCTTTGTGTCAAACATGATTTCTCTGGGAATGTAGGGTGTGTTGTATATATTTAAATTGTTGTGTATTTCCTCAAAAAGTGCTAGGTAATGTATCCAGTTTGTGTGCTGTGTTGAGGTATAAGTTCTCATGAATCTATTTAATTCTCTAAAAATTCTCTCACAAGGGTTGGCTGATGCATGAAACTTTGAAATAAAGATGCTCTTAATGTTATTGTCCTTTAGAAATTTTCTCCAGGTGAATCCTGCATAATACTTGGCGTTATCTGATAGAATGGCTTTAGGTTTTCCACAGTATGGCATGTAATCATTTGTGAATCTTCTGATGATGGTGTTTGCTGTGGGTGACTTAATGGCAAAAAGTTTGATGTGCTTAGAAAATATGTCATAAAATGCTAGAATGTATTTGCAACCTCCGATGCTAGTTGGATGAGGTCCGCTAACATCTGTACAAAGTATCTCTCTAGGTCCGGTAGGTAAGATATAGTGCAAATCTGTTTTGGTGGATTGATTTTGTGGCTTGGATTTTTGACATATGAGACATTTGCTGATAACATCATGTATTTTTCTTCTCATGTTTGGCAAATAGCAATATGTATGAATAATCTGTATCTTGTAGCCAGAACAGTGCTTGTTATGGTCTACTAGTCGAGTGTCCAAGTTCAAAACTATGTCTCTGCCTTCATACTTAAAATAAAAAATGCCTGTGGAGAAGTCTATAGTACAGTCCTTCTCGCAAAGAAAATCAATGCCCAATATACAATTGGCAACAAGGTTTTGGACAACTAGGAAAGGCCATTGTACGATTCCATTTCCCATACTAACAGTCACAAATACCTGCTTATTAACTCTACTTGTCTTATTACCTAATGCAGTTAATATTAAACAGTTTTGAACTGGGAACTCTGGTATCTTAGAAGTTTTCTTCATCATAGTATAAAAATTGTGAGAAATCACACTGACAGCAGCTCCTGTATCAATAATTATGTTAGTAGGTATACCTCCTACAATGCCTGAGGTGGAAGACAGTACAAATCTTTTCTTTACATTGTGACATTGTGTGTTGTCATTTATCAGATCATCAGCTAAGTTTCCACTTTCATTATATCTTAAGAATAGTGTAGGCAACTCTCGTTGTGTAAATGTTAATTTTTCTTGTTTCACAGTTTCACTAGCAAGTGTGTATTCAAACATAGTTTCTAAATTGAAGTTGCCCCCCAAATGTTCCTCAGTCACGACCTGGGGCTCAGTAATGACTGGTTCTAGTTTACCTGGTTTGTCTGGTCATTGGCAAGTGCAGTTGTAGTTTCATTAGCTACCTCAATAATATTTACATTAGGATATTGTCTTTGCCAATCGCCTGTCTGTTTTCGGTTGGCTGAAGTCACTTGTTGGTTTGTGTTGCTTGTTTGTGCAAAATTCCCTTGTGGCATCTGAATATGATTTTGTGGTGGCGGTGTTTGCCACTGTCTCACATAATAATGGTTGTCGTTCTGGTTAAAGTTCGGTGTAGGTGTTCCATTTCTTGTGTAATCTGTGTTGTTGTTTCCTTGCCAGTGTTTCTGTTTGGCTTTGTGTCCGTTGTTGTTTCCATTATTCCTTCTTGAATTAAAATTGTCGTTTCTTCGTTTTTTGTACGGGTTATCTCCCTGTATATAGTTACAGTTGTTGTTTGTATGCAGCTGTGAGTTTTGGTGATTGTTTTGCATGTTTACTGTGTGTTGTGAATTTTGCTGCGTGTTTGGTAATGTAGCAACGTAGACATGTTGATTCCTACTGCGTGAGTTGTGTGTTGGTTCTTGTTCTTCATACAGTAAATCAACAGCATCTAACTTTTCCAAAAAATATTCAGGATCGTCATCCGGTAAGTACAGTAATTTCTCTTTAATATTAAAAGGAAGTCTTGCTTTCAGTGATCGGATCACATCTTTTGGTTTCACTGGTTCATTGAGGAAGTGTGTCATGTTTAGGTACTTCTCGAAATATCTGCGCAGGTTGCCGTTTTTAGGATTGAAGTGTTCGGGTTCAGTGACTTGTTTGCGGATACGTTCCTGCACAGTGGGTGACCAAAACTTATTCAAGAAGGCGCGTTCAAACTGCTCGTATGTTACACATCTGTCGCTTTCATGGTAAGCCCAGACAGCAGCGTCCCCTTGAATGTAATCCACAACGTACGCAATGCGTTTGTGGTCGCTCCACGAACGTGGGAATGCGTTCCTAAAAGCTTTTAAGAAGATGACAGGGTGTACAGTGTTTTTGCCTGGTATAAAAGGTTGGAATTTACGGTGCTTGAATAGACTTTCTTCTTCTTTGTTACGTGTTCGTCTTTTTCTTTCCGTGTAATCATTGAATTCTTCCCTGTGTGTACATGGTTCTTCATCAGAATGATAATTGTATTGTATTTCTTGTGATGGGTATCTGTTGCTATGCGTGTCAGTGTATTGTGTATTTGAGTGTTTAAATTCGTGTGTGTACATGTGTTCATTCCCGAATCGAGATTTTCTTCTGTGTGTGTAAAAATGTGTAGTGGGTGTACTATTTTGTTGTACCTGGCATTGAGTTGTCTTTGTTTGCATATCGTCATCGATGACTTGTCTATTGTTGTTCATGTATTCCACTACAGAATCGTGCACAATATGTGGCAATTTGTTTTGTATACATTCTTCAAAAATTTCGTCTTTGTGTGCCGTCCATTCTTTAAATTGTGAATTAATGCGAGACAAATGGGGTTCAGCCTCTACTGTATTGTTGTGTGAATCTGTTTGTGAATGTCAGCTACGTTTGTTTCTATTGCATTCACCTTTAAATTAATTTCGTCACATGCGTGCGTGTTTGATTCTAATTTGCAATTAATAGTTTCACAGGTTTTTGTCAAGTCATGGATGTGATTGGCATTGTCGCTTTGTTGTAACTCTAAATTTTCGAATTTTTTCCGTAAGATCGTCGACCTGTTTGGAAAGACGTGTATTAATTTCATCTACCTTTTGAGTCAGTGTGGCGAAGTCTGATTTTATGTCATTCCTGAAGGCTGCATTATCTTGCTTAATATCGGATATGCCTTCCAAAATTGAATTCAGTATAGCGGCAAAATTTTGATTGCAAAATGAGCTTGCCCCCGCCGCGTCATTAGACGTGACGTGGTCTCTCAGGTTTGGTTCGGAGTTGCTCCTTTCGGCGTTTATGTGTGTGTGTAGCGGATTATTATTTTGATGCGTTTGCGTGTCTGTATTAATTTCTGTGTCTGAATGTGTCCGTGTATCCATGTTTACATTACTTGATTGTTGTTCCATTGTGTACTGGTGTCGAGTTTTTACCATATCGTGAATAAATTGTGTCCAAGAAAAAAATCGTTTAAACGCGTAGTGTGAAAATGTACTGCCTATGTGTGTGTTTAAATGACTGAGAATGATTGAAAGATGACTTTAAAGATCGAAAGAAGCATAGATGTTAATGGTGACTAGCCATGTTGCTTGAATCTTGTACAATGTCGGCCATATTGTGCATTGTAACTTGCGTATTGTTGGATCGGAATGTAGTCGTCTGAATAATGAGATTTCGCGGAATTTGGAAAAAATTACTGAATGGAAACTGAATATTGAATTTAATGCTGAAAAAAATAATTTTGAATGAAAAATGTGCTTGGAATCAATTGTGGATGCGCGAGTGCCGCGTTTACCGTACATGTCGTCTTGATGCGAAGATTGCATTTCCAGTCCAAATTGTCTCCAGATTTTATTCGTTTTCTTCAATATTCTCGTCACGTAGGTTGTTGCCGGTCAGGGTGTACATGAAAAAGAACAATTAGTTGTAGTACAGATACAATAATGAGTCCTGGCACATAGTCGCCAGTGTAACAAATAAAAAATATAATAATAATAATATATATAATAAAATATATAATAATAATAATTTGTAATAATAATTTGTTTGTTTGGATAAGTAATTGAGGGATTAAAATTTTACGCCGTGAATTTATCGAGCTTCGCACGTCCGAAGATGTACGGAACGTAGCCAGGGCTCATTATGTATTTTTTGTAGACAAAGTCTGATATCTGACCTCAGCATCAATCATGAAAATGGAGTGACTAAAACAAAGCAAAGCATAAGATTAAATAAAACATATATTCATTTTAACATTATAATTGACACTTACGTAAAATTCTAGTTAAATAATGGCAGATCATTCACAAATGAGAGCGACTTATTAATTCTGCGCCTCTATTCTGCAAATAAATATCAATATGGCTAACTGTGGAGCCGCACAAAATATTAAGCCCTCCTAGGACAACGAATGATATGAGAGTTGATGCCTACTGGCTGTGACAAGAGAGCGGTGTTAATTGCTTTATTTTGCATTCTCTTGTCTTAAAAAATCGATACATATAATCTAAGTTAACTAAATTAAATATTGTCTGTGCTCGAGTGCAAATGGTTCCTTAAACACTGCGATGTATTGAGAAGCACTAAACACTACACACTTAAAGAACGATCCAATCTGTAGTGGCAATTGTGTTGGCTAGATGCTGGAGGTCGCTGAAACACTCGCATATCCCACGCTCTCATGTCCCAGAGTCCACACACTGCGCCCCAGGCCAGCTGTGGCCGTGGACGCGCGTCTCTGCGACCGCGCCCGTTTTACGGCCGGTTACGGCCCCTCCGGAGAGGACCGCCCGGTAGTCGGTGGTGTCTTGGATTGTCGGAGTGCTTGGAATTCGGATGTTATCAATGCGACCTGTACCAACACTCGCCATAATGAATCTTCTCAAATTTCCATATTAAAATCGGAGAATACACGTAGCACAAGCAATCACGAAAGCAGCTCATCACATACTGAATATTAGTTCGCTTTTCACCCAACCAGAGGACGACACGGTTAGGTCAGCTGCATCTCCGTCCCCGCCCGACCTGTTCGGAGGCTCAGCGACAGCTCACATCTTAAGTAGAAAATATCAATTCATTCTGGTCACCGGCTAGCACTGCCACGCGCCCTGAATGTAAAGCAGTGTCGTCCTAGCAAACCAATCATATATTTATCAGTTTCATTACAATTAAATAGTATTACGATTGCAGCACCGATCTGGTGAGATTCAACAATGAGCGATGTATCAGACATTTTTCCTCCTAACGACTCCGGCTCTGGAAGTATCAGTTTCCTAAATAAATTTATATCCTGGAGACAATTTTCCACATAGAATCGTTCATACCCTTTATAGCTATCGATGCACAACAATCGCAGTTTCTTATGTCAAATTTATACCTCCCTTTCTCTGCACATTCTGGATCGCTGACCACATTAAAGTTATGTTCCAGCAGCATAACATCCTTGACACGTAGTGTGACTATCATTTATAGATGTATAGCGTCCGAAAATTATTGTTTGTCCGCACATACACTGGCTGGGTGTCGTTTTGTGCAGCCTACCGTAGCTTCCCAGTAACAAAACCCTCCTGCCACATCGTCGTTATCACGTACTTGTCGAGGAACAAAGGGCGTAATTGCGATTAAAGAATGCTCTCGTGTCTTTCATTTATGTTACATACGTTCTTCCCTGATAGCTAGCGTTTGTCAGAGTGGATACAACTGATACCCCCCAACCAAGTCACAGACCCCTGCTAATTCTCTCGAAATCCTCCTACGCTCCAACAGCACTGTTCCATTAGCTAGTAGGTTGACTAGATAGAGAGCTATCACAACGAAAAAAATAGCACACTAACTTACAGGAGGAAATTCTCAACCATGAAGAATACACATGGACTGCACAAATAAATGCAGAAGCATAACATCTGCAATTCATTGATACCAACTGATGGTCTATAAATATCACCGTGTAGATGTCCTGATCGCCTTCATTGTATTCCCATGATTACCATGCTAGAAATACCACAGTGCAATGCTGTCTGAGTCTTCGTTAACAACACAGTGTCTCTCTCCCTCTCCTCGATATTTTTGTAACACACAACGTTGCCCGGTGAAGAACTCAATAAAATTTTACTGCTTCTCTGCCTTCAGGGAAATATCAGGGAAGCAAATAACGTCTCCATGTTGACATCAACCATATTACATATAAATGCATTGGTCCAATGGAGCAGGCGACCAGCGATTGAAGTTGCTTCCCTGGGCATGTGTAAAGTTTTGTTGCCTGTGCTGGAGGATGACCACATCCCACAGACTATCAACCACAAGAGAGTGTTCCCGTATTGTTGTTTCATAAGCAGTTTGATGCATTGTTTTTTGCTGTAACACATCCACACAATGTAACACAACAGCTGTGTACACAGCCATTCATACATTTTGTTTTTCTACCATGACTTCGAGGTCTGTGTCAGGTGCTAAACCAACATTAACACGTTTCGATCCACTGGCTCTCACAGAAAGCTGGACATCCCATGCTGCTCCCGCAACACACAGGATGCTTGAAATAAAAGACAGAGGTGGTGCTTCTTATTGACAAAAATGTGGAAGACATCGCAGTATATGGAAACTGGAAGAGTTTATGGCATTGTGGAGCGTTTCCAAACAGCTGTCTGAAGGTGATGATCTCTACATTTAATCTCATCTTCCACAGTGATGGGGTAGAAGATCTCTTGGTGTTTCGTTTCAAAGAGACCAAGAGCACTGATTCCTCATATTGCAGTCATGTACACGATCGCTATTTTGGTGCTGGCCATCCCTGCAAGGCGTTGAACCCAACAAGACTCTCTCCATCTCAAACAAGTGGTTTCAGTCAATCAGTATGTGGTAACCAACTATGTACCAGTGGACACATGTGATGGAAAAGACACCATCGATCTGAAGTAATGAGCACCATAGTTGATAGTGCGATCAATGTTAGATATTTTACCAGTTTTTCCGTAATTTCAACGCCAGTCAATGACATGGCAACATGCTTCCTGATTTCTGTATCATCGCTGAACCTCTCCTCCCACTACTTTGCGAGTGAAATATGCTAGATTGCAAATGTATATAAATGACGGTGCAGTATGTCCATTCATTGTCAATTCTTGGACGTATGTACCAGAGTATACCATACAGCGTCCTGTACCAGTGTAGTTCAAATGTGTGTGAAATCTTATGGGACTTAACTGCTAAGGTCTTCAGTCCCTAAGCTTACACACTACTTAACCTAAATTATCTTAAGGACAAACACACACACCCATGCCCGAGGGAGGATTTGAACCTCTGCCGGGACCAGCCGCACAGTCCATGACTGCAGCGCCCTAGACCGAGCGGCTAATCCCGCGTGGCACCAATGTAGTTTGGTTATCTACGTATTTCTAGCACTTTGGTCATAGCGCGGAATTTATGGTTACGATTGCCCATGTTTCCTTGTATGGATGTGAGGTAAAGAGTATTCTTGCATTCATAGGAAAAAGTTGGAGGTTCATGATTTCCCTCCACTATCTTTGGCCAACTCTCCCTACAACACTGTTGCCGATTTAGCTTGCAGCTGACCAGAACTAGGAGCGTACTATACCCACTACATTCCACGTCTTGTGAAGGAATGGAGCGAGCTGAGTCCATAACTGCTGTTCAGCAAACACTGTTTCGCACCAGTCTTACTCATGGCACCCATCCAAGTAACAGACAGTTAAGAAGAAACGTGTGATTTATGCATGCTGACGCTCCAGATGGATGAAGTTTGAAGCATTTCATGTAAATCAACTGTGCTATCAATTCTGAAGTATTGTTCTAGTGTCCGGGGTCAGTGCCAAGAACGTATTGGTAAGAGCAGAATGATAGTAGAACATAAACACATGCACTCCTAAGGCTACACAGTTCTGTAATTAAACACAGTACAACGTTAAAGCAGTGCAGATTTCCGAAATGCTAGCCACATGGAGTGCAACGCTCTTAATACTCTAATGCAGAAAATATGTGTCCACCATATGACTTACATTCACCCTGCATGTTTTCTGTCCGACTCATTATGGTGACAAACTTTAAGATGATAAATCTACTTCCATCTACACCGAAGAAAAACATACATTCTGTATGATACATGCACAATATAGCATTCTGGATGTATAGCGCCCAGTGCTCACATCCAATTATGGTCCAGAAATCATGCTATGCTTGCATCTGTCCTACAAACGATCGCCATCAACGGAAAATGCATCTGTTGAGGAATCTCAGATGCATAACAGCAGTGTTCAACACGTGAAATTACACGCCATGTTGCACTAACTCCATAAACAGGACAACTGTGAAGCAAATGTACATACAGGGTTTGCAGTACCTCAGGAACCCTTGTCACTGACTTAGAAAAGAAGATTGAAACATTTTACGTAAATCACTTGTGCTAGCAATTGTGAAGTATTGTTCCAGTGTCCAAACCAAGAAGGTATCGGTAAGAGAGAGATGATGTTGAAACATAAACCTACTCCAAGGGCTATGCAGTTCTGCACTTAAACAAGTTGTAATGTTAGAGCTGTGTGGTATGTGACCTAATAGCTGTGTGGAATGTAACGCTGTTAATATTCCATTATAAGAAATATATTTCCAGCGAATGGCATACATTATTCCTGCAAGTTTCTCATCAATAAACTATGGTGACAAACTGTAAGGTGATAAAACAACTAAATTGCACACCAAAGAAAACGTCGATTCTTTGTAACACAAACACTATATATATATATATATATATATATATATATATATATATATATATATATATATATATATATATATATAGGTTTCCAGAGGCGTATGACGCTGTTTACTTAGTTCAAGCCCAATTGTGGTTTATAAATCATATATGTTCACACCTGCCAGGATCAGTAGCCAAAGGAGATGATACTCTCTTATCACAGCTTACCGCCACCCCTCGCAAACTTCCTTTTGCACACACACACAAGTCACGGCCTGATATTAGGTTGGGTTGTTCATGTGCAGGACAGTATGGCCATTCTGCCTTGACACCACATCTCTAGAATGTCTTCTCTTTCCACTATTAAGGTGTGTGTATGTACCATCAGTGCATGTATGTACCATCAGTCCACTCTCTTCCAGAACTCACAGTCTTATTGATTTCGCTCAGTATTCATATTGATATTTTCCCCTCTAATTTTATGTATTCTCAGTCAATTTCCATAATTTTGTAGGTTTTCGCGATTTTACATGTTTCATGATATTTCCCTCAATTTTATGTATTTCACATCAGTTTTTCATGTTTATACCAGGTTCTTCTAGAATTTTACTGATTTTATGTCTTTTTCATATTTTTTTCGACAGTTTGCCGTATGTATATTGTCATATTGTCGACATACCCATGCACTGTTTGATTTTCTACGAGAGTATTTGTGTGTCTTATATACCAACCTACTTCCCCCTTCCTGATGATCCACATGCATGCATTTTGGATAGGACGATCATGAAAAGTGCAGTAACAGTCGCTTCATACAAGCATGAGACTCAATGAGTGTTGCAGATGATGGATGTATTGGAAACTTGAAGTCTGGAAACAATTCCGTGTACCTCTCTGACACATCAATCTCTGATGTGTGTACAGTGCTAATTTCTGTTGTGCTCAGATTTTTTTTTTTTCATAAGTACATCCTCCTATTTCTTACAAGATGTGCTTCGTTATATCTGCTTATACCTTCCAACTCTGATACATAACCAAAACCCTGTCAAGACATCTACAAAGTGTACCTTTCGGTTATTTATTTTCATTACAGTAGTAAGCTATTTCTTAGTTGATAGTGTGTCAACTGCAGGTAGTATCTTGGGCCATAAGAATTTCCCTCCTCTTCCACTACCTAAGAGTCCATCTCTCTGGCAGACCATTTATAGACAAACGGTTAGCAAGTTATGCATCCAAACCGCAACCATCCACCGCTGAGAGCTCTACACACATACACATAGAGACTCTGCATGCATATTACCAAACGCTAATTTCAATTTCAACCACTTGCAGGTTATTTTCGACAGTGCTACAGCTCTGCAAATAGCAAACTACTCTTCACAAAACAGTTGCGCAACGGGTGTAAGCTCATTTAAATTCCTCCTGTTAAAGAGCATAACATCTTCGATATGATTTATATTATACATATTTGTAACAATATTGTTTAGATTCTCCAGTAACAACAACCATACGAGGCGTCCCACTGACCCTATCACATCTCCTTTTATACTCTAAAGATCCACAATGATCATTCCAATTACACTGACATCTTGGGTTGTCGGGTGTTCTGCCGGATATCAGCGTCGTACTTGCACGATATTTCGGACACGTAGCTCGTAACCTTCATCAGGTGCGACCTGAGACTGCTCCTCGAGTGGACCTGGTCCAGTATTTATGCCTATGGCCTTCCCCCTCCACCAACGGCTGCAGGCGCTTCCTCTGTGGTCCGTGCCCATTCCCTGCGACTTGCTGGAGCGTTGCTGCTCCGTTTTCCGTCCGCTGCGGTTCTAGGTGTTCCCTCTGCGGTCCGCGCCCACCAGACCCGCTCCTGGGGGTTTCATCTACGGTCTGGGGTACCAAGCGTTCCCCCTGCGGTCCGCGCCCGCTCACCACGACCTGTTGGAGCGTTGCCGCTCCGTTTTTCGTCCGCTGCGGCTCTGGATGTTCCCTCTGCGGTCCGCGCCCACCAGGCCCACTTCCGGGTGTTCCATCTTCGGTCTGGTGCGCCTGGCAGTCCGTCAGGGGCTCGTTTTCCATCTCCATGTCTCTGGTTCTTCTGTTTGTGTAGTGTTGCAGCTGGCCCCGTTGCTCCTTTAACAATTCCAGAGCCGGATCCCAGGCTCTGCTTAGCTGGTACCCTATGCCACGGTTCATAAGATCGTCAGTCATTTTAATTTCTATCGATTCTCTTATAACACTGTCCCAAAATCTGGGTGTTTGTGCTAGAATCTTGGTATCCTCATACTTCATGGCATGATCTAGTTCTAGACAGTGTTCAGCAATGGCTGACTTAGTCACCTGTCTTAATCTAGTGTGCCTCTGATGTTCTTTGCACCTGATCTCCACAGTTCTTGTCGTCTGGGCAATGTAGGACATGCCACATTGACAAGGTATATTGTAAATCCCTAGTGTACGTAACCCCAGGTCGTCTTTGACACTCCCCACCAGTCCCCCGATCTTGTTGGATGGACAGAAAACACACTTGATATTGTGTTTACGGAGGATCCTACTGATTCTGGCAGAAATAGAGCCAGCATAGGGCAGATATGCCACCTTCTTTGCTTCATCTTGGTCTTCTTCAGGAACCTGTGGTATAGTGGCTGGTTGGAGTGCCCTCTCAATTTGTCTGTCCGTGTATCCATTCTTGGAGAAAACTGTTTTGAGACGTTCTATCTCTATAGGTAGATTCTCTTGGTCTGACAGGGCCAGTGCTCTGTGGACCAAAGTCTTCAGAACCCCGTTCTTCTGTGCAGGGTGGTGACAGCTGCTGGCCTGCAGATATAAATCAGTGTGTGTTGGTTTTCGGTACACACTGTGGCCAATTGATCCATCTGCTTTCCTCTGGACTAGTACATCCAGAAATGGCAGCTGGCCATTCTTCTCCAGTTCCATGGTGAACTCGATATTAGGGTGGCATGAGTTAAGATGTTCAAGAAACTCAATGAGCCTGTCCATCCCATGTGGCCAGATCACGAAGGTGTCATCCACATACCTAAAGAAGCATGTGGGTTTAAATGTGGCTGTCTCCAATGCCCTCTCCTCAAAACTCTCCATAAACATGTTGGCAACCACAGGGGACAGTGGGCTGCCCATAGCTACACCTTCAGTTTGCTCGTAATATTGGTTTCTGTACAGGAAATACGTGGATGTCAGTGTATGATTGAACAGGTCCAACAGAGCACCGTCAAATTTCTCTGCAATCAGTTCTAGCGAGTCCTTCAGTGGGACCCTGGTGAACAGCGATACCACATCAAAACTAACCATGATGTCCGAATCTGTGATGTGCAGTTGCTTGAGGCGTTGCAGGAAATCTTCTGACTTGCGGATGTGGTGAATACATTTCCCCACATATGGAGACAGGAGACCTTTCAAGAACTTGGCTGTTGTGTACGTAGGTGCCCCAATATTACTGACAATTGGACATAGAGGCACGCCCTCCTTGTGTATTTTAGGCAGACCATACAGTCTAGGTGGCACTGGCGCTTTTTCCCATAGTTGTCTGATGATCTTATCGGGCATCCCTGTTTCCTTCAAGAGAGCACTAGTCTTCTTGGCCAACTTGTCCGTGGCGTCACACTCCATAATTCTGTATGCAGGGTCCTCCAGAAGTTGGAGTACTTTCTCATCATAATCCACCCGCTGCAAGATGACAGTGGAGTTCCCTTTGTCTGCTAGATTAAGACAGGTGACTAAGTCAGCCATTGCTGAACACTGTCTAGAACTAGATCATGCCATGAAGTATGAGGATACCAAGATTCTAGCACAAACACCCAGATTTTGGGACAGTGTTATAAGAGAATTGATAGAAATTAAAATGGCTGACAATCTTATGAACCGTGGCACAGGGTACCAGCTAAGCAGAGCCTGGGATCCGGCTCTGGAATTGTTAAAGGAGCAACGGGGCCAGCTGCAACACTACACAAACAGAAGAACCAGAGACATGGAGATGGAAAACGAGCCCCTGACGGACTGCCAGGCGCACCAGACCGAAGATGGAACACCCAGAAGTGGGCCTGGTGGGCGCGGACCGCAGAGGGAACATCCAGAGCCGCAGCGGACGAAAAACGGAGCGGCAACGCTCCAACAGGTCGTGGTGAGCGGGCGCGGACCGCAGGGGGAACGCTTGGTACCCCAGACCGTAGATGAAACCCCCAGGAGCGGGTCTGGTGGGCGCGGACCGCAGAGGGAACACCTAGAACCGCAGCGGACGGAAAACGGAGCAGCAACGCTCCAGCAAGTCGCAGGGAATGGGCACGGACCACAGAGGAAGCGCCTGCAGCCGTTGGTGGAGGGGGAAGGCCATAGGCATAAATACTGGACCAGGTCCACTCGAGGAGCAGTCTCAGGTCGCACCTGATGAAGGTTGCGAGCTACGTGACCGAAATATTGTGCAAGTACGACGCTGATATCCGGCAGAACACCCGACAACCCAAGATGTGATTAGATTGCTGGGAAATCCTGAAGAGTTACATTCCAATTACACTATTTTGTATGCTAGATGACCATTGGATGGAGTGAGACAGTCCTTTGTGAGTACCATTCCTACATACGAGATAGAACAGCACGTTAGTCAGATGGTATTGTATACCACTGTAATCGAATGCATCCAGTCACTTCCAACCACATATTCTACAGTTGCAGATCATTTGCTCTGTTTTCTGTATATCTGTGTCTGTACCTGTGTTATGGATGGCTCCCATGACCCAGAGTGGACCAGAGTTAGTGTTTGAGTGTGGATCCACCATGCATTATATTCAGAGCGATGTTCAGATGTGGATCCACAATACACTACATCTGGGATAGAGTTTGAACGTGGCTCCACTGCACGGTAATCCAGAGCAATGTTCAGAGGCAGATCCACAATACGCTACGTCCAAGATAGAGTTCAATAGTGGATCCATCATGCGTTACGTTGGGAGATGTGTTCTATGTCTGAAGGCAGATTCACCAGTAGGAATCACAGTGTCAAATTCCCGATTGATCAATTTATTGTTTCCGATAGTGGTATTGCGAGCATGCAATGGACTTCAAAAAATGTCCTAACTGAGCCAGTATTCACCAGTAGGAGGCAAGGGGAAAAAACTCGGAAGGGGGAAGAATGGCATTTGGAAACCAGGAAGTAGGACGCAAGGAAAAATTGGCTGCACACAAAGGGTGTCAATTTAATTAGTCAATCAATCTGATAGAGTGAGGGAATATTTCTAAGACATTCACAGCAGGGGGTTTATCAGGTATCCACTACTTTGTTCAGGACAATGGAGGTGTTAGTGTGGCACATGATAGAAGCTACCTATTTCTCCTTGAAGTTTTTGTTCCATCTCCTAGAGGTTTCCATAGCAGCGGAAGTCTGAGAACTAAGGGATATAGCGACTACCAATGCCACGTCTGCATTAGTGGTGGGGGGCAGGGGTAGGGGATGGAAGGGTGGGAGGGTTAGAGGGACATCATGGTCTGTGTGTGCATATGGTGGCACACACAAACAGGAATCAACCACTTGAAACAGGAGGAAGAGAGAGAGGGAGAGGGAGGGAGAGAGAGAGGCAGGAAGTGAGTCTGGTATCAAATTTCAAAGGGATACCATTACCTGATGCTTTGTTTGCGTCTGTGGTAATATGTGAGGCAGCTCATGGTACGGTAGCTGACAGCAGTCATGGGCTGAAGCGGGTGTAGTTTGGCCTCTCTCCTGACCTTTACGTGTGGGAATACGCAAATCGGCTGGCACATCTCCCCTGCAGTCAGCGTGAAGATGGGATCAAAACATTTTTGTCAGTGTAATTTCTTGTGGTGAGTTATGTTGACATCACAATCTTAAAAAAGCGATCTCTTTAATTACTTCATTTCGCTGTATTTTATAAGACCAACACCATCCCAAATAGCAGAGAATGATGAGCTTTTCCCACCAAATAAAAAAGAGATCAAAACCCTGCGAATTGAATTTTATAAATGAACAGTATATCGTAATTTCTTAGACTTTTCCGGCAATTCCAGGCCGCATGTGGTAGCGGCGTGGTCTGAGGAACCTAGCCACAGTTCACATGGCTCCCCCTGTCAGAGGTTCCAGGCCTCCCTCGAGCATGGGTGTGTGTGTTGTCCTTAGTGTAAGTTATTTTAAGTTAGATTTAGTAGTGTGTAAGTCTAGGGACCGATGACCTCAGCAATTTGGTCCCATAGAAACTTACCACCACTATCGGTGATTTTGTGTCATCTTGTGGAACTGCGTGTGTTGCCGGTGTTAAGAATATGCAGTTCTCACAGCAGCGTGATGTGGCAGGAAGCGCCCATTGTAGGGTCATACCAAACCCACAAGGTGAGGACGACGACAGGTGTACATCAGAACCCAGAGCGGTCGCCAACAGCATAAGAAACGTCTGTAGAATGTCGACAGTGCTGAGAATGCAACTGGAGGGCTCAGACCTAGTACAGAACACCTTGGCACGGCACCCATCAGGGGAAACAGCGGAAAGGGGCGTGGATGGAAGATGGAACGCCTAGAGACGAAAAGCATCGCCAGAAACGGCCACAGTGGGCGTGGATGGCAACAGTGGGCGTGGATGGCATAGGGAACACCATTCACTGACCAGGTATAAGTATGGGACATGATCAGCTTGTTGACCAGTCTCACGAAACATCTGATCATGTATTGTCTTGGAAAGATACAGACCACTGGGAGCACACCTGATTCCATGAGATGACGAACAGTATATCCATGGCTATGTAACTGACGTTGATCTGAATTTCCTGTCGTGAGATCCTTCCTCTCCAGCAGAGATTGAGTCCTTTTCCTGCCAATTTCCTGATGGGGGAGGGGAAGCAGGTGGGAGTGGGAGGGAAGAGCTGCAGGATTTACCAGAGGGGGGTGGGTATAATTAATTGAGAAATTTAATTGATTAGCCAATTAATTTGATATCAAAGGTGTGCTTGTATTCGTGTGGTGATTCCAGAGGGGTGCGGGAGGAGGAGGAGGGGGAGGTGTGAGGGGTTTCTCAGGAGAACTGATTATACCCAGGGGGTCATAAATCAACCTCCAGTGGGTCATAAATCAAGTAACAGAACAATAGGTTAAGGTGAAGTGGAGGGGATCATAAATCAATCAATTTTACTCCTGAATGTATGCAACCCACACTAAAAATATGGGTTAGAACGAAGGTTATCCCCCCCCCCCCCTACTGTGGCAGAGCATGCACTGGTGATTCGATGACACATATCGCCTGGCATAGGTGGGGCTTCGTCATAGACTTCATCTTTGAATGCTCCCCAAAGAAATAAATCCAGAGGTTTCAAATTGGGGGCCATGGAGGCCACTTGAAAACAGAATTTCGTTCTATGCAACATCCAGAAAGTTCTCATTCATTATTTGCGTTGCAACACTTGATGAGTGAGCTTGACAACCGTCATGTTGCAGCCACATACAGGGTGTTTCAAAAATGACCGGTATATTTGAAATGGCAATAAAAACTAAACGAGCAGCGATAGAAATACACCGTTTGTTGCAATATGCTTGGGACAACAGTACATTTTCAGGCGGACAAACTTTCGAAATTACAGTAGTTACAATTTTCAACAACAGATGGCGCTGCAAGTGATGTGAAAGATATAGAAGACAACGCAGTCTGTGGGTGCGCCATTCTGTACGTCGTCTTTCTGCTGTAAGCGTGTGCTGTTCACAACGTGCAAGTGTGCTGTAGACAACATGAGGATTTTTCTGGTGTTGGAATTCCACCGCCTGGAACACAGTGTTGTTGCAACAAGACGAAGTTTTCAACGGAGGTTTAATGTAACCAAAGGACCGAAAAGCGATACAATAAAAGATCTGTTTGAAAAATTTCAGCGGACTGGGAACGTGACGGATGAACGTGCTGGAAAGGTAGGGCGACCACGTACGGCAACCACAGAGGGCAACGCACAGCTAGTGCAGCAGGTGATCCAACAGCGGCCTCGGGTTTCCGTTCGCCGTGTTGCAGCTGCGGTCCAAACGACGCTAACGTCCACGTATCGTCCCATGCGCCAGAGTTTACACCTCTATCCATACAAAATTCAAACGTGGCAACCCCTCAGCGCCGCTACCATTGCTGCACGAGAGACATTCGCTAAAGATATAGTGCACAGGATTGATGACGGCGATATGCATGTGGGCAGCATTTGGTTTACTGACGAAGCTTATTTTTACCTGGACGGCTTCGTCAATAAACAGAACTGGCGCATATGGGGAACCGAAAAGCCCCATGTTGCAGTCCCATCGTCCCTGCATCCTAAAAAAGTACTGGTCTGGGCCGCCATTTCTTCCAAAGGAATCATTGGCCCATTTTTCAGATCCGAAACGATTACTGCATCACGCTATCTGGACATTCTTCGTGAATTTGTGGCGGTACAAACTGCCTTAGACGACACTGCGAACACCTCGTGGTTTATGCAAGATGGTGCCCGGCCACATCGCACGGCCGACGTCTTTAATTTCCTGAATGAATATTTCGATGATCGTGTGATTGCTTTGGGCTATCCGAAACATACAGGAGGCGGCGTGGATTGGCCTCCCTATTCGCCAGACATGAACCCCTGTGACTTCTTTCTGTGGGGACACTTGAAAGACCAGGTGTACCGCCAGAATCCAGAAACAATTGAACAGCTGAAGCAGTACATCTCATCTGCATGTGAAGCCATTCCGCCAGACACGTTGTCAAAGGTTTCGGGTAATTTCATTCAGAGACTACGCCATATTATTGCTACGCATGGTGGATATGTGGAAAATATCGTACTATAGAGTTTCACAGACCGCAGCGCCATCTGTTGTTGAAAATTGTAACTACTGTAATTTCGAAAGTTTGTCCGCCTGAAAATGTACTGTTGTCCCAAGCATATTGCAACAAACGGTGTATTTCTATCGCTGCTCGTTTAGTTTTTATTGCCGTTTCAAATATACCGGTCATTTTTGAAACACCCTGTACATTGTCGACTATCCAGTGATACCTCTTCTAGAGTAACTGGCAGATTGTTCATCAGAAAGCGTGCATACGGAAGTCCATTTGGAACGCCTGAGATGAAGTATGAATTTTCTATGATGCCACACCATATGTTTGCGCTCCACAGCCAGTGATGTGCACCTGACAACCAGTGTGCACTTCCTGCTGCACAGTGGTGCATGTTACGCAGATTTACATTAGCGCGGTAGTAAGCGTTGCTTCATGGGTAATGAGTACACATCGGAAAAAAAGTATGGTCGTCTCTCAGTTGCTGAAGGACAAATCGACAAAATTCTTTAAGACGTTCGAAATCACGATCGTCGAGTGCCTGATGCAGTGACAGACGATACGGACGGAAATTCTGTCGATGCAGGACGTGAATGACACTCGTCTAGCTGATTCAACATTCCTTGGCAACATATCTCATACCACTGTGCGGATTCATTAGCGTTGTAGCCAAAATGCTTCTTCCTGTTCTCTGTGTCAGTTGTAGTCTTCTTGCTTGTCCTCTTTTTGATGCTCAAGGAGCCTGCACGCACTAGCCTCTTAATAATTCGCGCAACTGCGCGGGAGCCTCTGATACTCGTGATCTGGATAGATAGTCCTATACCTCTGCACTGTTTTACAGCATTTCTTTTACGTTCGCCATATAAAAGTAGTATATCAAATTTCTCCTCATTGTTGTACATGTCTGCCTGCAATGAATGCTGAAGCAGAAATGAGAGGCCTGCAGTGCAGACAAGTAAACAGACAAATGTGTTGACATTCTGACTCAGCGAAGCACGAGAGCTCAGCTTGTCGGTGTTTGCACCACTAACGCCGATTCTGGCCACCGTGCTTTTAAATTCTAGAACATTTCTCAAATTTTTTTACAGCAGGTTACCAACGTCAACATTAACAAACGCTGTGTCACTGTAATTGTCTTCTCAAGAGCTACTGAATGCAGTTACAGAAAGTATACGACTGCATTAAAAAAAACGCTCTTGCTTCAATATGTCTGTTTATACTATCGTGAAAAACATTAACCAAACAAACAAAAAATACGTGCCCCTCGAAGATGTAACATTCATCGAAAACCACGTTTCGATATGTGTAAACGTTCACGAAATAAAAGGGGTGTTACGTCTTACATGACTCCCCCTGTATATGCGCAGAGCAGCGCTAACTGATTCTGTTTATCTCCCTCCAGAGTACATTTCGCATTACTGCACCGAGTCTTGCTATGCGGGGATCCACGAGAGTCTGTTCTCTGTTATTGTTCAGTACTTCACGAAAAAAGCCATATTTGTGTTACTTGGAACGCTCTCGTGTATTACTTGGTTACGACACTGGACTCAGTAGTTTCCTTTCTCCTACGCAATTCATCAATAATCAACAGTATATTATCACTTTGGTTAAAGTAACAACACTTTGTTCGAACACCAAAAGGGTACTAGGAAAATTTTGCAATACGACGCAACAATAAGTCGCAGGAGGCTGATTGTTGCTGTGTTCTGAGAATACTTCACACTTGCATTGTAGCCGCTGTGCCAAGTCTGTGGGCGCAGTCGTTCACTAGCAGGACCAGTCTGAAATGCTAGCCATGGCATCGTGGTCACGTTCGTGTGTGGGTTAAACATAGATCAGTGCTTTGAAGAAATGACTCTTGTCTCCACATCGCGCAACTACATATTTGTACAGAGAATTCCAAATGTGAAATTTCACTCTGGAGGACGCAGAGAAAACAGGAAGGCCAGTCACCAGTTACGGAGGAAAACACCGATGCTGTGAGGAAAATGCTCGACGAAGACAGGCGAGTGACATATAACCAGATACAGGATACCTTATGGTTAAATGCACCAGCAATTCGTTCGATTCTGCACAGTCATTTGCAAGTAAAGGAACTTCGTTGTCTCTGGGTGCCACATAGACTGACGGAAGAGCAGATGACACGACATGCGGCTTGATGCCGGGAGGTGTTAAAGAAATCTCCTAACGGACAATCTCAGTATGTGAATAACATTGTGACAGGTGACGACACTTGGCTGTACTATTATGACCTACCAACTAAGACTCAAAACAAAGTTTGGGTCTTTGAAGAAAATCCCGATCAGTAAAGAAGAAAATGATAGCTGTCTTTTTCAAATCGAGTGGAATTGTGGAGCGTGTTGTTTTGGACACCCAGAAGACAGTCACATCTAAGTGGTATACTGAGCAGTGCCCACCCGAAGTCGTCCAATCTTTGAAGAACATGCGATCGAAGTCAAGAATGGACCCTTAGTTCCTCCATCACGACAACGCTCCAGCTCACTGCCCCAAAGCATGCACCGAATATGTGCTGGGTACAGAACTGAAACTTCTTGAGTACCCTCCTTACAGTCCAGATCTTACTCTTCGTGACACTGGGCGGTTCCTACGTGTGAAAATGAAGCTCAAAGGAGTGCTGTTGTCAAGTGATGAGGACCTCCTGAAGGCTTGGAACAACGAGTGTACTTCACTGCCTAAAGAAAATTGGGAAAACTGGTTTAGGGCTTGGTCTCAGAGGATGGAGAGGTGAATTCAATGTGGCGGAAATTACTTCGAAAGAATTAAATAAATAAAGCTTTACTGCAAAACTTCACTAGTTCCCTTTGTATTCCCAGAGCGCAAATGGGGATTTATTATTTAGTGTGGCTGCAGTTTCTTTTTCTGGGAAACAAATGCGCAATGTATTTAAGTTCTGCGTCATTGGCGGCACAGAACGCCATGTCCCGTTCACGCAGTGCAGAACTGCTAGGAGAAGCTGGCTTAAGCACAAAGTAGCAGGCACCCTGGAGCGCGTCAACAGATGCTCGTGTCTGCCCATTGGCACATACTAATGGCAGACACTCTCGCAAAGATGGATTAGTTAAGCTAAGCAGGCCTTTCTTTAATGTAATGTCTGTTGAGTGCATGATTAACATATCTCGAATGAGAGAGCCCGCACACGACTTTTTATAGTTGCCATTTTTGCGGTGTAGTTTACAGTCTCTAGTTATGCCTTGTAATCGTGCTATCCAATCTTTAAGACCCTGATTTGGTTTCTTAAAACAGGGAAAGAATTTATGCCTGTTGGTTACACACATATTTGAGACACAAAATATGATTCTAATTTATCTTCAGTTTCTGAACAGTACAGTGTCACTGGGTCAGCTTCAGAAGATAGTTTCTTCACTAACTGAAAGACGTCAGTATCAGCATTAGCAATAATGAAACTTTGCACTCAACATCACCTGATAATTGATGCGTGAGGAACTGTTGTGCCAAACTGGAGATATAACTCGGCCAGGCTTCAGATTTTATGTCAAACGCTGGAAATTGTAGTAGCGACATCTTAAAAGGCCCTTCGCCAAGTTGCTTCTCAGCTTTTAATTTAGACAGCCGTGGTACAAACAGCTCTTGGGTATTGGAGAGTTGCTGGAGCAGCATCATCGTTGGGTGCAGTCGTTCTTGTTGGGACAAGTCTAAAAAACATAACACAGAGCAGTGTACAATATTCATGTAAATCTTCCTAGTATAGAAATGGCATTAGCTGTTCTTAATAAGGAATTGGAGCGATGCAGTAAAGAATAAAGTGGTGCACATAAAAAATTTTTGTGCACTCGCCCAAAATTTGTCTGTCAGTCTTAAATCTAGATGAAATTTTGTCACCACTAAACGTATGGTGCTAATTATCCTTTGAATCCATGAAGGCCCATCGCCATTAAATGTACTGGTAGGTCTCCCTTCTACCTCGTCACCATTAAATGTGTGCACCAAGACGCCCAACATAAATGCAGCTACGCTGAGTAGCCAAGTGGTCTATGGCGCCTTACCACAGTTTGCATGGATCTGGCTCCCATCCCCCCCCCCCCCCCCCCCCGACCACGGTCGGGGGTTCGAGTCCTCCCTTGGTGGTCATGGGTGTGTGTGTTGTCCTTAGCGTAAGTTACTTTAAGTTAGAGTAAGTAGTGTGTAAACCTAGGGACCGATGACCTCAGCAGTTTGGTTGCATAGGAACAAACCACAAAAACATAAATGCAGCAGGAAGGCAACCTCTGCCACAGGTTTTCATAGCTAAATAGAATTGGGCTGCTTGCACACAAGCTGCAGTCTCTTCACGGGGCAATATATCTAAAATAGGATTGTGGTGGCAATACATGAAACACAAAATCGATCATTTATTAAAAGTATGCATATCAAAATAATGCATTCAACTTTTGTTATGTGAAAAGATGTGACACTGATGAACAATACAAGATTGCTAACTATTCTATTTGAAGTTCAGATTGACTGCAGTTTGTATTAATACTCTGAATAAATAAACATTTTAATAATCACTTGGATCAATGTTTGATGTAAATTGCCTTTTGGACTGTGGTGTTAACTGCAGACAGATGCTGGGTGATAACTTGCGAGCGATTACTGCGATAACTTGGTGGTGATTGGAACTGATGAGAACTGGCCGAGTGTTGGGTAGGAATTGCTTAAATCGTGTGAACTGTGAACTGTTCGGCGGATGTATAAAATGTTCCTGGGTTTCAGCGCTCTCTGTGGCGGCAGACATAACTATCAGTGGATGAATGCCCTATTTGAAAGTCTTCTAGCGGAAGCACAAAGTACTTTCAGTACCTACGCCATCTAGGAGGCAGCTGAACTGAGACTACCTGTAGTGTGTCGCCTTCTGGGGATAATGTGTACTTTGTCTGGTGGAGAGATAGCACGTAAGGACCCTGGACGCCAATAGGAAGGACAGATTCTTTATAATGCCAAGTGCTGACCAGTGAGATACAGCCCAGAAAACTTGGTACAATTTTCCCAGTTCGGGAAGTGGGACTATCCAAAAAGTTAGTAAAGCGCTACTGTGGGCCATGTCATATCTTTTGTTGGACATCACATACGAAGTCGAGGGTTATGATCCTTCATAAAAGAGAGTACAGGGACATCATTCGTGTTCTCTGTAGGAAGCCCTAGTACTGTCCTGAAGCACAGATCGACGACTCGGGCTTCTCGTGAAAGGGAACTGAAAGTCCACTTGATCATCGTGAAGCTTTGACAGGAAACGTTACCTCTGATGCTCATCATAGTGAAGAGGATGTTGCAACTCGACCAAAATGAGAGGATCCACCAGGGCTGCCCCACAGAGGACAACTCACAAGATCTACGAGGGTATTCAATAAGTAATGCAACACATTTTTTTCTCGGTCAATTTCGGTTGAAAAAGATGCAGTATTTGTTGTGGGACATAGTGGAATATTCCCGCTTACGTGCCTATACTTTCATGAAGCTCCCGATAGGTGGCGGCATTATATGTAGCCTTCAAAATGGCGTCTATAATGGAGGTACATTCCAAGTAGACAGCTGTCATTGAGTTCCTTTTGGAGGTAGACCAGAGAATCACAGATGTTGATAGGCACTTGCAGAATGTCTACAGACACCTGGCAGTGAATAAAAGTACAGCGAGTCAATTTACGAGGCTCTGCCATCATCGCAACAAGGTCGCGCAAACCTGTCTAATCTCGCATGCCGAGCAGTGAAACACAGTTGTGACTTTATTGATTGGCGACTCCATGGAGTGCTGTGTGCACAACGACCATATACGTGAAATTAGTCCTACAATGTTGGAGCGTGCAGACATTCTCATTCGAGGTCATCGACAGATCACAGTCAAAGGACTCACTGTACAACTGGACTTCTCTGTCAGCAGTGATAACATACTCGTCCACCAGTTGGGGTAATCATATGTGTGTGCCTGCTGGATTCCTCGCAGCCTAACAGAAGACCATACAGAGCAATGAAGGACCATCTGTGCTTAGTTGTTTGCACATTTCGAGGATGATAGTGAAAATTTTTTGTCGAACATCGTCACAGGCGATGTAACATAGTTTCATCACTTTGAACTGGAAACAAAATGGCAATCCATGAAGTGGCGCTATACCACCTCTACTCTGCAGAAAAGTTTAAAGACGCACCCTCACCGGTAAAGTCATGGCGACGATCTTCTGGAACTCTGTGACAGTCTTGGCTGCAAATTTCCAGACCTGCGTTATCGGTTGGGGATTTGTAGGACTTCCCTTGATAGGTCAGGAGTGCACTACAAAAAACAAGCAGCTACTCGGATAGCAGAGTATCTGTTGAGTTTACATAAGGTTTTTTTGGGCCCAGCAATAGCTTGAAGTATTCAGATGAACACTCGCCAGTCGATACTACAAGGGAAGTCAGACTGCCTTCAGAGCAAAGACACATAAAATATCAAAATTTTATTAGTAAACTTTCAAAGTATTAGTAATAAAGTTTAAAAAGTATATACAAAGAATGTAATAATGTAAGTTTAACCAGAGATGGTCAAATGTAGTATCGATTGTGTAGTAGCGTCGCTGCTCAGCAGGGATCGCTGGTTCAAGGTGTCAGAGGTTATGTGTTAGAGTAACTTTAGATAGGGAGGTGTATGGCTTTTGTGCCTAGGAACCCCACATAGTCAGTTCACTAGACAAACAATCAAACAACTCGTATTAATGAGTTTTATTACAACTAGAGAATTAAAATACTTAATTTTGACAGATGTGTCGCAAGCAAAGGGCGACATACAAAAGAACCAGTCTTCTTCAGAATAGACAAACACAAGTCTGTGCTACATAGAGAGTGCTAATGATAGAGGCTGCGATGCGTCACTAGTGAAGAGGCTAACGTTGAAGCTGCTATCGAAGTGGGTCGCCACCAGCCAGGTGTGGCGCTTATGTCCTCTTCACGTAGGGGCTGCTGCTGCCGCGTTGTCGTCTCAGAGGGAGGTTAGTCAGTGTGCGATTGGATGACCTCATCTCACAGCCGTCTCTTCACTGTCGTTCGTGACGGGCGTCCCAGTGCTGACTTCACACTGTAACACTGGATATATATTTACTCACTAAGGGCAGTAATGAATTTTTTTATTTGCAAGATACTATTCTGGACAATATTAAGGTAAAGACTCACATCCAGTGATTTTGTACAGGTAATTGTTAATGTATAATCAGTTAGTTTATTGTATGTTCATTGTAAGTATTATTAATTTTCAAAGATTCAAAATACAAGTCTTAAAGTTAGTGTGATATTGTTACTTACCACAAGTCAATACCAGTTCCCAGATCCATGTCGTTTTTGGTTAACTATTTTTCTCAAGAAGTTATTGTCTCAGTCTTATTCGATTTAATTAAAATGTATGTTAAGCAACAGTCTTCCACAGTAGCTATATGCTACTTATACAATTTAAAGTACGGAGAGATAGCAGTGCAAACCACTTTGCCATTGCACAGATAAAGGTAAGAAATTTTATTATTTCAGGGATAGCATTATTTAGGCACAGGGACCATTATTTTCAAATTGATAAATTGATCAAGTGATTTTTTTTACCATGACCAGCTGCAAATCAATAGTGTTGCATCAGATTCAGTTTTTGTGTTATGCAAACTCATGCACCTTTGGTTTGCTTTAAAGTTATTGACAGTTTACATTCCTACAATCAGAAAAGCTCAATACAGGGCAAAGCATATAAGTGACGAGATAAAATACACATTCGCATTCTAACAGATGTGTTGCCAGTTACTGTCAGTTACATAATTTCAATCATATTTCAAACGTAAATGTTTCCCTTGGTGACAACTTTGTGCAGATTGAAATTCTTTGGGAATGTTTTGAAGTAATGGAGTCAGACATACGCTTTGCTCTTTGTTTTGTAGTTATTAAGTGTACTTAGCAATTATGTGCTATGCATTTACTAATCTGTGTCAATTATTCCTAATAGGTCAATGGCAAATTGCTCTTTATTTCCTGTCTATTCGTTTGTTCTTTGATTGTATTTGTGCATCATGCCGCATAAAACGATTAGTAGTACTACGCATGAGTCAGTCTTGGACAATGCCGAAAATATTCATTTGCCAAATAACCATGTTGCAATGAATACCAATTCTAACAATATTGCATTGAAGACTGTGCATCACACAACAGTTAATGAAAATGCATCTTCAGTGCTAAAGAGTCAAATCACCTTGTATTTTGCTTTATATACCGATGTTGCAATTAGTGAGATGTCACATTCCACAAATGCGGAAGTCACTGATACACAAACATCCCATGTACAAAAGTTGCACTCTGATCATTTACCTTTAGAATCCAACAAAATGACAATAGCCAAACTTCAACAGTATGTCAAATTATAACTTGTCTTAACTACTTGTACTAATGGGGTTGTTCATAGTTACTCATGATCTGCTGCAGTTGTACTAATGGGGTTGTTCATAGTTACTCATGATCTGCTGCAGTCATTGTCCTGAGTACATTGGCGGTCACTGAAAATTAACTACTGGAGAGTTAATTTAGTTTAATCTTGTGTTAAGTTTCATCATTGTTACTATACTTTCAAATCAAAATCAAAGTATTACTACATTAGCGTACAGTACTTACAACACTGAAGAAGCGGCTACATGCTCATTGCTCAAAAACCGAAACCAGACTGACTTACATTGCCAACATGGCTGTAAATATTTATACTTTCTTAACAATCCCGAATAATCCTCGGTATTGTTTAAAATGATTATTTGATTAATTAACAATTAAAACTCTTATCCTAAAACAAATGACACATTTCAATGATTACCTACATTCTTATATAATAAACACATGAGTGAATTCTAGTCTCAATATCAATTGTATCGTGTATAAACGCTTAGGTATCAAATGTTAACAATACACTTGTTATATTTACTAATTACAGAAGATTCATATCATATAAAATGTTTCTACCAATTAATGGACTTCTACACATTAGTGTAATTAAGATTCTGTAATTATTTTCTTTGTAACTTTTTCACAAGTACATATTTCCATACAACTCTATGTCCGAAATTACTGGTTTTGGTTAAAATTTACAGGTTTAAATAGATTTTGATTAGACTGTTACGTTTCAACAACCTCCAAATGGATTTGTGCAGCTGAAAGTTTAACAAAATCTTTTCTGACAGATCTACATAACAGTACTCATTTTACAATCAATTGGATGAACAAACAATTTACGAAATATATGTACAACCAAATATGTAAAATTATCATAAATTATTTTGTATCAGATTCAACTAGATTAAACAAAATATTAACTAATAGCACAAAGAAAGAACAAATTAATTCACCGGATTTGTCTGCAACATGTATTACAACATGAATATGAGGTAAATCTATTTTAATCAGAAAAATTATCTATTGGAAGTTAGCTGAATTGGCCTACTTCTGTATATTTATATCTGTCATTAGATCCTCCAGGTTCTCCTGAGTGCAATGGAGACACTGGTGTGTATAACTCTTTCTCCATATTGTCGATGCATTATGGAACGAGCATTAGTATCGGATACCACAATACTCAAAATCCGTATCAGTTTGTATTTAGCCACCTCCTATCTTTGCAAATACAGCAAGAATTAGACTATAATATAGCAAAGTATTCAGTCTCCTCTATGTGCTATGAAGAGCACTGAATTGAAGTACACTGTAGAACTCTGCTCATCGGAAGTTCTTCATTGCAAAAACCTGAAATGTGGCTCATACTCCACTCCTTATGACCATCATATGTATTGTGTAATTGATTGTTTTGAATAGAATAGTTCAATTCAGCAAAATTCCAACTGTTCACATTTAAACATTTCCTGTTTTATATCTCATATTGTAATTTTAACTTGTTCTTTGATTACATATCACTAAAATCATACCAGTACAACATTTTTAAAGTGCTATGGCACTATTCTCTGCAATTTATATTGACACATATAGTACTGAATAATATAGTACAAGTAAATTCTTGGAGTACAGTGCATCAGCAGTTAACACAATTCACCCCACACATATAGAATGAAATGTCTGACCAATTTCCAATCTTTCCATTTTTCATTTGTCAAGACACTTCCAACGCAACTTTACCACCTTTACAATCATTCAAACTTTAATTAACAGAATGATACATAAGAGTGCAGTTACATATAACTCTGAGTGATAACGTAAGTGACTAATACATCATATTGGTTGTGTTTTATAAGTAACTGAAACAGCATTGACAAATATGTGGTTGGGCCTTATATACAGGTACGTGTTCACCCCTTGGGTGCAAATACACAATAAATGAATCAAAATGCTGATACTGTTGAACAGTTTACGCAAAATACTTTAAACATTGATGGTCAATTATCTAATAATTCCATTGTGATGATTTTTCAACAAATCATTGATAGCAATAAAAAGTCACAGCAGAAACAAGACGAACATTTCACTCAGATTAGTGGTGCAATAAACCAACGCACACAAAAAAATGTGTAACTGACACACAGTATAGAACTACAAAATACACGACTTAATGAACACCTCAGTCAGCACATACAGGCATGTAATCGATTTCAAGAGCAATCTACACTTGTAATACAAGCTCAAAATGAGGCCATTAACCAACAAAACAAAAAGTTCGAACAGACTCGCGAAACTATCGTTCGCAAGCAACATGAAATTAGCAAAAATGTAATAGTGCACGTAGAAAAATGCGTAGATAATTGCCAGAGTAAAGTTTTGAGTGATCTGAAAACCGTACAAGGCACGAATGCAAAGCTTTAAAGCGAGTTTACTGAGCAAAAAAACACAAGTAGGAACTCAAGAGTCAACAACCAAAAAAAAAAACACCAAACAGACATATAAATTGTCACCACCAGATTTGAACAATTAGAATTTGATACTGATTCTGCCATAATCAAATCTGACATAAGCAAATTTAATAAGTGCACAAAGAAACTGCTCAGCCAGATCGACGAAAATGACACCATTAGTATTGTTCAAATTTCATAACTTACAGAAAAACTTGATGATCTTTCGAACAGAACAGAAATCTTAGAAAGCAATACCGATACTCAATTGGAAGACACATTTCATTCTTCTTTCATTCAGACTGAACAATTTCAATCTATGAACCTTGTTATTAATGAGCTGAACTTACCTGACAATGCACTGATTCATAAAGTTAACAGTGTGCGCCATGAAGTTACCATGTTAAAAGATCAAGACAACATACAATAAAGTACATAGTAACCTCCAATATGTAAGTAGGCTGTTTAGGTTTTTTTATTGGTAATGCCACCTCTGTATAAAAAAAATCACTGGCTGTGCTGTGTGCAGTCTGTGGCTGCTTTGCATTGTTGTAATACTCAACCATTGTAGTGTTAGGCAGCTGGCTGTGAACAGCGCGTAGCATTGCGCAGTGGGAGGTGAGCCGCCAGCAGTAGTGGATGTGGGGAGAGAGATGGCGGAGTTTTGTAATTTGTCATGAACTGCTATATATATTATGACTATTAAGGTAAATACATTGTTTGTTCTCTATTAATATCTTTCATTTGCTAACTATCCCTATCAGTAGTTAGCGCCTTCCATAGTTTGAATCTTTTATTTAGCTGGCAGTAGTGGCGCTTGCTGTATTGCAGTAGTGCATAGGGAAATGGAGCGTGCGGCAAGATTTTTGTGAGGTAAGTGATTTGTGAAAAGTACAGGTTAATGTTAGTCAGGGCCATTCTCTTGTAGAGATTATTGAAAGTCAGATTGCGTTGCGCTAAAAATATTGTGCGTCAGCTTAAGCACAGTCATGTAAAATTGTTCAAAAAAGGGGGCGTTTCATATGTCGACCCTTAGCCGAGGATACCTCACTGGAATCTTCTGATTTTTTTCTTGTAGTTTGTGTAATTAGTGTAGCTTTTGTTTATTGCTAGCGCGTAATTGTAGAGAAAATCTCCTTTGTAGTTGCAGTCTTTCATTGTTGTACAGTAAAACAGTTGTGGTATGCATGTAGATTTGCACCAAGTATTTCGCAGCTGCAATTAACTAGATATTATTGTCAGTGCTATGTTATTGTGTTCCCCTATTTTTGCTCTTCAAATTGTGTTTTTCTGTGTTGTCGTGTGAAATACTGTGACAACAATGGCGTGTGAAAAACGTAATACTAGGCTCCAAAGTAAACTGAGAAATGACAGTGAAAATGAAAGCAGTGTGTTAGCGCCACCGAGTAATGAATTAACTGATGTTCAAATTAGTAATTTGGTAATTGTGCATAGGGAAATGGAGCGTGCGGCAAACAATGGCGTGGACAGGGAAACAATTAGTGAAGAGGGAAGCATTATCGATCGATCGGTCGGCAACAGCTCGCCTCAGGAATCGGGAATGACAGAGCACAATATTGCAAATACTGTAGACTCAGGTTTTGGGTTCTCACCGTTTTCTCAAATGAGTCAAGACACATTTTCTGCTTGTCAAAATGTGAATGTTACCAGTGCAACTTCACTGCCTAAAAGTACTGAGGAACATGTTTCAGACACCAGTGCATTGTTATTACAATTAATGCAACAAATGGGACAAAGGCTACAAAAGTTAGACACAATGGAACAAAATCTGCAAAAGTTAGACACAACGCTTGAACAAAATCATAAACAAATGGGACAAAATCTTCAAAAGTTAGACACAATGGAACAACACCAGAGACAAACACAGCAACAGTTAGACGCAATGGAACAAAATCTTCACACCACGCTTGAACAAACACGTGAAGATTTAACTACTGAGTTACATAACATCGAATCGAAATGTCAAAAAGTCTGTAATGACGTAAAAACACAAATTTGTGAGCATTTTCAACCTATTTTTTCGCGGCATGAAAATGCATTACAGAATCACGAAGCAGCCATAAAAGAACTGCAAACCATTGTTCATGAAAATCATGAGACCCTGTCGGCTAAAATTGACTCAGTTGCATCTACCGATTCGGTTACGCAACTTGCAAAAACTCAAGAAAACTTAAAGGACACAGTAGATTCGATTTCAACACAAATGGACATTCTGAAACTTGGTTCAGAAAAACACACTGAGGAAATAAGTACACTATCGGAGAAAGTAGCCGAACTTTCGGATCAGTTCACTAATTTATCTACGAAGGTAGATGATAATCTGAATGACACAAAACCGGTAGTCTTTAATGACACAGAAATTAGGAAACTGAAACAAAATCTGAATCAACACCAAAGAGAAATACGGGAAGTACAAGATCAGCTGACACAGGTAATACAAGAATTACGTATTTCAGAGGACACTCGCGCCCCAATACGGGATGAGGGACTTAGAAATACGGAAAAGCCGCAAAATAATAACACAGGGCATTTCGGAAGTTATGAAAGAAATTGGCAATGTGCACCGAATTTTGAGATGGAACGGCCGACACGACCTAACAATGACCGATATGCGACTCGCCGACATGATGATTTTGACTATAAGCTGTTCATTACTACACGTAAATTCAAAACATTTAAGAATTCTGGCAACGACATTCATCCACAAGCATGGCTCCATCAATTCTCTCACTGTTTTCCTCCCAACTGGTCATTAGAACACAGATTAGAATTTATGTGTGGCTACTTAGAGAATGAACCAGCTGTAAGAATGCGATCGGTCATTCACGATTGTCACAGTGAAGGAGAATTTTACCATGCCTTCCTCTCAGCATATTGGTCTCAAGCTACACAAGACCGAGTAAAACATAGCATCATGATGATGAAACACTTTGAACAATCTGAATTTTCCAGTCTTGTCAAATATTTTGAAGACATGTTGCATAAGAATCAGTATCTTTCAAACCCATACAGCCCCTCAGAACTCATCCGCATTTGCTTAATCAAATTACCTGAACATTTACGACATATTATTTTGGCAGGACGTTGCAAAGACGACATTGAAGCTTTTCAGGGACTGTTACAAGAACTGGAAATTGACACTGACAATCGCGGAACGCGCGAACAGGAACACAACAATTACAGGTCACATCTGTCACAATTCCGCGATGAAAGAAATAATAACTGGACACGACAAGGCTATTCTTACAACGCAAATCGTGACCAAAACAGACACCACCCATATGACAAACACTGGCAGAGTAATAGTTACAGGGAAAGATCGCATTTCCGAAGTAATGAATATGACAGAGACAATCATAGAAACAGACAATATGGTAACCAGAACTATTATTATCAAGGGAGACAGAATACTTTCAGACGCAACAGTTCAGCGCGCTGTTACGATTCAGGGAGAAATTCTCCACCACATGATCGACAAACAAGAAACTATGTAAACTACCGACATGACGACAGACGATATATTCGTAACGACAGACCTGAATTGCATCAAAACTGGCGGGATTTAAACAGGGCAGGGCCTTCTCGTCAAAGTGAATTTGTAGAAGTTCGGTCTCCTAATCCCAATAACGACGCGCGCCAACAAAGAGACAGACAATGACTCGCACAGCAGGCAGCCGCGTGCGCCCGCTGGCTCCGAGAAAAATAACATAAGACGCTAGCCTTGAGAAAAATTTTAGCATTCTTTACCGATGTATACAACATGATAATTGCTTTGAAGCTGAAACTCTGTGCACTAGGAAGAGTAAAGGGTTACACCACATTTCACATGTAAAACCGTTTATTGAAAAATAATCTGCTTTTTAACTTTGTCTTTGCCACAAAATTTTTCACTTCACATTTCTAGTATGCTTTGTCAGACTTAGAATCTGTTAACATGCAACAATGTTTGAAGTTAAATATCCAATCAAGAACCAAGTGAACTTATTTAAACAGAAATTACGAATGCATTGTTATAGTGAACAGACATCACAGTATTATTGTGTGTCTACATTCTTGCTTGTTTGTTGCACGATTACGTAACGACTATAAGGCTCACATACTTAGAACATTTACCAGTACTGTTAATGAGATTTTAATGCAATATTTTGGTTTATTTGAAAATACATTCTGAAATTAAAGTGCTTTCTGAGAGATACCAGATGACACAGAGATTAGTTTATGTGACAGCTACACGATTTTATCACGACGCTACTAATGAGTGACAATTTACAATGTTGCTTTTGCGGTGTATCTGTTTTATATCTGCACAGCTTTCTGAATTCTTCTGGAAAGAAAAACATGTTTTAGTAGTAACTCTTGTGGTATAGCAACAATGAGACAGCCTTTTTCGTAGCACAACAATACGTTACAGCACAGTACTTTCTTCATCACAACAATAAGCGTAATAACTAAGATATCTATACGTAAAGCATTTCACTTTTGTTTATCATGAGGTAAGCACATTGACTTCTGCAGAACTTAGCTTTCGTAGGACGATAACTACGACACTTCCACAGAGATTATCTTACAGCAAGACGCACATTTAGCGCTACAGGACACGTATTTGAGTGATTAATTTTGCACTTAAACCATTTATTTTTTAAGATTTTTGAATTACAAAGAAAGTTTTCCGTGATACATTTCATTCCATTGCTGTAATCTGTAACACCTGAGGGTATAATTACATTAATCCTCAGGGGGGTACACGCTTACTTTGTGTACCATGTGTGTGGCAACCACAAGGAACCCTAGCTAATATGGAATTTGCTTATACAACTTTACACATCGGTACCATATTTCTCTAACACACAAATTACACAGCTATCTGATCATGTAACTGAGAGATAAACATTTTTTTTACTACATTAGTGACAGATGTTTACGTAATTACACAGTTGAATAACTTCACACGTATGAAATTGCATTTTGTCAGTACTTTGTGAACTAATCATATTTTTTTGGAACCATTGTGATACTATGAGAACCTTGAATGATGTATTTGGTATGGGATCATGATTTTTGAAGTGCGTTTGAGGCGGATGACACTTTTGACATGAGCAGAGAATTTTTTTAGGTTTTGAAATTGTTGGAGGAAGCTACGACGATTTTGAGAGTTGACTGAGGTATTATGATGTTATTTTTATGACGACGATGTGTATTATGCTGTTGAGGTATGTTTATGATGAACAATTTGATGCTATATGGGGAATTTGATTATGCTATGTATTTATTACGATGAAATAGTGAAGTGTCGTCGCAAGATTGACGTGTCGACGAATATGTATATGTGTAATAAGGTAAGGGGTAATGTAAAGTGATTAGGGACTCTGACTTGTGGAAAAGGTTGTTGGAAACCAAGAATCGTACTTTAAGAGTTATGAAATGTGTGTATATGCGTGAATGTATCACAATGCTGGCGAAAATTTTTTGGACGCTGTTACATTTATAGGATTTTGTTTCTACAGATTTGCAACGCATATTCTCGAACTGTGGAATTTTTATATGAGACTGTCAATGTAGCGGAAACTGGTGTTGTAAATATTTCGGTAAGAAAGTTAAGTGACCACCTGCACGTAATGCGTCGTGGGCACCCAGATGGGCGACAGCCGCCCGAGACCTGTCTGCATGTCAAGAGTCAGCACTGTCTTTCCGTTGGAAGGACAACAATACTTCTTCAAGACTGCATGGAAATCCACTACTTCCGTGTGCATTTTCTTTTACTGCTCAGACTTTGAGAAAAACACTGCAATGTGATGAATGATCAGGACTGTCTTTATGGACTGTGAGAAAATTTTAGCTTTTGACCAACATTGTATCAATAAGTGTGTGCCTTTGATTTCTTTGTTATTGTAATTACGAATATGAAAAATTTTAACAAATATGTATTGGCCAGTGCCCAAAAAAATTTGTAAAATTTTTTTGTGGGGAGCATGGGGGCTATGTAAGTAGGCTGTTTAGGTTTTTTTATTGGTAATGCCACCTCTGTATAAAAAAAATCACTGGCTGTGCTGTGTGCAGTCTGTGGCTGCTTTGCATTGTTGTAATACTCAACCATTGTAGTGTTAGGCAGCTGGCTGTGAACAGTGCGTAGCATTGCGCAGTGGGAGGTGAGCCGCCAGCAGTGATGGATGTGGGGAGAGAGATGGCGGAGTTTTGTAATTTGTCATGAACTGCTATATATATATTATGACTATTAAGGTAAATACATTGTTTGTTCTCTATTAATATCTTTCATTTGCTAACTATCCCTATCAGTAGTTAGCGCCTTCCATAGTTCGAATCTTTTATTTAGCTGCCAGTAGTGGCGCTAGCTGTATTGCAGTAGTGGGAGTAACCAAGATTTTTGTGAGGTAAGTGATTTGTGAAAAGTACAGGTTAATGTTAGTCAGGGCCATTCTCTTGTAGAGATTATTGAAAGTCAGATTGCGTTGCGCTAAAAATATTGTGCGTCAGCTTAAGCACAGTCATGTAAAATTGTTCAAAAAAGGGGACGTTTCAAATACTACCAGGCAGTACAATTTGACACTAAATCACTAGAGCACAATCTTTACAGATTACAGCGTGTGACAGAATTAGACGCTGAACAACGTGCACAAACATTTTTTAACAGTAATGAAACGACACAAAATTTCCGACATGATGGTTTCTATTACAAGCATTCCTTGTCAGTATATAAGTTTAAAGTATTTTTCAATAACAAAACAGATTTCCATCCCTTAGACTGGGTACAACAGTTTTCATGCTTGTTACACCAGATTGACATTATACCCATAAATTAGAATTCATTTGCAGTTTATGGAGGACGAGCCCACCACCAGGATGCGCCCCACTGCAAGACAATGCTACTCATTAGAAGATTTTCAAAATGCCTTTTTGTCAGCTTATTGGTCAGAAACTACACAATGAAGAATTGAAGATTCTAACTTCCCAACCATTATGCAATTTTTGGAACACATGGTTCAACAAAATCAGCACCTTACGAAGCCATATAGTCAGTCAGCATTAATACAGCTGTCGTTAACCATCTGACATATGTGGTTAGGAATTATGAATGTACAAACAGTCAGGTATGATGTTGTTGTTATGGTCTTCAGTCCTGAGAGTGGTTTGATGCAGCTCTCCGTGCTACTCTATCCTGTGCAAGATTCTTCATCTCCCAGTACGTACTGCAACCGACATCTTTCTGAATCTGCTTAGTATATTCATCTCTTGATCTCCTTTACCCTCAGCGCTGCCCTCCAATACTAAATTGGTGATCCCTTGATGCCTCAGAACATGTCCTACCAACCGATCCCTTCTTCTAGTCAAGTTGTGTCACAAACTTCTCTTCTCGCCAATCCTCTTCAACACCTCCTCATTAGTTATGTGATCTACCCATCTAATCTTCAGCATTCTTCTGTAGCACCACATTTCGAAAGCTTCTATTCTCTTCTTGTCCAAACTATTTATCATCCATGTTTCACTACCATTCATGGCTACACTCCATACAAATAATTTCAGAAACGACTTCCTGACACTTAAATCTATACTCGATGTTAACAAATTTCTCTTCTTCAGAAACGCTTTCCTTGCCATTGCCAGTCTACATTTTATATCCTCTCTACTTCGACCATCATCAGTTATTTTGCTCCCCAAATAGCAAAACTACTTTAAGTGTCTCATTTCCTAATCTAATACCCTCAGCATCACCCGACTTAATTCGACTACATTCCATTATCCTCGTTTTGCTTTTGTTGATGTTCATCTTATATCCTCCTTTCAAGACACTATCCATTCCATTCAACTGCTCTTCTAAGTCCTTTGCTGTCTCTGACAGAATTACAATGTCATCGACGAACCTCACAATGCTTCCCTTTCATGCCCCTCAAATCTTATAACTGCCATTTGGTTTCTATACAAATTGTAAATAGCCTTTCGCTCCCTACATTTTACTCCTGCCACCTTCAGAATTTGAAAGAGAGTATGCCAGTCAACATTGTCAAAAGCTTTCTCTAAGTCTACAATTGCTAGAAACATAGGTTTGCCTTTCCTTAATCTAGCTTCTAAGATAAGTCGTAGGGTCAGTATTGCCTCACGTGTTCCAATATTTCTACGGAATCCAAACTGATCTTCCCCTAGGTCGGATTCTACTAGTTTTTCCATCTGTCTGTAAAGAATTCGCGTTAGTATTTTGCAACTGTGACTTATTAAACTGATAGTTCGGTAATTTTCACATCTGTCAACACCTGCTTTCTTTGGGATTTGCATTATTATATTCTTCTTGAAGTCTGAGGGTATTTCGCCTGTCTCATACATCTTGCTCACCAGATGGTAGAGTTTTGTCAGGACTGGCTCTCCCAAGGCCGTCAGTAGTTCTAATGGAATGTTGTCTACTCCCGGGGCCTTGTTTCGACTCAGGTCTTTCAGTGCTCTGTCAAACTCTTCACGCAGTATCATATTTCCCATTTCATCTTCATCTACCTCCTCTTCCATTTCCATAATATTGTCCTCAAGAACATCGCCCTTGTATAGACCCTCTATATACTCCTTCCACCTTTCTGCTTTCCCTTCTTTGCTTAGAACTGGGTTTCCATCAAAGCTCTTGATATTCATGCAAGTGGTTCTCCTTTCTCCAACGGTCTCTTTAATTTTCCTGTAGGCAGTATCTATCTTACCCCTAGTGAAATAAGCCTCTACGTCCTTACATTTGTCCTCTAGCCATCCCTGCTTAGCCATTTTGTACTTCCTGTCGATATCACTTTTGAGACGTTTGTATTCCTTTTTGTCTGCTTCATTTACTGCATTTTTATATTTTCTCCTTTCATCAATTAAATTCAATATTTCTTCTGTTATCCAAGGATTTCTACTAGCCCTCGTCTTTTTACCTACTTGATCCTCTGCTGCCTTCACTACTTCATCCCTCAAAGCTACCCATTCTTCTTCTACTGTATTTCTTTCCCCCATTCCTGTCATTTGTTCCCTTACCCTCTCCCTGAAACTCTGTACAACCTCTGGTTTAGTCAGTTTATCCAGATACCATCTCCTTAAATTCCCACCTTTTTGCAGTTTCTTCAGTTTTAATCTACAGTTCATAACTAATAGATTGTGGTCAGAGTCCACATCTGCCCCTGGAAATGTCTTAAAATTTAAATCCTGGTTCCTAAATCTCTGTCTTACCATTATATAATCTATCTGAAACCTGTCAGTATCTCCAGGCTTCTTCCATGTATACAACCTTCTTTCATGATTCTTGAACCAAGTGTTAGCTATGATTAAGTTGTGCTCTGCGCAAAATTCTACCAGGCGGCTTCCTCTTTCATTTCTTACCCCCAATCCATATTCACCTACTACGTTTCCTTTTTCCCTTTTCCTACTACCGAATTCCAGTCACCCATGACTATTAAATTTTCGCCTCCCTTCACTATCTGAATAATTTCTTTTATTTCGTCATACATTTCTTCAATTTCTTCGTCATCTGCAGAGCTAGTTGGCATATAAACTTGTACTACTGTAGTAGGCGTGGGCTTCGTGTCTATCTTGGCCACAATAATGCGTTCACTATGCTGTTTGTAGAAGCTTACCCGCATTCCTACTTTTTTATTCATTATTAAACCTACTCCTGCATTACCCCTATTTGCCTTTGTATTTATAACCCTGTATTCGCCTGACCAAAAGTCTTGTTCCTCCTGCCACCGAACTTCACTAATTCCCACTATATCTAACTTTAACCTATCCATTTCCCTTTTTAAATTTTCTAACCTACGCACTCCATGCTCCGATCCATAGAACGCCAGTTTTATTTCTCCTGATAACGACGTCCTCTTGAGTAACCCCCCCCCCCCCCAGAGATCCGAATGTGGGACTATTTTACCTCCGGAATATTTTACCCAAGAGGACGCCACCATCATTAACCATACAGTAAAGCTGCATGCCCTCGGGAAAAATTACAGCTGTAGTTTCCCCTTGGTTTCAACTATTCGCAGTACCAGCACAGCAAGGCTGTTTTGGTTAGTGTTACAAGGCCAGATCAATCATCCAGACTGTTGCCCCTGCAACTACTGAAAAGGCTGCTGCACCTCTTCAGGAACACCACGTTTGTCTGTCCTCTCAACAGGTACCCCTCCGTTGTGGTTGCACCTATGGTACGGCTATCTGTATCGCTGAGGCACGCAAGCCTCCCCACCAACGGCAAGGTCCATGGTTCATTGGGGAGTCAGATATGATAGTAGAAGTTATTGTCTCAGTCATATTCGATTTAATTTAAAGTACTAAGAGAGAGTCATATGAAGAGCTTTACCACTGCGCTGATAAAGGTAAGATATTTTATTGTTGCATTCATTAAGCACAGGAACCGTTATTTTCAAATCGATCAAGTTTTGTTTTACTACCGGGGCCAATTTCAAATCAATAGCGTTGCTTCAGTTTCATGTTATGTAAATTCATGTAGTACTGGGTTGGTTTAAAGTGACTTACAGTTTACATTCGCACAGTGAGTAAAGTTCAATATAGAGCAAAGCACATAAGTGACGAGATAAAATACACATTCGCATGCCATTCTCTTTGTAACAGATGTTGTGCAGTCTACTGTTAGTCACGTAATTTCAAACAAATTTCAAATATAAATGTTTCACTTCTGCAACACAACTCTAAATCAATAAAAATAATTACTGCCTGTGTCGAGTAAGTATATATCCAGGACACACCAGATACAACACGTGTTTACACCTGAGAGTCCTCCATATATCTCTCTATCTAAAGTTACTCTGACACATTACCTGTAACACCTTTAACCAGCGATACTACATTTGACCATAACTGGTTCAATATAAAATTTTCTTACAAAATTATACCTTTCATAATCCAACTACCATCTCCTGAAGAATTTGTCAGGGTTGTATGGCAATTGGACATAATAACACAACAAATTCTTAACATTACGTAAGTATAAGTTGACAAAAGATCGGAAATGTAGCATAAAAGAGATAATTAATGAAGAAATACAAATCTTTGTCATCTGACTCTTTGAATAACATAAAAGTACGTTGTAGCAATTTCTTTAACCATCTAATATCTGTGTTTAGGAATCATGAATGTACAAATAGTCAGGTATGATAGTGCTCATGTGCACTATTAAACTCTAAAATGTAGCCTAATATCTAAGAAAAATAGTAGTATGAGCAACTCACTCTTTTCAAAGTATGTGGGAATTAAAACAACCTGAGTTATACAATACAGAGTTATAGAGAAACGTTACTAAGTATTTACCAACTTGTTAAGAAATGTAGTGCTTATGTCCACTAGTATGTGAGATCAAGTGTCCATTTAATAACGCTCATTTCCATAGTTATGACTAATCATAGCCCTTTTTACACAAAGCATGGTGTAGCTATATCACCAGTATAAGATATAAAGTAAAGGGTGAAAAAAGCAAGGATAAAGTCATAATTGAGGTAAAGTTATAGTCTGGATGGTCTGCAAATTGAGAATCCATAGACATTGGTTCATGTTTCTTCATTTTGTTGAACATTACTAGGTACTGAGAGTTGGCATTGAGCAGACTCATTGGTGGTAGCAGTAGAGATGGTACCCAATCTCAACTCAGCCAATTATACAGGGAGGACCATTGATAGTGACTGGGCCAAATATCTCACGAAATAAGCATCAAACGAATGAACTACAAAGAACGAAACTCGTCTAGCTTGAAGGGGGAAAACAGATGGTGCTATGGTTAGCCCGCTAGATGGCGCTGCCATAGGTCAAACGGATATCAACTGCGTTTTTTTAAATAGCAGCACTCATTTTTTATTGCATATTCGTGTAGTACGTAAAGAAATATGAATGTTTTAGTTGGACCACTTTTTTCGCTTTGTGATGGAGCTGTAAGACTCGCAAACGTATAAGTACGTGGTATCACGTAACATTCCGCCAGTGCGGACGGTAGTTGCTTTGTGATACATTACCCGTGTTAAAATGGATCGTTTACCAATTGCGGAAAAAGTCGATATCGTGTTGAGGTATGGCTATCGTGATCAAAATGCCCAACGGGCGTGTGCTATGCTGCTCGGTATTGTGGACGACATCATCCAAGTGTCCGGACCGTTCGCCGGATAGTTACGTTATTTAAGGAAACAGGAAGTGTTCGGCCACATGTGAAACTTCAACCACGACCTGCAACAAATGTTGATGCCCAAGTAGGTGTTTTAGTTGCCGTCGCGGCTAATCCGCACATCAGTAGCAAACAAATTGCGCGAGAATCGGGAATCTCAAAAACATCGGTGTTGAGAATGCTACATCAACATCGATTGCACCTGTACCATATTTCTATGCACTAGGAATTGCATGGTGACGACTTTGAACGTCGTGTTCAGTTCTGCCACTCGGCACAAGAGAAATTACGGGAGGATGACAGATTATTTGCATGCGTTCTATTTATCGACGAAGCGTCATTCGCCAACAGTGGTAACGTAAACCGGCATAATATGCACTATTGGGCAACGGAAAATCCACGATGGCTGTGACAAGTGGAACATCAGTGACCTTGGCGGGTTAATGTATGGTGCGGCATTATGGGAGGAAGGATAATTGGCCCCCATTTTATCGATGGCAATCTGAATGGTGTAATGTATGCTGATTTCCTACGTAATGTTCTACCGATGTTACTACAAGATGTTTCACTGCATGACAGAATGGCGACGTACTTCCAACATGATGGATGTCCGGCACATAGCTCGCGTGCGGTTGTAGCGGTACTCAATAGCATATTTCATGGCAGGTGCATTGGTCATCGAGGCACCATACCATGACCCGCACATTCACCGGATCTGACGTCCCCGGGTTTCTTTCTGTGGGGAAAGTTGAAGGATATTTGCTATCGTGATCCACCGACAACGCCTGACAATATGCGTCAGAGCATTGACAATGCATGTGCGAACATTACGAAAGGCGAACTACTCGCTGTTGTCGTTACACGTATTGCCAAATGCAATGAGGTTGACGGACATCATTTTGAGTCTTTTTTTTTTTTGCATTAATGTGGTATTTACAGGTACTCACGCTGTAACAGCATGCGTTCTCAGAAATTATAAGCTCACAAAGGTACATGTATCACATTGTAACAACCGAAATAAAATGTTCAAACGTACCTACGTTCTGTATTTTAATTTAAAAAACCTACGTGTTACCCACTGTTCGTCTAAAATTGTGAGCCATTTGTTTGTGACTATTACAGCGCCATCTATCACAAAGCGAAAAAAGTGGTCCAACTAAAACATTCATATTTCTTTACGTACTACACGAATATGTAATAAAAAATGGTGGTTCCTATTTTAAAAAACGCAGTTGATATCCGTTTGACCTATGGCAGCGCCATCTAGCGGGCCAACCATAGCGCCATCTGGTTTCTCCCTTCAAGCTAGACAAGTTTCCGTCTTTGTAGTTTTTTCGTTTGACGCTTATTTCGTGAGATATTTGGCCCAGTCACGATCAATGGACCACCCTGTATATTAAATACCGTCCTGTACAGTCGTGGGCACAATGAATGATTGTAGTGTATTATCGTCGACATCAACAAGCTTGCACATATTTATCTTGTTGCAGACGAGTAAACAACTGTATGTTTCATGACCATTTCAGTGGAAAAGAAAATGGGACTTCAAGAGGCATTAAATGATTTTAAGACTGCAAATTGTAAGAGTGGTGGATATAAATACCAAATCCTAAACTTATGTAGGTAACAACTGCATTATTTATGGAAGCGCCATCAATATATAAGTGAGAAATTATGCTCATAGTTCAGTATGTAACAATGGTACATAGAGTATCTTTTAGAGCTATATTAGTAGTAAGCTAGTGATAAATACATTTACTGGTAGTGACTGTCCACAGAATAGTAGTGGTTGTATACAGAGTAACAGTGGCTGTGCCAGCAAGTAGACTTGAAAACTTAATCTATACAGGCAATAGTACATGAAGATTGACAGTAATAACGACAAAATACATAGTTCATAATTAACTGGTCTATATGCTGCAGTGCTGATAAGAAAGATCAGTATAGTAGAAGATCTCTACAGTACATGAGATTTGAAAATGTTATTTGTTGCAAATACTGAATATACATAAGTAATATATATCATACAGAGAAGTGAAAATAAAAATAGTAATGGCAGTTTTAAGGAATGTGCACAACTACTGGAATAAGTAGGAATAAGGCAAAGAAAAGTGCACATTTGCTGCAAAAGAAAATCATTATCGTCTGTGGTCATCAAATTGGTCAATCAAAATAAAGCATGATAAAAATGTGTTATCACAAGACTTTTCTAAGCATAGATATGAAAATGTTAAAGAAATCAGAATGACTTAACAACTGTAAGCACAGACTGCAAAGCATACAAAAGAGAAAAAAAATGTGATGAGAAATGGTTTGTTGCACCTGTAAAACATGAGGAAATTATTATGCTGTGATTCTTAATGGCACAGTTAATGCAAACAAAAGTAATGCCAGCAGGTGCTACATAGAAGTGTACATATTATGTAAAAGTATCATTAGTTCAGAAACATCGAGTGTTTCAAGCGGAATGTGCATGACTACTCTACAATTTGGAAGCAAATCTTTTCTTTGTAATAGAAGGAGTAATATATCTGTGTTCCAAGAAATGTCATGTTCTTCTACAAAAGTTAAAAAAAAATAGTATCTGTATCTCCATTAATCCATCAACATACATGGTTATTCTGTATTTAAATTTAGCTGGTATTACTGTGTTCATACCTCGTATCAATGCAGCAGAAGACATTGTCAAAACTAAATGGTAGTTTACAAAATTGACAGCAATTACCAAAACAGAGAAATGCGGTGTATTTTCTACAGTTGGGATGCAGTTCAATCTGCCAAAAGCCCTATTTTAGATCTAGCATTGAATAAATGGATGTACCATGAAATTTCTGTAGAAGTTCTTCTTAAGTCTGTGGTTGACCAGTTTTCATTACTATAATGTTGCTGATGTGTCGTGAATCGAAAACAAGGCGTAATGATCCATCCTTTTTAATAAAAATATGTAGTGGACTTATGCACTGACTAACAGCTGGTTGTATTATTCTTTGGTCAAGCATGGCTTGAAGTTCCTGTTTGACCTGTTGTCTTTAAATAAATGGTATGGAATAACGTTTAGATTTGAAAGATCGCGAGGTCTGACCTAAAATTTATATAAGAAACCTATTGTAGCACCTGGAATACTATCAAAGACTCGTGAATGCTGTAGTAAAATGTGTAATTGTCGCTGTTCATCATCAATTGTTGCTTTCGCTGACCTTTTGTAACAGAAATTAGTTCAATTTTATTGACGTTTTATTCCTCAGATGATAATGTTTGGTGAAATTCTAAAGCAACCTGGTGGTCATTTTTATATGACATAAGGTACGAATTTTTGAAATCCAAAGTAGCTTTATGCACGATCAGAAAGTCCATACCTAACATTACTTAAGTGCTGAGTAAGGGAACATTTCAAATTAGAATAAAATGTGTGACCATGTACAGGGAAAGGTAAAGGTGTTTGAAATTTTGCATCAACGCCTTTGCTTGAAACTGTGCCACATACTTTTGTTTTGCTCAGTGGAAAAGTCGGACTGGAATCATCATGGTTACACTTAGCAAATGCAGCATCACTTATCACAATAACAGGCGAACCTGACTCTATCAGAGCAATAAATATTTGTATACTTATCTGTTTTTCAATGATGGGGTGTGAAGCTGTCTTGTTAGTCTGATTCTTTCCTCGTAAAAGCGTTTCCCCAATGTAGTCGAAAGTGATTACATTGTCAGTTACTGTTTCGTGAGGTTCTAATTGCCGATCGTCGTTGCAGGCTAAAGCATCGCCGTTGTCATCTAGTCATGTAGTATTTGGAATTTGATTACGTGTTGAAGCTTGTTATGGCTTTTCAATAGTTTGTACAGTTCTGCTATTGTGGTCATTAAGGTTTTGAGGTGGGTGTAAACATACATCAGGTTCATTCAGAACAAGTGGAGGTTGTTGTTGAAATTGTCCATTATTCTGGAAAGAATTGTTATTTCTATAATTCTGATTATGACGTCTTCGTTTGCTGCTGTAATTAGTCTGATATGGAACATTTAGGTTCAAATGCGATGTCTGGTTCCTATACATAAAATTATTGCCTTGTAGTGTAGTATTAAAGCTATGCTTTTGCGTGTTCACGAAAGTTTGCGACGAACAATTGAAGTTGGGTTGATCTTGTAGAGAATATTGTTGTCCAGAATTTCCAACTTACTGCTTTTATTATTGAAAGTTCTGGTTGTTGTTACCAAACTGTTGGTTTTGTAGCTGACTTTGTGAATATTGATTATTAAAATTTTGATTTCTGTGAAAATGATTCTGAAAGTTGTTGAAATTCCTAAACCTCTTGTTAAGTCTGTCACTAATATTTATTGATGGGTTTTAATATCCATACATGTTATTACTGCTGCTGTTTTTCCTATTGACAAAGGATTAGTCAAATGTTGTACTTTCAAAAGTTGTAAAAGATCGTGAAATGCAGTAATGCTTTCTTTTTGTTGTTCCATTAACAGGAAGACTCGTAATGAAAGTGGTAATTTAGAGATGCATAGATGTATTAATGTTGATTGACTATATGGCTCGGTAAGGCGCTGATTTTATTGAGCCAAGTGTTCAAAAAATTGTGTAATGATTGGGAAGCTAGAATTTTCAAAGGATGGTAAACTAATTAATTGACCTTAATTCCACAAGTGAAACAACTACATTCAATATATTTAATTAAATTACATAACTGACAGTAGTCTGAAACACAACTGTTAGAATGGGAATTGCATGCGAACGTTTATTTTATCTCATCACTTATGCCCTTTGCCCTGCATTGAACTTTTCTGACTTCGAGAATGTAAACTGTCAATAACTTTAAACCAAGCCAAAACTGCATGAATTTACATTACCTCAAAATTGAACTGATGCAACATTAGTGATTTGAAATTGGCCCTGGTAATAAAACAAAACTTGATCAATTTGAAAATAATGGTCCCTGTGCTTAAAGGATTTTGTCTGTGCAATAATAAAACTCTTCGTACTGCTTTCTGTTAGTACTTTAAATTGTAAAGGTAGCATACAGCTGTTGTGCAAGGTTGTTGTTTAGCATACATTTTAATTAAATCGAATAAGACTGAGACAATAGCTTCTTGAGAAAAATAGTTAACCAAAAACGACATGGATCTGGGAACTGGTATTGACTTGCGGTAAGTAACAATATGGCACTAACCTTAAAACTTGTATTTTGACTCTTTGAAAATTAATAATGTTTACAATTAAAACACAATAAACTAATTATCCATTAATAATTAACCTAACAAAAATCATTAGATGTGAGTGTTATACATTGTATCAGTCACCACTTGTGAATGCGCTCATTGCATTGGTAACAAACAACTTTCTTTACCTTAATTACTTCCAATATGATATCTTGCACATAAAAATCATTACTGCCGGTAGCAAGTAAGTATATATCCAGCACACATCAGATACAACACGTCTTTATACTTGAGAGTCCTCCATACATCTCCCCCCTGTACGTCTTCCTACCTAAAGTTACTGTAACACATTACCCATAACACCTTGAACCAGCGATCACTGTTGATCAGCGACGCTACTACACAATCCATACTACATTTGATCATCTCTGGTTCAATTTAAATTACTTTACTGTGTGTATATACTTTTCAAGTGACTCTGAGCACTATGGGACTATGGTCATCAGCCCCCTAGAACTTAGAACTACTTAAACCTAACTAACCTAAGGACATCACACAACACCCAGTCATCACGAGGCAGAGAAAATCCCTGACCCCGCCGGGAATCGAACCCGGGAACCCGGGCGCGGGAAGCGAGAACGCTACCGCACGACCGCGAGCTGCGGACATACTTTTCAAGTTCCCAAATTTACTGCCCAGAAAGTATTCACGCTCAAATTATTCTTGGGACAGAGAGCCGGCTGAAACCCGAAGTGGAAAGCTCTGAGATATGTAGCGAGTCATTGAACAGATATCGGAAAGACAGATTAGAGGACATAGGAAGGTGACTGTTAATTGCAGTTGACAGGAATGTTGCCTATACTGTGGTCGAATTTGATTCTGACAGTCAAATCCGGTCGCGCATAACAGGTCTACGTAAAACGAAGTTAATTGTTGGGTGTTTTTATCGCCCACCTAATTCTGCTATGATAAATCTAGAGTCATTCAAAGAATGTCTACAGTCAGTAGGGCGTAAATTCTCAGATCGTGCATTACTAGTTGGAGGCGACTTTAATCTACTGAGTGTAGAGTGGGATGTCTATGGATTCATTGCAGGGCATACAGACAGACAGTAATGCGAAATACTTTTCAACCCTTTTCTTCAAATTGTTTTGAGCAGCTAGTTCGACAGCCCACACACAATGGAAATGTCTTAGATCTAGTAGCTACAAGTAGGCCTGACCTTATCGACAACGTCAGTACAGGAACAGGGAGTAGCGATCATATTGTCATGATAGCAATTATGGTTACGAATGTTAAAAAATCAGTTATGAAGGCTAGGAGAGTGTTTCTGCAAGAGATAGCAGATAAGCAGTTGTCAATCTCGCACATCACTTGGCTCCAGTAAGATGGATGCAGAGGAATTATGGGCAAAGTTTAAGTAGATTGCAAACCGTGATCTAGACGATTATGTGCCTAGTAAGTGGATTAAGGGCGGAAAAGACATCACTTAGCTCCAGTAAAATGGACGTAAAGGAATTATGGGCAAAACTGAAGCAGATTGTAAATCGTGACCTGGAGAATTAAGCGCTTAGTGAGTGGATTAAGGACAGAAAAGACCCACCATGTTTTAATAACGTGATTCGGATAATGCTGAGGAAGCAGAGGCTGTTGCACTTCCAGCTCAGAATAGAACGCGCAAATGACAACGAGCAAGGATAGTAGTGATTCGTGCGTCTGTGAAAAGATCTGTGCGTGAAGCATACAACTACTACCACCATCATATCTTAGCAAAAGATCTGGGAGAATACCCAAGAAAATTCTGGTCCTATGTAAAATCGCTAAGTGGATCTAAGGCTTCCATCCAGTCATCTGTTGTTGACCAGTCTCGGGTGGCAGATGAAGATAGCGAAACGAAAGCCGAAGTTTCAAATTTCACGTTCAAGAAATCGTTCACGCTGGAGAATCGTACAAACATACCATCGTTTGACCATCGAACAGACTCTCCTATGGACGACGTGGTAATAAGCGTCCCTGGTGTAGAGAAACAACTCAAGAACTTGAAAACAAATACGTCAGCAGGTCTGGATGGAATCCCAATTCGGTTTTTCGAAGAGAACTCTACAGCACTGGTGCGTTACCAAGTTTGCACTTATCGAGAATCCAACACTACTGAGAAAATTTAGCGAACTACCATCTGAAGGCGACTGCAGAATGATTCTGTTGTCTCCAACAGACGTTGTACATAAGGGCCACAAAAATAAGATACAAGAAATTATGGCTCATACAGAGGCATATAGACAGTCGTTTTTCCCTCGTTCTGTTTGCTAGTGGAACAGGAAAGGAGATGACTAGTAGATGTATGGATTACCCTCCGCCACGCGCCGTAAGGTGGGATGCGGAGTATCGATGTAGATGAATGTAGATTTTCCTCTCCTGTGAGCCGCAGCATTATATACGACAGCACACGAGTAGATCATTAACATTGTTGTAAAGCAACTGAATTCTCTGATTGTGCCTTAGCAGTTTATTCTATACAAAAAACACCAAACAATGGGAAACTTCCTAAACATAGCTGAAAGCTTTGTACATTAGTTTGAAAGTAGTTCAGTGATGCATATTATTTATTTACTAGCTGTTGCCCATGGCTGCAATAGCACGTCACTAGTTTTGTTATGATGAGCGGTGGTCAGTAAATAAGCTATTGTCTGTGCAAGAACGTCAGCTACCGTCACATGTGTGCCTGTTCAGATGAGCATAGCTCGTAATGTGCGTCTGTCCCGCCTCCCCCCCCCCCCCCCCCGCCCCTCCCTACCGATCCCCTCCCTCAAACCGCCATAATGCATGATGCGACAGCATGTGCAGTGTCGAAGCCAAGTAGTGCATGTAGAGGGAAGGGGGGAGAACAGTGCATCTGTGCATAGTGCTAATGAAGTAACTATACATTATACAGTGGGTATTTTGTGCAAGAAATTTAATAATTCTTAACGTGTGCTATGTTCACTGGTTTAAAAATAAGATATTCCATTCCCTACTTCATCCTCTTAGACATCGATTCTTTTTTATTTTCTAAAGCAGCCCATGTTTTTCTTCAGGGTTCAACCTACCTCCATACCAAATTTCATACAAATCGGTTCAGCGGTTTATTCATGAAAACATAACAAACAAAGTTACTTTTACATTTAAAAATGGTATTACCTTAATAAGGATTAAAAATGTTAAGGATTATACAGGGTGTATAAAAAAATCATCTGATTTGGCACGTCTATATTTTTGAAATTAGTAAACATATACAATGAATTGTGTTTTTTGGTGAACGGGAAACTCAAAAACTTTTTTTTTCATACCTTTTCGTAGGTGTTCAATATGTCCCCCTTGAGATGCACGGTGTATGTCAACATGGTATTAAACTTGTTCCCACACTGTACCGAGCATGTCTTGAGTTACAGCTTCCACAGCTGCTGTTATGCGATGTCTCAGGTCATTCATCGTCGTTGGTAACAGAGGCATATAAACAGAGTCTTTTATAAATCCCCACAAGAAATAATCACATACAGTCAGGTCTGGTGACTTTTGAGGCCAGTAATATTATGCTGAATCATTTGGTCCAGTGTGAGCAATCCATCGCTCGGTAATCCTTTGATTTAAAAATTCCCTCACTTCCAGATGCCAGTGGCGGTGCCCATCCTGTTGGTAAATGAGGTCGTACGAATCAGTCTCCAACTGTGGGAAAAGAAAGTTCTCAATCACATCGAGATACGGGCTTCCTGTAACAGTGTTCTGAGCAAAGAAAAATGGACGACATTCACCTTTTCCCGTGAAACTGCACGAAACACATTAAATTTTGGCGGGTCCCTCTCATATTCTACAACTTCATATAGTTGTTCCATACCCCATATGCTCACATTATGATGGTTCACCTTTCCATTTTCCATTCAACTGGAATGTTGCCTGGTCACTAAACACTAAGGGTGGAAGAAAGTGTCAACCTCCATCTTGCCAAGAACGAAATTACAGAACTCCACATATTGTTGTTTGTCACTTTCACGAAGAGCTTGCAGTAGCTCAACTTGTATGGTTTCTTGTGTAAACGTTGACGCAAGACGCGCCAGACGGATATTGGGGGCACGTTGAGCTGTCGAGCTGCACGGTGAACAGATTTCTATGGACTCCTTGTGAAATTGTGGCAGATGCGTTCGACGTCTGTGTCAGACACTCGGGGACGGCCCGGCGATTTGCCTTTACATAAACAACCTGTTTCTCGGAATTGTTCATGCCACTGTCTTATGGTCTGATTTGTAGGAAGATCCAACCCGATACCTAGTACGAAAGTCACGCTGAACAGTTATTACCGACCCGCACTCCGCCAAACGTAGAACACAAAACGCTTTCTGTTGACCCAACATTATTTTTACTAGAACTGAAGTGGGCGCACACTGCTGCAACCTAACGGGAACCATGCAAAACTTGAGAGTTTGCTCTTTCCAGGAGTACATTGTGCACGCACGTTTCAAATAATATAATAGTTATGATTTTTTATAATCGGATGATTCTTTTTGATACACCCTGTATGTTGTTGTTGCTGTCGTCTTCAGTCCTGAGACTGGTTTGATGCAGCTCTCCATGCTACTCTATCCTGTGCAAGCTTCTTCATCTCCCAGTACCTACTGCAGCCTACATCCTTCTGAATCTGCTTAGTGTATTCATTTCTTGGTCTCCCTCTACGATTTTTACCCTCCACGCTGCCCTCCAATACTAAATTGGTGATCCCTCGATGTCTCAGATCATGTCCTACCAATCGATCCCTTTTTCTAGTCAAGTGGTGCCACAAGCTCCTCTTCTCCCCAATTCTATTCAATACGTTCTCATTAGTTATGTGATCTACCCATCTAATCTTCAGCATTCTTCTGTAGCACCACATTTCGAAAGCTTCTATTCTCTTCTTGTCTAAACTATTTATCGTCCACGTTTCACTTCCATACATGGCTACACTCCATACAAATACTTTCAGAAACGACTTCCTGACATTTAAACCTATACTCGGTGTTAACAAATTTTTCTTCTTCAGAAACGCTTTCCTTGCCATTGCCACTCTACATTTTATATCATCTCTACTTCGACCCTCATCAGTTATTTTGCTCCCCAAACAGCAAAACTCCTTTACTACTTTAAGTGTCTCATTTCCTAATCTAATTCCCTCAGCATCACCCGACTTAATTCGACTACATTCCATTATCCTCGTTTTGCTTTTGTTGATGTTCATCTTATACCCTCCTTTCAAGACACTGTCCATTCCGTTCAACTGCTCTTCCAAGTCCTTTACTGTCTCTGACAGAATTACAATGTCATCGACGAACCTCAAAGTTTTTATTTCTTCTCCATGGATTTTAATACCTACTCTGAACTTTTCTTTTGTTTCCTTTATTGCTTGCTCAATATACAGATTGAATAACATCGGGGATAGACCACAAGCCTGTCTCACTCCCTTCCCAACCACTGCTTCCCTTTCATACCCCTCGACTTTTATAACTGCCATCTGCTTTCTGTACAAATTGTAAACAGCCTTTCGCTCCCTGTATTTTATCCCTGCCACCTTCAGAATTTGAAAGAGAGTATTCCAATCAACATTGTGAAAAGCTTTCTCTAAGTCTGCAAAAGCTAGAAACGTAGGTTTGCCTTTCCTTAATCTTTCTTCTAAGATAAGTCGTAGGGTCAGTATTGCCTCACGTGTTCCAACATTTCTATGGAATCCAAACTGATGTTCCCCGAGGTCGGCTTGTATCAGTTTTTCCATTCGTCTGTAAAGAATTCGCGTTAGTATTTTGCAGCTGTGACTTATTAAACTGATAGTTCGGTAATTTTCACATCTGTCAACACCTGCTTTCTTGGGGATTTGCATTATTATATTCTTCTTGAAGTCTGAGGGTATTTCGCCTATCTCATACATCTTGCTCACAAGATGGTAGAGTTTTCTCAGGACTGGCTCTCCCAAGGCTGTCAGTAGTTCTAATGGAATGTTGTCTACTCTGGGGGCCCTGTTTCGACTCAGGTCTTTCAGTGCTCCTTCAAACTCTTCACGCAATATCATATCTCCCATTTCATCTTCATCTACCTCCTCTTCTATTTCCATAATATTGTCCTCAAGTACATCGCTCTTGTATAGACCCTCTATATACTCCTTCCACCTTTCTGCTTTCCCTTCTTTGCTTAGAACTGGGTTTCCATCAAAGCTCTTGATATTCATGCAAGTGGTTCTCCTTTCTCCAACGGTCTCTTTAATTTGCCTGTAGGCAGTATCTATCTTACCCCTAGTGAAATAAGCCTCTACATCCTTACATTTGTCCTCTAGCCATCCCTGCTTAGCCATTTTGTACTTCCTGTCGATATCACTTTTGAGACGTTTGTATTCCTTTTTGTCTGCTTCATTTACTGCATTTTTATATTTTCTCCTTTCATCAATTATGTGGTGTCACCGCCAGACACCACACTTGCTAGGTGGTAGCTTAAATCGGCCGCGGTCCATTAGTACATGTCGAACCCGCGTGTCGCCACTGTCAGGATCGCAGACCGAGCGCCACCACACGGCAGGTCTCGAGAGACTTACTAGCACTCGCCCCAGTTGTACGACGACATTGCTAGCGACTACACTGATCGAAGCCTTTCTCTCATTTGCCGAGAGACAGTTAGAATAGCCTTCAGCTAAGTTAATGGCTACGACCTAGCAAGGCGCCATTTGTACCATTGCATGTATCTCAAGATAGTCTCACTTGTATCATCAAGAATGCTGTATACCAAAGGAAGATATAAAAGTTAAGTGTTCTAGTAGCTACGTTCTTTTCTTTATCACATTCATTACGAATCCTGTTCCAGACTTCACGCCAGTCGACGTGTGTGTACGTGTGCCCTTTCGGCTACCCGTCACTGTGGACTGGCTGCCTTGTCAGTCCACTACATTGGCGACGAGTCTCAAAAGGGACTTTAGCGTTCGTATTGTATTAAATTGCTTGTGTCATGGCTTCGCCACATTCTCCAGATGTACTGTCCGAATTTTACCACTTGCAGAATCAGCAGACGCAGGCCTTGTTGGATGCCCTTGGACAGCTCGTCCAGGGTCAACGTGCGCTGCAAACCGATGTGACTGCCGCCGCTTCATCGCTACCGCAGCCACAACACGCCGTTGCGCCACCTTTTCGTCCGTTTCACGCGGACGACGAAAGTTGGACGGAATGGACACGACAATTTGGATTTCATCTCGCCGCCTACAGAATTCAAGGTAATGAGCGGCAGTCGTTTTTGCTTTCGTGTGTAGGTGTGTCCACCTACCGTGTGATAGTGAAATTGTTTCCCCAATGCGACGTAGCGAGTCTGTCCTACGAAGAAATTTTGTCAGCGTTAGATGCCTGTTTCAAAGAAACAGTTAATGTCGTTGCAAAAAGGTATACGTTCTTTCGTACCAAACGTACGGCCGGTCAGACTAATTGGGAGTGGGTTGCAACTTTGCAAGGACTTATTAGGGATTGTGCATTTGAATGTGACTGTGGACTCCCTTATTCAGATACTATGGTGCGTGATGCAATAGCACAGAACGTTTCTGATGTTCGCATACGGGAACAAATTTTGAAACTAGTTAATCCCTCCCTTCAACAAGTGATAGACATATTGGATAGGCAAGACACACTTGACTTTGCTCAGGAATCATTTGAAACTTCGCCAGCAGTGTGTCGCATTAACCGGCCTGCCGGGCGCGCTGCACGGACCTGTAAACAGCCTTCGCACACGTCCGCACCGCCACGTGTCCCGCGAAAGCAAGCACATGCGGTGAAATCATGCCCGCGGTATGCAACTAGACATTCGCGTGAGAATTGCCCGTCACGCCAAGCTATTTGCTTTTTCTGTAATAAGAAAGGGCATGTTCAAAGTGTTTGCCAGAAAAAGCTCAGATCAGACAATCACAACCATTCCAGGCCCTTTGCTTCGCGCCGGAATCGAATCAAGGACACACAGGCTCGGGAACCTTCGCCCATGGACATTCATGTAGTTACTGCCACTCCGCCCAGTGTTCCTCTCGCTAACAGTGACTGTGTTCGTCCCACAAACAGTGTGCGTCGACGTCGACGGCAGTCCCGTCACGTCGCGCGTGATTCTGTTCCAGTGTCTGTTCAAGTTGCACAAAACAGTCGCTCTTGTCGTCAGCAGGACAATAAACTTTTTGTAGATTTGGACTTTGCCGGACAAGTGATACCGTTCCAGCTCGATACCGGAGCTGCAGTTTCATTGCTCAATCACGCCACGTACAAACAACTGGGCGCACCTCCGTTGCGTGCCGCAAATGTTCAGCTCATGAGTTATTCAGGACAGAATATCCCTGTGTTAGGACAGTGCAGCCTTCTTGCAACATACAAGGGACAAACAAAACTTGTGTCTTTTTATGTTCTTCGTTCTTCTTCGGCAGTGAACTTGTTTGGCTTAGATTTATTTCAGTTGTTTAACTTGTCTATCGTCAATCAGGTCCTATCAGTGAATCAGACTGTGCCTTCAGCCAGTGTTTCTCGTCTATGTGACGAATTTGCAGACATTTTTGCACCGGGCCTTGGTTGCGCTAAGAACTATGAAGCTCATTTGGAACTGAAAGTAAACGCGCAACCGAAATTTTTCAGAGCGCGCAATGTTCCCCACGCACTGCATGATGAGGTCGCCAGAACATTAAACGATTTAGAATCACAAGGTGTCATTGAACGTGTGCAGGCTTCTCTCTGGGCCTCACCCTTAGTAATTTTGAAAAAACCTTCCGGAAAATTGAGACTTTGCGTGGACTTCAAGGCAACTGTGAATCCACAACTTGTGACTGATACTTTTCCTTTGCCCCGCCCGGAAGATCTTTTTGACAAACTGTGCCCGGGAACGTATTTTTCAAAGTTGGACCTAGCAGATGCGTACTTGCAGATACCAGTGGACGAAGAATCCCAGCGCGTTTTGGTGGTTAACACGCATCTTGGGTTGTATCGCTTCAAAAGACTGCCGTTCGGGCGTGCATCCGCCCCTGCATTGTTTCAGCAATATTTACAAACTGTTTGTGCGTCGGTCCCTACTGCTGCGAACTATCTGGACAATATTGTGATCTCCGGAAAGACAGAAGCCGAACATTTAGCAAACCTCCGAACGTTATTTCAGGTCTTGCGACAAAATGGTCTTCGCTTGAGGAAGGACAAATGTATGTTTTTTGCTCGTGACTTACCATATTTGGGACATGTAATCAATGCCCAAGGCATACATCCGAGTCCAGAGCACCTCCGTGCCATACAGGACATGCCTTCGCCACAGAATGTGAAGCGGCTACAGAGTCTGTTGGGAAAAATTAACTATTATCATCGCTTTCTGCGCCATGCCTCTTCCATTTCAGCTCCGCTTCATCGCTTACGCCGTAAAGGTGTTCCGTTTGTCTGGACGACGGAATGCGAACGCGCCTTTCGCCAGTTGAAATCGGCGTTGCTTTCTAATACTTGCCTTACGCCATTCGATCCCCAGAAACCACTTTTGTTGATGGTAGATGCATCGGATTTCGGGATCGGTGCTGTGCTTGCGCACAAAGATGGTTCGCACGATCGCCCTATTGCCTTTGCGTCCAAATTGCTCTCGTCAGCGCAACGGAGTTATTCACAAATAGAGAAAGAAGCTTTGGCTCTCGTGTTTGGTGTTACGAAGTTTCACGATTTCTTGTATGGTCGTCACTTTACCATCATCACAGGCCACAAACCTTTGACATCGCTTTTTCATCCGCACAAGCCTGTACCTCCACGTACAGCGCAGAAATTCATTCGCTGGTCTATTTTTCTCTCGCAGTACCGCTACGATATCTTGTATCGGTCCACTGCTAAACACGGCAACGCTGATGCGTTGTCCCGTTTGCCTGTTGCTGAGGATAGAGCATTCGATTCTTCCAAACTTGCTTGCATGTTCATTGATTCGGAAACCGATGACGTGGTCGAATCGTTTCCGATTGATTTTCGTCGTGTAGCTACAGCCACAGCTGCTGACCCTGTCCTTGCTACTGTTTTGCGTTTTGTTGCTACGCAATGGCCCTTGTCGAAGTCACGGATCGAGGATCCGTTGGTTCGCCGATTTTTTGCTCACAAGGAGAGATGTGGTGTTTTGTTGTTGCGTTCTGATAAGGATCAGTCCAGAGTAGTGGTCCCGCGTTCGTTACAGTCCTCTGTCTTACGGCTCCTTCACCAAGGACATTGGGGTATAGTGCGCACTAAACGACTTGCTCGTCAGCACTGTACTTGGTTCGGAATCGATGCTACGATTACGAATATGTGCTCTTCTTGCATGGCGTGTGCCGAACAACAATCCGCGCCGCCGCGAAAATTCTTTGCATGGCCGAAAGCCACTTCCCCTTGGCAACGCTTGCACATAGATTTTGCCGGTCCATTCTGGAATGCTCGATGGTTGGTTGTGGTCGATTCTTTCAGTAATTTTCCTTTTGTTGTCCGGATGTCTTCCACGGCGTCATCTGCCACCATACAAGCGTTATCCGCTATTTTTTGCGTTGAAGGTCTTCCGCAGACTATTGTTTCCGACAATGGCCCACAATTCATGTCCGCAGAATTTCAGTCATTCTGCAAGGCCAATGGTATTCAACATCTGACATCCGCGCCGTTTTCGCCTCAGTCAAACGGTGCCGCTGAACGATTGGTCCGGACTTTCAAGTTGAAAGAGTCGCATTCTCGGGAGGACGCGTTATTGCTCTTTTTGTCCTCGTATCGCTCTCAGCCCCGCGATGGTCGCTCGCCAGCTGAGTTGCTCCATGGTCGTCCTCATCGTACCTTGCTGTCTTTGCTGCATCCGCCGCATCAGGTTCCTGTGCAGCGGCAGACTCCTGCTTTTGCTCCTGGCGACGTTGTCTTCTATCGCAACTATCGCGGTTCACGGCGTTGGCTCGCAGGGCGCATTCTTCGCTGCCTCGGCCGCACGATGTATTTGGTTTTGGGGGCCTCTGGTGAGGTGCGTCGGCATCTCAATCAGCTGCGCCTCTGTCGTCGCCCGGGTTCTGCCGCTCCCCGTCTGCTTTCAGCGACGGTGCCGTCCGGTCGGCGCCCTGGGGACCCATCTACTGGCTCGCCTCATCCCCAGGTGTTGCCGACGCTGCCTTCCATTTTGCCTCATGGCGACGCGTCGCCGCCGCCGCCGCCGCCGCCGCCGCCGCCGCCCGTTCTCCCGTCGGCGCCGCCCGCAGTGGACGCGTCGCTGCCACCGCATGGCGCCTCCCTGGGTCACGCGCCGCCGATCGCTTCCCGTGACCAGCTGTCCTCCGCCATGGAACTCTTGCCCGCTCCGGCCCAGATGTCGTCATCGCGCGTCGGATCCCCCGACGCAATGGAGGTCGACCCTTCGGCCCCTCCTGTCTCATAACGGGCGCATACACCGCATGTTGACGTGCACCCTGGACTAGGTTTTCAGGCGTTTCCTAGCTCCCCTCGGACCGAATGGCAGGGTGCGGGTGGCACAGCCTCGCCTGTTGTTAGGCTCCCCACCTCATCGCATACGTCAACATGGGGTCCTCCCCACGGCGGGCGGAAGCCTTATCACACGACCGTTCGCCGATTTGCGGGGGAGGAATGTGGTGTCACCGCCAGACACCACACTTGCTAGGTGGTAGCTTGAATCGGCCGCGGTCCATTAGTACATGTCGGACCCGCGTGTCGCCACTGTCAGGATCGCAGACCGAGCGCCACCACACGGCAGGTCTCGAGAGACTTACTAGCACTCGCCCCAGTTGTACGACGACATTGCTAGCGACTACACTGATCGAAGCCTTTCTCTCATTTGCCGAGAGACAGTTAGAATAGCCTTCAGCTAAGTTAATGGCTACGACCTAGCAAGGCGCCATTTGTACCATTGCATGTATCTCAAGATAGTCTCACTTGTATCATCAAGAATGCTGTATACCAAAGGACGATATAAAAGTTAAGTGTTCTAGTAGCTACGTTCTTTTCTTTATCACATTCATTACGAATCCTGTTCCAGACTTGGCGCCAGTCGGCGTGTGTGTACGTGTGCCCTTTCGGCTACCCGTCACTGTGGACTGGCTGCCTTGTCAGTCCACTACAAATTAAATTCAATATTTCTTCTGTTACCCAAGGGTTTCTACTAGCCCTCGTCTTTTTACCTATTTGATCCTCTGCTGCCTTCACTATTTCATCCCTCAAAACTACCCATTCTTCTTCTACTGTATTTCTTTCCGCTGTATAAGTATTGTATTTCTTACGTTTCATCGTACTATGTAGAACCAGCCAATGAAAGTATTTTCACAAATACGATAAAGTTATAAAGTCAGAGAGTGGACAGCTTTTTCAAAGTGTGTGTATTTTTCCCTAATTCGCATAATGTTCTTCAGGTATTATACCATACACTTTCTGAAGAGGTGTATGTTCTTCCTCATCATTCAAGTTATACCAAATTTCATGGAAATGGGGTTAGCAGTTTAGCTGTGAAAAGCAAACAGTTACTTTCGCCTCGTATAATATTAGTATGGATTTATCCTGGCAAAATAAGGACCATCAGATCCTCTCACATATATAACCAGGCATTCCGCATATTTTACATTATTTCCGTTATGAGAGATTTATTATAGGAAGTCTTGGATTTAGTATGAAATCTGTGATAGGGTAACTTGGCTACGAATCCTTAGAAGAAAAACAAGTTCTCGGGGAACTTAGATGACAATAATTGGTAGGAGGACAATGCATGTTCACAAGAAACTCTGTTGTGGGGGGGGGGGGGGGGGGAGAGATTCAGACAAAGAGTAATCGAAGCACGCTGGGCGACCGCTAAGTTGTCACGCTCGTGTATCTCTTAAGCAGAAATAATGAACGCAGTAGTAACCACAGTAGAAATAAATACAATCCATATTTGTACATGAAAAACGGAAATGACGTGCAGGTAGATTTCAGCTGGGAGCACTGACAACACTCGACGCGACTGGAGAGGGAGAGAGAGGCGGTCATGACGGAACATAAGTAGTACGGGTAGGAGGAAAAAATAAGGACTCGCGGACTGGGAAACAGGAAGATAAGGAAACATATGGGTGAAAACCTAATGGAGCGGCGAGTCTTGACTCAAGTGCGCTTCACACACGTATAGCGGAGCGAGTAGGATTGCAGTGTCAGGGAAATGTTTGTCCTCGGACAGCGAAGACGATGTGTTGTATGAATGTAGTATGTAGTGCATTTAAAGTGGTACCGGTTTTAGGAAATAGCATTTACACTGTCCATCCAGTAAATGACGAACGCAAGAAATTCCGCGAATTTCACCATTTATTCCACCAGCTAAAGAAATTTCTTGTTTTTTTTCCAGTATACGAGGATGGCTTATAGCACATTTCAGTACATCTTCAACCTGATTGTACCACATATACAAGCGAATTGCGTTGATTTTGTAAAGCAGCCAATTGAAGCTGAAGGAAAGCTACTCATTACTTTAAAGTGTGTTTTCTCGAACGTATGATTATAATAAGGAATACGTAAACAAATGACTTCTGCCGTCTGGGTTCAGAGGTCATTCTCAGTTCATACAGTCGGTTAGCGGAGTTGGTGAAGGCGGAAAGCCTCGCTTGCAGGGTGCAATCTGAGATAACTATTTGTAGTATCGTTCCCAGAACCGATCGCGGTCCTCTGGTTTTGAGCCGAGTGGAAGGTTTAAACCAGAGGCTCAGACGATTCTGCGGAGATCTGGGGTGCAAATTTCTCGACCTCCGCTATCGGGTGGACAAATGTTGGATCCCCCTGAATAGGTCAGGCGTGCACTACACGCAGGAAGCGGCTACAAGGGTAGCGGAGTACGTGTGGAGTGCACATGGGGTTTTTTAGGTTAGAGAATTCCCTCTCTAGGCTCGACAAGAAGCCTCCTGAGACGCGACAAAGTAGTAGTAGGCAAAACGCAACAGGGAATAACAATATTAATGTGGTAATAGTAAACTGCAGGAGCGTCTATAGAAAGGTCCCAGAACTGCTCTCATTAATAAACGGTCACAATGCCCACATAGTACTAGGGACGGAAAGTTGGCTGAAGCCAGATGTAAACAGTAATGAAATCCTAAACTCAGATTGGAATGTATACCGCAGAGACAGGCTGGACAGTGAAGGGGGAGGCGTGTTTATAGCGATAAGAAGTGCAATAGTATCGAAAGAAATTGACGGAGATCCGAAGTGTGAAATAATTTGGGTGAAGGTCACGGTTAAAGCAGGCTCAGACATGGTAATTGGATGTCTCTATAGCCCCCCTGGCTCAGCAGCTGTTGTGGCTGAGCACCTGAAGGATAATTTGGAAAATATTTCGAGTAGATTTCCCCACCATGTTATAGTTCTGGGTGGAGATTTTAATTTGCCGGATATAGACTGGGAGACTCAAACGTTCATAACGGGTGGCAGGGACAAAGAATCCATTGAAAGTTTTTTAAGTGCTTTATCTGAAAACTACCTTGAGCAGTTAAACAGAGAACCGACTCGTGGCGATAACATATTAGACCTTCTGGTGACAAACAGACCCGAACTATTTGAAACAGTTAACGCAGAAGAGGGAATCAGCGATCATAAAGCGCTCACTGCATCGATGATTTCAGTCGTAAATAGAAATATTAAAAAAAGGTAGGAAAATTAGCAAAAGTGACAAAAAGTAGATTTCAGAGTACTTGACGGCTCAACACAAAAGTTTTGTCTCAAGTACAGATAGTGTTGACGATCAGTGGACAAAGTTCAAAACCGTCGTACAATATGCAATAGATGAGTGTGTGCCAAGCAAGATCGTAAGAGATGGAGAAGAGTCACCGTGGTACAACAACCGAGTTAGAAAACTGCTACGGAAGCTAAGGGAACTTCACAGCAAAACATAAACATAGACAAAGCCTTGCAGACGAACAAAAATTACACGAAGCGAAATGTAGTGTGAGGAGGTCTATGCGAGGGGCGTTCAATGAATTCGAAAGTAAAGCTCTATGTACTGACATGGCAGAAAATCCTAAGAAATTTTGGTCTTATGTCAAAACGGTAGGTGGATCAAAACAAAATGTCCAGACACTCTGTGACCAAAATGGTACTGAAACAGAGGATGACAGACTAAAGGCCGAAACACTAAATGTCTTTTTCCAAAGCTGTTTCACAGGGGAAGACTGCACTGTAGTTCCTTCTCTAGATTGTCGTACAGATGATAAAATGGTAGATATCGAAATAGATGACAGAGCGATAGAAAAAAATTAAAATCGCTCAAAAGAGGAAAGGCCCGGGACCTGATGTGATACCAGTTCGATTTTACACAGAGTACGCGAAGGAACTTGCCCCCCTTCTTGCAGCGGTGTACCGTAGGTCTCTAGAAGAGCGTAGGGTTCCAAAAGATTGGAAAAGGGCACAGGTCATCCCCGTTTTCAAGAAGGGACATCGAACTATAGACCTATACCTCTAACGTCGATCAGTTGTAGAATTTTGAAACGCGTATTATGTTCGAGTATAATGACTTTTCTGGAGACTAGAAATCTACTGTGTAGGAATCAGCATGGGTTTCGAAAAAGACGATCGTGTGAAATCCAACTGGCGCTATTCGTCCACGAGACTCAGAGAGCCATAGACAAGGGACCCCAGGTAGATGCCGTGTTTCTTGACTTCCACAAGGTGTCTGACACAGTTCCCCACAGTCGTTTAATGAACAAAGTAAGAGCATATGGACTATCAGACCAATTGTGTGATTGGATTGAAGAGTTCCTAGATAACAGAACGCAGCATGTCATTCTCAATGGAGAGATGTCTTCCGAAGTAAAAGTGGTTTCAGGTGTGCCGCAGGGGAGTGTCGTAGGACCGTTGCTATTCACAATATTCATAAATGACCTTGTGGATAACATTGAAAGTTCACTGAGGCTTTTTGCGGATGATGCTGTGGTATATCGAGAGATTGTAACAATGGAAAATTGTACTCAAATGGAGGAGGATCTGCAACGAAGTGACGCATGGTGCAGGGAATGACAATTGAATCTCAATGTAGACAAGTGTAATGTGCTGCGAATACATAGAAAGAGAGATCCTTTATCATTTAGCTACAATATAGCAGGTCAGCAACTGGAAGCAGTTAATTCCATAAATTATCTGGGAGTAGGCATCAGGAGCGATTTAAAATGGAATGACCGTATAAAATTAATCGTCGGTAAAGCTGATGCCAGACTGAGATTCATTGGAAAAATCCTAAGGAAATGCAATCCGAAAACAAAGGAAGTAGGTTACAGTACACTTGTTCGCCCACTGCTTGAATACTGCTCACCGGTTTTGGATCCGTACCAGATAGGGTTGATAGAAGAGATAGAGAAGATCCAACAGAGAGCAGCGTGCTTCGTTACAGGATCATTTAGTAATCGCGAAAGCGTTAAGGAGAGAATAGATAAATTCCAGTAGAAGACTCTGCAAGAGAGACGCTCAGTAGCTCGGTACAGGCTTTTGTTGAAGTTTCGAGAACATACCTTCATCGAGGAGTCAAGCAGTATATTGCTCCCTCCTACGTATATCTCGCGAAGAGACCATGAGGATAAAATCAGAGAGATTAGAGCTCACACAGAGGCATACCGACAATCTTTCTTTCCACGAACAATACGAGGCTGGAATAGAAGAGAGAACCGATAGAGGTACTCAAAGTACCCTCCGCCACAAACCTTCAGGTGGCTAGTGGATTACGGATGTAGATGTAGTTGTAGATGTAGACAGTAATATTGGTGGTAGTAGTAATAGTAATATTTAAAAGATGATGAACAAAAGTTGGTATAAAGGTAAATTTGTGACTACTGTTTCATCCAGTTCATTACGAATTCATTTATTTACGGAATTGGTCCACAAATGTGAGAAATTTGATGAAACAGTTAATTTTACATATAAGAGTGCGTAATAACACATTAATTTTTAAGTATAATACCTTTTTTTAAAATAAATGTATCGTGTGGAGTAAGGGTACAATCTAAAAACGTACCAGTTCTAGAGAAATGATGTTTTGTTTACAGAAATTTCAATTGGATCCCAATTAAGTTATTAGAGAAACCAAACTGTTTCACACAGAACTAATACTTGATAAAAGGTATAGGTAACGTCATTTCACATATCACTCTTTTCCGTATCTCTGTGAGATTTTGACGAGTTTGCTCAAATAGGAGCAAAGATGGGCTTTCAGCTACTGAACAATAATCACAAGAATCGAAACGTTCTAAATCAAGTACAGATAGACTGCTTAACGTAAAGTCTGTACATGTTTCTCTACAAGAAAGGAACACCTCATAATGAGATTTTGCAGTTAATTCTTGAACATAAATTATCACGCCAGGAATTAGTTTTATCTGAGGGGGAAGACTTTCGAAAAACTTGTAATCTTTGTCATTACTGTGTTCCTCTGTTTTTCCTTCTTCCTTTCCAAAATTGCAAATTTTTTCTTCTAGGTGTACAAATCTCTGTATCTGATTATATGTATTGTGTTTTTTACTCAGACATTCACGAGAATGGATAAAGCCATCCTTTTCATTTTGCGCGCTAGTGTTTGCTCCTTTTGGTCGTAGTTCTAGAATATTAGTACACTCAACGTTATTTACGCGAAATTGTGACTCGTAATTGTCGTTATTCTCGTCGTATGTTACTTTACATTCAGCGAATCAGCGTTATTGTTACTCGCCTCTGTATCAGCTGCTGTGGAAGTTTTCACTCCACTGCTTCAATATACTGTCCATGTCTTGTCATGTTTCCACTTGAAGGTCTTGCATTAAACTGACCTTTTAGAAAGTCTGTATTCATGAAGTACGCCAATTCGATTTAGATAAATAATCAGCTCCTTGGCCTGATCTTTGATGTTGCATTTTTCTTAATTCATTCCAGTAGTGATCTGTTAGCCCTTTTCGGTCTAGGGCGTCTTGTCACGGTCCGCGCGGCTCCCTCCGTCGGATGTTCGAGTCCTCCCTCGGCCATGGGTGTGTGTTATCCTTAGTGTAAGTTAGTTTAAGTTAGATTAAGCTTAGGGACCGATGATCTTAGCAGCTCGGTCCCGTAACACCTTACCACAAATTTCCAAATTTTTCCGTTAGCCCTTTCCTTTCATGTTGCCATTCTTTTACCGAAACAAATAAAGAATATCTTTGCTAGCCTGTCTATTTCTTTGGAAACTAAGTGGAAGAATACGCTGAACCATTTGTGTAAGCAGTATATTATACATGTTCCGGAAATAAAGGCAAAATGTTTCGCTGTACTGGAATAAAACATTTTTGTGTTGTTTACATGAAATTTAGAATATACGAGTATTAATTGCAAATATATTTTGGAAATGTTTCTGAGCACATTAACGTAACGCTACGTTATCTTTGTCAATTATTAACTATCATTATGGTTTGGGAAACAGTAGACCCTCTGTCATCCAGAAACCTCGGAACTGAGGCATCATGGATTACTACTTTTTCTCGATAATCAGAAATACGCAGCTATTAGATTATGAATCATAAAAATGACAACTGGCAGGTTGATGTTTTCATACGTATTTCAGTGGTATCAGTAAATTAGTTTAGCTTTAGAAACGATTTCTTGTGGTACAATTCTTTGAAATTCATGTCAGTCTCGTCCTTTCTGTACCAAAGCCTTTGGTTTCGATGATTTCGTTGAATTTTATTATAAACTGTAAGGCAGCTGGGTTATCAGCAGCCGTTTTTTCGCCACTTACCACCACACAATGAAGTTCATTTTTGAGTTTCCTTTTTTTTTTACAATAGAACGACTCTCCTTAATCAGTTATAAACTGTACTTCTTCCCATCCATAAATCACAACAAATTTTATTAACACTTTGGGAAAGTATCACACCATCCAAGTTTTTCACCGTTTCCATATGAGTTTTCATCGACGCAACCAATTTCTTACGTTTAATATTAGAATCAGTATTGAAGAAAGGCTTGCGTGGCGAGTGGCGGATCGGACGACGCGATATGAGAGGGGGCGCGGCGCACATTTTACCGATTGTTTCGTTTCCGAGTCTACTTATTTCTTCGCTTCTCTCCATTAACTGGGGAACGGTTAAGTTAGGGTCAACTGTATTTGAAAGGCATTTTGGACTATTTGAGCTGTATAAGCATTGTTATTTTTCAGGTACCTTGCTACTGGAGCGTCTTTCAGAGGATCGTTCGCTTTTATAGTTCGAGCTACTACAGTAAGCATGGAAAGCTTTACAGCCAACACATATGAATTAACCTACAAAAGAAACATATCTTCGTTCAAGTTATGCGTTTATGGAACTTCGGAATTTTCCTAATTGTGTGGAGTACGTTTATGTGAAACACACGAGAATTATATGCCCGCCACATTCTGGGACAATGTTTTATAGTTGCAAAAAGTTTCAACAAGACGAATCACACGGCCAACCGGTTGCAAATAACTGTTTCGTACATTGATCTCGTTTCGACATCTCTAGGATATATTCATAATAAGAAACCATAAAGTTACATTACGAGAACGCAATAGTCAAAGTTTAGAGCAGATATGCTCAAGACAAAAATTTAAAATTTTCACTTGAACATATTCGTTCTAAATTTTGACCACCACCTTCTTGCAATGTAACTTTACGCTTTCTTAAAATTTTTATTCTCATTGCTACATCCTTAGAGGTGTCGAAACCTAAGTCAGTGTACCAAACAGTTGTTTGCAGCCGGTTTTCTGTGTGATTCATCTGTTGAAAGGTATACACGGTTGCTGAGAGACAGCTTTGGAAAGCTTAACGACGGAGCTACATTTTCTCAGAGTCCGATCTGTACGAAAAGATAAAAAAACACCCAGTAAAATATTCCAGAGGAATAGCTTCTTACCAGGGACAGAAGTCAAAACACTTTGTTTCTTGGTGATGAGGCGTATCATCTGTCACTTACATTGCTAAACCCCTACCCAGAAAATTTGATTATAGACAAAAGTGTTTTCAATGCTAGGCATTCAAGGACAAGACGAATATACATTCGCCATTCTGTACTCTAAATGCGAATATTGTCAAAAAGTGTTGAAACAAAACATGAAACTGCAGATTACATAGTGAAGGCAGTCTGTGTTCTTCAAAATATCGTCATAGACATGGAAGGTTCTGAATTATATCTGGCAGAAATAACTAACGATAAAAACCGTAAACGTCAACAACGACAACCAAGACAAAGAGGACGACTGTCATCTGCAACCCTGCTTTTGCGCAACACATTTAAAGTCCACATCCAGAATAATCCTTTTAAATACATCAGTCTCGACTAATTACGTACTAAGAGTAGATTTTTAAATAGCAATATATTCTTCATTACCTCAATATTTATGAAAATAACGCCAGGAAATAATTTTTTATCAGTGCTATTGTTTTCCTTGCTTATTTTCTTCCGCTTGCGACTTCCAGTGTATCTGTGGTGATCTTTATTCGTTTGCTGATCGCAAATAGCACGCCGATCCCTCACAGATAAAATCAAATTGTGAACGTTCATTGTTGTTTGCAGGTTGAGCAACGCGTCTCGACTGGACCCATACTGCAAAGACATTGGGGTAGAATTCCCGACAAATGGGCGAAGCGTGTCGTAAACAAGACTCTAGCGACAGCGAAACACGGGAAGTGACGTCACTTCTACGTGCATTATTAGACACAAAGACTTTGTAAAAATAACTCGACTTCCCGAGTGCGCTGCAGTCGCTGGATATTTTGAACCTGCGGCTGGACGTCGTTGCAGTGGTAATAGTGTGGCGAGTTGAAATGTATTATGGTTTGTAAAGACAGAGGTCGAACATTCTACATTCATTGGCGTATGCAAACAGTAATTTTTATGCGTAATTGTACAGTTTACAGAAGAAAAATGGTGAAGAGCTGCGCAGCATTTAATTGTACAAATAAATTCCGGGATGGAACCAATATTGCCTTTCACAGGTACATGGCGGTAATTTCCAAGAATGATTGCCTATCGAAGTCGCGAGTTCCAAACGATACATATCGAACGTGCGATCGTAAATCGAACATGCGACTCTGGTGGTGGGCGTTGTGATCATTTATTTCAGATCGTCATTTTTATCTGTTTTACGTTCTCCCTTAGTTGCTCTAAATTACGTACCTTCGCAAATTATTTGTGAGTTGCTGGGAACCCCAGACGATTTATGTCGTTAGTGAGTGGTATGTCTGGTGTTCTTGACGTTTCTTTGGCGGATTCTCTCGCATGGAATAATCTAATTCCATGTTTAACCTGTGTAGAAAATTATTCGACTTTTCGTCGCAAATATGGAGTACTACCGGACGAGGAAAGAAGGGGCTGTGTAGACTGTGGTGGTGCAAAGTGTGTAAAACTTCGTAAGAACAGTTTCGATGCTGAAAAACCATTTACAATTGCGGACAGAGCGAAAAACGAACGAGTATCAAGAAGAATACATGGTTCGACTCTTCCAAATTATCCATCCAGACCACTGTAATGGACTTTCACATGATGACAACACCGACGACGAGTAAGGTAAGTCGTCTCCTTTGCAATTACAAGTATTTTTGTAACGCTCTTCTTTCGTCGTTTGCTGTAGCGACCACCGTAGACATAGGCCTACTCATAACGCCCGCCACCAGAGTCGCATGATCGATTTACGATCGCAAGTTCATTATGTATCGTTTGGACGTGCCTTGCAAACTATGTAAATTGCAGAAGGATAAAAGATGACGCTGTTCCATCTCTCTTCCGTTTTCCGAACCATATATAGCAGAGGGTAAGTTATTTTTGTGAACCATATTTTAATTGTAAAACTTTTGAAGAGACTGATATGCAGGCACCAGGAGATTTGAGTTAACAAATGTTTTATTGTTATAAAATGCAACTGGCTGTTTAATAATCTTGAACTGATTTCACAACTTCTTTGGACTAATCTGTGTTTTCTTTCTTCCACGTAATTTATGGGGCAAATATAAATTCAATACAAGGACAAAACACGATTTAGGCACACTTTCTTCACCTCAATCTCAGAAAGCTGCAACATATTCTGATACTATATTATTCATACCACAGCTGAACAAGAAATGGCAGCACAGCTCACAACAAGTTCTGACACTGTTTACAATGACCACATTTATTCATTAAAAAAAGTCCAAGGACATACAAAAGACAGTGTAGTGAAATAATAGAAAAGAAGGACTGTGTGATTAGGAGCATACAAAAACAATTGTATGCAAAGAGATTGTAGTGTGAAAGTCAAGAAGAGAAAATAAAGTGTTTAAAAGAGCTTGTGACTGATTTAAAAGCCAAAGATTTAATCAGTGAGAGGACTGCAGGCCTCATTGAAGATAGCTTTTCAGATGTGTTTGTAGAATTATTCAGGAGAATTTTGTCTGAGAAGAACAGTTACTACTCTGACACACTGAAATCATTTTCATTTACACTGTATTTTTATTCCCCACATGCTTACGAATATGTGCATAATTCCTTAGGCTTAGTATTACCACATCCTAATAGTCTGAGACACTGGCACAGCTCTGTAGATGGAAAGCCACGATTTACTGCTGAAGCATTTTCCAATTTCTGAAAGCTCAAAGCAGGTAAATGGTGATGTTTATGTCTGTTTAACATTTGATGAAATGACAATTAAAAAAAGATTACACTGGGATGGGAAACAATTTTTTGGTTATGTTGATAGAGGTTTTGGAGTAAAGAATGAAGAGTTAGTAGAAGCTAAGGAAGTATTAGTGCTTCTTGTTTTGGGCGTAAACACTAACTGGAAAATGCTAATAGCATATTTTTTTGTTAATAGCATCTCCTATGATGAAAAGCTTGGTGTTGTGCAGAATGCTCTGACTCTTGTATGAAGTGAATGTCAAGTGTGTGGGCCTCACATTTGATGGTCTAAACAGTAATTTGACACTTACCTCAAAATTAGGGGCAGTTATAAATGTAAGACAAATGCAGCCTTACTTTTTACATCCCTGTACTTCTGAAAAGGCTTCATATTGCTTGATGCCTGTCTTATGTTGAAGTTAGTGAGAAATTTATTTTCTGATATGAAGGTGATGGTAGATGTGCATGGAAATGCCATCAGATTGGAACACATAGTTGCAATAGAAAAGTTACTGTGTCAGGAGGGCCTAGCTTAGAGTAATAGATTGAAAAGGAATCATGTCACCTATCTGAGACAAAAAATGAAAGTAAAATTAGCTGTACAAGTGCTTAGTTCTTCAGTCTGCACAAGTCTAAGGTATTTAACTGAAGACCTACAACCTGATGCCTTTAAAGATGCTAAAGATACAGCTGATTTTTGTGAAATGTTCGATAGGCTGTTTGACATTTGCAAATGCAGAAGTCCATTTGCAGTCAGTTACAGATCTTCTTTACGGGTCTCAAACAAACCTATCTGGAAGCCTTTTCTAGCATATACAGAACCATATTTATTGGGTTTGAAAGATATTACTGGGAAGGAAATCTGTAGGACACAGTGTAAAACTGCAATAATTGGATTCCTTTTGCATCATTCATAGTATTATGGGGCTTTTTGTTGAACTTGTTGAGACAGATTACATGAAGAATCTGTTAATGTATAAATTCAGCCAGGATCATGTAGAGATGTTCTTATGTGTAAAAGGCAGGTTTGGTTGGAATAACAATCCTTCTGCTTTGCAGTTCCATTCTGCTCATAAGCAAGTATTAGTAAGGAATGAAGGTAAATGTAAAGGTAGTGGGAATTGTTCCTCAGAATATGTGACCCTATTATTGTCATGGAGTAAGGATGGATACATTTCAAAATATGATTTGATCCAGTAATATTTTCTAAATTCAGGGAAATGATGTTGATATAGGAGTAGTACCTTCTTTGAATGAAAATCTGAATGTATCAGACCATGACTACATACAGTCACCCAGCAGTCTGACTGAATACTCTGAAACTATTGAAGTGAACATGGCTGGTTATGTTGTGAAGCATTTGAGAGATGTAATGTTTTCATCATGTTTTTCATCCCTCTTTGGAAATTATGATGACTTGATGTATAGTTAGTGTAAGTTTTTAACAAGGAAAAATAATGGAAGGTTTGACAATACCTTCACAAAGTGTTGTCATAGTATGTTCTCAGTGTGAGATTATCTTAAGGGAACTACAAGCTGTACATGGAGGAAAGCCACCAAGAGACAATGTTAAACCTATGGTGCAAATTAAAGTTCTAGAGAAGCTACAGCCTCTAAATATATTTGAGGAATTGAATGTCCATGCCTGAGACAATTTATTCCCAGAAAGTCATTTTGTGTTACTAGTCAAGGCCATAATTTCATCTTATATGAAAATTAGATTGCATGATGTAGCAAGTAATTACAATTTTTCGCTCCACAACGAAACGCCAAGGCAGCACCTTAATAAATCAGTGTTGTTCCGTAATAATAAAGTGGTTTAAAATAAAAAAAGTATTTTATTTGTTCATGCAAAAATTATCCTAATGTCTTACCAAACATCCTACTGCATTTCCTTGGAATTTGTTACCAATTTCTGACTGCAGACTCCAATAAAACTGTCTGGTTAAAACTGACAATAACAGCAGAGTTAATTTTGATGTTATGGGAACTTTGATTCATTACGAAAAGCAGCCATTTTTTCCTGTTGTGCCATCAAGCACTATTTCATTCCTGTGGATGACCTTTCTTTCATCTAGGTAAGTGTGATATATCATCCAGTTAAAAATGAAAATATTGTTACACAGGCTAAAGTTCAATAGTCTTCATAGGGAGGTGGGCATTTCTGTTGTTCAGGGATAATAGAAAATAAAGACTGCTTTGTGCTGTAAGTCTAGCATTCATAAAGGTAGATACTGTGATTTATGGATAATAGAAAGTGTAAATTGCTGAACATGTTAAAAGTATCTTCTTATTAAGGAGTTGGCCATATCATTTGTGATTACAGAAGAGATGCATACCTTTAACAGTAGCTTTTTTTTATAGTACTGTGGGCATGCTAATCAAAATGTTTAATTTTGTGGTACTGTAAAATAGCTCTGATATTGGTGAAAATACCACAGTCAGGTTTAAATTGAAGTGTAAATATTCGAAAATTCATATTGTGATTACAGTGTGATACTGGATGCCTGACAGAAATCTTATTTATGGTGACTGGCTACGCTACAGATCAATCTGAGGCCTAGGTTAGGATCTAAGGTGATAATTTAGTCGTGTGTTGGGGGAAGCACTTTGCCATATTTAACGCACTTTTCGTCATAAAATAGAAATACAGACAATGCATATTACAAAATGCACAATTCTCGAAGTCTTTTTGCCTGACATGTTGCTACAAAAATTAATTTTGTAATGGTATACTGCTTGGCATATGAATCACAGCTTGTTCCTCTGGTTACAAACTGAGGACAAATATTTAATAATCAAAATCTAGATTTATTTAATAAAATCTTATTGTGCCACTGACTGCGGTGAAGCTTCATTAAATTCTTCGAATATTTTGATGCATGTTAAGTAAATATATAATAGATAAACTGCGAAAAATGTAAGGGGCCACTACATAATTTGTACCCATGGAAAATTTATTGTGTCAATTCTAGTGCTCGATTCAACTCGTCGGCTTTGAACGATGACGTTATACCTAGGGCACAGCCGCTACATGGAGGCAAACTTTGAAAGCAACTGATCATATTCGTAAACAAATGAATGTAGCATACGATGATATTACAGAGTTATGTGATTAATTACCTAGCCACAAATTATACCTACATGAATTAAATGCAAGGAAAATAAATAAGAACAGAAAAAGAGAAGTATACATGTCTGAAATAAATTACTATCGTAATTTACGTGAGTAAGAAAAGCACAGAAAATCTTTAAATTGAATACAGTATAGCGTATGACGAAGTCATAATATTATGAAAGAGCATTAACTTTTAATACTAATTGTTAAATCTAAAAGGACGAACAAACAAGTAACGAAAACTGACAAAACGTAGGGTCCAGCAAATACTGGAACTGGTAACTGGAAATGACTTATTAATTCCAACCATTCCATGGTTCATTACTTAGATAGTTTTAACAAGTGTGTGCACTGAAGTGTTACACACTCTTTGTATTACTATGAAAAAGAGAAAAATTTGGAAGCTGTACCCACAATATATACTAGTTTTTCATAGTAGTTGTGAGATCGATAAGAAATCTAGAAATGCTACAAAAACATAGTTCACAGATTTACTTCCATAATGTCCAAAATTATTAACCATCAAATAGTTGGAATCTGTAACTGGAATTTATCTACATAGGTTACTTCTAATTATCGATTCCAATATTCTTTAGTCATGTACTGGCTTTTCTTTTAGAACTGAGTGTGTTAGTTTCACCACAATTTATGCTACTGTTTTGTAATTGTTGTCATACGTTCCATTATCCCATTCTTCTGATACATTTTGGTTTTCTCCATCCAAAATACAAACTTTCTTGCTCTTCTCCCATTAGATTTAGTAATTAACAGTAAAATCAATGCTGTGTTCTAATAGTTGACTTCACCATGCGCTTTACTGTAATGCAATTTAAACGTTTTTTGTGCTTTTCTAGTCGCATAAATTACAAGACTACTTCTTACCAGACTTGAAAATTTGTTTTTAATTCTTGTTATTAATTATTTTCGTTCTCTAAGGTTCGTTTCGATATAAATCTTGACTAATTAAATAACTGTGTGAATGTGATTGTAATTTTATCATATTCTACATTCGTTTGTTTACAAGTATGATCCATTGCTTCCATAGACTGTGTATATGTAGTGTCTTTGCCTTAGGTATGACGTCATTGCTCAAAGCCGTCAAGTGGAATCGGACAGTAGAATTTATACTATTTCTTTTAGTACGTAAAATAAATTGTTAAGTGTTGACTCGTTGTGTTTGTTCTATGCCTTGACCTAAAACAAAGTAAAACGAATAATAATCACAGGTGACATAAGTACATTGAAAGTTCGCCCTTAAGTTTACCACTAGTATGGCCGCCGAGACGCTATTCATTTTGTCTGCTGTTCCCAACAAGCCACTCACGCGATTGTGGGGCCTTGATTGGACATGACTTTAGTGACAGCGGTATCTTGTAAAACATGGCATACACCCTTTCGAGTTTGACCAATGAAGTCATAGGTTCCTCACAGATATTAATGTCTTTACTTTTAGGCATAGATAATGAAACAGTTGTGTGCTGTGGATAAGCGCTATCTTTGTACATTAAAATAATTGAATGTGATTTTAAAAGAGATCGCTACATTTTGCCTAAAATATTTTTCTTGTGCATTTATTTAAATAATTAGTTGTTTACAATTCATTCGGTACTTATTTTCATTCTTAGTGATATTGAGGTAATTTGGAATATTAGTTTATCCCGTACTGCAGTTAAGCTACACAGTTCGAATGAGGTTTGAGATACAACCCATATACATGTGACATGAGGTATTCTATGCTACCGCTATTTCCATCCATTTTCCCCTTTGTTTTCCACAGAAATAATACGATACAAACACGCGATATCCCTAAGGTCGAAATACTAGTGGCCTTGATATATGTCAACCATATTTTTTGCCTCTCGTATTCCTTTGTTTCTGAACTCTCTTGTCAACTGTTACGTCTGTGCAATAAATGATCTCTGGCAAAATCTGACGTCATTGGTCAAAGCCGACAGGTTGTATCCTGTGCTTCACCAGACCCCGACAACGAAACAAGGGAAGTGACGTAGTTGACAGAAGTTACCATATGGCATTTTGAGTATTATCTTTGAAGACGAAATTTATTGTGGGCAGGAAGGTCTGTGTTTGTTGTTGTTTTCGTCAAGATTTTAGATGTTGCACTGAACTGTAGCTGTAATTCAGCAGTAGACTTTAGGTTATTCTGATTTCTAAGAGACGAAAATCGGAACCCGAAATGGTTGCAAAATTGCTGGAGAGAGAAAATGTAGTATACATGGGAAGCAAGTGAGTTGATCAGTTAAAATGAGATAGTAGCTAGAATATCGTATTTTCGCGTAGAGTATAAATGTATATGATTTATTTAATACTGTGAAGTATTTATTCAAGCTGCAAGTGAAGTGTTGTACTGATGAATATTATGGGCAAACTGCAGATTTAGTTTCATAGCAGTGTGCATATGAAAGTATACACAACTGTACTGTGTGCAACTTCATACTTTTGTAATGACTATTGGAAGGCTTCTTCAAAGTTGACTCTTGTAATGATTATTGGAAGGCTTCTTCAAAGTTGACTCTTATTTAAACATTTTGAGTTGTTAAGTAATGGAGTGGTGGGGAGCAGGCGTGGTAATTACAACAATTCTCGTCACTTACTATGAATACTTTTATTTGCGCAGCATATACCCAATGCATGTAGCATAGAGCGCTTTCAACAGAAAACTGATCTGGCAAAGATACAGTTGTTCTTGTTGCGGTAAGGCAGTGATATTATTGGGAAGAATATGCGAGCATTTGCTTTACCGTTTGAGAGAGAGGCAGTGACCACATACGCCAATTTTTTATGGAAACGTCGCGAAGAGTATTTAATGAAATGCTTCAGCTTTATCTTACATGCAGAAAGCTATAGAAATGTGGAGGGTACATTTTTCCAGAGGTGGACAGCAGCAACAAAAGACAAGGTTTTCCTGAGTGATTTTGTTTATAGATGGGCACAGATACGATACTAGATAAGTGAGATGTTGTGTTGTGATTATGGTGAGTTGGTAGGTATTTGTTCTCATTGGGAAGCTGAGTAACCGATGAAGTAGACGTATTGAGAGGTAGTTATGTAACTCGCCTGGCCACAAGTATCCTAGGTAGTACCAACATGGACTTCGTCAGATAGACAGATATTGCAGATATAATGCACATAAACATTCGTAATTACATAGTGCGGGGTTTGAGTGGAATGGTGTTGCTGTTGGCTTGGTTGAGCAGGCGTGGGCTTATCTCAAACGCATTTTTAACAACATGGCATCATTAGAATGTTGGACAATAAACAATAAATCAACAATATCTGCCCAGAGCTAATGACTTTGTTAAAATTGGCGGAACACAATAATGAAATAAAAACGAGGGTCAGTCAAATGAAAGTCTTAAATTTGTAATAACAAATCGAAATTTCGCCCCGTTATCCTGTAAGTTGGTAAGCGTGCTACAAACAGGGTGCAGAATGGCCTGTAGTGGAAGCATAGTGCTGATGCACACATACCGTCGCAGTATCAGTATAATGATGGCCGCCCCACTTGCGACTTGCATCAGGGAAGAACAGCGTTCTGTTATTCGGTTGTTGCGTAGTGAAGGTGTGAAACCTATTGAAGTTCATCAACGAATGAAGGTTCAGTACGGTGATGCATGTTTGTCACAGCAGCAAGGCTACGAATGGAGTAGGAAGTTCGCAAATGGTGTGACTTTAGTGGAAGATGCTCCTCGTCCAAGTCAGGCACAGCGAGTGTGACTCCACAGAACATTGCAGCAGTTGAAGCCATAGTGAAGGAAAACCGCCGAGTGGCACTGAATAACATTGAAGCATGTTTACACCACATTGTGCATGATGTTCTCCAGTTTCACAATGTGTCTGCAATATGGGTGCCACGGCAGCTGACTCCTGAAATGAGAGAACGACCTGTTGATACTTGTGAAGAACTTCTTCCGCGCTTTGAACGAGAAGGTGATGGTTTCCTTGCAAGAATCGTTACTGGGGATGAAACCTGGGCTCACTTCCACCAACCAGAAACGAAGAGAGCGAGCAAGGAATGTCGCCATTCCTCATCACCAAAACCAAAGAAGTTTCGAACAGAACCATCAGCAGGGAAGGTTATGCTGACACTCTTTTGGGACGAAAAAGGCGACATTTTGAAGCATTACGTGCCTAGAGGGACCACTGTCACCAGTGCATCGTACACAGATCTCCTAAAAAGTCATCTGCGGCTTGCAGTCAAATCAAAGAGACTTGGATTGCTGTCAGCAGGTGTCCTTTTGCAACATGACAATGGAAGGCCCCACACTACCTGTACAACAGTTGCAACAATCACAGACCTGCATTTTGAGTGTCTTCCTCATCCACCATACTCACTAGACCTTGCCCCAAGTGATTTCCATATGTTTGGACCACTCAAAGACACAATGGGATGAAAGAAGTTCCGTTCTGATGAAGAGGTACGCCATGCAGTCCATGAGTGGTTGTGCGGACCACCAAAAGAATTTTTTTCTAAAGTAATTTATCACTTTGTAAGCGCTGGAGGACTTGCATTGAGAGTGGGGGAGAATCTGTTGAAAAGTGGTACAGATCTGTACCACTTCTGCACAGTGAATAATATTTTAAAAAAATATTGAAGGTTTTCATTTGATTCACCCTCGTAAGAAGCTTTTTCAGTAAAACAATACATATACATCTTAAATGTGTTCGACCTCTGTGACACACAAGAGGAGAGCAACTGAGAATAGCAGAACACAGGGCACAATATTCACACACACTCTCATAATACGTTACATTTGGGCAATCATATAAAAACAGTGCAGTACTCAACAGGATACAGTTACTAAAAAGACATTCACAATCAACTTACTACTGCTGCATACAAGGTGGCTACCAAGGCTGCCACATTTATGGACAGCAACATAAAATTCAGAAAATTTATAGCTATGCCCAATAGTTGAACACGCCTCCAGCATGATTACAAACAGAATACAGGACACTCTCTTGTGCAATGGTAGAAAATGTTCTCATTGTGGGGGTAAGACACAATACAAGAAAACACACTCTTGTGCCCCGACAGCCAGCCGTGTTTTATCGGAACTTGTGATGTACTCTTTGTTTCGAGAACATATGCACCAGCCATCGGGTGTTTTTACTGTACACTGTACCTCCTGTACAATAATCTCAGTAAGGCAGCTTGTCAGCTGCCAACCAAACACTGCAGGCCATTAAAGAACATTCCTGGTGATCCATATACCACAGCTATAGTGAAATCACTCTCCTCCATATCTGGTTGTGGGTGTCGTCTTCTCTGATCACCGGACAAAGACACTCCTCTCCTCCAGTTAGGCGATGTCCACGTCAGCTTGGCCATGCCCTGCGCTGACCATTGACTGCACAAACTGGCCGGCTCTTTGGAACGCTACATTCCTGGCCACATATCAACCATTCAATGCTTCGCTCCGCTAGAGGTCATCCCCAGAGGGCATGGTTTTGCGTGAGCGAACCGTTGTGATTGTGGCGCGGTTTGGCGACCGCAAGAAAATATCAGACAGTTGCCAGTGGCTGAATTGTCCTACGTGAGCGCAAACGCGCGGGGCATTTTGTGATGTCCGATCAGACAAAGTGGACGCGTTCAGTTGATTCGATATTTTTGCGCAAAGTGGACGTGGTTTGTGTTACATTGTCTGCTTTTCAAGAATGTTATGTACATTTATATCTATACCCTGCAAGCTACTGTGAAGAAAATGGCAGAGGGTATGCCCCATTGTACTAATTATTAGACATTTCTCCCGTTCTGTTAACGTATTTTGTACAGGGGAACTTTTTCTGCTGTCTCCAAATGTCATGCAACTGTAGGTAACCCAATCAGAGGGGCATCAACACATATGATACTATTTTAATTATTATCTGTCCTGGGTATGTAACTTAATAAAAAATATATTCAATATTTCCGCAATCGAGTGACGAATATAGCATCTCTGTCGTTATAAATGAAGTGGATACATTAACTACATAAGTGCTAATCAGTCTCTGATCAGAAGCAACGCTCATGCAGAACACTTTATTGGTCTACAGGACACGTGAATTCTGATGATGGTGACTGGCAATTATACCTCGTACTTGCCATCATAGAACAAAAGTAGCTGAAGCAGAGTATGAGACACCTCCCAGCAAACACCGTTTCAGTAGTGTTGCTGAAGGGTTCAAATGGCTCTGAGCACTTTGGGACTTAACTTCTGAGGTCATCAGTCGCCGAGAACTTAGAACTACTTAAGCCTAACTAACCTAAGGACATCACACACATCCATGCCCGAGGTAGGATTCGAACCTGCGACCGTAGCGGTCGCGTGGTTCCAGACTGAAGCGCCTACAACCGCTCGGCCACACCGACCGGTCGTTGCTGAAGGGACTAGTTGGGGAGCTGATATCGTTACATGTAGTTGCGAAGCGGTTTTAAGATTGTACATAAACAAAGGGACTTGATACAAAATGAAATAATTAAAACATGTAGTTACTTAGCTATTACACCTTGTGACATAACATCAAACAGGTTTCGTTTAAAACTAAGTATAACACACAAAATATCGGAAAAATTTATGTGTGCAACACCACAGTATTCTCGTTGGCGAGATAGATAAGAAAGTTTTGGGTACTGATAATATGGAAAATTATGCACCTCTTTGTGCGCTATCATTTCCAAGAAATATCGTTTCGATATCTTGAACCGTTTATGAAATATTCTAGTTGGTTCATAAGTTCATAGCGTTTTTCCATAAGTATAATAAACGCAACAGAGACTTTAGACATCAGTAGTATATTCTCCCTCACTATTTACAACAGTCTGTCAATGATGGGGCAACTTTTTGATTCCGCGATTGTAGAAATCACGTGATTTTGAGGCAAAAAAGTTGTCGAGCCATTTTCGGAGCGCATTTTAATCTTTGAAGGTCGTTCAAAAGAGAGCAGTAAAAGCGAAAATCAGAGAGTACAAGATAAGGTGAATAAGGTGGGTGCAGAATGGCTTCCCAACCGAACTCCTGTGTAGTGCTTCTTGTCAGTCTAAGACAATGCAGGCGGGCGTTATCATGGAGTAGCATCACTTTACGCAGTATCCCTGGTCGTTGTTTTTGGAGTGAATCCTCTAGACGTTTCAGTTGTTGACAATAAATGTCAGCCGTTGCTGTTCCACCAGATGCATAACATTGTCTTTTGTGGGAGCGCACAGGTCTTTGTACGGGGAGTTGCTGCCTTGTTTGGGCACAACCATTCCTTTCTTTTCCTTATAGCATGAAGACACTATTTCTCATCACCAGTAACCATACAGGATAGGATGGTCAGCGTTGTTCACGAGCCAAGTGATGAGCAAGCAAAGGTGCACATGTGGCTACCCAATGATTATTGTGATTTTGGTTTAGAGTATGCGGTACCCATAAAGCCGATTTTTGAACCTTCCCCAGTTGCATGCAAGTGCTGCACGGTGGTGGAACTATCACAGTTCATCGTATCTGCCAGTTCTCGAGTATACTGACATGACTCATGGAGGTTTAATGTGTTTAAACGATCTTCATCAAACCCTGAAGGTCTTCCTGAACGTGGAGACTCACTAATGTCAAAGCGATCCTCCTTAAAAATATAAAACCATTTTTTTGCTGTTCCGTTCGTTGGGTTGGTTTGGGGGAAGAGACCAAACTGCGAGGTCATCTGTCTCATCGGATTAGGGAAGGATGGGGAAGGAAGTCGACCGTGCCCTTTCAAAGCAACCATCCCCGCATTTGCCTGAAGCGATTTAGGGAAATCACAGGAAACCTAAATCAGGATGGCCAGTGGCGGGATTGAACCGTCGTCCTCCCGAATGCGAGTCCAGTGTGCTAACCACTGCGCCACCTCGCTCGGTTGCTGTTCCGTACCCAGTGGCGTTAACCTTACACGGTGCAAACGTTTCTGGATGCGTCCACTGCTGTCACCTCTATACTGAATTCAGACAGAGGACTATGTCCAAAATGTTTCGATTTCTCCATATTCCAGTGTCCAGAGCTCCATTCACTATCTCCACATGACAAAATGACAATATGTGAACTCAGGCAGTAACTGTGAACTACAAATAAAAAATGACAGTCGATGTTTAGGAACTGGAATACCAACATGCAAAACAAAAACGCTACGAATTTATGCTAAAGTGTACAACTAAACTCCGTCCGAACAGGTCTCGAAAGACCCTAACGAAATTATGCTTCAACCTTATACGATGGGCGATACGACCACATGATTCATGGTGCACAAGGGCAGAACTGGGCGTATTGTGCACAACAGTTGCGTAGGCCATATGAGCCACTATCTTGCTCTCAGCTTTAAATACAGTTACGATATGTTACTTACTTTCATATGTATCGTGTATGACCCAAAAAGAACCATATGCAAAATCTACACAATGTGTTTACAAGTCCGCAAATTCTTACAGTTTCGTGCAGTGTCTCACTTAATTCGCTGCCGTACAGTAACTATGACAAATAACGAAAAGAAATTCCATCCTTTATCAATGAAAGATACCAGGCTGTAAGATGTCAAAGAATCAAATGTTTTCACAGAATATTGTCTTAAAAACAAGAGCTGTTTGATGGCAGCTGGCATGTCTGCTCAGTTGCTTCGGTGACAGTTCGCTTAATGCGGCTGGGCTACACACGTAGAACAGAGTAACCACTTGGCGGTGGATCGCTCGCATATTCGCCCAGTCTCGCTGCACACAGAGTCCGCATCGGATCGCTCACGTGGGACGAGATGACAGAGCGAAACGTCAGGCAGAGCGCACAATCCAAAATCCACCATCTCTCGGTCCAAAAGTGATGCTTCGCACGGCACAGTTAATTCTAGCTGTATAGGGTTTCCACAACTCGCGCTGTGTTACATTACATCACAGTAGTGTAGGTTCGACAGAATGAGTAATTGCAGAAGTTTACGCTTGGAAACATGTTCCAAAACTTCTGGAGTGAACAGAGGCAAGCGGAAGTCTTCCTCAACATGGCAACAATATTTCTGTGTGTTTGATGTGGTTATCCAAACCTAAACCCTTATTAGTCACTATTTTCTAATGCACTGTTAAGGGATACTGATGAGATTAGGAAGCAATTGTTCGCAGAATTCTGAACAAATTGTGCTCTGATTGGACACTAAAATTACTTAATACTTTTTCACGTTCACTTCAAGTCTCAGATATTGCACCCGTCTGAGCACTGAGGACAGATCGTCATTCATCTGGACAAAGACAGTGTTGACGTCATCAGATCAGCTGGAGGTCGTCGACAGAGATATAATATGCACAGCAGCGTGGAAGCGACAAGTGGAAAAATACAAGAAGAACAATAGTGGGCCTAGGACTGATACCTCCAGGACGGCATTTTATTTTCACAAAGAATGTTGCTGTCTGTTTCTAAAGAAGCTTTCAAAGCAATTCAATTCACAACGTCAAAATTATAATTGAAAATGATTTGCTCAAGTGTAGTAGTGTCAACAGCAGTGGAAAAATGCTCTTACTGGAGCACAAAAAATGCGAATACGTCCTCGCTTATTTAAAAGACTGTTAGAAAAGTGGGGTGCCAGCTGCCTCGTTCTACCTTCCTTAGAACCCCTAAAAGTTTTCACAAAAAATTTGGCACGCAAACATACTCGCTATCTTTTTTACATGCAACTCACCTCTAACTCTCACAAGCTCCCCTAACTGTAAGTCCCTCATACCTAATAGTCCATCGCTCTAAATCGCTCATCCCAGTTGGACTTTCTCGCTCACTCAATCCCCCCAACTCATGGTCATTATTGGTTTGTGTCATAGCTACAGTCTCCTTCGTTCTGTCGTACTACTACTGTCTTCTCTCACTGTCGCTGTCGCCGGCTGGAGTGGCCGAGCGGTTCTAGGCGCTACAGTCTGGAACCGAGCGACCGCTGCGGTCGCAGGTTCGAATCCTGCCTCGGGCATGGATGTGTGTGATGTCCTTAGCTTAGTTAGGTTTAAATAGTTCTATGTTCTAGGCGACTGATGACCTCAGCAGTTAAGTCGCGTAGTGCTCAGAGCCATTTGAACCATTTTTGAACTATCGCTGTCTCCCTCTTGCTCGCTCTTTACTGTTATCATCTCATTCATTCCTTCCCAGCGCTACTGTCTCTTCTAACTGTCACTACCTCTCTCTTCCTATTTGCCATTGTCGTAGACTGTCTCTCATTATCACTGGCTCTCAACTACATTCTCTTATCTTTCTCCTTATTCTTTTCCCATTGGCACTGTCTCCTTTAGTCAGCCGCGCGGGATTAGCCGAGCGGTCTAGGCCGCTGCAGTTATAGACTGTGCGGCTGGGCCCGGCGGAGGTTCGAGTCCTCCCTCGGCCTTGGGTGTGTGTGTGTTTGTCCTTAGGATAATTTAGGTTAAGTAGTGTGTAAGCTTAGGGACTGATGACCTTAGCAGTTAAGTCCCATAAGATTTCACACACATTTGAACTTTTTTTTCCCTTCAGTCTTTTCCTAGCACTGTCCTATCACTGTCAATGATGTTCCACTGCCACTGTGTTCCATTCTTTGTCTCACACTGCCATTATCTCCTTCCAGTATGTACTACTTTCCTGTCTATCTCCCGCTGCCACTGTCTCGTTCTCTCTCAGCATAAAAAAAGCGCGTATGTTCGCATGCAAAATTTTCTGAGAGTTTTTTTATAGGTTCCGAGGAAGGCAGAATGAGGCATCTGGTACCCTACTTTTCAAGCAGTCTTTTAAATGAACAGAAACATATTCCCATTTTTTGTGCTCCAATAGGAGCATTTTTCCGCTGGTTCCCTTCTTCTCCCTGCTGCAGCAGGACATGTGACTCACATGAAAAGGAATGTGTTGGTCAGTAAAATTTTGTTAGTTTACTGAAGCGAAATTGAAATAACGGAAAACTAATTTTACATCCCAGATCGGATTTAATGTGGAAAAAAAAATTGCAAGTACTACAGCACGGTGTTCCCAGAAATCTTATGAGGATAACGGACACACTTTATAGCATATTTCTCCGTGCTACGTCACGTTATAAACTACCTATTCGATTTGCACCGGATTTTAGGTACGTAACTTTGAACTTCAGTATCTCGGTAACGGGTAAACATATCAAAAAATTTTCAAGATTATTCGTTATCAGGATCTTAGGAATATATGTTCTAAAAATTACGACCATAGCCGTCTTGCAATGCGCTGTGCGCTTTTGGCACCCAAAAACCAAGTTTATGGGCTGTTTCTCTATAACTGATACAGATTTTTGGAAACGAAAAGATGACACTTCTAGATAAATGGCTAGATAACACACCGTTAAAATGGGATCAATTTTTTGCAGTCATTTACTACTTAGATTTCGCCTCATACCCGATTTTACGTGCTTATTTTACGTGTACAAATAGGGCAAATTTTAACCTCTGTATCTTTGAAACGGCTAAAGGTATCAAAAACATTTTCAAGGTTGTCTCAGATATGGATCTTGGGAAGATAATGTGTAGATCTGAATCTTTTGCTGTGTGTAGCTGTCTTGGAATCCGTGGCTTGGTTTTGCTATAAAAAAACTGTGGAAAAACGCCTTTTTTCAGGTTTTCTATGGAACCGCCCATGAACTAATGGTGCGTCCATAGATCCCATAAGAACCACCGTAGACCACATCGAACGCAAAAAGAACCAATCAATTTGTTCGATTTTCCTAAGCTAGAGAAAGTGTGTAATGTTAATACTTTGACACTACTGCAGGCAAGTGACACTAAGACGATCCTTATGTTAGATACACAAATGGTCCCTAGCCTAGTGTCTATCCAAAACACTTCTCCCTTCTTTCTATCACCAACAGAACACGAGGTATGAGCCCAGGAAAGCAAATGCCCTTTTTATGCGCGGAGTTTTAGAACGTGCTGGTAAACACGCAGTTGCAAGCGTATCCATTCTGACTTCACGGTCCCCTGTGGCATGTTTGAGGTCATTAGTTAGCTTAATTACAGTAAACGTTTGTGACATGGTGATTACGAAAATTGTGCCAATACAGCGGGTGGCCCAAAATTTGGGAGCACCGCGAGAAATGCACGCTTGAATGTAACCTGAAGAGCGAAAGAAACTGGCACTCATGCCCAATAAGGAGTAGGACCCCCGCGAGCACGCACAAGTGCCGCAACACGACATATGTCTGAAGTACGGCTGGAGGGAATTGACACCATTAATCCTGCAGGGCTGTCCATAAATCCGCAAGAGCACGAGGGGGAGGAGATCTCCTCTGAACTGCACATTGCAAGGTATACCATATATGCTCAATAATGTTCACGTCTGGGGAGTTTGGTGGCCAGCGGAAGTGTTTAAACTCGGAACAGTAATCCTGGAGCCACTCTGTAGCAATTATGCAAGTGAGAGGTGTCGCTTTGTTCTGCTGGAATTGCCCAAGTCCGTATGACTGCATAGTGGAGACGAATGGGTGCAGATTATCAGACAGGATGATTACGTACGAGTCACATGTCGGAGTTGTATCTAGGCGTATCACAGGTCCCATATCACTCCAACTGCACATGCCCCACACCATTAAAAAGCCTCCACTAGCTTGAACAGTCCTCTCCTGACATGCACGTTCAATGGATTCATGAGGTTTTGTCTCCATACTCGTACACGTCCATACGCTCGATACAATTTGAAACGAGACTCGTCTGACCAGGCAACATGTTGCCAGTAATCAACAGTCCACTGTCGATGTTGACGGGCCCAGGTGAGACGTAAAGCTTTGTGTCATGCAGTCATCAAGGGTACACGAGTGGACCTTCGGCTCCGAAAGCCCATATCGATGAAGTTTCGTTGAATGGTTCACACGCTCACACTTGTTGATGGCCCAGCATTGAAATCTGCAGCAATTTGCGGAAGTGTTGCATTTCTGTCACGTTGAACGATTCTCTTCAGTCGTCGTTGGTCCTGTTCATGTAGGATCTCTTTCCAGCCGCAGCGATGTCGGAGATTTGAAGTTTTACCGGATACCTTATATTCACGGTACACTCGTGAAATGGTCGCACAGGAAAATCCTCGCTTCATCGCTACCTCGGAGATGCTGTGTTCCATCGCTCGTGCACCGACTGTAACACCACTTTCTAACTCACTTAAATCTTGATAACCTGCCATTGTAACAGCAGTAACCGATCTAAGAACTGTGCCAGATACTTGTTGTTGCCGACTGCAGCGCCGTATTCTGTCTCTTTGCATAGTTCTGTATTTGAATACGCATGTCCATGCCAGTTTCTTTGGCGCTTCAGTATAAATGCAGTTGCTAGCCAAGTCCGTAGGAGTTGTCAATACGTCTGAAGCGTCAGTCGCGGTCAGAATAGTGTTATGTGTAGTTCCGAGTGCGTTATGTCGGAGATCCGTCGACAAATCGTTGGCGCTCGTATGGTGGCTGCTTCAGTAAGCAATGTAGCAGAGGTGTTTGGTGTTCTAAGAGGCACGGGGTTGAAGAATTATATCGCATACAGGGAAATCGGAAAAACGTCGTCTGCTAAGTCGCAACGTGGGCGAAAACGTGTGTGAGTGATCGAGACAGACGGTCATTGAAGAGGTTTGTCACGAAAAAGGCGAGGACGACAGTTGTAGAACGGAGTGTCCAACTCGCGTACCCTGCCAGCACCAAAACAACCCGAAACATCTCCAGTAGCAGTTAATTGCTGGGCCAAGTGGAACTGGAAAAACACTCATCAGTGATGCAAATGGCCATAACAGGAAAAGAGAGCCAAAGCCATAAAAGCTAGACTATGGAGCAATGAACGAACGTCATTTTGTCGGATGTGTCTTGTTTAACTCTATTTACAACTTCTGGCCGAGTTAACGTCCCAAGAGTGAAACATGGCGGGGGTTCGGTGATGATGGGGCAGTCATATCGTGATACTCCTTGGGCCCCAAGGGAACCTGTGAGATCGCATTACTGCCAAGGATTCTGTGACCATTTTGACTGATCAGGTCCATCCCATGGTATAACGTTTGTTCCCCAATGGTGATGTTGTGTTCGATGGCGATAGGGGCCCTGTCCACACAGCTTGCACCATCCAGGATTGGTTTTGCGAGCACGAGGAGGAATGGCGCATCTCCTCTGGTCACCACAGTGACCAGATCTCAATCTTATTGAGCCTTTGTGGTCCACTCTGTAGAGAAGACTGCACGATCGCTGTACATCTTCATCATCGTTGCCTAAACTTGCCACTGTTTTGCAGGAAGAATGGTATAAGATTCCCTAGAAACTCATACAACAGCTGTATTTATTCATCTCGAGACGATTGGAAGCTGGTTTGAATGCCATCGATTTTCTTATGCCGTATTAGGCGTGGCAGTTTATTGTGTTTCTGGTGTTTCCACATTTTCGTGCTCCCCCTCTACGTGCATAGAAGTTGAATTTGCGTATGTATTCGACCAGTTGATCGTGAACAACATACTGCAGCGCTGTAACACAGCGCATAAAATGTTAACTGACTGGTAATCACAAGGTGATTGTGCGTTTTCATTCTTTAGGAATAGGACAGACTATGATTTTTAACCGTTGAGTAGCTAATATCTGATTATACTGTAGTAAGACATGTTAAACAATAAATCCACAGTGTTCCGATATTAATTTCATTCCTGGCACATAAGCAACATCAGCGCAGAAAATTACAAATCGCAATGGTGCAACCTTTGTAAATCAAGTGTTCAAGAAATTCTCGAGAATGTTTTAAAGAAGAGAAAAGTGTGTGTAAAGTTGGGCCCGCACACCTTGATTCCCGAACAATAACAACGATGCGTGGACAAGTGGCACAACTTTCTTGAAATGCAAAAATACAGACAGTTCCTTACAAGAAAAGTCATCAAGGTTGATGTGATCTGGTGATAGCAGTAGGAACCAACCACAAAAAGGCAAAGTATAGAAATTCATACGGGATAACCGACATTCAAGCCAGTGCGACGGACGAGTCGAACAAGATCCCAAAGAACGGCTTTACTGACAGTTTCGCATGGCTATGTGAAGGTTATGTGCGTTGTACTAAAGTACGGAGAAATACAATGTACTGTAATATATTTTCGATGATACGATTTTCTTATGATTTGTAACAGCTGGTATTTCAATAGACACGTGATACTGAATGAATATGGCGAGTTTCCGAGGTCTGACACATAATTTGCTAACTGATAATTGCTCTGTCTGTCTAGTGAGGTGACAGGAGGTGCACAGGAAATGAATCAATACAATGAAGCGCTCCAACCGTGTAAATCGATGGGCCGACTGGAGCGGAAGCGAGCTGAGTGGAAAGCCAATGTCCGCTGCGAGCTGGAGAATTTGTCTCCGGGGGTCAGGTCCACCACGAATGTGAGTATATGTCTATGACGTTAGCAAAGTCATTTATCTAACGAAGAAAAGATTGCAGTTACACGACTAGACTATACACGCCTATTTCTTGTTGAAAGTAGCCCATGCTTCATGTACCTCTGCACTAAAGGTATTGTAAATTTCTGTTGATTCACTATGGTACATACCACTTGGAAACTGATTCACTGTGGTTTATGAACAAATTATAAGAGTTCCGTGTGTTTTAATAGATGACCCAAAACGGCCTTGCAGTTGGTTGTTATGTTATATAAGAAGAGAGAGAAAATCTACCTCTTGTTTCCATACACTTCTTCATTTTAGTGATCAGTTTTAATCAAAGTTCCAAAGAACTCAAGATCTACATCTACATGGATACTCTGCAAATCACATTTAAGTGCCTGGCAGAGGGTTCATCGAACCACCTTCACAATTCTCTATTATTCCAGTCTCGTATAGCGCGCGGGAAGAACGAACACCTATGTCTTTCCGTACGAGCTCTGATTTCCCTTATTTCATCGTGGTGATCGTTTCTCCCTATGTAGGTCGATGTCAACACAATATTTTCGCATTCGGAGGAGAAAGTTGGTGATTCGAATTTCGTGAGAAGATTCCGACGCAACGAAAAGCGCCTTTGTTTAAATGATGTCCAACCCAAATCTTGTATCATTTCAGTGACACTCTCTCCCATATTTCGCGATAACACTAAACGTGCTGCCCTTCTTTGAACTCTTTCGATGTACTCCGTCAGTCCTATCTGGTAAGGATCCCGCAACGCGCAGCAGTATTCTAAAAGAGGACGGACGAGAGTAGTGTAGGGAGTCTCCTTAGTAGGTCTGTCACATTTTCTAAGTGTCCTGCCAATAAAACGCAGTGTTTGGTTAGACTCCCCCACAACATTTTCTCTGTCTGGCTTCCGATTTACGTTGTTCGTAATTGTAATACCAAGGTATTTGTTGAATTTACGGCTTTTAGATTAGACTGATTTATCGTGTAACCGAAGTTTATTCGATGACTTTCCGTCAATTAGTATGGACTGTGACCTCTCTGACAGAAAATCACAAATCCAGTCACATAACTGAGACGATGTTCCATTAGCACGCAATTTCACTACAAGCCGCTTGAGTGGTATAGTGTCAAAAGCCTTCCGGAAATCCAGAAATAATGACTCAATTTGAAATCCCTTGTCAAAAGAACTCAACACTTCATGCGAATAAAGAGTTAGTTGTGTTTCACAAGAACGACGTTTTCTAAATCCATGTTGACTGTGCGTCAATAGACCGTTTTCTTCGAGGTAATTCAGAATGATCGAACACAATATATGCCCCAAAATCCTGCTGCATATCGACGTTAATGATATGAGTCTGAAATTTAGTGGATTACTCCTACTACCTTTCTTGAGTATTGGTGTGACCTGTCCAACTTTCCAGTCTTTGAGTACGGATCTTTCGTCGAGCGAACGGTTGTATATGATTGTTAAGTATGGAGCTAATGCATCAGCATAGTCTGAAAGGAATCTAATTGGCATACAATCTGGACCAGACTTGCTTTTATTAAGTGATTTAAGTTGCTCCACTACTCCGAGGATATTTACTTCTACGTTACTCATGTTGGCAGCTTTTCTTGATTAGAATTCTGGAATATTGACTTCTTTTGTGAAGGCATTTCGGAAGACTGTGTTTAGTAACTCTGCTTTGGCAGCACAGTCTTTGATAGTATCTTCATTGCTGTCGCGCATTGGCGTTAATTGTATCTTGCCGCTAACATACTTCACATATGACCAGAATCTCTTTGGATTTTCTGACAGGTAGCGAGACAGAGTTACGTTCTGGAAACTGTTATAAGCATCTCGCATTGAATTCCGCGCTAAATTTTGAGCTTCTGTAAAAGATGCCAATCATGAGGATTTTGCGTCTGTTTATATTTGGCATGTTTGTTTCGATGTTTCTGCAACAGTGTTCTGACCCGTTTTGTGTACCAAGAAGGATCAGCTCCGTCGTTTGTTAATTTATTTAGTATAAATCTCTCAATTGTTGCCTATACTACTTCTTTGAATTCAAGCCACATCTGGTCTACACTTATATTATTAATTTGGAAGAAGTGGAGATAGTCTCTTAGGAAGGCGTCGAGTGGATTTTTATCTGCATTTTTGAATATGTATATTTTCCGTTATTTTTGGAGAATTTGGGGGTTACAATATTCAATCTCGCTACGACAACCGTGTGTTCACTAATCCCTGTATCCGTTTTGATGTTCGTTTTTAACTCAGGATTGTTTGTTGATAAGAGGTCAAGTGTGTTTTCGCAACCATTTACTATTCGCCTGGGCCGATGAACTAACTGCTCGAAATAATTTTCAGAGAATGCGTTTAGCACAATTTCGGATGACGTTTTATGCGTACCTCTGGAATTAAACATGTATTTTCGCCAACATATCGAAGGTAAATTAAAATCACCACCAACTATAATCCTTTGAATTGGGAGTAGTAGGGAGATGGGGGTATCAGTGCAATTTTGATATCAAATTAATATGCAACGTAATTAAATTGATCAATTTATCACCCCCACCACGAACACACCCGCCGCTGGATGACGTCGCATCTTTCCCCAGCTGCATGTATGCCCCAGCCACCTATCCCCCTCTCCCCCTCCCCCCCCCCCCCCACACACCATCCACCTACCCTACTGGTGGGAACTACAAATTTTGGTGGGGATTTCGAATTTCGGTGGGAATTTCTTTGTCCCAGGACTGTGCTGACATCCCAACCCCCACCCCTACCTGCGAATTGGCGGGAAAAGGACACAGCCTGTGCTGGATAGAATGGACATATGTCTTTATTTAAACAGTTTGAGACAGTGCCTCCATCTGATGTATTCACCCTGAGGTCCGGAGTGCAACTGACCGACACAGCACTGCCACCAGAAGGCGCCATCCTCCCTCCCGTGACGTAATCCAAGATGACGGTCTGCAGGGGGAAAATGATGGGAAAAGGACTCAGCCTGTTTTGGGCTGATGGAGAGAGGAAGGAGTGTTCTTTATTTATTGTTGGAACAATTTATTTAGGCACAGATTTCACGTAGTTTATTTATTACGCTGATAGAAAACACTCAACCTGACATGCTTGAAGTCGAAGTAAACAGTCTACAGATCTCCAAAATACTCGTAAATAATGCAGTAAAATCATGTGCAGAGATGCAAACAACCTGTAAATTACAGAAATAATGCAGCACACAGCATACAGACATGCAAACTACTCGTAGATGACTGAAATAATGCCTGTGTAACACTATGCAAACACACTCACAATGCTTAAACACCCGAAAATTATGCAGTGCACAAAGACTCAGTGCACGTAAAAAACACAATGTATCAGCGACTCGAACCCTGGTCCTCCTGGGGGAAAGGGGGCGGGGGGCAAGTGTACCTCCAAACACAATTAAACCACCAGAGGCACTTGGAATTGACGGATAATTAAAAATGGCGGTACCCTTCCTGGGACTCGAACCGTGGTGCTCCTGGATGGAAAGCTCAAGTGCGCCCCCTAACATATGGAAACTGTCCACGTGCTGGAGAGGAAGGTTAGGTTACTGTACTTTATTTATTTTGGTCTGGAAACTGACGCAAATATCGATCTTAATTACGTAATTGATCACAAAGATCGGCACAAATTACACAAGTATATGCATAGTGCTACCCAAGGATGGCAAAAAAGCGCAATACGCCACAAAAACTGACAGTACCATACAACTGGTGTTATCCTGCTGGGAAAAAATCTCGCAATACCACTCGAAACCAGCGGCAGAAACACTCAAACTCTACCCTACACCTATAACCTGGTCGGAAAAAGCCTGGGGTGTTAGGTACTATCCTTATTCTTTTTGGCAGGAAATATGTTCAACTGACGAGATGCTGGTGTTGGACAGAGAGGAGTTTAAAAAGTACATTACCTGTAAGCATACAGCATCTACCGCTGTTTCACATTAGAGTTCGCTACAGACGCCTACCAAAACCCAGCCTACAATGCAGCTAACCGAAGCCAATACACGCAATCACAGCTGATGGAAAAAATGTGTCAGAGTTCTAATTACACTTCGAAATGTTCATGAAGAAACCAGCACTTGTAATGAATGGGTCATAATGCAACACATGCACTGGGGAAAATCGTCGTCCTGAAAGACTGCAGAGGGGGTGGTAGTTGAACGTGCATTCTCGTCTATGTACAATCACAAACTGCCGAAAATCGAGACCCTCTCCCCTCCCGCCCTCCAACCACCTACGCGATGGATGGATAGAGGGAGGGAGGGAGGGAGGGAGCTACTCCGCCAACAGCCTGACGGCATGTGATGGCCGCTGTCTGCCTTGAGGCGATGGTCCTTCACCAACACAAAAGCAGGTATATTTGACTATATAATAGGAGATAAAAGAATGGCTGTCCTGAATGGATCTTGGTCATCTAAAGTGTAGTGAAACAGCCGCCCCTAATGGTTAGGGGCGCACCTGTTGCGACGAGCTGTCACAGACTAGGCAGGTCCCCAACACCTGCAGAAAAAGCAATGTTTCATACAACAACACAGGGCCACAGGGAGCGTCTCTTGTGACTTATTGTATAGTTTGCGGGATACGGTCATCCTCCTACAGTACAGGCGATGCAACTTTACACTGGTCTGTACAATGGATCAATACCTGTATATTTAATACGATCGTTACATGTGCTCGTTGCCGGCACGCAGATAGTTCGTAATTTTTCTCTGCTGGATGGTACAGAATAACAATGATAGAATATTTGAATGACAGATGTGAATGGATTCCGAGGAACATGGATCTGCTTTGATGTTTAGCCTTCCTAATTTTACCGGCACGAAACACCACAGACTCTTCCAGTTTCCACAAGTTGCGATGTCTTCCACATTTTTGTCAATGAGAAACATCGCATCTGTGCTTTATTTCTACCAGCTTGTGGTGTGGTAGCTGTACAATTTATGCCATGTGATGTTCAGTTTCCAGAGGATCGAAGTGCGTTAATGTTGGTTTAGCAGCGGCTGACATGGGTCTCCAAGTCATGGTAGAAAAACAAAGTTTATGGCAGTGTACACTGATAGGATGTGTTACAACCGAGAAAAACAATGCATTAAACTGCTTACGAAGGAACAATACAGGAACCCACTCGTGTGATTTATATTCTGTTGGATACGTCATCCTATAGTATAGGTGATTAAATTTTACACTGGTCCCTGGAAGCAATTTCGATCATGAACCACGTACTCCAGTGAACCAATATCTGTATATTTAATAGCATCGCCAAACATTTTTGGGCGATAGACATGAATGCAACTTGAGAGACGAAAAGTGACTCATTTCGAGATATGAGAGTGCCACAAATATGATTCCACCAGTGGCTGTATTTATTAAAAGATGTCTCTACAGGATCCAACGCAAGTGGTTGAATGGATAGACTTGATTCCAAATCGCAGACAGCATTTCTACCAGAAAGCATTACACTATCGGGGCTCATGTGTGTACCTGTAGACTCAAGACCGCTTTCTATGCAGTGTGACAGTAACGTAGTCACTACAATCGCGCTTTTCATAGCGAAATGTATGTTGTGGGCTGTAGAATCCAACTGTGGTCAGCTTCAGATGGCATTTCTCAATAGTGTTCCTCGAAAAGAACATCGTGTTCCCTCCATGGATTCCCATTTGACCTACCTGGTGAGTGTAATCCGACTACAGAGAAAAAACAAAAACAAAAATTATTCACCATGCAAAGTCACTCCCACGATCAATTTAGTTTCGAAATAACGAGGACATTCTGCAGTTGAGAGGTGGCATGAGCCCCCTCTCATATTTCTATCTTACGATTCTCCTCTCTAATTGCATGCGGTGGGAAGTTGCTATTCCTTCACACGCGGACTTCCCACGCAGCATCTCTCGTCACCCGGGTGGTCCGGTGACAGGCGGGTTAAGCCGACGTGTGCGAGGCAGTCGAGTGAATGCTTTGCAGACGCCGACATTGTCAAGAGACACGCCCGCTGGGGTGTGAAGTAGCGGCTGGGCTAGAGGTTCCGTTACTTCGGAGAAACTTAGCGAAAACACTTTCTGGCGGGCTACCAGCGAGGCGTGGGAATGACTTGTGTACCCAGGCAGTTGTGGCGGGAAAATTCCCGCACTTTCTGCAAAATAGTAACGGTGATTGGTTTGCTCAGGGCATAGCGCCGTGACGTAGCAAAATCAGCACAGAAATTGGCGCCAAGAATCTCCATTGGTGGAATGGTAGTGCTCCGGCAATGGAGTGGAATTTCCGCCGGTTTTCGAGTTGCTGATTGGAACGTTTAACCACGGCCACTGTCGTGGGGGCGGGAATGTTCTGTGTTCGGCCTGTACGGGTGCTCTTGTGGAGAGTCAGCAGTCGCCTTTCGGTCGAGGACGTCGAAGCAACCAGCCCTCGCCTGCGGGACGCCAGATCGTGTTTCGGGCAGTTAAGAAGACAGTTTGGTAATGTATGTCCGCAGCACCGGCAGATAGGGATTTTCCTAGGTGATAATCAGAGCTCAGCAGAGCGCGCCTGTTCATCCTTTTCTAACTTTGTTCTGTCTTGAGTAGCAGCAATTTCTGTTGGGTTAGCTGTGTGTCTCTCTTGAGATTTGAGTGGCAAGGAATTGGCTCCACATACCACTTCGTCTTAAACCTCACGATCTAGTTTAGGGACAACTTCACCTTCACAGCGTTTGTTTGTGTCTCCAATTTGAGCCAATTTAATGTATCATAAATTAGAATTCATGTGTTTTTGTTTATTATTTTGTGCTTAGTCGTAATAAATCATATTGTTATTTTGGACAGAACTTTCATTCTGTTAATCGATAGAGCAACCCATCATTTCTCACTACGTTTATGAAACCTTCCTTTATTTAACTTATTTATCAAATTAAATTATTGCAGGTGCCAAACTCTTTTCTACTCCACTTGCAGGGTTGATTACAGTCAGTTCGCGTATATTTTTAATCCTTGTGCAACAGCAAAAGTCAGAGTTAGAAAAGGGGGGGCTTAGAGCATCATTTACATATGTAGCTTCTAGAATTTAGTGTTAAATACACTGCTTGCCCCGGCACCTCGCATAAAATGGCGACCCTGCCAGGATCTTTCCTGTGAATCTCTGATAAGCAAACAGGATTCTTAGTAGTAACATTCAATTTTTTTCCTCTACTTTTTTAATGATTAATACCCAACTTGTTTTTTTTCTGGTAGTTCCGCGTTTAGTTTTAAGTAGCGGCGCATGGTTACAGTTTTTTGTTTTCAGTGTATATATTTTTTTTGTTCATTGTTTTTTTTGTGTTTCGTTGATGTGGTGTCCGTACCACTTCGCACTTTGTCGGATTTGTGTGCGGTTTCTGTACCACATCAAATTGTGTTGTTAATTACAGCGGTGGAACAGCGTTGTTGAAATTTTATGTCTATGTGTAAAACTACAGTGAGTAGATAATTTTTACTGTATATTTTAGATAAATTTGTTTTTTCATGAATGATCACGAGAAGTAAGGCACGACTATTAGCGAGCGAAACTAAAACAAAAGAGAATAGCATAATGGATAAGAGGCAGGTTACTGACGAGGATAGGTTCAGAGATGAGATGGGCACATTTTTAGCAGCACAGGACGACAGGGTCATTGATGAGGAAGGTGATTTGGACGCGATCTTAGAGCAACGTCGTGGCCATGATTATGATAGTGAATTGGAGGATGGAACAGAGACAGGCACACAGGTCGAGACGGTAGCAGAAGTTTATAGTCAAACGAACGAGTGCAGACAGAGGCCAGCTCGGTCACGTCAGAGCTCTAGCGCCCAGGTGTCCAGAGTTACATCGCCCATGTTTGAAGAGGATCAAGAAGATGACGTAAACCCAATACTGAGTTTCCTACGATTAATGAAAGAAGAAGCTGATGAACAACGTAAGAAGGAGAAGGAAGAAGATGAGAAACAACGTAAGAAGGAGAAGGAAGAAGATGAGAAACAACGTAAGAAGGAGAAGGAAGAAGATGAGAAACAACGTAAGAAGGAGAAGGAAGAAGCTGAGAAACAACGTAAGAAGGAGAAAGAAGAAGCTGACGAACAGCGTAAGAAGGACACGGAGGCAATAATTTCGCATATAGGGGAAATTCGTGGGGAATTATTAGCAATAAAGAAAGAAAGTGGAGAAGCAAAACAAATGTCAATGGTAGCACAAAAAGTAGCAGGCCTAGCCAAAACTGCAGCAACAGGGGCAATGAAAATCGCAAGAGTAACTTCTCAACTCGCAGAGCACTTGCGACGTGCGACACAAGTCCACTCAAAATCCCTAGCGGCCTTAAAGACTCAAGGTAATATTGCGGTTACGAACATCACGAAACGAATGAAAGAAGTAGAGAGTCGGATAGCGAAACTAGAGCGAAACGGGCACACGAGCACTGCGCGTTTGGATACCAATGATGGAGTACACAGGATTGTGTCTCCGAGGAAAAGCCCGCCGTGCTCTAGCCCAGTGACAGCGTGCGGAACGAACAATGCACACGCAGAAACAGCGAGTAATAGCTCCAATAATTGCGGCCCACTCAGAAGAGTGAATGCTGAATGCCACTTCCACTGTGATACAGAGGTAGCACATCACAGTTATCAGCAAGATAGAACAGGACACTCAGCAGACGTGCAAGTATCGGAAACGAGTGACAACACCAGTGCGAGGATCAGACAGGATTTTGATCACAATCACTTCCTGTCGATACTAAAATTCCAGAAGTTCAAAGAAAATGGAGGGTCGATGCATCCGAAGAGCTGGGTGATGCAGTTTACAAATTCATTACCGGCATCGTGGCCAACCCAGGCAAAATTAGAATTCATGTGTGGACACATCGAAGGCCAAGCAGCGGAAAAGATGCGGGGCGTGGCAGCGACGTGTCGGACTTATCAGGAATTTGTTGGTGCATTCCTGCGGACCTACTGGTCAAAGGAAACGCAAGACAGGATTAAAGAGGAACTAATATTTTGTCCTGAACTGGAAGTGTCCGGGCATAGGAGCGCAACCAAATTTTTTGATGATTTACTCAAGAAGAATCAGTTTTTAGATAGTCCATATAGCAACGGAGAAATCATTAAATTTTGCTTTTCGAAATTGCCAGTTAGGTATCAACAGACACTTGTCGGGAAGTGTGGATCTGACATAGATGCATTCAAGAGTCTACTGCGCGAACTCGAAGTAGTCTTCGATAAACAAGACGCAAAGGACAGGAAGAAGGCGCAAAATAACAAATACCACGGGCCAGCAAGGGAAGACGACAACAGATCGCATAATCGCACTGGTCAGTTAGGAAACCAGGGTTACGGAAATCAAGGTTACGCTGTTCAAGGTTATGGAAACCAGAGACACGGAAACCAGAACGTCAGGGAACAGGGTCAATCTAGACAAGCAATCTGGGACAGGAGGAATGACGAACGGCAAAGCGACCGTAATTGGAGAGAGCGAAATCAAGGACAACAGGAGAACCAGGAGATTGAAATTAGACCTCCAAATCCTAATGCACGTCAGAGGAGGGGGAGTCTAAGAAGAGATTGACGCTAGTCCATAGGACTCCACCACTTCTCTCACACAAAGAAGTTCGTGGAATAATAGTAGTTTAAGTGGTGTACATAGTAGAATAGGCAAAGATATGAACCTTTCTTCGGGGAACAATAATCGTTGCATTATAAGATTAAGATTGTTAAAGTATTAACACGCTGCGTTTTCTCGCATAAGAATTTACTGCTGTTAACTTTTTGTCTATGTTCGGGATCTCCTCTGTCGTTGCGATAAGAGGGACTACCTTTCCATGAGCAATGTTTTTGTCCTTTCCTATCTGGTGTCCATGTTAAGGGATAAAGATGAGTGACGAGACGTCGCACAAACGGGCGCATACAAGAACGTGCTCTTAGAAGCGTTCTGAGAAGTCGTGTTACGCTCAATAGCGGCCACAACCAGTTCGTGAAACGTTCATACCAATGCTTGCAGGGACGCGTCAGTGCACGGCAAGATTGTGGTATATTGCGTGATTTCGAGGATGAATATGGGCAGTATAGTTTTTTTTTGCAGAGCTGCGCCAGCATCGTTGTCTTGCAAGTCGGGGTGATCCTGTGAGCGTTTGACTCCAATGGTGCCCTAGACGAGAGAAATGCGAGCATAAAGCCTACCATGCCAATGTGCTGGTTGGGGATTTAGCGTGCTGCTCGTGACTGTCACAGATGAATAACCAGGGACTTATACTTGGATATTCGTGACATAATGTGTAGCTGGCGTGTGTTGGGCGACTGAATGCTCAACAGGAACCACCCCTGGCTTGGTCATATTACATTGCTTCTGGAAAGGTGTGCTTTGATCCCGAAAACCGCATCAGATAGGGAAGGAAGTTGCAACTATAAATTTATTGTCGCGTATAGCCATGGCTAACCCAGTCTCTGGAGTTTCAGTGAGGCGTAGTGAGAACTCGGAGGCCATGTCGTACGGCGCGCACATCACTGTCGTCAATAGCGGCGTGCAGCGAGACATCTCAACGTAACAGGAATTATGTAAGAGTATTGTATAAGGTAAACAAAAAAAAATAATAAATAAATAAAAAAAAGGGGGTACGATATACTAGGATAAGTTAAACTGTAGGATTTAACAATAACTAGATTACTATTGTGGGGGTTTTCTACCACAAGTGTTGTGTTTGGGCGCGCCTGTTGGGATGTTATTTTTCAGGTCATCAAATCACAGACCCGAGATGGAGGGACGACCGGCGAGCGAATGTAGAATAGTTGCAATAACATAATTTATTCAGAAGACATAGAATGTAGATCGTTGGCATATGGTAGTTAATTCTTGAGCATGTCTACTGTCGATCTATATAATTAATAGTAATATTAGTGCGGGCCCGCACATTTAGTTGTTCATCCATTACATAGCATCAGTTATCACACACCATGTACAATACTGAGATCGGTCTCTACACATATATCAAAATAAATTATTTCCATGTCTAGATTAGATGTTATAATGATAGCTACAGATAAATAACTATAAAAGTAAAATAAGAGTGTCTGAAATGACAGACCATCAATGTGTCCTTATGTAAATTTATTATAACATAGAAGGTCATGGGAAAAAGTTAGGCTTAAGATTTTTGTCAGAACTGTGCAGATGATGGGTATCGTGACAATACAGAGGCCAGCCAGCGCAAAAACAAGAGATCTTCGGCTACCTGCTAGAGGGCGAGCGTCCGGTCCTGCAAGCTGTCACCGGGCCGTGTACCTGAGGGATTACGCGGGGTCCTCGCCGGGCCACAAGCGAAAGTGAGGCTGGCCGTTGACACTGACACGCGACCCACACGCGACAGCCTGCTAGCTCTCCAGACGCGGCAGCCGTTTGGAGGGATTCCCTGCGGCAGACCACGTTGTCGTGAGTACACGAAGAAGATCACATATCGTGTCAGAACCTGCGCCCATGTGCCTCAGGACAGAAAGGGACGTTATATACTCACCTGTTTGGGTTTTTACAACTCACTAGCATTGGCCGATCTGCATACACAAAGCAGTATCGTGCCACACTAACAAATGTATGGTCTCATTTCTAACTTCTCCTCTCTTTTAGAGAGCAGTTTTAGCAATCGTCACTCCTAGTTCGATCCTGTATGGATGACCTCACACACTTGTGGAGTCACTCCACATGCCATCATCCCTCGTCGAACTGCAATATTGGGAAACGTAAAGTACTGTCCAGCGAGAGAAGAGACCTAGACTACTGATGTATCCCAACAAATAGACCTCAGAGACAATTAATCGACGTGAGGAGAGCCTATCACTGTGTCTTCCTACCCTATTGCCGTTGCAACAATGTAGCAACAACACCCGACGTTTAGCCTTATGTGATGTCAGTACTGTGGAATTAGTGAAGTGCCACAGATATTTCTAACAATGTGATTTAGTGCCTCATTCTCAGCACAGTCGTGAACTTTGTGCAATGTGCACGCACAATTTGATGCCCCATGAACCTTGTTTTTTTTTCTTAAATTTCTTTCTCTTATGTTGTTTTTGTAATGTATGTTATACCTTGTATGCGTTTGTGTTTTACACTGTAATTCTTATTACAGATTACTGTATTGTTCTCCACATCATGTTTTTTTTGTATTTTGTGTTTATTGTTGTGTGTATGCAAACAGTGTGCCTGAAGTCCCCATAAACTGAAGCAGATACCACCACTGTCATTGTGAATGGACCATCAGTTCAGGGAACATTTTGTAAAGGTTATTCTTGCTGCAGGGAGACAGAATGAATCGGAGGTTGTAACTAGATTCCGAAAGCTCACAAAGAGATTGTTAACTTAAATATTATCATGTGTGAGTGAGTTCAGGCTAGTTTTATGATTCAAATTGTTGTAAAATCTTGGGCATTTAATTGCGGAGCACTCCAACTCTGATTGTAAAGAATAAACTGCTCCATATTTGGCTCACATGCCCGGGCCATATTTAGAGCGTGAATGTCTGTGTGAATCGGTGTTTGGAAGGGGCTCCCTGGGTATGGATGTGTGATGTGAGTGTTAGTGTTCCATATTAAGAAGGTGAAGTTGGCTACATCATAAATAATCCTCCCTCTATGAGCTGCATTTTTCAGTTGCAGTGATTTTTTTTAAGGAGTGCGGCATGTGGAGTCAGTTTTTAAGATTGTTCTTGGGCGATTGACTCACTACCTTGCTCCTAAGTGAGCCAACCGCTCACCAATTACAATCTAAAATGGCATAGGGGCAATGAGAGGTGGCATGAGCCCCCTCTCATATTTCTATCTTACGATTCTCCTCTCTAATTGCATGCGGTGGGAAGTTGCTATTCCTTCACACGCGGACTTCCCACGCAGCATCTCTCGTCACCCGGGTGGTCCGGTGACAGGCGGGTTAAGCCCACGTGTGTGAGGCAGTCGAGTGAATGCTTTGCAGACGCCGACATTGTCAAGAGACACGCCCGCTGGGGTGTGAAGTAGCGGCTGGGCTAGAGGTTCCGTTACTTCGGAGAAACTTAGCGAAAACACTTTCTGGCGGGCTACCAGCGAGGCGTGGGAATGACTTGTGTACCCAGGCAGTTGTGGCGGGAAAATTCCCGCACTTTCTGCAAAATAGTAACGGTGATTGGTTTGCTCAGGGCATAGCGCCGTGACGTAGCAAAATCAGCACAGAAATTGGCGCCAAGAATCTCCATTGGTGGAATGGTAGTGCTCCGGCAATGGAGTGGAATTTCCGCCGGTTTTCGAGTTGCTGATTGGAACGTTTAACCACGGCCACTGTCGTGGGGGCGGGAATGTTCTGTGTTCGGCCTGTACGGGTGCTCTTGTGGAGAGTCAGCAGTCGCCTTTCGGTCGAGGACGTCGAAGCAACCAGCCCTCGCCTGCGGGACGCCAGATCGTGTTTCGGGCAGTTAAGAAGACAGTTTGGTAATGTATGTCCGCAGCACCGGCAGATAGGGATTTTCCTAGGTGATAATCAGAGCTCAGCAGAGCGCGCCTGTTCATCCTTTTCTAACTTTGTTCTGTCTTGAGTAGCAGCAATTACTGTTGGGTTAGCTGTGTGTCTCTCTTGAGATTTGAGTGGCAAGGAATTGGCTCCACATACCACTTCGTCTTAAACCTCACGATCTAGTTTAGGGACAACTTCACCTTCACAGCGTTTGTTTGTGTCTCCAATTTGAGCCAATTTAATGTATCATAAATTAGAATTCATGTGTTTTTGTTTATTATTTTGTGCTTAGTCGTAATAAATCATATTGTTATTTTGGACAGAACTTTCATTCTGTTAATTGATAGAGCAACCCATCATTTCGCACTACGTTTATGAAACCTTCCTTTATTTAACTTATTTATCAAATTAAATTATTGCAGGTGCCAAACTCTTTTCTACTCCACTTGCAGGGTTGATTACAGTCAGTTCGCGTATATTTTTAATCCTTGTGCAACAGCAAAAGTCGGAGTTAGAAAAGGGGGGGCTTAGAGCATCATTTACATATGTAGCTTCTAGAATTTAGTGTTAAATACACTGCTTGCCCCGGCACCTCGCACAGTCATCGATATTTTGCGCATCAAACTAGGCGAAGGTTTTTCTTTCCTTATTTTACGCAGGGTGAGTATGTCTCTACTGATCATTTGTGATAGGTGGTAGTACACTTCGCTAGACGTTACAAAATAATGCGATGCTACAGCAGTCTAACGTAAAAAGTATACCGATTTGGCTCATAAAACTAAATGAAAATTGACTTTGTCTATTTTCGTGGACAGAGGGCATTTATCATCGTCGCAAATGTTTTCTTCCCTTTTTTTAATAGTTTGTAATGTTTTAGCTTTAATTTTGGTATGCTGGAAGCGTTACTGCTAGCCAATAGATAATGAAAGCGGGTTGAAAGCCGTGAACTGTCTGGGGAGATTAATCTTGCATTGCTAAGCAACTGTTTCACGACTGGGTATCTTAGTCTAGGTTTACCACATTACCAATCAGACTAACATTGATTATAATCTTTTACAGTCATACAACAACCGGTAATATATCTATATATAAAAAGGAGAATTTAAATAAAAAGAAAGAAATCAGTTTATATTTGCAAATTTATTTTAAGATTGTTCATTGAAATTTCAGCATATTATACGTGAGTTATAACTGAGCTGGTGCCTTATTTACGATTGTGAAAATGTGAGATTGGAATCTTACGGAACACATAAAATATGGAGCCAAGATTGGGAGAGTGGATACAAAACTGCATTCATAAAACAACACACAAAGAACATTGAAACACATGCAAGAGAAAGTTAACCACAACCAACAGATTCAAATTTTCACCCAAAGAAATTACGTTCGTAGCACAATCCTGTCCGTCATGTAATTACCACACACTGGTATACTAAATTCATATTAACTCTTTGTGAAATCTTCCCAAGAAGAATAGCTGAGGGCTACTTTGATGATTACACCACATGGTTCACGTGGTCAACTTGGTTTACAGAAAGTGTATAACTCCACAGTAATTTTGATAATAAAATAAATTCGATCGAAAAGCAATTGACAAAAGAAAAACCTTGAACTGGTTACTAACGTCTTACTATTAACCTGATGGGTCAAACAGTTATATAAGCACGTGGTACTGGTCTCGCAAAGTACACCCCACATGGGTTGAACATAAAGAAAAGTTGTTATATTGAAAATATTGTTAAGACAAGATGTTATAATCACACAAGCATTCGCATTTAAGATTGATCTTAGTTAGAGTTACTGACCAACACGTGGTTCCACTTTACTCATAAAGTAGTAACAAAGAAACTCCCGGAAAATAATATGAACCTCACACGAGAATTACACTACGCTGCAATTTAAGATAACCTTAGATATCTTAGAGCTAAACCCGAAATAAAAGTGATTAAATTCTCAGTTAAGCTGAACTTAACAAATCCATTGTCCTATGGACTTAGCAGACACGCACTTAGCCGGAGATCTTACCATTTCAGACGCTCGCTACCGCCAGACTGCAACTGCCTACCGCCAGACTGCAACTGCCACTGCCTACTACTGGACTGCAACTGCCACTACCCAGCGTGCTCCTGAGAGTCTCACAAAGACAAACGGAAGGAGCCAGAGGGGCAGCTTCCTATACCAACATGACAAGGGACGGACCGGACCATACTAAGAATAGAAACCTCTTTGCTTTTAGGAACCGTAGCTACCTGTACCAACATTGGTCCTACTGTTCTCTAGCAGACAGCCTTGTCTGCTACCCTCAAGCATGCAACTACAAACACATTTGATCATTCATCCTCTCACACAGAAGGGAAGGGGGATGACAGTATCTTATCATACACAGTATATAAAAAGAAAGCGGATGTAGGTTCCGTATGAGACTGTGTGACATGAATTACATATAAGAATTACATATAAACTGTGCTTTAAAGTATAGCAGTGTGACAGATCGTTCTTGTTTACGTGTAAAAGTAACACGTTCCACTACTCAGTCTCCTCCCAGATAGTCAGAAACGCCACAGTAAATTTAGGAGAGGAATTTACTCCATAAAAGACAACAAATTTGAGAAATTAAACATGAAAGGAATCCAACAGAGACCTTTCATAACCCCAACGCTCCGGGAAAAGACTGTGCAGGGAATTTTCTGGCCATGCTAGGACATTCCCAAGCAGGCTTCTCACACCCTACTTAAACCAAAAGTGTAAAGAAAAGGCAAAAGGTCACCAGCTACTTGCTAAAACACAATAATTTCAAACATCTTTACAATCTACCAATTTTAAAGAGAGAAAAAAAAACACACAATCTGTGACACCTATTTAAAAGATCGTGTAGACCTAAATCGGTCAGCAAGTAAAAACAATGGTTCCTGTGTCATTAATATGAAAACAATTTCTGGTTGTTACCCTTATGGAGTTCACCAGTATTTGCTCATTGCAAGAGCCAACTGATCACAGGCAATTTTATGACTGTTTATTAACAAGCAAAATTTATGAAAATAGCAAAGGTGCCACAGCAATTAAAAAAGAACATCAAATAACATCAGTATCATAAAGCAGAACAATCCGCAAAAACAAAAAAAATATAAGAGAAAAAACATGTTTTACTAAGTGGTTATCGCAAAAAAATTCTATATCTTATAAAACTAATAATTTGTCGAATTAAAATAACTATGTGGCACTAATTTAATCACTCTACAATATTTCAGTTAGTTAGCAAACAATGAGCACTGTGTCATTATACTGAGACTACAATAATTATGTGATTGTTACCCTAAAGGGGTTCCTCACAATAAATATGCCCCATGCAAAGGCTAATCGATCACAGCCCAATGAGAATGAATAGCAATCTGACTGATAAACGAAGCAGTGCCACAGCAATGAATTTACGAAACAAACTAACACAAATCTAATACATCACACAAGAACAAACATTGATCAATAAAACAGTACAATAGTCAACATCTAAACCAAAAAACCAATAAATAAAACACCTGCAAAATACAAGAGTCAAAGTTTAAAAAAATATATAGAACACCTGCAAAATACAAGAGTCAAAGTTTAAAAAAAATATAGAACACCTGCAAAATACAAGAGTCAGTGTTTAATAAACACCAATAAATCGAGTCCCTGCAAAACACACGAGTCAAAGTTTCTGTGACAGAAACACACGTATATGCATTGAACTAAGAACCGTATAATCACTGTTCACTGATACACTCACTAGTTCCACTGTTCCGAGGCACAATATAAGGGGAGGGGGAGGGGGGTTCGTCGCCGCAGCTGTCAGTAGGGATTTTTGTCCATCTGTTGCGTGCAATCCCGCCGTCTCTGCCCTCTCATGAAGTTTCTCTTGGTGGTCTGTGTCACGTACATCTCGATTTGGTTCCATATTTGTGTTGTCAATTTCGTGCGGTCTCCTCGATTGGCACGCCAGGTTGATATTCCTGGGCAAGGATGACACTTCAATGGCTCTTCTTTTGTGCCACCCTTAGCGACCAGAGAACATCGAACCATGTTTTACTGTCGCTTAACAGTAGGCATCCATCAGGAAATGTTGATAGGCGTCGTTGACGTCTGCAAGTTTCTTTGGACAGTACCTGTCAAAAGGCTCCACGCCCCTTGTTTTGTTTCACCGCAGCCGTCTCGTCACGGTCGCGTGCGTGTGGTGCGTTGCCAGGAGATGGATTTCCGCGCGGTGGACCGCTCGCCCATCTCAGGTCATTCCCTTCAGGAAGGGTCGCGTGGGACGGCCGCCCATTAGCTCCAGGTACAAGGGAAAGTGTTTGCGGCGTCCCTTCTTTTGTTGTCGGCCGCGCTCCCGAAGTGGCCTGGCTGGCAGCGTCCCCCGCTGGGAAATCCGCCAGTTTACAACTAGTCCGGCTGCTCCCGCTGTCTCGTAAGAGTTTAGCCGGTTCGCTTTCACGTTCTCAACTGCATTCACAGAAATTTTTTATCATCCTTATGTGATTACACAATGTCATACATAATACCACTTAGTATTGTCTTTCACAATTTTTAAGAACAAAGTGAGACTTAATTAATTTTTTAAATAATTAGTTGAATCGACAATATAAAATAAAATTTAAATGACTTGACAATGTAAAAAAAATAAAAGTGAAATGACTTGACAATGTAAAAATAAAAATTAAATGAACTGACAATACAATATTTAAATCCACATCACTAATGTGGTTCACTTGTGTTTTAATAAATCAAATGCTACTTATTAATTCACTAAAATGAATAGGGTTATGCCTTGCGCAAGTATAGGTCAGGAGAGCATGGGGTTCACATGTTATTTACACACACACATGCACACCTGTTGTCTATTCTACAAACTAACTACCCATAAACATGCATTACTCATAATTCTACTTCTATCCACTCCTAGTTAAGCCCACAAGCTACTCCAATTCTATTTCAACACCGTGTATATACCACTACAGCAATGTTCTAATTCGCCCTCTTCTTGACGGTCGCGGCATACGTCTTGTCATATAATGAATATGGAGACTTTCCTTAAACATACACATTAAAAAGAACAATGGTTATTTGCACACCAAAACATTTATACCAGTACACACACCTGAAAAGAGACTCGCAATTATACATTTATCATACTCATATATTCACACATAAAACAGTAAGAAAATTTCATCTAAAATTACGTTATCACAAGAATTAATCACACAGATGGCTCTGAGAAGGTTAAAATGTCTGCACTATACAAGTTATACTACATTTTCTTACCCATTTTGCTGCGATTTCGTTCCTTCTTTAAGTTACCTTTCGCTTCCAAATCAGTTATTTCGCCTGTGGTGGTTATTCTGGATTCATTTCTCATGAATGGCAAAATTGTGGTCACCTCTATTCTGTAAAACAGTATCATCTTAACATATTGAACTTACAACAGACACAAAAGATTCGAATCCTCCTGTAGTTTAAATGACAAATGTTTTGCTTCATCCTTATTACCTTAAACCAAGCTTTCCTTCGTTCCCATAATCAAAATTATTTAATCATCCTCTACCTTCAAGAGGGAAATTTCCTCAGTACAAATCATATAGGCTGCAGTGCATCCCGCACCAGCGAAAACAGTAGGCTGTAATGCTCACAGCATCAGCAAAACACATAAACGTCGCTTTTCTGGGACAAGTATTAACGCAGAATAAGTTTTCCAGGCTTTGGCTCAACATCAATCAAGATTACAAAAAGGATCCATATTTCCGTTCCATTCTCCATTTGCTGAAAAACTGCTCGTATTTGACTACCACAATAATATTTCAGAGCCACGTAAATTACACAAACCACAATTCTTCTTTCACCTTGAAGGGAATCAATCTACTTACGAAATCCACAGACAGCACTTTACGTACTCAGCTATAAAGAACAAAAAAAAACATATCATGAATATTAACATATCATCGCATATTGGGAAGCCAATGGTTAAACAATCGTATTATCGCATCCTGTTTTCAAGATTCCAAACTTACTCATTCCTTTCTCAGAGTTCTCCTATCTTAAAATATTCATACAGCACGCATACTATAGTAAGAGATCCTCATTTATACTGACAGATATAGAATAGTAATAGATAGATAGTAGCACTGAAAGCAGAAAATCGGAAACACGGCTACTAACAGCTGGGGACCTGGGTTTGCCAGACCCATAATACCCACAGATCGGATATTCCCCTGAGTTTTTGCACTAATTCAGCAACGATCTTGCTTCTCTCAGGAGCGACTCTTTTTTAATTTACTCACACAAAAAAAAACAGCATTTCACTCGTTCACAAGGAAACCTTTTATCTTTACGTTTGAATCAAACTAAATCCTAAATTCACAAGGAAAGAAAACAATTAAAACATCACTTCAATCAATCACATAGAAACATCTTTTTCATTAATTTTTTTACCAACATATAATTCAAAATGCATTTATCACAAATGTAAACTAATCAATTCATTCTCCTCTCTATAAATCCTATGTACTCATTTGCCATGTCGCTCATTTGTTCCGATTTGGCGCCTTCTGGGCTGATCATTTGTCATTGCCGGTTTCGTTCATTCCCATTTGGCGGATTATGTCTAGGGTTGGCCGGCCGAATTTCAACATCATGTGGGGCTCCGCCTACAATCCTACTCCCACCGTGTTCATCGTAGTAACGATTCTGGTTGCCGTACCTGTAGCGTTCACGATCTTGTCCACGTCCTCGATCATTTCTGTTGTACCACCTGTGTTCGCGACTGTTACCCCAGTTTCTATACGGCCTGTCCCGATTATTGTTCCGTTCGCGTCGCGACGACCAGTCACGCCGTTGATTAGTACGACGGCCACGACTGCGATCGCGCTGCTGTGCCCCGTAATAACTTTGTGCCTGATTAGGCGGGCATTCTGCTGTATTATATTCCAACTCTTGGAGAAGTGTTTTAAACGTTTCCACGTCCTCTTTGCATCGTCCCGCAAGAATGACGTGCCGCAAGTGCATCGGCAATTTGGTGATGCATATCCTAATTAGTTCCGCAGGCCCGTATGGGTCGTATAAAAATTGATTTGCCTGCAGCATGTGGTCGAATAGGCGTGCAGGGCTGCCGAAACCAGACTGGTTCAAATTTGGCAGCATAATTATGCCATGTTTGACCCTACCTTGTGCCGCTTCCGACCAATAGGCGGATAGAAAGGCTTGTCGAAACTCCCGAGTGGAGTTGCAGTGACGCGCTGCCACCTCATGCGACTCGCCGGTTCGCCTTCCAAATAGCCACACATATATTCGATCTTATGTGAACTTGCCCAGTCGGGGGGAAGACAAAACTCAAATTGCTCGAGCCATGCACGTGGATGTATTCCTTTTTGCAAATTTCGGAATATCTCAAACTTTCTTAATGTAAGGAAACGTTTGAAATCAAATCCCCGCATTTCCTCCTGTCGAGGCCCTTGAATGTTTCTATTTCTCTCATGTCTGCCCCTTAAATTACATTCTTCCCTGTCGTCTAAATCTCCCTCGTGGCCGGAGTCCCTCTCTGCACTGTTCGTACGGCTATTTTTATTGCTATTGGCGAGTTTGGAATCACACGCCATGCAGTTTTCCAGATGCACCACGCGTTCTTGTAATTCGCCTGTTACAGCTTTGTGCTGTCTGTTCACTTCGAATTGTCCCTTCTGAAATTTAAGAAGCGAACGCACTTCTTCGGTCTCTGCGGCTGCTACCGGTGTAGTATTGTTCTCGCTTTCCGTCAGCTTCATCGTGCCTACAATGTCCGCTAATGCCGCAATCTTATCATCTATTTGTCTCTTGTCCTCCGCCCCAGTCTGCTTCAATTGTTCAACCTGCTGTTCCAACGCGTGGATCGCTAAACTGTTGTCCGCTATTGTGTTGCTAACGACCGTGGGACAATGCGTTTCCGCCTCTTGGACCCTCGAGAGTACCTGTTGGTGCTCCCTTTGGCATTCTTCTCTCAGCGCTTGGAAATTCCTAAGTAGCCGTTCTTCGCTTTCTTTAGATTCGGCCTCGCCACTCCGCTTGCTCTGTTCTAGGGCTTGCAGACGGTCATCGATTTGTTCAAATGTACGGCCTAATTCTTTCATAATATCACTTTTTATTTCACTTGCCAGATTGTTTATTCTCTGTGAGATATCATCGGACACTCTCTGCATCGACTTGTCGACTTTATTTGTCTGCTGGATTAGTTTTTCGTCTATTTGTTCGCCTAGCTCTCGGATCGATTTCTCAGATTTTTGCGTCATTTGTTCGCCTAGCTCGCGGATCGATTTTTCAGATTTTTGCGTCATTTGTTCACCTAGCTCTTGGATCGATTTTTCTGATTTATGTGTCATTTGTTCGCCTAGCTCGCGGATCGATTTTTCAAATGATTCTTTTTGTTCTCGGAACAATTCTTTATTTTGTTGCAATAAGGCTTTCGTGAGTTCTGCCAAATCAATTTGGTTAGTTGGAGGCAAATTAATTTGTGGCTCTGATGTGAGGCCGTTCGTGCTGTTTTGCATTTCGACTGAAGTATTTCCCATTGCATTTTCGGAACCGCCCAACGCGTTAACATTCGAAATCAAATTATCCCCTTGGTCCATGTTGCTTAAGTTGTCGGACCGCTTACTTTTAGTTTGGTTACGCGACTGCATTAGTTCAATTTATACCCAGTACGCAACACACTAATCTCAATAAATGTGTCCCCCAAAAATTACGACAGTCACAAGAAAGATACCCAACCTAGTACGCACTTTTTCACACGCAAAACAAATTTTTATGTTTGATCGAAACAGTGGAATTTACAAGCGAGAGAAAAAAAAACACACATATAAAACACACACATATAGAACACAAAACAAGACAAACAACACAACGCCGCACAACAACGCAGTGAATCTTTAGAAAGTCTCCTCAGAAACAACGCAGAAGTTGTTTGAGCGCTGTTGGGAAAAAAAAATTAAGATTATACAACGCTTGCAATCTAACGTCTCAGTGATTCCAGAGTCTAGCGGAATCACAGAACAGGGTCGCCATGTGTAATGTTTTAGCTTTAATTTTGGTATGCTGGAAGCGTTACTGCTAGCCAATAGATAATGAAAGCGGGTTGAAAGCCGTGAACTGTCTGGGGAGATTAATCTTGCATTGCTAAGCAACTGTTTCACGACTGGGTATCTTAGTCTAGGTTTACCACATTACCAATCAGACTAACATTGATTATAATCTTTTACAGTCATACAACAACCGGTAATATATCTATATATAAAAAGGAGAATTTAAATAAAAAGAAAGAAATCAGTTTATATTTGCAAATTTATTTTAAGATTGTTCATTGAAATTTCAGCATATTATACGTGAGTTATAACTGAGCTGGTGCCTTATTTACGATTGTGAAAATGTGAGATTGGAATCTTACGGAACACATAAAATATGGAGCCAAGATTGGGAGAGTGGATACAAAACTGCATTCATAAAACAACACACAAAGAACATTGAAACACATGCAAGAGAAAGTTAACCACAACCAACAGATTCAAATTTTCACCCAAAGAAATTACGTTCGTAGCACAATCCTGTCCGTCATGTAATTACCACACACTGGTATACTAAATTCATATTAACTCTTTGTGAAATCTTCCCAAGAAGAATAGCTGAGGGCTACTTTGATGATTACACCACATGGTTCACGTGGTCAACTTGGTTTACAGAAAGCGTATAACTCCACAGTAATTTTGATAATAAAATAAATTCGATCGAAAAGCAATTGACAAAAGAAAAACCTTGAACTGGTTACTAACGTCTTACTATTAACCTGATGGGTCAAACAGTTATATAAGCACGTGGTACTGGTCTCGCAAAGTACACCCCACGTGGGTTGAACATAAAGAAAAGTTGTTATATTGAAAATATTGTTAAGACGAGATGTTATAATCACACAAGCATTCGCATTTAAGATTGATCTTAGTTAGAGTTACTGACCAACACGTGGTTCCACTTTACTCATAAAGTAGTAACAAAGAAACTCCCGGAAAATAATATGAACCTCACACGAGAATTACACTACGCTGCAATTTAAGATAACCTTAGATATCTTAGAGCTAAACCCGAAATAAAAGTGATTAAATTCTCAGTTAAGCTGAACTTAACAAATCCATTGTCCTATGGACTTAGCAGACACGCGCTTAGCCGGAGATCTTACCATTTCAGACGCTCGCTACCGCCAGACTGCAACTGCCTACCGCCAGACTGCAACTGCCACTGCCTACTACTGGACTGCAACTGCCACTACCCAGCGTGCTCCTGAGAGTCTCACAAAGACAAACGGAAGGAGCCAGAGGGGCAGCTTCCTATACCAACATGACAAGGGACGGACCGGACCATACTAAGAATAGAAACCTCTTTGCTTTTAGGAACCGTAGCTACCTGTACCAACGTTGGTCCTACTGTTCTCTAGCAGACAGCCTTGTCTGCTACCCTCAAGCATGCAACTACAAACACATTTGATCATTCATCCTCTCACACAGAAGGGAAGGGGGATGACAGTATCTTATCATACACAGTATATAAAAAGAAAGCGGATGTAGGTTCCGTATGAGACTGTGTGACATGAATTACATATAAGAATTACATATAAACTGTGCTTTAAAGTATAGTAGTGTGACAGATCGTTCTTGTTTACGTGTAAAAGTAACACGTTCCACTACTCAGTCTCCTCCCAGATAGTCAGAAACGCCACAGTAAATTTAGGAGTGGAATTTACTCCATAAAAGACAACAAATTTGAGAAATTAAACATGAAAGGAATCCAACAGAGACCTTTCAAGTTGCTTTCTTATAGGAGTCGAGTTGATGTTAAATAGTCCAGCACAGAAAACTGGACAACTTCCCTAGAAGACCGCGGCTCTCCCTTGGTCCTATCTGAAGCGTCCTACGTGACGCTAAACAAAGGTGTTTTCCATCGCAGAACGAGAGGCCTATTGCAGGTGTTGGGGACCTGCCTAGTCTGTGACAGCTCGTCGCAACAGGTGCGCCCCCTAACCATTAGGGGCGGCTGTTTCACTACACTTTAGATGACCAAGATCCATTCAGGACAGCCATTCTTTTATCTCCTATTATATAGTCAAATATAACTGCTTTTGTGTTGGTGAAGAACCATAGCCTCAAGGCAGACAGCGGCCATCACATGCCGTCAGGCTGTTGGCGGAGTAGCTCCCTCCCTCCCTCCCTCCCTCTATCCATCCATCGCGTAGGTGGTTGGAGGGCGGGAGGGGAGAGGGTCTCGATTTTCGGCAGTTTGTGATTGTACATAGACGAGAATGCACGTTCAACTACCACCCCCTCTGCAGTTTTTAGGACGACGATTTTCTCCAGTACATGTGTTGCATTATGACCCATTCATTACAAGTGCTGGTTTCTTCATGAACATTTCGAAGTGTAATTAGAGCTCTGACACATTTTTTCCATCAGCTGTGATTGCGTGTATTGGCTTCGGTTAGCTGCATTGTAGGCTGGGTTGTTGTAGGCGTCAGTAGCGAACTCTGATGTGAAACAGCGGTAGATGCTGTATGCTTACAGGTAATGTACTTTTTAAACTCCTCTCTGTCCAACACCAGCATCTCGTCAGTTGAACATATTTCCTGCCAAAAAGAATAAGGATAGTACCTAACACCCCAACCTTTTTCCCACCAGCTTGTAGGTGTAGGGTAGAATTTGAGTGTTTCTGCCGCTGGTTTCGAATGGTATTGCGAGATTTTTTCCCAGCAGGATAACACCAGTTGTATGGTACTGTCAGTTTTTGTGGCGTATTGCGCTTTTTTGCCATCCTTGGGCAGCACTAGGCGTTGTTGTTGTTGTTGTGGTCTTCAGTCCTGAGCCTGGTTTGATGCAGCTCTCCATGCTACTCTATCCTGTGCAAGCTTCTTCATCTCCCAGTACCTACTGCAATCAACATCCTTCTGAATCTGCTTAGTGTATTCATCTCTTGGTCTCCCTCTACGATTTTTACCCTCCACGCTGCCCTCCAATACTAAATTGGTGATCCCTTGATGCCTCAGAACATGTCCTACCAACCGATCCCGTCTTCTGGTCTAGTTGTGCCACAAACTTCTCTTCCCCCCAATCCTATTCAATACTTCCTCATTAGTTATGTGATCTACCCATCTAATCTTCAGCATTCTTCTGTAGCACCACATTTCGAATGCTTCCATTCTCTTCTTGTCCAAACTATTTATCGTCCATGTTTCACTTCCATAAATGGCTACACTCCATACAAATACTTTCAGAAATGACTTCCTGACACTTAAATCTATACTCGATGTTAACAAATTTTTCTTCTTCAGAAAGGCTTTCCTTGCCATTGCCAGTCTACATTTTATATCATCTCTACTTCGACCATCATCAGTTATTTTGCTCCCCAAATAGCAAAACTCCTTAACTACTTTAAGTGTCTCATTTCCTAATCTAATTCCCTCAGCATCACCCGACTTAATTCGACTACATTCCATTATCCTCGTTTTGTTTTTGTTGATGTTCATCTTAAATCCTCCTTTCAAGACACTGTCCATTCCGTTCAACTGCTCTTCCAAGTCCTTTGCTGTCTCTGACAGAATTACAATGTCATCGGCGAACCTCAAGGTTTTTATTTCTTCTCCATGAATTTTAATACCTACTCCGAATTTTTCTTTTGTTTCCTTTACTGCTTGCTCAATATACAGATTGAACAACATCGGGGAGAGGCTACAACCCTGTCTTACTCCCTTCCCAACCACTGCTTCCCTTTCATGTCCCTGACTCCTATAACTGCCATCTGGTTTCTGAACAAATTGTAAATAGCGTTTCGCTCCCTGTATTTTACCCCTGCCACCTTCAGAATTTGAAAGAGAGTATTCCAGACAACATTGTCAAAAGCTGTCTCTAAGTCTACAAATGCTAGAAACGCAGGTTTGCCTTTCCTTAATCTTTCTTCTAAGATAAGTCGTAAGGTCAGTATTGCCTCACGTGTTCCAACATTTCTACGGAATCCAAACTGATCTTCCCCGAGGTCGGCTTCTATCAGTTTTTCCATTCGTCTGTAAAGAATTCGTGTTAGTATTTTGCAGCTGTGACTTATTAAACTGATAGTTCGGTAATTTTCACATCTGTCAACACCTGCTTTCTTTGGGATTTGCATTATTATATTCTTCTTGAAGTCTGAGGGTATTTCACCTGTTTCATACATCTTGCTCACCAGATGGTAGAGTTTTGTCAGGACTGGCTCTCCCAATGCCGTCAGTAGTTCCAATGGAATGTTGTCTACTCTGGGGGCCTTGTTTCGACTCAGGTCTTTCAGTGTTCTGTCAAACTCTTCACGCAGTATCGTATCTCCCATTTCATCTTCATCTACATCCTCTTCCATTTCCATAATATTGTCCTCAAGCACATCGCCCTTGTATAGACCCTCTATATACTCCTACCACCTTTCCGCCTTCCCTTCTTTGCTTAGAACTGGGTTTCCATCTGAGCTCTTGATATTCATACAAGTCGTTCTCTCATCTGCAAAGGTCTCTTTAATTTTCGTGTAGGCAGTATCTATCTTACCCCTAGTGAGATAAGCCTCTTCATCCTTACATTTGTCCTCTAGCCATCCCTGCTTAGCCATTTTGCACTTCCTGTCGATCTCATTTATGAGACGTTTGTATTCCTTTTTGCCTGCTTCATTTACTGCGTTTTTATATTTTCTCCTTTCATCAATTAAATTCAATATTTCTTCTGTTACCCAAGGATTTCTACTAGCCCTCGTCTTTTTACCTACTTGATCCTCTACTGCCTTCACTACTTCATCCCTCAAAGCTACCCATTCTTCTTCTACTGTATTTCTTTCCCCCATTCCAGTCAATTGTTCCCTTATGCTCTCCCTGAAACTCTGTACAACCTCTGGTTCTTTCAGTTTATCCAGGTCCCATCTCCTTAAATTCCCACCTTTTCGCAGTTTCTTCAGTTTTAATCTATAGGTCATAACCAACAGATTGTGGTCAGAGTTCACATCTGCCCCTGGAAATGTCTTACAATTTAAATCCTGGTTCCTAAATCTCTGTCTTACCATTATATAATCTATCTGATACCTTTTAGTATCTCCAGGGTTCTTCCATGTATACAACCTTCTTTCATGATTCTTAAACCAAGTGTTAGCTATGATTAAGTTGTGCTCTGTGAAAAATTCTACAAGGCGGCTTCCTCTTTCATTTCTTAGCCCCAATCCATATTCACCGACTATGTTTCCTTCTCTCCCTTTTCCTACACTCGAATTCCAGTCACTCATGACTATTAAATTTTCGTTTCCCTTCACTATCTGAATAATTTCTTTTATTTCATCATACATTTCTTCAATTTCTTCGTCATCTGCAGAGCTAGTTGGCATATAAACTTGTACTACTGTAGTAGGTGTGGGCTTCGTATCTATCTTGGCCACAATAATGCGTTCACTATGCTGTTTGTAGTAGCTTACCCGCATTCCTATTTTCCTATTCATTATTAAACCTACTCCTGCATTACCCCTATTTGATTTTGTGTTTATAACCCTGTAGTCACCTGACCAGAAGTCTTGTTCCTCCTGCCACCGAACTTCACTAATTCCCACTATATCTAACTTCAACCTATCCATTTCCCTTTTTAAATTTTCTAACCTACCTGCCAGATTAAGGGATCTGACATTCCACGCTCCAATCCGTAGAACGCCAGTTTTCTTTCTCCTGATAACGACATCCTCTTGAGTAGTCCCCGCCCGGAGATCCGAATGGGGGACTATTTTACCTCCGGAATATTTTACCCAAGAGGACGCCATCATCATTTAATCATACAGTAAAGCTGCATGCCCTGGGAAAAAATTACGGCTGTAATTTCCCCTTGCTTTCAGCCGTTCGCAGTACCAGCACAGCAAGGCCGTTTTGGTTATTGTTACAAGGCCAGATCAGTCAATCATCCAGACTGTTGCCCTTGCAACTACTGAAAAGGCTGCTGCCCCTCTTCAGGAACCACACGTTTGTCTGGCCTCTCAACAGATACCCCTCCGTTGTGGTTGCACCTACGGTACGGCTATCTGTATATCTGAGGCACGCAAGCCCCCCCACCAACGGCAAGGTCCATGGTTCATGGGGGGGGGGGCACTATGCATATAGTTGTGTAATTAGGACCGATCTTTGTGATCAATTATGTAATTAAGATCGATATTTGCGTCAGTTTCCAGACCAAAATAAATAAAGTACAGTAACCTAACCTTCCTCTCCCGCACGTGGACAGTTTCCATGTGTTAGGGGGCGCACTTGAGCTTTCCATCCAGGAGCACCATGATCCGAGTCCCAGGAAGGGTACCGCCATTTTTAATTTCCCGTCAATTCCAAGTGCCTCTGGTGGTTTAATTGTGTTTGGAGGTACACTTGGCCCCCCCCCCCCCCGCCCCCCACCTTTCCCCCAGGAGGATCAGGGTTCGAGTCGCTGATACATTGTGTTTTTTACGTGCACTGAGTCTTTGTGCACTGCATAATTTTCGGGTGTTTAAGCATTGTGAGTGTGTTTGCATAGTGTTACACAGGCATTATTTCAGTCATCTACGAGTAGTTTGCATGTCTGTATGCTGTGTGCTGCATTATTTCTGTAATTTACAGGTTGTTTGCATCTCTGCACATGATTTTACTGCATTATTTACGAGTATTTTGGAGATCTGTAGACTGTTTACTGCGACCTCAAGCATGTCAGGTTGAGTGTTTTCTATCAGCGTAATAAATAAACTACGTGAAATCTGTGCCTAAATAAATTGTTCCAACAATAAATAAAGAACACTCCTTCCTCTCTCCATCAGCCCAAAACAGGCTGAGTCCTTTTCCCATCATTTTCCCCCTGCAGACCGTCATCTTGGATTACGTCACGGGAGGGAGGACGGCGCCCTCTGGTGGCAGTGCTTTGTTGGTCAGTTGGACTCCGGACCTCAGGGTGAACACATCAGATGGAGGCACTGTCTCAAATTGTTTAAATAAAGACTTTAAATAAAGACATATGTCCATCCTATCCAGCACAGGCTGAGTCCTTTTCCCGCCAAGTCCCAGGTAGGGTTGGGAGTTAGGATGTCAGCACAGCTGTGGGACAAAGAAATTCCCACCAAAATCCTAAATTCCCTCCAAAATTTGAAATTCCCACTAGTGGGGAGGTGGATAGGGAGGGCTGGGGGTGTGGGAGGGGGAAGGGGGAGGAGGGGGGCTGGGGCACACTTGCAGCTGGGAAGACCCGTGACATCATCTGGGTGTGGGCTGGGCATGGTCAGGGGCAGGGCTGGGGGTGATTAATTGATCAATTTATTTAAGTTGCATATCAATTTGATATCAAAATTGCGCTGATACCCCCATCTGCCTACTACTGTTGGGTACTTTGTTTGAAATAAAAACTCAATTTTTCTTTGAATCTTTCAGCAACAGTATCACCTTGAAACGTCCCCTTAGAAAAATTAATGAATTACTGTGCTGATAAACCTCTTACATTATTTGATTTTCAAACAGCTGAGCAGAACTGAACGTACTCAGACATTTCGCTCTTTACCTATTCTGATCAACACTAAACTGACACACAATATTTTTAGCGCAACGCAATCTGACTTTCTATAAATCCCTACAAAAGAATGGTCCTGACTAACAATAACCTCTACCTTTCATGAATCACTTACCTCACAAAAATCTTCGTTTCTTAAACTACTGCAATACAGCGAGCGCCACTACTGCCGGCTAAATAAAAGATTCAAACTATTGAAGGCACTAACTACTGATAGCCATAGTTAGCAAATGAAAGATTTTGATAGAGAACAAACAATGTATTTACCTTAATAGTGTTCAAAAGTCAAATATATATAGCAGTTCATGACATCCAGTCTTACAAATTTATGTCTCTGTCCAGATCATCCGCTCTCAAAACTCCGCCATCTCACTCCCCACATCCACCACTGCTGGCGGCTCACCTCCAACTGCGCAACGCTACGCGCTGTTAACATCCAGCTGCCCAACACTACAATAGCAAACAACAATGCAAACCAGCCACACACTGCACACAGCACAGCCAGTGATTTTCATACAGAGGGCTATGTGGCGTTGCCAATAACAAAAACCTAAACAGCCTACTTACAACCTGAATTGGGAGGTCGGTAAAAGGATCCATTTATTATTTTATTCCAGTTGCCAACAATGGCCACTACCCATACTTACTCACAGGAACTATCTACTTCAATTTTGCGAGAAGATAAACTATTCAAACAAATTTCGGGCTTGCAGCCGGTCGTCGTTCAATACTTCGCACGATATTTCAACTGGGCACCTGCCAGTCATCTTCAGGTGAGCCGTCGCAGACAGGCGAAAACGTCGTCCGTTCCGCAATATATAGCGTACTGTAACTATTCTGCGCATGCGTCGAAAACTTGATAGTTGAACCACACTGCCCGCCGGCAGCGCACTCGCTGGTGGAATAGCGGAACTCAGTCGCCCTCTGCGTTGCTGTTTGCCACGGCGCTCGACGCAATCTGTCGTCTTCGATTTGAGCAAATCGTGGAGATGATGGGATTCCATGCACTGTCCAGCTGGTAGCCGCTGTCACGGTTTAACAGATAAACTACTTCTAACAGCAACAAACACGCCACCGTCAACCCTGTTTATCCTATCCTTCTGGAACATCGTTAGGCTCTTTGGAAAAAATTCTGCTGAGCTTATCTCCAGTTTTCAGTGCCTATAAGGATCTGAGCATGTGTTTTCTATTAGCGCTTGGGGCTCTGGTACTTTCCCAATACAGCTACGACAATTTACAATTGTTATACCGATGGTTCCTATATCTACGTTCTGCCTCTCTTTGGCCTGCACACTTTGTGACTGAAGCCCTTCTTGTATTTTCCCAAGACCCTCTAACCTTAAAAAAACGCCCAGTCTACGCTACACAGCCCCTGCTACCCATGTAGCCGCCTCCTGCATATAGTGGACTCCTGACCTATTCAGCAGAACCCAATATCCAACCACCCTTTGGCGCAAGTCGAGAATCTGCTGCCTACACGGTTGCAGAACCATCTGACCCTCTGATTCAGATCCTCCACTTGGTTCTGTACCAGATGTCCGCAATCGGTCCTGTCGACTATGCTGCAAATGGTCAGCTCTGCTTTCATCTTGGATGCAAGACTGGCAGCCTTTACCACTTCTGTTAGCTGTTCAAAACCAGAGAGAATCTCTTCTGATCCAAAGTGAGACACATCATTGGTACCAATATGAGCCGACACCTGTAGTTGGCTGCACTCTGTGCTCTTCATGGCATCGAGGAGGACACGTTCCACGTCTGCAATGACTCCACCCGTTATGCACACGGAGTACACATTGGTTTTCTTTCCATTCTTGGCAGCCATGTCCCTAAGGAGCCCCATAATCCGCCTAAGATTGGAGCTCCCAACTATCAATAATCCCACCCTCTGTGATTGTCCAGATATTGCAGGCTGAGAGGTTTTTCTCTGAAACGGGACAGATGACGGCATCTGGCAACAGTGGCAGACACAGACAACACCTGGAACCTGTTTGTCAGACAAACCGGTGAAGCCTTACGTGCGGCCGTCTGGGAAGTCTTCCACCGCCTGCTACGCCCTGGGGCGACCTCCCATTCGACCACAGGTGAGGGGTCAACCTCAGTGCGAGCAGTAATTGGGCTGGCCACTGGTGAGGACTGATCGGAGGATTCGAATGTGCTGGACGTCCGTTGGATCCCTACGGCTGGCCCACAACAGTGGTGCCCATCCACTGTAGCCTCAAGTTGTGTAACCTAAGCTATCACAGCCTGGAGCTGAGAGCGAAGTGTCACCAACTCGGCTCACATCCGCACACAACAGTCGCAGTCCCTGTCCATACTAAAGACCATGCAGATAAATGAACTATCGGCACGTACTGCGCAACTCTGCAGTAGACCCTGCCGAAAACGCAGGTGCTGTGTCTAATAAATTAGATTAATACGCAGAGATTCACAAACCTAACTACTGAAGCACTCAGGCGAAGTTAAATAATTCGCCCCTGATTAGGAACTTGTAATATGTCAAAAAATCGGTTTACTTTCCGACGCAAACGAATACGGAAGAACTGTGGCTATTGGATATTAAATTAACACGCAGAAACTCAAGAAACCAGACTATTAAAGCACACAGATGATGATATAAAATTCGCTCTAGGTTAGGCACTCGTAAAAGTCACAGAATCGGTTTCAGTCATTTTCTGATATTGAACACTTATCCCATTCATGGGTCAGAAAGTTTGCAAAGTACTACATTAAACGCTTACTAACTGAGGGAACTGCCTTAAGAGGAAACTAAAACGGCCATTAAGTGCGTTTGTTTTATATAAAACATCCATGAATCCTAAAGAGGATTGGACTCATCTCTGCGAGAGACTTCAAGAGAATTTTTTAGCTTCTCGTGAGGGAATGTTCAGTTACTGGAGTACCTTAAGGCACAGCAAATATAACTGAACGTTGATTAGCATATTATCTTCTTACTTCTAAAACTAAGGAAAGAAAAACAGAAGAAAAACACTTATATTTCAAGTGAGCTAAACATAAAACGCAGGAGATCTTTCTAGCTTCTCATGAGGGAAGGTTCAATTACTGACGTATTTTAAAGCAAAGTAAATGTAACTGTACTATTTGCATATTGTCCTCCTACTTCTAAAACTGAAGAAAGAAAAACAGAAGACAAACACACATATTTCAAGCGACTTAAGCGCAAAACAAGAAGTTACATTCAGTATACCGTAACATAGTTAACAACATGCAACCTTTATTGTGTGAAGATTTTTATCAATATCATACTAAAGTAAAATCACCCTACAGTTTTCTCATTTCTCCTGCCCTGTGTTCGTAATGAATGATGAGTCTGAGTTCTCCTTCCAGTTTTAATCTTTCAACAATGTTCTCTTTCATTGAGTTATCGAAGTACAGTATTTCTTGTTACAATTAAGTCTGAGGTTCACCTTATAAGTTTTTGCATGTGACTATCAGATGGCGCGAATGAGGTCTGCATTAGTATTATTTTAAAATTTATCATTTGTTATGTTGTTAGGTCAATGATAGCTTGTAAATAGACCAAGAAGTTTGTTTATAGCGAGCATTTAAAGATACAGGTTGTAAAATAAAGGGACTTTTCGCTGGATGATTATTTACGATTTTCATACAAGCCAATTCAGCAACAATGCCCGAATCACTTTATTCAACAGTTTCGTTATTCATAAATAAATTTTAAAAAAATTATTAAGCAATTACCTTCAGAAAAGACTGTTTACAATTGCTTCGCAGAGTTTCATTGTTGTCGTCCTTCCCTCAGCGACGAATTTCGTAGAGGTCGACAAAACTTTTTCTTTTTCCAAAAAACATCGCTTTTCCTTCAGAAAATGATTGACGAGGATCAGCGGCTTAGCATGAGACAGAAGTATTCCAAGGTATATGGAAGAGTGCAGTATATTCGATTATGCACAAATATTTAGCTGTCGAAAAAGGTATATTCACCAAGTTTAAAAACTGGCTCGGGTTAAATGGTGTAAAGAAGTCCTAAGAAAATCGGCAGAGGAAATGTAAAATTCGGATACAACATCCTAACAGGAGAGGAAGCTTGGATGTATCGTATTTGTATGAGCCGGCAACTAGGCCTCAGTTAATTGTTTGGGTACTTCAACAGAGGAACCTAAGCTAATAAAAGCGGTCTGTTCACATTTGTGTAAAAACGAAAATCAACCGAAAAGTTACATCATTTTCATCAAAACGGAGTCAGCTGTCACACAGGACGTAGTATGTGAAGGTAAAAGATATGGAGTTAGTGTATGATTGTCAGTGTTCACCTGATTTATCTTCTAAGGACTTCTTTTTGTTTCCTTATGTAAAAAAAGAAAGCTTGGACTGAAAGTTTCGCCACCGCAAAAACCTGTGGAATCCTTCAAAAACGATGTATCTGAGTACCAAAATGAGAGTGGAAAATAATATTTCCAGAATTAAAGCAAACAAATACAAAAGTGTATAAATTTTATAGAGAAATATTTTGAGAAACAATAAAACGATTTGTATCTAAAAATGTTTTTCTTTGTTTCTCGAAAAAATTAAAAATCTGCCACCATATGTTATTACTGTTACAGTTCTTGGCAGTTTCATTTTACACCCTGCTTCTAAATTTTTCTCTCCTGTTGGTCATGTTTATCTAATTATCATGTTCAATTATTCTCTTATATGTCTTCTGTACAGCCGACAAAAGTTTCGTACTCACACAAACGTTTCTGAGCTAAGTAAGAGTTTAGGATGGAATGTAACAACATTATGAAAAGGAAAGTTGCTACTCACCACATAGCAGAGGTGCTGAGTCAGAGCCGGCCGCGGTGGTCTCGCGGTTCTAGGCGCGCAGTCCGGAGCCGTGCGACTGCTACGGTCGCAGGTTCGAATCCTGCCTCGGGCATGGATGTCTGTGATGTCCTTAGGTTAGTTAGGTTTAAGTAGTTCTAAGTTCTAGGGGACTGATAACCACAGCAGTTGAGTCCCATAGTGCTCAGAGCCATTTGCTGAGTCAGAGATAGGCAAAACGAAAAAAATTGCGACAGTCTTTTTGTTGTGCCTATCTGCGACTCAGCATCTCCGCTATATGGCGAGTAGCAACTTTCCTTTACATAACTTTGCTAACTAAGAGTTTAAATCTTTGTATGATATCAGTTTCGTACGTCAGCTAAGGTTTTAGATGTTTGTGTGGGCACAGTTGTTACTTACTCCTTATGCGTTTAGCTTCTGCACCACCACTACTAAGCTCGAGTTGATTCTGCTTTCTTTTTCGACACTGTATGGTTTAGAAAGTGTGGTAAGTTCTTCATCGAATTTAAGTGACAATCACGATGCTGCACTAAGTACGGTCATATTGGAGGTCGCTTCCTCTGAACCTTCAACTCGTATAGCTTCAACATGAAGTCCAAACCAGAGGAAATACACTTTTTCAGATACTCCAAACACTGCCACGTTTGAAACCACACTCTGAATCACCATTATAGATTAGTCTATGTTTAAAGTACCAGTAATACTTTTCATTTTAATAATCAAACAAAAATAATTAAACAACAGAAATTTCGGAACGTACTTTTGTCTTGAAGTAATCGAGGACAGAACAATTGAAATAATTATTTATTCGCACAATCGCACTCTGTCTTCATAAAATTTGTGATCCTAGGTAGAAAACGCTTTATTCCAACAATACAGAAGTTTGTAACGTCTTTGTTAAACTTCTTTATTACTTCCTGTCGCATCAGATCATCAATTGCAACAGTCTTTCTTCAAGCTCAGAAAAAAGCGAATGTCACATTGTGAGATATGGAGTGTATAACAAACGGAGGAGAATTTTTCACCCGTAGAACTGACTATTTGCTGACTGTTATGCACAATGTGTGAGTGGGTGTATAGTGCAGAGTATAATTTCTCTACCAGATGTCTCATATTCATTTATTATGACCAGCTCAAGGCAACTTCTGCAATAGCTGTAGTCTAATTCACGAACGGTGCGGTTCACGCATGTCGAGGCACGGACGACGATTGCATTGCGACAATTGCGATAAGGGCATGCGCGTGCATTCCGCTTGAAGAAAGCGTAGGCCTATATGCTGAAAATTGTCTCTCTCCCTTGCTTATGCGGAATGTATCACTTATCACCACCATCAGCGATGACAACTCGCGACAAATGGAATAAAAATTCACTGAACAATTCGCTACGATCACGTTTAATGCTCACATTAGGTACGGCATTCAAAGGAGAGCGCTCAGAACACTACTGAACGCTCATTGGCTGTCGGAGAATGCGTGACATAGGTGCGTACAACAAGCCTAAACTCGACCGCCATCGTCCGTGTCTCGAACGATAGTGGCAGACAAGAGGACCTTCAGCGTGATGTGACACAGTTTTTCTCCCGTTTTTTCAGGTGTCTGATGAGCAAACCGAATTTCATCAAAGTCACGGTGCAGCCCACTTCACTCTCGGTATTATCTGGAAAGTAGAGGTGTAGTCCTAGCTCGCTTTCCAAGACGAGCAGGGGTTAAGTGCAGTCCGGTGAGATGCGTCACACTACAGAATAAACTGAAAAGAGACAACTTTGAAAAATACTATTCCTCGTATGTTTATTGGTGCTATATCTCTATTGTTGCAGATAACACTTGTACGAATTACACAGCACTGAGAGATCCAGTCGATTGTCGGGAGGATGAAATACCAGAATAAGGAATGCAGCGCCGTGAATGTTACAGAGGTACTACGTGCGACGTGGCCTCTCCACGTCTTTTGCATGCTGCTGGGACTCGAACCATTCGCCATCGACACAAAGAAGCAGAGGTTGTACCGCCGTTGTCGGCACAAGTTGGTCCCTTTTTTCTGGCTGTGTGCGGAGCTGTCGACTTTTCTGAAAATGACATACAATAATTGCATCAGCTTCCTGCAACACTTCAAGGTCTCCAGTTTTATTGAGGCACTAATGAGTACTGCTTTCTATTTCACCAGTGTTACGACGATCTGTTCTGATATGTCTGGAAATCTGCGACAGTATGCCAAGTTGGTGCATATACTGCGATACTGTGACGATCAGCTAGGCGTGACAGACGATCACAAGGCAGCTGTAAAGGCACGGTGCCTCATCTGGGTGGAAACGGTGCTGGTGCTACTGGTCGGTTTCGCGAACACAAACCTGTACTCGCTGTCAGACTGGCACGCGATGCTGAGGTTTGTACCGTTCACCCTCCAAGTGATGAGGATAATGGCGTGCGCCCTGAGATTCGTCAACCTCGTCACTCTCGTATGGCTGAAGCTTCGGGACGTGAACAAGTGCCTGCAGAGAATGCAGCTGCAGGTGTGGGACAGCTACGAGGGCGCCGACAGCCCCCGTGTCGCGCCGGTCTCCTGCAGGCAGTGGACGCGCCAAGACACCGCCAGAGCCGTTGTGCGACTGCGGGGCGTGGTGTGTGCTCTGCGAGAGGCTTCGCGTGTGGCGGTGGCCACGCACCAGCTGTTCATCGCCGAGGCCCTGCTGCTCGTGCTCACCGGCGTATCCCTGCTGGTCTTCAGGATCACACAGGTACGTACTCCCTAGTGAGTAGCAGTTTTGAACCTTGCTGCACCGTCAATTCACACTGCACCCTGTGCCCAGCCTAGATTCGACAAAGAGAATTGTTTGAGTTACAGTGAGACTTATTTGAAGCGTCTCATTGCAGCTCCCATTGCATCACAGACATTTCACTTAAGTTAGATGTGTTATCTTCCTAAAAAAAAGCAGGTAAGAGTTCCCTCGAAGGCTTCCTAAGAGACAGTCTCCACTCCTTCTCAACTAACTATATAAGTGGAGCCAAGATATGGTTTAAATTCGAACAAACTGTATCTATAGCAACTGAGAGATTTATACCACATCAATTAATAAGAGACGAAACTGACGCCCACGGTACACAAATCGGGTTAGAGCACTGATGTGGAAGCAACGAAGTATATTTAAGGGAACGCAAAGTCCTCGAGACTGGGAAAGCTTTACAGAAGCTCTAAATTTAGCGCAGATTTCAGTGCCAGTTGCTTTTAATAATTTCGTGCGACTGCTACGGTCGCAGGTTCGAATGCTGCCTCGGACATGGATGTGTGTGATGTCCTTAGGTTAGTTAGGTTTAAGTAGTTCTAAGTTCTAGGGGTCTGGTGACCACAGCAGTTAAGTCCCATAGTGCTTAGAGCCATTTGAACCATTTTTTAAAATAATTTCTTGCTTTTAATAGTTTCCACAACGAAACTCTGTCTCGAAATCTGTTAGAAAATCCAGAGAGATAATGGTCGCATGTAAAACACGCCAGCAGCAATACCTTGTGATCGAAATGTTACCAGTGTCAGACCCACTAAAGCGGAGTTACTAAATACGGTTTTCTGAAATGCATTTACCAAAGTAGACGAAGTAAATTTTCCAGAATTCGAATCAAGAATTACAGCAAACACGAGTACTATATCCAAGTGAATGTACTAGATGTAACGAAGAGACTCGAATGACTCAATAAAGGCAAGTCTTCTAGTCTATACTGAATACCAATTAGGTTTCTTTCAGAGTATGCTGATGTAATAGCTCCCTATTTAGAAATCATATACAACTCCTCTCGCAGTGAAAGATCAGGACCAGAAGACCGAAAAGTTGCACAGATAACTTAATACTCGAGAAAGGAAATACAAATAATTCGCTGAATTACAGACCAATATTACTGACGTTGATTTGTAGCAGGGGTTTGGTACATGTAATGTACTCTAACGTTGTGATTCACCTTGAACGAAACTAACTATTGACACATAGTCAACACGGACTCCTAAGTGCTGTTCTTGTGCCACGCAACTAGCTTCTTATTCACATGCAGGAACGAGTGCTATCGACAGTCGATCTCAAGTTGATTCCATATTTCTCGATTGCAGACAGCCTGTGATACCGTTTCTCACGAGTGACGTCCAATCACATTGCGTACTGATTGAGTATATCGTCTCAGTTGTGCGACTGGATTCGTGATTTCCTGTTAGAAAGGTCACAGTTTACAGTTTCGTTTTGCAAGGGAGTGTTATACATCGTCTTATGTTCCTAATCATATAAACACTTTACATCAGAAGATATAAGTATGTTGTGAAAAGTGGCAACTGAGTCCGCATGAATACGAAAAGGAATGCATTAAATTTCGGTTACACAATAAACCATGCAAATCTAGGGGGCGCTAATTGAACTAAATACCTAGGGATTACAATTACGAACAACTTAAACTGCAAAAGTTACGTAGCTAATGTTGGTAAGGTGAACCAAAGGCTGCGTTTTATTGGCAGAACACTTACAAGGGAAACTCCCCATCGCACACCCCTCAGGTTAAGCATTAAGAGGGCCCGGTGGGCGGCCCGTAGAAAACTGAGCACAGATCAAACATGGAAGCGGGAAGAAGGTGTGCTGGAGTGTGAAAAACAGTGAACGGTCCGTGGAGAAAAAGTGCAATGTAGAACAAATTGCAACGCAATGGCGTTGTGGTTAAGCCGTTACAATGTTGCACTACCAGGCGGGCGATCTGTGCGCCCTCGTGGCAACTTTTTTTTTTTTTTTCACTGTTCGCATTACTCAAATTTGTGTCTGTGGCGTAGTGTAACGTTCATCTGCAACAGCAAGGTATAAGGCAGTGGCCTATAATGGCAGTTTATTCTGCACAATTAGTCGATTAGCATCCGAAAGGAAATGGCTTTCGAATGAAAACCGCAAACGCTTGATGTCAAGGTGACAAGTCAACCAAATCCTCCACCAGAAAACAAGTTTGGTGTGTCATACACGGCTTTAGTAACAGTACGAGTGTAATTTGATAGGGATCTCTTATCGAAGCACCTAATTTGTGCGACTGATGAGTGAGTGAGTGTGTTGGGTTGTGTTGGGGGAGGAGACCAAACTGCGAGGTCATCGGTCCCATCGGATTAGGGAAGGAAGTCGGCCGTGCCCTTTTCAAAGGAACCATCTCGGCACTTGCCTGAAGAGATTTAGGGAAATCACGGTAAACCTAAATCAGGATGGCCGGACGCGGTATTGAACCGCCGTCCTTCCGAATGCGAGTCCAGTGTGCTAACCACTGCGCCACCTCGCTCGGTGAATGAGTGGGATATGCCTCCTTTCCCGATACAGGTGTTCGTATGAATGTGAATCACTCGCAAGTAAATGGTGAAAACATAATACACACATTAAAAATGTTTCGCATCGCCTCGGTTCCGAGAGTTCCGGAACATGTACAGAAAATTGGGATAGAGATTAACATAAACATCATTTCTTCCCTTTTTATTGCTCATGAAAACCAGACATTGCGTGTTGTACCACCATACAGCGAGACCTTCAGAGGCGGTGGTCCAGACTGTTGTATACACCGGCACCTCTAATACCCAGTAGCACGTCCTCTTGCATTGATGCATGCCTGTATTCGTTTTGGCATACTATGCACAAGTTCATCAAGGAACTGTTGGTCCCAATTGTCCCACTCCTCAACGGCGATTCGACGTAGATCCCTCAGACTGGTTGGTGAGTCACGTCATCCATGAACAGCCCTTTTCCATCTATCCCTGGTATGGTCCATCATATTTCGGGCTTGCAGCCGGATCACGTTGACATCTTGGCACGATATTTCGGCTAACAAACATGCAGCCATCTTCAGATGAGTACGAGATTCACCTGAAGATGGCTACATGTTTGTTAGCCGAAATATCGTGCCAAGATGTCAACGTGATCCGGCTGCAAGCCCGAAATATGATGGACCAGTCAATACGCCGGGAAAACTTCAAGATACATATCCCTGGTATGTTCGATAGGGGTCATGTCTGGAGAACATGCTGGCCACTCTAGCCGAGTGATGTCGTTATCCTGAAGGAAGTCATTCACAAGATGTGCACGATGGGTGAGGGCACGAATTTTCGTCCATGAAGATGAATGCCTCGCCAATATGCCGCCGATTTGGTTGCGCTATCGGTTGGAGGATGGCATTCACGTATCGTATAGCCGTTACGGCGCCTTCCATGACCACCATCGGCGTACGTTGGCCCTATATAATGCCACCGCAAAACATCAGGGAACCTCCACCTTGCTGCACTCGCTGGACAGTGTGACTAAGGCGTTCAGCCTGACTAGGTTGACTCCAAACATATCTCCGACGATTGTCTGCTAGAAGGCATATGCGACACTCATCGGTGAAGAGAACGTGATGCAAATGCTGAGCGGTCCATGTGGCATGTTGTTGGGCCCATCTGTACCGGGTTGCATGGTGTCGTGGTTGCAAAGATTGACCTCGCCAAGGACGTCGGGAGTGAATTTGCTGATCATGCAGACTATTGCACACAGTTTGACTCGTTACACGACGTCCTGTGGCTGCACGAAAAGCATTATTCAACATGGTGGCATTGCTGTCAGGGCTCCTCCGAGCCTAATCCGTAGGTAGCGATCATCCATTGCAGTAGTAACTCTTGGACGACCTGAGCGAGGCATGTCATCGATAGTTCCTGTCTCTCTGTATCTCCTCCATGTCCGAACAACATCGCTTTGGTTCACTTCGAGACGCCTGGACACTTCCCTTGTTGAGAGCCCTTCCTGGCACAAAGTAACAATGCGGACGCGATCGAACCGCGGTATTGACCGTCTAGGCATGGCTGAACTACAGACAACACGAGCTGTGTACCTCCTTCGTGGTGGAATGACTGGAACTGATCGGTTGTCGGACCCCCTCCGTCTAATAGGCGCTGCTCATGCATGGTTGTTTACATCTTTGGGCGGTTGTAGTGACATCTCTGATCAGTCAAATGGACTGTGTTTGTGACACAATATCCATAGTCAACGTCTATCTTCAGGAGTTGTGGGAACCGGGGTGATGCAAAACTTTTTTTGGTGTGTGTAGTTTGTCACATAAGCTGCAACAAATGAATGCAACAGTTTCACTATCACACAGTTTTTCTGTGCTCTGTCAAAACATATATTGAAGTTGCTTTCCTCTTTGGAAGTCTTGACTCGCATTCTTTTGTTGTGACGTAGTTCATACCCGTTTATTTGTTGGTTTCATTTCCGTGAGATGTCTATGTGGTATCTGCCTTCTGTCACTATTCATCACATTTACTTGCGACGGTAACGTATCCTTACCACATGACTCATATTCTATAACCTATGTATAGTAACGCAACTACCAAGACTATATAAAGAGAACAAACATTTCAGTGACCGGGACAGCTCATATTGTTGTGAAAAAAAAAGGCACGAAAAATTTTGGACATGAATCGCCCACTTCGCAGTCGAACACCATGACGACTTACCCATGACACCGTTGCAGATTAGACTTGCTCTTTATTGCACTTCTTTTCTCGGACCGTTTACTGTTTCTACTTTGCTTTTTTGTCACAGTTCAGTACACCTTCTTTCGATTTCCATGCTTGATCTGTGTTCAGTTTTTGACGGGCTATCCACTGGGCTATCTTACCACTAAATCTGAGGGAGGTGTGATGGGGAGTTTCCCCTGGTACAAGACGCAACACGTGCACTACAGAGACTGCCTACACTGCGCTTGTCCGCCGCATGCTGGAGTATTGCTGCGCGGTGTGGGATCATTACCAGACAGGATTAACGGAGACAATCGAAACAGTTCAAAGAAGTGCAGCTCGTTTCGTGTTATCGTGGAATACGGGTGAGAGTGTCACAGATATAGTACGTTGGTACGGGCGTTCGGGCTGCAATCATTAAAACAAAGGTATACTTCGTCGCGGCGAGATCTTTTCACTAAATTTTGATCTTCAGCTTTCTCCCTCGAATGTGAAAATATTTTGGTGACACCCACTTACAAAGGAAGAAATAATTATCGTAATAAAATAAGAGAAGTCGGAGCTCACACAAAAAGGTTCAAGTGTTGGATTTTCCCGCGCGCTGTTCGAGAGACGAGCAGTAGAGAAACAGTATGGAAGCGGTTCGATGAACGCTCTGACAGGCACTCAAGTGTGAACTGCAGAGTAGTCATGTAGATGTAGATGTTCTGGTCTATTGTTAGTGATGTCGCTGTGTAGTGGATAAATGTGGGAGGTAGTGACTCAGTCATCACTGAAGTAGGCATGAGAAAATAACTGACTGGTGTCATCGTAGAGACTGTAAGAGATCGAAGATGTTACTCGTATATTGAAATTTTCGCAAACAACTACGTACATATAGCGAACATTCGCCTGCTTTCTTCGGGATACAAAACAACGAGAAGTTACTGTGATGTGTATTTATTTATTGCCAAACAGTTTTGGTAATCGACCATCTTCATATCTTGGATACCATTACATCAGGTTAAAGAAGAATTCCTTGTCACCAAGTACTGGATGAACACAAAAGAATTTTACATTTCCAGAAATTCGCATAAACGAAATGTTACAACTTATTCACCTCAAACCTGATCCCATTAATAGAGTATATCTGGAAGATTCTTGTTTTTTCTGTTTTCTTATTGGTCGTAGGGATTAGATATGTGGTCCTTGAGTCAAATGGCAAACGTGAAAATGATATTCATACTCCTCTCAAACCTTGTGCAACATGGTGGTGGTGGACTCTACCACAGCTGTGGTTTGCTGCCGTAGTTCTGGTGACGGTTGTGGCACATGTGGGGCAAACACTTTGTCTCTCACATAACCTCTTACAAAATCACAAGGGGTTAAGTGTGGCGATCGTGTTGGCCGTCTGCACCATGCCATCACCATATACACCTGCATGGGCGAGCCATCGTCCAGGCAGATGTGTGTTGAGCTTTTACCGTACAGCCAAGTGAAAGTAAGGAGGTACGCCATCTTGTTGCAAAATGAAGTTGGGAACTCTTGCACCTGACGCAAGAGGCACAATGAAAGCATGTTGAGGTAGGAAACGCCTGTGGTCGATTTCTCTATGAGTAACAAGCGGCTGTGAATCTTCTCCCTCTACACCGTGTAGGACACAGCGAACGTTGGTGAATATCATTCATGTTCGGTGGAGAAATGAGGTTTCTCTGTTTCTCAGAAACGAACATCGTGCCGATTAACTTTACCATTAGCGTGAAACGTTTGTCACTAACAGTTAACCTCTTTCACTTGTGCTATAGTTTGTTCGTCCCTGCCAACACCTCGGAACAGAAGTCAGATGGTGCAACATAATTTCCCGTCCCAGTCACGATCTGTACAGTTTCATCTGAAAAAAAATTTACGCAGGATTTTGGAAATAGTTGTCTGGTATCTGAAGCTCACGACTTGGTCAATGTGTCGATTTCTGTGGGCTTTGCTGGAATACTGCTCAAAAGCGGTCACCATTTTGCTCCGGCACTTGAGGTCGACCAGGACTTTTGCCTCTGGAAATGCAGCCGTTCTCTTCAAAGTGTTTGTACCACGTGGCTCCAGATGGAAGTGTGCGCGAAATGCTCGTCGAATAGCAGTTCCAACTCCCTCTTTGTTAACGTTTCGTTGTAAGATTTTTTGAAAGAGCAAAGGTCATTTGTGCTCATCCTGTACATAATAATTGTGTGTACACCTCTATATAGTGACAGATACACAACGGATAATAATTAAGAAATGTTCGTTCAACCTGCTGTAATGGTGTCCGTGACTTGAAGCTGGTCGCTTGACTGAAACTGGTTGTCGATAAATAAACACAAATACGACGGCTCTTGATGGTTTCGTGATGGTGCTCTTTAAATACATTGAAGCTGTGCAGCACTGTTTACTAATATATGTTACTATTTAGTCTTGAAAGCTGTAATTTCGTCTTCTTAAGCTAGGTATACTCGTGAGAGTTCTTCGCCGTCTTAGAGCTTTTGCGATTAATATGTGCCGAGTAGACGGCGGCGAGAGTGAGCTCGCACGCAGTATCCGTGAATGGGGCGAGATCGCAACCGCTCTGTGCGAGTTAGTAGAAAAAAATGGCTCAGAGCACTATGGGACTCAACTGCTGTGGTCATAAGTCCCCTAGAACTTAGAACTACTTAAACCTAACTAACCTAAGGACATCACACACATCCATGCCCGAGGCAGGATTCGAACCTGCGACCGTAGCGGTCGTGCGGTTCCAGACTGTAGCGCCTTTAACCGCTCGGCCACTGCGGCCGGCGCGAGTTAGTAGACGGCAACTTCCATCTCTCGAACTGATCGCCTTAGGAAAACTATACCGGCGTTGTCGGGGGAGCTTTTCTACGCTACCACATATCCGTAGTATATTTTGCCGAACTTGTGCACACGTTAAATGAAAGTAGTCACCAAACTGCGTGCTTTGAGCCACAATTTGTGTCCGTGAGATGACCCTAAGCCAAGTCGGCCGTTTCACGTTCAACACGAGCAGCGACAGCAGTTAGCCTGTTTCGAAAGTTCTAGTCTTAAACAGTGTAACGCAGCGAAGAACTTATAAAAACATCATAACTATATTATATCGAATTAATAAATGTAAAAAACGGAGACGACTCGATCCAATGTTAAATAAGAACGAAAGATTAGCGCTTTATCTATTATGCCACACAGACTCTGCAGCTTACTGCTCTACCTGTATAAACGTATACCGGCATTGTCGGGGCAGTTGAGACTACTGTAGCGATGGGTACACATGGTGAAGTCAAAAATGTAGCCAAAGGGAAGGGGGGGGGCAGGGGGGTTCCAAGGGGGTTCCAGAACCCCGCCCCACCTATCACCTAAATGAAATTACACACGAACTAGTTGCCGTCTACTAAAATTGAAAGATATTTTGATTTCCAGTCATGCGACGAAAAAGGGATACGCACTATCGATAGTCAGCAAGGCCGACGATAGACTTAAACTATCTACATATCCATAGCATTTTCGGCCAAACAAGCCCAATTGTTGGTCTTCCTTGAGCTCAGTTGTTGTTTTGTTGATCAGTTCAGTTCTTACTTGCAGTTGAATTAAATACATGCGCAACCGTTTGTTGTTTTTGGGCTATGTGTTGTTGTGATGGTTCCTTGTTATGGATAAGTTTGCAATGAGAAAGAAGAGGAAACCGAATTTGATTACTCACCTAGTGTTATCATAGGTTAAAAATATACACGCACTAATATAATAGCCTAATTACCTATCTATAGCAATTAAATGTTAGCACTGGAATCGTTATTTCGAGCCTGATAGTTCTATAGGGTTTGTAATCTTTCAGTATTTCAGAAGGCAGCGGGGCGATAAATATCATACAAATAACATTAAATTAAAATCAGTGCATAAAAATACACTTGGATTTCTCTCTGTCACCCAAAAAGCGCGTTGATCAACAGAAATATCACCCAAATGGAGACAGTTGCGTTTCTTTACAAAATTTGCTCAATATTCCACCTTTAGCAGCCCAAATGGCAAAATATTACCCAGTCTGGTCCCCTGGGCGGTGCTGAATATTACAGTGGGGAGGGGGAAGCGGTATGTGATGGCACCACATTCGTTCGTTTCTAAAAGACTTTTTCAGCAGGCTGCTTGAATTCGTTCGAGACGACTGCATCCTGCATCCCTCCCTCCCCGTTTCGTCCAAAATCAATTTACGCTCTTTTAATACTATAATAACTGAAGCCAGTAATTCCGTGCACAATTAAATCCTAAAATAAGCATGCACTGATGCACTGTCAGATGACTAAACATGCACAATTAAAGGAAAAACATTCAGTGTTAGAATTCAGCATCTTGTTGTGATGCACTTCATTTTATTTTAAAACAATGTGAAAGAACTAGTTTTTACAAATTCTCCACCAGCTTGGAATAGTTCTGCGCGATAAGCCGCTGAGCTATCAATCCCTGGATTCGGGAGACGAGGTGGTTGAATCCATCCGTCGGCAACCTTGAAAATAGTTTTCTGTGGTCTCCCATTTTCAGTTTAAGCAAATACCGGCGTTAGTCCCTTACTATAGGCCACAGCCAAATCCTTCCACAAATCTTTTTTCCCTTAAAGATGCAGCCCCCCCCCCCCCTCCCTGATTAAATGTACAGAGCTGCACTCAAGACGAGCCGAGCATCTTTTCGGGGAGTCCCAGTACTAAAAGCCATGTGATAAATAAACAAGAATACAAATTCTCTTCATTTACGCCCACGCATTGGTTTGCTGGAACATTCTTTGGTGCAGAAAATGATCTTTCTTACATTGCAAGAAGTGACAGATGCGTACTTAAACGAGAAAATTTGGGAAAGTGCAACGTTGAATAATTCCAGATTCTTTGTATTTACGCCACCAAAAACTGTTCTAACTTCCCTGTCGAACAGAAATACCTTTATTTCGTAAGTCCTGTCGGTAACAGTCACGATGTCGCAAAATATTAGCGCTCGTCCATTCCTGACCACTTCCTCAGCTCAAATCCAGACCGAGAGAGGAAGAGTTTAAAATGACCTTGGAAGCTGAAAGGAGATTGGAGCATGACATGACTTAGTGGTTTGCCAAAATACAGCATTCCTAAGTGACGAGATTATATCTCTGCTTGATGAAAATCCTAGATCATTATCGAATGAAATGGTTTATTGTTTCTTATGGAAATTTTCAGATCCCATGAAAAACGTGAGTCCTTTTAATGTTCTGTATAACAAATCGCCCCCCCCCCCCCATTTTTGACAAAATCGTTGCTGCATCCGTGGTGAAGTGAATATCAGCGACACGTGGACAAAAACATTATGAAGAAAGCTGCCACGAAATGGACACAGGACGACGTTGCGGATTTAATTGGTTTGTGCGACAAAAGTCCAGCATTATGGAATGTACAGTTACTGGTCCACAGGAACCGAGATAAGGAGGCAAGTTTGTTTGCTGCATAGGCTACAGTTTTTGACACCTCCACTGAAGAAATATACCAGATCAACCTCAAAAAATTTCATGAACCCACCAAAATCGTTTTATGAATATAGATTAATTCCATAGAGAAGGAAGTTCCATTATTTATTGCACAAGAACCAAACATTGTACAGATATTGTACATATATCGTTTTGAAGAAAAACACTGAAATTTTTTTTCATGTATACCGCCATAGTGTAGCTTGGCAATTTGCCGATAGTCAACGCTAGTCGCAAACATGACGAGTTTAGTTGCCGAGCGAGCTTTCTGTGTACGACGAAGCCACTTTTCACACTAATGGAAAAGTGAACAGGCATAATTGTCGAACCTGGGGTACAAAGTATCCACACGAATGCATTGAATTTAAGGGTGATTCCCCAAAGGTAAATGTTTTTTGTGCCTTGATACGTTGAAACTGTACGGGCCATTCTCCTTCACCGAGAACACTGTCACTGGATATTCCTACTTGGACATGTTGGAGCAATGACTGATGCCTCAAATGCAATCGGACTTTCCGTTCGTGTTTCAGCAGGATGGGGCTCCACCCCATTTTCATCGTGAAGTTCGTGGGTACCTGAACACGGAGCTGCCGCATCGATGGTTCGGTCGTGATACAGAAGGGGAAAGCTGTTTCATGAAATGGCATCCCCGCTCATCAGATCTCACTCCATGTGACTTTTTTCTGTGGGGGGGGGGGGGGGGGCACATTAAAGATCTGGTGTATGTACCGCCTCTATCACGTGATGTAGCAGAGAATACAGGAAGCGACTGCCACGGTCGACGATGTCATGCTGGGACGGGTATGGCAAGAATTCGATTGCTGCATTGACGTCTGCCAGGTCACTCATGGTTCGCATATCGAATGTTTGTAAAAAAACTTTCAGAGTTTCTTTTCAAAATGCAATGTGTGTGACATCTGTTCAATGTTTAGTTGTTGTGCAATAAATAATTGAAAGTGTTCCCGGACTTTATGTACACACTGTATGTTGATTACATTAATATATCATGTGTTGAAGAACTGACCTTTAGAAATTTACGAATGGTTCCTCAAGTCTATGCAAATAAAAGTGTTCAGATAAATGTATGGGTGTGTCCAGGAATGCTTCATGTATCAGCCTTATTTAGCTTTTGAAAAAGTATGTGTATCAATATGAAATCTGGTGTAACATTATTTCATCGCAATTGTTACCTTACAGAGTAAACATGCATGATGCTAGAAATCTTAATGTAACAAGCAGATTGTCATTAACACTAAGGGATTTCCACATAACAGAATATTGCTTGGCAATTTTGGGTCCAATTATAAGGAGTGTTTATTCAGTCTCCATTGTGCCATTCTCGTAAAATTTCTATATTGTTGTAGATCTTCCACCATAAGCTCAGCAATGAGATTCTTGCATACTCCAAAATCATACCACCACTTAAATCCACTCTCTTATCGAAGATGAATACATTCGCATACGTTTTTTCTTTGCCACTAAACGTATTAAAAAGTGCAGCTGTAGCTCGATGCTCCTCCGTCGCAGTGCCAGTGTCTCAGCTCTCACAGACTCTCCCAACCGACTACACTTCCGACATCTGCTTTCACACGACTCTCAGAAGGAATCCGTAAGTAACCGTCAGACAGTAGCTATCGGAACACTTGGTTAAACAACTCTGCGAGTACTATCTAAGAGTACTACCGAGAGCAAAAAACTATCACGTGTGTCCAAATCCTTAGAAATGGCTACGGCCACACACATAAAAATCGAGTCCTGAAGTATTGAAGCGGGAACGAGAAGAATCGCCGCTTGCACGACAGTGGCACGGAGGGCCGTTCTTGTTGCTGCACCCGTGCTCTGTGCTCTGTGCTCGGGGTGTAGGACGATGTGATGGTAAACGACAAGAAACATGTCTGCACAATGATACAGTTATTTGTGGCAGCCGGCCGAAGTGGCCGTGCGGTTAAAGGCGCTGCAGTCTGGAACCGCAAGACCGCTACGGTCGCAGGTTCGAATCCTGCCTCGGGCATGGATGTTTGTGATGTCCTTAGGTTAGTTAGGTTTAACTAGTTCTAAGTTCTAGGGGACTAATGACCTCAGCAGTTGAGTCCCATAGTGCTCAGAGCCATTTGAACCATATTTGTGGCAAAGAAATTCACGACAAATTAATAATATTTTATAATGTCGAATGACTGTGCTCTCTCGATCGCGTGGTCGCAGTAATGGACGTTGCACAACAAATGTGCTCGACCGGTGTTCCCAGAAGATGGACACTCCTCAGTGATCGAGCGCGTTGTCCGATCGTATAACCGCAGGAAGAACGATGGACATGTGAACAGACGAAACCGATAACCATTTTCATGATCCGCAGGGCACCGTGTACTTCGCGGTCCCAGTACAACGAGACGGACGAACAGACAGTGCTGTTTAAATCATTCTGTACGTGTTGTGAGGAGTTGACGCTGAGCTCGACCCTCGAGGTCCACGGCTAGCAGAAACAGACAGCTTGACACACGTCTACGCTGGTCTGCTACCCAGCTCGCACTGGTCTCTGTTTTGTCTCACGATCACCGTGCACGTTGCATTGTTGCCAAAATTTGGCTTAATGATAAATCCACAGGAACGTTGGCGGATGCTGGACGTTGCTAGCTCGTGTCGGCTGTAGCTGCAGCTAACCCATTTCTCAGTGCGGTTGCCGCACACATCCCCCCTCGAAGAGCGCAGCTCGGGATCTGTGAGAAGGTACCAGCGACCAGCTTGTGGCTAGCATGTTTCATGCTTGAGTGCTTACTGGTGGTGACACTCGGAGCGCGATGGCAGCCAGTGACATCGGCCTGCAGGCTGGCACGTGCCTGCACGCAGCCGGCTAGAGACAGCGGCAGGCTGCACACGGCCCCTAGCCGTATACGGTTCGTCTGAGAAGACACAAAGAGACTGGTTGGCAGTTAATGTCACAAAACAAAGCTATCACGAGTTGCACTGAGTGTAATCAAATAAAGCGTTCACGAAGTAGCGCTGTTCATTGTTCACTGAGTTTCCTGACACATTCCGACACAGAAGGACAGTGCATCACTCGATCTGGCCACAATGCTCGAGATGGCGGAGGCGAGGGAACAGCACGAAGTGCCTTAATTCACGCGAGTGCAGTGTTGTCGCAACACGAACGCGAATCCCAGGACTGTGACAGACCAGCTCGGCTACGCAGTGGGCAAAGTCCAGAGTTCGAACGGATCGTGAGCACAGAAACTGGCGTGGCAGTTGATCTGGTCTCATTGCCAGACGTGGCAGAGGCAAAGGGGTTCGATCGTTAGTCCAGCAGCTGTGACAGACGAGCTGTCATCGAGTCGGGAGTTGACGACTGGAGCTCGACCGGAGACGTGTGGTGGCTCGAGATCCGTATTCTAACCCCGTACAGTGGCTGTGGAGCATGCGAGCTGCATCGTGTAGCACGACTTCTTTATTACAGGGCACCGGCGTTTGAAGCAGATGCGATGTCTGGCGCATGTGATGTAGTAATCTGGCAGTTGGGGTCAGGATATTCGATGCACTGTGCTGGACATGGCCCAGACAGTTGCGCCAGCTGCCTAGGCGAGGTGGCAGGTGCATATGGCGGCACGGCACAGCTGGCCGCATTCGTGTATCAGTGACTGGTGTGGGTGACGGCGTTGCTGGAAAGTCTCCCTGTCCAGTAGCAGGGCAAGTGTTGTCCGTCGACAAGTTGTCTTCCACCGGATCGAAGAAGTGACCAGCTACTGGAGAAGACAAGATATGTGCCAGCTTCATTTGTTAGATCGAGACTTTAGTCGCATTGCGTGATGGTGGTACTTCTTTCGTGAAATCTCCAAGAATGGCGAGTTGTTGCCTGTAGACTACACTGCCAAGTGGTGTTCCGATCTCTTCCTTCAGTGATACTCACAGGCTGAGGAGTACTAGTGGGAGTACTTTCATCCAGGTGTTGTTGTAGCAAGTGAGAGCAGCTTTCAGTATCCTTTGGAGCCCCGCCATCATGCCATTAAACACTGGGTTGTAGCTAGTTGTTCTGTGCAACTGCACACCACAAAGTCAGGCAAAGTGAGTGAACAGTGTGCAGTCAAAATGGCATCGTCTATCTTTTGAGGCCGCGTGGAGTGGCCACGTCACGGACTGTGCAGTCCCTCATGCCGGAGGTTCGAGTCCCCCCTTGGGCATGTGTGTGTGTGTGTGTGTGTTGTTCTTAGCATAAGGTAGTTTAAGTTAGTTTAAGTAGTGTGTAAGTCTAGGGACCGATGACCCCAGCAGTCTGGTCCCTTAGGAATTCACACACATTTGAACATTTTTTATCTTTTGAGATGTGACTGGGGAGTCTGAAATGTGCCACCCATGTGTCAACAGAGGTGGTGGCGATGGTCTGGCGCTGATGTCCATTATACATATTGCTTCCAGCCAATGAGTGAAACTGTCCACCATTGTTAGCAGGTACTGCTTGTCACTGGACAGAGGTAGCAGGCTCACGATGTCCACATGGGCATGCAGAAAGCAGAGTGTCACGTTGGGAAAGGCAGTGAAAGGTACACGAGTGTGCGTCCTGACTTCGACATGTTGACATACAGTGCAGGCGCATGCCCATTAACAGCAGTCTTTCCGGAGTGCTGACCAGATGAAATGCATGGCAATGATCGATATGGTAGTGTTGAAACCAGGATGTGATAGTCCATGGACGCTGTTGAAAGCACTGCACAAGAATTTCTCTAAGAGAAGTTAGCGGTGTGTGCCTGTAGATACAGAGTACCAAATGTTACTGGTGGAGCCAGTAATGGGGACCAATTGGAGTCATAGGCCAGTGGAGGTGTTGTGAAGGAGGCTGTTCAGTTGATCGTCACTCTCCAACTGCTGGGATTGGCACGGCGAACATTTGGCTATGTTGATATGAAATGCATGAGTGGTGGTTGTGGTTGGTGTCAATGACGAAAGAAAGGGTTTCTATTGACGAGTGGAAGTATTATACTGACTCATCCACCACAAGCAACTCAATGTCATAGGCACTCCAAGTGCGTTCTAATGTTGATAGCTTCTACAAGAAGAAACTGGATGGGGCCAGTTACCACTGATATGCTGCTGAAGCACTGCGCCTACGGCGATCTGGCTAGCATCAACGATAAAGGCCAGTTCAGGGTCATACACTGAGTACGTGAGCAGCATTGCTTCTGTGAGGTTTTGCTTGGTTTCAGCGAAGCTTTTTTTCCCATTGTGTGGGAGTCCTTCCCTTCGTGGTGGGGTTGCACAGAGCTGACTGTCAACAGCTTCTGCATAAATGAAATGAAATGAACGTATGGCATTGTTGGCCGGGAGGCCCCATGTGGGGAAGTTCGGCCGCCGTATTGCAAGTCCTTTTTAGTTGACGCCACTTCGGCGACTTGCGAGTCAATGGATGATGAAATGATGATGAAGAACACACAACACCCAGTCATCACGAGGCAGAGAAAATCCCTGGCCCCGCCGGGAATCGAACCCGGGACCCCGTGCGCGGGAAGCGAGAACGCTACCGCAAGACCACGAGCTGCGGACAGCTTCTGCATAATTGCAGTGTTAGACAGATGGTGCTGATAAAAGTTCAGCATGCCGAGGTAGCAGCATAACTCTTTATGCGTCTGTGAGCGTGGCATGTCTGAGATCGCTTGTACCTAGTCAGGTAGTGGAGTAGATCCACTCAGTGTGATTAAGTGTCCAACAAACTTTATTTTCATGTCATTGAATGCACACTTCAGGGGATTAATAACGATGGTGGCCTCATACAGGTAATGAAAGGCAGTTGTTAGGTGGCGGCAATGGAGCTCAGGTGACTTCGAGAAGACCAAGATGTCATCAAGATATGCAAAACAACATGGTAAACCTTACAAGATGCCACACAGGAAACGCTGCCTGGTCTGGGCAGTATTCTCAAGGCCAGACATCATGTAAATGCTCTTGGAGAGCCCAAATGGCATGATGATTACCGTTTTTTTATATGTTATCAGGAGACACTCAATCACACAATCAATTTTGCTAAAAATTACTGAGTTTGTCAAAGTGTGATTAAAATCTTGAAGGTGCAGTACACCATATCAGTCTGGCCTGTTCGTGAATTCGAGGCGTGGTAGTACCCACATGACACCACGAATTGTATTTTTTGGGGACTAAGTGCAAGGCAGAAGACCATGGGTTGTTTGATGGTTGACCGATGGCTTGCGGCAGCATGGCCTCGAACTCAGCGACCCTGCTGTGCTTGAGTCGATGTGGATGGCATGAAGTGAGAGGGCCGAGCGTAATTATGATGTGCTGGACTGTAGAATGTTTCATGTCCCTAAGGATACCAGATGGGTGAGTGAAATCCGAAAATTTGTTGCACATGTCAGTGACTTAACTGGTTTTACATGGAAGAAAGCCGCCTGCTGTCACTGATCTACTATTTTCAATGCCTTTGTTGCATCTATCAGCTGGATGTCTGCGATATCGACAAGCAGCTTGTAGTATCAGAGGAAACACACATCCGAAATTGGCTCGTTGAGTCAGCCACAGTGAAGGTCCATCCGAATGTCTGGCATAGCCTGAGATTCAGATTTTGTTGGTGGTGCCGTACATTTTGATTGTATAATTATTTGCAGCCATGAGAGGTAGCGCCTCAACAGACATGCAGCCCCGCAGTATGGCTCCCTGGAATAGTGAGAGGTTGGAACCCATGTCTACATGGTATCTGACGCCGCCAGCCCATTACGTCATGAAGAGATGCTTTGATATGGCACTGTGGCTGGATGTGTCTAAGCCTGGTCGCAGCTAGCATTTGGATGCAAGCAGGGTGGCCTGCTCTTCGTAGTGTCATTGCTGAAGTGGGCATGGCACCAGCAGAAGCCGTTTGTCAGCTGATCTGACGCTGGCGGGGTACTGCTGGAGTGTGCGAAGGCATTGCTATTTGCAGGAGATAATATTTTTTTCTTTTTTCTCGTCCTTTCTTTTCTTTCTTTCTATTTCATACGTATATGTATATTTCCGACGATATGGCAAAGTGTTTATTTGTCCTGTGTTTGCTAGAGATAATATGTTTTTGAAATTAATTTTTTTTCACAAGTAAATACATTTCTCTTGTTTATTGAGTAGATAAAATGTTTTGATTCTTTGCTTATCATTCGCTGAAAATGTTTATTGTGATTGAAATAATTTGTACAATTAAAAATATACTGAGATACTGTATAAATAGAGGAGAGCGATCTGGGAGTATCGATAGTGACGGTCGAACAGTATGCGTACAGAAAGTCTGTGTTAGGTGAAAGTGGCGCGAACGCGTATGATTTGACATCTGTGTTTGCTTTCTTGCAAATTGGCGCGAAAGGAACTCCTTAATGGCGATATATGTTTATTGTGGACAGAGAAGTTGGATTGTGTAAAACCGCCAACTGAAATGGGTCGTGTAACTACGACAATCCAGCCGTGTACAGACGATACTGTAGTTATGGGTTCTGATATGAACTGTGTTTGCTTTGATTGAATCCCGTGCACTTTACAAATTTCAGAACTTCGAGCCGGCTTGGGTGACCGAGCGGTTCTAGGCGCTACAGTCTGGAACCGAGCCACCGCTACGGTCGCAGGTTCGAATCCTGCCTCGGGCATGGGTGTGTGTGATGTCCTTAGGTTGGTTACGTTTAAGTAGTTCTAGGGGACTGATGATCTCAGAAGTTAAGTCCCATAGTGCTCAGAGCCATTTGAAGCATCAGAACTTCGATGAATGTTCGCATTGTGTCTGAGAACAGTGTAACGTAATTATTAACTGTGCCGCAGGCGTGTTAAAAACTGTGTACCATGAACGTGCAGATTCCCACCGAGCGTGGTGATCTCGCGGTCGTGGTTTTCGCGTAACTAATGAGCTATCATTACGCGTTTGGAAAACTTTAAAACTGTGTAACGGACAGTGTTACTGCAAATCTCGTGTGTGATGGACATGAAATCATGCGCAAACGCCAGTCTGAGTGTTGGTAACAACAGCATCAACAACGTGCAGTCTGCCAGTTACGCCACTGACGTGGCGATTTGGTACATGAAAAGAGCAACAACAGTCTTCATTCAATGAACGGAGCTGATCCAACACGCCGCCTCTATCGACGAGCTGCTGTAACATCATCTTCAACTTCACAACAAACTGTCGTCATCTCAACACATCAGTACCGAAAAGACAAGATACAAAGCTTTGCGCTCTCTCTATTGAAAGACTAACAGGAATTCAGCGGATGAACTTGTAAATTCACTTATTTCCATTTAAAAACCATAATTGTGTTGACTTTGGCAATAAAACTACTCCCATTGAACTGTTAGCTTTCGTTGTAGGTGTTGTTGACCTGACATTCTTTGTAAGCAGTTTTCTTTCACTTAAACTATATTTCATTTTAAGTTAACGCTACTGCATTTACATGCATTTTTGTGTGCTTTTTGGAGGGATGTGTTATAAATGTGAGGGTAGTATTAGTCGAAAAGTGAGTATGCGTAGTTTATTGTGTGATACGTTCGCGAGCTTAAATCGAGGTGTGCGCCATTAGTTTCCGGGCACCGACCAATAGGATTAAAGCTACTTATTCACTATTGGTGCAAGCTTCGCGGCGAGGGTAAATTTGAGTGTAACAGCTGTCAGACCACACAGGCTATGTTTACATCGTACTCAGAGTCATGTTACCACACTATCATGAATAGAAACGTCCGCCACTGGTAGTTGAGTGGTCAGCTCGACAGGATGTCAATCCCAAGGGCCCAGGTTCGATTCCCAGCTGGGTCGGAGATTTTCTCCGCTCAGGAACTGCGTGTTGTGCTGTCCTAATAATCATCATTTCATCCTCATCGACGTGCAAGTCGCCGAAGTGGTGTCAAATCGAACGACTTGCACTCGGCGAACAGTCTACCTGACGGGAGGCCCTAGTCACACGACATTACATTTTTATGAGTAGAAATATCGATTTTTGATGATCACAGGGGTAAGTGTAGACACGTAAAGCCTAAATCTTCAACGTTTACGGGATAATTAATAGAATTGTGTGGGGGTTTTACACGTTTAGGAGACTAGTTCATTGACGGGTGATTTGTTCTGCACAATTTGGAAGTAAAACGAGTTCTTTTGAGGCGATATAATTAGATACACTCTCAATAGGGTTATTTTCACAAGGCTTTGTATAAGTACATGGTCTGTAAACTCACAAAATACAACCCATGGGAATCGTGTTTTTCACAAGTGGCTGGTGCTGCATTGCCAATGGCACGAGCTTGATCGCCGGCAGCTGGACCTGCAACTGTTAAGGTATCTGCTGCCCTCTGTCTGCAGGTGCATCAATCTGTGGATCTGCATTTGCTGAGCGCTGCCACCTGTGTGTGGCCAAGTTCTGAACTAGCTGGCGCAGGTCAGTGTCCAAGGCAGTGGGTGAGCGAGGTGCGTGCCACTGCAGACGTAGGGGGAACAGTGTTATAGGCTGCTGTGGCTGTGGTAAAGGGCGCCATTGTCAGCGTGTCATGCACCCCAATTGGCCAACTTGATAATGGCAGCCAGCAGCACAAGAACTAAGATAGCCTCCTGTTGTTGCATTCCTGTTGGTGCAGCAACTGACACATCCGTTGCTCTTGCACAGACAAAATCCAATGGATCAACTCCTCCTTTAACCATTTATATGAGGACTGCATTGGTAGGACAGAAATTATTTCCCAAACTTCAGCGACATAGTTCTGACTGAGCTGGCTCATGACACACCCAAATTTGGCAAGGTTGTGGGTTATGTTGTTACTCACGAAGACATCTTCCACTTGGCTGAACCACATAAATGGGTCGTAGGGCCAAAAGGGAGGCAGCGTAACTAACAACCATCTAGTACTCATGGCTGCTCCAGCAACAGTAGGAGATGTTGGTGTGGGCCGAAAATATCTTGAGATATCTCCAGGTGTGGGGACTCTATGCATGCACGGCGTGCCTGTAACTCGCTCTCAGGTTTCTGGTTGCACACTAGCAGATCTTATAGAATCATTTGCAGTTCCTCTAAAGTCGCCATTTTGACCTACAGTCAAATTCTTGCACAAGGGGAAGGCACACAGTATAAATAACTTGACACAGAGGCATACAAAATAATAATAATGAAAAACATTCAAAGAACAAATATTTTTCGTTCGCAAATTCAAGCGAGCATAGAACTGTTTATTCACTAACAAAGTACTGTTTGCATGCAATGTCAGCATCACTCCACTCATGATTCCATGTTACACATTCCGATGAGAGTTTCTCACCACATATTTAGCCTACAGATCACATTGGGGTCACTAGTGAAGTGGGAATGAATAGGATCACCACTTACAAGTTAGTGGTGTAGTGGGCTGGCCTTGTTGCAGCACTCATGCGCTGTGCTCAGGATGTAGGACGTGGCGACAATAATTGACAAAGAACATATCTGCAAAATGATATATTTATTTGTGGCAAAGAAATACACAACATATTAACAATATTTTCTAGTGCCAAAAGTCTGTGCTTTCGCAGTCGTATAGTTTCAGAAATGGGCATTGCACATTAGACATGCTCGTCCATTGTTCCCAGAGGCTGTAGATTCCTGAGTCACTGAGCATGTTGTCCGACTGCATAAGGGAAAGCAATGGACGTGTGAAAAGGAAAATCGATAATCGTCTTCCCAGCTTGTGGGGCGCTGTATAAATCACGATCATGATGTAATGAGATGGATGAACAGTCAGCATTGTCTAAATAATCCCACAGGCATTGTGGGGAGCTCTCGTTAAGCTCGATCCATGTGGCCTGCAGCAAGCAGAATCAGAAACCTGGAGACACGTCCGTTGCTCAGCTCACACTGATATCTGTTGTCTTGTGAGCGCCTTTGCTTACAGCACTGTTACAAGAATTCGGCCTAACACTAAATCTGCAGGCATGCCAACAGATGTTGGGCGCTGCTAGCTTGTCCTGGCTGTAACAGCAGTTCACGCATTTTCTGGCATGTCTGTGACAGTGTTAAACTTGTCTTAAAGTATTTTACATTCTTGTGAATGTATTGGCCTTAAAATGAGACAATGACAAAGATAACAAAACCAATCAAGTAGATATACAATGATGCTACCAGCCCAGTTTTGAATGTTTCTTCATTTAATTCGAATTTAATCTCTTAACCTTTACTAACATCTATTTATCAGCTCATTTTTCGATACCATTAACAAACTTAATTTTAAGTATTTGAAAACCTTGTACAAAAAGTCACAAAACTGAAAAATACATGTAAATTTTACGTTAAATCAACGACATTTCATACTTTTTCCAGTATCTATAAAAGCAGTCTGAAAAATCCCGCAGAGAAATGAGAAAGGGCGTAAGATTCTCACTACTTGTAACTTGAATGTGACTAGTTTCTAATACCTTTTAATTTTTCTGATTCTTCTTTTGAATCTCCACTACTATTTTGATTTTATATGTTTTTAATTACGGAATAAGAATAAGACAATTCTTCTTATTACTATTTTACGAATATTTAATAAAAATTAGAATATATTTATTAATATAGAATGTATTTTTTTAGAATAACAAAACCGATTTACTAGGTTTCAGTAAATTAAATTTTTCACTCAGTTTATCTTCATATTCCTTTTGTTTTTGTCAAGACTGTAAAGATTTCATAGCTTAACACATTACCCACATTTTAATGTCTATTTGATTCGTTAACAGATATAATTTTTTATTAATTTACCAGCCAAATGCCAACAAATTTTAAAAATTAGAAGTTCTCATGTGATATGCTTAAAATGTATATAATATATTCAAATACAATATAAATTTCATACACAGTATTTTCAATATTTATTACATTCAGCTCTTAAAATACTTTGAAATGAAATATAAACGTTCAATTAACATGCAACTGCTCTTTGCAATTTTTTAATTCATTTTCCTAATACAAATTTTTGTGAATATATTATTTTGTGAGTTGTATTGAGTTTTATTTGCTGTACATAATTATATAACCTTAAGTTTTATCAGATGATATAATTGTGCAGTTTCATATCACTGTCGACATTAAGTTGCATAACAACCTTAAAATAACAAAATTTGTCCTACACTCTCAGAATGTCATCTGGTGCAACCAGATTTCTCTTCTCTTGTGTGAATACTTCGTTATTTATAAATATGTTTTGAAGTTAAGTATGATCAAATTCTGAAGAGTCTCTTAGCTGGTTATTTTCCTATCTGCCTGAAATAGTACAAACATCAAAATTTATGGAATTGTAAAATACCTAATTCGAAATTTTTATTACCAGTTAATCTTGCAACTTCTTGAGTCTGTAACTCATAAAACGAAATTAGTATCTTCAGGTTATGTCTTTCCTGCTCTGATTCCATTTTATATTCACACTCATATCTAAGAATTGTAATTCTAATCTCTATGCTTTCTACAACAACATTTTATTCTGCTAGAATAGTGTTATTTAATTCAGCTACAGAATCATTAATATCTGCCCATTTCTGAAGAATGCCTCTATCACTGGAACTCCACATAACAAATACAATTATATGTACTTTTTCATAAATTTTAATGGTATCTTTAAAGTATATCCCAAGCAGTTCTAATGAATAAAGAAATTCATTCTTCTTTTTATATATCTTACTATTATCTGTGATCTTTTATTAAAAAATCATGAAATTAAATGTAGGAAAACAGAGGATGAAATACAACGATGTTCCACTCTAGAAAAAATATTATTTCCCCCTTTCTACATCAGTAATAAGAAAGAGAATCAATATAGTGAAATAACTCATTCCCAGCTGACAATGTCAGGAAATCTTACAAAAAAATTATTAAAAAGTTTTGTTTCATTATTATAGACTAGATTAGATATAGATGAGATTTACTTTCATTCCAACTGATCTGCAGTGAGGAGGTAGAACATGTCAGAAAAACAACAATACATGAGAAATATTTACAACTCAAACAAGAAGCTAATGTACCATTCCACAGGTCCCAAGTGGCATGGTCGTCATTTTTTAATGAACACTATATACAAGAATCATTTTACAAATACAAATGCACTGAATTTAAAATAAAAAAGTTTTTTATTTATGTATAAGGCAATAAACGTGTAATACAACTACTAAATACTTATTTACAATGAACACATTACTGCACTGAACTGGTGCAGAAGTTAGATTGTACTTACACACACACACACACACACACACACACACACACACACACACACACACACACACACACACACACACACACACTTTTTATAGACAAATCATTTGTTTCAACTGAGAAATTCATCAATGGAGTAGAAGGAGTTGGCCACCAATAAATCCTTTAGGCTTCTCTTAAACTGAATTTCATTGGTTGTTAAGCTTTTTATGGCTGCTGGCAAGTTATTGAAAATGTGTGTTCATGAATAATGCACACCTGTATGTACAAGACTGAGTGATTTTAAATCCTTGTAAAGATTATTCTTATTTCTAGTGTTGATTCCATGAATTGAGCTGTTGGTTTGAAAAAGTGATATATTTTAATGACAAATTTCATTAAGGAATAAATATATTGGGAAGCAGTAATTAGTATCCCTTGTTCCCTAAATAGGCTTCTGCAGGATTTTCTTGAGTTCACACCACATATAACTCTTACTGCACGTTTTTGTGCCCAGAAAACTTAAGCTTGGATTGATGAATTGCCCCAAAATATAATCCCATATGACATTATTGAATGAAAGTAAGCATAGTATGCCAGCTTTTCCATTTTTATATCCCCTATGTCCAAATCAATTCGCATTGCAAATATAGATTTGTTAAAACGCTTCAGCAGTTCTTTTATTAGATTTTCATCAGATGATGGATAATCTGTCCAAACACCTTTGATAATACTAAATCACGTATACAGCTGAGACTGGTTAGATGAGATCATCTATTACCAACACTGGTGGCAACCTGTGTGTCTTGTCTGGAATATTTGAATTATTTTCCTTTTTTCATTAACTGGTAAGGATTGAAAGTAATAATATTCTATTTCATTAATTAATGTAGAACAAAAATCTGAAATTATAATTACTCCATTACATTCTATAGTTTCATAATTTTCATCAGTTATAGTTGTTATTAACAGTTAGCTGGGAACATCGTTTAACAGTATGTTCTGGGAAGGCAGATAGGGAATTGGAATATCCAGCTGTGGTCTGAACATAACTGTTTTCTGACATATACTAAGTCATTGTTCAATATTAGTGTGGTGTCACCACCAGACACCACACTTGCTAGGTGGTAGCCTTTAAATCGGCCCGTTAGTATACGTCGGACCCGCGTGTCGCCACTATCAGTGATTGCAGACCGAGCGCCGCCACACGGCAGGTCTAGTCTAGAGAGACTCCCTAGCACTCGCCCCAGTTGTACAGCCGGCTTTGCTAGCGATGGTTCACTGTCTACATACACTCTCATTTGCAGAGACGACAGTTTAGCATAGCCTTCAGCTACGTCATTTGCTACGACCTAGCAAGGCGCCATATTCAGTTACTATAATTACTTCAAGAATGTATTCTGAACATATAATATTGTGAATCATGTACCGTCAAGAGCGACGTTTATCATTAATGGATTAAAGTTAAGTATCAAACTAATTACGTCCGTTTTCTGAATTCTCATTCCTTGTCATGTTCCAGACCTCATGTCAGTATAGTTTTTCCCTCCTCACGCCAGCCTGCGTGAGCTAAAACGCGTGCATTTTGGTCTCCAATCGTAACACGGTGTTGGCTCTTATGCTAACACAAAAATTAGGATTTATCTGAACACTTAAAACTAAAGTAGTGTTGAGATACAAAGATTTTAACTTTTTATTCAGTTTCAGAAAGAAAGTCCATGTCTGAAACAAAGTTTCACCAGTCGTGTACAATATTTTAACTATACAAAATTGATAAGGAACCCTGCTACCTTCGAAATATCAATCCCAAGAAAGAGAATAAAATATTGTGAAATAACTCTTTCGTAACTGTATCGAGAAATTTTACAAAAAAACGTATACGGTCTGCCATAAGAAATATATTATATAGTCTATACACCGTGATTAAGAAAACGTGTTGATCCAGACTTGACACCAGAAACCTAATTGTTGAGCCACACTCATAGTAAACTGAAATAAAACAAACTACATATTAGATTTCAATGCACACAATTTCATCACACAAACACTGCAATGTTTATTTGAGCATTACAGACATATTGAGGTGTTACAGTTCTTTTGATAAGGCCAACAACAGCAATTTTTCGAACATCTAGTTTATCACCTCCTGCTGTGGATGCACTTAGAGATGCTGGCGTATTTTTGTCGATGGAACAGACCGATCTGGAAGAAGATTTTTTGTCCAAACCCGCATTGATTAGTTTTCATAATTTGTTAGTAACGTTGCGTATTTCCAGGCGTTCTTGAAGGTGGTACCTTATAGGAGACACTCCAAGCTGATGCACTTGCGGGAACAACAGGTGGCTGGGGTCAAGTAGAATGATGTACAGATGCCTTGGCGAAGTATTCCATACTTTATTGCTGTGAACATAAACTAAAAATAAACAAGAAACACTCACACAACAAGTACAGTTTGAGAGACAAGTGGGAAGTAGTGAACAAAGATTTTAAACTTAAGCTCCAGATAAACCATGTCCATAGTTGCTGCGGTCGATAAATTGGCTGGCATCCATACTGGTGGTTGATGTCGCCACAGACTTCCCTCCCCCCATCCCCCCTGTGTTCCAGTGTTCCAGTGCAGAGCGCCCTGTAGTGGAGAGGAAGACGGTGCTTCACTCTCATTCATAATCCTGTAGAACTGGTGGGTCTGCCATAGCAGGAACTGGGAGTATTGCCACCAGTAATGTCTGTGACGTGAGGAATCGTCTCCATTCCCGGTTCAAATGGCTCTGAGCACTATGGGACTTAACATTGGAGGTCATCAACCCCCTAGAACTTAGAACTACTTAAACCTAACTAACCTAAGGACATCACACACATCCATGCCAGAGGCAGGATTCGAACTTGCGACCGTAGCGGTTGCGCGGCTCCAGACTGAAGCGCCTAGAACCGCTCGGCCACATCGGCCGGCCTCCATTCCTGGTGTCTCAGTTGTTATATCGGGTGGAGATCTACTTCAGAATGCTTGGGGGTGGGCAGGTTGACCTAAGAAGGTTTGAGAGGTCTGTGTTCTCCTCTGCTGTTAGCATCCAGTCTGGTTTAAGCCAGTGGATGGATACAGTTGTGGGTTTGTCCTTCTGTAGTATTGAGAATGTATGCTCCCCCCCCCCGCCCCCTCCCCATCAGAATACCTTATACGGTCTGGTGTGTAGTTGCTGGAGTGTGGTGCAGACCATTTTTTCATGAAACATTATGTGAGAGCACTCACTTAGCCCCTTATGGATGAATGTTGTCATAATCTGTGGGTGTATGACAGGGTGTGTGGAAGTTGTTCATGTGGTGTCGGACATTGTGTACTGAAAAGGGTAGCTCTGCAGTTGTAAGTGATGGGGATGACAAGGGAAAAACTGCTGGGAGGGTAGCGCCTCCGACGTACAACACCTCTGCAAGTGATGACTTGAGGTCGGCCTTGTATGCTGCGTGGGTGCATATTAGAACCCAGGGTAGAGCCCCTGTCCATTTCTGTCATGGCACATTAAGAAGGCCTTCAAAGTCTTTAGCCACCTTTCCACTAACCCATTGCTCTGAAGGTGTTGAGTTATTCTGTGGAGCTATTCCGCGCCACATAGTTTGCACAGATCACTGAAGGGGTGGATTCAAATTGTCGGCCCAGGTCGGTTGTGATTGATAGGAGGCAACTGAAACAGGAAATCCAGCTTTTAATGAAGATCCGTGTTGTTGATTGGCCATTATGTCATTAAGTGATTACTTCTACCCAGTGAGTCGTGCAGTCGATAGCTGGTAAGATGTACAGGGTGATAATTATTGAACTTTATGAAATAAAATCATCTTAACTTCTGAACGGTTTGCGTTAGGATGTTCAAAGTGTATGGTTGGCTGCGGGGTTTGATAGGAATTAGTATGTGCCGTGTGGATGGTTTAACGAAGAAACCCAGTTTTATTTGGATGGATTCGTCAATATGCAAAACTGGCTCATTTTGGGGACTGAAAATCCGCATTTCACAATCGAGGTCCCTTCACCCTCAGCCAGTGACTGTGTGGTGTGAATTGTCCAGTCACAAAATAATCAGTGTGATATACCTTGATGGCACAGTGACTACTGAATGGTATGTGAAAGTTTTGGAACATGATTTCATTCCCATTATCCAAAGTGACCCTGATTTCGACAAGATGTGGTTCATGCAAGACGGAGCTCATGCCTGTCGAAGCTGGAGAGTGTTTGATATCCTGGAAGAGCACTTTGAGGACCGCATACTGGATCTGGGATACCCAGACGCCACTGGCATGGGCCTCGATTGGCTGCCATATTCTCCAGATTTGAACACATGAGACTCCTTTTTGTGGGGCTATATTAAGGGCAAGGTGTACAGAAATGACCCCAAAACCATTGCTGAACTGAAAACAGCCATTTAGGAGGTCATACACAGCATCGATTTTCCGACAGTTCAGCAGGTCATGCAGAATTTCGCTATTCGTCTGTGCTCCATCATCGTCAATGATGGCAGGCATATCAGAAATGTTATAACCTAAATCCAGATACCTGTAGTGGCGTTTGCATATTGAATAGTGTGTGCACTGTAGTTTGTAACTAATTTACGTTTTATCCATATAATTCAATATTGTCACCCTGTATTTGTAGGCTTTCGACATGGCCAGTTAAGTCGAAGTGCATGTGCTGGAAGCATCCTTTAGGTGTCGTGAAGCTGCCTTGTAGGAGGGATGCATGTCATCAGGTCTTACTGTTTTGGCATAGAGCACATGGTCTCGCCCATTTCCTGCACTCTACTTTAACCTCCAGCCACACAAAAAGTTCTGTAATGGGCCTCATAGTGGGGTGAACCATGGAGCGTGACAGGTTACGATGGGTGTCAGAAACTGATTACTGGAAGGGATTGGGATACGTCACACCAAACACTGATGTGAGAGTCAGGGAGCTTTATTTGTTCGAGTTGTAGGCCTGTGCTATAGGTTATCTAAGAGATCAAGTGAGTATTGTAATCTGCCACCATGTTTTCCTTTCTGTCTATGTGCTGGATGTCTGTCAAGAACTGAGATATCAGGTCGAGGTGCTGGAAGTGGTGGGATGATACATGTAATTTGGGACTGTGAATGGCATATGCCAAGGGTGGTGGTTAGTGAAAAGTGTGAGAGGGTGGCCCTCAGTGTTTTCTCTGAAACAGTTTACTGCCTCATAGAAGGCGAGCGGTCCATGGTCATATGTAGACCACAGATATTGTGATCCCTTCCATTTGCATAAGAAGAGTTGCAAGGGTTGGTGCATGCCGTTAAGTGTTTGCTGCAAGACAGCACTGATTGCGATGTCACCGTGTCAGCAATGTTTGACAGGTGGACTGTTGACGAGTAGTGGCCCTCTGTAGTGACTGATTGATTGTCTCGAAATCCTGTGACATTTATTCCTATCATGGAACAGTTTGGTTGCATTTGGTGTTGGTTCTCGAAAGGGAATTGGTGAGGGGTGGCCAGATTTTAGCTGCCTGCAATATGTAGTACCATTAGAAATTTACCATTCCTAGAAATCTGTGTAGCTCCTTGTAGGTGGTGTGTCTGGGAGTGAATTTTATGAGTTCCTTTCTCTCTACTGTTAACGTGATAACGAAACAGAATATTCTAGAAATGTTTGACTCTGCTTACACAAATGGAACTTTTTGGTGTTTGTGACTACACTTACCCATTCTATGGCATGAAGAACTTGTCGTACATGGTCTTCATGCCGTTGGAGTGTACCAGAGTATATCAGTATGTGGTCCAGGTAAGAGAAGCAGAATGGTAATTTGCGTAGAGCGGTGCTGATGAATTGCTGCCGTGTTTGAGATGCGTTTTTTAATCGAAATGGCATGAATAAATATTCAAATAAACCAGAGGGGGTGATAATGGTAGTTTTAGCAATGTCTTCTGTCCCCATTGGTATTTGCAGGTCTGTCTTTCAGCAGTCAATGACGGTGAAATCATAGCACCTGATAATGCATGTGTAAGTCCTGGATGTTGGGTACCAGGTAACAATCGTGAATTGTCCGAGTATTGAGGGTTCTGTTGTCCCTGGACGTTCGAAAAGTACTATCTTCTTTTGCGGGCCATCTGTAAAGGTACAGTGCAAGGGCTGTTTTCAGGGGGAAGTTAAGCATCTCGTTTACAGTGGCTTTGGCGATAGACCATTTCGCAGGGGAGAGGTGGCACACGATGGCCACAGAGACTCAAGGAGATCGATGCAACGGTAGATGGTATCTGCTGTTTGTTAGTGGCAGTGGCATTTGTGTGTATCACTGGTAATGTCTGTGGAGTCGAAGGTGAGCAGCACCTAGGTCAATAATCTGTCGAGATGACAGTATTCATTATCATTGCTGGGGTTGACAGAGAATTTCTGCACTGTGGTGTGGAGGTCCTTCACCATATGAGATACATCTCCAGTTTTTGTGTCCTTAGATTGTAGTTGTTCTGTGGTGGTGGTATGTGAAGACTGAAGGGACATAAGTTGTAATTCTCCCTTCGCTAGCTGAGTTAGACACTTATACAGTAGCCTCTGATGGAATGAGTTTTCCTCCTGTACCGCGAGGCGTTCTGTCTTTGTGTTGAAGTACACTTATAGTTGATTCTCACTGGACGATAGTAGCAGTTGGAGCCTACGTACCACTGAAAGGTAGCTGTCCTCAATGTTGTGGTCGGGCTGGAGTCAGTGGTCGTCTGATGGTGCCCTTGATGGTTGCATTACTTGGTCTACAGAGCAGTATTTCTTCTCATAAATTCAGGCAAAGATGCAATTTCCGTAGAAACTCAGCCCCTAATCAGTGGTTTGTTGATATCGGCATGAAGAAATGTCAATGTAATGTATTGGCCGCTGCTGAGGTCAATGTTGCGAGTTGCCGTTCCACAAGTGGCAATGAGTGCTCCATTTGCTGCTTGTAGTGTAGATTAGTTGGTTGGTTGGTTTGGGAAAGGGGATCAAACAGCAAGGTCATTGGTCCCATTGGATTAGGGAAGGATGGGAAAAAAGATGGCTGTGCCCTTTCAAAGGAACCATACCGGCATCTGCCTGAAGTGATTTAGGGAAAAATGACATAAAACCTAAATCAGAATGGCTAGTCATGGGTTTGAACCATTGTCCTCCCTAATGCAAGTCTAGTATGCGAACCACTGCTCCACATTGTTCAGTGTAACGTGGGTTCAGTCTGGGGGGATGAGGGGGTGGGGTGGTATTCGGGATCGTACTGATTTCTGATCCTCAGTCCACCAAAAAGTGCTGTTTAGGATGATGATTTTGTACATAGAGTCTGAAGTTGTTGCCAATGGGTGGGTGAGGCAAACTGATTTGGTTCACCAGGTACAGTGTGTGGCGAACTTCATAGATGCCGTGGACTCTGACACCTAACGAAGGTCATGTGAGGCGTTTGGTATTTTCAGGGCTGGGAACATTTGTCTGGAGTAGTGCTGAAGAGGCTGTGAAATCAGCACCACAGCATGGTCTGTCATTTGTGGGCCGTACCCTGTGTTTGGGTAGTGCTGTGCCTTCTGTAGTCGTCAGCTGTGGGGATGTGGTGTGAGCAGCTGGGATTGATGACTGGCTATGTTGGCATCAGGTGCTGTCAGGAAGGTCCAATAGCAGTAAGTCTTGGCCTGTTGGGTAGGGAGGTAAGATGGCCACCACTGCTCTGTGCACGACACGTTGGAAGACCTCTTGTGGGGCCAGCATTGTTCGGTGGCAATGTGCTGCAGATGAGAAGATGACTGCCACTGCTCCACGCTCGATGCATTGGGTAGCCTCAGAAGGCGTTGATGTCATTTGGAAGCCATCTGCCAACTCAGTGTGCAACATGGATGCCTGCAATATGTAGTGCTGTTGGCTGTTGGGTAGTGTGGGTGGCCACTGTGGTACTATAAAGACACCACAACTGCAAAGTTACATTTAATTGTTCCACATGGATGGCTTGATGTACATTTTGTCCAGGTGTCTTGCATAGTCTCAAGAGCAACGCTGTTTTGGCTGCTTCAGAGTTGTTAAATGTAGGTGGTGACAGTCTGATGTTGCTGATCATAGTGGTATGTTCGCCTGAGTGACACAATACAGTCGAGTACTTTGATGCCTCATCAAACATGTTGTGTGTGGTGAATATTGATTCAGCGATAGCAGCAATTGCTGCATTTGATATCTAATATATCAATACCTGCTTTTGCTGCATTGCATGTTGAGATTATTGCAGGCTTTCCATTTACTGAATCTGTATATTCATTATGGTGCATCAACAATGGTACAATAATGGCTCTAGATTTTTTAGGAATGTAGATCCGCCAGACAGTGAGTTTATTTGTAAACTCATGTCTAGCAGGAATGACTTGCCGATTCTGGAGCAACTTGAGATTTGTTTCTTTTCAGTGCACCAACTTCTATGGAACTAAACCGGTTATCACAAGTAATATTCCTGAGACTATTTGTCAAGCATTGGTTTGGTCTGTTCATGCCCCAAGTGGTTTTTTTGTACTTTTTCTGTTCCGTAGTTAACGTAAATCCATCACCACCTTTACCTGTATAAGCATGAGAATCTGTCAGGAAGCTACATGGTGGCTACAGGTATCTGCATGGTACAAGCTGTGAGAACACAAGATAGTTAGAGTTATCCATTAATGCTTGTGTCCATTGCATCTGCAACATTTATCGAAACGACCATGTCAGTGCATCATACCCCCAATAAGGGTGGTCGCAACCAGACATATTATGGAACTACCATACACCATGTCTACTTTTTCACATCCTCAGTACACAAGCACCCCAAGCTTCACAAATTAAACACCTTTTGTGCTATCATAATATAAACACAAGTCGTCACCTACTCGCATCTAATATACTGTGCCAATTCATAAAACAAAAACATTGCCAAACTCCTCTATTGCCTCTGCTGTCCACCTCTGGAATAAGATGCCCGGCATTCTTTGTGCCATTCGACATCCTGCTAATCTTAAGAAAATTTAAAGAAATTCTTCCTGTCATAGCCTTGCGCCAAAATTATCGTATATGGTCAGCTTCCCCTCTGTCAAAAAGTAAAGCAAGTGCTCCAATCTTCACCAATTTATGCCTCGCCTCTTTCTTTTTTCCTTTTCCTGCAAGTCATGCTACCTTTTCCTCTCTTAAATTATTTAACTGTGTGTTATCACGTTCATCTTTCCCTTCCTTGTCCATTCCTTTCTCCATGGCCATTGCTACTAGCAGTCATAATTAAAAACCTACCTTATTGCAACCTCTAATTATTTTTGTATTTACCATATACAGATATAAACTGTGTGTATGTTTTTCTTATCTGTATTACTGTAATTTTTCAAACAATGGAAAATCCAAAAATGGAATAGTGACAATATTGTGGAAAGGATAGAGTGTACTCACCATATGGCAGAGATGTTGAGTCGCAGACAGGCACAACAGAAAGACTACTAAACACACACACACACACACACACACACACACACACACACACAGCTCATATACACAGGATCACAGACCCTGGACAGCTGCGTTTGTGTGATGTATGTGTGTAGCATTCTGGCCGAAAGCTTACATGTTTAGTATTATTTTTGTTGCGCCTATCTGCAACTCAACATCTCCATTATTCTAATTTTTATTTCTTCTAAATTTTAGTATAACTTGCTTATTGTAATCTATGCAATGTAAAATACGTAGAACACCTGGTTATGAGTGAGAGAAGGCCCGATGGCCACAATCTTATCATGTTAAATAAATCAATAAATAGAAAAAATAAAATGAAATATTTCGAGCATCAGTAAGGGCAACTATTTTTATACTATATGCTTTGTGGCATATACATTTCAAAATGAACCTTACCTCTAAATGGTACTAGGGTTTCGTCAACATGTATGAAACCCACAACAGCATAATTATCTTGAAAGTTCTTCATTAGCATTTTATAGATGCTATTTAAAGTAGCTGCTGGACCAGTTGCTTGGCAAATTAAACTTGTAGAAATGTCAACAAATCTGTTATCTTGGCAAGACTGAGACTGCTTCTGATGCATTATACATGTGAATATTGGTCGTCCTGGGGGGGATGTGTTATAATAATAATAAAAAAATATATATATGAAATATACATATACATATAGATGGAAAAAAATTTAAAGGATAATACAGTTGTGTTATTGGAAATGTTCTGCTTGTACGAATTTAGGCTATCGGACTTCTTCTCTTACATTTCAGTTGTAGATGCAGGCAGCCGACTTCAAGGACGCCAGTGTGTATCAAATAAATGAAGAAAATCCTCTTTACTTGGTTCCAATTCACTTCAATAAAAATACTTAATATTGTTGTTAAATATACTATTATTCATGCACACATATGATACATAACACTCGTAATACTTCATACTTAAAGCCGTACATCTTCATCATCATTTTATACATGAGAGAGTGAGTAACAAAATTATGTACAAAGAAAAATGAATGATGATTTTTTTTCATTTGTCCAAACCTTACCGTGTATTCATAATTAATATCTTTGCTGATTCTTATGGTCGATCACTGTTTAATTTTTTTGTTTTTAATAAATTTTAACTTTATTATATATGGGGGGATTATTCACCATCTACCTACACAATTGCCCCCACACTATACGTTGACATGATATGGAAACGTACAGTGTTTTTGTATATGCATAACTTAAATTTATATTCACTGATAGGGGTCGATGCCCTTTATTTGTCAGTTTCTCTTTTATTTAAGGGATTGGATATGTCAGCTTATCCTGAGTATGTTAGAGTTTTACAAAAAATGAAAAGATTATATACATAATATGATAGTCCATTACATATTTAAATATAGTGCACTGACAATAATGGTCAGTTTACTTTAGTCTTGCTGCTGGGTTTTGGGCTTGCGCACTGGCAGATTTGGCGGTTAAGAACTGGTCGCTAATGGTCAACATTTTAGTTGCTACTGTTGCATGTACGTGCACTCGTTTTCTTAGTGTTGATTTCACATTGCATCACACTTTCACCTGACTATCACATACTGAAGAATTGCTGTGGCGTTTGTCTTCATTCTGCGTGCAGTGTGTGTGTGCTTATTGTTCAAAATCCAACGCTGTGGCAGAAGATCTCCATTTTTATGGCCCAGGCGTCATTATTACCCATCGTACTTGCATTTTCAGTGGAGAGAACCCTGGCCAACAGCCTCCATCGACGAGGTAACTACTGGCTCAAACAACTACAGTTCAATTATTAATGTATCAAACGTTATGAGCCATGATACTTAGAAATTATTTCGTTGCATATGCATGTTAATGTTACCACACTTGACTGTCTACTTGCTGAAAGACACATATAGCCGTCCAAAACATTGTGTACATTTCTTGTCTTTAAAGTTCATTCCTTCACATGGAGTTTGGTTTGCAATGAAAATTCATATGCTGTTGAGTTACAACAATATACATAACATGATAGCTTTTACCTATGGCTGACATTCCATCCATTGCTTATACTATGAACATAAATTTCATAAGTTTTAACCTGTCATAAATTTTTCATTATCTGAGATCTGTTACTACATTTATCTTCGTTCACATCACATATACAACTTAATTATGTAACACATTGTTATGGTGCAATACAAATATATGATACATTTATACTTAATTTTATAGATAGGCTTTTATCACTTATTGGAGCTCATGTCTTCCTTAGGTAGACAGGGTTTTGTTACCACAATTTGTTAGTTTTAACTTATCTTTGTTCACACCACATGTACAAATTAATTACATAACAAATTACTATGATACAATACAAACATATGATACATTTATACTTCATTTTATAGATAGGTTTTTATCACTTATGGGAGCTCATTTCTTTCTTAGGGAGAGGAGATAGGAAAACATTCGAAATAGGACTAAGACATTACGCACTGCTGGCCCTACTACTCTTGGCGTCACCTCCTTTGATTGGGAGGGAAGAAAGAAAACACTCATCTATTGGTTCAAGGATTTATGAGGAAATGTTACTCATACAATCATGGACTACTTGCCAAGAAACTTTTATTTCATGGAAATAATATGTACTGACTAATCATTCACAAGGTATCATGTTGTTTCTTCATGTGCTACTGATGTTTACTTCAGTTCACATGTAACTTAGTGTGAAATATGAAGAAGTTTTGACCATTGTAGACTTATCTTTCTCGAATACCAGGAAATGTCTTTATGCAAGCTTTCATGTGACACAATTAAAATTAACTGTTTTTTTTTTAAATCACATGCTTAAATGTTTATGTATACTCTGCAGCATATAGGTACTGGTAAACGTCTGCAATGAAGCATATTTTCATTTTTCATTTGCCTTATGACCTTTATATAAATATTCTTATAACTGAATTGTTTACTTGAGGGGTGGCCCATTTCTTCATTTGGTACCTGCTACTCTCGACATAATTGTCTTCTTCTGTGCCATGACGATGCAGTGGTCGCTGAAAGAAAACAACATAAAACTAACTTAAAACTAATTACATTACTAGCTTGGTGGCAACTGATACATTTGGTCATTACATCTTCTTCTTCTGTAGTGGTCAATCCAAGGATTGGTGTGCAACAGCTACAATGGCAGCTTTTCTCCATTCTGTGCGTCTTTCAGCTTTTCTCTTCATTTCTTTATAGGTATTACATCCCACATCTTTCACGATTTGATCCATATACCTCAGTCGTGGTCTTCCTCTTGGTCTTTTTCCCTCGACATATCCCTCTATCATTGTGTTCAGGAGTCCTTTATGTCTTAATAGATGGGCTGTAAATTGCACTCTTCTTTTAACAATGAAACTCCAGAAGCTTCTCTTCTCACCTGCTCTTTCCAGAACCACTTCGTTTGTGACCTTGTCGATCCATTTTATTTTGAGCATGGGTCTATAGCACCACATTTCAAAAGAATTTAGCTTCTGCTGTTCCTCTGTCCTGAGAGTCCATGTTTCACACCCATAGTATGCCACACTCCACACATATGATTTCAAAAATCTTTTCCTGGTTTCAAGGCTGATGCTCTTAGATGTTAATATGTTTTTCTTCTTGTTAAAAGCAGCCTTTGCTTGAGCTATTCTACTTCTCACTTCTGCCTTGCTCCTTCCATCCCTGGTAATATTACTGCCCAGATAAGTAAATTTATCACCTTGTTCAAGCAGTTCATTGCCTACATGAACTTGGACTTTCACTTGATCTTCTTTGTCGCATGCCATTACTTTTGTTTTTGCTTTATTAATTCTCATATTATATTCTTCACCCATAACTTTATCCATTCTATTCAGTAGGACTACAAGATCTTCTTCACTTTCAGCCAGGACAGCTGTATCATCGGCATATCTTATCATATCTATTCGTTGGCCATGAATTACTACACCTGTCTGTGAATTTTCCCTTACTTTTTTCAGCGCCTCCTCAATGTATACGTTAAAGATAACAGGGGATAGTGCGCAACCTTGTCGGACACCTTTCTGTATCTGCACCTCTTCTTGTTTTGTCCATCCACGGATAACTGCTGTCTCGTTTTTGTACAGGTTCCATATCATTTTTCTATCTTTATGGTCTATTCCTACTTTTTTGAGTACCTCAAACATCTTATCCCGTTTAACATTAGCAAAGGCTTTCTCTACATCTACGAAAGCTATGAATGTTTTCAGGTTCTTATCTAGTCGTTTCTCTATTATTAGTTTTAGAGCAAATATTGCTTCTCTGGTTCCTCTATCTTTCCGGAATCCAAACTGGTCTTCGGAGAGTGTAACTTCGACTTTTTGTTGTATGCGTTTTAGGATAATTGAGGTTAATATTTTAGAGGCGTGAGTAACTAGGCTGAGTGTCCTATAATTTTCACATCTTGTAGCAGTTGCCTTCTTTGGAATGGGGATCATAATGTTTTTCTCAAAGTCTGTAGGAATTTTACCCTGCTCGTACATGTTGAAAACAAGATTATACAATTCCTGATTTAGTTTTGCTCCTCCAGATTTCAGAAGTTCGGCTGGGATATTGTCTATACCAGGCGATTTGTTGTTTTTCAATTTTTTCAGAGCTAGTTCAAACTCTACCTTTAATATAGGTTCACCTATGTTGTGTGCATCTACACTCCTGGAAATTGAAATAAGAACACCGTGAATTCATTGTCCCAGGAAGGGGAAACTTTATTGACACATTCCTGGGGTCAGATACATCACATGATCACACTGACAGAACCACAGGCACATAGACACAGGCAACAGAGCATGCACAATGTCGGCACTAGTACAGTGTATATCCACCTTTCGCAGCAATGCAGGCTGCTATTCTCCCATAGAGACGATCGTAGAGATGCTGGATGTAGTCCTGTGGAACGGCTTGCCATGCCATTTCCACCTGGCACCTCAGTTGGACCAGCGTTCGTGCTGGACGTGCAGACCGCGTGAGACGACGCTTCATCCAGTCCCAAACATGCTCAATGGGGGACAGATCCGGAGATCTTGCTGGCCAGGGTAGTTGACTTACACCTTCTAGAGCACGTTGGGTGGCACGGGATACATGCGGACGTGCATTGTCCTGTTGGAACAGCAAGTTCCCTTGCCGGTCTAGGAATGGTAGAACGATGGGTTCGATGACGGTTTGGATGTACCGTGCACTATTCAGTGTCCCCTCGACGATCACCAGTGGTGTACGGCCAGTGTAGGAGATCGCTCCCCACACCATGATGCCGGGTGTTGGCCCTGTGTGCCTCGGTCGTATGCAGTCCTGATTGTGGCGCTCACCTGCACGGCGCCAAACACGCATACGACCATCATTGGCACCAAGGCAGAAGCGACTCTCATCGCTGAAGACGACACGTCTCCATTCGTCCCTCCATTCACGCCTGTCGCGACACCACTGGAGGCGGGCTGCACGATGTTGGGGCGTGAGCGGAAGACGGCCTAACGGTGTGCGGGACCGTAGCCCAGCTTCATGGAGACGGTTGCAAATGGTCCTCGCCGATACCCCAGGAGCAACAGTGTCCCTAATTTGCTGGGAAGTGGCGGTGCGGTCCCCTACGGCACTGCGTAGGATCCTACGGTCTTGGCGTGCATCCGTGCGTCGCTGCGGTCCGGTCCCAGGTCGACGGGCACGTGCACCTTCCGCCGACCACTGGCGACAACATCGATGTACTGTGGAGACCTCACACCCCACGTGTTGAGCAATACGGCGGTACGTCCACCCGGCCTCCCGCATGCCCACTATACGCCCTCGCTCAAAGTCCATCAACTGCACATACGGTTCACGTCCACGCTGTTGCGGCATGCTACCCGTGTTAAAGACTGCGATGGAGCTCCGTATGCCATGGCAAACTGGCTGACACTGACGGCGGCGGTGCACAAATGCTGCGCAGCTAGCGCCATTCGACGGCCAACACCGCGGTTCCTGGTGTGTCCGCTGTGCCGTGCGTGTGATCATTGCTTGTACAGCCCTCTCGCAGTGTCCGGAGCAAGTATGGTGGGTCTGACACACCGGTGTCAATGTGTTCTTTTTTCCATTTCCAGGAGTGTACTTCTGTTTCTTCTTCCATGATGTTTTCAGACAGGTCTGGTCCGCTGTACAGTTTTCCTATATATTGTTTCCATCTTCTTGCAACTTCATCATCGTCATCCAACATATTGCCATTTTCATCCATCACAGCCCTACACTTGTTTCTTCTGTCTCCAAAGCAATGTCTCACACATTTATAAGCCTTGTCGATATTTCCCTTGCTCATGTTGTCCTCAACTGAAATACAGAGATCATCAAGGTATTTTTCTCTTGCTTGTTTTGCCTCTCTGTTGATTCTCTTTTCCAGACTCTTGTATTTCTCTTGGTCTTCCTTCTTCACAGAATTTTTTAATTTCCTTCTTTCTTCCATCATATTTAGTAGGTCATTAGTGATCCATTCCCTCCTTTTCTCTGTCCTTTCTTTTCCTATTACTTCTTCTGCTGCTTCTAAAATACCAGTTTTTATTTTTTCCCAGCTGCTTTGGATGTCATTGCATCCCTGTGTATTTGTTTTCTTGTCTGTTTCTAGTTGATAGTGCTTCAGTGTATTTTCGTTTTTCAGGTTTGTCAAATCCCATTTACATGTACTTCTTCTTTTAATGTTCTTGAATTTTAGTTCAGTCGTCATCATAACGAGTATGTGGTCACTTTCCACATCACAGCCTGGATATGCTCTGCTGTCCTTAACTTGGTTTTTAAATCTTTGCTTCACTAATATGAAGTCAATTTGGTATCTGTTAATGTCACCAGGCATTTTCCAAGTATATCTTCTTCTTGGATGATGATTAAAGAAGGTATTTGTAATGCAAAGTTTATTTCTTTGGCAGAATTCTACAAGTTTATCCCCTCTTTCATTTCTTAATCCTAATCCAGAATTCTCTGCCACATCCTCTTCTTTACCTTCCCCAACAACGGCATTCATAGCTCCCATGATGACAAGGTTTTCAGCTCCTTTAATTCTGCCAATTACTTCCTCAAGGTGGTCATACATCATGTCGATTTCATCATCCTCATGCCTCATAGTTGGCTTGTATACTTGGATTATGATTGTGTCTCTTGGTTTAGTTTCCAATCGGACATAAATTATCCTCTCACTATGTTGAACAAATCTTTTTACTCTTAACCCCATCTCTTTATTGAGGTTAATTCCCACTCCTGCAATCCCAGGACTGTCTTGCGCTGTTCCAGTGTGTATGATTCTGTAATCCCCTGACCAAAAGTCGCCAGCGTTTGGCCATCTCGTTTCTGAGACTCCCAGTACATCAATATCCATTCGTCTCATTTCCATTTTCAAGTTTTCCAGTTTACCACATTTAAGAAGTGAGTTGACGTTCTATGTTGCTATCCTTCTTACATTAATGCTTTTGGATTTTGGTATCTCTTTAGTTGTCCCCGCCCGGAGATCCGAATGGGGGACTATTTTACCTCCGGAGAATTTAACCAAAGAGCTTTCCATCATAAGCTGTTGATACTTGGGATACCCGCCCGGGTCTTTAATGGAGTGGTTTCCCATTGCCTTCTCCATTCTATGCCGTTGGCCACCTTGTGGCTCCTCCGCCTTTAGAAGCAGTTTCCCACCCCAAGGGCAAGAGAGTGCCCTTCCTTCTAGCCGCTCATCCGCCCTCCTAGAAGGCCATTGGCACTTGATAGAAGGTAATCTCCTTATCCCGGGAGATATTCGGCTCAGTAGAAGTATAGGTTGGAAATGGAAGACCCCTAGCCCTCGAAACCTAATAGCGTCAGGGTCGGAAAAGAACAAGAGTTGGCCGAGGGTGGCCAAATAGGAAAGATAAAAGTGAGGAGCCTGGCATAAGTCAGTGGAAGCAATGCCAGGGCTCAGCTCGGGACCCCGTGGTCGCCAGCCACGTACATCATTACATCATCAGCAGATATTTCCATACTTTGTCTAAATTCATAGACATTCGTTTTTCCTGTTACCCTTTATGATCATTTACTCTGCAAAGAAAATTATTTGGCATTTCTTAAGGTATTTTGTCGTTTCTCCTTAGCTTAACATCTCATATATTTTTTCATAATGCTTCCTTTTGCTTGTAAATATGTTGTATATAGCTTGCTATTTAATTAAATCTCTGTGTACATATATCAATAGGCTCCTTAGTTCTTAGGCAGTAGATGTAATTGCATTGTATTTCCATTTACTTTGTATTTAAGTTATGTACTTCTACATATCAAATTCCTAATTGGTTGCACCTTTTGCCAGTCTGTCTCACATGTGCACAGGTTAATGCCTCCTCTCCTACTACTGACATCAGCGCATATTGTTGAGCAGGGACAGCTGAGCCATGAGCTAAATTTGTTTATACTTTCTCTTTGCATGAAGTGGTGTATTTCTTCTCATTGCTGTTAATTTTATGTATGCTTGTACAATTCAAAAGAATTACTTATGCCTATACCCATTGCTTTATCTTAAAATATACTCCAGAAGAAAAATTACACTTAGAGGTATGTACACTATGTACATTTTATCTTGTGATAGAACAGAAACATGCTACCTAGCTTTATCATCCTATAAAAGCATTTTATATCTTTGTGAGGATGGAGACCCTTGTCTCTCCCTTTTTCCTCATAGACTAATCTGTACATCCCACAGTATGGTATTTTGGAAATTACATATGATCCTGAATTGAGTAATTGCCACTTCATATTCATTTTGCCAAATTTTGTCGATTTAGCGTGCTGCCGTAAGAGGACTCATTCAAAAAATTGTGTAACCTGTTTCAGTTTCTTATTATAATTAATTTCCTTTCTATACTCAGCCCTGTTTTCTAGTGTAACCATGGCTTGTTCGATTTTGTCTTGTAGTGCCATTTCTGTAGTGGGTACTTTTGGTATGGGCGACTCCCACTCATTCGTTTGTATTGTCTGGAACATCAATTCAATAAGTGTGAAACCTGTTAAAGAATGTGGAAGGTTATTGACAACTTGCATGAAAGGTGTTACATATTTTACCCATTGGCTGTGTTTGTGATGGGCGTATGTCCTAATAAACTGGTTAAATTCTTTAAAGACGTGTTCTACTGGGGTTGCTTCTGGGTGAAAAAAGCTTACTAATATATGCTTTATGCCCTGTGTGGTCATAAATTGTTTCCACTTTTGCACAACGAAATATGAAGCATTAGCAGTTAGTAGTACCTTTGGTTTACCTACTTATCTCGAATAGCCTCCCTCAATTCTTTATCTGATATTTGTGGCTGTAGCGTTTTTAATGGCATACATTTTGATATGTTCCGAGAAAATATAATATAGTGCTACTACATATCTTACTCCTCCTTTACTTCTTGGATATAGACCAGCAATATCCAGGGATACTATATCTACAGGTTTTTTTTGTGAGTATTGGGTGTATCTCAGTATATTTTGAGACATTGGACTGTTTTGATTTTTGATTTACTGCACTTTCTCTAATACCTGCAGGAATTGCCTTCTCAAATTTGGAAAATAACAGTACATTTGCCTATTCCATGAAGTCCCTATACTTAATGTGTGTGTCTTATAAATTCGTCGATATAATCTTCAGGAATACACACATACACCACTGATCAGATTTTTCATGTTTTCTGTGAAATGAAACGCCCCTGTACTCCTGATACCATTTACTTACATTTCCACCTTAATATTGCTTAAGGTTTTGCATGAGTTTACTCCATCTGCGATCTTACTGTTGTATGATTTTCATTTGCTTACAAAACTTATGGTAATCAGACTGTTGTGTTGTACATTTCATTAATAACGTTTGGATTTCTTCATCTTGCTCTGTTAATTCAGCAAATTCCTCTAAACCTTGTGGTAACCTAGACAAGGCATCTGCAGTAACATTCTGACTTCCTTTAACATAAAAGATCTCGAAACTGAATTCTTTTAAATATAGACACCACCTAGCTAATCTATGGTGCAATAGTTTTACCCCAAAAAATATTCAAACTTTTTAAATGCCTATGCAGCTAAACTTTCCAATTCTGACATAGAGTAAGATCTTTCTGCTTCTGATATGTGTGCGACTAGCAAAACTGATGACCTTGGGTACTTTTGTACCTTCTTCATCTCGCATCTGGAACAAGCATGCTCCAGCCCCTGAGAGGAGGCATCAGTGAATAGACAAAAATCCTTGGACATGTCAGGGTGGCTACGAGTGTTTGCATTGACTAATGCCTGCTTAATGTTATTAAAGTCCTCATGACACTTATCATCCCATATCTAAGGCTTATTTTTTTGTAACAAGTTGAGCAATGCATCACTGTTGGTCAGTTGCTGTGGTACGAATTTACGAAAAAAAGATGCTAGTCCCAAAAAAGCTTTTAGTTGTTTTTCATTCCTTGGAGTTGGACAACTGCGTATGGCATCAAGTTTTTTCAGATCAGGTAATATACCTAGTTCTGACACATGTCCTAAAAATCTGACTTGCTCCCTACCAAAATTAGACTTTTTAAGTTGGCTGTTACTCAGTAATTGGCAGATCGTTGAAGCAACTGTTCAATGAGCCTGATATGTTCTAACGAAATGGGTGTGGCTATTAGCATGTCGTCTACATAAACAGTGACTTTGCTAAGCAGTTCTGCTCCTAAAACCCTGTCCAATGCAGATATAAACACGGCTGCGCTAATATTCAGTCCAAAATCTAGAACACGGAATTCGTAACTTCTGCAACCACAAACCAATGCTTCATATTTTCGACTTTCTTCGTGGAGCTTTATTTGCCAGTAGGACACTTAAGATCGAATATACTGAAATAATTTGTATTGTAAAACTTTAGAAGCTGTTCGTCCAAGTTGTCTGGTCTTACGTGTACTGATAATCTTACAGAACCGTCTGGTTTACTTACTGGTAATATAGGACTACAATAGGGTGAAAATGAAAGTTGTATAATTCCCCATGTAATCATATGAATGATCTCTTCCCTTACTGCCTCTTGTTTTGCCGATAGAATAAGATATGACATTACGCAAAATGTTTTATGTCGATAGTCTTTGATAACTCCTGGCTCCTTACTGAAAACATTTGCATACTTAAATACCAAGTTAGGAAGTTCTTGTCTTTGCATATCATTTAGTATCTGTGAGTCACTTAGTTTCTGCTCTACCATTTCATAACTAACCTCAGTGCTTGCTTCTTGTTCAGTATAAGTTTGTTTGTGACATATACGGTTGGAAATGACTATTGTACTATTACATTTGACTGTGGTTTGTTTTTGTTACTTTCATCAGGTGTTTTGATCGATAGAATATATTTGATCCTTTACATAAAAGTGGCATTTACCATTCTGTATGTTCTAAACATGTCCATGCCAATAAGACAATTAACTATAAGTTTATCAATTATAAGAAAACTGCACTTCACTGTAAAATGTTGAATTTGTGATGGAATAAGTGCCTGATGTTTAACCAATTTAGTCTTACTGGCTGTAGCAGTTTGCACCTTGCAATTTAGGACAGGAAATGTTGGGAATTTGCCTCTCTTCTTCAATTCACAGAAAAATGCATTTCACATTACGTTGGTAGTTGAACCTGTATCTAAAATTAACTGTGTGTCAATATTAAATATTTTCACCTTAATGATTGTATGCACTTGTTTTTCCTGGATATTGTTTGTTGTACCTAACGCATGCTGATACAGATCAACCTTGGTGTCACCTTGTTTGTCAAACCTTATGAAACATGTTGGTAGTTTTGATTTGCTGTTGTACATAACGCATGCTGATACAGATCAACCTTGATGTCACCTTGTTTGTCAAACCTTATGAAACCTGTTGGTAGTTTTGATTTGCTCCCACTCCCAGAGAGACTGACTGACTCTGAGCGCTATGGGACTTAACATCTCTGGTCATCAGTCCCCTAGAACTTAGAACTACTTAAACCTAACTAACCCAAGGACAACACACACATCCATGCCCGAGGCAGGATTCGAACCTGCGACCGTAGCAGTCGCGCGGCTCCGGACTGAGCGCCTAGAACCGCTAGACCACCGCAGCCGGCCATTCCCAGAGAGGTCTATAGCCTGGGGCGTAACTAAGACTGGTTTGTGTTTTCCGACAGGGTAGTATGACTTCTCCAATTTGTGTCGTTAGCTGCTGTGTCGTTATCTTGCTGCCCAAAGGTCGGCTGCGGTACAGTGTAAGGCATGGCACTGTTGCCACACATTAGCCACTGCTGTGGCTGGCTGTTTCTGTTCATGTTCAGCAAAGGGCCTTGTTATGGAGTATTGGAATTCGCCCTTGCAATGAAATTACTCCTGTTGTTTTGAAAATGTATTTTAAATCGTTTGTTTTTTCCTTGCCTGTTACCGTACTCGTTAGCTCTGGGTATGTGTCCTTGCTGTTATGTGTACCATCCTTGCTGTGTGTTTAGATCACGTTTTACTGGCTGATTTACATAACTATGTTGTTGTTGTGCCTGATTTTCTGTTGCTCTATTGGGTCTAGTCGATAGAATCAAGCACTGACAGGAAGTATTCAGTGTCGTGCTCTCGCATTGTGATTAATTTTTCTCTAATATAAACGACTTTTCAAAAATTTTAACACATCTACCTGTGATATTGGGTTCGTCCAGTAACGTGTCTTGTTCAAGTTTTTTTTGATAGTGTCTATGTAGACTACCGTATTTGCCATTGAATGGTGCGGGGTTGAAAACCTCGTGTCTGGGTCTTTCTTGCACTGCCTCAGACCAGTGTTTGTCGAGGAAAGCTCGTTCAAATTGGATATAAGTGGCGCAATGTTCGGCCACTTCCGTTGCTCATAAAAGAACGTCACCTTGCGTATATCTCACGACAAATCTGATTTTCTCTGCTTCCGTCCAGTTGCGTGGAAATACAGGACGAAAAGCACTGATAAGTACTACTGGATTCATTCTTTTACCTTCGGTAGTGAATGTAGGAAATTGTCGATGTCTCAGCAAACCTTTGCCTGCAAAAATAGTTGATAGACACGTGGCATTTGCGGTTGTATTTATGTGTGATTCCGGTTGGTAATTGCTCATGTGTTGGAGTTGTGGGTAAATTTACATTTTGCACTCCCCAACTGTCACTGGTACCTGATGTGGGACTCATGACAATTTATGGATAAATACCGACAGGTTGTGGCTTGTTTACTGTAGCCTATGTATTATTTACAAGCATATTTCGAGATCGAGTAATATTTTCTTCTAAACGATTGCGGATCCTATTTTCTGCAGCTTGTTGGTTAATGTTTACCTTGTTCATTATTTCATTTTCTTTTTTCTGAATAGCCTTTTCTACTACATCTGTGTACAACTTACAATCTGTTACTAACTTCTCTGCAATGGTCTTACCCTTATGTAACGTACCTGCTTCAGATTGACTAATGATATCACGTAGATTTTCATTGATCTTTTCTCTCTCTTCTTCTTAGTACATGCTGAGTCAACTTATAATCTTGCTACCACTAAAGTAAGCTCTTCTACAGGTAGAGGCACACCTTCACAGTCTTTATTTAGTTTGTTAACGACAGTGATTACCGTTTTTACTGTCGAACACAACTGGTTTTATGTCGTTTCAATATTTGTGTTTGCATCTGTGATTTCCCTTATCTGTTGCTCTACTCGATCATGAAGGTCGTTAAAAGACTCTACCTTCTGTTTTAACTAAGTAATGTTACTGATATCTTCAGAAAGTACTTCATGCTTAATTTGTTTTTTCATATCATTCAATTTTGCGGCGGTTTCAGTGCATAAGTTTTTGGCTAACTAATTGAATTTCTGAGAGCCCATGCCTTGCAAATCCTTGAATACTTGTTTTTGTTCTTGTTTCAATATATTCGGATCTTGTGTGAGGGTGTTCAGATTCTATGTCAAATTATCAATTTTGCTACTCATATCTTGTTTCATATCACTGAAATTTGTGTTGATACTACCTAATTTCGTGTTTGTTAGATAATTGCCATAGCAGTGCATCGGTTGTACTACTGTGGTTGCTGTCAGCTGTACTTTCCAAGTTAATGCTTCTGTTGTGACCAAGTGGTGTTTGTAACGTGTTGTCAAAATTCATATTGGAATCGCTCTCCAATATTTTATTCATGAGCGGTATGTCACTCTGGAAGATGCTTGACATATTCTCATCAATTGTAAACATTATGTCATCAAGGTTATTCTGCTTTGGAGCGTCGCTGTCATTTGTTACACCTGTGACACTCATCTCTGATGTACTTAAACCTTTTGCAGTAGGCACGCGTTGTGCATTAACTTGAATTGTTCGATCGCACAATTCTATGCCATCTTGGCTGATTGCGTTTTTGCTATTGCTATCAACAATGGACATATATTTTTCTACCATCCTGTATGAATATGAAAAAATAAAAATTTCACAAAAAACGTAAAACTTTCATATGCTAATTATTACATTTGATAATTTTAATTTATGCGATGTCCAAGTCTGTTTTACTTCTATTATGATGTACAAACTATTGGTCGCAGTTCTTTATGTTTTACTGATCATGCATATCAAGCTAAAAAATTCCTCTAAATTTTCCAGCATAAAATTCAAGGAAGGGCATAATGAGAAAAAGGTTTCTATCTGCATCAAAAGAGGTGCTACTAAGCATAACCATGCAAACAACTTGCATAGCTGTCCTTCCCTTGATGAGCTGAACAACACAGGTTACTAGGGAAAATTTTATGTACCCTGTGTCCAATTCTTGTCCCTTTCCAAAATTTTTTCCTCAGTTTTTGCCTTTTTGCTTTACTTGCTACCCGTCGTGAGTCATGTAAACAGAAAAAACACACAATTAGTTTTTGTGACTAATAACAATGTCATAGAAATTTCTTACTATAACAATAGTTAACAAACCCTACTTACAACCGGTGCCCTGAAGTCGTGGCACTCAGGTCACCGGTTGTGTTATAAAAATTAAAAATGGAAAAAATTAATTTAAAGTATATTACAATTGCATTATGGTATTTGAAAATGTTCTGCTTGTACGAATTTTTCAGATATGAAACCACTGATTCTAAACTCGTTTTTGTAGGGAAAAGTTTTTTGTATATCATCAGTAAAAGCACTATATTTCAGTTGGAAATAGATTTCGTCCAAATGCCAGCTGGCTGATTAGGTTTTGGTACTGCAATTTGCACTCCTTTGTGGGCTGTTCTAGAAATAGAAATACTCTGAATAACAGCCTGCCACTGTTTTTCTACCATGGAAATAATGAACAGAATTACTTTGGTAGTCCTGAGATGAACTAACAAAAGAATGTGGAACATATGGTGAAGCTGGAGTGTCACATTACGTATTTAATATATCTGGCACATTATCATTGGAATTGAGATTGCTTACTGTTTCAGTTCAATGGTGATGGTCGACCTTAGTAGTAATAGTCACATCCTCTTTATACAAAATATTCTGATCCAGTTTGTTTTTAGATATTCTGAGTTTGCGTCATGTTGAACATTGACAGATCGTTCTTGTCAGGAACATATGAATTACTGGAATCAAATTTGGAGTCAGAGTCTTCAAAAAATATCTTTTGTATAATTTATCTCCTTCTATTAGAAACATCTGCAGCTATTTTTCCAGCCATTGAATTCTAAAACAAATAGCCTGAGTTAGGAACCAATATATTGTAGGTGTTCTTTGCTGATTGTTGTAAATGAAAACAGTTATGAAAATAATACCTTCCCATCTTCACAAACTGGCAAACAACCAAGCAACAATCACATAATAAATTAAATCAAATTTGATTCTGTGCAACGTATGTATCTATACTCAGAAAATGTTTCGATCGACTGAAATTGTAGTTTATAAAGGAAGAGAATCAAATTAAAATGAAGTGAAACTGCGCTTTGAAAACAAGAAATTTCATTGGTTTGATTTTATGAACGAAGTTTTTCACTGCATATACCTCTAAGCACACACTAAATCACAAATTAAACTGTAATGTAGTCAGGCAACTATAAATTGGATTTCAAAGTACTTGCTGAAAAGGTTGGATAACCGACCTGTGAGGCAAATGGGCAATAACAGTGCGAGTTAAGGAACACAAATTCTATGAGGTAAGTGAATAGTTGCTATTAGCTGGAATATGAGCTTGTGAGATGGTGTGGGTCTGGCCTGGAAACAGGTTTTGTAGGGTAAATTGGCATGAAAAAGCATTTGACCTTCACTGCACTACAACTAAATATCAATTGAGATTTTCATAGCCAGCTAGAATCATAGTGTGCTTTTCAGCACCTATAATGGAACGAACATAAACCATATCTGCCTGTCACATTGTTGTTCCAATCTTACTACTAAATCTTGAACTTTATCATGTATTGGCACAAAGAAATGATGATATGATTTCTAAAAAATATTATCGCAAAACTCTATATTCGTTTTAAAAGAATAAATAGTATTCGTTCCTAATTGTTTGACAAATATACCTTCAGCTAAATGAACACTAATATTAATCAATTCCAAGAGAATAATCTTAGAACTGTCATTATCAATAGTATTTTTATGTGCACTTCGATAGTTTGCTTATTAAATCCCAAAAACGTCCAATACTATCTTTTATATCTGTATATAACATAACATCACTTTCAATGACAACTCTTTTTGAAACTTCATTTACTTTAATGCTTATATAAATTTTCTTTTTTGTAACATATTTTTCTAATTTTTAAAACTGTATTGATCTTCTGGAACAACAACAATCAGAGTTGAAGTTATTATTTTTGATGTAAATCAAGAAAACAAACATTTAATGCTACTTACTTAATATTGTCTATCAGCAGAAAATTCAGTCATATTTTCAGAACTGAAATGTGACCCTTCAAATAGGTTATCTACTCATTTAGTCATAAAACAAATCATCTCAATAAATGATAACAGATTGGGAACCAAGTGTGTAGTTAAATAGAAAGAGAACAAAAAATACATGGAAAATATTTACCTAACACAATTAGATGTGAAACTATAAGTCCAGGTGGTGCAGGATTTCCCACATAAAACAGTATGTGTGACTTACTGATTAATCATCTCTAATCGAATTTTTTTGAGGTTGCATGGATGTCTATGTCCACCACTTCCAGCATCTCTTATAAAAAGGTAACTACACGTTTTTTTTAACATTTCTGTTATCTAGTCTGTTTTAGTTAGTTCATTGTTACTTGAATCTCAGACCTAAGGTGTACTGGCTTTATGTGAGATGCCCTGTACTCGAAAGACAGCTAAAACGAAAGTTAACTATTTTAGCTCTAGGATTATTAAACTTCAACAAAATAAATAATTTATATTTCATTCTAAAAGTTTAGATTAACATGAGAACGAAGAGTTAATAAAGAGGTACAATAAATTTAAGGTAAAATTGCGACTTATGTTGAAAATAATGAACATGTGTAATAAATTTAAGGTAAAATTGGTATTAAAATTACAACTTATGTTGAAAATAATAAACATTCTTAATGTCTGGACGATTCTGAGGCTGTTTCAGTGTGTTTATTTGATGATTTTGTCCTCAAAAAACAGAATTTTATTGGATGAGCATTCACTCAAAGCAGATATAAAGAAAAAAATTGATTCTAATTCGCTCGAACAAATTAAAAAATCCAGAACAGTTACTTAGAGCCGATATTTGTTCTATGCATATCTTTCAACAAAATAATGGTGCTCCAAATCATATACATCATGAACTTATTGGTGGAGATTTTAAGATTGGTAAGTTTAAGTAAGGTGTAGTAGATGTTGGATTGATGACTTTAGTTTCTTTACAAGAGATTCAACAAAGAAACCTAATGATAGAAAATACAAATATAAGATTTTACTGGAATAGAATCATTAAACATGGTCATAAATATTCAATATAAATATTAATCATAAACATAACTGTAAAACGAAATATAAATGTAAAAGTGAACTTAAACATCAATGTCAATGTTAATAGCATTTTTTTTCGAAAATCAGTTCTAGTAAAAGATGTCCTGAAGTAGTTGATAAAGTGACAAGATACAGAAAGAAAAGAAGAGTCTAATGATGCTTATCTAACATGGAAGAATCAACCCAGAACAGAGTATTGAAACATTAAAAAGATGATCTTCTTAGTGTTGCAGTTGAACAAGTTAAAGAAGAAATCAAGGGATAAAACAGAAACGTCAGGAAGATGGTTCCTTCTCATCATCATAAAGATGATCTGTGAGATTTATTTATTGGTTCATCTACATCATTAGGAAATTCATTTGAAAAATTATATCAACTAGAAATAGCTATTTTGTCCTCTTTACTCATTCACACAAATTACAAAGATTTGCAAGAAAAGAAAAAAAGTTGAAAGGAAAAGTAGAACTACCTGATTAATCATCTTTAGATACTCCTATAGACAGAAGAAACACGAAGAACTAGAAAGAAAAGAAAAATGCATTCACCCTAAAACTGCAGTCTAACATAAAGCCTGGTCCACACGCAACGATCTGTCTGCGCAGACATCTGTACATGCAAAAGATTGCTGCAAAAGTGGTGTGTTCACATGACACAAACCCCAATCTACTACCCGCCCTCCATCTGTCGGTGTAGAAACGAAAAATCAGTGGCAAGTGACTACACTGCCCGCAAACGTCAAAAATTTAATTCAGTTATTTGGAAGCATAGAAATGGAGGAAGTTCTGCTGTGGTCTGTGTTCGCAACTTGTGTTGCAAAAAACATTCAGGCTAACTGCAGGAAACAGAGAAAGCGGTCAAAATGGTGTAGACAATGGCTGCTAAAGCGAAAGCCGTTTTCTCACATAAATTTACTGCGAGAGTTGCAGGGCGAACCTAACGACTGGCGAAATTATTTGCAGATGGATGTCGAAACTTATAATTATCTCTTTTAAGAAAGCCAAGCAGATCAAAATACCATAACGTTGGCTGATATACTTGATCTACTCCTACACCAGATCTCCTAGATTTCTGAACTTTGGATAACTCTTTTCGGTAAACAGTTCGCAACGAATTTTTTTATTTATTACTGTTTCTCTGTTTGCCAAGGCGTCAACTGCCCACAATTTTTCAATTAGAGCATTGTATACTTCTGTCTTTTTGTCTCGGTCACTATATTCTTTACTTTTAATCTTCCACAAACATGGGTGGTTTCTATATATTTCAATGACTTCACTTACAAACTCTCGAGAACACTGACGAGTATCAGCCATTTTAATACCCTGTGTGCACAAATACAAACACTAGACTGAGCAAACAGCTGTTTTGCGCCAGATTTGCAGCGATCTCCTGTCCACACGCTCCAACGTATCTGCACAGATGTGGTTTGAACCCTCAGATTTGAGAGGTTTCGCTCAAACCTCCAACTCCAACTTCCAGGTTTGCACACACCTCAGGTTGGTGCAAATCTTCTGTCCACACGCAAAGATCTGTCAGCGCAGATGTGATGTGCGCAGACATTTGCGTAGACAGATCGTTGCGTGTGGACGGGCCCTAACAGCCATGACATTCCAGCTAGTTTTTGTTATCCACAGCGATAGCAGTGCCCCAAGTGGGCAGCAAGCAATAGTTCTTAATACGATTTTGGACGAGTGCAAATACTAACTTTTTACATTGATTTGCTACATAGTTTTTATAATAGGGCCTGTATGTAATGTCATAAAAATCGCCAATAACCATAAAATGACGCCACATTTGTCATTCTTTAGTTACCTAAGTAGCCTGAGAGGTACGAAACGTTCCATCACAGGACAGTTTAGTTACATTTCTGTTGTAATGCACAGGTATTTACTGAATAACGTCGGTTCGCTTTAATAATGAAAAACTGCAAGTAAACATCAGAGGACCCGACCTTTTGCGAAAAGACATCGTGCATCTCCCACACAAAATGGAGCTATTTTCCTAGACTTCCAGTCAAATCAGTTAATGTGGAACATAGGAAGCCTATACGAAATATAATACCAATGTTATTTAATATACCAAATAATCAACCACACCTGTGGCTTAAGGGAAAACCAAAGAGAGGTGACATAAATCGTCAAAAACAATAAAATTGTTTTCCAACATAGAAGAACCCAATTCCACAATTATTATTGAATCTGAGCAACAAACGGCAAAATTTTCAACACATTTGCTTTTGAAGTCAAGGATTTTACATTTACAATAATTTTCGTGTAATACAAAATTCAGTGAAATGTAAGAATGGGCGAATCATGAGACTCAACAGTTTTCTTTAAGTATCAAGGAAAGTGCCTATGATAATAACAGAAACACATGCTTCTTCTCAGGTATGAAATAAGTGTTTAAATTCTCTTGCTTTCGGAGAAGAAACCTACAAATATACATAAGTTGTAGCTTTTGTCATTGAATCAGAGTGATTGAGCTGTTTTCACATGTGTTTCACAATAATTCATGGCCATTGGTAATTTACTAATGCATGGGACACAAAAATATAACAGCTATTTCGTTAATTAAGTAGGAAGTAACTAAAAACAAACATTAAAGTTACGACGCTTGTGATTCTCTGCTGTCTCACTGCTTGGGGGACTAGTGTCGCTCCCTCCAGTTGTCTCATGCTAAAATTTTTGTACCGGAGAGAGAGAGTTGTCTGACTGTATGCTGATAGCATCTGCTAAAACTGTGTAACTGGTCGTTTTTACATCAGTATATCAGTATACATAGTTGGATTGAAAGGGATTGAAAGACAAAACATTGGGATTACGTTTTGAGTATGGAAAATGTTACATTAGTGATACTAAAGTTGAATTTAACAATATCTACATTTTAATTATAGGAGAACGATGATTTGATGAAACAATGGAAACTCTAGGTAGGAACATAAACAATGTAGGAAAAGATAGATAGCTACTTACTGAAAGATAACACGGCAAGTTGCAGACAAGCACAATTAATAGTGTAACTGTCTTTTAATTGTGCCTATCTGTAATTTAGCGTATGAAACGTATGGTAAATAGCAATCTATCTTTCCCTGCATTGTTGATGATTTGATGAGTCTTTCAACACAGTAAGACATTATAGCACTTAAGAAAAATTATTAGTTTTTGCAAATGCAATGTTTCAGACTAATGATACAAATAGTTGTCAATTTAAATTAATTAAAAGTGACAAATGAAATTAGATAATTAGTTATATGTGGTTAAGAATGAGAAACCCTCCAAAAAAGGAAGATGGTTTAGTAAAAGAAACTATTCTGTCAAAACGATTGAATGTGTTCAGATATTTATTTATTAACCACAGATCATGTACATAATATGGGGTTTGATGAGTGTACAATAATAAAATTTTACATTATAAAGTAGATGTTACATTTATATTTTACATTAACAATTAAATGTATGTTTAGGATACCATACTATTATGGAATTTTTCCACTTAATTAACATAACTATGGACTGGTATGTTCTGTACATGTCTCTCAAAAGAGTTGTATAGTAGGTTCCTCACTGTCAAAGGTAGTTTATTATACCGCTTGCTGCCATTTTTTTTAATGGAGAGGAGACAGGCTTTAATGAAGAGGTAAGGTACAGTCACATTACATTACTACTTGTTCCATGGGTCATGAATACAACATTTTATAATGATGTGGAATGTACCAGTGTAACATAAGTTTTTTTTAAACAATAAATTTTTGCTGCCTCATAACTAAAAGTTATGTATATGTTTTACAATTACTAATTTATATGCAAAAATTCATCTATTGCATAGGAGGAGTTATTATTTAGAAGTTCTTTTAATTTGTTTTTAAATGCTGGTTGGCTCTCCTTCAGACTTTTAATGCTATTTGGTAGATGACCAAAGATTTCTGTGGCAGCGTAATTTACCCCTTTCTCTGTCAAAGCCTGATTTAAGCCAGAATAGCAAAATAGTGAAGATCAGCCTTTCTTCCAGTGTTGTAACTATGCACTTTGTTATTATTTTTGTATTGGGATGGGTTATTAATAACAAATTTCATAAGTGAATATATGTATTGCAAAGGTACTGTGAATATCTCAAATCCCTTAAATAAATGTCTACAAGGTGATCTTGGGTGGTCTCCAGCTATTATTCTGATTACATGCATTTGTACAATGAATACCTTTCCTCTTAATCATGAATTACTCCATAATATAATGCCATATGTTAGTTTGTAGGTGATACTTTGGGCTAAAGTTACCTTCATCCTTAAATTTTGCACAGCAGTGTAATATTACACCCACGTGAAAAACAAAAGCAAAATGTGTGAAAATAAAACTCCCAGAGAATGCGTTAAAGATATGGTATCACCTTGGTAGCTATTTAATTCATGTAAAAAAAGTCAGATTTTAAAGGATTTGTATTTCCTATATGTTAATGTAGCTTCATTCTCTGGCTCTGGGAGGAGAGGAGAAATCACTGCTTATGTGTGCTGTAGAATGTCGATTTTCTTGTAGATGCATACCAGTTGTGGAGGGTTTGTTTTCAATTCTGTTTATACATTCTTTGTATCTTGTTGTAAATTTTCATCATGTTTATCAAGTGTAGAACATGTCACAATTGCTATTAGCTGTTAATGTGGACTTGCTTCTTGACAAAAGTTATTTTACACAGTTATTACTGTGAGAAACTTTTTACATACTATGGTGGGCCTAAAAGGGCAAATTCCTTTTGTTCAACTAATGGTATAACGTTCCTGCCATTTATGCCAGCTAAGCTTGATAATGGTCATTTACCAAAACTAGTAGTGAATTGTGTAAAGTGAAGTTTCACAATTTGGCAGCTGAATACCCCCACCTCACATACATAAATATTTTTTTTGTACTGGTATAGAGATTCACAGTAAATGCAAGCTAAGTTAGGGGCCAGTACTGCAGAGTACTATTTGAAAAACCAAATTGCTGGACCTGCTGACTTATCTGTTTTTCAACTCCTTCACTTGTTTCTCTGCATGAATTGTGATCTTTTTCCTAAATGTGTGCCTATCCGTTTTGGAAGGGGGACTTCCCAAGATCACAAATGATTCGTGGTATCTCACCATTAAATGTAGCCGCAGTATGCTGCAAGTTCACTCTCCTGTCGAAGGAGGGTGTCTCGAAAAACAGTGTAATACGTAAGTGGAGTCATTGTGACAAGGTAGTTAATGTGCTTAGTGGTTTCAGTAATTTACCCTGACCCATTACAGGCTTGATTGTCTCAGTTCCAAGAAAGAAAGCTGTCAGTAAGGTTCTCTGTTTGGACATTCGCGTGCATTTGTCTGATCCAATATGAGGGGGTTCTCTTATATTCCTCTTTCAAAGGATATAGCTGGTAAAACTGGCATAAGTAACAAATATTGTTTTGTGTCATCACTTCCTGGCTTTTGAGAAAAAGATTACACAAAATCTTGAGCATACAAGGAGATACCAAGTGGAACTTCATGGGTATTATAAACTTGATGGTATTAAGTTTCACATGAGCCTTCAGAATTTGAGAGGTAGCTTCACCATATAGCTAAATATGTATGCAGCCTGAAGGAGTGGAAATCAGATGATGATGATTATGATAATGAAGTGGAACATAACATAGGCATAAAGGTGTTGACCCCTTCACTTCTTCAAATTAGGTGGTTGGCTTCAATAAAAGTAGATTTATTTTTAATTTCCCAGGATGAGAATCAGCAATACTGCTTGATCAAAAACATGCCCTGCCTTCTTTCCCCCAGTTGAGTAAAGACAGTCATAAATGGCATTTTTCTCTTATGTGCCTCAACAAAAGTAGATTTGTTTTTAATTGCACAGAAGAGGATAACTTTACCATTGAATTGAATGGAAGGGTTATAAATGACAAGTCACAGGCAGCAAATGTATTTAATAATCGTTTCTTAAACATAGTAGAAGGCATAGGGACCAACAGTTCAAGAAAAAGATCACAGCAATATGTTGAAGAAGTAACTCTCATAAAATTATATCATATGAATGTACCACCTACTTCTGAAATTAAGAGGGTCACACATTCTCTCGAGAATAAAAGCTCTTCTGGTTTTGATGGTATTTTCAATAGAGTACTAAAGATTTGTTCCCATATGATAAGTCCGTTATTGTACGAAATATGTAATGCATCACTAATTCAAGGCATTTTTCCAGACAGATTAAAATATGCTGTTCTTAAAAGGTAGAAGGCAGTAACTACCAACCTATTTCACTGCTGACATCGTTTTCCAAAATTTTTGAGAAGGTGATGCATTGTAGAATAGTATCTCACCTTGGTAACAATAATATCCTCAGTAAATCAGTTTGGGTTTCAGGAGGGTTGCTCTACTGAGAATGCCATTTACATGTTCACACCAGATATTGCAAGCATTAAATAACAAAATAGCACTGGTAGGTATTTTATGTGACCTATCCAAGGCATTTGATTGTGTGAGTCATAGTATACTCGTAGATAAATTGAAGTTTTATGGGACTGATGGTGTAGTCAACCAGTGGATCATGTCATACCTAACCAAAAGAATGCAGAAAGCTGTACTTACTAATAATTCATCTGACAGAATCCAGGGACATAATTCTGACTGGGAAGAAATCACATATGAGGTTCCCCAAGGCTAAATTTTAGGTCCACTTCTGTTTCTCATATATTAAGGCATCTATTCTCATGTACAACAAGCAGAATTAGTTATCTTTGCAGATGATGACAGTATTGTAATCACTCCGAGTATACATAGAGAACTAGAGAACAATGTTCTCAAAAGTATTTCTGGGAATGGTCTCACTCTGAATTTCACAAAGACACATCATATTCAGTCCTGCACCTCTAAGAGTACTGTACCAGTGATACATATAATACATGGTGATGAAATAATGCATAGGGTGGAAACTTCAAAATTCTTAGGTATCCATACTGATGAGAATTTAAATTGAAAAAAAAAAAATACTTTTTGGAACTCCTCAGACAACTTAGTTCAGGCGCATTTGCACTTAGAATCATAGTAAATTTTGGGGAGAGTGAAATCAGTAAGTTGTCATATTTTGCTCACTTTCATTCAGTACTGTCATATGGAATAATGTTCTGGGGTAACTTATCTTTAAGAAAGAAGGCCTTCATTGACCAAAAACTTGCTGCAAGAATAATTTGTGGTGTTCACCTGTTAACATCTTGTAGACATCTGTTTGAGGAGTTGGGCATTCTGACTACTGTTTCACAGTATATGTATTCCCTCATGAAGTTTGTTGTATATAATACACTACAGTTCAAAAGGAACAATGAGGTACATAATTACAATACTAGAAGAAAAAATGACATTCTTTACTGAACATTAAGGTTGTCTTTAGCACAGAAAGGGATGCACAACGCTGCAACAAAAATTTTTACCACTTAGTACAATTTGAAAATAAATTGAAAAAATTTCTCCTTGACAACTCCTATTCCATAGAAGAATTTCTACGTTTTTAATGTGTAAAAGGTTGTGGGTAGGAATTGCTAACTCCATCTGTATATCTTGTTTTCATTTTGTGTGTGTGTGTGGGGGGGATTTACGTGGTGATGTTTAGAGTACAAATAGATGTACAAATTAATTTTCAATATGAATGTAAAATGACTCATTCCACATCATGACAATTTATCGTGCAAAGTGATCCATGGAACATGAAAGTGACTAACTAACTAATTAACTAACCATGTCCTGCCTTCTTTTCTCCTACTTGAGTAAAGACTGTTGTTGGCATTTTTGTCTTTTGTGGTTCCACAAAAGTAGATAAGTTTTTAATTTCCCAGGATGAGAATCAATAATACTGCTGGATCAAAAACATGCCGTGCCTTCTTGCCCCCCTCCTCCCCCTAGTTGAGAAAAGACACTCATAAATGGCAATTTTGTCTTATGTGCCTCAGCTCGTTTACTTACAGTAAATGATTAACGCAGCAACTACTGGATTGCATTACACAGGATCTGTTACATGCAGAGATTCCCAAAGATGTGAATAAATTCTTAATTTTTAAGAATGTTCTCTACAAGGAGTGAATAGCCTTTGATTTACGCAACAGCTTTGAGTGCCGCATTGCTTCTGTGGCAGATTGTGAGGGTGACCCCTATTACCTCACATACTACTCACAAATAAGCACACGAACCTTTGTGGCTATGTATCAAGTTGTATGTGCATATGACAAAGGTCATAATTATTTTGGATCATACATTGGGAAGATCCCGTGAAGTGGTTGCTCTCTGAGCTTGAAGACCTTCCACAAAAATTTGATGTGATTTATTGCACAATTTTCATGTGATCAATACACAAGAAGCTAGATCATTGAATGAGAATACAGCTGACTATTATATTTCTTGGCATTCATTAGCTAATAAAGCCAAAACATCATGTGGCAGGCATTGCCATGTAAATGGCATATTCTACGGTGCTGCACACTCACACAACTTGAATTACAAACTCCTATGATGCATATCCATTCTCATCCCACCCCTGCAGGCCCAGGGGCTTGAACAGGCCCAAGGTATTGCTGCCTGTCATAAGAGGCGACAAAAGGAGTCTCACACCTTTTCGCCTTTATGTGATGGTGCCCTGTAGGCTTTGACCTCCATTTTTCAAAATTTCCCTAAGAGGGAGCCAACTGGGGAAGGGCGCCTTACATGGTGTGTCGTGTCCATTGTGCATTGACATCTTGAGCCCACTTTCATGTCGAGGCATTGCAGTCCTGCTTAACCTCCATCTCTTGGGTGAGGACACCTTCCTGGGTGCGTTTTCCTCCGCCCATTATGCATTGTCGTTTTCTGCACTGACGATGATTCTTTGCATCTCATATCCAGCACGGTAGCCAGTCCGTTGTGGTGGGGCCACCTTGTACCCTGTTGGTTGTAGGCCCCTGACTACACAGGGATCACTCTGCTGATGCTTGCACCATTAACTTCCCACATATGCCGAGGAGTAGTTGCTGATCACTCTGGGGCACTGGGACTCCTGGCAATGGCCATCCTGCCAGGTGGCCTCTGCTGTGGAGTACATCATCTCTTGCTGGTGGTCTGCCGCCAGCAGTCTCAGACTGGGCAAAGTCCAACTTCAATGCTAAGAAATATGACGCCAGGCTAAGGATGGCAATGAAGCTTAATTACGCCGGTACCTTGTATGTGCGAGAGTTGATGGAGAATCTTTCATGACCATGAAGCCTCAGTATTTTCTGGAGCATTAGGAGGACACGTCTGGGGAGTGGAGGGCTTATCCAAAATGCACTCTGGGTCAGTCTTGATAAAAACAGCATCCTCTGCCCAGTCACGGGCATTACTCGCTTGTGACAAAAGTGGGGGATTTTTTTCTGTTACCATCACACCCCATAGGAGCTTAAATATGGTCCAGGGTATTATATTCCACGTGGACATTCTTTTGCTGCCTGATGAAGAGCTGCATGCCAAATTAGGGTGGTGAGGTGTTCATTTCGTCCGGCATGTCCATCGGGGTCCGAGGGATAATCAGGTTGCCATCAGTGCTTTCATCTTGGCCTTCGAGGGTGACACGTAGCATGTGAAGGTCAAGCTAATGGCCTACCACTGTGATGTCAAGCCATATATACCTCCCCTGATGCGGTGCTTCAAGTGCTGGAAGTTCAGCCATATGTCTTCCTGCTGTACTTCCAGTGTCACATGTTGAGATTGTGGATGTCCATCACATCCCAATTCTCCGTGTGCTCCGCCTCCCATCTGTGGTAACTGCAGACTCCAGGATTATATAGAAAGAGAGGAAAATTATGGAATATAAGACTCTGGACCGACTGACCTACACTGAGACTAAGAGGAAATTTGAGTGCCTACATCCCGTAGCTATGACCTCCTCTTACGCTGCCGCTATGAGAACAGTTGTCACCTCATCAGTTCTTTGCATTCGTGTTGCCTCTCAGAACCAGAAGACTACAACTGCCCCCTTGATGGTGGGGGGTACTTCCCTCCCTGTTGCTCCCGCACCACCTACTTCGGGAGCAACACCCTCCCAACCATTGGGGATATCAGTCTCCACTTCTGAGGTGGAGAAGCATAAGTCTTCTTTGGCTGCTCTTGCTAGGCAGGGTTCCCTTGGGTCACTCCCTTCCCAGGTTTCTGCTAGTGGGAAAGATGACACCCGCCAGTGGCTGAAGAGCCCAAAAGCAACTGGTTGTAGGGCTTCACACTCATTCTCAGTCCCGGAGACTGAATCGGTGAAGTCCTCTCAGCCAGGGAAGCCCAAGGAGCAGTGAGAGAGATCCAAAAATAAGGTCTCCAAGACCAAGAGAATTGCAGTGTCACCCACATCACCACTGCCTACAAGCTCTGCGTCTGCGGATGAGGTGGAGATTCTGGCATCCGCTGAGGACCTAGATCTTGCCGGACCCTCAGACACAATGGATATAGACTGCTCAGGCAAAAGGTCGGTGGCAGCAGGTGACCCTGAGGTGTAAACTGCCTCATTGAGTGTTCCATGCCTTCCCAGTCTCACGATGATGTCGTCCTCCAGTGGAATTGAGGTGGTTTTTTCCACTGCCTGGCTGAGCTACAGCAACTGTTAAGCTTTACACCTGCTTTCTGCATTGTCCTCCAGGAAACCGGTTCTTAGCAATGCGGGCCCCTGCCCTCTGCGGCTATAAGGGATATTACAGGAACTATAGCGACTATAATCGAGTGTCAGGTGGAGTTTGCGTTTATGTCTTAAACTCAGTCTATAGTGACACTGTGTCCCTTCAAACCCCTCTTGAAGCTGTGGCTGTCAGAATAAGGATGACACAGGAAATAACTGTCTGCAATATATATCTTCCTCCAAATGCTGCAGTATCCCTGAATGTATTAACTGCACTGATTGATCAACTCCCTGAGCCTTTCCTACTTTGGGGAGATTTTAATGCCCATAACCCCTTGTGGGGTGGCACCATGCTTACTGCCTGAGGCAGAGATGTCGGAACTTTACTGTCTCAGCTCGACCTCTGCCTCTTAAATACTGGGGCCGCCACACATTTCAGTGTGGCTCATGGTAGTTATTCGGCCATTGATTTATCAAGCTGAGGACTTCTCCCATTTATCCACTGGAGAGCACATGACGACCTGTGTGGCAGTGACCACTTCCCTGGCATGAGGCCCACGGACGCCTGCCCAGATGGGCTTTAAACAAGGTGGACTGGGAAACTTTCACCTCTGCTGTCACCATTGAATCTCCCCCACACGGTCACAGCAATGTGATGGTTGGGCAGGTGACTACAACAATTGTTTCTGTGGCAGAAAAAACGATCCCTAACTCTTTAGGGTGCCCGCGGCGAATGGCAGTCCCTTGGTGGTCGCTGGAAGTCGCTGAAGCAATTAAGGAGCATCGGTGAGTTCTACAGCAGCATAAGTGACACCCTTCCCTGGAGCGCCTCATAGCCTTTAAACGGCTCCGTGTCCACGTTTGCCAACTTATCAAACGACAGAAGCAGGAGTGTTGGGAGATAGATGTCTCAACCATTGGGTGCCACACATCACCTTCCCAAGTCTGGGCAAAGATAAAACGTATTTTCGGGTACCAGACCCCAACAGGTGTCCCTGGCATTAACATCAATGGTGTGTTATCTACTGATGCAAACACTATTGCCAAGCACTTTGCTGACCACTATGCTCGAGCCTCTGCATCGGAGAATTACCCCCGAGCCTTTCACACTCTCAAACGGCGGCTGGAAGGGAAAGTCCTCTCATTCACTACACGCCACAGTGAATCCTATGACGCCCCATTTACAGAGAGGGAGCTCCTCAGTTCCATTGCACATTGCCCTGACACAGCTCCTGGATCAGATCGGATCCACAGTCAGATGATGAAACATCTCTCATCTGACTACAAGCGACGTCTCCTTGTCATCTTCAATTGGATCTGGCGCGATGGCGTCTTCCCATCGCAATGCTGGGAGAACACCATCATTCCGGTGCTCAAACCCAGTAAAAACCCGCTTGATGTGGATAGGTATCAGCCCATCAGTCTGTCTACCACTGATAATCTTGTGTCCCTGGAGTCTGCCATCCGAACAGCCTGTTCCAGATGCCAACACCTGGTTGTCGTCTTTTTTGATTTACGAAAAGCTGATTTACGAAAAGTGTAAGACACCAGCTGGCAACATCAAATCCTTGGCACATTATACGAGTAGAGAATCCGAGGCCACTCCCGATTTTTATCAAAAATTACCTGTCTCTTTGTGTTTTCCGTGTCCAAGTTGGTGCTTCCCATAGTTCCCCCCTTTTCCAGGAGAAAGGGTTTCTGCAGGGCTCTGTATTGAGTGTATCCCTCTTCTTAGTGGCTATTAATGGTCTAGCAGCAGCTGTAGGGCCCTCCATCTCACCTTCTCTGTATGCAGATGACTTCTGCATTTTGTACTGCTCCACCAGTACTAGTGTTACTGAGCTGCGCCTACAGGGAGCCATCCACAAGCCGCAGTCATGGGCTCCAGCCCACAGTTTCCAGTTTTCGGCCGCAAAGTCGTGTGGTATCCACTTCTGTTGGCGCCGTACCGTTCATCCATAACCATAACTTTACATTAATGATGATCCACTCACTGTGGTGGACACATATCGATTCTTAGGACTGGTTTTCGACGCCTCACCTTCGTCAGCTTAAGCGAAAGTGCTGGCAGCACCTCAATGCCCTCTGCTGCCTGAGCAACACCAACTGGGGTTCAGATCACTCTACGCTGCTGCAGCTCTACAGAGCCCTTGTTCAATCCTGCCTTGACTATGGGTGTTTGGTTTATGGTTCAGCGGCGCCCTCAGCTGTGCATTTACTCGACCCAGTGCACCAGTGTGGCGTTCACCTAGCAACAGGAGCTTTTAGGATGAGTCCAGTGACCAGCGTCCTTGTGGAGGCCGGAGTCCCTCCATTGCAGGTTAGGTGTGCACAACTGCTGGCCAGTTATGTTGCACACGTTCGTAGTTCTCCTGTGCATCCAAGTCACCATCTCCTTTTCCCACCCGCGGTGGTTCATCTCCCTTATTGGCGGCCCAGGTCAGGGCTTCCATTTCCAGTTCATGTCCGATCCCTCCTTTCCGAACTGGAGTCCTTGGCTTTACCACCTATACTTGAGGTCCATTCACGTACACCTCCATGGTGTACACCTAGGCTGTGGCTTTGCCTGGACGTTTCACATGGCCTGAAGGACTCAGTTAACCCTACGCCTCTCCATTGCCACTTCTTCTCAATTCTTGACATGTCCTTAGGCCACAAAGTGGTTTACACCGATGGCTCGATGGATGATGCTCATGTTGGCTTCGCATATGCCCATGGAGGACGTTTTCAACAGCATTCCTTGCCCAATGGCTGCAGTGTTTTCACTGCCAAGCTGGTGGCTATATTCGTGCTCTTGAGCACATCTGTTCATGTCCTGGAGAGTCGTTTCTTCTGTGTACTGACCCCTTGAGCAGCTTACAAGCTATTGTCCAGTGCTACCCATGTCATCCTTTGGTAGCGACCATTCAGGAGTCCATTTTTCCCTGGAACGGTCCAGTCGTTCAGTGGTGTTTGTCTGGACCCCAGTTCACATCAGAATCCCAGGTAAGGAACTTGCTAACAGGCTGGCCAAACAGGCGCTTATGGAGATTGGCTTCTCTGCAACTGACCTGCGTTCAGTACTATGCCACAAAGTTTTGCGGCTTTGGGAGACGAAATGGCATAACCTCAGCATGCACAACAAACTGTGTGCCATTAAGGAGACTATGAATTTGTGGCAGTCCTCCATGTGGGCCTCTCGCAAGGACTCTGTTTATCTCTGCTGGCTCCGCATTGGTCACGCTTGGGTGACACACGGCTACCTTCTGTGCCGTGATGATCCACCTCAGTGTCAATGTGGTGCCCGGCTGACAGTGGCCCATATCTTGGTGAGCTGTCCTTGTTTGGCTGCCCTGCGATGGACTCTTCAGTTACCAGACTTGTTGACATTAATGTTAGCTGACAATGCCTCATCGGCTAATTTAGTTTTACGTTTTATATGTGACAGTGGGTTTTATCGTTCTATTTAAGTTTTAGCACATGTCCTTTGTCCCTTTGTGTTCTCCATTCTAATGCTTTTAGGGTGAATGTTTTAATGTGTCACAGAGTGGCTGGCTTTTCCTCTTTATTCTCGTGGTCGGCCAGCCATGGTCATCTGCTCACTTGTTTATACCCCTTCTACCTGTTTCTTGTTTCTCTCTGTGGTTTTATTTTCCTGTTTTGTCCACAGTAGTGTTGGTTGTCCTTCTGTCGTTCTTCTGGTTCTTCCTTTTTCCTGTTATTTTGCTGTACATCTCCTTTCTTTTCTTCTTTCCCTTGTGTAATTATTTTACCAGGAACAAGGGACTGCTGATGACCTCACAGTTTGGTCCCTTCCCCCCTCCCCCCTTTTAAACCAACCAACCAACCATTCTCATCCACAATTTAAGTGGGTATGATGGTTGTTTCTTAGTTGAGCTCTTGGTTGATTTCAGTATGTGTAATGATCAGGTTAGTATCTTGCCTGACAACACAGAAAAATAAATTTAGTTTTCACAGAAAACCACCAAGAAAATTATGTTGTTCTTCCTGGACTCACTGAGATGTATTGAGGCACCACAACAGAAATTTGCTGAACTCATGCATCGGGAGGACTTCCATCTCACTAGAGCTGCACAGCCTGATGATTTTAAGTTTCAGCTTGTAAAGAAGAAAGTGGCCTTCACATAAGAATATCAGATTCATTGGGAGAACTAAACAAAATCACATAGTCAAACAGAACAGCTTTCTCCAGCAAACTTAGAATCCCTGCTGTATCAGAAGCAGAGTATAGCCTTATGGTGAGTGTTTGGCAGGAGTTTAACATCTCTAATTTAGGGGAGTAAGCACGTTTTTGTATAGGCAGGGATGTATCCTTACTCACAGAAATTTTCAAATGATTGTGGAGTGTATACATGGAAACACACTCTCTTGGTCCTGCATTCTGCTAGATCACACCAGGGCTTTTGTGGGACACCAAACACAGACTTACACATGTGAACATTAAATTCTTAACTGATGTTGAAACGCTGCTGTTTTTCCAATGAAGGACTTTGAAAATGTGTCCACAAGCATGCCAAGGCAAAATAATCTACATGTGCATCATTTACTTCGATGTACAGACCTTACACAGGCATGTCATGAAACAATCTCAACCTATTGGAGTGTTTCAATGGCTGTCTAGCAATGAAATCATTTGATTGGGTAATTTGTCATCGGTGGTACCAGAATTTAAAACAGGATGCACACAGCAATTTAATTTAAAGGACACGCACAGCAATTTTCCTTTATGTTCAGAGCACCAAGTTGGGAGTTCCACAAAATGGCGCCCACCTGAGGCTGTTCACAAAGCTTGGGAGCAAGTAAGATAGATTATACATTATCTAAACCTCCATGGAAGTATCTAGTTGGAGTTGAAAGTGGTTATGGTCACTATCTCTATTTCTTACAAGCATTGGCCAAGGAAACACATTGATGTAAATATCTAAAAGTGGGCTTAGAAAGGTTTTTATAAACTTAATGAACAATGCAATTTTTATGTCAGTTAACATTTAAGTATTCGTTCATCAACAATTGGAGTAATTCCCCATGCATACACTGTTTTAATCTGCCGGTAAGTTTAATAACAGTGCACACGCCATTGCAGAGTGAAACATTCATTCTGGAAACATCCCCCATGCTGTGGCTAACCCATGTCTTTAAAATATCATTTGGTTCAGGAATGCTAGTTCTGCAAGTCTCACAAGAGAACTTCTGTAAAGTCTGAAAGAGAGGAGCTGAGGAAACTGCAGAAGTAAAGCTGAGAGATTTAGTTAAGCACTTTCCCATTGTCCATGAAAAGCAAAGGTCCCAGGCGTGAGTTGTGGTTCAGCACATGGTTTTAATCTCCCATGAAGTTTCATATCAGCACACAGTCCTCTGCCAAGTGAAAAATTGATTGTGGATGTGTTTATGTAGTGAAAATGCATGTATGTTTGTGGAACACTGTGATCTGCATATCATACTGTGTGAAAATGGACACAATTAAGTCATACAAAAATACACATTCAGAACATTTTAAATAAATACTATTTTGTATGTATATGTGGGCATGATGCCAATAAAAGGTCCAAATTAGTTCAGAAGATATTTTCACCTTTAATCGTCTTTGGTTTTTGAAGAATGCGACAGCGAAGCTCTTCTTTTGTTTACCATTTCATCACTCTCCCTAACAAGACCCCAGCAGTAATCACCCATCATCGAAGGGTACCAGTGGCCTTGGAATGGTGTTCCATAGTAAGAATGTCTCGGTGACCATGCTCATCGCTCATGGCCTCAAATTTTCCGGGAAGAAATCAAGGTGAGAACGTAAAAAGTGAATTTTAAGCGATATTCTATACCTCATGTTCTCATAATTGTCCAATAGATCATTCACAGTAGTAACATAGCTTTTGTCTTTTCTGTTACCCAAAAAGCCATTCACAATTACTTTGAAAGAAGACCAAGCAGCTAATTGGATATCTGTGAGTTTGGTATCAGAGGTTGGATCTTTCTGCAGTTTTCTTATTTGTGATCCAACAAATATACTCTCTTTCAGCTTTGCCTCACTTAATTTGGGAAACTTTTCTTTTAAGTGATTGAAGGCCTCACCTTCTTTATCCAGAGCTTTTACAAAGTTCTTGATAAGGCCCAATTTGATATGAAGGGGAGGCAAAATGATTTTATCGGGTTCAACCAATTGGGTATTGTTCACATTTATGTTTCCAGGAACGTATGACTTCCTTATATGCCATTCCTTGACTGTATAGTAGTTCTTGCTGTGTCAGCTGTCAAAAAAAAAAAAAAAAAAAAAAAAAAAAAAAAAAAAAAAAAAAAAAAAAAAAAAAAAAAAAAAAACGTGAATTCAGCCTGTAAAACTGTAAGGAGTGCATCAACTTTTAAATCACAACAAAGCTGCCATTCATGATCCTTATATTTGATTGCCTCTAGCAGCAAAGCCGTGGTTTCATAAATTTGTTTCATGTCTACAGTGTAAGCCAAAGGTACTGATGGAAGTCCATAGCCATTATGCAGTAGTACTGCTTTCGAGCTGGTTTTACTGGAGTCAGTAAATAATTGTCACTCCTGTAGATTATGTTGTATACCTAGCTGCATCATCAGACCATTGACATCTCTACATTCTCACATTGAATTCTGCATATTGAAATAAAGAGCAAAGGAAGCACCTTTAGATCTGAAATGGGAAATTTTTGTTCCTGGAGCTAGAAGGTTCCGTTATTGCAGTCTCAACCCCAAGAGTTCAGCTTGCTTTTTCAAAAGTTTTAGATCGTGAACCAAATTGTTCAATTCCCACTGATTAAACAGCTGAGGCAAAGTATCATGATATTGAGGGCAGTACTCTTCTATATGTTCAATACTTTCTGATTCACATGACATGGTGTCTGGTCCTGTGGCTTTCAAGTTACAGACAAGAACAGGCAACACCTTGTCTTGTGGCACAGGCAAGTGCACTGAAGATACGAGGTGCATTCAAGTTCTAAGGCCTCCGATTTTTTTTCTAATTAACTACTCACCTGAAATCGATGAAACTGGCGTTACTTCTCGATGTAATCACCCTGCAGACGTACACATTTTTTACAACGCTGATGCCATGATTCCATGGCAGCGGCGAAGGCTTCTTTAGGAGTCTGTTTTGACCACTGGAAAATCGCTGAGGCAATAGCAGCACGGCTGGTGAATGTGCGGCCACGGAGAGTGTCTTTCATTGTTGGAAAAAGCCAAAAGTGACTCGGAGCCAGGTCAGGTGAGTAGGGAGCATGAGGAATCACTTCAAAGTTGTTATCATGAAGAAACTGTTGCATAACGTTAGCTCGATGTGCGGGTGCATTGTCTTGGTGAAACAGCACACGCGCAGCCCTTCCCGGACGTTTTTGTTGCAGTGCAGGAAGGAATTTGTTCTTCAAAACATTTTCGTAGGATGCACCTGTTACCATAGTGCCCTTTGGAACGCAATGGGTAAGGATTACGCCCTCGCTGTCCCAGAACATGGACACCATCATTTTTTCAGCACTGGCGGTTATCCGAAATTTTTTTGGCGGCGGTGAATCTGTGTGCTTCCATTGAGCTGAGTGGCGCTTTGTTTCTGGATTGAAAAATGGCATCCACGTCTCATCCATTGTCACAACCGACGAAAAGAAAGTCCCATTCATGCTGTCATTGCACGTCAACATTGCTTGGCAACATGCCACACGGGCAGCCATGTGGTCGTCCGTCAGCATTCGTGGCACCCACCTGGATGACACTTTTCGCATTTTCAGGTCGTCATGCAGGATTGTGTGCACAGAACCCACAGAAATGCCAACTCTGGAGGCTATCTGTTCAACAGTCATTTGGCGATCCCCCAAAACAATTCTCTCCACTTTCTCGATCATGTCATCAGATCGGCTTGTGCGAGCCCGACGTTGTTTCGGTTTGTTGTCACACGATGTTCTGCCTTCATTAAACTGTCGCACCCATGAGTGCACTTTCGACACATCCATAACTCCATCACCACACGTCTCCTTCAACTGTCGATGAATTTCAATTGGTTTCACACCACGCAAATTCAGAAAACGAATGATTGCACGCTGTTCAAGTAAGGAAAATGTCGCCATTTTAAGTATTTAAAACAGTTCTCATTCTCGCCACTGGCAGTAAAATTCCATCTGCCATACGGTGCTCAGATTTCTGGGACGTATTAACAATGAACGCGGCCTCATTTTAAAACAATGAGCATGTTTCTATCTCTTTCCAGTCCGGAGAAAAAAAATTGGAGGCCTTAGAACTTGAATGCACCTCGTACATTTGGATACTTTATTTTATGTCTAGTTTTGTTTGAATGTCCCGAAATATTTGTAAGACAGAAGTAAGAGTCTGAATAATGGTCATTAGGCTCACACCACACCATCGGGACAGCGAATGGCATGGCTCAGCATTTTCCTTTCAACCACTTGGTTAAGATTGTGATACAGATTATGCAAGCAGTATGAGGTGCAAAATTTTTATCTTGATTACCAACAGGACAATCAAAATACAATTTATATGATCTCTTAACCAAATCAGTGATTTGTTTTCTTTGGGCTTTTGGAGTGAATTTCCCACACACATAAAAATATTTGTTGTTGTGGTTTGGACAGCAACAAGATTTACTAGTTCCCATTTTTCTTAGTATAAGTTTTAAACACAAAAAGTTTGCACAGGAAACACTCACTGAGGATCTCTTTCACACCACTGGATTACCACACCAACCATTTACTGATGATCTGTAGATCTTCTAGCTCTCCTCTGCAAATCAAAAACCACAATTAAAACATCAAAACAGAAGAACAGCAAAAAGCAAAATACTGAATATGAAAAATAAAAAACCTTTAAAAACTCAAAAATGGTACATGCTAGAACATTTTGAAAGGTGTATTCGGATTCTACACACCAAAATACATACTAGTTGATGTATCACATCCCGGATGCAAAAATGCCTTTTGACTAGTGACATTATTGTCAGGTGGAAACTGTGGTTAAAATGTGTCAACTGTAAAAGTGTGCACCAGCAGTTTGACACTGTAAAAATTTTGCTGTGACTATTTCCAGCTGTTGGAAAAATGTATAAGTATTTCAGTGTGTGAAACTATGTAACTAATTTTGTATATATTTTTTTCTGTAAATTATTAAATTAGTTTTTGTAAATACCATATACAGTTTTTTTACCTTGTGTACCTGTAAAATTATATTATTACCTGAAGTATAAAAAATTGTATGAATTGTAAAATGTGATACACAAATTTTTGTACTGTAACTCGGTGTCTACAATGAACTGTAAATCCACCTGCAACCAGCAGTGTAAGGCAGTTTTAGAGGTCAGTGGAAGGCAAGATCATATGGAATCCTACAGCAGTGTCACAGTACCTAAAATTTTAATGTACTGGTAGAACTGTATTCTTGTAAAAACATACTGTTCTATCTAGTGCAGATAATCTATCAATAACTATACACAATCTTTTGAATGTTAAAAATGTATGAGAATCATACTTTGTCTGCATTAATGTTGATGGCATACACATAAATTGATACTAGCTTGCAAAATACATGGAATTTGTTGTTCAAGTGTGTAATCCACATCCAGTAAATGTAACCTAATCTTTACAAATGTAGTATATTGGACATAAACATAAAAGCAGCAGAGACAGGGTAAAAAAAGCTATAAAATTAAGTGCTCTAGCAGCATATAGGGCAAATAAATACAGTAAGTGATCAAAAATTCATTGTACGCCTAAAGTAAAGCTGTCATTGACCTGAAGGTTAGTTTGAACACTAAAGTGGTAACACAGCAAAGCCCGACTGGAGTGAGTATGCCCCTGCCTTCCAGTGACCTTTGAACTGACCGGCCCAGACAGTTAGGTAGGCACCTACAGTTTACCAAAAACTCCAGACTATAGTGCAACTTGGCATCTTTCACATTAGCAAATCACTGAAGCCGCGTGGGATTAGCCAAGTGGTCTAAGGCAATGCAGTCAAGGATTCTGCGGCTGTTCCCAACGGAGGTTCGAGTCCTCCCTCGAGCATGGATGTGTGTGTGTGTTTGTCCTTAGGATAATTTAGGTTAAGTAGTGTGTAAGCTTAGGGACTGATGACCTTAGCAGTTAAGTCCCATAAGATTTCACACACATTTTTTGTGAAATCATTGAAAGAAGGGATAAAAGCTGTAAGTGGAAGAAAAATTGACAGGCTCAACCAAAGATCAAACCTTGGACCTTTAGATCTCCACTCTTGCACGCAACAGCTGAGCCATAAAAACAATAAAACAAGTTGAGAGAGAGAAGATCCATAGCATCTATATGGTTAACATAGACAACACATCAAGTTTATATCAAAAGCAGATTTGTTTGGATCTAGACACATTAGCTTCCTCCCCCCTACTTCATACATATCCACTCACAGAGCTGCAAACCACATTACAATCTATTTATTTATTTCTCTTTTTATCTTTGATCTCATTGTGTTTTCATATCAATTTCAGTTCATTTTTGCCTTTCCCTATCGTCCTACTCTCTCAGGTTTCATTTTGTTTCCCCATACCTGTTCTGTACTTTTTGTAACTTTTTCTACATATTTTAGTGTATGTTTGCAAATTTTTTCACATATGTTTCTACATTATTTACATATTTTTAGGTATTTTTTCCTCCACCATGGATCCTTGCTCCTTCTGTCTGTGCCATTACAGAAAAGTTTCCTTATCTGTAGCTAGAAAGCAATCCCACATACTGTTCCTGTGTTGTTGCTTTGCTTATGGAATCCCCCCAGATGGTCTTACCATCAAATTGCCAATCTTTGGCTGCTACCCTTCCTTCCACAATGACCTCCATCTGTTTAGATTCCACCAGTCCTTAACCGACACCAACATAGCCCTGTAAAACCATTTCAATCAGGCCCAAACCTCCTTACAGTAGCCCCTCTCCATTGGTAATATTCTCATACTGTACAATCCCAAATTCCTGGAGCCCATCTCACACACAGAAATGTTTGCCCTCCAGGAACTAGAGCAGCATGCACAACGCCACCACAAAAAACTATCCAACCTGTTCATTTTCTACTCCCACCTTGAACTACCACTATCTGCCTCCTCTATAACAGACTCCAAACCTCCCCCACATATCTCACAAACCCGGCCACATAGACTTACTATATTTATCCCATCCTCAAAAACTTCCTCCCATGCATTACAGAATCCAGAATCTAAACAGACCTGAAACACAGTCATGACCAGTTCCTCCAAAGGCCTTACCCCCACAGAAATATCTGTCCTTTCCAAAGGCCTTGCCTTTTGCCCTACTGCCAAATTCAATCATGTTAAAGACCTTCTCTCCTGCTCCCAGTCCCTGCAATGGAAACACCTTTTCGCCACCAACCCTAACAATCAAACTCAACCAAAGACCAATATTGAACCTTGCTTAACTAAGTTCAATGCAGAACCCTGCCTGACATACCACTCCTTCTTCCAATTGTGATCCAGCCCCACTGCCCCCATATCACCCTCTGTTAGCTTCCTAGAATTTCTTAACCTTGAACCTTACCTCACCCTCATTCCCTAAATACCTGAATATGCAAGCTAACCCTACATCCACAGAAAGAATCACAATCCACCACCTAAAATCTGATCCTACCTGCTGACGGAAGCTTCACCACTGTAGTTTTGAACCACAAGAATTACTTGGCAGAAGAATGCTGCCAGCTGCCAGATTCATCCACCTACAAACCGTGCCACAGTGACTCCACTCCAGAAATCCAGGATGATTTCCAGTCTCTTCGAATCAGTAGGCCCAGCCCAGAACTTCTCCCCAGAGTCAACGTCCATCCTCACCTCTACTTCTCCCCACACTCCTACCTTCTACATGCCCCCTAAAGTACATAAACCCAACCTCCAAGGACACCCCATTGTGGGCAGTCACTGTCTCTCCACTGAGAGAATCTCTACTGTCATTTCCTTAGCTCATGGTCCAGTGGCTAGTGTTGCTACCTCTAGATCATGGGGTCCCGGGTTCGATGACCAGCCGGGTTGGGGATTTTCTCTGCCCGGGGACTGGGTGTTTGTGTTGTTCTCATCATTTCATCATCATCCTCATCATTCATAACAGTGGATAGATTGGACTGTGAAAAAACTGAAACTTTGTATGGGCACTGATGACCGCACAGTTGAGCACCCCACAAACCAAACATTATCTGCTGTTATAGAACAACCCCTTCAGCCTGTCACCCACAACCTGCCCTCCTATATAAAAGATATCAACCATTTCCTCCACTGACTCTCGTCAGTTCCTGTTCCTTTGCCACACAGTACCCTGTTCATCACTATTGATGCCACTTCTCTCTACACTAACATCCCTAATGCCCATGGCCTAGCTGCTATTGAACACTACCTTTCCCGACACCCTATGAATTTCAAACCTTCGTGGTCATCATGACCAACTAAATCCTCATCCACAGTTACTTATCCTTTGAAGGCATCATCTACAAACAAATCTGGAGTACACCAATGGGCACCCACATGGCACCATCCTATGTCAACCTATTCATGGTCCATCCAGAGGAATTCTTCTTGACCACCGAGAATCCCAAACCCCTCACCTGGTTCAGATTCACTTATGACATCTTTGTGATCTGGATCAAGGGCGAGGACACTCCATCCACATTCCTCAAGAACCTCAACACCGTCTCCCCCATTCATTTCACCTGGCCTTCCTCAACCCAACAAGCGACGTTCCTTGAGGTTGACGTCCACGGCCTAGCCACCCATGGCTGTCGCATCTGTAGTGATGAGCACTATCTCTCGAGACACACCAAGGGTCTAACTGAGGCCTTAACAGACTGTAATTGCCACAGAAACATATTTCCTGTGCCTTGTCTCTCCAGTCACCTACAACCTCCCAAAGTCTCACCATCCAGCCGCAGAGAAGCATTCCCACTGTGACTCAGTACCACCCGGGACTGGAGCAACTGAATCACCTCCTCTGCCAGGGATTTTACTACCTCTCATCATGCTATCCTCTCCATGCCTCCCACTGTGGTATTCTTCTACCCACTGCACCTACACAATATCTTCATCCATCCATACACAACCCCTGCTTCCAACCCTGTGCTTCATGGCCCATATCCCTTTAACAGACCTAGATGCAAGAGCTGTCCCATACATCCTATCACCACCTACTACTCCACTTGGTTGCAAGCATCACCTGTTGTTGTTGTTGTTGTTGTGGTCTTCAGTCCTGAGACTGGTTTGATGCAGCTCTCCATGCTACTCTATCCTGTGCAGGCCTATTCATCTCCCAGTACCTACTGCAGCCTACATCCTTCTGAATCTGCTTAGTGTATACATCTCTTGGTCTTCCTCTACGATTTTTACCCTCCATGCTGCCCTCCAGTACAAAATTGGTGATCCCTTGATGCCTCAAAACATGTCCTACCAACCAATCCCTTCTTCTACTCAAGTTGTGCCACAAACTCCTCTTCTTCACAATTCTATTCAATACCTCCTCATTAGTTATGTGATCTACCCATCTAATCTTCAGCATTCTTCTGTAGCATCACATTTGGAAAGCTTCTATTCTCTTCTTGTCTAAACTATTTATTGTCCATGTTTCACTTCCATACATGGCTACACTCCATACAAATACTTTCAGAAACGGCTTCCCGACACTTAAATCAATAATCGATGTTAGCAAATTTCTCTTCTTCAGAAACACTTTCCTCGCCATTGCCAGTCTACATTTTATATCCTCTCTACTTTTACCATCGTCAGTTATTTTGCTCCCCAAATAGCAAAACTCCTTTACTACTTTAAGTGTCTCATTTCCTAATCTAATTCCCGCAGCATCACCTGACTTAATTCGACTACATTCCATTATCCTCGTTTTGCTTTTGTTGATGTTCATCTTATATCCTCCTTTCAAGACACTGTCCATTCCGTTCAACTGCTCTTCCAAGTCCTTTGCTGTCTCTGACAGAATTACAATGTCATCGGCGAACCTCAAAGTCTTTATTTCTTGTCTGTGGATTTTAATTCCTACTCCGAATTTTTCTTTTGTTTCCTTTACTGCTTGCTCAATATACTGATTGAATAGCATCGGGGAGAGGCTACAACCTGTCTCACCCCCTTCCCAACCACTGCTTCCCTTTCATGTCCCTCGACTCTTATAACTGCCATCTGGTTTCTGTACAAATTGTAAATAGCCTTTCGCTCCCTGTATTTTACCCCTGCCACCTTCAGAATTTGAAAGAGAGTATTCCAGTCAACATTGCAAAAGCTTTCTCTAAGTCTACAATGCTAGAAATGTAGGTTTGACTTTCCTTAATCTTTCTTCTAAGATAAGTCGTAGGGTCAGTATTGCCTCACGTGTTCCAACATTTCTACGGAATCCAAACTGATCTTTCCCGAGGTCGGCTTCTACCAGTTTTTCCATTCGTCTGTAAAGAATTCGCGTTAGTATTTTGCAGCTGTGACTTATTAAACTGATAGTTTGGTAATTTTCACATCTGTCAACACCTACTTTCTTTGGGATTGGAATTATTATATTCTTCTTGAAGTCTGAGGGAATTTCGCCTGTCTCATACATCTTGCTCACCAGATGGTAGAGTTTTGTCAGGACTGGCTCTCCCAAGGCTGTCAGTAGTTCTAATGGAATGTTGTCTACTCCCGGGGCCTTGTTTCGACTTAGGTCTTTCAGTGCCCTGTCGAACTCTTCACGCAGTATCATATCTCCCATTTCATCTTCATCTACCTCCTCTTCCATTTCCATAATATTGTAATATTGTCCTCAAGAACATCGCCCTTGTATAGACCCTCTATATACTCCTCTCACCTTTCTGCTTTCCCTTCATTGCCTAGAACTGGGTTTCCATCCGAGCTCTTGATATTCATTCAAGTGGTTCTCTTTTCTCCAAAGGTCTCTTTAATTTTCCTGTAGGCAGTATCTATCTTACCCCTAGTGAGATAAGCCTCTACATCCTTACATTTGTCCTCAAAGCATCATCTACCCCATCAAATGTAGGGCTACTCGTGAAACAAGTCATGTGGTCTACAAGCTAAACTGCAACCACTGTGCTTTATTCCACGTGGGAATGACAACCAACAAGCTGACTGTCCACATGAAAGGCCACCACAAACAGTGGACAAAGAAGGAGCTTGACCACCCAGTTGCTGAACACACTGCCCAACACAATGTTCTTCATTTTGATGACTGCTTCACAGCCTGTGCCATCTGGATCCTTGCTACCAACACCAAGTATTCTGAATTGTGCAGATGGGAACTCTTCTTGGAATATATCTATGGTTACATAATGCTCCTGTCCTCAACCTTCATTAGCCATTGTCCTTCACCCACCTACCCACTTTCGTGTTCCCACTCCACAGTCTTCTACTCCACAAGTGCACCCACAGTCTTTTTACTGGCAACCCCTCCCCCCCCCCCCCCTGCCCCGTGTCCATACCATATAACCTTCCAACTGCACTGCACCTAGCTGCGCTACCCTCTCTCCACGTCATATCTGTATGCTCCCATAGACAGCATTTTACCTCCCCCCCCTCCCCACCCGAGTCTCCTTCTTACCCCCACAACCTAGATTGCTTCTCCCATCATGTGCAGTTGCTCACAGGTGTTTGGAATGGTGCAGGCCTCCTCGGGCACTGCAGCGCTGGTGCCAATGTTGCTGAAGCTGGTGCTCCTGTCGGTGCTACTTCTGCTGGTGGTGGTGCCGGCGCACTGTGCAGCAGCGGAGGCACGTGCAGCACAGCATTTGGTCACCTGGCTGCTAATGGACGAGCAGCTGCGCTTGTATACTCAGGGAAGTCTTCGGCAGCTGGCACATCAGCTGTCCTTCCAGCCACCTACCTTTCAACTGTTTGGCATCATCGTGGTGGACCTGGGGCTGCTTTTCTCTGTCCTGTCGGCACTCTCCACTTACAGTGTGCTGCTCATAACATTCAAGTAACTGGCTCTGGGTGTATTCCTCAACTTCAGCTTCATCAAAAGAGATCAGTTGGTACACTGAACAGCACACTTTCATAATACTTACAACAAATATAGGTAACAATTGGATTCAGTGTGTGTAGTCTTGGAAAGCTTTCCATTCAGTACTGCAACCACTGAAAACACATCCTTACACGATTTGTATATCAGGACAGCCATGCAACATTGACTTGAAGGTAACATGACTGATAACAGTACTAAAGTACTATTTGCCGTAGAAAATTAGTAAAAAACTGTTTCTTGATCTCCATCTGTGTACACATGGCAGAAAAGTACCATCGCCTCAGCAGTAGTGGATAGGCAGCTTAATACAGTTGTATGATGTTGCAGTGCCTATGTTAATCTGGGTGGAACTTTAAACTATAATTCAGATTAATGCAGAAATGGCAATATCATATTTATCTGCTGACACCAGGCAAGCAACTTTCAAATAAGAAATGGGTGTATGAGTACAGGTTGTAGACTCATGGTTGACAACATATGCAAGTTTGGGTACAGCTCTGGGTCATACTCGGATAGCCAGGTGGTAAGGTGACCACTCACACAAGGTGGCAAACCTGGATTCGAATCCTGGTTTGGCACAAATTTTCATTATCATCATTTCATTATACAGCTGATCATTGTTTATATTTGCAACTGCAAACATTTCATGTAGTATAGTAGTGATATTCTGATTCACTGAGTGGCAAAAAAGTAGATTTAATGCATAGTTATCAAGGTGTATGTAACAGAATCCTTGGCATTTATTCTGTCACAATAAAAGAATTCAATTAAATTATAAAATACCCCAATCTGAAACCAACTTCTAGTACTTCAAAAATAACAAATATCCCTACTGTCAAATACACTTCATTCAGTCAAATGTATGTTTTAATTTTTCCCTAAAATTACTTATTACCATTTATACAAATACAACCAATAACCAAGGTACATCAGGAACTACCCACAAACTTCACATGTTCTTGTATGTTTCTAGTTTCGCCAACTCCTTATAGAGAGTGATGAAAATACTAAACAAGTTTGTTTAGTTAGAACAAGCTTGAGCTTTTACTTATTAACCCCATGTTAATTATTAATTATTAACGCCATGTTATGAAGGAAATTCATTTCGCTATAAATAGGTTCCTGAAAAAAAAAAGATATAAGAAATTGTCACTATTATGATAACAGTGATCTCCATTTATGTGTTTTTGGTAACAATTAACAATGATAAATAAGACGACAATATCCAATATTCAAAAGTTAAATTTAGTTCCAATTTTTCCTTGAAAATCTTGACACAAACAAATAAAATTACACTCACATGCATATCTATCCACATCTGTAACTGAGGTTGATAACAGGCACCTGTGCAGTGATGTTGGACTTGGAGGTACACTGGTTCAAAACATGGTTGTAGAAGAAATTTTCACTGCCAGTATTTAGCTGGCAAGGGGAGAAGAGATGGTGACTTAAATTCCTGGTCACCAGTCTTTGTGCCAATGTTCTGGGTCAAATTCCAAAGTAATTAATTTGAATCTGGCTTGTGGAAGAAATTATAGGCTAACATGAAATGAATATATTCGCAAAAATGTGTTTTGAGCAGAATTGCCATGGAATGTTGGAAAAATGGTGCATATCATGTTGGTGCTTTACCCCATTGCTTGTAGCATTGCTGTCCCATTGTGATGAGATGGGCTTGAGCTTAAATAAGCATGTGAGTTAGGCCCACAAGACACCAAGGGTTGCCCATGCCTGCTGTACACAGAGATTGACGAAGTGAGGGCATGTGACACTGTTGATAGTGGTCCCCTTGGTGGTGTTCGAGAGGAGTAGGCTGTGTGCCGGATGCAAATTTCTCTCTCCCCCTACTCTCATCATCATACAACACAAACATAACACTACACTATAGGTGCATCCATAACACTCACCTACACCCTACATATACACATACATATAATAGAGGGAAACATTCCACAGAAACTCTTTGCCTTTACAAATGTCTGCTTGTGTCTGTGTATGTGCGGATGGATATGTGTGTGTGTGCGAGTGTGTACCTGTCCTTTTTTCCCCCTTAGGTAAGTCTTTCCACTCCCGGGATTGGAATGACTCCTTACCCTCTCCCTTAAAACCCACATCTTTTCGTCTTTCCCTCTCCTTCCCTCTTTCCTGATGAAGCAACTGTTGGTTGCGAAAGCTTGAATTTTGTGTGTATGTTTGTGTGTCTATCGACCTGCCAGTGCTTTTGTTTGGTAAGTCACATTAATACACATACATAGGTAGACTGAAAACTCTCACGTAACCACAAGGAATGGGGCCAGTGTGTATGCAGGAAGAACTCCCTTTCTGACAGTTGACTCAACCCACCCCATGGCACATACCAGCCAACGATGCAACACGACATTTAAATTTTCTACATGCATGTTTTTACAGTTTAATCAATTTCTTCTCTCTCAAGTAGTCCAATCTCCTCTCAGTCTCTCAACAGTAACCAGCCAATCATTTTACTAGATATTCAGATGAAGTCATGACACTGTTGATTTTTTTTTCATCCGGTTTACTCCAAGTAATGTTACAATTGAACATTGTCCTTGTCAAAGTACTTGCCTTGAGCAGCCACGCAGTGCCAGAGACAGTTCTTCCACTCTTTATAGCAGTGGTGGAACTTGGATATTGGAATAACCTTCAGCAGGCCAGTTACAGCCATGCGAATGTTGTCCAGGCCTCCAAGTCAATTTTGTTTCAGATTTATGTTAAATTTCACCACCAGTAATCACACTTCCAAAAAATGGGGATAATTCCTATCAGTCATGAAAAGTCAACATGCCTGTCCCTCCTCATGTCCTGTTGTCCCCATGTGAGGTTGCCTGGAACCAGTTTTGAGCAGATTTTTGTCATCTCCAATTCATTGGTCAATATCTGATGAATGGTGGTGTGACTCAAATTCAACTCTGCCCCACTCCTTCTGCCTGTCAACCAATGATCCAAGACTCTGTTGGCATTTTTATCAGTTCTTGAAAACTGTCAGGTTTATCTTCAATTGACTGTCTTCCTTTCACAAATGCCTTAAATCCCCAAAATATTTGGGTCCTTAACAAAACTCTATGTCTGCAGTCCTATCAAAGTTTTTCAAATGTTTCTGTTACACTATTTCCAAGTCTGAAGCAAAATCTTATCACATACCATTGCTCAAAATTTATATCAGCCATTGTTAGGATGCACAAGCAATATGATCTCCATTAAAAGAAGCACTACAGACTCTCAATGTGACATTAGTGCAGATCACTGTGCAATGATGGCATACTACATGTTCTCCTGCCTCCCCTCAAAGTCTCAGGTCTCCAGCATCACCAGATCAAACTCTATACCCTGTCTCATTACTATATTTACATACCTCGTGGTTTGTCATCCATTGCTACCCTCCAGTGTACAGTTTCAAGTGTGCTCATGGTATGAAAAGTTCTGTCAAAATCTACTTCCTCAGTAACAGTGGATGTGCAGGTTAACACAAGCTTCATTCAGTGGCAGGAATGTGGAATTAATGTACAGTGGTAACTGGCATGCATAAATATTCTGAGTGATGACAGGAACAAATGCAGTTATAGGTAGACTGAAATGGACATTTCTTCAAATGTGATCACCACTAACTGAATGTCTGTGTTAGACTTCCTACACCACTGGTTTTGGCAGAGTGCAAGACCAAGAACAAGAGCAAGGCTGCAATAAATGTTCATCTACATCCATAGAGCTGATCAATTTATATGATGCTAACCTTTCAGCTTAGAAATTGATGTATTTGTTGTGTACATAATGTAAAAAATGAATAAATGGCCATCAAAATAAAATCAAGTATTTATAATTTGTTACTCTACACTTAAGTAGTTGTAATATACATACCTAAAGTTGTAGGTGAGACGCTTAGAATACAAAACAGCATTTAGGACAGCAATCATCAGGTAGAGTGCAAAAAATTAATAAAGAATAGAATAAAAAAGCTGACTTTAATTTTTTGTCTGGAAACAAAGCTTGTACAGTAATAATATCAGTTACTTTCATAACTATAGAATGAGACTATAATTATTATTGATAGTCAATAATGACAGTACAAATTTTTGTGCCTTTAATTTGCTGCAGTTCTCAATAGCGTTGTGAAACCTATATCATTTGAAACATTTCTTTCAGTTGATAAAATGGACAGAACTGCTAGACATTCTTGATTCATTGTAGAGCAAAGATAATTTTTTACTAGTTTCATTTTTTAAAAAAAATTATGTCACATGCTGCAACTGACACACACGTGGCTAACAAGTATTGGGATATAAGTGATGTTCAGGGTAACGATTCATGAAGTCTCATTTACTTATAAATTGAAGGGTTTCTTGGGCTGTCCATCCAGCAGCAATGTCCACAACCACATTGCGGTTGCAGATAGATCCCTAAGATGCTTCTTTTTTCTTGCAGTAGCTGCCCCTTATCAAATTCATCATAAATATATATACCAGAGTCTCCTGTGCTACAGCCACAGTGTCATTGGAAGCTTCAAGCTTAAATTTTGTTTCACCAATTTTGAAAATTTTGGTTATTTCCTTCATTGTCAAGTGACAAATCTTATACATATAAATCCATGCACTCAGACTCAAACTTTATTTTTGAACCAATGATCCAGCATCATGAGCTAGTGATGTGGCATTCTTTTATTTATGCTCGTTTTTCCTTGTTGGTCAATACTGATGTACACAACGTTGCATTCTTATAATGCTAAAAGTAACAGTGTTGCCATTATTATAGTTTGCTCTACCACTAAATATTCATTCATGGTTCTTGATTTGGCGAGACCTTTAATCAAAGTCATTTTTGGAGACTGTAGACATTGTTGGGCTAAACTTACTTCTTCCAGTATCACGTGCCAGAAGGTGACGTAGATCAAGAAGATAAAACTACATACAGCTGAAAGGAGCTAGAGTTCTGCGGATCTAATATGTTTTCCTTGGATGGATCCTGCATATCTTGCAGAGTGCTCACAGTTGTCTCCACCTTGTTTCTGTTTTTCTTACAAGTAATTCCCATCTGCTTGTAGAAGATGAGAAAAATGAATATAATTTCTCTGTAGTTCCAAAATATGTGACATTAGATGGAACATATGGGATTGCGTGGACCCCATAAAGATTTAAGGAATGATTAGCACAGGGACTGAACGTAGCTTTTGGATTTACTTCTCAAATGTTTCGTTGTAGTCCTCCATCTTCACCTTACTTTGACATGGCATGTCATAACGTTGAGCCCTGCACAACATAAAATCCAGCCCATGTTTTATCAGCTGCTGTCGATATATCCTCTGCCGTCTTTTCTGACATGAAACACCTAGTAAGGACTCTCAAACTTCTACACTGTTGTCTTCCCTATGGACATATCTAATTATTGGCTTCTGATTTCATCAGGAGTGCTTCCAGAAATCATCCCATAATATTTCACATTATCATTTCATCATCATTTATTACATATACACAGGTCATTTAGGTCCATGGCAGAAGGCAAAAGTATACAAGTTCAAGATAGACATAGAACATAATATAATGAGTAACACATCAAGTCCACGAATCATGACAAAATAGTTGTAACATCACAGAAATTTATTACGTATATTTGCCCATTTACATCTGTCTCAGGTATCTTCAGTACCAGTTGTTGGATCTGTTTCTCCCAGGGTCACTAAGGTCCTGTCTCTCCACCTCGTTCATGAACGACCTCTTGGACATCTACCATTTGGCTGGTAGACTCTATTAGGGAGGGTGCCCTCTGCTTGTAGAACATGTCCTGCCAACTGTAACCATCTTCTTGCAATCACTGTCCCAGTATCAGCTTTCTTAAACCATCGATACAGATATTCATTGTGCCTTCTTTCCCACCTTGCAGTTTCTGCACTGTATACTGGCCCATAACTTTTTCTTAAAATCTTCCTCTCAAATGCACAAATGCACTCTCCCACATGTACTTGCCCATGTCTCACAGCCATACAATACAACTGGTCACATGAGTGACTAGCTGTATTTTGCTTTCCTGGGATAGACTGCATGACACATATAGGTGGTTTAAACTGTAGTACACCCGGTTCACATGTATTATTCTTTGTTGAATTTCCTTCCCTGTCTCACATTTATTTGACAACATTGACCACAGATCCTTGAATTTTTCAACTCTTTCAAAATTATGACCATCTATACTGATTGTGTCTATATCATTTTGTTGATGAGAGACTACCATACATTTTGTTTTTTCATCACTGACCAGTAATCCTAGTTTGCACGCTTGTAGCATAAATTGAGAGGTATCTGCTTTCACCTCATTCAGAGTTTTGCTCACAATCACCACATCATCTACAAACACAAGGATCATATCACTTCCAACCATCTCCATCACCCTATTACAGGCAACTGCACATGTCACCTTTTCCAGTGGTCTGTTGAACTGAACTGGTGAGAGAGGATCACCCTCTCTCAAACCATTCTTAATGGTGAAGAGTGCTATAGTTGATTTGCAAAGCATACTTGGCAACCTGATCTGCTGTAACAAGCTGCAGTCAACCTAACGTACTTCACCGGACTGCTGAACTCCCGCGTTATCTTCCAGAGGGCGGTTCGATTAATGCTGTTGTATGCCTGCCAGAAGTCAGTGAATATAAGGTGTAGGTCTTTATCAAATTCATAAAATTTCTGCATCATTTGTGTCATTGTGAAGATGAATGTCCTGAGGTAAATCCACACCGGTATGTGCCTACAACCCCTCCGAGCAATGGTTTTAGTTGACTTAGTATCAGAGTGGTGAACACTTTATACATTTCATATCCTGTATCCAGCAGCGTGATCCCTTGATAATTCAGCACTTCAGTGACATTGCCTCTTTTAAAAATTGGTCATACGATTGCCTTTGTCCATTCCCCCCGCCTCCTCATACTGAAACAACTCCAGATTGATACCTCTACCACCTGGAGCTTTGTTGTTTTTAAGGGCCTCTAGTATGGTTTTTATCTCATCCGATGTTGCCTTGGGAACTTTTTTTGTGTCTACCTGATCATGATTTAGTACTTTGTCAATATATCTTTCAGAGGCATCTGCTTGCTCCACTGAAGCTATCACTCTTTCCTCATGATCAATTAGTATTAAAATTTGTGGTCTATAAATACCTCTTTCAAACCTTGTCTGCCTAAGGAAGGTGTGGGTTGCTTCAATTTGCCTCAGTAGTTGCTTACTGTATTCTCGTTTCTTCTGCCTTATGATTCTCTCTGTCAGTCTTCTTTCCACTGTGTATGCTATTGTTGTGTTGTCAGTAGGATTCTTCAGCCATTCTAATCTTGTTGCTGTCTTAGTCTTCACTACCTCCTTACACTCGTCATCAAACTACAGCTTTTTCACTTGCTATGGTTTTTGTCCTAGTTCTCCACTCACACTTTGATTGGCAGACTCTCATAGTGACTGCAATTTCTCTTCACCTCCACCTGCGATCCTGGATGATAGGCGAACCCTGACTTTCTTGATAGTCCCATCTCACTTGTTCATTTGCAAGCATGACTTTGTCATGACAAACTGCCACTTCATTTCTTTTTTGCCATTTGCTAGATAGTTTCAGTTGCAGTTCCCATAATATTTTGCCTTTTTTATATCTGCAATAATTTTTTCCTTAACATTTTCACCCAAAATAAAAATAAAGTATCGCTCTTGACAAAGAAGAAGGTACTCTCTTTGATTCATCAGTGAACTCTTAATGTTACAAACAATGCTCTTTCAATATTGGATCATCTTTTGCCATTAACTGCATCAGTTCTAAGGAATTTGCTTGTTTTCTGCTGATAGGTCTCCACAATTACTGCAGAAAACAAGGTTTTGTTGGGTTAAAAATAGTGTAATATCTAAAAGGCAATGTAAGTTGTTTCTCCTTTTCCATTTATTGCTCTCATCATTATTATATTATTTTTAAACTGTACTTATTGCACACATTTAGTAAGGGTGGAAATGAGCATGGTGGTCAATGGGACTTGGCAATATGAACCCTTACTGCTGAATTGAGATTGTGAGATTGTGTTTGTTTGTATTTACAGAAATATATGTAAGGCTCAGAACTGAACTGCAAAGACTACATTTAAGTAATAACAGTTATGTGTAAAAGGAAATTAGGTTCTGTTTTGATTGCTGTGGTGATTTATGTCAGAGATATCCTGGGAGTGCCTGGAGGCTCATCATGATGTCAGAGTAGGCAGGCGCTCAGAGTCTGTATAGCAGTGCAGAATGCCGTGGAGCTCCATCTGTGGCAAAGTTCTGTGTTCATGGGACTTGGTAACTAGGGATATGTATAAGTAGCACAGAGCCAAAATTTTGAATCTGAACCATAATGAGAGTCTGTTCTTGTTGTTGCTTGTAAGACATTATTGTCAATTGGAAGTTAAACTGATTTGTAATTGGGTTAATAAGACCTGATTGTGAACATGCCAGTGTCTGTTGCTATGTAATCATAGTCATTTGACAGGAAAAGTGTGGTGGGTGATGGAGTCCCTCCAAAATGAGCAAGAAGATCGTGTCGAGAAAGAGAAACATCACAATGTGTAGATGGTATAGGTGTTGAAAACTGGTTAATGTAACATAATAGCACTTACCAGACAACTAATTATCATTCTACAGTTTTTAAGTTCCATGCACCATTTTTCAAAAAAGAGTCTGAGGGTTCTGAACACACCCATTGAAAATTGCCATGGCCTGATGGTGGGTAAGTAGGTAACCTGTGCTTATATTTAGCATACATGTGTGGCCTCCAGCACCAAACTGTCTATTATTTACTGAAAATATTTTGACCTTGTTTGGGATTTGATTTTAAATGGTCTGATGGTCTACTCCTGGGGGACCTCCAAATCTCCAGGCCCTCAAGATTTGGAGGCCCAGGGCAGGTCACCCCTCATCCTGCCTGTTAGGCTGCCACTGTGCGTGAGACAAACTATTTCTTAGAGCTTGCAACTGTGTTATTTATTTCATGTTGAAGTGGTATATTTGATGAGTTAGCCTACTGCACAATATTAGGTTGAGGTGCTCTTTACCATCATCATTGAAACTGCCTGCTTTATCGCATTTTGATGCATCTACACCACCGTACACAACCTGATCTCTCTTCATTGCTCATTGGTCTATAATGAGGGTTGCAAAGAAGTTAGCAAATTTATTTCAAAAACCAGTTTACTATAGTTACCAAAGAGGTGTTTCACAAGTACAGTGTCACATTATTGCAATAATTTGCAGTTAAGTTATGTAATATCTCATTTACATATTTATATGAAAAGTAAACCTGTTAAAATCCTAGCAGCATGGCGTGGAATTCCTGTGCTATCTGCCATTGACCCAGTTAATACAAATTCTAAATATTGGGATAATATACTGTCATTAAGAACCCTAGTGTCTTGAATGCAATTTTCCTTAGATATTCCCCGTGCTTAGACAACTTTATATCACTTCTAATATTACTGCTAGTTACTCAAACAACTCAAATTTAAAGAGCACTTCCATTCAGTAGACCAAATGGAAATGCAGACAATAGAAACATCAGTTAACAACACTACCTGAGAATGCATTCATGTACTGTGAGCATGCAGTTTTGCTGTTGAATTTTTTCAGAACATACTCAAAGTGAATTTGATTTTTCTTGAACACTTGTTATTCAGTAAAACGTACTAGATTCTGTAGATAAAAAGTTATTTGGGTCCATCACATGTCTGTGAAAATTCTCCACGTGATCTAGACAGATTGTCAGTTGGTTTGAGATCGTGACAGGCAGACTGTAGCACATTATCATTGATCATGAGTCATCCAGAGACATGGAATTAATTTCAGATTTGCCACAGGGAAGGTCCATTACTGTTCTTGTTATGCATCAATAAACAAGCAGAGAGTTGTAATTCCAGTTTAAGAGTTTTGCAGATGATGTGGTTTCCAACAAGGAAGTGTTATCCTATTAAAATTGAACTACTATCCAGTCACATGTTCATCAAATATCGATTTGCTGTTAAGACTGGCTACTAACTTTTAATATACAAAAACTAATGTATTTCTCAAAATGTAAAACTTTGGTGAACATTAACTACATAATTAAGAACACACAGCAAGAGTTTGCCACATAATAGAAATACTTGAAACAACAATACTTTTTTGAATGATTTCTTGAAGCCTTCAGCTGCCATTTTTTTTATTTCCTGTACGATTGTACAATTTCAGCCGTAGGCCATTTTCAAGTATTTTCAAGTCCTAAAATAGCATGAACACGTCGAAATACTGTATGAACATAACATGATGTCATAGGAGCACTGATGTATATGACATAATCTGTTAACAAAACTCATCCATAAAATGCTTGAAAATGGCCTAAGGCCAAAACTGCACAATTCTACAGGAAATATAGAAAACGGCAGCTGAAGGCTTCAAGAAATCATTCAAAAAATTCATCCCATCTGTGGACCCTATTGCATTGAAAATTACACAAGAATGCTTGTCAAGAATGATGACTTGTGGTTAAAACAAGGGGCAAAAAACCATGTTAACAGAATCTGAAACTAAAACACATAGAAAATGTAAGCTTAAGCAATTATGAATATATTTGTCCAACTATCAATTATTTCATGGGGAATAAGTAGTAGATGACAATAAAAAAATCAAAAGAAGGTGTAGTTTTATTGTTAATTATGTAACATGGTAGTCCCATGAATACAGATGATGGTAGATGTGGACTCTGACCACAATCTGTTGGTTATGAACTGTAGATTAAAATTGAAGAAACTGCAAAAACGTGAGAATTTAAGGAGATGGGACCTGGATAAACTGACTAAACCAAAGGATGTACAGTGTTTCAGGGAGAGCATAAGGGAACAATTGACAAGAAAGGGGGAAAGAAATACAGTAGAAGAGGAATGGGTAGCTTTGAGGGATGAAGTAGTGGAGGCAGCAGAGGATCAAGTAGGTAAAAAGATGAGGGCTAGTAGAAATACTTGGGTGACAGAAGAAATATTGAATATAATCGATGCAAGAAGAAAATATAAAAATGCAGTAAATGAAGCAGGCAAAAAGGAATACAAACATCTCAAAAATGAGATCGACAGGAAGTGCAAAATGGCTAAGCAGGCATGGCTAGAGGATAAATGTAAGGATGTAGAGGCTTATCTCACTAGGGGTAAGATAGATACAGCCTACAGGAAAATTAAAGAGACCTTTGGAGAAAAGAGAACCACTTGCATGAATATCAAGAGCTCAGATGGAAACCCAGTTCTAAGAAAAGAAGGGAAAGCAGAAAGGTGGAAGGAGTATATAGAGGGTCTATACAAGGGTGATGTGCTTCAGGGCAATTTATGGAAATGGAAGAGGATGTAGATGAAAATGAAATGGGAGATATGATACCGTGTGAAGAGTTTAACAGAGCACTGAAAGACCTAAGTCGAAACAAGTCCCCGGGAGTAGACAACACTCCATTAGAACTACTGACAGCCTTGGGAGAGCCAGTCCTGACAAAACTCTACCATCTGGTGGGCACAATGTACAGGCGAAATACCCTCAGACTTCAAGAAGAATATAATAATTCCTATCCCAAAGAAAGCAGGTGTTGACAGATGTAAAATTTACTGAGCTATCAGTTTAATAAGCCATGGCTGCAAAATACTAACATGAATTATTTACAGACGAAAGGAAAAACTGGTAGAAGCCAACCTGGGGGAAGATCAATTTGGATTCCATAGAAATATTGGAACACGTGAGGCAGTACTGACCCCACGACTTATCTTAGAAAATAGATTAAGGAAAGGCAAACCTACGTTTCTAACATTTGTAGACTTAGTGAAACCTTTTGATAATGTTGACTGGAATACTCTCTTTCAAATTCTGAAGGTGGCAGGGGTAAAATACAGGGAGCGAAAGGCTATTTACTATTTGTACGGAAACCAGGTGGCAGTTATAAGAGTCGAGGGGCATGAAAGGGAAGCAGTGGTTTGGAAGGGAGTGAGACAGGGTTGTAGCCTCTCCCCGATGCTATTCAATCTGTATATTGAGCAAGCAGTAAAGGAAACAAAAGAAAAATTCGGAGTAGGTATTAAAATCCATGGAGAAGAAATAAAACTTTGAGGTTCACCGATGATATTGTAATTCTGTCAGAGACAGCAAAGGACTTGGAAGAGCAGTTGAACAGAATGGACAGTGTCTTGAAAGGAGGGTATAAGATGAACATCAACAAAAGCAAAACGAGGATAATGAAATGTAGTTGAATTAAGTCAGGTGATGCTGCGGGAATTAAATTTGGAAATGAGACACTTGAAGTAGTAAAGGAGTTTTGCTATTTGGGGAGCAAAATAACTGATAATGGTCAAAGTAGAGAGGATATAAAATGTAGACTGGCAATGGCAAGGAAAGCATTTCTGAAGAAGAGAAATTTGTTAACATCGATTATTGATTTAAGTGTCAGGAAGTCGTTTCTGAAAGTATTTGTATGGAGTGTAGCCATGTATGGAAGTGAAACATGGACAATAAATAGTTTGGACAATAAGAGAATAGAAGCTTTCAAAATGTGGTGCTACAAAAGAATGCTGAAGATTAGATGGGTAGATCACATAACTAATGAGGAGGTATTAAATAGAATTGGGGAGAAGAGGAGTTTATGGCACAGCTTGACTAGAAGAAGGGATCGGTTGGTAGGACATGTTCTGAGGCATCAAGGGATCACCAATTTAGTATTGGGGGGCAGAGTGGATGGTAAAAATCATAGAGGGAGACCAAGAGATGAATACACTAAACAGATTCAGAAAGATGTAGGCTGCAGTAGGTACTGGGAGATGAACAAGCTTGCACGGGAGCACGGGATAGAGTGGCATGGAGAGCTGTATCAAACCAGTCTCAGGACTGAAGACAACAACAACAACAACAACAACAACAACAGTGTAGTCCATAATAGTTGTGTCTCCTTTGTAATGTATGTCTTTATGTGTTCCATGTCCCTGAGTTTCTCCCTCATGAAAGGGTAAAGAAACATGCAAATATGAATGTATTCATTCTTCCAAACTTATTCTCAGTGATATACAAATGGAAATTAGGAAAGAATGCTGCATGCTGCACAAGTAAATAGCAAACATTAGTATTAGTCTGCATTGCACATCTTTGTTCAGCATTAACTGAATATATAAAATAAGTAAAATTTGAAACTTCCTGGCAGATTAAAACTGTGTGCCCGACCGAGACTCGAACTCGGGACCTTTGCCTTTCGCGGGCAAGTGCTCTACCATTTGAGCTACCGAAGCACGACTCACGCCCGGTCCTCACAGCTTTACTTCTGCCTGTATCTCGTCTCCTACCTTTCAAACTTTACAGAAGCTCTTCTGCGAACCGTCCGCAGAAGAGCCTCTGTAAAGTTTGGAAGGTAGGAGACGAGATACTGGCAGAAGTAAAGCTGTGAGGATCGGGCGTGAGTCGTGCTTCAGTAGCTCAGATGGTAGAGCACTTGCCCGCGAAAGGCAAAGGTCCCAAGTTCGAGTCTAGGTCGGGCACACAGTTCTAATCTGCCAGGAAGTTTCATAACAGCGCACACTCCGCTGCAGAGTGAAAATCTCATTCTGGAAGTAAAATTTGATTCCTCTATAGTAACAAGAATTTTGTATGTAACAGGAGTTTTATTATACTGTGATAAATTTGCAGGAATAAATGACAAACAGTTATGAGTTCAGAATAACATATGCTGGTAGGTAATTGACTACAGAAACATGTAACAGCAGGGGGATGGGGAATCATATCAAGTAATGGAAGTGTGGCTCAGTGCCTCAGTGAAAAATTCTAGGCTACAGATTCAAAGGTCAATGTTTTAATACCTAATCAGTCAAAGATTTTTGTCTTTGAAATTGTACTTTCGAGAATGTGTTATAGTCCTAAATACGGGAAAAATGTAATGGTCAGATGTCCAATATTGAAGCGTCTTTTCTAGTTTTACTAGAGCCAGGAATGCATATTTAATGTATCAGATTTTTTAAAATTGAGCTCGAATCACAGCTCTACGAGTACTCAGTCTCTCTTTGTTTGTAAGTGTTTCACATAGGGTCTCTATTTATGAGCGCTATGCCCATTACTTTCTGTGATGCCATTGCCTTATTGTATGTAAATTCCACTACCAAATCCAACATTTGTACTCTCTCTTTTTCTTTTTTGATTCTTAACTCAATTCTGATATGATCACCTGAATACTATAGCAATGAATAATCCCAGCTGATGCCATATTGAAAAGATGCCCTGTCAATGTTGACAGATGTTTGACCCAACCATGATCCATGCACCTTGCCATTGGTCGGGAGATATGCATACCTCAGCAATGCAGATAGCCGTACTGTAGGTGCAACCACAATGGAAGGGTGTCTGTTGAGAGGCTAGACAAACATATGGTTTCTGAAGAGGAGTAGCAGCCTTTTCAGTTGTTGCAGGGGCAAAAATCTGGATGGTTGACTGATCTGGCCTTGTAACATCAACCAAAATAGCACTGCTGTGTGGGTACTGTGAACAGCTGAAAGCAAGGGGAAACTACAATTGTAATTTTTCCTGATTGCATGCAACTTTACTGTATGGTTAAATGATGATGGCATCCTTTTGGGTAAGATTTTCCAGAGGTAAAGTAGTCTTCCATTTGGATCACTGGGCAGGGACTACTCAGGAAAACATTGTTACCAGGAGAAACAAAACTGGTGTTCTATGGACCAGAGGGTGGAATGTAAGATCCTTTAATCAGGCAGATAGGTTAGACAATTTAAAAAGGGAAATGGATGGGTTAAAGTTAGATATAGTGGTAATTAGTGAAGTTTGGTGACAGGAGAACAAGACTTCTGGTTAGGTGAATACGGGGACATAAATAAAAAATCAAACACGGCTAATGCAGGAGTAGGTTTAATAATGAATAAAAAAATAAGCTACTACGAACAGTATAGTGAATGCATTACTGTAACCAAGATAGACATGGAGCCCACACCTACCACAGCAGAACAATTTTACGTGCAACTAGCTCTGCAGATGATGGACAGATTGAAGTGTATGATGCAATAAAATAAATTATTCAGATAGTTAAGGGAGAAGAAAATTTAATAGTCATGGGGGACTGGAATTCCATAGCAAGAAAAGAAAGACAAGGAAAAATAGTAGGTGAATATGGACTGGAGATAAGGAATGAAAGCCGCCTGCGGTGACTGTGCGGTTCTAGGCGCTGCAGTCTGCAACCGCGGGACTGCTACGGTTGCAGGTTCGAATCCTGCCTTGGGCATGGATGTGTGTGATCTCCTTAGGTTAATTAGGTTTAAGTAGTTCTAAGTTTTAGGGGACTGATGACCTAAGATGTTAAGTCCCATAGTGCTCAGAGCCATTTGAGCCAAGGAATGAAAGAGGAAACTGCCTGGTAGAATTTTGCATAGAGCATAACTTAATCATAGCTAACATTTGGTTTAAAACTCATGAAAGAAGCCTGTATATGTGGAAGAGGCCTGGAGGCATGGTAGGGTTTCATGGAGATTATTTAATGGTAAGACAGAGATTTAGGAACCAGGTTTTAATTGTAAAACATTTCCAGAGGCAGATGTGGACTGTGACCACAATTTATTGGTTATGAACTTATATTCTCCACCTCCCTCCTTTGTTGTTGTCACTACTATTGCCAATGGTAAAGTCTTTTCAAAAAATACGAGAAGAGTAAGATTTACAATAAACTTTTTGCTTATCTTCTTTTCTTGTAGTTGGCTCCAGTTCCTCATGTCTAGGGGTCTGATTCTTGAAGCTGAAATTTTCACATTTTAGGTTCTTATTTTCCAAATGACGTAAATTAATTTGATGAATGCCTGTGCAGACATTTCTTTTTTTATGTGTTTTGCCTCACATTTTACTCTATCACATTGTCTTTTGAATTTTCACATTAACAAAGCCAAAATTACATTGTTCTTACAAAATACAAAAACATGTCTGATCACATCAGAGGCATACCCACTATTATCTCCTCACTCTGTATAATAACAATATTCCCAAGGGTTTACAAATTTTGCTTGGTGAATGAATTTCTATTAATTTATAAATGAATACAGAAATAAACCTAATAAACAGTACCAGATTGTGTAATTAATAGTAGAAATATTAAGTGCGCCAAATATTTCGTAATTTCAAATGGTTTTTTCTTTTTTTTTTTTTCTTTTTTTAAATAATTTAACTGTACATGCGTATCATTTGTATCAACGAAAGTAAAGTAATTCAGTTTCATAGTTTTTAGTTTGAAGTATAACATATTGTGTATAAAATTATATGAAATTTTTCAGATAAATAGTTGAGATAATACTGACCTGTCCAAAATCGAAAATTTGTTCCAGTATTGACTACTTTTGTTGAGGAAAAGTAATGCTACAGGAGGGTGTCCATATACAAACTGTAGATTAAAACTGAAGAAACTGCAAAAAGATGGGAATTTAAGGAGATGGGACCTGGATAAACTGAAAGAACCAGAGGTTGTAGAGAGTTTCAGAGGGAGCATTAGGGAATGACTGACAAGAACAGGGGAAAGGAATACAGTATAAGAAGAATGGGTAGCTTTGAGAGATGAAATAGTGAAGGCATTAGATGATCAAGTAGGTAAAAAGATGAGGGTTAGTAGAAATCCTTGGGTAACACAAGAGATACTGAATTTAATTGATGAAGGGAGAATATATAAAAATGCAACAAATAAAGCAGGAAAAAAGGAATACAAAGTTCTCAAAACTGAGATTGACAGAAAGTGCAAAATGGCTAAGCAGGAGTGGCTAGAGGACAAATGTAAGGATGCAGAATCATATATCACTAAAGGTTAGATAGATGACACCTACAGGAAAGTTAAAGAGACCTTTTGGGAAAAGAGAACCAGCAGTATGAGTATCAAGAGCTCAGATGAAAACCAGTCCTAAGCAAAGAGGGGAAAGCAAAAAGGTGAAAGGAGTATATAGAAGGTCTATACAAGGACAGTGTACTTGAGGGCAATATTATGGAACAACAACAACACCAACAACAACAGATGCGTGACATTGCGTCAATCATTGGGATGATCTGGAGGTTATATTATTCTTGAAGAATCAAGTTTGCCAAGATTGCCAGTCATTCTTTTTGTTATTTTACCAGTTTCAACAGATCATCAGATCTTGTGACATGCATGTACAACTAATAATGTTACAAGATCGAATGATGGCAGTGTATATCTGTTGAAACCAATAAAAATAATAAAAAAAGAATTACTAGTGATCTTGGCAAACTTGGTTTCATCAAAAATAATATAATTTTGACAGCGGTGTGTGGAAACAGCAGTACATGGTGCCACTGCCATATCAGCCTTCTTGTCAGTTGCTGTGGCATCACTTGTTGCATGTGCAAATCCAGCTTAAAGCACTGTAGTGTTCAAACCAACATTCATTATGATGAAAGTTTTACCTGTGTTAAGTTTGTAGGCTCCCATGTATATTCTGCTTGAGAGCATATTACATGCAATTGTGTATCCTGAAACACGTTCTGAAATAAAATGCCCTCTCACGTGTAAGATTTAGACCCATGAATAATGTGATGATGCTGTCTGACTACAGTTGTCATATAAGTGAAGAACAGGGATAGCTTACTTTGTGCAAGATGATAGTAAGGTGCATAAACAGACACTTGATTGAAGTCCATGTACTAAATTTTGATAATCACATGACCTAAGATTTAGAAATGCAGGTAACTCAGCTTCTAGTCAAGTAACATGCAGTGGGCATGTTTGATCCAGTCCGTTAGCCTATCCCAGCCTTTCTATTTAGAAATCTGAATATTCAAAGAACACAGTAATTATGTTATATATAAAGTGATAAACTGCCAGCACCTTATCCAACTTCAACTGCTGACTTACCATTTGTACTGTAGAATCATGCAAAGAAAGTAAATGAAGCATAGTGCTCACTGCAGTTTTTGAGATACGTATATGTATTGATTGCAACAATAGTGCAAGAGACTTGCCACCTCTTCTTGATGCAGAACGAACATTGATGGGACTGCTCGATGCTGAGTGCAAAATCCCACTCAGCTGTAAAGATACCAGAATTTAAAACAATAGCAAGGAACCATGATTAAACTTTACTTTTAGAATCTTTGAATAGAATTATATGTAACTGCATTTAAATCGTAATTATGACCTCATGACACACACAACACATGTGAATAAACACATGGTACAATGCACCACTACATGTGAAATATTTAAACAAAAGAAAATCTATGAGTTTCAGAAAGTATTCAGAGAAGCTCACTAAATGAGAATGTCATGAATTCAAATTCCCTGATATTCAGGTAGATTAATGTAAATTTGATTCTGTAACATGTTTCAGAATCACTCAACTTACAAAACCACGAAGTATTGCCTCACCATACAAAATGCTTGCTAGAGTCCTGAAAATACTGCAAATACCATTATGCTAAGCCTTGCAATATGAACCAAATAGGCACACATTTATCACACAAGATCTGAGTACGAACAACAGTTTCTCATTTCAGATATACACAAAACTTACTCAACTATAACAGTGTCTTACCACACCTACAGAAGCTGAGCATCAGTATCAAACCATTCCACAGTTTGTACATTCAAACCAAACATATTCCACATTCATTCCTGATTGGTTTGCCACAAAATGGCATTTCAAAGAATTTCCTCATGTCATTCTACAGAGTGTGTCAAAGACAATCATTTTTTCAGAGATTGATTGCTCTGTACAGAAAGTATCTTTGTGGAATGCCTGTGACTTAAAAAAAAAAAAAAAAAAAAAAAAAAATCTGCACTGAAACTTGCGAATGTTAGGTTTTATGACCTTTTCTTTACTTTTTAAATATTCTTTATTGTCTCATTTATGTACTTCCCTCATTTACACAAAGAAAAAAAATTGAAATATTGATATTGACTTAGTGCTTTAGTCATCATTTTGTTTGGTATTAGAAAGATCTTTAGATAATTGTTGCATTTTTTTACTGTCATCTTATTTATTAACTTATGTCATGGTTTTTTCCTTATTTATTGTTAATTAAACTTCATCACTTGTTTGTGGTATTACAATACTGGTCTGATTTTGAAACTCATAACCTGCTGGTATCAGTATTACTTCCCAGATGATTTTGTTACTTTTAGTGTATCAGACCATTAATTTTCATTCTTGAACATATACTAATGCATGTCATATTTAATTTTCTTTTTTTCTTTCCATTTTAACTTTTATTTGTTATTTTCCTGTTTGGTTTCAGGGGGTCCTCGAACGTCCTAATTACACTCCCCGGGCCTTTCCTCCATTAAGGCATTTGGAATGTTTTACAATTCCAAACTATTTTTTTTTTTTTGCACCTATGCCTTGGTAAAAGGTAAAAATTCTGTGTTGATCTAGTTCAATGAAATAACTTTGGAAAACAGAATTTAGTGTTTTAGACTCAGTTTTATTGCATTCCGTTTTGGTTCCATTATGATCAACAAGCAAATGATATATCTGTCAGTTTACCTCCATGTAGGTGTCAAGGTCAATGACAGAATCATCCTATCCAATTAATACTGATTATAATCTGTCTAATGGGTTTATTGTTGCTTTCTTTAGATGTAATTTGTTTATTTTCTGTGGAGGCTAAATTTGGGAAGGGAGAGTCATTCCACTATGTGTGTCTGAGGACACTTTCTATAAATTTTTAGCCACTTCTCTCAGCCTTTGTCAGCTTTGAGTTACACGTTTCTGGCTACAGATGTTGTTACATGCAGACTTGCAGGTACACTTATTCTAGAACCCTCTATTGCCTGTGACTATATCGAAGTTCCAACTTTTGTTGCCTTTTTTCCAAAAGCTGATTCAAATGAAGTCATAAAAGCAGGAGGTTACAGGGCTTTATACTTACTGTTACTTTGGCTTAACAAATCTGCTTCATAGGTCTATTTCTTGGATATTCTTTTCATCTATGCGCATTACACATTTTCTACTACATTTAACCCGGGTCCCCCACATCGCAGTCAGCTGTGCTATCACTCTGCTGTGGAGGAGGACATTAAATTGCTACCACCTATGTGTGTAGCATAAGCTTAGTTGTATGACCTCCTGAATTGACTTTTGTCATTCCAAAATATGATAGCTTCTTTGTCCTAGATCGTAGGTCAGTTTTTTTTTTATCTGAGGTACTTTTAGTTCGTTCTAATCACTAATTCAATGGGATATGGGCACAAATGATCCTACTATAATTCATCAAAGATTTTAATTTAATGGTTTGGATAACTGATTTGATTGTTGGTAACTATAGGAGCCAGAGATGTAGTAAGACTGCTGTGCAGCATCTCTCTGAATGCAAATCAATTGTTCTCAGTTAAGAGTCAGATTGTAGTTTTGAGAATTGGTTCCAACTGTGATCACTTTCCAAAACAATAAGTGTTTTACTTTACAAAATTAGATCACTTATAACTTTCCTCCTTTCAGAAAAATCCAAATAATCTGCCACAAATCTGCTTTGTCATAATATTGCAACCAGAGATATTAGGAGCTTTGTACCTTCCATAAAATTTACTGTTCCAAGCAGTTTTAATTTCAAACCAAGCAGTCTTCATTTAAACAATCATGATAGCCCAAGTAGAAGTGAAGTTGTCAATCCTGTCTACTAAAAAAAAAAAAAAAAAAAAAAAAAAAAAAAAAAAAAAAAATACGAGAGAGAGAAAAGACTCCATAAATATTTTTTATCTTCACAAAAAGTTAAAGCAGGTTTATTTTCCATCATATCATACACCATACAGTAATATGTATGTATCACCAAGTGTGGCTAAAACAGAAACTGAATACACACTCAAAATTTACATTACATTATCATATTCAACTAATATTTTAATTATTGGAATAAAGCCACAGAAGTGTACTATTGCCTCACACATCTTCTCATGATACACAGCCATCAACTAAATGAAGATTTTACCAAATGGCATAAATAAAATCTCCTGCTGCATGAAGGAGTGAAAATTTTATCCAGTGACGTAAAATAAAATCCCCTTCCTCATGAAGGACTGCTGTCAGCTTTCACTCAGTCTCAGGGCGACTCATGGCACGAAGAAATGTATAGCAAATCGTTTGCAGTTTTCTGCATTAAATTGCTACTATTGCAAACCATTAACATGCATAAAAATTAAACTACAAAAATATCTTACCATATATCTTGGTGGCAACAGAACTACACAGTAGTACAATGTCATACGATGTGTCACTACACAGATTCCTCCCCTCGCCCCTTCCTCCAACCACACAAAATATGTTTTCAGAAATTCCATACAGTATATGGGGAACTAAAATTAATTAAAATTGGCCATTGTTATAAATAATACATATGAGCATTTTTCTTTATCTTAAGAACCATTCCTGTTTTGTAATTCCAATATTCTTATAAAAATACAATATTCCTTCTCAGCTTTACAGTAGGGGAGAGTATTGTTCCTGGAAGATAGTGTACCTGGGAACATAAAATGTTTCCTGGTCAATATTTCAATCTAATAGCCAATTTTAGAATCACATCAAGGAAAATGCACTAGGGAACACCATAAGCAGTTTCTAGCATTTCCAACTTTTTTATTGTCGTGCAAAATGAAGTAGTGTCTTGTGCAGTGTTTGTATATACTATGAGCTCTACATATTTAAGTGCTGTGTGATGTACTAAAGCTGTTGTTAAATCTTCAGTTACATAGTTTTACAGTGAGTAAAATTCTTTATACTTTTAAAGCTTGTTACATAATGTGCCCATGAACCATGGACCTTGCCATTGGTGGAGAGGCTTTCGTGCCTCAGAGATACATATAGCCCTAGCGTAGGTGCAACCACAATGGAGAGGTATCTGTTGAGAGGTCAAATGTGTGGTTCCTGAAGAGTGGCAGTAACCTTCCAGTATCTGCAGAGGCAACATTCTGATTGACTGATCTGGGCTTGTAACAGTAACCGAAACAGCCTTTCTGTGCTGGTACTGCGTACGGCTGAAAGTGAGGAGAGACTACAGCCTTAATTTTTCCCGAGGGCATGCAGCTTTATTGTACGATTAAATAATGATGGCGCCCTCTTAGGTAAAATATTATGGAGGTAAAATAGTCACCCATTTGGATCACTGGACGGGGAATACTCAGGAGGATGTCCTTATCAGGAGGAACAAAACTGGCATTCTACAGATTGGACCATGGAATGTCAGGTCCCTTAATCGTACAAGTAGGTTAGAAAATTTAAAATTGGAAATGGATAGGTTAAAGTTAGACATAGTGGGAATTAGTGAAGTTCAGTGGCAGGAGGAACAAGAGAACTGCACAGGTGAATACAGGGTTCTAAATACAAAAACAAATAGAGGTAATGCAGGAGCACGATGAATAATGAATAAAAAATAGGAGTGCAGATAAGCTACTATGAACAGCATCGTGAACGCATTACTGTAGCCAAGATAGAAATGAAGCCCAAGCCTACCACTGTAGCACAAGTTTATATGCCAAGTAGCTCTGCAGATGATGAAGAGATTGAAGAAATGTATGAGGTGATAAAAGAAATTATTCAGATAGTTACGGGAGATGAAAATTTAATAGTCATGGGGGACTGGAATTCAATAGTAGGGAAAGGAAGAGAAGGAAAAGGCTATTTACAATTTGTACAGAAAACAGATGGCAGTTATAAGAGTCGAGGTGCACCAAAGGGAAGCAGTGATTGAAAAGGGATTGCGACACGGTTGTAGCCTATCCCCGACGTTATTGAATCTGGATATTGAGCAAGCAATGAAGGAAACAAAAGAAAAATATGGAGTAGGAATTAAAATCCATGGAGAAGAAATAAAAACTCTGAGGTCTGCCGATGACATTGTAATTTGTCAGAGACAGCAAATGACCTGGAAAAGCAATTGAATGGAATGGAGAGTGTGTTGAAGGAGGATATAAGATGAACACCAATAAAGGAAAATGAGGATAATGAAATCTAGTTGAATTAAATTAGGTGATACTGAGGGAATTAGATTAGGAAATAAGACAGTTAAGGTAGTAGACGAGTTTTGCTGTCTGGGGAGCAAAATAACTGATGACGGTTGAAGTAGAGAGGGTATAAAATGTAGACTGACTCTGGCAAGGAAAGCGTTTCTGAAGAAGAGAAATTTGTTAAAATCAAGTACAGACTTAAGTGTCAGGAAGTCTTTGCTGAATATATTTGTGAGGAGTGAAGCCATGTATGGAAGTGAAACATGGACAATAAATAGTTTAGACAAGAAGAGAATAGAAGCTTTTGAAATATGGTGCTACAGAAGAATGCTCAAGATTGGATGGGTAGATCATGTAACTACTGAGGAGGTGCTGAATAGAATTGGGGAGAAGAGGAACCTGACTAAAAGAAGGGATCAGTTAGTAGGACACGTTCTGAGGCATCAAGGGAATGCCAATTTACTATTGGAGGGAAGTGTGGAGGGTAAAAATTGTAGAGGGAGACCAAGGGATGAATATACTAAGCAGATTCAGAAGGATCTAGGTTGCAGTAGTTACTCGGAGATGAAAAAGCTTGCACGGGATAGAGTAACATGGAGGAGCTGCATCAAACCAGTCTCTGGTCTGAAGACCACAACAACAAAATACATAATGAGTGGAAGATTAAGACATACTTCATCAATTGTACACTATCTTGTACCCTGAAACTGAAACATGTGAGATTCACAGTGAACTGAGTTTCTTTAATATCTCAGCAATCTTGAAAATGTAAAGTGTTATGTATCAATAGGTTCTCTCTCAAAATGTTTTTGACTTGTAATTGGTTTTTAAAAATACTTCTTCATAATTTAATTTCACTTACTGATCACTGGTATCTAGTGGAGGAATAATGTAACACATAGACCATCAAATTCAGTGTTGACAAGATTTTCTCATCTGTGACACTTTTAAATTTGAACAGATTGTTCCTAGGTACATGACCATGTTGTATGTGGGAACAGTGTTTCAGATTTGGGAAACCTTACTTTTCTGCAGTAATTTTCGTAATTTCAGGAAAAGACTGCAGGATACATAAAGGGAAAACTATCATTTAAGAATGGAATTAGACCAACATCAAACTTCCCTATTGCAGTGCTTGCTATAGGCAAAAATCTGAGAAGTGTTCTGAGATATACCTCTCTCCCCTACATGAAGTAACAGTTAGTATGAAATACATAATGCATTGTCACACAGTTTAAATATTGTTTTCAGACTAAAGGTTCCCTTTTTAATCTCACACATATTGTGACCAAATTGTTGACAGCCTGGTATGTGTGTATAGGGTGACTCATTTCCTTTCACACTGCAGAGGAAATTGACTTACAGTAAAATGTTAAATGTATGGCAGACAAACACTGTTGCTCTTTTAAACATAAGAAGAACATCTAATTACTAAATATTCAATAATGAAGTGTTTTGGATGTTATACATTCTGTCTTCTCACTTCATAAGATACCTGTTTCTAGATTTAATATTACAGAAAAAGTGTGTGTTAACATTTATTCATTCACAAGTCATTAGTAGTGGCACTTGGTGCTATATTCCCTACACATGGAATAGCTTCTTTACAGGAGAATTACTAAGTTTGATTATATTTATGAGTTAAACCATAGGAGAACTTAAACCATTTGCTGTGACAATGGCATGTAGAACTGACTCACATCATGACTGTTAACGATCGATGTTTTGCTTCACAGTCTCACTGCTAATTATTGCTGGTGGATGCCTAATCCATCTGCAAGAATCTCATTTAATTAATTAGCAGTATATGTTAATGATTGTGTTTCCTGAAATGTAAGACACTTTAGTGCAGGACTATAGTGTAACATTCATAAGCTAAATTAATACTGTTACTAGCTTGAAAATTCCTTGAGAACAGGTTTTGGAATGCCTATAAAGAGTTAGACAGTGCTCATACTAGCTTTGAAGGATACTGAATTCATACTGTATGGATTTACTAATTAATCAGAAAAGTGACTCATGTCCTTTTACAGTCCTCAAGCATGACAAACTAAGTTGGATAACCATCACTGTAGCTAAAATGAACCCCTCCCCCTCTCCTCTTCCATATAAAGTCATACACTGGTGGAAAAAAATGCAACATCCTCAAGGACTATGTTTAGTGGCACTATTTTTGCCTACTGAGGGATTCTGGTGTTAGCTGTTTATTTGCCACAGACATCAGAAATCAGATGGCGCTCAAGAGGCCTGTCTGTGCACCATCTGTTTTGACTCTGCAGGCAGTAACTGTGTTAAGTTTAAAAGTGAACACTGTTTGCAACATTCATCTAGAGTACATAATCTCTCAAACAGCTTCAGCCATTTGGATGGGGTCTTATTATGGGCCTGTGGAAGGCTGGATGGATGTATCAATGGATTCTTGCAAATGCTGGGAACAATGTACTGGTGGTGCATCACTGCTTTCATCAGTTTTCCGTGGAACAATTCCACACCTCTATACCAGGTTATGGGCATTTGCATAGTACAGACACTCATAGAGAATGGCGCATTGCACAAGCAGCAGTGGCTGACCGAACGTGATCCAGGGATGAAATCCAGGCACATGTTGCACCTTGTGTATTATCAGTGATCACTGGAACCATCTGCTTGCAGCAGGATTAAGATCACATGTTCCACTGGCTGAGCTACCACTGACACCACAACACCACCAAGCATGGCTACTCTGGTGTTATGCAAGAGTTGACTGGAAAGCGGAATGATGCTCTGTTGTTTTCAGTGTTGGAAGTAGGTTCTGTCTGTATGCAAGTGATGAACATTCACATGTATGGCATAGACCTGGTGAGCTGCCTATTCCAGAGTGCATTCGCTCAGGACACACTGGTTCTGACCCAGGTTTGATTGTTTTGGGGGCCATCAGTGACAAGTCATGGTTACATTTGACAGTGCCTGCTACAATGCATAGGCTGTCCCCACAGTACTGCCATTTTTTCAACAGGAAGGTGATGTGCTTTTTCAGCAGGACAGTGCATGTTCACATACAGCTACTGTGATGCAACTTGTTCTTTGTGGTTTACAACAGCAGCCCTGGCCAGCAATATCACCAAATGTCTTGACAATGAAACACATACAGGATATGGTGGGGCAGAAAATTGCTCATTCCACAGAGCCTGCAAGAACCATCACCAAATTGCAACAAAAGGTGCAGGATGCTTTGGACCACCTACTCGTATTGCCATTCGGCACCTTTATAATCATTTGCATTTGATAATACAGGCCTCAGTTGCCACCAGAGAGCACAGTGTACTGATGCAACTATTTGGACACCCTTTACTGTGATGTGGTCTGTTGTCAGTAAAATGGCCTTGATCATGAGGGTGTTGCATTTTTCCTCCAGTGGTATATAAATTGAAACCATCTTCTTATTGAGAACTATCAAAACAATACAACCCCCCCCCCCCCCCTTTAAGAAAAAAATTATATTAATATATAAATAGTGATTACAGGAACCTCACTAATAGTTAGTACTTGGTGTACAGGTATTTCGAATGACCTCATTCACAACATCTCTGTCTTCTTGTCACTTGGATTACATGCTAGAAGTTTCAGAAATTCACTACCCCTAGTGCTAGTATCAGTATTATGTACATTGTATATTATAATTGCATTTATAGCTTAAATGTTCATCATGCTATAGAAAGTCACCATACGCCACCTGTCGGTCTTTGTGGATACATACTGCACAGATACATACTGCACAGATGAACAGCCATATTGACTAGCGATTTGATTGCAATATGAAAGGTCATCATTTATGGCTTTGTCTTATCAGCAGATGTGGCATCAATTGCATTAATGTGAATCATTGTGGAGAGTATCAGAACTGCCTTGTTCTGAAGCAGCTAATCAGCTAATTCTAAGGAGGGCTATGGTTATATTAACCCAGTTCCTCAGATCACAGAAGTGAGATGTTTTACATCATCTGTTGCTTTATTGTTAAGTGTAAATGACCCTGCAGGCTGGCAGTGTATACATCCTAGCATCCACCAAAGCAAATATTTTTAGTCCAAACCTATTTGATATGTAAGCAATGTACTGATTGGAGAAACAAGTGCCCCTGGAAGCTTCTAGCTTTTCACCTATTGCAGTACTCCCCAACTGAATAAACATTTTTACAGTCTTCCCCAGTGGTAGTAGATATTCCACATTTGGAGCTAAATTATGAACCTTCTTTCTTGCCTCTCGGGTATCACTGTTGTCAAACCTCAATACAGTATATGAGGCCCCAAATTGTCTTTCAGTCATTACCAGACCACATAACTCAATTCTCATTTTGTTAGAGACCTTATGTCTTTGTTTGTGTCTACGGTTGTCTTTTCTTGCTGCTCATGAATATAACGTTCCTAACAAGGACATTATTTCAGTTGTGTCTGTCAGATGAGTATTCTTTTCTCTAGCATAATCTCTCTGTGCTTCAAAAGCATATTCAACAATGCTAGAGAGCATCTCATTGTCAAAAAAGCATTCCCAACATTCCATTGGTGTTCCAGTATTTTTTGCAGTACCTTTCACTCCTTGTAAATGACTGTCACTGTTTTTGCGTTGAGAGTGAACATTTTTTGATGGGCACACTTTTGACTATTTTGTAGACCATTTTTCTGTAGAAAACATTTGTCAACATTATTATCACTGGAGTCCCCTTCTTGCTCAGGGTTGGTATTTTCTTCTCTTGTTTCCACACTGTCTGCTTCCATATTGCTATGAATACCAGAATGATCATCTGATTCATCATCTTCCTCCAAAAGCTGGAGTACAATTTCACTATCATGTGCATTTTCCAGGGTGTAGACCCTTTGTGACCTCATATTGGGACTGAAGATAAATAAATATCTATTAGCAACAGCTGTTACTAAAAAATACTAAAAACTACTAGATTATATGAAAGTTGAAAAATTTAGCATAGGCAACAGCAAAGGTTGTTGGTAGACTCTGACAATGGAGTGCCAGAAACAACCTCTTCTCCCCAACACTTTATTGCAGATAATGTGGTATTTGAATATCTTATGGGAATGCTGCTGGGTGACGACAACAATTGCCTGTTTTTCAGTGGGTGCATACCCTGTCATTTTCAAGGTAAAACTGCAGCAAGGAAGCATTGTACAAGGGAATTTAATACCTCAATTGGCTCTTGTTAATGAAAGGATCCATTATACTCGTAGAGGTATATACTTTGTTTCCAAGCAATTCTTTTGGCTTCATTTAATAATTGCTTCAAAAATTTTGACTTTTTTTGGGATTGACTGGTTGGTACTTCATGGTCGCAGTCTGACTCGGAATTTTTTCTGCAACTTTCTGACTTTTGATGAAGTCTGAATGTTTTCATTGCTCAGAGACTAATATTATATCTCAACATTCTGTGATAAATCTCATGGAGAAAGATTTTCATGATGCAATTTTATCTGTGGCAGGGAAAGTTTTAAATTTTGCACCAATGCCAGGTGTTTGCCAGTTGTTGATTTTATTGGTTCTGTTGAGCAGGCTCCATTGTAAACTACCTCCTGATGTTGCAGAGGCAGCTAGGAAGGACGCATGTGATATTACACCAGCTGAGAGAGCTGCTCTACATTAACTCTTCTGTAGTTCCACAAGGAAGGCATTCCTCTTTAGTCGATTGTGAGTATATTGGTATTGCAACATACTATGTAGAAAAACACTTTGCTACTCTATTGAGCCATATTGTAGGTTCATGTGAGCATCACATCAAGAACTCAGCAGAATGTGTTTGAAAGACTCTGATATTTGAGCAAAGTTTGATGTGGTTTTTCTCTTCACTCATGTTCCTTAGTCTGATTTGTTATGGTGAACTGAGGTTATGTTTGATGTTGAACAAACAAACCTATTTCAACATCTGTTGACTTCACTTACTTTTTATTCAATGGCCAGTGTTATGAATGGACACATGGACTTGCAATGTGAAATCCGTTACCAACAATTAATGCCAGTTCGGTTATGAATGACTTGAAACACCATGCCTGGGAGTTGGGAACTTTGAAACCTGCATGCTTTCTTAAAAATATGTAGATGATAATTTTTAACAATGGAAACTCCAGGTAGGAATATAACAATGTAGAAAAGGACAGATTGTTACCTACTGTGAAGAAGACACATCAAGTTGTAGACAGATACAATTTCACAAATAGCTTTTGGCCACTGCCTTCATCAGTAAAACACACACACACACACACACACACACACACACACACACACGAGCGTGTGCTAGCAGGCGCACCTCGTACACACATGACCGCCAACTCTAGCATGTCGGGCACGAGATGCTGGAGTTGGCAGTCATGTGTGCTATAGCGTCCCCAGTGCCAAATTTTTATCATGTAGCCGTAAAATAATAATTTCTCTGTGTAGGTTTAGATTGCAAAGAAATAATTTATGACAGAATGATCTAAAGAGACAAGTTACACTCTTTTGTTAATTTTTTAGTCGTACTTACTTCTTCTTTTGTCTTGAATGTGTCTAGAGGGGCATCTTGCGTGTGCTGACAAATGTAAGCATATTTGTATGAGTTAAGCATATAATATACTGAATTTATTTTATTGTTGACTTTTAATTTGTAAGAGGTGATCCCGATTTCATGTCCGCCTTCCTTGAATTAACCTGCATTCAAGTACTTTACAGCTCAACAATCGCAGCAGCCGATGCAACCAACGACGCCATTACGTGGCGATATTAACTTATGAAAAAATTAGCGGAAGCTGAAAACTCGCCCGCTATTAGCATAATATTAATTTTTCTCCACAGCCGTCCGACGTTGCAGAAAATACTTAGCTTTAAGATTCTTATTTTCAGTACCATAGCCGAGAGCCAGAGCCAGAACTCTGACTACGATACAATGGTTAATGGAGGTAAGAAAAATACTCTCGCGCGTGTGTGGGCCGCAATTTTTATTAATAACTAAAGATCTTATGCTTTAAAGTGCACCGACTAGCCGAGGAAATCAATATGAAAAGTTTATTACATTGTTCAACTTAAATATCATTTTTAATAAGGCCCACCACGTAAGTCGGCAACAATCAAAAAATAATAACAATAATAATACATATATTAAATTACGACGGCCGACGGATGCGAGATTGGCGCCCAACGTGGGGCCCGATTAATATGATTCTATTGTATTGAATGTAATTATGTATGTGTCTGATTGTTGTAAAATATTAATGCTTGTATGAATTCTTTTACATGTACAACAACAAAACCACACCCTGAGGAGATCTGGAGAAGAAAAAGTGTAGAAAAGAAAAGGGATTACGAGAAAGAAAAATAAGTAAGGTAAGGCCTATTGTGCAAGCATCCTGTGTACCTCTGTGCGGAATATCGAACCCATGTGCACATGAGATACCTTCGGTGTTTTGTGTATTTATGTGTTTGTTTTTGGAGGGGATAATTATTCGTTTTGTGTATTTATGTGTTTATTTTTGGAGGGGATAATTAATTTTGTGTGTATCAGTGTTAAAGATTTGTCAGTGGCTTAAAGTGAATTTAGTATGGGTAAGATAGGACAACCTAAAGTATCCGTACCAGAAGAACAAAATTCCGTTAATATGGAAAGTGAGGATCATTTGCAATACGTAAACGAATCCCAAGCCACCGCCTCGGATAACATAATTTCCGGAGCGGGGGGCGAGGATCTGTGGACGGTGAATGACGCCCCACAGCAGAATGGGAATAGAGTAACAACTCCACTGCCTGGGCAGGGGGGCCAATCGAGTGCTAGATTAAGCGGGACACCAGTATGCTCACCGATTGCAGACCCGTTTGCAGAATTTCTGCGCAGGTTAGAAGAAAGAGATAGGGAAAAAGAAAGAATGTTAGAACAGAGGGAAAAACAAAGAGACGAAAAACTGGCTCAGATGCTGCATGAGCAGGAGAAAAAACTAACGCAAAAGCTCATTGAGCAAGGGCAGCGCAGTGAAGCAAAACTAGATAGGATCCAAAGCGAACTTGCCGAGATGCGGGACGCTTGCAAAGAAATCCCCGATCTTGTGCAAAGCTTAGCCGGCGAGATGCAGAAATTACAGATATCGCAGGCTAGGCTTGAAGACAATGTCCAGACTTTAACCAACCGCGTAGATAATGTGGAGATAGATGCACGGAAAAGTATTGACGCATATTTGGAAGTGCAAGCTCAAAAAGTAGAAAAAGAATTAAATGAATGGCTAGAAGTAAAGGATCGCGAGATATCTGCAAAGATTGAAAGCGATGTAAAAACAGCTGTAGAACAAGCGACTGCGGCCGCGAGTGTTAAATATTGACGCTAGCGCTGCCGCACTACATGCCGAATTAACACAGATCAAATCCCGTGTGACAGCGGAGTTGCCAAATTGGCAACAGGAGGTCGCGCGGAGACTGTCTGCGTTGGAAAGCAATGTAAACAGTGGCGGACAGATCATGAATCCGACTCCGCGTACTGATTACTGTAATAACGCTGACGGTATGCAGGGTACGAGTGCGCAACCGCAACCTAATGCGAATTATGAGCACGAACAACATGCGATACCGTGCAGCGCACATCACGAAGTGATGAATGTCCCAGAATGTAGCAATCAGACGTGCAAAAAAGAGGACAATGTAATAAAACACAGGACATTCCAACCTTTCAATAGCGAAAAACGAAATGTCCACCCTGTTGTATTTATTAAGAGCTTCAGGAATGTGTTTCCCAGGACATGGAAGGAAAGACAAAGGATACAGTTCGTGGTCTCCTTTATTCAAGGTGACGCGGCACTGTGGGCCACCGACGTGTCCGAAAAATGTCTAACGATGCAACAGTTTGAAGGTGCTTTCTTGCAAAATTTCTGGTCCGATAGCGTCCAAGAAAGACTACGAAAGGAGTTGTACAGTCCAGAAATGTACAATCCTAAGATGGGAACGTTACGCAAATATTTCGAAAAGTATATAAACAAAACCAGGTACTGGGACGAGCCAATGTCCGATCGTGACATAATCAGATTGATAAAAATGAAGTTGCCCAGTGAAATTAAAAGATATTTCATCAATGTGCCGGAATACGATATAGAACAATTCATGGAAATAGTGGATTCTGTTGACTTATTGATCGAAGATATGAAAACCGAAAACAAGTGGAACCATGCAGGCTGTAATCAACAAAGAGCCGATTACAATAGCAGCCACAGTAACGGTAGTAACTTAGTAAAAAATGGTAACGGGAAAGGGCAAGAGCACCGGCAACAGAATCGAGGCACAAACAATGGCAATGGTTATAACGGCAACGGTTGTAATCGTCAAAATCGAAAGAGACATCATGATGGACGCATGAGTAATGGATATAATGGTAACGGCAATCCGCAATGGCGGAACAACCGAAACCAGTGGCGTGGTTGTAATGAACCGACACCACAGTGGCAACAAAACACAGCGCCACAATGGAACGCCAACCCAGGTGCGTCACAAAACATGTCAGGGAGTTACAACCGACCACCGCAAAACCAGAGCCATACACAATATCAAAATACACCATCGGGGAGGCAGGGTGGCCAACTCAACAGTAGCAACAACAACAACCAGAACCACAACGTGAGGTTAGTGGAAGTGACAGACAACTGTCAACCCACTAATGCTCATCCGTTAAACTAAAGACAGCCACAATACGCTCTCCGTTGTTGGCTGCAGGATGGTGTAGTGAGGGTACATTCACGGCTGACAGCCATAAACTTTGTATGCTGAGATACAATGAAGGAATAAAAATAGAAAAGGAACTTGTAGACATACCGCAGAAATGTAACCGAACCGACAAAAGTGTTGTGCAGGCTATATTGCAAGCAGATATGTACGGAGCACCAAAACACATAATAGTCGATACCGGTGCGTCAACCAATGTCATGAGCGCGAATTTTTACAAGTACTTGAGTCAAAATAATAGAATACCAGTATTGCCAGTGAAGAATTGTCGTGTTACAGGTGCAATAGGTGCACAATCTCATATCATAAAGCACCAGGTGCAAGTCGAGTTTACGGTAGGAAATGAAGCAATGAAAAGCTCGTTCCTAGTAGTTAAGGGATTAGGTGTTGCTTGCATCCTGGGGATGGAATTTTTACGCCAGAGGGACGCAAAAATCGACCTCTTGTGCGGGGAAGTAAGCCTTATGAATGAGGATAGACGTGTAGTTTTGCCGTTGTTGAGGACACGGGAAGTGCACGGTAAATATTGCCGGAGCTTTCAAACGAGATTCGAAGGAATACAGGTAATGAATTTATATTCTGACTTAAGTACAAGACAAGTATGTTATAAAGAATTTATTACTGAAGATAAAGAGGAAAAAAGGAAACTGATAGCCATGAAAGTTAGGGAGTCGGAACATTTGACTGAAGCACAACAAAATGAATTGACTCAGCTACTTACAGATTATGAGAATGTGTTGTCGGAAAAACCCGGTGTTATCAAGGGCTACACCTATAACATCGAAGTGGTACCTCATGATACTTTCTGTCACGCAAACTACACCATTCCGTGGTCAAATAAGGAGGCAGTTACCAAGGAAATAAGAAAAAATACTTACGAAGACTTAAAGAAGTTCGCTCAGTAGAGCAACGTTTACATTTGTGTGTAGTAGGTTAAGTTCATAGTGTATTTTTTTCTGTGTGTAAATGTTAAGATTTTAGTGTAACATTTAAAGACAATGAGGCACACAAGATTAGTGCGATTCAATTTTGTAGATGTTAAGAAATAATAGTATTTTTAAGCAATTGCATTTTGAAGAAAAAAAAAATGAACGTAGGTTTAAGAATATGTTAAAAATTTCATGTTGAAAAATGCTTTAAAAAATATATAAAAAAAAAAATTTCAACAGCATTTAATGATGAAAGAATTTTTCATTAGTGTGTCATGAATATTTTTGAACTGTAGTAGTAATGCAATTTATGAAATTCAATATTATAGTGTATACGTTGTTTCATGTATTTATGTCTATAGCGATCTTGAAATATGCTCAATCATAATTTACTTAACAATATCAGTGCAGGGTGTACATCACCCAAGGTACCTCATGTGTTGTGGACAAGGTACAAAGCAAATCAGTAAACGCGATTACCGCTAAGCACTGTTAAAACATATTGCCATCTGCTAAGGCAGAGATTTGCACGAATTTGTAGTGTAAACAAAAGTCACAAATCTAATATTAATCTAGGAACTTGCACGCTAGGCCTAGATTATAAAATGTCTACAGTAATGCGAGAGGCAAAGTTTTGTGAAGTCGAGCCTGGCTCTGGAGGGCAAGTACGCAATGAGTGGGCAGACATGACATGGGGACTTACCTCTGATGAGACGGAAATACAATTGTATAGTCAAAAAATCTGAAGGCAAGTACGACTCTAAGAGGAAAATGAAAAGAGATAATTAGTGCGAGAGACTGGTAAAATCCAGCACGCGCCAAAATCCAGTTCAGACTGAATGAAATACATTAGTGTTTGTGAACTAATCGCAACAGTTACTTTAAACAGTGTGAAAAGCTGTGAAGGTGAAACTGTGATACGGACAGTGAAGTGCTAGTATTGAACGTTCGACCGCGGTAAAGACGCCAAACGCCAATATTACGCACGAAAAACTGTGAATTTGCTTATAAATGTAAACTGTTAACGTGAAGTGAACCCACAGTCAATATTTTTGGGACAGACTGTAATTTAAGTGAGTACAACAATGCGAGATTGGAATGCGATGCGTGGACTGTTGCAAGACAGCGACCGCAGAAACGGCGAATGTTTGTGCTAAACTCGTATTGGGACACTCACCAGTGCCGGCGAGTGCGGCGAAAACAAATAATTTTGTCAACACAAAAACTGACGTGTGATGGAAACAGTATTGCATCAAAACTGCATTCACGGGAGAAGGTCCATGTCATGTATTCTGCAAGACAGTGCTAGCTTGACACTCGGAAACTGGCGAAACCTTAACAACAACTGCCGCACTAATAAATGCTTCTTTCCCACTAGCGTAACCATCTGCAGCGGGAAACAAATATTACGTTGGTTGTGTGTATGTTTCATGTACTACGTCGGAGATGCGTAGCAGAGCTGACTCCTGCCAACAAGAGCGGGGGGCGAATATCATCCCACTCCGCCACGCCCGGGCGAGACAGAAGCGCATCGCCAACCGTGCGGCCGATCAGCTGATTCTGACGTTCCGCGACGGCGAGAGACACGCTGGCGTCGAGCGGGCGTTGACCTCTCCGCAGCCGCCGAGCACCGAACACACCAACCGACGCCGTCGCGAGCTAAACGCCGCGGCGTAGATCATCAACGACACCGCAATCAATTGTTATAATGACCTCATTTCTTTGCATAGTGCAACAAAACATTATTTGTAATGTATGCACATCCTGTACTCCAATGACATTCCAGAAACAATTAAGTGAAAGTGACCCAAGCAGTTAGTCTGTCGCTCCGCCGAGGTTTTCCCCAGGTTTTCCTACGGCCGCGCCAAATGGGGAGCGAACAGTTGACACCCCTGGGACTTCAAATATTCCGGACTAACTCGTGATTGTATACCTTGAACACTGCAAAAGTTGCAACCCTAAGAAGAAGCAGCCAAAATAAAACTAATTGTACATGACTGTATACGTAACCAATTGTATATTATATTGTTATGTAGATAACTTCATCTGTATTACACTTTGTGTGCAACACACCTCAGTAATTACAACATACGATGTGACATATGTAAACTGTGAAAGAAAAATCTGCACGTGGACACTGTGGACATGAAAGAGGAAATATTTATGTCAAAAACCACGAACATTTTTTATGACATAAACATTTCGGGGGGCAATATAGCGTCCCCAGTGCCAAATTTTTATCATGTAGCCGTAAAATAATAATTTCTCTGTGTAGGTTTAGATTGCAAAGAAATAATTTATGACAGAATGATCTAAAGAGACAAGTTACACTCTTTTGTTAATTTTTTAGTCGTACTTACTTCTTCTTTTGTCTTGAATGTGTCTAGAGGGGCATCTTGCGTGTGCTGACAAATGTAAGCATATTTGTATGAGTTAAGCATATAATATACTGAATTTATTTTATTGTTGACTTTTAATTTGTAAGAGGTGATCCCGATTTCATGTCCGCCTTCCTTGAATTAACCTGCATTCAAGTAATTTACAGCTCAACAATCGCAGCGGCCGATGCAGCCAACGACGCCATTACGTGGCGATATTAACTTATGAAAAAATTAGCGGAAGCTGAAAACTCGCCCGCTATTAGCATAATATTAATTTTTCTCCACAGCCGTCCGACGTTGCAGAAAATACTTAGCTTTAAGATTCTTATTTTCAGTACCATAGCCGAGAGCCAGAGCCAGAACTCTGACTACGATACAATGGTTAATGGAGGTAAGAAAAATACTCTCGCGCGTGTGTGGGCCGCAATTTTTATTAATAACTAAAGATCTTATGCTTTAAAGTGCACCGACTAGCCGAGGAAATCAATATGAAAAGTTTATTACATTGTTCAACTTAAATATCATTTTTAATAAGGCCCACCACGTAAGTCGGCAACAATCAAAAAATAATAACAATAATAATACATATATTAAATTACGACGGCCGACGGATGCGAGATTTGCGTAAGGTGTGTGTGTGTGTGTGTGTGTGTGTTTTACTAGTGAAGGCTGTGGCCAAAAGCTATACAAGAGCATCTTTGAATTGTGCCTGTCTTCAATTTGATGTGTTTTCTTTACAGTAAGTAGTAGCCTGTCCTTTCCTATGTTGTAGATGAATATTTTTTTTTTTTTTTTTTTTTTTTTTTTTGGCCTCATGGCAGTGAGAATTTAAACGACTTTTAAGAACCTAAATTCATTCCACTAGAATAATTGTTTTATGATGGATATAGAAAAGGATGGTCTTCTTCCCTTCCTTGATGTGTTGGTCAGGAGAAAAGTGGGTAGTACACTGGGACATGCCATTTATAAGTGTCTACTCACACTGACTTGTACCTGCAGGCTAATATTTGGCACTGTCAAGCTCAGCATGAAAGGGTACTTTGTACCTTGGTTTATAGGGCCCAAGTCATCTTGAAGCCTGAGGGTTTGTCAGCTGAGTTAACTCATCTCAGGGTCACCTCTCATCAGAGTGGTTATAGTGAAAGACAGATCAGACATGCATTGCGCTATTAGCAAACAACGCACCAGGTGAGTGAGGATAATGCGGAGGTGGCACCAAAGTCTACAGCCTTTTTGCCTAATGCAGTAAGCATTTCTAACGGGATTGAGCCTAATTTGCAGAAATGTGTTTTACTGGCCACGATCTGAGATCAGAGTCCTTAAGGTTCCATAAAGGATGATCTTGGTTTGTGTGAGGCAATATGTACTGTTTTCATTGCAGTTGCGGCATGTCATATGTTGGTCAGACTGTCAGGAACTTTGGAAGAGTTTAGACTATCACGACCACAGAAGACCAGTGTACTGAGCATAACCGTAGCACATGCTTACAAGAGCTGAACAAATCTGCTATTGTAGAACATTGTCGTGGCATTGGTCATCCTATGGGATATAACAACACACAGGTTCTCACATACACTTCCAGCTGTTGGGATAGTGTTATTAAGGAAGCAGTTGAAATTAAATTAGCAAGTGGCCTTAAGAATAGAGATGGAGGTTATTGTTTATATTCTTCATGGAATCCTGCTCTCTCTCTCTCTCTCTTTTTGAAAACCACAGAGGCAGAGTTAAGCCTACCTCATCCACTGAATATTAATTTTCACTATCGATAACTTCTGTCATTAATTATCTTTGGATTGTGTGATGGCACTAGTGTTTACAGAGTATGTATGTCTTATCTATCCACGCTTAAACTGCAAATTGAGGTTCTAAATTCCCCTCACATCACTCACTCACTGCAGTATAGCATAGAAAATAACAGGGCATACACCTGTTAAAATATTAGCAGTTGTCCATGATGTCACCCACCTGCACTCTACATCTACATCTACACCTACATCAACATCTTCATAGATACACTGCAAGTCACCTTATGGTGCATCGTGGAGGGTATCCTGTACCACTAATTGTCATTTCCTTTCCTGTTCCACTTGCAAATAGACTGAAGGAAAAACAACTGTCTGTATGCCTCCATATGAGCCCTAATTTTTCGTATCTTATCTTCATGGTCCCTACACACAATGTATTTCAGTGGCAGTTGAATCATTTGGCATTCAGCTTCAAGTGCCGATTTTCTAATTTTTTTCAATAGTGTTTCTTCAAAGGAATGTCATCTTCCCTCCTGGGATTCCCATTTGGGTTTTCAAGTATCTCAGTAATGCTTACTTGTTGTTCAAACCAATCAGCAACAAATCTAGCAGCCTGTCTCTGAATTGCTCCGGTGTCTTCCTTCAATCCCACCTGTGGAACTGCTCCTCTTAAGATATATTGGAAATGTTCATTGATGATATTCGTGCTCCGTCAAACTAATGGTAATATTGTCTGATGAGGAACATTACATTAAAAAAATATGTCCTGCCACACTGTATTCACGCCGAGTGCGTATCAATGATACCAACCAGTTCAAATAATTATATGCTCCCTGACGTGTACAAGCACAGATACCTCTAGTTGCACACCAATGGCTATCCTTGTACTAATTATGGCTACAGTCCATGTATGGCAATAGTTTCTCCCCTAAAGTTTTCAGTTTACGTAAGCTTAATAGTTCAAGTCAGTACAATAACTGTCTAATGCAGCAAAGAATATTTATGCATGCTGCACTCTGTTATTAATCTATGTCATTGCACAAATAAATATTTCATAAACACACAATATTAAATGGTTTGAAAGAAATGTCACACAGTAAATCCAATTTATGTTGGTTCATTCTACACTATTCACATCCTATCATTGTATTAAGGAAGTAACTTTTTCCTAAGCTGGGTGGAGTTAGTTACGTTTCCGTCAAAGAGTTTGTAACAAGATCCAGATTTGATTTGCTACTTTAACAAAACTTCATTACTTTCTCACAATTTAATATGAAGGTTCACTTCCTATGTCAGTAAATTGCTAACAGTTCATTACTTTGGGGTAAAGTTCAGTCTTCCCTGAATGATAATCAATTTAAGACGAGTTCAGATCTTTTCCTCCCTTGGCTTTATGAAATGATATATTCAGGGTTGCTGATCTACCTATTTCAAGTTTAATAATTCATAGCAGACTGCGAAATTTCCAAAAATGCACAAAAACAACCTTGTCACGCCTACGTACAAGAGCATACATTGAGATACGACCTGATCCAGCAAGCGCTAGCAGCACATTAACAATGTATGACTTTTTTCTTTTGTATTACGCAGTGTCCTCAAAGAGTACTCACAAGGAGTATTCTTTGAGTTCACTCATTCTATTCCATGATCTATAAGTACACTACTTTGCCATCTACTATTATTTCAATTTGAAACTAATGGATTCTATTTCTTTTCTTTCCCTTTTTAAAACATTAAGCCACTTTATACTGTATTTCTTTTCTATATATACTTGCTACTATTCAAGTGATGCTATTCCATTGTGACTTGAAATTTGGATCTTGGATTCTGGGCTTTTATTGGGTTTCGGGTATATTTTATATTTTCAATTTTGCGTCCAAAGGAAGTGGCGTTACATCTGCCCCCCTGGAAGATTATCGGCACAATCCCTTTTTTACTGTGGGGTGCATTGATAAGTGGACTCTCTGTGTTACCTCCTTATTACAATATAAACACATCACTAAAAATACATTGCTGTCTGTCAATAATTTTAGCCTATTGGCTTAACAGGATTGCCTGTTTAAATATTTTAAATTTATTGCTATGAAGGCCTAAGAATTTTGCCTGTTTACAAATCTCATTCTTTAATTGTTTCAATGCTAAAGTACTTCAGGCTTAAGGGAAGTACGCACAAAATAATCCAGGTCTTACATACTTCCAGTTATGATTAAGTAATTTAAGAATGGCCTATGTTAATTGCCATGTCTAAAAATGTCATTATTAAATTAATTGAATTATACATGTCAATGATGTTATAGTGAGTGTACAATAATCAGTTTTGTCGTCTTCTCTCTCAGTCGACACTCGAAGAGTAGGCAGACAGCATGCCCTGGATTACTGACTGCAATCAGCACTCAGCTCCCCATTGGGTCGTTTTGCTTGCATGAGAGATGGACCAGCCTGTGCAGGCTGGGATCACAGTCCGATCATCCGCTACTTCTGCTGCCTCTCAGATGACTATGCAACAGGAACCCCAGGTGATGCGCAGTCTTCTCATCTGCTACCTCTTGAATAGTAGCAGGATTGGGCTGTCTTTGATCAATTTGCCGCCTCTTTGTCGGTGAGCAGCGGAAGTTGAAGTATCTCATTTGCTACTTGCTAGCTGATACAGCAGCCAACACATGTGAGTATCTAATTCGCCCATCTTGAATAGTTGATGGCCAGATGTAGAAGCATCGAGCATTGTTATTGACTGTGGCTTTGATTCTTCTTCTATGGACGGCTGCGTCAGAAGTCTCACCCATGGTGTTTCCTCATGTCATTTACTTGTTTTCTCAGTTGACCAGCTGCATCTACTTTTACTTCTGTCGGTGGTTACATCGATGGTTTCTACGATGCGGAGCAGTCTCGTACTTATTGCATCATTCTTGACCTTGACGAATTGTCATTGGATCTATTGTTTATCTGCTCAGCTTCTTCTATGCCGACAACATCATCTTTAAAGAACGACTGTTGAATGTAAAGTTGTGCTACTCAACATCTTTTCTGATGATGACACCTTTTGGAGAATTACAGCCATGTGTGATGACCGGTCATTTAAATTTTCCACGTCGATGGCATCTTCTTGACGATGAGCAGCTGTAGATAGCAGGTTGCTGGAAGTCTCGGACTTGTTCACCTGTTTGTACTGCAATGGGCAGTTAAAAGTGATCTTCTTCTTCTTTGGACGAGCGCTAATGTGTGTGCGCCCATTGGTTTTGCCTTCTTCATTGCTTCTGGTCGACAAGACATGATAACATTAGCGGTCCACCAGAAAGCTGCTAACTTCATTCTCATACAGTGATATGAAACAAAAATATTATTTATATACAGAACAACAGAAACACTTATTATTTCATTGTTGTCTATATTTATGTAATTTACTCATATGAGTTCATCAAAGGATATGGTGGTTTAGTTTTGTTAATTTTGTAAGTTTGAACTAGACTTCTTGTAACAGTAAATAATCTGGACTTATTTTTAACCAAGTTCAAGAGAAGGTAATTATTCTCAGCGACTTGTATTTAGAAGTTTGCCTAACACCATTTTGTCACACAAAATCACATGAAACACTTTTCACTCATGTTGAACACTGTTAAAGTTCAGTTACCTTTATGTAAACAACTCAGCTCAATCAGCTACCGTATTCAAAACTTACCCGGTTCTGCAGTTCGTTTGTGGTAAAAAAGTAACACAGTAAACATTGTACCATTTCTTATCTCTACAAATATGGCTACAAATAATATCATGTTACAAATTGTCAATTACATGTAATTATCATTTACATAAGTCCCCTTCTTACGAAGTTCTTTCTTCTTTAGTGTCTAGAGTCTATTCTTGTTTAAATAGTTTCATAGTATTCTGTGAGATACTTAAATCTGCATAATCGACTGAATGTTCTAAATCAGCACATTGTGCAAAAGTTAATGCTATTCCAGCTCTGAGACAGAAAATACTTTTACTATTCTTGCTCTAAATACAAATACAACTTTCATATACTTATCCTTATAATAAATGTTCAAATTGAAATTCATTTTTACTGCTGAAAAAATGTCCTAGCTATTATTTCTGTTGCAGAAGGCAACAGTGATTTTAAACCTTCTTACTAGAAGCATAGAAAATGAAGAAAGTGTAAATACTATTTATCCTAAAATGTCTTATTCCACAAATCATGAAGCTTGAGTTTCTTACTTCTCTCCTTTCGTAAAGTTGTTCAGTACACGAATCCTCTACTAAAGGTGTACAGCAACAGTTTATAACAGTTTTCAGGTTGTGGTTCCTTAGTATATTATCAGATTCTCAATATTATCTTTAAGGTTCTTCAGCATAGGTTATCTCAATTATTAGTATTACTGAGGATCTTCTTCTCTGTCACTTTCTTTTGAGAAACAAGTCCACAGGTAAAATTAATTAGATACAGATCTTCAGTTTAATTTATAGGACAACAACTTAAAATTACAAATATTAGACAAAACATAACTTCCAGGATGAGGTATTCTCACTATTTTGAAAGGACCTTCATATTTGAATTGCCACTTGTGGTTTACGTCATTATGGCTGATGATTTCGGATGAGATCGTAACAAGATACTTTCTCCAACTTGATAGGTAACAGGTTTAATCAAATGTTTATCATAATAAGTTTTCCTTAATTTTGCGTGATGCTGAAGTGCAGCACACACTTGGTTAAATAAGGCAGATTTGTCTATAGGTAATGGATTATTGAATTTTGGTAGGTTTTCATTCCATTTGTTTGTTTGACAATTACCAAATAAGATATTGTAAGGGGAAAAACCAGTAGATGAATGGGGTAACTGATTATACACTTCTTCAAACTTCTGCAAATATTCTATCCAGTGATAATGTCGGCTGGAGACGTAGGTCCTCATGAATCAATTTAGTTCTCTGAATATACGTTCAATGGGACTACTTTTTGCATTAAAACAAAAAATCTGAATGTGACCAATGCTTTCTCTGTGCAGACACTCTATCCAGGATCCACACAAAAAATACGAAGCATTGTCCGTTAACAAGGGTTTCGGTTTTCCCACTTGAATTATGTATTTCTCTGTTAATATCTTTAACATCGGCTTTATCCTTACAGATTTTAATGGATACACTTTTGCATACTTAGCAAACAGATTGTAAAATGCTAGCACATATTTAAAGTTATAGGAGCTATGGAGGTCAATGGAGGTCAAATATTTTACGCCCAAGAATTGCTATAGTGGTTCGTCTTTAAGTTCTCTGGTCTCTTCTGAACAGGTATTAAAATTTTATTGATGTTTCGGGCATCAAGCACTAGTCTTATATCACCATTAGCCTCTGCAACTGCTAAAAGTGGACTGCTATAATTGGAGTTGGACGGTTCTATTCCGTTGCATTCCAATATTCTCTGAATTTCGAACCTAACGGATTCTCGTTTGGACCAGGGTATCGAGTATGTTGTTTTGCAATATGTTTCATGAGGCTGCACACGCATCTTATACTTGAATCCTTTAATGACACCAGGACTGTTGCTAAAAACTGGTGCGTACTCAAATAGTAATTTCAACAGTTCCAGTCTTTGTACATCTGACAAATATTCAGACTCGGCTATTTTGTCCTTGATAACTTGCTCGAGATCTGAGTTGGAATCAACTACAGGCAAACTAATCGTGTCAGTTGACATTACATTATTATAATTACATAACAACGGCAGATTCCGACAGTATTTGTTGAGAATCCTTGTTTCCCTCAAGAAAGACAATTCAACGATCCCATTGACTGTATTTAAAGTACATAACCCTTTCTGTAAGTCGATGACTGCCAGATTTTTGACCAAACAATCCCATCCCCAAATTCATGGTACAGTTAAATTTTTAATTACCAGGTAGGTGCACTTATGTTTTTCTCTTGTATGATTAATTCTGACTGCACTTGAGCTTTAACGGGCTGAACACGTGTGCCGAAGGCTGCGGAAATATTACACCCTGTTACCAGAAAAATAGGTACTCTTTCAATTCTGTTAATACATTTAAATATATCAAACATCATCACATTAGTGGTAGGTCCTGTGTCTATAAGGGCATGTACCAGTATATCATTCATCTCTCCAGCTATTATAGCTTGTACGTATTCCTTGGAATTGGGTTGTTCCCTGACTGTATGCATTTTTATTGTTTTGAATGTTGTAATTTAAGTTATGAAAGTTTTGATTATTGCAGTTCTGTCTACATTGTGAGTCTCTGTTATTTGATTGCCAATGATTGCTACCATTAGACGGAGAGTGGTTATTATTATTATGACCATTACCGTTATTGTGATGCACATCTCTACTGTTTAAATGACGGAAATCTTCTTGTATGATATGTATCAAATCAACTGTGGACAGAAATTGTTCAAAATCATCATCAGGTGCATGAACAAGCAATTCAAGAATGTTAATCGGAAGCCTAGTTTTAAGGATCCAAATAAATTTGCGATGTTATATAGGTTCGGTCCAATACCGAGTACGATGGTAAGGTTCCCTTCTTCAGGTTATAAAACTCAGGATTGTACACCTGTTTTCTTAAATGCTTTTGTTTGCTCGTGGACCGGTACCAAACTTGTGACATGTCCTATATGTTTCACTAACTTCACTCAGCCAGAGTGATGCCTCACCAACGATCTTTGAAACTATAAATTGAATTTTATCATACTAGGTCCATACCTTTGGAAATATTCTCTTAAAACTGTTGATCAATATTTTGGGATGAGTTGTGTTCTTCTCCGACAAGAATATTGGTAACTGCCTACTTTTAAATATGCCGTTTTCAATTTTAATAGATGACAAAGAAGTTTTCTGAGTGAACAACTCAGATTCAGGCAAAGATCATTAATCACTATCAGTTGCTACCATTTTGTATTCGTGATGCCCTCTTTTCTCTGGACTAGTGTCACGATGTCGACTTCTAACAGAAAATTCCCGTACGTCTTGACTATGATCCTTTACACTATCAGTCAGAATGCAGCCAAAATGACTTGAACTCTTCATATCCTTAGGTATTTCGTTGATTACTTTGTTTTTGATCACACAAAATTCCTATTTTAGTTGTTCATGTCCTCAGCATTATATGCATTTAATTTCGTTTCATTAGTTGGAGTTAATTTAAGTTCAACAGTGTCATTTACTCCCTTTTTTATCTCCTCCGATTTTTCATCTGTCCATATGGACATTTCTTTTATCCACTGCCTAGATTTTTCAAGTAGAAATGAAGCAACATTATGTTTAGCGTTTAACTCCAGTTGATTCATTTTTTCAGACAATTCCGATACCTGCTGTACTACAGAGTCTTGAGTTGATTTCATTAGTGAAATTTTCTTCTAGTTTTTGTACTTCACCAGAGATGTTATTGATCTCAGTCTGTACTTTTTCGAATTTCGGATTATATGTGAGATCAAAAGCTTTCTGTAATTCTAACATTTTGCACTTAAACTTTCTATTCTCTTCTTCCCTTTCCTGTTCTTTCTGTTTTATAAATTCAGACATATCAGCTATAACCTCCTATCTCTTTCTTATAGATGTGAGTCTCGTTCTTCCATCTTGGATATGAAATTGAACAACATATCCATATCAAATTGTTGCATGGAAGAATCATTTGCCAACCCAGAAGTTTCTCTTTGAACATTAATTACCGTTACTTGAGCCTCTGTGACATCCGGAATTTTTTCTCTCTCTTCTTCAGAAGTCGTGAGCACTTTCTGTTCATCCATTCTTTCTCCTGGCTCATTCTGTGTGTCAAGAGAAGGAATGTTTTCTACATTTTGACTCATTTCCTCTACCGATTCTTCTCTGATTTCAGATTCATCTTTGTCATGATCTAATTTACCCTTTCTGGTTCTCTTTGACATTTTGAAAATTATATTTCTCTAACAGTTTTATAAACCCTTCTACACAATACTCAGTTGTCTTTAAGGTTGTACACAACAGTACACAAATAATGGTACAAGGATTTCGGTGTTGCACCGCAGAGAAGAAACTTTCGACTAGTACTCACTGTTCTGAGTTGTTAATTTCTTTACTGATTAATGTTTTATTGTGTGGAGGTGGCATATACACAGTCAGCTTTGGTAGCAACAGTGGCCCCCGGTCTTCACGTCTCCGGAAGTCATCGTTCTCAGAAGTTGGCCGCATCCGCGTAGTCGAAGTCGGCGCGTCGTCGTAGCTCAGTCAGCACTGTGTACTCCGACATCGACTCGAAGTTCTGCGTGTTATATTGTGGTGCAAATGTGGCGCCTCAGCCTTTCTTGCTACTTGAATTCCTATATTCTTAATCTCAGGGTCCACACTTCGTGTTTGAGCCCCACATCATGGGCTCCAATTTTTATGTAATGTGGTGGTTCGTGCCCCACGTTTTGGGTGCTAATTTTTATGTAACTGCTCCTCTTAAGATATATTGGAAATGTTCATTGATGATATTCATGCTCCGTCAAACTAATGGTAATATTGTCTGATGAGGAACATTACATTAAAAAAATATGTCCTGCCACACTGTATTCACACCGAGTGCGTATCAGTGATACCAACCAGTTCAAATAATTATATGCTCCCTGAAGTGTACGAGCACAGACACCTGTAGTTGCTCACCAATCGCTATACATGTACTAATTATGGCTACAGTCCATGTATGGCAATACTTTCTCCCCTAAAGTTTTCAGTTTACGTAAGCTTAGTAGTTTGAGTCAGTACGATAACTGTCTAATGCGGCAAAGAATATTTATGCATGCTGCACTCTGTTATTAATCTATGTCGTCACACAAATAAATATTTCGTAAACACACAATATTAAATGGTTTGAAAGAAATGTCACACAGTAAATCCAATTTATGTTGGTTCATTCTACACTATTCACATCCTATCATTGTATTAAGGAAGTAACTTTTCCCTAAGCTGGGTGGAGTTAGTTACGTATCCGTCAAAGAGTTTGTAACAAGATCCAGATTTGATTTGCTACTTTAACAAAACTTCATTACTTTCTCACAATTCAATATGAAGGTTCACTTCCTATGTCAGTAAATTGCTAACAGTTCATTACTTTGGGGTAAAGTTCAGTCTTCCCTGAATGATAATCAATTTAAGACGAGTTCAGATCTTTTCCTTCCTTGGCTTTACGAAATGATATATTCAGGGTTGCTGATCTACCTATTTCAAGTTTAATAATTTGTAGCAGATGGCAAAATTTCCAAAAATGCGCAAAAACAATCTCGTCACACCTACTTACAAGAGCATACATTGAGATACGACCTGATCCAGCAAGCGCTAGCAGCACATTAACAATGTTGTAAGAGGTATGCGCTGTCTGCGATATGAGAATCGCTGACCAGAGAACAGTGTTGACTGCAGTACGAACTGTGTAGCTGTAGCAGTTAGTTGTTGCTAGTCGCTAGTGTGAGTTAGTCTGCGTTTGTCTGCAGTCTGCTCTGGTCGGGAATCTGGAGATGGAGTATTATTGTATAAGGTAAAGAAGCAGCGTTGCGCATATCTAGTAATATATTTGAACTGTCATCCAGATGTTTTAAAAATGTCCTAATAATAATTTTGGTAATATAAAGTATTTTTTTTTTTAAAAAAGCATTCATTTCAAAAAAATCGGTTGCTTCCTTTCACAAATCACTAATGTATAGGCCAGCATTGCACGGAGCTGTGCCGAAATTTTTTTTAGGTAAGAGCAGATATATTCGCCGTTTTTATTGAGGTAAGAATTTTTGCTTTTTATTCAGAATGATCTTACAGGGTCATGACGCAGCACTGCTGTCATCCAAATTTTACCAGGTTACTGAATTTATTTTTTATTATGAGGTTTAGGAATTTTTCTGTTTCGAGCTTACATTAAATGAGAAAAGAGTTTTGTGGGCATACGCCACTTTGCGAACATTTGTCAGACTCACACAGCCAATATAATTTAGGTAATTTACAGAGAGTACGTGAGTTAGATTCTGAACAGTCACAGACAAATAGATTCTAATACAATCCTGAACCTGTTCAGACATACAGAGACGATAATTTTGATTACAAGCACTTTCTATCCGTGACAAAATTTAAAGTATTTAAAAATGACAGAACACAGATTCACCCCTTGGATTAGATACAACAATTTAGCTTTGCTTTTCCACCGACTTGGCCTGTAACACACAAACTTGAATTTATTTGCAGTTTTTTGGAAGGCGAACCGGCAACGTGGGGCAATGCTATTCGGTAGAAAAATTTCAGAATGCTTTTCTGTCAGCGTATTGGTCGAAGACGACACAGCGCGGAATCAAGGATCAGTTAATTAGTTTACCGAATTATGAGAACTCAAATTTTTCCACTGTCACGCAGTTTTTTGAACACATGGTGCAACAAAACCAGTACGTAAGTGAACCATACAGTGAATCTGCACTTATTCAATTATGTATTTCTAAATTACCACGATCATTGAGAGTATCACTTTTAAGGGGAGTTGGAATGCCGGAAAATGGAAAAAATTCACATTTTCAGTTTTTAACCTTATAACTTAATTTGAAATTTTCTGCTTAAAATGGTGCAAAATTTGTTAAGAAATTCCAATTGGAAGTATTTTTATTTAATTTTTCAAAATTACATGTGCGCCCAGCAAAGTTACCCATCTTGTGATTTGTACACATTTAAATCTTCGCATTTCCGAAAACATTACATTTAGAAGGCTGTGGATTTCACTCTTCAGTTGTAGAATCTTTGATCCTTCCATAGGTACCATTGTTTTTACGACTAGCTGTGTTTATTGTTCAGTTTTTGATCTGTGAGTGTTTGTTTTGAGCCTCGAGTTTAGTTTGTCGCTCATTTGGAGTTTGTTATCTGTCTTGTTTTGACTTTCAGTGGTGAGTGCGTAGTTTCTACGATGCCTAGGAGTGCATCATTATTTAAAAAGCGAAAGTTTCGCGGTAATAGATTTACAAATAACGTTTGTTCAAGTGATTCTGCTTCAGCACCTGTTGATGCTGGTGAAAGTTCTGACGTTTGTACAGCTGAGATGTGTGAAGGAGACACGCCCACCAGTGCATCAAAAAAGAAGTTATCAAACTGTGCAAGTGAAATTACAGATGAAGCTTCTAATGAACAATATGTTTTAGTCGACTTTCCTGTTTTTACTGAGTTTATGAAGAAATGTTTGTGTTGTAATCTTTGTGGAGGTTCTTTTGATATGAACATAACAAACTCTATAGGACTTTCCTGCAAAATTGCTATAGTTTGTGCCAGTTGTGAAAATGAGACCTGTTTTTGGAGCTCTAAAACATGCAGTAGCAATTTGTTTGAGAGTAATATCAGGCTAATGTATGCAATGAGAGCAATTGGTAAAGGACATACTGCTGCTCAAACATTTTGTGCCATAATGAATCTTCCACCTCCACCTGCTAAAATTGACAATTACACTGAAGTGATAGGAGATGCTGTTCAGTCTGTAGCAGATTTATCAATGAAAGCTGCTGCCAGTGAAGCAAAATATATAAATGAAGGAAACCCAGATATCCCTGTTGCTTTTGATGGAACCTGGCAGAAAAGGGGTCACACATCCAAAAATGCTGTTGCTACTGTTACTAGTGTGGACAGCGGTAAAGTTTTGGACTATGAAGTGCTCACTAAACATTGTTACCATTGTGCATCTGGTAAGAAAGAAGCAGCTCACATATGTAGCAAGAATTATGAAGGTACGAGTGGAGGCATGGAGGCTGCCGCTGCTGTGAAAATGTTTAGCAGATCAGAAAAAGAACGGGGAGTATTTTACACAAAATTCCTTGGAGATGGGGACTCCAAGGCATACAAAAGTGTTACAGAATCCATGCCATATGTCAATAAGACAATAACTAAACTAGAATGTGTCGGTCATGTTCAGAAACGAATGGGCACTCGTCTAAGGAAACTGAAACAGAATCTGAAGGACAAAATTTTGTCAGATGGTAAAACCATTAGAGGTCGCCTGTCAGATAAAATTATAAATGAATTACAACAATACTATGGTATGGCAATAAGAAATAATGCAAATAATTTGCAGGAAATGAGACAAGCTGTATGGGCCACATATTTACATCGATCATCAACTGATGATAATCCTCAACATTTTGCTTGTCCAGATGGTCCTCAGTCATGGTGCAATTATAGAAAATCTCAAGCTACTGGGGATCCTTATCACCATAAAAATTATATTCCATTGGCTGTTATGGAAGTAATTAAACCAATATATAGAGACTTGGGGCATCCTGATCTTCTGCGAAAATGTCTTCATGGTTGTACCCAGAATCAAAACGAGTCGTTCAACAACCTCATTTGGACTCGTGTACCTAAGAATGTATTTGTTGGGATAAAAACATTGAAATGGGGAGTCAGTGATGCTGTTATTTCATTCAATGATGGTCATATGGGTAGGCTAAAGGTCATGGCAAGGCTCGGCATTGCTCCTGGTATCAACACCATCAGAGGTCTTCAGCTTCTGGACAGCGTGCGAGTAAGGAAGGCTCAGTATGCAGCTGAATTTAATACAAAAAAAGCAAGGGCAGCAAGGAGAAGAAAGCTTCTAGGTGAAGAAGAAGAACTAGAAGATGACCCTGATTACTCTGCTGGACACTTTTGATAATAGAATAAAAGGTATTTGTGAATTTTCATAATAAATTACTTTAATCGCATTTTCTGGCATTTGACATTTTTAGTGTTACATGTACCTTTATCTCATAAACCACTCAACCAACAACATTCAAATTTTCAGAAATGCTGCAAAACAGTTCAAAGAGGCCACTGAACTAGAATCATGACAAGAACTGGCTTATTCTCTGAACTAGGGAAGTTTATGTTATACTTTTTCCAATAAAAAATGGCTTAATGGTAAAAAATTCATAAATACTATACCAACAAAAAGAAAACATTGGTTCTAGTTCAGTGGGCTCACAATATATGCTGAAAACCTCTGCCAGAATTTCAAAGTTCTGAAGATAATAGTTCCAAAGAAAAAGGTACACAAAGTTAGCAAATTTAACATTGGCGAGATAGGGCATTCCAACTCCCCTTAACGGGTCAGCAGAAAGAAAATATTTCGGCATTCAGAGATCTGTTACAGCTTTTGGAAGTTCAGCAATCAGATTATTCCTTCATAAACAAAAATTTTTCACATAATAACCAAGGTCAACAAGGATACAGCAATTACAATCAGTCACGCTATTTCAATAGCAAAGCTTATAGACGCTTCAGGAACGACAACCACTAGAACTTTAATAACAGACAAAATTTTAATTATCAGTTTCGTCAAAATTATCAGCAACAGGAACCACATTTTGTTAACAATAGACGTTTTTCACCGCAACAGCATGAAAGCCAGCCGGTTAGCATACCTAACCAACAATGCAGTCTGCAAGGTCAACCAAGCTCTAATGTTTCGCCGCCTACACGTATGGCGTCAGCTCCAACAAATAGTAACGCACAGCAACAAGGAAATCAGTACGTACAGAAAACACACCATTTCAATTCCTATCGCAATGCACCGTACAGAAATGACTATCATGACAGACGTAAAAGTAATGAGCACAATTATCAGCGTATGTTTAATAACAGTCGATCTTATCAGCAGCAAAATCATCCACAACAACAAATTATCATGAATGAACCAGACAGTAGATATCATCCGGAACGTAATACGTCAGGAAGAAATAACAGAACAGTGCAAATAGTGGAAATGCCACAGCATCCTCCCGAAAATAATAGCACGGCAGATAGAATTTGACTAGATACAGTACCAGTTATTCAAAAAACCATTTCACACCCTGTCATTGAAGTAAAGAAAGGATCATCTAAATTTTCAGCAGTAATCGATTCTGGATCACCTATGTCAGTTATAAATGAGGAAACTTTTAACGAATGTAACAAACAGAATACCTATCCTACGTTACCATTAGGCAAAACTAAAGTAAAAGGAGCAGTATCTGGTAAAGGAGTAGATGTAAAATTACAGACACATTTATCATTTTGTATTGCAGGTCATACATTTCACTCAAATTTTTGGATTGTTCCTTTATTGACAACAGACGTTATTTTAGGTACGAATTTTCTGGTACAACACAACGCAATTATTGACTTTCAAAACTCCTATTTAATTTTAAAGGATGAAAATGTACAACTGGCTTTAGAATTTCAGCACTCTTTATCTGCAGAAGAACAAACAATTAATCATCCAGAGGTCATTTCCGCATCACGTAACATAGACTGTCATTCCACATTGTTCACAGATACGTGCGCACACAACTATAATACTCCAGACGAAGCTGACTATGACGTTATACAGATGATTTCTGATAAAGTTAAACAGAGCAGTGCAAATACAGATGACGAACGCACGCAACTACGGAAAATTGTTTTACAGCAAGCTCCAGTTTTTGACAACGTTCCTGGTACTATGTCTGGTTTTAGGTATGAATTTCAAGTTAAACAGCACGACACATTTAAAGCCAAACATTATCCCATTCCGTATATTCACAGAGAACAAGTTAAGAAAGAATTGCAAGCTATGCTTGACCAAGGAATTATTGAACCGGCAGTTAGTCCGTACATAAACCCGCTCCATATTGTTAAGAAAAAGGATGGTTCACTTCGCCTCGTACTTGATTCGCGTCACATCAACGACATTATTATTAATGAAACAGATCGCCCACAGACACTAGAAGAACTTCTACAGAAATTTCATGGTACTGCTATTTATTCTACATTAAATTTGAAATCGGGATTTTGGCAAATTCAACTCGATCCGGACTGCAGAAAGTACACGGCTTTTCTCTGTTTTGGTGACTGTTATCAATTTTGTAAATTACCGTTTGGTATAACTATTTCTTCAGCAGCATTTATTCGCGGTTTGAATACTATACTTCCGACAGACCTTAAAGACAGAATCACAACGTACGTAGACGACATTCTTATTGCAGAAGCTAACTGGTCTGAACACAATCTGATTCTTGAACAACTGTTACCAACTTTTCGTGTACAAGGACTCACAGTTAATCTCAGTAAATCGCACTTTGGCAAAACTTCTATAAAATTTCTTGGACATGTAATTTCAGCAGAAGGCATTGTGCCTGACCCGGAAAAACTTCAAGCTTTATGTGACATTACTGTTCCTATGACGAAGAAACAACTACGCAGCTTTTTGGGTTTAATTAACTTTTTTCGTAAATTTATTCATTACTCTGCTTTAGACACCCCTAGATTATGTCAGTTGATGGGTAAAAACACTGTTTGGTCCTGGGATAGCCAAGCACATTCTGAATTTGTGAATCTGAAAGAAGCTTTGTTGAACGCACCACTTTTATCACATCCAGATCTTACTAGAAATTTTTGCATTGCCACCGACAGTTCTAACACTGCTTTAGGCGTACACATTTTTCAGGAAATTGAAGAAGATGGTACTACAGTAATTAAAAACATCACCTTTGCAAGTCGCATTCTGTCACCTGCTGAATGCAATTATTCTGTTACAGAACTTGAAACATTATGTGTTGTTTGGGCATTTACGAGATTTCGGCATTTTCTTTATGGAAGACACACTACCCTTTATCCAGATCATAGAGCTATACAGTTTTTACTTTCCGCTAAATTTACACACGACAGATTAAGTAGATGGAAACTTTATTTACAGGAATTTAATTTTACAATTGTTCACATTCCCGGCACACATAATATTGTAGCAGACGCACTGTCCCATTCTCTATCTTCTCTCAGCAACAATCAGCAAGACATCGCAACCAACTTCTGCAAAGCAAATTTCAGTGTCATGTACATTCAACAAGTTGCATTTGAAAATTTCATTTCGTCGTCATTACAAGACATAGCACAAGAGCAGAGTAAAGACAACGTATGGAAAGAAATTAAACACCTTTGGCACGATAGGAATAATGTTATGATGAGAAACCATTACACTGTACGGAATAATATTCTGTTTCGCCGCTCTCACCCTGACAGCAACAATTGGTTATTATGTATTCCTGACGAGCTTGTTAACAAATTAATTTGGTATACTCATTTAAGTTACGCACATTATGGAGCCAGAAAATTTTTTCTTATGCTGAGACAGAACTGTTATTTTACCAACATGGAGAAACGTAATTCGACGAGTTTTAGCGTCATGTAAAATCTGCCAGAAAGCTAAGTCAGACACGACTTCACATATTCCTCCGTTACATCCCATTGTACCCGTTAAATTGAGACACATGGCTGCTGTAGACATTTTGGGTCCTATTCCCAGAACCATTAGAGGTTTTTGCTACATCTTTGTCGCTGTTGAACTCACTTCAAAATTTGTTACCTTCACTCCGTTACACAAGGCTACTGCTAAAACTGTTTCGAAAGCATTTGTAAAACATTTTCTATTCCATGTAGGGCATGTATTGAAAGTAATTTCCGACAATGGATCACAGTTTCGATCTGCTATATGGACACGTATGTTACGAGCTAGAAACATTTCTCCGATCTATATATCCAGGTACCATGCTTCTTCGAACCCTTGTGAACGACACGACTAATGAAAGAAATTGGTAAACTGTGAAGAATATACTGCCATAAAAAGCATATTGATTGGGACACATGCATACTCTCATTCCAGGATGTAATTAATTCCATACCAACTGAATCTACTATGCTATCTCCGACTGTTATACTGAAAAATGTTGAACCAACTAACAAAATTAAAGAATTAGTAACCTTTCCTACATCTCGTCGACTACGACACCATGAAATAATTGACATTGCGCTGAACAACATCAAACGTGCCGCAGAGCACCGGAGAAGACAGCAAAAACAGGTTTGTACACGCCGTGACTTTCACATTGGATGGAAGATATTAGTACGTACACACTATTTATCCAACAGAGGAAAGAATAGGTGCAGTAAATTTGAGCTTCTATACGCAGGTCCATATCGAATTCGCAGCATTCCTCACCCCAATGTAGTACACGTCGAAACTTTGAGAACCAGAAAAAGTAAAGGCAATCACCATGTCTCCAATATTAAACCCTTTATTGAATGAATATACTTTATGATTTATCGCACTGTAATGCCATTTCCTGATTTTTATATAACCAATGATGCAATTACATTTATGTGACTACTTACTGATGATTATCGTATTTTTTTCTTGGCAAGTGCCTGGCAAGGTAAGGTTAGCAGGTCGCTTTTCTAGTCGTTACACATCAGACCGTGCACATTTTCCATTCTTCATGTATGTATGATTGTTTTCTTGTTTTGTTTGTATGCACTATGAAATGTTTAAGATGTAACAAACACCAGTTGATTTTGACATTTTGCCTTATGATATCTCAACATCGTGACTATTTTACATTTTTTTTACTGCTACATTGTGATACTCTGTGTACCGTACATTTTTGCACCTGCACACTGTCTGTGTTTTTGACATATTATGTTTTCTGTCATGGTATGCTGTATGCTCAATTATATTACTAGAATCCAGTTTTTATTTAATGGGTATATGATTTAAATGCAACACATTAATAATTGTTCATCATTTTCAGAAAGCAATAACATGTAAAAGAAATATATTAAACAAACCACAGTGGAATACTATGAAATGGGAATTTCACTTTCGGAATGAACGAAAGAAGATGCCATACCTCGTCACAAAGAGTAAATGGATCAGAATTAACAAGCATTAACAAGAATATACTATACACATCGTATGATAGCGGTCTTAACTAATTTTTTCTTTCAGAATACGAGGCGATTGATGCAGGCTGTCAGACAGAACTACACATCTTAGTTTTAGTGATGAAATATGCTAGAAATAAGAAACTCTATACTATGAATAGTTGTATGAAGTAAATGGTAATATGAATAATGAAGTCTTTTTGCAGATGATAATGAATGGTGACGAATAGTGATGAAGAATATGGTAATATGAATAATGAAGTTTTTCTTTACAGGTGATGATGATAATGAAGTTATGGTGATACAAATAATGAAGTTTTTGTTTACCGGTGTTGATAGTGATAAATTTTATATGACCACTAAATGCACCACTTTTAAGTTTTTCTTTGCAGATGAGGATAATGATGAAGTTTATATATTTACTGTTAGTTAAGAAATGCTATGTAGTTATTTAAGTATTTGTTGCAGTTCGTTTTGACAGTATGTCTTGTGTCGCATGGTATAATGACTGAAGGTTTTGGAAAGGACAGCTAGAGTACATATATTTATTACACATTTCATTACCTGTTAATTCGAAGTTCACTACTTTTCAGCATAATATGCGTTTCTTCTTTCAGCTTAATAATCCATTTTGTATTTTTTCCAGGAGAAGCTATTCATGAAATTAATATGCTATAAGCAGTTGGTCATTAAACCTGATCTAGTACTTGCATTTTTTTTACCCATTTGTTTGTGTCATTCATGAATGTGATCACATATACTCTACTTGTTTCATAACCTTGCTACAGCTGACTCATGGCGAATGACGTTACCTATCCTCATTTACAGCAGTAAGTCAAGAGTAAATATTGTTATGCCCCAGCAATTAATTATCGATCCCAACGCAATGCATTGCTAGCAAAAAAAAAAAAAAAAAAAAAAAAAAAAAAAAAAAAAAAAAAAAAAAAAAAAATAAAAAAAAATAAATAAAATTAAAAAAAAAATGTATTACCAGTCCCAAATAATGCTACCAGTTTAAGAGAGTTCTGAGTAATACTGAATGATGTTCTTCTAATCACAGACCTTGAGTAATAGTTACAGTGTGTTACATTTTAAATATGTCGTATGTCACTTGAATGATGAAAAATGTTTTGTAATATTCAATACTTGCTATATGTTTAGTAACTGGCCAATGAATGCCAAGGTTTCTTATATTTTAAATTTGTATTATGTCACTTACATGATATTATATATGAATACCAGTAGCTTGATGCTACACTCATTAGCTCCTGTTTTGAAGGATGACTTCTGATGATCTGTAACTGGCCAATGAGTGCCAATAATTATTTTAAATATGTCGTATGTCACTTGAATGATGAAAAATGTTTTGTAATATTCAATACTTGCTATATGTTTAGTAACTGGCCAATGAATGCAACTGTTTCTTATATTTGTATTATGTCACTTACATGCTATATATATATGAATACTAGTAGCTTGATGCTACACTCGTTAGCTCCTGTTTTGAAGGATGACTTCTGATGGTTTGTAACTGGCCAATGAGTGCCAATGATTACTATAACTAGCTGAATTATGCAAATAGTATGCCATTAATTAACTCTTGTTTTGAATGATCACTTTTGAATAATGCATAAAATGGTTTGTAACTGGGCAATGAATGCCAATGTTCACTATAATCAGATGACTTATGAACATTATTCTGTAATTCTTCATACATAGTACAGAAATGTTCAGTAACTCAAATCAGTTGATAGATTAGTGTAATTCTCAATGATGACTGGAATAAGACTTAACGTCCTTCACCTTCTGACCTAATTACCAGAAATTACTGCAATATCCGTTTGTCCTGTCTATCCTCATGATCATGGAGCACTATATTTGGTTTTTGCACTAATTCTACGTTGGTGTACCTTACAAGAACGTGGTGTTGACACGACATGCTGTCCACCACCTTGAGTGATGGAGATGTTATTATGGTCCCACTGTTCGGTGTACCTAATGTACTACCAAAATGATAACATTGAATATTAATACGACATTTCAGTGTCTTGGCTACACTGATTAATACTTCAGGGAAGAGAACTTCAGATTGTCTCACTTGGTGTTGTGCTTCTGTAAAAAGATAAGGACTTTCAGTGCAGCTACGTGCAACCTACTGTGCTACAACCATGATGCAATCCTTCCCTTTCCTATCCTAGTTCTTGTAAAATGGTAAAAAAAAAAAATACTACAGTGCGTATGCACTTTACGTCATTTGCTAATATGATCTGTACTCATTGCGTTTACATTTTGTCATTGTCTGATATGTTCTGTACTACAGTGCATGAGCACTTTATGTCATTTGTTAATATGATTTGTACTCATTGCATATACATTTTGTCATTGATTGATATGTTCTGTACTCAGTGCATGTGCACTATATTTTATTTCATGTTCTGCACTTATATATATGTATATATTCTGTGACTGTAAACTTAGTTAATTAAGAAAAATTTGTTGCTCATGGCAAGTCCAATTGACTCACCATCGCTGCCAAAAGTGGAGGGTTATGTAAGACGTATGCGCTGTCTGCGATATGAGAATCGCTGACCAGAGAACAGTGTTGACTGCAGTACGAACTGTGTAACTGTAGCACTTAGTTGTTGCTAGTCGCTTGTCTGAGGTTGTCTGCGCTTGTCTGCAGTGTGCTCTGGTCGGGAATCTGGAGATGGAGTATTATTGTATAAGGTAAAGAAGCAGCGTTGCGCATATCTAGTAATGTATCTGAACTGTCATCCAGATGTTTTGAAAATGTCCTAATAATAATTTTGGTAATATAAAGTAATTTTTTTTTAAAGCAATCATTTCAAAAAAATCAGTTGCTTCCTTTCACAAAACACAAATGTATAGGCCAGGATTGCACGGAGCTGTGCCGAAACTTTTCTAGGTAAGAACAGATATATTCGCCGTTTTTATTGAGGTAAGAATTTTTGCTTTTTATTCAGAATGATCTTACAGGGCCACGACGCAGCACTGCTGTCGTCCAAATTTTACCAGGTTACTGAATTTATTTTTTATTATGAGGTTTAGGAATTTTTCTGTTTCGAGCTTACATTAAATGAGAAAAGAATTTTGTGGGTACATTAAATGTGAATGCATTTGCGCATGGAGATTATAAATGGGAACCAATTTTGTTCTGAGGTCACACAAAAATTAGAATCGCTATCCATAATAATTATATAATTTCAATTTATTTTGTGGGGAGGTTACAATGTATGACATTTTTCTTTTGTATTACACAGTGTCCTCAAAGAGTATTCACAATGAGTATTCTTTGAGTTCACTCGTTCTATTCCATGATCTATAAGTACACTACTTTGCCATCTACTGTTATTTTAATTTGAAACTACTGGAGTCTATTTCTTTTCTTTCCTTTAAAGTCACATTATACTGTATTTATTTTCTACATATACTTGCTACTATTCAAGTGATGCTATTCTAGTGGGACTTGAAATTTGGATCTTAGATTCTGGGACTTTTATTGGGTTTTGGGGACTATTTTATATTTTCCATTTTGTGTCCAAAGGAAGCGGTGTTACACCTAGTATAGATCTCACACACTCCAGCAGTACTCAAAAATAAGTCGCACCAGCATCCTAAACGCAGTCTCCTATACAGGTAAACCACTCTTTCCTAAAATTCTCCAAATAAACCAAAGTAGGCCAATCGCCTCCCCTACCACATTTCTCACATGCTTATTCCACCTCATAGCGCTTTGTGACATGTCCAGATATTTAAATGACTTGACTGTGTCAAGCAGGAACTTATTAATACTGTATTTGAACATTACAGGTTTGATGTTCATACTCATCCACATTAACCTACATTTTTCCACATGTACATTTCCTTAAGTTATCTGGCCACTGTATAGTGTGGGAGAAACTCACATCTGAGAATGTAGTGTTGATGATCAAACTACACTCCTGGAAATTGAAATAAGAACACCGTGAATTCATTGTCCCAGGAAGGGGAAACTTTATTGACACATTCCTGGGGTCAGATACATCACATGATCACACTGACAGAACCACAGGCACATAGACACAGGCAACAGAGCATGCACAATGTCGGCACTAGTACAGTGTATATCCACCTTTCGCAGCAATGCAGGCTGCTATTCTCCCATGGAGACGATCGTAGAGATGCTGGATGTAGTCCTGTGGAACGGCTTGCCATGCCATTTCCACCTGGTGCCTCAGTTGGACCAGCGTTCGTGCTGGACGTGCAGACCGCGTGAGACGACGCTTCATCCAGTCCCAAACATGCTCAATGGGGGACAGATCCGGAGATCTTGCTGGCCAGGGTAGTTGACTTACACCTTCTAGAGCACATTGGGTGGCACGGGATACATGCGGACGTGCATTGTCCTGTTGGAACAGCAAGTTCCCTTGCTGGTCTAGGAATGGTAGAACGATGGGTTCGATGACGGTTTGGATGTACCGCGCACTATTCAGTGTCCCCTCGACGATCACCAGTGGTGTACGGCCAGTGTAGGAGATCGCTCCCCACACCATGATGCCGGGTGTTGGCCCTGTGTGCCTCGGTCGTATGCAGTCCTGATTGTGGCGCTCACCTGCATGGCGCCAAACACGCATACGACCATCATTGGCACCAAGGCAGAAGCGACTCTCATCGCTGAAGACGACACGTCTCCATTCACGCCTGTCGCGACACCACTGGAGGCGGGCTGCACGATGTTGTGGTGTGAGCGGAAGACGGCCTAACGGTGTGCGGGACCGTAGCCCAGCTTCATGGAGACGGTTGCGAATGGTCCTCGCCGATACCCCAGGAGCAACAGTGTCCCTAATTTGCTGGGAAGTGGCGGTGCGGTCCCCTACGGCACTGCGTAGGATCCTACGGTCTTGGCGTGCATCCGTGCGTCACTGCGGTCCGGTCCCAGGTCGACGGGCACGTGCACCTTCCGCTGACCACTGGCGACAACATCGATGTACTGTGGAGACCTCACGCCCCACGTGTTGAGCAATTAGGCGGTACGTCCACCCGGCCTCCCGCATGCCCACTATACGCCCTCGCTCAAAGTCCGTCAACTGCACATACGGTTCACGTCCACGCTGTCGCGGCATGCTACCAGTGTTAAAGACTGCGATGGAGCTCCGTATGCCACGGAAAACTGGCTGACACTGACGGCGGCGGTGCACAAATGCTGCGCAGCTAGCGCCATTCGACGGCCAACACCGCGGTTCCTGGTGTGTCCGCTGTGCCGTGCGTGTGATCATTGCTTGTACAGCCCTCTCGCAGTGTCCGGAGCAAGTATGGTGGGTCTGACACACCGGTGTCAATGTGTTCTTTTTTCCATTTCCAGGAGTGTATTACTATAGATGTAGGAATTTGCCGTTTTCGTGGTAGACTGAGTTTTAGAGTGTATATGAAAAATAGGCCTAATAAATATGGCGTAAAATTTTTTTTGCTATGTGAAAGTGATAGTGGGTATGTCCTGAACTGTGAAATTTATTCTGGGAAACAGTTTAATGCCAATAACAGCATTTTACACATTGTAGACAGATTGTGTCATTCTTTTCATAATAAAGGTCACACATTATACATGGACTGATTTTGCACCAGCCCTGATTTACTGGATTATTTGTGGGGGAAAAGAACTAAGGCAGTTGGTACTGTGCAGAAAAATAGAAAAGGACTGCCAAGGGATCTTGTTGGCCAGAAACCGAAAAAAAATGAATTTTCGTTTCGCAGACGAGGTCACTTACTGTTTGTAAAATGGAAGGACAACAGAGACGTTTTTCTTTTGACAACAAAGCATAAAATTATGTCAACAAATGTCAGTGTAAAAACTAAATTTGGAACGGTGGAAAAAATGAAGCCAGACTGTGTTTTGGACTACAATAGTAAAAAACCTGGTGTGGATCATAGCGACCAGCTAATGGCGCACTATCCTTTTGAATGAAAACAAATAAAGTGGTGGAAAAAAGTTTTCTTTCACATTTTCATGCTCATGACTGTAAATTCATACATTTTGTACAAAACGTTGTGAAATACAAGCAAACATCTGGTTGAATCATTACAGAGTTAGCAGAGAACTTGGTTCTCATGCACTTCGCAAAATAGTTCACCTATCAACAGACTAAGCGGAAGACATTTTCCAAAATTAATTCCACCCACAAAATTGTCCAAGTGGCCTCAGAGAAGGTGCAAAATATGCACAGAAACAAGCAAGGCCAGATATGGTAAAGTTTCAAGGAAAGATACACGATATTATTGTGAAGCCTGTGACGTAGGGCTTTGTTTTCCAAAATGTTTTTAAATATTTCATACAAACGCCAATGTAACTGTGTGATTATTAATAAAATAAAAGTTCATATTTGAACAGTTATTCATTTAAAACTAACAACTTCAATCCTATGTCCTTTAGAGGTATTAAAACGTAAAAAAAATTTTTTTCATTGTGAAAACAGCATACTCTCAAATTAATATACAACCCTTGTCACTAACGTAAATGTTTATTTCTTTGCAGTACTCTGAAGGGAATGGACATTGTTTTTAAATGCAAAAGAGAAATCTATTTTCTGTGGTATAGAATTTGCTGTTAGAAAATTCAGAAAAACTGTGAAATCGCTCAGTACCAGCCGGTTAAGAGTCCATACTCGCGCTCAGTCCTCAAAGTGTTAAAGCATGATTTACTCATTTTCACATTAGGTGAAGAGCTATCTCCATGACCTCATAAAATAATTGTTTCACTTACATTTCAATTACTTATATTGATATGGCCACAAAGGTTTTTCACCTGGCATTCTTTACTTGCATTAAGCCTATGTTTAAGTAAGGTATTGGAAGTAATTAGTGTCTTTTGACTTTGTGGTGACCATTTTATTTTGGACAACATATGTGCAGTAGCCACCAGAAAGATCGCGGGAGGCGCACATTGGCACGGCGCGTCACGGACGGTAGTTGCCGCAAGTAGAGTCCCATCCACCAGAGGGCACGCGAGAATTCGGACGCGACCTCTGCCGGCCTAACAACAACAACAACAACAACAACAACAACTCCGGCAGCACGGGCCGTGCCCAGACAGTTAACATCGGGCATGCCTAGGACACAGTCCCAGTCTACGCTAAGTGAAGTGCGACGTAAACGTGAACAGTGTTACTACGCAATTGGTGACGAGTAGGGTCGTTCTTTCGCGTGTTGCGTCGTTGCTCCGGTTTCGCAGCTTCTCCACAGCATGGAGGATTTGGTGCGAGTTTTGATTGCGCAGCAGACGGAGCTCATGGCCACCATGAAACAAGTGCTTCCGGCGTTGCTCTCCACGCCGTCTGCTCCAGCGCAGTTCCCTCCTCCCTTTCCCCCGTATGACGAGACGGTGGAGGATTGGGACGCATACGAACATCGCCTTCGGCAGCATTTCCAGGCGCTTCATGTTGCCGATGCGGAGGTATGTCGTGCTCTCTTCTTGTCTCGGATATCTCCCTCGCTGTATCAAGTTTTGCGGCAGCTAGCGCCGTTGCAGGAACCCTTGTCCTTGTCTTTTGACGCATTGTGTTCATTGCTGTCTTCATATTATCGCCGCCGCACGCATGTTGTGGCGGCTAGGGTCGAGTTCTATCAATGCAAGAAACAGCCCCATCAGTCTTACCGGGCGTGGGCCGCTACCCTGCACGGTCTCAGTCGCAAGTGTCATTTTGTCACGGCGCAGTCGCGAGAGTCATATGCCCACGTTATGGTACGCGACGTCATTGTTCGTCCGGCCCCTGATAGGGAGGTCCGGCAACGGGCCCTGCAGTTAGAAGACCCTTCCCTCGAGGAAGTCCTGTCCATTGCTCAATCGTATGAAGTTTCTCACGCAGCAGGTCAACAGCTGGAAGTGTGGTGCGACGTCGCGGAGGTTCAGGGCGGCGCGGCCGCGTCCACTGTGTCCGGGGTGGACGACGTGCGAGCGGTACAATCCGGCCGTTACGGCCGCTCCCGCACGGCGCGTGAACAGAATTCCGGCCGCCGGCCCCTGTTGCCGTCCTGTGCGTCGTGCTATATACATCATTATCGGTCAGAGTGCCCCCAGCGTTGGGCCGTTTGTCGCAAATGTAATAAAAAAGGTCACATTCCTATAGTTTGCCGCTCCGCCTCGAAAGAATCGAAGGAAGCAGGTACAGAGGACACGGACGTTGACATTCAGGAAGTTTCATCGGGCCAGGCTCCCGACGCATCGGCACGCAAACTCTTTATCGAGGTTTCGTTTCGGTCGCGCCGGTTACAACTGCAAGTAGATACGGGTGCGGCAGTTTCGTTGTTGAATGCACAAACTTATTCCGACCTTGGATCGCCCCCTTTGGCGCCAGTTTACCGACGTCTACGCGGTTATGGTAAACAGTTCATTCCCCTACTGGGTCAATTCACTACCGACGTGACTTACAAATCAGTCACTCGGCCTATTACTTTTATTGTTGTCAGTGATGCGAGCTCCTCTAACCTTTTTGGCCTGGATGCCTTTCAAGCTTTCGGTTTTTATATCACTGACACCATACAGTTGGTCTCCGAAGACGTTCCCTATTAATCATTGGAATCTTTGATCTCAGACTTTCCGGATATTTTTGAGGAGGGCCTGGGGCGTGTTTCAGATTTTGAAGCTCACTTAACGTTGAAGACATCGGCTCGCCCGCGTTTTCTACGCGCGAGGCAGATCCCCTTGGCTCTCCGCCCTCAGGTAAAGGAAGAGCTCGACCGGCTGACAGCCTTAGGGGTCGTTCTTCCCATTTCTTCCAGTGAGTGGGCTTCGCCCCTCGTTATTGTAAGGAAGCCCTCGGGAAAATTATGTCTTTGCGGCGATTTCAAGGCCACCATTAATTCCCAATTGGTGGTGGACACCTATCCTTTGCCTCGTGCTGATGAATTGTTCTCCGCCATGGCGGGAGGCCAATATTTTTCGAAAATCGATCTGCCAGAGGCTTATCATGAGATACCACTTGATGAGGACTCCAAACGGCTGGCGGTCGTCAACACCCCGTTTGGCCTTTACCAATACCAGCGGTTGGCCTTTGGAATATCCAGTGCCCCGGCGATATTCCAGCGTTATCTTGAGCATGTCACGTCGACAATCCCTCATTGTATTAATTACCTGGATGACATAATTGTCACAGGCCGCAGCACGAAGGAACACTTGCACAACCTTCGCACCCTCTTTCTCAAATTCAGGTCTGTGGGCTTGCGTTGCAACCTGCATAAGTCAACCTTCTTCCAACTGACCATTGAGTATGTGGGTTACACTATATCTCAGCACGGCATCCAGCCGCTAGGAAGTTTGGTCCAAGGTATCGTCAACCTTCCTCGGCCCACTTCGCTGAAAGAATTACAAGCTTTTTTAGGCAAGATAGCCTATTACCACCGGTTCATTCCCAGGGCTTCCACGATAGCCCACCCCCTGTACTGCCTTCTGCACAAGGGTGTTCCTTTTGATTGGTCGCCTGCATGCGAGCGAGCGTTCACCTCGTTGAAGGGCCTCCTCACGTCAGCCCCTTGTTTGACTACTTTTGATCCCCATAAGCCATTGGTCCTGGCTACAGATGCTTCGCAGTATGGGGTGGGGGCGGTCCTGGCCCATCGCAATGCAGATGGTTCCGAGCAACCACTGGCGTTTGCGTCTTAAGACGCGTAGTCCTGCGCAGGCCCATTACTCCCAGGTGGAAAAAGAGGCTTTGGCCATTGTCTACGCTGTTACCAAGTTTCACCCTTTCTTGTATGACACGAAGTTTCAGTTAATCACTGACCATAAGCCGTTAATATCATTATTTGGTCCCGCCTCTCAGATTCCGGATAGGGCGACCCACAGACTACAGCGCTGGGTCTTGTTCCTCTCTAAGTACCATTATGACATTCATTTTCGCCCTACAGGGCAGCATGCCAACACCGACACTCTTTCCCGTCTTCCAGTGGGCCCGGATCCTACGTTCAATTGAGAGGAGCTTATGTGTTTTCATTTGGATGTGGCGTCCCGCCAAGCGGTTGACGGCTTCCTGATCACTAGTTCTAGAGTTGCCAGGGAAACGGCGGCTGACCCGGTTCTCCGGCAAGTAGTTCGCCTCATTCAGCAGGGGTGGTCATCCCGCCCTCCGGGCCGGGCCTCGGACCCTCTTCGTAATTATTTTCTTCTAAGAGACCGCCTCTCGGTCTTGGAAGGAGTTCTCCTTCTGACTACCGATGATACAGCTCCTCGCGTGGTTGTTCCTGCAAGTTTACGAAGGGAGGTCCTCACGTTATTACATGCGGGGCACTGGGGTGTTTCCCGTACTAAAACCTTGGCTCGCAGAAATGTGTACTGGCCCAGTATTGACAGAGAAATTGAGCACTTGGTGGCCGCCTGTTCCCAGTGTGCGAGCCAACAAGCATCTCCCAGGGCAGCGTTCTCTTCATGGCCGCCGGCAACCCAAGCATGGGAACGTGTTCACATCGATTTTGCGGGCCCCTTTCTCAATGGCTTTTGGCTCCTTGTCATTGATGCTTATTCCCGATTCCCATATGTGGTTCGCTGCTCCTCCACCACTTCAGAAGTTGCAATCCAGGCACTAGCATAAATCTTTTCTGTGGAAGGTCTGCCAATCACCCTGGTCTCAGACAATGGACCGCAGTTTATTTCACAGACCTTCCAGGATTTTTGTAGGCGCTTCGGTATTCGGCACGTTTGCTCTCCCCCCTTCCATCCACAATCGAATGGGGAAGCCGAGCGCATGGTGCGCACATTTAAGACGCAGATGAAAAAGTATGTGCACAAATTTCCTGCAGAGGAAGCCTTGACGTTTTTCTTGACGGCATACCGGACCACACCAATGGGTGAACGCAGCCCCGCAGAGCTCCTCCATGGGCGTCAACCTAGGACTCTGCTGCACCTTCTCCGGCCTGGTCCTCGCCAGTCTTCACAAAACGGAGTACCTGGTTTTCCACTGGGTATGTCGGTCTGGGCCCGTGGGTTTGGTCGCAATCCACGTTGGATACCGGCGGTGGTCCTGCGCCGACATGGCCGCCGGCTCTATACCTTGCAGGCGGGGGATCGGGTGGTACGTCGTCACCAAAATCAGCTACGTCCACGTTCGGGCACCCACCCTCCGACCCCTCGGGCACCGGCTTCCCCATTGCCGGCACCTGTATTGGTTTCACAGGGGACGTCACCTCCTCTCCCCACTGTGCCTCTGCCGCACGGCGATGGTTCTCAGCCTTGGCAGCCTCCAGTAGCTCCAGCACCGGCATCGCCATCATTCGAGATGCCCCAGCGAGAGCCGGCCCCCCTAGCCGGCCTGGTTTCTCAGGAGGCTGGTTCACCTGTGGTCATCCCTTCCCCTTCGTCCCCGCCACTGGGTCTTGCCCCTCCCGAGGTGGAACAGGATCCGGAGTTAGACAGCTTGTCGCCTGTTCTGTCCCGGGCTCCGGTTGTGGGACGACGGGGGCCTCTTCGTGTGGGTCACTTCCAGACGTATTCAAAGGTTCCGGCTCGAGGGTTGGCAGATCCCCTCGACTCCGGCCATCCAATGGATGTGGGGGTCATCGCTCCTGCCCGACGCTCCACCTTCCGACGCAGTGGATCACAGTGGCTTCACCCCCTGAAGGAGGAGGAGTGCAGTAGCCACCAGAAAGATCGCGGGAGGCGCACATTGGCATGGCGTGTCACGGACGGTAGTTGCCGCAAGTAGAGTCCCGTCCACCAGAGGGCACGCGAAAATTCGGACGCGACCTCTGCCGGCCTAACAACAACAACAACAACAACAACTCCGGCAGCACGGGCCGTGCCCAGTCAGTTAACATCGGGCATGCCTAGGACACAGTCCCGGTCTACGCTAAGTGAAGTGCGACGTAAACGTGAACAGTGTTACTACAATATGTGTACCAATTACTTAACTTCCTAAGCCTTCTAAGTGGTCGTCCACATTAAAGAGCAACTAATACTGTCATTCACTGATAATAATGGAATAACTGCCGAGTGCGTTCAGTACAAAGGACACAACCCTACACCTCCTCTTGTAAGGTACCCCTTTTTTGCAGATAAGAGCGCATTTTACTTTATTTCCAGTTTTGCTATTTCACATACGTAAAATGAATGTATCAGTACCTAAGTAGGTATGGACTAAGGAGTGAGCGGTAGGTTCCCATGCTGGGTAGTAGAGGTGGCTGGCCATCTGGCACATTCAGAGCCAGTGGGATGATGTGCCAGTGAAGAAATTGCTTCTGATGTCAGCAGAGAGATACAAAGAGAAAGTACATTTATTCTGGTGTGAATCAAGTAATTGTTATTGATAAATAAATGTGCCAGGAAACGTAGATATTAATAAATAAATAGACAACTTTGGCATAACTGAAGATGTACGATCTTATACAAGCTATACCAATTGTACACTCAAGTTAAAGAGTGTGTACCATACTCTGGAGCTGTCAATAGGATGCTTTTTGATCTAGTCATGCAGTAGGCTGTGCTCTCATACTGATAATAGTTAGCTTATAATAAATGTGAACAAATTCATTGTTTGATGTTTCTTAAATAAATGCACCATAATGGTGTGCTGTGTAAAAATTATTTGTACAAGAAGAAACTTATACCCGCTTCATTACATAAGACATAGACAGCAGTATTGCCATTTCAGAATTGCTGACACTGCTGTAACTCTGCAGGGGTCATGAAACTATGAGAGCATCTCCACATAATAGGTAGGAAGTTCCTATGCTGTGGCTCACTAAGTCAGTCCAAGGACAGACTGGCTTAATTATCACAAAACTTGGGTGGGAAAGCATGGCTCAGTAAAACTGAGACATTTCTGAAGGTTTAGTATGAATGGGGGGTTCTTTTACCCTCCCCCTCCTCCTCCCCTTGTGACATCATTGACGATGCCATGCAACATTGCCAGATTTTTCCCATTCATTTGATATAGGCCAATTGCATTGTGTAAAAAATAGCAAAAGAATTTAAAAATTGGAAAGAAATTCAGAAAGCCCAATTGTTCTATAGGTTTGCCTGACTGTTATGACTTCACTGTGAAAGTAGGGCTCTTGTCCCAAGTGTAAATTGGTGGTAAATTAAAAAATCTGAGATACTGCCTTGTTATGTTGACGTGAAATTCAAGGACAGGCTCTGTGATGTCAGACTCCAAGTTGGCTGTCCTGGGACACTGGCCCAGGTTCGATGGCATCTGATTCCGAGATGGCTGTTTTGTGATGCTGGCACAGGGTCTATGATGTCGGAATTCAAGACGACAATCTAAAATGGCAGACCTCGGGATACTGGCACAATCCACATGATATCACAATGTAAGATGGAGATCCTAGGTAATGACCTGGATGTGCTAGACATTCCGTACTATGTTATAATTCAAGATGGCGACCTCGGCATACTATGACACACTGTATCGTGTCAGAATCCAATATGACATCACAATAAAAGGTGGTGTCCTGGGCATTGTAGGACAGTCTGTATGAAGTCACAATTCAAGTGATACTGGGACAATATACATGCTTGTCAGGTTCATATATTCTGAATATAGAGTCTAGAACCAAAGATCTTTTCTCTCCAGCAGATCCAAGCCAGCCTGGTATGTACACTTGAGACAAATGTTCTTCTCCTACGCAAGCCCAAGTCTGCATCCTATTCATATCTGGGATAAAACATGGATTTTTGAAGCAAAACCAAAACATGTACTTTTTTTCAAATCAGGAACGCACTTAGAAGGAATGCTATCCATAGTTGTGGGAAAAGACATTTTTTCCATTGTCTGTCTAAAACTGCTGGCTATTTTCTGGAACTTACTTTGAAGATGTAAACAGTAGTAATCAACCTGAATCCATCTGGTAGCAGCTGAACTACTTCCAGTAGCATTAAAATACATTTAGTAGATATAACTATGTTTTCTCCATGCAGGTGGAAACCTATTATTCACTCAGTTATGTAGGGAACTGCATGGGTATTCACAGGTAGGATGGGTGTCAGATTTCTCAGTTCACTGCTGCAGCATGCATGGATACATGGTCACTTGTCCTAAGTTTAAAAACAATGTAGAATACTGAGTTTAATGTCATAGTAAATTCAAAAAATCATTAGTTATCATATGACATTACTTTTCACTTGCCTGAAGTTTAAGTTCACTTGTGCAATGCCTAAACAACTGCCATCACTTTAATATTTAAACAAACACCATACCAGGGGGAGTCCTATATCCAAGTGCCACCACCAGCCCTGTCTCACACAAACTGCAAGGATGGAGTTCCATTGTTGGAGTGTTGTGACCACCTTGGCCGTCAGCTGCCTACCAGTGGAGGGCTGCCACACCCCTTTTAACATTCGAAGGCAGCTGCCGTAGTACTGCACAGAGACACTGTACAACACATACTGCCATGTCAGCTGCCTAATGTGAAGTGCAGAATAGCAGTTCCTGTTCCCATTGTTGGTATGCTGTTGTGGTGGCAGTATCCCCCATAACATCACAGCCCTTGTAGCCCAAGTTAAAATGGTGGGGAAATTGGAGAAAGCAACCAGCACACACGTTTTAGCCAATGTTGACAAAGTATCGTAAGGAAATTTAAAAATCGGGAAATGCTTACCTGTCCTCTCAGAAGACTGGGGAAAATAGCTCTGAAGCTGATAAAAAGAAGATCTACAATTATTTTGAACTTCACTACATAAATTAATATGTAACACCTACGAAGACGAGCAGTAATCTGCTTTGGCCACAATCAGCGAGCACAGAGTGGTCAATTTTTTTCTTTATTGTTACTTTATCCACCTTGATCCATATGTGTGTAGGGTGGGCTACCAGCAGTATATATCCATCTCTTCATCCTAGAGCATTTACAAAAATTAATGAAGAAATGACAAAGCTTATTTAGGACTGAAAAATTTTAAAAAGATTTTAAAATACAATGAAGATGATTAAAAATAATAGACTGGTTTTCTTCATTAATGTTTAAAAAAGGAAATAGAACCAAAATGGACACTTAAAACTTCCAGAATGACAGTGAAATGGCAAAATTTGTTAAAAACGAGCATTGCACTTCCACAAAAGAACCAAAGGACTTGTGTTGGGTGAGGACATAGTGAGGAAATTAAACGTTTGGATAATGATGGATATAAATTTATGAAATAGTTGGGTGGTATCTGTAGGAGGAGGATAGGCAAAAAGACTGGCACTGGATAATACAAAAAGACAGGATGATTCAGGTGGGTGGGCAGCGCCATGGTATCAAGAAAGAAAGGGAAGGAGTGTAAAATTGAGAGGGAGGGGAAATGGGATGCTCTGATGTGGAGTAGAGAAGGTGGGAAAAGCTATAGCTGGTAGGATGAATAAATATTGAAGCAGATTTCATTGTCTGGAAGAGGGAGTCATTTGAATTAGCCCTGGGATAGGATATGGAGTGCGTGTAGGTGTAGGGAAGGTGGTACGTTTTTGTAAAGGCACGGCAGTTTGGTGATCAGAGGGGAGACAATGGGATTACTGGAATCTAGTTTGTGAATAGTATAGGAGGTGTTCATTGTGGGTGAGGAGGGATGGGAATATGATAAGATGGTAGAGAATACAGGTGGGGGAAGCTAAATGGATGCAGAAAGCAAGGCAGAGTGCATGACATTGGAGGGTTTAGAAGGACTTATAGAACTGTGGTAGGGCGGAGATCGGTGCAACATTTGCAGGGCAGAAGGTGGGTCAGATCAGTGTTTTGTAGGTGGGGAGGGGTGTAATCCTTATGTTCAGCCTGTTAGTAGTTTTAGTCTGTTGTGGGTTTTCTGTTGGATGGTTAGTAGGTGAGGTTTCCATGTTACTTGCCGATTGACTGTAAGTCTAAGATATTTTAGTCTATTAACTGGATAGAACAGTCATAAGTGTTAAAGCAGAAATCATGGAAATGGAGGGTGTGGGAGGTTCACGCTGTAATTATTGCCTGGGTTTTGGAGGGCTTGACTTTAGTAGCCATTGGTTACATTAGGGGGTGAAGTGATAGAAGTGGATTTGGAGTGATCGTTGTGATTTCTGGGGTATAGGGTAGAGGGCGAGGAAAGCAGTGTCATCAGCATAGTGAAGAAGGTGGACTGGTGGGTGTGGTTTGCACATATCAGCAGTATAGAGAAGATAAAGGAGAAGTAAGAGGACAGAGCATTAGGGCACCCCTGTAGTGGGATAGATAGTATAGGAATTGGGATTGTTAGTAGTGAGAAAGGATACGTGATTAGATAGGAAGTATGCAGTAAGGTAGATGTAGTTGTTTGGAAGTGCCTATGTCTGGAGTTTGAGGAGGAGATTGGAATGCTATGCTTTCTCTAGGTCAAGGGAGACAAAAATAGTGTATTTCAGGAGTTGAGTTGATGGGATAGGAGATGAGTTGCATTTTTGGTGGAGTACTTGTTTCATATTGTGTGCTGCAATTGGTGTATGTGACTCTGTTTTTGGGATGTTGTCCAAGCAATGGAGGCTGGCAGCCATTGGTTAGACAGTATTGTTTGTACATTTGTGGAATGGTAGGGAACAGTGAGTAATAAGGGTGTATTTGAGGTGTGTTCAAAAAGGAAGGTGACTTTATATTTTTATTAAAAAATATTTATTTATTCATCAATATTTGCACTGTCCCCTTCAAAGTAATCCAACTCAGATATAATACACTTGTGCCGACACCTCTTCTAATCCTCAAAGAGCTTCTCATAAGCACTTTTTGGTACAGCCTTGACTACTTCCAGCGATGCAGTTTTTATTTCCTCATTTGTTGAAAATCTTCATCCTTTCATAGGTCTCTTCAGTTTTGGGAACAGGAAAAAGTGTTAGGGGGCCAAATCCAGTGAATATGGTGGCTGAGGCATGATTGTCGTGTTGTTTTTGGCCAAAAATCTCTCACAAGCAATGATGAATGAGCGGGTGCATAGTCGTGATGCGAAAGCTGTGAATTGTTTTTCCACAATTCCAGATGTTTTTTGCATGTTTCTTCTCACAGACAGTGCATAATGTCAAGGTTATACTCCTTATTGACCGTACGACCTAGAGCCAAAAATTCATGATGCACTACACCTCAGTAATTGAAAAAAAAAAAAAGAAAGAAAACAGTGAGCAAAACTTGGAGTGCTTTTTTGGGTCTTGGCTCTCTGGGATGCTTCCATTGGGACGATTGGGCCTTGGTTTCGACATTATAATGATATACCCATGTTTCATCACCAGTTATGATCCTTTTGAGCAAATCAGGATCATCACTGATGTCATTCAAGAGCTCCTGAGCGATGCTCATGTGATGGTTCTTCTGATCAAAATTGGGAAGTTTTGGGACAAACTTCACTGACACACGTCTCATGCTGAAATATCCAAAAAAAAATTGCATGACACTATCTGACCAATATGCCAACATCCTCAGCAACTTCTCATATGGTATTTCGACGATTTTCCAAAACAACTTTCTTCACAGCTTCAACATTATCATCTGTTGTGGATGTGGTGGGGTTTTCAGAGTGAGATTCATTATTGGCATCTTCTCAGCCATTTTGGAAGAGCTTGTACCACTTGTAAACATTCTTTTTACTGTGAGCAGACTGACTGTATGCCATGGTCATCAACATTTCAAGTGTTTTAGAGCATGTGATCCCATTTTTCACACAAAATTTGATGCAAATTCTTTGCTCCATTTTTTATAATAATCAAAAATTGCTGAGCACAATAAAACATGTCTAACCTTTCTATCTGTCAAAAACAAATGAAGTATGCTGTAGACTTGAAACTGTGAACATATGTTTGGGACATGTGTACCAGCATAACAAAAAAAGATTGATAATCGAATTATGTAGCCTGCACAATTCGGAAAGTCACCTTACTTTTTGAACAGCTCTCCTATGCTCTGGGACAGCTGGGAAAAACCCTGGGAATTTTTCCATCTGGGAGAAGTCCAGAAAACGCTGAAATTTTTTAGAATTCTGTGAATTTTTCTTTGTTTTAGAATTTTTGAAATTTTGACAGTAAGAACTGGTACTCTAACAAAGAATTTTACTTTAGCCCACTTCTGCAGAATAATACTGCAGCAGTAAAACATGCGAAGAATAACACCAAAAGAAAACTTCAGTTGCAAAGAAAATGTGCAATTTATAACAACAATCTACAGTACACATGCAAGTGCCTGTCAACAGCTAGATGTGTCATAAGACTATGCAATCACAACATCAAGATGGCGGCTCGTATAGAAGTTTTAGTAAGTGGCTCCATGAAAAACATGTATACTGCCGATATAAAGTGCATCTTATGCAGTGAAAGACTTTTTAATGGTTTCAGACTATGTTCAGCGAGTCAAAAATGGATTCATTCAAAATGCATCTCGAGTTCTGCCGCGGTAAGTGCAAAATGTGACTGTGGTGTAATTGGCTGTAGTTTGCGATCGATGTGCTTATCAAAACAAGATACTGTGCGAGAAGAAAACGTTGTTTCCACATTAGAACAGGATTTATTGTACGCTAAAGAGTATATACATAATTTGGAAACAGTGATTAGTGATCTCAAACAAAAACAAAAAGTGGAAAACGAGCCTTTTCTTAGGCCTAAAATAAACAGGCGTGTGAAACAAAGTGGAAATCGTTTCGAACTAAAAACAAGGAATAAATATGAGCTGCTAGACACGTATGAAGAGACGAACAACCAGGGACATAAGAGAAATGAATACACGTCTCTAGGGCATACTCTGAAGAGTGAAGAAAACACTAAATTTTCGCAAAATGGTTCACGAAGTGAGAGTAAGGGTGATGTTTACGTTTTTTCAGCTAGCCACGGAAGAGGCTTAGCAGGTAAAATGGCCACTATGCAAAATAAACGAAAAGTAAGTGGAACCACCAAGCCTGGGGCTCCTCTACGAGAAGTGCTAAAAAACTGTGAAACATCAGTAACAAAAGGTTCGAAATGTGTCATTATTGGAGGAGGTAACGATGTTTATAGAAACGAAAGTATCAATGCAACAAGGGCTCTACGTGAAACCTTAGGGAAAATTACACATTCAGATGTATATGTTGTAAGCATTCCACAAAGACACGACTTGATGGAAGCTTCATGCGTAAATAAAGAAATTATTCGAACAAATAGAAAATTTAGAAAGATCTGTAGCAGTTTCGCCAATGTAACATTTATTGATGCAACAAGCTCTCAGAGAGATCATTTTACAAAGCATGGGTTGCACAGAAACAATTTTGGTAAAACAATTCTGTGCAAAGAAATATTAGAAAAAATTGACAAACCACAAGAACAGATACATCCACCCATAACACTGCCAGTGAAGGAAGAAAAGGAAGAGTCACCACTTTGCCCTATAAAGGAAAAATCAGTGTTATTACCAGCAGAAGAACCAGTGTTGTCACCTCCAGAAGAAGAAGTTGTGACACCACCAGCTGAAGAAGAAGCACCACCTTCAGAGATCCTGCAGCCAAGATATGGGAGAGGAGAGAGAAGAAAGAAACAGCTAAAGGACCAGGATTTTGTATACAATGAAGCCAGCAGCAGCCGACCAATTCACAAGAGGCAACCACCTGCGAGAAGTCAGGATTTTTGTTGGCCCCAGATCAGCAACAGCACACCATAACAGACATGGGGATCAACAATCTGACAAGCACACCACTCGTAGGTAATGTAAAAAATATAAACTGTGATTCAAAGTCAAACTGTATCCAGATAAACAAAAAGGGAGATAATATGCTGACATTACTTCAAGTTAATATTTGTTGTATTAGAAATAAGATGTTAGAATTGGAACATTTCTGTAAGATTAAGAATGTTGATGTAATATGTGTATGTGAGCATTGGTTAGTTGCAAATGAGGTAGATATGTTTGTACCTCAAGGATACGTCACTGCAGACATAATGTGCAGAAAGCAGAGGCGAAATGGTGGGGCTGGGATCTTTATCAGAGATAATTTCAACTTTACAAAAATAGATGTATCATCTTACTGTACAGAGTTAGATGCAGAATTTAGTTGTATAAAAATGACTGATGAAAATCTAATAATTGTAAGCCTATACAGATCTCCCAATGGCAACATTGATACATTTTTTGAAAGATTTGAACTACTGGTTAGAAAAATACTAATGCATAAAACAAAGATTGCCATATGTGGTGATCTTAATATAGAAATGGTAAACACAAGTAATGAGCCCTCAAGAACTTTTCTTAATTTATTAAGGTCCCTTAATCTGTACTGTACCATCCAGTGTCCAACACGTAAAAATTCATGCATAGACAATATTATTGTGAATTTTCCCCGTGGCAGCTACACTGTTAGCCTTGCAAATGGGTGCTTTGCAGACCACGACCCATTGCTTCTCAATCTCTCTAGTAAGCAACCAAATTCCACTAGTGTGCACAATATGACATGGGTAAGAAGACAAAAAGAAGAATACATTATGTCATTTATTCGTATACTAGAGGATGCAAGTTGGGACTTTGTCTATAAGTGTTCATCTGAGAAGTCTGATGTTGAAACTACCTTTGAAAACTTCCTTAAAAATTATACAGAATTATGGTATTCATGCTCACCACTAATTAAAACCAACTCTTCTGGAACATATAAAAATAAAAAGCTGGAATGGTACACAGACGAACTGGTCCAGATAAGAAAAAACATGCTCGTACTATACACAGCATATAAAAATGCATGTAAACAAAGATCAGAGCAGGAGGGCACCTTTTATGCAGCATACCAAAAATGTAAAAAATTCTACAAACTTAAGCTGATACAGACAAAAAAAGCTACTTATGAAGGGTACATAGAAGGTGCAACAAACAAGTGCAAGGCAGCATGGCAGATTGTAGCACAAGAAAATCCCACACGTCACACACATGAAACTCAGCTCACTCCAAGGGAACTAAATGACTACTTCATTAGCTCAATTAAAGAAATTGAAAGTAAGATAGAAAAAACAGATACATCTGCAAGCGATTTACTTAATGCCCTTCCACCAGTAGATCATGTCTTTAACTGGTATAGTATCACACCTGCTCAGATTAAAAGAACAGTCACAAAATTTTCAAATTCTAAAAGTATGGACTGCTACTGGCTCTCCAATTACATAGTAAAAAAAACTGTAGACTCGATCGCTAAACCATTGGCATTCATATTTAATAAATGTTTACAGTCAGGAGTGTTTCCCGACTCCCTCAAAATTTCCAAAGTTATTCCAGTGTTTAAAAAGGGTGACAAACATCTTCCTAAAAGTTATCGCCCAATCTCAATTGTGCCAATATTTTCTAAAGTATTTGAGTCACTTATGTACACTCAATTAAGTAGCTATTTTGAGACACACAACCTTTTGAGCAATAGTCAGTTCGGATTCCGACAGGGCAGAAATACCACTGCGGCCATCCTGGAAATTGTTGACCAGACATTAACAGCCTTTGAAGACCGGAATATGGTGTCACTTGTCTTGTGTGATCTGAGAAAAGCTTTTGACTGCATTCCCTTTGGCACCCTGGTTGCTAAACTAGAATTTTATGGTGTATGTAACCCAGCATTAGCAGTAATAGAGTCATATCTTCATAATAGAAGACAGTTTGTCTCAGTTAAAAATAATTACTCCCCTGTAGCAGCAGTTAGTACTGGTGTACCACAGGGCTCGGTTCTGGGACCCTTCTTCTTCATCATAGCCATCAATGACCTACCTCATCACATAAATAGTACTACCATATGCTATGCAGATGACACAACCCTCCTCACCTCACATCAGAACATCTCAGCTTTGGACAATAACACACAGGAATCACTCAAATCAGCCATCCACTGGTTCACATGCAATAAATTACTGTGTAACTCAGAGAAAACACAACAGCTTCTCTTAGGGTTACCCAAAACCATAGAAAACAAAACTGTAAAACTATTAGGAATGCATATTGATTCCAAACTTAACTGGGAAGAACACGTAAATCAGGTTTGCAAAAAGCTTTCAAGAGTCTCCTATCTCCTTTGGAAACTTAGGGACATGATTAGCATGAACTTTCTGAGAACAATGTACTGTGGACTCTTCCAGTCACATATTACATATGGCCTTCTCATATGGGGGCACAGCTCTCACAGTAACAAAATTTTGTTGATGCAGAAAAGAATGCTGCGCATAATGTGTAAAGTCGGTCCCACGGAGCACTGTCGTCCTCTCTTTATAAGGCTAAGACTGTTGACCATTGTAAACTTGTATATTTATATCTGTGTGGTACACATTAAAAACAATGGTATGGAAGGTGTTGTCAGGGAAGAAATTCATAACTACAACACTAGAAGGAAGGCAGATTATGATATACCAAGACACAGACTAACAAAAAGTAGTAACTCACACAAAGTGAATACCTTAAAAATATTCAACAAACTACCGCAATCTGCTCGGGACATGCCCACAAAAATTCTTAAACAAAATTTGTACAATTGGTTATCTGACAATCCATTTTATTCTATGCAAGAATATTATGATCTGAGTAGCACAGAGATAAACCTGTAATTGCATAATTAACTTAATTAACTACTACATATACTGTTACAAAACATTTCATATCTAATACCTTTGTATTTCAACTGTGTTAGGTAACTACTTTATTTGCCAGTGTTATGATGTGTTACGTAACTACTGTGTTTGCTACTACAATGTAACTCATTTTTGGTACCTTTGTATGTATCTGAAACAAGAATATGTATTAAGCATTGTAGTCACCTGCTTAAGGTTTATGTTATTTGTAAGTTACTCATATGCTAATTATATCTATGCCTTATATATAGTGTTTGGAATATTAATATTATTTTATGTACTGACGAAGCCTATTTCATCTTGCATGATCAATGACTAATAAAGAATCTTGAATCTTGAATCTTGAATATTTCATAACTGTATTCCATTTGAGTCCATAGACATATGACAGCACTGTACTGAACATATATTTGAATGTTGTATAGGGATAGTTGAATTTAGTGAAACTAAACTTCTAATTGGTGTTGTTTATAAGTCCCCTAACTCTGACTTCAGTGCATTTCTGCTCAAGCTAGAGAGGGTTCTTGATTCACTTTATAGGAAATACCAGAAATTAGTTATATGTGGTGACTTCAGTATTAATTTTCTACATGATTGCGCAATGAAAAAGGATATTGATAGGTCTCCTAAATTCATATGATCTGATGCAGATTGTGTTTTTTCCAACTAGAGTGCACAGGAACAATAGCACAGCCATAGACAATATTTTTATTCATTCTTCATTACTAGATGGGTAATCTGTTAGTAAAAGGGTGAATGGCCTCTCAGACCATAATGCACTAAAAGAATTTTGTACTCAAACAAATGTCACATATAGTTACAAACTATGTAGGAAAGCCAACCCAACAGCAATAGAAAGCTTCTTAAACCTTGTCAAGGAATACGAGTGGCAGGATGTTTATGGTGCCGATAACATAGACGACAAATATAATGCTTTTCTGAACACATTTCTCATGCTCTTTGAGAGTTGCTTTCCATTAGAACATTCTAAACGGTGTACTAGCAGTAAAAGGCAGCCTGGGTGGCTGATTAGTGGGATAGTGATATCATGTAGAGCAAAGTGGGAATTATTTCAAAGATGTTAAGAGTAGTCTTAATCAAGCTAGAGTAGCCCATTACAAACAGTATTGTAAGGTGCTTAAAATATTATTAGGAAGGCAAAGGGTATGTGGTGTGCAAATAGAATAGCTAATTCACAGTATAAAATTAAAACCATATGGTCAGTTGTGAAGGAAGTGTCCTGTCAGCAGCAAAACGTTGACAAGGAGTGCCCAGCAGAATATTAAAATACTGTGCTGCACATGTTAGCCTAGTACTTAGCCATATTTGTAATTATTCCTTTAGGAATGGTCAGTTTCCTGAATGATTTAAAATATTCAGTAGTAAAGCCACTTTATAAAAAGGGAGAAAGGCTTAATGTAGGCAATTTTAGACCTATTTTTATGTCATCAGATGTGTATGTAAGGATAATTCATCATTTTATATCACATAATTTGCTATTAAATGTACAGTTTGGCTTCAGAAGTTGTTTAACAACTGAAAATGCTATATTCTCTCTTCTCTGTGAGGTACTGGATGTGTTAAACAAAAGATTTCAAATGATAGGCATATTTTTTTATTTAACTCAAGCATTTGATTGTGTTGATCACAAAATATTGCTCCAGAAGTTGGACCATTACGAAATATGGGGAGTAGTTCACAATTGGTTCACATCTTACTTTAACAACAGACAGCAAAAGATCATTATTCATGGAGTTGAGGATGGCTGTGGTTTGGGGTCTGAGTGGGATACAGCCAAATGGGGGGTACCCCAGGGATCAGTGTTGGGATCACTCCTGTTCCTTATTTATATAAATGATATGCTCTCTAGTATTATGGGTAACTCTAAAATATTTCTGTTTGCTGATGACACTAGCTTGGTAGTAAAGGATGTTGTGTGCAACATTGGCTTGGTTTCAAATAGTGCTGTTCATGACATAAGTTCATGGCTTGTAGAAAATAAACTAATGCTAAATCACAGTAAGACTCAGTTTTTACAGTTTCTAACACACCATTCAACAAAACCCGATGTTTTAATTTCACAGAATGGGCATATGATTAATGAAACTGAACAGTTCAAGGTGTTCTAGGTGTTCAGATAGATAGTAAACTGTCGTGGAAAGCCCACATTCAGGTTCTAGTTCAAAGACTTAATGCTGCCATTTTGATTGTTCTAATGGTATCTGAAGTAAGTGATCATTCGACATGAAAATTTGTCTACTTTGCTTATTTTCATTCACTTATATCATGTGGTATAATATTTTGCGGTGACACTTTCCATTCTAAAAGGATATTTTTGGCTCAGAAATGGGCAGTTTGGGCAAAAAGTGGTTTAAGTTCGCGAACCCCTTGTCAACCCCTGTACACTAGGCTGGGTATTTTGACATTGGACACTCAATATATATGTTCTTTACTGTCGTTTCTTGTTAACAATATCAGCTTATTCCCAAGAATAAGCATCTTTCACTCAGTTAATACTCAGCAGAAATCCAACTTCCTTAACTCTTGTGCAGAAAGGTGTGCAGTATATTCCTGCACCCATTTTCAATTAGCTGCCGCACGAATTCAAAAATCTTAGCAGTAATCCATGCACTTTCAAATCGAAACTGAAGAGTTTCCTCATCGGTCACTCCTATTCTGTTGAGGAGTTCCTTGAAAAATTAAGCTGATTTTTATGTTATATTGGACATGAATGGATGCAGGTGTCAGACAGGATGCATACATACATGTCACCTTTCAGAGTTATATCTAGACGTATCAGGGGTCCCATATCATGTAGAATGCAGCACAGTGGTTGCAGCTTAGCTTGTAGATCACATGGCTGGTTTCTCAGTTAGCCCTGTGTTTGATGGGATAGGTGCTAATGTGTGATGGTGGGAGAATGAATGGGACAGGTTTTGCATCTAGGTCACAAGATCACCTTTCCCATCGAAGGTGGGGCAACCTGTGAAACCAGTCATGTGATCTACAAGGTAAGCTGCAACCACTGTACTGCATTCTATGTGGGAGTGACAACTGGCAAGCCATCTCTCCGCATGAATGGCCACCGACAATCTGTGGCCAAGAAACAGCTGGGCCATCAATTGCTTAGCATGCTGCCCAAGACTGTACCATCTGGGTCCTTCCCAACAATACCAGCTGTTCTGACTGCACAGGTGGGAACTTTCCCTGCATTGTATCCTACGTTCCCGTAACCCTCCTGGCCTCAACCTTTGTTAGTCTTTGTCCTACTCCCTAGCCCTTCCCTGTTCCCATTTCAGCACTACACATTCCTCTATTTGACAAATGCACCCACAGTCTTTTTACCTCTGTCTTTTTCTGCTAATCATTCCCTCCCCCCTTCCCCCAGTCCTCCGTCTAACCTTACGACTGCACCCAGCAACACTTTATCGTCCCCAACCCCAGCCTGCTATCCCTGCACCTCTTCGCCCCAGCTTCATTCTTATGCCTATCACTTGACTGTCTCCCATCATGCTCAGCTGCTCGCAGTGAGATCTCAGCAGCTGGAAACTGCAGTTACATGTGTTTGAGTTGCATTGGTGTGTGTGTGTGTGTGTGTGTGTGTGTGTGTGTGTGTGTGTGTTTTCTGTCTCTCATGAAGGCCTTGTTGGCCAAAAGCTCATTTTCTGACAGTCTTTTTGTTGTGCCTATCTGTGCCTCAGTATTGTCAAAATGTTCTACAAAGAAAAAAAAAGGACTGATATCCACTCAAAGTGAACCATGTCATCACAATACTGAAAACAACTGTAACTGTCTTTCCAGTCCAGCATGGACACTAGGGTAAGGTGACCAGATGTCCTGTATTAACCGGGACACCCCTACTTCTTCAGTCTCTGTCCCATCTTACTCTTTTTTTTAAGGTAGAATTGGATGCTAAAATGTCCCTTTTAGTTGCAATGACTTTGATGAAAAATTGAAAGATACAAACAACTTACAAATAAAAATGCTGTTTATATTATGGGTCTGCAAAACACAGACACATAAAACCATGTAGAGACTTCACTTGGAAAAGTAAAGACACCAGTCTGCACTATGAACTAAAAAATTATAATTACTCCTGTTTGATGCGTATGCCAGCAACAGTAACAAATATTGCAAATTTGTATGCTTGAGCGTGACTCAAAAGAAATTCATTACAGTTTTCACTTTGGTAGAAGATAACTTTGTGTCCTGTATTTGTGAAATAATAAAATGTAGTGAACTTCTGTGAACTACTAGTGCTAAAACACTTGAAATTGATAATATGCCACCACCGATGGGGAAGTGTATTTTTAATAATGGCCTACAAAAGGAATCTGCATACATAAGAAAATCAGTTTCTGATACAGACATTTGATGCAATAAGTGGGCATTTCCTTTCAGGTTAAGCCATGGGGGTTGATCAGATGTACCACAATGGATAAATAGTGAAAACATAAAAGAACGGTGCTCACAAGTGTATCCTCTAGCACCATATTGACTGGTTTTTTTTTTTAAGTGAATGGATTTGTGATAAAGATTTGAAATTAATAGCTGCTGAAAGAATGTTTGTTTACCATACTGTCCACCACATCCAATTTTTCAGATCAGTGGGCTGTAGTGCTAAGCTTATCCAATGTACTTTTGAACCAAAGTGTGCTAGTGATCATAGCTAAACTGAAGCACTTATATTAAATGTGTCAACCCCATTTTCCACTTCTCAACTAGAATCTGATTTACAGAAAGCTAATTTTATTTGAATACTGATAGATGTATCAATGCATAAGGATGTAAAAATATTTCAATGCTTGTTAGGTGCTTTAACCCCACTAAGGGCATTCAAGTTAAAGTACAGGGGAGTCAAAAAGGACTTCATGACTTTGGAATAATATAAAAATTTATTGGTATAACTTACAGAATCATTATATCTGTTATTTTGTAGCAAACAAACTCAAGTTTGATTTATGTAGTGCATCAGTACTCCAGTGTGCCACCAGGAGTGCCAGCTTAGTGCAAAGCTAAATTGACTATTTTCACTGGTGTGCAGCACGCTCACTGTGTGTTTTGGTTTCATGAAACGAATTCTGCAACAACTGTTCAGTGCAAATTTTACACCAGATATGCTAAAGGACCTCCAAGCAGGCCTACAATTTACTCTTTGGACAAGAACTTTGTTGAGATGGGTTGTTCACTGTGAAATCATAGATCACCAGATTGCCCACTTGTTGATGATTATGTCGAACAGGTTAGGGAGAGTTTTGACTTCAGATGTCAAAAATCAATGCACTGTGCATCTCACAAGGCTGGCACTCCACAAAAGACTCTTTGGTAAGTACTTCATAGAAAGTTACACTAAAAGCTATGCAGATTCACAATGGCACAGCACATTAGTGAGCAGATAAGGATTAGATTAGATTAGATTAATACTTGTTCCATAGATCATGAATACGACACTTCGTAATGATGTGGAACATGTCAGGTTAATAAAAGATGTCTGTACAAGATATTACATTACACAAAATATTGCATGACACTAATGTTTAAGTTTTTTTTGTTTTTTGTTTTTTTACCCTAATTTATATCTAAAAATTCAGTCAATGAGTAAAGGAGTTGTCATCTAGATATTCTTTTAATTTATTTTTAAATGTTAGTTGGCTATCTGTCAGGCTTTTGAGGCTGTTTGGTAGGTGACCAAAGACTTTTGTGGCAGCATAATTCACCCCTTTCTGTGCCAAAGTAAGATTTAACCCTGCATAGTGAAGATCATCCTTTCTCCTGGTGTTATAGCTATGCATACTATTACTTTTGAACTGGGTTGGATTATTAACAACAAATTTCATAAGCAAATATACATACTGTGAGGTTACTGTGAGGATCCCTAGATCCTTAAATAGATGTCTGCAGGATGACTGTGGGTGGGCTCCAGCAATTATTCTGATTACACATTTTTGAGCAATGAATACTTTTCTACTCATCGATGAATTACCCCAGAATATGATGCCATACGAAAGCAGTGAATGAAAGTAGGCATAGTAAGCTAATTTACTGAGATTCTTATCACCAAAATTTGCAATAATCCGAATAGCACACGTAGCTGAACTCAGACATTTCAGCAGACCATCAATGTGTTGCTTCCAGTTTAACCTCTCATCAATGGACACACCTAAAAATTTTGAAAATTCTACCTTAGCTACAGACTTCTGTTCAAAGTCTATATTTATCACTGGAGTTGTGCCATTTACTGTACAGAACTGTATATACTGTGTTTTATCAAAATTTAAAGAGAGTCCGTTTGCTGAGAACCACTTAATAATTTTGTGAAAAACATCATTTACAATTACATCACTTAGTTCTTGGTTTTTGGATGTTATTACTATACATGTATCATCAGCAAAAAGAACTAACTTTGCATCTTCATCAATGTGGAATGGTAAGTCATTAATGTATATCAAGAACAGTAAAGGACCTAAGACCGAGCCCTGTGGGACCCCGTACTTGATAGCCCCCCAGTTTGAGGAATCAGCTGTTGTTTTAGCATTACATGAACCACTTACTTCAACTTTCTGCATTCGTCCAGTTAAGTATGAATTAAACCATTTGTGCACTGCCCCACTCAAACCATAATGATTTAGCTTATCTAAAAGAATTCCATGATTTACACAAAGGCCTTTGAGAGATCGCAAAAAATACCAATGGGTGATGTCCAGTTATTCAGAGCATTTAATATTTGATCAGTGAAAGCATATATAGCATTTTCTGTTGAAAAGCCTTTCTGAAAACCAAACTGACATTTTGTTAGTACTTCATTTTTACAAAGATGGGAGGCTACTCTTGAATACATTACTTTCTCAAAAATTTTTGATAGAGCTGTCAGAAGAGAGATTGGGCAGTAGTTGTTAACATCCGATGTATCCCCCTTTTTATGCAATGGTTTTACAATGACATATTTCAGTCTATCGGGGAAAACACCCTGCTCCAAAGAGCTATTACATATGTGGCTGAGAATCCTACTTATCTGTGGGGAACAAGGTTTAAGTACCTTGCTGGAAATGCCATCAATTCTGTAAGAGCTTTTACTTTTGAGTGAGTTTATTATTTTACTGATTTCAGAGGGAGAGGTTGGTGGAATTAAAGTTGTTACAAACTGCACAGGTATGGCCTCTTCTATTAGTAGCCTTGCCTCTTCTAGTGAAGATCTAGATCCTATTTTCTCCACAACATTTAAAAAACGATTATTGAAAATATTTTCAATTTCTGATTGTTTGTTAGTACACTTGTCATTCAGTTTTATGGCACTAAAATCTTCCTGTGCTCTTGGTTGCCCTGTTTCCCTTTCAATAATATTCCAAATTGCTTTAATTTTATTATCAGAGTTACTGGTCTCAGACATGATACACATGCTTCTGGACTTTTTAATAACTTTTCTTAGTACCGCACAATAGTTTTTATAATATTGAACAATTTTGGGGGCCAGTACTCCCTCTTGCTGTTAGATACAGTTCTCTTTCATGGTTGCAAGATGTTCTTATTCCTTTAGTTAGCCAAGGTTTTTTATATGTTTTCTTGGAATTATGTTTAACTATTTTCTTGGGAAAACAATTTTCAAATACCCTTAAAAATGTGTCATGAAATAAGTTATATTTCAAGTTTGCATCGGGTTCCTAGTATACACTTCATCCCAGTCTAGCTGCTGTAGGCTTTCCCTAAAGTTTGCAATATTTATATTGTTAATTGAATGCACTGCTTTGAAAGTCTGATTTGATATACTGCATGGAGCTATGTCATGTACTGTAACTAGCTGTGCACCATGATCTGAAAGACCATTCTCAACAGGATAAGCATTTATGTCCTTAATCTTATCTTGGTCTATAAAAAAGTTATCTATCAATGTACTGCTGTTCTTTGTTATCCGAGTAGGAAAATCAATGACGGAGATCAAATTGAAAGAACTGAGTAATACTACAAGGTCATTCTTCCTATTACACTCTTTCAGGGAATCAACATTGAAATCCCCACAAATGATAATTTGCTCACTAGGAATCCTGTACAGAAATGTGGCATCGGATAAGGACGATGAGACATTCCTGAGCACAATAATCTTCAATGATGAGTCAACATATCATATCAGTGGCATGGTTAACACCCACAACTGCAGAACATGAGGTAGTGAAAATCCAAATGCAACCCTGAAACATGTTTGTTACAGTCCCAAAGTTAGTTTGCTTTGTACTCCTAGCAAATTGAAAGCTTATGGTCCTACCTTCTTCATGTATGAAACTGTCACTGATATGGTTTATAAGGATATGCTTAAAAACTTTTTAAGTCCACAAATTGTTGAAGATGAAGGAGATGATTTGGTTTACTACCAGCAAGACAGTGCACCACCTCATTTCCTCATGGAAGTTTTAGGTTTGCTCAATATCAATTCCCAAGTCAATGGATTGGCTGTGAAAGACCACTTGCATGGCCATCTCACTCCACAGACTTGATACCATTGGATTTCTTTCTGTGGGGGATTCATTAAAGACTGTGTGTATGTTCCTTCCCTACCAGCCAATTCAGCTGACCTGTAAAATTGAATTTACAGTACAGTTACACATGTTATGCCCAATTTGCCATGATGAGTGTGGAAAAAATTGATTACTGGTGCAACATTTTCCACATACAGGTGGTAGTCAGATTGAACTAAAATGACACTTGACGCTTTTATATGAAACTCGAGGTCGTTTGCTACAAAATGACACATCTACTTCAAAAGTTGCTAAGTCCTTTTCGATTCAACCTGTATTGGCTCTGAAATCATTGCCTGGAGAAATTTTAGAAAGCATTGCTACATTTTTGAGTTTCAAAAATACAAATTCAAAAGAAAAAAAAAACAGTCATTCTTTGTGCAGATAACATGAACTGCATTTTGAAGGTGTATTTAGAAAGGGCACGAATAATCTCTTCACAAAAGTGAAAGGAAGTTTAGGTCATAGATCATAACTCATATCATGATGGATGTTCTGATCATATAATTCACAATACTATCCAGAGGGCTGCTGATATTTTCCCTGTTGTAATTGAAGGTATATTCTTATTCCATGTGTATACTGTAAGGACTGAAACTTTTAAAGAATTTTGTAAATTTGTAGACCAGTCAGTGTCTGTCTTCAGGAGTTCTGGGAGCTGGGGTGATGCAAAAATGTTTTGAGCTGTGTATATAGTTCTCTACCTTCATGTACACTGACTAGTCACATTAATGTGATCACCTGTCAGACGACTGAGTAGCCACCTATTGCAGTGTGGACCACAGTGAGACATGTAGGAATGGAGTCAGTGAGCTTCCAGAAGGTACGAATAGGGGTGTCGAGCCATGCTGATTCCATTGTTGTGTACAACTGTGCTAGGTTTTTCAGTTGAGAATCCATGCCACAAACAGCCTGATTGAGATGGTACCATCAATTGTCGATTGGATTTATAGCTGGGGAATTTGGTGGACAAAGGTGTAAGGTAAACTCATCCCAGATCTCTTCAAACTGTGCACACATACTGCGAGCTAATGATCATTCCATTTTGAATGTCAGATAAATCACTGCGTTCCCACGTTATTTCAATGACTGCACTGTTTACTGTGTATTCCCAATGTGCTTGATATTGTCTCCACTGCTGGTGCCACTACCTGCCGTCTCTGAGTGGTTATTCTATATTGATGTCAAACGTAGGTGGTGGTCACATTGATGTGACTGTATTGTGTATATTCTTGTTACGAATGTATTGTTTAGTGCGTTATTTGAAAAATCTCACTGCAAACTAATTCTATCCTGAACCAAAAATAACTCTGTAGCAACACATTTTGACACACAGGCTTACTGAAAAAGGTTTCAACTCATGTGAAATGAAAATCTTTAATGAAGCTACAAAAAGACTGATGATTTCATGTATTTAAAAGACTAAGGAAAAGTAGCTGTGCTACCTTGCTACATAGATATTTGTACTTTATGTACATTTTCTCTCCTTACAAGTATTAGTGTAATTTAGTTTTATATGCACACAATATTGTTAAAAATCCATTAACTAAAATCATGAACTGTTGGTAATGAAATGTGAAGAAATAACATCTGCCATTCTGTGTAAAGTGTATGCTGATAAGGTAGCTTCATAATAAACAATCTTGTACAACTGCTTGCTCGTCAAAAGGTCCACACCTAAAGACTGGAAAGTTGCACAAGTCACATCCATACCCAAGAAAGGAAATAGAAGCAGTCTGCTGAATTACAGACCCATACAGCCAACACTGATTTGCAGTAGGATTTTGGTACATGTATTCTGTTTGTATATTTTGAGTTACCCCAAAAAAATGATTTATTGACAATCGGCCAACGTGGAATCAGAAAATATCATTCTTGTGAAATGCAACTCGTTATTTATTCTCATAAAGTAATGATGGTATAGACAGGGGATGTCACATTGATTCCATATTTTAGATTTCCAGAATGCTTTTGACACTGTTCTTCACAAGTGACTTCTAATGTAACTGCATACCTTTGCAGCATTGTCTCAATTGTTTGGCTGATTTCATGATTTCCTGTCAGAAAGGTCACAGCTCGTAGTAACTCACAGAGAGTTATCAAGTGAAACAGATGTTATATCATTGGGTGTTTCCCTTGGATGTTCATCTACATAAAAAGTTTAGAAGAAATCTGAGCATCCCTCTTATGTTGTTTGCAGATGAAGCTGTCATTCACCATCTTATGAAGTCACAGATGATCAAAATCAATTGCTGAATGATTTGGAGAAGATACCTGTATGGTGTAAAAAGTGGCAATTCACTCCCAGTAATGAAAAGTGTGAGGTCATGCACATGAGTACTAAAAGGAATCTGCTAAATTTCAGTTACAGGATGAAATACACACATGTCAAGTCTGTAAATTCAGATAGATACTTAGGGATTCCCCCCCGTGAACCATGGACCTTGCCGTTGGTGGGGAGGCTTGCGTGCCTCAGCAATACAGATGGCCGTACCGTAGGTGCAACCACAACAGAGGGGTATCTGTTGAGAGGCCAGACAAACATGTGGTTCCTGAAGAGGGGCAGCAGCCTTTTCAATAGTTGCAGGGCCAACAGTCTGGATGATTGACTGATCTGGCCTTGTAACATTAACCAAAACGGCCTTGCTGTGCTGGTACTGCGAACGGCTGAAAGCAAGGGGAAACTACAGCCGTAATTTTTCCCGAGGACATGCAGCTTTACTGTATGATTAAATGATGATGGCGTCCTCTTGGGTAAAATATTCTGTAGGTAAAATAGTCCCCCATTCGGATCTCCGGGAGGGGACTACTCAAGAGGACATCGTTATCAGGAGAAAGAAAACTGGCATTCTACGAATCGGAGCGTGGAATGTCAGATCCCTTAATCGGGTAGGTAGGTTAGAAAATTTAAAAAGGGAAATGGATAGGTTAAAGTTAGATATAGTGGGAATTAGTGAAGTTCGGTGGCAGGAGGAACAAGACTTTTGGTCAGGTGATTACAGGGTTATAAATACAAAATCAAATAGAGGTAATGCAGGAGTAGGTTTAATAATGAATAAAAAAATAGGAGTGTGGGTTAGCTACTACAAACAGCATAGTGAACGCATTATTGTGGCCAGGATAGACACAAAGCCCATGCCTACTACAGTAGTACAAGTTTATATGCCAACTAGCTCTGCAGATATGAAGAAATTGATGAAATGTATGATGAGATAAAAGATATTATTCAGGTAGTGAAGGGAGACGCAAAATTAATAGTCATGGGTGACTGGAATTTGTCAGTAGGAAAAGGGAGAGAAGGAAAGATAGTAGGTGAATATGGATTGGGGGGAAGCCGCCTTGTAGAATTTTGCACAGAGCATAACTTAATCATAGCTAACACTTGGTTCAAGAATCATAAAAGAAGGTAGTATACCTGGAAGAATTCTGGAGATACTAAAAGGTATCAGATAGATTATATAATGGTAAGACAGAGATTTAGGAACCAGGTTTTAAATTGTAAGACATTTCCAGGGGGAGATATGGATTCTGACCACAATCTCTTGGTTATGAACTGCAGATTGAAACTAAAGAAACCGCAAAAAGGTGGGAATTTAAGGAGATGGGACCTGGATAAACTGACTAAACCAGAGGTTGTAGAGAGTTTCAGGGAGAGCATAAGGGAACAATTGACAGGAATGGGGGAAAGAAATACAGTAGAAGAAGAATGGGTAGCTCTGAGGGATGAAGTAGTGAAAGCAGCAGATGATCAAGTAGGTAAAAAGACGAGGGCTAATAGAAATCCTTGGGTAACAGAAGAAATATTGAATTTAATTTATGAAAGGAGAAAATATAAAAATGCAGTAAATGAAGCAGGCAAAAAGGAATACAAACGTCTCAAAAATGAGATCGACAGGAAGTGCAAAATGGCTAAGCAGGGATGGCTAGAGGACAAATGTAAGGATGTAGAGGCTTATATCACTAGGGGTAAGATAGATACTGCCTACAGGAAAATTAAAGAGACCTTTGGCGAGAAGAGAACCACTTGTATGAATATCAAGAGCTCAGATGGCAACCCAGTTCTAAGCAAAGAAGAGAAGGCAGAAAGGTGGAAGGAGTATATAGAGGGTTTATACAAGGGCGATGTACTTGAGGACAATATTATGGAAATGGAAGAGGATGTAGATGAAGATGAAATGGGAGATACGATACTGCGTGAAGAGTTTGACAGAGCACTGAAAGACCTGAGTCGAAACAAGGCCCCGGGAGTAGACAATATTCCATTAGAACTACTGACGACCTTGGGAGAGCCAGTCCTGACAAAACTCTACCATCTGGTGAGCAAGATGTATGAGACAGGTGAAATACCCTCAGATTTCAAGAAGAATATAATAATTCCAATCCCAAAGAAAGCAGGTGTTGATAGATGTGAAAATTACCAAACTATCAGTTTAATAAGTCACAGCTGCAAAATACTAACGCGAATTCTTTACAGACGAATGGAAAAACTGGTAGAAGTGGACCTCGGGGAAGATCAGTTTGGATTCCGTAGAAATGTTGGAACACGTGAGGCAATACTAACCTTACGACTTATCTTAGAAGAAAGATTAAGAAAAGGCAAACCTATGTTTCTAGCCTTTGTAGACTTAGAGAAAGCTTTTGACAATGTTGACTGGAATACTCTCTTTCAAATTCTGAAGGTGGCAGGGGTAAAATACAGGGAGCGAAAGGCTATTTACAATTTGTACAGAAACCAGATGGCAGTTATAAGAGTCGAGGGGCATGAAAGGGAAGCAGTGGTTGGGAAAGGAGTGAGACAGGGTTGTAGCCTCTCCCCGATGTTATTCAAGCTGTATATTGAGCAAGCAGTAAAGGAAACAAAAGAAAAATTCGGAAAAGGTATTAAAATTCATGGAGAAGAAGTAAAAACTTTGAGGTTCGCCGATGACATTGTAATTCTGTCAGAGACAACAAAGGACTTGGAAGAGCAGTTGAACGGAATGGACAGTGTCTTGAAAGGAGGATATAAGATGAACATCAACAAAAGCAAAACGAGGATAATGGAATGTAGTCAAATTAAATCGGGTGATGCTGAGGGAATTAGATTAGGAAATGAGACACTTAAAGTAGTAAAGGAGTTTTGCTATTTAGGGAGTAAAATAACTGATGATGGTCGAAGTAGAGAGGATATAAAATGTAGACTGGCAATGGCAAGGAAATCGTTTCTGAAGAAGAGAAATTTGTTAACATCGAGTATAGATTTAAGTGTCAGGAAGTCGTTTCTGAAGGTATTTGTATGGAGTGTAGCCATGTATGGAAGTGAAACGTGGACGATAACTAGTGTGGACAAGAAGAGAATAGAAGCTTTCGAAATGTGGTGCTACAGAAGAATGCTGAAGATAAGGTGGGTAGATCACGTAACTAATGAGGAGGTATTGAATAGGATTGGGGAGAAGAGAAGTTTGTGGCACAACTTGACTAGAAGAAGGGATCGGTTGGTAGGACATGTTTTGAGGCATCAAGGGATCACAAATTTAGCATTTGAGGGCAGCGTGGAGGGTAAAAATCGTAGAGGGAGACCAAGAGATCAATACACTAGGCAGATTCAGAATGATATAGGTTGCAGTGGGTACTGGGAGATGAAGAAGGTTGCACAGGATAGAGTAGCATGGAGAGCTGCATCAAACCAGTCTCAGGACTGAAGACCACAACAACAACAACAACAACTTAGGGATTACAATTACCAATAAGTTCAGTTGCATAATGACATAGATAATGTTGTGAGGGAGGCAAACCAAAGGCTGTGATTTATTGGCAGAAAATTTATTAGAAAATGCAACAGGTCTACCAAAGAGACTGATTATGGTACACTTGTTCAGCCTTTTCTGGAGTACTGCTGCACATTGTCGGATCTGCATCAGATAGGACAGATGGAGGGCACTGAAATGGTTCATGGAAAGGCAGCTCATTTTGTGTTATCATAAAACAGGAAAGAGAGCAGCTTAGATATGATAAGCAAATTGGGGTGTCAATCATTAAAATATAGGCATTTTTCATTGCAGCAGGATTTTCTCATGAAATTTCAATCACCAACTTCACCTCAGAATGTGAAAATATTTTGTTGGTGCCCACCTGCATAGAGAAGACTGATCATCATAATGAAGTCAGACAAATGACAGCTCACAAGGAAAGATTTAAGGGTATGTTTTTCTCATGCACTGCTCGATTGTGGAACCTTGCAGAAATGGTTTGAAAGTAGTTCGATGTATCCTCTGCTAGGCACTTAACTGTGAATTACAGAGTAATCATATAGATGTAGATGTGTGTATAAATGTTCACAGATCAACTTTGTTGATTCAGCAACAATACTAGAGAGTAGGTGTTTCCAGAATGAAATTTTCACTCTACATCAGAGTGTGTGCTGATATGAAACTTACTGGCAGATTAAAACTGTGTGCTGGACCGAGACTCGTACTTGGGACCTTTGCCTTTTGCAAGCAGGTGCTCTACCATCTGATCTACCCAAGCACGACTCACAACCCATCCTCTCACATTTTCTACTGCCAGTACCTCATCCTCTACCTTGGCCGGGTCGTGAGACGTGCTTGGGTAGCTCAGATGGTAGAGCACTTGCCTGTGAAACACAAAGGTCCCGAGTTCAAGTCTCGATCCAGCACACAATTTTAATCTTCCAAGAAGTTTCATATCGGTGCACACTCCACTGCAGAGTGAGAATTTCATTCTGGAAACATCCCCCAAACTTTGGCAAAGCCAAGCCTCCACAATACCCTTTCTTCCAGGAGTGATAGTTCTGCAAGTTTCGTAGGAGAGCTCCTGTGAAGTTTGGAAGGAAAGAGACAAGGTACTGGCAGAACTTAAGCTGTGAGGACAGGTTGTGAGTCATGCCTGGGTAGCTCAGATGGTAGAGCACTTGCACGCAAAAGGCAATGGTCCTGAGTTCAAGTCTTAGTCTGGTACACAGTTTCAATCTGCCAGGAAGTTTCAGAACAGATGTTGTTCATCAGTTTATTGTTTTACACACTTTTATGTAAAGCTCTGGCGTTTTGCTATTTTCCATCATTACTATAGGCATATTTAACTGAATAACTCCATGAGAACATGTCTAGGCCTATGTTAACTCACATGCTCAAATAAAAATGAAGGAAAGCATAAATTAAACACCACTGCCATTAATTATTTATGCAAACCAGCCTACAAAGGGATTTAAGGTTCCCAGAGCAATCTGATAAGCAACAATGAAATTAAGGAACTGTGTTATATTGTCTCTCTGCATTGAAGAGGCTACACAGTAATCATAGAGTACTATAAATCAGCTCGGGAGGAATGCTATACTTTCTTAGCCTTAGGGTTTCCTTCAGTCCAAGTCAAATACGGAGTTTCTGAAATGTCTCTGTGCACACTGTATGTAATCTAATCTTGTATTTGCAGTCCCAATATACAGGGCTTAATTCTATGCCCTTCACATTTATGTTTTTGAAATTTCCTAAGTAAACTTTTATGGGATAATTGATGCCTGCCTTTAAGTGTTGGCCACTTCAGGATTTTAACCATTTCTGTGAGACTTTCCCATGAGTCAAACCATCATTGACCATTCCTGCTGCCCTTCTTTGAATACATCTGATATCACGTGTTAGCCTGACTTGTTACGCATCCAAAACACTTAAATAATGTTCTTTTCAACACCTGACTGGGTAGTTGTGCTGCTTTTTTCAGATAATACTTCACTATACATAAGTGCATCATCTTCAAAAAGTGAGATATTACCATTAATATTGTCTGGCTGGCCATTGAAATACAAAATGAACCACAAGTGGCCCAACACACTACCTTATGTCACTCTTGAAGTTACTTCTACTCTTGTTGATGACTCTCATCTGATATAGCCTGCTGAATCCATAGGTGTCCTCAAGAGGGATGGGAAGGGGAAAGGGGGGAGGGGAGAGGTAAGATGGAGCTCTTGAATGGAGTGGAGCCAGATGGGGCTCTTGGCCCCTTATGAAATCTGTGTACAGGTTTTTATTCATTCCAGAATTGTCTCAAATTTCTGGCAATAATTGTCTGTAACTCCACTAAACAGCAAATTTTATTGCCAAGCATGATGAGAAATATTGCAGATTAGCAGTAATTATATATCTTCAGCTTTCTTAGCTTTCATTCTAGTGACAGGAAATTATACAGATGGCTCGGTGTGACTGTGGTTCTGTTGCTGACCTGCAGTCAAGATGGATACAAACCTATACAGAATGCTGTGGAAGTAGTGTCTTCAATCTTTTCTGTCACTTCCTTGTTCAACTTTTCTGAGCTGTAGGAACCCTCGTGCATGGGTTCTGTCTCTGAATCCCAGTACATAAGCATGACAGCACTGTACGCATACTACTTTCAATGTGAGAAACAGTGTTTCATATTTCATACCCAAGGTTTATAGAAATTATTCATGAACCAAAAATTCCTTTTCCATACTAAGAAGTTACTTATACAATTTTTCATTTATTTTGCAATGAGAAAATGCTATTACAGTTCTCTTGTTTCATCAAAGCTTTCTGACACTTTCCTGTCCATTAGGTGGAAGCAAGATGTAAGTTGTTATCTAAACATTGCTCACTGAATAAGGTCTGATGTAATATATGTAACAGTGTTCTAATTAATAGAAATATTTGGAAGTATTGTAATTCCACATTATTAAGTAATCAGAAATATAAATTGGTATTTTCACAAGAGGCTGACATCAATCGTATGGTTACTGCATTGTTCAATGACCAAATGATCTGAGTTTCACATTGGCTCTTTCTGTAAGTATTCCCACATTAGAGAGAGAACTATTCCTCATCAGAAACGAAGTCCAATGATATCAATTTTTACATTTTTACTGACTAAAAATTTAATTCTTGTTCCACAGTCAAAATTCACTGAACAATGACAACAGCCAACACAACACATTGGGCTGATCATCCACCAGTTATTGAACAGATGCAATGAGTTGAAAAATACAAATCAGATTTTATCATTGAATTATCAGAGTTTCTTACAGGAGCTATTACTAATAGACGTATGAAAGACAAATTTTCTCACTGCTGATGGATTGTGCTCTTTTGATGTGACAAAACGCACACACAAAACACTTAACAGGAGGATTCCTGCTTTGTGTAATTTTCTTTAACAGGAAGGCAAATTTCAACTGGCAACCACAACAGAACTTGAACCTAGTGTCTATAAGGATGCTCTTCCCCATAATGCATACTAGAATTAAGACAGTAGTTTATCATTTGCCCCTCGAAAAAGAAAACCTGTGATGGCTTGCTGCTTCTGAATACAGTTTTACATGACAGAGCTATTACAGTACACTCAGAGGAACACAGCTGTGCTACATTGTATGTGTACACGACTATACTTAGTCTCAAATGAATCAATCACAGAAGAAAGAAAATACCATGTTCCGCACAAGAGGAAGGGAAGGGGCAGAAGTGTGAATTTCCAAGATGGAAAAAATGTGCTCTCCAGTATTGCAACCTTCTCAGAGTCTAATGTTGCAACACACCATCACATGCAGTCACACAGCTATGAATTCTACATTCCGGTCAGCATGACGCATAATGAGGAATAAGTTGGCACAGCTCTAGGCTGCTAAAAGTTGATTCTAGCAGCTGATATAAGGATGGTTTTGGGAGGTTTCCCACATTCATCTAGTTGTACAATGCAAACAAAAAAAAGTAGTTTTCAAAACACATTTTCTTCAAATTCAGTTCATCAGGCATCAGTAAATAGTGGACATCATGAAAGTAATGCTGTAAGTTAATTAAGGTGCATAGATGTGAAGTTTTGGAAGTTGAAGAACACTTTGGAAGTTGAAGAACACTTTTTAAAAGTTTGTTCCCTGCTTCTCCACTTTTAAGGGTATTAATGTGCTATTTTTGTTGAGATCCAGCAGTATTTTCTCAACCATTCTTATCTTTTTTCCTATTTCAGGTATTTTAATTTTCGGTTCAAGCTAACCTTATGTAAGTATGAATAAATTACTTTTGCTAATATTTTATGACTATATTTTGTAACTCACTGGCTGGTTTTAGTCATAAGAAAATGTAATTTCAGATTGCTCAATGCAAAAGATGGCACCCATACTCATATTAATAACACACAAATACCTACTTTGCATGTGCTATTGAAATATGCTTAATGCCTATGTGCCAAAGTTATCTACCTTAAAAATGCTAAGATAACTATCAATATTTTGAGTTACAATGAGTCATGTGTACTTTTTTTCATATCACTGAATCAGCATCCAAACTGAGAAGTTATGAATCTTGCCTCCTCTTGGAGAAATTTCTGCAGATGACCATGGCTGCATCCTCGACACCAAGAAATTCTCAACCTACTTAGAAGTTTCATTTAGTGCTCCAAGTCATTGTACTTGTGTTAATAAGTGATGGCATGAAGAGAGGCATATGATTTTCAGAAGTCAAGAAATATTGAATCCATCTGATCACTTTGATCCTTGATTTATTGAACATCAAGTGATGAGAGCATAAATTGAGTTTTTCATGGCTGAGGTTCCTGAAATCACTGCTGGACAGCACAGACAAGGTAATTCTGTTTGGTATACCTCTTTACGTCTAAGCCCAGAATATGTTCTAGGATTCTGCAACAGTTTGATGCCAATGAGACTGGACAGTAGTCATGTGGACACTTCTGCTGCCCTTCTTGTAGGTGGGTATGACCTATGCTTTCTTCCAATCAGTGGCCACAGGTTTTTTTACAATATATCTATGGCATATTATGGCTAAAATGGAAGTTAGCTCAACTTTAAAATCTGTATAGAATCTAACAGATTCCACTGAACCCTGGAGCTTTGATTAACTTCAGCAATTTCACCCATTTCTCAAAATCACTCACTCATATTTGTAGAGACGTAAAAATTAAACTGCTGTAAAACTACTGTACAGGAGTAAGTTGTTTTTAGATAAGATTCTGCTATGGTAGTCATTGAAGGGTTAGCTCAATGCCATGTTGACATCCGAAAGTGTTTCATTCAGCACCTAAATGCCTGTAATTTTTCAGAACATTTCTCTTGAGAAACTTGTTTATCTAGCTGGAATACTTTAAAATGAATTAAAAACAATGTAAAATCCAGGATGGTGTAATGACAATTTTATGAAAACTACAGTTGCTACTGACCATATTGTGGAGCTTCTGAGTCGCAGATAGGCACAACAAAAAGACTGTTAAGCAAAGAACACACACACATATCCATGCAAGTGCAACTCACATACACATGACCACAATCTATGACTGCTGAGGCCAGACTGTGAGTAGCAACCCATGATGGGAGAAACAAATTTGGTGGTGGAGGTATGGAGGAGGCTGGATTGGGGAAGGGGAGGAATAGTAGCATAGAGATGGGGGGCTGTAAAGTACTGCTTGTGGAAGCATACAGGGACAAGGTAGGGAGAGGGTAGGCCAGCTGGGAGCAGTCGGGAGGTTAGAGGGAAGTCAGCTGATTTGGGGGGGGGGGGGGCAACAGAAGAAAAGGAGAGAAGTAGGAGGACAGTGGGTATGTTAGTGGAATAGGGGTTCGTGTAGTCCTACTATGGGAACAAGAAGGGGATAGGTGGGTAAGGGGCAATGACTAATGAAGGCGGAGGCCAGGAATATGTCCTACATTCCTGTAACCCTCCTGGCCTTAACCTTTGTTAGGCATTGTCCTTACCTGTGTAGCCCCTTCCCTGTTCCCATTCCAGCACTACATAGCCCTGTACTCCACCAACACACCCACGGTGTTTTTACTTCTCTGCTTTTCTGCTCCCTCCTCTCTTCTCCAGCCTCTGTCTAACTTCCCTATTGCACCTAGCTCCCCACCCCCTCCTCACCTCATCCCTGTATGCTCCCACAAGCAGGACTTTATCACTCTCCACCCATACCATGCTATCTCTCCACCTTCCCATGCCAGCCTCCTCCTCACCTCCACCACTCAGTTTGCTTCTCCCACCGTGCGCTGCTACTGGCAGTCTGGTCGTGGCAGCCAGAGACTGTAGGCACATGTGGGTCGGATGTGTTTGCGTGAATGTGTTTGTGTATGTGTGTGTTGTCTAATCTGATGAAGGACTGTTTGGCTGGAAGCTTTGATTAAAAGTCTTTTTGCTGTCCCTATCTGCAACTCAGCATCCCTGCTATATGGCGAGTACCAACTTGAATACAATAAAATATTTATTTGTAATGGTAACCAGTTTTGGTCAGAACACAATAAAATATTTATTTGTAATGGTAACCAGTTTTGGTCAAAAAGATTCATACTGTGATGGAAGGCAGTGGCAGTGAACAGAGCAGGTGTTGTAGCTCTGTGGATGTCAAGTGCTTGAGATGTTCGTGGAGATATAGCACCTGTTCTGTTCCCTACCACTGTCTACCGTTGCTGTATACATGTTCTGAAGATGATCACATTGTTACCGTAACTGGTTACCATTATCAATAAATATTTTATTGTGGTCAAGACTGTTTTTAATCCATGTTAAAATATCTTTGTCTGTCTTGTCCTCTGGTTTGTTTTAGAGCTATTATGCAGTAGTAGCTAGTTTTTTTAGAAGTTTCTTAACAATGACTGTAGACCATGGAGGGTCCTCCTACCATTAACTGTTCTACCACTTGTGTAGTTAACTACCATGTGGCCTTTTTTATTTCTTTGTAGTGACTGTAGACCTTGGAAGATCCTCCCTATCATAAACTGTTGTGTCAGTTATGTACCTTTCCATCACGTGGAGCCACAATTGCTCAACGTGCTCCTGTCCATAGCGGAATGTTTAGCATTGCATTTAGATACATGACACTCCACCCTCTTTGAAAATGTAAATACCTCTTTTAATTTTTATTTTATATTATATATATTGGCCACAATATCTTGGTAGATGATTGTTGCATTGTCTGTGTGTTTATGGGTTTCTTTTTTTCATATGACTTGTCAAGCCAATGGCAGCACGGCATCTCTTTCTGCAATTGTAACAAGTGTATCTGGCTGCTGAGGCAGGAGCAGTGGTAGCACTGCGAAGCTTTTTCTGCCTTAATCTGTCTAACAAGCCTTCATCATGCTTCGACATTCCAGATAATATATCATCACGCCACTCTGGTCTCACGCTAGCCTGTGCCTCCCATCTGTTTGTGACAATTCCAAAGCTCTCCAATCTCTTTTACAGGAGTCCTTGAACCTCGATACAGGACATCCTACAGGTCTTTTGGCTATAGAGATCTCTCCAAGCATCACCTCACGTGGTAATCTGTCAGGATCCATACGGTGGACGTGTCCCAGCCAGTGGAGTCATCTCTGCTTCAAGATAGCTGAAATACTGTTGCAGTTAGTTTTAGATAGCACTGCTTCATTGGTCACTCGGTCCTTCCATGTTACTCCGAGGATGGATCTCAGGCACCGCATGTGGAAAGCATTAAGGCGACATTCTTGTTTGGCATAGGTAGTCCATGTTTCCGATGCATACAAAAGGATGCTGAGGATGCAAGTTTGATATACAAGAATTTTGGTGGTCAAAGAGAGTTTGTTGTTTTTCCAAACACGTGTAGAGAGTTTGCCAAAAGTTGTCGCAGCTCTTCCAATGCAAGCATCAATTTCCTTGTCAACAGACATGTTTGATTCTATAGTAGATCCAAGATAGCAGAAGTTATCTACGACTTGCAGAGTAGTGCCATCTAGTGTGATATTCGGCTTTGTGTTAGCACCCTGAAGTCATAATTACAGTCTTACTGCTGTTTACACTCATCGAGAATAGGTGGCATGTGTGACTAAATATTGATACTAGCTCTTGCAGCTCTTCTGCGGAGTTCGCAACAATTGCAGCATCATCAGCATACAGGAGTTCACGAGCAACTATCTCGTAGCGTTTTGTCTTACTCTTCAGAAGACTGACATTGAAAAGCCTTCCGTCTTTCCTAGTATGCAGATGTACTCCAACATTGCAATTCTCGAAAGCCACTTGGAGCAGACCCGAGAGGATAATTCCAAAAAGTGTAGGTGCCAACACACAGCCTTGTCTTACGCCACAGTTCATACTGAATGGTTTAGATGTACTGCCATCAAAGATTACAGAGCCACGCATATAGTCATGAAACGATCTTATTAAAGACAGCAAAGTTTGGGGACATCCAATTTTTTCCAGTATGCTGTAGAGTCCCTCCCTACTGACGGTGTCAAAGGCTTTGTTGAGGTCAACAAAAGCCACATATAATGGCACTCAGTGTTTGTGGCACTTCTCTTGTAGTTGGCACAAGGTGAATATCATGTCACTTGTGGATCTGCCAGTTCGAAATCTACACTGTGACTCAGCGTAGATCCAAGCAGCCAAGGTTTCCAGTCTCTTCAGGATTATCCTTGCATACACCTTTCCAGAAATGCTCAAGAGAGATATTCCTCTATAGTTGTTACAATTACCTCTGTCATCTTTTCCATTATAGAGTGTTACTATATTTGCATCTTGCATGTCTTGAGGTACTGTGCCTTCTTCCCAGCACTGCAGTAGGATTTGATACAATATCAGCAAAATGCAGTCAAGTTTGATGATTTCTGCTGGTAAGTTATCACGGCCTGTACTCTTGCCTAGCTTTAGACTTTTAGGTGTGAGTTTTAATTCATCAACAGTGGGAGGATCATCAAGCTCAGACATAACTGGATAAGTTGCTAAAGTACCCAAAGTTTCTGAAGAAATGTTGACCTCTTCTGAGTATAGTTTAGCATAGTGCTGCATCCATCTATCTAGCTGCTGGTTTTTATTGTTGATTGGGTCTCCATTTAGATCTTTTATTGCAGTGAACTTCCTGATTGTTGGTCCAATGGCCTTTTTGATGCCTTGATACATGCCACTATAATCTCCTTTGTCTCAGCAGATCCGAATAGTTTCACAAAGGTTGGTCCAATATCTATTTGTGCAATGGTGAGGAACTCATTGCAGATCTGCTTTGCAGGCCTTGTATTCAGCTCTTGCTCAGTGCTCTGTAGGATTATTCATAACCTGTATATGAGCATTACATTTCTTGTCTATATATGTATGCAACTCACTTTCACAGTCAGTAAAGCAGGCACGTTGAGTCCTACCCTGCTTCCCAAATGTTCCAATAGCTGTCAGCATAATATTGTCTTTAGCTAGATGCCACATATTTTTGGTGCTATGTGCAGTTATAAATTGCTCAGGATTCAGTTTCATCTCAGTTTCTTCACTGAACTTTTTGTACAGTGCGTCATCTTGAATGGCTTTGGTGTTGATCTTCACTCTTCGACAAACACTCTTGGCTGAGTGAATCTTCTTTGGTGTGAACTGTGATTTTGTCATAACTAAAGAGTGATCAGTATCACAGTCAGTACTGTGATATATGCAGGAATTAAGGACATGACGTAGGTTGCTTCTTCTGGTTATGATGAAGTCGAGCTGATGCCAATGGCCTGAACATGGGTGTTTCCATGTTACTTTGTGCACATCTCTGTTCTGGGAGTAAGTGTTAGTGATGCAGAGAGAAAGAGAGGTGCAAAGTTCCAGCAGTCGCTGACCATTCTCATTCATATTTCCAATGCTGTATGGGCCAATGCAGTCAGTCCAGTTGTTCCATTTATTCCCAACCCTGGCATTAAAGTCTCCCAGTAACATGAATTTATCTGATCCACGAACATTCTCCAGGCATTTCTGCAGGTCTTCACAGAACATGTTTTCGCTTTCGTAAAACTCTTTTCTATTATTTTGTTTTATTATTGTTCGCGTAATAACGCATATACGAAAAGAGCCGCGAAATACCTTTTAGTAATGCTGTGCCATGAATTTCTTTATAATCACTAATTTTCAACAAAACAGAATATATTGGGTTCTTATTGTTCTGTATCTGGCTTTCTATTAAAGGAACATTTTTTGTTACTGTAACTCACTATAAAAGTCAACATATCTTCCCTACTTTATCGTTATTGAAAATGAAAAATTACTTTGTTATGAATACTGATGTTACAGTTCGCAAAGATTGTTCAACATCAAAATTTTGCAGTGGATTTTTGTTAAGAGTAAAACACCAATAATTACCACGACTAGCACAAGAACATGAGACTATTGTCGGAGAAAAATACGTTTTTACTATAAGGTTTGCCAGACCAGAACTAAGCACAGCAAAATTCCTGTTATGTTACGAAGGTAAATTATCTCTTTTGTACTGTTAGTAATATATTATCAGCAGCCCGCGTCAACCTGTAAAACACAACACAAAATCTGCTGCTCTGCTCTGCAAGTCCGGAAGCTGAAAGAGATGATTTTATTTCACTATTACCTTCCCGCTTCTTTGCGGTATGATAGATTTCTTTTAATGCAGTTTGAATGCGCCGCGGCAGCGGCTCGTTCGTTCGTAGCGCAGCTCTGCACCACGGATAATATTTAAATAACTGAAAATGTCTCAAAAGGATGGGATAATATTCCAAGCAAGCTACTACAAATAATAATGCAAGGTTTCATTAAATAACTCTATTCAAAACATTCAAATATGTTAACTAATACACACCTTTTGAAATGAGTACGTAATGGCGTACATCTATCGACCATGACAAAAGAAGACTACTATAGCATTTACGACAACGTCACAGGCTATCTTACTCGCGTAACTCCAAGAAGAAGACAAAGAAATTAATGTTCGTTCTGTATTATTTATACTAGTCGTATTTTTTCATCTTTGTATGATATTTATCGTCTGTGCGGTTTCAGTACTCGCCGACACAGATATTATCTAAAATAAATAATAGAAAGATACATAATTCCATACAATAACAAAATATGATACAATTTTGTTTTATTTTTACTACATAATATGTCTTTTGCTCATAGACATTACAATGCTCCCTGGCAGCAATTGACTAGCGTTAAGAATGTTCGGCAATATGCTGCCACTAACGTCCGTTTTGTCATTGTCTATCACCTTGTTTGGAATATTCACTGTTCACTTCTTTGCTCTTTTACATTATAGTTTTAATTACACTTTTTATAGTTTTTTCACACTTTGCGAGGTGACCGTAAACCTAGTCCCAGGGTCATTACAGTTTCTGGCTCCCCATTCGGGCTACGTGCGGTCAGAAAACCTGGGAAAACTGCGCCGGAGCCATGGTCATCTCGTATGGTTTGTCTTAAAACACAGTTTGATTGTTCATCAAAAAAGGTTGGACTTTATCCAATGTTCACAGATAACAAAGGTTATTTATGACAAAATGTTAAACTTTTAGTCTCCTTGTTAAAAATGTACCTTCTACACTCTTTCACATTTGTGTTCTGTGTCACAATGAAAGTCAATCATTCAACAGTTTTACAGTAATGTAATGGATTGCCTCTACACTTACGACAAATGTTCTACCATGGTATGGCATTCGTGTCAGTTTGCTTCACTAATATGACGAAAACATATCACATATATCATTGAACAAGTGAATGTTTTGAGTTTATACACAGTAAATTAAAGAAAGAAAAAATGTTTGTCACGTAATTTTGTGTCCAATAAACCATTTTCATATTAGTACATTAACAACGTAGTTGGTAATTTTCGGTTGAATGTCGACAATGTCATACAGAGCGGGCGGCGCGAAGCAATTGTTGCGTAGCGTCGTCTGGAACGCGGCGTGCCAACGATGCTGAGGTCGACGACCTGCTCGCAGTAACAGCGACGGCGTGCTGAGGTGGCGCCCGAGCAGTCGCGAACCGCGCCAAACCATTCACCAATGTCGGCGTGTTGCAGTGGTTTCCCGCGACCGGTTGGCTGGTGGCACGGCACCCGTCTCTGCTTCTCCGCATGGCTCCCCGTCGTAACGCATGAAACAAATATTCCACAACGGTGTACTGTCTTTAAGGATACAAATTATTAGCCGTGGAAGAAAATACACTTTGGTTAAAAGCGTTTATTGTTCAGTACGCCGTCGCTTCGCTGGTATGCACAGTCTGTTTTGGCGTGCTAACGGGTTTCTTGTGACACTGGTATTTAGGGTTCGTCACACACACGTTGTACTACACACTCTCATTTGTTCTCACGGTCGATTCGCTGCCAGGGCGTCTCTCAACACGCGAAAATGTTTCGGTTCACACACACTAAATGTTTCCGTCGAGTGATGTTTGTTTGAATCGACTCCGAACGGATCACTAACTACCGGTTTTACACACAGTAAATTTATTGTTCGTTGAGCACTGCACTATGACAGTCACTCAACACTTAACTTATACCGATGTATATATTGGTGCAGATACAACAGTCATTTTCTGTCCCTACTACACACAATATTCCGTCCTTTCCTAGATTGTTTATGCACACAGTTTATTTTTAATGCATAACAACTGTTCTTAGCATAATCACTCTCATCTACATTGAGCCCATTGTGTTTACCTTGTCATTACACACTTTTAATACTATTACTAGGCATATATGGCATTTTTGTAATTATTTAAAGGTGTGTGATTTTTGGTACATAGCTTTCTTTTCCTTTTTCAGTGTAGCTTGCCAGGTTATCACCCATCTAGCAAACAGATTTTACCATGTGCATGACAGCTTGACTTGGGCATATTGCTCAATAAATACTTCATTTAGTATTAGTATTATTTGTAATGATCTGTCCTACAGGACTACAGTGTAGTTTCCGCGTAATTTGATTCGCGTACCGCGTAATTAATATTCAAGGACGTGTACCACGTACACAGGCTTCAATTGAAGCATTGATACATACAAAGTGTAGGTTACACGGAACGGGTTTGTTTTTGATTGAATTCTGCTCCAGTGTCGTTCTCAGATCACTACTGGCAGTAAACATTACATCACATAATTATTTTGTACTACAAAGGCAATTTTTGGCTAGTAGAGACTCTCTCTCAGGGTTCCTTAATTCTAACACAATTACATCTGTTACATTACTATATGAGATTTCACCTTTAATTGTACTTACTTACTACAAATGAAAAATGATTCAAGAAATTAATCATTATTTTATCAACAAAAGATTATTCATTGCTTGAAGAGCATATAGTATTTTAATGACACTAACTGTCTGTAAACAAAGTCTTCCATTTGCATGTTATTGCTCAGTTTACTGATTCTACTTCCTCAAAATTGTAACTATACACAAATTCTTTCTTAGAACTAACATACCTATACTCTAAAACACAATTGAAATCTTCTTACTACTACTATTTACATCAGACATGTCACTGAATAAATAATTTTACTATTCCATTCCAGCATCCTTCACATCTCTTTAGCCACTACTTCCCTCCTCGACCAAGGGATGGAGTAAGATGCGTGACAGTATGTTTTGTGGGGCATCACCTCTATGTGATAGTGGTACCCTTTGACTATTCCTGGTCGGTCGGTAAATACCATGTTATATTCTGATAGCAGCTGCGTTAACTGTTGCTTTTGTATGTTGCTTAAACTTCCAGATTCCTGTACTTTGGTTTGAAATTCATCAACATTTGGTTCAAAATTTCTATCTTCTATATTCGGATAATAGAGATCCGTCACAGGTGAATAATTAATCATTGAGGTGTAGTACCCAGGGGTTCCTACATTTGATATTAATTCGATTACAACATGGCACAAGTACCTCCTTCGATTTCATCATAGACAACTCAATCCTCCTACCTTTATTAACTATGCTTAGTTTTCCCGAGGAGAGGTCGATCACTGCGTCCCTCTCACGGAGAAAATCTACTCCCAGAATGCAGGCCACCTTCAACCCTTTAACAATGAGGAACGAGCTCACTATGGCTTCGCCCTCCTTACAAATCTCCACCTGCACTTGGTATTTAACTAATTGGCTCTGTGCACTTATAGCTCCAGACACCTTGCAATTATTAACCGGGAAAGTCGGTATGCTACGTCCCTTCCCTAGCGCTTTAAACAACTCTGTACTCATTACACTCACTGAGGCACCTGTGTCAATGATTATATTCACTGCAACATCATTGATTTTCGCCTCGATTATGGCTTGCACATTTTCGTTGCTATCTTTCTTACATTCATGCGGTTCGGTCAGTAGATCTTTATCCATACTGATACCGTCGTTGTATCGCAGCATATGTATTCCAGGGATATTATTGTCATTCGTGTTGCTCTCACTCCACCCCTTGGCCAACGATGGAGAGCATATCAAGGCTGATTCTAGTTTGTTGGATGGCTTGCTTGCGAGGTACTTGGACGGCTATTGTCCGCGACCTCTACTATGTTTACGTTTTGGTTTGTGGGCCGCCACGACTGCGCAATAGGCGCGTTTTGCAGTGGTGGTCTGTTGTTATCGTACCGGTCATTACCCTGCCGCTCTGGGCTTGGTCGCTGATTCTGATTCCAATTACAATTACTGTCGCTGTAATTTCTATGCCACTGACCTCACGCATTTTTCCAGCGGTTGGCCCCTGGCAGTCCGGAATCGTACTGGTCATCAAATCGACGCTTTTTATTATGGGACGGCTGACCATACCCGTTCTGACTTCTACCATTATTACAATTTTGCGAGTGCTCTTGCCGCTTGTTACCACCCCCACCATTTCCATGGTTGTGGTTTTGTGCACTATTATTTCTGTCATGTTTACACCCTGATCCATTATTCCGCGAGTGATCACACGCTGCTTTTGCGTCTTCCTGGATTAAGTCTATTGAATCTAGAACAGACAGGAAATGTTCCATGTCGGTTTCTGGTACGTGAATTAATTTCTCTTTGATATGAAGGGGTAAATGTGATTTTAGGAGTCTTATTATGTCTCTTGTTGAGATAGGCTCGTCCCAGTAGCGCATTTTGTTTATATACTTCTCGAAGTACCGTCTCAGATTCCCAAGACGTGGTGAGTATGGTTCGGGATTGTGTACTTCTTTTCTTAGCCACTCTTGTATACAAGGCGACCAGTATTTCGACAAAAACGCCCTCTCGAACTGTTCGTATGTCATGCAGCTGTCTGCTACTTCCGTAGCCCACAATGCTGCATCACCCTGAATGTATGACATTACGTATTGAATCTTCTGTGCTTCGTTCCACACACTAGGCAAGATATTTTTGAAGCTTTTTAGGAATACTACTGGGTGTACTGACTTCCGTTCAGTAGTAAACGTTTGAAATTGCCTATTTTTTATCAAACTTTCTTCAACTAATATTTTTGGACTATACTGGTTTGCTCCTGGGACATAGGCTGTGTGCTCCGAACAGAAGCTACAGCTCTTTGCATTATCGCCTAAAGATTCACCATTGTTGCGTCGCATGTAAGTTTGTGCGTTGCCAAAAACATTGGCTGTTGGCGACATAGTTTCATGTTCAAGATGTTTGCTGCTTTGTGCTAAACCCTTTTCCAAGTCGGATATCCGTTTGTTAATATTCACTTGCCACTGCGGAATATCCTCACTGAGTATTTGTTTGATGGTTTGCACGTCGTTCTGTACCTGACTATTTACTGCGGTACTGAACGATTCGGAAGCTCTGTCTGCCATGGCTGCTTGTACCTTAGAATTAATATTTTTGTCGATCTCACTCTCCTTCGCTTCTAGCCATGAGTTGAATTCGGTTTCAATTTTAGTCACTTGTTCGTTCCACTTCTGCTCTACAAGCTGTGTGGAATCTACTTCTAGCTTTTCTAATCGGTTGGCTAAGACACCTATTTCGTCTACCCTGTTAGTGTTTGCTACTTGCAGGTTGTTGACCTGTACAGTCTCGCGTCCGTCGGCTGTCGTAATTTAATATATATATTATTACTGTTATTATTATTTTTTGATTGTTGCCGACTTACGTGGTGGGCCTTAATAAAAATGATATTTAAGTTGAACAATGTAATAAACTTTTCATATTAACTACCTCGGCTAGTCACTTCACTTTAAAGCATAAGATCTTTAGTTCTTAATTAAAATTGCGGCCCACACACGCGCGAGAGTATTTTTCTTACCTCCATTAACCATTGTATCATAGTCAGAGTCCTGGCTCTGGCTCTCGGCTATGGTACTGAAAATAAGAATCTTAAAGCTAAGTATTTTCTGCAACGTCGGGCGGCTGTGGAGAAAAATTAATATTATGCTAATAGCGGGCGAGTTTTCAGCTTCCGCTAATTTTACGTAAGTTAATATCGGCACGTAATGGCGTCGTTGGCTGCATCGGCCGCTGCGATTGTTAAGCTGCAAATTACTTGAATGCAGGTTAATTCAAGGAAGGCGGACATGAAATCGGGATCACCTCTTACAAATTAAAAGAGCACAATAATATGATATCAGTATATTACATGCTTAACTCATACAAATATGCTTACATTTGTCAGCACACGCAAGATGTCCCTCTAGACACATTCAAGACAAAAGAAGAAGTAAGTACGACTAAAAAATTAACAAAAGAGTGTAACTTGTCTCTTTAGATCATTCTGTCATAAATTATTTCTTTGCAATCTAAACCTACACAGAGAAATTATTATTTTACGGCTACATGATAAAAATTTAGCACTGGGGACGCCATATTGCCCCCCGAAATGTTTATGTCATAAAAAATGTTTGTGTTTTTTGACATAAATATTTCCACTTTCATGTCCACAGTGTCCACTCGCAGATTTTTCTTTCACAGTTTACATAGGTCACATCGTATGTTGTAATTACTGACATGTGTTGCACACAAAGTGTAATACAGATGAAGTTATCTACATAACAATATAATATACAATTGGTTACGTATACAGTCATGTACAAAAGGACATACAACACAATTACTTTCATTTTGGCTGCTTCTTTTTAGGGTTGCAACTTTTGCGGTGTTCAAGGTATACAATCACTAGTTAGTCTGTAGAACTTGAAGTCCCAGGGGTGTCAACTGTTCGCTCCCCATTTGGCGCGGCTGTAGGGAAACCTGGGGAAAACCTCGGCGGAGCGACAGACTAACTGCTTGGGTCACTTTCACTTAAACGTTTCTGGAATGTCATTGGAGTACAGGATGCGCATACAAATATTTTTGTTGCACTATGCAAAAAATGAGGTCATTATAACACTTGATTGCGGTATCGTTGATGATCTACGCCGCGACGTTTGGCTCGTGACGGCGTCGGTTGGTGTGTTCGGTGCTCGGCGTTCGCGGCGGCTGCGGAGAGGTCAACACCCACTCGACGCCAGCGTGTCTCTCGCCGTCGCGGAACGTCAGAATCAGCTGATCGGCTGCACGGTTGGCGATGCGCTTCTGTCTCGCCCGGGCGTGGCGGAGTGGGATGATATTCGCCCCCCGCTCTTGTTGGCAGGAGTCAGCTCTGCTACGCACCTCCGACGTAGTACATGAAACATACACACAACCAACGTAATATTTGTTTCCCGCTGCAGATGGTTACGCTAGTGGGAAAGAAGCATTTATTAGTGCGGCAGTTGTTGTTAAGCTTTCGCCAGTTTCCGAGTGTCAAGCTAGCACTGTCTTGCAGAATACATGACATGGACCTTCTCCCGTGAATGTAGTTTTGATGCAATACTGTTTCCTTCACACGTCAGTTTTTGTCTTGACAAAATTATTTGTTTTCGCCGCACTCGCAGGCACTGGTGAGTGTCCCAATACGAGCTTAGCACAAACATTCGCCGTTTCTGCGGTCGCTGTCTTGCAACAGTCCACGCATCGCATTCCAATCTCGCATTGTTGTACTCACTGAAATTACAGTCTGTCCCAAAAATATTGACTGTGGGTTCACTTCACGTTAACAGTTCACATTTATAAGCAATTTCACAGTTTTTCGTGCGTAATATTGGCGTTTGGCGTCTTTACCGCTGTTGAACGTTCAATACTAGCACTTCACTGTCTATATCACAGTTTCACCTTCACAGTTTTTCACACTGTTTAAAGTAACTGTTTCAGTTAGTTCACAAACACTAATGTATTTCATTCAGTCTGAACTGGATTTTGGCTTGTGCTGGATTTTACCAGTCTCTCGCACTAATTATCTCTTTTCATTTTCCACTTAGAGTCATACTTGCCTTCAGATTTTTTGACTATACAATTGTATTTCCGTCTCATCTGAGGTAAGTCCCCATGTCATGTCTGCCCACTCATTGCGTACTTGCCCTCCAGAGCCAGGCTCGACTTTACAAAACTTTGCCTCTCGCATTATTGTAGACATTTTATAATCTAGGCCTAGCGTGCAAGTTCCTAGATTAATATTAGATTTGTGACTTTTGTTTACACTACAAATTCGTGCAAATCTCTGCCTTAGCAGATGGCAATATATTTTAGCAGTGCTTAGCGGTAATCGCGTTTACTGATTTGCTTTGTACCTTGTCCACAACACATGAGGTACCTTGGGTGATGTGCACCCTGCACTCATGTTGTTTAGTAAATTATGATTGAGCATATTTCAAGATTGGTATAGACATAAATACATGAAACAACGTATACACTATAATATTGAATTTCATAAGTTGCATTACTACTACAGTTCAAAAATATTCATGACACACTAATGAAAAATTCTTTCATCATTACATGCTATTGAATATTTTTTTTAAAATACTTTTAAAGCATTTTTCAACATGAAATTTTTAACATATTCTTAAACCTACGTTCATTTTTTTTTCTTCAAAATGCAATTGCTTAAAAATACTATTATTCCTTAACATCTACAAAATTGAATCACACTAATCTTGTGTGCATCATTGTTTTTAAATATTACACTAAAATCTGAACATTTCCTCACAAAAAATACACTATAAACTTAACCTACTACTCATAGATGTAAACGTTGCTCTACTGAGCAAACTTCTTTAAGTCTTTGTAATTATTTTTCTTGTTTCCTTCGTAATTGCCTCCTTCTTTGACCACGGGATGGTGTAGTTTGTGTGACAAAGTATCGTGAGGTACCACTTCGATGTTATAGGTGTAGCCCTCGATAACACCGGGTTTTTCCGAAAACACATTCTCATAATCCGTAAGTAGCTGAGTCAATTCGTTTTGTTGTGCTTCAGTCAAATGTTCTGACTCTCTGACTTTCATGGCTATCAGTTTCGTTTTTTCCTCTTTATCTTCAGTAATAAATTCTTTATAATATGCTTGTCTTGTACTTAAGTCAGAATATAAATTCATTACCTGTATTCCTTCGAATCTCGACTGAAAGTTCCGGCAATATTTACCGTTCACTTCTCGTGTCCTCAACAACGGCAAAACTACACGTCTGTCCTCATTCATAAGGCTTACTTCCCCACACAAGAGGTCGATTTTTGCGTCCCTCTGGCGTAAAAATTCTATCCCCAGGATGCAAGCAACACCTAATCCCTTAACTACTAGGAACGAGCTTTTCATTGCTTCATTTCCTACCGTAAACTCGACTTGCACCTGGTGCTTTATTATATGAGATTGTGCACCTATTGCACCTGTAACATGACAATTCTTCACTGGCAATACTGGTATTCTATTATTTTGACTCAAGTACTTGTAAAAATTCGCGCTCATGACATTGGTTGACGCACCGGTATCGACTATTATCTGTATTGGTGCTCCATACATATCTGCTTGCAATATAGCCTGCACAACACTTTTGTCGGTTCGGTTACATTTCTGCGGTATGTCTACAAGTTCCTTTTCTATTTTTCTTCCTTCATTGTATCTCAGCATACAAAGTTTATGGCTGTCATCCGTGAATGTGCCCTCACTACACCATCCTGCAGCCAACAACGGAGAGCGTATTGTGGCTGTCTTTAGTTTAACGGTTGAGCATTAGTGGGTTGACAGTTGTCTGTCACTTCCACTAACCTCACATTGTGGTTCTGGTTGTTGTTGTTGCTACTGTTGGGTTGGCCACCCTGCCTCCCCGATGGTGTATTATGATATTGTGTATGGCTCTGGTTTTGCGGTGGTCGGTTGTAACTTCCTGACATGCTCTGTGACGGACCTGGGTTGGCGTTCCATTGTGGCGCTGTGTTTTGTTGCCACTGTGGTGTCGGTTCATTACAACCACGCCACTGGTTTCGGTTGTTCCGCCATTGCGGATTGCCGTTACCATTATATCCATTACTCATGCGTCCATCATGATGTCTCTTTCGATTTTGACGATTATAACCGTTGCCATTATAACCATTGCATTGTTTGTGCCTCGATTCTGTTGCCGGTGCTCTTGCCTATTCCCGTTACCATTTGGTACTAAGTTATTACCGTTACTGTGGCTGCTATTGTAATCGGTTTTTTGTTGATTACAGCCTGCATGATTCCACTTGTTTTCAGTTTTCATATCTTCGATCAATAAGTCAACAGAATCCACTATTTCCATGAATTGTTCTATATCGTATTCCGGCACATTGATGAAATATCTTTTAATTTCACTGGGCAACTTCATTTTTATTAATCTGATTATGTCACGATCGGACATTGGCTCGTCCCAGTACCTGGTTTGGTTTATATACTTTTCGAAATATTTGCGTAATGTTCCCATCTTAGGATTGTACATTTCTGGACTGTACAACTCCTTTCGTAGTCTTTCTTGGACGCTATCGGACCAGAATTTTTGCAAGAATGCACCTTCAAACTGTTGCATCGTTAGATATTTTTCGGACACGTCGGTGGCCCACAGTGCCGCGTCACCTTGAATAAAGGAGACCACGAACTGTATCCTTTGTCGTTCCGTCCATGTCCTGGGAAACACATTCCTGAAGCTCTTAATAAATACAACAGGGTGGACATTTCGTTTTTCGCTATTGAAAGGTTGGAATGTCCTGTGTTTTATTACATTGTCCTCTTTTTTGCACGTCTGATTGCTACATTCTGGGACATTCATCACTTCGTGATGTGTGCTGCATGGTATCGCATGTTGTTCGTGCTCATAATTCGCATTAGGTTGCGGTTGCGCACTCGTACCCTGCCTACCGTCAGCGTTATTACAGAAATCAGTACGCGGAGTCGGATTCATGATCTGTCCGCCACTGTTTACATTGCTTTCCAACGCAGACAGTCTCCGCGCGACCTCCTGTTGCCAATTTGGCAACTCCGCTGTCACACGGGACTTGATCTGTGTTAATTCGGCGTGCAGTGCAGCAGCGCTAGCGTCAATATTTACACTCGCGGCCGCAGTCGCTTGTTCTACAGCTGTTTTTACATTGCTTTCAAACTTGGCAGATATCTCGCGATCCTTTGCTTCTAGCCATTCATTTAATTCTTTTTCTACTTTTTGAGCTTGCACTTCCAAGTATGCGTCAATACTTTTCTGTGCATCTATCTCCACATTATCCACGCGGTTGGTTAAAGTCTGGACATTATCTTCAAGCCTAGCCTGCGATATTTGTAGTTTTTGCATCTCGCCGGCTAAGCTTTGCACAAGATCGGGTATTTCTTTGCAAGCGTCCCGCATCTCGACAAGTTCGCTTTGGATCCTATCTAGTTTTGCTTCATTGCGCTGCTCTTGCTCACGTAGCATCTGGGCCAGTTTTTCGTCTCTTTCTCTATCTCTTTCTTCTAACCTGCGCAGAAATTCTGCAAACGGGTCTGCAATCGGTGAGCATACTGGTGCCCCACTTAATCTAGCACTCGATTGGCCCCCCTGCACAGGCAGTGGAGTTGTTACTCTATTCCCATTCTGCTGTGGAGCGTCATTCACCGTCCACAGATCCTCGCCCCCCGCTCCGGAAATTATGTTATCCGAGGCGGTGGCTTGGGATTCGTTTACGTATTGCAAATGATCCTCACTTTCCATATTAACAGAATTTTGTTCTTCTGGTACGGATACTTTAGGTTGTCCTATCTTACCCATACTAAATTCACTTTAAGCCACTGACAAATCTTTAACACTGATACACACACAATTAATTATCCCCTCCAAAAATAAACACATAAATACACAAAACGAATAATTATCCCCTCCAAAAATAAACACATAAATACACAAAACACCGAAGGTATCTCATGTGCACATGGGTTCGATATTCCGCACAGAGCTACACAGGATGCTTGCACAATAGGCCTTACCTTTATTTTTCTTTTCTACACTTTTTCCTCTCCAGATCTCCTCAGGGTGTGGTTTTGTTGTTGTACATGTAAAAGAATTCATACAAGCATTAATATTTTACAACAATTAGACACATACATAATTACATTCAATACAATAGAATCATATTAATCGGGCCCCACGTTGGGCGCCAATCTCGCGTCCGTCGGCCGTCGTAATTTAATATATATATTATTACTGTTATTATTATTTTTTGATTGTTGCCGACTTACGTGGTGGGCCTTAATAAAAATGATATTTAAGTTGAACAATGTAATAAACTTTTCATATTAACTACCTCGGCTAGTCACTTCACTTTAAAGCATAAGATCTTTAGTTCTTAATTAAAATTGCGGCCCACACACGCGCGAGAGTATTTTTCTTACCTCCATTAACCATTGTATCATAGTCAGAGTCCTGGCTCTGGCTCTCGGCTATGGTACTGAAAATAAGAATCTTAAAGCTAAGTATTTTCTGCAACGTCGGGCGGCTGTGGAGAAAAATTAATATTATGCTAATAGCGGGCGAGTTTTCAGCTTCCGCTAATTTTACGTAAGTTAATATCGGCACGTAATGGCGTCGTTGGCTGCATCGGCCGCTGCGATTGTTAAGCTGCAAATTACTTGAATGCAGGTTAATTCAAGGAAGGCGGACATGAAATCGGGATCACCTCTTACAAATTAAAAGAGCACAATAATATGATATCAGTATATTACATGCTTAACTCATACAAATATGCTTACATTTGTCAGCACACGCAAGATGTCCCTCTAGACACATTCAAGACAAAAGAAGAAGTAAGTACGACTAAAAAATTAACAAAAGAGTGTAACTTGTCTCTTTAGATCATTCTGTCATAAATTATTTCTTTGCAATCTAAACCTACACAGAGAAATTATTATTTTACGGCTACATGATAAAAATTTAGCACTGGGGACGCCATAACAGTCAACTCCTGCACGGCCTTAGGTATCGACTCATAATTCTGTTTCATACAGGCAATCTCTTTTTTCATATTTTCTAATGATTGCACAAGTTGCTGGTCCCGCTCAGCTTGCTGGCGATCCCGCTCAGCCTGCTGGGCAAGTAACTTTTCCTCTAGCCGGCGATCTTGCTCAACTTGCTGGGCAAGTAAATTTTCTGCTAACTGGCGATCTCGCTCGGCTTGCTGGCGATCTCGCTCGGCTTGCTGGCGATCTCGCTCGGCTTGCTGTGCGAGAAAGATCTCAATTTTTTCGTCCTTTTCAGCTTGGTGCTGCGCAAATTTTGCCTGGTAATCCAGCACGCGCTCTAATATCGCCTGAAGTGAATATCCACCAGGCAGATTACCACTCTCTGGTTCCTGCTTTTCTGGAGGTGGTGCAATTTCTTTATCTACCTCTCCTTGAGCACTGGTGGGCGGTGGCATCACTTCCTGTGCCCCTGCCCCCACATTTTCGCATGATATATCCTCAAAGAGAGTACTTGTACTGCTTAAGGTACCCGTTTCTACATTTCCTGCACTAACTAATGGCTGTTCCTCAGTATCCATATTGCTCGGACGTTGACTACGCAATTAAACCATATTCATAAATTACCTACTCGAACACAGGATCTGACCGTTTTTTCACTTGCACACAAAATATGTTAATTTATCTACAATACACTGCACACTAAAAATTACTATCTACAATCAACTTTGTCCTGTCATAAACACTAACATCAAACTACACACACCACTAGCGATATGAGATCACTTCACTGGAGTTAAGCTTCTACAAACAGGACAACTACACTGTAGTCTTACCTTTAATTTATCTGATCTCGGGGTTTGGCTGCCCCCGGATTATGTAGTCGTTACAGTTTCTCAGTACTATCAGGATCGTTTCCTCTGACTCGCTTGCAGTGGTGCGTTTTTTCATGAAATAATTTTTGTACATTCATTAATACATGGCATTAATCATGATACACATACATACATTTATCACTAAATACATACATATATATAACAATAGACACTGAAATAAAACACACAAAACAGTTATTATTTTCGTGGCCAATGCAAATTCGGGCCCCGCGTTTTTGGGCGACAGTTTCGCCTTTCGTAAAACTCTTTTCTATTATTTTTGCTTTGTTTTATTATTGTGATTATTACTATTATTATTTGCGTAACAACGGATATACGAAAAGAGCCGCGAAATACCTTTTAATAATGCTGTGCCATGAATTTCTTTATAATCACTAAATTCCAACAAAAAAGCAGAATATATTGGGTTCTTATTGTTCTGTATCTGGCTTTCTATTAAAGGAACATTTTTTGTTACTGTAACTCACTATAAAAGTCAACATATCTTCCCTACTTTATCGTTATTGAAAATGAAAAATTACTTTGTTATGAATACTGATGTTACAGTTCGCAAAGATTGTTCAACATCAAAATTTTGCAGTGGATTTTTGTTAAGAGTAAAACACCAATAATTACCACGACTAGCACAAGAACATGAGACTATTGTCGGAGAAAAATACGTTTTTACTATAAGGTTTGCCAGACCAGAACTAAGCACAGCAAAATTCCTGTTATGTTACGAAGGTAAATTATCTCTTTTGTACTGTTAGTAATATATTATCAGCAGCCCGCGTCAACCTGTAAAACACAACACAAAATCTGCTGCTCTGCTCTGCAAGTCCGGAAGCTGAAAGAGATGATTTTATTTCACTATTACCTTCCCGCTTCTTTGCGGTATGATAGATTTCTTTTAATGCAGTTTGAATGCGCCACGGCAGCGGCTCGTTCGTTCGTAGCGCAGCTCTGCACCACGGATAATATTTAAATAACTGAAAATGTCTCAAAAGGATGGGATAATATTCCAAGCAAGCTACTACAAATAATAATGCAAGGTTTCGTTAAATAACTCTATTCAAAACATTCAAATATGTTAACTAATACACACCTTTTGAAATGAGTACGTAATGGCGTACATCTGTCGACCATGACAAAAGAAGACTACTATAGCATTTACGACAACGTCACAGGCTATCTTACTCGCGTAACTCCAAGAAGAAGACAAAGAAATTAATGTTCGTTCTGTATTATTTATACTAGTCGTATTTTTTCATCTTTGTATGATATTTATCGTCTGTGCAGTTTCAGTACTCGCCGACACAGATATTATCTAAAATAAATAATAAAAAAATACATAATTCCATACAATAACAAAATATGATACAATTTTGTTTTATTTTTACTACATAATATGTCTTTTGCTCATAGACGTTACAATGTCTTTGACTTCAGGTGGCGCTTTCATAGTGGGAGCATATACAGAGGTTAATGTGACGGGGCCTGATGTTGTCTTTAATCTCAAAGTTGTTAATCGTTCAAACATAAATTTTGGTTGTTTGCAGCAGCTGAGAAGACTGTTTCGCACTGCAAAGCCAACTCTGTGTTCACGTCTTTCTCCAATTTCTCTTCCTTTCCAGAAAAAGGTGTAACTATCTTCATGCAGGCTGCCTTCCCCAGAGAGATGAGTTTCCTGTAATGCAGCCACATCAATGCAAAGATGCAGGAGTTCTCTGTCAATTGTGGCTGCTTTTCTGAATATAGGGGCAGCATCTGTAGGAGTGTGAAATATTGTATCCCGGCTGAGACACAAGTTGAAAATATGGTCACTATTTTTTATTTACTTAAATTTGCCATATTTCATTACAGTAGTTTTTCCATTAGACGTTTTGCAAGGCGATATTAGTCTTGGCTTCAGTTGTCTAAGTATGATTCCACAATGCATCTTTGTCGGCTGCAGAAAAGACGTGGTTCAACGTGTATGTCTCATTTTGGTGTTTCAAATACAATTTCTTCAAATGTAGTTTCTTTTTTTAACGGTTAATACAAAAAAAATAGTAACATAATTCAAAATTATTTATGACGGCGACCTTCACATTGTTCTTCGGTCAACACACACCAAGAGTTAGCTGCTGACTGACTATAGTCAAAGACGACTCCAGCGTCAAAGATATTTTACACAACACACAAGCTTCCACTTGTAATCAGTCTCTTTGCTATTCTTCAATACATTTACTAATAGTAATCAATATGCTTTCACTCTCAAAAACATAAGTAAATTAACATATAATAAGGCAAATTACAATAAATTCTGACAAAAAGTATAAAAAAAACATTTACAATTTGGTATCGACAAATACAGTAAAAAAATAACATCTCCCAGATCCATTACAAGTGTCATATCCAGATAACATAGTTCTGACATTCCAGGTGGCAAATCGTGTTATTGAATAGTTGGTTTTGCTCATATGAGCTACTTTATTGTTGTTTTTTCCAGGTGCCTCAGTAACCTACGTTGTATCAAGCACTGCGAGATGCTTGCTGCTCCATACACCAATGCTAATATGATGGGGATCATACATATCTGAGAGTTGAGAGTCTGTCTAAAGGTTTTTGGCAAGATCTGGGATTAGCCTGAGGGTCACTTAAATGATACGATTATAAGGCGTTTCCAGGAATCCCAGGTCCATCTGCAGTAGCCTCTGTCTGACAACATACAGAATGATGCCTTTCTGGTTCCATTTTCAAGCTCTTCAACATCAACTAAACAAAGGGATATCTTTATTAATTTTCTAACAATCACACCAACCATTTTGTTTGAGCTGTTTCAAAGTGTGTTTCAGATTGGCACCTATACTCTGTAAGCCACTGTGACTGCATGGTACAGTATACATCCCACTGAACCAATTATTTTGGTTTATCCTGTTCCATTCACATGCGGAGAGTTGGAAGTATGACCAGTCAATTGCCTCTGTGCACAACATAATTAAGCTAATCTTGTCCTCATGATCTTAATGGGAGCAATGCGTACCCTTTTGTGCCACTCTTCACTGTATACATTCAGTATTTTGTAAATAATCTCCTTTCTAGACTGATTGCACTTCCTGTGTATTGTACCAATGAACCACAGTCTACCACCTGGTTTACCCACAACTGAGTGTATGTGATCATTCCACTTCATAACACTACAAAGTTTTACACCCATGTATTTGTGTGAGCTGACCTGTTCCGAGTGTGATTCACTGATATTTTAGTCATAGGATACTACATTTTTTGGTCGTTTTCTGAAGTGTACAGTTTTACATGTCTGAACATTTTGGATAGGCCTGGGACACAGGCAATAATGTAAAAGAATCTATTGTTTAGCAAACTGCATTCTGAGAAGCAAGATTAAAAAATAGGGTAAACAAAAATATCTTTGTGTAATTGATTTTTACATACTTAGCACCTGCATTCTCTCACCATTTTGTTTGTGACTGAATGTTTAAGGCTCCTGGCTATGGATATGGTTTGGCTGTCTCTGTCTAACAACAAAAGTGAAATGCCGGCGTCTAGAAAGGTACAGTGGCAAAAGCACACATCTCCACCAAGTCATCTTTTATTATTACATTTCAATAGACCCTAGTAATCAATATTCGGCATAGTTAGTTCATGCCATGGGATTTAAATCTTGTTAATTATTCACTCTTTGCATAATGTAACATTATTATTGTACTGGACTGCACAGTGTACAATTTTTTCATGTTCATTAAGACAGATGCTACATGTCACTGAAATCCGTAATGAAATACTGAACCATCAATTGTACTGAATCATCACTCAACACCATTTTTTAATTTTTTATGTACTCCATTGGACAAAAAGCATGCTCTAGACTTTACTATGCATTTTGGTACTCATACACATCTCTGTGGCTTCTTCATATTTTCTTATCTCATCTACCTGGATAAATATTAGTATCAAACTGGAATTAAGAAATGTTGGCAACATTAACTGGGGCTGTGCTTGCACCTCTTACATGTTATGTGTGGACTTATCATAATTGATGTATTCACATTGTATAGGACATTAGTGTGATTTAATTTTACTTTCTATTTGAGCCTTTCCAGAAATACCAAAGATAATGTAATGTGCTATTTCATGATAATTCACATTCTGCTGTTATATTACTTAATTAAATCCTTCCTTTTTTTGAAAAATAACACCTCTCTTTCCCTTGCCTCCACTCATACACCGGGCCTTCCAGTCTCAACTTATAAGTCAGTATTTATCAGACTAATCCTTCTGTAGTTGTCACTGACAGATTGGTTTCATTTTTTAAATATTGGATTTTCGATACTATGGTCCCATGGTGATAGAATATATTTTCTTCTCTGGCATGCATATGTAAATCTGCAGGCTCTCTGTGCCATTGAGAGTGGTATATCTTTCAACAGTCCTCTATGTATGTTGCCACTACCTGTACTTTTTCTGTTCTTTCAGACTGTTCATTACTTCTTAAATTTCAATTCTGTACACTGTTGCTTCATGGTTCATGTCTGTAAACCCTTCATATTCTAAAGACCATAGCTTATTTAAAGAGCTCTAGCAACTGAATACAGGAAGCAAATTTTATACTGACTTGGTCTTCTTAAATTTTATAGGATATTGTAAACCATGCTTCTCTGCTCTTAAAAATTTGATAATATATTAGATATATACTTGGCATAATTGTCTTTCTGGTGTAAATGAATTTTAAAAATATTTGTGAATCTTTCATAATTTTCTTTAACCTCCTGTTTTTCCCTTCAATGTATTTCTGAAGTTGCAAAGATTTTCCTTAATTACATTCTCTGTAATGCCTGTAACAGTTATCTACTCACCCTGTCTTTACTGGAATGTTAATGAATACAATGAACACTTCAATAAATGCACTAAGTTTTTGTAGATACATAAATGTTGGTGGTCCATAACTATAAACAGTTGTTCAACTAAGCTGTTCAGCTGAAATGTTTCCAACATTGTTTAAGACATTATAATTCTGTTTTTACCTGATTTTGGGTTGGTGTTGCACACACTGATCAACTATTCCTAAAGAATGTTATTTCTGAAGGATAGTGTTATGAGTTTAACTCTTTTTAGTACAGCTGTAAACAATACTTCTTCTACTTTAATAAGACAAGCTCAACACGCTTTTGTCTGTGGGCATCTTTTCTGAGTTCTCTTCTTCCTCTATTGTCACAGCCGCTTCTCATCAGGTACAGTTGACAGGATAAGAAGTTTCATACCACTGGTTTCAAATTCTCTATAGAATAAAAAAACTGCTGATACTGTTAACGATTCATTGTGTGGCATAATTTTATCAGAACCTTATATGATGACCACTATCCTGAACATGAAAATCTCAGTCACATCCCTGGACTACAGTTTTGATTCTAGTTTTATCAGTGCCACAACTTGTGTTGTGAATGGTAGATGTATGACAGAACTAAACTGTCTCATTGTCTAGAACTGGTGTGAAGTTTCTACCACTCTGTTAAGGTTTTATGAAATGTTTGTACACAAGTTGAGTATGCTTGCATAGTAAATGTGTATCTCAGATAAAACCTATCATGAGGGCATGGAAATGGTCACAGAGACCTACTGAACCAGTTTCCTGAGTTAGCTCTGTGCTGTAGCTGGTCACCTCTTATCGTCTGACAGCAATTAGTGAACAGCATTTTGACACCGACAATATTACAAAATTAATAATGCAACCAATGTGATATAAATACTTGAATTTATTTGTAATCAAAAAGTAAATACAGGATTACAGACATTTTGGAAAAGGCTCAAATGGTGGTGGCCCAGTGATTATGGTTCCCTGAAGAGGTGATGGTGTGTCAGGGCAGTTGGAAAAGACGTGCAAAGTAGGCCTAGCATGAGATGTTGCACATGCTTGTTGAGCAGCAGACAAGAATCCTGGAAATGGAGGAGGCCCTGTGATTCGCATCCCTTGCAGAGGTGAAGGGGTATCTGGTGAAAAACTCGAAAAGACACGCAAAGCATGTCTGGCTTGTGGCGTATCAGTTGCTCGTCGAGCAGTGGATGGAAATCCTTGGAATGGTGGAGGCCCTGTGATTGTCATTCCCTGAAAGGTTGTTGGCATATCACAATAATTCATGAAGGCTTGTAAAGGGGGCCTTACATCACCACCAGAGTGAAGCACACTCGTGTTTGCAGCAACGACGACTCCATACGTGGCAGGTGGAATTACGAGGTCCACTGGAGCGGTGATTTGGAAACCTCCAAACAGTTGAGACCAAGTGCCCTGCAGTGGCAATGATGAATGTACATGAAAGTTGAGAAAGGTACATGTGGTGTCTGCAGACGATGTAGGCACAGGCTGGGATGGAGCAGTGTCTGTGCTTCCTGAGGTAGCTTGTTTTGCATGGGATTGTGGAGAATTGGTCAGAGTCTTCAACATGCAGAGTGATGTTGAATGTGCAGGCAGGGCCACCTCCACACAGGGTGGCATCACACAGACAGCCAAACTGACAGTCGAGGTCACCACCCCACATGGTGGCAGAGTGTGGGTGCCTAGACGTACGAGTGGGGCTACCTCCGTGCAGGGTGGCAGTGCACAGTTAATGACAGCATTGTTAGGGGGCACCTCTGTGCTTATAGGTAGAGCACGGGCAGCCAGAATGACGATCAGGGCCATTTCCACACTTGGCGGCAGAGTGCGGGTGGTCAAAACTATTGGTGGGGCCACTTCTGCAGAGGCTCGCAGAGTGCAGGCAGCCAAAACAATGTTCAGGGCCACCTCTGTGCTCGGTGGCAGAGCACGGGCAGCTGTAGCCACAATCGGGGCCATCTCCGCACATGGTGGCAGAGTGCGGGTGGCCAGATCTACGAGTGGGGCTGTCTCTGCGCAGGGTGGCAACGTGCAGGTAGCCGAGGTGGTGCTGGGGACCACCTCTCGGCCTGTAGGTAGAGCACGTGCAGCCAGAATGATGGTTGGGGCCATCTCTGTACTTGGTGGCAGTGTGCGGGCAGCCAGAACGACGGATGGTGCCGTCTCTGTGCAGGGTGGCGTTGCACGGGCTGCAACCTGTTTGGACACATCCATATGGGGTTCGTAGTAGTGTCTGTCACTTTCATTATTTGCACATGTATTTTATTTTGCCAGTTTAATTTGTTGGAATGTTAGAATTTTAATCATGGCTGTGAGAGCAATTGTACAGGAATATTATTTATACAATACAGCAAACTAGTTGCAACAAGACTTTACTTTAACCTGTTTTTGACACCAAGGTTGTCTTCATCCAAAAATCCAGATAATTACCTAAAAAGGTTACACAATATACAGAGAAACCGAGAGTAGATGGTTACTGTACTGAACAGCTTAATGAGGAGACTATAGTCATGTGAGCAACTGGTGAACAGATTTATAAGCAAAATGCTCTCATCATATAAACTACTTCTTAAGAAAATAATATTTAAACCATATAAAAATTATAGACTTTGGAACTGACTTAAAACTGGAAATACTCAGTAAAATTATCACTACATGGTGCAGCACACTGTATGCCACTAAGGGCTGTAAGAGGAAATGCACTGGATATAGCATCAGACAAAGAGGCTCACAGGCCAAAGCTGCCACAATGTGGATATGAAACAATTTATACCATCAATTAAAAATTAAAGAAATCAGCTGTTAACGTTACAAAAAATTTTTAAATATCATATAAGTGCACATTTCACAAGTCAACACTTAGTATTATGCCAACTGAAGTTTATACAGGCCACTGCAATAGTAATTATTTCATACATTTTGTACGAAAATGATTATAATGTAATAAAAAAAGGAGAGAGAGGAAGATGATATTTTAGAGAAAGGTGGTTGAAAATTTCTAATTCTTCATGTATATCAAGTCTGAAGCCTTTCATAAACCTCCTTCAGGCTTAGAGCCTGTAATTGATAAATGATCAGCAAAGGACAAGTAATATATATATTTGTAGCTTTTCTTTCTAAGAGATTTCTTATATCTAGCAGCAATTGCTCATCATGTTTGCCTATATGATAGGCTGGACATGTGTCACAGCTTATTTTATAGATGCCCAAGTTGTGTAAGGGAGAATTGACAAAACTGTTGCACAGGATAGTGTTGGGAGTTTAACCCTTTTTACTACAGATCTAAACAGTACATGTTCGACATTAAGAAGTTCAGCACAATAGTCATTTTCTGTGAATGACTTTACTACATTCTGTTCTTCCTACAGATTCATAAGCACTTCTTATTAGGTACAGTTGACAGGACAACTGGGCTGATGCCTCTGTATTTAAATTCTCTATAGCAAAAATTGTTGATATTGTTAATCATTCATGTTGGGCAATAATTGTACGAAAACTTTGCATGATGGACACCATGCTCAACATGGAAACTTCAGTCACAATCCTGAGTCATCTTTTATTTTCAAGTTGTCATCATGCCACACCTCTTGTGATTCTTAAGGTTTATGTGTGATGGTATTAAATTTCTTAAAGTACCTCAAAGTCTAGAACTGGGGTGAAGATTCTATCACTCTGCTGAGGTGTTACGAAACCTTTGTGCACAAGTTGAATACGACTGCATAGTGTATGTATATTTTGGAGGAAATGTATCATAAGGTTACGAGTTTGGCCACAGAGCCCTACAGAACCATTTATCTGACTTGGCTCTGTGTTACAGTTGGGCCTCTTACCATCTGGCGGCAACGGGTAATGATGTGACATAGGTTCGAAGTTGGGCCAGTGTCAGAAACGCATATCGTCAACAATATGGCTGCATAACTTGTGCAATGTATGTTTTATAATATCAGATGAGCAGCAGAATCACTTGCCATTCATACCAAGGAATGCCTGTTCAATTTATTGTTACAGATGTTTCTGTCATTTCCGAGGTGCTTATTGAGTGGCGGTCCATTGGTGGACAGACAGGAGCATTCAGCATGCAGCAAGGCAGCACTGGAATGTAGTGAATATAGAAAGGTTAGCAAAAATGGCTACGGAAACATGGGTTTCTCAGATGATTGTGTAAACATGTAATGGTGAACTCAGGAAACCATGAGAAATTTCAAAAATCATGGATGAATTTGTAACTACCACAAGCAAAACTCCCAATTCAGTAAAGATATGGAGTAGGGAACAATGGCACCTCAAAGGACTGGACAGGTTGGTTACTCACATTCAGGATGATTCAAAATGTTATGCACAAATTGGAGGAGCTGATATAGGAGTTGAAATACAAACACAACTGCGGAATAGGAGCTTACAGTCTTGGTAGTAATCTTAGGCCAGTAATAGATGTAAAATCTTGGGAGCAACAAGGACAGTCACTCCACACACATCATAAGTTGAGCAAAGATAATGTACTGTATACTCCACAATATCATACGTACAGAAGGTATTTACACCGGCAACTTCCACATTCAGTACAGGCATATCTCCACACATTTTCAATGTGCCTGAGAGAAGCAAGTCTAATAGCATCACATCAGAAGACCAGCCCGGCCAGCTAACAGAACCTCCCTGGTCTACCCACCTATTTGGAAACTCTGCACACACAACCTCCCTGGAAACACATGTGTAGTGTGTGGGGCATTCCTCATGCTGGAACCATGAGGCATTTCTAGTCCAATGTCCTCCATGAGAAAGAATACAGTGTACAGCAGAAATGGTGCATATTGCCATCCATTTAGTTTTCCCTTATAAAAGTAGGGATCTACAATACAGGCACCAATGATATCACACCAAACATTAACATGTCTCCAATGAGCATGAGTTGTGAACGAACCTTCATCCATAAACAACGTATCATGTAGAGAGTCAAGATGACCTTGCATCTGCCAAAATGCAAAATGACAGAATTTAGTGCAGGATTTAAAGTCATTTCCATCCAGTTCTTGGTGGAGTGAGGTATGATATGGATGAAATATGTGCTTGTGCAAAGTTTTCCACACACTACTACATCTTATTCTGGAACTGCGTGCAATATGCCGTACACTCACCTTGAGATAGTGCACTACAGCAGCCAGACCAGCAATTTTCTTGTCACTGTTAGTTACTATATTTGTATGTTGATCCCTTCTGGCTGCCCAGCTTCCTGTTTCCATGAGACTTGTGCAGATTTTGGAAATGGTATGACGTAAAGGACACCGTCATTCTGGGTAACATTCAGTATTCAATGCTAAAGCTGTGGTTGTATTTCTGTGACATTCACCATAAATGAATGTCATAGCTAGTTTTTCTTCATTACAAAAGCTGCACCAGAGCAGGGAAAGTACTGTCCAAAATATATGTGGAATGTGTCACAGTGTTCTTTCCTGTTTGACACTGACTACGGTACAGCAGACCTGAGCAGGAAACACTGGCAGACTGAACAGTGTAGGTGGACCATGCGTACTGATAGTGGTCTTCTTTCAGCAGGCTGCAGAACATTGAAAGCAAGTGTGCCATCATTAATTGTACCTCTAGTCTTCATTTCTGTAGAAGAAACATACGCATGACATTTAAAAATACCTGACTTTGTTTGAAAGCGGTATTCATTGACCTTTATGGATTATACACTTCTATCCATTGTGTGAGTGCCTGACATAGGTACATCCCCGGCAGAAATATGTGAGCTGGCAGCATTAGGTGGGACATCCAGCACACAGAGAACAAGAGTGGCTATATCACACTTACCTGGGCATTCTTAATGATACCCTCATCTCTGATGTACACTTGCCATTGAGGACAATGTACAGGTTTCTATTATTTGAAAGGTCTTCAAGCCACTCACTTATACATGAGCCTCTCCACAAGGTTTGGGCTTTTGTTAGCAGTGTGCAATAGGGCATGATGTCAAATGCTTTTCTGGAATTTAGGAATGGGGGCCTTGTTGTTGCCTCTTATTCACAGTTCACAGGAAATTGTGTGATAAATGGTCAACCTGAGTTTTGCACAAGTGATGCTTCACAAATTCATGCTCATTTGTAGACAGAAGCTTAACTGTCTCAAGGAAATATCCATGTATCTGAATATCCAGCCATAAGAAAGAACAATTAAGCAAGCTGTGTAAGTCACTATGTATATTGAGAAGAAGAATTTACTCTTAGGAAAGACATCTGAGGGTCATATTAATACTTAACTGTCATTACACTGCAGTGTTTTAAGAGTGTTCTCAAGCATAATAACTAATTGATGTTTTTCTTCTAGGGCTTGCTTAGTATTTATATGCCTACTAAGCAATTCTCAGAAAATAAAATTTTAATTTAGATTCAGTACACAGAGATAATTCAATAAAAGAAAAGAGCATAATATGTTTTAGCATCTGCACTTTAAGTCTTACTCAACTCAGTGCCATGGAGGAGAAATATTTCAAAATTTGTTTTATGTTACCTTTTTGCTTAGACCATACCATCCTATAGCACTCATGTCATGAATTTTAAAATTTTCCCAGCGAGTTGAATATTCAAACATATTTTGGGCTTGCAGCTGATTGTTTTTGAATTAATTGCACAATATTTTGACTGGGCACCTATGAGTAATCTTCAGATGAGCCATTGAAGACTGACAAAGACGTGCTCCATTCTTCCCTATATAGTGCAGCGCATGAATTCTGCACATGCTTCAGAATTTCAAGTTGACAGATGGACCACAGTTCTTGTCAACAGTGCCCTTGCTGGTAGAACTGTGGAATTTAACTGTTCTCTGTGTTACCACTTGCCACTGCTATCTGTGCACTCAGTTGTCTTTGATTAGAACAAATTGTGGAGATGATGGAGTTCCATGCACTGTCCAACGAGTAGCCCCTATTGCGGTTCATCAGACTGTCCACCAGGCATATCTCCACAGATTTTTTAATAATGCAGTGCCAAAAGTATGTTGCTTTGGTCAGAATCACAGTTCTATCCTACTCCAATGAATGTCCAGTGGAAATACAGTGTCTGACAACAGCAGGTGTGCTTGGTTGCAAAAGGCATGTTCAATGCTGATCCTCAGTGCAGGATTCTTTCACTGTGGATGAGGTCTACCCAATGTAAGCCATACCATACTTACAAGGTATTTTATGAATTCCAACCTTCTATAACAACAAGTTGTCCTTCAATGAAGATTCTTTGACACTAATTGGCAAAAGTTTCAGTCAGACATCGAGAGCACTTGAATCAACTGTGTCTTGGAAGAATGTGGACGATACTTTCATAGTGTGGCCTAATGGAAAAGATCAATAGATGAAGTTTCTTCAGCACATCAACTCCATTTATAACAACATTCAGTTCAGCATGGAAATAGAGAAAAATGGTTTTTTGTGTTTCTTGGACGTCTTGGTTAGACAAAAGAATGATGGCTTTCTGAGGCATTAAGTTTATTGTGAGTCATCTGACACTGATTTGTATTTACAAGCATCAAGTTGTCATCACTTGCCGCAAACTATGAGCATGATAAAAACACTCATACGCAGAGCTCACACTCTTTCAGAACTAGATAGTATCCCTAAAGACCACCAAAAGACAGCGTCTACAAAAAATGATTTTTCCACCCAGCATACTAACAGGGAACTGTCAGTTAAAATGAGAAATCAGGAACTGGACGAAGAGGAGATCACACCAGCAAAATATTTAGCTTGTATTCCTTTAGTGGGCCATATTTCTTTTATAAAAGTAAGAATACTTTGTATATGTCAATTCAAAGTGACTTTATGTCCACCATCTAAGATTGCAGAGCTTTTGTAATTGGTGAATGACAACTTTTTATTGCAGAAGGCTGGAATTTACAAAATACCTTGTCAGTGTGGTATGTATTGCACATGAGAGCCCACACACACTGTGAAGGAATGCTGCAATGAGCTTAAATGTTGCACTCACCTTTTGCAAGCAAGCAAGTCCGCTATTGCCAAACACTGTATTTCCACTGGACATACAATGGCGCTTGGCAGAACTGTGATCCTGACTGTAGCTGCATCTTTTTGGGACTCCATTATTAAGAGTCCATGGAAATACACCTGGTGGAGAATGTGATGAACTGTGATAGCAGCTACCAGTTGGACAGAGTTTGGAACACCATCGTCTCCAAGATTTGTCCTACTCAAAGATGACAGAATGTGCCAATGGCTGCAGTGAGCTGTAACACAGAGGACAGCTGAGTTCTGCAGTTCTACCAGAGAGTACGCTGCTGCTGGGAAGTGTGGTCTGTTTGACAACTTTAATCTTGTCGTACGCACGGAACTCTTGCGCCATGCTATACGGGGCAGAATGAGGCCAGTCTTCATCAGTCTTCGATAGTGCACTGGAAAATCACTGGCAGATGACTAGTCGAAATATCGTGCAATGAATCTGACAACTAGCTGCCAGACAAAAATTTGTTTGAACAACTACAGCACTCCTGCATTCACTTAAAATACCCAATACACCCGTGCATACGAGTAGTTGTCTGTGGAGATGCAATTGATATATTCACTGTCTGAAACTGTTAAACAGAAGTTGCTGTTAGCAGCAACCACACTGCTGCGTATGTATGGTTCCTAGCTTATAAATACAGAGGGTGGAAAAAGATATGGAAACACCAAAAATAAACACATTATCATACCTAATACAGAGGGTGGAAAACAGCTCGCATTCAAAACAGTTTCCAGTCATCTCAGAGTGGATAAATTCAAGCTCAATATGGTTTCCAAGGTAAACTTAAACCATTCTTCCTCCAAAACATTCAGGTAATGATTGTTGAGGTGGATAGCAACCATGCAGCCTTCTCTCCAAAGAAGACCACAAAGGATGAGTAATATTGAGATCTGGTGACTGTAGTGGCCAAAGGAGATGCAACAACTCATCCTCAAGCTCAGAAAACCAGTCGTGGATGACACAACAGTATGAACATGGGCCATGTCATCTTGGAGAACAGCACTGGTATTGAGGAAAATGTTGTATCATGGGATGGTCCTGATCAGCCAAATGGTCAAATAATCCTTAGTAATGAAAATGTGCAGAGTAACTGTGGGTCCCATTGAATATCGTGATATGGCTGCCCAGATCATCACTGAACCGTGGCACGTAAACTTGGCCAGAAGCTGGAAACAATGTGCAATAAGATTAATCCATGCAAATGGCTTTCTTCCATTGCTACAAGTCCAGGTTTCATTGCTTTGACATTATGGTTCTCTGTTATGGCTGTCTGCATCACTGATGAGTGCTTCTGGAGTTCCATCTTGCTCTCCAGTTCCGTGCTTTGGAACTGCCTTCATGTTGTTTTAGTGCTGTAGAGTTCGTGAATGTGACTTTCAATTCAGCAGTGTCTTTTCAGTTGTCATCCACATCTTCAATACGGTGCCTCTCCGCACACCGAATGCTTCGGCTACCTCGGGTACAGAGGCAGCCGTCGTACGAGCGTATACGATTTGCCCACATTCGAAGTCAGTCAGCTCTGACGTAACGCAGTCATAACTGCACAGAACACTGTGCTGACCACTACTGACACTTGCAGGACATTGGACAGGTGCCATTCGTAGTCAAATATACCAGCACAACCCACAGTCATGTCTAGCATCTACATTTATGTTTGAGTATGCATTTATTGCAGTGTTACAATGTTTTTGTCCAACTCCTGTATATATTTTGGAGAGAAGGTTGTGCATTGTGCTGCTGTGCTAAGTCTGACACGGTGCATGTCTACAGTGGTGTCACTATTATGTCAGGTAGTGGTACTCACCAGGGGCAGCTTCCGCTTCACAGGCTCCTCCTTGAACACCGGCTGCACCCGGCGTCTGCACCAGCTGCGGAAACGGGGACAGCAGAGACGAAACATCTGCAGCAAACGAGACCTGTCTGACACGCTGTCCACAGCTTTCTCATACAAAAGTTGTGCAACAGCCCCCACCTATGGCCTCCACACACTCAGATAAGATGCCGCATCATGCAAGTATAGAATTTGCTTGACAGGTAAAAACGTTTTCAGTTATCATGTGAGTGGTAGGTGATATCAGCCAATTATGTATGAATTTGTGATGAGCGCATCACATGAAGAGTCCAAAATGACAATGTACTGGTTTTGGAGCCACATATTCATTACAAGGAGTGTGGCACACTTACTGTGCCTTAATGGATGAATGTCAGGAGGGATCTATTGGCCTACATTTCGAGACCACGAATCGGCTTGTTAACTGCGGCCTGTGGATTGTCGACGGCGTATGCAGGGTTATACCGTGGTGATGTTACAGATGATTGGGAATTATGGAGAAGGGTAAATGTATCAGTTTGAGGTAAGCGACCCTGGTCTAGAAATGACCCAGTCAAACGTTATAAGTGAATTCATCCTGGTACCTCTGGTTGTGGCTGACATGTACTGGTACTGATTTGATAAGATTTTAGAGCGGGCCACTTTCAGAAGAGGTAGAATGGATTAAAACAAGATAAAAATGTCTAGTAAACATAAGCTCTAAAATGTGTACATTGATAGTTATGGACGTTTGTCCAGTAGAAGAGATGTGTTTCAGGGTAGTGAACGTGAACAAGTGCTCACAGCTTTTAAGGTATGTGATTTAGACCCCATGTTTACCAGACTTTTTTTTCTTGTATTAGTCCACCATTTTTGAAAGCTGCCTACCTACATTCTTCTCAACAATGGTACCAGTAAATGTACTGCACTGTCAGAGATATCAGAAAGATTTTGCTTATAACTTTCACCTCATTTTTTTTTTTTTTTAATTGATACATTTCCCCTTCTGCACCATCACAGAATCACAATATATGAGCACTGGGGCACCTTAGAGGCTGCACTTCTGTCTTATCTGCAAGCACAGATGCTTGCATTCAATGGGGATGACATTTACCTGAAAATAATGAAGTGAAAACTCAAGTGCTGAATAATATCACACTTATTTGCTGTACTGAAGGACAGGACATCACAGCTACCTTTCTTCATTCACATAATCCCCAAGACTAAAGATGTCAGACATACTGATGTACTATTTCTCTACTTCTGGAAACATTCTATGCAGATCCAAACTGGCGTAAACTACTCGTATGTATGGGTCATTGGGATTTTGGAACTAGTCTGCAAGGCTTGGAGCATTAATAATTAAAAATCTCAAAAAAGTTGTTACTGATTAGAAAGCATCATCAGAAGTGGAAGTAGTGTCAGTGTTCATTAAAAGAGTGTTAGATAACTCTTCACAACATCATTCATAAATGGTCCAACTTACAAATTGTTTGCTGGTTGAGGCTATTCTTAGATGTTGCAGTTGTGTACATAATGGAGTTATATGATCAGAGCTTGGCCCAAAGACTGGAAGCAATCCACTAACACTTTTTGTGTTAGGTAGCAACGAAGAGGGGGGGGGGGGTCGTAGTTCATCAGTCTTGTGTGTGGTTTCATACAGCTTGCTATGAATCATCTCCTGTGCCAATCTCTTCATCTCAGAATCATACTTATATCCAATATCCTCAATTATTTACTGAATATGTACCAATACCTGTCTTTCTCACACTTTTTTACCCTCTTGAGCTCCCTCAAGTACCTTGGAAGCTATTCCCTCATGTCTTAACAACAGTCTTATCATCCTGTTTCCCAACCTTGCCAGTTTTTTCCACATATTGTATCCCTCACTGATTCTTCAGGGATCTCCTTCACAACACCAGCTCTTCAATATTCTGATTCTTTTTTCTGGTTTTCCCACAGACAATAATTCACTCCCATACAATGTTGTGCTCCAGACATACATACTCACAACTTTCTTCCTCTCAAAGCTGGTGTTTTGTTCTAATAGACTTCTTTAGCAAGGAAAGCCCTCTTTACCTGTGCTGGTTTGCTTCTCATATCCTCCTTGCTTTGTCCATCATGTGTGATTTTGCTTTCAAAGTAGCTGAGTCCATTCACTTTGTCTACTTCATGGCTCCTATATTAATGTTGAGTTTATTTCTAATCTCATTTCTGCTGCTCCTCACTATTTTCATCTTTCATTTGTTTACTCTTAATCCACCTATTGTGATCACGATACTGTTTATTCCCAAGGAGCTCAATACTAAACTGGAGAGACCACTCCACAAAGCCCAGTTATGATGCATTACATTACAGCAGCCATGATAAATCAGAGCAAACTATCAAATTGGTCTACTAAACAGGAAAAATGGTACTGCTGTTTACGGATACTACTTGATGCTGTTAATGTTGAGTTTTTAGCTCAATAAAACAATCATTTAAAAGTCAAAAGCACAAGCAGCATTAGCAACTGTAAATGCTCTTTGCCAATATGACATTCCCACCAAACACCGTCACAGTTTTCTAGGCACACACACCATTGAGCTCACCATTTATTCCATTTGACAGGTCCTGAATTCCTTTACAGTTTCACTTAGAATAGCAATGACCTCAATGAATCTTTTTATTTATATCCTGTTCCCCTTTGTTTTAATGCCAATTGTGAACTAATCTTTAATATTTGTCATTGCTTCATCAACATATAGCTTGAGTAGTAATGGTGAGAGACTGGACCTTTTCCCTACACCCTAAGCTCTTCTCCCTCAGTTTTCCTTCGTATTGTTGCCTCTTGTTTCTTGCATACTCATATCTGTCTATCTGTCTATCTGTACAACTTGTACCTATTTTTCTCAGGGTTTCAATCATCCTACACCGTTTGATGCTGTCAAACACTGTTTATACATCAACAAATACTGTGAAAATATTTTAATTCTTCTTGCTACTTTATCAAGCCCAAAGTCAGAACAGCATATCAGGAACAGTTACCTTTCCTGAAGTGCAACTGATCGTAACCTAACAGATCTGTAATCTTCTGCTCCTTTATTCTCTACATTCCTCATATCAGCAGCCTGGAGGCATGAGCTGTTAAGCTGATTGTGTGTCCTTACTATCTCCAAGATTGTGAGGATGATGTTTTTCCAAACCTCTGATGATGTATGTCAGGTCTCATACATTCTACAAACCAACTTCCTGAGTGGTTTTAGAAATTCCAAAGGAATGTAGTCCATTCCTTCTGCCTTATATGACCACATGCCTCTCAAAGTGCTTTAAACAGTGGCACTAATGCAAGATCTTCTATGCCTTCAAAACTTACTCTCACTGCTTCTTCTATCATGGCATCAGACACCTCCTGCTTTTTGTGGAAGCCTTCAATACACTTTCCACCTACATACCATCTCTGCTGGATTTAACAGTGGAATTATCTTGTTGTGCACTCTTAATGATCATGCATTTGCCTCTAATTAGCTTAGTCCAGACTGTTCTAAATGATGCATTAGTCCTTCCAATGACCATCTCTTTTTCAGTTCCTTTGCATCTTTTCTGCAGCCCTTTCACTTTAGCTTCCCCAAACTTCCTGGTGATATTTTTTTCTGAGTGATTTGTATTCCTTTGTCCATGTCTCCAACATTTTTGTACTACTTTCTTTTGTAATTCTATTGAATTATTTTCTCTGTTACCCTAAGTTTTCTAGCAGTACCAGTATTTGTTCTTTCCAGTTTCATCTATTGATGTTTTAAGAAGTGTTCACTCATCTACAATTGAACGGGCTATTGCGGCACACATTATCATAGCATGTGAAGCCTCAGAGAACTTAAAATGCCCATCATTTCTCAGTACATCAGCACCCCACTTCCTTACACACTGATTTTTGCTGAAGATTCTCTTAAACTTCATCCTATGCTTCATAGTTACTGTGCTGTGGTATAGCTTCATATCTGCTTCAATGTGTGCCTTACTATCTAGTATCTGATTCTGAAAACTCTGTCCTACCATGATGTAATCCAGTTGTTATCTTCCAGTATCTCTCTGTCTTATCCAAATATACATTCTCCTTCTGTGACTCTTGAACAATGTTTATGCTAGTTCCAGCTGAAATTTGTTTCAGAATTGTAGAAATTTTTCCCCTCCCTCATTCCTACTACTGAACCTGTGTTATTCTGTAACATTATCTTCTCTTCCTTCATCTAATGCAGTGTTGAATCCCCTCACAATTATTACAATTTCATCTTCCTTTACACACCGAGTCCTCATATGATTTCTCTATTGCTTCCATTGTTGAATGGCACAAAGCAAAAGGAACACTTAAATCTATATGTGAAAGCTCTGATTTCTCCTTTTTTTATGATTACCATTTCCTCCAACGTAGGTGGGTATCAACAAAATAATTTCACATTTGGAGATGAAAGTTGGTGATAGAAATTTTATGAAAGGATCTCACTGCGTTGAGAACCATCTTTGCTTTAACAATTGTCACCCCAACTTGCATATAATATCTGTGACACACTCTCCCCTATTTTGTAATAGCACAAAATGTTCTGCCATTTTTTGACCTTTTCCATTGTCCTCTGTCGACCCTATCTGGTAAAGAATGCACACCATGCAGTAGTACTCTGGAAGTGTAGTGTAGATATTTGAATGTCTTGTGTCTTATATCCTGACAAGAGCCAGGCTGAAATGGCTACAAATAGATCACAAGCTGTGTTGGCCAAGTTGCCTCTTGAACACACCCAGTCTCTCCTCTTCATGTTTAGGTTCTGGATGTGTAATATCAAAGCATTGCACTTATAAAATTCCAAGTCAGAGGTGACAAACAATTCAGCTCTGTAATCACAGTTAATTGCACATTATCATGTTGCTAAACCATAATAGGATATTGCTTTCGGGGGGATCTAGATGCTGCCATTATCATGAACGTTAGAGTAATTTGTGGACACACTTCAATCACGTGCTTGTAGCAATGTAGACAACATTTGGGAGGTTTGAGACTCAAATATTTATCTTGTCAACCGAATTTAGAGTTTTCATTGTTTCCCTGACTTGTTTAAAGCAAATGCTGGGATGCTCCCTTCAGAAAAGACATGGCTGGTATCTTTCTTCATCCTTGCACTAGTTGACCATGTGATCTGCCTCTAATGACATCATAGATGGCATATTGAATTATGATCTACTTTTTTTTTACAGTTTTCCAAACGTCCAACATGGCTCCCCAGCATGACTTTCTGGCATAGTGTGACTGGAGTGTGATCACAATGGAGAGAGAAACACAGCCTGTTAGTTTCCAGAGTAAGTCTTTCAGAATACAATGGAAAACAGTTGGGCGATTTCATCTCATGAGAGACACTAATTATTTGTCCCACTCGCCACTGATTATCATACACACAAGAAATGATCACATCAATGTCTTCTGAAGTTTCACTGTCTGTATATTTTGTACACAGTAACAGCATGCATTTCTTGGAGAAATGTTCTTGCGATGTAAATGCCTGTGGTATGCAATGCAGCAGTGACTTGATTGGCTTCATAGCAGAGCACTCTTGTCTATTTTTAAATGGCATTCCCCTAGTGTACTTTAATTTTTTCCTGTTTCATAGTAATTTTGATGTTATCTGTACAAAACCAGTAACATCTCTTATAGTTATCAACAGCTTCATACTGTCCATGAAATCTTGTTGCAGGATGTTCATGGCATCCTCCTACCCCATACCATGCACTTTTTCCCTAAACTGTTGCTGAAAATATGAATTTTTGTCTTAATTCCTGTACAGTGTTTTCAGAATTCAGAAAGCTGAAAACAATTTTTAAAATGATATGCTGCAACCATAAGTCACAATACCATGCTGAGAGCATAGCATGCATGTGGACTGTCATGAATTAGATCATCACTGATGACAGCAAAACAGTGTGATGTTGCAAGGAAGTGAGCAACACATGTGAATATTGACACTTGTGATTGTGCCAGTGATAACATTGAACTTCTCTTTACACAGCAACAGAAGAGCTCTCAGCAAGGTTGAAATGAAGAACTAATGTGTCAGTATTCTGGGATGTGGCTGATTCTACTCCTGCTATGGACTGTCTCTGAATCCTGTGGACACAAAGATGGCTACTCCTTTCATGTCCCAATGCCTAATTTCAGTAAAAAATGTTCCCAGCTCTCCTCACCCCCACAATGCATAGGTTACATTGTTGTCAGTGTAATGCTTCAGTGATCTTCCCTTCAGCACCAGGACACACTGCAAACTCTTGCAACCAACATTTATTTGTGGTTCTTGACATATACACAAAAGCATTAGATCCATCTCTGTATATTTCTTCACTGTGAAACTACTTATAGTGAAACAAATCAGTTTCAAATTAGTGCTGTAAATCCATGTGCATACTTCCTTCATTGACTGATATTTTAACCATTTTGTTCATAAGGAGTGTAATTTTGTGAGACCACTTTTTAAATTTGGGTTCTCCTTTTTTGTTAGGAAATATGCTTCTCTTAATGATCTAGTCAATATATCTTTTTACCTTTTTTTAACTTTTTCATCATTGTCACTAACAGAGATAAAATCAGCCTGATTAGGACTTTGCCTACTGCAATCTCTGTCATCACTTCGGTAATATTCCAAAGCAACATTAAGTGTATCATCTTGCAATGGATTCCCACAGTAGGAATCCTTCCATGCCAACATATATTCTTTAGTCTTTACTTTATGAGCTTTCGAAATTAAATAATGTGAGGATGTGGGTATCAATTTCTGTATCTGCTGCTTGTAGTAGCTATCTGTTATGTGTCAATAATTTACCTTCTCAGTGTAGGTGGCTTCTGAGATAGCAGTGTTTAAGTTTTGAAACCAAACATCACGTCGTGTGCACTATTAGCATCATCTGGTCCTGCACTAAGTGCATCTATGCTACACATTTCGCAAAGTTTTGTAGATGTTGCTTGTGTTTCAAGTTCTTCCACTTTTCTTTGTACATACTGTTTTCTCCTTGTGCTCCTTATCTTGCTTGGGGATTTGGGGGTGTTATATTAGGGGCTATAAAGGAAATGCTAACATTCAGTGCATCAACTACTTCACACCCAGGAACATAAACATCTGCGCCATATTCTTCAGTTCCACATTCAAGTGACAGTGATCGTTCAGCTGGGCTGTCAAAAAATTATTGTTGTAGCAAGTTTACTCATGTCGTCGTAGGTGATGACTCCTGGATTTTTGAGTATTATTCTGCGACAAAGAGCAAAGTGAGGAGAGGCACATTGAGACACCTCCACAACCGAAAAAAGCTTGATTGAGCAATCAAAGATAAGAATAATTCTAATTTGCTTTCTTGACATTAGGGGTGTTGTGCATAAAGAATTTGTTCCTCAAGGACAAACTGACAATTGAGTGTTTTACAGAGATGTTCTAGAAAGGCGCAGGAAAAAGGTGAATTGGGTAAGACTAGACATTACAGACTAGTGGATGCAGCAGCATGACAGTGCCCCATGTCACATAGTCACTGCCATTACAGAATTTTTGACTCAAAAGATATTGCTGCCATACTAAATCAACCATATTCTTCTGATCTCAGTCCCTGAGAGTTTTTCCTTTTCACAAAATTGAAAAATATCTTAAAAGGGGCTAATTTGGGAAACTGGAGAACATTCTAAAGAATATGACCAACATGTTATAGGCCTTATCTGTCAAAGTCTTTCAGAACTGCTACCAAATTGGGGTACAACAAATCTGCTGGCATATAGCTGCCAAAAGAAACTACTTTGAGGGAAACAATATTACTGTTTGAAAATAATAAAAAGTTGGTAGGTAAAACTACAGTCTCATTACTATTCTCATGCACATCTTATACATTTAATACTCATTTGAAAAACACCCAATGAAAGACTGGGCACATAGTTCAAAAAATAATTTACAGAATGTATATTCAATACAAGAGTTACACAGAATCTAATCCTTCAGAAATATATCCCTAGATTAGCTGATTTTGTAAATTGTTAAATGGAAATTAATAGTCGGTGTGTTGGAAATATTACTAATTTTATGCTACTTGAGTTTCTAGCTGAAGTGCCCTTCTGGTGTGCTATGGGTGTGACAGAGGTGTCTGTCTAATGGTTAATGAGGGCAGAGAGAATTGCATATTACATACCTGTTCCGATGAAGTAGTGTCTAGTTGGAAAAATGGATGATTAGGCTTCTTTCAGGTGGTAATACGAAGCTTTCACAACAATATTGTCTAGATCAACTATTCAGTTACAGTTCTTTCAGAACACCTCGAACAATATTAGAGCGCACGAGAACTACACTCCTGGAAATGGAAAAAAGAACACATTGACACCGGTGTGTCAGACCCACCATACTTGCTCCGGACACTGCGAGAGGGCTGTACAAGCAATGATCACACGCACGGCACAGAGGACACACCAGGAACTGCGGTGTTGGCCGTCGAATGGCGCTAGCTGCACAGCATTTGTGCACCGCCGCCGTCAGTGTCAGCCAGTTTGCCGTGGCATACGGAGCTCCATCGCAGTCTTTAACACTGGTAGCATGCCGCGACAGCGTGGACGTGAACCATATGTGCAGTTGACGGACTTTGAGCGAGGGCGTATAGTGGGCATGCGGGAGGCCGGGTGGACGTACCGCCGAATTGCTCAACACGTGGGGCGTGAGGTCTCCACAGTACATCGATGTTGTCGCCAGTGGTCGGCGGAAGGTGCACATGCCCGTCGACCTGGGACCGGACCGCAGCAATGCACGGATGCACGCCAAGACCGTAGGATCCTACGCAGTGCCGTAGGGGACCGCACCGCCACTTCCCAGCAAATTAGGGACACTGTTGCTCCTGGGGTATCGGCGAGGACCATTCGCAACCGTCTCCATGAAGCTGGGCTACGGTCCCGCACACAGTTAGGCCGTCTTCCGCTCATGCCCCAACATCGTGCAGCCCGCCTCCAGTGGTGTCGTGACAGGCGTGAATGGAGGGACGAATGGAGACGTGTCGTCTTCAGCGATGAGAGTCGCTTCAGCCTTGGTGCCAATGATGGTCGTATGCGTGTTTGGCGCCGTGCAGGTGAGCGCCACAATCAGGACTGCATACGACCGAGGCACACAGGGCCAACACCCGGCATCATGGTGTGGGGAGCGATCTCCTACACTGGCCGTACACCACTGGTGATCGTCGAGGGGACACTGAATAGTGCACGGTACATCCAAACCGTCATCGAACCCATCGTTCTATCATTCCTAGACCGGCAAGGGAACTTGCTGTTCCAACAGGACAATGCACATCCGCATGTATCCCGTGCCACCCAACGTGCTCTAGAAGGTGTAAGTCAACTACCCTGGCCAGCAAGATCTCCGGATCTGTCTCCCATTGAGCATGTTTGGGACTGGATGAAGCGTCGTCTCACGCGGTCTGCACGTCCAGCACGAACGCTGGTCCAACTGAGGCGCCAGGTGGAAATGGCATGGCAAGCCGTTCCACAGGACTACATCCAGCATCTCTACGATCGTCTCCATGGGAGAATAGCAGCCTGCATTGCTGCGAAAGGTGGATATACACTGTACTAGTGCCGACATTGTGCATGCTCTGTTGCCTGTGTCTATGTGCCTGTGGTTCTGTCAGTGTGATCATGTGATATATCTGACCCCAGGAATGTGTCAATAAAGTTTCCCCTTCCTGGGACAATGAATTCACGGTGTTCTTATTTCAATTTCCAGGAGTGTATATGAACTCGCAATGTTCCTAGGCAACAGCATAGATTACTTCAGGCGACATGGCATTGTTGATGGCTTCTAAAATAACTGAGTGCATCTTACTGTTGCTGCACAATGTTTCTGTGTACATTTAGTGTTTCATTTTCAGAATTGTATCTGTTTAAAACAGTAGTGTAAATTAAGAAATGAAACAAGTAAAGGCAGAAATTATATCTTCAAATAATAACTACGTCAGTGATATATTTGAATGTACAATGTGAAAAACTGGTTTGTTTAATATAGTGAACTACAGAACAATTTTTACCCAACAGAAGAAGCACTTTTGTGAATACTGAACATATTCTTGGCCATAGTTTTTACTAATGTATTCCCTTAATAAGAGATTCCTTTATGGTGAAGTATTTTAATAGCCATAGTCAATGACATCAGGAAATGTTAGATCTCTTTCACTGTATTTGCATTTCTTTGAATACAAGATCATACTATATAAGATGTTAGTATTGAAAGCAATATAATACTACACAACAGGTTAGCAAGATGTTTTATGCACAAATGTAACCTGTCACAGGGAAGAGCTGCCAGTTTGTACATGTGCCAAGCTAAGACTTTTGCTGTGGTTGTTATACTACTGTACTATAGTTCATCTAATTCTAAGACATGTGATACTGATATTGTGAATTTGGGGAATGAACAGACCCAAGAAGGCTTGTTCCAGATAGACTTCATCCCCTAAGAAACCTCCAACAGTCACTCACACTATTGCCTTCTATCATCCATGTTGGTTGAAAGGGTATACGGATGGCAGTACTAAAAACATATCTCTGCTGATGTGTGACTTCCAGAAGGATTTTATGGAAATTTATGAACAATTCCATGAACGATTCATGAAAACTATGGAAGATATGAGAAAATGCCATGATATACGTTTCATTTCCTGTTGGGATGGGCGTAATGGAGCAAGAGATAATATTGCCAGGCCAAGTTTAAAACGAGTGACTATGTTCAGTGCATGATGAGGTGCTTTGGAGATGGCTCAGATTTCAGAGGAGTTCATGAAATCACTGAGTGTCGGTTTGTGTGTACTGGACCATTCAAAACACCATATGTAACAATACCACTATTAGTTTGGGGAACCTCATTTAGCTGATTCAAAGTTGCTTTATATAGACATAAACACTTTCACTTATTTGATGAGAGGATGCAAAGAATACAAACTAATAAGGTGCTACCGTGAAGCATTTGTCATGTTTGGATATTTGGCTGACAGTCATCATGGCATCACATGTCAAAACAATAAGGATATCGTTCTGGCAAAAGACGAGATAAAGGGGTCGCAAATTGTGGAATTTGTGGGTATCAAAATTAAAATGGATTTTTGTTGTACAGTCACAGGAACCACTCAGAGGTTTGATAAGGATGTGCGTCATGTGTCCTCAATGGTTCTCAGGTTGTATGATTGTAAGGCGTGTCTGCGCAACAGAGCTGTTGGAACTACATCCATCCTCCTGCATATGGTGTGCCATGTAATCACTCATGGCAGCACTACATCTCATCCTCCAGTATATGGTGTACCAAGTAATCATTCAACCATGAGACATGATGGGCATACTGCATAGCAATTAAAAGCCTGTATGTTGCACCATGATGACCAACAGATCATTTATGCAGACAGGAACAAAACCATCACATACCCACATTATTCATTTGAGAGTGGGTGGATATATATCTGTAAATAGTAGGTGTGTGTACGTGAGTCTACGCAGAATAGTAATATGGATCATACGTGTGTATGCATGCCTGTGTTGGCTGATTGGTCACTGTGTGTGTGTGTGTGTGTGTGTGTGTGTGTGTGTGTGTGTGTGTGTGTGTACAGATCTATATGTGTGTGTACTACATATATATTTGAGTTTCTCTCCCTATCCGTCTCTGCCCATGCCTCCTGCTCTCCCCTCCTCATCTCACCCTCTCCCTCCCCTCTCACTCTTCCTCCCATCTTCCCTTCTCATCTCCCCGTACCCCCTCTACCAGCACCTCCACCTCCCTCTTCCTCTGACCTTCTTGACTCCCCCTCCCAATCCCCCTTCCATGCTCCCCTTCCGCCAACACCTCCCTTGTCCCCCTCTCACCTTCTTGGTCTGCCCTCTTTCCCCTCCTGCCTCCCCTCCCTTCCTTTCACCCCCTCCCTCCCTCCCCACACTCTCCCACCATCCCTACCTCCTCCCCTCTCTCAGTTTCTCTCTCTCTCTCTCTCTCTCTCTCTCTCTCTCTCTCTATGTATACAAGGTTTATGTTCATACCTGGTAGTAGTTTAGTATCTCAACCTGCTTATACGTATCCAGGGTGATTCTGAAATGAATGTAAAAATTGTGAGTGCTGGTAGAGTGGCTCATAACAACCAACTTTTACATGGTGACCCATGTTTGCTTTGCTTACTGTTTGGCACTAGGCATCTTTTAACACCATCGTGCAACACCTGGAAGCCATGCATGCAACCTGATGTGCAAACTGAAATGGATAGCAGGTAGCAGGGGCTATACTAAGGAGTTGCTTCTGGCATATGCTAGGATGCAAATGTAGTGTAAATGCCTGTTTGGTACGATGTTGCACATGTGTGCCCTGCAGCGTCTGGTTCACACTGTGTCGGCGTGTCAACAAATGGGAAGATTCGTGTATGTTGTACTGTGAGGTGTGGATGGGAAATGGAGTACTTCTCTTGAAAGGAAAGGTTCGGACATGTGCTGTGGTTGTGGAGCAGTGGATGGAAATACTGTCACTACTTAACAATTATATGTGGAGCAATTTCCAAATCTTTGAGTACTAGATCTACACATGTTCACCATTGTCACACGTCCCTAAGAGAGAAATGCACTTGAGGCAAGTTGTCCACTAGCAAGGTATTATAAGGGCACATGTGCATTTGAGGCCTACATTGAAATGCGTTGCATTAATTTTGTGATACAAGTCTGAAGGCCACATGTATTAGGCCACCACAAAGTGCAGAAAGCAGAGTTTGATGACGAGTCTTTAGTACTGCTGCAAAACACACCCTCAACAAATTGGTGGAGTGTTACTTGAGAAATGGGTGTAAGCCATTCCACAGTCTGGTGTATGTAGAATAAAGAAGATTTTCACACTTAAAACCTTCAGAAAATTTAAGCCCTTTACCCAGAAAATGTACTGCATTGCTTTGACTTCTGCCCATGTTTTTTCCAGAAGACTGCCATTCAACCAGAATTCCCACACTTTGTACTTTTTACGGATGTACATTTAGACGGGGCAGTGTGTTCAACAACCACAATCAACTCATGTGACCATAGGAAAATCAGCACACTGCCTTTATTCATGGTCAACAGGAGCATGGTCATGAATCTGTGCACTTCACTCATGTGATGCAAAATCAACTGGATGAGATCTTTGGTTAGAACTGGATAGGGCACAGTGGGCTGTTAGCACAGCTTCTGTGTTCCCCTCCTTCCCGGACCTCCCTCTCCACAATTTGATGCCCCTTGGCTATTTCATCTGGAGCACATGGAACATGTTGTTTAGAATATGTTGTTTACAAAACATTTATAGAGACACATGAAGAGCTGATAGCATACATTATAGCAGCATCTGTGCAATCCCCACTTTGCCAGTGTGGTCTGGAAGAATGTGACTATCACTCAGGTGCCATTGCACTGTGTAGCAGGAGTCTGTAATTTTCAGCAATTTTTGTAACTGTTTGTAAATAAATGTCTTGAAACATCAAACCCTCTTCTCATTTGCCCTTATGTTACAAAGAAACTGAAAACATTTGGCCTGAATACCAGCTACAATGTCGACTCACACGGTGGGTTGTATGCCTACCTTCCCAGTGGGGCTTGATTCAGTTAAATGATACCTACCATTGAATGCTAATGGATGTTGACATTAAAGTTGCTTGTTATGACCCACTCTACCAGTCCTCTCATTTCTTAGAATGTATTACAGACATGCTCAAAGTATTAGACTAAACAATTATAGGAGAGAAAAGTGTAATAATTGCTTTGTTTTAAATGATTTGATTGATGCCACAAAATTTCCCATCCAAGCAACTCACAGATCACAGAATATTTCACAGCTGGTAAAATTTGTCATTTTCTATCGAAATCATGTTGGTGTTAGTTGTCTCTGTAAATGCTTTGAAACTGTGTTTACAGTAATGTTTTATGTTTCTGTGGTGTACTTCAGCTGGTTATTTATTCTATCAACTTCTTGCTACATTAACAAGCCAGTACATAGTTTGTGAACTTGCATGTTTTTAGATATAGGAATAAATCGTGGAATTGCCAAAGAAAGTGAGGTTTTAGGGAAGACAAAAGATGTTTTGCCTCAGAAAGTTTCGGCTATGGTAGAACTTCCTGCTGAAAATCATTATACACTGCAAGAAATTGCTGACAGAATGAGAATATCAGAGAAAACTGTCAGCAGAACCAAACTTTCAGTGCAGAAAGGTGGTGAATACAAACCAAACAGAAAAGAAAAATGTGGACATAAAAGAAAAATCAAACCTAGAACAATGAGAAGACTTATGAACATGGCAGCAATGAACCGTAAACTTACTTCTACAGACATGAGCCACCAGTTGAAAGGTTTCTGTGTTGAAGTTTCACCTGTGACAGTGAGGAGGAGGCCGTTTGAATATGGTTTAAAGGCATGTCAATGAATGGAAAAAAAAAAAAAAAAAAAAAACCAGAAAATCAAACCTGCCATGAAAACAAATAGATTGCAGTGGGCTAAACAAACTCAGGAGTGGACAAGTGAGGACTGGGCTAAGGTATGTGCAATTATATGGTAAATTAAAATTAAGTGGGTCTGATCTCTAAAGTTAGGAGTTTTGGCTTGATATTGTGAAGTTTTATTGATACTGAAGCAATGCGCATTTGAATTTTGGAACTGTTGAGATCTCCTATGCTACTACTTCCAATTTTTCTAACTTGAAAAATATTGTATACATGCTTCAGGTATGCTTCAGTAATGAATCTGCATTCACTGTGATGGAAGAAAGCAGCCAGTATGTTCATCGCAGACCTGGGGAACAGTTCAAAGCTGAGTGTGTGCAGCAGTGTGTGAAGCATCCAACTTTATGGTCTGGAGTATGATGTCCATGAAAGGCCCTGGCAGATTACACATTGTTGAAGGGACAATGACACAAGAACAATATGAAGAAATCCTTGAAAAGGAACTTTTCTCCCAAATAAATGAGTGGTTTCCTGATAAAGATGTTATTTTTATGGTCGGTGGGGCACCTTGCCACAAAGCCAAATGTGTTTCCAAATACTTGGAAGAAAAGCAACAGAAAGTGTTGCCCTGGCCAGGGAATAGACTTGATATGAGCCCAGTTGAAAATTTATGGGCTACCGTGAAACAGTGGATAAGGAAATTTACGATTACCACCAAACAAGATCTCATGGAGAAACTAGAGGAAATCTGGTACCATGACAATGATATTAAAATGAAATCTGAAAAGATAATAAAAATATGCCAAACAGGATAAAATGTTGATTAAGAACAAAGGCATGCATACAAAGTATTGAATGTACAAATATAATCTGTATGTGGATGTAAATGTGTAATAAATGTAAAGTTTTGGAAAATATGTCTTTAGTCTAATAAATTGAACACATCTGAATATTAGTCTTAGGAACATCCTGTTTAAGTATTCTATTAATGTACAAAAATAATGTATTGCAACAAGCACCGAAAAAATATTAATAAGACAAATATTGAAACAAATGGATTCTACAAAACCTTTGAAGAAATACTGTTGAAATAAATCAAATATTAATTTGTTATCTCCATGTTGTTATTTACAAAAAAAGAATACCTATAACCTGATCCAAAATAGGTCTTCTTACTACAGTGCCCAAAGGACTATACTGCTGCAGATGTGATAGAGAGGAAAAATAATGAGAGGTGGGACCTGAAAATATTATTATTAATAATAAACCAGGTATTAATTTGTATTATCATTTATATAAAAATGTTATCTATACTCTCATCCTTTCATACAATGCACAGAATGCAAATCACTAAGAACTGCTCTAGAGAGAGAAAAAAGGAGGGTTCCAGTAATTATTTTTACTAAACCAAAAATTAATGTATTATTATTAGTTATGAAAAAGTATATCTACCTCAATTCTTCCCAATGACAAAAACATCTCTAATTCTCCTTTTTTATATACAATGTTTTGGTATGACAAGAATATGCATACAATTATCATCTGATTAATGGTTACTCAGGTTATTTTATTAATTGACTTGTACTACATCATTTTCTTTTCTTACTTCTTGCTTTGTTCCTTACAAATTAATGTTTTATCATCATGCCAGCAGTGCACTCATTAGTATCAACACCTCTAGTCTAATAAATTATTATTAAAAATTTATTCACAGTCTTTGAATCCTTTGACATCAGCTGTGAGCCAAGGTAAGTAAATGCTGAATGCAAATGTGAGAATATTGAAGTAAGTACTGAATTGTTACCTCCACACATCTGTAGTATGATTTTTTATTTATTTATTGTTCCGTGGGACCAAATTAAGGAGAAATCTCCATGGTCATGGAACGAGTCAATACATGAAATTATAACACGATAGTAGAAACAGATAAAATGAAATATAAAAAACATATTCAGGTGACAAGTCGTAAGTTTAAATAAAGAAAATCAACTATGTAACACTGGAATTTGCTTAATTTTTTAGCTCTTCCAGGAGCTCCTCGACAGAATAGAAGGAGAGAGCCATGAGGAAACTCTTCAGTTCAGACTTAAAAGACTTTGGGCTACTGCTAAGATTTTTGAGTTCTTGTGGTAGCTTATTGAAAATGGATGCAGCAGAATACTGCACTCCTTTCCGCACAAGAGTCAAGGAAGTGCATTCCACATACAGATTTGATTTCTGCCTAGTATTAACTGAGTGAAAGCTGCTAACTCTTGGGAATAGGCTAATATTGCTAACAACAAACGACATTAAAGAAAATATATACTGTGAGGGCAATGTCAGAATTCCCAGACTGTTGAATAGGGGTCGACAAGAGGTTCTCGAACTTACACCACATATAGCTCAAACAGCCCGTTTTTGAGCCAAAAATACCCTTTTTGAATAAGAAGAATTACCCCAAAAAATAATACCATACGGCTTAAGCATATGAAAATATGCAAAGTAGACTACTTTTTGTATTGAACTGTCACTTATTTCAAATACTGTTCTAATGGTAAATAAAGCAGCATTTAGTTTCTGAACAAGATCCTGGACATGGGCTTTCCACAACAGCTTACTATCTATCCGAATGCCTAGGAACTTGAATTGTTCCGTCTCGCTTATAATATGCCCATTCTGTCTGATCAAAATATCAGTTCTTGTTGGATTGTGAGTTAGAAACTATAAAAACTGAGTCTTACTGTGATTTAGCATCAAATTGTTTTCCACAAGCCACGAGCTGGGGGGATTTACCAGGAAGTGGAAAGGATGCTCAGAACTGAACTGGGAAGGAGTGACAAAAGTGTCCCTTCTCCCAGAAGGGTGGAGGAGGAGGAAGGGGAGGGGTGAGGGGATTCTCAGGACAGATTATTCCCAGGGGGGTTATAAATCAACTTCCATGGGGTCATAAATAAATTGGCATAACAATGTTGTATTTGATTTTTGTACAAGTTACTGTTCACTTGAAGGAAATATAATCTAAATAGTGGGAAAAGATGAATCTTGAAAAGAGTAAGCTAGTAAAGAGATAGAATAGGTGATTTAAATGAGGAAGAAAATAGTTCACAGAGATAAGTACAAAGAAAAATGGAAAGGGAGATGAAAACATATGGTAGGGGCATTGAGCTCACTACTGGTCACAGTTATTTTCCTCATTAGTTATCTGTTACTTACTTGCGTGTCTGAATGAACAACCTCATTGAAGATCTGCAGCTGTATGAAATAATTTGATATTTATTTTCTGGCTGTGAAGTCAGTGCAAATCAGAATTATCAAACAATTTAGTTCTGTAATCGCAGTTAATTGCATATTGTCATTTTGCTAAACTGTGCTACATTGTTTTCAATGGGACCTAGATGTTGCCATTACCTCAAGCAGTAAAATAGTTTATGGACACACATCACTCACATGCTTGTTGGATCCAAGACAACGTTTTGGAGGTTTAAAACTCAAATACTTCCCTTGTGAACCTGATTAGATTCATTGTCATTTCCGTACCTTGTTTAAATTAAATGATGGGATGCTTCCTTTAGAAAGAACTTGACTGATATCCTTCCTCATCCTTGCCCTATCTGATCATGTGATCTGTCTCTAATGATATCATAGGTTCCATATTAAACAATGGTTATCTATCTCGTTTTTACAGTTTTCCAAACCTCCAATTTGGCTCCCCAGCATGACTCTCTGACCTTGTAGGCCTGGAAGTGTAATCATAGTAAAGAAAGGAATACAGCCTGTTATGGCAATGAAGTATTTCACAACATATTTCTTGAATAAAAATCTCTCGTTGTACATGCCACGTCAATTCAGGAAAAAACTCAAAGTTTTTGACCACTACCTCCACGGTCGTCATCAGGGCTAAAACTGACTGTCGTAAACTAGCAAGGCTCTCACTTTTATATGCAAAGGACAGCTTCTGATTGGCTGGAATACATCATAGCACCAGAGATATGGCGCATAGTGAAGGGGTCCCTCTACTTCCATAGATGTAGTTTATATCCCGTGTTGCTTGCAGTGCCACCCCTTGACTCAGGAGGCAAAGTGTGGGAAGTTTTCCTCTGCAATTTTTCTTTATCCAGTGCACTCTTCCAGGTGTTGCTAAGTGCATAGCTGTTGCCTCTGGTAAAATTATTATCGCTAAGTCTAATTTCGACTGCTTCCTGGATCACAGAGTCCCAGTAATTTGATGCGTGGGCTATTACTCTCGTTTCTTCAAATAAAATCTTATGCTTGTTAAGCAGGCTGTGCTAAGCCACCACTGATTTTTCCAAATACCTGTATTTCAGGTGGCGCTGGTGCTTGATGCAATGGTCGGAAACGGTTCTTACAGACTGGCCATGTTATTCATGCCACATTCACAAGGAATACTATAAATTCCCAGAACCCTTAAGCCGAGACTATATTTGACTGATCTCAACATTTCCTTAATTTTCCTAGGTGGTCGGAAAACTGGTTTTATTCCTTGCCTCTTTAGGACTCTGCCTATCTTGCTTTTTGTAGCACTGCAAGATGGAAGTCATGCTATGTGTTGGTCCTCTTCTTGTTTATGGACAGCATTGTGTCTTACTTTCTTGGACAAAACTAATTTAATTTCACCGGCAGAATAACAATTCCTCTTGAAAACAGTTGTCAAATGTTTAATCTCGGGACCGAGGTGGTCCTTGTCGGAAATAGTCCTGGCTATGTGTACTAAAGTATTCACCATAGCTCTCTTCTGAGACAGAGGATGGAAGCTGTGGCTATGCACATACAAGTCTGTATGCGTTGGCTTCCTGTACACAGAATGGCCCAGTCCTCCATCCAGTTACAGCCTGTTAGATTTCAGAGTGAGTCTTCTACAATATAGTGGAAAGCAGTAGAAATATGCATTCACATGGAAGCATTGTGTCAGACCGTGAATAGTGATTGCTGCTACTTGGATCAAGAAGAGAGTTGCTTGTGAAAGACCTCAAATCCAGACCAAACACCTGGGGTCCATTATTGCAGAAATATTTATTTCTGAAATATTGTGTGAACTAACTACACTGCAATTATACTGTCAAATAAATCATCTCCATAAGGCTGACTGTAATTCATAGCACATATGATGACGATGATGAGGGACCATAGTCCTTGCCAAAGGGTAGGGGACAATGTGGGAGACCCGCACCGCCATACTAGGCAAGGTCCTAGCAGAGGTGGTTTGCCATTGCCTTCCTCCAACCATATTGGGGATGAATGATGATGATGAAGACAACACAACACCCAGTCATCTCGAGGCAGGTGAACATCCCTGACCCTTCCAGGAATCGAACACGGGGCTCTGTGCTCGGGAAGCGAGAACGCAACTGAGAGACCACGAGCTGTGGTCCATAGCACAAAAACAACAAAAAAATGATGACATTAAAAATTACATATAAATTTGCCAAAGTTCCTAAAGGAATAATACAAAATACGCACATTATACTCTTGACAAACTTAGTGCTAATATAGGTATGACGTGTGTTAAAAAAGTAATGCAACTGACAGCACTGTGAGCTATCTGGCAACACTGTGCTGTTCTGCTTGTGTAGGCCAGTGTATTCATCCCTTCTAGGTGCAGTCCAAGTTTCAGCTGCATTCAGCCATCACATGATTTTTGAGAGCACCATCAGCGAAATTGTATTTCTGTTATGTATTATGAATATGGAACAGCGGAATTCAGAGCAATGTTATGCAATTGATTTTTGTGATAAACATGGACAATCAGCAAGTGTGACCTTTGAAAAGTTAAAGCAGACCTATGGGTAACATTCATGATCAAAAACACCAGACTTTCACTGGCACAAATCTTTTTGGAAGGCCAAGAACACATTGAAAATGAACCTAACTCAGGGAGACCTTCAACTTCAAGAACTGACGCAAACGATGAACATGTCCCTGCTCTTGTGACATCACACCATAGTTTAACTATAACAATGGATAAGAGACCTTTTAAACTTCAAGCCTTTCAATTTATGTGAAAAATCTTGATAGAAATTTTCCCATGCAGATTTTTGCCAAAATGGTGCTAAAAAACCTTATAACTGAGCAGGACAATCAGGACATCTGTGTTGACCTTGTGGAGAGGATTGACAGTGGCCATGAATGGTTTACTCATGTTGTCGTAGGTGATGACTCCTGGATTTTTGAGTATTATTCTGCGACAAAGAGCAAAGTGCGGAGAGGCACATTGAGACACCTCCACAACCGAAAAAAGCTTGATTGAGCAATCAAAGATAAGAATAATTCTAATTTGCTTTTTTGACATTAGGGGTGTTGTGCATAAAGAATTTGTTCCTCGAGGACTGCCATACTAAATCATCCATATTCTTCTGATCTCAGTCCCTGAGAGTTTTTCCTTTTCACAAAATTGAAAAATATCTTAAAAGGGGCTAATTTGGGAAACTGGAGAACATTCTAAAGAATATGACCAACATGTTATAGGCCTTATCTGTCAAAGTCTTTCAGAACCGCTACCAAATTGGGGTACAACAAATCTGCTGGCATATAGCTGCCAAAGGAAACTACTTTGAGGGGAACAATATTACTGTTTGAAAATAATAAAAAGTTGGTAGGTAAAACTACAGTCTCATTACTATTCTCATGCACATCTTATACATTTAATACTCATTTGAAAAACACCCAATGAAAGACTGGGCACATAGTTCAAAAAATAATTTACAGAATGTATATTCAATACAAGAGTTACACAGAATCTAATCCTTCAGAAATATATCCCTAGATTAGCTGATTTTGTAAATTGTTAAATGGAAATTAATAGTCGGTGTGTTGAAAATATTACTAATTTTATGCTACTTGAGTTTCTAGCTGAAGTGCCCTTCTGGTGTGCTATGGGTGTGACAGAGGTGTCTGTCTAATGGTTAATGAGGGCAGAGAGAATTGCATATTGCATACTTGTTCCGATGAAGTAGTGTCTAGTTGGAAAAATGGATGATTAGGCTTCTTTCAGGTGGTAATACGAAGCTTTCACAACAATATTGTCTAGATCAACTATTCAGTTACAGTTCTTTCAGAACACCTCGAACAATATTAGAGCGCACGAGAACTATATGAACTCGCAATGTTCCTAGGCAACAGCATAGATTACTTCAGGCGACATGGCATTGTTGATGGCTACTAAAATAACTGAGTGCATCTTACTGTTGCTGCACAATGTTTCTGTGTACATTTAGTGTTTCATTTTCAGAATTGTATCTGTTTAAAACAGTAGTGTTAATTAAGAAATGAAACAAGTAAAGGCAGAAATTATATCTTCAAATAATAACTACATCAAGGATATATTTGAATGTACAATGTGAAAAACTGGTTTGTTTAATATAGTGAACTACAGAACAATTTTTACCCAACAGAAGAAGCACTTTTGTGAATACTGAACATATTCTTGGCCATAGTTTTTACTAATGTATTCCCTTAATAAGAGATTCCTTTATGGTGAAGTATTTTAATAGCCACAGTCAATGACATCAGGAAATGTTAGATCTCTTTCACTGTATTTGCATTTCTTTGAATACAAGATCATACTATATAAGATGTTAGTATTGAAAGCAATATAATACTACACAACAGGTTAGCAAGATGTTTTATGCACAAATGTAACCTGTCACAGGGAAGAGCTGCCAGTTTGTACATGTGCCAAGCTAAGACTTTTGCTGTGGTTGTTATACTACTGTACTATAGTTCATCTAATTCTAAGACATGTGATACTGATATTGTGAATTTGGGGTAATGAACAGACCCGAGAAGGTTTTTCAAGACAGACTTCATCCACTAGGAAACCCCCAACAGTCACTCACACCATCACCTTCTGTCAACCATGTTGGTTGAATGACAATACTAAAAACAGATCTCTGCTGATGTGCGACTTCCAAAAGGATTTTCTGAAAATTTGTAAACAATTCCATATTCATGAAACTATGGAAGATATGAGAAAATGCCATGATGCTCATTTCATTCCCTGTTAAGATGAGCATTATGGAGCAAGAAATAATATTGCCAGGCCAATTCTAAAGTGATTGACTATGTTCAATCCATGATGAGCTGCTTTGGAGATAGCTAATGTTTCAGTGGAGTTCACAAAACCATTGAATGCCGGTATGTGTGTACTGGACCATTCCAAACTCCATATGTAACTATTCCACTATCAGTTTGGTAAGAATGCAAATGACTAAGAACTGCTCTAGAGACAGAAAAGGAGGGTTTCTATAATTATTGTTAATAAACTATAAATTAATGTGTTATTATTATTAATATTATTATTTAGAAAGACAATGTCTACTTCAATTCTTATTGTTAACAAAACCAGCCCCTATTCTCCTTTTAATATACAGGGTGGGCCTTTGATTGTGACCGGGCCAAATATCTCACGAAATAAGCATCAAACGAAAAAACTACAAAAAAAGAAACTTGTCTAGCTTGAAGGGGGAAACCACATGGCACTATGGTTGGCCCGTTAGATGGTACTGCCTTAGGTCAAATGTATACAAACTGCGTTTTTTTAAATAAGAACCCCCATTTTTCATTACATATTCGTGTAGTACTTAAAGAAATATGAATGTTTTAGATGGACCACTTTTTTCGCTTTGTGATAGATGGCGCTGTTATAGTCACAAACATATGGCTCACAATTTTAGATGAACAGTTGGCTACAGGTAGTTTTTTTAAATTAAAGTACAGAATCTAGGTAAATTTGAACATTTTATTCCAGTTTTTCCAATGTGATACATGTACCTTTGTGAATTTATCATTTCTGAGAACGCATGCTGTTACAGTGTGATTACCTGTAAACACCACATTAATGCAATAAACGCTCAAAATGATGTCCGTCAACCTCAATGCATTTGGCAATATGTGTAATGACATTCCTCACAACAGCTAGTAGCTCGCCTTCCATAATGTTCGCACATGCATTGACAATGTGCTGACGCCTGTTGTCAGGCGTTCTCGGTGGATCATGATAGCAAATATCCTTCAACTTTCCCCATGGAAAGAAATCTGGGGATGTCAGATCTGGTGTACGTGTGGGCCATGGTATGGTGCTTCGACGACCAATCCACCTGTCATGAAATATGCTATTCAATACTGCTTCAACTGCACATGAGCTGTGTGCCAGATATCCATCATGTTGGAGGTACATCGCTGTTCTGTCATGCAGTGAAACATCTTGTACTAACACCGGTAGAACATTACATAGGAAATCAGTAGACATTGCACCATTTAGATTGCCATTGATAAAATGGGGGCCAATTATCCTTCCTCCCATAATGCCGCACCATACATTAACCCGTCAAGGTCACTGATGTTCCACTTGTCGCAGCCATCATGGATTTTCCGTTGCCCAGTAGTGCATATTATACCGTTTACGTTACCACTGTTGGTGAATGACACTTTGTTGCAATATAGAACACGTGCAAAAACTCTATCATCGTCCTGTAATTTCTCTTGTGCCCAGTGGTAGAACTGTACACGACGTTCAAAGTTGTCACCACACAATTCCTGGTGCATAGAAATATGGTACAGGTGCAATTGATGTTGATGTAGCATTCTCAACACAGTCGTTTTTGAGATTCCCGATTCTCGTGCAATTTGTCGCTACTGATGTGTGGATTAGCCGCGACAGCAGCTAAAACACTTACTTGGGCATCTTCATTTGTTGCAGGTCATGGTTGACATTTAACATGTGTTTGAACACTTCCTGTTTCCTTAAATAACGTAACTATACAGCGAACAGTCCAGACACTTGGATGATGTCATCCAGGATACTGATCAGCATACATAGCTCATGCGCGTTGGGCATTTTGATCACAATAGCCATACATCAACACAATATCGACCTTTTCCGCAATTGGTAAATGGTCCATTTTAACATGGGTAATGTATCATGAAGCAAATACCATCCGCACTGGCAGAATGTTACGTGATACCACGTACTTATATGTTTGTGACTATTACAGTGCCATCTATCACAAAGTGAAAAAAGTGGTCCAACTAAAACATTCATATTTCTTTATGTAATACACAAATATGTAATAAAAGATGGGGGTTCCTATTTTAAAAACTACAGTTGATATCCGTTTGACCTATGGCAGCACCATCTAGCAGGCCAACCATAGCGCCATCTGGTTTCCCCCTTCAAGCCAGAGAAGTTTCGTTTTTTATAGTTTTTTTGTTTCATGAGTGAGATATTTGTTTTGTGATATATTTGGCCCGGTCACTATCAATGGACCGCCCTGTATACAGTGTTTTCTTATGACATGAATATGTGTACAGTTACCATCTGATTAGTGGTTAGTCAGGTTGTTTTATTATTTTCTTCAAGCAAGTGGTGCTTACAAATATAATATTGTCATCCTGCTGGCAATGTGCTCATTAGTACCAACACCTCTAGTCCTATAAATTGTTATTCAAAATTTATTCGCAGTCTATGAACCATTTGACATCAGCTGTCAGCAAAGGATGGTACATCTAAATTCAAGTATGAGGGTCGTCCACAAAGTAAGTTTCGTTTGGTTATACAAAACAAACATGTACAGATACAGGAAAAATATGTATTGTACAAAAATCTACAACTGTTAAACTACTTTCCTACATAGCTTCCGAAATTTTGTGGGCACTTGTCATTGCGTGGCAATTTTTTTATATACCTTCTTCATAGAAGGTTGCTGCCTGTGTATTCAACCACGTCGTAACATGTTCTTTCAGCTTGTCATCATTGTTGAAGTGTTGACCACCAGCAACAGATTTTAGTTGTAAGAAGAGATGAAAGTCACTAGGCGTGAGGTCCATGCTGTAAGGAGGATGATCAAATGTGCCCCAGTTCATGAGTAACCAGAGTCTGGCATCCACTTTGTTCTTCATCGGGCACTTGAACACGTCTTTCATTGAACAGTCTGACCCATCTTCTAACCATTGAATCACTCATCACATTTTGTCCATAAACCTTGCAGATTTGCTGATTAATTTCCTTTGGTTTAACTTTCTTTGCATTTAGTAAACAAATCACGGATCTGATTTCACACACGGCAGCATTTTCAATTACAGCTTACTTTATAAAGAAGCACACTACAAAGCACATGCCAGCAGCAGCGACCTGAAAATGGTGTACATGTCTTCTCCTTGAGTCAGAGTAACTGCCACGTATGCTTGGAACAGCGATCATGCTGCTGCCACAGATAGAGATAGAAAGGGAACTTACCTTGTGGATGATCCTCATATGAGAACATTGAAGTAAGTACTGAACTGTTTGTTCCACACCCCTGAATTACAATCATATGATGATGTATTTGTTTTTGTGTGAGATACTGTTCACACAAGGAAAAGAAGACCTCCTTGGCTTAATAGTGGTAAAAAGTCAATCGATAAAAGAATAAAGCTAATAGAGAGACAGAATAAATGATTTGAATGAAGGAGAAAATAGAACAAGGAGAACAGTAAGAAGAAAAGTGGAAAGGGAGATGAAAACACATGGTAGGGGTGTTGAGCTCAATACTGGTGATGTTTTTTTCCCTCATTAATTAATTATGACTTACTTGTACATCTGAAGGAAAAAAAAAAAAACCTTGTTGGCAATCCACAGCTGTATGAAATAATTTGAATTTTATTCAGTGACTGTGGTTTACACTGATATCAGCTGTATTAGGTACAGGTGTAGTACCCATCAGCAACATACAAAAATTTCTTCTGGACTAGAACTTGAACCCAGATTTCCTGCTTATCACAAGTGGTCACTTTAACTACTGGTACCTCGACTATATTTGCATGCTCCCTGGAGTGACCCAAACCTCCATATCTCACACTGCCTACTTCCTTATGCCACAGACCACTATACTTATCACCTACTGCTTGCGAACATCATTAATTCAATTCTCGTGCCAGAGAGAATGAGACTATGAGGAATCGAGGACATTGTTGTTTTTGTCTTGTGGCTGTCTAGGCTTGTAATGCTAATTTGCATATTTGAAAAGTAGACTTTGTTAATGAGCCACAGCTGTATGAAATAATTCCAAATCTATTTAATGACTGCAATTTGCTTTGGCATTAGCTGTATTACGTACAGATGTGCTACCAGTTAGTGACATGTGAAAATTTGTGCTGGAGCAGGACTTGAACATCGGATTTTCAGGGAGTGTGCACAGATAGCCAAAGTGGTTAAGACAACTGCTTGTGATAAGTGGGAAATCAGGGTTTCAGTTCTGATCCAGCACAAATTTTCATGTGTCGCTAAGAGGTAGTATACTTATACCTAATGCTGCTGGTATTAAATAAAATTGCTATCGCAAATAAACTTTGAACTATTTCACACAGCTGTGGATTGACAACAAGGTCTGTTCTTCCACACATGCAAGTAAATAATGAATAATTAACGAAGAAAAAAAATGTCACCAGTATTGAGCTCAAATCCCCTATCATGTATTTTACTTTTTCGTTGTTCTGTTTCATTCTTCATTTGCATCTTCTATTCTATCTCTTTAACTGGTTTTTTCCCTCTATTCAGCTGACCAGGTCATATTCCCATTCTGTGAACAGTAACTTGAACACACACACACAAAAAAAAAAAAAAACACATCATATGAACATACTTCAGACATTCAGAAAAACAATCCACTACTTTCTTTGATATTCTCACATTTGCATTCAGCATTTACCTACCTTCCCTTTAGCATACTCACGTGTTTTCTTTTAATGCCTCTTGTTAACATTAATTGTTTCTTAGGTCCTACTCTTGGCATAAGCTTTCTGCATCCATGATCATCCAGTTTTTATTTTATCTTCTACCTCTTCCTTATCTCCTTTCCACTGAAACTCTAAATGATCAAAAATAACTTATACCATATCAATGCCCTCCTATTCAAATTAATGTTCCATTAACCTGTTAAGTGGGTAGTTTGCGCATGTGCGGCTCTTCTGCAGTGGGTAATGTGCATCAGGGCCCATGCGCGGTGGTGCTGTGTACCATTCTCATGCATAAAAGTTTTACTTCGTGTTTTAGTTGTTGAATTTAAATTGATATCGGGTGGAAATGAATAAAATATATTGCAGAAGTTTTCAAAACTGTATTTTCATGATATTACAAGTCGTTTTCAGTGTGAAACATTTTAAAACCAAATGCTGCACACAAGGAAACTTTGCATTCTGTGCACCAGTATGAAGTATCTTTGCGAGGGCCTTTTCTCGTGCGCTCCACACACCTCCTTGTTGGTCCTTTCTTCCTTGTGAGCTGCAGAAGGTCTGGAAAATACCTATCTGTAATCTGTGTTGCTTTCAGAATTCAAGGTGGGCGTCCTACTGATGTCTCTTGTTGTGGTGAAGATATGGGCAACTGTTCGCAGAGACTAATCATGAAGCTCATTCTACTTTGTTTGCCACCATGATTCTTGTACAGAATGTATGCGTTGAAGCATGCAATGTCCAACATGTGGCGAAAAAGCTTCTGATAATATTTTTTCAGCCTGCTCCTGGCCATCTGGTAGCTTTGTAACTGAAAATCGCACCTATCTACACACCCCATATTCTTGTTGTAGTCAACGACAACATGTGGCTTTTGAATGATTCCCTTCTTAGAGTTTACATTTAAAAATATATCGTCATAGAAGATGCTGACCATAACAACCTCTCTTTTGTCCTTCCATTTCATTACCATCTTCTTGCCTCTGTATCCTGTTGTGTACTCCCCTTTCTTCAGTTTTTTCCTTTTTACAAAGTCAGAGAACCACTTCTTGTCTTGCCGCATTGTGCCGACAATGTCGGTGTTATTGAGGATTAGTTTGTCCACCAAATCTGGACAGATGTACCAGTTGTCAAGATAAACGCAGTGGCTTTTGCTGAGTAAATCGTGTACAAGCTCCAAAACAATTTGAGAGGTTATTTTTTCGTCTGGATAGTGGCTACCATAATTAGTGTCCTTTCCAGTGTAAACAAAAAATTCCCATACATACCCGAAGCTGCTTTCACAGAGTTTGTACAATTTGATGCGAAATCTGCTATGCTCTGATGGAACATGTTGCCTCCATCCGAGTCATCCTTTCCAGAACAACAACGATTCGCCAACAGTGATGTTGCTTTCTGGCACGTATACTGATCTGAATTTACGCTGCAGATGTGCCATAATGGGGTGATTTTTGAATAGTTTTCTGCTGATAGTGCCTAGTGGGTATTGTCATCAAAGTGGAGGAATTCCAATAAAAGATGAAACTGCTTTTCACTCATCAGTTTCCTGAAGAAAGGTGTGTCAACTGATTCTCTCTTTGAAAAGTACATCTTGTGGTCTGGTTTGTGAAGATTTCCTTGAAGTATAAGCATTCCAGTAAGTGTTTTTACCTCATCACATGTAGTATGCTGCCAACTGTGAACCCTGGAGCATGCTGCTAAATTGGGATGAGAAGCTAGGAACTGTTATGCATATAATTTGTTCTGTTCAGCTATTATTGTGCACAAAGCATCATCCACAAAACACATAAAACAACTCATCACATCATATTGTTTTAGAGGCACAACTGTACCACTACTACCACTGAACAAATATTGATTACAAACTGAACTAGCACGCACAAATGCACTGGGTACCGTCTGCTGCAGTAGTGTCTCATCGTCAGATGTGTCTGAATTGAAGTCACTTTCACTAGCCTCAACATCTGTATCTTGAAAACTTTCATAACTCTCACTGAAATTATCATCACTTTCTAAAAGCAGCTGTCCAATCTCCAAATCTGATAAACAACTTCTTTTCACCATTGCAAAAGATCACTCATTAACGCGGCGGTAAACACAGATGAAGAAGGTGCGCTTTTGCGGCTGCTTCACTGGATGCATACTGTCAACCCGCGCTCGAGTGGACAATGTTATAACTACCCTAGAACACACTGTGTTGCCTGATGAGAGCTGCCATCTAGTGGATGAAGCTCAACTAATACCACAGTGTCAATGGCAGGCCGATAACTCCTCATTCCCACTAGCTATTAGCAACAGAACGCAGTGGATGGATCTAGCCGTCGAACCCACTGTGCATTAGCAGAGCATGGACGGACATATCCGTCATGCCCACTTAGGGGGTTAATATCAGTATAACTACTGCTGACCAGTGTGGATCATCCTCAAATATGAGTCTGTTGTATTTCCTTGATACTTGGTCATTCTTTCTATATCTTATAAGACAAGAAAACGTGTTCACCATCCCATCGTCCACACCTCATGTGCACACCAAACAAAAATATAAAAGAAATGTCCAAAACAACCTACATCATTTGTTCACATGTATCCTGAAATAGAATGTCCATGACTACTCTCTTTCAATCTTGGATGGGATGCCTATGTGATAACACAGTTTGGTACATTTTGTGTTCTGTTTAGTGATGACAGACATTTGTTTTTTGTAAGGAAACTGCTTCCTAAATTTTGCTGTGTGCTTGGGAACATTTTTCATTTGGAATTGTGGAGTTTGAGCAACTCATTCTTGTGAATGATGCATGTATTTTAGTTTCTTGCTTGTAACAATATGGTGCATGCACCATCAGCATTGGTGCCTCTTCACTACAGAATCATCTCTCATTGATTTATAAGCAACACTTTCTTCTTTTTGTGAGTATGATAATACTGTTACTAATTACTTTCTCAGTATAAGGTAGCACTCAGTTTTGAGTAATGTGGATGATGCAGAACTTAGTTAAAGTGTGCACTAACATGATCAGAATTAGAGCTATCAGTGACTAGCTTGTGAGTTACATGTTTTGGTTGAGAGATTTGAATTTTGGTTTTGTTTATTACCAGAGTACTAAGTAGTTTGACTACCATGTATGCACAGTGTTAAGGTACAGCATGTAGACTGCATGCTAATGAATAAGTCAAACAACATGATGCAGAATGAACCTCAATTTGTACAATGACCATCATGGAACTCAACATATACTTTAGACCTTTTGCAACACAACCTTTTCCTCTGATGTTGTTAAATAGCAGTGGAAGAAGATTTTTATTTTCCATTACCATGTAGTATGTGACTAATTTAACAGCAATGCAGGATTATACTTCCTCTTTTTTATGTATTTATTTATTTATTCCTAACTTTCATGTCACTATCTTTGAGATAATTCACGTTGAACTGCACTTGCAACTTCATGTATGCCTGACTTCTCGAAATGAAATGAGGGGCTATGTAGATGCTATTATTACTCTACATTAGGTCTTGTATTCAATGTGAGTTATCAAACATTGTAATAAATTCACAGTTTTAATCAGAGTTGCCTTTTAAATGTTCCCCTTACCATCCTGCCACTCTTCCTCTAAATTTTCCCCAAGAAGCAGCAAATTTTAAGCTAATTCCTAATCAGATTTCATGTATAAAGAATATCTCTCATAAGTGCATATTGCCACCATGAAGTTGAGCCATAGTAGTGGAGTTTAACAGTTGCACAATTTAATATTAGGACCTTTGTGAAGTATGGTGGGTAAGAGTAAAATGAGAATAACATGAATTGCCTGCTTCTTCATTTCAGTACCCTAGGGTAAGCATACAATTTCCATGATACATAGCAGCTTGTGTTACTACTCATGCTTCATAACAGGCAGTGCTCCTGGGTTACTTAGTTCATGCAGAGCAAGGTCAGAGTGAAACGGGAGTAATAGTGAGACTTATTTCATTTCTCCTGGCATATTTCATGCAGAGCAGCGACCTTTGCACTTGAACGTTCCTGGGAACTTTAAATAAAAGTTTTTCTTTGGAGTAGTATGAAACACGGACCTTGCCATTGGTGGGGACGCTTGGGTGCCTCAGTGATACAGATGGCTGTACCGTAGGTGCAACCACAACGGTGGGGTATCTGTTGAGGGGCCAGACAAACATGTGGTTCCTGAAGAGGGGCAGCAGCCTTTTCAGTAGTTGCAGTTAAAAAGGGAAATGGATAGGTTAAAGTTAGATATAGTGGTAATTAGTGAAGTTCAGTGGCAGGAGGAACAAGACTTTTGGTTAGATGAATACAGGGTTATATATACAAAATCAAATAGAGGTAATGCAGGAGTAGGTTTAATAATGAATACAAAAATAGAAGTGCAGGTAAGCTACTACATACAGCATAGTGAACGTATTATTGTGGCCAAGATAGACACGAAGCCCACACCTATTACAGTAGTACAAGTTTATATGACAACTAGCTCTGCAGGTGATGAAGAAATTGATGAAATGTATGATGAGATAAAAGAAATTATTCAGATAGTGAAGAGAGACGAAAATTTAATAGTCATGGGTAACTGGAGTTTGAGAGTAGGAAAAGGGAGAGAAGGAAACATAGTAGGTGAATATGGATTGGGGGTAAGAAATGAAACAGGAAGCCGTCTGGTAGAATTTTGCACAGAGCATAAATTAATCATAGCTAACACTTGGTTCAAGAATCATGAAAAAAGGTTGTATACATTCCTGGAAATTGAAATAAGAACACTGTGAATTCATTGTCCCAGGAAGGGGAAACTTTATTGACACATTCCTGGGGTCAGATACATCACATGATCACACTGACAGAACCACAGGCACATAGACACAGGCAACAGAGCATGCACAATGTCGGCACTAGTACAGTGTATATCCACCTTTCGCAGCAATGCAGGCTGCTATTCTCCCATGGAGACGATCGTAGAGATGCTGGATGTAGTCCTGTGGAATGGCTTGCCATGCCATTTCCACCTGGCGCCTCAGTTGGACCAGCGTTCGTGCTGGACGTGCAGACCGCGTGAGACGACGCTTCATCCAGTCCCAAACATGCTCAATGGGGGACAGATCCGGAGATCTTGCTGGCCAGGGTAGTTGACTTACACCTTCTAGAGCACGTTGGGTGGCACGGCATACATGCGGACGTGCATTGTCCTGTTGGAACAGCAAGTTCCCTTGCCGTCTAGGAATGGTAGAACGATGGGTTCGATGACGGTTTGGATGTACCGTGCACTATTCAGTGTCCCCTCGACGATCACCAGTGGTGTACGGCCAGTGTAGGAGATCACTCCCCACACCATGATGCCGGGTGTTGGCCCTGTGTGCCTCGGTCGTATGCAGTCCTGATTATGGCGCTCACCTGCACGGCGCCAAACACGCATACGACCATCATTGGCACCAAGGCAGAAGCGACTCTCATCACTGAAGACGACACGTCTCCATTCGTCCCTCCATTCACGCCTGTCGCGACACCACTGGAGGCGGGCTGCACGATGTTGGGGCGTGAGTGGAAGACGGCCTAACGGTGTGCGGGACCGTAGCCCAGCTTCATGGAGATGGTTGCGAATGGTCCTCGCCGATACCCCAGGAGCAACAGTGTCCCTAATTTGCTGGGAAGTGGCGGTGCGGTCCCCTACGGCACTGCGTAGGATCCTACGGTCTTGGCGTGCATCCGTGCGTCGCTGCGGTCCGGTCCCAGGTTGACGGGCACGTGCACCTTCCGCCGACCACTGGCGACAACATCGATGTACTGTGGAGACCTCACGCCCCACGTGTTGAGCAATTCGGCGGTACGTCCACCCGGCCTCCCGCATGCCCACTATACGCCCTCGCTCAAAGTCCGTCAACTGCACATACGGTTCACGTCCACGCTGTCGCGGCATGCTACCAGTGTTAAAGACTGTGATGGAGCTCCGTATGCCACGGCAAACTGGCTGACACTGACGGCGGCGGTGCACAAATGCTGTGCAGCTAGCGCCATTCGACGGCCAACACCGCGGTTCCTGGTGTGTCCGCTGTGCCGTGCGTGTGATCATTGCTTGTACAGCCCTCTCGCAGTGTCCGGAGCAAGTATGGTGGGTCTGACACACCGGTGTCAATGTGTTCTTTTTTCCATTTCCAGGAGTGTACATGGAAGAACCCTGCAGATACTAAAAGGTCCTTTGCTGTCTCTGACAGAATTACAATATCATCTCCGAACCTCAAAGTTTTTATTTCTTGTCTGTGGATTTTAATTCCTACTCCAAATTTTTCTTTTGTTTCCTTTACTACTTGCTCAATATACAGATTGAATAACATCGGGGAGAGGCTACAACCCTGTCTCCCTCCCTTCCCAACCACTGCTTCCCTTTCATGTCCCTCGACTCTTATAACTGCCATCTGCTTTCGGTACAAATTGTAAATAGGCTTTCGCTCCCTGTATTTTACCCCTGCCAGCTTTAGAATTTGAAAGAGAGTATTCCAGTCAACATTGTCAAAAGCTTTCTCTAAGTCTACAAATGCTAGAAACGTAGGTTTGCCTTTCCTTAATCTTTCTTCTAAGATAAGGCATATGGTCAGTATTGCCTCATGTGTTCCAACATTTCTACCAAATCCAAACTGATCTTCCCCAATGTCGACGTCTACCAGTTTTTCCATTTGTCTATAAAGAATTCGCATTAGTATTTTGCAGCTGTGACTTATTAAACTGATAGTTCGGTAATTTTCAAATCTGTCAACACCTGCTTTCCTTGGGATTGGAATTATTATATTCTTCTTGAAGTCTGAGGGTAGTTTGCCTGTCTCATACATCTTGCTCCCCAAATGGTAGAGTTTTGTCAGGACTGGCTCTCCCAAGGCTGTCAGTGGTTTTAATGGAATGTTGTCTACTCCCAGGGCCTTGTTTCGACTCAGGTCTTGCAGAGCTCTGTCAAACTCTTCACGCAGTATCGTATCTCCCATTTCATCTTCATCTACATCCTCTTCCATTTCCATAATATTGTCCTCAAGCACATCACCCTTGTATAGACCCTCTATATACCCCTTCCACCATTCTGCTTTCCCTTCTTTGCTTAGAACTGGGTTTCCATCTGAGCTCTTGATATTCATACAAGTGGCTTTCTTTTCCCCAAAGGTCTCTTTAATTTTCCTGTAGGCAGTATCTATCTTACCCCTAGTGAAATAAGCCTCTACATCTTTACATTTGTCCTCTAGCCATGCCTGCTTAGCCATTTTGCACTTCCTGTCGATCTCATTTTTGAGACGTTTGTATTCCTTTTTGCCTGCATCATTTACCGCATTTTTATATTTTCTCCTTTCATCAATTAAATTCAATATTTATTCTGCTACCCAAGGATTTCTACTAGCCCTCGTCTTTTTACCTACTTGATCGTCTGCTGCCTTCACTACTTCATCCCTCAGAGCTACCCATTCTTCTTCTACTGTATTTCTTTCCCCCATTCCTGTCAATTGTTCCCTTATGCTCTCCCTGAAACTCTCTACAACCTCTGGTTCTTTCAGTTTATCCAGGTCCCATCTCCTTAAATTCCCACCTTTTTGCAGTTTCTTCAGTTTTAATCTACAGTTCATAACCAATAGATTGTGGTCAGAGTCCACATCTGCCCCTGGAAATGTCTTACAATTTAAAACCTGGTTCCTAAATCTCTGTCTCACCATTATATAATCTATCTGATACCTTTTAGTATCTGCAGGGTTCTTCCATGTATACAACCTTCTTTTATGATTCTTGAACCAAGTGTTAGCTATGGTTAAGTTATGCTCTGTGCAAAATTCTACCAGACGGCTTCCTCTTTCATTTCGTACCCCCAATCCATATTCACCTATTATGTTTCCTTCTCTCCTTTTTCCTACTGTCGAATTCCAGTCACCCATGACTATTAAATTTTCGTCTCCCTTCACTACCTGAATAATTTCTTTTATCTCATCATACATTTCTTCAATATTTTCGTCATCTGCAGAGCTAGTTGGCATATAAACTTGTACTACTGTAGTAGGCATGGGCTTCGTGTCTTTCTAGGCCACTATAATACATTCACTATGCTGTTTGTATTAGCTTACCCACATTCCTATTTTTTTTATTCATTTTTAAACTGACTCCTGCATTACCCCTATTTCATTTTGTATTTATAACCCTGTATTTACCTGACCAGAAGTTTTGTTCCTCCTGCCATCAAACTTCACTAATTCCCACTATATCTAACTTTAATCTATCCATTTCCCATTTCAAAATTTCTAACCTACCTGCCCGATTAAGGGATCTGACATTCCACACTCCGATTCGTAGAATGCCAGTTTTCTTTCTCCTGATAACGACGTCCTCCTGAGTTGTCCCCGCCTGGAGATCCGAATGGGGGACTATTTTACCTCCAGAATATTTTACCCAAGAGAACGCCATCATCATTTAACCATACAGTAAAGCTGCATGCCCTCGGGAAAAATTATGGCTGTAGTTTCCCCTTGCTTTCAGCCGTTCACAGTACCACGACAGCAAGGCCGTTTAGGTTAATGTTACAAGGCCAGATCAGTCTATCATCCAGATTGTTGCCCCTGCAACTACTGAAAAGGCTGCTGCCCCTCTTCAGGAACCACACGTTTGTCTGGCCTCTCAACAGATACCCCTCCATTGTGGTTTCACTTATGGCACGGCTATCTGTATCGTTGAGGCACGCAAGCCTCCCCATCAACAGCAAGGTCCATGGTTCATGGGGGGGGGATTGATTAACTTGTGTTTCCAAGTTTCCAAAAGCCCTTGCTGTGTGTCCAAATCCCTGCATTTTGCGTCTGTTTCGTCAGGAGTCCCAACGACAGTTTTTAATAATGTACCTCCAACGGTCAACCAGGCTCATTTGAAATGAGGCCGTGGTACTGCATCCCTAATACTGTTCAATTGACTTCAGAGGGTTGAAATAATTCTAGTCACTTGCCACAAAGATAGGAGAAACTCATGTTCCTTCATCTGCGTCAAAAAGGTTTCATATTTTGACAATTGCTGAGCTGTATCAAATAAAGCACAGTCTTCCTCTTCTAATAATGTTAAGTTAACATCAGCTAACACTATAGCATAATGTGGAGTATGCACCAGATTATGATGACGTCCAAAAAGCACGCCAGATGTGAAATGGAGGCGGCTTAACGGCGATGACGACAACCATTGAGATTAACATGCTTCCCATTGTTGATGATAAATTGACAGCCATTTGAATGGAGGTTGCTTTCAGCTTCCAATGTTGATAACGGTCAACTGTGAGAGAAAGTAGTAGTGACCCTACAAGTAAAAATTTCTTGGCTTACTTGATGAGTAGTTCAGAGATGACAGGGGGGGTACAATGTTGTAGCAATAGTTACCTGCCAAGTAGCGGCGATGGACCAGTTCAGTCACGCTTACTGATGAAGAAGGCCACGAAGTAGCATCACGGCAAGCAACCAACAGTTTGGCAGCCATGGGGTAGCAAGGCGGCAAGACAATGGTTAATTCAACACTGAGTATCCACTGATCAATCACACATCAGCAAAAATGATGCTGAGCACGGAGGCAGTACTACGGAGCGCAGACAAAGCGTAACTCGCTGGATAAATTTTTCAACCTGCTACATCACGAAGGCCAAGTGTCGTTAGTTAATTTGAGATTTCGTATGAAGAAAGTTTTTTTTTCTTTTCTTTTTTTTTTTAAATGAATAAAAATGATAAGGAATCCTGTAATCGCGGTGTAAACCTGCACAGCCTAGGCACCTCCCATGCATTGGCCACTACGCAGGGGCACCCACCCCACTACGGTTCGGCACGGTGAGACAGGTGAAATAATTCATAAATTTCAGAAATAATATTGAGTAGTTTTACAGCTGTAGAAAACCCGAATGATGGTAGGACACCTCAAGTTAACTCAATAATCATAGGATCTTTACTTACAGAAGTGGTCAATAGAGAGATTAACTGTACTGAAGTCAGAAATGAATGTTAGCTAGAGCGAGTCTGTTGGTCGTGAATACAGAGGCTGGGCATTAAGCCGTGGAGGCAGCGCAGCGCAGCTTTATCAGCGCTGAGCCAGCAGAATGCTGAGCTCAGATAACAGCATCAGAGAGCGCTAGAGGCTCTGCGTCCGAGACTAAGACATTGGAAGTGCAACTTATAAGTAACAGTTTATTGCAAAGCAATAATAACGAATAGCTGATGTCACAAAAACGTTTGATTCCACATTAACAGAACAACTTAAGTGTTCAACAGGTAAATTGATATTGAATATTCAGTGTTGTTGATCAAAAGAAACTGCTACTGAATGCAGTGTATCTCTCTCACGAAATATCATGCCAAGACATATCATCTTGGCACGGATACTACGCGGAATGAAGTGATCTTAGAGGAAGCGGAGTACTGTCAATTGATGTCTTTATCAGAGGGGCTAACCCTCGAATAGGGGTTCAGGTTAAAGTTGTTTAAAAGAAACTGCTACTGAACATAACATACATACATACGTACTTCCCTTTCCCCTTCTGAAGAGCAGAGGGCATAATGATAAAAGCCTTGTTCATGTACTTAGTATATGACAATAGAGGTCTGCTAACATTAACAAGTTACACCAAGGTAGTGTGAATATGAACAGTGTGAATGTGTTGTAAGTTTGTTATTGTGCATATGAAGTTTTGTGTAAATGTGTGGCTAATGGTAGCTGATGGCGGATACGAATTGAAGGCCAATAGGTGCTATCAGAGATACTTCCAGTCGAGAAAACAATGAAAATTAAAAGGGAATACCGAATATGACACAAAAAGAACCCATAACCATAAAGTGTACTAAACATGAATCATAACTATAAATTGATAACAACAAAACATGACATTGAAGTAATAATAATTGACAAGAAATGAAATCAAGGGAATATTTCCCGAACATAAACTTCTTAATCGGATATGAAATCTGTCAGGGGATGTCGTTTTTTAGTCGGTTGACGAAGTGCATAGGGGATTACGTCAGTAGAATCCGACAGTGTGTGTGTAAATAATAACAGTGGCGTTGTATAAAATGTAATAAAAGAGTATCTGGGGCTCAGTTCATTTGTGGTTGAGTGCAAAAGGCATAGTGTGAGCGAAAATAGTCTCACAGCAATTGATGTATGAATTGTTTTGCGGTCAACCGGGGAGCCTAGGATTCGGTGATGTGTAAGTACAAGTTCGCAGTGCGAATAAGCTACCTGCGAGTGACTCGACTAATAAGTTCAGCGGTGCATTAGTGCAATCTGCAGACTTGAATTGATGATTACATAATTTGCAGGGCAATGGAGCAACCTGTGGACAGTGCTAAGGCAACCTGTCTAGTAATTGATATGCAGGCAGTGCATTGGAGCTACCGTATTTACTCGAATCTAAGCCGCACTTTTTTTCCAGTTTTTGTAATCCAAAAAACCGCCTGCAGCTTAGAATCGAGTGCAAAGCAAGCAGGAGTTCTGAAAAATGTTGGTGGGTGCCGCCACAACTAACTTCTGCCGTCGAATATATGTAGCGCCACACAGGCATGCTTTGTAGGCACAAAGATACATACTGGCACCAAAATCTCTGCGTCAGTTAATAAATTAAAAAAAAAAAAGTGGAAGACGAGCCTTTTTCCTCCGCCCAGAGTTTCAACCATTGCATTTTATACATTATCCAACGAAGTAAATACAAATTCTGTATTGTTGATCGAATGTAGCAGCATTTCAATGTACTACGAAAATCCGACTGGCAAGACTGTTTGGGATGTTTGTCAATATCGCCAACTCTACGTTCCGAATTTTTTCCTACTTGTGAGAAGAGATGGTTGCTAATAGGAGCTTTTATGAATTGTGAATCACATGTAGTATTCTCTTCGCCATAAGATTAATACGAATATAAACATTTTGCCATGTATTGTTTCATGTTTGCTATTATCTCATTTAAATCCTGTCTGCCTAATAAACTACGAAACTAGAGTGAGACAACAGCAAACGGGGAAGAATATACATATCATCTCATGTTTATATTTGTATTATTCTTATGCCTGCTAGTGATACAGTCAGAAATGAAGCACGGCAACTGACTAGATTTTTAAATCTAAGATGACTCTAATTTCTGTGCAGAATGTAATGAACTAAAGAGGCGCCTGCAAAGATTTTGGAACGGAGAAAAATTTTCGCTAAAATTTCGTTCAGAACATCATCTATCATACGCAGTCTGTTATTTGGTTCTTGTTGATCATTATCAAAGAAAGCAGTAGTGTAAGTAACAACAAATGTTTCGCTAATGAGACGACTCCTCTCTATTTTTTATTTGTAAGCGGCGGTAGCGCGCACAAAAGCAAGCCACGCCGCGAGCGGCGACAGGCCGTAAACACGCACTATCAGAATGCGACAAACAATGCATGACACAGTGCAGTAATGCATTTTCAGCTTGGAGTGACGTAAACACCTATAACAAAGAGAACGGCACTTATCAGATCAAAGAAAAATAAGCAATCAATTCAAACCAGACGAAGCACGTGAAAAAGGAAGGATATCCATATAAATACGGACGGAGCGCGTGACGCGTAGCAATGGCTACCTGGTAAACCGTAACTGCTAAGCTTACGACTCGAACCAAACTACTGCAGCTGTATCGTCATTCATTCAACCTAAATTGTGTCTCATATTACAACTAGACGAACTTTGTTTCAATTTGGAGGTGCGACCTAAAACTTTTCTCTCCCCTTGAATTTCGAGTCTCAAATTTCAGGTGCGGCTTAGATTCGGGAAAAATTTTTTTCCTTGATTTCGAGTCTCATTTTTCAGGTGCGGCTTAGATTCGAGTGCGGCTTAGATTCGAGTAAATACGGTATATGCGATACCATGGTTCAGCAGGCCTAAGGGCGTCTGTCTGACTTAATAAAGAATTAGTGCAGGGACATGGGTCTCCTGCGATACATAGGATGAACTTGGGAGAGAACTTCTTAGTTTGTCCCTTTTTGATTGCCGGGTTTTGTAGTAACACTAAATCACCTGTTTGATAAGTCGGTAAAACAGCATTTTTATTTGCCTGTGCAACTGTTTATTTGAAGCTTTGATATTATTCCTCTTTACCTTACACCAGATCGCTTTTAGCCGGTGGGCTAAACATTTTACTTCCTTTATTTCTACACCCTGAAGTAGTTTGTTTATTTTGAACGGCAAATTCATTGGCCGTCCCAAAACAGCTTCGTAAGGGTATACCCTGTGGATTCATGTATTCGGGTGTTGTATGCAGAACAAATATATGGTACATATCTGTCCCAATCAGTGTGCGTTTTTGCAACATAATAGGATAACATTTTACAAATTGTATGGTGTACGCATTCAACGCGACTGTTGGCTTTTGGATGGAAGATTGTACGCCATTTTTTGATTCTTAGCAATTTACAAACTTGTACAAATAGAGCAGACATGAAATTGGTTCCTTGATCCATTAAAATGGCATCAGGACTTCCAAAAGTTAGTATCACACGATTTACAAACTCTCTCACCTCAGTTTCAGCTGTCATGTTGGCGAGGGGAACCAAAATTAGATAACATGAAAAGTGATCAATAACAGACAAAATGTATTTGTTACCTTGTTGCAACTGTGGACAAGGACCTAGGATATCTAAAGAAAGAATTTCGAAGGGTGAAGATGCCTGAGGAAGTGTTTGCAGTGGCACTCGCAGATGCGTATTTTGTGCTCGTTGTGCACATGGCAGGCAAGATCTTACATACCTGTCCACATCATGTTGTCGGTATTGCCACCAATAACGTGTTGCAATTTGAGCATTCATAGTGTGTTTTGCACTGTGACATGCTTGCATTGTATCATGGCATTGCCGTATTATACGCTGCTGCAAGCATTCCAGTATTACCAAATGATTTCCATGGGGAGGTTTTTAATACAAAAGGTCGTCTATTACTTCAAATTCTGGCAAGGTGGCATATCTTTGACATTGAACATCCACCTGCTGTGCTTCTTTTAACTCTTCAACTGATACCTCATGCCGGCCAGAGTGGCCAAGCGGTTCTAGGCGCTACAGTCTGGAACCGTGCAACCGCTACGGTCGCAGGTTCGAATCCTGCTTCGGCCATGGATGTGTGTGATGTCCTTAGGTTAGTTAGGTTTAAGTAGTTCTAAGTTCTAGGGGACTGATGACCTCAGCAGTTAAGTCCCATAGTGCTCAGAGCCATTTGAACCATTTGATACCTCATCTGATTGAATGACACACACTTTTCCACTTAACGCATCAGCATTTTGATTCAACCGACCAGGCTTGTGCCGAACTTCAAAATCATATTCTGACAATTTCATGGCCCAGCACATAAGTTTGCTGCTAGGGTCCTTAAGATTCAATAACCACTGCAGAGTGGAGTGATTGGTAATAACTGTAAACTTGCGACCATAAAGGTAACATCTGAAATATTTAATTCCAAAAAGAAGGGCAAGCAATTCGTTTTCTGTAGTACTGTAATTAGTTTCTACTTTATTCAATTGATGAGAGGCATACCCAATGGGTTTTTCCTCACCATCTTGCACTTGGCTTAGGACACATCCTACAGCAAAATCAGATGCGTCACAAGATGAAATAAAAGGTTCAGCGAGGTCTGGGTAAACAAGTAGAGGTGGACTAGTTAAAATAGTTTTCACTGTTTGAAAGGCGGTTGAACATTCATCCATCCACACAAAAGGAGTATGCTTTTTCAACAATTTAGTAAGAGGTTTGATAATAGCAGCATTATCTTTAACAAAATGGCGGTAATAAATTGCAAGAACAAAGGAAGGATTGTAATTCCTTTAAATTTGTTAAGGCTTTCGTGGCCACTTGTTGACAGAAGCCAATAGGCAGTTTGTCCTTTAAATTTGTTGGAATAGGAAAAGTGTCTACTGCTTCAGTTAATTGTGGATCAAGCTTGACTCCGCTGGAACTGATGACATGACCTAAATACTGCACTTGTGATTGAGCAAAAGAACATTTTTCTAATTTTAAGCTTAAATTAGCATTTTGCAATCGCAACATTACACTGCATAGATGTTCAGCAATGGATTTTCAAAATATAATTATATCATCAAGATACACAAGGCACATAGTAGGTTTCAACCTACGTAATAGCAGATCTGCAAATCGCTGAAAGGCTGCTGGCATGTTGTGAGCCCCAAAGGCAACCTTAAGAATTCATATAAGCCACCAGGCACTATGAAAGCAGTCTTAGCTTGATCTTGAGGAGCAATTGGAATTTGATGATACCCACTGCACATGTCTAATGTTGTAAAGTACCGGCAATTGCCCAGACAATCGAGTGTTTCATGGATCCAGGGTAATGGATAATGATCTGGGGTAGTAACCTTATTTACTGCTCGCATGACTACACAGAGGCGATAGGATTTTTCTCCGTCTATAGATTTCTTTGGAATGACTACAATTGGGCTAGACCACACACTAGAAGAGGGTTGTATTATTCCTGCTTCTAGTTGCTGTTGTATAGTTTCCTCTACCACTGACTGAAGATGGTAGGGAATTCAGTACCCTTTTTGAGTTATTGGCCTAGCATTTCCAGTTGGAATCTCATGTTGGATTAGATCTGTTGCCTGTAAATATTTCCTGTCTTCAAACAACCATGAATACTCATTCAATACTTCACTTATTAGCTTTTGTTCATGCAATGGTAGGTGACTAAGCTCAGCTTTAAACTTATCTGTCAGATGTGACGTGATTGTCAAAAGGTGTTGAGAGGCAGAAGCAGTCTTTTTTTCTTTTTCAGAGAAGGGGTTTTCATTGGTAACTTATTTTCTGACATAACCTGTAAGCTGGCTAATACTGTACCACGTGGTATTAAAGCTTGCTTGTGACTAGAATTGTCTAAACACGTGGGTACACAGATTTCTTTCTGTACTTGCTGCACCTTGCACAGGCTACGTTTTACGTGGACCTCTATCTGGTCAAGAGTTTCATTCTGGCAGAGTGGATCTACCAAGAAATGAACCTTTTCAGATTTACATACCCCGACAGGCACCCAAAGGATCTTTCCTGTGCCTTTTGGTATCTCCACGGGATTATCGGCTTTTAGCATAATTACGGGAGTCTTCGAAACTTGGGAAACAGATACTTTTTTCCCAGCTTCGCTCGCCCACAATGTGCAGTCACGTCCAAAACGGTGCTCGTTGTCGCCGAACTGGACAGTATTTAACCTATAGTAAATAACCCCCTGGAAATGATGAAGAAAGTCACTTCCCAGGATGATGTCGTAATCCGTGCACCTGTTCTGTACGACCTCCATCATAAAAGCATATTCTGTGGAGTCCAACGTGAACTCTATGCAACAGCTGCCATCAGGTTTCACTATGCCGGGAACAATACCACTAATATGGTACCATGGCAGTTGCAATGTTCTTTTATCTCTCTTTGATAAACATGCCAAGCTGATCTGTGCACCTGTGTCAATTAGCATGCGTATTGGTTTGTGGCCTCTAACACCATCGACAACCACGCTTGACACCTGCATGATTCCCTTATATGCTAGTGGGGTCACTACTTTTAATGGTGGCCGGGAGTGGTGGCACTTCCTGCCCCACAGCTGTTTCCCGAATTCTGTGGTTGGTTTGCATTTCACCTGGAATTTGCAGCCGGTTGTGGCCTACTATTTGGACAATGCACACTTTGGTGACCCATGTTCCTGCACCAATGACAATACGGTAAGTGACATTGCTCTGCCACATGTCCTTGTCTATTACAGTGCCCACTCTTAGCGTCATTCGAAAAGACACGTCGGGTCTCGCTTTGCCATGCGGAGATGGCCACAAATCAGCTTGCCTCCTCTCTCAAGGGTGGTAATGGCATGGCTTTGTGTAAGGAGCGGGGGGAAGCTACCTTGATTTCACCCCCTATTTGAGGGTTTATGCCATGAATAAACACGTCTATTGCATGACATTCTGATTCTTCCAACAGAACCTCATTACGAGCATAATTGGCACTTAGTGCTTATGTGTGGCATGCAACACCTGTAATCCTGTCCGTGAATGCTTCTAAATCCTCACCCGTTTTTTGCTTAAGGGTGGAAAGCAAGTCACGATAGTAACTAGTACCACATTTGTCTTTATACCTTTCAGTCAACCCTGTTGCAAGGGACTAGAAGGTAGGCGCATTTTTCAAGCTCTGGACCGACTGCACATAGTTCCGCACTTCGACGGTGAGTTTCATTTTCATCACGTTTAAGAGAAATTCATCTGGCCAACCACAAAGCTTTCTGATGTTCTGGATAAGCATTTGAATATTCTCATGTGGCTTTCCAGCGAACTCCGGAATAAACGCTACTGCTTGAGAGCTCTGCACCAAAGGAAAGGTGGCTACTGCCACAGGTGATTCTGCACTAATGAGTGGTGGAGTCACCTGCTTTGGCTGTTCCTCCACTAGCACTTGCTTAGCAACATTAGATTGCGAAGAAGCCACTTGAAGATCATCTATCTGTTGCTTAAGCTCTGTATTAGTTAAAATTAATTGATTTATCTGGGTCTGCAGTGCCAAGAGGCGTTCTTTATCCTCTCCAGCTGCTCCTGCCTCCAATTTCTGCCTGGTGGTTGGCATGTTACAATAGTGTGACGCCACTTGTTCATCAGGATAGAGGTCAGGAGCAGTGGGCGTTATGAAAATGGAAAGTAATGAAGTTGGAATGGACCCTGTTTATTAATGTAACGATGGTACATGGGTGCCTACGTAGGGCTGAGCATCCCCAAGAGGGGTTGCTGTCTGTTCATCAGGAGGTTTGAGGAGAGAGGCAGAGGCTAGAGGAGTGACTACTCGGGGCTGAGGTGTGAAGCTAAGAGAGTGCGGAGCTGTTTCCAAGCCACCCTCGATGCTCCCGGCCGCATCCCCACGAGATCACACGATTAGACTCTGATTGGAGGATTGATTCCACCAATGCGCCTTGCTAATAGCGTACCCTCATCAGCGCAACCAACCTGTGGGGCTAGAGCCTGACCAAGGAGCACGTGGCAGGAATGTGCCGACCACGGTCTTCCGGCCAGTACCTTCCACCACAGTATGCCCAAGCCAGCTACGGCCATACATTATGAATGGAAAAATTATTTAATAAAATTTTATCGGCAATGATCCCTCTTGGGAGGTCTCCTATCTGCACATTGGATTACATCAGTGCCAAGGCTGTAGGTTTTGTATGGTACTACACCAATTACGCCTGAAAATCCTTCCAATTCTTCACCTGGGTTTTGCCTTAATGTAGAAAACTTACTGTGGTAGTAACTAGTCTCACATTATTCTGAGAATCTTTCTGTTAATCCCTTTGCCAGTACTTCAAATCTCCTCACATTTCGAAGTGTGTCTGCAAACTCCACATATACATGAGTGTCTCCCACTAATTTAAATTTTGTTACAAATAGTAAAAATCAACTTTTATAATCATAAAAATGACCTGTGTCATGGATATTCTGCAAAAACAAGTGGACATTTTCATCAGATTTTCCTATGAATGAGGAGATAAAAGCAATTGCTGGAAAAAGTATTGGTTATGTGTGGGGCAGCAGTGTTGATTCCTGTTTTACTTCTCTCTGCTCCACCACAAGGTCTGTAATTCTATCTATTAATGCACTTACTATTTGTTTTGCTATCCACCTCACTGACCTCATACAGAGGTGTACAAGAAATAGGAGGGACAGCTGAGACAAGGGCTATAGATGCGTTTATACTTGGAAATGATCCACAAGTGGGTCTTCAAGTTAAGCTGGTCTTGTCCACTTCCCCACATGAAGCAGTGCAGGCATACCAGTTTGTTTCCACCCACATGTAAAATAATGAACCAAAATGATGCATATTTACACAAGCAGATAAATGTCACTGATACGGTCAGTTTAGCTATATTACCAAATGATGCCAGGCACCTTATTGTTCTAATTTCCACCAGGTAGGACGTCTAAGAATGCATTGCTAGCAGCCACAAATCTGACAAATTGTGGCTGCACTTCCCCATCTAGTAATAGAGGAAACTGAGAGAATGTAAGACATAATCAGGGCAAAAACAAAGAGCCAGGCACAGCCAGCCCCACAACAACCCCAGAGAAGAGAGAAGCCGCGCCAGGATGTGAATTGGTCCAGTGAAAAGCAAAAGTGGAATAATCATAAAGCTACCAAACAAAAAAGGCAGGGAAGCAACAAAAATGTGACACTATCTTCCCACTGGCCACATTCCAATTTAAAATCCTGTATGAAAAATGGCACACCATCACCATCTGTTGGACCAGTTGGGCCTCCAAGCAGCAAAATCCACTTTGTCCAAGATGCATCCAATCCACCCTATCCCTGCCCACTGCACTATCAAGAAAATGTGAGAAGACAAGCAGGCTGAGATCATTAGTATTAGTGAAGAAATATTCAGGAGAAGTAGGATTTTGGAAGAACAGGAAATCATACAAGTTGTAAAGGAAAATGAGGATTTTACCAAAAGGAGGGTAAAAGTAGACATAAATAGGCCCAATGTAGGGGACCCCTCTGGATGTGAATGAAACAACTGAGTGAAGAATTGAGAATAGATGCAACCACTGCCATTGTCGTAGCCTAACACACCCCATATAATGTGTTGCCGTTATGTGTTACTGGGTTTGTGGAAGTATGTAAATTGATGTTGCGGGTACAATCTCCCACACTTTTAACCCATGGCCACTTATGCCACTGCCTGAGACATCTTCGCACTCCCCTTTCCTCGCCTTCAGGCAGACATCACTTGAGCCAACGTACATGTACGCCTTCCCTTCTGCCCCTCACCAGCCACACTAGACAACGGCTGCTGTGATTTCAAGCAGCCACAGCTGACCATGTGCAATATTGTGCTATCCAGAATGACCAGCTGATAGTGATTTGAGTTGGAGTTTTATTCTCAGACCAGATCTCACAAGCAAACACATACACAATAAACCAATAGGGGTACACAAACATCTCTAGTAGACTTTTTACTCTCAAAAATGACCTCATTGATAGGTAGATACATTAATGTAATAAAACCACAATTAATTAGCCTTCATGATGTCTGATGATAATACTAGAAGCCTCTACTATGGGGTAATGTGCTAGTCACTAAATCATGATCGGTATATGCACAGCTCAGTCGCATGATGAAAGGTAGATTCAATAGAACTCCAGTTGGGAAGTTTAACAAAGTGGAACAATTTAGTTTGTACTTGGGTGGTGATGCAATGGAATAATTCACTCCAGCAATTAACACAATGAATAGTGCTATCTTGTACATGGTCTCCTGAAGAGATACCAAGAAGATTGAGGCTCTATTTATTAAGATTTATTGAATGTGAATGCTGGAAGAGAACACACATATTATGAATTAATTTCAAATTGTAGTTGTCACAACAGTCTGTGTTTTGTTATCTCCTTAGAGATTCTCATTGTTCTGGTGTAACCACAAATGCTGGAACAAAGATGCGAAATGAAAGACCAGAGAAGGCAGTGAAGAAACAGCGGCCAATGGTGCGCCACACACGGCACGCCTGCTGCAACAGCTGCATACAAACGCAGCTCCTGCTAGCCTCAGTGCACAAGGTCAACCTGAGTCTGCGACATTATTAGTGCTATGCTGTCAGTATCAAGTGTTTCCTTGAACTCTGTGTATAGCAAGAACTGTACTGTTTTCATATCGCCTCTTGTTAGTGACACTTGCTGTAAAGTATTGTCAGTTTGCTTTCTGTAAATAAAACTACTAATGTTATTTGTTTGAAATGGTTGTATAGAATTCTGAGAATGTTGCATCCTGTAGGCACCATAGTAGAGATGAGTGGGTGAGAACCCACAACTGACGATGAATCTACACCCAAACTACGTGCTGACGGCCATGGCCATATTTCTGCTGGTGCCTTAATTCTCCCTTGTCTTTACTTTTCAGGGGCACTCACTTTGCTTTACCCTTTTCTTGTCATTTTTTCTAATCAGTGTTTTCAGGTGGGCATTGTAGACATTCCTTTGATTTTTTCACAATTTTTCCCTTGTATTTTTTTTGCATTTGTGTCTTCTAATATGGCCACCACACCTGTCCCGCTCATTGCTCAGGTGCTGCAGCCGCAAGCATTAGATGCCACACCACTAATGCAGATATTTCAGTTTCAGACTACCCAGATTTCTACACTTCTCAACATGGTGCAACAGCTACTCACCAATGCTGCATGCCCGACAGAACTAGCTCTGCCTACTACAGCTACTATACCACCTTTTCGTAAATTTTGTAAACAGGATGAGGAATGGCTTGAGCGGCTTTCACAGTTTGGGGCACACATCATTGCCCACAATGTACGAGGTATTGTGAAACTTCTGTATATATTATCAATGGTAGGAAGTCCAGTGTTCCACCTTATCAACAAACTTTTTCCTGAGGCTACTCCGAGTGAACTGTCTTATGAAACGGTTATCACTTTGCTAACTACCTATTATGACCAACAAGTGAATGCAGCTAGGTATCAATTGTTCAATTGCAAAAAATGGTCAGCACAGACATATTGCAGTATGAGGGCAGATGTGATGTATCCCTGATCAGATACAACAGTGGACAAAGTTGCAGTTCTGAACAGAGACACTGAAGGCATTCAGCAATAGTAAACCCAATTCTGGGTCACCATTGTGAGAGGTGGAGCTCCACTCCAGGGAAAAGGAAATGGTAGTTGGAACATTCAGGGAAGCTACAAATGTGTATAGCATAATTTGGTATCTGTTGTTAGTGTCTGATAGGTAATGGAGGGACTCCAGTCTTGGCTAGTAGGTTGTTCACAGGGATAGTTCAGAAGGCTCCTGTTTCAAGTTGGACCGTACAGTGATGAATGGGGTCCAGTATCCACAATGCTGAGGGTGATTCTCAGTCATATGCAAGACTCCCACAATTAAGACGGGATAGACTCAGGGCTCTGTAGAGCCGCAAAAGGGTAGAGTGAGCTGCACCCCAGCTAATGTTAGTGAGGCAGCAAAGTGTACTGTGGTGTTTCCAGCACCTTCACTTAAGTTAGTGAAGATGGGGAAACCATGTCAGCTGGGAATTGAATGCCAGGCCCAAAAAACAGTGTATCTCAACTACAAGAAATAACTGATCATCATTTATGTAAAACTCTGTGTGTGGTCGGGCAATAAGACAGCAACAGAAGTGCATGACAAGAGTCTTGGCAGCTGAAAACCGAAAGCCATGGATGAGAGCTCATAACTGAGCGTTTTACATGGTTCCCTGTAGGGGATGCTGAGCAACACCCACATTAGAGGAGCAATAATAAAAGCAAAAATTGTTGGCATGTAAGGAGGGCAATACTGAAGATGCCTCCACTGCTGTTAGACCACCATTGATGGCCTCCAGAAAGAGGGGCATATGCAGTACACAGTCCTGCAGGACCCTGTCCTCTTCGTTATGACGGGTTCTGAGTGAAGCACACACTTGAACCTGGAAGGTACAGTGTGACAGGAAATGCTTGCAAAAATTTGAGTGGACCCTGGAGAGCCCACTCATGTAATGTAGTAAGTATGTGGTGCCACCAAGTCATGTGATAAGCCTTCTGTAAGTCGAAAAAGACAACAATGAGGTGCTGATGGCATGCAAAGGCCATCTGGATGGTGGACTCCAAGTGAACCAAATTATCAGCAGTGGAGCAGCCTTTGCAATAACTGCCCTGAGATGCAGCCAAAAGACACCAAGATTCAAGGAGAAAATAGCCACTTGCTCACCATGCATTTGAGTAACTTACAGTGAATGTTGATAAAGTGGATTGGGCAATAACTGCCCATCTGTAGGGGGTTCTTATCCAGTTTAAGCACTAGAACTATGGCACTTTCTTGCCACTGAGATGAGAACTCACCCTTATTCCAGATCCAATTAAAGAGGACAATGATGTGACACTGACAGTCCACTGAGAGATATTTCAGCATTTGGTTGTGATGCGGTCTGGCCCCAGTGGTCATACCAGGGCAATGGGCTAGGGGACTGGAGAGTTTCCATTCACTGAATGAAACATTATATGGCTCCAGGTAGTGGGTAGTAAAAGATAAGAGCATTCACTCCACCCACTGTTTAATGAACTGAAAGGCAGGGTGGTAGTTTTCAGGTGTAGATGTGGATGTGTAACGCACCAGTAAAATGTTGGGCAACAGCATTGGGATTGGAATAAACAGCACCATCTAAGGGAATACTTGGTGCACCTACAGGGGACTGGAACTGTAAAGGCATCTGGTCTCTGACCATACCTGTGAGAGAGAAGTATGTGATCCACTGGTGGAAAAATACCATTGCTAGGTTTTGTGTTTTTGTCATTTTATGAGATAGTGGACAGGGGCATGGAGGCGTTTATAGACATTGAGGCACTCTGGTGAAAGGCGTCACTTATGGTGTTGGAGAGCCCACTTACAATCTCTAATTTCTGCAGTGATCTCTGGGTCCACCAGGGTACCTCTTCCAATGGTGGGATCCCAAGGAAGAGGGGATGGTTTCATTGGCTACCAAAAGAATGTTTGCCATTGTATGCTGAACAGCCACATCAACAGTACTATGGAGGGGCCATCTGGGTGGGCGTCCAGAAGAGCAATGCTGAGGGACAGACAGGAAGATTGGGAAACGGTCACCACCACACAGGTCATCATTTTTTTTTTTACTTGTTCCATAGATCACGATTATGACACTTCGTAATGATGTGGAACATGTCAGGCTAATAAAAGGTGTCTATACAAGATATTACATTAGACAAAATATTACATGACACTCAAAATTGTTAATTTTTTTTACTTTTTTATTTTTTTTGAGGGGGTTGGGAAATTACCCACTTACTATATCCAAAAATTCATCTAATGAATAGAAGGACTTTCCATTAAGAAATTCTTTTAATTTCCTTTTAAATGCTGTATGGCTATCTGTCAGACTTTTGATGCTATTAGGTAAGTGACCAAAGACTTTTGTGGCAGCATAATTTACCCCCTTCTGAGCCAAAGTTAGATTTAACCTAGAGTAGTGAAGATCATCCTTTCTCCTAGCGTTGTAACCATGTACACTGCTATTACTTTCTAATTCATTCGGATTGTTAATAACAAATTTCATAAGTGAATATATATTGTGAGGCTACAGTGAAGATTTCTAGCTCTTTAAATAAGTGTCTGCAGGATGATCTTGGATGAGCTCCAGCAATTATTCTGATTACACGCTTTTGTGCAATGAACACTCTTTTACTCAATGATGAGTTACCCCAGAATATGATGCCATACGAAAGCAGAAAATGAAAATAGGTGTGGTAAGCTAATTTACTCAGATGTATATCGCCAAAATTTGCAATGACCCTAATAGCATAAGTAGCTGAACTCAAACGTTTCAGCAGATCCTCAGTGCATTTTTTCCAGTTCAACCCCTCATGGACGTACAGTGGATATATGGTAAAAGACCAGTGCTGCAAAAGGAGATATCAATGGCTGAATAAATTTGATGTGCTACACTGAAGTGTGTGATGGCACCAGAGTTCAAAAGTCAAAGATCGAGCTGTCTTTACCACAGCCAGTGACAAATGGTTATGGGCATTGAAGTCACTGAAGACTAGGAAAGGTGGGGGCAGGTGAGAGAGTAATGCAGACATCATGGGACACAATATCATCAGGAGGCAGATAAACATTACAGATGGTAAAATACTGATGTGCTATTATCCAAACAGTCAGAGACTCCAAAGGTGTATTAAGAGGTGCAAGGTCACTGCGTATAGAGTCGAGCACATATGTACAAACTCCACATGATACCCTCTCATGATTGATACAATTCTTATAATAAGCTCAGTAGCCATGAAAGGCAGAGGTCTGAGTTGCTGGAAACCATATTTCCTGGATGGTAATACAGAATGCAGGGTTGTTGTTGTTGTGGTCTTCAGTCCTGAGACTGGTTTGATGCAGCTCTCCGTGCTACTCTATCCTGTGCAAGCTTCTTCATCTCCCAGTACCTACTGCAGCCTACATCCTTCTGAATCTGCTTAGTGTATTCATCTCTTCATCTCCCTCTATGATTTTTACCCTCCAAGCTGCCCTCCAATTCTAAATTGGTGATCCCTTGATGCCTCAGAACATGTCCTACCAACCAATCCCTTCTTCTAGTCAAGTTGTTCAACAAACTCCTCTTCTCACCAATTCTATTCAATACCTCCTCATTAGTTATGTGATCTACCCATCTAATTGTCAGCATTATTCTGTAGCACCACATTTCAAAAACTTCTAGTCTCTTCTTGTCCAAACTATTTATCGTCCATGTTTCACTTCCATACATGGCTATACTCGATACAAATACTTTCAGAAACGACTTCCTGACACTTAAATCTATACTCGATGTTAACAAAATTCTCTTCTTCAGAAACGCTTTCCTTCCCATTGCCAGTCTACATTTTATATCCTCTCTACTTCGACCATCATCAGTTATTTTGCTCCCCAAATAGCAAAACTCATTTACTACTTTAAGTGTCTCATTTCCTAATCTAATTCCCTCAGTATCACCCGAATTAATTCGGCTACATTCCATTATCCTCGTTTTGCTTTTGTTGATGTTCATCTTATACCCTCCTTTCAAGACACTGTCCATTCCGTTCAATTGCTCTTCCAAGTCCTTTGCTGTCTCTGACAGAATTACAATGCCATCGGCGAACATTAAAGTTTTTATTTCTTCTCCATGGATTTTAATACCTACTCCAGACTTTTCTTTTGTTTCCTTTACTGCTTGCTCAATATACAGATTGAATAGCATCGGGGAGAGGCTACAACCCTGTCTCACTCCCTTCCCAACCACTGCTTCCCTTTCACGTCCCTCGACTCTTATAACTGCCATCTGCTTTATGTACAAATTATAAATAGCCTTTCGCTCCCTGTATTTTACCCCTGCCACCTTCAGAATTTGAAAGAGAATATTCCAGTCAACATTGACAAAAGCTTTCTCTAAGTCTACAAATGCTAAAAATATAGGTTTGCCTTTCCTTAACCTTTCTTCTAAGATAAATCATAGAGCCAGTATTGCCTCACGTGTTCCAACATCTCTACGGAATCCAAACTGATCTTCCCCGAGGTCGGCTTCTACCAGTTTTTCCATTCGTCTGTAAAGAATTCACATTAGTATTTTGCAGCTTTGACTTATTAAACTGATAGTTCAGTAATTTTCACATCTGTCAATGCCTGCTTTCTTTGGGATTGGAATTATTATATTCTTCTTGAAGTCTGTGGGTATTTGGCCTGTCTCATCCATCTTGCTCACCAGATGGTAGAGTTTTGTCAGAACTGGCTCTCCCAAGGCTGCTAGTAGTTCTAACGGAATTTTGTCTACTCCCGGGGCCTTGTTTTGACTTAGGTCTTTCAGTGCTCTGTCAAACTCTTCACACAGTATAATGTCTCCCATTTCATCTTCATCTACCTCCTCTTCCATTTCCATAATATTGTCCTCAAGAACATCACCCCTGTATAGACCCTCTATGTACTCCTTCCACATTTCTGCTTTCCTTTCTTTGCTTAGAACTGGGTTTCCATCTGAGCTCTTGATATTCATGCAAGAGGTTCTCTTTTCTCCAAAGGTCTCTTTAATTTTCCTGTAGGGAGTATCTATCTTACCCCTAGTGAGATAAGCCTCTACATCCTTACATTTGTCCTCTAGTCATCCCTACTTAGCGATTTTGCACTTCCTGTCGATCTCATTTTTGAGACATTTGTATTCCTTTTTGCCTGCTTCATTTACTGCATTTTTATATTTTCTCCTTTCATCAATGAAATTCAGTATTTTTTCTGTCACCCAAGGATTTCTACTAGCCCTCATCGTTTTACCTACTTGATCTTCTGCTGCCTTCACTATTTCATCCCTCAAAGCTACCCATTCTTCTTCTACTGTACTTCTTTCCCCCATTCCTCTCAATCGTTCCCTAATGCCCTCCGTGAAACTTTCTACAACCTCACATTCTGTCAGTTTATCCAGGTCCCATCTCCTTAAATTCCCACCTTTTTGCAGTTTCTTCAGTTTTAATCTACAGTTCATAACCAATAGATTGTGGTCAGAGTCCACATCTGCCCCTGGAAATGTCTTACAATTTAAAATCTGGTTCCTAAATCTCTGTCTTGCCATTATATAATCTATCTGAAACCTTCTATTATCTCCAGGGTTCTCCCATGTACACAATGAATGCAGGGTAAGTGTTTAAACCTGCCATAACCCAGCCAGGTGGTGGAAAAATCCTTTTCAGTTCCACTGGGGGAACAGGCTGTGGGGAAATAAAGTGACCAGTGGATTTGGGGGGGGGGGGGGGTTAGGTCATGACGCAGGATCATGCACTGCCATCAGTTGAGACATCATGGGATTCAATGACATAACTTATGCAGCGCATTGCCTGGTGCTTTAGGGGCCACCAGGATCTCCACTTGGGCACAGAAGGATATAGAGAGTCAAGTGGTGTGAGGGTCACTGGAATTTCCTTCATCTTAGAGGGCATCTTTTTGCCTTCTGATTCTTAGAAGACAAGGATTGAGAAAATTTCTCTGCATTGGCTTTAGGGACGGAAGAGGAATGAGAAGTCCAACAGTTAGCCTTCAGCCATCAGCTGGTGTCTGGCCGTGGACCAGCAGGATCCATAGAAGGAAGAGTCCCAAGGGACCTCTTCTTAGCTAGAGAAGCTGGAGGAGGATGAGGCACCTCCAGCTGGGGCACGGGAACCAGCATCCCCGACACGTAGGGAATCCATGCTCATGAAGTTGGTGTGGTGGAAGTACCAGAAGAGCTCTAACCACATGGTGTGTGAGTACTAGCAGGTGACTCTGAGGACACACTGTAAGAGGTGTAACAGAGGAAAGCACCATCGACAGAGAAGGCGATGATGTTGCAGCTGTAGTGTAAGATTGAGTCATTTGTATGGGATTAAGACGACATACATTTCTCTGGCCTCTTGATATGTGAGCTTGTCCAGGGTGTTATATTCTTGGATTTTCTTCCCATGCTTAAAAAGAGAGCAATCTAGTGAGCAGGGATAGTGGAGCTTGCCACAGTTTACACAGACGGGGGGAGGGGCACAAGGAATGTTCACATGCAGTGGACGTGTCCATAGTCCCTGCAGACAGAGCTAGCAGTGCAATGGAAAGACATATGTCCAAACTTCATTCTCATAGGAGGAGGAACATAGAGTTTCATGTCACACTGGTAGATCATCACCTTGACCTTATCAGGCAACATATCACCTCTGAAAGCCAAGATGAAGGCCCCAGTAGCAACTCTGTTTCCTCTTGGTTCCCTATAGACACCTCATTGCGTAAAGTTGGTCTGCAGCTCATTGTCATTTTGTGAAAGAAGATTACAGTGAAAGATGACACCCTGGATCATATTGAGACACATGTGGGGAGTGACAGTCACGAAAATGTCACCCAAATTTTCACAATGGAGCCGTGCCGGTGTCTGGGCAGGAGATGAAATTTAAGGAGGAAGGAACCGCTCTTCATCTCAAGAGATGTCTGCAACTTCCCCATATTTATCCTCAATGTGTTCAACAAAAAATAAAGGTTTCTTGGCCAAAAAGGTGTCTGCATTGGTCCTAGTACAGACCAGCTTTATGGCGAGGATTTTAGTCCTTGTTGTCTATTCCTGTATTCCTCCCATAGCATGGCCATGGAAGGAAATGCATTGGGATCATACTTCGCTGCATCATACAAGGCCTTTCCATGTGAAGAGCTGCCATGGTGCCACCCTTCCTGAATGGGGGCTCTCCTCATGGGCATCACCCAGCCACAGAAATGCTACCAGAGTAATCCATTGCCGGGAGATCCCGTGCTCAAGTCATGATCGACACCTGATCCATGGCATAAATGAGGAATGTGCAGTGCAGGCACCAATAGTGCAATCCCTGTATGGTCAGGGGGCTACCACCATGCAGATACTTGATGACACCCCCTCCCCCCACCACAATGGGATAGCTACTGTGCTGGGATTTTGGTGTACGACAACAGACAGGAAGGGTTCGAGGGTGGAAGGGGACATACACCACAGTGGGTGACCCTCCCTTCCTTTCATGAGAAGCAGTTCTGTAAAAACTGGAAAAGATGGTAGGTCAAAGCCAATAATGGAAACCATATAATCATTAATGAAAGGTGAAGACAGCACCGAGAGTGAAACCAGAAAACAAGACCAAAACCATTAATGAAGTCCAGGTAAGGTCTGCACCAAAAGGACCATCTAAAGGAAAGTCAGAGGAGGTAAGAGATAGCCGAAGTGTAGGTTTGCAGTGCAGAAAGGGGAAGTAGTGCTGCAAAGACAGGGACTCCATGGTAGCCAAGTATGTACTCACCAAAGAGCAGTGAGCCCCCTGGGGGCCCATTTAAGGTGTCGAAGCCGGTTGTCCCTCACATGTCTGAAGGTAGTTGGAGCATTAGAACTCCAAACAGCATAGCTTTAAACTCATAGAAGCTATCTTTTCCTGGTTAGGGCCGTCACTCTAGTTTTGCCAGTAGCCATCTGCATGTCTATAGATAAGAAATACAGTGTTCCTTTCAAACAGTCTAGGGTGTCATGAATGCATGGCAATGTACACATCATTATCTGTGATTATGTTCACTCACTGGCAGTGAACACTGAAACACCATGTGCTGCCCTCCATCATAAGGACCACAGGAGAGTACCACAGACTTTCAAAAATTCAGTGATGTCATCTTGCAGCATCTTCTCCACTTAATCCTCGATTGTCCATCGATCAGCCACTGGGATCCTAATCAAGTGCTAGTTTATTGATGGATGATCCCCAGTGTTGATATGGTGCTTTACAATTGGCCACTTACTCTGTCTTTTCTTTGCCACAGATTTGAAAGCAACCAGAAACTGACATGGTTCCTCAGTCAGGGCTATATATTACTGCCAGCTTAATAGTAGCTTCCTCCCCTACATTGTCTGCAGTGGTAGTGCAGCACAAGTTATCATCGATGGCATTAAGCTGCCATTCCTGGACTGATTCAGCTGACACATGCCTTTAGGCTGCTAGTGACAGTTATTGTCCAAAGTTCTTTCTTGACCACCTACAATGCCTATGATCACCACTAGCATGTAGGTGTCTTTTTGTGAGCCTGAGTAGCTGTTTGCATTTGATAAAGTCTCCACACTTCAAGTCAACATGTACACCAATGACTGTGACTCATCTTGCTGATCATGATGGGATAACAAAATCTTCAATGATAAACAACCACACAAAGCAATATTTGTGATGCGTGCTTGCTGAAATGTCTTTGTCAGTATGGAGCTCTGATCATACATAGTTCATGAGTGCTTGTAATTCCTGCAAGAAGTTCCATCTGAGAATAACATTATCACTACAATCTGATAAAATGATAAATACAAAGGGCTATGCTCCATCACTGTTAATTATTCTTGCAATATATGTTGTTATTGGCTGGACATATTTCCCATTTGAGACATTCAGCACAATCACTTTACTGTCACATAGCATACTCTTCTTTAGCTGATGACAAAAGCTTTTGAGGTTTCAGAAAAAGGAGTACCCAAGTCGACTAGTTATTAGACAGGTTGGCTGCTGATGAGATTTACTGTCATCTTGGTGACCGTTGTCTGTGGAAAATTTTCACCTCTGGTGGCCTCACCTCCACAGATGGTTACTTCACTGTTTTTCTGAATTCAGCATTCAGGCAAGTGGTTGGTATCTCCGTATGGCAATGAGGAATGGCTATCAGGTGTTGGAGAATGAATTTGTCCTAGGCATGATGATTGGCTTTGTCTCATAGGTAAGATATAGTAGTGTGAATTTGGCTGGCACAAATAGGACAGTTGGTGGTTGATATCATGCAACATAATAGTTGCAGAATGCAGAATAATATTGTAGAGCTCTGATCTTCTTTCTTTGCAGAATACACAGCATGTCCAGGCTGCCCACAGTGAAAATATAAAAATATGTTGCTCTTCGATCTCCAAATCTCTGTTTTTTTTTGCAGGGCATTGTACTTAGTGGAAGTAATGGTTGTACCTACATTGGTCAGATGATGGGTTGTCATTTGACAATAGTGTATTAGTTCAGGTTGGCCAAGTCCATTTTTTGTGGTTCTCTTGACTACTAACACAGATTGGTGCTAAAGATTGAAGCACCTTCTCTTCAATATTCTCTATAGCTCCTCAATGTTTGGGGTCAACAGTTGTGGCTGTTACCTCTGGTGCACTTTGTCTGACATTTCTGGCTGCCATACATTGCTGGATCTGTTCTCTTAGTATCTGTGTATGAGAGAGGTGAGCTCACCGTGATCTTCCACAAATGCTATGGGGACATACTTCTTTCGTCTAATGCTTTTTCTGTTGTATTTCCTCAACTCACTGGCAGCTCTTGATGAACTCCTCCCTTGTTGTGAAATCCTTTACCACAGAGCTTGGTACTTGTCCTCTGTGACTCCTTTCATCAAGTGTGAAAACTTTTAGGCTTTTGTCACGTTAAGATTCACAATGCAGCATAGCGCCAAAACATTCTGTATGTATGACTGTGTCATTTCCTCATAACACATGATCCTGTTCTTCAATCATTCTTCTGCTAAGTGGACTTGTTGCCGATTATCACCAAATTCTCTGCATTGTTCTCAAACCACTGCTGGGTTACACCATCCAAGAAAAAGTATACATCTGTCAAATGTGTACTTTGACATCCCAACTGTTGATTTGGTGACACGGTCAACTCCTTTCAGATGTTTCATTGAGGCCTGACCAGCATCTCTGGAAAACTCTGATGAATACCTGATGACTAATTTCTGTTTTGGAATCCATCTGTCCCCAGAGTACACAGATCTGAAGAATGATGTACTGCTTGTATCCTGGTTCCTGTCCATGTAGGTGATGGCTGTTGAGTTACCTAATTGGAGCCATGGTGATGTACATGTTTTCAAGTATCTGGTGTCTCTACCAACTGATATAAGGTTGAACCATGATCAAGTCAAGATATGAAGGCAAGGTCATCAAAAAAATAGCAAACTTAGAACTGAAAGCACATTTATTACTAACACCAACATACAGCCAGAACAGAATTGATCTCCTGGACAGAGTGTGCAGTTACTAATACAAATATTGAATATTCCAGGGTATTTATAAAAACCTGAATATTGCACAATATACAAACCTTCAAATTTAAGGTATTTTAATAACACTTCAGAAACTACAAATATAAAATTACAAATGATTGCTGGTGGCTGAGTTTGAGCTAGCGAGCAGAAGTACACCAAGCAGCAGTGCCAACCAGTATGCCAGATTGCACACAGCTTGTGACAATATGAAATGAGAATTTTGAATAAGTGCATTTAATAATAATCAAACAACGGAAAATCCAGGATGGACTGTAACAATATTATTAGAAGGAAATCTGCTACTCTCCATATAGCGGAGATGCTGAGTGTCATTTCAGCTGCCTGAGACTGCATTCGTGTGTGTGTGTGTGTGTGTGTGTGTGTGTGTGTGTGTGTGTGTGTGTGTGTGTATTGTTGACAAAGCTATAATTGTGAGAGTCATTTAATAATAACGTGTGTTATGAAAACTTTATAAAGCTACTGCAAAATATTTATGTGTAAAGATAAGTCAGGTCAGTGAAACTGTGATGTGTTCCCTGCTTCAATGCCAGAAATTTTTTGCTCTATGGTTGAGGTAAGAGGGTATCATTGCTATTTTCTGTTTTTGTCTGTAATTAAGATTTCTTTATGATTTGTGGATCTTGAAGCCACTTTAACTAAAAATTTTTTGTTTTTCATTGAGTAACAAAGGGATATATTTGTTTATGTTATTTTTTCACTGACCCTCATTTGTGATATTTTGGAAAAAGATAGAATGTGTGATGTAAGGGTAAAGATATCAGTGCAAGCTCTAGGTACTGAATCTTGACCTTACTTATCTCTGCCAGAGCAGAGCACACAAGTGGCACAGAGATGCCCCATCATGTAAATATAGAAGCGGTTTGGCTCCTTCTGATTTAGTATGCATTAGTTAGTTGGAGTCTGACAACTGTGTGGATCAGATTCAAGTGATGCATACGCAGTTGTGCATGTAGAGCATGGGAACCACGTGTCAACATTAAAAATCATGGTTAATATTAGTAATACACAAAATGAGAAAAAATATATTATCACACTGATCATATTAAATCTGAAAACAATGGCTAATTGGAGGGGAGTTGTGAAATCATGTTACCGACAGTCTGTTGTGAGTGGACTTTGACAGTTGTCAAAAATAGACCAAACATGATTTCCCCCCCCCCCCCCCCCCCACACACACATACATACACAAATGCAACTTAAACACACATAACCACCATCTCTGACAGCAGAACACAGACTGCGAGCAGAGGCTCATAATGGGACAGGCAACTGGGTGGTGGGTGTATGCTGGAGGATGGGATGGGGTGGGGACAGGGAGGGATAGCATGGTAGAGGTGGGGGACAGTAAAGTGCTGTTTGTGGGAGCGTACAGGTACAAGGTGGAGAGAGGGTATGACAGCTAGGTGCAGTCGGGAGGTAAGTCAGAGGGTGGGGGAGGGGGAGGCATGGGTAGTGGAAGAAGATAGAGGTAAAAAGATTGAGGGTGCATTGGTGAAATAGAGGGCTGTGTAGTGCTGGAACTGCAAAGGGGAAGGGGCTGATGGGTAAGGACAATGACTAACAAAGGCTGAGCCCAAGAGGGTGACAGGAACATAGGATATACTGCAAGGAGAGTTCCCACATGTGCAGTTCAGAAAAGCTGATGTTGGTGAGAAGGATCCAGATGGCACAGGCTATGAAGCAGTCATTGAAATGAAGAATGTCATGTTAGACAGTGTGCTCAGCAATGGGGTGGTCCAGCTATTTCTTGGCCACAGTTTGTCAGTGGCCATTCATGCAGACATACAGTTTATTGGTTGTCATGTCCATGTAAAATGCAGCACAATGATTGGATCTTAGTGTTTAGATCACATGGTTGGTTTTACAGGTAGCCCTGCCCTTGATGGGAGAGGTGATTTTTGTTCCCTCTGGGAACTAGAGAAACATGCACAATGGCACCTCAAAAAACTCTCCAGCCTGTTCACTTCCAACACCTGGCCTGGGTTACCACTATCCCCCACCTTTGCAACAACCTCCAAACCTTCCCCACATTAACTCATAACCTTGTCTCTCAGATCTACTACATTTACTCCAATCTCAAAAGCTCAATCCCAACATCACACAGAATCCAGAACTTAAACAGACCTAAAACACAACCTTTCCACCAAAATCCTTAGCCCCACAGAAGTATCAATCCTTTTCAAAGGCCTCACCTTTTGTCCCACTCCCAAATTCAGTCATGCACAACTTCTTAAAGACTTTCTCTTCTGCTCCTGGTTACTACAGTGGAAGCACTTTTTCGCCACCAGTCCTACCAATCAGATACAACCAAAGAGCAATGTTGAACCCTGACTGATTCAGTTCACTCCTCCATTCAATTGTGATCCACCCCCACTGCCCCCAAATCAGTACTGCTATACTTCTAGAATTTCTGAACCCCAAACCTTGCCTCACCATCATTTCCCAAGTCCGTCAACATGCGAACTAACCTTACATCCACAGAAAGAACAGCAATCCACCACCTAAAAACTTATCTTGACCTTATAGTCCTACCTACTGACAAAGACTCCACCGCTGTTGTTTTGAACTGCTACTACCTGGCAGCAGAAGTCCATCATCTGTCAGATTCATCCACCTGCAAACCCTGCCATAGTGACCCCATTCCAGAAATCCAGCTGGATCTCCAGTCTCTCCTCAAATCCTTAGGCCCATCCCAGAATCTCTCCCTGTGGTCCATTTCCCCCCTCACCCATACCATGCCTCTCACTCTTACCTTCTACATGCTTCCTAAAGTCCATGAACCCAACCACTCAGAATGCCCCATTGTGGCTGGTTACTGTGAGACCAACACATTCAGCCTATTACCAACAACCTATGCTCTTACATAAAGATATCAATGATTTCCTCCACTGATTCTCCACAGTTCCTTTTTCTATACTGCATGGTACCCTGCTCATTACTATTGATGCCACCTCCCTTTACACCAACATCCCCAATGCCCATGGCCTTACCACTATTGAACACTACCTTTCCCAGCATCCAATGGATTCCAGACCTAGAACCTCCTTCCTAGTCACCATGACCAACTATATCCTCACCCACAATTACTTCTCCTTCGAAGACATAAACTACAAACAAATCCGGGGTATGACTGTGAGCACCCACATGGCACCATCCTATGCCAACCTATTCATGGGCCATCCAGAGGAATCCTTCTTAATCATTAATAATGCAAAACCCTGCAACTGGTTCAGATTCATCAATGGTACCTTCGCCGTCTGAATCGAGGGTGAGAATACCACATCCACATTCCTCGAGAACTTCAACAACTTCTCCCCCATTTGCTTCACCTGATTCTACTCAACGCAACAAGCCATGTTCCTCAATATTGACCTCCATCTCAAAGATGGCTACATTAGTACCTCTGTTGACATCAGTTCTACCAACCACCAGCAGTATCTACACTTCAATAGCTTCCACCTGTTCCATACCAAGAAGTCCCTTCCATACAGCCTAGCCACCCACGGCTGTCATACCTGTAGTGATGAGCAGTCCCTCTCAAAATATGCTGAGGGTCTCACTGAGGCCTCTAAGGATCACAATTAACCTTCCAGACCTTGTACAAAAACAGATCTCCTGTGCCTTATCTTTCCACTCACTCACCACTGTCCGACCCCAGAGGAGCATTCCCATCATGACACAGTACCACCCAGTACTGGAGCAACAGAATTACATTCTCCACCAGGGCTTTGACTACCTCTCATTATGCCCTGAAATGAGAAATGTCCCACCCACTACCCTTGCCATCCTCCCACACTGATATTCTGCCACCCACTGAACCTACACAATATCTTTGTCCATCCCCATACATTCTCCCACCACCAACTGCTACAGTCTGGTCGCAAACATCACCTATCCCATCGAAAGCAGGGATACCTGTGAAGCTAATCATGTGATCTAAGAGCTAAGCTGCAACCACTGTGCAGCGTTCTACGTGGTTATGATAACCAATTAGCTGTCTGTCCACATGAATGGCCACTGACACGCTGTGGCCAGAAACGGCTGGCCACACCAATGGTTGAGCGTACCTGACAACAAGACATTCTTCATTTCATTATTGTCCTTACCCATCAGCCCCTTCTCTGTTCCCATTCCAGCACTACACAGCCCTCTATTCCACCAGTGCCCCCTCAGTCTTTTTAGGTCTCTCCTTTTTGCCCCCCCCCCCCCCCTGTCCCACTACCACCCCCCGTGGAGTAACATCCCGAGACCTCATCTCTGTACCCTGTATGCTCCCACAAGCAGTACTTTACTGTTCCCCACCCCAATCCTGCTATCCCTCCCCATGCCTACCCCAGCTTCTGCTCTGTGTACACTTAGTATTAGTATGTTTGCTTCTAAAAGTCCTGTGTCATACACTGGACAAGCTCTACACATCTTTTACATAATGACAAATGTAATGAGGTGGCTTAAATCATTTTATCTTTTATCTGTGAAGATGGTACATGACAGAAACCAGTTGATAATTGTGTTTAAAACAAAAGCAGACATGCATTTTACACTTATATATTACTGCAAAGTATGTCACATAAGTTAAACTGCTTACCTGGAATTATTTTCCAATTTAAAACTTGCTATTGTTAAATTTATGAAGTAAAAATGAGTTCAGGATTGAAAATTAGACCAGCTGGAAAGGATTGCAGACCTTACACATTAAGCAGACTTGACTGCACATTGCCCACAGTAAGACGCTGGAAGGTAAGAAACAACTTCTTTCTGATTTGATGGGGATGCATCTAAAAAGAAAATCACATTGTAGAAGGGGCACATTCTGACAAAGACAGTCCACTTCCCCGAGCTCACTTACATTAGGGATAACACAAGGTTTTAAGAATTCATTGTGGCCTTGAAAGAATTACAAGAACAATTTCAAACAGATTTTGAGGACTCTGTCTATCGTACTTCTGTTCCAAGCTATTTTGGAGGCTGTTTGCTATTTCTGTCGACAGCGCTCCCTATGCAATTGCATATGTAATTGATTGACCTGCAAGGTAATTCTAGTTTTAATAACAAATATTTTTACATTAAAACTGTCTAGGTCTTCCACATTGCTTTCCTCAGATAGAGTTTTCAAGTCTCCATCATGAGGTTGCAAAATTGCTACAACATTTTGATCGACATATTGGTGTGAAAGACATTTTTTCGATTATGAAACTAGATATACTAGATATGTTACAATTACATAGCAACCTGAGTGTGAAACTATGTGAAATTGTCTGTGTCTGTCCATATTCTGACAGTTTGGACCAGATAAAAATTGTATTATGTCTTTAATATTATTCAAGGAAAGTTGCTACTCACCATATAGCGGAGATGCTGAGTCGCAGACGGACACAACAAAAAGATTTTCACACTTAAAAAGCTTTCAGGCAATGGCCTTTGTAAACAAGACACACACACACACACACAAACGCTGCAGGTTGGGCAGATGGCTGGGGATTGATTGGGGGGGGAGTGTAAAGGAGAGAAATAAGTAAAATAATAAAATAAAATAAATGATCTTTTTGTTGTGCCTATCTGTGACTCAGTGTCTCCGCTATATGGTCTGTAGCAACTTTCCTTCTCAGAATATTGTTGCATTACATCCTGGATTTTCTATTGTTTGATATTATTTCTCCATCAAGCCATAAATGATCTATATTTTTGAGAAATGAGAGATATAAAACAAGTTGTATGCAGTGCAACTACACTGTCATTTAAATGCAGCACATTTGCAATCTTCCCCTTTTCCCCCTTCTCACGCTCCTTTACCGCAGGATCATGTGCACTTACGATCCTTAGTGAAGATTTTTAAGCACCTGCTTTCCTATCCTGATCACTGTTCCTTACTCTTAACTTTTCACAAGCATGTGATATCTACAATATTTCAATAAATTTTGCAATGCACACTCTAGAACATTGATGCATGTCACCCATTTTAGGATTCAGTGGGCAGGCAAAAGACAAGAAGCACTTCACCCGGCTGTTCCAGCTCACATGCCCACCAGCAGACAGGCAGGCAGGCAGGCAGCAAGGAAGGCACATGTGAACAGGTGTGAGGAAACGCACGCCTTGCAGTCAGCTGGGCCAGAGCCTGTGCAACAGTTCTGCAGCGGCCGAGTGCCCATTTCCAGGGTTGGCCAACTGGTTTGTGCGTGACCAGAGTGAGTGCAACAGGGCCATCTGGCAGGTAGCTTATACTATCTACACCAGCCTGCAAGCAATCTGAGGGGCACCCATGCATGCTTATGCCTTGTGGGGCAGTGTTAGAATAACTTGCACGAGACTGAACAAACACTATAGTTGACATAATCATCTTGAAAGATTTGACAACTGTTTAGATAATTAAGCTATTCTCATTTATTGTTCTGTCTCAGCATTCTTAATTAGATTACATGTTTTGATCACAATCTATCATCTCCAGATCTAAGCAGTTGTGTCAGCAACATGTCCTGTCTACTCAGAACATTTTTCAGTGCTGTGATACGCGATTCTGAGCAGACCAGCCTACTTAGATATAAAGACAGTCCAGTGTGGTCAAAACAGGTCATCTAACTAAAAATGTGCAACTGAGATGTCACATTAAATGAGAATTCTGTTGACTGAACAAAAAATCAACTCAAATACATTCTGTGCACAAGATCTTCAGTCTGCACAACACATTCTGTGTACCAGATTTACAGTCTGCACATCATGATTTGTCTACACAGTTTGATTTGTGTGGACAGATTACTGATGTGGAATATCCTTTAGACAGGCAGTTCATACTCCTCCACCAGAAATCATGTGTCGGAGAGCTTACAAAAATAATTAGGTGATTGAAAAGCAGTCCTTATTCTGAGTATGATGATACAAAAATCTTGTGCTGATTCAGTAGCATCACCTTCACGTTACCTTCATAACCAGATTTCATGGCAAAGCATATTTCCTGAATAACTGAAGTATACAGCAGTAACAATTATTTATGAAAGTGGAGATAAGCAAGTGACCTAATAGTAAACCCATTGCCCCCCTTCCTGCATTTTCAAAAGTTGTTGATAAAGGAGCTAACAGCAGAATATTGGACCATCTTTCTTGTGAAGAAGATGCTTAACAGCATTGTCTGGCTTCTATAAACGACTCTCCACTGACAAGGAGACCATACAGCAGTTGGATTTTTGTATATTTTTATATTTATTCTACATCAAGTTCAGCACTAAACTATCTATCTACTCAAGCAAGTCATTTCAACTATCAAAAATTCTTGACAAAATTGACTATGATTTTTTTTTAATTTAACATATCTTTATTTATGATCCTTTACCAAATGTTAGTACTTGAGAATTTAAGTTTGGAATGAAAACTGGATATTTGTGTGCGACATGTAATTAGAAATATGTAAACGTGCATTTTTCTACAAATGACAATTAGATATGTGTTAATTAGCACACATTTGATGAGTTTTATATTTAAATGATGTAGATATTTGAACAGAATGGAAAAAAAACGAAAAAATTATGACTGATACAAGACAATCCAGTGGTTACCAGTCTCGAATGCTTCCGATTTTTTTTGCATATTTATGTACACATGCAGAGAGTATGGAGGATACTAGTCCTCCAGCAGATGTCGTGGGCTTTCTCCAAATCAGAAAACATGGCCATAGTTTGATATTTCCACAGAAAACTATTCACGACATGGGTTGACAAGGAGATTAGACGGTCAACTGCAGAACAGTGCACTCGAAATCCACTCTGTGCAGTGATCAGTAAACTGTGAGACTCGAGCCACCGTAACAAACAGGCACGAATCTTATGTTGCATTACCTTGCAAACACAACTGGTGAGAGAAGCTACATGGAAGGTGTTTGTCCTTACTGGGCTTAGGTAGGGGTATGACAGTAACTTCACGCCAGCATCTGTGTAATGTGACCTCTGCCCTGATGCAATTGTATGTATGAAGGAGAAAGTGCTTGGCCACAAGAGAAAGGTTCTGTAACATCTGAATGTGAACAGCATCTGGCCCTGGGGCAGAGGATCAGTCTCAAGAGAGCATGATCTATCTCCCCCATAGTAAAGGCGGTATTGTATTGTATTGTAGCACACACGATTCTGAGAGGAGAAGGGTATCACCTGGGCCTCCTCCACTCATTTCTGGTGGACAACGGTAGGCTGATAGTGGGTGGAGCTTGAAATCACCGAAGAAAAGCGACCCAAGATGTTGGAGGTAGCAATAGGGTTTACTATGATATCAATAGCTACTGTCAGGCAGGAAATTTGGGAATGGACCTTGGTCCCAGAGAGCCATTGGAGGTTGGCCCACATGATGGAGGAGGGAGTGGAACTCTTGCAAGAACTAGTAAAGGAAATCCAGATAGCTTTTTTGCCACCCTGAAGAATGCAACGACACTGAGCACTCAACTGTTTATAATGAATGCAGTTTGCTATTGTAGTATGATGGTAAAAATGCAGAGCACATCTCAGTATGCAAATTGCATTGCAGCATGCCTCAGTCCATCAAGGCACTGGGACACAGTGCAGTAAAGAGGAAATGTGAGAAATGGAACATTCTGCAGTGGTAAGCATAACATTTGTAAAATATTCTACCTGGGCATCACAACGGGGTAAATGTTCATCAAAAGATGCCAGGGAGGAGTAAAGCCTCCAGTTGGCCTCAGAAAGCTGCCATTTGTGTGTGCTCGTAGATGTGGTAGGAGTCAGCAAATGGACAGCACGAAATGCTACTCAAGTACGTGTCAGAGAGAATGGACCACTTGATTTGATGGGCAAGATGGGCAGTGTGGAAGGAGAGGTTCAGATGGGAATAGTTGTGTGTGGAGTCTGAAATGAACATGGGTGCTCCCATGTTAAGGCAGAAGAGGTTAAATTGATTGAGAAGGCCAGGCAAGAGGACACCTATTGGACAGGTTCTGGAAGAACCCCAAAGCAGATGGTGTGCTTTAAAGTCACTGAGCAGCAGAAAGGGGAAAGGGAGTTACCCAATACGCTGGAGGAAGTCTGCCCCGGTGACACAAAATGATGGTGGGATGTAAATGGTACAAATGAGAAAGGAGAAGTGAGGAAGGAAAATCTGGACTGCAACAGGTTGAAGCAGGCAGTCAGGGAATGGGTTGACTATGAACGTTACCCTAGATGAGGAGCATGACACCTTCATGAGACGGAATGCCATCGTCTTGGGTGAAGAAGGGGTGTGGTGGGGAGGGAGGGGGGAGGGGGTGGGAGGTCAAATTGGACTGGGAAGAAAGCAGGCAATTGTGTTTCCTGGAGACAAAGAAGAAGTGGACACTGCAATTCCAGGTGGAGCTGTAAGTCCTCTTTGTTGGATCGAAGGCTACAAATGTTCCACTGTAGGAGAAACATGAGGAGGAAAGATGAGGAGGAAAAAATGAAGGGGTGTCACCTTGGTGGCTGCTGGGTGCCAGCCTTTGAAGACTCACTGCTACAGGGTGCAGAGGCTGGAGGATCCTGCTCCATGAAATCTACAGAGGTGTAGGCATTCGCCTTCTGTCAGTCTGTACAGTACAGGGCAGAAAAATAGTTCGTGGTGTGCACTGACAACATGGTGTTCAGCAGGGCGAGGGTATGATGTGGTGACACCATCGTAGAGAATCTCTGAGTCAACAAAGGAGAAGACCATTTGCCTTTGTTTGATTTCTTGGAGCCTTTCTGGTTGGAAAAAGGAAGACTGAGGTGTTGGTTGGCTGGAGGGACGTAGGAAGTCTTCACGGGAGAGTTCCTTCTGTCCTTTCTGGCCTGCTGGTTGTGTAGCAGGCGACATCGCCCTATGTGGCAAAAGTTTGGTGGCTTGTACAGATGGAGGAGGAGAAAGGGATGCTATAATGACCTGGGGAATTTTACAACCACAATGCTGAATTAGAGGTCACATATCTGTGTGTCCGTGTCCTTTGTGGAGTGAGATGTAGCAAAAACAGTACTGTAAGTGCCAGATGGTGGAAAGCAGGGTTTCATACTAGCCAACAACTTGCAAGTGACTGGTGTAATGGGACACTCCTCTCTAACATTACCTTTATTTATAGAAATAACCAATACCAGGAATATTTCTGAATCTTGTATAGGTCAAAATTCTCTCAGCTGCTTCACTAAAATAATTTCATATAATTTTGTATACAATGTATTATATTTCAGGCTAAGACATATAAAAAAGAAATTAATTTGTTACAATTGATATGTACCAACTCTGTATGTACAGTTAAAATTACTCTTCTTTTAGAAATATTTGAAATTACAAAGTATCTGGCATATTTAAAATTCATATTATTAGTTGCACAATTTGACAATATTTATTAGATTTATTTCTGGGCTCATTTATAAAATAATCGTGTAACTTGGTGAAGATTCTTATTTAGTCAAGAAAGTTTGTAAACTCTTTTGTTTTGTAAACTCTTTGGAATACTGTTAGTACCACGGAATGTGAAGATTAGTGGGCATGTCTCTCATGAAAATGGACGTGTTTTTAATTTTGGCAATAACAATGTAGTTGTTGGTTTTGTGGAAGTGGAGATTGAAAAGTCAGTGTGATAGAGAAGAATGTGACATAAAAAAAAGAAAAGAAAGGAAGGAGTGCCTTACCCAGTGTAATCTTACCCTCCTACACATCACCAGTAGTTTTTCTGTCTCTTCAGAAAGATTAATTGCTTTATTTATTTTTTTTACTTTGTGTGTTCCACACAAAGTAAAAAAAAAAAAATAAAGCAATTAATCTTTCTGAAGAGACAGAAAAACTACTGGTGATGTGTAGGAGGGTAAGATTACACTGGGTAAGGCACTCCTTCCTTCACCCAAACCTTCTGGATGGCCCACTCATCAACATACATGGGACAATCTTGGGAGCCAACAGCACAGTCTCCATTGCAACTGATGCAGCAGGGAGGAGGAGGTGGACATCCCTATTCATTCCCACCACAGATTACACATTTGGCTGGGAGAAGACAGGACACCAGTGTGGTTGTAAGGATGGCACTGGTAGCAGCGCATCAGGTTCAGAGTGTACGATCATATTGTGATAACTTCATAGCCTGCTTCGATCTTTGATGGAAGCACCACTCCATCAAAAGTGAGAAAAAGAGTGCAGGTGGGCACTAAGAATGTAGCTACTTTTTTTTTCATCACCTGATGGGTTGCAATGACATGCCAATCAGAAAGGTACGTTTGGATTTCTGTCTCGGTCAGACCGTCGAATAGCCTAATGTAAATAACACCACAGGAAGAATTTAGCATTCAATGGACCTCAACACAAACAGAATGGCTGTAGAGGAGGAAAGCTACAAACAGTTTTGCTTGAGAATCAGAAATTGTCTCCAAAACCAAAGTCCCAGTCCGTAAATGAGAGCACAATTTCACAGGGCCGACAATTGCATCGACACTGTTCTGACTAATAAACGGATTTACCATAGCAAAGGACTGACCATCTTCAATACATAAAACCATGAGGAACAGTGGAGCAACTGGGAGTGTCTATGAATCATTAGCCTCATTTCATATACATTTAGTAGACTTTGCCCCTGAAGATGATGATTGGCTCATTGCAAGAAAATCCCCTGTGATTGCCAGTGTGTGTGACAGCGACCTCCCTCCGACTGGGGGCACCCCCTCAGAGGGGGCACACCCGCCTTAGGTAACTGTTTGCACCTCAGGTTACACCTCCCAAATAGGGAGGGACAAACTGGCAGTTTGGAAAGGTAGCAGCTCTGGCCTGTACGAGGTCGTTCACGCAACTCCTATCTGTTGACCCGGTGCTGGGAATTACACGTTACCCGGTCACCCATTACACGTCAGATGCAGGGGCTCGCCTTCAGGAGCGCACAGGGAGGACAATGAGAAAGAGGAACCTCAAATGCTGAAGGAGAGGAAGCATAGGAGAAAGGGAATGAAGAGAGAAAAAAGGAATGAAAATCAATGGAAACCTGTTCTGATATCAGCTACTGAAAATGCAGAAGAGATTTCCAGAAACATCCCAGACATGATCCCCAAGGGAGGGTGAGAATAGCAACAGGATAGGCAGGCAGCTCGGAAGGGAAAAAATGCTGCAAAGGCTGGGGCTGTGTGGCAGCCAAGCACAAACCTGCCAAAGAATGGTGAGTCCCGCGGGGGAAGTCCCCACATGTGAAGTTACTGGGCTACTAGATGGATTATAAACTGACATAGAACAGACATGGGTAAGTTAACCATAAAACTTAGTTCTGTATGGTTTGCACTCTGAAATCTTTCTCACTGCATTGATCTGCATGCAGCATTGGTAGACTTTCCCTCAGTTCTGTCCTAATCTTATAGAGCAATGATACTGAAATGAAAATGTTGTGACAGTGCCACGACATTTAACAGTGCCGCCACGACAGGACGCGCTAACGGCGATAGAGGCACTCCGCAACTCGGCTGAGTGCGGGAGCGCTACCTAGCTACGAATGGCGCTTGCCGCATGTCACGGCACGGCACGGCAGTCGAATAAGAGATACTGAGTTGTTATCATGTAATCAGCTATTGTTTCTAAGTGAGTGTGTTTGTATTTCCACGCAATATTGGTGATTAAAGGTTATAAAACTTTTTGGCGACGAGGTCGGATATTTTCACTGCGTTGTGGATTTGTGTGTTCGTGACGGGGCAGACATGGAACAGCTTCTGCAAGCGCTCATTGAACAACAAACACAGCTGACGGCTGCTATTCAGGCACAACAAACACAGCTGACGGCTGCTATTCAGGTGTTGTCGACGTCGCTTACTCATCGTCTGTCTTCCTCTTCTCCGCCTCCATTCCCTCCTTGCAACGAGGGCGCTGAAGACTGGGAGGATTATGAGAAGCGTATGCAGCAACACTCCTTGGCTTTCAGCATTGTCGATGCTCCTATGTGTAATTCATTATTCCTATCTTGGATTTCCCCACGGATCTATCAGCTGCTATCTCAGTTAGCCCCTCTGCGGGAACCTGCCTCTCTGTCCTTCCAAGAAATGTGTGACTTATTGTCTAACTATTACCGAAAAAACACCCACGTCGTGGCCGCCCGCATGGCGTTCTACCGGTGTCATAAACAGCCCCATCAATCTTACCGGGCTTGGGCGGCGGAACTACACTGTCTGAGTAGGAAATGTCAGTTTGTCACGGACACTCGTCATGAGTCTTATGCTGATTCAATGGTAAGGGATGCTATTCTACGGCTTGCTCGTGATAAAGAAGTTCGGCAACTTGCCCTACAACTGCCAAACCCGTCGTTGTCGGAAGTTCTAAGCATCGCTCAATCCTTTGAAGTGTCTCACGCTGCTGGCGCGCAAATAGACGCGTGGTGTGATGTAGGTGCTGTACAGTCAACTTTCGACACGGACAATTTACCTGTTTCACAGGAGAACGAAGATGTGGCGGCGGTTCACTCACGTAAACAACGTCACGTTGGGCCGCAATGCTTGCAGCGAGACAGCAACCACAGAAGCAGGTTCGTTCCACACTTCCTTCTTGTCCACATGGTTTCGTACAGCATGACAGGGCCACGTGTCCAAAATGTTGGGCCATGTGTAATTCACGTACGAAAAAAGGCCACATTGCTTCTGTGTGTCAGTCCGCTAAAGTTCCTGTCGACGAGGACGAGGCATCAGACACGGGTGTTAACTGTGCGCTTTCTCAAACAAATAAGTTGTTTGTTACTGTTCGTGTTCTAGATAAAGACATTTGCATGCAATTGGACACTGGCTCTGCAGTAAATCTCATTAATTCTCACACGTGTTTGGAGTTGGGCTCCCTTGTCTCCAGTTATGCGACATCTGAGAACTTATAATAAACAGAAAATTCCTATCATTGGCCAGTTTGATGCTTCCACTGCCTACAAGTCTGTTGTTAGGCCCCTCACATTTTATGTGGTGGATCATGCGGGCACTGAAAACCTGTTCGGTTATGATGCTTTCCAGTTGTTCGGGTTCTCCATTGATGATGATGTGCACCTCATATCTGAGGATATTCCGTATCAACAGCTGGATGGATTGTGTTCTGAATTTTCGTCCGTGTTCTCTGCTGGTCTGGGTCGTGCCAAGGAGTTTGAAGCCCACATTACTCTTAAACCTACAGCTCGCCCTAAGTTTTTCCGGGCACACCCTATTCCGGTGGCGTTGCATGCACCTGTCAAGGCTGAGATAGACAGGTTAACAGCTTCATGGATTCTTCTTCCTGTTACCTCCAGCGAATGGGCATCGCCCATCGTGGTGGTCTCTAAACCAAATGGGAGTCTGCGATTGTGTGGTGATTTTAGAGCCACTTTCAACGCTCAGAGCCTCATTGACACTTATCCTCTTCCCTGTCCTGAGGAGTTATTTACCAAGCTCGGTGGGGGCCAGTTCTTTTCCAAACTTGACTTATCAGAGGCGTACCATCAGTTGCCGTTGGATGCTTCTTCCAAGGAATTTCTCGTCATCAACACTCCTTGTGGGTTGTATCAGTACCAGCGGTTACCATTTGGCATCGCTAGTGCGCCGGCCATTTTTCAGCGGTTTTTGGAACAGCTCACGGCTTCCGTTCCCGGCTGCATCAACTATCTGGATGACATTGTTGTCACGGGGGCCTCCACTGAGGAGCACCTTCACAATTTGCGTTCACTGTTTCGGGTTTTGCATTCGGCTGGGTTGAAGTGCAATCTGGACAAGTCACAGTTCTTCCAACCCTCCATTGTGTATCTTGGTTTCCACTTGTCCCGTGAGGGTATACATCATCTAAGTCAGCACGTTGCGGCCATTAACGCTCTACCCTGGCTGTCTACGGTCAAAGAACTTCAGGCGTTTCTAGGCAAGATTGCTTATTATCACAAATTCATTCCATCCGCGGCGGTGGTAGCTTATCCTCTGCATCAGCTGTTATTAAAAAACGTGCCTTTCTGTTGGTCCGACAAGTGTGAGCAGGCTTTTGTCCACCTGAAGGCTCATTTGCAGTCGGCGCCCTGTCTTGCCACATTCCGTCCGGGTCAGCACTTGGTTCTGGCGACTGACTCATCACAGTATGGCCTAGGGACTGTTCTCACCCATCGGTATGAGGATGGGTCAGAACGACCCATCGCCTATGCTTCCAAGACCTCAACGATGCACAACGGCGTTACTCTCAAATCGAAAAGGAGGCGCTCGCTATCATTTATGCTCTAAAAAAGTTCAGCATTTTTTTGTATGGTTCTAAGTTTCACCTCATCACCGACCACAAGCCGCTGGTCTCTCTGTTCAGCCCATCGGCGTCGCTTCCAGATAAGGCAGCTCACCGCCTGCAATGTTGGGCCTTACACTTGTCTCGTTTTCACTATGAGATTCACTATCGCCCCATGGCCCAGCACGCCAACGCTGACGCATTTTCGCGATTGCCGATGGGCCCCGACCCGGTTTTCGATCGTGATGAACTACTCCGTTTCCACATTGATGAGGAAGAACGTCGTGCGGTCGAGGGTTTTCCACTTACAGGTTCGCAGGTTGCGTCGGCTACAGCGTGGGACCCGGTCCTGCGTCAGGTGATCGGTTTTGTTCAACGGAGTTGGCTGGACAGGACCAAGGGCCGGGCATCGGATCCCCTTCGCAACTACCATGCCTTGCACCTTCGTCTGTCTGTTCGTGATGGTGTTGTTCTTCTGGCCACAGATGGCGCATCTCCACAGGTCGTGGTGCCAGCCTCTATTCGCAAAGATGTTCTCAAACTGTTGCATGAGGGCCATTGGGGGATTTCTTGGACTAAGTCCCTGGCCCGTAGGCACGTTTATTGGCCCGGTATTGATTCGGACATCACCCACATTGTTGCTGCGTGTGGTCAGTGTGCTCAACAACTGGCTGCACCTCGTACAATGCCCTCTCTGTGGCCTGATCCGGCGCAGCCATGGGAATGGGTGCACGCTGACTTTGCCGGCCCCTTCCTCGGTACTTATTGGCTACGGTTGATTGACGCTTTCTTAAAGTTTCCGTTTGTTGTTTGATGTCAGTCACCCACCACTACGGTGACGATGCTGGCTTTGTCCAAAATCTTTGCGCTAGAAGGTCTTCCATCCACGATCGTCATGGACAATGGTTCTCAATTCTCTTCGCAGGCCTTCGGTGATTTTTGTACTGGACAAGGGATTCATCATGTTACAGCACCGCCCTTCCATCCGCAATCGAATGGGGAGGTTGAGCACCCTGTCCACACTTTCAAAAGCCAGATGAAAAAATTCCTTAGTAATTTTTCCACAGATGACGCTGTGCTGCAATTTCTGAGTTCTTATCGCTTCACGCCTCTGGGTGATCGCAGCCCTGCTGAACTCTTGCACGGCCGCCAACCACACACTCTACTGCACCTGCTTCACCCTGTCAGGCCTTGTGCTGTGCCCCCTAGTGCGGGAAAATACTCAGTTGGCACCGACGTGTGGGCACGAGGGTATGCGTCTCGCCCTAAATGGATTCCAGGGGTGGTCAAGGCTCTTCGCAGCCGCCGGCTTTGTGAAATACGTACGGACGACGGCATGGTTGTTCGCCATTACAACCAGATGCACCTACGAGTGGTGGCCACGCCGGTGCCACCACCCCTTCCTTCGCCTCCACCAGCCCGAGAAGCCAGCCCTGTCGCTGCTGCCGATCTACCATACGTGTTGATGCAGCCGATGTCGCTACCGCTTCCGAGTACGCCGGAACCGGCCCCTTCGCGACGCTGCCTTCTCCGGGACCCATCTCGCTGGAGCACACCCCCAGGTCCACGACACCTATGGATGCTGCTCCAGAGTTTTCACCCATCATCTCGTCCAGGAGGCACGTTCCACGCACGAGCTTCCGTCCTGGACATTTTCGACCATACTCTCATGCCTCTCCGCGGGATCTTCTCGGGGCCTCACAAGAGGCCATGGATGTCTCCGCACTGTCCATGTCTCCAAGGAAGTGAGTATTTTTTTTTTTCAAGGGGGGAAAAGTGTTGTGACAGTGCCACGACATTTAACAGTGCCGCCACGACAGTACGCGCAAACGGCGATACAGGCGCTCCACAACTCGGCTGAGCACGGGAGCGCCACCTAGCTACGAACGGCGCCGGCCACATGTCACGGCACGGCAGTCGAATGATAGATACTGAATTGTTATCATGTAACCAGTTATTGTTTCTAAGTGAGAGTGTTTGAATATCCACGCAATTATTGGTGATTAAAGGTTATAACAGAAAAAAGTGTTAATTCTACAGAAGCATGGAATAAGAATCTCATATGGAAAACCAAACATCTTGCAGAAGCCTCTGCAGTGAGCAAGGGGTTCTTACACTTACATGCCAGTACATGTAACCTATAATGATATTTGTGCTTACTAACAGGAGTGACTTTGGAAAGAATTGAGAAACTAAATCACAGTACCAGAAGCAGAAATAATTGTTACATAGACTGTGCATCCCTCTCTAGAATTCAGAATAGAATTTTATATTCTAGTGCAAAAGTCTATTAAAGTTGCCTGGGTGAAAATGAAAATCCTCCAACATTCAAAAAGCAAAGTAAAAGAATCTCTGTTAGCAATATAATGAAGAGGATAGTTGCTACTCACCATATAGTGGAGATGCTGGGTGACAGAAAGGCACATCAAAGACTGTCACACAATTAGCCTTTGGCCAACAAGGCCTTTATCAGACAGAACACACACACACACACACACACACACACACACACACAGTCACACGAGACTGTGGTCATGTGTTTGAGTTGCATTCGGATGAGTATGTGCATGTGTGTATGTTGTCTAACTTTGACAAAGACCTCATCAGCTGAAAGCTGATTGTGTGACAGTCTCCTTTTTTTTTTTTTTTTTTTTTTTGTCTTTCTGCAACTTGGCATCTCCACTATATGGCGAGTAGCAACTATCCTTTTCATTGTATTGTTATATTCCATCCTGGATTTTCCACTGTAGAATCTCTATTAGGCCACATCTCCCACAATTTATCAAAATATTTGGACTCAGGAATGTAAATTCCTTGTCGCTCTAATATCTGTATTGTTTAATTGGATAGGTAAAAAAATCTACTCATCAAGCACAAGCAGAACACACACATAAAAGACAGTTGTAAATGGCAAACTTTCATAGTCAACAGCTCCATCAAGCAGAAGGGTTGAAGGGGAAGGAAGGTGGGTGAAGGAAAAGGAGTGATCTAGGAAAAGGGGTACAGTAAGTCTCCCCTGACCCCTAGTTCTGGGTGACTTTCCCAAAATCTACCCCCTTTTCCTAGACCACTCCAGTCTTTTACCTTCACCCCTTTTCCTTCCCCTTCAACCCTTCTCCTGAAGAAGGAGACATTGGCTCTGAAAGCTTGCCAATTTCAACCGTCTTTTGTGTGTGTATTCTACTGCTGCTTGGCGAGTAGATGTTTGATCTATCCAGTGAAATAATATTGTCTATAATTGATTGGCTTCATTGTTATAATATTTGTATTGGACAGATCTCGATTTTTAAAAGTATATAGACAGCAGGATAGTTGTCTGTGTAAAGTTACGTAAATACTTTGTTTGAAGTTACAAATGAAAACAGTAGCTAAGTACTGTAGGATAACAAACAGTGGCTTTTTTCAAAGCCATTAGTTTTTATCCTAAAATACATAATCATGTACAAACTCAAAGTATTTCTGATCATTAACAGTTTGAATAGTTAGTGATAGTCACAATTTTTTGTTTCTGTACTTTACAGAGTTAGGCCAAAAGCAGTTACTTCTACCTTCAAATGTATAACTTGACACATTCCATATCCCTGAAGGTGGTTCTTGATGATGAGATTTACAGAACATATATTATTTTTATTATATATTTTTACCAATATTTAAACATTAATAATTTATGTCACCTTTTGTGTAATACACAATTACCAAAATAACATACATGTCATAAAAGATATTTTAGATAATTATTGTGTATCAACACACAAAATTGTCCATCACACTATACATGATGTAGTCAGTATATTCATGTACATCATACTGCAGCTACCAGGATTGTGTGTGCACTGCTTCATAGTTCACACATTAAGTTTGCGCTCATCTCAGCCACTAGAGGCCACTGGGCCTGCCAGTACAACAACAGTTGCATGTACAGCCTGATGACTGCACTCCCTTTTAGAACTAATGACTACATAGGCCATAGCGCAAGGCTCTGCCAGACACTTGTGTGTTGTCTGTTGTATGTACTTTGTCTCTCATGATTTATGCTTTTCATGTGATGTAGTTACAGTGTTCTTGGATTAGAACAATAAGTTTGTTCTAAATGGAATTATATTGGTACATGAGATAATCTTTATGGCAAATTTTGAACTCTTGCATTGTATAAAATACCAGCCATTTCTATCTGGTGTTTTTCAACATACTTGGTTGCAACATTGTGTGCCTGTGCTTGTGATATGTTAAATGGTTTTACCACAATGTACTTTTAACTGTCTTGAGTTTTCTTAAGTATAGCAACTATGATACTGATTTGCTGTTTTAGATATTTGTTATGGTGGTGTTATGTTATGTTGTTATGGTGTTATGATGATATACAAGGGCGATGTACTTGAGGACAATATTATGGAAATGGAAGAGGAGGTAGATGAAGATGAAATTGGAGATATGATACTGTGTGAAGAGTTTGACAGAGCACTGAAAGACCTCAGTCGAAACAAGGCCCTGGGAGTAGACATCATTCAATTAGAACTACTGACAGCCTTGGGAGAGCCAGTCCTGACAAAACTCTACCATCTGGTGAGCAAGATGTATGAAACAGGCGCAATACCCTCAGACTTCAAGAAGAATATAATAATTCCAATCCCAAAGAAAGCAGGTGTTGACAGATGTGAGAATTACCGAAAAATCAGTTTAATAAGCCACAGCTGCAAAATACTAACACGAATTCTTTACAGACAAATGGAAAAACTAGTAGAAGCCGAACTCGGGGAAGATCAGTTTGGATTCCGTTGAAATATTGGAACACGCGAGGCAATACTGGCTCTACGACTTATCTCAGAAGAAAGATTAAGGAAAGACAAACCTACATTTTTAGCATTTGTAGACTTAGAGAAAGCTTTTGTCAATGTTGACTGGAATATTCTCTTTCAAATTCTGAAGGTGGCAGGGGTAAAATACAGGGAGCGAAAGGCTATTTATAATTTGTACAGAAAGCAGATGGCAGTTATAAGAGTCGAGGGACATGAAAGGGAAGCAGTGGTTGGGAAGGGAGTGAGACAGGGTTGTAGCCTCTCCCCGATGCTATTCAATCTGTATGTTGAGCAAGCAGTAAAGAAAACAAAAGAAAAGTTCGGAGTAGGTATTAAAATCCATGGAGAAGAAATAAAAACTTTAATGTTCGCCGATGGCATTGTAATTTTGTCAGAGACAGCAAAGGACTCGGAAGAGCAATTGAACGGAATGGACAGTGTCTTGAAAGGAGGGTATAAGATGAACATCAACAAAAGCAAAACGAGGATAATGGAATGTAGCCGAAATAAGTCGGGTGATGCTGAGGGAATTAGATTAGGAAATGAGACACTTAAAGTAGTAAAGGAGTTCTGCTATTTGGGAAGCAAAATAACTGATGATGGTCAAAGTAGAGAGGATATAAAATGTAGACTGGCAATGGGAAGGAAAGCGTTTCTGAAGAAGAGAATTTTGTTAACATCGAGTATAGATTTAAGTGTCAGGAAGTCGTTTCTGAAAGTATTTGTATGGAGTGTAGCCATGTATGGGAGTGAAACATGGATGATAAATAGTTTGGGCAAGAAGAGACTAGAAGCTTTTGAAATGTGGTGCTACAGAAGAATGCTGACGATTAGATGGGTAGATCACATAACTAATGAGGAGGTATTGAATAGAATTGGCGAGAAGAGGAGTTTATTGAACAACTTGACTAGAAGAAGGGATCGGTTGGTAGGACATGTTCTGAGGCATCAAGGGATCACCAATTTAGTATTGGAGGGCAGCTTGGAGGGTAAAAATCATAGAGGGAGACGAAGAGATGAATACACTAAGCAGATTCAGAAGGATGTAGGCTGCAGTAGGTACTGGGAGATGAAGAAGCTTGCACAGGATAGAGTAGCATGGAGAGCTGCATCAAACCAGTCTCAGGACTGAAGACCACAACAACAACATATGTTGATGGGCAGATTACTGTAGTCTTTGAATCTGTTGGTTTTCTTTGGTATGTGTTGGACAACTTAATATAAAGAAGGACTTAAATGTTGGTATTTTTAGTTTTTTGAAACATTGCCTACTTTCTGACTCTGTAGATGAATGTGACTGTTTTCTTTTGCCAAACGAGAACACTTTTTTTTTCCCAGGAGAATTCCCCTGTAACAAAACAGTGTATGTCAGATGGGTGTGAAAAAAAAAAAAACATAGTATGCATTGAGCAACTGCTTATCACTGACACAATACCTACTTTTACCAAATATGTAACAACTGCTAATTTAGTACAGATGTAATTGGTGTAACTTTTCCATATTAATTTCAAATCATGATGGATCCCAAGAGGTTTAGCTGAACCTCAGTAATTTTCATAAACTTTATTACATAAGCTAAAGAGAATATTTACAGCTTTTTGTGATTAACACATGATTCATTGATTTGGAACCAATTACTGGCTGGTCTGAGATCTCTATTTTCCCACTTTAATGCTCCTCAGTCTTTACCAGCTGAAAAAAAGTGGTATCATCTGCATAAAGAGTGGATTTACACAACATAATGTGAGCCAAGTCATGTACACATTTTATGAAGAGTAAATGTCCAAACACAGAAGCCTGTGGCATGTCCCATATATATCCAATACACATAACCTCGTATTACTGAGCTGGCAAGTTTGTTTTTACTGACAATGAGGTAGGATCTGATCAGAGACAGTTCTGAACCTCTACAACCATACCAGTAAAGTGTTTCTGGCAGACTTCCGCAGCTGACAGAGTCAAATGCCTTACTGAGGCCAATAAGGATGGCATTTCAGATAATCTTGATGCAGATGATGATAGTATAACTGAAACAATATTGTCAACTGCTTTGACCAGCCAGACCTGAAGCTATAGTGTGAGCCATTAGTATATTGTTCACAGAGACATGTTGGATATGAAATCATCCAAAATGTTCATATGTATATATTTTTTCAAGTACTATGCTTTAGCAAAAGGGTTAGTATGGAAGTTCAAATGTTCTTTTTTCTTTACTCAGGACAGTCTTTGTAGAGAGTTGCATTAACAGACACAAACAAAAAGAGTAGCAAATTGTTACTACTTCACAGGTCTTTCATCATATGGAAAGGAAGACACTTGTAATATCAGTCCTAAAAGCATTACAGATTGCAGAAAATTTCCACATATTTCTTTACTCTTGAGCTGAAAGGTAATGAGAAAATGAAAATGTGCTAAATGCTGAGAAGCATTTCTTGCTTCACTACAACTCCATATATTAAATAAGTTTTTCATCCTTTAATGCTGTGATTTTTATTTATACTTCTATAGCTACCAAGACATTGTTACCTAAGTTACTACTCTTGCTGATACTTTGGAATGAAGTGGAACTGAGTACTTACATGAAACGATAAATACAGTGCTCTGTTCATTTTGATTTAAAATCAGAAGTTGTGAATAGAAGGGCAAAAATTTCTGTAGAAAATGAGTGTGAAGTACAAAAAAACAGACTCCAGAGCTTGTTGTAGGAAATATGAGTAGGTAACCTTGCATTATAAAATTACAGAGAGACAGAACGGCTTGCAAATACTTACCTCCAGGATGTGAAATTGTAATGCTACCAATAAATACAGTTTAAAGTGAAAGCACTAATCCTATCTTTTGGAACTATTAGTTTCTAGCTCAGGGAGAAAAGAGGGATAGGTTGGGGAAGAGCAACATTTGTGAAGATCAGGAGAAACAAAAATCATTGTATTATATTTGTTTATTAGCATTTCAACCATCTTTGAGCCTGATAATTTAATATTGCACAAAATATGAACAATTTAACACAGTAGCAAAATACTCAATAACATTGCAGCATAAAAACTGACTATGAAATATGTATCAATTAAATGACATGGATATGACAAAAGCAAACTTACTGTTGAATGATACTTTCCTTTAAATTAAAGCATTATTATTTGTACTACAATGTATAAAATTATGACAGTAAATTAAAGCAGCCCTTTAGACTAACAAGGTTCTTTGAATTCTATTTTTCTCAAAATCTACCGAACATTTAAAGCAGTTTATCAAAACTGATTTAAGAAAATAATCACTGATTGAAATTCAAGTGTGCATGGTATATCATCATCTACAGGAAAAGATAAAAGTGATATTTATATTGTGGGATTGTGAATTAAGCACAGCAGAGGAGTTGGCTTATAATGTTACGTTCTTGATTAGCTAATATAATACGAATGGCATTGCTGCAGGGTTGACACTTGATGGGGAAGTAGTGGCTCCTGTCTCATAAACTGACAACTGTTGCGAGGGCAGTGTGCTGACCACAAGCCCCTCAATATCAGCATCCAGTGATGCCTGTGGGCTGAGTGTGACACAGCAGTTAGTCAGTACCATTAGACCTTTGAGACATGTTCAGTTGGATTCAGTTTTTTAGCTAATATAATAGACAAATATGAGATTTATAAAATGATTACTTCTGTCCCTCTCTTAGAATTGACATTCCTTGCACAAACTTTGGTGTGCTTTCACCAGCTGTATAGTTACAAGCACTTAAGTGTGAAAATCAAGTTTGTTTCTTCCACAATTGATACTTGATGTTCTGATATACCTATGACTGTCTTTATATCTCCTGAAAGTTTTTGTAATTCAAACTTAAATATTATTTGACATGTATAACCTAAAATTAAATTTAGATACAATAAAGAATGATAGCAAGAACATGATGAATATAAAATCTGGATACAGAAGTGTTGTAATTAATGAATAAAATTTGGTCACTATTATAGAAATTAGCAAAAGAGAGGCAGCTTCAAAGCTGGAATGTAGCTAATGTGATAATTGTGTAAACTTTTACAAATGTTTCAAATGCCAATCTTACTGAACATCTTAGTGTATTTATAACAGACATACAAGAGGACAGGTCAAAGATGAATATTGAGCTCTTAAAATTCAAGTCCCCCTGTCACCAAACAGGAAACGAGAACTTCCATCTATTTAGCAAGCCTATAGGAGATTTTCAATGTTACTGTTAGTTTAAAAAAATGTGTTAACAGTTACTTTTGGATGCTGTTTCAGATGAATCCTGAATTTTATTCTTATATTGCAACAGTGAAACTTTTTGGGAGAGTTTTAAGGGTTGTCCAGTTGTTGGCTGTGGGTATGCAGATTTGAAAGAAAAGAGTGTTGATATAATTTCTCAGTGCCTCGTATACAGTACCTACATGGTGACATTCATAAATAAAGGCTACAGCCGAACAGTACAGGTGAAAGGAAACTGTGTTTGAAGAGCTCGGTACAGGGTTATGGTAGAGCGAGGTAAACAGAAGACCTCTTGGACTTTGAAATTTCTGGTGGAAAAACTTCATTGCATGCACAAAATCTATAATAAAAATGGAGAGAAAAATTTATGCAAACCAAGAAGTGGACTCTTCTTCTTCTTCTTCTTCTTCTTCTTCTTCTTGCAGGGGCACAGAAAGTGGGAAAATACTAGTCAGATATTAGATATAAAATGCTATCGAAGACCAAAATTTAATCCCCTTCCATTTGCCTTGTCTGTTCTCGGATCCTAGATGACTTTCCTGATTATTTTCTGACTTACACAATAATGGGCATCCCAGGTTGAAAACAACAAAAAATGGGGAAACAAATACTCTCATATAATTGACTGATGGATGCCACCCACATATATACAACAGCAGTGTGAGACAACTGATTTTTGAGCAACTGAAAGTGTCTCGTGTGTGTGTGTGTGTTTTACATGCCCTTCATCAGGCCAAAGCTAATAATAATTTTTATGAATGCTATAGTACACATGAAAAAACAAAAAGGAAAACCATATGCCTCAAGTGTACTATTCTGTGTAAAAATTATTAGATTTGGTCTCATTCATCTGCAGTATCACACCCAATGACAGGCATGTAATACCCTGAAAATAGTCCTGATTTAAGTATTTGGTGAGGGAGGGGGGGGGGGGGGGGAGGGTACCCTCTGGCTATAATGCTCAGTTGCGAATGTTTATCCAGTGGGATTGTTTGCATTTCAAAATAACTGTATCCTATTAGGTATAAGCTGTTAATGGTGAAACACCTGTAAAACCAAACATTGGAAAAAAAGACCTAATTTTCAGCTCCACAAAGCATAAGGAGAATTTTCAGGGCAATATAAAAGATTGCGGTAAAACTGGAAACTTGGTTATTAAATCCGAATTGGAGAGATTTTTTTCCATTACAAACTGTGAGAATATGGAGCATTAATCATTTTCTTGCAGCATGCAGATGTCAATAATTTTATTCTTTTTTGGCTATTTTTAAATGCATCTTTTCTGTATGCTTTTGTCTTCTAGATCCAAAGGAAAAAAGTCTCTAGTGTGGAAACTCATGAGTCTTTTACTGTTAATTTGCAATAGCATAAACATTTAGTGAGATAAGTGACTAAATCTTATTACTCACAGTTAGTTCTGAACAATTTACTCCACATTCTTTCTGTCTTTCATTTGTCAAATTCTCTTACATATTACGCTATTCAAAGAAATGAAACTTTCATGACATTTACTGATACACTTATGCACATGAAGAGAACACTGATTATGAACTGATTATCTGTATTATTAAAATACACACACACACACACACACACACACACACACACACACACACACAAACACACTAGTTTAAAAGTCAGTTGCTGTTTTCTCAATCTTTGTAGACAACACAAAGCTATAATACTGAACAGACTCTCAAATGCTTTGTGATGAACATATGTGGAATGCAGGGAGCGTTAGTTTGAATATCTGCCAATGTAAGTTGGAGTCATAGCCTGTACAAATATGAGGAGATAGGACTGACTATGCACAAATCGTGTAATAATTTTTGATTTTGTTGCTACAGATTTACATCTCCCTATTTAAAGTTGCTGAATTTGCACAGCTCATGTAGCAAATTCCCATTCTCTGTCCATTTTAGGCCATTAGAACACAACCAACTACAGTATTCTATGTCTTGTCTATGAAGAAACATTTCAGAATAAGAATGTTAATAGCTCTTTGGTTTCACATGACTAAATTAGAACTTGAGATCAATAAGATGCACATATCCTGCCTCAGTGCAAGCCATACAACTTGGCATAATGTCCACAAGAATTTGCCTACAACTCCCCATACTTTCATCTTCTGTGTTTCAGTCTGAAGTGAATGCAGGGTTTAATGCTAGGTTGAAGCTGCTGTTCCCTCCATTTTTAGGAGCCAGTTTCAATGGAATCTGTAAAATAAAGAAATAAATTTGCTTTAGCAGTGGCAATAAAATAATAATAATCATAATAATGCCTTTACCAAAAATACACACACACACACACACACACACACACACACACACACACACACACACACAGTCTCTGGAAACTGAAACCAGACTATGAGCAGCAGCAGCACATGATGGGAGAGGCAACTGGGTGTGGGTAAGGAGGAAGCTAGGGCAGCGAGGGGAGGGGTAGCAAAGTAGGGGCGGACAACAGTGAAGTGCTGCTGGGGAGCTGGAATGCACTGCACAATCCTCTATTCCACCAATGAACCCAGCCTTTTTACTTCTCCTCTTTTCCGCTATCCCCCTCCCCCTTCTCTCCCCCACACTCTGTCTAACATCCTGACTGAACCTAGTGGCCCTACCCTCTCTCCATCTCATCCCTGCAGGCCTGCACACTCCCCAGCAGCACTTCACCATCCCTCATCCATACCTTACTATCCCTCTCCTTCCCCGCCCCAACCTCCTCCTTACCCCCACCCTGTTGCCTCTGCCATCATATGCTGCTGCTTGCAGTCTGGCTTCTTGTATAACACCAACAACTGCGTATTGACTTTAAGAGCATGCCACCATTTTACCAGATAGTCGAATGTTATGAATGTTAGGTACCATGTCACTAACATTCAAAAATCAATTAAAGGCACACAAAAAATTCATATGTGGGAGATAGATAATTCTAATTACAAAAATAAAAGTTAAATAATTAAATTTAGTTTGATTTCCTGGTTGTCTCAGGGTGATTGAAGACGTGCTTTTGGATGTACAGCTGAGTTGTTTCCACTTTAATATACTGCAGTATGAATGGTGATAAATGTGCTGCTTCTTGTATATATTCATTATACAGCGTCCTCAGAAATGGTCTGATAAGCTTGTAAAGCTGTTGCATCGTAGGTTGTGCTGAGAAATAATTTTCAAGAAAAAAATTCTACATGTTGTCCCAGTTCTGAGTTAATTAGCATTGAAGTTAGCCAGTCAGATCATTGTGCATGCAAATTCAAGTGGTGTGCCACGTACAATTACAGCCAGTTGTTCTCACTGCATAGATGATAGTGTATGAGACTGCTTGGCCTTTGGCTTAAGTACAGTCATTACTACCATCCAATGACCAATTTTTGTATTGCTCTCTTGTTTGGTTTTGGGAAACCGCACAAGGAACGTGTTTGGTTACACCACCTCTGGTGGGCTGCTTGAATTTGTTTTTTAACAGTCTGATTGGCTAACTTCAAACTCGGAAATGGAGCAACATATAGAATTTTTTTCCTTGGTAATCTACCCTGCAACACCATTACAAGCTTAGACTGTTTCTGACCATGTTGTAAATGTACAACAAATAACAAAGTCCAAGACTGTGAAGTTATAATGGACAGATAAAACAAACTGGGGCAAAATACCCTCCATTTTATGCACCCATTTTTGATGATCAATGCACTTATAATCTTCAGATGCTGCAAACTGTATTGTGATGCTGAGATTTACTTATAATTGGCATTAATCTGAGCCGCACCAGTAATGCAACTTGAAATAAATTTACTGAATGTGAATAACTTGGCATCAACTGTATTAGATACAGATGATATGTGAAAATCTGTGCCAGACTGTGACTCTCAGCTGGATTTTTTGCTTATGGCAACTGGTCGCCTTACCATCAGGCTATCTGTGCATGCCTCCCAGACTGACCCAAACTTCTATATGTCACACTGTCGAAATCAATATACCATTGTCTCTTAGTTTCATCATTGATCTTAGTGTAACATATAGAAGTTTGGAGTGGCGTGGGAGGCATGCTTGGATAGCCAAAGTGGTTAAGGTGATGGCTGACAATAAGAAAGAAATCTGGGTTTGAGTCTTGGTCTGGCACAAATTTTCATATGTAATTAACACATAGAACATCTGTCCCTGATACAGCTGGCCCCAAGTTATTCACAGTCAGTGAATTTATTCCGATCTTATTTTGGTAGTCATTATCAATTTAAATTAAAAAAAACATAAATTCTGAAATTCAATAAAAGACACCCCCCCCCAAAAAAAAAAAAAAAATCACTTCCACTCATCTACAGCCAGTGCTTTTATTCTAGTGGTTAGGGATGTGGTTGTCATGGTGTCAGGAAAGCTCTACATAAGAATTATGACTTACCAAATGATTCAAGTTAGATATCACATAAATGTAAGTTTTGCTGGTGTATAATTATACAGATAGTTCTGTGTATCCAAATTATAGTAGGAATCCCTCAAAACTTGCTTATTCTTGTTGTATGTAATTCTGTTTTTAATTTTTTTTACTGAACCTGTTTGCAAGGGGTTGGAATGGCTACAAGCACACAGGAACAAAAATCACTAGAAACTGAACAATGTTAAAATCTAACAGAATGCTACCATGGTACAAATCAAATGATTCCATTTCATCAGTGTCATCATATCTCCATAAACATTTAGGTTTCAACAGTGCTGACTTTGTTGTTTGGTCACAAGGAGGAGCAACGCTTCCTGCATTTCTGGAACATCTTAACTTCCTCCATCCCAGCATTTGCTTCACAATGGAAGTGGAGAAAAATCGAGAGATTCTGTTTCTTGATGTCTTGGTCTACAGAAAGGTAGACTGTTCCTTGGGTCACAGTGTGTTTCACAAACCAACTCACACTGACTTACATTTATGAGCTATGAGCTGCCATCACCCATATCAATGCAGTGGCATTTTGCGAACTCTCATTCACAGGGCCACAATTATCTCTGATGAAGGTAGCGTATCAGCAGAGCTTAGCCACCTCCACTCCACGTTTGTACAAAATGGGTACTCAGATAAGCAGATCTGTAGTGCATTTAAACCTGCATGCACTAAAGCTCCAGAACAGCCAGAAGAAACAGAGCACTCCATGAGGATAGTTTTTCTACCATATGTTGGCAGCTTGTCCTTTACAAAACACTCGTTCAACCTATACTTGAGTATTGCTCATCAGTGTGGGATCCGTACCAGGTGAGGTTGACAGAGGAGATAGAGAAGATCTGAAGAAGAGCTGCGTGTTTCGTCACAGGGTTATTTGGTATGCGTGATAGTGTTACAGAGATGTTTAGCAAACTCAAGTGGCAGACCCTGCAAGAGAGGCACTCTGCATCACGGTGTCGCTTGCTGTCCAGGTTTTGAGAGGGTGCATTTCTGGATGAGGTATCAAATATATTGCTTCCCCCTACTTATACCTCTTGAGGAGAAGGAGATCACGAATGAAAAATTAGAGAGATTCGAGTGCGCACGGAGGCTTTCCAGCAGTCGTTCTTCCCATGAACCATACGCGACTAGAAGAGGAAAGGGAGGTAATGACAGTGGCACATAAAGTGCCCTCCACCACACACCACTGGGTGGCTTGCGGAGTATAAATGTAGATGTAGATGTAGAAGACTGGCAGGCTGTTCAAAAAACATGAAATAAAATGTGTTTTCCACACTCCAGTGTGAGTGCAAACTGTGCTGGGTTCTGTTAAAGATGACCTAGGTCTAAGGAGACCAAGGATATATCATACATTGGTCAGGGTTAGATGTGTTGCACTGTTAAGGATAGATGTGTTGAACATAGGCGTCATACCAGACTGGGTCAGCCAGAAAAGTCCGCTGTGGCTGAACACTGTCTTCACATGGGACACAGCATGAACTACCGAGACTCAAAGATCCTTTCATCCACTTCCACATACTGGGATTCCATCATTAAAGATGCAGTTGAAATTCATGTAACTAACAACCTGATCAATAGAGATCTGGGTTTTCAAATCAGCAAGGCATGGGAACCAGCACTGGTGGCACTACAGCATCATTGGCCGCAGTCAAATGAATCTGAGTAAAGATGGAGAATCAAAGTGCACACACTTAAACTGTGTGCTAACACGCTGCCCGCATGCATGCTGTGCTGTTGTTTGCAGCAGTGATTTTCCCGCGTCACAAATGAGAAGCCCGTGGTCCGCTTGTACGGCAGGAGGCACTGGAGGTCGCCGTGTTCTATGATCTGTCTAAGATGACATTATAGCCTTAACCCTTGGCACCCGCACACCTCTAGTGAGCCAGCCTATCTATTGGTAAGCCATTGCAGCAACACATCAGTCAGCACCTGAAGATGATGAGCAGCTTTCTTGTTGAAATATTGTGCAGCTTCCACAACATTATCTGATGCAGCACCCATAAACCAAGGAAGCAGTTACCACATTGGGAAGGTCTTAAACAGCACATCAGGATAAGTGATGGTAGCTATCCTCACAAAATGTTATGTCACTGTGAGTAAGGGGTGATTCTGACTTCCGATACATGTTGGTAAAACTGGGGATCATTTCAAAAAGAGAAACCAAATATGAAAATGTTAATCACAGGACTGAAGCAAGCAAAACGACTGGTATGGAAAGGGACAGATAATTTCAATGAACTGTTGTGGCTGAAAATGTTGTTTTACATCAGAACTGACTTATCATACAGAATTTAGTTCATGGCCAACAAAAAGAGTTTGCAATTGAAATAATCTGTTTGGAATGGATACTCTGGCTGAAATTAATCTCAGATTTATGAAAAATGCAGTGAGTTCAATAAAATTGTATCACAATGCATAAACTCTGACTGGTTGGAGTCCGGTGATCAAGTGTGCTTAACAACACAGCCTGCAACACCTCAAAAAGCAACACAAATGGTCGTTTAAATATTATGCTTGAAATGGAATCAATAACAGGTTGTACACATTGCAAAAGTAAGTCATTTGATGTTTTGGTTTTAGCCACCAGAACTGACCCAACTCTGTACAATATTTCTGCTGCTGCCTGAAACTAATTACCACATGATATGCCACTTCATCCCCACCATTTTGTTCTGTCACCTCTAGCACCATGCTACAGTACTGTGGTGTGGTGATTTCATTGTGTACAACTACTGCAGACAAATGCCTGCAAGCAAACAAATTTTAATTATTCAACTTTATTTTCTTCTATCACTAGCCCTATATATACTATCAAGTAGGGTAACAGCACCTTTAAGTCTTTAGTAAGTTTAACCATTAAGAAGACTGCTTTGTCTGGTTTATTATTAATTGTCTCTTTTGCATGTCAACAACAGTAGAGTCATCCCAATACTTCAAAGCTGCAATTACCTCTCCATATGACCTAAACTTATGAGAGTAGAATGTTTATTTCGTGATTCACCTTCACTTTTGGAATGCAGATGAAAAGACACCAACCACTTTCTCGAACGCCTGGAATCCCTACCCAATCTGTTACCCCCGGAAACCATCCTTGTAACCATTGATGCCACTTCCTTATACACAAATATTCCGCACGTCCAGGGCCTCACTGCGATGGAGCATTTTCTTTCACGCCGATCACCTGCCACCCTACCTAAAACCTCTTTTCTCATCACCTTAGCCAGCTTCATCCTGACCCACAACTTCTTCACTTTTGAAGGCCAGACATACCAGCAATTAAAGGGAACAGCCATGGCTACCAGGATGGCCCCCTCATACGCCAACCTATTCATGGGTCGCTTAGAGGAAGCCTTCTTGGTTACCCAGCCCTGCCAACCCAAAGTTTGGTACAGATTTATTGATGACATCTTCATGATCTGGACTCACAGTGAAGAAGAACTCCAGAATTTCCTCTCCAACCTCAATTCCTTTGGTTCCATCAGATTCACCTGGTCCTACTCCAAATCCCATGCCACTTTCCTTAACGTTGACCTCCACCTGTCCAAAGGCCAGCTTCACACGTCCGTCCACATCAAACCCACCAACAAGCAACAGTACCTCCATTATGACAGCTGCCACCCAATCCACATCAAACGGTCCCTTCCCTACAGCCTAGGTCTTCGTGGCAAACGGATCTGCTCCAGTCCGGAATCCCTGAACCATTACACCAACAACCTGACAGCAGCTTTCGCATCTTGCAACTACCCTCCCGACCTGGTACAGAAGCAAATAACCAGAGCCACTTCCTCATCCCCTCGAACCCAGAATCCCCCACAGAAGAACCACAAGAGTGCCCCACTTGTGACAGGATACTTTCCGGGACTGGACCAGACTCTGAATGTGGCTCTCCAGCAGGGATACGACTTCCTCAAATCCTGCCCTGAAATGAGATCCATCCTTCATGAAATCCTCCCCACTCCACCAAGAGTGTCTTTCCGCCGTCCACCTAACCTTCGTAACCTGTTAGTTCATCCCTATGAAATCCCCAAACCACCTTCCCTACCCTCTGGCTCCTACCCTTGTAACCACCCCCGGTGTAAAACCTGTCCCATGCACCCTCCCACCACCACCTACACCAGTCCTGTAACCCGGAAGGTGTACACGATCAAAGGCAGAGCCACATGTGAAAGCACCCACGTGATTTACCAACTGACCTGCCTACACTGTGATGCATTCTATGTGGGAATGACCAGCAACAAACTGTCCATTCACATGAATGGACACAGGCAGACAGTGTTTGTTGGTAATGAGGATCACCCTGTGGCTAAACATGCCTTGGTGCACGGCCAGTACATCTTGGCACAGTGTTACACCATCCGGGTTATCTGGATACTTCCCACCAACACCAACCTATCCGAACTCCGGAGATGGGAACTTGCTCTTCAATATATCCTCTCTTTCCGTTACCCACCAGGCCTCAATCTCCGCTAATTTCAAGTTGCCGCCACTCATACCTCACCTGTCATTCAACATCATCTTTGCCTCTGCACTTCTGCCTCAACTGACATCTCTGCCCAAACTCTTTGTCTTTAAATATGTCTGCTTGTGAGATGTCTGCTTGTGTGTGTATATGTGTGGATGGATTTGTGTGTGTGTGCGCGAGTGTATACCCGTCCTTTTTTCCCCCTAAGGTAAGTCTTTCCGCTCCTGGGATTGGAATGACTCCTTACCCTCTCCCTTAAAACCCACATCCTTTCGTCTTTCCCTCTCCTTCCCTCTTTCCTGATGAGGAAACAGTTTGTTGCGAAAGCTTGAATTTTGTGTGTATGTTTGTATTTGTTTGTGTGTCTATCGATGTGCCAGCGCTTTTGTTTGGTAAGTCACATCATCTTTGTTTTTAGATATTTTTTTCCCACGTGGAATGTTTCCCTCTATTATATTGATATCAGTAATTTGAACCCAACAATTACGTTTGTTATTGTCACTGTTGCATTTCGAAATCTTTTCTGTCGTCTTATTTTCTCTTTCTGTTTTTGCCAGTAGTTTCACTTTGTATTCACCTTCTCCTTTTTACCGTAATCTGCTATACAATTTTATCCCGCCTATATATACTCAATAATACGTAACCCACTTCCAAACCATAACCAAAAAATTTTTTTGCCGCTTTCAACACTACCGCCGCTATAAAATCCACCATTTCTAGTTCACAAACAGTTCCTTTCACCTTTTAAACAACCATTTCGGCTAGTTCTAATAACTTTCGCTTTATTTCCATTTCCGTTTTTCGCACATCACTGATAATTTTTATCCGCTTCCCACAGGTTTTAACGTCATTATTTCTTCGTCAGACAATAGTTAGCCTCATTTTCATAATCTGCCACCACAAAACCACTCCTTTTAATATATTACACGCAGTTTTTTCGAAATTTTCCCGAATTTCTCCGTCCTTTAACGTGTTTTGGCGGCAACATAACCACCTAACCTTTGTGCACATCGTTGTCTACCAACCCAAGTCCAACATAGCCCAGCTGTAACCAACACCTTCTCGCCTTTTTTCACACCAGATCTCCAGTTACTTTCCAGTTCACCTTTATCTCTCCCCATATATTTTTATTTTCATTTTCATTTCAGCCTCATGTTACACTTTCCACCTTCTAATAGCATGTCACCCTCACAACACCCCCACAACAACCCCATTAAGTTTTATTTACATTCCCTCCGCAAACATGCCTTCGCCCTAGCCAGATTACGCTCCCATATTCTATTTTCTCAGGCTTGTCTGACATTTGGCATTACCCCCCAAAGGCCTCACACTTAAAGTTCCCATCTCTGGCTGCAACCCTTCTTTCCATCAGTCCCTATACCAGTTCCAAACTGAACAATCCATTGCCCTCACCCACCTAATCCTTCACCTACACATCAACTCAGCCAATGAACACACCCGTCAACTCCTATCCTTAATAAAAGTCCTTAATCTTTCCTCTCCCACATCCACACCAGCTGTTCAGAGCATCCTCCTACAGGCCAACCGTAAATTAGAACAGCATGCCACCCTCCACCTCAAAAACTACCCAATCTCCTGGTTTCCCACCTCCGGAAAGGCAACTCACTCACCCTTCAAAACCTTTCCAGCAAACCTCAACCTCCTCTCATTGCACACAAACCCAGTCTCTCCCATCTACTCAATCTCCCACTTCCAGCTCCACTCCCTCCAAAACCTCAAAATTCCAATCAACACAATCTGGAACCACAACACCCTAATTCAGTAGTTAACCTTTCCTCCAAACCTTTCTCCTAATCCGAAACCTCTGTCCTATCCAAAGGCCTCACCTTCAGCCCACTCCCAGATTCAACCAAACAGCCCTCATCAAAGATTTACTGTCCTACACTCGTACTCTCTGCTGGAAATATCACTTTGCCACGAAGAAAAATGATCCTAATCCTACTCCTAATGATCCAAATGCCCAAGACACCATCCAAATTGAACCCTGCCTGGAACAGTTCCATCCTCCGTCGCAGCGGGACCCACCTCCTCTTCCTCAAAATCACCCTCTCCAAACCTTCCAGGAATTTCTGACTTCCAGCCTTGCATCTCAATCCTTCTTAAAACAACTTAATCCTACTCCCAACATCACCACTGCTGAAGCCCAGGCTATCCGTGATCTGAGGGCTGACCGATCCATCGTCATTCTTCCGGCGGACAAGCGTTCCACGACCGTGGTACTTGATCGTCGGGAGTATGTGGCTGAGGGACTGCGTCAGCTTCAGACAACACCACATACAAAATTTGACAACGTAACCCCATTCCCGATGTCCAGGCGGAGCTTCAAGGAATCCTCAGAACCTTAGGCTCCCTGCAAAACCTTTCACCTGACTCCATCAACCTCCGGACCCCACCAACACCCCGCACCCCTACCTTCTACCTTCTTCCTAAAATCCACAAACCCAATCATCCCGGCCGCCTCATTGTAGCTGGTTACCAAGCCCCCACAGAATGTATCTCTGCCTATGTAGATCAACACCTTCAACCCATTACATGCAGTCTCCCATCCTTCATCAAAGACACCAACCACTTTCTTGAACGCCTGGAATCCTTACCCAATCTGTTACCCCCGGAAACCATCCTTGTAACCATTGATGCCACTTCCTTATACACAAATATTCCGCACGTCCAGGGCCTCGCTGCGATGGAGCATTTCCTTTCACGCCGATCACCTGCCACCCTACCTAAAACCTCTTTCCTCATCACCTTAGCCAGCTTCATCCTGACCCACAACCTCTTCACTTTTGAAGGCCAGACATACCAACAATTAAAGGGAACAGCCCTGGGTACCAGGATGGCCCCTTCGTATGCCAACCTATTCATGGGTCACTTAGAGGAAGCCTTCTTGGTTACCCAGTCCTGCCAACCCAAAGTTTGGTATAGATTTATTGATGACATCTTCATGATCTGGACTCACAGTGAAGAAGAACTCCAGAATTTCCTCTCCAACCTCAACTCCTTTGGTTCCATCAGATTCACCTGGTCCTACTCCAAATCCCATGCCACTTTCCTTGACGTTGACCTCCACCTGTCCAATGGCCAGCTTCACATGTCCGTCCACATCAAACCCACCAACAAGCAACAGTACCTCCATTATGACAGCTGCCACCCATTCCACATCAAACGGTCCCTTCCCTACAGCCTAGGTCTTCGTGGCAAACGAATCTGCTCCAGTCCGGAATCCCTGAACCATTACACCAACAACCTGACAACAGCTTTCGCATCTCGCAACTACCCTCCCGACCTGGTACAGAAGCAAATAACCAGAGCCACTTCCTCATCCCCTCGAACCCAAAATCCCCCACAGAAGAACCACAAGAGTGCCCCACTTGTGACAGGATACTTTCCGGGACTGGACCAGACTCTGAATGTGGCTCTCCAGCAGGGATACGACTTCCTCAAATCCTGCCCTGAAATGAGATCCATCCTTCATGAAATCCTCCCCACTCCACCAAGAGTGTCTTTCCGCCGTCCACCTAACCTTCGTAACCTGTTAGTTCATCCCTATGAAATCCCCAAACCACCTTCCCTACCCTCTGGCTCCTACCCTTGTAACCGCCCCCGGTGTAAAACCTGTCCCATACACCCTCCCACCACCACCTACTCCAGTCCTGTAACCCGGAAGGTGTACACGATCAAAGGCAGAGCCACGTGTGAAAGCACCAACGTGATTTACCAACTGACCTGCCTACACTGTGATGCATTCTATGTGGGAATGACCAGCAACAAACTGTCCATTCGCATGAATGGACACAGGCAGACAGTGTTTGTTGGTAATGAGGATCACCCTGTGGCTAAACATGCCTCGGTGCACGGCCAGCACATCTTGGCGCAGTGTTACACCGTCCGGGTTATCTGGATACTTCCCACTAACACCAACCTATCCGAACTCCGGAGATGGGAACTTGCTCTTCAATATATCCTCTCTTCCCGTTATCCACCAGGCCTCAATCTCCGCTAATTTCAAGTTGCCGCCACTCATACCTCACCTGTCATTCAACAACATCTTTGCCTCTGCACTTCTGCCTCGACTGACATCTCTGCCCATACTCTTTGTCTTTAAATATGTCTGCTTGTGTCTGTATATGTGTGGATGGATATGTGTGTGTGTGCGAGTGTATACCCGTCCTTTTTTCCCCCTAAGGTAAGTCTTTCCACTCCCGGGATTGGAATGACTCCTTACCCTCTCCCTTAAAACCCACATCCTTTCGTCTTTCCCTCTCCTTCCCTCTTTCCTGATGAGGCAACAGTTTGTTGAGAAAGCTTGAATTTTGTGTGTATGTTTGTGTTTGTTTGTGTGTCAATCGACGTGCCAGCGCTTTCGTTTGGTAAGTCACATCAACTTTGTTTTTAGATATATTTTTCCCACGTGGAATGTTTCCATATATATATATATATATATATATATATATATATATATATATATATAGGGAAACATTCCACGTGGAAAAAATATATCTAAAAAGAAAGAAAGTGATGAGACTTACCAAACAATAGCGCTGGCAGGTCGTTTGTTTGTGTGTCTCTCGACCTGCCAGCGCTTTTGTTTGGTAAGTCTCATCACTTTCTTTATATATATATATATATATATATATATAGAGAGAGAGAGAGAGACACACACACACACACACACACACACACACACACACACACACACACACACACATACTGCTTTTTTTAGCTGTATCACACCCCTCCCTACCAACACTGTAATTTTCCCAATTAACTGCCAGATGATTTTAGTCTCCACCAATGGTTACAGTATGACTAGGGAACTTTTGGGGAAATTATGTAAAAATTAACACACTAATACTTGGGAGCACTTACTGTGAGCACTCATTTGTTTTTTCAACAGTTCCATTCCGGACTGTGTGCAGAAAACATGCTAATACCTGTATGTTATAAAAATTATGAAACTGCGTAAAATACAAGGTGTACAACTTTGCTTCCGCCCTTTATTCCCCAACATTTGAGGCTTTAATGAAACAAATTGGTTACACATGTATCATTCAAAGTATTTTCCATCACTGGTCACTACTTTCTCCCACCTTTTACAAATTGGTTACACATGTATCATTCAAAGTATTTTCCATCACTGGTCACTACTTTCTCCCATCTTTTGGACAGTGTATGAATCCCGCGTCGGAAAAATTGTTCATCTTTTGAAGCGATTCATGAATCAATCCAATTTGTGACTTCTTCATGAGATCGGAAGTGTTGGTCAGCCAGGCCATGTGCCATTGATCTAAACACGTGATACTCAGAGGGAGTAATGTCTGGAGAATATAGTGGGTGGGGTAGAACTTCCCATTTTAACATTTCCAAATACTTTCTGACCTCTTTTACAACGTGGGGTTGTTGTGCTGCAAAATCACTTTATTGTGCCTCTCACTGTATTGTGGCCATTTCTCTTTTAATGCTCTGCTCAAATGCATTAATTGTGTTCAATAACGAGCACATGTGATTGTTTCACTTGGTTTTAACACCTCATAGTTCAGGATGCCGAACTTGTCCCACCAAATGCAGAGCATGATCTTGGACCCAAGACTATTCGGTTTGGCCATCGACATGGAGGCATGGTCAGGTCATCCCCATGATTGTTTGCATTTAGGGTTATCATAATGAACCCATTTTTCATCCCCAGTCATAATGTGATGCAAAAATCCCTTCAGTTTTTGTCTCTGAAGCAACTGTTCACAAACACACAAACACCATTCAACGTCTCTTGGCTTCAGCTCACATGGGACCCAAGTTCCTTCTTTCTGAAGCATGCCCATAGCCTTGAGACATTTTGAAATGGCTTGCTGTGTGACTCCCACTAATCGTGCCAATTCTTCTTGAGTTTTACATGAGTCTTCACTCAGCAATGTCTCCAATTCTGTATCTTTGAAAACATTCTCTCTTCCACCACTATGTCAGTCTATGACATTAAAATCACCATTCTTGAAGTGTTGAAACCACTCACGACATGTTGTTTCACTAATAGCGTCCTTACCATACATACTTGAGAGCACTCAATGAGACTTAGCTGCTTTTTTCTTGATATTTAAACAAAAAAGTAACATCTCCCAAAAATGACGAGAATTAGGCTTGTAAACTGACATTTTCAATCGAGAACAACTTTATGATGCAGACACAAATTGACTAATGTTTGAATGAGGTTATGTTGACTGAGGTCCATGCTAACTGCCTGATGTCTGCAATCTGTTTCTTTCGACCACTACTTACCATTGTCAGCGGAAACAAAGTTGTACACCTTGTAGGTAATGTCAGCAATGTTTGAATGCTGTAGAAAAGAATAAAATTTGAGGATTATTTCAGCAGGAAATCTGAAGCATTTAATTTACAGCATGTTATCACATACAAAAAAAACCAATGAACATCTTGCAGCAAGGAATCATTCCCTAGACAACTGAAATACCAAGAACAACTACTGGAGAAGGATGAACCAAAAATTTTTGTTAAGTAGAAATCTTTTTCATTTATCTCCACTCAAAGATTTGTTAATCATTCTAATGGCCTTCGTATTCAAGGTATATTTGATTTGGATAGATTTACAATAGGATTGTGTAACAATGCAAATTGGATTATCGATCAGCAATGAACAAACAGCATTTAGCAGATTAGAACCTGACCGCTTTTATCATGTCCATATTGAAACTGTTATCATTGACCATGAGGCAGTAGTAACAACAATGTTTACTGAAATAAAAAGGGAAACTAGAAAATGTACACTCCTGGAAATGGAAAAAAGAACACATTGACACCGGTGTGTCAGACCCACCATACTTACTCCGGACACTGCGAGAGGGCTGTACAAGCAATGATCACACGCACGGCACAGCGGACACACCTGGAACCGCGGTGTTGGCCGTCGAATGGCGCTAGCTGCGCAGCATTTGTGCACCGCCGCCGTCAGTGTCAGCCAGTTTGCCGTGGCATACGGAGCTCCATCGCAGTCTTTAACACTGGTAGCATGCCGCGACAGCGTGGACGTGAACCGTATGTGCAGTTGACGGACTTTGAGCGAGGGCGTATAGTGGGCATGCGGGAGGCCGGGTGGACGTACCGCCGAATTGCTCAACACGTGGGGCGTAAGGTCTCCACAGTACATCGATGTTGTCGCCAGTGGTCGGCGGAAGGTGCACGTGCCCGTCGACCTGGGACCGGACCGCAGCGACGCACGGATGCACGCCAAGACCGTAGGATCCTACGCAGTGCCGTAGGGGACCGCACCGCCACTTCCCAGCAAATTAGGGACACTGTTGCTCCTGGGGTATCGGCGAGAACCATTCGCACCCGTCTCCATGAAGCTGGGCTACGGTCCCGCACACCGTTAGGCCATCTTCCGCTCACGCCCCAACATCGTGCAGCCCGCCTCCAGTGGTGTCGCGACAGGCGTGAATGGAGGGACGAATGGAGACGTGTCGTCTTCAGCGATGAGAGTCGCTTCTGCCTTGGTGCCAATGATGGTCGTATGCGTGTTTGGCGCCGTGCAGGTGAGCGCCACAATCAGGACTGCATACGACCGAGGCACACAGGGCCAACACCCGGCATCATGGTGTGGGGAGCGATCTCCTACACTGGCCGTACACCACTGGTGATCGTCAAGGGGACACTGAATAGTGCACGGTACATCCAAACCGTCATCGAACCCATCGTTCTACCATTCCTAGACCGGCAAGGGAACTTGCTGTTCCAACAGGACAATGCACGTCCGCATGTATCCCGTGCCACCCAACGTGCTCTAGAAGGTGTAAGTCAACTACCCTGGCCAGCAAGATCTCCGGATCTGTCCCCCATTGAGCATGTTTGGGACTGGATGAAGCGTCGTCTCACGCGGTCTTCACGTCCAGCACGAACGCTGGTCCAACTGAGGCGCCAGGTGGAAATGGCATGGCAAGCCGTTCCACAGGACTACATCCAGCATCTCTACGATCGTCTCCATGGGAGAATAGCAGCCTGCATTGCTGCGAAAGGTGGATATACACTGTACTAGTGCCGACATTGTGCATGCTCTGTTGCCTGTGTCTATGTGCCTGTGGTTCTGTCAGTGTGATCATGTGATGTATCTGACCCCAGGAATGTGTCAATAAAGTTTCCCCTTCCTGGGACAATGAATTCACGGTGTTCTTATTTCAATTTCCAGGAGTGTATATAGCTTTATATGTTCAGTGAACTATGTCTAAAATATGAATTTGAAACCTTTAGCTCTGGACAGAAGCATGCAGAAGAACTATGACTCAAGCTTGAAGTAGTAATTAACTGTTCACTGGATAGATATATAGGTACAACAGTTCATGATGGGAGACTCCATGTAAAACAAAGTAAGCTGAGATCTTCCATGTGCTCTTATTGCAGCAATGCTAATAATAATTGACATTTTTCACTTTAAAATTAGTTATGCACATTGAACCGATGTATCACACACATGAATCTATCAAAACTTCACTCAGACTTCATCTCACTTAGCCTATACATGTTATTTAGACTTTTCTTTTCAATGCAGCAATTCTGTTTGTGTAACTAGTTTTGCTTAAAATCATGTTAATTACAAGTTTTGAAGCAACTGAAAACTTTACTACTATACAAGATACGAAACTTTGAGCTAATCTACATCAGTCAAGTTGGATATATTGATATCAGTCATTAGAATAGCAACATCCAGACTTTATAGAATTGTATGTTAGCTTCCCTGAAACTAATTAACTGAAGAAATAATTGTAATCAAAGTCTGAATTCATCCAAAATTAATTTTTCTATTTGTACCATTATGCCTGTTGGATTCCAGATTTTAATGTATCACTTTACTCTTGTTGCCCTATTTTTTATGAACTGAATAAAGAAGCTATTAAGAATATGCATAAATTTTCATGAATAATTATAAATCTAAAGATGGCACTTGTGTTCATAAATGTTATTCCGAACACGGCTGTTTCAAATGGCTGTATGATCTTTTGTTTATTCCTAAACCCTCATACATTTTTTAATCTGTCTATATTGTTAAATACAAATGTAGGCTTCCATGGCCATTGTCACAGTCAAAGAAAAACACATTGAAGGAGGTCACCTGCAAGTGACCAAAACATCGGTAATTTTACATATTGACAATGATGTCACAAACCAAGAAAAACTTTATTGACTGTCTATATAATTTTTATTGGTCAGTATCAACTATAAACAATTCTATGCAATATCATCAACTGTTATGAAACTTTCTGTGTGTACTAACTGTGTAATTTGATACCAGCTTGAGTATGTTCATGTCCAACTTCAATTAGAAAAGTGCACTGTATCTTCCAGTAACATGCTGTTCTGAAAGGTTGTGAAACTGCCTGCCTGTGAACAACCATTTCGTGTGGGACCTGTCATCATATTGTTTATAGTGATAATAAATGTTTGTGGTGAACATCAGTGGAAGCTTTCCCATTACAACAGTTTTACAGATCTCAAACAAACATTATACAATGAGACCCAGAGAGCAGAATTAAGGTTTGCAGGCAGCCCATTTAATTCACCATCAATGTAAAATGATTTCCATAAAATAGTGACTGTTGCATCACAGGTGTAAAACAAAATATACAGCTATGCATAGACACACTCCACATGTTTTGTTCCTTTACCATCCAGGATCTTGTTCATCACAGTCGACATTATCTCTCTGGTCATCATCATCCCCAATGCCCATGGCCTTGCCACCATTTAACACTACCTTTCTCAGTATCCTAATTATTTCAAACATACACTCTCTTTCCTGCTCACCATGACCTACTACATCCTCATATACAATTACTTCTCCTTTCAAGGTATCAACTACAAACAAACCTGTAGTAAGGCCATGTGCACTTGCGTGGCACCATCCTATGCCAATATACTCATGCACCATGCAAAGGAAAATTTCCTAGCCACCCATAATCCCAAATCCATGATCTGGTTCAAATTCATTAATGTCATCTTCATGATCAGAACAGAGGGTGAGAACACCCTATCCACCATACCCCAGAAACTCCGCACTATCTCCCTCATTTTCTTCACCTAGTTCTCTTCAGTCCAATGAGACACGTTCCTTTACGTCAACCTCCATCTCACTGATGGCTGCATCAGTACCTCTGTCCATATCAAATCTACCAACTGCCAACAATACCTTCATTTCAACAGCTGCCACCCTTTCCACATCAAGATGTCTTTTCCACAATGTATAGCGAAATATAGACAGCACTTCTGCAGTAGCAAGTAGTTCCTCTCCAGATATGCTGAGGTGCTCACCAACACTTCTGCTGACCAAAAGTACTCTCCTTTTCTTGTCCAGAAACATCTCTCTAATATTGCCTTACCAGTCACCTAACATTCCTCACATACACTCTGCCTGGTGCAGCTGAATCACACTCTCGGCAAGGGTTTTCAACACCTTTCACTGTGCCCTGAAATGAGAAACATTCTCCCTATAAATCCCCATACTCCTCCCATAGTGGTATTCCACCCACCACCCAACCTACACAGATTCCTTTTCTGTCCCTATACCATCACTGCTCCCAGGTCCTTGACCCATTGTGCACATCCCTATAGAAAACCGAAATCCAGGATCTGTCCCATACATCATCCCGCTACCCTCTACTCCAGTCCTTTAAAAGGAATATCCTGTGTCATAAAACACAGCATCACCTGTGAAAGTGACCATGTAGTCTACCAGCTTAACTGCAACCACTGTGCAGCATTCTATGTGAGTGTGACCACTGTCTGACCACACTATCAGTCACCACTAAAGTGTTGTCAAGACAGCTGGACCACGCAACTGCTGAGCTTGCTACACAGCACTTTAAGTTTGACTGCAATGGCTGCTTCACAGCGCATGTCATTTGCATTCTTCCCATTAGCAACAGCTTTTCTGAACTACACAGGAGTGTAGTTCTCCTTGCAATGTATACTTCACTTCGGTATCCCAATTCCAACATTTCTGCTTGTCCCCCACCAGCCTTTCTCCCCATCTGTACTCCCACTCCAAACTTAAACATAACTTCTATCCAGTCAACTCACCTGCCTATTCCTTTACCTCTCCCTGCTTCTTTCGCCCCCCCCCCCCCCCTGCTTTCCTGAAGCTAAACTAGCAACCCACCATCCTGTCCCTGCCATATTTTGGCACATTTCTACAGGTAGCACACCACCAGCATCCCCACCACAGTGTCCAGGCACTCATTGATAGTGCAGGAACTGAAACTCAGGATACCAAAGTGAAATAAGTAACAGTGAACTTCATTTTCACATGTTCCTTTATTAAATACAGACCAGATGCTCTACCCCTCTTTACTTCTTGCACCACTGCAAAGATAAGTGATATGAATATTAGTGTCAGTGACTTTGAGAAACAGCTAAACCTGCACAAATTAAACAAAGCTCCAGGCCTAATAGAATCTCTGTCAATATCTATGCAGAATTTGCAACTGAGTTAATGCCATTTTAACAATTAGCTCCCATTTTAACATAATATACTGCAGATCCTTGAACTAAAACTAAGCCCAGTGATCAAGAGGTAGCACAGTTCACACCTGCCTACAAGAAGGATAGCAGAAGTCATCCATTAAATTACTATCCAAACTCATTGATGTCCATCTTGTGGAGACTCCTAGAACATATTCTGAGCTTATTCCTAATGAGATAGTACACACAAAATAACCACAGATAAAGGCATTCAGGTGGATGCAGTTAATCATGACTACCAGACAGCATTTGACTTGTACCATACCAACAATTATTAAGAAAAATAGTATTATATGGGGTATAAAACACTATTTTATCTGTATTGAGGATTATTTGGTAGAGAGACTGCAGCTTTTTATCTTGGATTGAGAACTGACAGCACTATCAGAGGTACTGCCAAGTGTGCCCCTGGAAAGGGCAGTAGGACCCTTTCTGTACATGTTATATATTAACGACCTCGCAGACAACATTAATAGTAAGCTCAGGCTTTTCGTAGGGGATGCAAGTATCTGTAATGATGTACAAGCTGAAAAATCTGGACAAACAGCCAGTCAGATTTGTATAATACTTATATTTTAAAATAGCATAACAGTTTGTAACCTATTTTAAACGTTTAGGAATTTTAAAAATGTTCTCTTTATAAAACACCGAAAAGAAGTATCCCAACTGGCACTGATCAACTTTTACAAATATGTAAGTGTAGCAGTCAGTTAGCCTATGGAATGGGATGATCTTGTGGGTTCAATCACAGGTAAGGCAGGTTACAGAATTTGAATTTTCCCAGTATCCTGTCAACAGATCTGTCAGTCCTCAAAGAAAATTGCTTACAAAACACTCATGCAACCAGTCCTAGAATATAGTTTAAGTGTGTGTGATCCTTACTAGATGGACTCTGAGGGGATATTAAATATACAGAAGAGCAGCACACAAGGTCACAGGTTTGTTTTATCCATGGGAGGGCATCACAGAAGTGTTGAAAAATCTGAATTGATAGACTCTTGAAGATATATGCCAATTATCTCCCTAAAACCTGCTTTCAAACTTTCAAGACTCAGTATTAAGTGAGGAATCTAGAAGAACAGAAGAACTCCGTAAGCACCTTTCCCACAGGGACCATGACAACAACGTTCAACAAATTAAAATGTGCACAAGACCATGTAATTAACCATTCTTCCTACACTGCATATGTGAACAGAACACAAAGATACAATAATACACAGTACTGCTGTGATTCAGATGGAATAATGTGTCACAGAGCCACATCAAGACACTTTGATCTACTTCCCATCCTCCACATACATCCGACTGATGACACACTTGACTGGCTAACTGCACCCGGTGTTATGTCACTGTGTGGCAGAACTGTTGAAACTGGGCACTGACACAGCATTGTGTTAATCCACTGTGCATGTTACCAATACTGCCAGACAGCAAAAAAACTCATTGTGGGGATGCTATAAATAAGAAGGTTCAATGACCCACCGAAGATCGTGGAGTTTGGCAGTACAGCACTCACCAGGACCCTTGTATCAAGTTGGACCACCTCCACCAGATGACCACTGGCCATAACACTTAGGGCCTTAGGTGTGACAGTGCTGGGCTTCTACAGAATCCTGTGTATGTGGTGCGTTATTGCTAAATCGCCACCACTTGTGCTAAATATGGTCGCTACAGCCTGTTAGAATGCTGTGCTAGCATCTGCTGGCAGCTGCTGCTGCACATTGTGAGTGTGCTACCTCAGCAGTGTACAAGTTCTTGAGGCACAGCCACCTCCACACTACTGGGTATGTATACACAATGGGTTAATGACAGGTTGCACTCATTGGCCAAGGGCACATGTCTGTCACCAATCCAGCTTGCTGTATCTGTAAATGGTTTCAGCAGAAACAGGGTATCTTGCTGTGGCCATCCTCACCTTTGACAGACCTCTGACTCCTTCACCCACTAATCAAACCCACAAAACGTGGGTGGGAGTGTAGCTATGCCAAAAAACTACTTAAACCCAACTAACCTAAGGACATCACACACATCCATGCCCGAGGCAGGATTCGAACCTGCGACCGTAGCAGTCTCGCAGTTCCAGACTAGTGCCTAGAACTGCACGGCCACTCCGACCGGTGTAGCTATGCCATTCTAACAGATTGAAGTGATCTTCTCCATCGCTTGACAATGGATCAAAGAAGAACCCCTTTACAGTACGATGCAAAGGACCCTGTGCCACCCACTGAAAGTGTTTTACAGTGAAATGTCTCGTGCACCTAGAAAAAAATGTCCTGTGTACAAGAAAAGTAAAAGAATGGACCCACAAATTACAGACCAATATCCTTAACACTGATTTGCTGCTGATTTCTCAAGCATATTCTGACTTCAGGTATAATGAATTTCCCCGAAAGATATAATCTTCAGTCCAAAAATTGGCACAGACATAGAAATCATCAATTATGCAAAACACAGCTTGCCTTTTCTTGCACAATAGCTTGTGAAGCACAGATGAAGGTAACAGGCATATACTATATTCCTTGAGTATCAAAACGCATTTAACAAAGTGCTCCACAGTGTATTGTTAATGAAGAGCTTACCACAAAGAACAAGTTCCCAGATATGGGAGGGCTTGACACTTTTTAAGTAATAGAATCCGGGATGTTGTCCTGGATGGTGAGTGTCCATCAGATGCAAGGGTATCAACAGAAGTACCTCAGGAAAGCGTAATAGTATCATTCTAGTTCTCTGTATATGTGGACGTGATGAGCAGCAAAGTGTGATGTTTGCCTATGACACTAGTGTATAGGTAAGTGTCATCATTGATTGAGTGTAGGAGGATACAGGATGACTCTGAGCAAATTTATGTTTGTGTGATGAATGTCAGTCTATTCTAAAAGTGGAAAAATGTAAGTTAATGCAGATGACCAGGAAAAAAATACTGTAATTTTTAATATGGTATTAGTGCTGTGCTGTAGGACACAGTCAAGTTCATTAAATATCTAAATGTAACATTGTAAAGTAATAAGAAATGGAACAAGCATATAAGATTGGTAGTAGGGAAGGAAAATGGTTGATTTAGGTTTATTGGGAGAACTCAAGCAATATGTAACTTATACATAAATGATACTGCATATATTGTCTCTATTGAGGTTGAATTGAGTGTGACAGAGAAGTACATATAACACGCCTAGGTGAATCCAAATTAATTGTTGTATGTTTTTACCAGCTACCTGATTAGACAGTGATAGTTCTAGAGTCACTCATAAAAACCTACAGTCAGTAGTGTGTAAATGACCAGATCATGCAATACTGTAGTTGGAGTCACGAACAATGGCAGTCAAGTGTAGGCTTGTTCTGCGCACCTACGTCATGCACTCTTCAACAGCAATAAGCGATCAGTAGTATTCTGAGCACTCTGCTCAGAATGCCGTAGCTAATGTGAGCATTAAATGTGATCATAGCGAATTCTTTAGTGAATTTTTATTCCAATTGTTGCCAGTTGTCATCACTGATGGTGGTGTAAGTGATACATTCGACATAAGCAAGTGAGAGACGTAATTTGCAGGATATATGCTTTCTTCAAGCTAAAAGCAAGTGCATGTGCATACAGCAGTTGTTGCTTGGAATCATCAACAATGCGATCTTTGTCCGTGCTTCAACATGTGTGAACTGCCATTGTTCATGGATTGGACTATAGTTGGAGGCAACTTCAGTCTGTTGAGTGCAGACTGGGAGATCAATGGATTCATTGCATAGGGTGCAGACAGACAATCCTGCAACATACTTTTGAACATGTTTTCCAAAAACTGTCTTGAGGAGATAGTTTAGCAGCCCAAATAGAATGGACATGCCTCAGACCTTGTAGCTACAAATAGGCCAGATTTTATCAATGGCATCAGCATAGAGAGAGTGATTAATGATCATGATGCCATCCTAGTGACTATGCTGACGAAAGTTAAGCAAGAAGGCTGGGCGAGTGTTTCTGTTAGAAAGAGCAGATAAGCAGTTGTTAGTATCTCATTTATACAATGAATTTCAATCATTTAGTTTCAGAATGATGGGTATAGAGGAATTATGGGCAAAGTTCAAACAGATCGTAAACTGCACTCTGGACAAGTATGTGCCAAGTAAGTGGATTAATGACTAAAAAAGACCCACTGCGGTTACACAACAGTTCCAAAAATGTTGAGGACTCAAGGGCTGTTGCACTCTCAGTTCAAAAGAGAATAATCAAATGACTGACTGAAGTTAGTAGACATTTGTGTGTCTATGAGAAGATCTACGGATTAAGCATACAACTACCACCATCATCCCTTAGCAAAATATCTGGATGAGAACCTCAGAAAATTCTAATCCTATGTAAAATTTATAACTGGGTCTAAGGCTTCCATCCAGTCAATCATGGTCCACATTAAAGAAAGCATTCACACAGGAGAATTGTATAAACACACTGTCGTTTGACCACCACACAGAGTCCTGTATGGATGACATAGCAATAACCATCCCTGGCATAGAGATACAGCTGCAAAAGTTGAAAACAATTAAGTCACCAGATCTGGATGAAATTTCAGTTTGGGTTTACAAGGAGTGCTCTATGGCAATGTCCCTTTGTTAGCTTGCATTCATCATGAAACTCTCACCCAGTGCACACTCCCAAGCCACTGGAAAAAACGCAGCTGACTTATGCTTATAATAAGGGCAAAAGAACAGACCTCCATAATTACAACCCAATATCCGTAACATTGGTTCACTGTAGAATTCTAGGATACATTCCAAGTTTGAATATAACAAATTTCCTAGAGACCAGAAAGCTTATGTCCACAAATCAGCACAGTTTTAGAAATCATGCTCATATAAACTCAGGTTGCCCTTTTCTCATGCAATATACTGTTCATGCATGCTGCTGAGTTCTTTAGCTATCATTCACATCAGTGACAGTTTCAGCATTAACATGTGAGATTGCTGGGACAGTGTTCTAAGGAGGAGTGTGGTGTGCGATAGTGAGAGCAGGAACCACAGCAAGCAGCAGGTGAGTCAGTACACAACACATGACATGCTGCAGTGGAGCTGGGTTGTGAACTCTAGAGTGCACAAACAAACCCTCATCGAGAGCAGCAGGGCATGGTGCACTTCTGTTTGGCGCGGACAAAATGAGCCAATGCAGGTGGCATTCCAAAGGTTTGGGAGTGTGGAGTGGGAACTACTGGGTGTAGATTCATGGTAAAATCAAGTATTGTTCCTGGAGAATTTATCAGCTATTTTTCATAAAACTTATGACAAGTGCTGAGAGGCTCAGGTTGTGCAGAATCTTGTGCTAGTTTGGCTAGAAATATGGCTGTTTTGGAGTATGCTCCTGAGTTGTGTGCTTAAAAACATCTAAAATGCGGAGTGGCTAAAGACCTGTTAAACTGTCTGTTGTGGCTTTAGTCATTGTTTAGTGGCTGTTATTTCTCATTTTTTCAAGTTAAATGTTTGGGGGCAACATAGGCTGATGAACTATTTTAGCAAAGGAAATTTTGTATTTGAGATATTGGTTGATATTTGAGTGGCTAGACCCACCTAGTTGAAAATTCTATGTTGTTAGATCTTACAGCCATCTTTAACATGTTCTGTTAGTACTGTGATATTCATTGTTTTAGAGTAATTTGTGGCAGTAAAATGGTTTATGTGTAACCTTAAATTCCATGCTTATGTTTAAATTGTTATCATTGAATACTTTTAAAACATTCCACCTGTTAGGTGGAAGGATTTGAGAGCATATTCATTGACAAGTCATAACCTTATGTCTGATTAAGCCTCAAGCAGCTAATGCCCGTATCATTTCTTGTGACTGGTTGGACTTAGGTGTAATGAGATTTGTCATCAGTGTTGAAGGCACTGGTTAATGCAAGTATTGTTTTCATGTGCTGTGTTGATCGAGACCTATGTTTCAGGATGTCCTGTTAAGACAGTCTTCATTAGTGCTTTTAACTGAAATTCCTAAGCACCTATCATTGCTCAGAAAATTGTTAACCTGCTGCACTAGAGCCACGAAGTTGTTTTAAAATGATTTTTTGTGCTACCTCCGGGAAAGGGTCAAACTTTAAAAAAAAAAAAAAAAAAAAAAAAAAAATTGAAGTTGAAATGGCTACTGCTGATTCAAATTGGTAAATTCATTGTAGAATTTAAAGACATCTAAGCTCTGTGTTATACTTAAAATGTAATGTGTCTGTATAAGCTACTTGTGCAGTTCAAAAATTTAAATGGCTAGTGCCGATTCAAATTGATTCAAAGGCGGTGAAGCACCAAGTTAAACTTCATGTATTGTTGTTTGTATAATCTTTAGACCATAGGTAAATTTATCTTAATTTACATTGTGTGTAGTTTGCAATTTAAATGGCTATTGCCAGTTCAGGCAAGGTGAGTTAAGTGTTTTAATGTGGCTACGCACTGATTAAGATTTTAATATTTTGAGTGTTGTGTAATCATATGTAGACAAAGCTGTTGCTGAGTTGGGTTATTCTATGGCTTGTGCGGTTATTCCCATAGAGCAGCTAGTGCTAATTGAAACTGATAATCATAAATGATCCTTTTAGGCGAGACTGCTGAGAACTGTGGGTAATACTTAGGGTTTGCAGTTTTGTAATTTTTTTAACAGTTGAATATGGATTACTTGTTAGTTTGTGTCATTTGTTTTAAAAGTGGCTTGGGCCAGTTGAAACTTCAGGACAAAGAGGGAGGGGGGAGGGGGCAGCATTCAGCTGTGAACTATGGATGAAGGGCAACAGGCAGATTCCATATTTCCAGATGTCCAAAAAGTATTTGACACTGTACTCCACTGTAGACTATCAATGAAGATATGAGCATACAGAATTGGTTCGCAGATATGTGAGTGGCTCTAAGACTTCTTGAATAACAGAACCCAGTATATTGTTCATCAGAGATGAGGGTATCATCATCAGGGAAGTGTGATAGGGCTGCTGTTGCTGTTACTCTCTCTCTCTCTCTCTCTCTCTCTCTCTCTGAAATTTCTACTTGGTGTGATGGATGGCAGTTGGCCCTAAATGTATAAAAATATAAGTTAATGCAGATGAGTAGAAAAAACAATTGCATAATGTTTGGATACAGCATTACTAGTGTCCTGCTTGACACAGTCACATCATTTAAATATCTGAATGTAATGTTGCAAAGAGATATGAAATGGAACTAACATGTGAAGACGGTGGTAGGGAAGATGAATGATCAATTATTGTTTATTGGGCAAATTTTAGGAAAATGTGGTTCATCTATAATGGAGACTGCCTATAGGATGCTAGTGCAAGCTGTTACTGCCCTCAAGTGTTGGAATCTTCATCAGGTTGGATTAAAGGAAAATGCTGAAGAAATTCAAAGGCAGGCTGCTACATTTGTTGAAAGTGGGTTTGAATAACACACAAGTGTTATGGAGGTGATTTGGAAACTCAAATGGAGATCCTTGGAGGGAAAGTGATGTTCTTTTTGAGAAACACTGTTGAGAAAACTTAGATAACCAGCATATGAAGCTGACTGCAGAATGATTCTACTGCCATTAACACACATTGCACATAAGGATCACAAGATAACGTAAGAGAAATTAGGACTCGTACAAAGACATATAAACAATTGTTTTCCCCTGGCTTCATTTGTGAGTGGAACAGGAAATGTAATGAGTAGTAGTGGTAAAATGTACACCCCCCCCCCCCCCCCCATCATTCACCCTATGGTTGTTTGCAGAAAATGTATGTGGATGTAGGCCTGATTCAGAACATTCTAGAAAAAAGGAAATCTGGAAAATTAAACCACTGACCAAAATGAGCCTGTCACTAGTTACAAAAAGTGGTTTGCTATTCCATATGTTGCCTAAATTTCAGACATCTCTGCCAAAAGTTAAAAGCACTCAATAAGAGCTTCCACATTTTACAATAACAGTTACTACAATTATGGTATTATTCAATATTGAAATAGTTGCACAAAGTGGTGTGCAGTAACTTCACCGGCAAGAACTGTGGGAGGGTCTATGTTGGTCAGTCAGATAGAGCTGAGGTAATTAGCCTGTCAGGACCATGACACCTGGGACAAGGTGGGGATCAGGAAAGGCAGATTCAGTCTTTCTGGGAAATCTTTTAACAGAAAACCACCAATATGGTGCACATTGTCACATTCATACTGTTAAGAAAAGAGGAAATATAGACTACTGGATATACCTGAAATCAATAAGCAATTGACATAATTTCATCTCAGTGTTAAGTGGTCAAGTGCAACTTGTTTCTCCCTTTGTTAAATTAAATTTTAGTTCTGCAAGTGATAGTTGTCACTAGAAAATGCAACAAAGTTTAAGAATTTCCTACCTTTATTAAATAAAAATTGATACCTTCCTCTGTAAACACTATGTATCTGCATCAGTAATACCTCCATAAATACTAAGAGGTGTAAAGGTAACAACATACTGTGTTGTTGAAACTCAGCAACAGCACCAAAAACAAGACTGAAAACATTGTTAAGCTCTCAAATTATGTCCTCCTCCTGAGCTTAAGAAAACACACACACACACACACACACACACACACACACACGGCTACACTGACTCGGTCAACAAGACTGTACCTGCACTGCTGCTCAGCTGGGGTGAGGAGTTGTTTCAGGTGTAGTGGACAAAGGTAAAAAGAAGATGGGGAGAGGGATTTGGTGGTGGTGGTGGTGGTGTGGGGGGGGGGGGGGGGGGAGGCAGTGACCACACAAGATATGAATATGGCCTGATATTCATTAATTAGTTTCCACTAGTCAGTCTCCCCCACTCAGTGACTGCCCATTCTATTTGGGACAAGTGGAAGGACTAGTCTGTTTTGTAGACAATGCAAAAGTTTGTTAGTTTAAAAATAGTCATCTACATTTTTGAGGAACATGGATGAGACCTCAAAATGGTATATTTTTAGTGATGTCTTAAAGGAGTAAGTTCTTAAAAATTTGTATGAAGAATAATTTCAGTGTTTCATGGGTATAAAGGAGGGGCTCACAGTATTATTTCCATTGGCAGCCTCTACACATATAAATGGCACAGTGGACTATGTTGGAAGCACAGAGTGCTGTTTGTGGATGATGCTGTTATATATAAGGAAGTTTCAACTCTAGAAAACTATATCTGACTGCAGGTAGAGTTGCTCAGGACTAACATCTAATCGCAGGACTAACAACTCACCCTCAAAATATAGAATTGTAAAATATTATCTGAGTTAAAAGATTGTGCAATTTCAATGCTATCTCTGCAAATTTCTTGCATAATTTATGTAACACAGATTCTCAGAGGCAAGAAAGATCCAGTTTTTTGTAAGCCTTATTGCCAGCTGCCTGAAAAAACTTCCATTATCTTTCTCTTAAGCTACTGTTCTTCTGGGTGTATAAACATTTCTGGTGATCTTGCTACTGTGTAGAAAAATATGCAGATATGTATAATCTTGCACATGAGCAATACAACTGTCACTGTCTAATAACACAGATCCAAGAAGGCAAAAGTATTCTCCACAGCCTTCCCCATTGTATGGTCTGTAGCTGAACAAACATTTGTTAAAATTCAGCCATCTTCTTCTAGGTGCAGTTTCAATAATCATTCATGTAGAGTAAATGTGTGGTCATTGACAAATACAGAAGTGTACATTTCTCCTCCTATCTACTAGTAGTGCCTCCTCCTCAAAGACTTGTGAAACTTTTAGCCATTCACTCGCACACAGAGAAAGCTAAAATGGCTGTAAAGTGTATCAATGCTACTCCTAATGAATGAGTGACTACTTGTTTTCTTTATTAATCTAAATTGGTTGTATAAAAACAAACAAGTAATTGCTTATTGTCCAGACTGTATGTGAATCTTAGTATCATATCTTAATTTGAGAATGTGGGTAATAATACTTCTGACATTATAGAAAACAAATTTTGTCTTAGAAAGGTTTCACTAAGTCCTGAACATTGCTTTTTTTTCTAGGAGACCCCTAACACAGTTTAGGAGGTTGAGGAAGATGCAACAGTTCTGGAAGTGTTGCATATGAAGGGATTTGTGACGATTAACTCGGTCATGTCCAAAACCACATTACCAACATCAACACAATATAGGAGTTCACCACAAAGAAAGAAGAAAGACAAAAGAGAGCAAGAAAGCACATCATGAATTTGTTGGTGCTGAAAACATAATAAAAGATGATAGTGACAGTTTCAAAAGGACACTGTCAAACTAGAGATGAAGCCACCATGCTACAGATTTGGTGAATATATGGAATCACTCATTACTGTAATAGCCCTGTTCAAAACTATAATTAAAATTTCAGTAGCTTTTATTTCAGGCTCTCTCTCTCTCTCTCTCTCTCTCTCTCTCTCTCTCTGTAATGGGATAATAAATTCAACTGGGAGGAGCATACCACAGAACTGCTGAAGCATCTTAACAAATCTCTGTTTGCAATGCGAATTTTGTCAGACATAGGGGATATAAAAATGGAAAAGCAGACACATTTAAAGTGTTTGCTTGTGTCTGTATATGTGTGGATGGATATGTGTGTGTGTGTGCGAGTGTATACCCGTCCTTTTTCCCCCCTAAGGTAAGTCTTTCCGCTCCCGGGATTGGAATGACTCCTTACCCTCTCCCTTAAAACCCACATCCTTTCGTCTTTCCCTCTCCTTCCCTCTTTCCTGATGAGGCAACAGTTTGTTGCGAAAGCTTGAATTTTGTGTGTATGTTTGTGTTTGTTTGTGTGTCTGTCGACCTGCCAGCACTTTCATTTGGTAACACCATTTCAGTGCAGTATTGTGTTCATTGTAAATAAGTATTATAGTAGTTGTATTACATGTGTATTACCTGATAAATAAATAAAAAACTTTATTTTAAATTCAGTGCATTAGTATTTGTAAAATGACGTTCATATAGAGTTCTTTAAAAAATTAAGATCATTCCACTTGGGACCTGTGGAATGGTACATTAGCTTATTTGTTTTAGTTGTAAATATATGTCATGTATTGTTGTTTTTCTGACATGTTGCACATCCTGGAGGACCTCCTCACTACGGATCAATTGGAATGAAAGTAAATCTAATCTAATCTCTCTCCCTCTCTCTTTTAAATCAAACTAGGCAGCTGAACTGATATAGCCAACACCCTCTCCTTGCAGCACATCAATTACATATTCTTCAGATAATGAGGTGAAGACTGTTTTGATGTGGTTTTTATTTCCACAAACAGTTTTTTTATTTACTTTGCATTAAAGTTGTGTAACATTTATCAGCAACATAAAAGCCACTGAAAATAAAAAGATTGCCGACTTATGCAAAACTGAAATATATGGGAAACCTAATTACTACTTACATGGTATACATTTAAGGTGCCTGTAATTACATCACAGTTTCACAATTATTTTATGAGTTTTCAGTAAAGCAGCTGTATGAATTAAATCATTTTTCCTCTGATCATATCATCAAATATCCTGTAAGGCAGATCTTTTTTACATTACATTAACCATTTTTATTTACATTATCTCTCTTGAACTTATTTTAATAAAACCATTGAGTGCTTTGCATATGGCTACAGAAATTAGGAATTACTTTGAATAAAGAAGTAATTTAAGTACGACTTAAGTACTTAACACTACTGTTACTGTCCCCAGTTGCTAGGAATCAAGAGCCAGTGCTAGCCTCTCTTCAGAGGGTTATAGTCAGCTATAATTTGTTTCCTGATTTGCAGTCTTTGGCTCAGTTATAGCAAGAAACAAATGAAAATCATCAGCTGACATACAGGTGAAGTTTTTGAACAGGACCGGCAAGGGTTGCAACTGTGACTGACAAATCAAAGCCAAGTAACCATCACATTTTCCAAAAAATTCTGACAAATACATGTCTGATATTTAAGATATTTGCTTCTTTCATTAACAACAGCATTCTTTCCATACAGAATAAATCAATTTGAACATACCTGTTTTGCATCATGACTACAATGTGCCATAAGGGATGACTAACAACTTTGCCTTAATGAGTTACTTGGGGGTGGGAGGTTGTGGGGGAAGGAAAAAAAAAAACTGAAACATATCCATCAACATTGGTTTTCTCATATTAGTCTCTGTTCTCTTCAGTGAACAGAATAGTGGTAAACTTACAGACCCCAGCAAACTGTACTGTGAATACTCATTTGCTTGTATTCACTTCCATTCCTTCTAGTATAAACAAGGCTTAAAATACACTATTTTGCCTTCTTCGTTAAACCGAAGATTGTGACTGTTGTAAAACTATATACCTACACAGCATCACATTACATTAAAAGGAACTTAAGTGATTATTACACCAGAGAACAGGCACAAGCCATACACTAACGGAAAACTGAGCTTTAATATCCCATGACTGGAAATTCACAAAAGTAGCATTTATTCCTCAATTCTTTAGCATATTTTCAAAATCTGTTTCTTCTTTCCTACACAATATCTTTTAAAATCAATATTCTTCATTGTTTATTGAAAAACACATTCTAAAATGTAACAGAACTTTCTGAAATGGACATTGTTTATATCAGTTATTTGGTAACATTATTGAAGAAATAACATGAAGTTGTAAGAATGTTTCTGTAGACAATACACTTGTTAAGTTACAGGGCTACTATTAATGATTGGTTCATTTTCAAGGCTCTATATTCTTCCAAACTATTGCATGTACAAATGTGATTGATGTATGAATAGAATTGTAGAGTCAGTAAGTTTACGTTTTGCACTCTACAAATGTTCTACGAGTGGGCCTCAGGTCACACGACACACGTCCATGTGATAGTCAAGTTCATTCCATACCTTTTGTGGCAACATCCTTTTGATAATCACAGCAACACTGATGCGTTCTCTGAGATGTTCTAGTGTTACTGCCAAGTGGTATGTAATCATGGACCTTAATGTACCCCTAAAATAAAGTGGCACAACGTATTAGGTCAGATGACCTGGGAGCTAAGGCAATAGAGCCACATCGTGTTCACTGCTAATTCCAGTGGAGAAATGAAGAATTTGTCATTTCGGTAGAAACAAACATTGACTGATGCTCCAGTGAGAGTTGCACGATCTAATTAGATGATGAAATTTACAGAATCAGCTAGCAGCTGTGGAAATAACCCCAACTGCAAAAAATTCAGGTAAGAGATAGCCAACATAGAAAAATGGCGCATATAGCTATGCCTGTGACATTTCACAGGAAATAATCTTCAGCAAATCTTATTCAAGCATCACAATTTCATGAGGATTTTCCATGTGAACATATTCACTGTTTGGTGATTCCCACATTGTGATGCAAAACGGAAGGCACTGGTCATAATCTTTCAGGTTTAACTGCGTGAGCTGCAGATGAGACAGTCTGAAATGTCACAAAATCTTCCACACAGTTTGCTGCAGTATTCTAAGTTTGTGGCTTGAATGGACCTTTGAATTTTTTAGACTGCTTATAAAATTTTTCCTCAGCCTCTGTACAGTCACATCTTTTACACTTGGTCAATCAGCACTTTTATGTTTGTAGAGACAACCTGTGTTCCTAAATTGTTGGTACCAATGCAAAATACTTTGTTTACATAGTGCTTCTTTTCCATAATTCCGTATAAACGCATGCTGTACTGTGACAAAAGAGAAACACCTTGCACATTCCAAACAACAGAAACTCTTCTTGCTTTGTCATCAACTTTGTCAAGGCACTGCATGCCCATTTGTAGGCACAATGAAAACTCTACTCAAGCATCAATAATATCTGTACAGGCAATAATTTGCAAGATTCCTCCAGAGCGCCCATTAATAAGTCGGTGTAGGATAGTGCCATTAAAGCTCCGTGGTAGTACCAGATTTCATTTTACAGTTTTGACCTTCACAAGTGAAATAACTATGGGTCAGGATGTCGTTGGCTAGGAGGATTAGGAAAAAGATTGTTGAAATAACTATGGGTCAGGATGTCGTTGGCTAGGAGGATTAGGAAAAAGATTGTAGTTTTGGTGTCAGGGGCATGTTGGGAAAGGTAGTGTGCCAGGGCCACAAGGCCATGGGCCTGGGCATGGGCACAGGCATGGAGATGGGGATGTTGGTGTACAAGGATGTCGCATCCACAGTGACTAGCAAGAATTCTTGTAGTAACAAGACAGGAACCGTAGAAAGGCTGTGATGGAAGTGGTCAGTGCTATAGTGCTATAGCTTACTCATGAGTCATCTTGAAGAATCTCACCTGCCCAGTCAACATCTAAAACCTCTTGTCTGGTTCAGATTCACTGCTGACATTTTCAAAATCTAGGCTCATGGCAAGGATAACTTTTGCTCTATCCTCCAACACACCTACTCCCGTATCCACTTCAACTGATCTTTCTCAACTCATTGAGCAACCTTGGCAGACGCCAGTCTCCACCTCTAAGATGGCTGTGTAAATATATATGTCCATACGAACCATCAACAGCACCTCCTCTGACAGCTGTCATCCATTCCAAATCAAAACATCTTTTCCTTTCAGCCTTGCTACCCACGGATGCTGTGTCTCCAGTGGAATGCAGGAGTCATCAAAATATATTGATAACCTTACCAGAGCTTTTTCTGACATACACTATCCTAACAGCTCTTCCACAAACACCAGTAAACCTATTAACTTGCTACCTATCAGCACTCCTGTGATCACCAATATTATCTTGGCCTTGAAAAGTTCAACCACAACCTCCACCAGAGCTGTAACCCTCCTCATGCCCTGACATGTGGGACATCTTACCCCATATCCAACACACATCAACCAAAGTAGTGTTCTTCTGCCCATTCAATGTACAGAATATACTTGTTCATCCCTATTCCAAATCTGCACCCATTGGGTCATTCCCCCATCATTGGCTCAGCATCCTGGAATTTGCCTGAAGCGCTTTAGGGAAATCACGGAAAACCTAAATCAGGAGTGCCGGATTTAGGTTTGAGCCATTGTCCTCCTGAATGTGAGTCCTGTATGCTAACAACTTTGCCACCTTGCTCTGTTCTCCATGTAACAGTCCGCTACAGATGGCTGATTGCTTTCCCTTATTTTACATATTACTATACAGGGTGTTACAAAAAGATACGGCCAAACTTTCAGGAAACATTCCTCACACACAAATAAAGAAAAGATGTTATGTGGACATGTGTCTGGAAACGCTTAATTTCCATGTTAGAGGTCATTTTAGTTTCGTGAGTATGTACTGTACTTCCTCGATTCACCGCCATGATTTCATACGGGATACTCTACCTGTGCTGCTAGAACATGTGCCTTTACAAGTACGACACAACATGTGGTTCATGCACGATGGAGCTCCTGCACATTTGAATCGAAGTGTTCATACGCTTCTCAACAACAGATTTGGTGACCGATGGATTGGTAGAGGCGGACCAATTCCATGGTTGCCACGCTCTCCTGACCTCAACCCTCTTGACTTTCATTTATGGGGGCATTTGAAAGCTCTTGTCTATGCAACCCCGGTACCAAATGTAGAGACTCCTCGAGCTCGTATTGTGGACGGCTGTGATACAATACGCCATTCTCCAGGGCATCAGGGATTCCATGCAACGGAGGGTGGATGCATGTATCCTCGCTAATGGAGGATGTTTTGAACATTTCCTGTAACAAAGTGTTTGAAGTCACGCTGGTACGTGCTGTTGCTGTGTGTTTCCATTCCATGATTAATGTGATTTGAAGAGAAGTAATAAAATGAGCTCTAACATGGAAAGTAAGCGTTTCCGGACACATGTCCACATAACATATTTTCTTTCTTTGTGTGTGAGGAATGTTTCCTGAAATTTTGGCCGTACCTTTTTGTAACACCCTGTATTTACGAGTTTGATATGCAATTTGTTTGTTGTTGTTGTTGTTGTTGTTGTTGTTATTATTTTTATTATTAGAAACATGAAAAGTACTGAGGTGGGTATTTTCCTTCCTTTGTTACCATATTCCTTTTATGCTCTTCCTGTGGGCCTCATTTCTCTCTTCAGAACATTCTGATCCAGTGTTGTTGTTTGGTTAATCCTCGTAGTCAACTTGCCATTTGTGAATTTTGGACCTGAAGATGTAGCAGTTTTGGATATTGTCTGATGATGCAATAATGAATTTATGCCTTCATTTCAGTTGTTTTGATATTTTTAGATTAAAAAATTTCTTGATGTAAAAGTCTTTTGAGGTTTTGAACAGTTTGAATGAGAAACTTATAAAAATCTAGATTAATTTGTTCACAAAGAAGTTGTTTTTAACCTAAAATAGCCAAAAAAACTGATGCTGAAACAAATTCATTATTATTTCATTACATATCTACTTCATAATTAGAGTGAGAAACAATTATGTAGCATTTATTTTAGGTCACTGAAGATGAATAAATAAGCGGTGGCAGGTTGATAGACACACAAACAAACACAAACATACACACAAAATTCAAGCTTTCACAACCAACAGTTGCTTCATCAGGAAAGAGGGAAGGAGAGGGAAAGACGAAAGGATGTGGGTTTTAAGGGAGAGGGTAAGGAGTCATTCCAATCCTGGGAGTGGAAAGACTTACCTTGGGGGAAAAAAGGACAGGTATAAGGTACACACACACACACACACACACACACACACACACACACACACACAGTCACAAGCAGACATTTGTCACTTGATGAATGTCTGCTTGTGACTGTGTATGTGCGGATGGATGTGTGTGTGGTTGCGAAAGCTTGAACTTTGTGTGTATGTTTGTGTTTGTTTGTGTGTCTATCAATCTGCCAGTGCTTTCATTTGGTATGTCACATCATCTTTGTTTTTAGATATATTTTTCACATGTGGAAAAAGAAAGAAAAGATAAAGAAAACCACCTGTTCGGCTACAGAACAGCTTTTCATTTGGCCAGAATTATGGACCCTAATAAGATACCACTATTCAATTGCTATTATTACACCTGTTAATGACACTGAAGCCACATAACTAAAAAAATAAAATAAAATAAAATAAAACCTATCTTAACTCACCTCTTCTGGTTCCAGTTTCCTCTTATTGGATTCCATATTTTCTGATGATGGCATCTTTAGGACAGTCATTTTGTCAGATGACACACTACGTGTACTGCTGACACTGGATGATTTTGTCTGTGATGATGCTGCACATCTTGTATTTGTTGCTTGCTTTCCTGAGACACTGAAGTTTTTAAGAAAATTTGGTTGTTCAAATTTCCCACCAAACAACTTTATCCATAACAGGCTGCCAACTTTTTGTTTAAAATCAAACATGAAGAAGATAAAGGTACCCTGAAGACCATTTAAGATAACAAAAATGTACCAAACTGCCTCAACCTCTGAAAATATTGCAATTATTCCTGATACCCAAGTTAGCCCCATAATAATAAATAGTTTTAGATACAAATAAAAACGTATTTTATCTCTGTTGCCAGAAATACCTCCAGATGCCTGCACTGGCTTTGTTTGTTGAGTTGACTGTGATGTTTCACAGTTTTCATTTTTTCTTTTTCTTTTTATGAATTTTATACTGAGTTTCATTTCATGTAGTCTGTAAATAGTTATCCCAAAGAGTACAATATTGATAACAACTATTACAAACATAGGAGCTACAAAATATATCAACAATCCGAGTGGGCTTCCAAACCAGCAAGTCATTTTATGTGCAGCATAATTTGGTCTTAAGTGCATTGTAAATGTAGAAGTATTATCAAATACAACAGCAAGAACAACTATCAGCAACGGAATTCCCCAAGCATAAATTGCATACTTCCAGTACTGACATCTTGTACCAGAAGAATACCCTTTCACTCCAAAGGTCCTCCATATGTCTAAACTCATAGCATTCATCCAAAAAAATGAGGAAAGAAATAGATAATGAATAAGGATTGCTATTGTAACACACAGGGAATGAGGTACAGGCGCAACTGGATATATACCCAACAGAAATATTAACTGTGCAAGAAGTAGTGCTGTTGTCAGGGAAAAGAGGTTCAGAGCTGGAAGATTGCGCAGTTTTGGAACCAAACAGAATATGGCACTATGTAATATGAGGCAAATCACTGATAATGAAAGACACACAGTTGACACATATCCTTTAAATATGTCCTTAGAATAAGGAATGTCAAATACATTGCAGACTTTTGCATAACCATTGTCAAAAATCTCAAACAATCCATTTGGTATCACTGCATTAGAAGTATTCAGAGTCAGCTGAATGCTGTCGTTTACAAGAATAAATTCATCTGGTGCAAGTGTTATCACAAAGCAAGAAACATTTAAAATACGGCTTTGATTTGTGTGGCTCCTTGTCTTCCTTTTTTGATGGTCTGGATTGGGGATACATTTTCCATCTTCAAACACATAGTCATCACCACAAGCATCTTCTATTCGCATGCATTTCTTGTGCAGTGGGTCATATACTCCATGAGGCAACTGGCAGTTTGCTTGCTGCATGGTTTGGGAATCTGGATCCCAGTTTAATTCCAGTACTAAGCTCAAGGATGGTAAACGAGGGGCTCTGATTGATACATCAAAGATGCAGTTCATTTCTTCAGGTTCCACATAGTTGCAAAGAGCACAATGGGGATTCTTGTAATACTGCAACAAAAAGAAAAGAAAAATATTTTGGTGACTAAGATGTGAAGTTTACATTCCTGTCTTTCATTGATTTGTTGCTGTGTGAAGAATCACAATAAAAATAATAAAATCAGTCAACACGTACCCACAATAACACATGGAAATGATTCAATAAAATAAAGAAATAAAAACATATATATTTCAAAATCAACATTTGCCAAAGGTGGACTGTACTGTGATGTGGATCACCCAGAATGCTATGGAATCGAATCAGAAAGTCCTTAACATTTGTTCCTGAAGAACAGTATTCAACAGTTTACCTATATCAAAACATGCATCTGAATTAGCTTCTGGGTGAGTACCCCTAATAATCACCTTGAGTTTGTATGACAGTGCATTTTGGTTTCCAGCTCAAATGATACCTATTGATCACAATATTTTGGGATTGACAGTCATTCTTTCAGGTACTGTGAGCACAAAATAGTACAGAACTTTAGGAAGACCATGAAAAAAACTGAATTATCAGTTCCACCAGGCAAGCCAAAATACATTTATCATCTGTGCTAGGAAAAACCTTGGAGGTCACCTTGGAGGTTTTGTCTGGCATAACACTAAGATCTTGACTACTTCTCTAGTCTGTCAAATGTCACACATCATCAGTTTAATCCAAACTGTCAGCACTCTCATATAATATGTCAGTTGTCTAAAGGAAGTTCACTGCTTATCACACTTGCACGAGTGAGAGATTTGCTTCCAATACTGAAATCACATTTTGACCACACACTACTATCAAAGATAGCAAATATAATTTTGTATGCTTAAGGCCATCACAAAACTATTACCTACCTTTTTCCCTTATTCTGAAAGAAAGTTAAGGAGTAAAAATACTGTACTAATTTTTCGTAGATGTCTGTCAGACTGAGGAACATATCTCAGCTACAGTGATCCGACCTCTTTTTGTCAATATATGATGTATTTAGGATCCATTATTGCTTTAGATATTACATTTCATAGGTAGTACACAAACCATCACAGAGGACCTGGAATTATTTGAAAGAAAGGAAAACTGAAGTGCACATGACTTGTTCTCATGTCTAACCCCCCCCCCCCCCCCCCCACACACACACACACGGTACTACAAGGCATTGTTAAGCCATAATAATTTATTTGTTTGTTTTACAAACTTGTTCTCATGTCTAACAGGACCTCCAATTTGTTAGCAAGCTTATCATAAAAGTATTATGCCTTCACAATCAAAGAAGTGTCTCATGTAGCTGTTTTTAGTATCCTTAATAGCTTAATATTTTTGACTACTTCTCATCATGCCCTGAAATGAGAAATGTCATGCCCACTAACCTTCCCACCCCTCCCACAGTTGTTTTCCACTGTACACCGAACCTACTCAATATACTCATCCACCCCTACACAACCCCTGTTCCCAACCACCTTACCTCATGGCTCATACCCTTATAATAGACTAGGACGCAAGACCTGTCCCAGACATCTTCCCACCACCACCACCACCACCACCACCGCCGCCACCACCACCACCACCACCACCACCTACTCCAGTCTGGTCACAAACATCACCTATCCAATCAAAGGCGGGGCTCCCTGTGAAACCATTCATGTGATCTACAAGCTAAGCTGCAACCACTGTGCTGTATTCTATGTGGGCATGACCACCAACAAGCTGTCTGTCCGCATGAATGGTCACCGACAAACTGCGGCCAAGAAACAAGTGGACCACGCTGTTGTTGAGCACTCTGTCAAACACGACACCCTTCATTTCAATGACTGCTTCACAGCCTGTGCCAAATGGATCCTTCCCACGAACACCAGCTTTTCTGAACTGAGCAGGTGGGAACTTTCCCTGCAATATATCCTACGTTCCTGTAAACCTCCTGGCCTCAACCTTCGTTAGTCATTGTCCTCGCCCAACCAGCCCCCTCCCTGTTCCCATTCCAGCACTACACAGCCCTCATTCCGTCATCACACTCAGTATTTTTATTTGTCTCTTTTTCTGCTACCCCCCCCCCCCCCTCCCCACCTCTCCTCTGCCATGTGTCTCATCTCCCGACTGCACCTAGCTGTCCTACCCACTCTCCACATTGTCCCTGCGCACTGCCCAGCAACACTTCACTGCCCGCCACACCGATACTATCCCTCACTCTCCCCGCCCGATCCTCTTCCTCACCACCGCCCAACAGCCATTGCCATCACTGCTGCTCACAGTGTGGCTTCAGTTGCCCGAGAACTGCAGTCGCGCGTGCGTGTGCGTGTTTGTTTGTGTTTTTCTGACGAAGGCCTTACTGACCAGGCCAAAAGCTTTATTTGTGACAGTATTTTTGTTGTGCCTACCTGCGACTCAGTGTATCTGCTATATGGTGAGTAGCAACTTCCCTTTTAATAACATTAAGAGCTTAAGTCATTTGCATAAGACTTGAGGATGTAATGTAACATATCAAACATACTGCACATAGTTGAGCAATAAACACATTGCCTTCTTGTTTCAGGAAATCATTCCATACATCATTCACATATATTGTATCACTTAAATGAAAATTTGTTAGGATTGAAGACAGTGGGGTCATCAGCTAATAACACTTGCTTTTTTTACTTCTCTTTATAAAGTGTGCTGTATTTGCTTTTTTCAAATTTACATCCTATCAATTACATGCCATCTCCTGATAGAGAACTTCACAAAAGTGTTTTGCATGTATAAAATTGTTGATATGCAGAGATCATTACTCGTTTAGTCGAAAAGACTATCTGATTAATGAGGAATTTTTAATTGTTTTCACAATGTTCTTGCCTGGTAGGATGTTAATTCTGCAGATTGATGAGTGGCTCAAAGAATGGAGACACAGGTTGATGTGATTTGTTTTCTATGTGCATAAGTGTCAGGGATGCATTTACTTTTATTTAATAGGGTGAGTTATTGGGCTCCCTAGGTTCTGCCATGTACTTTATATCTAGGTAAATACCTTTTAAGTGTTCCCAAAGATCTTCCATTTTGTTTTCTGTTCTGCATATCCATATCACAAACTTATCAATATAATGACAGAAGACACCAAATTTAACTTGACTGGTTGTTATGTACTTGTTTCAGAATTTTCTAGACATAGTTTCACAACAATAAATCATAACAGACTACCTATCTCCATTCTAATGGTTCATGCAAATCTTTTTCTATTCAACCAAAATTAATAGGTGTGAGTGTGGCTGGAGAGTTGAGAATAGCATTATTTCTCCAATTATTTCTAATGTTTCAGGAAGTGGGATAGACTGACCACAATATCTATAATTCAGAACATTAGTTAATTGATTCATTGTACAAGGCTGCTTGAGATACATGGTGTTCTCACCTCCTCCTTCCTCCCGTCCTCCATATTTAATGAGAATTCATTTATTTATTCCATGTGATCTGATGGCACACAGTGTGTTACAGATATCAGAAAATATCAGTTAACATTGTTAAAATGTATTAACTTATAGTATCCTAATTTATTACATTGCAAAGATTGGTTAATTTTACTTCACTCCATTGCTCAATGTTTTCAATTTAACATAAGTAGCAAGATTTCTGTTCTAGGTATTCATTTATAGAGTAAAAACGGTGACACAATAAATATGACTTCACGACTTTGCTAAATTTTATGTTGTCTTCAATGGACTTAATGCTAGTGGGAAGATTGTTGAACAGTTGGGGGCCCATGGGGAAAGATCCCTTTTTACACAGTTGAGTGTTTGTATGTAAAACATGCAGATTTGAGTTGTGTTTATGTATTTCATTATTTTTTACAACTCTAGAGTCAGTTGGCACTACGTGGTTTCTGAAAAATTTTAGTCTCTCGAGAATGTATAGGCAAGTCAGTGCAAGGATTTCCAACTTTCTGAAGATGGGTTTGCAGGAGTCTCTGGGTTTGCTTCCAGTAATAATCCTTGTTGCTCTCTTCTAGATTTAGAAAGTTCTCAGGGCAGTTGGAGAATTTCCCCAGAATATTACACCATATTTTAGGTGGGCTTGTATGTAAGCATAGTACGTGCTGATTAATGTTTCCAGGCTAGCACATGATTTCAGTACACTCAATACATAACAGCCAGTACTAATTCTGGCATTTATCTTTCCTGTATGTGTATTCCATTTCAGGTTATCTTGAACCCAAGGACCCAGGAATTTGAAAACAGTGTCTATTGGCTATTTATTTACAGTGAGAAGTGGCTGAGAGGAATTTGCATTTTGTGTTGTGTGAAAGTTCATGGAAGCTATCTTATTGGTGTTGATAGTTAATCTGTTGATTTTAGCCCAGTTGCTGAGTTGTTTAGTGTCCAAGGTCACAGCTTTTTGCACAGCCTCTGTATTCTCCCCTTTTAGGAGCACAGTTGTGTCATCAGCAAATATTATTGTTTTGTGTGAATCTACATTCATGCTCAAGACATTAATATACAGAAGGAGAAGTAGAGGTCCCAATACTGAGCCCTGTGCTACATCTTGCTTTACAGTTTTATTACTTGATAGGATTTCGGTTATTGAGTTGGTTTGTCTATTAGTGTATTTCATGCTGACTCTCTGCATCTGATTGATTAGGAATGAAGCAATACAATTGTTTGCAATTCCTCTGATACCATAGTGTTCTATTTTTTTCAGCAATGTTTTGTTGTCAACAGTGTCAAAACCCTTTGACAGATCCAGAAATATGCCTGTTGTCGGTTGTTTGTTTTTTACCTAACAGATCTAATAGTGTATTTATGCAATCATATACTGCAGTTTCAGTCGATTTGTTGCTTCTGAACCCATGTTGAGCTAAACTTAATAAATCTTTTTTTTTTCTCCAATGAAGTCCATCAGTTTTTTGTACATTATTTTTTCAAAAACTTTAGAAAAGCAGGATGAGATTGAGATAGGCCTGTAGTTATTCATACCCTTATTATCACTTTTTTAAAGACAGGGATTACTTTAGAAAGTTTCAGAGCTTCAGGGAAAGTACCTGCCTGGAAAGAACAGTCACAGAGGCAAGTTGATGGTTCAGCAATTGTGTGTACACAATTTTTGATGACAGCTGCTGGGATATCATCAATTCCAGCTGAATATGAATTTTTTAACTCTCTGAGGGCATTTGCTACATCATTTTCAGTGACTTTAGTAATGAAAATTGACTCCGCACACATGTGATATTTTTGGTTTACTGGTTCGTAGTTTGTGTTAGGATTATTTTTGACCAATTTTTCAGCTATGCTCGTAAGGAATTTTTGGAAGAGTTCACCACAGCTTCAGGATTAGATACAGATTCGTTGTTGAGTTTGATTTCTATGTTTGTGTGTGTGTAGCTTTGATTTCCCCTCTTTCCCTTTTTTATAATATTCCACATTGCTTTTACTTTATTGCTGGATTTTTCAATGTACTCATCATTTTGCATCCTTTTTGCCTGTCTTATCACTCTTCTTTGGATACATGTGTAGTTTTTATATTATTCTGTTAGTTGGGTGGTGTAACTACTTTGTTTACATAACATGTGGAGTATTATTTTATGTTTGCAAGAGATTTTTTATAGCTGGTGTAATCCAAGTCTTGTTTCTCTTATTATTATTTAGTCTCACTGGTTTTTGCGAAAAAGCCTCTTGAAAGTGGTGGATCACTGTGTCAAGAAATATTTTGAATTTCATGTTGAGATCATCGGCTGCGTGCATCTGTGTCCACTTTTCTTTACTAAGGAGGGCATTTAGCTTGTTCAAGTTATGTTGAGTTTTAGGTGGGACTGGGTTTGGGGTATCTTTGCTAACAATGACCTTTAGAATGACAGCTTGGTGGTTGCTGAATCCTGCATTGACTACTTCTAGTGTTTGGTTAAGTTTATTTCTATTTGCAAAAATTTGATCTAGAGATGTCTTGGATGTGGGTGTTATTCTAGTGGGCTCGTTTACAAAGTCATGCAGATTATAAGTTTTTGCAATGTTAATCAATGTCTCCCTGTTTCTGTTGTGTGGGAGGAAGTCTATATTAAAGTCACCACATATAATTACGTCCTGTTCCCACTGACGTATTTTGGATAGAAACAAGTCCATTTGTAACAGAACATCATTAATACTACTGGAGGGGGAATGGTAAATTGTAGCTACAATTAGATTTAGATCTGTAAGCTTTATGGCTGCACATTCAAAGATCATGTCTGTTCCTATTTCCTTTAGGGTAGGAAGTGGGCTGTATTCAATGTGTTGTTTTATGAAGATGGCAACCCCACCATGTCCATCATCTGATCTGGAATAGTGTTCACACAATTTGAAATTCCGTAGTGAGATTAACTTAATTACATCAGTGCAGAGCCAGTGCTCTGCTTGGCTTACTAGTGAGATATCACTGACATCACTGGTCAGCAAATGCTTAAGTCATCAGTTTTGTTGCTTAAGGATTGGACATTGTGATAATAGATTTTCAAGTCTGAGTGGGGTTTTACTGTGTCACTGACCTTTAGTTTAAATTGTACTGTATTCCACATATGTTGAATTCCGAACAGTTGTGCTGGTTCTGTTGGTCGTCCTTGGCAGTCGACTCATCTTCCAGGTGGTCCTGAAAACTATCCATGTGCACATCACACTGATGAGGTGTCACATTATCATTTTGGAGGGCCGTCTCGATAATGGTCACCATCACATTATTGATCCTTTCAGGTTCCTGACCTTTTTGAAGGGTCAGGGGGTTTGTATTTTGTGTCTGCGACTTCATGACACATTTGTGTAGTGTAGTTTGCACTGTATGGCCACTATTGCTCTTTTTATTTCCCATCTTGTTTGTCTTGATCCAATTGCTTATAAGCATCTGTTTATGGTTTCTGACTTTTGGTTTCTTATTGTCTCCCATAGTTGTCAGGAGGGCCAATCTATTGCAGATAATCTCCATGCCACATTTGTTTAGGTGGAAACCATGTGTAGTGAAGTGGTTTCTGGTTAGCCTCTCTATTTCAAAGTTCACAGCAATTCTTTTTTTGTATGCATGTTTTGCTAAATCCAGTGCTTGTATGAGGTGGATGTTTGCAGTATTAATTTTACTATTTAAATTATGAACATCATACCTCCTGGGTATAGGATGGATAATCATATTCATTTTGTGACTTAGAGCGAATATTGGTTCCAATGGTTCTACCACATGTTTCATCATTAGATCAAGAGGTTTGTCTGTGTCGTTAGAACCCCCCATTACAATCAAAGTATCACGTGTACTGGAGCTTCTTGTCAAATTGTATGCATTTTTTACCACCTCTTTTAGTGGAGCGCCAGGTTTTACTATGCTTTTTACCTGGTATGAGGGGCCTAGTTTGTCTTGCAGTATTTGAGCACTGTCTCTTCCATGACTGTCACTTAATATTAGTACTTTCATTTTTACCGAGATTATCTTGCTATGTAATGTTCTGGAATTTCTTTTGTTTTTGTCCTGCACTTATATTGGTGCTTGAGCAATTATGTTCACTGGTGGATTACTCATACACTGTGTGGCAGATTGTTCACTTTGGGTTAATTTTTGTGTAAGATCTTGTGCAATGTTAGACTGTAAATTGCACTTGCACCAGGTGGTTATCAGAGTTACAATTCTATAATCACTTTCTGGATCCATTTAATGTAGGCCTACCATCATATTAGCTTTGTTTTCTATGGCAGTTTGTTTACATGTAGATTTTACAGTGCTATGATCACAAGTGGCTCTAGACAACACATGGTTTCTGTTAGGGTTCAGCATTGCATTCTGAGCACAGTTTACTGCTTGACTATATCTTGTAGTACACTGTCCTGCCAAACGCCCATTTTTGTTACCGATATTTACATTCGTGGTGTGGATGATGAGTTCATTGTTTGTGGGTTTATTGGTTACTGCCAGTTCAAGTTCAAGTTTATTTCACTTCACTAATAGTTCTTGATACTTCACCAGTAGGTTTTCATGCTGGAGGCTGAGGACCATTATTTCTTGTTTCACCAATGTAATTATGTGATCCTGCGCTTTTAGATTATTGTTTACTTTGGATTCTGTAGCTAGTATGATGCATTGGTGGCAGGTCCACTGATCTTCACTGTTAAAGTATTACAGGTTAACTTCGACACATTTTTCGTGGTACCAGTAATTACAGTTAATTCTCAGAATACCTCGTATATCTCTTTTTGAACATATTTTACACTTACTACGGTTGAAATTTGTTGGAACTGCAGGATCGGCAATTTGTACACTTTTACCCGGCGCCATCTTGGTATGTTACAATACTGTTCTTCAAATATTTTGTTGCAGCAGTTCTTGTAACTGTTGTTCTTTTTCACTAGAAATCAATATCTTTTAGGATGTAGTGTCACATTTATCTCTTTTTCAGAGTAGGCATTTCTTCTGAAATAGTTCTTAAATCATCAAACTCTTCTCCCAAGTACTGTGGTACACAGATTCTTTTACCCCACTCTATTAATGTTTTAATCAGGCCTCTTTTCTGCTTTAGGTAGTGGCTGGGATTTTTATGGAGGTCTCTATCCATGTGAGTGGGCTTTCTGTAGACTTTGTGCCCTAAGCTTTTGTCAAGTCTCCTTAGATCTGGAGACACTATTGAAAAAGTTTTTTTCCCATCTGTAAAAACAGCCCAGAGATCATATCCCCAGAGTACTATGAAGGCACAGTACTGACACAATGTTTAAACCTACAAGAAAAGTGGGTGACTGTTTGAACACTGAAGTACCTATGCCTGGCACTCACCATAGCAGGAGCATACAAAATCCCTTGCAGATGCGGTCGAGTGTACGTACAAACTAGGAAATGAAACATTAACACTCAGCTTAATGAGCACAAGAGCAATTGTTATCTGGGAAGCATGGACAAATTGGGAGGGACAACTCCTGCAATGGTACCAGGGAACACAAAATTCATTTCTCCAACACTATGTTTGTATCAAAATCCAATTACTACTTTGCTAGGATGCACAGACACACCACAGAAATTCAAAAGCACAGAAACAACATTAAAAGAAAATAAGAAGGATTGAAATTAATCAAGATGTGGACCTTAATGTCAAATGAAGCAAACAAGACAACTCTTCCACACCACAAGTTCCATAACAAACACTGGCACAAATCCATGACATTAGGTAATTGTCTGGTGACATCACTGATATGTCACACCAACACACAAAAAGCAGTGATCAAAGTTTACAAAAGTTTATTATCCAAAGAAAGACATGTCTGCTTTGACAGTAATAATAAACCCACAATTACAGTGTCTCACAGCTACGATGACTTGACAGTATGGTGAGTCCAGTGTCTGACAAAGTAATGCAATTAGGATCTTCGTAGACAAATACACTTGTATGGAAAATATTCTAAGCCCAAGTAAGTTGTCCTGAACAACACAAACATATGAGCAGAAATACTGGACACAATCAGACTGTGACAAGGGAACAATGATGAAGGCTGAATATGGCAGTGTCAGTCTCTGAGATGGGCCTTAAGAGCCTCCAAAGACGATTGGGTGAGTAGCATCTGCCTGGAGGCTGGGAGAGGCTCTCAAAGCTGCAAGAAGTGACTTGTGCAGCTCTGGCACTGATCTTTACAGTGGTCGGTGATGGAATACTCACAGCATAATTTTCTGTTCATGTGTGTGTGGCAGACACAAATACATCCCACGGAAGTGGTGGGTTCTGCTAGCTCTGGTTCTGCCACCTGCTGTCCGTTCATTACTGTGACAGACATGCAGGGGCGATGAAGGTCTTATGTGTGCCCAAGGTGCCCAAAGGGTTGCTGATCGCTGTTGCAAAGATGTCTGGTGTAGCATTGAACCTCTAACAGGAAAAGATGTGAGGCTGCAGCCCATCTCACTGTCTTCACCTGGGTACTATACTGCAGTCAGTCAGCATCCACATCCATGGTGACAGCTTCTGGTGTGGCAGTGGTGGAGGCAGTGTTCTGGCCCTGGGTTGGGATTTCCACGTTCCAGTCGGCTGCCTCATACTCGGGTTATCTGATAGGGTGAGGGCAATGACTCTGGAACAGAAACTGGAGTTATACCAGTGCTGGGCATAGCAGGGCTGAGGCATTTTCGGAGCTGACTGATGTGCTTCCAGCAGGTGACACCATGAGCCAAAGTAAGTTCCTTCATACTTCGACCGAGGAAATGGTGGCGGTAGCCATTGCTTTCAGCCTCAAGACAATGTAAGGGTCCACACAGGGTTTTGAGTGGCAAAGTGATGATGCCGAGGGTGCTGAGTGGCTTCAGGGGCAGACTGAGGGTGCAGCAAAGAGTTGAGACTGGAGAGAATGTCCATGTAGTTTCTCTGCTGGGGAGGAGCCTTCCTGTGGAGTGGCTTAATAGGATGCCAGTAATAACAAGGGTGTGTCATCCAATCAATGGTGCTGACAGAGTTTGGTCATTTCTGTTTTGAATGTTCTGACAAATCTTCCTGCCTTGCCATTGAAAGCTAGGTGAAAGGGTGCTGTGTGGATCATTTGGATGCCTTTTTTTTTTTTTTTTTTTCTTTTTTTTTTTTTTTTTTGCAAATTTACATGAACATTGTTAGTGTGAATTGAGATCCACTGTCTGAAACAAACGTTTTGGGAAGCCCTTCAATAGCAAAAATATGTGAAAGAGCATGAATGGTGTGTTCCAAGGATGTGTCCGACATTTTGGAGACATAGGGAAATCCACTACCTGCATTGACCACAATAAGGCAGGAGCAGCCAAGGAAACGTCCAAAGCTAACATGCAGGTGGGACCAAGGTTCAGACGTGTCAGGCCAGTGGTAATAATGTTGAAGGGGAGCTGCCTGTTTGCTTTGGCTTGTAGGACAGGAGGAGACTAAGGTGGTAATGTCTGCATCCATGTCCTTCCAGTACACATTCTGCCATGAGAGGCATTTAGTGATGATGATGCCCCAGTGTCCTCCATGTATAAATTGCAATACCCGTGGCTGTAATGTTTTTGGAATAACTACTTGTTTTGTGCCAACACCCCCTTGTATGAAGAGGATTACAAGCAGCAATGAGAGGTCACCTCGATGATGTCAGAATCCTTGAATGTCTGGATTACTGATGTCTTTTTGATGTAGGGGCCTCCCACTGCAGACCATGTTGAGGACCACCCTAAGTGTGGGATGGTTGCTGGTGTGTTGTGCGACAAGTTTTGCATTGGGTGGTAGGTGGGCGACAGCCTCAGCTGCCATCATGTCCAAGTGAAAACACATTTCAGGGCCATTATCAAACTCCTTGTCATTGCCCACATGTAGGTGCGATAGCAGGTCTGTGCTGGCACGCTGTGGTGAGGTTTGATGACGGATGTCACATGTGCAAGTGGAAAGAAGAAGGGTCCACTGCAGAATGTGCCATGCAGTGTGAGTGGAAATAGTGGCTGTGTCAATGAATAATAACAGAAGCAGTTTGTGGTCATAATCTTTGCACTGAAGACTTCTTTTTGTATTTGGTTGCAATTATGTTGTGGTGTAAGCAGAGTTTTGGACACAGACACAATTGGCGTGTGTGTGCTGGGGCTTATGGGCGCTCAAAGTCGAGGTCATCAGCACCCTGACACACATTAAAAGAAACGAATGTGGACGGACCTAATAAAACTGAAGCACACACGCAAAGAAAGCAGTAAAAGAAGGTAAATGCTACATAAGAAAGTAAAACGTAAGGGAAATCATAGCAACAAGAATGCCACAGGAAATGGTCATTGGCTGGCCACTTACATAAAATATGGGTGAGCTTGTCACACAGTGAGCAAATTAAGATCCTCTCCCTAAAATATTTGTAAAAACATTTGACATGGCACAGAACATTAAAACTTTAACCAAATTAATCTGAGTGTTGCCTAAAAGAGATGGCAGGTCTGCTGGTAAGCCAGCTGTGGCCCGCTGGTCAGAAAATAAAACACAATCCAATAAAACGTGGTGCACAGTGACCTGAGCGCCACAAGCACCACACATTGGAGGGTCCTCTAGCTGGAGCAGGAAGCCATGTGTCATAGGGCTGTGGCCTATCCAGAGCCAAGTGAGGAGGACCTCGTCCCGTCGATGGGGCTGAAAGGAAGTACACCACACACGCGTTGTGGGCTTGACTACACAGAGCTTATTGTCAGTCACTTCCAGCCACTCATCCTCCCACCGACGCATGACTCGAGAGCTCAACAGCAAGGTAAGTGCGTGCAGGGGTATAGCACAGCGAGGTACTTGTGGATCGAGACATGCCTTCTTGGCTGCAATATCTGCCCTTTCATTCCCAGCAATGCTGACAAGCCCTGGAACCCAGCAGAAAACCACCACCGTCCCCAATCGCTGTAGTTGGAGGAGGGCATCCTGGATGGTCTGGAGTATTTTATCTGCTGGATACAAACGTTGCAATGAGTGAAGGGCACTTAGTGAATCAGAACAGACAAGAAATTTAGGACAGGAAGAATGTCTCATCTGCTCCAGTGCCCGCAAGATTGCAGACAATTCTGCATCAAAGACAGTAAAAGTCTGAGGCAGTCAGACCTTGAGAACACCATCCGGAAAAACAACAGAGCAACCAACGGAATCCCCTTGTTTCAACCCATCCATAAAAACGGCTACATAGTCATGGTGCTCAGATAAAATGGCAGAAAATGCTGCATTAAAAACTGTGGCAGGAGTGCAATCTCTCTTGTACTGCAATAAATCTAAAATCACTCCGGGTCTCTTCAGTAACCAGGGTGGCAGGTGGTTAAAACCCAGGATTTGGGGTTGTACAGACTACACACCGAGGGACTCTAGCACACGTTGCACTCAGATCCCAAATGGCAACGTAGCCCGGGGAAGGTGGGAAAAAGGGCGGTCCAGAGGTGGATGAGCAACAAGATGGTGAGCAGGCGATGTGGGAGCTGCAAGAAACTTACAAGCCTGGTGCACCAGCAGGAGCTGCTGCCGGATGGTAAGTAGCAGTTCCCCAGCCTCAGCACAGAGGCTGGGTATGGGACTGGTCTGATAAGCACCCATGGCCAGTCGAATCCCAGCATGGTGGACAGTGTCAAGGATCTGCAAATAAGACGGCCTCGCTGACCCATACACTGTGCACCCATAGTCCAGCCGTGAACACACAAAGGCTCGATAAAACTGAAGGAGACGCGCCCTGCCCACTCCCCAAGACCTGTGGCTGAGGCACTTGAGGATGTTCAGTGCCTTCAGGGTTCTGGCTTTCAAGTCGCGTAGGTGTGGCAGCCATGACAACCTGGAGTCAAAAATTAGGCCCAGAAACTGCACTGTGTCTCTAAAATGTAGGACAGTATCCCCCTTACGCAAAGCAGGCAAAGTAAAAAGATGACAAGAATGATTAAAATGAACACAAACACACTTATCGGCAGAAAACCGAAAACCCGTCTTTGCAGCCCACTCCTCTAACCGCCGCACTGTTAGCTGCAACAGACGGCTCACGGTTGCAACACTGGAGGAGGAACAGAAAACAGCAAAGTTGTCCACAAATAAGGAGCACTGTACTGGACTCCTCACTGTAGACGTTATACCGTTGATGGCTATGGCAAAGAGGGTAACGCTTAAAACACTGCCCTGGGGGACACTGTTCTCTTGCTCAAAGCGATCAGACAGTGTGTTACCAACGCGGGTCTGAAAAAACCGCTGAGACAGGAAAGACCGAATGAAAATGGGGAGGTGGCCACGAAAGCCCCATTGATGCAGTTGTGCAAGAATACAGTGTCTCCAAGTAGTATCATATGCCTTACTGATATCAAAGAAGATACCAATACAGTGATGCTGATGGAGGAAAGCCTGCTGAATAGCTGCCTCTAGGAGGGTCAGGTTGTCGACTGTGGACCAAAATTTTCAAAATCCACACTGAGAGCGGCTAAGGAGCTGTCTGGTTTCTAACAGCCAGACCAGACGCCGGTTAACCATCTGTTCCAGGGTCTTTCCAACACAGCTCGTCAAGGCGATACTATGATAAATACTGGGACATGTGCGGTCCTTTCCTGGTTTGAGGAGAGGGATGAGGATTGCCTCCCTCCACGAGGTGGGGAACACTCCTGTCTGCCATATGAGATTAAAACATTCGAGGAGGATTTCCTTTGACGCCACTGGCAGATGACGAAGCATGGAGTACCGGATGTGGTCGTGACCTGGTGCAGTATCAGAAGTCTCAGTAAGTGCTGATTCAAGTTCCCACAGGGAGAAAGGGGAGTTGTAGGTCTCAGAACTGTACGACTGAAAGTCCAAGTTTGCTCTCTCGACAGTCGCATGGTAGCGACGAAACACTGGATCCTGATTTGCAGTGGCAGTACTATGTGCAAAATGTTCTGCCAGTGTCTGAGCAATGGCTCTGGGTGTCGTTTGGAGGCATCCCTGGTTCAAGACTGCAGCTATTGGTAAACGACTACATTGACCAGAAATCCTCTGGATGGCTTCCCATACTTTTGTGGAACAAGTGGAACAGTTGATGGAGTCCAGGAACTCCTGCCATGACCTTTTCTTGCTCTCCTTAATGACACGGTGTGCCCTGGCTCTTGCGATTCGAAAGGCGGTAAGATTGACCGCTGTTGGGCGGCATTTAAATCGTCGAAAAGCCACACGCCTGTCCCGGAAGGCTGAATGGCACTCTTCTGTCCACCAAGGCATAAGGCACCGCTTAAGAGGGCCAGAAGACTGTGGTATGGACAGGTCAGCAGCATGATGGATCACAATTGTGATGTGATCCACCCATTCCTGTATGCTGTTGTGGCGTTCAAACATAGCCAACTGACTGAACAGTGGCCAGTTAGCCCTGCCAATCATCCATGATGGCGGCCTCTGCTGCAGCAATACACCATCCAGGAGATGAATGCGGATGGGGAAGTGATCGCTGGAATGAAGGTCGTCAATGACCTCCCAGTGAACAGAGTCGGTGAGGGTTGGAGAGCAGAAAGATAGGTCAATGGCTGAGAATGACCCTGTAGCAGCAGGGAAATGAGTCTGAGTACCAGTGTTGAGGATGCACAACACTTGAGATGTTAGGAGGCTCTCCAAAACTCGACCTAAAGTGCAAAGAAAAGTGGAGCCCCAAAGGACATGATGGGCATTGAAGTCACCCAGTAGGAGAAATGGACAGGGGAGTTGTGCGATAAGATCTGTGAGAGCCTCCAAGTTCACTGCATACAGAGGAGGTAAATAAAGGGAGCAAACAGTAAGCCACTGACGTGAATGAATTTCAACTGCAACTGCTTGCAGGTCAGTATCCAGGGGGAGAGCAGAGGAGTGGTGGTCATTATTGACAAACACGGCGACTCCGCCTTTGGCCCTTTCTCCAGTCAGTTCATTTTTGGGATATAACGTATAGCCACATCTTTGCGATATAACATATAGCCACATAGTACAGGAGCATCACATGGTTTTAAATGCGTTTCCTGTAGACACAAGCACATGGGGCGTTGCCGTGCTAGGAGGTTCAGTTCCTCCACATGTGCCCGGAACCCATTCATGTCCCACCGTATAATGGGAGCCATCTATCAGGGTGGGAGTACCTTCATTCTCACTTTCTGTCGGGGAGGAGAGCCTACAACAGGTGGAGGCTCAGTTTTGGGACGAGATGAGTGCCCCAGTCTGACATCAACCTCCATCGCCTCTGAAGAGGAGTCGAGAGAGATGTCAGAGAGAATGACATCAACATCAGAAGACTGTATAACTTCAGTCTCCTTCAGTGGGCGAGTCTTTACCTTTGGCTTTGGCTTAGATTTTCTGCCCTGAGGTGGCATTGGAGCCAAACCCTCAGAAGCAGTAGGGCGTGTAGCAGTGCTGGGCAGTGCACAAGACTGGACCCAGGAAGGGGCAGGAAGTTCCATGATGTCAGCTACCATGGCCTGGTCAGAAGGCCGGGGGGGAGCAGCAGGCTTCACAGGAATGGCAGCAGCACACGTACATTGACAAACACAGGTGTTAGTGCTGACAGTAGCAACATCTGTTTGTGTAGCGGCAGCATCGGTTTTCAAGACTGGCTGTTTCAGAACGGAAGAAAAGGAGACAGCGAATGTGGGCGGCTGTATGGACTTGTAGATTTTCTTTGCTGCACCATACGGGATGCGTTTGGTGGTTTTACGTTCCTGGATCTTCCGTTCCTCAAGGAAAATTCTGCATTCCCTACTCCACACAGGGTGATCCCCAGAGCAGTTGACACCCTTGGGAGGAGAGGAGCAACCAAATCCCTCATGGGCGGCTTTACCACATTTCCCACAAGTGGCTTCCCCTTTACAGCTTAGAGTAGTGTGTCCAAAGTGTTGGCATTTAAAACACCGCATGGGGTTGGGGTAATAAGGCTGTACACTGAGACGTAGGAAACCTGCCTTCACATGCTCTGGCAATTTGGTGCTGTTAAACGTAAGGATAAATAACTCAGACTTCATGAGAATACCATCCACCCATTTCATAAAGGGTTGCACGTCGACAATTCCTTCCCGGGACCATTCAGCCTTCAGTTCGTCTTGGGGAATGTCAACGAGATCTCTGCAAGTCACAACACCCTTGCTGTAGTTCAAGGTGTTGTGAAATTCAGTCTCTATCACAAACTCCCCAAGAAATTGTGCCTTCTGAAGGTTCTGGACTTGCTGGAAGCTAGATGTTTGAACCAACAAGGTGCCATTTCGCAAGTGCTTTACAGATTTTAATGTGCCAGCAATACCTTCTAAGCCCTTCTGTATATGAAATAGTGAAACTTTATTGTAACTCCCATCTTTTCTTTTAATTATAAGAAACACATTCAGCGAAGCAGCATGCATTCTGTTACTACTAACTGAATCAGGAGGACTGGCTACACGAGCCCTCTTGTTAGATTGGGTGTTAGAACCTACCAGCGGCCCACCCTTTCCGCTGGGAGGAGATGATGAAAAGTTCGAGGGTTCCATCTCGGTCCCATGAGCAACTAGGGAACTAGAAGTCCACCTAGACAGAGCCCTGCATGCCTAGGTAAGCCTTATACAACTGAGGTGCGGCAGGTTCCCCAGAGGTTGCTCGCTAACAACTGTTCCACCTCAACAGCCATTCATCTCATCAGCGTGCAGCACATCTTGAGATTGAGGGGTTGTTTATAGAGGTTTATTCCATCCTCGCAATCTAGGTGGTCAAGCTGAGATCCCCATTCCCTGAGACACACAACAGTCCACCGCCGCACAGCACGGTGGTCGCTGAAGTATGCTCAGAGCTTACGGTGACAGGGACTGGCGGCGCTTACCAGTCCCCAGTTCAGGAACCCCAGGGTCGCCAAGCCTGTACCCAGAAAATGAATGCTGAGCCCCTGGGGACCACAATTGGCTGTTCAACCACATTGATGATGTGACTGAGAACCAGCCCCAGATCATAATCTGAGGCATCCACTGTCAGTACCAATGGGTATCGCGAATCATAAGTGTAGTGGGCTGGCCAGACAGCCAATCCACTATGACCGGTAGCCGAAAGGCACGCGTTAAGCTCACGCAGACTGGCGTGAGGTCTGGAACAGTTAAGGAAATTTTTAGTAGCAAATAAAGTACGTAGTTGATGTAATACTTAACTTTAATCCATAATTGGTGAACATCGGTCTGACGGTACAGGCATCACAAGTTAAATATCTATTGATAATGGCGCCTTGCTAAGTCGTAGCAAATGACGTAGCTGAAGGCTATGCTAACTATCGTCTCGGCAAATGAGAGCGTATTTGTCAGTGTATAATTGCTAGCAAAGTCGTCTGTACAACTGGGGCGAGTGCTAGGAAGTCTCTCTAGACCTGCCGTGTGGTGGCGCTCGGTCTGCAATCACTGACAGTGGCGACACGCGGGTCCGACGTATACTAACAGACCGCGGCCGATTTAAAGGCTACCACCTAGCAAGTGTGGTGTCTGGCAGTGACACCACAATAAGCAATCAAGCATGTGAGAGACAGGAGTGACTGCTTGAGCATTCAGAGTGCCTTGGCACATTCTGCGGTCCATTCCCATTTGACATTTTTGTACAATTGTTGGTGTAGTGGATCCACGATGGCAGCTGCATGTGGGATAAAAACCTGTAGTAGTTCAGGTTTCCCAGTATGGATTTCAGCTGTTTTGTAGTCATTGGTGTGGGCAGATGTTGGATGCTGTCAATATATTCTGCTATACGATGTATACTCAAGGCTGTGATTAAGTATCCTAGGTATGTCACTTGAGATATAAAGAACAGGCACTTCTCTCTGTGGCATATGAGATTGGCCTCTTGTACCACTGTGAAGAGGGTCTACGGGTTGTCTGCTAACTCCTTGGCATCCTTGCCTGTGACTAGTATGTCATTCAGATATTTGACTACGCCAGGAAGTGCCTAGACCAGTTGCTCTAGGTATATAAGGTAGATTTTGATGTATATTTTGCCCCTGTCAGTCTAGTCACCAAATCATCAATCTTAGAAATTGGATACACATCCAAAATGGGTTGCATGTTGGCCGTCAACTTAAAATCTCTACAATCTCATAGTGCACCATTTGGTTTTTCAGCCAAGACTGTGGGCATTATCCAGTGGCTGTTGGCCACTGGAGTGGTGATGCCTGTATCTTAAAGCAATTATAAATCATCTCACACTTTGTTTTAAAGGGCAAACAGAACATTGTGGGTTTTGCAGAAGTGCGGTTTGGATGTGGGAAGGAGGTCTATATGCATTGCGAAATTCGTAACTCCAGAAGTGGGATGCTTGAAAACAGATGGAAATTAGTTCAGTAGTCATGTCAATGAAGAATTTGTAGTCACTGAGTGGACAGTAGGTTCTGCATCATGGATCTCTAGTCTGAGAGCAAAAAATAAGAAGGTTACTGTGATGTGATTTGTCTACTACCAGCACCCATTTTTGAAATGTGTTTGGGCGATACAAGATTGTGGCCCAAAACTGTCCTTTGATGTGGATGACATCATTGGTGTAGCTCCACACATGCTGACTGAATGGCTGAAGAGTTGGTGCTCCCAAAGAGGAGTATGTGGCCAAGTTGAAGATTATGTATCAATCTGAAAATTGACTGGATGTCCTTTGACTTGAAGTAAGAGGTGGATGGAACTGGTGATATGTGTTAGAACTTCAAGTTTAACACTTTTATTTCGGAACGACACAACAACACATATAAGTCACAGAGTAAGTTGACAAGCAAGACATGTGTACACGTTAGCATTCGAATGAGCACCGAGTCCCAGTCTAGCGGCCGCTGCTCGGCTGGCCGCTTAGGTGGCGCAGCTGCTGCATGGCTGGCAGACAGCACTGCACGTAGAGGACGCGCGTAATTGCGCGGCGGCACTTTGAATGATCGGCGAGACACCCCTTTGAAATTGTTGCACTGGTCTTGATGGAGGTGTCCTGGAGATGGCTAACGTCCATAGGTGTTGTTTACCTCGCCGTAAAGTCTCAAGGAGGAGGCTTCCCGTACGGACGGAAGTGTCCCCTATGATAACGGGTCGAGATGACCGGAGACGTAGGGGTTGAATCTGCTGGGGCCCCATGCACCAATCTGCCCGTTGCGGCAAGTCCAGTTGATATGACAGGAGACATGGGCGATGTGTCGGCGTCCGTTGAAGGAGGAGGAGAGTAGATTTGCTCTGATAGAGGATGGTCCTCCGGTTCCTGCATGGACACGTCTCCTGGTGGCGTCCGTTCTGGTGCTGGCATCGCGATGACGGTGAGAGGGCTGCGTTGTGAGTATTGAGAGATGCCAAGATTCCGAGCATCAGGTACAGCCAAAGGTGGTGTGGCGGCATTCGGAACAGGCGTTGCTGGCACCCAAGGCCAAAGCTGGTCCGAATGACACACTGCAACACCCGTGTCTGTCTGGATTTCATACAGGTGTCTGCCACGGTGTCTTAAGATGCGGCCCGGGCTCCATTTTGGACGCCTGCCATATCCCCGTACCCGGACGAGGTCGTCAGCGGTGAACCGGCCAAGTGAAGGCACCTGCGGTCGTGAGGTGGGAGGCCACAGAAGATGAAGTAGCGTGCGGGGCTGTTGGCCATGTAAGAGCTCAACCGGGCTGTGGTTGCCCATGGGGGTGAAACGGTAAGAGGCCAAAACTGGAGAAGTGCATCATCAGCAGCAGAAGAAGTCAGAAGTTTCCGCATCTGAGCCTTAAATGTGCGGACCAGTCGTTCAGCCTCACCGTTGGATTGTGGATGGAACGGCGGGGCCATGACATGCGTAACGCCGTGACGAGCACAAAAATCCGCAAATTCGGAAGAGGCAAATTGCGGACCATTATCAGTAACAAGAGTAGAGGGGAGGCCTTCCAAAGAAAAAATGCGGGCGAGAGCACTGGTGGTTGCCGTGGTGGTAGGTGACGTGCAACGGACAATGAAAGGAAAGTTAGAGTAGGCGTCAATTACGAGGAGCCAATAAGTACCTAAAAAGGGTCCCGCAAATTCAGCATGAATGCGCTCCCTGGGCTTCTCAGGTGAAGGCCACGGTGACAAAGATGACTTCGGGGCAGCGGCCCGTGACGCACAAGGGCCGCAGGCAGCGACCATGTGTGCTATTTCAGAGTCGATGCCAGGCCAGTACACATGACGGCGCACCAGAGATTTTGTGCAAGACACACCCCAGTGCCCTCGGTGAAGGAGGCACAAGACCAAAGCACGCAAAGACGCAGTTGCCACAACACGTGGCGAAGCATTGTCAGTGGAGAGGAGGATAACACCATCCCTAGCCGTGAGGCGGTAGCGCAAAGTGTAGTAGTTCTGCAACGGATCAGAAGTCTTAGCGGACGGGCGATCTGGCCAACCCTTCTGAATACAGCGTAAAACCCGGGAGAGGGTAGGGTCAGAACCCGTAGCAGCCGCCAGCCTGTCCCCAGTGATGGGGAACCTGTCCGCAACCCGCTGCTCGGCAACCCAGGTGGAAACACAAAAGTTCGTCCCTATCGAATGCCTGATCAGGACCCATGGGAAGGCGAGACAGAGCATCAGCATTTGCATTTTGAGCCGTTGGCTGGAAATGAATCTCATAATTGAAACGGGACAAGTAAAAAGCCCAACGCTGGAGGGGGTGTGCAGCCTTGTCGGGAAGTGACGTAGATGGATGAAACATGGAAACAAGTGGTTTGTGATCCGTAACAAGATGAAATTTTGAGCCGTAGAGAAAAACACCAAACTTATGAAGAGCATAAATGATGGCCAAAGCTTCTTTCTCAATTTGAGAATACTTTTGTTGGGCCTCCGTGAGTGTTTTGGAGGCATAAGCAATGGGTTGTTCCGAACCGTCAGAAAAACGGTGCGCAAGGACTGCACCGACCCCATATTGAGAGGCGTCTGTGGCAAGAACAAGATGTTGGCCAGGTCGATAAGTAGCCAGGCATGGGGCCTCTTTCAGCATAGTCTTCAACTTCTGGAAACCGCTTCACATGACGCGGACCAGTGAAAAGGCACGTTTTTATGCAACAGGCGATGCAACGGCCGAGCCACCGAAGCCGCAGACGGTAAAAACTTGTGATAGTAGGCGATTTTCCCCAAGAAGGCCTGCAGTTCCTTAACAGATGTAGGGCGAGGAAGGGCATCGATCGCAGCGACAGTTTGGTGAAGCGGACGAATACCATCCCGAGAGAGTTGAAACCCCAAGTACATGATAGATGCCTGAAAAAACTGTGATTTCTGAAGATTACACTTAAGACCGGCAGTCTGTAAGACATGAAAAAGTGTGCGGAGATTTTGAAGATGTTCTTCAGTGGTGGAGCCATTGACAACAATGTTGTCCATGTAATTGATACACTCAGGGACAGGGAGCAATAATTGTTCCAAGAATCGCTGAAAGAGAGCAGGGGTGCTAGCAACCCCGAATGTCAAGTGTTGGTATTGATAGAGACTGAAAGGCGTGTTGAGGACCAGAAACTGCCGGGAAGCAGCGTCGAGAGGAAGTTGATGATAAGCTTCTGACAGGTCAATTTTAAAAAAATACTGGCCTCCAGCAAGTTTAGTGAACAGTTCTTCAGGACGGGGCATAGGGTAAGTGTTGATGAGGCATTGAGCATTTACAGTGGCTTTGAAATCGCCACAGAGACGAATATCACCATTTGGCTTAGCAACTGCAATGATAGGAGAGGACCACTCACTGGAAGTGACAGGAAGCAAGACCCCTGAAGTAGTGAGATGATCCAACTCCCGTTTTACCCAATCACGAAGGGCCACAGGAATGGGCCGAGCCTGAAAAAACTTACGCCGAGCAGTGGGTTTGAGCGTGATATGAGCTTCAAAGTCATTTGCACGGCCTAACACAGGAGAAAAAAGGGACGCAAATGTCGTCGACAAGGAATCCAGTTGAGCATAAGGAACAGCATCAGAGACAATATTGACAGAGTCATCTATGGAGAATCCAAAAACGCGAAAGGCATCGAAACCAAAAAGATTTTCTGCGATGCTCTGGTCGACCACAAATATGGGAACAGTGCGAACGACGGATTCGTAAGATACCTCAGCATTAAACTGTCCCAAGAGAGAAATCTTCTGTTTATTGTACGTCCGTAATAGCCGAGTGACAGGTGACAGGAGTGGAGAACCCAACTGAAGATACGTCTGAGAATTAATTATAGTGGCAGCAGAACTGGTATCCACTTGCATGCGAACATCTCGACCAAGGATTTGGACAGTGAGGAATAACTTCCCTGAAAGGGAAGAAGTGCAATTGACAGACAACACAGAATCAGAATCAGCGTTATGTTCATGAACATCATGTATGCGGTCGGATTTGCAAACGGAAGACACATGACCTTTCTTTTTGCAGTTGTGACACACAGCCCAACGTTGGGAACAATCCTCGCGTGAATGTTTTGTAAAACACTGCGGACATGAAGGAAGTTGCCGGGGGTTTTGCTGCAGTTTCTTAGTGGGTTGTTTACGGCTAGGCCAAGGCTGCGCGTGGGAGTGCACTGCGGCCACGTCGGCCGGCGGGGACACGCCGCACGCGTCGTCAATAGCGCACAGAGGTTGTATTTCCCCGACAACACCCCACGCCTCTATTTGCGCCCCAGCGGCGCAAGAAATTTCAAAAGACTGCGCAATGGAGAGAACTTCATCTAGAGTTGGATTCGCCAACTGAAGGGCACATTGCCGAACTTCTTTGTCGGGCAGCGACCGGATAATAGCATCCCGTACCATGGAGTCGGCATAGGATTCTTTGTGAACATCAGTAACAAATTGACACTTTCGACTGAGGCCGTGAAGTTCAGCAGCCCAAGCGCAATAGGATTGATTTGGTTGTTTTTGACAATGATAAAAGGCAACACGAGAGGCTACCACATGCGTTTGCTTTTGAAAATAGACAGACAGAAGTGAGCACGTTTCAGCAAAGGACAAAGATGCAGGATCCTTCAAAGGGGCCAATTGCGACAACAACTTATACATTTGAGGTGAAATCCAGGAAAGGAACAGAGACTTACATGGTTGTTCATCTGTGGCATGAAATGCCAAGAAGTGCTGTCGAAGACGTTTTTCATAATCAGACCAGTCTTCCGCCATCTCGTCGTAAGGAGGAAAAGGAGGTATAGCCAACGACGAGAAACACCCCGCATTTGACGCCGCGACGAAATCGCGAATCGCCGCTGTGAGAAGCGTTTGCTGTTCAAGGAGATTTTGCAATAGTTGCTCGACAGTAGCCATGGAACCCTGTGAGTCAATGGTGAAAAGGAAAAATCCATTACCTCATCGCCAATTGTTAGGACTTCAAGTTTAACACATATATTTCGGAACGACACAACAACACATATAAGTCACAGAGTAAGTTGACAAGTAAGACATGTGTACACGTTAGCATTCGAATGAGCACCGAGTCCCAGTCTAGCGGCCGCTGCTCGGCTGGCCGCTTTGGTGGCGCAGCTGCTGCATGGCTGGCAGACAGCGCTGCACGTAGAGGACGCGCGTAATTGCGCGGCGGCACTTTGAATGATCGGCAAGTCACAACAATATGAGGCAACATAGCCTGAACAAAACTGGTGGGTAGGTAGGGAGTGTCATCACCCAATGATTCATGATCTGCTTTATCCCAGTTATTATAGTCCACTGACATTTTATGTTTGGGAGACCTCAGCTCGGTGTCCCTTCTTGCCATAATAATTATGCTTTGCTCACATGAATCAGCATTGCTGCCACAAATGGCATATGAAACACTGACTACAAGAAGTAAATTGCTTAAAGTGTTGCTAATGTGAGTGATTGGCAGGATTAGGAGGCTGCCTCTGGTCTGGGTCTTGTTTCTGACTCCATGGGTATTGTAGATTTGTCACAAACACTGTTGGAGGGTCCTCAATAGCTGCTGTGGAATGGAATGATTGTTCGAATACTCATATGATTGGAAGACATGTTTCCAGGGGAGGATCCTTCAATTTGAAGAGGTCTGTACAGAGATTGTCATCCGGTGTGCAGACAAGGATGATGTGTCTGACAAAACACACAGTGTACAACTGTTTGCAGGTGGCATTAGTGCATTGGATATGGCAGTCTCTGAATAGGCCCTGCAGTCAGGTGATCCATTATTCACATGTTTGATTGGCTTCATTTTTGCAACTGAAAAATTTGTGCCTTGCAGTGGTAACATGGACTTGTGCATCCAAGTATTCTAGAAGACTGGACTTAATTTGTTCATATGGAAGTGAATGAGGCTCTGCTTCAGGGTTTAACTGCTTGAGGTGTTGGAAAATCTATGGCCTGACATCAAAGCAAATATATTGCAAGGAAAAGATAGTCATATCAGATAATAAAATAAAGACTATATGGGATATAGTGAAGGAGGAGACCAGTACAACCAGACATGAAGAGGGACAAATAGCATTAAGAGTAAATGATATATTGGTGACAGGCGTGTACAGTGTTGCAGGACTTTTAACAAACATTTAGTAACTGTTACTGACAAGATGGGGTTGTTAGGTTCTGTAGATGCTGCTATGGAATACCTCAGACCAGAGATTTCAAGTAACTTCCATAATATGAATTTGACCCCCACCACCCCAGCAGAAATAATACCCACCATAAAATCTTTAAAACCAAAAACATCTAGGGGGTATGAAGAAATATCAACAAAGTTAGTTGAAGAATGTGATTCTGAGTTAAGTAACATGTTAAGCTATCTCCCTTTAAGAAGGGAGATAAAGAAATAGCATCAAATTTCCATCCAATTTCACTATTGCCAGCATTCTCAAAAATTTTAGAAAAAGTAATGTACAATTGACTTTGTAACCATCTTATCTCAAATAACGTACTGTCAAAGTCACAGTTCGGATTTCTAAATGGTTCTGACATTGAGAAGGCTATCTACACTTACAATGAAAATGAGCTTAATTCATTAGACAAAAATTGCAGGCAACTGGTATATTTTGTGATCTGTCAAAGGCATTTGACTGTTTAAAACACAATATCCATTTAAGAAAATGAGACTATTATAATGTAATAGGAAATTCTGCAAAATGGTTCAAATCTTATATTTATGGCAGGAAACAAAGGGTGTTATTAGGAAAGAGACATGTATCAAGCTATCAGGCATCATCCAACTGGGAACTAATTACATGTGCAGTCCCACACGGTTCCATTTTAGGGCCCTTACTTTTTCTTGTGTATATCAATGACCTTTCATCAGTAACATTACCAGAAGCCAAGTTTTTTTGTTTGCCGATGATACAAACATTGCAATAAATAGCAAATCAAGTGTAGTCTTAGAAAGGTCAGCTAATAAAATATTTGTGGACATTAATGACTGCAGGCAACTGGTATATTTTGTGATCTGTCAAAGGCATTTGACTGTTTAAAACACAATATCCATTTAAGAAAATGAGAATATTATAATGTAATAGGAAATTCTGCAAAATGGTTCAAATCTTATATTTATGGCAGGAAACAAAGGGTGTTATTAGGAAAGAGACATGTATCAAGCTATCAGGCATCATCCAACTGGGAACTAATTACATGTGCAGTCCCACACGGTTCCATTTTAGGGCCCTTACTTTTTCTTGTGTATATCAATGACCTTTCATCAGTAACATTACCAGAAGCCAAGTTTTTTTGTTTGCCGATGATACAAACATTGCAATAAATAGCAAATCAAGTGTAGTCTTAGAAAGGTCAGCTAATAAAATATTTGTGGACATTAATGACTGGTTCCTAGCCAATTCTTTCTCACTAAACTTTGAAAAAACACACTACATGCAGTTCAGAACTTGTAAGGGGTGTCCCACGAGTATATGCCTAACATACGATGACAAGCAGATAGAAGAATTGGACAGTGTTAAATTCTTGGGATTACAGCTTGATAATAAATTAAACTGGGAGGAGCACACCACAGAACTGCTGAAGCATCTTAACAAATCTCTATTTGCAATGCGAATTGTGTCAGACATAGGGGATATAAAAATGAAAAAGCTGGCATACTATGCTTACTTTCATTCCATAATGTCATATGGGATTATTTTTTGGGGCAATTCATCAAGCCAAGCTAAAGTTTCCTGGGCACAAAAACGTGCAGTAAGAATTATATATGGTGTGAACTCGAGAACATCCTGCAGATTCCTGTTTAGGGAACTAGGGACATTGACTACTGTTTTCCAATATATTTATTTCTTAATGAAATTTGTCATTAAAATATATCACTTTTTCAAACCAACAGCTCAGTTCATGGAATCAATACTAGAAATAAGAATAATCTTCACAAAGATTTAAAGTCAGTTAGTCTTGTACAGAAAGGTGTGCCTTTTTCAGGAACACACATTTTCAATAACTTGCCAGCAGCCATAAAAAGCTTAACAACTAATGAAATTCAGTTTAAGAGAAGCCTAAAGGATTTATTGGTTGCCAAATCCATCTACTCCATTGATGAATTTCTCAGTAGAACCAACTGATTTGTGTGTGTGTGTCTGTGTGTGTGTGTGTGTGTGTGTGTGTGTATAAGTACAATATAACTTCTGCACAATTTCAGTGCAGTAATGTGTTCATAGTAAATAAGTATTTAGTAGTTGTATTACACGTTTATTACCTTATAAATAAATAAAAAACTTTTTATATCTAAAAACAAAGATGATGTGACTTACCACACGAAAGCGCTGGCAGGTCGATAGACACACAAACAAACATAATCATACACACAAAATTCTAGCTTTTGCAACCAATGGTTACTTCATCAGGAAAGAGGGAAGGAGAGGGAAAGTCGAAAGGATGTGGGTTTTAAGGGAGAGGGTAAGGAGTCATTCCAATCCCGGGAGTGGAAAGACTTACCTTAGGGGGAAAAAAGGACAGGTATACACTCGCACACACAACCATATCCAAACACATGTATGTGTGGTTGGATATGGGTGTGTGTGTGTGTGTGTGTGTGCGCGCGAGTGTATACCTGTCCTTTTTTCCCCCTAAGGTAAGTCTTTCCGCTCCCGGGATTGGAATGACTCCTTACCCTCTCCCTTAAAACCCATATCCTTTCGTCTTTCCCTCTCTTTCCCTCTTTCCTGATGAAGCAACTGTTGGTTGCAAAAGCTAGAATTTTGTGTGTATGATTGTGTTTGTTTGTGTGTCTATCGACCTGCCAGCGCTTTCGTATGGTAAGTCACATCATCTTTGTTTTTAGATATATTTTTCCTGCGTGGAACGTTTCCCTCTAATATATTCATATCATAAAAAAACTTTTTTTTATTTTAAATTCAGTGCATTAGTATTTGTGAAAATGATTCTTTCATATAGTGTTCATTAAAAAATGACGAGCATGCCACTTGGGACCTGTGGAATGGTACATTAGCTTATTTGTTAGAGTTGTAAATATTTGTCATGTATTATTGTTTTTCTGACTTGTTCTACATCCTGGAGGACCACCTCACTATGGATCAATTGGAATGAAAGTAAATCTAATCTAATCTCAGTCTGATTGTGCTAAGGGAACAATGACGTAGGTTGAATACAGTGGCATAGGTCCCTACAATGGGCTTCGAGAGTCACGTAAGATGATGGGGTGAATAGCATCCATCTGGATTCTAGGAGAGGCTCTCGAAGCTGAAAGAACTGACTTGTGCAGCTCTGGTGCTCAGCTTTATAGTGGCTGGCAGTGGAATACTTGTGGCACAATTTTCTGGTCACATGTGTGGTGAACATGAATATGTCCCACAGAAGTGACGGTCTCTCCTAGCTTTGGTAGCGCTGCCTGGTATCCATCCATTACTGTGACAGGGGGAGCCTGCGACACTGAGGCATGCAGGAGCTATGTAGGCCACATGCATGGTCAGGGTGCCTGATCACTTTTGCGAAGATCTTCAATACAGCAGACAGGACTACCGTTGCATGGATCTGTACAAACATTTCATATTGGTGAGGACGTTTGAATATAAATCTGCTAGCTAAATCTGTATAGCATCTTACGATGTCTCCAACATTGAGAGTCAAAATATTAGGTACAGAAATGTACCTTGGACTATGGCCTAAAGTTCATAAAACAAAACTGACTGAGAAAGCAAGTACCAACTGAAAAGCAAGAGTGTATGATCAAGGATGAACATGCAAATCTGCTATGCCACCTTTGTCAACATTGACCACCACCTGTATGATGACACCACCCATATTTCCATCCATATCAAGCACACTAACTATCAATTTACCTGCATTTTGATTGCTGTCATTCTTTCCACATAAACAACCTATGTGGTCTGTGCATCTGCAATGATAAGAATTCCCCTTCCCAGTATGCTGAAGGTTTCATTAAGGCCTTGACAGACAGCAAAATTCTTGCACACATTGTCTGCAAATAGGTTTCCCACACCATATCCTCACAACTTCTTTAGCTTCCCTCCATTCCACGAACAAATTGCAAAGGAGCACCACCTCATCATCAAATATGATCCCAAATTTGAACAACTGAACTATATCCTCTGACAAGGCTTCAACTATTTATCATTATGTCTGGAATGTCCTACAATAATCCTCATTCCTCTTAAAATGGTATATTATGTTGTCCACCCAGTCTATGCAACATTCTTGTCAATGCTTATGCCACTTCCCTATCTTTCTGTGCGACTTTCTTTTATTAAGTGATTTAAGTTACTTCACTACTCCTTAGTTACTCATGTTGACAGCTGTTCTCAATTCAAATTCTGGAATATATACTTCACTATCTTTGGTGAAGGAATTTCAGAAGGCTGTGTTTAGTAACACTGCTTTGGCAGTACTGTCGTCGACAGTTTTCCATTGCTATCGTGCAAAGAAGGCACTGACCGTGTATTGCTGCTAGCATACTTTACATATGACCAGAATGTGTCTGGATTTTCTGCCAGGTCTTGAGACAAAGTTTCATTGTGGAAACTATTATAAGCATCTCACATTGAAGTCTGCACTAAATTTGTATTTTAATGATTAGTTCTAACAATTCTTCTGTTGAATAGAATTCACTGTATTTTAGCCAAGTTTGTAATACGTTCCTATATTTATTTTGCAGTAGTGTACAAGCTGAGTATGGCAGCTTATTGAAAAATTTTATGTGCAAGTATTTATATTTATTATGGGCTATAGCATGTCTTGAGGAAGGCAAATCCAACAAATGGCTATTTCTGGTATTGTGAACATACACAGCACATCTGATGTTGAATTTTATAGGTTTTCTCTGCCATATATCAAACAGTATGTATATATGCTACATAATGTCATTATGCTGAGAGATTTAAAGTGGTTTCTGCAGGAAAGTGTCTTCTTTTGCCACCTAAAAATACATCTAGCCCATCGGGAACTGACGTAGAGCAATATTCCATACTGCAGATGAGAATGGAAGAAAATAAAACATGAGTGGCACTTAACTGTTTCCTCATATGGTTCTTCAATTCATACAATCTGGTTTCCTGCACAGATAATGGGTATATTCTACCCAAGAGTGTTTTTGGTCTATGAACAGTCCAAGCAGTTTTACTGTTGTATTTTCATTTTTGGTTACCTACAATTAAAAATTATTTCTTCTGTTTTTATTTGGCTTATGCACAGCTGATTGGCCTGACACCAGTAATTAGTCATTTGCATCATTTCTCTGTTGTTAGCTACTACACTAATGTAAATTCTCACCTGCAATTATTAATGTCATGTCATCAGCATATAGTATATTCTTACATGGTACATAATTTCAAAAGCCATTAATATAGACAACAAAGAGGGAAGGCCCAAGAACAGAGCATGGGGGTATTCCTCTTTTTATTGGGTGTATTGCTGATCTCTGCTTATTTACACACACAAGCTGTAAGTTATTGCTTAAATAAGATTTGAATATTCTGAGTGATTTATTTTTTATGCCATAATGTTCTAACTTTTGATGATGATGTCATGTGAAACTGGAGTGAAAAGCTTTGCTTAAATTAATGTGTTCCAGACATAGATAGCCTATCTTCATACCCTTCACAAACATTATTCAACACAGCTTCAACTGCTTTTACAGTTAATAGGTGAGATTTGAATCCAAACTATTGTTCATTTAAAATTTTGTTGCTTTCAAAATAGATGTACATCTGTTATGTATACTATTTTCTATTACCTCAAATATGATTGGTTCTACTGAAATGGGCCTGTAATTATTTGGGAGGTTTTTGTCACTTTTTTGTACATAAGTAACACAACTATCAGGCTAAGACAGTCTGGGAAAATTACTAGTACTCTGTTAGACAGTAAGAGAAGTGGCATTTTGATTTCCTTTGCTGTACACTTTATGATGAAACTACCAAGTCCAAAATAGTTTTCTGTTTTGGAATTGCTTGGTTTATATATCAATTTATGAACCTCTAAGTGATTAATGTCCACATAAATTTCTCACTTGTTTGTTTTGCATGAGTTAACAGAGCTTCTGCATCTAATGTAGAATTATTGAGTGGAGTGGTAGTGCTGGCACTATTTACAAAATATACATTGAGCATATTACAGTCAATACGGACAAAGTTTTTTGCTCAAATTATTAATTTCCTTTCGAATGACATTCCAGGCCACTTTAGATTTTTCTTTGGAATTTAAAATATACTCATCACTTGCACTGCACTTAGCAGTTCTTATTTTGGATCTGTAGAGTTTTCTCATATTTATGTAATTTTCCTTGTCCTAGACACTTTTATGAGACTAACCTTTCAGAATTAATAGTAGTACCCTGAGTTTGTTAAGCTGTAGAGTGTACCACTTGGTGGTATGATGCTGTTTATATGCAATATCAGTATGATATCTTTTGGGTACAGTGGGCATTCCTTTTCTGATATGTACTTAATCTCTTTCAGTCAATGGAAAAGCAATCAATTCTTTCATTACTATCCGTTATATGAGACTAACCAATTTCCTATAACTTTTCTATCATATGTTGATGTTGAAAATGTAATGTAATTGGATAGAATAAAAATCCATTCACCAAGTGGCAGCAGGAGAACACACATATAAGAGAGGGTTACGTATGAAAGCTTTTGGAGCCAGTGGCTTCTTCTTCTTCTTCTTCTTCTTCTTCTTCTTCTTCTTCTTCTGGCAGAAGGATTGAAGAGTAAGGAAGAGGGGTGAAGAAAAAGGCTTGATGAGGTTTAGAAAAAGGTCTAGAGTTCATAAGTCACCCAGAAACCTCGGTCAGGAGAGACTTACCAGATGGAATAAGAAGGAAAGACTAAGTGTTGGGGACTGCATTGGATGAGATTTGAAAACCAGAGAGCTTAAAGGTGGAAAACAGGGTAATATGCAAGAACATTTCCTCAGTCAGCCCCCTTCTGATTCCAAGCCTATGATATTCTTCCTGCTCAGCTTAATCAACTTTATACAGGGTGTACATCAAGTCCAGGAACACTTTCAATTATTTCTTGCACAAGAACTAAACATTGTACAGATGTCTTATATATTGCATTTTGAAGAAAAAATCTGAAAGTTTTTCTTATAAACATTCGATATGCAAACCACGAGTGACCTGGTAGTCACTTCCTGTATTCTCTCCTGGAGCTCTGCTACATCACATGGTAGAGGCGGTACATACACCAAATCTTAAATGTGTCCCCACAGAAAAAAGTCACATGGAGTGAGACCTGGTGATCGGGCAGGCCATTTCATGAAACAGCTGTCCCCTTCTGTAGCATGGCCGATCCATCGATGCATCAGCTCTGTGTTCAGGTACCCGCAAACTTCACAATGAAAATGGGGTGGAGCCTCATCCTGCAGAAAGATGAACCAGGAGTCCGATTGCATTTGAGACATCAGTCTTTGCTGCAATATGTCCAAGTAGGAATATCCAGTGACAGTGCTCTCGGTGAAAAAGAATGGCCCGTACAGTTTTTGACATGACAAGTCCCAAAAAAATTTATCTTTCGGGAAATTCAATGCATTCAAGTGGATGTTTTGTATCCCATATTTGACAATTATGCCTGTTCACTTTCCCATTAGTGTGAAAAGTGACTGTCACTAAAAATTAAGCAATCAATAATGGCATCCACATCCTCATTGAATTGTTGCAACTGCATACAAAACTCAAAACGCTTGTCTTTGTTGTCTTCATTGAGCTTCAGCACTAGCTCCAATCTGAATGGTTTCATAGACAGCTTCTGTTTCAGGACTTTCCACACTGTCATTGGAGCCATTTCGAGTTCAATAATACACAGATTTCTTTGGGCTCCTTATGAATGTCTCTTGTACACACTCCACATTCACTTCGCTCACACTGGGATGTCTGCTTTTCTTTGCGAGGCCCAAGCAACCCATCATAACGAATTTGTTGTGCCAGTGGTAAATGGCATTCCTTGTTGGTGGCTTCTTACTGTACTTGGTCCTAACATCCATTGAACAGCTGTAGCACACTTGTTTTTGTCGAACTCCAACACACAGAAAGCTCGCTCCACACCTGAACTCGCCATGTTCGCGACTAGTGCTGACTATCGGCAAATTAGCAAACTACGCTGTGGTGGTACACATGAAAAAAAAAAAAAAACTTTCAGGGTTTCTCTTCAAAATGACGTATGTATGATATATGTACAATGTTTGGTTCTTGTGCAATAAATAATTGAAAGTGTTCCTGGACTTTATGTACACCCTGTATTTACCACCAACTGTTTCATCTTTGGGGGGCAGACATACAAACAGGTCAGGGGTACATCCATGGGGATCAGGATGGCTTCTTCCTATGAAGCCTTTTCATGGCCCACTTTAAGGGGGCTGTTTTGGGATCCATAAGCCTTCTTCCTCTGGTTTGGTTCAGATATATTGATGACATCTTTGCCAAATGGACTCATGATTAAGCTGACCTGTTACAATTCCTGTAATCTCCAAATACATTCTCCTAATTATATTTCACATCATTCTATTCCAAATGCCATGCCACTTACCTTGATGTTGATCTAATCCTCACCATATGCCAGCTACATGCTGCTGTTAACATTAAAACTACTAACAAACAACGGTGCTTACATTTTGACAGTTGCCGTCCTTTCCATGTCCAACGTTCCCTCCCATACAGCCTTGGCATTTGAGGCAAACATATTTGTTCAGATGCAGAGTCTTTACAGCAAAACACCAACAACATCACCTGTCTTCACTGGATGTAATTACCCCACCACCATCGTTCAAAAGCACATTTCCCTGGTACTGCTGATTCCTCCAAGGCCATGACTTCCTAAAATCATGCTCTGAAACAAGGTCCATTCTGTCAGTGATTTTTCCCACCACACCTAGAAACATCTAGAACAGCTTTTTTTCATCCTCCCAATCTCCAATATATCCTTCTCAGACCATACGCTGCTTCTGCACCCATTTCCCTACTTTAAGGTTCCTACCCTTTGACCATCTCCACTGCAAGGCTTGTCGTATGCAACCTCCTACCACCACATATACCAGCCCTGTAACTGCCAGAACATATAATATCAAAGGGAGAGCCACCTGTGAAACAATGCCATATACCAGCTATTATGTGAACACTATTCAGCCTTTTACTTCTGCATGACTACCACAATGTTATCAGTTAGGATGAATGGTCATAAGCAAAGGGTGTATACTGGCAACACACAATACCCTGTTGCAGAGTGCGCACTACAACATTGGCCTTAATTTACATTAATTTCTTTGGTCTTAGCATTTCTTCATGGTGACTATTCTGTTCTTCACTCTGTTTTAGTTTTCTACATCTTTCATTTTCTGATACATCTATTTTTTGCCATCCCCATCCCACCTCTGTCACATACAATGCACTTAGCTTTGGTCTCTTATTAACTTTACTTCTCATCCCATCCACTAAGTTTCCCCGACCCAGAGTTCTGGGTGACTTTTGCGAACTCTACCTGTCTTCATAGACCTCGTCAGTCCTTTTCCTTCACTCCTCTTTTGTCCCCTTTAAACCTTCTACCAGAATAAGCAATCACTGGCTCCATAAGCTTGCATACATAATACCTTTTATATGTGTGTGCTCTTGCCAGTACCTGGTGAATAGTTTTTTATCCATCCAATTACATTATAATTTCAAAAATTGATTATTTTTGTTGATACATGTTTACACTGGATTCTTCTAGTACTCTGTATGTTGCCTCTTCTCCTCCACTACTGAATCCTGAATTTTCAATTTGATGCCATAGTCCTGCCTGGTCCTCATATTCCTAATTCTATACCATTACATTCAAGAGTGTGTCTCTCTATATGTTTTCAAGACATGAATTCAGTTGGGTGGGATCTTCATTGAGACAGAAATAGTTCAATGGCTTCAAAGACTTAACGACATGAATAAGCTTTTTCTCTTTGTCCTTATATCTACATTAATATCACCTACAATTATAATTTTATGCTTTTTATATTTGGACAACTCCCATATTAAAGTAATGATTGTTTCTACAAATACAATCTCATCAGAGCCTGGAGTTTGATAAACTGAGACAATTACAACTTTTTGTCCATGTATTACCATACCAGCTACTTCAAATATATCTTCAAAGTATACTCTGTTAAGGTCCGTGACTGAGTAATGTAAATTGAGATCGCTTGTAATGTAGATTGAGATCTCACCATGTGACATGCTTTTTTTTGCAGTAGCAAGTAGCAAGTATTCAAGACGAATGCACAGGAATATTTCAGACTCTTTCACCCAGTGTGCATTGATGCGCAAAACACTGCAGTTAATATTATCAAGCCACTATTACAGTTCATTGACTTTACTCCTAAGAGATTATACATTTACAGGAGGTAGATAATAATAATAATAATTATTATTATTACCAAGCAACAAACTTAGGAACCAACACAACTGGATACAGATCACAAGTATACACAACATTTACTACCAGATAACCAGAATTAAAATTTTTAACAGAACAACGACTAGCTGATCAGATCCGTGTAATAATCAAACATAACAGGATACCCCAGTCACAATTAGAAAACATCAAAGAACAAGTACAACAAATACTGGAACAAAATAATGTGCAATCAGAAGAAGAAGAAAATACAGTAATGGGCTCAAACATCCCAGGGCAAACAAACAAAGAACAACATGGATCAATTAAACAATCAGAGGAAAACGAAATCTTAAGACAGCCACCAGAACAAGCACAAATAGAACACGAAGTGACACATGTTAGATATAGAAGAAAAATTTCAGCTGACATATATAGAATACAAAGACACAAATACAGACATTAGACCATTCTTGCATAGACCACCAAATAACCCACAAGTCGAAACAACAATAACAACTATCAACACAATCATACACAACAAAATAAATGAAAACACAACTATGGAAGAGTTACAACTACTGGTTTATATAGGAGCACTCACTACACTAAATATACACATTAGGCAGAGATCAGAACCAACCAACACAAAGAAGAAACCCACAAAACCAGCATGGCAACACAGGCTACAGACCAGAATAGAAAAACTGAGAAAAGACATCGGACAGCTAACACAATTTATAAGAAATGAAATATCAGACAAAAAAACAAAAGAGGTTAAGTAAAATCTCACAACAAGAAGCAATAGAGTAATTAGATGAAAAGAAGCAGAAATTACAAGCATTGACCAAACGACTTAGAAGATACAATAAAAGTGAAAATAGAAGGAAACGAAACCAAACATTCAACACAAACCAAAAGAAATTTTACCAGACAATAGATAACACACACGTTAAAATGGACAATCCACCAAACATAACAGACATGGAACACTTCTGGAGCAACATATGGTCAAACCCTGTACAACATAACAGACATGCACGGTGGATACAAGCAGAAACAGACACATACAAGATGATACCACAATTACCTGAAGTGATAATTTTGCAACATGAAGTCACCCGAGCAATTAATTCTATGCACAATTGGAAAGATAAAAATTGGAAAGATAAAAATAGCAAATTTCTGGCTAAAGAAGTTCACCTCAACACATTCACATTTAACTAAATTATTTAACAGTTACATTGCAGACCCATACATATTCCCTGATACACTTACACATGGAGTAACTTATCTGAAACCTAAAGATTCAGCAGACACAGCAAACCCAGCTAAATATCACCCTATAACATGCCTACCAACAATATACAAAACATTAACTTCAGTCATTACACAGAAATTAATGACAACACAGAACAAAATTATAAATGAAGAACAAAAAGGCTGTTGCAAAGGAGCATGAGGATGTAAAGAGCAACTGATAATAGATGCAGAGGTGACATATCAAGCTAAAACTAAACAAAGGTCGCTACACTACGCATACATTGATTACCAAAAAGCTTTTGATAGTGTACCCCACTCATGGTTACTACAAATATTGGAAATATACAAAGTAGATCCTAAATTGATACAGTTCCTAAACATAGTAATGAAAAATTGGAAAACCACACTTAATATCCAAACAAATTCAAATAATATCACATCACAGCCAATACAGATTAAGCGTGGAATATACCAAGGAGACTCATTAAGTCCTTTCTGGTTCTGCCTTGCTCTGAACCCAACATCCAACATGCTCAATAATACAAATTATGGATACAATATTACTGGAACATACCAACACAAAATCACACATTTGCTATACATGGAGGATCTAAAACTACTGGCAGCAACAAATCAACAACTCAACCAATTACTAAAGATAACAGAAGTATTCAGCAATGATATAAATATGGCTTTTGGAACAGACAAATGTAAGAAAAATTGCATAATCAAGGGAAAACACACTAAACAAGAAGATTACATATTGGATAACCACAGCGACTGCATAGAAGCGATGGAAAAAACAGATGCCTATAAATATCTAGGATACAGACAAAAAATAGGAATAGATAATACAAATATTAAAGAAGAACTATAAGAAAAATGTAGACAAAGACTAACAAAAATACTGAAAACAGAATTGACAGGCAGAAACAAGACAAAAGCTATAAATACTTACGCTATACCAATATTGACCTACGCTTTTGGGGTAGTGAAATGGAGTAACACAGACTTAGAAGCACTCGATACACTTACACGATCACAATGCCACAAATATAGAATACATCACATACATTCAGCAACAGAAAGATTCACATTAAGCTGGAAGGAAGGTGGAAGAGGATTTATCGACATAAAAAACCTACATTATGGACAGGTAGACAATTTAAGAAAATTCTCTCTAGAACGAGCAGAAACTAGCAAGATACATAAAGCAATCACTCATATAAATACATTGGCTACACCACTTCAATTTCATAACCACATCTACAACCCTTTAGATCACAGAACATCAACAGATACGAAGAAAGTAAATTGGAAAGAGAAAACACTACATGGCAAGCACCCGTATCGTCTAACACAGCCACACATCAATCAAGACAAATCCAGCACATGGCTAAGAAAAGGCAATATATACAGTGAGATGGAAGGATTCATGATTGCAATACAGGATCAAACAATAAACACCAGATATTGCAGCAAGCATATTATTAAAGATCCCAATACCACAACAGATAAATGCAGACTTTGCAAACAACAAATAGAAACAGTAGATCACATCACAAGCGGATGTACAATATTAGCAAATACAGAATACCCCAGAAGACATGACAATGTAGCAAAAATAATACGTCAACAACTTGCCATACAACATAAACTAATAAAACAACACATTCCCACATACAAGTATGCACCACAAAATGTACTGGAGAATGATGAATACAAATTATACTGGAACAGAACCATTACAACAGATAAAACAACACCACATAACAAACCTGACATCATACTCATCAATAAAAAGAAGAAATTAACACAACTAATCGAAATATCCATACCAAATACAACAAATACACAGAAGAAAACAGGAGAAAAAATTGAAAAATACATCCAACTGGCTGAGGAAGTCAAGGGCATGTGGCAGCTGGATAAAGTTGACATTACACCAATTATGCTCTCAACTACAGGAGTCCTACCACACAAGATCCACCAGTAGATCAATGCAATACAGCTAAATCCAAACTTATATATACAACTACAGAAATCTGTAATTATTGATACATGTTCAATTACCCGAAAGTTCCTAAATTCAATGTAACATATACTGTACAGTTAAAAGGAAGTCACGCTGGATCAAGGTCCGCATCACTTTCCATTTTTGGCCAGACATAACGTCTGAGAAAAGACAGAAATATTATTATTATTATTATTATTATCATCTATCTCCTATTATTATTATTATTATTATTATTATTATTTCCTTTCTCAGATGTTATGTCTGGTTAAAAATGGAAAGTGACGCAGACCTTGATCAAGTGTGGATTTTTTTTAACTGTACAGTATATGTTACATTGCATTTAGGAACTTTCGGGTAATTGAACATGTATCAATAATTACAAATTTCTGTAGTTGTATATATACATTTGGATGTAGCTGTATTGCGTTGATGTACTGGTGGATCTTTCTGTTGCTGAATGTATGTGATGTATTCTATATTTGTGGTATTGTGATTGTGTAAGTGTATTGAGTGCTTCTAGGTCTGTGTTACTCCATTTCACTACCCCAAATGAGTAGGTCAATATTGGTATAGCATAAGTATTTATAGCTTTTGTCTTGTTTCTACCTGTCAATTCTGTTTTCAGTACTTTTGTTAGTCTTTGTTTATATTTTTCTTATAGTAGTTCTTTAATATTTGTATTATCTATTCCTATTTTTTGTCTGTATCCTAGATATTTATAGGCATCTGTTTTTTCCGTCGCTTCTATGCAGTCGCTGTGGTTATCCAATATGTAATCTTCTTGTTTAGTGTGTTTTCCCTTGATTATGCTATTTTTCTTACATTTGTCTGTTCCAAAAGCCATATTTATATCATTGCTGAATACTTCTGTTATCTTTAGTAATTGGTTGAGTTGTTGATTTGTTGCTGCCAGTAGTTTTAGATCCTCCATGTATAGCAAATGTGTGATTTTGTGTTGGTATGTTCCAGTAATATTGTATCCATAATTTGTATTATTGAGCATGTTGGATGTTGGGTTCAGAGCAAGGCAGAACCAGAAAGGACTTAATGAGTCTCCTTGGTATATTCCACGCTTAATCTGTATTGGCTGTGATGTGATATTATTTGAATTTGTTTGGATATTAAGTGTGGTTTTCCAATTTTTCATTACTATGTTTAGGAACTGTATCAATTTAGGATCTACTTTGTATATTTCCAATATTTGTAGTAACCATGAGTGGGGTACACTATCAAAAGCTTTTTGGTAATTAATGTATGCGTAGTGTAGCGACCTTTGTTTAGTTTTAGCTTGATATGTCACCTCTGCATCTATTATCAGTTGCTCTTTACATCCTCATGCTCCTTTGCAACAGCCTTTTTGTTCTTCATTTATAATTTTGTTCTGTGTTGTATGTGTCATTAATTTCTGTGTAATGACTGAAGTTAATGTTTTGTATATTGTTGGTGGGCATGTTATAGGGTGATATTTAGCTAGGTTTGCTGTGTCTGCTGGATCTTTAGGTTTCAGATAAGTTATTCCATGTGTAAGTGTATCAGGGAATATGTATGGGTCTGCAATGTAACTGTTAAATAATTTAGTTAAATGTGAATGTGTTGAGGTGAACTTCTTTAGCCAGAAATTTGCTATTTTTATCTTTCCAATTTTTATCTTTCCAATTGTGCATAGAATTAATTGCTCGGGTGACTTCATGTTGCAAAATTATCACTTCAGGTAATTGTGGTATCATCTTGTATGTGTCTGTTTCTGCTTGTATCAACCGTGCATGTCTGTTATGTTGTACTGGGTTTGACCATATGTTGCTCCAGAAGTGTTCCATGTCTGTTATGTTTGGTGGATTGTCCATTTTAACGTGTGTGTTATCTATTGTCTGGTAAAATTTCTTTTGGTTTGTGTTGAATGTTTGGTTTCGTTTCCTTCTATTTTCACTTTTATTGTATCTTCTAAGTCGTTTGGTCAATGCTTGTAATTTCTGCTTCTTTTCATCTAATTGCTCTATCGCTTCTTGTTGCGAGATTTTACCTAACCTCTTTTGTTTTTTGTCTGATATTTCATTTCTTATAAATTGTGTTACCTGTATGACGTCTTTTCTCAGTTTTTCTATTCTGGTCTGTAACCTGTGTAGCCATGCTGGTTTTGTAGGTTTCTTCTTTGTGTTGGTTGGTTCTGATCTCTGGCTAGTGTGTAGATTTAGTGTAGTGAGTGCTCCTATATAAACCAGTAGTTCTAACTCTTCCATAGTTGTATTTTCATTTATTTTGTTGTGTATGATTGTGTTGATAGTTGTTATTGTTGTTTCGACTTGTGGGTTATTTGGTGGTCTATGCAAGAATGGTCTACATCTAGATCTACATCTACATTTATACTCCGCAAGCCATCCAACGGTGTGGGGCGGAGGTCACTTTATGTGCCACTGTCATTACCTCCCTTTCCTGTTCCACTCGCGTATGGTTCGCAGGAAGAACGACTGCCGGAAAGCCTCCGTGCGTGCTCTAATCTCTCTAATTTTACATTCGTGATCTCCTCGGGAGGTATAAGTAGGGGGAAGCAATATATTCGATACCTCATCCAGAAATGCACCCTCTCGAAACCTGGTGAGCAAGCTACACCACGATGCAGAGCGCCTCTCTTGCAGAGTCTGCCACTTGAGTTTGCTAAACATCTCCGTAACGCTATCACGGTTACCAAATAACCCTGTTACGAAATGCACCGCTCTTCTTTGGATCTTCTCTATCTCCTCCGTCAACCCGATCTGGTACGGATCCCACACTGTTGAGCAATACTCAAGTATAGGTCGAACGAGTGTTTTGTAAGCCACCTCCTTTGTTGATGGACTACATTTTCTAAGGACTCTCCCAATGAATCTCAACCTGGTACCCGCCTTACCAACAATTAATTTTATGTGATCATTCCACTTCAAATCGTTCTGCACGCATACTCCCAGATATTTTACAGAAGGAACTGCTACCAGTGTTTGTTCTGCTATCATATAATCATACAATAAAGGATCCTTCTTTCTATGTATTCGCAATACATTACATTTGTCTATGTTAAGGGTCAGTTGCCACTCCCTGCACCAAGTGCCTATCCGCTGCAGATCATCCTGCATTTCGCTACAATTTTCTAATGCTGCAACTTCTCTGTATACTACAGCATCATCCACGAAAAGCCGCATGGAACTTCCGACACTATCTACTAGGTCATTTATATACATTGTGAAAAGCAATGGTCCCATAACACTCCCCTGTGGCACGTCAGAGGATACTTTAACGTCTGTAGACGTCTCTCCATTGATAACAATGTCTGTATTTGTGTCTTTGTATTCTATATATGTCAGCTGACATTTTTCTTCTATATCTAACATGTGTGTCACTTCGTGTTCTATTTGTGCTTGTTCTGGTGGCTGTCTTAAGATTTTGTTTTCCTCTGATTGTTTAATTGATGCATGTTGTTCTTTGTTTGTTTGCCCTGGGATGTTTGAGTCCATTACTGTATTTTCTTCTTCTTCTGATTGCACATTATTTTGTTCCAGTATTTGTTGTACTTGTTCTTTGATGTTTTCTAATTGTGACTGAGGTATCCAGTTATTTTTTATTGTTACACGGAACTGATCAGCTAGTCGTTGTTCTGTTAAAAAATTTAATTCTGGGTATTTGGTAATAAATGCTGTGTATGTTTGTGATCTGTATCCAGTTGTGTTGGTTCCTAAGTTTGTTGCTTGGTAATAACAGTACATGAGGTGTCAGTTAACTTCATCTGACCATCTCATCCTCTGTCTTTGTTTTCCTCCTAGGGTGGTTGCAGGAAGCATATCCTGTAAAACACCTCTATTTGGATTTAAATCATTTTCCATGTGGCTAGCAGTGTTGTTACCATTGTGGACGGGCATAGGGTTCAAGCGTCGTCCCAGACCATGACAGCGCTTGTCCGAGGCTTCATTAGTTCTGTCCTGAACCAACTAATCACACTAAAAGGGCGGTCAGCCCTATTAGTGGTTTGTTCTTTTCATCGCCTTTTACGACTGGCAGAACATACCGGAGGCCTATTCTTTTCCCGGGCTTCCACAGGGTTTATTATTATTATTATTATTATTATTACAGAAAGGTATTTTGATTTCACTGGTCTTGCACGTTCATTTATTTTCACTCAGTGATCGAAAGCAGCACAGTTATCTGCATGAATTAGTCTGGTACAGAATCCTCTAAACATGGTTTTCCCCTTCCTTTCTTTGTAATGTAATTTACCATAAAAAAAGGTACATTAACAGGTACAGAAAGACTGTCAAATGAGACTATTGAGTTTTCAAATTTCATTTATAATGATAATTATCTCTTGGCACAGAAATTTCATCCTGTGATAATTCAGATGCTCACCATGTTCAATAAGCAGAGTTTTTCTCTAGTCTAATAACATCTACCACATTGCATTTTGTGTAAGCGGAGCACTGTCGTTTGATTTTAACATCAGTTTTACGAATCTACTGTTAACATACGAATTAAAAATTAGGTTGTGTCTACTAGTCTGCCTCCATAGCTGAGTGATCAGCACAGGTGGCTGCCATGCGAAAGACCCAGGTTTGGCTCCTAGTACTGCCAAGGATTTTTTTTTTCTTTGTGCAAGGACTGGTAGAGGTTGCACTCAGCCCCGTAATCCCAGCTGAGGAGTTACTTGACCAAGTAATAGTGGCTCCACAGTCTGGAAAGTCTGCAAAATGGCCAGGAGAGTGATGTGCTAACCACGTGCCCTTCCATACTGCATATGCATAATGCAGCAAGGCAGAGGATGACACAGTGGCTGTCAGACATCCTTTGGGTAATCATGGCCTGGTGAGAAGCTCATTTTTGTATTTAGGATGGATAATCACAACAGTAGTTTTCATCTTATTTATATGTAAAATGTTCTTCAAACTTGTTATACAATTTCTAACTTCATTGTATGTTATGTTGTTTGCACCAGGAACACAAACAACAAAGGCACAGTCCTACAATATATTCTTAAATTCTGAGACATGTCTCATTCTTATACTGTGTTTCACAATGCGAGTTGCGCAAAAGTTCATCTTCAAATCCAGTTTGTCTGTGGTTGTCTGCTATAAATAACACATTGCATTTCTTTCTCCACTGCTTATGACTGCTGCTGACTGTACTTTTGTAACCCTGCCTCCACACTTCACAGTTCGCACTATATCTCACCTCAACCTAGCCATCTCTTTTGTATTTCCCTGGCCTACCTACCCACTTAATGGATCTAACATTCCTCATTTCAACCCACAGAATGCCCAGTTTACTTTTCTTTCATGACATCGAACCGAGTCGCAGCCGCGAAGAGATCCAAATGGGAGACACTTCTATCTGCGGAATATCTAACTGAAGAGGATGCCATCAACATTTAACTATACAGTAGAGCTGTGTGACCTCAAGAGAAATAATGGCTTTCTGCTCTTTACTACACCAGTGTAGCAAGGCCACTTTGGCTAAATTTTACAAAGCCAGTTGAGTCAGTCACCCAGACTGATAGCCCTGCAACTAATGAAATGGCTGTGGCTACTCTTCAAGAATCACAGGTTAGTCTGGATACCCTCATCATGCTTGCTCCTACAGCTACCTGTATTGTTGAGGCACACAAGCTACCCCACCTCGGCAAAGTTCATGGTTCACGAGGGGTAATGAATTATGGTGTCTAATTGCAACCAGCAGATTTATTACTTTTAGACATCTAACAGTGACCCATCTAACAGCGACCCATCTCTTTAAATTAATACGTGTAGCTGTTGCTTGCAGTAGCTGATGAATGATAGCTAATGTATCTGTATTTGGTAGTTTATCAGTGGATGTAGCGTTTACTACCACAGTGAGGAAGGATTCATTGAATTTGGGGACTACATGTCATCACCGCTTCTACAGAACATTTTTTGTGGTGGGGGGGTCAGAGGAGGGCGTACAATTTCATTTGAACAGGTTTTCATCTTCCTTAATAATGTTCACAGTTTTTCATTTAAGTATAGTGTGTAGGTATCACCCAATTTTACTATACTGTTGCTAATGGAGTTTCAACTTGTCCTATAAATTAAGCAGATCAGTCCCTTCCTAACATAAGTTAACATAGTTCCAGCAGTTTCCATCACTTATCCTTACTTCTGTTAAATTTTATACTTATTTCATTCAGGAGGAAACAAAGATCAAAGGCTGTAGCACTATGTTTAAGAAAAAGTTAAATTTTGCATTTACACTGTATGTTTTGTAAATCTCTTCATAGCAGTCTTCCCATAATTTTTCTCTAAATACTATGAGTCACTGTTTATAATTTTGTAATATAGTATATGTTTTCCATGATCTGTACTTAACTGCTCAGTATATTTTATTGTCAACATTTAATTATAATTGTCAGAAATACCATTGAGTTATTGGTTTTATAGCTAAATCGCTTTAAGGTTTTAGGTCTAAAACATACTGGCAATGGCTGTTGCACAATGTCCTACAATCATCATGATAATTTTACTGTAGAAAATAAATGCTAGCTGCCAACAATTCTACATGTTATCAATCAGTACAATAAGTCAGAGATTAACACAGAAGTCTCCACAAGCCATCCAGTTGACATCTGCTGCCTGCAGATGATGGCTGGTAGGTACCCTGAGGAGAATGTAACAGAACTCTAGCTGTCTTTTTGGAAGTGACTGGGAGGACTGTCTACTCAGTCAGTACACAACCATCTCCAGAAGATCAGTTTGGCCTCTAGGCACCCACTGTAAACAATACCAGTAACCTGCGAGTACTTTAGTGCAAAAAAGTGTGCAAGGGACATTTGGAATTTAACCTGGATAAGTACCACAGAGTTTCTTCCACCGAACAGTGCAACACCTGATGATCGTCATAGAAGAGGGGGCAGGCGTCCATCCACCAATGCATGTCTCAGGTGTTCAGTCACACAGATACTCCAGGAAGATAGGTTGGCCACATTTTGCACTTGTATTGTGTTCAGATATCTTACATGTCTCATCTGTATCAAGAGCAATTCGAGGGCTGTTCAGTGTTGGGACCTAATCTGTAATCCCATTGTTCAGCATTGCAGCCAACACTTTGCCTGTGGGTTAACCTTTCAAGACAATGATGCACGAGCACAACACATGGACATTATCAGCACATAACTGATATGAACCTCATTACGCATTCTTGGGATCAGCTGAAATTCGCAGTCATCGGAAGAACCAACATGACACACTAGACTGTCTCAGTAGCTCCATTTAAAGAGAGAGCAGTGGTGCCTGAGAGGCAACATCTTTACCACATTTTGAACAATGTGACAAGGAGGACCCACAAATTGCATGAGGTGGAGTGAAATGGTATTTAATGTTACCAAAGCAGATATTTGATTTCACAGACGTGCAATATGTTTGTCATTTTTTTTTCCTTGTTTGAAGGTGAAGTTATCTATTTTGACAGATTTTACCAAACACACACACATACATTGAACTTCAACATGGCCTAAAAATGACTTGTTCACAGACACATGTTTACTTTTCACAATGTACATCTACATACATACATATATACATGGCAAGCCATTGTGTGAAACATGTACCAATTCTAGTTATTTCCTATTCTGTTCTGCTCACAGTTAGAGAGGACAAAGTGACTGTCTATAGGCTTCCATACAAGCCCTAATTTATCTTTGTGGTACTTACACAAAATGTGTGACACTGACAGTAGAATCATCTGGAGGCAGCTTGAAATACCAGTTCTCTAAATTTTCTCAACAGTGCTCCTTGAAAAGAGTGTAATCTTCCCTTCAGCAATTCTCATTTGATGCCTATTTGAGTTCAGAAAGCATCTCCATAATACGTGCTGATCGAACCTAACAGTAACAAACCCAACAGTATGCCTTTGAATTGCTTCAATGTCTTCCCTTAACCTGACCAAACAGAGACCCCAAACACACAAGCATTACTCAAGACTGGGTCACACAAGTGTTCTATATGCAGCCTCCTTTCTACATGAACCATACTTTCCTAAAATTTGTCCAATAAACCAAAACTGACCATTTGACTTCCCAACTACTTGTTCCATTTTGTATCACTTTGCAGAGTTATGCTTGGATATTTAATCAACGTGACTGAGTCAACCAGCCCATTACAAATATTGTATTCAAACATTATAGGATTGTTTTTCCTAGATTTACATCAAGCTGTCATTCATTGCACAGACCAGAAATTCTGTCTAAGTCATCTTGTATCCTCCTACAGCCACTCAACAATTACAATTTCCTGTACAACACAGTTTCATAAGCAAGGAGCCATAAATTGCTGCTTGCCCTGTCAGATCTAGAGAATAAGAGCAATCCCACCACACTTCCCTGTGGCACTCCTGATGATACTCTCATCTCTCATGAGCACTCATCACTGAAGACAATGTACTGGCTTCTATTACTCAAGAAGTCTTCAAGTGATGCATATATCAGGGAACCTATTGTGGGAACCTTCATTTACAACCAGCAGTGGGGCACCATGACAAATGCTTTCCAGAAAAATAGGAATATGGAACCTGCTTCAGCCATGGTTGTCATGTGAGAAAATGACGAGCTGAGATTCATACAAGTGATTCTTTCTAAATCCATGTCAATCTGTGCACAGAAGCTTTCCCATCTCAATGTATGTTGTACTGTAACTCAGAATATGTTCAAGTACTGATCAGTAAACCAATGGGAATGACATATCATTTTCCAGCTCTTTGATAAGTATTCAATTTATTATATTTTGCACAATTGATGCATGAATTCCTGCTAACTTCTACATTTTGGCATTTGCACATTCTATTTTGAACTGAGAGTGCAACAGTGTTTCCTCTGCATTTTACAAATTTTATTATTAAACTATGGTGGTTGTTTCTCCATCCTTAATGCACTTACTTGGCACATACCTGTACTGAGCACAAGTTGCAAGCAATTCAAGCTTTTCCCATACTTCCTACATGTCTACCATACTGGAAATGAATTATGTCCATTCATTTTCTAAGTGAGAAGCTAAAACCTGTGTATCTGCTCTTTGTAGCAAAAATACTCTCCTATCCTTCTTGACTAATTTATTAACTTTAGTAACCATTATCACTAAATGACATCTTATCACTAATCGTTATCTCTATATTATCACCATCACTAAGGTCAGGCCTGTTAGTGGCTACAGGATCTAAAGTACTTCCATTGTCTGTGGGCAGTAGAACTAGCTGTTCAAACCGGTTTGAGATAAGTGTGTTCCAAACCACTTCACAACACCGCCTGTGCATACCACCTCCAATGAACCCATGCACATGCCAATCTATTCACAGTAGGTTGAAGTCACCTCCAACTATCGGGATATTTCTTCACTACTAAACACAGACTTACTTTGAATGATTTTGAAATTGTCATGGTGGACTTGGGTAGCAGGTAAAAACATACAGTAAGTCCAGAATGACTTTTGTTTTCATTCTGCAGTGGAGTGTGCCTCGATATGAAACTTTCTGGAAAATTGTAACTGTGTGCCCGAATGAAGCTCGAATATGAGACCTTTGCCTTTTGCAGACAACTGTTCTACCAACTGAACTAGTCATTATGACTAATGACCTACCCTCGAAGTTTTACTTCCACCAGTGCCTCGTCTCCTAACTTTCTAACTTCAAAGGCCATGCCTGCTCAAGATCCTTTCGGCTAGGGTTTCTAGCCACACAAGTTGCACAGGATAACTTCTGTGAAGTTAGGAAGGTAGGACATGTACTGGTGGAAGTACAGCTGTGCGGGGGAGGAGTCATGAGCTGTACTTGTGTAGCTCAGAGGAGTGCTTACTAGCAAAATGCCTGAGTTCAAGCCTCAGTCAGGAAGACAATTTTGATCTACCAGGAATTTTCATATAGGTGCACATTCGACGGCAGAGTAAAAAAAATTCATTCTTGATTTATTGAATGTTTTTACCAGCCACCTGATTCTACCATAAAAACTGTAGAACCATTCAAAAAGGTCTGTGCTCAGTAGCACAGAAATACCCACATAGCTGGAGGTGATTTCATCCTATTGAGCGTAGACTGGGATTTCTATGGAGTCACAGCACATGGTATGCACAGACAATCTTCTGGAGTGGTTTTGAACACACTTGTCTGAAAACTATTTTGAACAGCTAGTTTGACTATCCAAAGGCAATGGAAACACTTTAGATTTTGTAGCTACGAACAGGCCTGACCTTATTGATGGTGACAGTATAGGGACAGGGGTTAGTGATCATGATGTAATTCTAGGGGTAATGGTTACTAATGTCACTGAATTAGTCAGGAAGGATAGGGTAGTATTTTTGCTACAAAGACCAGATAAGCAGTTTTTAGCATCCCACTTAGAAAATGAATGAGCATAATTCATCATAAAATACACATGGAGAATTGATGGGCAAAGTTTAAACTTATTGTTCAGTGTGCTCTGGAGAAGTAAGTGACAAGTAGGTGGATTAAGGATGGAAAACACCCACAGTGGTTTAATAATCAAATGCAGAAAATGCTGAGGAAACAGAGATCATTGCACTCTTGGCTCAAAAAGGAACATGTAAGTGTCACCAGGTAAGGGGTAGTAGAAATTAATGTCCCATAATAAGATCAATATGCAAAGCACACATCTTCCAGTATCTTACCTACAACCTGAAAAAATTTCAGTAATATCTAAAATCAGTAAATGTGTCAGAGGCTTCTATCCAGTCACTCATCAACCAGTCTGGGAGGCAACAGAAGGCAGCAAAAGGAGACTGAAGTTTTAAATTTCATTTTTGAGAAACCAGTCATGCAGAAGGACTGTACAAACATGCCACCGTTTGTCTGTCACACTGACTCCTGCATGGAGAACATAGAATAGACCTCCCTGGCTTAGAGCAGCAACTGTAAGAATTTAACACAAGTAAGTCTCCAGGTGTGGATGGGAACCCAGTTTCGTTTTACACAGAGTAATCATATAGCATTGGCTGCTTACATATCTTGCATTTATCATGCCTCTCTCACCCTAAAACTAATTCTACATAATTACTCTGCAATTCACATTTAAGTGCCTGGCAGAGTGTTCATCAAACCACCTTCAAGCAATTCCTCTACTGTTCCATTTTCACATAAAATGCAGGAAAAAGAAGCACTTTAATCTTTCTGTGCAAGCTCTGATTTCTCTGATTTTATTGTGACGATCATCTCTACATTTCTACATACTGCAAATTCCCAAGGGACTGGAAAAAAGTGCAGGTGACTCCTGTATATAAGGAGGACCAATTTTGGCCTTAAAGGTCATTTTCAAGGTCATTAGATGTCAATGTGTTGTATAATTATTATTTGTTAAATGGCAGTTATAGCTGGGGGAAAAAAAAGAAGAAGGAAGCCCCAGAATTGAAACCTGAAAGCTTATTATGTGCAGTAATAGTCATCTTCATAAGTAATGCCATGTTATACGAAACTATATTTGCTCACATCCATTGTCAGATGAGTTGATGTCCAACACTGAAAGCAAGCACACACAGTAGGATTCTGCTTTTAATTCTGAATCTTGCACATTGTGTTCTGTCTTTCTGACTAGCTACATCTGCCATTTAATAACAGCATAACTCTTCAACACATCAGCACTTAATGTGCTTTCTGAAAATAACCTGTAAGATCAAAATTGGCCAATCCTGCAAGATGTAATAAAGTGATTACTTGTAAAAAGTAGCTGAGGTGTAATACTTCTTAATGTTCTCAACATCGGTTTGCTACAGTATTCTTGAACATATTCTGAGTTTGAATATAATGAAATTCCTCAAAACAGAAAAGCTATTGTCCACAAATCAGCATGGATTTAGAAAGCATCACATAGGTGAAATCTGTGGGACTGGCACTGCTGGAGGAAAGGGTATTGTGGAGACATGGATTAGCCACTGCCTGTGAAGTTAGGAAACATGGTAATGGCAGAAGCAAAGCTGTGAGGATGGATTATGAGTTGTGTTTGGGTAGCTCAGTTGTCAGATCGCCTGCCCATAAAAGGCTAAGTTCTTTAATTCAAATCTCAGTTCAGCACAGAGTTTTCATTTGCCAGGAAGTTTCATATCAGTGCACACACTGCTGCAGATTGAAAAATTCATTCTGGAAACAGCCCCCAGGCTGTGGCTAAGCCCTGTATCCACAATACCCTTTCAATCAGTGGTGATAGACCCACCAGTCTTCCAGGAGATGTCTGTAAATTTAGGAACGAAGGAAGTGAGGTGCTGACAGTGCTAAAGCTGAGAGTGTGGGTCATGAGTTGTGCTTGGCTAACTCAGTTGATAGAGGACTTGCCTGCAACAGGCAAAGGCCCCAAGCTTGATTCTTGTCTTCCACACAGTTTTAATCTGACAGGAAGTTTCACATAAAATAAATAACTTGGGTTCACCTAAACCTGTTTTGTGCTTCCAGACAACTTCACAGACTCGATTGACATCAATAGACAATATTTTTGTTCTGAGCAATCTACATTAGGCTGTAGCAAGACCTCAGTTTTGAGAATAATTTGAGAGAAACAACTTTTCTGGAGAGCAGTAAATTCAGGAACTTTGTTACAAATACTTCAAGAATTTACTGTCAAAATTTTGACAGCCTGAGTAACTTTAGTTTGTACACAGTCTGATTTTGGTCTCTGCCTTTCAACTGGTGAGTGTTCATAGAGGATCTGAAAGTACTGTCTAGCCCAAAAAGCTTCCATTTGAATTCCACAAGTCCTCTGTAACAAGAGTAGCTGTTACCTTTGTGTAGTGCACCCCTGACTTACCGAGTGACGTCCTACAATGCCTATGTCTAATGCAGAAGTACCTATTAACACTACACTCATAAGTCCTTCATGGGGGACAAATAATGTAAGGAATAAAGGTAATCAGTCACCATGTAACCAATGCACTTACTATTCAGGATACCCACAAAAATGACAAACTGTTACTAAGCTGTCAGTACTAAACCATCCATCACATCAGTTTTACACACACACTGCTTTGTGTTTTTCTGTCTGAAAAGATGGTAACATCTGATTCGGTGTAACAATTTACAAGTAAATTACTCAGAGAAAAAATAGCAAAATAAATCCAATCTTACCTTACGTCTATTGCCAAACTTAAGAGTATACACAATAAATGAATAGGAATGGCACAATTTTTTTACTGCAATATCAGTCCAATTTGCAGCACATTTGTGTTCATGTTTTATACAGCGTCTGCTGCCTTTCATGATACCACCATCAACAGCTAGCACTACGTTTAATTTACACATTGGACTTCTAACATCATTTGTCATTTTCCAAGTAAGACTGTGTGGTTCATAGCGCCCATGGGTTATTGCCTGTATAAAGCATAAATTACAGTGTAATAACACGTCAATTTACTGTTTGTGTACACCAGAAAACTTTTTATCATAATTGCAATAGTGCTTTTTAAGAATATTAGAGTAGTATTTTTGCACACTCATTAAATTACTATGTTCTTTGATATTTGCTCATACACACTTATTTTCTAAAATTTGTATTGGCAATTGGTTGTTACCTGGTTCACTGTAAGATTGTCTGTACAATCAAATTTTAAACTCAGTGATGCTAAATCATCATCTTGATTGTGACATATTGCACAAAAAATGTTCTGATACCAGACACCTGTTCTGGTGTTCAACACAGGAACATCAAATTTGTAGTCATATTTTTCTTCTGGAATACCTTCAAGTGTGCAGAGTTTTGAAAATCTGTCTTGAAATGGACACGATCTCACCATATATAGTGTGTGCTGCAAGAAGACATTTTTGTATTAATAAAACATTTCTTAAGACTCCAATAATTGTCATAATTACTTAGGTTCATAAAAACTATTACTTGTTTCCTTTCATTTTACTGGATAAGAAGTTGTTATTTTAATTAAAAAAGTATTTATGACAAAGCTATGTAATGTAGACTCAAACACTTATTAGATATTGTTCCAAAACTTAATTTCTGAGTTACAAGTTTAAATTATGTATCATTTAAACTTCCAAAGTTGTGACTTAAACAAGGTGTCTGACTACTTCTTCATCATTAAGTTTTGTCCAAAGAGTAATATGAATTACACCTGTGCAAAACTAATGTTGTCAATATTAATTACATTACATTAATACTTGTTCCATAGATCATGAATATGACATTTCATAATGATGTGGAACATGGCAGTTTAACATAAGTTTTCATTACACACAAAAAGATTTTTTTAATCAAACAGGGATTTCAATATGTCTCTCAGTTAAATTAATTTTTTCATTTTTGTGTGTTCCTTAGAATTCAGCTTGAATGACATGAAAGCCAGAGTACCTCTTAGTCCCCTCAAACAAAAAATTGTGCAACAGATGGGAGAAAGCGTATGTCACTCTCCTCTACAAGTAGGATAGCTGAAGTGATCCACAATACTACTGTGTAATATCTCTGATCGCCATCTTCTGTCGAATAGTAAAACATATACTGAGCCCAATCATGATGAAGTATGTTGAGCAGAATGACTTTCTCCATACCAATCAGTATAGATTCCAGAAACATTGGTCATACACAACATAATTCATGCTTTTTTCACAGAACATCCTAAAAGTCATGCATCCAGTAGTCAGGTAAACACAGCACTCCTTGACTACCAGAAAGAATTTGATCTGGTTCCATACATACATACATACATAACACACATATTATAAAGATGTATGAATATACATATGTATGTATTATGTTCAAAATCTTTTTCTAAACCACTGGACTGATTTCATCCAAATTTGATACACATTTCACTTGCTGCCTGGAAAGAATTGCTGTTGGGGTAAGAACTGGCTACCTGCCAAAGGGGTTGGGATGGGATTGAGGGTGAAAAGAAGTGTAGCCCACAATGCATAAATATTCAGACTTTATTCATCTAGTATTTGAGAACGAGAGCACTTAGTAACTTGCAACAAACTTAAAATGTAATTTCAAACCTTTGATAAGCTCTTTCTTGCTGACAACCAACAAAAAGTGATGAAATTAACAAAGTTTGTTACTTACTATACTTTCTATATTCATTCAGTAAATCACATGAGGCATTACATTTTAATTTAGTGTTTCTTTACTAATAACTGTATTCAAGATGTATTTTGCAGGCGGTATTCACATACATCACTGAATGTACATGCAAAATTATATCATTGCATGACATACAGTTCAGGAGATATAACATCATCAGCACTAAGATGCATGAAAAACTGCTGTATCATCCAATGTGTTTCAATTTTTAATTTCTTTGCTCCTAACTTTATTTGCAATACATTTCACAGACAGTTTCTACATATGGCACTAAATGTAAGTACAAAATTATATCATTGTACACCATGTAGTTCAGGAGATGATGTGTTATAAAATTTGAGCTGCATGAACACAACACTGCTAGGTTCAGTTCACTAGAGGTACATGTGAACTATGTGTACAAGTACGTGTGAAATATATGGCACATGCATATGTGGGTAAAGCCACACGTATAATGCTCCTGCTAAAACCCCTGTATCAATTTCAATCAAATTTGGTGCATAAACTACTTACTACCTGCAAAAATATTGTGCAGGAAGACCCACCAACCTCCTATTTGGGTAGAAGTGAAAATGTGGGCAGAAAAAGGAGGAGGAGAAACGGCAAGAGTAGGAGGAGGTGGAGGAGGGAGAGGAGGAGACAGGGGCAAGATGACCAGGAGGGGGAGGAGGAGCAGGAGCAGGAGCAGGAGCAGGAGCAGGAGCAGGAGGAGGAGGAGGAGCAGGACGAGGAGGAGGAGCAGGACGAGGAGTCAGGAGAAAGACGAGGAGGAGGAGGAGGAGGAGGAGGAGCAGGACGAGGAGTCAGGGGAAAGACGAGGAGGAGGACGAGGAGTCAGGGGCAAGATGAGGAGGAGGACGAGGAGTCAGGGGCAAGATGAGGAGGAGGACGAGGAGTCAGGGGCAAGACGAGGAGGAGGACGAGGAGTCAGGGGCAAGACGAGGAGGAGGACGAGGAGTCAGGGGCAAGACGAGGAGGAGGACGAGGAGTCAGGGGCAAGACGAGGAGGAGGACGAGGAGTCAGGGGCAAGACGAGGAGAAGGACGAGGAGGAGGAGGAGGAGGAGGAGGAGGAGGAGGAGGAGGAGGAGGTGGAGACAGGGGCAAGATGAGGAGGAGGTGGAGACAGGAGCAAGATGAGGAGGAGGAGGAGGAGGTGGAGACAGGAGCAAGATGAGGAGGAGGAGGAGGAGGTGGAGACAGGAGCAAGATGATGAGGAGGAGGAGGTGGAGACAGGAGCAAGATGAGGAGGAGGAGGAGGAGGAGGTGGAGGTGGAGACAGGGGCAAGATGAGGAGGAGGAGGAGGTGGAGACAGGTGCAAGATGAGGAGGAGGAGGAGGGGGTGGAGACAGGGGCAAGATGAGGAGGAGGAGGTGGAGACAGGGGCAAGATGAGGAGGAGGAGGAGGTGGAGACAGGGGCAAGATGAGGAGGAGGAGGAGGAGGAGGTGGAGACAGGGGCAAGATGAGGAGGAGAATGAGGAGGAGGAGGAGGAGGAGGAGGAGGAGCTGACAGGGGCAAGATGAGGAGGAGGAGGAGGAGGAGGAGGAGGAGGAGCTGACAGGGGCAAGATGAGGAGGAGGAGGAGGAGGAGGAGGAGGAGGAGGAGCTGACAGGGGCAAGATGAGGAGGAGGAGGAGGAGGAGGAGGAGGAGGAGGTGACAGGGGCAAGATGAGGAGGAGGAGGAGGAGGAGGAGGAGGAGGAGGAGGAGGAGGAGGAGGAGGTGACAGGGGCAAGATGAGGAGGAGGAGGAGGAGGTGGAGGAGGACGAGGAGACAGGGGCAAGAGGAGGAGACAGGGGCAAGACGAGGAGACAGGAGCAAGACGAGGAGACAGGGGCAAGACGAGGAGGAGGAGGAGGCAGGGGTAAGACGAGGAGGAGGAGGAGGCAGGGGTAAGACGAGGAGGAGGAGGAGGAGGAGGAGGAGGAGACAGGGGCAAGACAAGGAGGAGGAGGAGGAGGAGGAGGAGGAGACAGGTGCAAGACGAGGAGGAGGAGGAGACAGGTGCAAGACGAGGAGGAGGAGGAGGAGGAGGAGGAGGAGGAGGAGACGGGTAAGACAAGGAGGACGAGTTTTACTTTGAGGGAGGAGGAGGAGATTCGCTGGGAGGGAGGAGGAGGAGGAGATTCGCTGGGAGGGAGGAGGAGGAGGAGATTCGCTGGGAGGGAGGAGGAGGAGGAGATTCGCTGGGAGGGAGGAGGAGGAGACTGACTTGAAGGGATGTACAGGGTGGTGGAGATGGACAGAGGAGGGATGTGGTGGAGATGGACAGAGGAGGGATGTGGTGGAGATGGACAGAGGAGGGATGTGGTGGAGATGGACAGAGGAGGGATGTGGTGGAGATGGACAGAGGAGGGATGTGGTGGAGATGGACAGAGGAGGGATGTGGTGGAGATGGACAGAGGAGGGATGTGGTGGAGATGGACAGAGGAGGGATGTGGTGGAGATGGACAGAGGAGGGATGTGGTGGAGATAGACAGAGGAGGGATGTGGTGGAGATAGACAGATAGTACTTCACTGTAAATAAGTGCATCATCTGCAAAAGTCCTGAGGTTACTGTCAACATTGTGTACCAGATAAGCCATACACAACATAAACAATAAGGGTGTCAACACACTTCCCTGGAGCACACCTGAAATTACTTCTGCACCTACCAATAACTCTGCATCCATAACAACTTGCGGCATCACCCCTACCGAGAAATCCTTCATCCAGTCTCAAATTTTGGTTGATACACCCATGTAACCATACTATCATTAATAAACTAAGTACTTGGCATTGGCCAGGCATGTATTTATTCCAATCTTCTATTACTTCATCTACTCCCTCCCCCCTCCCTCTCCCTCATCTAACCCCACACAGTCCAATCTAGCCACTATCATGAACGATGATGAGGACAACACAAACACCCAGTCCCCGGGCAGAGAAAGTCCCCAACCCAGCCGGGAATTGCACATAAGATCCCATGACCCAGGGGAAGAGGATGTAAATGAAAATGAGATGGGTGATGTGATACTATGATAAGAATTGGACAGAACACTGAAAAACCTAATCCTCTACAAGGCCCCTGGAGTAGGTGACCTCCATCAGAATTACTGATATCCTAGGGAGAGCTGGTCATGACAAACCTCTTCCACCTGGTATGCAAGATGTGTGTGAAAGGTGGAATATCCTCAGAAGTCAAGAAGAATGTAATAATTCCATTTCTAACACAAGCACTTGCTGATAGGTGTGAATTTTATCAAACTATCAGTGTAATACATGGCTGCAAAATGCTAACAGAGTTTTTGTACCGAAGAATAGAATAACTGGTAGAAGCTGACCTGCGAGAAGATCAGTTTGTTTTCTGTAAAAATGTAGGAATACAGAGGCAACATTGACCCAATGATTTCTCTTGTAAGACAGGTTAAGGAAATGCAAATTTATATTTACAGCATTTAGAGAAAGCTTTTGACAATGTTCACTGGACTACTGTCTTTGAAATTCTGAAGGTAGGAGGGGAAAATACAGGGAGCACAAGGCTATTTACAACATTTGCACAGAAATCTAACAGCAGTTATAAGAGTCAAGGGGCATGAAAGTGAAGTAGTGGTTGAGAATGGAGTGAGAGTTGTAACCTATTGCCTATGTCATTCAAACCAAAGAAAAATTTGGAGTAGGAATTAAAGCTCAGTGAGAACGAATAAAAATTTTGAGGTTGTAAATGTTCAAATGTGTGTGAATTTCTAAGGGAGCAAACTGTTAAGGTCATCAGTCCCTAGACTTACACGCTACTTAAACTAGGACAACACTCACACCCATGCCTGACAGAGGACTCGAAGTTCCAGCAGGAGAGGCTACGCAATTCGTGACATGGCGTCTCTAACTGCGTGGCCACTCCACGCGGCTTTCTGGGTTGTAATTCTGTCAGAGACAGCAAAGGACTTGAAAGAGCACAGAACTGACAGTGTATTTAAAGGACAACATTAAGATGAACATCAACAATACCAAAATAAGAATAATGAATTGAAGTTGAATTAAATTTGGTGATGCTGAGGGAAATAGTTTAGCAAACGAGACACAAAGTAGTAGATGAACTTTGTTGCTTGGGCAATAAAATACACGATCATGGTCGAACCAGAGGGAATATAAAATGTAGATTTGTAATGGCATGAGAAGTGTTTTTGAAGAAGAGAAATTTGTTAACATTGAATTTAGATTTAAGTGTTATGGAGTCTTTCCTGAAAGCATTTGTATGGGGTTTAGCCACATATGGATATGAAACATGGATGATAAACAATTCAGATAGGATGAAAATAGAAGATTTTGAAATGTGGTGTTACAAAAAGAATGTTGAAGATTAGAAGAGGTACTGAATATAATTGGAAGAAAAGAAATTTGGGGCACAACTACAAGAAGGTGTCAGTTGACAGGACACATTCTGAGATATCAAGGGATAACCAGTTTAGTGTTGGATGGAAGTGTGGGTGGTTAAAAGTGAAGAGGGAGACCAAGAGATGAATACAATAAGCAGATTCAGAAGAATGTAAGTTACAGTAGTTATTAGGACACGAGTCTTGCACAGGATACAGTAATATGGGGGGATGCACCAAACAAATCTTTGGACTGAAGACTACAATGATGACAAGGATGACGACACTGGAGCTGAAGAATAAAACAAAACAGAAAAACTTAATCATATGTGCAGGCACTTACATACTTATAATTCTAGTTTGACAAGGTTCAGAGGGGTAGTCGGCTGTGGCCATATAGTAGAAACTGTCCCATCATTTGCCAGACATAATTTAGAAAAACAACGGAAAGTCTAAAGGATAACAGGAAGGAGATTAGAGCCTCCATTTTTCTGAATAGAATTTGTTTGAAACGTCACTATCACATATGGTTTACCCCTAGTGCACTACAAAACACTGCAAATATGTTATGTAATAATGTGCACTCATGCATAATTAAAGTTATTAAAACAATTTAAAAATCTCTTTCATTTATCACTACCAGTCACCAATGAAACCACACAGAATTATTTTACAATGTAGCTCTGCACACTTTATTAGCTGAAAATCAGGACCATGCTGATGATGATGATGACTGTTTTTTGTTTTGTGTATTGCAACTTCCGATTTGCTTGCCTAAAACACTGAGTCAGTATACCTGCACAACGAGCTCAGTTACAGTTTATGACATTGTTTCCTCACTGACTATAATATTACTGTTATTATCAAAGAGGTTCTTTCTGCATGATTAACTGTGTTGGGGAAAACATCGCTGTAGCAATACTGGACCTAATAGGCTATCCTCAGGAACTCCTCTGTTAATGTATTTTGGTTCACTAAAAGTTTATCCCTAAATAAAGTTAATATTGTCTCTGCATTTTGTATCCTACCTGCTAAGTATGATCAGAACCAGACATTAGGTACACCTCTTACTCCTAATGATTCTAGCTTATTTCATAGAATCTTATAGCCAACAGTATCTAAAGCCACAGGAATATTTAATATTATGTCTGTGACACACTCATCATTGTCATGATTGTGAATTCCACTGTGACTGATTCTGTTCTTCTGTCAATTTGGATCACAAACTATGATACACCTAGAGTAAAGAATTATTTAAATAAATACAACCTTCTGTCTTGCACAATTGATTATATATTTTTTGAAATACATGACAGCAGGGAAATTGGCCGATAGATCTCTATGTCTTCTGCATTACCACTCTTCATCAGAGGGCCGACTCAGGCCAATTTTACATACTCTTGAAGGCTACCTGATGAAACTGACTCATTCATTATGTATGTTAAAGAGTCTGCATGCTCTTTGTACATTGGTACTTCATCTAAGCCTGCTAATTATTTACATCTTATGCTTTCTACAGTTGTAATGACTTCATGCTCTGTGGTAAGTAATAATATCATTGTTAGTGCGTAATAATTTACATGTGTTATACTTGGTTTTCAGATAATCCACTTTCAAGGCATTATCCACACCCAAAAACATTCAAAATCCAATGAAAACTGGCAGAAGAACATCAGCTAGGAGGAAATTAGTATTAACTGACAAATGTAGCACTGAAATTCAACTGGATGTATATTTTAAAGTGTGCATGAAATTCATACTTAAGTTTAGTAATTGACGAAAAGTCATCAAGTAAAACAGAAGTGATTTCTGGCATTTCCCAAGGTAGTGTTATAGGCTCTTTGCTGTTCCTTATCTACATAAATGATTTCAGAGACAATCTGAACAGCGGTCTTCGGTTGTTTGCAGATGATGCTGTTGTTTATCGACTAATAAAGTCATCAGAAGATAAAAAAAAACTGCAAAACAATTTAGAAAAGATATCTGAATGTCACAAAAAGTGGCAGTTGATCCTAAATAATGAGAAGTGTGAGGTCATCCACCTGAGTGCTAAAAGGAACTCGTTAAACTTCAGTTGCACGATAAATCAGTCTAATCTAAAAGCTTTAAATTCAACTAAATACCTAGGTATTGCAATTATGAACAATTTAAATGGAAAGGAACACATAGAAAATGTTGTGGGGAAGGCTAACCAAAGGACTGCGTATTATTGGCAGGACACTTAGAAAATGTAACAGACCTACTAAGGAGACTGCCTACACTATGCTTGTCTGTCCTCTTTTAGAATACTGCTGTGCGGTATGGGATCCTTACCAGGTAGGACTGACGGAGTACATCAAAAAAGTTCAAAGAAAGGCAGCATGTTTTATATTATCGTGAAATATGGGAGAGAGTGTCGCAGAAATGATACAGGATTTGGGCTGGAAATCATTAAAAGAAAGGTGTTTTTCATTGCGACGGAATCTTCTCACGAAATTCCAATCACCAACTTTCACCTCCGAATGTGAAAATATTTTGTTGACACTGACCTACATAGGGGGGAATGATCACTATGATAAAATAAGGGAAATCAGAGCTCATACGGAAAGATGTAGGTGTTCATCCTTTCCGCGCGCTATCCGAGATTGGAATAATGGAGAATTGTGAAGGTGGTTTGATGAACCCTTTGCCAGGCACCTGGATGTGGTTTGCAGAGTATCCATGTAGATGTAGATGTAGTACAGCTGGCATAAGTGAAGTACATGACTGGGCACCCAATTTTAATGTTGGAAAAACTAGCCAGTCTTCTGTCATCTATTGAATTACTGAAAGAAATTTCCTAGCAATCATTTCAAAACTTCAAGGTAGAATATCTTGTAGCTGGGGTGAAGTTTCACCTAAGCCACTAAACAAATGCAAAGAAGAATTAGTGAGGCCTCTGACACCCCTTGTAAATGACTCCCTCTACCAAGAATAATTCCCTGACAGCATGAGAATCACTGACATCCTACCAGCACATAAAAAGGAAATAAAATGGACACAAAAAACTACAGGCCAATATTGTTAACTTCAGAACTTGGCAAATTACTAGAGAAAGTAATAAAAAATCAGTTTGAGAGATATTTCACCAGACACAATATATACAATGATTCACAATATGGTTTTAGAAAAGGAAGATGCACTGTAACAGCAGCAGCAATTTTTATTCATGAATTAATATTAAACACATTGGATAAAGGCACTTAACAGGATATGAGTTGTGCGTTGTGAACCATACCTTGCTACTGCACAAATAAGAAGAATGTGGGATGAGAGTAGTAGTCTTATGACCTCTTGCCTCCTATTTGAAAGCCAGGAAACAGTGTCTTAAGCTAACTTATAGAGGAATGAACAGTTTCTACCAGCTGGATCAACCTACATGATATAGTGTGGTATGCCTCAAGGAAGTACATTATGGCCTTTTCTGTTCCTTGAGTATGTTATTAATGTAAAAGAACCTCAAAATTGCAAGGTCCTAAGCTATGCTGATAACACATTCTTTGTCAGCTGGGGCTATGATATGCAAACTGCTGTCAACAGGTGTTAAATCAATTACAATATTCTGTCAACTCACCCTACTGCAAATAAGTGACAATGCAATTCATGTTTAGCTATAATATGAACATAAACATCTCCACTGAAACTTAGTCACACAATAAACACAAATTTTTTTGCTGTTATTGTTTATGAACACCTGCCATGCAAAGAGCATGTAGATCATATTTGTAAGAAAACCAGTAAAAATGTGTATCTACTGAAATGGGTCTCAACCTTCCTAGGCCATGATGCCTTGACAATATTAGGAAAAGGATAGATTGCTACTCCATATAAAAAACCTGCTGAGTTGCAGATGGGCACTACAAAAAGGCTGTCACACATTATAGCTTTTGGTCAAAGTCTCCTTCTGGAAAGAAAACGCACACGAGCAAGCACACCTAATGCAAACATAACCTCTACCACCACCAGCTCCAACTGGAATACTGATCATGTGACCATGAGGTGTGCTTGCTTGTGTGAATGTATGCGCATTTTATTTACTGAAAAAGGCTTTGGCCAAAAGCTATAATGTGTAACAGTCTTTTCATTGTGCCTGCCTGAGCTACAAGGGTTATCTTTACAGTGTTTAGCAATTTATCTTTTTCCTAATATTGTTGATATTGTAACCTGGAGTTTCCACTGTTTGCAAATATACACTCCTGGAAATGGAAAAAAGAACACATTGACACCGGTGTGTCAGACCCACCTTACTTGCTCCGGACACTGCGAGAGGGCTGTACAAGCAATGATCACACGCGCAGCACAGCGGACACACCAGGAACCGCGGTGTTGGCCGTTGAATGGCGCTAGCTGCGCAGCATTTGTGCACCACCGCCGTCAGTGTCAGCCAGTTTGCCGTGGCATACGGAGCTCCATCGCAGTCTTTAACACTGGTAGCATGCCGCGACAGCGTGGACGTGAACCGTATGTGCAGTTGACGGACTTTGAGCGAGGGCGTATAGTGGGCATGCGGGAGGCCGGGTGGACGTACCGCCGAATTGCTCTACACGTGGGGTGTGAGGTCTCCACAGTACATCGATGTTGTCGCCAGTGGTCGGCGGAAGGTGCACGTGCCCGTCGACCTGGGACCAGACCGCAGCGATGCACGGATGCACGCCAAGACCGTAGGATCCTACGCAGTGCCGTAGGGGACCGCACCGCCACTTCCCAGCAAATTAGGGACACTGTTGCTCCTGGGGTATCGGCGAGGACCATTCGCAACCATCTCCATGAAGCTGGGCTACGGTCCCGCACACCGTTAGGCCGTCTTCCACTCACGCCCCAACATCGTGCAGCCCGCCTCCAGTGGTGTCGCGACAGGCGTGAATGGAGGGACGAATGGAGACGTGTCGTCTTCAGCGATGAGAGTCTCTTCTGCCTTGGTGCCAATGATGGTCGTATGCGTGTTTGGCGCCGTGCAGGTGAGCGCCACAATCAGGACTGCATACGACCGAGGCACACAAGGCCAACACCCGGCATCATGGTGTGGGGAGCGATCTCCTACACTGGCCGTACACCACTGGTGATTGTCGAGGGGACACTGAATAGTGCACGGTACATCCAAACCGTCATCGAACCCATCGTTCTACCATTCCTAGACCGGCAAGGGAACTTGCTGTTCCAACAGGACAATGCACGTCCGCATGTATCCCGTGCCACCCAATGTGCTCTAGAAGGTGTAAGTCAACTACCCTGGTCAACAAGATCTCCGGATCTGTCCCCCATTGAGCATGTTTGGGACTGGATGAAGCTTCGTCTCACGCGGTCTGCACGTCCACCACGAACGCTGGTCCAACTGAGGTGCCAGGTGGAAATGGCATGGCAAGCCGTTCCACAGGACTACATCCAGCATCTCTACGATCGTCTCCATGGGAGAATAGCAGCCTGCATTGCTGCGAAAGGTGGATATACACTGTACTAGTGCCGACATTGTGCATGCTCTGTTGCCTGTGGTTCTGTCAGTGTGATCATGTGATGTATCTGACCCCAGGAATGTGTCAATAAAGTTTCCCCTTCCTGGGACAATGAATTCACGGTGTTCTTATTTCAATTTCCACGAGTGTATATTGCATAGTTGGGTAGCAGTTGTTGGGGCTGGATACCAGTGTCAACAAGTAGGCTGTTCACAAGGCTGGTCTGAAAGGCACCTTTTGAAGTTGAACCCCACAATGGTGTGTTGGGTCCAGCATCTGTAATATTGAGCCATACACCAGCCTCATATGATCAAGACAAGACAGGATCAGAGCTTTCTAGAGCCACAAAAGTGTAGAGCAGTCTGCACCCTTATTGGTGTCACTGAGACAATTAATAATATTAAGATGGAACAAGTGTGTTTGCTTAAGTTAGCAAAGATGGGGAATCCATGTCAACTGGGCAACAAAGACCAATCCCAAGGACCACTGACAACCACTAGAGCCCTGTAGGACCCCTTTCTCTTACGTATGGGGAGTACTGTAGGAAGCACCAACTTGAACCTAGAAAGTACAGTGAGACAACAAATCAGGTAAAAAAAATTGTGAGTTGACTCCAGAGACCCCCACTCATGGACGATGTGGTGCCACCACACAGTGTCATAAGCGCTATGCAAGTCTAAGAAGACAGTGATAAGATGTTGGTGGTGGGAAAAAGCCAACTGAATAGCAGACTCCAGGCAGACCATATTGTCAGCAGTATAACAGCCTTGGCAAAAACTGCCCTGGGGCAGAGCCAAAAGACCCCGATACTCAAACTAACAACACAGCCATCAGTTCATCATACATTATAGCAACTTGCAGAGAACTTTAGTGAGACTAATTGGGTGGTAACTGTCCATATCAGGGGGAGGGGGGGGGTTACCCCATTTCAATACTGGGATGATCACAGCTTATTGCCATTGAGACGGGAACTCACCCTTGGTCCAGATACAGTTGAAAATGGCAAGGGTGTGACATTGGTAATCCAATGATAGGTGTTTGAACATTTGGCTGTGGATGCAGTCTGGTCCAGGAGCCATGTTGAGGCAAATAGCTGGGGCACTGAGGAATTCCCACTAACTGAACAGAGCATTATAAGATTCCAGGTGATTGTAGCAGTTGCTCTGCACACTGTTTGAGGAAATGAAATGCCGGCTGATAATTCAAGCATCATGAAAAGTGAAATATTTGGCAACAATGTCTGGATCAGCATAGACACCATCATTCATACATACAGAGACCACGTATACACAGCATACTAGTGTCCACAGAGGTGTCAAATATTTGCCCAAGCCCATGAAGGAGGGGTACATGGCCCATTGTACTGCTCCCAGCATTCTTGTTTCTGTTGTTTTATGTGGTGGTGGACCTTCGCATGGGGCCATTTAAAGGCAATGAGGTACTCCATCAGTCGATGTTGCTTATGGCGTTTGAGTGCGACTTACAATGTCTAATAGCAACAGTGATTTTGGGGGTCCCCCTAGGTACTGTCTTCCAACAGGGGCCAAGAGAACCCCTAGGAAGAGGTGACTGCTGAGTCAGATGCCAGTACAATGGATACGGTTGTGCTCTGGACAACTATATCAATACTACCATGTGGCACGGTGTGGAGGGCAATGACAGTGGTGAAAGCATCCCAGTCAGCTTTGGAGAGAGCCCATCAGGGTGGAGGACCAGGTGAGTGATGCTGAGGTAGGGTAAAACAGTAGGGGTCACCAGGAACACTGCCTCGGATACAGAGGCAGAACATGTTGGGTCTGGTAGCACAGGCACCACCAGAATCTCCCTCTTTCTGTAGGATTACTTCTTGTCCTTAGATGATTTAGACTTCTGCAAAGGCTTGTCTACCCCAGATTCTGGGACGGAGGAGGAATGCAAAGTTCTACAGCCTGAAACCTGTGGCTCTCACTGGTAATGGTGCAGGAGGAGGGAGTTGCTTCTCCAGCTGGCGGTTTGGGGACTAACATCACCAGCAGATTGGGAGCTGATGCACCCAAATGGTGTGCGAGGGAAACTGTAGGAGGAGGACCCCACTTACCAGGGAGCAGTTGTAGTCGGCTGGCCCCAAGGGTCAGATGTAGGAGATATGGAGGGCAATGGCACAGTCACTAAAAAGGAAGACATCATTGCAGCAGTAGAATACATCATCATCATCGGTGCAGGATGTAGGCAATTGTATTTCTTCTTGGCTTCTTGATACATGAAGCAGTCAAAGGTCTTGTATTCCTGGATTTTCTTTTCTCATTTGAAAATGGGGCAGTCTGGTGAACAGAGGCAACAGTCTTCCTTACAGCTGACACAGATGGGGTAAGAGACACAAGGAATGTTTCTGTGCAGCTGCCGACCCCAATCCCTACAGCCACAGCTAGCATTGCAACACAAAGACACATGTCCAAATCACAAGCGTTTTTAGTACCACATGGGGGGGAGGAATATACAGCTTAACATCAGAGTGATACACCATCCCATTGACCTTCATGAGCAATGAGTCACCTAAAAGGTCCAAGATATAGGGTCCAGGGTGAACTGTGTTGTCTTTTGGTAGACACAACACGCAAAATGAACACCTCGTCACTCGTCATCACTTTCTAAAATGAGATTTCAATGGAAAATGATACCCTGTGCCATATTCAGACATTTATGGGGATTATAGTGACAGGGATGTCACCCTGTTGGTTGCAGATGAGCATTGCCTATGAATGAGTGGGGTGGCCATTTTAAGGAGAACATTGCCACTTTTCATTTTTGAAATCACTGCCACTTCCCCAAACCTGTCCTTGAAGTTTTCAATGAGAAACAATGGCTTTGTAGTAAAAAAGGAATTCCTGTCCATCCTAAAACAAACCAAGTATCAGGTGGTGTATTTCTCACCTTGTCTCTGAGCCCTATGACCCTCCCATGGCATATCCGGAGAAAGGAACATGTTGGGGTCACACCTCTCCTCATTGTAATATGCCTTAGCTTCAGAAGCGACTGCTGGGGCCATGAGCCACCAGCAGAGGAAAGTTTAATTCACTTCCTGTGAAAATCTTCCACCACGGTACCACCCATTCTGAATGGGGGCAATCCCCAAGGGTGCCACTCAGCCTTTACAAGTAACACACACACACACACACACACACACACACACACACACACACACACACACACTCACACGCGCACACGCACGTGCACATACTAAATGAAAGAGATATGAGCCTCCTGAGGGCTTTCACCATGTGATTTTCACACCTCTGGTGAGCTGAAGAGAGATATGCATGGACATTTGTTTGTCAGATGAGGAAGTGCAAGAGTGAGTGTGGTTGTGGATCCTTCCGCAGCTGACCATGTTCTACAAAACAGGAATTTATCATCTCACCTCCCAGTGGGATAACTGCCTTAATGAATGTGGTGATTACTTCTGAATGGAACCAGAATTTGATGATTACTTTTGAATGGAACCATCCCTGGTCCTGTTGTGGTAGGTGTTGAGCTCTCTTTAGACTGTGCCTTACAAATATGTATGCAAATTCCTGTAATAATAATTTACAATTATCAGGTACATTGAACTCATAACAGATTCAGCCTCCAGTAGACTAAAATATGTAATAATCGAACAATATCTTCAAAATAATCTTCAGTTTACTAATCTAAATTCCACTACTCTGATCATTATTGCCAGAAAATTGACTACATTAATGTGGCTCATCCAGAAATGGCAAAAATAATCAAGCAGAAATGAGGCCTAACCTGTACAAACATCTCATTCAAAAATGCACTAGCTAAATAGAATTGGGACAATCTATGCTCATTACAAGGACCAAGCAATAAATGGGATGCATTTCATTCAACTCTGTAATGTATTTTGATTCTTGTCATGAAGTAAAAGAATAAAAACATACCTGAGCCCCAAATAGCTGGACAAAAATCAGTTTGAAACTCTCAGCTAGTTTAGTAAAATGTTGAATGTGCCCAACCCCAATGTGTTGTACAAATCATCTGGGAAGCAAATTATCAAAGAAAAATATACTAGTGTTGAGCAAAGTCAGCAAAAGTAACTCATGCTGCTGGGAGCTCATCAACAAATGTCATAAGACATGTGCAAATACAAAAGCCAAGTGATAGATATTAGACATGAATGTCAACCAATATTAGTCCCAGAAACAGTTTGTAATATTTTCAACAAGTGTCTTTGCTACTGGCACTGTAATTTTAGACACAGATCTACCTATCAAGAGAATACAGAGCTACAGGGTAGAGGAGAGCGTCAAATTTGAAGAAATAAAAGAGCAAGATAGAAGCAAAATACTTTAGCAGCTAAAAAAACACACTAAAGCTTGTGATGGCCTTTCTGGCATAGTAATTAAAAGATTTACAAAGGTAATGGCTGAAACAATTACATATCTCATCAACTGTAGCATCAAAGAAGACGTGCTTCCCAGTACATTGAAAAGGAGCACAGTCAGGTCAATAAATAAAAATGAATTAACAGGGGAACCATCAAACTAGCAACAGGTATCAATTTTCCTCACATTTTGTAATATCCTTGAGTCAGTAATGTTCATTCAGCTTGTGCTTTTCACTATAAACCATCTTCTAACAGAACTCCAACATTGATACTGGGAAGTTTGTAACACCACAACAGCTGAGAAAGCATTTCTCCCCAAAGTTTATACTCATCTATATGATGAGAAGAATACTGTGGGCATATTTTTAGGTCTTTCAAAAGCATTTAATCTAGTAAATCGTGCACTAGTCTTATAGAAACTGAAGGACTGCAATATCAGACACACACGATTTGAACTTCTATCTTCATACCTGCAAATTCATAAACAGTACACAGATATAAATTATCAGAAATGTGTGAGAAAAATCAACATTCAGTCTAAAATAAACAGTAATGGAGCATGTGGCACAGGCATCAGTACTATGAATACCAGGACCATTTATTTTTCTTGTCTATACATGGTTGACAGAAACAATCTGGAAAGCCTGTAAGAATGATTGTTAAGAAAAAAGTTCTATATGTACTACCATTTATGAGTTAATTAGCATTGAAGTTAGCCAATCAGGCTATTGCACATACAAATTCAAGCAACCCATGAGAGACGGTGGTGCCTAAGGTGTTGTTCATTTTGTTTCCTAGAACCAAACAAGAGAGCAACACAAAAGTTGGGCATAGGATAGTTGCAAGAATCGAACCCAAGCCAATGGATGAGCAGTCTCGTGCATTACCATCTACATTATAAAAACAATGGACACTAATTGTATCTGGCAAAAGGCCTGAATTTGTGCATGCAATAACCTGATTAGCTAACTTCAATGCTAATTAATTCAGAAACAGTGCAACATACTGAATTTTTTCCATAACATTTTTTCTCAACACAGGTCAAAACCATATTTTACTTAGAACACATTTTCTCTAGTTAAAACCAGTTCATACTGAACTATATTACAACTAGAATTTCCTAGCTGTAACTAAAATTTACTGCTTTATATGTTCAAATTTTAGATAAAAGTAGTTTTAACTTTAATATTAGATAAGACTAGTTTTAGCTACAGAAATAATTAAATCAAAAGCAATTAAGTGTTGATTGGGATTAAAAAAAGTTACCATCTCAATTATGTTTGCATATTTTCTGGAAGTTTCATTTCTTAGTCCATTTCGACCTCCGTGACCAACAGCCACACGAGCGGCTTCAGTTATATCGAAAACTTCATCTACATGTAAGCAGTTCTTTATAGGCACCTTTTGTCACTAATTTTCACCACTCAGAAGTCTCAATAACCTCGACTTAATTTAATCTTCTGTACTGTTTGTGTGTCCTTTTCAGCTCCTTCAACTTTGTCCACTAATTTACCTTTTGTTGTCACATTGCTGTGATTTTCTTTTCTTGTGTTCATCAATCTATAATGTCCTTTTTAAGAATTATTCTTTCTATCACATTTCTTGATTTAGAGCTGCCACAAGAAATGTGTACAAGTCAATCTATACATGCCTATTGGAAGACTGGAGAGAGAGAGAGAGAGAGAGAGAGAGAGAGAGAGAGAGAGAGAGAGAGAGAGAGAGAGAGATCCACAGCTTCATACGACGTACAGGATTTGATCCATTCTGCCACCCTGCACAGTCCCACAGGATGGGAGAAACAGGTTCCTGTTGTAGCTCCACCTCTGTAACTTTGTCAGGGCAGCAATCACGATACAAGTGGCACTCGTCATCACAAAAGCAACGAGCAGCAGAAAACCTGCAGGAGAGGAAGGCAGGTTGCAGGTAGCACTGTTTTATTAAACAAGAAGCAGTTATAATATATTTTACTGTGCTAATTAAAACAGTAACATATTAACTCAATGTCCAATATGTGCTACTTACGTTCGATTATCCATCATATTTGGAGAGTCACTGCTTACTGGAAATTTGCCTTTGCAAGAACCATGGATGCATCCTTTGATTTCCTGCACCTTCTGGAGAAGTTGGTTGTCACACAAGGTTTTTTGTGCAAAGAGGGACAGGATATACAACCAAATGACAAACCTGCCAGCAGAGAATCTTTACTAGTATAAGGACTGTACTAAATTAGTACACAAATGCATCATGTCTGAAAGAATTTTCATTATGCACATACACTAAGAAAATGTGCACAGATATTTTGTGTAGTTATACAGTAATATTGTTGTTGTTGTAGTTGTAGGTGGTGGTGGTTTGCTCTTCAGTCTGGAGATGGACATGATGCAACTCTCCACAGTAATTAATCATGTGCAAGTATCTTCATCTCTGCATAACTAATGCAGCCCACATCAATTTGAACTCATTTACTATTTCTGAATCATGGTGTCCTTCTAAGATTCCAGCCCCCCCCCCCCTCCCCCCAAGCTTCCCTAGATTACAAAATTAAATACCTCTTGATGTATTAAGATGTGTCCAACAACCTTATTGATTATCAAATCTGCTTACCTAATCTTCAGTATTCTCATCTAATATAACATTTCAAAACTTTCTGATCTCTTCTTGTCTGCACTGCTTATTATTCACATTTCACTTCCAAACGTAGCTATGCTCCAGACAAACACTTACACAAATTTCTCATTTTCAGAAACAGTTTTCATGCAATTGCCTGTCTGCATTTTGTGCCCTCTTTACTTCAGCCATTGGCATTTTGCTGCACTTCTTTAAGTGCATAATTTCCAAATCTACTCCCCCAGGAACATCTGACTCAATTCAACTACACTCCATTAGGACTGTTTTACATTTATTAATGTTCTACATATGCCACAGCACAAAATTTTTAGCTATGTATGTTGATCAACAATTAAAATGGGGTGAACATATCAGGGTCCTTGGAAAAAGAGATAGCACAGCACATTATGCCTTATGAATATTAATCACAGTATGTAATAGCTCATGTCTAAAAGCAACATACTATGCGCATATACATTTTATCATCAGTTATGACATAATATTCTGGGGTGCAAATGCTTAGGATGAGGAAAATATGTTCACATTGCAGAAAGAAGCCTTCAGAATAATGGGTAAGAGTCACAAAAGCTCCACATATTGAGCTTTTCAAAAATGGAGTATTCTGACAGTTCTGAGTGAATACATATTTCAAACTGCAGTTTTTATACAAAGAAACATTGAGCAATGTGCAGAAAACAGTTCCATACATGATCATCTGATCAGCTGCATTGACTGCTTCTAGCTAGATAAAATTAATAGAGCAACACATCTCTATGTTTTACCAAGGTTTCTAGATAAATAATAAACTGTCAAGAGAGGTCAAAAACATAAAGGAACTCTACAAATTGAAAACTACAAACATCAAAGAATATTTACTAATGAATAGTTTTTACTCCACTAAAAAATTCTTGGAACATAAAATTATTACAAATATATAATCAGGTTCACAAGTTACAATGTAAATGCAGTGCATTGTAGTTTTTAATCTACTCCATGAAGTTCAAAACCAATATGTATTATTAGGATTCTTAGATTCATTTCTCTTGTGTGAAGCAGGCTCTTTCTGCATTATCTAATTCATGTGTGTGTGTGTGTGTGTGTGTGTAAATTTGTCTGTGGATGAATGAATAAATAAATGAAAAATGAATAAATAAATGAGAAATGAATAAATAAATAAACCACCTTCCAACAACGCACATCATCTGAGTTATTTGACATCTCTGACAGAAACACAGTGTGAATCACCAAAACCCCTAAGTTTTTATTTGTTTTCCAAATTTTCCTTAGTTTCCTTTATTACTTGGTTTATACCAAAGTTTAATAGCTCAAGGAAAAGAGTATAGCCATGTCACACTCCCTTCTCTACTGCCATTTTCCTTTCATTTTGTTTACTTTTAGTATTACAATCATTTTCTGTACACATTGTAGATAGTCTTATCATTCCTTGTATTTTATACCTGATTTTTTTTATATTGATTGTGTTTAATCTGTCAACATTGTTAAAAGCTTTTTCTAAACCTACAAATGCTAAAAACTGAGTTTCAGTTTCTCCATTCTGTCTTCTAAGTCATAAAATTGAGTTTCAGTTTTTTTATTCTGTCTTTCAGTCATAAGGTCAATATTGCCTCACATTCCTACATTTTTTCAGAAACTAATATGATCCATCCCAAGGATGGCTTCTACCAGTTTCCTATTTTTTTTCTAGAAAATTCATGTCAATATTTTGCAGCCACATCTGATGGTAAAGTGGTATTCAGATATTTATGTACCTAGCTTCTTTGGACACAATATTATTACACTCTTCTTGAAGTCTGAGGGCTATTTTGCCTGACTGATACATATTCCATGGCAGGTAGAACATTTTGTCACAGATGTTTCTCCCAGTAATCTTAACAATTCTGAGGGAATGTCATCTAACCTGTGAGCCTTGTTTCAACTTTGTGATCTGCCAAATTCTTACTGTAGTGTCATAACACTTTTCTCATCTCTGTGTGCTTCCTCTTCCATATCTATAACATTTTCTTCAAATTTATTTTCTTTATATGGCCTTTCTATATATTCCCTTCATTTTCCAGGTTTTGATAAATTGCTTTGTACTGGCTTCTTCTATGACCTGTTTACATTCATTTGAGATTGCAATATGGCTGCGAGTGTAGAAGTGTGTAGCCCTAAGACGAGAAAAAGTTACAGTTATGTACTAAAAAAGGGAGTGTGCGAGAATTGTAACGTTGAAATAACAAATTTAAGAGAACGAGTTTCAGGTCTACAATTCTTAGTCAACACTTTAAGAAGCGAAATCACCACACTCAAGAATGAAAATCGGGAACTACGGTCGAAGAACAAATCATCCGAAATGGCACCTGACGAAAGGCACAAATCGTCCGAGTGGACAGAAGTGAGACACAAAGGTAGGACTTTAGCTGGAAAAATAAAAACAAACTCTGCAACAGCATTTACATTTACGGATAAAAACAAATACGGTGTTCTGCAGTCCAGTGACAGTGTTAAAGACAGTGTAAATTATCCAGACCATTCAAAAGACAATGCGCTGAAAACGAATGGTCACTCTGGGAAAAATGTTGATAAACGGGAAACAACAGGTAAAAAGAACAGTGTACTTTTTCTAACAGATAGCCACGGCAGGAATCTATCAAGTATGTTTCGAGAAATAAATCGAGACTTAGCAGTGACAAGTGTTGTTAAACCTGGAGCGGGAACTAAACACGTTTTAGACGCTTGCATTCAAACAAAATCCACGCAAGAAAATGACTTTGTCGTATGCTCAAAAAATGTTGCGAAATATGAAGCAGATGTCTGCGTAAAAGTGCTTCAGAACTTTCTAGAAAAAAATAAATCAAGGAATAAAGTTGTTGCTACAGTGCCTCATAGGCAAGATCTAATCTATAGTTCGTGCGTTAATAAAGAAATTCGAAGAACGAATATTAAAATAAAGAAACTGTGCTCTGAATACGCAAATTGAGCTGTGGTCAATATAAGTAAACTTAAGCGTAACCTTCACACCAAACATGGGCACCACCTAAACTATGAAGGGAAAAAGTTTGTGTGCGAACGTGTCAATGAAATAATTAAAGAAAGACTCACACGGAATAAAACGATCTACGAAAGTAGCGGTTTGAGTAATACCTGGAATGTACGTCATTTTTTAGTATAAAAGTCTGTGAATCGGCGGGTAATAAACCTCCTGTACTTGAACTAGGTGCTAAAAGCGACATTCGAATGAGAGAGTGTTCTCAGACAATAAACAATAAAGATAAATCTGTTACTGTGATGCAAACGAACATTCGCCGCATTAGGAACAAAGTATTACAATTAGAACATTTTTGCAGTATTGAAAACGTTGATGATGTTTGTATCTCAGAACATTGGCTGACAGACGATCAAGTACAATATTTTGTTCCTCAGGGGTATGCTGTTGGAGACATTATGTGTAGAAGTGAAAGAAAGAATTGAGGTGTACTAATATTTGTTAAAGATAGTATAATGTTTACTAAAATAGATGTTAGCTCTTACTGTGCAGAACTAGATGGAGAATTTAGCTGTATAAGACTAAACGTAGAGAATACTATAATTGTTAGCCTATGTAGATCACCAGGAAGAGATGTAAATACATTTTTCGAAAGATTTGAGCTGCTTATGAGGAAAATACTAAAATCTAACATAAAACTAATTATCTGTGGCGATTTCAACACTGAAATGGCCAACAGTGATGAACATGTTACTAGAACGTTTTTTAATATCTTAATGTCACTAAATTTACAATGTACAAATTACACACCAACACGGGATAAGGCGTGCTTAGATAATATTATAGTAAATTTTTCTAGAGATATGTACATCAGACTTGCCAGTGGAGCCCTAGCTGATCATGAACCATTGATTTTAACATTCTCCTGTGATCAGTTGCCTAAATCACACAAATCAGTCAGAATCAAGTCTAATGCCACATGGGTAAGAGGGCAGAAAGATGAATATATTAATTTATTTATTGACAGAATATCTTATGTTAACTGGGACTTTGTATACAACACACAACCTGGAAAGGGTGCTGGTAAAATGGTGTTTAACAAATTCCTGGAAATACTCATAAAGTTATGGTACTCCTGCTCACCATTAATCAAAAGTAGCCCTAAGCATAAACAGAAAAACAAACAGCTTAAATGGTATACAGATGAGCTAGCTCTCACTAGGGAGGAGATGCTCAGACTGTACAGAATATATAAAAATTCTTGTAAACAAGGACCTGAGCTAGATAATACTTCTTATAGAGCCTATATAAAATGTAAAAAAATCTACAAAGACCAACTGTCCTTGGCCAAAAAACAAGCATGTGAACATTACATTAAAAGTGCTCCCAACAAATGTAAAGCAGCATGGGATATCATCAACCAATATAATTCACAAACCCGTACACAAGATGCAATGCTGGTCCCAGAAGAAGTAAATAATTACTTCCTAACCTCAGTGAGTGAGCTGAAAAAGAAAATCAAGCAAAATGGCACTTGCGCACTAGATCATCTTGGTGCCGTGCCCCATAGTATGCATACTTTCCACTGGAATGTTGTCACCCCAGAGGATATTGTAAAAGCTGTGGCAAGGTCCACCAACTCCAAAAGTATGGACTGTTATTGGTTTCCTAACTATGTAATGAAAAAAATAATACACCTTATCTGTCAACCTCTTTCTTTCATTTTTAATGTGTGTTTAGAATCTGGAGTTTTCCAAGATGCACTCAAAACTGCTAAAGTAATACCAGCCTTTAAAAAGGGAGATAAGCATCTGCCCCAAAACTATTGACCAGTTTCTATTGTCCCAATTTTCTCTAAAGTTTTTGAATATGTAATGTACAGTCAACTAAATAACTATTTTGATAAGCATGATCTCCTCTCCAACAGACAGTTTGCATATCAGCATGGTAAAAACACCACTACTGCTGTCACTGAAGTTGTTAACCAGCTGTTAACTGCATTCGAAAATAAGGATCTAGTATCAGTCGTACTGTGTGATCTTAGCAAAGCCTTCGACTGCATACCATCTAACACCCTACTTGCAAAACTGGAATTTTATGGCATACACAAACCATCTTTGGATGTAATCGAATCATACTTAAGTAACAGGAGACAGTATGTATCAATTAAAAATAGATGCTCCTCACTGAAGAAAGCTCGGACTGGAGTGCCTCAGGGCTCGGTCCTAGGTCCTTTTCTGTTTATCATTGCAGTTAATGACTTACCTTACCATGTAGGAGCAAATTCAGTTGTGTGTTATGCAGATGATACAACGTTGCACAATACACACCATGACACAACAGAACTGCATCAGGCAACACAGGAAAAAACTAGAACTAGTAATGGATTGGTTTTCTTCTAATGAACTCCTGTGTAATCCTGATAAAACACAAGAACTAATACTGGGTTTAACTACAGCTGTTGAAAGCAAATCAATAAAATTGTTAGGATTCCACATTGACTCAAAATTAAACTGGGAGGAACACATTAGCCATATCTGCAAGAGAATAGCAAGAGTGTGTTATCTCATCTGGGGACTGACAGATGTAGTCACTGATGAGTATCTAAAGGTGGTATATTTTGGCCTCTTTCAGACACACATTTCCTACGGCATATTGTTATGGGGACATTCTTGCTTTGTCAGTGAAATTCTGAAAATTCAAAAAAAAAAGTAATCAGAATAATAAGCAAAGCTAAGCCCAAGGAACACTGCCGTCCCCTCTTTATCAAGCACATGATATTAACTGTGGTGAATCTATACATCTACACAGCACTGCTTTATATCAAAAGCAACTTAAATGAGTTCGAGACCAGAGAAAACATACATCCCCACAACACCAGAGGCAAACTTAACTTTGACATACCAAGACACAGACTCACAAAGACTGCAAACTCACACAAAATAATGAGTTTAAAACTCTTCAATAAACTTCCAGCATCTGCTCGGTCACTGACCAATAATATTTTCAAATGTAAGGTTTATGACTGGCTTCTCAAACATCCATTTTATAAGATAACAGAATATTTTGAAATAAGCATTGACATTAGTATATAAGAATATTCCTAAAAGAAAAGGAATTAAATTGTAAAAACTTTACTGTAAAGTTATTGTTAATTGTATATTTAATGTTTAGACCTATTCCGCTGTAAGTGGTCAATGGTGAATAAACTGAATACTGAATTTGGCTGCTTCTCTTTCTTCCCAGGGCTTTCTCAATTCTCCTATAGGCAGCATCTCTCTCTCTTATAGCCATACACACTTCTATCCAGTTGCATGTGTAGTGTAACAGGGCAGCGGAGTGCAGTCATGCAATGCATGCAGTTCACTTGCTGTAGGAGGCTACATCTATACTTTGTGCTCCAAGTTGGCAGTGTAATGGATGGCTCACAGTAAGAGAGCCACCAGCAATGTCAACAGGGACCCAAAACAAATGAATATATTAAAGAGACCTTTGATGTATGGCCCAACGGTCAGATGTTAGGTATCAGTAGGTGTTAATGTCTGATGTTTGATTAAACAAATTTGAGTTCTAAGGGGTCTGTCATTGTGAGACTTTAAGACTTTAAATACAGAGAAGTGCAAATGAGAATTCAGAGTTTATTTAGTACTTGGAAGTAGTTTTCATGATTTAAGATTTCAGTATCATCCATCAAGGATTGAAGTCCAGTAGAAAATCAAGATCATACACAGTGGTAGGACATAGTAGCTGGACCATCAAAACAATTTCTGAAGGTGATCATTCATCAACAACATTTGTAACATGTAACTAGCAGATATGACAGGGTGAAAATGTACCAAGCACACACAGCAGCTGACATATGTCACTAAGAAAGACCTTAATTTTTCACCAAATGTGGCAGCCAACTAGTGAAACAAAGCAGTCATGCTGAGAAGATCACCATTTACTGAATAAAACTCAATAAAAAATTTCAAGAATCTCTATGTCATATTAATAATTAATTTATTGCCCTTGTCAACTAATAATTAATAATGGAGCCTCAAGACATGAATGTGTAACTTTGCCTCAAGTTTTCAATGACAGTATTATCAAGACTGAGTTGAAAAATAATATTTAAACTTGTTAATAAATGGTTTTCATGAAGAAGGAATAATTTATTACTGAAATACCAAACCCCCAGCAACATAAAATGATGACGTGCTTGCATTGAAAATACAGAGCAAGACCTGCCGACTTGCAACACATGAGAGATTACAGCAGGGTTGGTGAGGAAGATAACTGATGTGATTGCAGACAGCAGACAACCCATTGGTGCTCATCACACAGCCATCAACTCCGAAATTAAGTGCAGCACTGTTCCTGGTTCAACAGCAGTTGCATTAGCAGTCATCTACAGCTAAGCAGACACCTACATGGCAGTTTACAGCTGACTCACTCCTAATTGCATTAGCAGTCATCTACAGCTAAGCAGACACCTACATCATGCTAGCAACACAGTGGCAGTTTACAGCTGACTCACTCCTAATTAAAAAATAAATAAATAAATAAATAAAAAAAACTTTTTTTAACTGTGGTATGTAACTAACTGGACATCACAATATTATATTGAAGGTTGAATTTATTGTTAACTACCAAGTAGTGAGCTATTATATTGACATGTTAGTTTATGCCCATGTTAGCTCTTAAGAAAAAGTTGATTTAATTGAGTTAACAGTTACTTATGAAATTAATGGATGAAAATAAGAAATGGGGATACTATTAACAGTAAGCAGGACAAAAATAAGAGAATGTTGGGGGAATACATTTCTAAGAAAGAAGAAGAGACTATAAGACTAAATTTAGTCAAGGTTCACAGAACAGGGCAACAAAAAAACAGAATTAGAAAGTAAAGTTAATGTATTACATCTAAGGTACCGAGAGTAGTTTGTCACGAGTTCAAGGAATATTTCAAAGATGCGATTCAAAATTTTAAATCAGTACACATGAAAATTTCAAACACAAATAAGAGAGTGGAATTATTTGAGCAAGATAGGGTGTTAACACTGGAATCTACCTTAAGTAGGTTAGGGAAGAAAGATTACAAGCATTCCTACAACCAGTAGTAAGACTGCTTCTGTGGTTAACACTGTAAAGCACCAACAGTAATTTCAGAATATATGGGATGTCTCAAGAGAAACTAAAAAAGCACTGGAGAGTAGACAAACTACTGGTATTATAGGAGTATCTAAGAAATTTTTGGAGGATTTTCAGATCAGGCATGGTTTAAATTGGTTAAAACAGTTTCCCAAATTTAAGCCGGATAGGGAGGTGCATCCAATATGCTTTTAAAGAGCATTTTCACAATTGTTACCAAGCAGGTGGGACAATCTCAAGAAAACTGATTTTGCCCTATGTTATTTAACAGGAGATGCAGCTGAATGGTGATTTAAATACCAAGACAAATTTAAAACATTAGATAAATTTAAAATATTAGATAATTTTAAAACATTAGATAATTTTCAGATGCCTTTTAAGAAAGAATTTCTTTGTCTGAGTCAATGTACCGAAGAAAATAATAATTGAAAGCATGATTTCCTAAAATACTTGAACTTCAATGATTATTCAGATAATTATTTTATTTCTGAGCATAGTGTAAGTAAGTTTGATTACCAGTGGAGATGATAAGGCAGGCAGTGGCTTTAAACATTATTACAGTAAGTATCTGAATGAGAATGAGCATATGAAGAGACTATTAAACTGTGATTACATAGTACATAATTTACTATGTCAAATATTGTCTACTGGAAGAGGAAGTTTCATTGGTAGTGAAGAAGGTGACATGCAAGGTCTACCAAGCTACTTAGATGTTTTTATTGCAGCCTTTACTCTACTTAAACCATACTGTTAACTTTCCAATTACAATAGCTAATGGCTTAAAAATGGCCACTGAAAATACCTTTATACAAATGTCTAACAAATAAAATTATATTATAAAACAAATAATATGTAGCCTCCCAGATCATGACATGCAGTTCCTTTTGCTAAATGTTATTACTGATTACATTATGTCTGTCTGTCTTGTTTTGGGGTGCAAGAACAACTGGGGTCATACGCGCCCAAGTCAAAACTAAAGAACACGAAAACAGAGAAGAGTTAAAAAATGACTATATGTCAATCCCAACTGACATAAGATAACACTGCTAAAAACATGAATGTGGAGGAAGGACTGCAAAAGAAACCATACAGAAATAGAGATGGATAAAATGTGAAACACGGTCAACAGCCCACGCATCGTTTTCTGAAACAGCCAATAACTCAGACGGCAAACTCAAAAAGGAATGTAAACAGTTAACTGGTGGACAGCTAAAACATGGGAACAATGTGAGGGAGCACCATTTATCAAATGACGATGGCTAAAAAGGCAGTGCCCAATATGCTACCTAGATGACCACCTCCTGGCGGGAGGGACGAGAGGAGGTTGTCCGAGCCACTGGGAGAGGCTTTATAATCTGGAGCTTATTCCGATGAAGGGAGGAGCAATGGAAATACCAAAGGGACACCATCACCTGACAGATGGCAACACAGTGATCATTGGAGGGAATACAGGAACAAGTGGACTGGGGTACGAGGACTGCAGCCTTGGCAGCAGCCTCATTTCCTGGTGGACTGACATGACCAGGAACCCATATAAACGTCACAGTGTCTCCACCAAGAGTGAGCAAGTTGTGCAAATTTACATTAAAAAATATAATATAATTAATTAAACAAATTGATTTTTTTGCACTTTTTATCATTTTGATTTCTTATAGATTTTTAAGGGAATGCAATGTCTTTCATTTTTAACTTACATCAATTCCTGTATTTGCTATACTGTTGAGAATTACACAGGTTGGTTAAATGGTTCTTCTCCTGCCATAATTAGTTCTCCTTCTTGACCATGTGTAAAATATTGATTCTTAATTGGACTTCCTCTTCTGATGCTACAGTGACATGACATTGGAATAATGCATGGAAGAAAAGAAAACTTTCGTGGTTTTGCACGAAAACGAATTCTCAGATTTCATATTTTCATAAAATTATTATTCAGACAACATACTGTATCACAAAAAATACGTCTTCTCACCATGAGAACGTCTCTCTAATAATCGTCAAAAAAAATCATTTGTCTCCAGAATGAGATTTTCACTCTGCAGCGGAGTGTGCGCTGATATGAAATTTCCTGGCAGATTAAAACTGTGTGCTGGACCGAGACTCGAACTCAGGACCTTTGCCTTTTGTGGGCAAGTGCTCTGCTCTACAAACTGAGCTACTCAAGCACGACTCACGCCCCGTCCTCACAGCTTTACTTCTGCCAGTACCTCGTCTCCTACCTTCCAAACTTTACAGAAGCTCTCCTGCAAACCTTGCAGAACTAGCACTCCTGAAATAAAGGATATTGCGGAGACATGGCTTAGCCACAGCCTGGGGGATGTTTCCAGAATGAGATTTTCACTCTGCAGTGGAGTGTGTGCTGGTATGAAACTTCCTGGCAGATTAAAACTGTGTGCCGGACCGATACTCGAACTCGGGACCTTCGCCAGATTCTGAGTTCGAGTCTCGGTCCGGCACACAGTTTTAATCTGCCAGGAAGTTTCAAAATCATTTGTCTTTCGCCTTCTGGTGTAGCAAAATATCTCTCTGTCAATGCTTACTGTGGCCGTGCTAGTGTTTATTGTCATTGGTAATAACTTTTATTGTAGCATGTCAGGACTTTTCTTATGTACCTATACAAAGTGACAGTTTTCCTGGATCTGTTGCACTAAGGAATGTGTGGTGTACAGTGCACATAGACTTTGAAGGGCGCTGAGAGTGTCTGAGCAGAGGACACAATTGAAAAGGATGTGTCGCCGGATGTACTCCGTGGCCTGATACAGGACGAGGAGCTCAGCTGTAAATACTGAACAGTGTGCCAGAAGCCAATATCTAAAGATGCGGGCACCAATGATGAAGGCACACTTGACCCCATGGTCAGTCTGAGAGCCGTCAGTGTACACAAAGGTGCTATTGCATCATTCCATGTGAAGGTCGTAAAATTAAAGGTGATGGAGCAATTCTGGAGTAGTGTCCTTAGGATGAGAATGAAGGCCAAGTTTAACATGGACCACTTCATGAAGCCAAGGTGGTGAAGGGTTCACACCCACTGGGAAAGTTCAGGTAGTGTGAAGTTAAGCCACCAAAGCAAGTGCCGAAAGTGAACTCCAGGAGGTAACATGGAAGAGGGATGTGCCCCATACTGGCCAGCAAAGGAATCATCAAAGGAGGATGGCAGACAAACAGCATGCATATCTGCTGAGGAGAAAGTCATGGCAGTAGGACAGTGGTAATTCAGCAGCTTCAGCATGTAGACTCTCAACCAGGCTAGTGTAAATAGATGCCATGATGGTGGGTAGTGTTGAGACAGCATAAGAGGGGTGGATGGGCAGATACATAAACAAAGCATCCATAGTCGAGTTTTGAATGGACAAGGGACCAGTACAAACAGAGGAGGATGGTTTGATCAGCACCCCAGGAAGTACCATTGAGGACACATAGGACACTGAGGAACTGCTTACAGCAGGCTGCCAGAAATACACATGGGAGGACCAAGAGAGTTTCCTATCTAGCATAAGGCCCAGGAATTTCGTAGTTTCAGTGAATGGAAGGGCAACAGGCCTGAGACGTAAAGATGATGGGAGAAACAATTTGTGCCGCCATAAATTCATACAGACGGTTTTGTCAGCAGAAAAATGAAAGCCACTGTCGATGCTCCAGGAGTAAAGATGATCAAGACAAGGCTGAAGATGCCGCTCAGTGAGACAGGTCCATGGAGAGCTGTAATAGATGGCTGAATCATCAACAAAAAGAGAGACAGTGATGCCCGGCAGAAGACAGGCCATTATAGGTTTAATGCAGATAGCAAAGAGAACGGCACTTAGGATGGAACACTGAGGCACACATGTTTCCTGGATAAAGGTGTCCAAAAAGGCAGAAACCACAAGCACCTTGAAAATTCCTGAAGGAAATGGGGCAGGTGGCCACAGAAGCCCCACATGTGAAGAGTACGTAGGATACCAGTTTTCCAGCGGGTGTTGTAGGCCTTCTCCAAATCGAAAAATGCGGCCAGTCTGGGATTTCCCCAGAAAGGCATTCATGACATGCGTGGACAAAGTAATGAGATGGTCAACTGCAGAATGCCGCGCTTGAAATCTGCACTGTACAGTTGCTGGTAAATTGCAAGATTCAAGCCACCACACCAATGGGGCATGAATCATATGTTCCATCACCTTGAAAACACAGCTGGTGAGAGAGATGGGACAGTAGCTAGAAGGAAGGTTTTTGTTCTTACCATGCTTAGGTACAAGTATGATGGTGGCTTCATGCCAACATCTGGAAAATGTGCCCTCTGCCCAGGTGCAGTTATACATCTTAAGCAGAAACTGCTTGCCCACAAGAGGAAGATGCTGCAACTTCTGAATGTGGATGGTGTTGGTCCAGTGGCAGAGGATCGGGATGAACTGAGAGCATGATCTAGCTTCCTCATAGTAAAGGTGGCATTGTAGCACTCATGATTCAGAGAAGAGATGGGTATCATCCAAGCCTCCTCCACTTGTTTCTAATGGAGGAAGGCAGGACAATAGAGGGGAGAGCTCAAAACGTCCACAAAATGGTGGCCAAAGGTGTTGGAGATAGGAATAGGGTCCACAATAGCATCATCGACTACTGTGAGGCCAGAAATTGGGGAATGGATCTTGCTCCATCAGAGGTTGGACCACACAACAGAGCAAGAAGATGAACTGTTAAAAAACATAGTGAATGAAATCCAGCTAGCTTTTTTGCTATCCCGAAGAATGCAAGGACACTGTGCATGCATTTGTTTATAATGAATGCAGTTTGCCATCATAGAAAGATGGTTAAAACACGGAGAGCATGTCTTTGCAGATGAAATGCATCATGGCATGCCTCAGTCCACCAGTGGATTGGGACACGATGTGGTAAAGATGAAGTGTGGGGAATGGAACGCTCTGCTGCAGCACTAAGGATAATGATTGCGAGATATTCCAACTGGTCACCACAACTAGGGAAATCTTGTTCTTCAGATGTCACCAGGGAGGAGTAAAGCCACCAGTCAGCCTTAGTAAGATGCCATTTGGGAGTGCATGCATGTGGGGTACGAGTCAGCACATGGACAGCAAATGGGAAACGGTCGCTCTAGTAGGTGTCAGAAAAAATGGACCAGTCAAGACAATGGGCAAGCTGGACAGTGCAGAAGGATAGGTCCAGATAGGAATAGGTATGCGAGTAGTCAGAAAGGAATGTCGGTTCTCCAGTGTTAAGGTAGAAGAGATTAAGTTGGTTAAGAAGGTTACCCAAGAGGGCACCTCTCTGACAGGTCCTGCGAGAACCCCAAAGGGGATAATGCGCATTAAAGTCACCGAGTAGCAAAAATGGGGGAGGTAGCTGCCCAAGAAAATGAAGGAACTCACTCTTGGTGACACTGAATGACAGAGGGACATAAATGGTACAGAGGGAAAAAGTCAGGTGAGGAAGGAAAAAGCGAACTGCAACAGCTTGAAGATGGGTAGTCAGGGAAATGGGTTGACTATGAATGTCATCTCATATGTGCAGCATGACACTCCCATGAGATGGAATGCCTACCTCAGCGGGAAGGTCAAAATGAACCGGGAAGAAATGTGAAAGCTCAAAGCAGTCATGAGGACGCAATTTTGTTTCCTGAAGGCAGAGTACAAGAGGATGCTGTGATGCTAAAAATAGCCATATATCCTCTTTGTTGGAATGAAGGCCATGAACGGAAATTGGAGCAGATCCATGATGAGGAAGAAATGAAGGATCCTCCTCCATGAGGTCCACAGAAGCATCAGCTTTCTTGTGCTGTCAGTCTGAGGAGTCCAAATGGTGGTGTGCACCAGCAACACAGAGGCCAGCCAGGCTAAGGCAGGGGTTCCCAAAAAATTTTTCTCAAGGCCCCCTCATCAAGCATAATTGATACCTTGTCATATCAAAGCATCAAGTACCTAAAAACGCCAAATTAAGAGTCTTTTTATACGTTTTGTATTTTTGGGACTTAGAGAAAACATTGACATTCTTTATTGAAAAAATATTGAGCTTAAAACTTTTTCAATTTAGCCATCACTGTTTTAATACAGAATATTGAATATGTAAACAACATGGTCTGTGAAAGTACTGGCAATAAATTAACAATGGCCAATTGTCATCTGAAATGCAAGTTTCTGTGTAAAGTGACTGTCAGTTGTCAGCTGCAAAGAGGCAGCATCCACAGTCTAACGGCACACAGTAGAACTATTTGCCTCTATCTAATTCTGGTTTTGCGCTAGAGTGTGCTCTAGGAAGATGCTAGATGCAGAAGTTAGCGTTCACTAAAGCTCAGCTCATGCAGGAAGTGGCCAAAACAAAAAATCTGTTATCATACAAAATATATTTAACATATTTTTTATTCTAATAGCATTTTGCAGACCCCTCTGGCATAGCTTGTGGACCCCTGGGGGTCCATGGACCACCTGTTGGGAACCACTGGGCTAAGGTATCATGTGGCAACACCATCGAAGAGGACCTCTGAGTTGGCGAAGGAGAAGATCATTTGCCTTTGTTTGACTTCTTTGAACCTTACCGGTTAGCAAAGGAAGACAAGTGTTCTTTGGCTGTAGGGATGTATGAAATCTTCACGGGAGTACACCTTTTGTCCTTTCCAGCCTACTGGTTGTGTAGCTGGTGACTTCAATCCTTGAGGCGAGAGTTTGATGGCTTGTTGCACAGCTGGACTGGGGGATGGCAATGCTACCTTGACACTGGATGACTTCACAACTACAGAGCTGAATCTGAGGTCGGATTTCTGCATGTCCATATCCTTCATGGAGTGAGGGGTAACAAGAACAGAACTATAAATGCCAGACAGGAGAACACAGAGTGTGCAACTAGCCAATAACTGGGTAAGGCACTATTTCCTTTACCCAGATCTCCTAGACAGCCCGCTCATCAAGATACATGGAACAATCCCAAGTGGAGGTGGCATGGTCGCCATTGCAGTCGATACAGCAGGGAGGAGGAGGCGGACAATCGCCCTCATGTGCATCCCTACCACAGGTTACACATTTGGCTGGGTGTTGACAAGATGTTCTATTGTGGTTGAAATGATGACACGGGTAACAACGAATCGGGTTTGGAATGTACAGTGGGATGGTGATAATGTCATAGCTGGCTTTGATCTTGGACGGAAGCACCACTCTATCAATGGTGAGAAAAAGAGTGCGGCAATGACACCCTGATCAGAGAGGTAAGATTGGATTTTGGCCTTGGTTAGATCATCGAGCAGCCTAGTGTAAATAACACCATGGGAAGATTTCAGAGTTCTATCAGCCTGAACATGAACAGGATAGCCATGGAAAAGTGAGGCAGCAAGTGGTTCTTGTGAGTGAGAATCAGAAGTAGTCTCCAAAGCCATTCTGTAAACGAGAGCAGGATTTCATAGGGTCGGCAATGGTATCAGCACCTTTCTGAATAATAAATGGATTTACCGTTGCAAAGGACTGACCAGGGTATGTGTGCCCACGAGTAACCACAGTGCAGCTGGAAGGGTCTTTGAATCGTTAACCTCACTCCATTTACATTTTGTAGATGCTGATTGTGTAGATTACTGGCTCATTGCAAGAAGATCCCCCACGATTGTCAGCATCTCCAGTGACGCACTCCTTCCAACTGGGGGCCCCCCTTCACAAGGGGGCACACTGACCATCAGTGATTGTTCACACCTCAGGTCACACCTGCCGAACACCTGACAGAGGGACCAGTTGGCAATTTGTGAAGATAGCAGCTCAAGCAATCACCCCTCCCTGGGCTTGGCCTGTATCAGGGGGTACGTGCAAAACCTACCTGTCGACCTGGGGCTGGGAATTATGCATTACCTAGTTAACTTTTACATGTCAGATGCATGAGCTGGCCTTCAAGAGCATACAGGGAGTAAGAAGAAAAAGAGGAACCACAAATGCTGAAGTGGAGGAATGAGAGGAGAAGGAAACAAAGAAAGGGAAAGAGAATGAGACACAATGAGACTCTTTTTATGTCAGCAACAGACAATATGGAACATTCCCAATAACACCCCAGACATGTTCCCCTCAGGAGAGGAAAAAGAATAGCAAGAGGAGACACATGCAGCACAGAAGGAAAAACTGATTGTTTTAGGAAACTCCTGAAACACATGAATTGGAGTGATGAGTACAATGAATGAGAGATACAACACTTTATTAACAATGTTCTTAACTTATTTGGAAACTGTTTCACCCAAAAATGATCCAGATTGGACCAACATCTATAAAGAAGCCATGGATTGTTTGAGGAATAAAGGTGTACTGTAAGACAAACAGGACACTATATCAGTCAGAAATAGCTCTGATGGAAATGCTACAAATCATTACAAATCATAATAGAGATAGTAATACAGATATAAAAGCAAGAAAAGAATATTCGCATCAGATAACAAAATAAAGACAATTTGGGGTATAGTGAAGGAAGAGACTGGCAGAACCAGAAGTGAAGTGGAGCACATAGCATTAAGAGGAAATGATACATAGGTAACAGGTGTGTGTAGTGTTGCTGAAATTTTCAATATGAACTTCCTAATTATTACTGAAAAGATGGGGTTCTCAGGTTCAGTATATGCTGCCATGAACTATCTCAGATGAGTCACTACAAATAACTGTAATAATATGAATATGCCCCTCACAATACCTATAGAAGTAATGTCCATCGTAAAATCGAAAGACTCTAGTGGCTATGATAATATATCAATGAAGCGGAATAAACAGCGTGCCTCTGAGTTTAACATTTTAAGTTATTTGTGTAACCAGTATTATCAGTGGAACATTTCCTGAGTGGTAAGAAAGGAGATAAGGAAATACCATTAAACTTGTGCTGGTGTATGCCTTTGCCAGTACACTGGTCGGCACTAGTAAACATTGTATAGCAGGTGCTGAACTAAGAGCGCCTATGACAAGAAGAAGACCAAGACACATTCCAGGGCTATGCACTGATAATTCCCCTGGGCAGTGTGCATACAGGGCGCTGCCACCAACTGAGCTGTCTCAATCTCAGTATGTCACATCGGGAATTGCTTTGCACCTCAATATGTTGCACTGTGCTCTAATATTCCACAGTGATACTTATCGTCTCGCATTTTAGCTGGCTTTGAGGGAACGTTAGTCATTGTATATAGTTGTGATATGGATACTGATAAGGTTCATGAATTAGTACATGTTATTTGATTGCTGTCAACCACACAACTTCAGACTGTACATCACTGAAGTTAAGTACTCAATTGGTTCCTGTAATAAAGTGTATTTCAACTATGTGTGCATTTTGTGTTGTGAGAGGAAACCGGCGATCCACCTGTCATACCAGCCTCTCCTCATCCAGCCGGGAACCACAAAACATTACAAGAGAGCACAGCCACAACAAAACTTCCATCCAATTTCACCTTTGACCACATTCTCGGAAAACTTAGAAAAGATAATGTACAGTCATCATCTTAACCATCTGATCACTAATAAATATTACCCAAGTCACAGTTTGGATTTCTAAAGGGTTCCAATTTTGAGAAGGCTATCCGAAAATACAGGGAGAAAATATTTAATTCAGTAGTCAATAAATTTCAGACTACTGGCATAATCTGTGATCTGTCAAAAGCATTTGATTTGACCATTTAATTGACAGTATCTTTTCAAGTAAATTAGAATATTATGGTGTAACAGTAAATGCAACAGAATTATTCAAATCCTGCGTCTCTGACAGAAAACAAATGCTGTCAACAGGAAAAAAATGTGTATTAACCCGTCAGACGTCATTCAACTGGGAACCAGTAACATGTGGTGTATGCCAAGGTTCCATCTTATGGCCCTTACTTTTGTTTTGTACATTTATGACCTTCCATCAGTAACACTACCAGGTGCCGTGCTTGTTCTATTTGAAGATGATACAAACATTGCAATAAATAGTAAATCAAGTACAGCCTTAGAAATATCAGCTAATGAAATTTTGAAGGACATTAATAGTCACTAGCCAGTTCTCTGTCATTAAACCTTTAAAGAACACACTACATGCAGTTCAGAACTTGTAAAAAGTTTCCTGCCAGTTCATCCCTAAAATATGACGACAAGCAGGTAGAAGTAGTTCACAGTGTTAAATTCTTGGCATTACACTTTGATAATAAATTTAACTGGGAGGAGCATACCACAGAACAGTGCCTAAACAAACCTATTTGCTATGTGAATGCTGCCAGATATAGGTGACACAAAAATGAAAACACTAGTGTGCTATTCTTCCCTAAATTCCATAATGTCATACAGGACTATTTTCCAGGGTAACTCAACAAGCCAAGCTAAAGTTTTCCAAGCCAAAAAATGTGCAGTGTGAACTCAAGAATGTCCTGCAGAAGGCTGTTTAAGAGCTGGGTATATTAACTACTGCAGTTAATTTCAACATCTCATGTTATCCAAGGATTTCTACTAGGCTTTGCCTAATTATCTATTTTATCCTCTGCTGCCTTCACTATTTCATCTCTCAAAGCTACCCATTTGTCTTCTACTGTATTCATTTCCTGTGTTCTAGTCCCTAACACACCCACTGAAACTCACAACAACCTCTAGTTCTTTCAACTTATCCAGGTCCCTTCTCCTAAATTTTCTACCTTTTTGCAATTTCTTCAGTTTTAACCAATAAATTGTGGTCAGAGACCACATCTGCCCCTGGAAATGTCTCAGTTTAAAATCTGGTTCTGAAATCTCTGTCCTACCTTTACATAATTAATCTGAAACCTTCCAGGGTCTTCAGGTCTCTTCCATGCATATCACCTACTTTCATGATTCTTTAAAAAAAAAAAAAAAAAAAAAAAAAAAAAAAAAAAAAAAAAAAGTGTTAGTAATGCTTAAATTATGCTCTATGCAAGACTCTAGGTGGCCTCCTTTTTCATTCCTTGCCCCCATTCCATATTCACCCACTATTTCTCCTTAGTTACCTTTTCCTGCAGTTGAATTATAGTCCCCCATCACAATTAAATTTTCATCTCCTGTAACTATCTAAATAATCTATTGCATATCATCATACATTTCTTCAATCTCTTTATCTGAGTAGTTAGTTGGCATATAAACTTGTATTACTGAGGTGAGTGTGAGCTTCGTATCTATTTTGGCTAGCCGCGCGGTTCTGGCGCTGCAGTCTGGAACCGCGAGACCGCTCCGGTCGCAGGTTCGAATCCTGCCTCGGGCATGGATGTGTGTGATGTCCTTAGGTTAGTTAGGTTTAACTAGTTCTAAGTTCTAGGGGACTAATGACCTCAGCAGTTGAGTCCCATAGTGCTCAGAGCCATTTGAACCATTTTCTATTTTGGCTATGATAATGTATTCACTGTACAGTTCATAGCAGCTTACCTGCATTCTTGTTTTCTTATTCATTTTTAAACCCACTCCTGCATTACCCCTATTTTATTTTGTATTTATAACCCTGTATTGACTTGAGCAGAAGTCCTGTTCCTCCTGCCACTACACATCACTAATTCCAACTATATCTAAGTTCAACCTGTCTATTTCTCTTTTCAAATTTTCTAACCTTCTTGTTCAATTAAGGGAGCTAAAATTCCACACATTCATCCATGGAACACCAGTCTTTTTCTCTGGAAGACAAGATCCTCCTGAATAGTACACACCTGGAGATATGTTTGGACTATTTTACCTCTGGAATATTTTGCCTATGATGATATCATCATTTAACCACACATTAGAGCTGCATGCCCCTGGGAAAGATTACAGCTGCAGTTTCCCCTCGCTTCCAGTTGTTTGCAGTACCAGCACAGTAAGGCCTTTTTGGTTGATGCTACAAGGCCATAACAGCCAATCATCCAGACTGTTGCCCCTGCAACTACTGAAAACGCTGCTGCCCCTCTTCAGAAACCACATGTTTGTCTGGCCTCTCAACAGATACCTCTCCATTGTGGTTGCATCTACAGTACAGCTATCTGCATCACTGAAGCACACAAGCCATCCCACCAACACCAAGGTCTATGGTTCACAGGGGGGGGGGGGGGCTACTTAGATATGATGTATTTTTTAACAAGAAATGGAGTATTTAATGAAAAAGAAGAAAGTAGGGATTTAAGATTCATATATTGCCCACATCTGGGTGGAGTCCTTGTTATTTCATACTGAGGGCATCAAGTTACATTACAAATGTCGTATGTATCATCATTAGCAGTGACACAATTGGTAAAAGAGACTTTTTATTTTATTTAAGAGCTGTTTTCTTGAGTGATACAAATAACAATCAAGAAAAAGGTCTATACAATGCAGATATGCTAAAGATTTATAAACCACTACTTTTCCAGAAGCGAGAGATATACTGAGAATATAATAAAAGGTTATTTCTGTTATTCAGTCTAATAAACAAACCATATAACTGTATTAATTACTATTGATCAGCTGTTAAATGAATTTACTGTATAATATCAAAGGTATGATGTTTAGGCAGGTGACAGTTGCATTGAAAGTGATGCACTAAACACTGGTAAAGGATGAATGAAGCTTCATTTGTTCGAACAGCAGATGCACAGGCATAATAAAACAAGATTGATTACTTGAAGACAGAGCACACCAATGGGCAGTAAAATCCATAACCAGGAAAATAGGTTATTACTGACACATGACACCATATTATAAGTATCCAATGATACGAATATCAGCAAACTGGTACAAAAAAAGTTCTGATATTATATTTTCCAAGAATATGGATTAGTTAAGAGCACTAATAATTATCTTACAGGTATTAATGATTAATGTTATTGACAAAGAGTTAATTAAATGTATAAAATTTTACTGCTCTGGGTATGAGAAATGAGAAACAAAGTCTGGCATAATGTTAAGTGCATGAGCTGTAGTTAGATAATGCAGAAGCTGATATGAAGCTTTAGTCTTTGAGTAAATAGGTAGGCCTGGGTATTATTGTATAAAATACTATAAGTAAGTGGATTTACTTTAATAACTGGAAGTAATCAGAGTGCAAAGGAATGTAAGATATAAGTTGAGGAGCAACAAATGTTGACATCTGGGTACAGTTGAATATTAAGTGAAAGAATCAGTTTGAATTGATAAAGAAGAGAAGTAGAAAATAAGCCAAGAGATGCTGTACAGCTGGTTTATAATATAAGATTAAGTGTACTTCTGTTAGGAAAAGGTAGAAATAGGAGATGGACAGACAGATGGACAGGCAGATTTCGAGACTGATCTAGGTACATTTATGAACGAATGGCCTGGTTGGGTTGGGTGGTTTGGGAAAAAGAGACCAAACAGCAAGGTCATCAGTCTCGGATGAGGGAAGGATGGGGAAGGAACCATCCCAGCATTTGCCTGGAGCGATTTAGGGAAATCACGGAAAACCTAATTCAGGATGGCCAGACGCGGGATTGAACCGTCGTCCTCCCGAATGCCTGTACCATATATTTGTAGAGAATTATGAGGGGCACTTTCACATGATTAAAATAAGCTTGTATGCAGAAGAGGATGAACAATTCTTTTATGAAATGGTCTAAACAGTTAAAGTGACAACTGATCACACCAAGGAAATGTTTTTCTAACTATTTAAGGAGAGGTTTTTCATAATTACAGTGTATGTTGACCTCTTACATTTCCATGCATATGAGCACAGAAATATTTGAAATTTTAAAGTGTACTCATAAGAAAGAAGGATGTACAGTCAACATATGACTTCTCTGAAAAAGGCAAATGCAAACAAAATATGTATATGGGAACCAATATGTAAAGAAGTCAAATGTTACATAAGTTAAAGTAAATCAGTCTCTTTCTTAAGGTAATCTACATCCGTAATCTGCCAGCCACCTGAGTGTGTGTTGGAAACAAATAATGCTCATCTATAAAGAGAAGGCTTAAGTACTTTAAAAGAAATGGGTGTATATACCTAACAAAAAAGCCAAGAAATGGTATAATGTTTAAATATGACACATGGCATTTATAATGAGTGAAGCATGTTTTCTCAAATATTGTTAAACATGAGATGGATTAATAATCAGTAGTGATACATATGAATGACACACCTGTTGAGAAATTGAACATATTGATGCATGTGAATAAGCAAATACGCACAAAATCTTCACCTTGAGTGCAGTGATGGATAAGTAGTATATAACAGGGCATTTTATCAAATACCCTAGTTGATATTTGTACCTGCTTAAGATGATTGTGATTGCATGTGTGTGTTAAGTAGGGTATAAGGCAGGAGCAGACACTGTGCATCCTGGTCTGTGGCTTTACAGAAGGTGCACAATTTATAACAATGAGAGCAGCAGCAAGCAGTCATATGATGTGTGGCATTCACTTGCTGGACGAGGCTACATGTATGTTTTCACACTCAAAGTTGGCAGTATCAGGGATGGCTCAGAGTAAGAGGGCTGCCAACAATCTCAGTGCAGACCCGAAACAAATGAATCATTATTATGTTAAAGAGAACTTGGATGTACAGCCTAAGGATGAGACATTCTGTATCAGTATGTGTTAATTTCTAATGTTTGGTTACACTAGTTTGAGCTCTAATTATTGGGATCTGTCATTGTGAGACTTGAAGACTTAAAATACACAGAAGTGTAAATGAGAATTTGAAGTTTATTTAGTAGCTCAAAGTAGTCGTCATGATTTAACATTTTGGTATCACCTAACAAGGATTGAAGTCCAGAAAAAAATCAACTTCATACATAATGATGGGACCGAGTAGTTGGACCATCAGAACTATTTCAAAAGGCGACCATTGCCACTAAGAAAAACCTCACTTTTTCACTTAATGTCTATGTCACTTTTTAGGTGTCAGTGTATTTTATTTTACGTTCTACATTTGCTGCATTTTTTTTCTGCTTTAATTAGCTGAATTTAATGTCTCTTGTGTTATACAATGCTTTGCTTTTTCATCAAGTTGTTCCTATACTGTCTTCACTGTTTCACATCACAAAGTAACCCAATCATTTTCTTTCACCTATTTCAGTCAGTTATTTCATGATCTTCCATTAAAATCTGGGCTACATCATCTTGTTTCAACTTATCCTCACTCCATATCTTCAATTTGTAACATTCATACAATTTCTTCAGATCCTGGAAATGATTTGCAGTTTGTCACAGTTTCTAGATATCTATCTAACTATTCTATAATATATTTGAAACCTTCTGAAGTCTGCAGTTCTCTTCAAAATATTTCATGATTTTTAAACTTGGAGTTGGTAAAGATTAAATTGTGGTCTACAAAAAATTCCTTTCCACCAGTTCACATTCTCTTACTGTAGCTTCTCTTCCTTTTCCCACCAATAAATTCCAGTCCCCCATCAGCATTAAATTTTAATCTGCCTTTATGCACTATATAATTTCTTCTCTCTCTCTCTCTCTCTCTCTCTCTCTCTCTCTCTCTCTCTCACACACACACACACACACACACACACACACACACACACACACTACTACTGTGGTGGATCAAAGTTTTACATCTGTATTGGATATGATAATTTCCACATACTGTTGATATTAGTTCAGCCACATTCCAATTACTTGCTCATTATTAGTCTTACTCCTGCATTACTCCACTACCTGGCTAGAAATCTGGTTCTTCACCTCCTCTACCAGTACTTAATGTCAACTTATTTACTTCTCTTTTCAAGTTCTCTACGCTGTCGACCTGATTAATGGATCTAACATTCTACGCAGGCCCATAAAGCACATGAATTTTTTTCCTGATGACAACATTCTCTTGAGTAGTCCCTGACCATGTATTTGAGTGGACAAACAGTTTTCCCTCTGAAATCTACATTTCTGTTATTTAACCATGCAGCAGAGCTGCATGTTTTTAGTAAATATAAGGGCTGTACTCTGATCTTGTCTTCAGATGTATTGCAGCATGGAAATAGCATTATGTTGGCTAATATTACTCTACTGACCATTAAAATGTGAGAGCAGTAAAAATTGTAAATAATGAAATTTTACGTATTGTGCAAAAACAGAATATACACTCTAGGAAAAGAAAAACAATGTATCACAAAGAAGTTAAGCAAATTGGTCACAAACTGATATTTAAACAGGTATTGACACACAATGCAAAATTGTGATCTTTGGCAATCGTTGGATGAATGTGTGATGCTGCAGCACAATTTCACCACATAGCTGGCAAAGAGAAGACACATTGATACCAGGACATAATGTCTTTGCAAAACTCATTCCATATACTCAATTGGACAGTAACTATGCCTCAAAGACACATGTGTGAACAATATGTGCAGATGTCAGCATTTGAGAGGGGTCATGTAGTTGGACTCTAAGAAGCCGTTTGGAGTAATGAGTGAATCATTTGACATTTGAATATGAGTGATTCACTAGTCAATGGTGTTGGCAGGAATGGGTGAACCATGACCAACCACAGTCTCAAGAAGGAAGTAGTCAACCTAGAAAGATGACAGAATGTGAAACCGAGCAATCTTTAGAGAGGCACTCAGAGCCCCAGATTCATCATTATCATTGATCTGACATGTAACTGGCGCTTCAGTGAACACAAAGATCATTAATAGGTTGCTCACAGAAAGGGGGCTGGAGCTCACAGTACCACTTGCACCAACTACCACTGAGCTCTGTATATCAATTCTCACATATGTTCAGTATCATAACCACTACACCACGGTGCTACTAAGCTGCTTCTGCAACAATATCAACAAAGTAGGAATATCAACAAAGTAGGAATATCAACAAAGTAGGAATATCAACAAAGTAGGAATATCAACAAAGTAGGAATATCAACAATGTAGGAATATAAACAATGTAGTATCAACAATGTAGGAATATCAACAATGTAGGAATATCAACAATGTAGGAATATCAACAATGTTGGAATATCAACAAAGTAGGAATATCAACGATGTAGGAATATCAACGATGTAGGAATATCAACGATGTAGGAATATCAATGATGTAGGAATATCAACGATGTAGGAATATCAACCCATCTTTTCGTAAATTGTATTTTTAAATTTGTGATTATAAAAATCAACAAAATTAAGTTCCATTGCTAGGTTGAAAACACAGAATTCCCTGAGATTTTATGAAATCCTTTAAATTCCCTGAGATTTACCTAATTTTTTCAGGTAAAATATAATTACGTGAGAATTTCAGGTTTTCAAGATTGTCCAGAAGAATCACCACTCCACAACTGGACAGGTTTCACCACAATATCCCTCAGGAGAAAATACAAAAACTCTATCAATCAATGCCATGCCAAATAACTGCTCACATAAGGGCACATGGACTAATGTGTTACTGACTTGCTTAATTTGTGAAGATCTTTCTCTTGAATGAACTATCCAATTTTTCTGAAATTGTGATCATAGTTTGTCTGTACTTCACAGAATCCAGTAGATGTGATATATGGACCAAACATACACAGAAGATCCAGAGAAATTGGTACACCTGCCTAATATCGTGTAGGGCCCCCGCAAACACAGAGAAGTGCTGTAACACCATGTGGCATGGACTCAACTAATATCTGAAGTAGTGTTGGAGGGAACTTACACCATGAATCCTGCAGGGCTGTCCATAAATCTGTAAGAGTACAAGGGGATGGAGTTCTCTTCTGAACAGCACACTGTAAGGCATCTCAGATTGCTCAATAATGTTCATGTCAGGGGAGTTTGGAGCCAGCGGAAGTGTTTACACTCAGAAGAGTGTTCTTGGAGCTGCTCTGCAGCAATTCTGGACATGTGGGGTGTTGCATCGTCCTACTGGAATTATCCAAATTCGTCAGAATGCACCATAGACATGAATGAATGCAGGTTTTCAGACAGAATGCTTACATATGTGTCACCTGTCAGAACTGTTTCTAGACATATCAGGGGTTCCATATAACTCCAACTGCACACACCCCACACCATTACAGACCCTCCACCAGCTTGAGGAGACCCCTACTGACATGCAGGGTCCATGGATTCATGGAGTTGTCTCCATATCCCTATACGTCCACCTGCTCAATACAATTTGAAATGAGACTCATCCGACCAGGCAATGTGTTTCCAGTCATCAACAGTCCCATGACGGTGCTGACGGGCCCAGGCGAGGTGCAAAGCTTTGTGTCATGCAGTCATCAAGGGTACACAAGTGGGCCTTCAGCCCCAAAAGGCCATGTTGTTGAATGATTTGCACACAGACACTTGTTAATGGCCCAGCACTGAAATCTGCAGCAATTTGCAGAAGGGTTGCACTTCTGTCACAATGAATGATTCTCTTCAGTCATCATTGGTCTCATTCTTGCAGAACTTTTTCTAGCCACTGCAATGTCAGAAATTTGATGTTTTACCGGATTCCTGATATTCACGGTACACTCAGGAAATGGTCGTATCAGAAAATCCCCACTTCATCACTATCACGAAGATGCTGTGTCCCTTCACTCATGCATTGACTGTAACACCACTTTCAAACTCACTTAAATCTTGGTAACCTGCCATTGTAGCAGCAGTAACCAACCTAACAACAGCAGCAGACACTTGTTGTCTTCTAAAGGCATTGCCAACTGCTGCACCAAATTCTGCCTGTTTACATATCTCTGTATTAGAAAACACATGCATGTACCAATTTCCTTGGTGCTTTTGTGTATACTTTGTCCGCATATCACACCTACTGGATTCTGTCCCACTTGGGTAATTCCTTCATGGTGCATCATTTGTTTTGTCTTTAAGACTATTATTAGATAAGCGAACAGTTTGATGGTATTTGGGGTGCCAAGTTCAGTACACAGAGTCACCAACTCTAGGAACCACTGACTTAACCCAGCTGAGCATCCGGTCAGAATGAGCTCGAATGACAGATGCAGGCACATCATTCCACACTGTGTCACCACTGTGCCAGAACTGATCAACCATAGTGGCTGGTGAGTGGCGGTGTGCCCTTGGCAACCTGTGATCAGATGTTTTCCACAGGTGAGCAATCTGGATAATGTGCTGCAGAGCGAATCAGTCTAACACCCTGATATTGAGGTAGATTGTGACAGTACATGAGCACCAAGGTCATGTTGTGTGCCCAGTGGCACCCTGTACCACCACACTGTGTGCTGGGTCCATGTGATGATGATGACTAATGCAGTCTGGCAATGTTGGTTCATCTTGGAGCCTCCATAAAGGTTAAGTCCACTGTAATGGTGTATGCAGAACTGGGACTCATCTGAAAAGCAATGTGGTGCAACTCCTATGTCAACTGGATGCACCGATGTCAGCAAACATTTCTGCTGCCATGTCAAGGAGTCACATGATGATGGTCACCATGCTGACAGACCACAGTGTCTTTGGCATTGCTACACTGTCTGTGTGAATATTTGTCTTGTGAGCCTATTTCTTGACTTTAGGTACATGACAAAATTCTGTCTCATCCTTTAGTTCAAATGGCTCTGAGCACTATGGGACTTAACATCTGTGGTCATCAGTCCCCTAGAACTTAGAACTAGTTAAACCTAACTAACCTAAGGACATCACACACATCCATGCCCGAGGCAGGATTCGAACCTGCGACCGTAGCAGTCGCGCAGTTCCGGACTGAGTGCCTTAACCACGGGACCACCGCGGCCGGCCATCCTTTAGTATTTGGTATAGTTTTGTACTTTGTCTTTTATTGTATCATTTTAGAAGCTTTTTATTATAACAAAATTAAGCCTTTGATTGACATTTAGACTGTCTTGATAGCCAAACTACCTTATTTTAAATTATAGTTTCAGTTTTTAAGTTTTTAAATAGATATATTTTCACACATTTGTTTGCACTTTATCTTTCACAATAAATGTACCAGAACCACAACAGTACAGATCACTACATACATGATTTGGAATGATCATTCTATTCTGTTAGTAACAGCAAGTCTCAAACATACTATAATATATTATCATAGATCTTTTTGTGTCATCTTAGTTGTAGCTACATAAAACAGTAATCAGCAGGTAGCAACAATCCTGTATTTTATGTAACCTTGTATATTTACATATTTCTCTCTTGTAAATAGTTTAGTTCATCAGAAATAACTATTTTTTAAAAATTATCTTCATTCCAGAGTTAAATGTGGAGATCTCCCAGTCCAGTAAAAGCCAGTAATAACAGTTAATAAATCATTATGTAGATTATACTGTTAATTAAAACAGATTTAGTATTTTCTTGTTAAAATAGCACCTTACAATGAAATAGTGTGTATATGGGAGATGATACTAAGCTAGATTTATTCATTTATTTACTTATTTATACTGTATAGACAAAAAAATAGATTCTTTGTGGATTGTGGGCCCATGTCACAATGCCATAATTTTCTTTGATCAATTAAAAAACATATCTCCAGTACTTAGAAATAACATCGTACAAATACAGACTGTGTTCCTGTGAGAGGAAGACTTTAACACTATAAAAATACCAAGGCTACTAGTAAGATAGCAAATTAAAAAACATTCAAACAATGTTCTCTTAAAAAAATTATAAACTTAAGTTTTTCACCAATGTGATTGAATGGCGTTGTCTACACTTTTTGAGACATGCCTTGCCAGCTGATAATCAAATTCTCCTCTCATGTTACTTGTTTAAATCATTGCACATTCAGTGCCTTATAATTAGCTATATCATTTCAGAAACATAAACTGACGGAAATTGGGACAGTTACACCATGAAGCAACACTCCAATATCTACCACACTTTGTGCGGGTACACCACATGTGTACAAAGTCTGAGGCTGTCTTTCATTCTGCCCAGAAAGTTCTGTATATTTGCAGCCAGTCAATATGCAGGCTCAATACCTTTCTTAGACACAGCTTAGCCAGTTCTTGAAGAAGCTACACCAGTGTATGGCAGGAACACAATTCTCTGTTCTATTTCATTGTTTTCTCCTATTTTACACTTGCTGCCATGCCTGTGTGCCCCAGTGCCTTCTTAATTTCTTCAGTCCTGTATTCATTGGTGTTACATCATACAGGGCACCAAAAAAACATTACTGCAAATGGGTTGCCTACACAGGGGCCACAGCAGTGAGAACCCCAACAATGTGCATACATACAACAATAATGATGATGATGATGATGATGATGATGATGATGAAGATGACATGCAGCATGTTAAGGAACACAACTCAGGACACCACCTCTGTGACTCTGGGCAATTGTTCCACCAACACCCAGCAGCAGCACTCCCCAGGAGACACAGTTTGTTTCTTCCATGTCACATGCAGCAAACAGCTCATGACCAATTCATCTGCCTGCCAGTGCTTAAGCTGTTGCTCACCCCATATCCAGAACTTGCAGCCAGTTCATCAACCTGAGGGATATGGTCTCCAGACCTACTTGTAGTTGCAATCAGTCTTCAACTTGCTGCATTGAGACTTGCATATTGATGCACGTGCATTCAGATCTTCGGTATCCCAGCTGGTTTCTGCAACTGGGATTCAGAGAAAGCCATCTCACCTTATGATTTTTAAGACATAGACATCATCAGATAGCGAATTAGCCATTCTAGGCAAACTGAACATCTGCTTATCCTACTATTGGCTGGTGCATAAGTTTGTAGCATTCTTCCATAAGTTTAATAAACAGAGACTTTAGTCATAAACAATATGTTCTCCTTCACTATTTACAACAGCCTGCTATACCTGAGCTAACTTCTATTCTGTGACTGTAGAAATCATGTGGTTTTGAAGCGAAGAACTGGTCTAGCCACATTTGGACTGCATTTTCATCCAGAAAGGAAGTTGCTAGGGTATTGGCTTTAGAGAGGATCTGATAGAGAGCATAAAAGATGAAAATGTGAGGGTGCAAGATCAGGTGAATAAGTTGAGTGCAGAACGGCTTCTGAACCCAACTGCTATATAGTGTTTTTTGTCAGTGTAGCAGAACACAGGCTGACATTATCATGGAGTAGTTTCACTTCAAGCAGTCTTCCTGGTGGTTGCTCTTGGATTGTATCTGCATGACATCTCCATTATCGACAATAAATGTCAGCAGTGATAGTTACACCTGAGAGAAGCAATACACCACACCGTCACAGTTCCACCAGAAGCATAACGTTATGTTTTGCAGGTGGACGCATATCTTTGTACGGAGAGTTGCTGCTTTAATTGGGCTCAACTATTCCTTTATTCTCCACATGTTAGCATGAAGATACCATTTATCATTACCGTTAATGATACAGGGTAGGAATGGTAAGTTTTGTTCATTTGCCAATTAATGATGAGCAAGCAGAGAGAGACATATGGCGTCCCGTTTTTGTGATTTTGACTTAGAGAATGTGGTACCCGTACAATCAATTTTTGAACCTTCCCCACAGCATGCAAACATCATGCTGGTGCAATGACCACATTTCATCTCATTTGCCAGTTGTCGAGTACAGTGATGTGGATCATTGTGTTTAGTGACTCTCCATGTTGAGGAAAACCTTTGGGATTAGAGGAAGAGCATTTAATGTCAAAACAATCCTCCTTAAAATGAGAAATAATTTTCTTGCCATGCTTTGTTCAATGGCATTATACCCATACATGAAGCAAATGTTTCTGGTTGCCTCCACTGCTGTTACTACTTTGCTTGACTCAAACAGAAGAATGTGTCAGAAGTGTACTGATTTCTCCACTATGTACTCCATTTTCTAGAGTTTAGGGAATATTTAATTTGCAAATTCAAAAGGCAACCATCAGGCTCAAATTTTTTAGTTGTCATAAGCAGAAAGGACAATCCTGCTGGGAATGGATAACAACTGTAAGGACCTCCCCAGCATTGCCATTTTCAGTGCTCCATTGCTAAGTGCAAACTGTAGCATGTGGAATCATTTGTTAGGGATATGATCTATTTTTCAAATAGATATTGATTCCTCCACCACCACTGTGAATTGGGGTATGTGTAGACACCTTGGTTCACCAGCACTTGAACCCTTTTCAAAATAACTGAAAATCTACAGTAATGACACCACTGACATGAAGGGCCAATTAAGTGCTCAAATTATGTATCAAGTCAGTCCCAGTTTTAGTTGTCGACTCAAAGAGAGCCACAGATATCTTGTGTTTTGATCTCTCTATGATCTGGGCATGGAAGTCTGTGGTTTGATGAATCACATCCAACCTTTTGTACATGGTGCTTATCTTCAAGAACTTTTTACAAATTGTGCCTCAGTGTTTACCCCCATCTGTCATCCAGTATCACCAACTGACTCTGAAGCACACACCTCCTTGCAGCCCTCAGCAACACCTAAGTTTTTCAAGGCTCAGAAATAGAAAAGCTTTGCCTCAAGCTACAAAGGCTGCAAAAGGAAGGAATTGTGAATCCAGTAACCAACAGTCAATGGACTACTACTACTACTACTACTACTACTACTACTACTACACTACTACTGCTGCTGTGATAGTTGAAAAACTAAATGTATCCTTGAGAATCTGTGGACATTTCATGCCCACAGACAGACAAATTGTGATCGACACCTATCCTATCATACAGGCAGAAGACATCATGGCAAAACTTGCAGGTGGCATTCTGTTCACAAAAGTTAACCCTAGAGGTGCCTATTTACAGTCATCTCTAGATGAACACTGCAAGCATTTCTTAGCCATTAACACCTCATATGTTTTTTTTTTTTCTTTCAGTACAATCACCTGCCTTTTGGCATCACCAATGCACCAGCCACATTTCAATGATATTTGGAACACCTGACGTAGGGAGTTCTGGGCACGGCTAATTATCTAGATGATATCCTCATCACTGTCAGAAACACAAAGGACTTTCCAGCCCCAGTTTGGAAGCTTTATTTAATGCTCTCTGAAAAGGTACCTTTAAGTATGGCACAGCCAAATGCTGTTTTTTGTGCCACAGGTTAAATGTCTATGGCATATTTTCAGTTCTTCAGGGATATGCCTGACTCCCCATCATGTAGATGCAATCAATGGATACCAAACAACTGAAAGCAGTGTTGAGTCAGTTGAACTACTACCAAAAGTTCATTCCCCATGCAGTGTCTATCGCTGAACTACTTCGTACGTTAATTCAGAAAACTGTTAAATGACATTGGTCCCCTTACTTGCAACGAGATTTTTTGGGACTTAAAACTTGCACTGCTTCAGCCAATGTGCCTACAAGTTGCTGATTGTCAGGGCAAATGCATCTAACTCTGGCCTTGGGGCTGTTCTTTCTCACAAAATCAATGGAAAAGAGGGTCTAATTGTGTCTGCCCCAAAAACTGACACTTACACCACTACAATCAGAGTCAAATAGGGAAAGAGGCTTAGGTCATCACCTTTGGTCTCAAAGTATGACACAATTATGTGCATGTCCAATGTTCTTTTAACAGATCATAAGCCACTTATGCCACTGTTTAATGCTGATGCCAGCATACCTTTGAAGACTCCCTGGCACTTGCAACGCTGAGTACTGTTCCTTTCTGTGTACCATTACAACATCCATTACTGCTCAACAGTGCAGCACAGAAATGCTGATGTGTTATCCCACTTCTGGTGGGGGCAAAATCCCAACTTTGGCACTGCACTTGAAGTCCACTTCTGCATAGGTGCAAAGTTAGGGGCTGCCATCACACATTTGCAATAGATAGCACAACTATAATTCACTGGCACCAGAGGATTCTGTACTCTGTGACAACACCTAGTTTGTGAAACACGGGATGGATTGCAAACTCTTCTAGCATTTGGACTTTCAGGTATTTTGGCATTGTTGGCATGAACTGTCAATGCACAATGTCATTTCCTTACTGCACAAAGACAATGACCACATCAGGATCATCATCCCACAAGCTCTCCAATGCCAGGTATTGATGTTGCTCCACCAGGGTCATTGAGGAACTGTTACCACCAAAAACTGAGTTGAAAACACCTGAGGCAATATTCATTGCTCCTGGATTCATCTGGATTTCACTGGGCCTTTCCTGGGCTCCTTTTTAGTGATTTCAGTTGATGCTGGGAACAAATTCATTTATGTTTTGTGGGTGCAATTGACTTCATTGGCAAAAACCGTGCAAGCCTTTATCATGCATTTTTTCCACTGAGGGGTTACTGGAAACCATTGTAGGAGATAACAGGCCTCAATATTGTTGGCAGAATTCTAACACTTTTTTGAAGAGAATGGCATTCATTTGGACCATGTACAACCACTCCATATGGCTTAAAAAGCCTGTTGTCCCTTTCAAAACAAAGATGTCAAAGTTGCACCATCATCATGGTCTCGTCTTCTATCGCTCCACACCACAGGACAGGACAAGCCTGGCAGAAAAACTCTATGATTGATAACAACAGTCCCAGCACTCCATAGTCAATTTCTCCAATCCTACACTCCCATTCCAACACCACTATTGCTATACCCTTTGGGTAAACGTATGGGCACTGGTTTTCTCTAGGGCCACCAACAATGGGTGCTGGCTTGCTTCACTCACCACCCTAGCAGGGCCATGTCGAGGTCCAACTATCAGATTGCCCTAGCCGCCACAAGTACCTCAATTAAGTACACTCTCACAAGGCCCCTGCAGCCCCAGTGGAAGGTTTCTCCGCATTTCCTGTTCCAGATCTGATCCACACCACATCTGGGAGCGACAGCCCCTGACACTGTCTCCCAACTGCTTCATGTCTTCAGCAGCTGACATTCATTCCAACAGACAAAGACAACAGTCTAGTGGATTCATTGCATCTTCCAGACACTGACAGCAGTCATGTCAACATCATAGACACAAAGATGCGTCACCATATCTCCACTGGAGGTGGTAGCTATGTCTAGGCAGGTAGCGCACAAACTTGACAGTCACACACGTGTTGCTTACACATGAGAGCACAGGGCCCACAACAACAAGACGACGAAAAACTTGCATCCATATGATATGATAATAACAATAACATGAGGTGTGTTATAGAGAACAACTCAATCTCTGGCAGAGTGCAGTGGCTTTGCCCCTAGGAGATGCAGCCAGAATTGAATTATTTTATTGTTCCATGTCATATGGTTGCATATATTTCATGTCCAATTCATCTACCCATCAGCACTTAGCCATTGCCCAGCACTTGTCCAGCAGTTGAGCCAGCCTGCCAACCTGGGGAATGCTGCCACAAGAATTATTTGGAGCTGCAAGCAGTCTTTGTCCTTGTTATGCTAAGACTTGGCTTCTTGACCCTCATGCATCCCAGACTTTGGTATCTCGGCTGATTACTGTGACTGTGTTCAGAGACATCCATCTCACCTTAGGTCTTTAAGACAGTCTTCATCAGATGGGCAGTGAACTATCAATTATAGACAAAATGCTTAACTTTTGCTTATCCTATCACAACTGTAAACAGATAAATTATTGTATATTCTTGTTAATTGATAATAAAATTTTTTATTATATTAAGAAGCCTATTATTTATTGCCTACCTCAGTGAAAGTTTTTCTGCACTGACCCTATAGCGGGTCACTTTAATTGGAAGAAAACGCCTTTATAAGGAAGTGAAGTTCCACCAGTAAGTTGCTCTGAAAACCAGTGTCTACAGACAGGAGTATCATTGCCCTGGATTATTGCAACTAGTCATTGGACAATACAGGTCCCTGTGGGTGGGCTTCCAGTATATTCAGTGCCCTGGAATGCCATCAGGTCTCGTCTCTACATAGGCATCCAGAAACAGGAAGCAGCTTTCCTCCTCAATCTTTTTTGTAAGTTTAATGTTTTTATAAATCATGTTGATGTGATCAAGGAATTCATCTAAAGTGCCCCTCCATCATTACCACACTGCTTGGGTGAGTGAGGTGCTGTCCTTAGTGCAACCGCTACAGACCCCTACATGTAGAACTTCATCATGACAGATGATAGATGTATGCCCATCAGAACTCCATCAACTTGTTTGTAACAATATCTGTCATGCAGATAGTATGTTGCAACAGAAGAAGTTTAACATGTGAAGTTTAAAATGTAGTTCCAGTAAAACCAGCAGTACTTGGAGAGGGAACTTCATGAATAATGAAACAACATCAAAACTCACCAATATCTCTCTTGGATCCAGTTTGATTGTTTTAAGGATGTCACATACTATGCTTAATTTCTGATATGGTAGCTGTAATGATGTAGGTAGGCACCTGATACAGTAGCCAGTTTTTGCCAGAGGCTACACCAGTGAACCAGTGGCACTAACTATGGACCTTAACAGTACACTGGCAGTGCAGTTTCATGTGTTTCACAGTGTTTTGTAGCAATCTCAAGATGCCCAGGATTGTGGCAGAATATCGATAAATCTTGTCAACCCAGAAGAATTTTGACCTCAGTGCAGCTTGGCAACTAGCTTTTGAAACAATAAGACAGGAGATGTAGCAGTCTGTATCATGCACTGGCAGGGCAGGCATGACATTCAGCAACATAAAAGTAAATAAATAAATAAATAAATAAATCACCTGGTCCACTGTTAAACTAGTTTGGAGTGTCTCTCTCCAAAACATTGTGTTCACACTTGTGTGGCAAGAAACATGGAAAGGCTTTATTGGTTTTTTTAAAAAAATTTTGCTGTAGGACAGTATGATGTTCCCAAAACAGATTACTGACAGATTCTTGTCTAACATTAAACCAAGGAAGGAGGATACATTATCCAGTTTTATCTGTGTGTCTTTATCAGACAGAGGATTCCACTGCAATCCATTAGGTTGGTCATTTAGCTGAAAAAAATCATTAGACTTTATTTATTTACTCATTCATTCTTTCATCCATCTGTGGTACAATGTACATTGTTAGGGATGCAATGTGTGGTTGGTAAGTCATTATCATGAAAATAACATACATAATTTCTACAGTATCAGGAAAAGACAGATTGCTACTTACTGTAAAGATGACTTGTGAAGTTGCAGATGGGAAAATTGAAAAGGCACTTATACACACATGTGACAGCCCTCTCTGGCAGCTCAGACTGGAATGCATTCTGGTCCATGCTGCCAGAGGTGGTGGTCGTATGTTTGTAGCAAGCTTGCTTGTGCGAAGGAATGTGTTTGTGCTTCCTTTCTGATGAAAGCTGTGGCCTAAAGCTAATATGTAAATGTGTTTCCATTGTTCCTGTCTGCAACTTAACAAGTCATCATTATGGTAAGTTACAATCTATCTTTTCCTAATATTGTTGAATTCCAACATGGAGTTTCCATTGCTTGATTTCTCATACATAATTTATTGCAGTATGTATAATTTAGATAATTAACTCTATAGCGTTTCTAGTTATTTTATATTGTTAAATACTGCATGTTAAAGGATGTTAAGGGCCTTTTTAGGATATTTTAATCATTACTTTGCAGTGTAATAACTGTCATTAAATAAATGTTTTTTAAACATTTGGCTCAAGACACTGGGATTTTTCATATGTTTAATTCCTATTAATTATTGTTCTAGAATTTCAGTTCAAAATATATCACACTAGTTTGCCTTTAGACTTGTTTTTCATGTTTAGATGTAAATAATGACTACCTGGCTTCCTGCTCATGTATTGAGCTGTTTGGGTCAGATTTTTCGTGATGTAAATTGTATTATATTTATGCATGACAGTCTGAATTTGTAGTATTTTAAATAGCTCCACACAATGAGACCTACTGTTGCTATTTCTTATGTTTCGTATTACCCTTTCCTGTAATTTGAAGAGTCCGCATGTTTCCAGCATTTATTCCTCAAAAAATAATCCCATAACTGAGAACTGAATGCATGTATCCAAATTAGATCACTTTCAGACCATAAATGTCATGAACTGGATCTGAATGGCATAAGAAATTGCAGATATTCCCTTTGCTGAAATAATCTTTCATTTCAATTGGCAGTCTAAATTCATCACCATGAATTTTATATCTTCTACACATTCCAATACAGCATTGTTGGCTTTTTAATATAATGTCACTGTGTTTATTTATTCAACTGGAAGTTCATAAAGTATGTGATCTTTATCCACTGAAGCACTGAAGAAACTGGTATAGGCATGTATATTCAAATACAGAGAGATGTAAACAGGCAGAATATGGCACTGTGGTTTGCAAGGCCTATATAAGACAACAAATGTCTGGTGCAGTTGTTAGATTGGTTACTGCTGCTACAATGGCAGGTTATCAAGATTTAAGTGAATTTGAACATGGTGTTATAGTTGACACAAGCAATGGGACATTGTACCTCCAAGGTAGCGATGACGTGTGGATTTTCCCGTATGACCATTTCATGAGGGTACTGTGAATATCAGGAATTCAGTAAAACATCAAATCTCTGACATCACTGTGGCTGGAAAAAGATCCTGCAAGAACAGGACCAATGACAACTGAAGAGAATTGTTCAATGTGACAGAAGTGCAACCCTTTCCAATATTGCTGCAGATTTCAGTGCTGAGCCATCAACAAGTGTCAGTGTGTGAACCATTCATTCAACAAAACATCACTGGAATGGGCTTTTGGAGCTGAAGGCCCATTCATGTACCCTTGGTGACTGCATGACACTACACTTTATGCCTTGCCAGGGCCCTTCAACACTGACATTGGACCGTTGATGACTGGAAACATGTTGCCTGGTTGGACAAGTATGTCTGATCACCTGCATCCATTCATGTCCATTGTGTATTCCAATGGACTTGGGCAATCCCATCAGGGCAAAGCAACACCCCACACACCTAGAATTGCTACAGAGTGGCTCTAGGAACACTCTTCTGAGTTTAAACACTTCCACTGGCCACCAAACTCCCCAGACACAAACATTATTGAGCATATCTGGGATGTCCTGCAACGTGCTGTTCGGAAGAGATCTCCACCCCCTTGAACTCCTATAGATTTATGGACAGCCCTGCAGGATTCATGGTGTCCCTTCCCTCCATCACTACGTCAGACATTAGTCGAGTCCATGCCACATCATGTTGCGGCACTTCTGCATGCCTGCAGGGGCCCTACATGACATTAGACAGGTGTACCAGTTTCTTTGGCTATTCAGTGCATTAATCTACTCTTCAGTGACAGGTTATGGACATCTCAGAGTGTCATTGGATTTTTGTAAAGTGTGTTGTTGTTTTCTCTGTGATCAGCAAACAGTATTTGTCTCCATTCATGACACACTGTGAGGAACCATTAATGTAGATCAGGAAAAGAAAGAGCCTAATATAGTGCCCTGAGGATGCATATATCAATATATTTTTGTTTTGGCAAGTGGGTTGCCAGTATATGTATGTGAAATTTCAACACGCTGCAACCTGTTTTCCTGGTAAGAATAAATCTACTTATTTTTTCAAACGTCTCTAAGATATGTAATAAAATTTTGTGGTCAAGAGGGTCCAAAACCTTTGAAAGATCCATAAAAATGACATTTACATGGTCACCTTTGTCCAGTCTTCAAGAACAACTTTCACATACTGACTATACTACTTCTGGACCTGAAACTGAATTGTTACTACAAATAACATTTACACCTAGACACATAGTCCAGAAGCAACGGTTCCCCGTACCACTAATAATCATTTCCTTGACTGTTCTACTCACAAATAGACTAAGGGAAAAACAACTGTCTACTTGCCTCAGTATGAGCCCTAGTTTCTCGAATCTTATCTTCATGGTCCTTACGTCCAATGTATGTTGGCGGCAGTAGAATCATTTGGCAGTCAGCTTCAAATGCTGGTTCTCTAAATTTTTTTCAATAGTGTTTCTCAAAAAGTCATCACCTACCCTCCAGGGATTCCCATTTGAGTTCCTAAAGCATCCTGTAACACTTACATGTTGTTCAAACCTACTAGTAACAAATCTAGCAGCCCATCTCTGAATTGCTTCGATATCTTCCTTCAATCCAACCTTGTGAAGATCCCAGACACTCTAGCAGTACTCAAGCAAAGATCATACTAGAGTCCTATATGTGGTCTCGTCTACAGATGAACCACACTTTCCCAAAATTCTCCTAATAAATTGAAGTTGATCATTTGCCTTCCCTGCCCCAATGCTCAGATGGTCATTCCATTTCATATCACTTTGCAGTATTACGCCCAGATATTTAAATGATGTGACTGTGTCAAGCAGGACACTACTAACACTGTATCTGAACATTACAGGTTTATTTTTCCTACATCTGCACTAACTGTTAACTTATGTCTTTCTACATTTAGAGCTAGCTGCCAGTCATCACACCAACTATAAATTTTGTCTAAGTCATCCTACAGTCACTTATCTTTGACACCTTCCTGTACACCACATCATCATCAGAAAACAACTGGAGATTGGTGACCAACCTGTCCACCAGATCATTTATGCTTACAGAAAATAATAGTGAGCCTATTACACTTCCATAGGGCACTGCTGACATTACCCTCATTTTTATGTCTGCCTGGGTGGCAGACATAAATTGGAATTGGTAGCAGGGCATGACCATGGTGTGACGCAAGATCTGATGGGCGAGAAAAGATTAGTCTCAAAGTAAGGTGGCAGCGTTCAGGAAGATTACTTACCTTTATTCTCTACACTGAAGCAGGTACCATCTATTGCTCTCATAGCAAGTAGCTATGTAATTAAGTTCACAATACAATTCACAAATCCACAGTGCAATCCAAATTGTAACTAAGTTCTAAGCCCAAGGTTGTCATATAAGATCTATACAATAACACTTCGATATTAACACAGCTAGCGAGCAAGAGCGAGTGGCCGTGGTGTCAGGTCTGTGCTCCCGTTATATATTGTGGCCATAGAGGGAGCTGCAGGCAACAACTATTGAATAGCACGACGTCTTCTGCCGGAGATAACGCTATGAACCTCCGGTGGCCGCGACGTGTAGCTAAGGCTGACCACCGCACATGTGCGGCCGGGCTGAGCGACAGCGGGGCATGCACGATTCAGTTAGGTCTGTGGACATAGCACTCATCTCTGATGAACTCTCATGAGGATAACATACTGGGTTCTATTACTTAAGTCTTCAAGCCACTCGCATATCTGGGAACCTATTCCATATGCTAACACCTTTGTTAACAGTCTGCTAAGGAGTTTCATGTCAAACGCTTTCTGGAAATCTAGAACTATGGAATCTGCCTGTTGCCCTTCATCCATAGTTTACAGTATATCATATGAAAAAAGGGCAAGCTGAGTTTCACATGAGCAATGCTTTCTAAAACCAGAGCGATGCTTTCTAAAACCACGCTGATTCATGGACATAAGATTCTTGATCTGAAAATATGTTCAAGGAATCTGCAGCAAACCATGTTAGGGATATTGATATGTAATTCTGCAGATCTCTTCTTTTGCCCTTGATATATACAGGAGTCATTTTCCTCCAGTCGCTTGGGACTTTATGTTGGATGAGACATTTGCGATAATAGCAAGCTAAGGGGCCAGTCCCATAGAGTACACTCTATAAAACTGAACTGGGATTCCCTCTGGGCCTGGTAACTTATTTCTTGTCATCTCTCAGTTATTTCTCTACACACAAGGTGCTTATTACTATGTTGTCCATACAGGAGTCTGTTCAAATCAAACAATGATATCTTGGTATGATTCTCCTGCAAGAACAATTGCTTAAACATGAGATCTGAAACTTCAGCTTTCATTTTGCTATCTTCAGTTGCCACATCAGACTGGTCAATAAGTGACTGGATGGCAGCCATACACCTGCTTAGCAACTGTACATAGTATCAGAATTTTCTTGGGTTCTCTGGCAGATCTTTTGCTAATGTATGATGGTGGTCGTAGCTGTACGCTTTGCACATAGATCTCTTCACAGACACACAAATATTTACTAACCTTTGCTTGTTGTCCTTTTGTGTGTTTTGTTTTGAACTGAGAGTGCAACAGCCTCTGCTTCCTCAGCATTTTCCAAATTTTGTTGTTAAACAGTGGTGATGTCTTTAATGCCCTTAATCCACTTACTAGGCACATAGTTCTCCAAGCCACAATTTACAATCTGTTTAAACTTTGCCATAATTCCTTTACGTCCACCTTACTGAAACTAAGTGATATCAATTCGATGTCTAAGTGAGATGCTAAGAGCTGCTTATCTGCTTTTTCTTGCAGAAACACTCTCCTAGCTTTCTTGGCTGATTTCTTAACTTTTGTAACTGCTATAATGGCATCATGCTCACCAGTGATTCTATACTGACACTGTTCATGAGGTCCAGCCTGTTTGTAGCTGCAATGTTCAGAGATATTTCCAGTCCGTGTGGGCTTCCAAACTAGCTGCTGAAGGCAATATTCAGAAAACATGTTCAAAAGTCCTATGGACAACTTTCTGTCTATACTCCCTGCAATGTATCCATAGACATCTCAGTCTATACTCAGTAGATTCAAGTCACCTCCAACTAGTATTGCATGGTTTGAGATTTATGTGCCACTGACCACAGACTTACTTTGAATGACTGGTGCAGTGGGATTGTATTTCTGGTAAAAACATTCAACAATTAACTAGGTTTCACCTATATGTGTTACATATGACCAAATAACTTCACTATCACATTTTGTCAACTGCAGTGAACACTCCCCCACCTATCACATCCAGTTTGTCTTTCTGATACATGTTCCATGACTCACCAAATACCTCAGAGCTATCTACTTTGGGTTTTAGCCAGGTCTCAGTCCCAAGAATAATTTGAGTGCAAGAACTTTCCTACAGGGTAGTAAATTCAAGAAATTCATAATGAACACTTCAAAAATTTACTAATAAAATTTTGACAGTTGAAGTGTCTTTTCTTTAAAGAAGTGTGACTTCCCTTTTGCATTTAGAATGGTGAGTGTTCATCAGAGTGTCTCAAACTATCAGCTGCCCTAAAAAACACTCATGTGCACTCCACGAGTAATCTGCTACCCGTGTAGCTGCTTGCTTTGTGTAATGCACCCCTCTACTATCAAGGAGAGGCCTGCAAATTCCCACCTGATACCGCAGGTCTAGAAATCTGCAGTCAAGGCAGTCACAGAGTCATTTAGGCAATAATTTAGTATTACTGTTTCTATTATTTTGGAAATGGAAGATGTTACTGAAATTTGTCTGCAGCTTTCCACATCACTGTTTTTGAGTAGAGGTAGTACTTTTTCTTGCTTCAGGCATATGAAAAAGTAGCCAGACTTGAATGGTAAATTATTTCTTTCTGTTAGTGGCATTTTTATGGTAACTGAGCATTCTTTAAGAACACAAACTCAAATTTACCTAGACCTGTATTTTTTTAATTTAATTGGCATATTACGTGTGCCACTGAGTTTGCTGGTTGGTCACTGCTGAATGAGATATGTGCCAGGAAATTTCTGCCGTATCATCTCAGCAATGCTGCTGGAGTATACATTCATATAGCTTACTAATATCTTTTGGTGGTTTATCTGTACATTTTTAATTTGTGAAGCGAGGTGGTGGTGTCCAACATTGGTCTCTGCCTGATAATAAACCAGACTGCTTTGCTTATACCTAAGACAGACAGAAGATTTTTTTGGTACATGTTGTCACCTGTGTGTTTCTTTGTGAAGTTCTAATAGCACACAATTGTTTGGGATATGCTTCCTCAGATTTAAGTTTAAATAATGTCAAAAATTTATTAAACATTTTGTGCACATTTGTCCCTGGATACCCTCCTCCCCACTTTTCATATTGTAAACGGACTGCAAATTCACCAAGGTCTAATTCTGAGGAGATCCTTTTGTATGCACTCAATTTAGTATACTTTTATGCATAAATATCTGCTTCTAATAACTGATAGATGGACTAAATCTTGAACAAGGATATGGTATTTTTATCTGTCAATGCTTATGGCTACATTGTGTATTACTGAAGAAGAATGTTTAGTAAGACTACTTGGGCAGTGTCTGAGTGAAAATATGCCATATCTGCACAGTGTATTAATTTAGGCATTACAGCACTATATGACTTTACAGTATTAATATTTGCATCACTAAGATTAACATATTAATTTTAGACTGGATACTTTACCTAGACCATGGGTTTTGTGAAAAAGATGTCTGAATCATTACAAGAAGATCAGTACATACAAAACATAATTATTATTTTTTTAAATATTATGTGCTGTTATCTCAACAGAAAATAACGCAAAATGTTTGTCGTCACTTGATGTTTCTAGAATAAACATTATTCCGACACACTTTAATTGTCCATCTGAGTTGTGTTTTGCAACTGTCATTCAAATTCATGTTGTATTGTAACATGTTTTTTTCTCCAGATTAGCTATGTCAAGAAGAGGCATTTTAAGTGGACTGGCTGATTTTTCTGTACATCCTATTGGCTTTTTGGATCTCTGTGTACTGGAGGAGATTAAACTAGGTCTTGCCTGTGTGGTCCGCTTACTACAATCAGATTTTGATCCCCTATTTACATGATGAGTGCTGTAAAACTTTTAGTTGCTATTTTGAGTTCATTTTTACACATATTCCTGCCACATACTATCACAATGTATTATTTTTGCCCCACACAATTGATGCTCTTACAGCACAGAATTTCCTGCACAATTGTTCCAGGTTTCACAACACTCATAATACTGAGAGCTTGCTGGTAACAAAGAATTCCTGCAGTTTGTCTTTCATGGTTATCAGAAAGCAAAAACTGTATGTATTAGAAGATCTTGAATCTTAAATTCACTTGAGCCAAGTTTAGATTTTCCATATTTCTTTGATTTGTTGTACATCTAGCTATGTATAAGTTAATCTAAGTCCGTCGTCACTTTCAGACCTTTTTCCACTGTTTTTAGCACTTTACAGTTAGCATGAACATTTCAATCATAGCTACATAAATAAATAAATAAATAAATAAATAAATAAACGTTCTGCTGTATAAACAAAATATATTTTGATATCTTTCTTCACTAAGCAACACAAGTGACACCATTTTTGCATTACTGAGAATATTCTACCACCACCTGACATGGTTTTGTAACATGACATGCACTTTATAGACACGTAAAATACTCATACGAAAGAGAAAAAAAGAAATCCGTGAAGGAATTACCCGAATGAGGCACAAATCGGCAGATGTGAAGTGCATGTACAGACAAATGAATGTTCATAATTTCACAAATATTTAATGATTTATTCAAGAGAAAGAGCTTCACATACCAAGCATGACAGTAATGTGTTGGGTCACCTCTGGGCTTTATGGAAGTAAATATTTGGCTTGGCCTTGATTGATAATCACTGGATGTCCTCCTAAGTGATGTAATACTGAATTGTGTCCAAGTGGTGCATTAGATCATCAAAACCCCAAGATAGTTGGATGGCGCTGTCCAAAATGCTGCAAATGTTCTCAGTTGGGTAGAGATTCAAAGACCTTGCTGGCCAAGGTAGGGTATGGCAGCGATGAAGACAAACAGTAGAAACTCTTGCCATATGTACCCAGAATGGTTGCCATGAATTGTAACAAAACAGGGCATAAAAACTGCTGATGTACCACTGTGCTGTAAGGATGCCACAGAGGACAACCAAAGGGTTGCTGCTTTGAAGAGAAATGACATTCCAGACCATCACTCCCAGATGTCATGCCGTATGGCAGGTGACAATCAGTTCGGTATCCCAGCAATGTCCGGAGCGACTCCAGACACGTTTTTGGCCTGGAATCCCTTTGACTGATATAGAACTGTCTGCAGTGGTGAGTTCCACTTTGAACTGAGCCTCGATGATCAGTGAAGACATATCTAGAGACACCTTGGAGAATGATGAGATACCAACACGACTGTTGCCCACCATAAAGGCTGACAACCAGGAGTGACAGTCCGGGGTGTCATTTCTTTTCATAGCAGCATCCCTTTGTCACCTGTGGCTGGCTCACAGTTGCTTCTGCTGATCAGGCAGTTCAGTGACCCATGCTGGCTGGATTACGGCTCTGGGTTTGGTCTTCTGCTTCAAGTTCTGGTATAATTTTAGTCGCTTACAGTTACACTGTTATTAAATAAAAGGACTTACAACAGTAACACTTAATAATTCCCAAGAAAGACCACAAATAACTTACCAGGATTTTATCTCCATGGCCGTCAGGATTTTGCTGTCACTTTTGTACACTACCTCAAGACGTCAGCAGGGAGAGGAAGTTTGAAATGGTGATCTTGTGAAAGAGACTGCTCTCCCAGTGTCTGGTTATAGGCTTCATGGCGCACTCGCACCCCTTGAGACTCTGAAAAGAAAAAGGTGAGACTGATTAATATCAACTGGTGTTGCACATCCCAAGTTAAATGTTGATTCAGATCATCGTTCTGAGAGATGTACCAGGATACTTGTTTTGAATCTTGACCAAGGATGTCTTTCTTGCATATCATTGTACAAGTAAGCACTGTAGTTTGTTTAATCCACAAGTACTAAAAAATTTCATCCATACAATTTTGTAAATGCTCTGAAAATTAACCTTTACACTTCTATGTGGTTATTCCTGTCTTGTTGTGTCACACCATCTCTTAGCAAGGCAGGCATAAATCCCACAAGAAGACAGCCACAAAATCATCCTTCAGTGTTTTTTCCTCCTCACCTACAGAATCCCATTACCTGGAGCAAAACACTATCACAAATGTCTGCTGCAGTCTTCCTGCTCCAGTGACTGCTTTTAGTATGAAAAGGTACGAGAGGGTCATTAGTCCACCTATAACATATCTCTAGCCAGCAGGGCTGAGTTGCTCGGTAAGGACGATACTGAATGCAGCCTGTGATCGCTACACAAAAATGTATATGATGCCTGGGAACCAAGGGAACAACGTAGGATGCTTCAGGAACCCAGTTGAAATAGTGACCTCTGGAGATGGAAGAAATTCGCTGATAAACTAGTAGTAAGTAAAAAGTTTTAACAAGCAGTAATGGTTTACACCACCAGTGGAATGACTTTGCTTCTAAGTAATGGTACCACTATGAAGAGAAATGTACTGAAAAGTGAAGACAAAATATTTAATAGAATCAATAGGGAAAGTGTGCGTACACACGCACACATATAGAGATTTTTTATTGTCTCTCCTGTAGCTCACTGCTCACCTGCGAGTGAACTGGAGTCAGAGCCATCTGGAGTTGGTTGGTTGGTTGGTTTGTTTGTTTAAAAGAGAGGAACACTAAAAGGAAGAAAAGAGGACAAGAAAACAAGAGAGATGCTAGAAACAGAAGACAGTAAAACAAGAAAGCAGATTACAGTGGCTGGCCAACGACAAGAATAAAAAGGAAAAGCCAGCCACTATGCAGCACATTAAAACCTCCACCCTAAAACCACTAGAGTGGAGGACACAGAGGGACGAAGGACATGCACTAAAACTTAGATCAAATGATAAAACCCACTCTCACAAATAAAACGTAAAACTAAATCAGCCAATGAGACATTGTCAAATAAAATGAGTGGTAACGAGTCTGGTAATCCAAGATTTCGTCACTGGACAATCAAAGTGGGACAGTGAACCAGAATATGGGCCGCTGTCAGCCGGGCGCTGCACCAACACTGAGGCAGTCTTCATGGTGCAGGAGATAGCCGTGGGTTGCCGAAGCGTGGCCAATGCAGAGCCAGCAGAGGACAACTGATTCCCTGTGAGAGACCAGCGTGGAAGACTTCCACACATTCATAGTCTCCTTAATAACATGCAGTTTGTTGTGCATATTGTTATGCCATTCCGTCTCTCAAAGCCGAAAAACCCTGCAGTGTAAATCAGAATGCAGGTCAGATTCAGAGATGCCCGTCTCCAGAAGTGGTTTCCGCATAGCCTGTTCGGCCAGCCTGTTGGCAAGTTCATTTCCTGGGATGCCGATGTGTCCTGGGGTCCACAAAAACACCACTGAATGACGAGACTGGTCCAGGGGATAGATGGACTCCTGGATGGACGCCACCAAAGGATCGCACACGAACCACAAGCATTAGCCCTTACCTGGGCCACCTATGCGGGAGGTGAACCACCTTGGTTGGGAAAAGAAGACTGTAATTAGGATGTTCAGGAGAGCTATGAATGTGTGCAACATAACTGGTTAGCAGTTGTACACGTCTGATCTTCAAAGGAGGGACTCCAGTCTCCACTAGTACACTTGTCACCGGACTCATCCTAAAAGCTACTGTCACTAGTCGAACTCCGCAATGGTGGAATGGTCCGAGCAAACGCAATGATGAGGGGGCCGTTGAACCATAAATCACATTCCCATAGTCAAGGCGGGATTGAACCAAGGGCTCTGTAGAGCTACAGCAGCATAGAGTGATCTGCACCCCAGTTGGTGTTACTCAGGCAGCGGAGGGCATTGAGGTACTGCCAACACTTCCATTTAAGCTGACGAAGATGAGGAAGCCAAGTCAAACGAGCGTCGAAAATCAGAGCTAAGAATCGATATGTCTCCACTACAGTGAGTGGATTGTCATTAAGGTAAACTGCTAATTCTGGATGAATGGTACGATGACAACAGAAATGCATGACACACGTTTTCATGGTGGAAAACTGGAAGTCATGGGCTAGAGCCCATGACTGCACCTTGTGGATGGATCCCTGCAGCAGACACTCAGCAACACTAGCACTGGTGGAAAAGTACGAAATGCAGAAGTCGTCTGCATACAGAAAGGGTGTGACAGACAGCCCTACAGCTGCTGCTAGACCATTAATGGCCACTAAAAATAGAAATACACTCAATAAAGAGCCCTGCAAGACTCCATTCTCCTGGATATGGGGCGAACTATGGGAGGCAGCAACTTGGACATGGAAAGTATGGAGCGATAGGAAGTTCTGGATAAAAATCAGAAGTGGTCCCAGAGACCCCACTCATACAATGTGGCAAGGGTATGATGTCGCCAGGTCGTGTCGTATGCTTTACATAAGTCAAAAAACACGGCAACCAGGTGTTGGCGTCTGGGAAAGGCTGTTTGGATGGCAGACTCGAGGGACACGAGATTATCAGTGGTAGAGCAACCCTGGCAGAAGCCGCCCTGGCATGGATCTAGTAGGCCACGTGACTCCAGAACCCAACCCAACCGCTGACACACCATACATTCCAGCAGCTTACAAAGAACGTTGGTGAGGCTGATGGGCCGATAGCTATCCACATCAAGCGGGATTTTACTGGGTTTGATCATCGGAATGATGGTGCTCTCCCGTCATGGCAATGGAAAGACACCATCGCACCAGATCTGGTTGAAGGTGACAAGCAGATGTCGCTCGTAGTCAGATGAGAGATGTTTATTCATCTGGCTGTGAATCCAATCTAGCCCAGGAGCTGTGTTGGGGCAATGTGCAAGGGCACTGAGGAGCTCCCACTCTGTAAATGGGGCGTTATAGGGTTCACTGCAGCGTGTAGTGAATGAAAGGACTTTCCCTTCCAGCCGCCATTTGAGAGTGCGAAAGGCTGGCAGAGGGGGGGGGGGGGGGGGGGGGTAATTCTCCGACGCAGAGGCTCAAGCCAAGTGCTCAGCTATAGGGTTTGCGTCGGAAAATAACACGCCATTTATGTTAACACCGGAAACACCTGTTGGGGTCTGGTATCCCAAAAGGCATTTGAACTTTGCCCAAACTTGGGAAGGTGACGTATGGCACCCAGTGGTCGAGATGTATTTCTCCCAACATTCCTGTTTCCATCTTTTGATAAGCTGGCAGACACGGGCACAGATCCGTGCTATGAGGTGCTCCAGGGTATGGTGCCGCTTATGCCGCTGTAAAGCTCGCTGACGCTCTTTAATTGCTTCAGCGACTTCCGGCGACCACCAAGGGACTGCCTTATGCCGGGGGCACCCAAAAGAGCGAGGGATCACGTTTCCTGCCGCAGAAACAATTGTTGTCATCACCTACTCACCCATCGCATCAATGCTACCATGTGGGGGAGATTTAACGGTGACAGCAGAGGTGAAAGTTTCCCAGTCCACCTTGTTTAAAGCCCATCTGGGCAGGCGTCCGTGGGCCTCATGCCAGGGAAGTGGTCACTACCACAGAGGTCGTCATGTGCTCTCCAGTGGATAGATGGGAGAAGTCCTCAGCTTGATAAATCAATGGCAGAATAACTACCATGAGCCACACTGAAATGTGTGGTGGTTTCCAATATTTAAGAGACAGAGGTCGAACTGAGACATCTCTGCCTCGGCCAGTAAGCACGGTGCCACCCCACAAGGGGTTATGGGTGGTAAAGTCTCCAAAAAGTAGGAAAGGTTTAGGGAGTTGATCAATCAGTGCAGCTTATACAATCAGGGGTACTGTACCATCTGGAGGAAGATATACATTGCAGACAGTTATTCCTGTGTCGTCCTTATTCTGACAGCCACAGCTTCAAGAAGGGTTTGAAGGGGCACAGTGTTACTACAGACTGAGTTTAAGACATAAACGAAAACTCCACCTGACACTCGATTATAGTCGCCACGGTTCTTGCAATATCCCTTATAGCCATGGAGGGCAGGGGTCTGCATTGCCGGAACCAGGTTTCCTGGAGGGCAATGCAGATAGCAGGTGTAAAAATTAACAGCTGCCGTAGCTCAGCCATGTGGTGGAAAAAACTGCCGCAATTCCACTGGAGGATTACGTAATCATGAGACTGGGAAGGCATGGAACATTCAATGAGGCAGTTTACGCCTCAGGGTCACCTGCTTCCATCGACTTTTTGCCTGAGCAGTCTATATCCATTGTGTCTGAGGGTCCACAAGTCCGCAAGTCTCACTCGAGGGAGCAGTCAGTAGTGTTCTGGACCACGGGCACTGTTAATACGCACTGCAGCCACTTTGCAGTGGTGTGAGTAGGATCGCTACATCTGCGAGACTGGGCAACCAGACACTAACACTGCAGATTCAAGCATTTGTGTTGACACTCACCCACGCATCCTGTGCGGCGCCATTGCCGAGTTCAGTGCTTGCTCGGCCTGTGTAGCTCTGATGCAATATCAGCAATGACACACTTACCTGTGTTTCTCTGCAAGGTTAGTTGTGTGTTATCCCTCTCTCCCAAACCATACCTCTTGGTCGTTCTGACATATTACAACTCCTGAGCTCAGGGGATTACAAAAATTTGGTGTCAGGAAGTGGTTGTTTTACTTTCCAAGATGATAAGTTGCCTCGGTAAGTGTCCAACACTATGTTTTGGTGAGAGAGAGTTGGTTTTGGTGAATGGTGAGTGAGGCAGTGGCACTCGATGTAGGTACCAGCTCAGCGCAATGTGGTAGATTGTATGTAAGTTTTATTTGTATTATTTTTTATGGTTGCTCTTGCTGTCAGAGTTAGTTGCGTGAACTAGAATGCACAATGTTCAGTTACCTTTGTGAAGCCACAGGAACCTGTTGGACTTATCTTTGTTTAGAGGTAATAGTGGATCGGATAATTTGATGCCAGTAGATTAGATTCAGGTTTCATTCCATAGACCCAAAAAATGAGATGATGCTTGTGGGTGTGGAAAATGTCAAAAACTATAACATAAAAGCATAAAACACTTGAATATAATACTTACCACCCTGATCATTTGTCAGGAGATTGTCGAAATAGGTGAATACAATGTAGTAAACTGGATCAGCTAATATTTACAGAATTAACAAGCTGTCAGAATGAAACATTGTTATGCCCTTTTAATAAATTTATCATACACCAAATACCTAATCTTGGCTGTTGTGACCAAGTGCTATCAAAACTGAAATATAACAGACATTTTTACTTAAGCTGGTGTAACTGTCCCTGGTGAGATATTCATCTATAGAGTAGAAGGAGTTGTCTATCCAATAGTCTTTCAAAACTCTCTTTAAATTGTGCTTTATCTGAAGCCAAGTTTAATGGTTGCTGGAAATTTATTGAAAATGTGTGTTCCTGAATATTGGACCCCTTTTTGGACCAACATAAGTGACTTTAAGTATTTATGTAGAATGTTCTTATTCCTAGTATTGATACTATGTATTGAATTATTGGTTGGAAATAAAGATGTATTACTTGCAACAAATTTCATTAAGGAATAAATATACTGAAAAGCAGTGGCTAGAACACAAAGTTCCTTGAACAGGTTTCTGCATGATGGTCTGAATTTGCACCACAAATGATTCTTATCAGATGCTTTTGCACCCTAGAAACTTCTGCTCACTTTGACGAGTTGCCCCAGAATATGATCCCATAATACAATGAAAGTAACCAAAGTATGCAAGTTTTTTAATATTATATCACCTATATCTGACTTCATTCTCACTGCAAATACAGACTTGTTTAGGCGTTTAAGCAATTCTGAGATATGCCCTTCCCAACTGAATTTATTATTGAGTTGTAATCCCAGAAATTTAAAACTATCAACATCTTCAATCTGCATGTCTTCGTATGTTAAACACATGCTGCAAGGAAATCTCTTACAGGTTCTGAACTGCATATAGTGGGTCTTCTCAAAGTTTAATGACAGTGAATTAGCTTTATGCCATTTATTAATGTCAGTGAAAATCTGATTAGTAGTTATTTCTAAATCTGTACTTGATGTGCTACTTATTGCAATGTTTGTATCATCTGCAAACAAAACAAACTTAGCATCTGGCAAAATAACAGATGGGAAGTCAATGTATACAAGAAAAAGCAATGGACCCAAGATGGAACCTTGAGGAACACCACATGTAATTAATTACCAGTCAGATGAAGACTGACTGCTTACTGCACAGGTATTTTGCCACGATACCCTTTGTTTCCTGTTAGACAAGACTCAAACCATTTCGCAATGTTGCTGATATCACAATATTCTTATTTACTTAAGAGAATGCTGTGGTTCACACAGTCAAAGGCTTTTGACAGGTCACAGAAAATGCCAGTAGCCTCTAATTTATTATCTAATGAATTAAGTACACTCTCACTGTAAGTGTAAATAGCTTTCTCTATATCAGAACCCTTGAGAAAGCCACACTGTGACATGGACAATATATTGTTTGCAGTCAGATGTTTAAGAAGACTGCCTGAATACAACCGTTTCAAATATTTTAGAGAAAGCCAGCAAAAGTGAAACTGGTCGATAGTTTGATGGTATCTCTTTATCTCCCTTCTTGCAAAGGGGCTGAACTTCTGCATATTTTAGTCAGTCTAGAAATGTTCTGCTGCTAAGAGATTTATTACACAAATAACTTGACAGAACTCAACTCACATGGGCACACTCTGATTAACTTCATTGATATGTTATCATACCCACTGGAATACTTAGATTTTAAGGATTTTTTGATGGATGCTACTTCTTCAGCAGATGTGAGTGTCATTCCTATTTTACTGGAGCTAGTTTTAAAGACTGGTCTCAGATACTCCACTGCATTGTTCACTGAACCTGATAATCCCAAACTGTCAGTAACAGAAATGAAGTACTTGTATAAGAGGTTTGCAACACTACATGTACTTGTTACTAAAGTTTCATTTATTTTGAGAGCTACCTGTTCCTCTTCCTTTTTGGCCCAACCTGTCTCTGTGTTCACTATATACCATACAGTTTTATTTTGTTGCCTGATGTAATTATCTTTTTCTCATAATAAAGCTGCTTTCATTTCGGGATTACTTGCTTCAATATTTTACTGTATTCTTTGTAATGCATTACAATTCTAAGATCAGAGCTGTTCCTAGATAGTAGATACATTCTCCTTTTTGTCCCACATGATATCTTTATTCCTTGAGTAATCCATGGTTTATTTTTTGACTTCTGTGTGATTTGAGTTACCTTTAGGAGAAAACAATTTTCAAAAGTGGAGATAACTTTATTAATGAAAGAGTCAGAAGTATTGTAAACATCTATCCAGTTCATGTCTTTGAGCAATTTCCTAAATTTCTCGATTTTTGACTTACTTATTACCCTCCTGTACTCAGATTTAATAGATTTTCTATCCTGACAAGAGACATCATTTAACACAAGATGCTGCATGTGATGATCAGATAGCCCATTTACTATTGGTTTTGCGATATCAGTCTCAGAGCATTTACATATCATAGTAGCAAAGTTTACAGTAGTAACTAAATTGAATGATAGTGTTACTGACTGCAATAATTGTTCACTGACAGCTTTTCAATAAATCCACATTAAAATCACCAGAAACCACTATTTCTTTTTGTTTTACCATGAGATGGAACCGCAGAGCTTCCAGATTTTTTATGAAGAGGTTAAAATTTCCTGAAGGTAATCTGTGTATACCTACTACTATAAAGAATTAATTATGAAACATTACTTCTGTTGTGTAAGCTTCTAAGCTCTGAGCGAAATTTATTAATATCAATATTCTTGAAATCAAAAGTTTCTGACAAATGTGGCAACTCCTCCTTTCTCCATATTTTCTCTACAGAAGTGAGAAGCTAACTTGAATCCTGTAACATTTAACATATCTATACCAGTGGTCACATGATGTTCAGAGAGGCAGATTGTATCAGCTGGTTTGCTCAACTCTAATTCTTCAACACAAATAAGCAACTGATTAAGCTTACCCCTTAGTCCTCAGATATTCTGATACAGTAACGATAACTGATTTTGTGCACTGGCTGAATTTGCAACTGGGTGAACCTAATTTTCCTGCCAATTTTTGAGTATCTCTGGTTTCAATCAGAGGCTGACTGCATGAACTGTGTACATTAAAATTTGTTTTCTGGCTGCCTGTTTTATCGATGTGAATGTCATTTTCAGCCTGTCTCTGAACACCTTTTGTTTCTGCCCTCCCTCCCCGAAAAAAACTGTTGACCTGTCACTTGTAACCACTGCTACTTTACCACTTGTGACAGTGCCTCTCTTAAATTATTTGCTATTAGCCCAGACAGTTTTCCCTTCCCTGTTGAGGTGAAGGCCGTGCCTAGTATAGTCCCACCTGCTGATAGAGCCAACAGGAACCACACTGATATGAGACCGCATATGTGATCCAAGCAACCGTTCCATCTCTAAATTAACTCTCCTAACAGAAGAGTTTAAATGAGGCCGGTCATGGCACCTCAGAACAGACACAAGCCCAACACGAGTATGTCTCATTGCTGAAGCTATCTTGACCAGCTCACTCTCAATTGCCCCACCCACTATTACCACAGTGTCTTCCTTTGTGAAGTCCTTGCAAAGTGAACCTACATCCTCTGCCACCTGACCCAGACTTGCAGTAGTTTAAAAAAAAGCTTGTGACCTAGTAAACTGACCCTAGTTCATCCTGCAACAGTTGGCCAATACCTCTACCGTGTGAACTACCTAACAGCGAAACTTTCTTCTTCTTCACAGCTTTCTTCTTCTTCACAGCTTTTTCTGACTTCTTACTTTCCAAACACTCTTTGAAAGTTTGTTGTGTCCTGTCTACTCCTACATCTATTTGTGGCTCATCAGTTTCCAACTGTGACAACAAATCAAACCTGTTTTCCACATTCACAACCACACTGTCTGAGAATGTCCTACTCCTACTTCTTCTATAACCTGTTGTCACTTCCCACCTCTCTTTTCCCTTCTCCCCCCTTAACCTCTACAGATCTTGTTTCACTTTATCTAGTTCTGCCTGAAGGGCAGCAATCTTCTTCTCCTCCTGTTCCACTATCTTCCTATCTCTACAGCAAATCCTACACAACCAATCAGTCTTTCCCCTATTCTCGCGCCGCTACAGTTACACACATGAAAGAAACTGCAACAACATTCACACCACAACCGGGAACTGAAAAACCTATGGCGAGTCATACACTTATCACTCATGGCAAATGGCAAACAAATGTTAGCTTTAATTTAGAACAAGAATAACTTCATAGACTATTCAATTAATATATTAAATTTCTTAGAAAGCTTGGGCCTAAAGTTCAGATACTAATTCAAAACTTCTGGAGAAACAAAAACAACATAACCTGTATTCCAGAATGAAATTTTCACTCAGTAGTGGAGTGTCCACTGATATTAAACTTCCTCGCAGATTTAAACAGCGTGCCAGACCAAGAGTCAAACTTGGGACCTTTGTCTTTCACAGGCAAGTGCTCTAGAGTTTTTTTTGTGTATCTCATTTTGTTCGTTGCATTTGTTCGGGGCGGACCTGTCAAATGACATCTCCTCAAGTTCATCTTATTATTATTATTATTATTATTATTATTATTTCAGAGGGCAGCTAACCCTCTGACCGAACACACTGAGCTAACGCGTGCCGGCATTGTCTGAACTACCCAAGCATGACTCACGCCCAGTCCTCACACAGCTTTACTTCTGCCAGTATCAAACTTCACAGAAGCTCTCCTGCAATTCTGCAGAACTAGCACTCCTGGAAGAAAGGTCATTACGCAGTCATGGCTTGCGACAGCCTGGGGGATGTTTCCAGAATGAAATTTTCACTCTGCAGCGGAGTGTGCACTGATATGAAACTTCCTAGCAGAAGGTAGGAGACGAGATACTGGCGGAAGCAAAGCAATGAGGACGGGGCTTGAGTTGTGCTCGGGTAGCTCAGACGGTGGAGCACTTGCCTGCAAAAAGCAAAGGTCCCGAGTTCTAGTCTTGGTCCGGCACACAGTTTTTATCTGCCAGGAAGTTTCATAACCTGTGTTGTCTACGCGGCGAAACAAAAAGTAAACAAAGAACTGAGCCTACGTTATATAAACTTTTCCCTTTTTTCGGAACTTTTCACTTCGGCTACTTACTAGAAAATCAAATGGATAACGTACAACAACACAAACTTTACTTTATTGAAATAATCACGTAACTCACAGTATATCACAACGTAAATAAAACCTAGTCCAAAATTCGCGTCTATGACATGTTTTCTTTTCTTAGAAAATACGCAAAAAATGTGAAACGTTCAATTGGTAGCTTACAACAGGTATTAATTTACTTAATTGTGATATAATATTGCCTTAATTAATTGTTATAACTCAATTGAACACTTATCTTACGAGAGCTGTGAATGTGCACGACTCGTCAACCGAAGATGCTCTTTTGGTTCCATTTTTCAATTTGTCTGGACACGAGGTGCCGTAAGCCATGTAGGCATATTCGTCATCTGTCTAGTAGCTGTCCTGAGTGTAGATGGGCGGTGATTCGCCGGAGGAATCAATTTTTGTCTACTTTTTTGTATAAAGTTGAATAGTAGTTTCTGTTTTGTCTTGTTTAAAAAAATCAGCTGCATTAAGGTGGAACTAGAGTACGCAAAATGGTGGAAACATTTGCTACTACCGCATATGCAGGTCCTGCTTTAACTCGGCAAGTGGCAGCGTTAACAGAGCAGTTTGAGAGAATGAAGGAGAGAACTTTGGAACTCAATCGTGAGTTAGAGGCTCATAAGTAGAGTCACGATCAGTCGCAATCAGAGTCTCGAGAAAGTAAGTCTGGACTGAGTGTGCCTTCTGCTCTGCATGACCCAGCAGTGATCACACTGGTTTATGCCTTCCGGGCAAGGCAGGGGAGGACAGGACAGTTTTCGTGAAGGATGTCAGGGACGCTGCGGAAGCACATGGGTGGTCGGATGAAGTAACTCTCTATGTTGCTAATATGTGTGTTTGGCGGGGGGCGCTTATGTTGTCTACCACGAGACGTATGTTCCAGGAGTGGACCACGGGATTGTGCCAGCAGTACCAAAAGCAGAACACTGCGAGTTTTTTTTTTTTTTTTTTTTTTTTTTTTTTTTTTTTTTTTTTTTTTTTTTTTTTGGAGCAATGAAGTACGTAGTCTATGCAGAGCAACAAGTCTGCGAAAGCGTTCTTGGATAGAATCCGTAAACTAAATGCAACGACATATGTGCTGACACAGAATGGAGAAGCTAATAGAGAACTGTAGCACGAGGCATAAAATAGAGCGGTGGATGTTTTTTGCGTGGTATAGCTGCTGGAATGTCACGGAGGGTACGTCAGCTGTTAGGACCGCAACACTTTTAGAGCTGGTGGATACGGCCCCTAAGCAGACAGTGTACAATCACATGTTTGCTTGTGAAGTCAAGGGTTACAGATGGGGTCGAGAGGAGTATGTAAGGAAGCAGTGCAGGCAACCAGATTGCTATGCGTGTGGTATAGTGGGTCATCGGGCATATGAGTGTAGAGGTAGGAAGGGTGGAAAGCACCGACAAGGGAACCAGCAAATAGGATCGCTTCAATCGTTTAACACAGCACAAGTTAGTGCACAGGCGGAACGTAGCTTTGTGGGCTTAGTGGGGGCGGGAGACAAAAGTTTTTGGTGGACACGGGTGCCAATGTGTCAATTATCAGTTTGGACCTCGTTGGGAAGAGGAGACTGGGATCACCACGGTGTAGGTTGCATGAGGTTGGCGATAACAGGAATCATTAAGTATGGCAGTAATAGAGTTTTCAGTCGGGAAAACTAAGTTCAACGGACGCATGGAGGTGTTGCCATGCATAGGCGTAAGTTATTCAGTGATTCTCGGTCTAGACTTTCTCGACAAACATCACATTAAGACTGATCTTTAGCTACGCACAGTGGAACTCAGTAGGACTTCAACTGTGGGGGAAACAGTTACAACTGAGACAATGGCGCGAGGTTCACCGATCATGGGGGTGAGACCAACTAAATTGCTTACATTGTCAGTAAAGACCAGTCAGCAGGATAAAATACCAACTCTATGGACATGCACACGCGCGAAAACAGATTGACACGAGCGTCAGTAAAATGCGCAAAGCAGGAATATAAAACAGCATGTAAAACACAGGTAACAAAAGTTGGAAAACTATGTGCATACCCGCACAGAACCGCGGATGAAGTATTGCGTCAGTAGTAAAATATTAACGACACAGGATGAAATTGGAATAAGGAGCTAAAACAATATGGCAGATGGAGGTGATTGGCTGACCACAACAAAAAAAGAAAAGGAGAAGCCAGCCACTCTGCAACACACTAAAACCTCCAGCCTAAGAGTTTAGGCCAGAGTCCAGACATATAACAAAACTTTAAAACCTTAGTCGTACTCGTCTCATCATCAGCTAAAACAGAGGGCAGATCCCCACCAAAATTTACTTCTGCCCTTGCATCACGATATCAAATGCATTCCGTTAAAATATGGCGAACAGAGATGTGCACACCGTAAGCGTCAAGAAACGTGAGATCCTCTCGCAGCAATAAAAAGCTATCTATGCGTGAGAGGGCAGTGCCCAATTCTAAGACGCGTGAGGGACACTACATCCCGCCTGGGCAACTGGCAGCTGGAACACCATGGCCAGGTTGTTGACTTCACCAGCCGCAGCTTATTGGCCGTCACCGCCAGCCATTCCTCATCCCACAACTGCATGCACTTCCTGACGATCATGTGAAACCCAGCTCGCGCTATTCGTCCACGAGACTCAGAGGGCCATAGACACGGGTTCCCAGGTTGATGCCGTGTTTCTTGACTTCCGCAAGGCGTTCGATACAGTTTGAAAGATCTCTGTTGGATTCCTTTCATATTAATTTCTTAAATCTGTTGTCATTTACGGCATAAATTCCTCTTCTAAATTTACTGTGGTGTTTCTGACTATCTGGGAGGAGACTGAGCAGTGAAACGTGTTACTTTTACACATAAACAAGAACGATCTGTCACACCACTACACTTTAAAACATAGTTTATATGTGATTCATGTCACACAGTCTCATACGGAGCCTACATCCGCTTTCTTTTATATACTGTATATGATAAGATACTGTCATCGCCCTTCCCTTCTGTGTGAGAGGATGATTGAGCAAATGTATTTCTAGTTGCATGCTTGATGGTAGCAGACAAGCCTGTCTGCTAAAGAACAGTAGGACCAATGTCGGAACAGGTAGCTACGCTTTCTAAAAGCAAAGAGGTTTCTATCCTTAGTATGGTCCTGTCCGTCCCTTGTCATGTTGGTATAGGAAGCTGCCTCTCTGGCCACTTCCGTTTGTATTTGTGAGCCACCCTCAGGAAGGGACCACGTCAGTCTGTCCGCGGCGAGCGTCTGAAGTGGTAAGATCTCTGGCTAAGCGTGTGTCTGCTAAGTCCGTAGGACAATGGATTTCTTAAGTTCAGCCTAACTGAAAATTGAATCGCCTTTATTTCAGGTTTAGCTATAAAATATCTAATGTTATCTTAAATTGCAACGCAGTGTAATTCGCGTGTGAAGTTCAGATTATTTTCCGGTAGTTGCTTTGTCACTACTTTGTGAGTAAAGCGGAACCACGTGTTGATCAGTAACTCTAACTAAGATCATCAATCTTAAATGCGAATGTGCGTGAGATTATAATGTCTCATCTTGACAATATTTTTCAATATAGCAACTTTTCTTTATCTTCAACCCACGTGAGATGTTCTTTGTGAGACCAGTACCACGTGCTTATACAATTGTTTGACCCATCAGGTTAATAGTAAGACGATAGTAACCAGTTCGAGGTTTTTCTTTTGTAATTTGTGTTTTGATGTAATTTATTTTAATTATCAAAATTATTGTGGAGTTACACTCTTTGTGTAAACCAAGTTGACCACGTGAAGCATGTAGTGTAATCATCAAAGTAGCCCTCAGCTATTCTTTTCGGGAAGATTTCACAGAGAGTTAGTACGAATTTAGTATACCAGTGTGTGGTAATTTCATGACGGACAGGATTGCGCTACAAACGTAACTTCTTTGGGTGAAAATTGAATCGGTTGATTGTGGCTAATTTCCTCTTGCATATGTCTCAACGTTCTTCGTGTGTTATTTTATGAATGCAGTGTTGTATGCAGTCTCCCAATCTTGGCTCCATATTTGATGTGTTCCATAAGATTACAATCTCACATTTTCACAATCCTAAATAAGGCACCAGTTTAGTTAGGAATCAAGTTTAATATGCTGAAATTTCAATGATCAATGTTAAAATAAATTTCCAAATATAAACTGATTTCTTTCTTTTTATTTAAATTCTCTTTTTTATATACATATATCACCGGTTGTCGTATGACTATTAAAAGATTATAATTAATGTTGGTCTGGTTGGGAATTTGGTAAGCTAGACTGGATACCTGGTGAAACAGTTGGGCAGTAATGCGAGGTTAACTTCCCCAGACAGCTCACAGCTTTTAACCCACTTTTATTGTCAATCAGCACCGCTTTCATAGCAAATTAATGCAACAACGTTACACATGGCGACCCTGTTCTGTGATTCCGCTAGACTCTGGAATCTCTGAAACGTTAGATTGCGAGAGTTGTATAATCTTAATTTTTTCCCTGCAGCGCTCAAACAACTTCTGCGTTGTTTCTGAGCAGACTTTCAAAAGATTCACGGCGTTGTTGAGCGGCGTTGTGTTTGTCGTGTTTTGTTTTCTATATTTGTGTGTTTTATATGTATGTTTTTTTTCTCGCTTGTAATTGCACTGACTTCCATCAAAGATATAAATTTGATGTGCGTGTGAAAAAGTGCGTACTAAGTTGAGTACCTTTCGTGTGACTGTCGTAAATTTTGCGGGATACATTTATTCTAATTAAGTGTGTTGCGTACCGCTCATAAATTGAACTAATGCAGACTCGTAACCAAGCTAAAAGTAGGCGGTCCAACAACTTAAGCAACATGGACCATGGGGATAATTAGATTTCGAATACTAACATGCCGTATGGTTCCGAAAATGCAATGGGGAACACTTCAGAGGAAATGCAAAACGGGACGAACGGGCTCACATCAGAGCCAGAAATTAGTTTGCCTCCAACTAACCAAATTGATTTGGCAGAACTCATGAAACCCTTATTGCAACAAAATAAAGAAAACACAGAGAAATCTGAAAAATCGATCCGAGAGCTAGGCGAACAAATGACGCAAAAATCTGAAAAATCGATCCGAGAGCTAGGCGAACAAATGGCGCAGAAATCTGAAAAATTGATCCGCGAGCTAGGCGAACAAATGACGCAGAAATCAGAGAAATCGTTCCGAGAACAAAAAGAATCATCCCTAAAATCGATCCGAGAGCTAGGCGAACAAATGACGCAGAAATCAGAAAAATCGTTCCGAGAACAAAAAGGATCATCCGAAAAATCGATCCGAGAGCTAGGCGAACAAGTAGACTAAAAACTAATCCAGCAGACAAATAAAGTCGACAAGTCGATACAGAGTGTGTCCGATGATATCTCACAAAGAATAAACAATCTAGCAAGTGAAATAAAAAGTGATATTATGAAAGAATTAGGCCGTACATTTAAACAAATCGATGACCGTCTGCAAGCTTTAGAACAGGGCAAGCGGAGTCACGATGCTGAATCGAAAGAGCGCGAAGAACAGCTACTTAGGAATTGCCAAGCGCTGAGAGAAGAATGCCAAAGGGAACGCCAGCAGGTACTCTCAAGGGTCCAAGAGGCGGAAACGCATTGTCCCACGTCCGTTGGCAACATAGTAGCGGACAACAGTCAAGCGATTCACGCACTCGAACAGCAAGTAGAAGAATTGAAGCAGACTGGGGCGGAGGACAACAGACAAATACATGATAAGATTGCGGCATTAGCGGACATCGTAGGCACGATGAAGGTGATGGAAAGCGATAACAATACTACACCGGTAGCGGTCGCAGAGACCGAAGAAGTGCGTTTGCTTCTTAGATTTCAGAAGGGACAGTTCGAAGTGAACAGGCGGCACAAAGCTGTAGCAGGCGAATTACAAGAACGCGTGGCGCATCTGGAAAGCTGCATTGGGTGTGATTCCGAACTCGCCAATAGCACTAAAAATAGCCGTACGAACAGTGCAGAGAGGGACTCCGGCCACGAGGGAGATTTTGACGACAGGGAAGAATGTATTTTGAGGGGCAGACATGAGAAAAATAGGAACATTCAAGGGCCTCACCGGGAGGAAATGCGGGGATTTGATTTCAAACATTTCCTTATGGTGAGAAAGTTTGAGATATTTCGAAATTCGCAAAAAGGACTACATCCACAAGCATGGCTCGAGCAATTTGAGTTTTGTCTTCCCTCGACTGGGCAAGTTCACATAAGATAGAATATATGTGTGGCTATTTGGAAGGCGAACCGGCGATTTGCATGAGGTCGGCAGCGCGTCACTGCAACTCCACTCGGGAGTTTTGACAAGCCTTTCTGTCCGCCTATTGGTCGGAAGCGGCACAAGATAGGGTTAAACACGGCATAATTATGCTGCCAAATTTGAACCAGTCTGGTTTCGGCAGCCCAGCACGCCTATTCGACCACATGCTGCAGGCAAATCAATTTTTATACGACCCATACGGGCCTGCGGAACTAATTAAGATATGCATCACCAAATTGCCGATGCACTTGCACCACGTCATTCTTGTGGGACGATGCAAAGAGGACGTGGAAACGTTTAAGACACTTCTCCAAGAGTTGGAATATAATACAGCAGAATTCCCACCTAATCAGGCACAAAGTTATTACGGGGCACAGCAGCGCGATCGCAGTCGTGGCCGTCGTACTAATCAACGGCGTGACTGGTCGTCACGACGCTAACGGAACAATAATCGGGACAGGCCGTATAGAAACTGGGGTAACAGTCGCGAACACAGGTGGAACAACGGAAATGATCGAGGATGTGGACAAGATCGCGAACGCTACAGGTACGGCAACCAGAATCGATACTACGATGAATACGGTGGGAATAGGACTGTAGGCGGAGCACCCCATGATGTTGAAATTCGGCCGGCTAACCCTAGACATAATCCAGCAAATGGAAATGAACAAAACCGGCAATGACAAACGATCAGCGCAGAAGACGCCCAATCGGAACAAATGAGCGACATGGCAAATGAGTAGAAAGGACAGTGAGAAGAAGAGAGGACGGTGAGGAGAAAGAATTGATTAGTTTAAATTTGTGATGTATGCATTTTGAATAATATGTTGGTAAAAATAATGATAAAGATGTTTCTATGTGATTGATTGAAGTGATGTTTGTAGTTTTTTTCTTTCCTTGTGCAATTAGGATTTAGGTTGGTTCAAATGTGAAGATAAAAGGTTTCTTTGTGAGCGAGTGAAATGCTGTTTATGGTTTTTTTTTGTGTAAATTGAAAAGAGTCGCTCCTGAGGGAAGCAAGATCTGTGTTGAATTAATGCAAAACTCAGGAGAATATCCGATCTGTGGGTATTATGGGTCTGGCAAACCCAGGTCCCCAGCTGTTAGTAGCCGTGTTTCCGATTTTTTGCTTTCAGTGCTACTATCTATCTATTACTATTCTATATCTGTCAGTATAAATGAGGATCTCTCACTATAGTATGCGTGCTGTATGAATATTTTAAGATAGGAGAACTCTGACAAAGGAATGGGTAAGTTTGGAATTTTGAAAACAGGATGCGATAATACGATTGTTTAACCATTGGCTTCCCAATATGCGATGATATGATAATATTGATGATATATGTCTTTTTGTTCTTTATAGCTGAGTATGTAAAGTGCTGTCTGTGGATTTCGTCAGTATATTGATTCCCTTCAAGGTGAAAGAAGAATTGTGGTTTGTGTAATTTACGTGGCCCTGTGGTAGTCAAATACGAGCAGTTTTTCAGCAAATGGAGAATGGAACAAAAATATGGATCCTTTCTGTAGTCTTGATCGATGTTGAGCCAAAGCCTGAAAAATTATTCTGCGTTAATACTTGTCCTAGAAAAGCGACGTTTATGTGTTTTGCTGATGCAGTGAGCATTACAGCTTACTGTTTTCGCTGGTGCGGGATGCACTGCAGCCTATATGATTTGTACTGAGGAAATTTCCCTCTTGAAGGTAGAGGAAGATTAAATAATTTTGATTATGGGACCGAAGGAAATCTTGGTTTAAGGTAATAAGGATGAAGCAAAACATTTGTCATTTAAACTACAGGAGGATTCGGATCTTTTGTGTCTGTTGTAAGTTCAATATGTTAAGATGAAACTGTTTTACAGAATAGAGGAGACCACAATTTTGCCATTCATGATAAATGAACCCAGAATAACCACCACAGGCGAAATAACTGATTTGGAAGCGAAAGGTAACTTAAAGAAGGAACGAAATGGGTAAGAAAATGTAGTATAACCTGTATAAGGAAAATATTTTTACCCTGCTCAGAGTCATCTATGTGATTAATTCTTGTGATAACGTAATTTTAGATGACATTTTCTTACTGTTTTATGTGTGAATATATGAGTATGATAAATGTATAATTGCGAGTCTCTTATCAGGTGTGTCAACTGGTATAAATGTTTTGGCGTGTAAATAGCCATTGTTCTTTTTACTGTGTATGTTTAAGGAAAGTTCTCCATATTTATCATGTGACAAGACATATGCGGCGAGCGTCAGGAAGAGGACGAATTAAAACAATGTTGTAGTGGCGTAAACACTTTGTTGAAGTAGCATTGAAGTAGCTTGTTGGATTAACTAGTAGTGGATAGAAGTAGAATTTTGAGTAATACATGTTTATGGGTAGTTAGTTTGTAGTATAGACAACAGGTATGTGTGTGTGTGTGTGTGTGTGTGTGTGTGTGTGTGTGTGTGTGTGTGTGTGTGTGTGTGTGTATAAATAATATGTGAACCCTATGCTGCCCTGTCCTATACTTGCACAAGGCATAATCCTATTCATTTTAGTGAATTAATAAGTAGCATTTGATATATTAAAACGGAAGTGAACCACATTAGTGATGTGGATTTAGGTATTATATTGTCAGTTCATTTAATTTTTATTTTTATACTGTCAAGTCATTTAACTTTTATTTTTTATATTGTCAAGTCATTTAACTTTTATTTTTATATTGTCGATTCATCTAACTTTTTTATTTAAAAAAAATTAAGTCTCACTTTTGTTCTTAAAAATTGTGAAAGACAATACTAAGTGGTATTATGTATGACATTTTGTAATCACATAACTATGATGAACAATTTCTGTGAATGCAGTTGAGAACGTCAAAGCGAACCGGCTAAACTCTCACAAGACAGCGGGAGCAGTGAGGAGGAGGACTAGTTGTAAACAGGCGGGTTTCCCAGCAGGACACACTGTCAACCAGGCCACTTCGGAAGCACGGCCGACAACAAAAGAAGGGTACAGGACAAACACTTTCCCTTGCACCTGGAGCTAATGGGCGGCCGCCCCAGTGCGACCCTTCGTGGAGGCGATGACCTGAGATGGGCGAGCGGTCCACTGCGCAGAAATCCATCTGCTGGCAACGCACCACACGCACGCGACCATGACGAGACGGCCGCGGTTAAACGATAGAAGACAGGGGATAAAGGGTGTGGAGCCTTTTGACAGGTACTATCCAGAGAAACTTGCAGACGGGTTCGATGTTCTCTAGTTGCTAAGGGTGGCACAAATAAGAGCCATTAAGTGTCATCCTTGCCCAGGAATATCAAACCGGCGAGCCAATTGAGGATAACTCAAGAATTTAACAACACAAGGGGCGTGGAGCCTTTTGACACATACTGTCCAGAGAAACTGGCAGACTTCAACGACGCCTATCAACATTTCCTGACGGATGCCCACTGTCAAGCGACAGTAAATCATAGTTCGATGTTCTCTGGTAGCTAAGGGTGGCACAAATAAGAGCCATTAAGTGTCATCCTTGCCCAGGAATATCAACCTGGCGTGTCGAACGAGGATACCGCACGAATTTGACAACACAAACATGGAACCAAATCGAGATGTACGTGACACAGGCCACCAAGAGAAACTTCATGAGTGGGCAGAGACGGCGGGATTGTATGCAACAGATGGAAAAAAATCCGTACTGACAGCTGCGGCGACGAACCCCCCCCCCCCCTCGCCTTATATTGTGCCTCGGAACAGTGGAACTACCGAGTGTGTCACTGAACAGTGATTATACGGTTCTTAGTCCAATGCATATACGTGTGTTTCTGTCAGAGAAACTTTGACTCGTGTATTTTGCAGGGGTTCGATTTATTGGTGTTTATTAGACAGACTCTTGTATTTTGCAGGTGTTTTATTTATTGGTGTTTTTTTTAGACGTTGACTACTGTACTTTCAGAGCTGTTTTATTGATCAATGTTTGTTTTTGTGTGATGTATTAGATTTGTGATATTTTGTTTCGTAAATTCATTCAAGTGGCATTGCTTCGTTTATCAGTCAGATAGCTATTCATTCTCATAGGACTGTGATCGATTAGCCTTTGCATGGGGCATATTTATAGTGATGAACCCCATAACGGTAACAATCACATAATTAATTGTAGTTTCAGTATCATGACACAGTGCTCATTGTTTGCTAACTAACTGAAATATAGTAGAGTGATTAAATTAGTGCCGCAAAGATATTTCAATTCTACAAATTATTAGTTTTATAAGATATAGAATTTTCTTGTGATAACCACTTTGTAAAACATGTATTTTCTCTTATATATACACTCCTGGAAATTGAAATAAGAACACCGTGAATTCATTGTCCCAGGAAGGGGAAACTTTATTGACACATTCCTGTGGTCAGATACATCACATGATCACACTGACAGAACCACAGGCACATAGACACAGGCAACAGAGCATGCACAATGTCGGCACTAGTACAGTGTATATCCACCTTTCGCAGCAATGCAGGCTGCTATTCTCCCATGGAGACGATCGTAGAGATGCTGGATGTAGTCCTGTGGAACGGCTTGCCACGCCATCTCCACCTGGCGCCTCAGTTGGACCAGCGTTCGTGCTGGACGTGCAGACCGCGTGAGACGACGCTTCATCCAGTCCCAAACATGCTCAATGGGGGACAGATCCGGAGATCTTGCTGGCCAGGGTAGTTGACTTACACCTTCTAGAGCACGTTGGGTGGCACGGGATACATGCGGACGTGCATTGTCCTGTTGGAACAGCAAGTTCCCTTGCCGGTCTCGGAATGGTGGAACGATGGGTTCGATGACGGTTTGGATGTACCGTGCACTATTCAGTGTCCCCTCGACGATCACCAGTGGTGTACGGCCAGTGTAGGAGATCGCTCCCCACACCATGATGCCGGGTGTTGGCCCTGTGTGCCTCGGTCGTATGCAGTCCTGATTGTGGCGCTCACCTGCACGGCGCCAAACACGCATACGACCATCATTGGCACCAAGGCAGAAGCGACTCTCATCGCTGAAGACGACACGTCTCCATTCGTCCCTCCATTCACGCCTGTCGCGACACCACTGGAGGCGGGCTGCACGATGATGGGGCGTGAGCGGAAGACGGCCTAACGGTGTGCGGGACCGTAGCCCAGCTTCATGGAGACGGTTGCGAATGGTCCTCGCCGATACCCCAGGAGCAACAGTGTCCCTAATTTGCTGGGAAGTGGCGGTGCGGTCCCCTACGGCACTGCGTAGGATCCTACGGTCTTGGCGTGCATCCGTGCGTCGCTGCGGTCCGGTCCCAGGTCGACGGGCACGTGCACCTTCCGCCGACCACTGGCGACAACATCGATGTACTGTGGAGACCTCACGCCCCACGTGTTGAGCAATTCGGCGGTACGTCCACCCGGCCTCCCGCATGCCCACTATACGCCCTCGCTCAAAGTCCATCAACTGCACATACGGTTCACGTCCACGCTGTCGCGGCATGCTACCAGTGTTAAAGACTGCGATGGAGCTCCGTATGCCACGGCAAACTGGCTGACACTGACGGCGGCAGTGCACAAATGCTGCGCAGCTAGCGCCATTCGACGGCCAACACCGCGGTTCCTGGTGTGTCCGCTGTGCCGTGCGTGTGATCATTGCTTGTACAGCCCTCTCGCAGTGTCCGGAGCAAGTATGGTGGGTCTGACACACCGGTGTCAATGTGTTCTTTTTTCCATTTCCAGGAGTATATATATATATATATATATATATATATATATATATATATATTGGTCTTTAAATATGTCTGCTTGTGTCTGTATGTGTGGATGGATATGTGTGTGTGTGCGAGTGATACCTGTCCTTTTTTCCCCCTAAGGTAAGTCTTTCCGCTCCCGGGATTGGAATGACTCCTTACCCTCTCCCTTAAAACCCACATCCTTTCGTCTTTCCCTCTCCTTCCCTCTTTCCTGATGAGGCAACAGTTTGTTGGGAAAGCTTGAATTTTGTGTGTATATTTGTGTTTGTTTGTGTGTCTATCGACCTGCCAGCGCTTTTGTTTGGTAAGTCTCATCATCTTTCTTTTTAGATATATATATATATATATATATATATATATATATATATATATATATATATATATATATATATTGCTTTCACGGATTGTGCATTGTAATGTTCTGCTTTATAATACTGATGTTATTTTCATGTTTTTTCTGATTGCTGTGGCACCTTTGCTATTTTCATAAATTTTACTTGTTAATAAACAGTCATAAATTTTCCTGTGATCAGTTGGCTCTTGCAATGAGCAAATACTGGTGAAATTCATAAGGGTAACAACCAGAAATTGTTTTCATATTAATGACACAGGAACCATTGTTTTTACTTGCTGACCAAATTAGGTCCACACTATCTTTTAAATAGGTGTCACAGATTTTTTTTTTCTCTTTGAAATTGGTAGATTCTAAATATGTGTTGAAATTATTGTGTTTTAGCAAGTAACTGGTGATCTTTTGCCTTTTCTTTACATTTTTGATGTAAGTTTGGTGTGAGAAGCCTGCTTGGGAATGTCCTAGCATGGCCAGAAAATTCCCTGCACAGTCTTTTCACGGAGCGTTGGGGTTATGAAAGGTCTCTGTTGGATTCCTTTCATGTTAATTTCTTAAATCTGTTGTCATTTACGGCATAAATTCCTCTTCTAAATTTACTGTGGTGTTTCTGACTATCTGGGAGGAGACTGAGCAGTGAAACGTGTTACTTTTACACATAAACAAGAACGATCTGTCACACCACTACACTTTAAAACACAGTTTATATGTGATTCATGTCACACAGTCTCATACGGAGCCTACATCCGCTTTCTTTTATATACTGTATATGATAAGATACTGTCATCGCCCTTCCCTTCTGTGTGAGAGGATGATTGAGCAAATGTATTTCTAGTTGCATGCTGGATGGTAGCAGACAAGCCTGTCTGCTAGAGAACAGTAGAACCTATGTCGGAACAGGTAGCTACGCTTTCTAAAAGCAAAGAGGTTTCTATCCTTAGTATGGTGCTCTCCGTCCCTTGTCATGTTGGTATAGGAAGCTGCCTCTCTGGCCACTTCCGTTTGTATTTGTGAGCCACCCTCAGGAAGGGACCACGTCAGTCTGTCCGCGGCGAGCGTCTGAAGTGGTAAGATCTCCGGCTAAGCGCGTGTCTGCTAAGTCCGCAGGACAATGGATTTCTTAAGTTCAGCCTAACTGAAAATTGAATCGCCTTTATTTCAGGTTTAGCTATAAAATATCTAATGTTATCTTAAATTGCAACGCAGTGTAATTCGCGTGTGAAGTTCAGATTATTTTCCGGTAGTTGCTTTGTCACTACTTTGTGAGTAAAGCGGAACCACGTGTTGATCAGTAACTCTAACTAAGATCATCAATCTTAAATGCGAATGTGCGTGAGATTATAACGTCTCGTCTTGACAATATTTTTCAATATAGCAACTTTTCTTTATGTTCAACCCACATGGGGTGTACTTTGTGAGACCAGTACCACGTGCTTATACAATTGTTTGACCCATCAAGTTAATAGTAAGACGATAGTAACCAGTTCGAGGTTTTTCTTTTGTAAATTGCTTTTCGATCTAATTTATTTTAACTATCAAAATTATTGTGGAGTTACACTCTTTGTGTAAACCAAGTTGACCACGTGAAGCATGTGGTGTAATCATCAGTGTAGCCCTCAGCTATTCTTTTCGGGAAGATTTGACAGAGAGTTAGTACGAATTTAGTATACCAGTGTGTGGTAATTACATGATGGACAGGATTGTGCTACGAACGTAACTTCTTTGGGTGAAAATTGAATTGGTTGGTTGTGGTTAATTTCCTCTTGCATACGAGGTGTGGCTAGAAAAAAACCGGACTAGTTCTGGTGAAACAATAAAACGAATGCAATAAGGCTGAAAGTCGCGTGGCCTGTCACGTGACTCTCGCTCCGCCTACTGCTCGAGTTTCATCTGCCTCCTGCACTCAGTCTGCCCGTGGCGTCTGTTTTAAGTAGTTGACGTTTTGTCTGTGCGTCGGAAAATGTTGAGTGTACAGAAAGAACAGCGTGTTAACATCAAATTTTGTTTCAAACTAGGAAAATCTGCAAGTGAAACGTTTGTAATGTTACAACATGTGTACGGCGATGATTGTTTATCGCGAACACAAGTGTTTGAGTGGTTTAAACGATTTAAAGATGGCCGCGAAGACACCAGTGATGACACTCGCACTGGCAGACCATTGTCAGCAAAAACTGATGCAATTATTGAAAAAATCGGTAAACTTGTTCGACAAGATCGCCGTTTAACAATCAGAGCAGTGTCTGAGTTAACAGGAGTTGACAAGGAAAGTGTCGAACAAGTTTACCGATTTTTTCAATGTTTGCATCAGTTTTTGTTGACAATGGTCTGCCAGTGCGAGTGTCATCACTGGTGTCTTCGCGGCCATCTTTAAATCGTTTAAACCACTCAAACACTTGTGTTCGCGATAAACAATCATCGCCGTACACATGTTGTAACATTACAAACGTTTCACTTGCAGATTTTCCTAGTTTGAAACAAAATTTGATGTTAACACGCTGTTCGTTCTGTACACTCAACATTTTCCGACGCACAGACAAAACGTCAACTACTTAAAACAGACGCCACGGGCAGACTGAGTGCAGGAGGCAGATGAAACTCGAGCAGTAGGCGGAGCGAGAGTCACGTGACAGGCCACGCGACTTTCAGCCTTATTGCATTCGTTTTATTGTTTCACCAGAACTAGTCCGGTTTTTTTTCCAGCCACACCTCGTATGTTTCAACGTTCTTCGTGTGTTATTTTATGAATGCAGTGTTGTATGCACAGTCTCCCAATCTTGGCTCCATATTTGATGTGTTCCGTAACGTTACAGTCTCACATTTTCACAATCCTAAATAAGGCACCAGTTTAGTTAGGAATCAAGTTTAACATGCTGAAATTTCAATGATCAATGTTAAAATAAATTTCCAAATATAAACTGATTTATTTCTTTTTATTTAAATTCTCTTTTTTATATACATATATCACCGGTTGTCGTATGACTATTAAAAGATTGTAATTAATGTTAGTCAGGTTGGGAATTTGGTAAGCTAGACTGGATACCTGGTGAAACAGTTGGGCAGTAATGCAAGGTTAACTTCCCCAGACAGCTCACAGCTTTTAACCCGCTTTTATTGTCAATCAGCACCGCTTTCATAGCAAATTAAAGCAACAACATTACAAGTTCCCCACAGTCGTTTAATGAACAAAGTAAGAGCATATGGACTATCAGACCAACTATGTGATTGGATTGAAGAGTTCCTAGATAACAGAATGGAGCATGTCATTCTCAATGGAGAGAAGTCTTCCAAAGTAAGAGTGATTTCAGGTGTGTCGCAGGGGAGTGTCGTAGGACCGTTGCTATTCACAATATACATAAATGACCTTGTGGATAACATCGGAAGTTCACTGAGGCTTTTTGCGGATGATGCTGTAGCATATCGAGAGGTTGTAACAATGAAAAATTGTACTGAAATGCAGGAGGATCTGCAACGAATTGACGCATGGTGCAGGGAATGGCAACTGAATCTCAATGTAGAGAAGTGTAATGTGGTGCGAATACATAGAAAGAAAGATCCCTTATCATTTAGCTACAATGTAGCAGGTCAGCAACTGGAAGCAGTTAATTCCATAAATTATCTGCGAGTAGGCATTAGGAGTGATTTAAAATGGAATGATAGTATAAAGTTGATCGTCGGTAAAGCAGATGCCAGACTGAGATTCATTGGAAGAATCCTAAGGAAATGCAATCCGAAAACAAAGGAAGTAGGTTGCAGTAGACTTGTTCGCTCACTGCTTGGATATTGCTCACCAGTGTGGGATCCGTAGCAGATAGGGTTGATAGAAGAGATAGAGAAGATCCAACGGAGAGCACCGTGCTTCGTTACAGGATCATTTAGTAATCGCGAAAGCATTACAGAGATGATAGATAAACTCCAGTGGAAGACTCTGCAGGAGAGACGCTCCGTAGCTCGGTACGGGCTTTTGTTGAAGTTTCGAGAACATACCTTCACCGAGGAGTCAAGCAGTATATCGTTCCCTCCTACGTATATCCGCTCAGAAAACGTCAGGAAGGCGAATCTTTGTGACACGATCTGCATCTACATCTACATCCATACTACGCAAGCCACCTGACGGTGTGTGGCGGAGGGTACCTTGAGTACCTCTATCGGTTCTCCCTTCTATTCCAGTCTCGTATTGTTCGTGGAAAGAAGGATTGTCGGTATGCTTCTGTGTGGGCTCCAATCTCTCTGATTTTATCCTCATGGTCTCTTCGCGAGATATACGTAGGAGGGAGCAATATACTGCTTGACTCTTCGGTGAAGGTATGTTCTCGAAACTTCAACAAAAGCCCGTACCGAGCTACTGAGCGTCTCTCCTGCGGAGTCTTCCGCTGGAGTTTATCTATCATCTCTTCTAGAGACCTACGGTACACCGCTGCAAGAAGGGGGGCAAGTTCCTTCGCGTACTCTGTGTAAAATCGAACTGGTATCCCATCAGATCCAGCGGCCTTTCCTCTTTTGAGCTATTTTAATTGTTTCTCTATCCTTCTGTCGTCTACCATTTTGTCATCTGTGCGACAATCTAGAGAAGGAACTACAGGTCGGGGAACACAACAGAGCATCCAAGTGAATTCCCTTGCTTGGAGGCATCAGTGCACCTACTGTGAAACCACGGTGCATATCTAAAACGTTAAACAGAGATTAAAATATAAAATCTGACGTATGATCTTTCTTAAAATTCGTCAAGTTTAAAATAAGCTGGGCCACTGGGGAAGCCAAGGTGGAAATCTGCTCCCACCGCAATGTAAAACACGAAGACTGACCACACCCATCTCTAGAAGGCAAACCTGTGCACGAATCCCTTAGGGCCTCATTGCCTGCTGCCAGTTACGAAAAAGCCTTTCCACTCGAGGCTGAGCAACAGTGTGGTAGGCAGGTCTGTATGGTGTTGACAGTGTTTTATACGCCTGGCGTACCGTAAGCAGCCATCGCCTGACGTGAAGTGGTGGTTCACCAGCCTCTGCACAGAGGCTCGGTATGGGCCTTGTTCTGAATGCCCTGTGGCCAACCGAATCCCTTCATGGTGCTCCGCGTCCAACATCTTTAAATAAGAGGGTCTCGCAGACCCATACACCGTGCACCCATAATCGAGCCGAGATCGCACAAATGCCCTGTATAACTGGAGCAGACAAGTCCTGTGTGCACCCCATGTACTATGGCTAAGACATTTTAGAATACTTAAAGCCTGAAGTGACCATTTTTTCAGGTCCTTAAGATGTGGTAACCACGTAAGCTTAGTGTCAAATTGACGTCCAGAAACCTCACTGTGTATTTTAAAAGTAAGGACAGTGTCCCTCATCCTCAGCTCAGGAAAGTTTAAAATGGAACGAGAAAGAATGGTTAAAAAGAACACATACAGACTTCTCGGTGGAAAACTTAAAACCACTCTTCTGTGCTCATTCATCCAAACGTCGAAGAGTTAGTAGAGTTAGTGGCAGCTGACGTGTTGTCGCTGCGAGGCTTGAAGAAGAGCAAAACGCAGAGAAGTCATCCACAAACAAAGAACACTGGACAGGACTTTTTATTATACATGTAATGCTGTTAATAGCTATGGCAAAGACAGTCACACTTAAAAAGCTACCTTGAGGGACACCGTTCTCCTATTCAAATCGATCATACAGGACGTCACTGAATCGGTATCTAAAATATCATGGCGATAGAAAGGTCTGAATAAAAATGGAAAGACAACCACGAAAACCCCATTCGTGAAGCTGCTCCAGGATAAGACGCCTCCAAGTAGTATTGTAGGCCTTCGTGCTGTCAAAATATATACCTAGAAGGTGATGTCAGCGTAGAAAAGCCTGTTGTATAGCCGCCTCCAGGAGGGCAAAGTTATCAATACCTCCTGAACCCACACTGAAAGCAACTAAGGAGTTGCCTGGATTCTAAGATTTAGACAAGGCGGCAGTTGACCATCCGCTCCAAGGTCTTCCCCATGCAGCTAGTGAGTGCAACACTACGGTAAATACTTGGGCATGTACGGTCTTTCCCAGTTTTTAAAAGATGAATTAAAATTGCCTCACGCCACAACTCGGGAAAGTGACCTGACGCCCAAATTACAGTAAAAAGTGCGAGGAGGATACCTTTGTTTCGCCTTGTGAGGTGCCGCAGCATACTGTAGTGGATCCTATCGTGACCAGGCGATGTGTCACGAGCCGCAGACAATGCAGAATCCTGCTCCCACATGGAAAATGACCAGTTGTAATCTTCAGCAGAGGTGTGCCGGAAGTCCAAACTACACCTCTCAGCAACTGCTCTATGGTGCTGGAAACCTGGATCCTGACTGGCTGTTGCAGTAACTGTGAAAAAATACGCCGTCATAGTATGGGCAATGTCTCATGGATTGGTTTGGAGAGTGCTGTTCCCCATTACAGCAGGCATTGGGTACCTGCCACCTCTCTCATAAATTCTCCTGATGGTCTTCCGAATAACAGAACCTTTGGTGGGAAGATTAATGGTGTTCACGAACTGTTGCCACGACCTGTTCTTGCTCTCTTGAATAATTCAGACACACTTTGCTCTCGCCACCCTAAAGGCTGCAAGATTCTGTGCAGTTGGCCAACACTTGAACCTATGCAGAGCTGCACGCCTGGTCCTGATTGCAGAGCAGCATTCGGCACTCCACCAACAGACAGGTTGCCTCTTCTGCTGTCGCATGGGCTATGGAATGGAGCCCAATGGTGTGGTGCATCATGATCCACCCATGCCTCGACATTCGCATGATGTTGAAACTGGGTAACATTTTATAGTGTTCAGTCGGCTCTACCGGGTACCCATTGCGGTGGTTTCCTTTCAGGTGCCACACCATCTGGCAGGTGAATCCAGATCAGGAAGTGATCACTTCCAAGCAAGACGTCGACCAGTTCCCATTGAGCAAAGTGACCAAGAGCTGGAGAGCTAAACGAGAGATTAATGGCAGAGAATGACCCAGTTGCTGTTCAGAAGTGAGTGGTTGTAAGACCTCGTGGTCTCCTGACCTTCATTGCTTACATATTCCGCCCTCACAATCATATTCCGCACATCAAGACGCTTCATTCGAACCCAAACTCGATAAGATAAAGTCAATGTTGTATGAATTCATGTAAACAATACGCAAATAACTAATAAATCGCAAATGCGCACCGAGATTGAAATACTCGAGGCTGGCGTACACACACACATTCAAGACATTCAAGACGCCGGGAGGCCAGTCCCTTCAGAGGACGAGCCAGCCTATCTATGTCAGCCAGTGACCGCCCACGGAGTGGACAGTGTTTGCCCGAGTGAAAGAAAGAACGCCCCCACGTTCAGCTGAAAAGCAAATTCCGCTACATTGTGTGGGAGCGCCCAGCCTACGCATTCTTTACAAATATAGCACGCATTTTCAGAGATTTTCACAAGGAGACAGCAAACGCCAAACGCCGATGCTGCAGATTTCTGGATTGGTCACCTTAAATGAAACGTCATTCTCCTGTTTTAGAAGAGCAATGCTGATTGGCAGACAATATTTCTGACACCTTGAGCTGAAGGTGTAATAGAAGAGACTGAAAGATATACCCCTTCACGTCTGACGTGGAGCAGGGCCGTTCCGTTGTCGCTCTTGCAGCGAGAACACATAACGAGAGCGTGCGCGCTCGTACGTGTACTCAAAGAACGAGGAACAAGTCTCTCCTCAGTACTTCACTGGGAGAGTACCTCTGTCGAGAGTGGATCGGAGTGTGACTCTATATTGAGTCCTTGCGATTAAGCATTGTTCACTGTGTTGGCCGCCACACTTATTGTGTGGTGTGAATGGACAGAGTTATAGTTAAACGCCTGTGAGCGAATTTTTGAGTGGCATCGCAGTGGACTGGTTATCTGACTTGTGTACCACGCCAATAGTTAGACAAGGAGTCAATAGGAGTCCTTGACTTCATCAAGGCATAGGGAGAGTTTGATTGGCGAAGGTCAGTCCAGATAGAACGAGAGTTATCTTATTTGTCAGCAGCGAGTGACACAGACAGCAGTCATTGCAGCTTACAGTATTGTGCGCTACAGCTCTTGTGAGCCCCATATTTCCTCCACAACAGTACACTTCACTGCATTTCACACGCAACAGCCTCGACCATACCTAGCAACATTCTAATGAATAATTATTGAAGTTGAGTAGGCGTGGCTCTCAGCCGTTCTGCCAAGTCAATAACAATCTTAAACTTTGTGTAGAAATTTCATTAGCGAATCCTATGCTTGAGAGGTAACTTCACATTCCGAAAAGAACCCGGAATTAACTTGTTCAATTCGTAACTAAAAGTGCCATTGTGATTTCTCAGAATTTTTCCAAAATAAATAATAATTTTCGTTAGTTTCATGTTTTTCTTACACTAACGAGCACTACTCCAGTACCCAAGTATCCCACTAGTTACATAAGAATTTTTATGAATTTTTGTGTCATTTCCTTACAGCAGACAACTCCAGAAGATATTTATTGCTGAACGTTTTTCAGGCATTTCTCTTTAGAACGTTAGGAGCGTCTGTCTGACTTCTGTAGTAGAGTGGGGGTTGATATTGTATCTTGCAGGAGCCACAGGGTAAAGGGTACATCTCAGATTAATCCATTGCGCAGAATGACAGAATAGCAACCCACACGCTCACATGGTCTGTCCTGCATTTGGCACAAGAAGCCTCTCAATTGATCTACTCCTGGGGAAGGTAGTCGCAAAGCCCCAAAGCACATAGTGCGCATTAAAATCACCACAGATGATGAAGGGACGGGGAAGCTATGTAATAAGGTCGGCTACAGCCTCTTCATCAAGAGCATAATGTGGGGGCAAGTAAAGGGAACATGCTGTCAACATACGACACACATGCACTGACACAGCAACTGCTTGTAAAGTCGTAAGTGAGAGGGGCAAGGAGTGGTAGTCAGTACTGATGAAAATACCTAGAGTGTGAAAGGGAAAACAGCAGTTGAGAAGGGAGTGAGGCACTGTTGTAGCCTGTCGCGGATGTTATTCAGTCTGTACATTGAGCAAGCAATGAAGGAAACAAAACAAAAATTTGGGGTAGGAATTCAAGAACATGGTGAAATAAAAAGTTTGAGGTTTGCCGATAACATTGTAATTCTGTCAGAGACAGAAAAGGACGTGGAAGAGTTGTTGAATGGAATGGACAGTGTCTTGAAAGGAGAATATAAGATGAAAATAAACAAAAGCAAAACGAGGATAATGGAATGTAGTCGAATTAACTCAAGTGACGCTGAGGGATTCAGATTAGGAAATGAGACACTTAAAGTAGTAGATCAGTTTTGCTATTTGGGCAGCAAAACAGATGATGATGGTCGAACTAGGGAGGATATAAAATGTAAGGAAAGCGCATCTGAAGAAGAGAAATTTGTCAACATGGAGAATAGATTTAAGTGTCAGGAAGTCTTTCCTGAAAATACTTGTATGGAGAGTAGCCATGTGTGGAAGCGAAACATGAACGATAAGTAGTTTAGACAATAAGAGAATAGAAGCTTTCGAAACGTGCTGCTACAGAAGAATCCTGAAGATAGATGGGTATATCACGTAGCTGATGAGGAGGTACTGAATAGATTTGGGGAAAAGAGGAATTTGTGGCACAACCTGACTAGAAGAAGGGACTGGTTGGTAGGACACGTTCTGAGGCATCAAGGGATCACCAATGTAGTATTGCAAGGAAGCATGAATGGTAAAACACGTAGAGAGAGGAAAAGAGATGAATACATTAAGCACATTTAGACGGATGTAGGTTGCAGTAGTTATTCAGAGATTAAGAGGCTTGCACAGGATAGAGTAGCATGGAGAGCTGCATCAAGCCAGTCTCTGTACTGTAGACAACAACAACAACAACAACAACAACACCAAAGAGTTTTCTTGTTGTGTTATGGAAGACTTCGATTTTCTAGAAGACAATGAAGCAGAGCAGTTGGAAGTGATCTTCAAAATGATCTCTCTTTATAATCGTTTTCTTCAAGCTCTAAAAATATTTGGTCCAGCCTGTCCTGAACATGACGCTAATGTACAGCTTAACATATTCCAGTGAGATTTTTTTTTCCAGTGTGAAATTTGTGAAAAACTAGTGCAGAAAGAAACTGGCTGACGAACACTTCCACAGCTGCGTTCGAGTAGTAGCCACCAGTAGTAAAAGACTTGTTAGAGGACTAAAAAAGCATCCCATCCTTCTCGTTGTAGTTAATAAGTCTGACAAATAATCTGTTTTTTAATTTGTAATTTATTACTAACTACACTTCAATTTATTTTTTTAGATACAATTCATTTTCTTTTTTACACACAGTTTAATTAAAATTTACTACATACAGGGTGGTCCATTGATAGTGACCGGGCCAAATATTTCACGAAATAAGCATCAAACCAAAAAACTACAAAGAACGAAACTCGTCTAGCTTGAAGGGGGAAACCAGATGGCGCTATGGTTGGCCCGCTAGATGGCGCTGCCATAGGTCAAACGGATATCAACTGCGTTTTTTTTTAAATAGAAACCCCCATTTTTATTACATATTCATGTAGTTCGTAAGGAAATATGAATGTTTTAGTTGGACCACTTTTTTCGCTTTGTGATAGATGGTGCTGTAACAGTCACAAACGTACTAGTACGTGGTATCAATGTAACATTCCGCTAGTGCGGACGGTGTTTGCTTCGTTATACATTACCGGTGTTAAAATGGACCGTTTACCAATTGCGGACAAGGTCGATATTGTGTTGGTGTATGGCTATTGTGATCAAAATCCCCAGCGGGCGTGTGCTGTGTACGCTGCTCGGTATCCTGGACGACACCATCCAAGTGTCCGGACCGTTACGTTATTTAAGGAAACAGGAAGTGTTCAGCCACATGTGAAACGTCATCCAAGACTTGCAACAAATGATGATGCCCAAGTAGGTGTTTTAGCTGCTGTCGCGGGTAATCCGCACATCAGTAGCAGACAAATTGCGCGAGAATCGGGAATCTCAGAAACGTCTCTGTTGAGAATTCTACATCGACATCGACTGCACCCGTACCATATTTCTGTGCACCATGAATTGCATGGCGACGACTTTGAACGTCTTGTATAATTCTGCCACTGGGCACAAGAGAAATTACGGGACGATGACATATTTTTTGCACGCGTTCTATTTAGCGACGAAGCGTAATTCACCAACAGCGGTAACGTAAACCGGCATAATATGCACTGTTGGGCAACGGAAAATCCACGATGGCTGCGACAAGTGAAACATCAGCGACCTTGGCGGGTTAATGTATGGTGCGGCATTATGGGAGGAAGGATAATTGGCCCCCATTTTATCGATGGCAATCTAAATGGTGTAATGTATGCTGATTTCCTACGTGATGTTCTACCGATGTTTCAGTGCATGACAGAATGGCGACGTACTTCCAACATGAGGGATGTCCGGCACATAGCTCGCGTGTGTTGCAGCGGTATTGAATAGCATATTTCATGACAGGTGGATTGGTCGTCGAAGCACCATACCATGGCCCGCACGTTCACCGGATGTGACGCCCCGGATTTCTTTCTGTGGAGAAAGTTGAAGGATTTACACGTATTGCCAAATGCATTGAGGTTGACGGACATCATTTTGAGTATTTATTGCTTTAATGTGGTATTTACAGGTAATCACGCTGTAACAGCATGCGTTATCAGAAATGATAAGTTCACAAAGGTACATGTATCACATTGGAACAACCGAAATAAAATGTTTAAACGTACCTACGTTCTATATTTTGATTTAAAAAACTTACCTGTTACGAACTGTTAGTCTAAAATTGTGAGGAAAATGTTTATTACTATTACAGCGCCATCTATCACAAAGCGAAAAAAGTGGTCCAACCAGAACATTCATATTTCTTTACGTACTGCACGAATATGTAATAAAAAATGGGTGTTCCTATTTAAAAAAACGCACTTGATATCCGTTTGACCTATGGCAGCGCCATCTAGCGGGCCAACCATAGTGCCATCTGGTTTCCCCCTTCAAGCTAGACAAGTTTCGTTCTATGTAGTTTTTTCGTTTGACGCTTATTCGTGAGATATTTGGCCCGGTCACTATCAATGGACCACCCTATATTTACTAGAGATATAAATTTATAGGTAATAAGCTAATGTAAGATTTTAAGTAGTTCTTATTTCTGTCCTAGTTTCTGTTGATAGGTCACAGTAATGTTTAAAAATGGTACGATATCAGAAGCTTCACCAGTTTTTTGACCAGTGGTTCACAGAATAGCCATACACAGCGCGCTATTTGGAGTCTAGAATCACACCGTTGACTATCTGTCTATGAGGTCAACAACTTTACCGATGCTCCCTGTGGCATTCAACTGTGTATGGTGAAGTGGCATAGTGGTAAAACATTCAAGCGGACGACGGCTCAACCCCCTGGCCTTACATCCACATTTAGGGATGTTTCCTTTCCCCAAATCAAGGATGGATCCTTCGGAGATGACAGCCGATTTCCAGCATCCGAGTATTGATCCCTGCCACATTCAGAATTTGAAAGAGAGTATTCCAGTCAACATTGTCAAAACTTTCTCTAAGTCTACGTATGCTAGAAACGTAGGTTTCCCTTTCCTTAATCTAGCTTCTAAGATAAGTCGTATGGTCAGTATTGCCTTGCGTGTTCCAACATTTCTACAAAATCCATACTGATCTTCCCTGACGTCGGCTTCTACCAGTTTTTTCCATTAGTCTGGAAATAATTCGCGTTAGTATTTTTCAGTCGTGACTTATTAAACTGATAGGCGTAGCTCGGTAATTGTCACACCTCTCAACACCTGCTTTCTTTGGAACTGGAATTATTATATTCTTCTTGAAGTCCGATGGTATTTCGCCCTTCTCGTATATTTTGCTCGCCGATGGCAGAGTTTGGTCATGGCTGGGTCTTCCAATGCTATCAGTAGCTCTAACGGAATGTTGTCTACTCCCAGGGCCTTGTTTCGACTTAGGTCTTTCAGTACTTTGCCAAATTCTTCACACAGTATTGTATCTCGCAATTCATTATCTACGTTCTCTTCCACTCCCATAATATTGCCCTCAAGGACTTCGCCCTTGTATAGACGCTCTATATACTCCTTCCACCTTTCTGCTTTCCCTTCTTTGCTTAGAACTGGTTTTCCATCTGAGCTCTTGATATTCGTACAGGTGGTTCACTTTTCTCCAAAGGTCACTCTAATTTTTCTGTAGACAGTATTTATCTTATGCCTAGTGATATATGCCTCTACATCCTTACATTTGCCCTCAAGCCATCCTTGCTTAGCCATTTTGCACTTGCTATGGATCTCATTTTTGAGACGTTTGTATTCTTTTTCCCCCTGCTTCATTTGCTGCATTTTTATATTTTCTCCTTTCATCAGTTAAATTCAGTATCTTTTCTGTTACCAAAGGATTTCTATTAGCCGTCGTCTTTTTACCTACTTGATACTCTGCTACCTTCACTGTTTCATCTTTCAAAGCTATCCATTCTTCTACTGTGTTTCTTTCCACTGTATTTTTCAATCGTTCCCTAATTCCCTCTCTGAAACTCTACAACCTCTGGTACTTTCAGTTGATCCTGGTCTCATTTCCGTAAATTTCCACGTTTTTGCACTTTCTTCAGTTTTAATCCACAGTTCATAAGCAATAAATTGTGGTCAGAGTCCACATCTGCCCCTGGAAATGTCTTACAATTGAAAACCTGGTTCCTGAATCTCTGTCTTACCATTATATAATCTATCTGAGACCTTTCAGTATCTCCAGACTTCTTCCATGTGTACAACCTTCTTTTATGATTCTTGAACCAAGTGTTAGCTATGATTAAGTTATGCTCTGTGCAAAATTCTACCAGACAGCTTCCTCTTTCATTTCTTACCCCCAATCCATATTCACCTACTGTTTCCTTCTTTCCCTTTTGCTACTATCGAATTCCAGTCCCCAATGACTATTACATTTTCGTCTCCATTCACTATGTGAATGATTTCTTGTATCGCATCATACATCTCTTCAATATCATCACCTGCGGAGCTAGTTGACATATGAACTTGTACTACTGTGATAGGCGTGGGCTTTATGTCTATCTTGGCTACAATAATGCGCTCACTATGCTGTTCGTAGTTTACTCGTGCTCCTATTTTTTATTCATTATTAAACCTACTCATGCATTACCTCTATTTGATTTTGTATTTATGACCCTCTATTCATCTGACCAGAAGTCTTGTTTCTCCTGTCACTGAATTTCACTAATTACCACTACATCTAACTTTAACCTATCTGTTTCATTTTTAAATTTTCTAACATACCTACCATACTAAGGGATCTGACATTCCACGCTCCAATCTGTGGAAGAACGACACTTTTTTTTCTCCTGATAATGACATCCTCCTGAGTAGATCCAGCCCCCCCCCCCCCCCCCCAGATCCAATGTTTTGCCCAAGAGTGTCTGGCCTCTCAGCAGATACCCCTCCACTGTGGTTGCAGCTATGGTACGGCTATGGCAAGGTCCATGGTTCACGGGGGAAGTATCAATCTCTAAAAAAAAAAGATGATTTGACAAACTGTGCAACAACTTAAATCTTGGAAGCGTTTGCTGAACTGACATCTCAAATCTGAAAGAATTTCAATGTATAGTTTGCTGTTGTAAAGAGATGTCGAAGACACTTGCTTGTCAATAGTTTGTTTCACACAGGCAAACTGTTTGTATTCATCATGGTTGAGATTTTTCCCCACACTTCCAGCTTTTCGAGACAGAAGTAACACCTCAAATTGTGATACACGAAATGTATTCACAGTTGCGAATATGAACGACCTATAATATGTATTTGATATCAAGAAGTACCGTGAAAATGGTATGATATTCTTAGGAAGCCATGCGAAATTAGATATGTTCTTGTAATCCCACAGTCTGGAGATGGGTGTAGATAAGCAAGCAAGTGAGCAGGTCCAGACTAGAAACAGTAACGCGATTTTGCCGAAGGGGGAGAAGAGGCCGACTTTGTAGAACCATTCTTTGATCCACTGAGGGCACTCTGGTCACGGGTTGGGGTGGATGCCCGCTGGACCTCGCGGTAAATATCTGCTGCTGCGAGTATACATATGGTGCTGTCTGTCTTCGTGGTATATGTACAAATGCTGTAAAAGGGATGATTTGGTATGGTGCAGGATAGGAAATGTATGTTTACTACATCGACACGATACATGGTAATACATTGCTGGGTCAGAGATCGGTTTCACACTCTAATATTCAAGCTCCTGTCCTCAGTGGAAGAGCAGTGTAACTGAGTAACAATGTTTCTGTATTTGACGATATGTAGGACACTTTACAAAGTTTAGTTGTTGGTGCAATATGGCGATCAGTGTAAAATAGCTTTTTGCCGCTGAAAGTCTCATCTGCAGAAAGAAAAAAGAAGGCAGAGAGTGCTTCCACACTGGCGGCATCAGTAATTCAGTGGGTAAATTCGAGAAGAGCCAATCATAAACCCCCATCCATTCACAAGACACCTTTTGTGCTGGGCTATAGGAGTCCATACATTGCAGTGAGAACGTTTGCATATTTTGGAAAGCGGGAAGGGTAACATGTGATGGATGAGGTGCGATGCTCAGACCATCAGGAGGAATACATTCGGCGTTATTCCGCGCCATTTTCGTGAACAGGTTCTGTTAGGGCAAGAATTTTCGTGCATACAAGCTGAGACATCAAGAAAGTGAGCGTTAACTGTGTCTGGGACACTATACAATTTCCGAGAGGTGGACTTTGCTCTTATTTTACATAGCCATGTGATATCACTATAAGACTGAGAGCCTCATTAGATGCGCTTGCGGTAGTTTGTAGCTACACGAGCACATTTCACAGTGACATGTCAGTCACACTGGGGAAGGTACGCACGGCTGGACACAGCTTGTATGTTCCGTTAGGATCGCTAGGGAGAAAGCAGCAGGTGCTAATCTGGAGCAGATTTCTATAGCGCAGTCTGTGACGTCAGTATCCATAGGTATAGCGTCAGCAACGGTTAAACACACATGCGGCCAAGAGGTGTTTCACGTATGGGATCAGTGTGAGCGCGCCTTGGAGTTCTGTGGCGACGTGGACAGCGGTGTGTGCTGTAGCGCACGTGATCGGCGAGGACGTGGCGTTGGAGGAGGACACGCTGCGGAATCGGGTCGCTACGAGCAGGCTGGTTGCTGCAGCCCTAATCTGCTAGACTGAGGGAGGACAGCCCATGGACGCCAGAGCGATGCTGTGGCAGTGGGGTCAGGGCCGGGGCTGGGGCTGGGGGCAGCAGCGGCGGCGGCGGCTGAAGCAGTGGGGGGGGGGGGGGGGGGTGGCGGCTGCATTGGGCGTCGAGTGGCGGGGTGTGTTTTTATTAGCGATCTTTTGTTTAAACTGTATTCCATCGATTTCACCGACCAATAGAATGCACTGAATTAAAGAAAACTACCCCATACATGTGGAAAATATCTATTCAATTAATTTGCATACATTTTTTATATCGACGTGGTGTTAGCAGTACAATAGTTAAGGGGAGGGTGTGGGTGAGTGGGTTACATGGAGCAGAACAGCAGCTTAAGTGCATGCAAAATAGAGACTTATGTCCGGCATAGGTCGAGTCTTCTTACTGCCAGTCCCTAGGAAGATGTGGTGGTTGGATGACTTAGGTTAGTGGAGGTAGTCTGAGTGCCCTTTCTTTCCCGACATTTTCTTAGGTTAGTTTTGTGTGTGTGTGTGTGTGTGTGTGTGTGTGTGTGTGTGTGTGTGTGTGTGTGTGGTTTGAGGTTTTCGGGCGCTAAACAGCATGGTCATCAGCGCCCAAACGCATAGAAACAGGAACACATGCGGTGAAGGGACGAAGACGGACAGCGAACAAGGAGAACGACTAAAAGACACAGACCTGACGCAGTTCCAAATCCTCACATACACAGGCAAAACAAGAGGAGAAGAAACGCACTAAAAAGGAGAGGAAAAACAAGGAAAAACGGACCTCTTACCTAAAACCTGGGTGAGCCAGTCACCCAGCAGCACATTAAAATCCGAGGCAACAAATTGGAAGCCGGCCGAAGTGGCCGTGCGGTTAAAGGCGCTGCAGTCTGGAACCGCAAGACCGCTACGGTCGCAGGTTCGAATCCTGCCTCGGGCATGGATGTTTGTGATGTCCTTAGTTAGGTTTAACTAGTTCTAAGTTCTAGGGGACTAATGACCTCAGCAGTTGAGTCCCATAGTGCTCAGAGCGATTTTTTGAACAAATTGGACAGGACACAAAACCGTAAGACCTTAACCACAGTCGTTGCGTCGTCTTGCAAAATAGAGGCAAATCCGGTGGCAAGGAAACCACCGCCCTCTGGTCAGAGAATAAAAGACAGTCAAGTAAAATGTGGCGGACAGTAATCTGGACGCCACAAGCACTGCAGATGGGGGGGGGGTCCTCCCGCCGGAGTAAAAAACCATGCGTTAAGGGACTGTGCCCGATGCGGAGGCGAGTGAGGAGAACCTCATCCCGGCTGCAGGACTGGTAGGACGTACGCCATGGCCGCGTGGTGGCCTTGACCAAACGCAGCTTATTTTCACCGACTGCCAGCCACTCCTCTTCCCATTGACGTATAACACGAAAACGCAAAAGGGAGGTAACAGCATGGAGGGGGACGGCACATTAAACAACGTGAGGAAGGGAACATGCATCTTTGGCAGCCACATCCGCCAGTTCGTTTCCCCTAATACCCACGTACCCCGGCACCCAGCAGAAAGAAACCTCCTTCCCCTGCCGTTACAGGTGGAGTAGGGCATCGTGGATGTTCTGGACGACCGTATCCACTGGGTACAAGTGTTGCATGGTCTGAAGGGCACTCAGGGAGTCAGAACAGATGAGAAACTTAAGACCGGGAACACATCTCATCTGCTCCAATGCCCGCAAGATCGCAAACAATTCGGCATCAAAGATGGTAAACGCCGCAGGAAGCCGTATCTTGACGACTCGGTCAGGGAAAACAAGAGCACAACCAACAGTCGCCCCCAGTTTAGAGCCATCCGTAAATACTGGTACATGGTCGGGATGCTGGTTTAAAATACCGTAAAATAAGGAGGTAAAAACAAACGCAGGAGTGCAGCTCCTCCGGTACTCTGACAAGTCTAAAAGGACGCTGGGTCTCTGGAGCAACCAGGGAGGCAGGCGGGTAAAACCCTGGAGTTGGAGTGCCCCCAGTTACCATCATCAGGCCATCCCTTTTTGCGTAGTCGTCAACCTCGCTTTCCAAGTAGGTGTGTCACACGGTCTTTTTACTGCGCTATTCGAGCTCTGTTTCTGGAGAGTTACACCGCATCTTCACACAGTAATTCTGCGGTGCGAACTAAGATCACATCGAGTAGGGACTTTTTTATTATACCTGTGCAAATACGGTACTATGAACATTTGTGTATCCTGATATTTGATAGATTCTATGTTGAGAAATTTTTTTCCGTTCCGTGCTACAGAGTGAGGCAAATAATAACTGGTCTGGATGAGTGGATACGATTGGAAGTGAATGTTTAAATGCAACAACACTCCGTCACGGGCACTCCACGTGTACGCCCGTCACGTGATCCATGCCGGTTTAGAGCACAGTGCGAGCCGTGTGAGTGTGAGTGGAGCAGTGCAGAGCAGAGGGGACGGCGTTGTTCACAGTGGAGCAGCGGATGTTCACTGTAGAAAGTTGCACGACAGCAAAATCGTGCAAACGAGGTGATCAGTTGCTTGCTGAGAAGTTTAATGGTGCGACAGTGCCACGAAAAAGAGTGCCACCCAAAGCTTACTCCAAAAATGGCGTTATACAGTACCTGTTTTGAACAACTCAAAAAGCATCCCGAAAAAAGCCCACAGACTAGAAACTGTGGCTGCAGTTCACCAGAAAATGCTCCAGAGTCCTACCAAATCAACCCGACACCTCTCGCAAGAGAACCGGCGTATCACTAAGATCATGCAGACGAATACTCCAGCTGGACCTGCACATGCGTGCTTTTGTCTGTTGTTCGTGCATTAAAACCAGCAGATGCTCCCAGCGCCTCCAGTTTTGTGAGTGGCTGTTCAGTGAGAACAATGAATGGCTTGGACATAGATCTGTTCTTTATGTCTGATATAGCCTGGTTCTGAATGGTTGTGTCAACTCACAGTACCACAGGTTCTGGGCAGAGGAGAATCCGCGTATCTTCAACGAAACACCGTTGCATGATCAGTAGGATGGGGCCTGGCGTCCAGTGTCTGGTCCCGTCTTATTTCATCGGACGCTGGCTTCGGCGCGTCACGTTGCCAACATTTTGTAACCATTCGCGGCAGACCTACAGCATGGAGCAACTGCCCATACAGCCCGGCGAACCATGAATGACGTTTACACAATCTTCACGTTTGACAGAGTTTTTAGCAGAGGTCAGTCTGGCCGTGCCTCTAGCTGGCTACCAAGGTCATCTGATTTGTCAGTGTGCGACTACTTTATTTGGGCAGCCCTCTAGTCTAAGGTGTATCGCAACAACCCTTATAGTTTTCAAGAACTGCAGCAGAACATTTCGGATGAGATTGCAGCAATTCCAGCAGCCGAGCTTCAATCCGCTTTAAGCGACTTGCTGACCATGGCTCAGAAATGTCAAGAGATGAACGGTGATCACTTTCGAGATCTGCTAAAGCCAGGTCAGTATTGTATTTCCTTTCCTCTGCTGTGTTTCTTTGTACCCTGGAACTCTGTTCTACGGGCTTATTTGCCCCACCCTGCATAAAAACAACTTTACAATAACAAACTTTCATTATTTTTCATTCTTCAACAACTCGAGTGTTTACACTTTCACAGACTTATTATGTGCTGTACTTAGCAAGAGATGTCGCGTTTTATAGAACTTATGAACTATTTGATCATGAACTGTTATCATTACATCCCTACCTGATTACGTGGTTCCTGTGGTTGCAACTTATGTCACACATATTTCAGATATAAGAAAAGGTCAATAACTGCCTTTTGTTACGATCAATATTATATTTCCACCAACAATTTTTTAAAAGTTGATTAATTTTGAAAATCGGAGACGTGGGATACGTGTTCCGTACAACTAGAATTTTCAAAATTAAATTGGTACTTGTAGAGGGATTTTTCAGGATGACAAATATGGAAAAATATAACAAATCGGGTCTAAGACACATGATAATGAAAAACATGAAATAATACACACAGGTTTTCAATGTAAAATTTGAACAAGGCTTTGACATATCACATACCAGTGTTTGAAATATCACATGCCAGTGTTTTGCAGGAGCAGAAATGTCCAGCTAACTACAAATTATTTACAAACTAGCAGCTTTACTGAGCAGTATTGTAATGCACACACTATTAGCCCCTTCAGATCATCTTGGAACGAAGAAGATATCTCATTTGAATTTCGTGAAACAAATGCATTGTGCTAGCTATAAAGACAAGCACTTCTACTGACGGCCGGCCGGAGTAGCCGAGCGGTTCTAGGCGCTACAGTCTGGAACCGCGCGACCGCTACGGTCGCAGGTTTAAATCCTGCCTCGGGCATGGATGTGTGTGCTGTCCTTAGGTTAGTTAGGTTTAAGTAGTTCTAAGTTCTAGGGGACTGATGACCTCAGAAGTTCGACAGTGCTCAGAGCCATTTGAACCACCTTCTGACGGCTGACAACCTTCTATACATTCCTCCCATTGTCCTTAGTATTTTTCTCCGAGTTCAGGAAGCTTCTCGCTAGATGACAGCAATTGGCAGTTATAGATGTCAGAACGCTCAAAAGAAGGTTCCTTTGGTAAGATGTGCGTGCCACAGCAGCTACGAGAGGATTCATAAATTTTAGATGAAGTGTTCTGCGATTTCTTCCTAAGTCCTCCTCGTACGGTAGGCAGCATCCACCGGACGCCTGTGAGGAGTTAAAAATTGAGGATCTCACCATTTGTTACTGTTGGACTCCGACAATGAAAGCACCCAAAATCTACATCTGGGCACACTGACGGGGATGTGAACCCCTTACTTCAGGAATGTAAGCGTAGCAGCTTCACCACTACGCTACGTCGTACCTAGTTACTAGAAAGCTCAGTCTTTCCATGGTCTGTGCCAGCGTGTCAGCTACGAAACCGGCGCGCACAACTTTGCCAGATACGCGCTGCCCTGGCGGCTCCGGGGCACACCTGATACTGAGGTCCCCTTACGGACTTGGAAGAGCCCGCATATCTTTTATCTGGTCCGATATTCTATACCGGTTACTTTTATCATCTGTCAACAATGACGCGGCCTATCCTCAGGCTTTGAGCAAATCTTTGAGACGTGCTGGCACGCAGGTGCGTCAAAAGCTACGGCATTTCGTGTTCAACACTTCGAGCATACGAGTGTCGCTTTGTAGCACTGAGCAAACGTATTCTCTCACAGCCTTCAGCATGGCCTGGGAATTTTCAGTACACATCTACACTCCGTAAGGCACCTTTGTATAACAATATCAATTTTCCGTTTTCCTGCTCCAGTAGCGTATGGCTTGCGGGAACAACGATTGGCGGTAAGCATCCGTGTGTACTCTAATATCACTGATTTTATCTCCATGGTCTTTTCGCGGAGAATGTACGTAGGAAGAAACAATATATTGATTGACACTTCTAGAAATCTACGAAGTCTGAGCAGTAAACCACACCGTTATGGAGGGAGGAAGCATCTCTTGCAGCGTCTGCAATGGAGATGGCTGGGCTTACTTCACGAATCCGTGACGAAACACGTTGCTCTTCTTTGGATCTTCTCTGATTCCTCTATCAGTCCTGTCTGGTACGGATCCCAAACTGATGGGCGCTATTGAAGCATAGATGGAACGAGGTTTTTTTTAGTCTATCTCCTTGATGGGCGGATTACACTTCCTGAAGGTTCTCACAAGGAATGTCAGTCTGGCATCTGCGTTGCTTACAACTAGCTTGGTGAGCTCTTTCCACTTTCAATAGCTCCGAACACATCGTACCAATATTTAATGGCAGTAACTGCAACCAGTAATTGTTCTGCAATCGTGCAATCACATAGCAAAAGGTCTTTCTGTCCAGCTACACTATGTGATCAAAAGTATCCGGACACATGGCTGAAAATGACTTACAAAGTCGTGGCGCCCTCCATCGGTAATGCTGGAATTCAACATGGTGTTGGCCCACCCTTCGCCCTGGTGACAGCTTCCACTCTCGCAGACATGCGTTCAATCAGGTCTGGAAAATTTATTGGGGAATGGCAGCCCATTCTTCACGGAGTGCTCCACTGTGGAGAGGTATCGATTTCGGTCGGTGACGCCTGGCACGAAGTCGGCGTTCGAAAACATCACAAAGGTGTTCTATAGGATTCAGAGCAAGACTCTGTGCAGGCCAGTCCATTACAGGGATGCTATTGTCGTGTAACCACTCCGCCACAGGCCGTGCATTATCGTGTTGGAAGATGCAATCGCCATCCCCGAATTGCTCTTCACCAGTGGGAAGCAAGAAGGTGCTTAAAACATCAATGTAGGCCTGTGCTGTGATAGTTCCACGGAAACCAGCAACGGGTTCAAACCCCCTCCATGAAAAACAGGACCAAACCATGACACCATCGCCTCCGAATATTACTGTTGGCACTACACACGCTGGCAGATGACGTTCACCGGGCATTCGCCATACCCACACCCTGCCTTCGGATCGCCGCATTGTGTACCGTGATTCGTCACTCCACAAAACGTTTTTCCACTGTTCAATCGTCCAATGTTAGTACTCCTTACACCAAGCGAGGCGTTGTTTGGCATTTACCGGCGTGATGTGTGGCTTATGAACGGCCGCTCGATCATGAAGTTTTCTCACCTCCCACATAACTTTCATAATACTTGCGGTGGATTCCGATGCAGTTTGGAATTCCTGTGTGACGGTCTGGATAGATGTCTGCCTATTACACATTACGACCCTCTTGAACTGTGGGCGGTCTGTCAGTCAACAGACGATGTCGGCCTGTACACTTTTGTGCTGTACGTGTCCCCTCAAGTTTGCACTTAACTATCAAGTCGGAAACAGTGTACCTAGGTGTAACATTACGAGTCAAGACAGCTATAACAGAACTTGAATAGTGTAAAGTTATCGTTAAAAATGCACGCCGCGCGATTTGTTACGATTTGGTCGGTCATAATAGTAGTAACATGCTTTCGAATACAATTAAAAAAAATAACGGCGATACCTGTTTAGCGTTATTGGAAATAATATGTAATAAATTAATGAGTAAGGTAGCCGATCCTATAAGAAGAGGTAAAATTGGGCATATTAAGGTGTTTTGCTTTATATCGACTAAGCCGATGATACGGCGTCTTTTTTTTTCCGTTTACTCTTAGAAGAAAAAAAAGAAAACAAGTAACGATGTGCTAATTGTGCGTTGTGGAAAATATAGGGGCGAATTTTAAATAGCTACAGTGTATAATCAGACTAAAAAATGGACATTCAGTTACGTAAAATAGCGGACAGTGAAGTGTGGTCATTAAATTGAGTACACCTACAGGGCGGTAAATTCCGGAATAAGTATATTCGCATCTCACGAGGGACGCGATATTGAGACCGTTTTTTTTTTTTTATTATATCACGGAGAGCGGGCTTCAATTTATAAAAAGGAGAAAAGCTGTATCATTATCCTTGACTGTTGGTGTTAAGCAACCAAAACTGTTCATCAAAGGGTTTCGGTGAATGAGTGGTGAATGCGAAATGAAACTGTGAATGAAGTTATGTTAACTAAAGCAGAAGGGACAAGACAGTTTGGTCGTATCTGTTATTATTCCATAAACTGTAACATTTCTTCTCGTTGTACGAAGCCTTTATAGACGATCGTTACGACAATTTGCTTTGAAGGGATCTCGTTACGAGTTAAGTTTTGGGGACCTGGTCAACAGGGGATAGTTCGTAGATCTTAACTACTGCAGCTATTCTGGAATCAGGTGCTACCGTGACCGTTGTGTGTTGTCAGTGGCTTAAGGTCATCATATCTCATGCTCTAAGATCGACGCGCCTTTCCTCTTGGTATAACGGTGTCTCACGGTAACCACGACAACGCCGACGGCGAAGGAAGAAACGGTAGAAATGGCGCCCAACGTGGGGCTCGATCGAGGAGGATTGCTGCATCGAGTCGAGTGTCATCTGGATTCACGAACCCTAGAGTTGGAAAATATTGTAGCAGCCAGTGAGTCTGTCCAATGAAAGAGGTATTCTTCAATAATCGCTAAAAGTGAGCGATACTACCAGGTATGATTAAAATAACTGTATAATTATTAAAAAAAAAAGGAAGTTGAGACCTGTGATTTCGGTAGATAAATATATATAAATACATAGTGAAAATAAGTGTATGTCTTGGTAGTGAATAATCATGTCAAAACGAACGAAAAGAATACATGATAATGTGCAGTTGAGTAGAGTAATGAGTAGAGAGAGAGAGGAAAGTGAAGAGGACAGGGATGATGCATCCCATGAGCTCAATGTGGGACAGGAGACATGTACAGATAATAATATAGTTATTGATTTAGAGCCGTTAGGAGATTCAAATACAATGATAAGTAAGGTAAGCAGCGTGGGAGAACACAAAGATCTTGAGGTTTCAGAAGTAGATCAGCAAGTTGATCCTCAAAATGGAAATATTAATCAAAAAATATTTGATATGCTGGTATCAATAAATACTCAAATGGGTGTAATGAATGGAAGATTTGGTTCACTAGAAAGAGATAATAAGCAATTAAAAGAGGACAATCAGAAGTTAAATGAAAAATTTGAGGCCAAATTTGGCTCATTAGAAGTTAAAATGGATTCTTTGGAAAGTAAACTGAACACCTTTGATTATAAACTAGAAAATACTAAGAAAGAATTAAAGACGGACTGGGAGACTCAATTAAATGCGAAATTTGGAGAACTAGATGTAGAGTTTTCTAACACCTTAGAAAGGCAATATAATAATTTAATGGGAAAACTTCATGACGTAGAAAAGAAATATGAGGTAGTTTCGAAGAGTTATGATGGCCTGTCCAATAGGATGGTTAAGTGTGAAAGCAGCTGTTTCAATGCTAGCGCACAGATAGAAGAGCTTTCGAAACAAATAGTCGAATTTGAGTCTGATGCTCGTAAGGGGATTGACAAGTATTTAGTAGATCAAACTAAAAGACTTGATGAAGATCTATCTGAATGGATAGAAATAAAAGGAAATGAAATTGTAGACAAGGTTAAGACTACTATTGGATCCCAGCCAAATGAAAATATCAATGAGTACCTAAGTAGAAATGATGAATTAATTAAGCTCTTCACTAGCGAATTTCAGAAAATAAAAGACAAAATAGTTGATGAGTTACCTAAATGGCAAAAGGAAACCAATCATAAATTGGCGGAGTTAGAACGAAAGTCATCACAAAATTTGTTGACAGAGGACGAACGTTCGGAGAATAGGTTGAAAAACAACCGAACATGTGATAATACGAAGTACAATTGTGGTGAAAATTTGCATTGGGAAGTTGATGATTCGGTTGGTAAAGATGATGATTCTTTTGGTCAGCGAGGATATTTGTCTTCTTTAAAGGTGGAGAACAGCATTTTTAAAAGTAGACAATTCCCAACATTCTCCACTGAAAAGAACAACCTGCATCCGAAAATCTTTATCAATAATTTCAAAAGAATATTTCCGCGTAGCTGGTCAGAACACGACCGACTTCAATTTATAGTATCCAAAATTACCGGAGAAGCCGCATTATGGGCCGCCGAAGTAAGTGAAAGTTGCCATACTTGCGCTGAGTTTGAACAACTTTTTTTGGCTAAATACTGGTCGTCGAGTAAACAAGAGAAATTAAGAAAAGAGGTTTACCAACCTGAGTATTTTAACAGTAAAAGGAGTACTTTAAGGCAATATTTTGAAAAGTACATAAATAAGACACGTTATTGGAGTGATCCAATTTCTCACAACGAAGTGATCAGAATTTTGAAGGGAAGGTTGCCCATAAATATACGTGAAAAGTTAATAAATGTTCCTGACCACGATGTAGAACAATTCTTGTCGGTGATTGACTCTATAGATATGATTATGGAAGACGCAAGACAAATGAGTAGTAATCAAATGTCGACTCACACTCATAGTAATACGAGTAATTATAATAATAATTTAACGTATGATAATAATAATACCGAAAACCAGGTCAAACCCGCATCACAGGAGCGTGGACAATCTTCATCCTATGGTTGCAATAAAAACAATGATTATAATAAATATAGAAGAGATACTTACTGTGCTAGAGGTAAACCTCGATATGGTGACGCGAATGTGCATAGTAGTGATATTAATAAGAGTAACAGGTACCCAAGTGATGAACCCAATAGCATTCGACCTTGGGAAGATAATTCGAAGCATAATGTTCATCGGCAGGATGGAACAAATGCCTCGAGTCCTCATCCAGCACAAGGAGTTATACCAATGGGCGAAGGAGCCTCCAGTGTGCGACGGGGTGAATACCATAACTCGGATCATACTGTACGGATTGTGGAAGTTCATGAACCCCCACCGATGACTCAACGAGATAGATTAAACTAATACCAGTCACCAAATGCCTTCCTAGGATGACTGGAAAGGAGAAGGAAGGCAGGCATCAATTTGAAGTGAGAGTATTAAGGTACAACAATGATCAGGATATAAGGAATGAGTTAATTGAAGAAAAACCTGAAGTTTCTAATAAATGCGGACAAATTTTACAGGCAATAATTCCAACAAGTATAAATAATGTTGATGTTGAAATATTAATTGATACTGGAGCAACTATTAGTGTCATGACGTTGGACTGTTTAAAACAGATAAGCCGAGGGGTAAAAATGCCCACTTTTCCTATCACAGGATGTACCGTGTCTGGCGCGTTCAGCGCAAAAATGCAAAAAGTTGTGAAACAGGTACGTGTTGACGTTACAATACAGGGGGCTCAAATAGAAAGTACATTCCTGGTTGTTCCTAAAATGACAGTACCATGTATCTGGGGTTTGGATTTTTTATGTGAGACCGGTGCAATCATTAATTTAGAGAAAGGTGAATGTATATTTAATTCCAATGGTAATGTTTTGACAGCCACTCTGAGAAAGGGCCGAGTAATTCCAAATCAGTTGTGTATGAATCTAATGGTAAAATATGTCAGTATTGATGATGAAAATGTGTATGATATATGCCTTATTGAATGTTCTGAAGAAATGATTGATAAAATGTCATTGCAGGAAAAGGTGTTAGAATCAGAATATTTATCTGTTATCCAAAGGGATGAACTGTACTACTTGTTGGAAGCATATCAGTCAATTTTTAGTAAACGTCCGGGTATAATAAAAGACTTTGAATACCATATAAAGACGTATGCACATAAACCCTTTTGTCGTACTTCCTATTCTATCCCATGGGCAAAGAAAGAAGTAGTCAGAAAGGAAATCAATAAAATGTTAGAATGGGGTATTATTGAGCCCTCAGATTCTGAATATTGTAACCCTCTTGTGGCGGTAATTAAACCCAATGGTGACATCAGATTGGTGTTGGATGCCAGAGAGATCAATAAGATCATTATACCTGTACAAACGCGACCGGAGAACCTAGAAGAGTTAGTACAAAAGTTTTATGGTGCCCGCTTCTTAACTTCTTTGGATATGCGTAGTTCATATTGGCAAACTAGAATATCGAAAGAATCTAGAAAATATACTGCATTCGTTTTTCTGGGCCGAAGTTACCAGTTTACTGTCATGCCATTTGGGTTGAAAATAAGCGGTGGTGTTTTCATATCGGCATTAGATACCGTACTGGGCAGAGACCTTTTGAATGAAGTTACTTTATATGTGGATGATTTGCTAATTGCTTCTGAAACTTGGGAGGAACATTTGGACTTATTAAGAAGAGTTTTTGCGAAATTTTTGGAATACGGAGTTACCGTAAATTTGAGAAAATCCAAGTTTGCTCATAACCAATTGAAATTTCTTGGACATATAATCACTCCTGAAGGGATAAAACCAAATCCTAAAAAGATGGATGCGATTAACAGATGTGCTTATCCAAAAAATAGGACGGAATTAAAGTCATTTATCGGCTTAGTTTCATTTTTTCGACGATTTTTACCCGATCAGTTAGGAAGCCAAGACTGTTTGTTACAGCTGTTAAGAAAAAATGTCATGTGGGAGTGGAATTCCGAATGCACGCAAGCTTTTGATAACATCCGCAATGCTTTGACTAATGCTCCACTGTTACATCATCCGAGACTTGAATAAGATTTTTATATTGCTGCGGATGCTTCTGAAACAGGATTGGGTGCCACTCTTTTCCAGATGGACAATCCAGAAGATATCAGTACCATCAAAATAATTGGGTTTGCCAGCAGAACACTCTCTAGCTGTGAACGTGCGTATTGTACTACTGAATTGGAAGCACTGGCCGTGGTCTGGTCCCTTAGAAAGTTTCGCTATTTTGTATATGGAAAGAAGATCATTGTATTCTGCGACCACAAAGCTTTATCTTTTATTTTAACAGGAAGGATGTTCCATTCACGTTTAACCCGGTGGGCCTTGCTACTGCAAGAATATGATATTACGCTCAAATACATCAGAGGGAAAGACAACATCATAGCTGATGCTCTTTCAAGACTACCGAAAAGAAAGAATGACGACGAGTGTGAAGAACGGACTATTGACTTTAAAGTCATGAATTTATCAAGGCAATATAGTGAGAGGCAGATTTCACAGCTACGTCGAAGTCTTCCACAACTTCAAGAAGATGGTAAGTTGTGGAAAGCCATTAGGCATGCTGTTGAAAGCAAAACGCTAAGTCACTCTCAAGAACAGTATCAATTAAAATCTGGAATATTGTATCGGAGGAAGGATGAAGAAGATGTTTGGAAACTTTGTGTTCCAAATAAATATTTAGAATCACTAGTATGGTACACTCACTTGAATTGGGGTCATTTTGGTTCCGCTAAATGTACAGCCAAAATAGCACAATACTGCTATCATCCAAATTTGGGACGTATAGCTACAAATATTATTAAGAAGTGCAAAATATGTCAGAAGGCGAAACCCATAAACTATTGTCGGAAGATAGAATTACATCCTATCATCCCACAACAACCTTTAATGTTGGTGTCATGTGATGTCTGTGGGCCATGTCCCGTGACACGTGGACGGTTCAAATATGTATTGGCTTTCTATGATCTCTTTTCAAAATATGTGAAATTATATCCTTTGAAAAATCTCCACGTTCGACCCATGTTACGCAAATTTATCAACAACTATATAACTGAGCTTGGCAAACCTATAATGATCTTGACAGACAATGCCGCTTATTATACAAGCAAAGTATGGAGAGACACTATGAAAGAACAAGGAATCCAGCACATTTACATCTCAAGATTTTACCCTTGTGGAAATCCGGTTGAAAGAATCTTCCGAGAGTTGAACAGATTTTTACGGACGTACATACCCAAACAACATTATAAATGGATCGATTGGATTTATGAATTTGAGAAAGTGTATAATGACTTACCACACTTATCGACAGGTTATTCACCTAACCAAATAGTATTTGGTGAAAGTATTGTGCCAGAATGGATGAAGACATTACCTGCGATAGAACAAAAGATTACCAAGAAAGAAGATATGGTGAAGAAGGTCTACGAAAACCTGAAGCATCAAGCACAATTGAGAAAAACCCGTTTTGATAAAAATGTGAAGAAAGTAGTCACATATGATGTAGGGGAAGAAATTTTATTGAGAAATCACCCAAAAGCATCAACCAGGAAAAGACTGAATAAGAAATGGCAATATTTATATACAGGTCCATACAAAATAATGAAAATACCTCATGAAGGGAGCTACCTCCTGGCAGATTGTGATACTGATGTAATTAAAGGCTTGTTCCCTCACATAGACCTGAAGAAGTATTATCAATAATGAGCAAAATATAGATTCAAGAAACACTGAATGGTACCAAGACTACACTCAGTGGACTAAATAAAAGCACCAGTGGATAAATACATACTTATACTAACTTACAAAGAAAATTAAAGAATGTACCGACGATTTCCATGAGATACCTTCTTGGTATCAGCAACAATGTCGACGCTGAAATACGATTTATCCTCTCACCGAACAGCGAGGATGGATGATTTAAAAGTGGAATTAAGAGGAAAAGAAAAGGACCAAATCCTCTCTGGTTAAACAAGTGGCCTAATAAGGGTTTTGGCCTAGGATGCCAATCGTCGAACCCGGCTGTGATCCCTGCCTTGCACAGTCGGTTGAAGAACTGAGGGCTTCATCCAAGAAAAAAAAATGTGGTGTGAATATGAAGTGATTAGTGCGAAGTGTTTCTAAGACAACCTATAAACAAATGTGGAATTTAGTTAAGGGCATTTTGTCTAGGCCCATTAACTCAACTTAAATATTGTAGAATGTATGTACTGACTTGTTGAGTGAATCTGAGAGTGAGTGTATTCGCCGAAACAAATACCCTCTCCTGTCACAGTACACAAAAAAGAAATAAGCCTGTTCTGTCTGGAACCCTCTTCAAGACATCACAGTCTGGGGGGCCGTGTAACATTACGAGTCAAGACAGCTATAACAGAACTTGAATAGTGTAAAGTTATCGTTAAAAATGCACGCCGCGCGATTTGTTACGATTTGGTCGGTCATAATAGTAGTAACATGCTTTCGAATACAATTAAAAAAAAATAACGGCGATACCTGTTTAGCGTTATTGGAAATAATATGTAATAAATTAATGAGTAAGGTAGCCGATCCTATAAGAAGAGGTAAAATTGGGCATATTAAGGTGTTTTGCTTTATATCGACTAAGCCGATGATACGGCGTCTTTTTTTTCCGTTTACTCTTAGAAGAAAAAAAAGAAAACAAGTAACGATGTGCTAATTGTGCGTTGTGGAAAATATAGGGGCGAATTTTAAATAGCTACAGTGTATAATCAGACTAAAAAATGGACATTCAGTTACGTAAAATAGCGGACAGTGAAGTGTGGTCATTAAATTGAGTACACCTACAGGGCGGTAAATTCCGGAATAAGTATATTCGCATCTCACGAGGGACGCGATATTGAGACCGTTTTTTTTTTTTTATTATATCACGGAGAGCGGGCTTCAATTTATAAAAAGGAGAAAAGCTGTATCATTATCCTTGACTGTTGGTGTTAAGCAACCAAAACTGTTCATCAAAGGGTTTCGGTGAATGAGTGGTGAATGCGAAATGAAACTGTGAATGAAGTTATGTTAAATAAAGCAGAAGGGACAAGACAGTTTGGTCGTATCTGTTATTATTCCATAAACTGTAACATTTCTTCTCGTTGTACGAAGCCTTTATAGACGATCGTTATGACAATTTGCTTTGAAGGGATCTCGTTACGAGTTAAGTTTTGGGGACCTGGTCAACAGGGGATAGTTCGTAGATCTTAACTACTGCAGCTATTCTGGAATCAGGTGCTACCGTGACCGTTGTGTGTTGTCAGTGGCTTAAGGTCATCATATCTCATGCTCTAAGATCGACGCGCCTTTCCTCTTGGTATAACGGTGTCTCACGGTAACCACGACAACGCCGACGGCGAAGGAAGAAACGGTAGAGGTACACTGTTTCCGACTTGATAGTTAAGTGCAAACTTGAGGGGACACGTACAGCACAAAAGTGTACAGGCCGACATCGTCTGTTGACTGACAGACCGCCCACAGTTCAAGAGGGTCGTAATGTGTAATAGGCAGACATCTATCCAGACCGTCACACAGGAATTCCAAACTGCATCGGAATCCACCGCAAGTATTATGAAAGTTATGTGGGAGGTGAGAAAACTTCATGATCGAGCGGCCGTTCGCCCATTCTTCACGGAGTGCTCCACTGTGGAGAGGTATCGATTTCGGTCGGTGACGCCTGGCACGAAGTCGGCGTTCGAAAACATCACAAAGGTGTTCTATAGGATTCAGAGCAAGACTCTGTGCAGGCCAGTCCATTACAGGGATGCTATTGTCGTGTAACCACTCCGCCACAGGCCGTGCATTATCGTGTTGGAAGATGCAATCGCCATCCCCGAATTGCTCTTCACCAGTGGGAAGCAAGAAGGTGCTTAAAACATCAATGTAGGCCTGTGCTGTGATAGTTCCACGGAAACCAGCAACGGGTTCAAACCCCCTCCATGAAAAACAGGACCAAACCATGACACCATCGCCTCCGAATATTACTGTTGGCACTACACACGCTGGCAGATGACGTTCACCGGGCATTCGCCATACCCACACCCTGCCTTCGGATCGCCGCATTGTGTACCGTGATTCGTCACTCCACAAAACGTTTTTCCACTGTTCAATCGTCCAATGTTAGCACTCCTTACACCAAGCGAGGCGTTGTTTGGCATTTACCGGCGTGATGTGTGGCTTATGAACGGCCGCTCGATCATGAAGTTTTCTCACCTCCCACATAACTTTCATAATACTTGCGGTGGATTCCGATGCAGTTTGGAATTCCTGTGTGACGGTCTGGATAGATGTCTGCCTATTACACATTACGACCCTCTTGAACTGTGGGCGGTCTGTCAGTCAACAGACGATGTCGGCCTGTACACTTTTGTGCTGTACGTGTCCCCTCAAGTTTGCACTTAACTATCAAGTCGGAAACAGTGTACCTAGGGATGCTTAGGAGTGTGGAATTCTCGCGTACAGAAGTATGACACAAGTGACACTCACTCTCCTGACCACATTCGAAGTCCGTGAGTTCCGCGGAGCGCTCCAGTCTGCTCTCTCACAATGTCTAATGGCTACTGAGGTCGCTGATAGGGAGCACCTAGCAGTAGGTGGCAGCACAATGCACCTAATACGAAAAAGTATGTTTTTGGGGGTGTCCGGATACTTTTGATCACATAGTGTAATCGCAGTACGCCAGATTACGTTGACCACCAGTTGTCACTCCCAGCACCATTAGTGAACCCTCTGAAGCTCTTGCTGCATTTCTCTTCAATTTTCCATCGTTGCGACTTCTCTGTGTACAACAGTGTCATTTACGAAAAGCCGAGGGAATTGTCGACGTTGTTTATTGTTATCTTTTGTGAAAAGAATCGGTTCTACTACACTCCCTTGGGCCACGTCCGAAGTTACTTTAACTTCGGAAGACTTATCTCCGCTCAGAACGACATGCTGTTTACTGTTTGCTAAAAACTCTTCGATCCGACCGCACAGCTCATCTGATATTCCGTACGCTGGCATTTTGTTCGTTATACAGCAGTGCGGTCTTGTATCGAAAGCCTTCCGGTCGTTAACATACACGGAATCTAAGTGGGTGCCGGCATCTCCTGGTTTCCGGGTCTCGCGGAAAAACAGAGCGAGTCAGGTTTCAGGCAATCGTTGTTTTCGGAATTCACGTTGATACCTAGAGAGCAGATTTTTCAGTGTCTAGAAATGTCACAATACGCGAATGAATGTCTAGTTTGCTTCCTAGTATCGGAGTCTTCTGGCTGCAGAACATTCCACGGTAAAAGTGAGCCGTTCTTATCGACCCCGCGCAGAAACACACACTCCCGACCGCCATTCGGAATCTGCCCACTGTTGGCGATGTTCGAACCTGACTGTGCTCCACAGATGTTGCCGGGAACGTACACTAGAGGACTGGCGTCAGTTCGCTGATCTGCTACACTATCAGGTCAGTCTGAATAACGGTCGCTACTCTCGGTTTGGCCCGCAAGGCAGGGTTAAACTTATCACTACCCCATTGCCAATAATCAAGGCCCATAGCAATCCAACCACTCTCAGGAAAATTCCGAGATCCTACCAATGGACGGGAATAAGTAGAGCGCTTACAGCCGTCATTACACCAGCTGTCTCCTACCAATTCCTGGCAACAATCTACACGTAACAAAACAAATAGATACTATTTCGTACATAGATCAACCACTGCTGAAATGTACATTGTTAATATTTAAGATTCTCCAAAGCCGTTATTCCCTTAAAACGGTCTCAATAAATCAATGGGATTCACAGTGAAAGAAGACGCTTCAAACCGCTTCAGCTGTTTTGTAGTCCTTTAGTAGGAACACTACCGATTTCACATCTGCGATGCGCTGTCTATTAAAATGCAATTACTTTTAGAATAAGATTTTATGAAAAAGGAAAATCTCTTAAAATTTTTGTCAATTAACTGAAACAATTAAAAGGACAACCTTACTCACATGATAGCCCTCGCACAATCGAGAAGCTACGATGTCCCATAGTTCAGTTGTAAATCGACAAGGTTAATCCATTATGGGCTGCAGTCAACAGTAAAATTGGCATTAAACACCAGTAAGTGAATGTCAAGATGTATGCATGGGGTGGTAAGACCTAACACAAAACATAGTTACAGCCATTAAAATTTATCGCTGAAGCGTGTAAAAATTTTTGACTGTGTCTGCGGTATGTAACGCCTTCTGGGTTCTACGAGAGTAGTCCGCCCCCGGTAGCTGAGTGATCAGCGCGACAGACTGTCAATCCAAAGGGCCCGGGTTCGATTCCCGGCTGGGTCGGAGATTTTCTCCGCTCAGGGACTGGGTGTTGTGTTGTCCTAAGCATCATCATTTCATCCCCATCGACGCGCAAGTCGCCGAAGTGGTGTCAAATCGAAAGACTTGCACCAGACGAACGGTCTACCCGACGGGAGGCCCTCGTCACACGACATTTCATTTCATTTCTACGAGAGTAAATAACAGCAACCTGCCAAAAGTAGTAATGCATTTCAAACTAAACTAAACTCCTCCCGAACAGGCCGTGAAGGCCCAACTTTACTGACCGGCCGCCATGTTATCCTCAGCTCATAGGCGTCACTGGATGCGGATACGGAGGGGAATGTGGTCAGCACACAGCTCTCCCGACCGTATGTCGGTTTCCGAGACCGGAGCCGCTACTTCTCAGTCACGTAGCTCCTCAGTTTGCCTCACAAGGGCTGAGTGCACCCCGCTTGCCAACAGCGCTCGGCAGACCGGATGGGCACCCATCCAAGTGCCAGCCCAACCCGACAGCGCTTAACTTCGGTGACCTGACGGGAACCGGTATTACCACTGCGGCAAGACCGTTGGCAGTAATGCATTTCAGGCTCAGCCAAATTTGGTTAATGGTGGATATCCTTCAATGCATTACTTCTTTTGGTAGGTTGCTATTACTTACTTTCGTACAATCCCCAAGACGTTATATACCGCGGACACTTAAGTTCTTTACACCTTTTAGCCATAAATTGTAATGGCTGTTTGGGAATCGACGCATAAAGAACAGATTGCACACAGTGTATTTAATGTGTTTGAAACGAACGCTGCTGACAGTACGTTTACTCTTTGGAATTGTAGGCTACCGTTTGCCTTGTTAAGTTCACTTTTAACAGCATGTAAGAGCAAGTTAAGTGAAAGCGAAAAGTTTCGTTGTAGCATCCCCAAGAGTGTTTTCGTTGTCTAAAATGATGAACATGCAGGATCGCTACAAACCTCTGGTCGCGAAAACGCAGAAAAAAATTGTTCAAATGGCTCTGAGCACTATGGGACTTAACTTCTGAGGTCCTCAGTCCCCTATAACTTAGAACTACTTAAACCTAACTAACCTAAGGACATCACATACATCCATGCCTGAGGCAGGATTCGAACCTGCGACAGTAGCGGTCGCGCGGTTCTAGACTGTAGCGCCTAGAACCGCTCGGCCACTTCGGTCGGCGAAAACGCAGAAAAAGTCACATGCGGCAGAGACTACACAGGGTCACGTGGTATCGTCGTATCAGGAAGTAGATCGAGGTCAAGCCGCACTGCAGCTGTTAACGGTACTAGACGATTTGAAGAAGCGGATTAAGGGTGTTGAAGACGCAATAGAAAACGCAAGATAGGGGGAGACGTGCCCACGATCGCTGAGAGAAAAAGATTCAATACACAGAAGAGGCCGACATACACGAGTTAGTGAAGCCTCGAACGGAAGTGCAAATTCCACAGTTCTTGCCTGAAAAACTGGAATTATGGTTTGCAATGTTAGACCTAGCCTTTGCCCAGAAGAAATTGTCTGACGATGACGTAAAATTCGCGGTAGCAGTAAAAACGGTTTGGACGTTAGAGCTGTTACTGTGGTCGCGGACGTCATACTGAAACCACCACAAATCAACAGTACGCAGCTAAAAAAACGCTAATAGATCGGTTGTGACAGTCATAGAGCAACGATTGTAGCAAGTATTGCAGTATTGCGCAGCGAGTAGATGGGCGACGGAGCACCAGCAGAATTCTGGCGACGTTTAGGAAGTATCGTCAGTGAGGAGGAGTTATCAGACGCCACAGTACGACACGTGTGGATGGCATAACTGCCAGTTAAGGTACAATCAGCTGTTGTTACCTGCGGCAGTACTGACATCAACGCGGTAATTCCGGTTGCAGACAAAGTGTACAACACAAACGCATAGAGCGCAATTAATTTGCGCGAGGGAAGTAACACGCAAGAGACTGCGGTTATGCGAAAATAGCGACACAAGGATGTTAACGTGCAGTACGAACACTTGAAAGAGCAGACAGAAACAGACAGCGGCACTGGTAGAAGACAAAGGTTGTACACCGACAAGACAATGAAAGTAAAAATCAGCAATATTATAAGAAGAGGCAGAATTCACCATGTTGGTCTCATGGGCGATTTGAGGAGCGGACCACGAAGTGTGCTTCTCCGTGTTCATACCCAAATGGCACCAGCGGTGGGCAACAGGCGCGGCAGGCCGCGGAGCTCAACAAAAGCGCCACACTGAGACGGTCGTCGAGCTAACAGAACCCCAACAAGTGAGGGCCAGTCTCCTAACATTGTCACGCAGACTGTAGCTAAGAGATGTTGCGGCGGATCGCTGCTATCTCGTCGATTCGTGCTCCGAAGTTGGCGCATTACCAGTAGGCACACAGAAAAAAAGTCAGCCAAGCCTACTCAGCTCGCAGCTGAAACAATTCGCCCATAGCGACGCATGGACATCGAGAAATACAAGTCGATCTCGGATTTAGGCAGAAATGTATGTGGAGTTTCGTGCTGGCACACGTCTCAGAGGCTATCCTGGGAGCGGATTTTATTTGTCAACAGAGGACAGAGATAAATCTCAATGCAGCACAGATAAAAATGGACGGCGAGGTCGTGACAGGATCTCTGGGCCGAAGTGCTGTGAGCACCTCGTGTAGTCGAGAACAAGTAAACGCAGTGTCGTACGACGCAGTACACCACACGAGGACCACACCAGGACGACCGGTCTCACGACGGCCGAGAAGACTGGCTCCCGGTCGTTTCGCGGCAGCCAAGGCGGAGTTCGAAGCTATGCTACAAACGGGCCTCATTCGCAGGTTAGATAGCCGGTGTGAGTCCCCACTATACGAAGTAAAGAAAAAAGATGGCGCTTCCAGGGATGGCACTACTGGGATCGTCGGATCCTGAACAAACACACAGACCCAAGTCGATACTCAGTTCCAAATATTAAAGACTTCACAAACGCACTGGCGGGATACACAATATTCAGCGTAATCGATTGCAAGAAGGCATACAACCAAATACCACTGACGAATGAAGACATACCAAAGACTGCTGTGACAGCTCCATTTGGATTGTTCGAGTTTTTACAAATGCCCTTCGGATTAAAAAATGCTGCACGGACATGGCAACGTTTTGTGGACGAATCCTTAGACGGCTGAATTTTTGCTTTGCGTACCTGGACGACATGTTGGTATTTTCCACAACTACCGCAGAGCACTAAGAACATCTCAAAGTAGTCTTTGACCGAATATGCACTAAGGCATAGTGGTAAACGAAGCAAAGCGTCTTCTGCATCAGACGCAGGTAAATTTCCTTGGCTGCGTCGTTTCAGCGTCTGCGACAGACTTTCGTCAGCTTAGAAGATACCTGGGACCCATAAATTTCTACCGGCGGCATCTACCAGGAGCAACCGAGGTACAAGCACCAATGATAGCAGCTCTAGCAGGTAAACACGCCACAAGTCAGCGGCCACAACAGTGGACACCGGAGATGCTGAGAACTTTCAACCAGGTAATAGCCAGCTTGCAGAAAGCAATTACTGTAAATAGCGCAGCTTTAGCAGGCGCAACTTGAGCAACAGGTGCAGACGCCACCCAGCAACCAGTTGGTGCCGCCCTCTGCCAGCATGTTGACGATTGTTAGCACCCCTTGGGTTTCTTCTCCCGCAAGCTCAGGGCATCCCAAGTCACGTGGAACGCTTTTGATCCCGAGCGATTGGCCGCGTATGAAGCAGTGTGGCACTTTCACCCGTACATCGAAGCCAGACCATTCTTCATATATACGGACCACAAACTTGCAGCTTTCGCCTTCAGAACACATAAGGGCAACTGTTTCCCAAGTAAACTACGGCGACTTGAATTTATTGGGCAGTTCAGTGCAGATATTAGAAGCATAATCACTCCGTCTTCAGGCTACAAGTGGCCCATCGGGACCATCCGACCGCCGTGTCATACTCAGATGAGGATGTGGATATGAGGGATGTGAGGTCAGAACACCGCTCTCCCGCTCGTTATGATGGTTTTCTTTGACCGGAGCCGCTACCATTTGGTCGAGTAGCTCCTCGATTGGCATCACGAGGCTGAGTGCACACCGAAAAATGGCAACAGCACATGGCGGCCCAGATGGTCACCCATCCAAGTGTCGGCCAAGCCCGACAGCGCATAACTTCGGTGATCTGACAGGAGCTGGTGTATCCACTGCGGCAAGGCCGTTGCTGTTGGAAGCATAAGAGGGGCCGAAAATGTAGTGGCAGATTCCCCCCCCCCCACCGGGTGGTCGATGTCGCCTCCTATACGGTAGATTACGGGCAGCTGGCCACAGCACAGGCTACCGATGCTCAGCTAAAAGTATATTTACACAGTGAATTGATAGGACCGCAGTTTAAACAGGTACAGCCAGTAGGGGCTAAGGTAAAAATCTGGTCTGATATATCACAAGGCAAACCCAGACCTTTCGTACCAGAATGACTACGCAAAGCTTGTAATCTTAATTTTTTTTGTTTGGTTTTGAAATGCTTAAATGAATGCACACAAAACTGGAGTTATGGCTTAGCGTGTTGTAACTGCAAGTGGTGCGCTTACTCTGTGTTACTGTTAGTAAAACTTTATATGAACTGATTGGGCAATGCAACTCCTAATACCGATAAAGAAATACAATCACTGCTAAATAATTCAGCCCCTTAGGTACTGAATCCTCTGACCTTGTTCAAAATTGATAACTTTGGTTCAAAAATGGCTCTGAGCACTATGGGACTTAACATCTTAGGTCATCAATCCCGTAGAACTTAGAACTACTTAAATCTAACTAACCTAAGGACATCACACACATCCGTGCCCGAGGCAGGATTCGAACCTGCGACGGTAGCGGTCGCGCGGTTCCGGACTGAAGCGCCTAGAACCGCTCGGCCACCACGGCCGGCGGCTAACTTTGATCCCTGTGCATATAACATATAAGTAAAATTGTCTTACCTCTAAAGCAGCTACGGTAGTGCGCGTTATATTCTGCTCCTCATGAAGAATAATAAAATGTACGAGCTAAGGCTCAGCGGTGTGCAATACTGACCGTAATGCTTTGAAATATATGTGAAATTCTTTTGGCTGATTAATGTGAACATTTAAGAAAAATTCAATGTCTTTAAGAACATACGGCCTGGACGGGGAGGCGGTGGGATTTAGGATTAATTACTAACACTGCTTTTTTGAATAGTGACGCTGTATTCGAAGTTAAGTTCGGATTTTCAAAACCTCTAACAATTGAAAATTACATTACTCAGGAAAATTATATCCTTTTTATTAAACGAAAACCTATCTTTGCTGACGTAGCCACAAACAATGATATTTGTATAGCAAGTATTATATAAGATCACTAAAAAGCATAAAGACATCATCAAATTACATGTACCTGTGTAAAAAATCTTAGAAACATTACAAAAGGGAAATGTCTAACTAGCCTATGCATAAAACCTCTTGACTTACATTCTGGGGTTACTCAAGAGAGAACTCACTGTTACCAATTATCAGCCAAGTCATTTACACTAATGCGCAGGCAAAAGGAAACAAAAAAAAACTAACATCTTTACCTTAACTGCGAGAAGACTTCTGCTTCCACATTTATATTTCCGATAGTACGTGTACTCGTAAGGCTTTTTTGTAATATCAATCCAGTATTTCTTTCTTGTCACAATTAAATTTACATTTCATCATTTTCAACTACCTATTTTACGTGCGGTGTACACAAAATATTGGTACGAGAAAATTCCTACATTATAATCTAACACTTCGTGGCTTTACAGAGCACACCACAAAAAAACTGCCTACGGGTTCCTCTTTCGCTCACAGACTGCTACACACTCACTGCTGTGCGCGAAGCGCTCTCTGACTACAATCTCAGACCAGAAGCAGTATCTTTGGCTCTGCGGCCGTGCAAAGTCAGCGATCAGATCTATAGAGCCGATCAGAGACATACATCGTTTATAATATAACAGTTTCATTTTCATTTACTTTAGTATCATTACCATATTCGGGTGTCACATATAAATGTACCCCAGTAGACTCCTTTCAAGAGGTTTTTCATGGAATTCATATTCTTGTTCCTCCTAATGCAAATACGAGCATTAGGCTGCTGACAATGGTTCGTATGGCCGGACATTTATAAGGAATGCTGCAGGTAGGCAAAATCATATGTGGTATATCAACAACGCACAGTAGGTAGGCAAGTCTATAAGCAAGGGGGGGGGGGGAGTTTCTGGTAACAACTGACCGCGTCTCCCACTTTCTCTTGGGTATTGTAGGAACGCTGCCAGAGTCGGAAGGGTGCCAATACTTACTGACAACAATCGACCGTTATACTTGGTGGGCAGAGGCAGTACCCACCACTGACATCTCGGCGGAGACAGTAGGAAAATTTTTCTTTAGAATCATGGATAGCAAGTTTTGGCTGCCCGTCATACGTCACAACAGACCAGGAGCGACAGTTTGACAGTTCCTAGAGCTGGCTAAGCTCTGTGGGTTCAGCCATCATACAACCATCTACTATCCAGCGATTAATGGAATGATGGAACGCTGGCAGAGGACACTGGAAACTACTATCATGTGTTACGAACCCAATTGTACCTCCGCATTGCCGCTAGTACTGTCAGGCTTCCGCACCGTACGTAAACAAGATATACGAGCTTCAACAGTAGAGATGGTTCAAAATGGTTCAAATGGCTCTGAGCACTATGGGACTCAACTGCTGAGGTCATTAGTCCCCTAGAACTTAGAACTAGTTAAACCTAACTAACCTAAGGACATCACAAACATCCATGCCCGAGGCAGGATTCGAACCTGCGACCGTAGCGGCCGAGATGGTATATGAGGAGACCATACGTCTGCCGTCGGAAGTTTTTTCGGCACCATCAGAACCGTCTGGAAATACTCTTCCATACTTACTGCAACAAGTACAAAGTCACATTTCGGCACTCCGGCTATCACCAGCAATACGGCACGGTGAACGTAAGTTTTTTGTGCACAAAGATCTCAGCACATGCTCACGTGTAATTCCGACGATAGATGCAGTAGGTCCCCCTCTGCGACCAACGTACGTATGCAGCGCCATACAGAGTCATAAGACGTGGCAAACATAGGAAGCAGATTCAATGCAGCGGCAACCAGCAGAAAGTGTCCCGGGAAAGGGTGAAGCCTGCATACATATTGGCATCAGACAACGAATTATTTCCAGAAAAGCAATGAAAAACCACGCTCGTAACTGCAGGAAAGGCAGGAGGAGGAGAGCAAATGGAACTATCAACATGGCAAGCAGACCCCGAAGAAACGCCAGTAGTTCGCACCACGGCCTGTCGATGCGTGCAAATATCCATATATTTCAGTAGCTCCAGTCTACTGTGCGACCGCTGTGTGGGAATCGCCGCACAAAGAATAGATCGTACACAGCTTATTTAATGTGTGTGAAACGGACGCTGTTGACAGTACATTTACTCTTTGGAATTGGACACTACTCTCAGCCTTGCTAAGTTCACTTGTGACAGTTTGAAAGAGCGAGGTACATAAGAATAAAAACTTTCGTTGTAGCATCGGCAAGAGTGTTTTCATTGTCTAAAATAATTAACATGTAGGATCGCTATAGCTGTAACTATTTTTTGTGCTAGGTCGTATCACCTTAAGCGTACATTTTGACATTCACCTACTGGCGATTAATGCACGTTTTACTGTTGACAACAGCCTATAACGGATTAACATTTTCGATTTACATCTTAACTATGCGACATCTAGCTTCCAGATTGTGTAATGACTATCATGTGATTAAAGGTTTACCTTCTTTTTTAAAAAAAATTTCTATTAATACACGTTTGATAGATATTTTTAATATTTTCCCTTCTTTATAAAATATTTTCCCTTTTTTATAAAATCTTATTCTAAAAAAAATGCATTTTAATAGACAGAACATCGCCGATGTGAAACCGATAGTGTTCCCAGTAATGGACTACAAAACAGCTAAAACGATTTGAAGCGTCTTCGTTCGCTGTGAATCCCATTAATTTATTAAGACTTTTTTTTTAGTCAAAAACGGTTCTGAAGATTCTTAAATATTAACAAAAACGAATAGAGTTCATTGTTAACAAAGGAAGAAGTGTCACAAAGCACAACACTCGAATTGCCACAGAAACAGATGGAATGTGTCTCAAATAAACCTCGTCAAGTCCGTGTCGTCCAGTGGAAGACACCGACCGGCTGGTAGCGGAGGAGGGGGCGCTGGCCAGCGAGCACGTGAGCGCCCACACGCTGCCCCGCCACACTGGCACGCCACGGCAGATCTGCTGGATCTGCAGAGACGCCAGAGGATTTCCTTCAGTTTGCCATCACCACAACAACAAGTTGTTTTGTGTACGACGCCGAAATACGCGGAGGAGACAAAAGTGACGGCATACCTCCTAATATCGTTTCGGACATCCTTTTGTCCGGCCTAGTGTAGCAACTCGACGTGGCATGGACTCAATAACTCGCTGGAAGTCCCCTGCAGAAATACTCTACCGCCATCCATAAACGCGGGAGTGTTGCCGTTGCCGTTGCCGGACTTTGGGCACTAACTGACCTCACCATTATGTCCCATAGACGTACGATGGGACCCATGTCTGACGATCTGGTTGGGCAGGTCACTGGCTCGAATTGCCCAGAATGTTCTGTAAACCAGTCGTGACTAACTGCGGCCAGGTGATACAGTACATCGTCATCCATAAAAATCCAATCGTTGTTTGGGAAAATGGCGAAATGACGTCCAGGGATGGCTGTAAATGGCCTACAAATAGCCGAACATCAACAGGAACCAGTCCAGTCCATTCCATGTAAACACGGCCCACACCATTATGGAGCAACCACCAGCTTGCACAGTGCCTTGTCGACAACCAGGGGCCACGGTTTAGTGGGGTCTGCGACAAACTCTAACCATACCATCAGCCTTTAGCAACTGAAATCTTAAGTCATGCGACCAGGTCGCGGTTTTGCAGTTGTCTAGGGTCCGACCGATACGGTCACGAGCCCAGGAGAGAAGCTGCAGGTGATGCCGTGCCGTCAGCAAAGGCACTCGCGTCGGTCGTTTGCTGCCATAGGCCATTAACGCCAAATTTCGCCGCACTATCCTAACGGATACGTTGGTTGTCCGTCCCATTTTGATTTATACGGTTATTTCCCGCAGGGTTGCTTGTCTGTTAGCAGTGACAACTCTACACAAGCTCCGCTGCTCTCGGTCGTTATGTGGAGGACGTTGGACACTGGACTCTCGACACTGTGAACCGCGGAATACTGAATTCCCTCACGGCTTCAGAAATGAAATGTCGCATGCTCTGTCTACCGTTCCCCGTTCAAACGCTGTTAATTCCAGTCGTGCAGCCAGTACCACGTAGGAATCCTTTTCACACGAACCACCTGAGTACAAACGACAGCTCTGCCAATACACTGTCCTCTTATACTGTGTCTACTCGATACAACTGCCATCTGTACACGTGCATATCGCTATCCCATGAATTTTGCCACCTCGATGTAGACGAGAATGCAGGAAAAGAAGTTGCGGCTACTTCCCACCATAGCTGTTAATGATGTAACCAGATTATTCCACACGCTGTACAACGACTTAAGAAATAATGGTGCTAATTTTTTTCTAATTCGTGAGAATGTCTCCGTTAATTTGACGAGTTATTGGACATCTCCGAAGATGAACTCAAGAAAGGAAATTAATCTTGTCAGAATGAAAGATTTTTGTGATCAGCATCTAAGTATTTGCAGTTTTGGTTGTAACTGTGATACATTGCATGCATTGTAAGGTGTATGCTTCGCCGGCGATGGGCGAGGCATGACAGAATCTCTGACCAGAGAGTAGTTTATTGTTAGTTGTTGCTTGTCGCGAGTCTGTGCTAGTCTGCGCGAGTCGACAGTAGTAGTCAGTCGGATACAGTAGTAGTCGGTCGGCTTTAGTAGGGAGTGGACAGTAATAGTTTGCGGGAGTCGGCATGCGTCGGCTGTGTGCTCTGGTCGCGACTCTGGTCAGGACTCTGGAGGATGAGTATTGTTGTAGAAGGTAAAGAAGCAGCCTTGCGCATATCTAATAATGTACGTTAATTGTAATTTAATTTGTTAAAAAATGCCCCAATAACAATTTTTATAATATAAAGTAACTCTTTTAAAGAAAAGCATTCATTTCAATTTCCAATGCATTATCATTGCTTCCAAGAATCAAAAAAAAAATATACGCCAGCATTGCACGAAGCTGTGTCGAAGAATGTATAATTAAGAGCAGATACAATTGCAGTTTTATTGAGGTAAGAATTTTTGCTTTTTTATTCAGAATACAGGGCCGAAGGTCAGCGCTACTGTCCTTATAAAATTTACCAGATATTATTTCTGTTCGGAGGTTACATTTCGTTCATGGTTCATTATTTAATCGATATTATTGTGTGGTTCATGGTCAATTATCATTCATTAATTTTTGTGGGGAGGTTACGCTTGGCTCCATTTCCATTTTTATTTAACACTTATTTTGTTGGGAGGTTACACTTAGCGACATCCGGCCAGGATCGTATTTCTTTGTGAATCTTCTGAGAAGTAGTCATATATCTGCTCTTATTTACTTAAGTGTAGTTGCATCTGGCGCAACGCATTTACTAATTTGTCGCTCTTTCTTTCACAGATCATCGGCAATTTTTTGCTCTTTGTTGTATTTGTGTTTGTTGGATTTTGTATTGTCTTTGTTTCATTTGTGAATAATTTTTGATTTGTGAAAAATGCCGCGAAAAACTGTTAATAGTACATCGCGATGTGTAATGAGTGAAATAGCCGACTCAAATAACTTGACCGATAGTACTTGCGACACTCAGTGTCTTAATGATAGTCCTCTATTTACAATCAGTGTGTGCGGATTATTAATAATGATTTTTATCCTAATGATGAACAAACGAATTCAATAATGTCCTCTGTTAATTTGACGACAATTGATGATGCGGGACGTTCTGTTACAATGAACGCTGCCCAGCTTGACACACCCAGTTTGCAAAGTTTACGTATTGAACAGACAAATTTTTCTAATGAAAATGAACAGTGTAATCAGAGTACGACAGATTTATTTAATTCCGAGGTAGTGACTAACAGTACACATCCGATTGGGAAACCTTTTCGAGAATCACAGAATATCCAAATGGATACACAAAACGTGACAATTGCAGGTACGCCATCAAACAGCACAGAGAATAGAGTAGGTAATATTGGCTTGGATCAAATTATGGCAATATTGCTACAACAGAATGAAAATTCCAAACAACAGAATGAAAGACAAGAGAACAATCACAAACAACTTAATGAAAAATTAGACAACAATTCCAAACAACTTAGTGAACAGATCAAACAACTTAATGAAAAACATGACAACCTGAATGAAAAACTAGACAACAATTCCAGACAGCTTAGTGAACAGATTACAGCCGTTGCCGTGCAATGTCATGATACTAAAGAACAATTACGTGTGGAAATTGAGGCTTGCGCTAGGAAAAGTAGTGAAGAAATTAGATCTGTTGCTCAAGAATTAAGGGATATGCAAACAGCTGCAACAGAATCACTTAGAGACGAAATTAGTGCAGTCGGTAAACAATGCTCTTAAAAAGCAACACAGTTACGCGACGAGTTTAAGTTAATGACAGCAGAACTTTCGCGCACACTGGATGCAAAAGTAGACGCGAAATTCGACCAACAGAATAGTCAAATTGACGAATGTTTTAATCATCACCTGCAAAACAGTGAAACGCGTTACCGTAAATTTATACAGGAACAAAATAAAGTAAAACGACAAGTCATGGAAACAATTACCGCACAGAGACAGGAAGATAAACATAAATTGTTTACGAAAGCAAAAACATACGTAGACAACAATATTGCTACAGTATCGGACGAAATTAATACCATCAAACAGTTGAACACCGAATTGCGTGATGAAATTTGCGATCTTAAAACAAAAACAGATACACACACAGTAGACTTTCAGACAGTGACCGACAGACTCGAACAATTATAACTAACACAGGATTCCGATGTCATCAAAGCTAACGTTAAAAAATTGAACGAAACCACACGTAAAATACAAAAACAAATTAATGCTTCTGACACTAAAAACAATGATCAGGTAAAAATACTGACTGAAAAATATGATGAATTGGCCAGTCGTATTGACGTTATTGAAAGTAATAATGACAGCAAATCAGACGATACTTCACCGATTTCGTTTAATCAAACACCTGAATTCCAAAATCTGCAGCAGACAATCAGTGAGATAGATTCATCTAATAATACATTGCGTAGAAAATTGTCAGCTTTACAACAAGAAGTTACAGAGATAAAAATTATTTCAGTTAATAACACGTCACAGCATACGGCACATTCCGAACATTTCTCACAATCACACAGCCAATATAATTTACGTAATTTACAGAGAGTACGTGACTTAGATTCTGAACAGTCACAGACAAATAGATTCTCATACAATCGTGAACCTGTTCAGACGTACAGAGACGATAATTTTGATTATAAGCATTTTTTTATCCGTAAGAAAATCTAAGGTATTTAAAAATGACAGAGCACAGGTACACGCTTTGAACCGTATACGACAATTTATTTTTGTACTTTCATCAGCATCGCCTGTAATGCAGAAATTAGAATTAGCATGGATACAGCAATTTGCTTCTGAATTTTTATCGCCATTGCCTGTAACGCAAAAGCTAAAATTTATTTGCAGCGCGTAATTGACCTCAGGGAATTCATTGCGCTTTAATGAGTATGTGCCGTAGCGTGCACAGGGCCCCGAGCCGTAGTAGTGCTATTTCATCTTTAGTTTTCTGCACTGCTGCCTTCTCTTCTACTATCATTTATATCTATCAAAACAGCTCTTCAACTACCGCTCTATCTAGGTTTAAGAAAGAGTAAAGAAAACCCGATATGACAAATTTTACCGAAAGTGACAGTTCTCTTTAGACACTCCCGAAATGACAACTACCAGCGTAATTTTTAATAACAGATAAAATTTTAATTATCAGTATGTACAAAATTTTCAGCAGTCGCAAACACGTTTTGGTAACAATAGAGGTTTTTCTCCGCAACAGCAACAAAACCAGCCGGTTAGTATACCTAACCAACAATGTAATGTACAAGGTCAACCAAGCTTTAATGTTTCGCCGCGTACACGTATAGCGTCGGCCTCAAGAAATACTAACGCACAGCAACAAGGGAATCAGTACGTACAGAAAACACACCATTTCAATTCCTATCGCAATGCACCGTATAGAAATGACTATCACGACAGACGTAAAAATAATGAGCACAATTTTCAGCGTACATTTAATAACAGTCGGTCTTATCAGCAGCAAGAACATATTATCATGAATGAACTAGACAGTAGATATCATCCCCAACGTAATACGTCAGGAAGAAATAACAGAACAGTTCAAATAGTTGAAATGCCACAGCATCCTCCTGAAAATAATAACACGCCAGATACAATTTGATTAAATACAGTACAGGTTGCATATTCCAGTAACGCAAGCAATACTTTTGACACGCAGAATCTTGTTCACGAGAATGTTATTTGAAACATGCTTTGTTGAATGCACCACTTTTATCGCACCCAGATCTTACCAGAAATTTTTCCATTGCCACCGACAATTCTAACACCGCTTTAGGCGTACATATTTTTCAGGAAATTGAAGAAGATGGTTGTACAGTAATTAAAAAACATCGCTTTTGCGAGTCGCATTCTGTCACCTGCTGAACGAAATTATTCTGTTACAGAACTTGAAACATTATGTGTTGTATGGGCTTTTACCAGATTTAGGCATTTTCTTTATGGAAGACTCACTACCGTTTATACAGACCATAGAGCGATACAACTTTACTTTCGGCTAAATTTACACACGACAGATTAACTAGATGGAAACTTTATTTACAGGAATTTAATTTTACAATTGTTCACATTCCTGGCACACAAAATATTGTAGCAGATGCACTATCCCGTTCTCTCAGCAACAATCAGCAAGACATCGCAACCAACTTCTGCAAAGCAAATTTCAGCGTCATGTACATTCAACAAGTTGCATTTGAAAATTTCATTTCGTCGTCATTACAAGACATAGCACAAGAGCAGAGTAAAGACAACGTATGGAAAGAAACCAAACACCTTTGGCAAGATAGGAATAATGTTACCATTAGAAACCATTACACTGTACGCAATGACATTCTGTTTCGCCGCTCTCATCCTGACAGCAACAATTGGTTATTATGCATTCCTGACGAACTTGTTAACAAATTAATCTGGTATACTCATTTAAGTTATACACATTACGGAGCTAGAAAATGTTTTCATATACTGAGACAGAACTGTTATTTTACCAACATGGAGAAACGTATTCGACGAGTTTTAGCGTCATGTAAAATCTGCCACAAAGCTAAATCAGACACGACTTCACATATTCCTCCATTACATCCCATTGTACCTGTTAAATTAAGACACATGGCCGCTGTAGACATTTTTGGTCCGATTCCCAGAACTAATAGAGGTTTTTGCTACATCCTTGTCGCTGTTGAACTCACTTCAAAATTTGTTACCTTCACTCCGTTACGCAAAGCTACTGCTAAAACTGTTTCGAAAGCATTTGTAAAACATTTTCTATTTCATGTAGGGCATGTGTTAAAAGTAATTTCCGACAATGGATCACAGTTTCGATCTGCTATATGGATACGTATGTTACGAGCTAGAAACATTTCTCCGGTCTATATATCCAGGTACCATGCTTCTTCGAACCCTTGTGAACGATTAATGAAAGAAATTGGGAAACTGTGTAGAATTTACTGCCATAAAAAACATATTGATTGGAACAAACACATACTCTCATTCCAAGATGTAATTAATTCCATACCGAATGAATCTACTATGCTATCTCCGTCTGTTATACTGAAAAATGTCGAACCACCTAACAAAATTAAAGAATTAGTAACATTTCCTACATCTCGTCGACTACGACACCATGAAATAATTGACATTGCGCTGAACAACATCAAACGTGCCGCAGAGCGCCGGATAAGACAGCAAAAACAGGTTAGTATACACCGTGACTTTCACATTGGACAGAAGGTATTAGTACGTACACACTATTTACCCAATAGTGGAAAAGGTAGGTGCAGTAAATTTGAACTTCTATACGCAGGTCCATATCGGATTCGCAGCATTCCTCACCCCAATGTAGTACACGTCGAAACTTTGAGAACCAGAAAAACCAAAGGGAACCACCACGTGTCGAACGTCAAACCTTTTATTGAATGAAGACACTTTATGATTTATCACACTGTAATGCCATTTCCTAATTTTTTATGACCGCTTATGCAATTATATTCACATGAACACTTACTGATGATTATCGTATTTTTTCTTGGCAAGTTCCCGGCAAGGTAAGGTTAGCAGGTCGCTTTTATTGTCGTTACACATCAGACCGTGCATATTTTCCATTTTTATGTATGTATGATTGTTTTCCTGTTTTGTTTGTATGTACTATGAAATATTTAAGATATAACAAACACCAGTTGACTTTAACATTTTGCCTTATGATAGCTAAACATCGTGACTATCTTACATTTTTTTTGCTGCTACATTGTGATACACTGTGTACATTTTGCTTCTGAACACTGTCGATGTTTTTGACATATTACGTTTTCTGTCATGCTATGCTGGATGCTCAATTATGTTACTATAAACCAGTTTTTATCTAATGGGTGTATGAATTAAATGCAAGACATTAATCTTTGTTCATCTTTTTCAGAAAGAAATAACGTGTAAACGAAATAAATTAAACAGAAATGGGAATTTCACCTTCGGAATGAACGAAAGAGGATGCAATACCTCGTGATGAAGAGTAAATGGATCAGAATTAACAAGCATTAACAAGAATATACTATACACATCGTATGATAGCAGTCTTATCTAATTTTTTCTTTCAGAATGCGAGGCGATTGATGCAGTCTGTCAGACAGAACTACACATCTTAGTTTTAGTGATAAAATATACTAGAAATAAGGAATAGTTGTATAATGAATAATGAAGTGACTTTTTTGCAGATGATAATGAATGGTGATGAATAATGATGAAGAATGTGCTACTATGGATAATGAAGTTTTTCTTTACAGGTGATGATAATAATGGAGTTATGGTGATATGGATAATGAAGTTTTTCTTGGCAGATGAAAATAATGATGAAATTTATATATTTGCTATTAGTTAAGAGATGCTATGTAGTTATTTAAGTATTTGTTGCAGTTCGTTTTGACAGTATGTCTTATATCGCATGGTATGATGACTGAAGGTTTTGGAAAGGACAGCTAGAGAACATATATATTTTTATACACATTTCACTACCTGTTAATTCGAAGTTCACTACTTTTCAGCATAATATGCGTTTCTTCTTTCAGTTTCATAATCCATTTTGTATATTTTGCAGGAGAAATTATTCATGAAATTAATGTGATATAAATAGTTGTTTATTAAACCTATGTCGTTTATGAATGTGATCACATATACTCTACTTGTTTCATAACCTTGCTACAGCTGACTCATGACAAATGACGTTACACATCTTCATTTGCAGCAATAACTCAAAACCAAACAAAGGAATTACCAGTCCCAAATAATGCTACTAGTTTAAGAGAGTTCTGAGTAATACTGATCAGCTCTGAATAGTATGTCACTTCAGTAATGACTTCTGAATAATACAAAAAAAAATGCTTTGTAACTGGCCAATGAATGCCACTGATTATTGTAATAAGATGACCTATGATGCCAATGATTACTATAATTACATTAATTATGTATAAATGCTATGCCAATAATTAACTCATTTTGAATGATGACTTCTGAAGAATACAAAAAAAAATGCTTTGTAGCTGGCCAATGAATGCCACTGATTATTGTAATAAGATGACCTTTGATGCCAATGAATACTATAATTAGATTAATTATGTATAAATGCTATGCCAATAATTAACTCATTTTGAATAATGACTTCTGAATAATGCAAAAAAAATGCTTTGTCGCTGGCCAATGAATGCCACTGATTACTGTTATAAGATGACCTATGATGCCAATGATTCCTATAATTAAGTGAATTATGTTAATACTATGCCATTCATTAGCTTCTGTTTTGAATGATGACTTCTGATGGTTTGTAACTGGGCAATGAGTGCCAATAATTACTATATTCAGATAATTTATGAACATTATTCTGTAATACTACATACATGGTACAGAAATGTTCAGTAACTGGGCGATGAGTGCCACCAATTACTCAAATCAGTTGTTAGACTAGTGTAATTCTCAATGAAGACTACTATGTGACTTAATGTCCTTCACCTTCTGACCTAATTACCAGAAATTACTGCAATATCCATTTATCCTGTCTATCCTCATGATCATGGAGCACTATATTTGGTTTCTGCACTAATTCTACGTTGGTCTACTTTACAAGAACATGGTGTTGACACGACATGCTGTCGACCACTTTGAGCTATGGAGATGTTATTATGGTCCCACTGTTTGGTGTACCTAGTGTTCTACCAAATGATAGCATGGAATATTATTACGACATTTCAGTGTCTTGGCTACACTGATTAATACTTCAAGGAAAAGAGCTTCAGATTGTCTCACTTGGTGTTGTGCTTCTGTAGAAAGATATGGACTTTCAGTGCAGCTGCGTGCATCCTAAAGTGCTACAACCATGACGCAATCCTTCCCATTCCTTTCCTAATTCTTGTAAAATGATAAAGACATATACAGTGCGTGTGCACTTCCTTTCATTTGTTAACAAGATCAGTTGTCCTAAAAATACTAAAGACTTCTATAGTGCGTGTGCACTTTATTTTACTCCTTGATATGTTTATTTGTTGTAAAAATATTAGAGAGTTTTACAGTGCATGTGCACTTTATGCCATTTGTACTCATTACGTTTACATTTTGTGATTCCCAGATATGTTTTGTACTACAGTGCGTGTGCACTTTCGTCATTTTGTTAAAACGATTTGTATTCATTGTATATACATTTTGTGATTTGCTGATATATTCTGAACTACAGTGCGTGTGCACTTTATGTCATTTCATTTGTACTCATTGTGTATACATTTTGTCATTGCTTGATATGTCTGTACTCAGTGCATGTGCACTATATTTTATTTCATGTTCTGATACACACTCCTGGAAATGGAAAAAAGAACACATTGACACCGGTGTGTCAGACCCACCATACTTGCTCCGGACACTGCGAGAGGGCTGTACAAGCAATGATCACACGCACGACACAGCGGACACACCAGGAACCGCGGTGTTGGCCGTCGAATGGCGCTAGCTGTGCAGCATTTGTGCACCGCCGCCGTCAGTGTCAGCCAGTTTGCCGTGGCATACGGAGCTCCATCGCAGTCTTTAACACTGGTAGCATGCCGCGACAGCGTGGACGTGAACCGTATGTGCAGTTGACGGACTTTGAGCGAGGGCGTATAGTGGGCATGCGGGAGGCCGGGTGGACGTACCGCCGAATTGCTCAACACGTGGGGCGTGAGGTCTCCACAGTACATCGATGTTGTCGCCAGTGGTCGGCGGAAGGTGCACGTGCCCGTCGACCTGGGACTGGACCGCAGCGACGCACGGATGCACGCCAAGACCGTAGGATCCTACGCAGTGCCGTAGGGGACCGCACCGCCACTTCCCAGCAAATTAGGGACACTGTTGCTCCTGGGCTATCGGCGAGGACCATTCGCAACCGTCTCCATGAAGCTGGGCTACGGTCCCGCACACCGTTAGGCCGTCTTCCGCTCACGCCCCAACATCGTGCAGCCCGCCTCCAGTGGTGTCGCGACAGGCGTGAATGGAGGGACGAATGGAGACGTGTCGTCTTCAGCGATGAGAGTCGCTTCTACCTTGGTGCCAATGATGGTCGTATGCGTGTTTGGCGCCGTGCAGGTGAGCGCCACAATCAGGACTGCATACGACCGAGGCACACAGGGCCAACACCCGGCATCATGGTGTGGGGAGCGATCTCCTACACTGGCCGTACACCACTGGTGATCGTCGAGGGGACACTGAATAGTGCACGGTACATCCAAACCGTCATCGAACCCATCGTTCTACCATTCCTAGACCGGCAAGGGAACTTGCTGTTCCAACAGGACAATGCACGTCCGCATGTATCCCGTGGCACCCAACGTGCTCTAGAAGGTGTAAGTCAACTACCCTGACCAGCAAGATCTCCGGATCTGTCCCCCATTGAGCATGTTTGGGACTGGATGAAGCGTCGTCTCACGCGGTCTGCACGTCCGGCACGAACGCTGGTCCAACTGAGGCGCCAGGTGGAAATGGCATGGCAAGCCGTTCCACAGGATTACATCCAGCATCTCTACGATCGTCTTCATGGGAGAATAGCAGCCTGCATTGCTGCGAAAGGTGGATATACACTGTACTAGTGCCGACATTGTGCATGCTCTGTTGCCTGTGTCTATGTGCCTGTGGTTCTGTCGGTGTGATCATGTGATGTATCTGACCCAAGGAATGTGTCAATAAAGTTTCCCCTTCCTGGGACAATGAATTCACGGTGTTCTTATTTCAATTTCCAGGAGTGTATATATGTTCATATTCTGTGATTGTAAAGTTAATTAATTATGAAAAATTTGTTGCTCATGGCAAGTCCAATTGACTCACCATCGCTGCCAAATTTTTGCCCCCCCCCCCCCCCCCACCCCAGTGGAGGGTTATGTAAGGTGTATGCTTCGCCGGCGATGGGCGAGGCATGACAGAATCTCTGACCAGAGAGTAGTTTATTGTTAGTTGTTGCTTGTCGCGAGTCTGTGCTAGTCTGCGCGAGTCGACAGTAGTAGTCAGTCGGGTACAGTAGTAGTCGGTCGGCTTTAGTAGGGAGTGGACAGTAATAGTTTGCGGGAGTCGGCATGCGTCGGCTGTGTGCTCTGGTCGCGACTCTGGTCAGGACTCTGGAGGATGAGTATTGTTGTAGAAGGTAAAGAAGCAGCCTTGCGCATATCTAATAATGTACGTTAATTGTAATTTAATTTGTTAAAAAATGCCCCAATAACAATTTTTATAATATAAAGTAACTCTTTTAAAGAAAAGCATTCATTTCAATTTCCAATGCATTATCATTGCTTCCAAGAATCAAAAAAAAAATATACGCCAGCATTGCACGAAGCTGTGTCGAAGAATGTATAATTAAGAGCAGATACAATTGCAGTTTTATTGAGGTAAGAATTTTTGCTTTTTTATTCAGAATACAGGGCCGAAGGTCAGCGCTACTGTCCTTATAAAATTTACCAGATATTATTATTTCTGTTGGGAGGTTACATTTCGTTCATGGTTCATTATTTAATTGATATTATTGTGTGGGTTTATGGTCAATTTTCATTCCTTAACTTTTTGGGGAGGTTATATTTGGCTCCATTACAATTTTCATTCATTAATTTTGTGTGGGGAGTTTACGCTTGGCTCCATTTCCATTATTATTTAACATATTTTTGCGGGGTGGTTAGACTTGGCTCCATTCACATTTTTCATTTAACATTTCTGTTGGGAGATTACAGCATAGAGGTCATTTTGCAGTTTTTATTTGATGAGCACGTTATAACAAGCCCAAATTCAATTTTGTAATTATTTTACAGAAAACGTAGGAAACGTGTTAGTTTAAATACCTTATTTGTTAAAATATTTCTACTGCATCTGATGTATCGAATCTATTTTCATTGCTCGTTATAGCAAGAGACGCAGCTATGCTAGTTTCATTTGGTAGCAGGTTTCGAGGAAAACTTTCCTATTCCAGAGAGTAATATGCTTTGTCTGCCATGTAACGTTATTGCAATTGCACTGGAGCAGCGCAAACAGGCGGTGAGGCGATTGAGGATCGATAATGTCCACGTTCTATAGCAGGCCAGTGTTCAGAAAGTACAATATTATTATTATTATTAGTATTAGTATGAGCCCGCATCTCGTGGTCGTGCGGTAGCGTTCTCGCTTCCCACGCCCGGGTTCCCGGGTTCGATTCCCGGCGGGGTCAGGGATTTTCTCTGCCTCGTGATGGCTGGGTGTTGTGTGATGTCCTTAGGTTAGTTAGGTTTAAGTAGTTCTAAGTTCTAGGGGACTGATGACCATAGATGTTAAGTCCCATAGTGCTCAGAGCCATTAGTATGAATGTGACTGTAACGTAGAGGAGCTTATTCTTCGCACTGGCCTTCATTTTGACGCTCATGATACCCAACACTTTTTTCCAGTTTGCTGAGCCGGCCGGTGTAGGCGAGTGGTTCTACGTGCTTCAGTCTGGAACTGCGCCACCGCTGCGGTCGCGGATTCGAATCCTGCCTCGGGCATGGATGTGTGTGGTGTCCTTAGGTTAGTTAGGTTTAAGTAGTTCTAAGTTTAGTCCCATAGTGCTCAGAGCCATTTTAACCCAGCCAGTTTGCTGTTTTTCTCGCAGCCAATGTGAATTTGGAAGGCCTTATGAGGACCTTTCTCGGTTTAGAAAAGGCATTTGATACCATCTGTACAAGAAAGATCTGGAAAGCAGTACAGAAAAAGCGACTAAAAAACAGACAACAAGAAGGGTCGAGGAGATGTAGTGTCGAAGTCTGAGTTGTATGAAATTGGGAAATGAAAGGACGGATTGGTTCCAGCAGACAAGGGGCGTGAAACAGGGCAGTGCAGTGTTACATCGCTTGTTCATTGTGGTCTTGGATGAGAGTGACTACGCTGGCAGAAAAACTGGAGAAGGGAGGAGAAGATTCAGGATCAGCTAGAAACTTGGGAAGAAACTGTGAGACTGTATGGAATGAAATTTAATATAAACCAACGTGAGATTCTAGTTTCAACTGGAAAGAGAGACTACGGTCGCAGGTTCGAATCCTGCCTCGGGCGTGGATGTGTGTGATGTCCTTAGGTTAGTTAGGTTTAATTAGTTCTAAGTTCTAGGGGACTGATGACCACAGATGTTAAGTCCCATAGTGCTCAGAGCCATTTGAACCAATTTTTTTATTTTTTTTATTTTTTGGAAAGAGAGACCAACGAACGGAATAAGGATTGGAGGTGAACAATTGAAGAATGTGGAAAGTGTCTAATATTTGGTAAGTGCGATAATGGAAAATGGAAGAAATGATGAGGAGGATCAGTGAACGTGGCAGACAGGCAGAAGCACTCTTGCGAAGTGTTAGGAACCTGGTATAGAACAAAGACGTCCGCCAAAAATGCAAAGTAATAATATTTTGTATTTCGACATAAATCTCATCAAGGAGTGAGACTGAAGAAATTTAAAATGTTTATTTGACTTCACAAACGGTGGTCAAGCCACAGTCACTAAAACAATGTTTTTTCTCATTCTTTTAGTATCTGTGCCTTGACGACCGTTTATATATACAGAGGGGGTCCAAAAAAAAAAAAAATGTATCCACTGTTTAAAAGTCCGTAACTGGCAAACTAATTGACGGAGTTGTCTCATCTTTGGTAGTGCAATAGTCTGTAGTTCCGGCAATCGCCACACATGCGTTGTATTGCGTTGTTTTGTTTTGTCAGATGACAGTCGCCAGATAGTCAGTGTTTTGTTCTTAGTTGCACCTAGTTACTCGAGTAAACATGGCTGGCGCAAGGCTTACATTCGATGAAAGGAAATCATTTTTGAAGTGGTATTTTAGGTAAGAAAACATTAATGAGGTTCAACGGCAATGGCGAAATGCGTATCAAACAGAGCCACCGACACGTTTAACGATTCGTCGCATTCGAGACAAATTTGAAGCCGAAGGCTGTGTTAAAAATGTACACAAACAACTATCTGGACGACCTGTAACAGTAACAATTCCAGCTAACTCCCGTCGTGTGTACCCTTAATGATTGCACGACACAAACCTGGGCCCTTCAGCATGTAATGGTACTTGAATTACGTAATTCATTACGGCAGCTCACCTGAACCTCTCGATACCAGCAATATTCTACTGTGTTTCTGTGAAGCAGTTAACATATTTCTGAGACGACATTCAGATTTGATTTCATTAATGTAGAGGTACTTTGATACATCGATGTGTTTATGTTGCAATGATATTATTCTTATGTGTATTCTTTCTTTTGTCACTATGATCTTTGTCGTACTTGTAACTCTGATTTTTGGGCACGTAAGCGATTATTAGTTAGTTAGAGAGTCGGACCTTGAGAAAAGTCAAGTCTTGGACATCATGTTGGAAAGACGCGTATTGTAATTAGCTTATAAAATGTGAGGAAGATGTTTTCAAGTATGTTTTGTATTGTGAAGTGATGTTTTGTGTGTTACGTGATATTGCAACAAAAGCAATAAAAAGGAAGTGTAACTTAAATTCGGAGTGCTGATTAGTTTTTTACATCACCATTGTCCTGAAAAAGTGTAATCTTCAAGAATGGTTTGTGAAACACATCTATAAAACTTTTGAATATAGCAGAATAAAACCTAGGCCTCTTTGCATCCGAGCTTGGAATCATCACCACCTAGATTTTCGACGATTGAGCCATGATTTTACAACGTGACCAGCGTGGGAAACACGAAAAGATGAGTGCCTAGTTTATTTATTATTACATTAAATGACTTTATTAACTGTGCTCTAATTACACCCGCCACATAATAACTTTGTTGTTGCCCGAAAATGCAGTATTTAGCAGCGTGAGCAACACCACAATTATTATTAAATGTTGACCTTTGTTGTGGTAGGGTTGTTAGAAGCACCGACTTCAGACTTTTGATGACTGGAAACATGTTGTCTGGTCGGACGAGTCTCGTTTCAAATTTTATCGAGTGGGCGGACGTGTACATACATGGAGATAACCTCATGAATCCATGGACCCTGCATGTCAAGATGGTGGAGGCGCTCTGATGGGGTGGGGAGTGTGCAAATGGTTCAAATGGCTCTGAGCACTATGGGACTCAACTTCTGAGGTCATTAGTCCCCTAGAACTTAGAACTAGTTAAACCTAACTAACCTAAGGACATCACAAACATCCATGCCCGAGGCAGGATTCGAACCAGCGACCGTAGCGGTCTTGCGGTTCCAGACTGCAGCGCCTTTAACCGCACGGCCACTTCGGCCGGCGGGGAGTGTGCAGTTTGAGTGATATGGGACCCCTGATATGTCTAGATACGACTCTGACAGATGACGCGTACTGCATCCATTCATGTCCATTATGCACTCCGACGGACTTGGGCAATTCCAGCAGGGCAATGCGAGGCCACACAGATCCATAATTGGTACAGAGTGGCTCCAAGAACTCTCCTGCATTTAAATATTTACACTGGCAACCAAACTCCCCAGACATGAACATTATTGAGCGTATCTGGGACGCCTTGCAACGTGTTTTTCAGAAGACATCTCCACCACGTCGAACTTTACGGATTTGTGGACAGCTCTGCAGGATTCATGGTGTCAGTTCCCTCCAGCACTACTTCAGACATTAGTCGAGTCCATGCCCTGTCGTGTTGCGGCACTTCTGCGTGCTCGCGGGGGCCCTACAGGATATTAGGCATTTGTACCAGTTTCTTTGGCTCTTCAGCGTTAATACGCAAACGTACAAGGACAGACAGGTCTAAAGCCAATGTACTATTCACGACCTGAGGCAGCTTCCATGGAAGTGTAATTACGGGAGGTATCTATTCGGTAGAGCTGACACGCCTCCCAGCCGTTTCTTGTCGTGGCGGACTGTTCCGTCTTGTGCAGCCGAGTTCTCTCGACCACAGACTATCTGTGTGTGTGTGTGTGTGTGTGTGTGTGTGTGTGTGTGTCACTCATATGGTCAACCACGACCTCGTCAGCAACTAGCGAATTCAATACATAAGCACCAGAATTCGCTAGTTGCTGACGAGGTCGTGGTTGACCATATGAGAGCAGCCTTTTTTCCCCTCTTTCTGGTCGCCTTTCGCTGTTTGCACAGCCTCGCGCCGTGTTTACGCGTTGCGGTCCTCGCTGGGCCACTTAGCGGCTCGCGACGGCCGGCCGTGGAAGGCTGCGGCACGTCGCCGCTCCCTGACACATTACGTCACCAGAAACACCCATCTTGTTTTTAGTGCCTAGACTCCAGATTTCCGTCAGCCACTCTCATCGCTGTCAGAAGCACAAATCAACTGTGACGACTTCTAACTAGGAACGGGGAGGGGCGAACCGGAACTCTGCTGACAACATTTTAAAGTTTGTTCAGTGATACATTTTCTGGTTATTTTGGTGTAAGGGACCAGTAATGTTCTGCAGCTCGTAACAAACTGCATTTCATTTGATTTTCAAGCTCCATGTGTCTTTTTATACGCATCGCAATGATAATATCTGCTCAGCAGTGCGAATGTTGGCCGCGTGGAATATTGTTTACAAACGAGCTGCTCCATGACAGGCTACCCCCACCAGTGGCACTGGAGTTCCAGCGAGCCACCGCCGAAGGCGCCACTGTGTGACACTGCTGACCAGCCGAGCAGTAGAGCTCTGTACAGGGGAAAGTACGGCCAACACGCCAGTGGCCGCCATTTTGGGCCCACTGCGCCGCTGGCGATACATTGACTTCTGCAGCAAGCCGTTTATATCAAACAAGTGCACTCAACTGTCTAATGCACTGCTAAAACTGATCAGTGCATTCAAACGGAACATGTCGGATATTTAGCAACAAAACGTCTCAACAAATTTAAGCTAAATGTGCCGAAAAGCTTTTGTTGTGAAGAGCATGAAACAGTTTTTTCCCTGCTATCCTTTATTAATAGTGAAAGCAGACTTCGCAGTTCTTGTTGTGGTATCGAATTTCAACAATTGTTCTCGTAATTATCGTTAAATTGGTCCTATCCAATAGTCAACAGGACATATTAGTTAGCAAGTGCAAGGAAAAATCCATCGTTAATTTAAAGCTCTATATCGACTTACTTCTTGTTCCTGTTAGTACTATGAAAATTCACCCAATGTCTCCCTTGTTATACGAAATAAAGCATTGGATTCAAATACACATACACAGTACTTTAGTAAATAGAATTGATAAACGTGCCTATATGATTACGTATGCTTTATATTTTCTCAAATCTATCCCATAAAGTTTTGTCTGAAAATTGTGACATTAGGAGAGTGATTACAAAAGTACAAGAGAATACAATATTTCTAAAATATATTTGATTAATTTCGCCTACGATTAAAATTAGGCTGTAGGAAACAGTAACAATTGTATTCCTATTAATACAATGTAGATTAGGGACCAGGTTGCAACAGAAAAAAAGTCTCCTGTTAACGTTATTAGCTACTGAATGAAAGGTCGTAGGTTCGGTACTTGAATAGCGCAATTTTTTTTCTTTTTGCACATTATATTCTGTGGAACAAAGAACAATTTATTATTGTGAGCATCCTAAATATATGTTTAAACCATTCTGTACAACCATTAGGTCAAATTTCTTACCAGTCATAACTTTGTACGGTACTACTCACTATTTTTCGTTTTATGTGCTAACAGTGCAGTTTTATCTCTTAAGACTTCAATTTTGAAATCAAGTTACCATTAAACCATCCTATTAGCTCTTCTGACTTTTTTTGCTGTGCGAATGGACTGGAAACTAAGTAGCAGAAAGGTAAGAAGGAGAACAGCCAAAAGCACAGCACTGAGGCATTATTCTACTTAAAACTTCGAAGGTAGACAACACTCCCTGTGCTTCACACTTAACGATTGGGCCCACAATGGCTGTTAATGTCACGTGACGCGGTTTCAGCCAATCCTGAACTGCGGACGGCGGCAGACGCAGGGGAATAGGGCGGCCATGCTTTCCTTTATACACAGCTTAGTTTTAGCCGAGGAGCGGATAGACACGACGCATTTAACAGTCGGCTCGTGACGTATTGTAATTGTCGTTCAGTTATTTTAAAATAAGGTCGCGCTGGTCATACTGTCGGCTTGATACGGAAGTCAGTACAGAAGATTTCATCTGTGAACCTGAAAAACGTCCATCGGTATGGAACATGGAATGACGAATTGTCCGATAAACTACAGAAAATGAAAGTTTTCAGCGATCATTGGAGGAAATTTTCTTCAGAGAAGACGACTGATAAGCTGACTTACATTTCTTCGTGCTTGCGTTGAGTGTGTTAACATAACTAACACCTAAGTACTCAAACTGTCTTCAGATCTGTATTTGTCTGTATCACCTACAAAACTGTGCAACAGACAGGAAGTTTTTGCAATATCTTCAGCAAATTCCAGAGATACATTCGAAGATCGATCAAGAATTCTGCTCTCTGTAGCAGCAATGCCAAAAATACATTCAACGTATCTTCTGGCTCCACAAACACTGTATCCGAAAACTCTTGGAAAAAAATGGTCCCCGTACAAACGCAGTAACAACTAAGATTACGAGAGGAAATCAGTCACAGCCTTCATACAACTGCCGGTTTTGAGGAAAATTAGTTTCTTCTTATGAACCAATCATTGCTTGAACACAAATCAATCTGCTGGTTTCGAGGAAAACTAGTTTCTTCTTATGAACCAATCATTGCTTGGACACAAATCAATCAGGCGATCTTCTATTTGCTCCTAAGTCGATCAACACGAATCTATGGTGGGGATCACACGTGGCCAGCAACAATATTGACAAAATGTTTTTGTTGTTATAATAAAGCAACCCACAGTCAGCTGACTTGATCATACGTACATTCGTAGCCATCAAACAGTTGAGTAAATTGTTTGCCTTATTAGTAAACCTTTAATTTTTCTTCCTCTGAGTAATGGAGGCACCCAGGATTTACTTTTTAACTACCTCTTTTTTATTTTCTTGATCAGTAAGAGAAGTGAAAGAGAGTATCCTGTTCGTCAGACGCCATCACGGAACCAGAACACGGTGGCGCCGCAGCAGCGGCAGATCAAAGCGACGACAAAGAAGCCGCTTCTCTTCTCTTTCCAGTGGTGCCGCGTATGTAGGCTGGCTGCGCTGCAGGCGGTGCTCTTGTCCAGGGCTTGTTTTTTCAAAGTTGACAGCGATACACAGGCTGATTTTGGTACACGGGAAAAAAATGCAGTAATCGATCCTTGAGAGTATTAGAGGCAAATAAGGTCATATGCACTTATGACCAGAAATGAGTTTCATGGGACGCAACCCAGTCGAAGGCGGAGATAACCATCTTTTACAATGTAGACAAATCAGATTGTTCTGTCCGTACTAGTCTTTCAGCTCCGGACTGAACAGGGCAGTGAACTGGAGTACCACTGTGTGGTAACCACATGACCCTTCGCACAACCAAAGTCACGTCTTCCAGCAGCAAGTGCAGAAGAAATGTTCAAATGTGTGTGAAATCTTATGGGACTTAACTGCTAAGGTCATCAGTCCCTAAGCTTACACACTACTTAACCAAAATTATCCTAAGGACAAGTACACACAGCCGTGCCTGAAGGACGACTCGAACCCCCGCCGGGACCAGCCGCACAGTACATGACTGCAGCGCCCTAGACCGCTCGGCTAATAACGCGCGGCCAGGAAGTGCAGATATGCCTCGCCTGTGAGGTACTGTGGAAGGATGACTCGCTCCAAGAGGTGGTCGCCAGTAATCCCCGCCCACACACTGAGGCTAGAACGGCGCTGTCGGTTTGCTGCGACCACACTGTGGTGATTCTCTGTAGCGCACAGGTGTGTTGCGAAAGTCGACGATAGCGCGCCTCGTAAATGTTGCTGTATCTGTGAATTGGATGGATGGTCGAAATCCCAGCATCACGGTGGCTGGTGCGATGAACCAGCGACAAGACCGTCACCACAAAGACAAGATCATAGTTAAGGAGGTCTCCACGAGTGTTAAGTGGTACTGATGGCGCCAGTTGTGTTTGAGGATGTTCCACACACCGTCGTCTGGCTTACCACGCTGGTGACCTGCCTGATGCTGGTATCAGGGTCACTGTCAAATGCCTTTCACGCCACCTTCAAGTGGCTGTACATCCTTGAAACGAATTTCTGTCCATTATGTCCACATGACCTTTTTTGATCATTATCCTCTGAGGGATAGTTTCGGGCATTTTCCTCCTGTTTAGCAAAATCATCGTGTGCAGCAGTATGGATAGGCTTACTAAAGAAGAGTTGACCGATATGCTGCTCGTTTGTGGGTCCGCTGAATGAAATGGAAGAGCGGCACAAAGGCGTCGTGCTCAGCTGTTGACACAGTGGCGGCCTCTGCATAAGAGCACTCTTGCTGTAAATAGACAGTGGTTTGTAGTGATACCAGTATTTCGATTAGTCACTACTAAACTGGACAAGTCATACTGAAGCTGTGTTAGGTATTTATAGACCTTTTTCTTTTAAGTATGTGCGACGTAAACCAGAGAGATGGCAGAACAGCATGGTGCGTATTAGCGACACAAGATTTGTGGTCGCATGTTGGGGAACTTTCGTACAACGGCCGCTTCTAAGAGAAACAATCGAGAGTGACGTGTTAAGCTCAGACTCGGCGAAGAAGCCAGATATTGTCAGTGTGAGGCCTCGTGTATGAAACAGACCTTCCCAGGAAACTTTACAAACACAAATACTTCCGGCGTTACTGTGGGAGCGGCGTGATTACTGTACTAAGTCGGTTCGCAATGAGGGAGAAGGGAGAAGCCACAGTAGGAGATTCTCTGAAGGCAGTGGCGGAAGAAACGCCTACGGTTCTCAGGGTGCGCCAAAATATCATTCGTGGACGGACAGTGTTAGGGAAGAGCAGTACCATGCGACCGGCTTAGTGATGTGCCTCTGGTTCCGACGCGCAGTCCATGCGGCAGCCCTCGTTTCAGTGCGAAGCTAAACCTTCCGTGCTTAGCAGAATCCTAGCGGAACAGTTCCTCTGCTTTCTCCCAAGCTTATATACTGATGTGACAAGATTCGTGCGATACCTTTTGGCCGGCGCAGTGCAGTGAGTCGGCACGGAATCGTTAGAAGCCCACTGCAGAAATGTTTAGCCACGCTGCCTCTCTCTGTAATTGCGAAAGTGTTGCCACGCGGGACTTCGTGCACGAACTGGCCTCTCGATAATGTCCCGTAGATGTTCGATGGAATTCAAGCCGGGCGATCTGGGTGGCCAAATCATCGTCTCGAACTGTTCAGAATGTTCTTCAAACTAATAGCACACAATTATGGCTCAATAACATGGAGCACTCTCACCCATAAGAAGTCCATTGTTGTCTGGGAACATGAACTCCATGGACGGATGCAGATGGCCTACCTGTAGCCGAACATAATCATTCACAGCCAATGACCGGTTCACCTGGACCAGAGGACCCAGCCCATTCCGTGTAAACATAGGCCACATAGTCTTCTGTGGATCGTGGAATAGTAAATTCCCTAACGATTTCCGGAAAGAATTTCCCATGCGCCTAGCTCTAACTACATTACGCGTTCGGAGCCTTTTAATCCCGTCGTGAGATCAAAATCACGGAAGGAACCTTTTCACATGACTCACCAGAGTACAAATGACAGCACTAGCAATCCACTGATCTTTTCTACCTTGTGTACGCGATGTTACCGCCAGCTGTGTGTGCACATGGCTATCCCATGACTTCTGTCACCTCAGTGTAGGATTTCTGTGCTTTTATTATTATTATTATTATTATTAAGTTGCACATCGAAATGTATTAAGATATATGCAGCTTTTACGGCAATTCACGTGTTTATAAATTCCTTTACATGACCAACCACAATAATAAAATGGTTGGCCCTGAGCACTATGGGACTCAACTGCTGTGGTCATCAGTCCCCTAGAACTTAGAACTACTTAAACCTAACTAACCTAAGGACATCACACACAGCCATGCCCGAGGCAGGATTCGAACCTGCGACCGTAGCAGTCGCACGGTTCCGGACTGCGCGCCTAGAACCGCGAGACCACCGCGCCCGGCCCAACCACAATAATAGATTCTGTGTCATTACTACAGCTCACTTTGCAGCTCTGCAATCGATCGACGGTCACAATACCGCTGTCCAACCCAGCAAATAAGACCGAAGTGATGCCCAACGGTCTGGAGCATTTCTGTTTCAACTAAAGTGAGCTGTTACGCTTTCTGAGGATTGGCTGACTTATATAAATGCGGCGACCGCATTCTACAGATTTATTTTATGTAGTTATAGAGGCGCAGTCGGTGCCGTGAGTAATTAACTGATTCGATTGGAGACGGACTGCCACATTGTTACTTCACTATCTATCGTGTTGTACGTTTTGATGAGCGCAGGTTCAGCATTTTTCCTGTTGCCAAGGTATTTTCAACAAAGCAAAAGTAATTGTGAGAAGAAACCTATCGTAATTATTTAGTACTCTGTAACGAGCCCCACAACACTTACAGAACTGACGAAGAAATTGAAGTCTGTTGATCAGTTCAAGTACCTGAAAGGTTGGTGCAATTGTTATAATCAAGCAACCTACTCAATTAATGAATTCATCCTGGCCGCAGATATCTATATGTCGTCAGAGATACGCCGTCCGTTGTGGCAGAGTGGTTCTAGGCCCGGTGAGAGAGAGAGATACTTTGACAACAAGAAACAATAATGAAATTTGAGAGATCATGACTCCCAGCTCTTCCCCTCCCCCCAGCTTTTTACAGTATGAAAAGAACAGACGACTCCAGTGGGCAGGTCACGTAATCTGTATGCCAGTGACCCTTCGTAAAACATACTTTCATTGTTTACATTACAAGAAAAAGACCGCTGAATAGGCCAAAAAACAGATGGGGAGGCGACGTAAGGAAAAATTGGGAAGCTTTGCATCCAGTCACTTGGGAGGAAACAGAAACGAACAGAACACAGTTCAGACTGACGCAGCACGTAGTGTACAGGCCACATGACCGCTAGATAAGGAAAACGGCGGTTCCCTCCTCGTTACAACTAAAATATCCTTGAATGTGGGATTTTATGTGCCCATTCGAAACAGCGGTGTCGTACTAGTCTAACGCGGTGTTCTGCTTAAGCCGTCGGCAGACGGACCGTGCATCCGAACGTTGAGCGTGGCGAGTTTCTGACGTCATCGCGTGGAATAGCACGTTCGGGAGTCTTTCCGAACGTGCTGAGCAATATCTGGCATGTCAGATATTCTGGGCGTGTGTCTGAGCGTTGACCAATGAGATGGCACAACGCCACCTACGTCACAAGCATGCCGTCTCCCTTCAGTATAGAGTTGTGAGGCGCCATATTGGCATTCATTTCAAGCCTATATGTATATATGCCGTTTATGAGCACCAGCAAATTGAGAATCACTGGAAAACCCGTTGTTAACTTTGTGATTCGTTCCAATAAAATAATGAGAAACATTATATTCGTGGCAAAAGAATTATTGTAATTTGCGTATTACGAGAGTAGGCTATTTGAAGGCAGCGACACACTGAAGATCCACCCAAAACGCTTTCTTGGTACAATTTCTTATAATTAAATTTCAATTAGTAACATAGTTACGATTAAGGTTTTCAGCAAGCGGTAACATAGTATGATTAGATCAAAAGATCTCGTTGTGGGTGTAGCGCAATGAGTAGCGTCACTGTCCCGTATAGAAATGATTGCTTGGACGGTGGTTCGTGTCGTGACACTTCCAAGTTTTTTTTTTTTTTTTTTTTCATGACATTCATGTTCTTATTAGGTTCTCATACATTATTATTATTATTAGTTTAATACAAGCATATACTATAATATTTGATGTTATAAAAATATAAGTTCACCTTTTTTTTTAGGGGTGACTTTGCTCGATTGGCTTAATCTACAGGACAGCTTGGGCTACATGTATAAAGATATTTTGCTCCTTTTTCTTTTACGCTTCTAATTCACATGTTGCAATGATTCTGTTACTGGGTAGGAACAGTGATCAAATAAGAGTGACCTTGGGGTTTTACTAAAATGTGGGAATGATGAAATAATGTTTATCTTATCCGGAGAAGTATTCCAAATTTGTACCGCACTGTTTGTAATGGAACTTTTATAAGCCTATGTCCTTATGGACTGGACATGGTACTTTCCCTTTCGTGGACGATGGAGGAAATGTACGTTTTAATAGAGCTAACGTGGGAATTTTACGCATGCGCGTTGAGTAAACTGTGTTCTTTACGAACTAGAAACATCCCTCAACTGCCGCTGGAGTGCGTTGCGATCGCGTATACCACGCTGGGGCCCACGTACAGTATGCACAAGTCGCGTCGTTCCTGAGCTATCAGCAGCAGGTTGAACTTGACACGCACAACGTTAACGTTCGACAGCACGGTCCGTGTGCCGACGGCTTTAGCGGTTGGTATTATCAGGGGGCAGCAGTCTCACTGGACAGCCAGTGGCCCAGCAGCGAAGGAGCAGCGCTGCTGCGTGGTGACAGTAGCGATGTGTAGAGGGGCGAGCCGGAGGAGAGAGGCGTGGCCGACGCGTGTCCACCGAACTTCCGCCGTCCTTTGTTGACGATGAGTGCATTAGAGCCTGATAGAAAGCAAGTCACGCAGTCACAATGCTAATGCAGCCCGGGGGCATTTCCACAGAACACGCTGGTCTTTCAGCTCCCGTATCCCTAATATGATAGTACGTAGGCCTACCTGCTGTTTGTCTCGTACTTTACAGCTGGCAGTTGAGCACAATTTGTCAACTGCAGTTGTGTCGTTGGTGGTAAGTGTCCCCACTTAACTTCCAAATATATAAACTATGTTCACAACACCATATATTCATCTGTTCTGTCATCACTTCTGGTATTGCCACACAAAATGTGAAGGCGCAACAGATGAGTTATTGGAACCGTAACTGTTGTGATGTACACCATTAAAATGGACGCCATTAAAATTGCTACACCAAGAAGGAATGAAGATGATATACGGGTATTCATTTGACAAATATATTATACTAGAACCGACATGTGATTACATTTTCACGCAGTTTGGGTGCATAAATCCTGAGAAATCAGTACCCAGAACAATCACCTCTGGTCTTAATAACGGCCCTGATACGCCTGGGCATTGGGTCAAACAGAGCTTGGATGGCGTGTACAGGTACAGCTGCCCATGCAGCTTCAACACGACACCACAGCTCATCAGACATGTTCAGTCGAACATTTTCTGTATCCAGAAAGGCCTGTACACGACCTGCAACATGCGGTCGTGCATTATCCTGCTGAAATGTAGGGTTTCGCAGGGATCGAATGAAGGGTACAGCCACGGCCCGTAACACATCTAAAATGTAACGTCCACTGTTCAAAGTGCCGTCAATGCGAACAAGAGGTGACAGACGTGTAACCAATGGCACTCCATGCCATCACGCCGGGTGATACGCCAGTATGGCGATGAGAGTACACGCTTACAATGTGCGTTCACCGCGATGTCGCCAAACATGGATGCGAACATCATGATGCTATAAACAGAACCTGGAGTCTTTCGAAAAAATGACGTTTTGGCATTTGTGGACCCAAGTTCGTCGTTGAGTACACCATCGCAGGCGCTCCTGTCTGTGATGCAGCGTCAAGGGTAACCGCAGCCATGGTTTCCGAGCTGATAGTCCATGCTGCTGCAAACGACGTCGAACTGTTCGTGCAGATGGTGTCTTGCAAACGTCCCCATTTGTTGACTCAGGGATCGAGACGTGGCTGCACGATCCGTTACAGCCATGCGGATAAGATGCCTGTCATCTCGACTGCTAGTGATACGAGGCCGTTGGGATCCAGCACGGCGTTGCGTATTACCCTCCTGAACCCACCGATTCCACATTCTGCTAACAATCATTGGATCTCAATCAACGCGAGCAGCAATGTCGCGATCCGATAAACCGCAATCGCGATAGGCTACAATGCGACCTTTCTCAAAGTCGGAAACGTGGTGGTACGCATTTCTCCTCCTTACACGAGGTATCACAACGTTTCACCAGGCAACTGCTGTTTGTGTATAAGAAATCGGTTGGCAACTTTCCTCATGTCAGCACGTTGTAGGTGTCGCCACCGGCGCAAACCTTGTGTGAATGCTCTGAAAAGCTACATCATTTGTATATCACAGCATCTTCTTCGTGTCTGTTGAATTTCGCGTCTGTACAACGTCATCTTTGTGGTGTAGCGATTTTTATGGCCAATAGTGTAGTTTGCAGATTTTAGGTGACGTTAAAACCATCATGTGCAATGAGATAGCTGCATGTAACAATCTGTTTTGTTTTCTTTTGTCTTAAGGCGCAAAAACAACTAGGGTCATACGCGCCCATGTCAAGTCTACGGACCACGAAGACAGAGTTGTGAAAAAACGACTATACATCAATTCCAATCGACGTAAGAGAAGACAGCTACAAACAGGGACGTGGAGAAAGGTCTTTAAAATACACCATAGAGAAATGGCGGCCCAGAACTAAAAATTAAATGGCATTCGCCGTATTGCTACGACGGATAAAAAGTAAAACATGGTCGACAGCCCGCGCGTCGTTCGCTAAGAATGCCGGTAGCTCAGACGACAAACCGAAGCGGGAAAGTAAACGGTACAAAATGCGCGTTCCGTCAGGAAATGGCGGACAATTAAAACTCCGGCGCACTGTGCACAAAGTGGTGGGGGAGCGCCGCTTAACAAATGGCGATGACTAAAAAGGCAGTGCCCAATACGCAGCCTCGTTAAAATGACCTCCGCGCGGCGGGAGGGCCGAGGAAGAGGTCGTCAGCCGCTGGGGGGAGCCTCAATAACCAGGATCTGTAACAGCCCGTGTCGAAGTACTGGCTGTACTGCACGAGACAGGCATAAGGTCATCAGTCAAATATGCTGCCTAGCAGCATAAAGGGGAAACGCACCGATCATCGAGTAATATCATCGGAATACGTAGGGCTAAAACGAAAAAAAAAGCTGCTTTGTCAAAGCAGAATGTTCGAAATATAAATATTTTTAAACAAAGGTTGACGGAAATGGCTAGTTTTCTTGGAGAAAACAGCTTCAAGATCAAAGAAGACACCCCAACAACAACGAGTTCATTAGACGCAGAGGTCAATGCTGGGGAAGGAAATCGGCAGTGTCTGATTATACTTTCAGAGGTTGGTTGTTTAATTTGTCGGAGGAGACCAAACAGTGAGGTCAACGGTCCCATCTGATTAAGGAAAGATGGGGTAGGAAGTCGGTCGTGCTCTTTCAAAGGAACCATCCCGGCATTTGCCTGAAGCGGTTTAGGGAAATCACGAAAACCTAAATCAGGATGGCCGGGCGCGGAATTGAACCGTCGTCCTTCTGAATGCGAGTCCAGTGTGCCAACCACTGCGCCACCTTGCTCAGTCAGAGGAACCTCTCCATAATTCATCTTAAATGAGTTATCAAAACCTGAAGCATAACGTGTAAATCAAACAGCTAATGAAAGGTACTGTTTCGAATTGGGGAGGAAAGAAATGTATGATTTAACTTTACCAAAATAAGGGATCGGTTGATATAACATCCTAAGACGTCTTTTTTTCTGAATCCATAGTTTACAGTCTTATGTTGATCATTGACTCTAAGGAGACTTGTGAAGAACCACTCTCTGAAGACTGAGCTCGCTATGAAGAGAGTTAAAAATACAAAAATAGTACCGAACATTCTTTCAAAAACGCAGGATACGAACAAATATGTGCATCTTACAAAATTTTAACTTCGCATGTCCTTAAACATGCGAGTAATATCTCTCAACTGTGTGGCAGATAGCTGATGTTTAATGTGTGTCTGCATCTACTTGCAAACTTGCGCACTGAACTCAATTGCCGCAGTCGCACTTGTCATGCGGAAAGGGAGCGATATATCCACCTGACATCAAAAAGTGCATGATCATTGGCTTTCGGACCAAAGATGGAAGCATTCCCGAAACGGCAATTTCGTAAACTGTTCGCGTGCTGCCGTTGTTAAAGTATGCTGTGCATGCCAAAACGGTGCTACCCAGATGACAGGTTTGAACGACGACTGTGGAAATGTGTACGGGCAAAAGAGACGTGCAACAGTTGCGCAACTGGCCGCCCAGATGAACCAGGGGGCTACCAGGAATGTCTCCTCAACGCCCATTCAGCGAACGTTGCTACGTATGCGCTCCCAGCGTCATACGCCTGTTTCGTGCAGCGATGCTGTTCATTTGCACACCAGTACTGAAACTGGACGTCCACTGACTGGCCTTTCCACTTGAATCATGTTCTACGCTCTATCAGAAGTTGGCGCGTACGGCCCTGTGGCAATCGGTGAAAGGGACCACGACGGAGGAGGGAGCATTACGGTCTGCGGAACGTTTTCGTGGCATTCTCTGGGTGATCCCGTCGGTTTGGAAGGGACAATGGATCAACACAATCTGTACCTGTCCTTGGGGACCATTTCCATCCCTACGTGCAGTTTATTTTTTCCTCGGCACGATGGCATCTATGAAGTGTGCGCAAAATGCTGTGGCCCGCCAGATGCGAAGTCGGCTGAGGAAGCGTCGGGAGAGCGGCAGTGGGGGAGGGCAACACCGACTCAAAGGAAGGCCTCGGCTCTTGTTCGTAACGTCACGCCAGCTAGGCATGGCGAACACCAGGTTTGTAGCAGGCAGAAATTCCTGGGCGTGCTTATCACCATAAATCACTTATTTTTGGACAAAATGTTTGGTATTGTTTTGTATTCTGCAGTTTTATTTAGATGAAAGATTTTCTTACTATCGTAAAGCTACAAATGAAGATCATAGTTCCGTATTACTGAATCCTGTCGAAACAAACGTAGATCAATACGAGAAGATGCTTTGCCCCATTGCAAGCTTCGGAAATTTTACATTCAAATAACTATATTTACTTGATCCACTTTGGTGTCGAAACTTACCCCAACCCTCTTACAATGAACTCGTTTCTTTTATTTATATATTTTCGTTTGACATCGTCACTGGAAATGTGAACTAATTTACATGTGTAAATGTCCAACTGTTGCCAGTCATTACATTACAGTCGTTTTCAACGAAAGGAATTCTAAACAGGAAAGAAAATAGCTTCATACATCGAAAATACTGCTGAGCTTAAACTTTTTTAAACATGCACATTAGAAAAGATAAATATTCCCCTCTTGCAACTGAAAGGAGAAACTTTATAAGAAACGCCGGCCGCGGTGGTCTCGCGATTCTAGGCGCGCAGTCAGGAACCGTGCGACTGCTACGGTCGCAGGTTCGAATCCTGCCTCGGGCATGGATGTGTGTGATGTCCTTAGGTTAGTTAGGTTTAAGTAGTTCTAAGTTCTAGGGGACTGATGACCACAGCAGTTGAGTCCCATAGTGCTCAGAGCCATTTTTTTTTATAAGAAACAAAAAAATTTAATTTGATAAAACAGGTATCTCTCTTTTGCCTCTTCTTCTGTCCCCCACCCCGTACCCCAACGTGTACAATCGCAAGATATTTCATTAACATTCAGTGCTCCTCACCCCATAGTCAACCAAGATACCTAAAGGAGAGCACCAATATGTTCACAGTTTCTTGTAAAAGCAACCCATTACAAACGTAACTTCCTCAGATTTACAGGTAAGGTAAAGAAGCACGTATTCTGTTGCTGCTGGACCATGAAGTTGTTTTTGTATGTCAATCCTTAAATCAGGAGGGAATTTAAGTTCAGGACTACACTATTTGTTAAGAAGTGTAATGCATTGCACAATTAATTGATTGCAGAAATCTCTCAGAACAATGTGTGTTGGTCAACTACCGCCAATAGTTTCACATTTTCCTGTGTGAGACAGGACCCGGCAACAGACCCGGCGTTCGCCGTGCCTAGCTGACGTGACGTCACCAACAAGCGCCGAGGCCTTCCTTTGAGTCGGTGTTGGGGAGGGCCGCTCAGAGCGCTGCAGGGGAAGTGCCGTTCGAAACTGGAGCCTACGCTCACATTTTTGTAAGTATTAAGCGGGGCCCCTCCAAGCCCAGACTAGCATGGTGACCATTCAAAAAGATCTACTGTCACCTCTGTTTTTGTTAATATTTAAAAAGAATTCCGCCGAAAATGCAGCCATTTTTTACGCCTGGCTTGTTAACCATTTGTAACTTTCAGAAAACGACACGGATGGCGAATTTTGGGTAATTGCTACACATTTCTCTGATTGCCAAATCAAAACTTGCTTCTTTCGCCAAAACACAGCGGATTTTACACTGCCTCTCTTCATTACTTAGTTGTACAGACACAATTGCACGATAATCCTGAACCAGTGGTTTATTAAGAAAAAGCACATCCTCGGTACAAAAAAAAAAGTGTAACGTCTTCACATACGTTGTTCCAAAATCCATAGCATTTCTCGATTCACCAGCTATCGATGTCCCTTAAAAAATACAGTCCTTCACTGAAAATGTCTGTAGTTACTGGAATAACACGGTAGATAATGAAGTTTCTCCTCTTTGCGTGTTATAATTTGACAAAATCTCACTTCGATACCTCAAGCTATTTATGATATAAGAGGAATGTTGTGAATATTTCATTATGCCTTTGTTGCTGGCACAGCGTGATCGCAAATGATTGTGCTACACCAGATCAATTTTCTCGAGATTGGTGACAGATAGAGACCTCTACCCAAGTCTGAAGAAAAATTCAGTATGTTAGCCGAATTTCGTACGCAACAACATATAATGTAATACTTACCAAATTAAAAATCATAGCTACCTCTATTTTCCATTCCACACTTTTTCGGATTTCGCGCAGTCTTACTTTCAGGTAAATATCACAATAATTATGACCTTGAACGAAATGGACAAATCTTCATGAACCTGACATATAAAGCTGAAGTGAAGCAAAAATGAATTTCTTTACTGACTAGTTTCTGTAAAATCGTTTGAGAAAGATTGTAGGGTGCGCGCCTCGATTCTGTCATCGCTGGCCGCCAGAAAGGTAGAAAACATGTAGACTATGTGATCGAGAGTATCCGCAACACCCCAAAATAACATACATTTTTCATATTAGGTGCGTTGTGCTGCCACCTACTGCCAGGCACTCCATATCAGCGACCTCTGTAGCCATTAGACATCGTGAGAGAGCAGAGGTCGGCAGGTGTGACCGTGCGGTTCTAGGCGCTTCAGTCTGGAATCGCGCTGCTGCTACGGTCGCAGGTTCGAATCCTGCCTCGGCCATGGATGTGTGTGATGTCCTTAGGTTAGTTAGGTTTAAGTAGTTGTAAGTTCTAGGGGACTGATGGCTTCAGATGTTAAGTCCCGTAGTTCACAGAGCCATTTGGACCATTTTTTTGAGAGAGCAGAGTGGGGCGCTCCGCGGATCTGACTGACTTCGAACGAGGTCAGGTGAGTGGGTGTCACTTGTGTCATACGTCTGTACGCGAGATTTCCACACTTCTAAATTTCCCTATGTCCACTGTTTCCGACGTGATAGTGAAGTCGAAGGTTGAAGGGACATGTACAGCACAAAAGCGTACAGGCCGACCTCGTCTGTTGACTGACAGAGGCCGCTGACAGTTTAAGAGGGTCGTAATGTGTAATGGGCAGACATGTATCCAGACCATCACACATGTGTTCCAGACTACATCGGGATCCACTGCAGGTGCTATGACAGTTAGGTGGGAGGTGAGAAAAGTTGGATTTCATGGTGGAGCAGCTGCTCATACCAACACTTCACGCCGGTAAATGCCAAACGACGCCTCGCTTCGTGTAAGGAGCGTAAACATTCGACGACTGTTCAGTGGAAAAACGTTGCATGGAGTGACGAATAGCGGTACACAATGTGGCGAGCCGATGGCAGGGAATGGGTATGACGATGCCCGGCAAACGACATCTGCCAGTGTGAATAGTGCCAACAGTAAGATTCGGAGGCGGTGGTGTTATGGTGTGGGCTTGCACCCCTTGTTGTGCGTGACACTATCACAGCACAGGGCTACGATGTTTTAAGCACCTTCTTGCTTCCCACTGTTGAAGAGCAATTCGGGGATGGCGATTGCATATTTCAACACGATCGAGCACTTCTTCATAATCTACGGCCTTTGGCGGAGTGGTTACACGAAAATAACATCCCTGTAATGGACGGGCCTGCACAAAGTCCTGACCTGAATCCTACAGAACATCTTTCTGATGTTTTGGAACGCCGTCTTCGTGCCAGGCCTGACCGACCGACATCGATACCTCTCCTCAATGCAGCACTCCGTGAAGAATGGTCTGCCATTCCCCAAGACACCTTCCACCACCTGATTGAACGTATGCCTGCGAGAGTGGAAGCTGTTATCAAGGCTAAGGGTGGGCCAACACCATACTGAATTCCAGCGTTACCGATAGAGAGCGCCACGAATCTGAGTTATTTTGAGCCAGGTCTGGATACTTTTGATCACTTAGTGTACCGGCCTCCCCTTCCGAACATACAAAAGAACTCGACCAGCGTTTTGGACGCAAACTGGTCACTGCGCACCGACCGCCGTATCCTGCGCGAGCTATACTGTGTACCAGGAAGACAATGCATCGTGTCACACGGTTTGCAGTGTACGTGCGTGAATCGTAGAGCACCAGAGCGAGTTTACCGTACTTCCCGAATTGAAACCCGATCGAGAATCTGTGGGACAGCTTCGATTGGGCTGTGCCAGTCATCGATCCTCAACCTAGAAACCTGACGAAGCAGACCACGGCGCTGGGGTCGGCATGGTTGCACATCCCTTTCTTTGCCTTCCAGAACCTTACTGACACTGTCCCCGCACGTCCGCGGTCCAAAAGGTCGTTATCTAGACTTTTGACAGATGGTCACTTCGTAATGTGACTGCACTGTGTATAATATATTGTAGATTGTGTATTGGTAGACAAAATGTGTCAAGTCAAAAATTCAACTGCCAGCATTGTAACTGGAGCAAAGAAACGTAACTAAAACGAAAATATTAAGTTTATTCATAAAACGAGCTAACACCTCTATTATATGCATTAAAAACTAATGTTAAATACACGAGAAAAGGAGGAAATAGAACCTGTACGCTTTCGGTGATTTTTAGAAGTACAAGAACGTGGAATGCACTTGCATTCAAATCCTGTACTAGCTGTGGCGCCGTGTATTAGCGTTTCCGGCATGACGTACGAAATGAGGTAGTCTGTGAGAGGTGAATGCATTAGTTAATGAACAGAGAAACTCTCGAATGGGGCCCTTTCGTGCGAGATGGACGTATGGAGAGAGGATGAACAGCGTAACATCACGCTCTTCAAGCCACTAAGGTCTCCAAACAGCGACCAAATACTTTTCAGTTTACGGATAGGATTACGCATTTCCTATTTATCGAAACAATAACGGCGGCCGGAGTGGCCGTGCGGTTCTAGGCGCTACAGTCTGGAGCCGAGCGACCGCTCTGGTCGCAGGTTCGAATCCTACCTCGGGCATGGATGTGTGTGATGTCCTTAGGTTAGTTAGGTAGTTCTAAGTTCTAGGGGACTGATGACCTCAGAAGTTAAGTCGCATAGTGCTCAGAGCCAGTTGAACCATTTCTGTAACAATAACATTTTATATGCGAAACCGTTGTGCCACGTAGAAGAAATTTACCACCTGTTCCGCCATACGTGCCACGACGTCCTTCAATTCGGAATTTTATGGCGTCAGTTTTGACATCTTACAATTGTGGACTCACAATTAAGTGAGCTTTATTGTACTAAAACTCCCTTTCCTAAACATTCGCTGCGGAACAAAGCATAAACGACGTCGGCCATCTTGTCCAATCTGCCGTCAATCAAATTTTTTGTCAGGCACGGTCTAACGCAGTGGCACACATTCGACAAATCTATAGTTGGAGTCACGAACGATGGCGATCGAATTCAGGCTTCTTCTGCGCACCTACGTCACATGTGCTCCGGCAGCCAATGGGCGTTCAGCATCTTCTAAGCGCTCTGCTGTGAATGCCATACCTAAATGCGTGCATTGAACGTGATCGTAACGAGTTGTTAGGGAATTTAGATTCCATTCTTCTAACAAATACACCGCCCTGCACTATCTCTACTAATTCAGTTGCAATGGGCAGTGAGATATGTATCGCAATAGAAGACCTGTTGGCCGAGAGAAGTATCATCGATGATTGTGGTGGTAATGAAACAAGTAAACGAGAGACATAATTTGCAGGAATACGCTTTCTTCGAGGGGAAAGCACGCGCTTACGCGTACCGCAACTATCGCTTGGAATCGTCAAAAATGCAATCCTCGTCCATGCCTCGACATGAGCGAAGCGCCATCGTTGGTGGCTGGGATTAGAGCGAAATTTGAAAAATTGTTTGACAGTTTATATAGACATTTATAGCATTGTTACTAAGGATTCTGTCTGTGGAGTCGGTTACTGCAGAAAGTGCAGTAGGTTCTTGTTTGTTCGTGCTCGTATTATTATTATTATTATTATTATTATTATTATTATTATTATTTGCAGTACTTAGATGTCGCTTCGCACCACCACGAAGCCCAGAAACAAGCCACTCTGAGTACTTTAGTATTTGTGTGTACAATATTCCTCATCACTGACAGTAATAGCTTGAGAAAACAGGTTGGTTACCTTAGGGAACCAATGATGGCCAACTGCTGTGACGCCTCTCACACAAACGGAGGTTTGAAATTAAATAACAACAACAATAGCAATAATAATAATGCACACATTTTGTAAAATCACCGTTTGTTACTGGAGTGTCCGAGGAAGTCAACAAAACCTATACAGCGGACATGCCGCTACACTGGGGTAATATATAAAATCTGTTGTGTTGCGAAATCATATATCGGCGAAATTGGATGGACAATAGAACGTGTTAAAGAACACGAATGCCATATACGTTGACAACGAAACGTAAGATCAGCGGTGGTGGAGCACCATGAAGAATGTGACCAGGTTATGATTTTTAAGAACGTAGGAGTTCTCGCCAGAGAAAGTAATATGGACAATTTCACTGGATATAACGGTACAGAGTTCCGTCTCCGTGTTTACCCGCCACCACGGGAGTAAACACCCATTAATTTCAAGCTCAATTGATGCCTTTGCCCAAATGTGCGTGTTGGCATCTGGGGGTCTTATCTCAGAAGTGGCGTCTGCGAGTTTTCCGAGCTCGTGGTTAGTACGCCGTAGCGACGCTGCCATTTCCGCGGTCAGCCAATCGTGACGGCAGCTGGCCCTTTTGGTTTCACCACGTCATGCTGACGTCGGCGCTCCAGACTCATTTTCTGCTAACCCTTTTCCTTCCGACGAAATGCGACTTCGTAGAGCGCAATGAAGTGAGCGGTGGCCGGTATGGCGTTATAATAGCAGCTCTCGTCGACTGGAGGTGGAGTACGATGTGAGAGCAACCGTTGCACGGAAACTGCCTCATAGCCTCCTGTGTGGCCGGAGGAATCGTCTCCCTCAGTCGTATCAGCACGTCACTCACTTATTCACTGCAAGTTGTCCGCATCGCACATACAGAGATACTGCTGCTTACGCCTATTTTGTTTTTTAGTTTTAGCCTTCACGTGAGCACACAGCGTTCGAAGTCTTGCCCCTTATTTTCGGGAATTACGCTGGTCAACAAATAAAAACTTTTTTTGTATCCCGTTTCTAAGTGTGATTGATTTACCTGATTCTGGGATGTGATAGGCAGAGATGCACTCTGTACAGTGTCACATTTTTGAGATAGAAAATACAGTAAATACAAATTTCACTGATGTTATTTTCAGTACGTGGTGAACATTAGTAAATAAATATGTCATCCACGACATTTACATAGTAATACTGATCACAAACCATTTTGCATCTGGTGTGCGCTACATCAACTATGTATTTTTGCCCAGTCACAATGCACTCTCAAGGATGGATGAGTAGGAGAGAGTGAAAGAGAGAGAGAGAGAGAGAGAGAGAGAGAGAGAGAGAGAGACCCCACGAACAACGCTACATTTCGTTTAGTATAGTTCACGCAGATGCATAACAAACTCCATTGGCACACGCTATAGAGATGCGCTGTGCATCATGAAGATGTTTACTGCTAAAATGCGGAGCGCTTACGCCCCACGAGGTGTCAGGTAACATACTACTTCCTCCTACGTCCCGTATCGCCAGCTGATGACGACGGGAGAGTCAGAAAACGTGGAGCTAATGCGAGCTTTACCAACAGTCGTTATTACCACGCTCCATTCGCCAACACGAAAAGGAGGGGATAGGTACCAGAAGTACCCTCCGCCACACACTGGAAATTGGCTCCCGGAGGACCGCTGTATACGCGTCGGGCTGCACACTTCCAACCAGTAAACATGGACCAGGTGTGAGGAAAACAGTCTCACAGTGTCAAGTTAACTTCACAGTTAAGCTCCGCAGATAAAACATACTAATTATTTCGACCTAAAAGACAACCTACGTCCCGTGACAATGGCTTTATTGGTACTGTGCTCTTCCGATGTGACAGTGATCAAGTCTTGAGATTACAACAAAAAAACCAATCTTGACATAAAATGACAATTTAGCAAAACTAAAACGCACGCTTTCGTTCTACGTGCAAAGACTGCTTTAGCCATGTGGTTTGCTCAACAATTTCCCTATGGTGGCCGAAGGATTGGCTCAGTTGAGGTAAAACTAGCTCACGTCCTGCCTAATTACCAAACACTATCGACCATCTGAGATCGGTTCGATAGGAGAATCTGGTGAACGTTTCATCCAAGAAAATCCAAACAGATTCTGGTCATCTGTGAAGCGCACCAGCGGCAAGTCACAATCAACACTCTACCAATACTGCGCGATAGCAGTGGTCATGGTACCGATGATAGCGACACTAAAGTGGAGTTACTAAACTCGGTTTTATGAAATTCCTTCACCAAAGATGACGAAGTAAACATCCACAATTCGAATCAAGAACAGCTGTCAACATGAGTTGTTAGTATGTAAAGAATTCGCGTTAGTATTTTGCAGCTATGACTTATTAAACTGATAGTTCGGTAGTTTTCACATCTGTCAACACCTGCTTTCTTTGGGATTCGAATTATTATATTCTTCTTGAAGTCTGAGGGTATTTCGCCTGTCTCGTACTTCTAGCTTACCAGATGGTAGAGTTTTGTCAGGACTGGCGCTCCCAAGGCCGTCAGTAGTTCTAATGGAATGAGTTGTCTACAAGTAAATACCGTCGATGGAGCGAAGCAAGTCTTCCAGTCCAGACTGTTTACCAATCAGGTTTATTTCAGTGTATGCTAACAAGTGGACCACCAGAAGTGAAAATAACGGATTTTGATGGGTCTCGGACATGTTGCAGAGGGACATGCCCTGAGTACGAGGCCATCCGCTTTTTCAGCGACGAGCCTTGTTTTTCAGCCGCGCGGTGTAGCCGCAAGGACTTAGGCGTCTTGTCACGCTCCGGGCAGGTCCCCCCGTCGGTGGTTCGAGTCCTCCCTCGTGCATGGGTGTGTGTGTCGTCCTTAACGTAAGTTAGTTTAAGTTCGATTAAGTAGTGTGTAAGCTTAGCGACCGATGACCTCAGCAGTTTGGTCCCATAAGACTCTACCCCAAGTTTCCTTTTTCTTTGGTTTTCGAGAAAATTGATTTTGAAGTTCGCTGCGTGCTGTAATACGCGTAACGTTAGTCATGTCCCAACCAAGTGAGCGTGGCGCGGCGATTAACTTCTACAGGTACCACACTGGAGGTACCGTGTTCGGATCCTTTCCGTGTTTTTCTTTTTATTTAATCAGAATAGTCCGACATTTTCCCATTTTATTTTACTGAATAATAACAAACAGTATATATTCCGTGATATTGTTAAGAAATATTCAGTTTCGCCGTAGTAATTTAGTTTTCAGGTCATTATTATAAAATGTTACTTGCTATCGCCTGCATCGCCTGCTATGTCACAACAGAAATCCGGAAGACATTTGTCGTAAAAGCAACCGAGCCACAATGTTTTACAGCGCCAAGCGCATTTCATAAAAGCTGCTGTCTTGCAGACGCATGGAGTTTTTTAAGAACGGTACCGGAAAACATTGTTCATTTACATTCAAAAAGGTTTCTCTTTCATCAGTTACCTTTGATGCGAACCATGCGTACTTGATCATATGCGAAAAAGCAGGTGTCCTGAATTGATGCAAAATTAATGAGTGTAGTTTTATGGAATCGTCCCTGGACATATTTCTCTGTTGGTCTTCAACAAATCGTTAAAAATGTACGTCACAAGGCTGGCAAAGTGAAGTATTCTTTGGTGGGATAACTTTTACGGTGCGGGTGCACGCTTTCCTCTCATCCACGAAGACGTGATCGTATACGGACAGATCAGTCTCCCCTCCCCACGTATCATTGTATATAGAAATTTTTCCTGTCCCACGTACGGAAGACTCACAGATTTTAAAAAGTCTTCGTACACCAGTTTAGTGAACTTCCCTGATTTCGTGCAGGACGCAACTACGTTTTTAAATTTAAGGGTTAATTCATCCACTCTTTTTTGAACATCATGGCCCAATTGTCCCGACGGTTCCTGCATACATAAAGTACGGGATCACCTTTCTTGACGCAGTTAGAGTGTACTGTGCTGTGTACGAATGACTTATCTTGTTTAAATCTTTTCTATGCACGAGAACGGTCCTCGCCTCTCTTCGAGAAGGATCTATTGTACGTTCATTGATACTGACAGCCCGTTTGATCGGTGTTGATAACGTAGTGCAGATTAAAATTACCAATAAGTATTTTTGTTTGTGTGCGGAATTCTTCCGCAGCTACTAATACTTCTTCCAGCGTTGCATATTCTTTGGTACTGATGAACTTCGTAATCTTCCTTTGCTCGATTTTATACTTTTGTTTAAATCGTTCGATCCAAGCCGAGCTGGCCACGAAATTAAAGGTATCCGATAAAAGTGGTACAGCAGCGTTCATCGCCCATTGCTGTGAACTTCTGGTTGCCACCTGCTCGCGGAAGAAATGATATTTTCTCAAGCCAGTCACTTTCTTACAATGTATCTGACATATATTTTGATGTGATTTATCTGTTCCAAATTCTATCTCGCTTCGACGAACCGTTCTTACGTCTCACGATCGACAGTGTTCCATTTATCACGACGAGTCCCATCTCGTTTCACATCCTTTTTCCATCGATGTAGCATTGATTTATGTTTTAATCGAGACACGCCGTGGGATTGCAAACTCTTTAGGCTCCATTTCGGATGAGCCACTGCAAGAGCGACTGCTCGTTTTTTGTAGGACAGAGGCACATAATCTGCTGGTCCACGTGCGAATTGGCCGGCGACGAAATCGCCTCTCCCTCTACTCCCGTATACTGCAAAGTAAATAGCTTTTTATTACGTCAGATAGTCCGGAAGAAAGAGAATATCGACACAAAGTGAAACTTACCGCCTCATATTCGTGCACCTCGCCTTCTTCGTTCATGTTTATTAATTCATCGCCATCGATGATCCGTCTGTCGGCCAAAAGGTTTTGTATTGCGATACATATCTCATTGCCAATTGCAACTGAATTAGTAGAGATCGTGCTGGGCGGTGTATTTGTTAGAAGATTTAAACCACGAAGCAACTTTTCGGCGTACTTGACGGCGTTAATGATTTCGTCTCTCGATTGCTCATTCAACTCATTTTACCTCTGATGTATCTACTTCTGGCTGCACTTCTGTAGACACACTTGGGTCGTCTATTTCACTGTATTCTTCGAACACGCACGGCACTAACGACGTTGAACACAAATGCAAACTAGCGGTTGAGGAGCTTGGTCACCGCCGTTTGTTTGACCATGGCGATACATGTTCATAATACACAGAGCTCTGTCCGTGCGAACTCTGTGTGTTATGAAATTGTATCGCCGAAGCCAAATAAAAGACGGGGACCAGGGCGATACGCTGTCACAGTGCACAGATTTCACACGGGATGTCCGCGCGGACACTGCGCTTTCTGTTTGCCGGAGCCTACACAATTTAAACTTCTTAATAATTTCATACACTTTACAGTGTGTGTTGATATTATGTAAAATAAAAAGGAAAAATGTCTGACTACTCTGATTTAATAAAAAAAAGCAAATACACGGAAAGGACCCGAACACGGTACCTCCAGTGTGGTAGCTGTAGACCTTAACCTCTGCGCCACGCTCACTTGGTTGGAACATGGCTAACGTTACGCGTATTACACCTCGCAGTGAACTTCAGTATCAGTTTTCTCGAAAACCAAGGCCCGTCGCTGAAAAAGTGGATAGCCTCAGGACAGGCCCTTCTACAACATGTCCGAGACCCATCAAAATCCATTATTTCCACTTCTGATGGTCCCCTTGTAAGGCAATAGCTCCATACTTATCTCTGGAAAGTGTTGTCGGGGTAAGAACCACCTACCTATCATAGTTCAGGAGGCATGACATCATAAACAACGACATGCGCGGGAAACTGCCGCACTGTACACGACTGTTTAAACGTATTACTTCTTTTGTACGAATTCTATTTGCAGCAAATTTTGCAAACAGTATCCACGTATGCACCATTGTACAATACCCAATTCAAGAGGTAAGACGTCATGAACTCCTTGATGCATGAAAAAATGCTGTATCACACATGAAGTTCTAATACATTTATTCTTTATTACTAAGTCACTCTACAGAGTTGTGAAGAGCGTTACCTTAGAGGCGTTTACAAAACTGGGTTGTAGACACGTGAAGGAGCTGCGCCCAGCGCGCAGGAACTGTCTGGGATCAAGTTTGTTAATTTGGATACTGTATTCATACATCCGTTCATTATACATGTTTCTTAGTACGACGGTTTCATAATTTCAAAGATGTTTTCACGAATACACGGAAATTAAATTCTTTCGATACTTGACTAACAAAGTTCAATTTTTGCTTTTGTTTCCAACAGAAAATAGGCAAAACGAATACTCGGTCAATGCCGGATTTATCAGCTTTAAGAGAACGGTCTATGAACACAGTCAGCAATGTAAGAACAATGTAATAAAGGACAAAGTTAGAATGATAGGGTGGTAGAAGTCAGCACTTAGTAGTGGTAGTAGTAGTAGTAGTAGTAGTAGTAGTAGTAGTAGCAGCAGTAGTAAAGGGGTAAAAATAGCCCATGTAAGTGTAACGGAAATGCAATGAAATTACAGACTCGAAGAGCTGAAATGAACTTACCAAAATTTACAGTGAAAAATACATTTATGGAACATGTTGAAAGCGACCCCGTGCAACATCAATACACAGCTGTGCAGGTCTACGCATATTCAGTTACGCCAGGCGTCAAGTTCGGATATCGATGGGGGCAACTACACGGCTGATGTTGTCTTTCAGTAACATAGTTGTGTGTCGGTTTGTTTCATGGACCTTGCTCTTCAAGTGCCCCCACAGGAAAAAAAAGTCAAATGATGTTACATCCGGCGAACGTGGTGGCCACAAATATTTGCATGTTTGCTAGCAGTTCGTTGCTCAGTGAAGACATCATGGACTCGTTGCAGGGATACCTTGGACCTATAGAATGTTGCCCCATCTTGCTGGAAGAAGCAGCACTGCCTTTCATACTCAGTGAGTTGAGCACAAATTTCCATAAATAAAACCGTGTTGAAGGTAGCGTCAAAAAATATTAGTCCAATGATGCACGTTCCTGTTATCCCGAACCGAACGCCATTTTTTCCATCACGGAGTCGTTGCTGACATACAACGTTGCCCAGTGTCTCATACTTTGTGAATATGAGATGGAAGATGAAACCATGGTTTATTACTCATAATGTAATGGAAACGGTCTGACATACCATCGTTGATGTTACTCAAAAGCCACTTGCAGTAATCTACACGTTTCTGACTGTCACCTTGCCGTAATTGCTGCACAGCCGTCCGAGTACATGGCTTCATATTGAAACTTTTTAATATCCGCTGGCAGCTTCTTCTGCTTACATGCGCCTGTTGGGCCAATCCTTTACGTGTAGACTTCTTTGGGTTCTGAATAACTCGTCGAACAATGTCTGCAATAACTTCTGGCGTGCGAACTGAAGGAATTCTTCGTCGTTTTACATGTTGCACAGATCCATAGGGACGCCAAATTTTATACGGACCGGTTCTAGGCGCTGCAGTCTGGAACCGCGAGACCGCTACGGTCACAGGTTTGAATCCTGCCTCGGGCATGGATGTGTGTGATGTCCTTAGGTTAGTTAGGTTTGAGTAGTTCTAAGTTCTAGGGGACTGATGTCCTCAGAAGTTGAGTCCCATAGTGCTCAGAGCCATTTGAACCATTTTATACAGACTCTATTGCTCCCGTTGCTGGGAGCCCTCTATCCGGATACTTGACCCTGAAAATTTCGCGAGTTTCCTTAATCGAACGTATTTTCACATATGCTTCCACAATTTAAATTCTTTGTTCTGTCAAGAATGCCATTTTTCAGAGCGTAGGGAGAAACGTCTAAATTCACTGATGAAATAAACTGTGATGCTGACAGAACAATGCTAACAATCTATTGTTGCATAAAACTGTCCACTGCTGTGAACAACGTCTACTCTGTTTCAGAAGTCGAATTATTGCATTCGCATTCAAAGGGGAGGCGGGCTGCTTTTAACCGTAGTCGCTATGCGCAGTTGCAGAGCGACGGCGCGCCGCCTCTCTCTCTCTGTTTACGGAGGAACACGTGTCATGGCGCGGCTCTGCGCTGCAGATGGTACCCGATAGCTTGTCCTGCACGAGTCGCGAATTCACTTCCGTGCTGTCGGGTGTCGGAAGCTAAAGTGCACCAAGTGTAAACCACGATGTACCGTCATCATACCGCTACTGGAGCAAACAGCAAACACAGCTAAGCCGCCGCCGCCCCCCCCCCCCCCTCTCTCTCTCTCTCTCTCTCTCTCTCTCTCTCTCTCCCTCTCTCTCGGGAGGGACGCGTGCCCACACAGCTCACATGGGGAGGCCACGACGTTGAGAACACGGATTTACTTCAAACTCTGCACACCTTTAGTAAGCCATTGCAACAGCATAGTATGCACGTAGTAAGGTGCACTACGCTGGCAGTTCCGAGAAAATCGCAAGAGAAGTCTTACGCTCTGTTTTGTAGCTGATGCAGCTGTGCGAAGGTGATAAGTTTAAGAACTCATTGTGGTCACGTGGTTAGCGTTCGCGCTTTGAGAGGATGTCCTGGACGAGACGACAGTTCGAATCCCGGTAAAACTTTTTAATCTATATTTTTTTCATCACTGGTCACATTATATAATTAATATGACATTTGAGAGGTAATATAATGAAGAAAAAAACCACGTTCCTCTTCATGAATTTGTAGTGAATATGTTAACTAAATTTTCAAGGACTAACGACAGGCTTGGAAACTCCACCTCAAACCTCGATAAACTATGGTGCGAATGAGGGCATTCACGATCAGTAATATAATAGAATGAGATTTTCACTCTGCAGCGGAGTGTGCGCTCATATGAAACTTCCTGGCAGATTAAAACTGTGTGCCCGACCGAGACTCGAACTCGGGACCTTTGCCTTTCGCGGGCAAGTGCTCTACCAACTGAGCTACCGAAGCAGGACTCACGCCCGGTACCCACAGCCTTAAACCAGAGTGAATATCTCATTCTGGAAACATCCCCCAGGCTGTGGCTAAGCCATGTCTCTGCAATATCCTTTCTTTCAGGAGTGCTAGTTCTGCATGGTTCGCAGGAGAGCTTCTGTAAAGTTTGGAAGGTAGGAGACGAGGTACTGGCAGAAGTAAAGCTGTGGGTACCGGGCGTGAGTCGTGCTTTGGTAGAGCACTTGCCCGCGAAAGGCAAAGGTCCCGAGTTCGAGTCTCGGTCGGGCACACAGTTTTAATCTGCCAGGAAGTTTCAGTAATATAGTAAGTTACAATGTGCATGATGATGATGATGATGATGATGATGATGATGGATGATGATGATGATGATGATTGGTATGTGGGGCGCTAAACTGCGCGGTCATCAGCGCCCGTACAAAGCGCCAATTTTTACACAGTACAATTCGCACACAATCCAATCTAACCACTGTCACGAATGATGATGAAAGGATGAGGACAGTACAAACACCCAGTCCCCAGGCAAAGAAAAATCCGCAAGCCGGCCCGGAATCGAACCTGGCACCCCGTGATCCAGAGGCAGCAACGCTTGCCACCAGACCACGAGTGTGCGGACCACAAGAGTGATTCACAATTACTCGTCGGGTGTGCTCTCGACATCACACGTTACAGGGTGGTGTTTGTTATACAGACATGGAAACAAACAAACTCGTACAAATATACGCTTTTGTTTTTCATTATATTACCTCCAAATGTCATAGATTAAATAATGTGACCCGTGATGAAGAACAAGAGAGCAACATTTGAGCGGGATTCGAACCGTCCTATCATACACGTTCGCATTTCTTTTATCTCATTTTGATCGTTACTGTTCGTTGCATTTGTTCTGGGCGGACGTTCCACGACACCCGTTCAAGTTCGTCGTCCATCCGTTCACTCAGTCTTCACGCAGACACACATCAGGTACATCTCAGACGCGTAAAACTTCTCTTACGATTTTCTCGGAATTGCCAGAGTAGTGCACCTTACTACTTGCAACTATGTAGCTTTAATGGTCTACTAAAGGTGTACAAAGTTCGAAGTAAATGCGTCATCCCAACGTCGTGGCCTCTCCTTGTTAGTATAATTGGGGGCTCTGACCGCAGACCACGTTCGAGCCCTAGCTGTGCATACTGGATGAAAGCTTCGGCTCAGTTCACCGCCCGTCATCATCAGTGCGCTGCAGTGTTTCCCCCAGAGTGGCACTCCGCTACATACGTCCATCAAGCAGCAATTACGTGTTACAACATCCACCATCACGCCTTAGCATCTCCGCCTCCGCCTCCAGTACAAGCCTTAGGTACTTGTGTATGTTTCGTCTTCACTTTTCGCTGCCACCTCATTCTGAGTCTTCCTCTTAGCTGGTGCAGCTTGGTCGGACATGGGACTATCTCTCCACACATTCTTTCTAAGTCACGTTTCTACCATGCTTTATTTTGTTCCGTCTATTTATTAATATAGGCCGGCCGCTGTGACCGAGCGGTTCTATGCGCTTCAGTCCGGAACCGCGCTGCTGCTGCGGTCGCACGTTCGACTCCTGCTTCGGGCATGGATGTGTGTATTGTCCTTAGGTTACTTAGGTTTAAGTAGTTCTAAGTCGAGGGGACTGATGACCTTAGATGGTAAGTCCCATAGTACTTAGAGCCATTTGAACCATTAATATCGTAAATATCTAGTTCATGCGTAATACCTTCATCACTTACATGGTTTTCCCTGGTAACACCTCTCACTTTCCTAAGAAATCTCACTTCTGCTACTTTACTTTCATTTCTTCTGGAATCTTTTGTTTATCATTTCGCATATTCATTGATATTTGTTTTAATCTTATTTTCTATGTCATTGTCCAAGTTAGATAACATTTCTACCTCTTTATCTCTTTGTCCACATTGTATAACATTCATTTTTTTATTGCGTTGGTTAATCACGTTTTCGAATGCACAAACTTTGTACTTACGTCTATATATCATCAGTGGTCGCTATCACTCTGTATTCTCTTAAAGCGTGGTGTAGGTTTACGACCCAATTTGCTGTAAGCTGTTTTGTGGTTAGTTCCTGTTGTTAATAGTCCTTTCTAGTAACTTCTTATCTGTTGTTTTATGTTCAAATTTGACAGATTGCAGTTATGACAGTTGGCCTCAGATGCTATACGTTACAGTCGTTATGGTGTCTTGGCATCATTTCGCAGATGGTCTGAAGATACTAATCGTGGTGAAATGGATCCATCATAAAAACACATTAAATTACTATGGGAGCAATCTGGATTGTATTTCATAATGCTCTGAGAGATATATTTTACGCTGGGGGCCGATTGAGTTGCAAACAAGTAATAATAATTGGCGATCGTATTGTGAAACCGAAGAGAGTGTCGGAAGGTGTACGAAGTGTAGTTAAAGCCAAGCTTAAAGGCACTGGAGCGCCGTCCTCCATGGGTATCGCAATAGGAGGCAATGTAGTGGAGCTCGAGTCTCCATAAGCAACGGAAGTCTTAACTGAATTGCTCAACTGTAGACAGGTCTATTTATAACATAAGAGCGAGTGGAGTCAGGCGAAGAATACTGCATGTTATTTTGGTGACGTACTGATAACGGCTTGGTGTAAAATTGTCGGTCGATATTGATCTACCTTCAGCATTAGCCGCTGCACTAAATAGAAGTGTGATTTTACTGACGAAAAAAGCCGGAACGCCAAGAAGCAGTTGAGACGAAGGAAAGTTGGTAGGCGTGTTTCTACATCTGAAAGATGATGTCTGCTCAGATTTCGCACCAGTCGCATAAGATTGGTGCTAGTAGCGCCAATATTAGGATGCAAATCAGGTTTGCTTTAAATACGCACTGTAACGGCGGTGAGCGTTAGTTACCTTTGAGGTTGGGCGATGTGAGGTTATCTTGGTCAAGAATGGTTTTAAAGCGACGAGGACGCCAGCTCACTGAGTTTAGACGAGGTCGTGTAATAGGGCTGGACGTTCCTTCTGCGATACTGCGTAAAGACTGGGGAGGCAAGTGGACACTGTACATGAGCGCTGGCGAGAATGAACGGTCGCAAGATGACTGGCCTACGGACGGCCACGTGCCATTGGCGCGAGGGTAGACCATCGCGTGTTTAGTGTATGGTCCTGAGGCACTGTACTGCGTATGCAGCAGCTGTCTGAGCAGCAGTCAGCACCACAGTGACACAGCGAACTGTTACAAATAGGTTACTTTAAAGGACAGCTCCGAGAAAGACGCCTTGTAGCGTGCATTCCACAGACCCCAAACCACCACCGTTTGCGACTTCAGTGGTGTCAAGCGAGGGCTCGTTGGAGGGCAGGGGGGGGGGGGGGGGGGGAGGTCTGTTGCCTTTGTCGTGAAAGCTGATTTTGTCTCGTTGCCAGTGACGTTGCGTAGGAGGAGTTTAGCTGGGGGCCTGCAACCAAACTGTCTGCGTTCAAGACTCACTTGACCTACACCTGGACTTATCGTCTGACGTGCGATTCGACGTCTATTGCTGCCATTCATGAACACCATACGAAGGAGCGTTTTCCAACAGTATAACTCTTACCAACATACCGCTGATGTAACCCAGATTGTCGACATTTTGCCTTAGCCTGCACGATCACCAGACTTGTCTCCAGTCGAGCACGTGGGACGTCGTCGAACGACAACTCCAGCGTCATCCACAAACAGCACCAACCGTAGCTCTGTTCACCGATAAAGTGCAACAGGTACGGAGCTCCATCCGACAAACTGACACCCGCCATCTGAACAGCACAATGCATGCAAGTTTGCACGCTTGCATTCACCATTCTGGAGATTACAACGGTTATTAATGAACCGGCATTTCACATTTGCAATGGCTTATCTCGCATTTACATTAACCTGTGATCTTGCACCGTTAATCACTTTAACTATGTCACCTAGACAAATGTATTTCTGAAATTTCATTACTCTACATTGACTTTATTTTCCTGCAAATATCTCACGAAATAAGCTCCAAACACAAAAAACTACAAAGAACGAAACTTTTCTACCCTGAAGGCGGAAACCAGATGGCGCTATGGTTGGCCCGTTAGATGGCGCTGCTATAGGTCAAACGGATATCAACTGCCTTTTTTAAAATAGGAACCCCCATTTTTGTTACCTGTTCGTGTAGTACGTAAAGAAATATGAATGTTTTAGTTGCACCACTATTTTCGCTTTGTGATAGATGGCGCTGTAATAGTCAAAACAAATCGCTGACAATTTTAGACGAACAGTTGGTAACAGGTAAGTTTTTTAAATTAAAATACAGAACGTAGGTACGTTTGAACATTTGATTTCGGTTTGTCCAATGTGATACATGTACCATTGTGAACTTATCATTTCTGAGAACGCATGCTGTTACAGCAACTAACTGGCCACAGTAATCGACAGACCTTACGTGATTACATATTTGTTTATAGGGTTGGTGACGTCTCATGTGTGCAAACGAGAGTTGAATACGGGAGATGAACTGCTTGCTCACATTCTGCTGCTCTCATTAGTTAACGGGCAGGCACACTCAGACAAGCAACACATCTGCCAAGAATGCACAAATGAACTGACATTGACAGTGGGATATTCGAAATTTATTGTTAGCTGTACAACAGCTGTAATCTGACGTGTATTGATACTTTGTATATTGCGTGTTGTAATGTTTACTAACTGCTCCACCTGTGTAAGCTTGTAAAACTGGCGATGTATTGAATAATACAGGGAATAAATAACAATTTACGTTAAATATGTTATATCTTGGAAAACATTCGGAGTACGGAGTACGTCCATATCAATTGTTTTGCTTCAAATGATCGTTGCCGTCATATGCCTGAGTACTAACCATTCCTCCCTGGGACACACTGTACACGGGGTGGCCGGCCGCCTTGACAGAGCGGTTCTAGGGGCTTCAGTCCGGAACCGCGCTGCTGCTACGGTCGCTGCTACGGTCGCGCTTCTACGGTCGCTGCTACGGTCGCAGGTTCGAATCCTGCCTCGGGCATGAATGTGTGTGATGTCCTCAGGTTAGTTAGGTTTAAGTAGTTCTAAGTCTAGGGGAATGATGACCTCAGATGTTAAGTCCCATAGTGCTTAGAGCCATTTGAACCTTTTTTTTTTTTTACACTGGGTGGCTGTGCTAGGGGTACACGAAAACATTTTATATTTCAATATCTATTAAGGTTTGTACCTTTATTTGTCCAACATTTCACACAGGAGTGCAAACGTTGTTATGTACGAGGGTACAGTTCAGTATGGGATTCATTTGTAATGCGACAGATAGCGAAACGGTGCTCCGCTTCTCTCGAATTGTTCGTAAGTATAGCTTCTATTGAGACGTGTATCCATTGTTTCAAATCAGCGCGATCTCGAACCCTTGTTCTGTAAACAATAATGTCCTCGATAAACCCCCGTGCGCTGAAATGGAGCGGAGTCAGATTGGGACACAGAGGGGGCCAAGCAACCCGAAGCTCTGGAAACGTATGATGGAGAAATGTGGTAACATCCTCATGACAGTGGGGTGAGGCACCATTCTGCTGGAAAGTAGTGTCGAGAGCCATCTGTGGATATGCACAATTAACCAACATGCCGTGATAGGCGTGCCGCGTCATGCGACTCAGTGTTCTTCATGGAATGATGACGATCATATCTTGGAGAGTCTGACGATTGTGTATTTACCCAACAACATAGAATGTCTACTTCTTTCGTTATAAGGTTTTTTTTTTTTGTGTATGCCTCTAGCCCGGGCGCTCTGTATATGATATCCTTCAACGTAACGCACTTCGGATGTTTGTATCAAATTGAATTTTCGTACGGCTTGTAACTGAAAAAATTAAACGAGATGGCGACTCACGGATTAGACCGTGGCCTGTTCGGAATGGCCCACTGCTGACCGCTGCCTACAAGGCCGTACGAGGCATGGTCTGTGATCTGCACGTCGCCACACCCTACAGCCGTTATCGCCCGTAAGCGAATCCTGATGGTGCCGCTGTTCCTTTAGTCGAGCAGATCCTCATTCGGGCTCACGAGGCAGGGAGGGCTTCGCTTCACACCTCCCTACCTCATATAAAATCTGAGGATGTACCGGGGATCGAAGTCGGGTCCTTCCATAGTAAAGGCAGCAGTGCACTAACCATTTGGCAATGGAGGCGGTCTATATAAAGATTGTGACTGATTGTTTGTTAGTTTAGAAATGTGGAATTTAAATTAACGGAGAAAAGAAGTTTTTACTACCATGAATCACATCTGCTACGTTACAAGACTTCTCTGGTGCACACACAACCCAGATACTGGTGACAGCGTTGAAATGATTGTATATGTTTTGTACCTACCAGAGACCGGCTGTCTTACCTTTAGAAGTGATATTTTCAGTTTCTGAGAGATGGGTTTTACTGCTTACAAAAATGATGTCCAGGCAGTGAGCTTCAAATCCAAGTACTGTACAGAGGAAATCGAAGAGGGTCAGTCGTTAAGTTCCGTGACCAGAACGGAAATTGCAGATTGTTTTGGGAGGTGAAGTGAGTCGAATTCAGACCTACTTTAAGGAAAGCATAAGGGCTGCGAACAGTAAGATGCACACGCCCAGAAAATTAGACAAGCGCACTGGATGTAACTATCAGAAGAATGTGAAAACAATCCTATTTCGTCACGAGCAGCAAAAGCCAGTAGAGCGACTCCAACTTCCCTCTCGTCCACCGTACAGCCCAAGTCGAATACGGAGCGCGCCTATTCATGTCACGTCCTGCGAACATCTGCACCACAGAGGTCAACGACTAGCCATCAACGAGCTGAGTGTCGGTGTCAAGAAGTGGAACGACGCTGTAGACAGACAGACAGACAGACAGACAGACACACACACACACACACACGCACACGCACACGCACACGCACACGCACACGCACACGCACACGCACACACACACACACAGAGAGAGAGAGAGAGAGAGAGAGAAATTTCTATACAACGATACTGGAGGTGACTCCAACTGTGGTATAAATGACTTAACATTTAATGGAGACTACGGTCGTGTGTGCAAAGTTGAATAAGGGATAGTCACTCCAGCTGCAACATAGGTATTCTGATGACGTGCCTTACAGTTAATAGCCAAGTAGCAGCCACTGTTGCGTTAGTGTCGGTACCGTTCTCTCAGTTACGCTGTCGACTGCTGTTGTGCAAGAGACAGCACTTGAACGCTACAGTCCGGCTGCTGATGGTGAATTACTAATTAATATCTCCCACTCATACAATTGAGTCAGAAGATAACGGTCCAATGACGCATACACCCGAGGAGATAAGAATGACCGCGTTTCTGTGAAGGAGAAGCTTGTATTTACTTCCGATGTGCTCGGTAGCGAGGATAGAGGCTAAGGAGAATGTACGGCGTGGGCTGGCTTGCTCATGTGCCAGAGTCGTGTGGGGGCTGTCTAGGGCGCAGCAATGTAAATATGAGGGCGCATTTACGTACAGCACACGAAAACGACTCGTTACAATACCTACACATGTCGCTACTCAAAAGTAGTTACTGCCTATCTACACTCATGCTCATAAATTAAGGATAACTGCAGAATGTGATGCCACACAACGTGGCACTACACAAAGCTGGCGCTAATAGCATAGGCAACACATACTACACAGGTAAGTCCACGGTATTGGTGATAAGTTGAGAAAACCGTCCCGAAACACATGTGCTACAAAACGCCACTGTTTCCCTGCGCATGTACTCCGACTTCAATATGGGATATGATCACCATGCACACGTACACAGGCCGCACAACGGGTTGGCATACTCTGGATCAGGTGGTCGAGCAGCTGCTGGGGTATAGCCTCCCATTCTTGCACCAGTGCCTGTCGGAGATCCTGAAGTGTCGTAGGTGTTTGAAGACGTGCAGCGATACGTCGACCGAGAGCATCCCAGACGTGCTCGATGGGTTTTAGGTCACTTCATTCGCCTGATATCTTCTGTTTCAAGGTACTCCTTCACGATGGCAGCTCGGTGGGGCCGTGCGTTATCATCCATCAGGAGGGGAAGGTGGGACCCACTGCACCCCTGGAAAGGCGGACATACTGGTGCAAAATGACGTCCCGATACACCTGACCTGTTACAGTTCCTCTGTCAAAGACATGCAGGGGTGTACGTGCACCAATCATAATCCCACCCCACACTATTAAACCACGACCTCCATACAGGTCCCTTTCAAGGACATTAAGTGGTTGGTATCTGGTTCCTGGTTCACGCCAGATGAAAACCCGGCGAGAATCACTGTTCAGACTATACCTGGACTCGTCCGCGAACATAACCTGGGACCACTGTTCCAATGACCATGTACTGTGTTCTTGACACCAGGGGTCAGTGAAATGCACCTTGCAGGTTTCCGGGCGAATAAACCATGTCTGTTCAGTCGTCTGTAAACTGTGTGTCTAGAGACAATTGTTCCAGTGGCTGCGGTAAGGTCCCGAGCAAGGCTACCTGCAGTACTGCGTGGCCGTCTGCTGCCTCTGATGGTGAGATATCGGTCTTCTTGTGGTGTTGTACACTATGGACGTCCCGTACTGTAGCGCATGGACTCGTTTCCTGTCTGCTGGATTAGTTGCCATACTCTTGAGATCACACTTTGTGGCCTGTCCTACGACCTGCTGTGTTTGATCAGCCCCCAGTCGCCCTAGTATTCTACCCCTCATAACGTCATCAATATGTGTTCTTTGAGCCATTTTCAACACACAGTCACCATTAGCACGCCGGAAAAGTCTGCACACTTACTCGCTGCACCGTACTCTGACATGCACCAACACACCTCTGCGCATGTGGACTCCTACCAGCGCCAACGTGCGACGACCGCAGGTCTAATGCACCGCATGGTCATACCCCGAGGTGATTTAAACCCGCAAACCGTCCACCAGAGCGTATTTTCACCATGTATCAGCATTATTCTTAATTTATGAGCATGAGTGTAGTATGAATGTTGCATGTCTACGAACCAAGATGGCTGAAAGACTAATCCTTTATTTGGCAACGTTGCTCTCAACGACCATCAACATTTTACACCGTTTTCTGCAACATATTTGTGTTTCGTTCTCGGATGGGCCATGGTACTTGCGAGCAACGTTTAAGCACTCATATACAGCAATACTGTGTTGCCTCTGGCGATAAGTTTCTGAATAGTGTGCACCTTTAGCAGACCTCGACCAAGCTTATGTGAGTCTTTGTTACAGATGTAGAAGATTCTTTCGATTTCATGGTGCTATTATTTCTTGCGTAACAAAAATTGATTATAAACGGAAAGCTGAAGTCATGAAGGTGCATTATTATACACATTTGTTAGTGAATTCTTACCTGGCACTCTGTAAATGAACTGATCGTTTATGGGATGAGGAACCCTGGCTTTGACTATTGGATGGACAAGTCTAGAAGAAGTAGAAGAAGTAGAAGAAGAAGAAGAGGAGGAGGAGGAGGAGGAGGAGGAGGAGGAGAAGAAGAAGAAGAAGAAGAAGAAGAGAGCAGCTGTTTTGCCTGTAATGACGTACTATGTGTTAAGTTTGGTCACCGGCCAGAGAATGGCCCAAAATGGAAAATGTGGGCTTTGTCACCAGGAGTATTAGAGTGTAAAACGTGGTTTTGTTCTGTGCTTTGTACAAAAAGGGAGTTTTTTTGACATTTCACATGAAGTACTGCAAGACGCAACAATTTTTCAGGCACAAGACTAACATTCTCGTATTCATATTATAGCACTATGGGCCTTTTGTGGGCAATGGTACTTACACGCAGCAGACTGTGTTTTGAAAGAAAAAAAGTATATAAAATTGTCGACGTGACCATATACATCTCATTTAAGTGACAAAATATATTTTCTCCAGAATATTTCTGTGTGCGCCAAAGAGAGGAACAAGGCACTGGAGTCGACGCGCATTCTCGAGGAACGGGGTTCAAAACGACGCCTCTTCGCTCTAATCTACATCTACGTTTACATACATTACCGTATGCTGCGTGGCAGAAGGCACCTTCTGCCACTACAAGTCATTCCCTTTTCCCGCTCCACTCGCACCTACAGCGAGGGAAAAGCGGCCGCCGCATGCTTCCGTACGGGCCCTGATTTGTCTCGTCTTCGCGGTCATTACGCGAGATGTACGTCATTGGCGATACAGTCGTTCGGCACTGTGCCGGAAGTGCCACTTCTTTATAGTTTCTCAACAGTGTTTCACGAAAGGAATTTCGTGTCCCTTCCGGTGATTCTCCTTTGAGATCACGGAGCATTTTCGTAACACTCACCTAGTTACCAAACCTACCGCTAACAAATCAAGCAGCAAGCTTTGATGTCTCCCTTCGATTCAACGTGTTGGGGACCTCAAACACTCTAACAATACCTGGGAGTGAGCCGCACAAATTTTCCATACGTGGTCTCTTTCATAGATGAGCTACACTTTCCTGGAGTTCTCCCAATAAACCGTAGTTAAAGATGGCTCCCTAGGATATATCCACATTAAACATTGTCTCATCCATATTGGACTGTGATTTGGAACATTGGGCTTTTAATGTTACTAAAGATAAATAAAAAATTATCTGTGTCTCTTATTTTTAAATTTTTTTCGCAGCACGCGTATTACACCTCTACTCAGGCAGACCAGTGCATTATACGGATGTTTCTTCTCCCTAATGTGACCAGCTGGCTGCCGCACGTGTCACTTCCCTACAAACTGTTACAGGCTGCGCCACATTATGGCAAGAAGTCACGCATAACACTAAAAAGAAAAAAAAAGGAGGACGCTATCCATCGAGATTATGTGATGGACTAGTTACCTTTTATCTTAGTTCAAAATAGGATTAGCATTTCACAATGGAGTAACCGGTTTCGACCAACCAGTGGTCATATGAAGAGGAATACTCGAAGCGACTGTATGTAATTTGTACCGAAGTAAAATGTACTGCTGATGAATGGCAGCAGAAGCAGTGCCAGAGTAAACCGCTGTGCGCACCTAAGAAGGATGAATGAGGAAGCTCGAAACACGTTGCGCAAGACTAAAAAGTGGCGGGCGCAGGAAGTTGTTTCAGATCTTTTGCATCACTTTATGCTAATATCAAAACGATTCCCGTAAGTGCGCTACACACGCACCAACCTACCGACAAATTTCATATGTGTAGTCGCTTTGGCCAACCGACCGACAAATTTTTCTTGTCGGGTGGTCGGTTAGGTATGACCACTCGACAACCTCGCAGCTCACAGCCTCTTCCGTAACCGTATTATTCGTTAAGAATATTTTCATGGCGTCCGGCAGCTCCGAAAAACGTGTTTCATCCATTCTTAAATAATTACGAAAATCATCAGTTCTCAGGTCTTCAGGTGTGTGGGTGAATTTATTTATTTGCATTAGTCACTACTTTGATCAGATCTTTCTTTCAGCTTTTTTGGGCCTAGTAACCTCTAAAACATCGAACGGAAATCCCAGTTCTTGTTTGTGTCAAACCAAGCAGCATCTCGCCGAACATGGCCGCATTGGACTTGCTGTAAACAATTCGCGGTACGAACGGGGCGGCGCTGTAATCGCTGACAAGTGAATGAAGTCGGTCGGCATGTGTGTGGGCTGCACAGAAAATTGGTCGGTAGGTCTGTTGGTGCGTGTGCGGGGCCCTTTAGCAATGCAACTGCCAATTCCTACCCCATTTCTGCCCTGTCTCTAGCCAACGTAATGTAGAGAGGGCGTTAAAGTGACATAACGTCTACTCGCTATTCTTGTGTTACGCTAGAAGAAAGAAAAACTTCTCTACTTAAGTTAGTGCGGTTTTGGAAAGCAAATCTCGTGCGAAACAAAGCTCCCCTTTTCAAAAACACACTATTTACTGCGAAACATGGACGAAAATCAATAGGCGGATTCCATTTTCCTCGATTTCCGAAAATAGATGGACACTGTACCGCACAGTCAACTGGCAAATGTCGAGCATAGGGAAAGTTCTCATATTTATGAGTGGCTCTAAGACTTCCTAAGTAACAGAACTAGTGCGTAGAGCTGGACGGCGTGTTCGTCAGGGACAGAAGTATCGTTGGCAGTATCCCAGGAAAGTGAGATAGGACCGTTGCTGTTCTCTCATAGAATAACGATCTGTAGGATATTATGGTCATAAATCTAGTTTATGTGGTAATAGCGCTGTAGTGTACGGGAAAGTAGTTTCGTCGTTGACTGACGATTGACTGTAGATTGATTTTGAAAGGATTTTTATTTGTTGCGATAAATGGCAGCTTGTTTTATATGTGAATAAATGTAAGTTATAACGGACAGGCAGAAGAAACATACCCGCCCGATTACAGCATCAATGAAACGCTTCAGTGCCTACCGTCGAAAAATATGTATGCGTAACACTGCGAAGCTACATGAAGTTGAACGAACACATTAAGACAGTTTTAAGGAAAGCAAATGGCAGATTTCGGTTTATTGAGAGGGTTTTTGGCAAGAATAGTTCATGTACAAAGACAACCGCGTTTAGGAAACAAGCGCAACCCATTTTTGGGTATTGCTCGAGTATTTGGGAACCGCATCAGGTCGGATTAAAGGAAGAAAATTAGACGTGTGCTGCTAGATTTTTTAGAAGGAATTTACGGAAATGTTACGTGAACTCTAATGGGAATCTCAGGAGGGACGATGTCTGTCTTTTCGAAACGCTACTGACGACCCAGCATTTGCGACAGACTGCAATATGGTTATTGCGACTCTACTGTCACCAACATAACATCTTGCGCGCGCTTTTGTGTGTGTGTGTGTGTGTGTGTGTGTGTGTGTGTAGAATCGTTTCTGGCAACGGCTGTTGCACTGACGCGGGTGTGTACAACTACATTAGCACGTCCTCCGGCGCCACACTACAAGGTGAACCTCAGGTGCCCCAGAAGGAAAACATGATGTGGCTGCGTAAAAATAAGACCAGAAGGTTGCTCTGGAGACTGCTGTGCCGGTACTAGGCACCGTTTTTTTGGTGGTGGTGGTGGTGGTGGGGGGGGGGGGGGGAGGCGTTGCCTTCACCCGCCTTCTGAATTAACGGAGCCAGCCAGTTACGGAGGGAGCCAAAACGCGGTGCAACTTGGTATATTTTTGCCCTCCCATATCGTCGCTAGAGGTGCAAGACAAGGTAAGCGGCAGGCAAAGTCCAAGGATTAAAATCAGCAAACCTATACTTATAGTCAAATTTAACATCACAGGGACCAAGCCACATTTAAAATGTTCCAAATGTCTGGTGTGTGAAGCAACTCGGCATCCGTCACTTGTTTTCAAGCAAAATAAAACAGTGCACCACAATTACTTATGTTTTAACGTTTGCGATGCATTTCTGACCAAAAACTCCATCTTCAGGAAGTGTGATAATTTGGGTTTGCTTACTTTAAGCGATCAGGACCAATGGACCGCGCGCTGCTTTGAGAGATTGCCTCCAACCTGTCTTCGGCTCCTTTCTGCCATCTTTCCAGCATTTCCGCTCTGAAGGTCTTTGGATACGCACTCGCTCCATCGACTTCTAGGTCTTCCTACGGCCCTTCTGCCGGTTGGCCTGGTGCTGAGTACAGTTTTTCGGCCATCGGTTGTCCTGCATTCGAGCAACATGCCCTGCCCACCGGAGTTGTCGTGTCTTCATTATAACCTCAATGTTCAGCTCTTTGTAAATATCATACAACTCTGTATTGTGACGAATCCTCCATTTCTCACTCTCATTATCGTAAAGCACTCCGTATTCAGGCCACAAGTGGCAAATCGGGACCATCCGACCGCCATGTCATCCTCAGTTGAGGATGTGGATAAGAGGGGCGTGTGGTCAGCACACCGCTCTCCCGGTCGTTATGATGTTTTTCTTTGACCGGAGCACCTACTATTCGGTCGAATAGCTCCTCAATTGGCATTACGAGGCTGAGCGTACCCCGAAAAATGGCAACAGCGCATGGCGGGCCGGATGGTCACCCATCCAAGTGCCGGCCACGCCCGACAGCGCTTAACTTCGGTGATCTGACGAGAAGCGGTGTATTCACTGCGGCAAGGCCGTTGCCCTCATTATCGTAAACTGGCCCAAAAATCTTCAGAAGGAGTTTCCTTTCAAATATCATCAGTCTGTCCAGATCTTGCTTGGTTGTACTCCAGGTGGCACATCCATATAGTACTACTGGCTGTAAGAGTGTTTTGTGATGTTTATTTTGAAACGTCTTGACAAACTCCTGGTTTTGAGGAGAGCATTAAGTCGGAGGTAACGGTGATTAACTGCATGTAGCCTTGCCTGTATTTCCATTTCACTGGATGCTTCATCTCTGTATACTGCGCCCAGATATTTGAACTCCCTGACTTGACAATAAGGACCTTCAGTTGTCTATAAGGGTAGAAGCGGTTCTCGAGTTTCATTATGTCTACGGTGTAGAATGATGTATTCCGTCTTCTCACGATTGATTTGAAGTCCAATTTTCCTCGCTGATGTTTCCAGAATGTCAGCTATTTCCCATAATTCTTCTTGCGACCCAGATAGTAGCGCTATACCATCGGCATATCTGAGGTACTTGATGTTCACATCCCCGATCTGGACTCCTCTTAGTTCATTAGATATCTCTCGCATTACCTTCTCTAATGTGAGAGTGAAAAGAATAGGTGATAGTCCATCGCCATGCCGTAGCCCAGTTTTTATTTTGAATGCTTCAGTCAGCTCATTTCCAATTTTTACCGTTGCTGTAGTATCCATCAGGCAGGCCTACGTGAGGCTTACTAGTTTCTCGGCAAAACGGAACTCTTCCAGACACCTCAAAATACTTTCCCGATGAACGAAATCATATGCTTTCCTGAAGTCGACAAACAGCATGTGTAGTTCTTGGCCAAACTCCCACCTTTTTTCTGCAATCTACGTATAAAAAAGGTGCTATACTTTTTGATAGAAATTAAGTAATTTACAAGAATTATAGTAATTTACTCATGCAATCGTTATGTAGCATGTGAAAAATGGCTCTGAGCACTATGAGATTTAACTTTTGAGGTCATCAGTCCCCTAGAACTTAGAACTACTTAAATCTAACTAACCTAAAGACATCACACACATCCATGCCCGTGGCAGGATTCGAACCTGCGACAGTAGCGGTTGTGCGGTTCCAGACTGGTAGCATGTGAAGCTTAATTTTCAAACCAGAGTGTAAGTCCTTACGTAGCGTGTACCGGGATAGGGCTTACCGCAAGAAGCAAAACTGGACAGCTGACGGAGTTGCAGTCATGAGGACGACGCTGATAAACTTCAGCTTATGACGTCATCTGAAGAAGATGCCGCCAAGACTCTGAAACGCACCTCGACGTGAGTATAATAATGACAAATTTTACTGAGTCGCTACAGGATGTTTTCATTGTCCAGGCACGAAAAGATACGGCCACAGACTTGCATTCAACGGTAGGATTACGTTAAACAGTAGCCATTACAAGCCTTTTGTTTACTGCGTGCTTTGCTTTCTACAAAGACATGCTCCTGACAAGCACTACTGCAGCTTTGGTGCAAATAAAACCAGATTCAGGTAGTAGGAAAATTCATCAGAAGATCAACACAAACTGCAAAACAATTTATAAAAGATATCTGAATGGTGCAGTTGACCCCAAATAACGAAAAGTGCGAGGTCATCCACATGAGTGCTAAAAGGAACTCAAACTTCGATTACACGATAAATCAGTCTAATCTAAAAGCCGCAAATTCAACTAAATACCTAGGTATTACAATTACGAACAACTTAAATTGGAAGGAACACAGAAAATGTTGTGGGGAAGGCCAATCAAAGACTGCGTTTTATTGGCAGGACACTTAGAAAATGAAACAGACCTACTAAGGAGACTGCCTACACTACGCTTGTCCGTCCTCTTTTAGAATACTGCTGCGCGGTGTGGGATCATTACCAGATAGGACTGACGGAGTACATCGAAAAAGTTCAAAGAAAGGCAGCAAGTTTTGTATTATCGCGAAATGTGGGAGAGATTGTCACAGAAATGATACAGGTTTTGGGCTGGAAATCATTAAAAGAAAGGCGTATTTCGTTGCGACGGAATCTTCTCACGAAATTCCAATCACCAACTTTCTCCTCCGAATGCGAAAATATTTTATTGACACCGACCTACATAGGGAAGAACGATCACTACGATAAAACAAGGGAAATCAGAGCTCGTACGGAAAGATATAGGCGTTCTACTTTCCGCGCGCTATACGAGATTGGAATAATAGAGAATTGTGACGGTGGTTCGATGAACTCTGTGCCAGACACATGAATGTGATTTGCAGAGTATCCATGTAGATGTAAATGAACAAACAGACTGACTCGCGTGCATACGGAATGTTTCTGCGGGAGATAACTGATGGCTCCTCACATTCAGGGCGACTACTACTGTTCTCTGTTGTTGCTGAGGCATTTATCATCTCTTAGTCTGAGCTAAGCTGAAATGTTGCAGACTTTCAGTGAAGTCAACCGATGCAACATGCAAGAGCCTCTGCGACGTTTATTACGTCAGACAGCACATGTTCTCTGCCGTTGACGATTCCGCTGTGTCAGAAACAGCAACGACCCAGGTTCTAGTAATTAAAGACACTCGTGTTACCAATTTATTTTTACAGCTCACGCACAAAGATGCCACCGTTTACTTCTGTGTGTTCGGAGGGCCATACAGGTAGATCTATTTGTATTCGGAACTGCACAGTAGGCTGGCAAATACATAAAGTGAAATGAACTGCAAAGGGAACTCTACAACGAAACTACAGACACACTTTTAGCGTCACCCACTTAGGGATGCCTATCTAGCTGGGACTTCGTTGGGACACACTCAGATGAGGGTGTGGGAATGAAGTATTTTTATTTAGAACGCAATTACAAGGAACTTGTTGCGCCATGTATACACCATAATTTTCGGAGGATATCACCTTCTTCAGCAAGTCTTTTCACTTTTACGTATTTATAAAACTCCATGCAAGTCAGCTTCTAGGTAAACTGGCACTGTAAGACTGATTCCACAGTCCCTTGCAGCAGTCGATTTCTTTCATCAGTCCACTGGGCCGACATGAGCGAAAATACTCTTGCTACAGTGGCGTTGTGTACGGGAATGGAAAACAAATACTCGCATAATTGTAGCAGTTGCGATTTGCATTCAGGATTTTCGGGTTTCTTAAGAAGGTAATTCCACCTTTCTTCCTCGGCTTAAAAATTGTCTCAACTGTGGGCATTGAAGGTAGCCATCTTGTTTTTGAGTGAGATGAAGATGACATCAACGTATAAGCAGAATTCTTTCAGCTTCTCTGTCCTTAGCGTGTGTGTTGAAAAATAATTAAATATTTCAATGTCGTGAGTTAAGACTTCAGAAGCGCTTGATATATCATTGTGGAGAATATGTGCAGTGCATCGAACTCTTCCTAGATTTTTCGTAGTTCTGTAATTTGGTGAAATACATTCCGCTGACCGCGTCGACGAACCCCTCCAAAGATGGTACTGGTATTGTCTCCACAAAAAGGTATTAATTCATCTAATGGAATCTGTAGTTGTCTTAAAGTGTCTAAACAAAACTCCACAACTGTCTCCGATGTTTCGTTACTCAGCGAATCAAACTTCAACAGTTTATGTTGGATTGCGTTAGGTTCAGTCAAGTATTTGACAACGAAAGTAAACATCTTTTGAGCCTTATGGTTCGATACGTCGGTCTCTATGCCATGAAAAGAAATTTTTTGCAATTGCTTTATGCATTCCGACATGGAGGGTGTTGCGAGCATATTTTTAACAGTAGCTGTAGCTTTGGTCCTGGCTGAAGACTGCTTTGCGGCTATTTTGGAGTCAGGATAGGTTGGTTTAAAAGCGGGGGTGGGGGAGGGGTGGGGGGACCAAACTGCCAAATCATCGGTCCCTTGTTCCCGCTAAAATAATCACACAAGGGAAAGAAGAAAAGAAAGGAGGCGTACAGCACAATAACATGAGAAAGGAAGAACCAGAAGAACGACAAAAGGACAACCAACAATACTACGGACAAAACAGGAAAAGAACCCCACAGAGAGAAGCAAGAAACAGGTAGAAGGGGTAAAAACAAGACAGCAGATGACCGTGGCTGGACGAGCACGAGAATAAAAAGGAAAAGCCAGCCACTCTCACATTAAAACATCCAACCTAACATAAAGGAACAAAGGACGTGCGCTAAAACTTATACAGAGTGATAAAACCCACCGTCACGTATAAGACATGAAACTAAGTTATCCGATGAGGCTTTGTCAGCTAAAATTAATGGCAATGAGTCCGGTTACTGAAGAGTCCGTCGCAGGGCAGCCAAAGGAGGACAGCCCACCAAGACAGGGACCACAGTCAGCCGGGCGCCGCACCGACACAGAGGTGGGTCATCATGGCGCAGGAGGTGGCCGTGTGTCACCGAAGCGTGGCCAATGCGGAGCCGGCAGAGAACCACAGAGTCCCTGCGAGAGGCCCGCATGGAGGACTGCCACACGTTCGTAGTCTCCTTAATGGCACGCACTTTGTTGTGCGTGCTGAGGTTATGCCATTTTGTCCCCCAAAGACGCAAAACGTTGCGGCGGAGTACTCCACAAGTGGTTTCTGCGTAGCCTCTTTGGCCAGCCTGTCAGCAAGTTCGTTGCCTGGGATTCGGACGTGAACTGGGGTCCAGACAATCACCACTGAACGACTGGACCGTTCCAGAGCATAGATGGACTCCTGGATGGTCGCTACCGAAGAATGACGAGGAGAGCAGTGGTCGATAGCTTGTAGGCTGCTCAACAAGTCAGTACACAGAAGAAACGACTCCCCAGGCCATGAACGGATGTGCTCAATAGCACGAGATATAGCCACCAGCTCGGCAGTGAAAACACTGTAGCCATCGGGCAAGGAATGCTATTCAATGTGTCCTTCATGGACATACGTGGAAGCCGACGTGAGCATCAGCCATCGAGCCGTCAGTGTACACCACTTCGTGGCCTCAGTACACGTCAAGAATCGAGAGGAAGTGGCAGCGGATAGCCGCGGGGTTAACTGATTCCTTAGGACCGTGTGGAAGGTCAAGGCGAAGCCGCGGGCTAGGCTTACACCGTGGAGCTGTACGTGAGTGGACCTCAGGTTTAGGTGGTAAAGGCAAAGACTCCAGTTCGGAAAGAAGGGATTGGACGCGAATTGCAATTGGAAGCCCTGACCTGGGGCGCCGATGCGGGAGATGAACCGTCGTGGGTGGGAAAAGGCGATGGTGATTCGGATGCGCAGGAGAACTACGAACGTGTGCAACGTAACTGGCCAGCAGTTGTGCACGCCTAACCAGCAATGGAGGGACTCTGGCCTCCACTAGGACGCTGGTCACCGGACTCGTTCTAAAAGTTCCTGTCGCTAGGCGAACGCTACAGTGGTGGACTGGGTCGAGTAAACGCAACGCTGAGGGCGCCGCTGAACCATAAAGCAGACTCCCGTAGTCAAGGCGGGATTGAACAAGGGCTCTGTAGAGCTGTAGCAGCGTAGAGCGATCTGCACCCCAGTTGGTGTTGCTCAAGCAGCGGAGGGCATTGGGGTTCTGTACTTCCGCTTAAGCTGACGACGGTGAGGAAGCCAAGTCAATCGAGCGCGAATGTTCTGTCGTAGTGTGCACAAAATTTTACGGAAAGATTTAAAGCTGCAACCGTACGAGGTACAGATTGGGCAACAGTTAAACGAAAGTGATTATAAAAAGCGAATGACTGTGTTGAACTGTTGACTAAAATGAGGGACAGGGAAGGCTTCTTAAATTTGCTATGGATGAGTGAAGCGGCACACTTTCATCTCAGTGTTTATGTTAACCAACACAACTGCCGTTACAGGTGCGACGACAATCTTCATGAAGTCCATCCACGCCCTTCAACACAGGCAGAAAATGACGGGGCGGTGCCCTGTTTTTTCAGTGGGCGTCATCGGACCTTGCTTATTCGTGGATGAATGTGGGCGAGCAACCAGTCACATCTCAGCGGTATGCTGCCACGGTAGACACATTCCTCGCGCCTTAACTTTAACAGTTTCCTACAAATGTGTATTTCTTTCAGCAAGATGATGCTACATCCCACTCTGCTCAAATTTAAATGGCAGCAGTGCGCAGTGTTTGGTAAGCACATCAGTTCAAGGAATGTTGACACTTATTTTGTGGCCTCCCAGATCTCCCGACTTATCAGTCTGTGATTATTTCCTTTGAGGTTTTCTGAAACACAACCTCTACACATAGTTGTGTAGCTGAAAGACACTATTCGTGAAGAAATCGAGAACATTCCTATACAGACGCTTCAAGTCATCGTGAACCATTTGCATCGCAGATTGAGTGTCATCGTAACAGTGATGACCACCTGCAAGACATTTTCAAATAATGCGCAACGCGTGAAATGACAATAAACAAGGGTTTCATTGTTGTGATTCAAAATGTTTGACAGTATAATCCTAAGGCTGTTTTGCCGTTTCTAAATCGGCCCTCTTTCATGCAATGCCCTGTACGTAAATGTTCAAATGTGTATGAATTGCTGAGGGACCAAACTTCTGAGGTCATCGGTCCCTAGACTTACACTAAAAACAATATACACACCCATGCCCGAGGGAGGATTCGAACCTCCGGCGTGAGCGACCGCGCAGACCGTGACATGGTGCCTCAAACCGCGCGGCCCTGTACGTAATCGCATCACCTGCGAAAAATCTTAACACCATGTCCAAGGTTATTAATATACATCCACATCAAGGTTTCGAACAATTCTCTATGGCACAGCCGAAGTTACTTCTACATCTGTGGATGACTCTCCGCCCAAGATAACTCGCTTCATCCTCGCTACCGAGAAATCCTCAATCCAGTCACGAATTTCACTTGATACCCCGTACGATAGTACTTCCGATAATAAACAAAGGTGTGGCAGGCCTACAGAGTAAAATGCTTTTTCTTCACGTAGCACCATTTCACTCTAACCACAACTAAGACTTTCACAAAACGGTCATGACAATATGTGTTGACATCTGTGAATGATAACTTGTTGCACACGAAAACTGCTAATCATGCCGCGCATAAATGTGTCAAAGGACGTGAACGGCGGTTTATTACTTACGTTTCAACCACATGCGAGAAACATGCACGTTCCAGGCTATCAAAGTAATTTACCTTTTATACGTGGATGCGTGCTGCCAGTTCAAGTAATATGTAACAGTGAAAAACACATTGCGTCAGCAACGGTACCCGTCGTCATACTGTGGACTCAGGGAAACGCAGTAGCTATGACGTTGGAAAGAAACACGACAATAAAGAAGTAATCAGCGCCATTTAGGTCGAATGGTTTTGGCTGGTACGTGACGGTCGTAACATAGTTCAGCAATTAGCCGGCCAGAGTGGCCGAGCGGTTCTAGGCGCTACAGTCTGGACCGCGTGACCGCTACGGTCGCACGTTCGAATCCTGCCTCGGGTATGGATGTGTGTGATGTCCTTAGATTAGGTAGGTTTAAGTAGTTCTAACTTTTAGGGGACTGATGACCTCAGAAGTTAAATCCCATAGTGCTGAGAGCCATTTGAACCTTAGCAATTAAGGCGTTCCTTTACACTTTTATACCAATGCTATGTTTTGTAACCTGAAAGACATTTTTATAAAAGGCACGGATGAAAATACAAAGGAAAGAAGATTAGGGTTTAACATCACGTCGACAGCGTGGTGATTAGTGACGAAGCACAAGCCCGCGTTAAGGAAGAATGGGGAAGGAAATCTGCAGCGTCCTTTCTAAGGAACCATCCGACACCCACCGACCGTCCGACCGACGAACCAATTGAATGTGTGTAGGTGTTCTGGCCGACTGATTTTCCGGCCGGGAGCACGGTTGGGTGTGACAGTCCGACAACTAACGCCCCCTCCACAGCACACAACAAGTGTGCCGTGTGTAGCGCTGTCGTGCCAGTCGCCCGACGAAAGTTCGTCTTTTGTCAATGAGCGTGCTATTATAAAATGCTGTTCACATATGGCTAACGTGACAAAGTGCGAGGCGTACGAAACTTTTAGGACAGTTTCTAGAGAAATCGAAATACGGCAAATGTTTGTGGGATACGTTTTGCAAGGAACACACCAATCGAGGTGCAAGAAAAGAAGCACTTGTTTCATTTTTTTTAAAGAATCCATTGTACTTAGGCAGTAAAAGGATATATTTTTATGAATAAAAGTCGCTCGAGTGTTTCCTGATACTTATCGGAAATGAAATCTAAAAGCTGAAACCGGGATAGATTAGGATTTTGGGTTTATAGGAAATCTAAAAATCGAAACAGAGACAAATTGGATTTTAAGCTTCATTTCCGATAAGCACCAGATATAAAAACGTAAAATTCGAAATATAGACAGTCGAGGGACTTTTGTTCATGAATTACACTTCTATCGCCAGCCATTTCTGCTATTAAGAGCAAAGTGTAGAACTTTTTTCTTCAGTTCTAACAGTTGGTGTATGCTTCATTTATTATGTATCTCTTGCATTTATGAGATTATATGCTCCACCACTGTGTGTAGTATTTCTTCTAAGTTGAAATGAGGTACTTAAATTTACAGAGACATTTGTTACATACAAAAATAAATTAATGAAGCTTACATTATCAACATTTGGGAATCATTTTAGGTAGTAACTGTGGGGATCCATTGTACTGCATTTGTTGTCCTCGAACTTGTACCAGTGGCCACAAACCGTAATGTAACTTAACAGCCTAAGGTGACAGCTTGTCTCATTAGTATCCGTAGTCGTCAAATATGGGTCCCGTCTCCTTAAGTAACAGAAAGTCTGTTTTTTCTTTGTTAGCTCCAAAAAGCCAAGACAAATACCCTATTCAAAGAGCGTCAGTTGTTCCACAGTACACAGGCGAACATATAGATATTCACAGGCTGCCGTTTTCTAAAGCTCATTACGTGTGTCCACTTCTCCTTTAGGAAGTGCTTTGAAGATAATGTCTTGTGCAGAACAAATGTATGCATCCCGATTGCAACAAACATGTTTCATTAGTACTGCGACGTCATCACTGTAGCATTTAATTATCTTGTACAGTAAATAAAAACTCCTGATGGTTCGACAGAAATGAAAAACGACTGGAAAAGTTAAAGCAAAAAGAAACAAAACTTTTTTATCCAACATGGCATCCTCAGACTACTTCAAATCATATGCGTTCCTACACTTTCCGCGTGGACAAATGCACAAAATCCTCCTGCCGGTTTGCTACAAATCAGAAGTTAGAATTAGTAATACGTTAACACCGTCTTGCCTGAATATTTTCATCATTAACGAAGAGTAGAAATAAAGCTGTCAACTAGATGGAACATGCATTTAGTGCTACACAGTGCATTATCAGACGGGAAATGTGGGCACCAGGAGTCGCAGAGCATTGAGCAGTACTCACAGTAAACTACGACTCCGAGCGCTCACAACAATCGGTTGGCGCACCGCCTGCTGCTGCTACTGCCGTGTGCTGCCGCCTTCTGGGACGTCTCGCCGGAGACTGCCGGCCTGTTGCACTGTGGAGCGCGGCGTGGCGACGACAGCGCCTCTGGCGGTGGCTGCGCGAGGCATCGCCGCGCGCCGGCGCCCGCCCGCCGCCCACGCATGTCGCTCGTACCCGATTCCCAGAAGTTGTCGCCCCTTCTTGCTACTTATTCTCTGTATCTCCAACAGTTTCACTTGCTGGCTTTTTATTCTACGAAACAGAACTATAGTGAGTCGCGTAATCTCTTGTCTTCTTGTCTGAGGACGTCATAGACATGGCCCGATTTACAGTCTGTGGCGAACTAGCGTAAGGACTATATAGATGAAGAAACTCGTTCATCTCGTAAAATTTACACTTTCGCGATCGGAAATGTCACAATTAATAAAATGTTCCGGGCTATTATGCCGTGGTCGAACGGCTTTCACATTTAAACTCGAGGTTTCGTCCCCAACAACGGAGGACATTTTCAAGGGGATCGTAGCTTCTTTGAGTGTCCGATTCACCCCCTGGATCGCTACAGACTGTAGCAAAATTCCGCTAACGCGTGCTTCCGCGCAGAGGCGTGACATCACATGTTTTGAATATCCGAGCGCAGTTGGCCATTGTCGATTGTCGACGTCCGCTGTCGCTACCACCACTACGGTGGATGACTGGTACGTGTCATCTTCAGCACCGGCATCCAAATGTCATTCAGTTTCACGCCGTCGTTCTTTCTACTCGAAATCCTGGAGTGTTTAACAATCCCTATGACCTCTCCGTACAGCCTTTCATAGTAGCTGCTTAGGAACCAGTACTTCAGTCCTATCAAAATGAATGTGGTGGTCTTTTGGCTGCAGAGCGCGTTCCGCAACAGCTGATCTGTCAACCTCCACCCTTCATAAATTGCTGTTGTGCTCTTATAGTCATTTTTTGACCGTTCTTTTTGTAGCAGCCACGTACCCCTCCACACAACTACACGGTATCCTATAAATTCCTCCTTTTTTCAGCATCCTCAGCCAATTTTAGTTGTCTTCTATCTTGCGAGTGGGATAATAGATTACCACAATGTTCTTTCTGTTTTTGCAATATTTTTCCTATCGGTCAGTAATGTCCTTAGTAAAAGGCAGGAAAACTTTCGGCTTCACAGGCGCTTGTGCATCGCTGTCATTTCTGCACGATGGTTTAGTGCTCTTTTTACCTCAGCGAACGAATAACCGTTCTAGAGCAATACATTGGGGAGATGTTTTAATTCCGCGTGAGGGAGCTGGTTTCGTAGATGTTCCTTACTCTATCCGCCAGAGTTCTTATGATGTCCAGATTTTGTTGTGGGTCGAGGTTCCAATCCCGTTGCAGGTAACGGTCTGTGTGCGTGGGTTTCCGTAAAATGTGTAACCTAAGCTACAACCTCTTTTGTTGAAAACTAACACGTAAAGAAAATTTAAAGTTGCACCTGCTTCTTCCTCCATGGTAAACTGTATCTTCGGATTAATCTCGATGAGATGTTTGTGAAAATGAGCTAGTTCCTCTCTGCCATGCCTCCACAAAACAAATGTATCATCCACGTACCGGAACCGTATATTCGGTTCCTTTTTCGCAATCTACACTGTCTCCTCCTCGATTTTTTTCATGAACAAATTCGCAGTATGGTCCCGGTGGAGGTTCAAGTCCTCCCTCGGGCATGTGTGTGTGTGTTTGTCCTTAGGATAATTTAAGTAGTGTGTAAGCTTAGGGACTGATGGCCTTAGCAGTTAAGTCCCATAAGATTTCACACACATTTGAACATATTCAATTCGCAGTAACTGGGCCTGGCTCCCCGTAGCCAGGCCATCCGTCTGTTCATAGAACCCATCGTTCCATTTCAAATACGTGTTTGTGAGACAATATTCAAACAGTTGTGCAATATCGGTAGGGAAAATCCGATTCAGCTGTTGCAACACCTCTCTGAGCGGAGCAAGAGTAAATAGCGATGCCACATCAAAACTTCATAATACGTATGCCCCCGGCTGGAGCACTACGCCATTTAATTTACTGATTAGAATGTGCCTTCTTGATAGACTGATCAGATCGGCCCAAGTACTGTCGTAATACTGTTGTCAAAATCTTGGCAATCGAATAAATGGGAGAACCAGATGCACTCACTAAACGTCTTAGAGAAATATGGTCTTTGTGCATCTTCTGCAACCCATAAAGTCTTCGTGGCGGCGCAACTGAATTGAAGAGACTTTTCTGAACGCTCTTTTCGCTAGACGACTTTTATTTATCAACCGTGTAACAATCGTAAGAGCTTTTACCGTGGTGTCTTTACTCATCTACCTATATGTTCGATCCTCCTTAAAAATGTCGTCTGTAGATGCGGACGAAACGTTGGGTTCAAATGTGAAATCCATTTGTCCACGGCAAAACAGACCGGAACATTTTATTAATTGTGACATTTCCGGCCGTGAAACTTTACATTTTATAGTTAGACGCCACTGTAGGGAGCAGATCTCAAGAAATGTGCTACGGATGGAAGGACTCTAGAAAAGCAGAGTGCAGCTTTCGTGTTCTCTCATATTTCTGTCTCGTCGCACAGCCGTCAGTGTTATTCCGAAGTTTTTGAGGGTTAAGCGGGTATGCAGCTGAGCCAAGGCATAGTGGATTTTCAAACGGATAGAAGAGACCTTTATTACGTGAGCGGATTCAACAGACCTGCCGGGAACGGGTAAGCACAGACAGTAAGCTACTTCGTGGACTTCACAAAGGCATATGACTCCATCGACAGACAGACTTTGTTAGGAGCCTGAAGAACAGAGGACTTGATGGAACTACACAAGAACACATAAAAGAAATTCTGACAGACACAAAAGCAAGGGTGAGATTCAGAGGAGCACTGTCAGAAGAATCTGAGATCAAGACTGGTGTTAAACAGGGAGATGGATTGTCACCATTGTTGTTCAATGTAGCACTGGACGAAGTGATCAGGCAGCGGAGAGCAATAAACGAGGAAATGGGAATACAAAAGCCCCATGTGGGGACAAAAAGGACAACAGTGCTCAAGCGGACTGCCTAGCCTTTGCAGACGACATAGCAATAGTAAGGGAGACGGAAGAAGACGCAAAGACACAACTCGACAACTTAAGTAAGGCAGCCAGAAAGGTGGGGCTGAAGATCGCCTATAACGACACAGACATTAAATACCACTGCAGACTGGGAAACATCGGAAGACACTGTGCAAATGATGGACAAATTTAAATACCTGGGAGAATTTATAACAGGAAGGAACAGGAGCAAGGAGGGAATAATAGAGAGGATAAAGAAGATGAGGTCAGCCTTCTGCATGACGAGAGAGATATACAATAAAAATAATATATCCACAGACGCAAAGATAAGCCACTACAAGGCAACGGTGAGGAATGCAGTATTATATGCTGTTGAGACGATGACACTAGGAAGAAATGGGGCAGAACAACTAGAGAAAGAAGAGAGAAAAATACTGAGAAAAATACTAGGTCCCAAAATAGGTGGATGCGAAGACCTAGGGAAGAATTGTACCGGAACACGAGAAAAATATCCGGGTAAATCAGACTCAAAAGGACAAGGTTTGCTGGACATGTAGTTAGGATGAGTACTGACAGAATGACGAAGAGAGTGTGGGAAACAACAGGGAGGACAAGGGGAAAGACAGAAACCAAGTGTGTTGTTGAACTTCGGAAGGACTGACTGGAATTGGGGATCAAAGTCGAAGGAAAGGAAAATTGGAGGAACAAATATAAACCGACCAATATGCCGGAGATCAATGACAGAGAAGAATAAAGGAAAAGATTAGAGGGTCACCAGTGGAGCCGACAGGAGAAACAGAAACTGAAGATCTCGGAAGAAGAGCGGGAGAGAAAAAGAGAAAGAATGAAGAGGTTTTGGGAGAAGAAGAGGAAAATGCAGTCCTACCTTTGGTCCTACAGAGGCCGTAACGCAAGAAGAAGAAGAAGAAGAAGAAGAAGTAAGCTACTGTGTCTCCGAATCACTATCAGCAATAAAATGTGTAGAGGTGGCAGGGGTAGAATTGACAGACTACTATTAGGAAGTGTATCTTGACAACATCCAATAGGAAGAAGAAGAAATTTGACAGATCGCAACTTAATTAGACGATCCATTTAGAGGCATCCGGCGCAGTTATCAGTTTATCCGCACATTCGTTATCTGACGATGAGAGATCTGTGCTTGTCAGGGGTGAAAACTTTGCCATTACTCCGCAATTTGTGCCCACGGAAGAAATAATAGCGAGTTTAGAAGCAGGCGTTTGTGGACAACTGAAGAAATCCATATAGAAGCTGTTAACTAGCCTCCAAAACGCAACAACTATGATTTAGAGGAATGCCATAAAATTCCTGAGTAAGGACGATAGTATTATCATCCTCCCCTATGACAAGCGAAATGTGACGTTTCCTTTGAATGTGACCGAATAGCAATGTAAGACTAATGACTTACTAAATCCGCAGACACTAGGAAATGGAGTAAAGACCCCACTGAAAATGTTCTTAGGACTGTTACACGGTTTATAAATAAGTCATCTAACGAAAAGAGCGTTCAGAAAAGTCTGTTCAATTCAGTTGCGCTACCATCAAGACTTTATGGGTTGCCGAAGATGCACAAAGAACATGTTCCTCTAAGACGTTTAGTGAGTGCTCCTGGTTAGCCCAGCTATTCGATTGCCAAGTTTTTGACAACTGTATTAGGACGGTACGTGGGCCGATGTGATTCGTCGGCACGTTTTATTAGTAAGTTAAACGGCGTAGTGCTCCAGCCGTGGGACATATTAGCTAGTTTTGATGTGGTATCGCTATTTACTCTTGTTCCGATCTGCAACAGCTGAATCGGATTTTCCCTACCGATATAGCACAACCGCTTGAATAGTGCGTCACAACCATGTATTTCATGTGGAACGATGCGTTCTATAAACAGACAGATGGCGTAGCTATGGGGAGCACCTTAAGCCCAGTTACTGCGAATTTCTTGATGCAAATATTCGAGGAGGCGGCGCTGGAGACTGCCAAAAAGGAACCGAATATATGGTTCCGGTACGTGTATGATACGTATGTTTTATGGAGGCATGGCAGAGAGGAACTAGCTCGTTCTCACGAGCATCTCAACGGGATGAAACCGAAAATTCAGTTCACCATGGATAAGGACGCAGGCGGAAGATTAATTTTTCTTTACGTGTTTGATTTCAACAAAAAAGGTTGTATCTTAGGCCACACATTTTACCGAAAACCCATGCACACAGACCGTTATCTACAACGGAATTAGAACCACCACCCACAACAGAAACGAGACATCCTAAGAACGTTGGCGCATAGAACCAGGAACACCTACGAACCACAGCCTCTTGACGCGAAATTAAAACATGTCACCAATGCATTGCTCGAGAAATGTTTATTCGTCCGTTGAGGTAAAAAGAGAGCTAAGACCATGGGTCAGAAATTATAGCGATGCACAACAGCCTGTGAAATCGGAAGTTTTCCTGCCTTTCATTAAGGACGTTACTGACCGCATAGGAAAAGTCTTGAATAACAGGACATCGCGGTAATCTACAAGCCCACGCGGAAACACAAGGTCAACTAAAATTTGGCAAGTATGCTCTCAAGCCGGTGGAAAAAGCAGGAATTTATAAGATTCCGTGTACGTGTGTGGAGGTACGTGGGTACTTCAAAAAGAACGGTCAAAAAATGACTCTCCATGTATGTTTTTAAAACCTGTTTACAGAGACAGATAATAATTTTCACAAGTTTTATTATACGGCAAGACGAAGTGGTAACCTTGTTACAGACAGAAATAATTCGCTCACTTGAATAGGTACACTCAAATACCGATTCAAAGTAGCGCCCTTTGCTCCCTCGCTAAGCGAACATGAAAAGTGTAAGGTAGCAGATTTTGCACCTTACAGAGAGTTTCAGGGAGAGCATAAGGGAACAATTGACAGGAATGGGGGAAGGAAATACAGTAGAAGAAGAATGGGTAGCTCTGAGGGATGAAGTAGTGAAGGCAGCAGACGATCAAGTAGGTAAAAAGACGAGGGCCAATAGAAATCCTTGGGTAACAGAAGAAATATTGAATTTAATTGATGAAAGGAGAAAATATAAAAATGCAGTAAATGAAGCAGGCAAAAAGGGATACAAACGTCTCAAAAATGATATCGACAGGAAGTGCAAAATGGCTAAGCAGGGATGGCTAGAGGACAAATGTAAGGATGTAGAGGCTTGTCTCACTAGGGGTACCGAGCGAGGTGGCGCAGTGGTTAGCACACTGGACTCGCATTCGGGAGGCCGACGGTTCAATCCCGTCTCCGGCCATCCTGATTTAGGTTTTCCGTGATTTCCCTAAATCGCTTCAGGCAAATGCCGGGATGGTTCCTTTGAAAGGGCACGGCCGATTTCCTTCCCCATCCTTCCCTCAACCGAGCTTGCGCTCCGTCTCTAATGACCTCGTTGTCGACGGGACGTTAAACACTAATATCCTCCTCCTCCTCCTCCACTAGGGGTAAGATAGTTACTGCCTACAGGAAAATTAAAGAGACATTTGGAGAACAGAGAACCACTTGTATGAATATCAAGAGCTCAGATGGCAACCCAGTTCTAAGCAAAGAAGGGAAGGCAGAAAAGTGGAAGGAGTATATAGAGGGTTTATACAAGGGCGATGTACTTGAGGACAATATTATGGAAATGGAAGAGGATGTAGATGAAGACGAAATGGGAGATAAGATACTGCGTGAAGAGTTTGACAGAGCACTGAAAGACCTGAGTCGAAACAAGGCCCCGGGAGTAGACAACATTCCATTAGAACTACTGATGGCCTTGGGGGAGCCAGTCATGACAAAACTCTACCATCTGGTGAGCAAGATGTATGAGACAGGCGAAATACCCTCAGACTTCAAGAAGAATATAATAATTCCAATCCCAAAGAAAGCAGGTGTTGACAGATGTGAAAATTACCGAACTATCAGTTTAATAAGTCACAGCTCCAAAATACTAACGCGAATTCTTTACAGACGAATGGAAAAACTGGTAGAAGCGGACCTCGGGGAAGATCAGTTTGGATTCCGTAGAAATGTTGGAACACGTGAGGCAATACTAACCTTACGACTTATCTTAGAAGAAAGATTAAGAAAAGGCAAACCTACGTTTCTAGCATTTGTAGACTTAGAGAAAGCTTTTGACAATGTTAACTGGAATACCCTCTTTCAAATTCTGAAGGTGGCAGGGGTAAAATACAGGGAACGAAAGGCTATTTACAATTTGTACAGAAACCAGATGGCAGTTATAAGAGTCGAGGGGCATGAAAGGGAAGCAGTGGTTGGGAAAGGAGTGAGACAGGGTTGTAGCCTCTCCCCGATGTTATTCAATCTGTATATTGAGCAAGCAGTAAAGGGAACAAAAGAAAAATTCGGAGTAGGTATTAAAATTCATGGAGAAGAAGTAAAAACTTTGAGGTTCGCCGATGACATTGTAATTCTGTCAGAGACAGCAAAGGACTTGGAAGAGCAGTTGAACGGAATGGACAGTGTCTTGAAAGGAGGATATAAGATGAACATCAACAAAAGCAAAACGAGGATAATGGAATGTAGTCAAATTAAATCGGGTGATCCTGAGGGAATTAGATTAGGAAATGAGACACTTAAAGGAGAAAAGGAGTTTTGCTATTTAGGGAGTAAAATAACTGATGATGGTCGAAGTAGAAAGGATATAAAATGTAGACTGGCAATGGCAAGGAAATCGTTTCTGAAGAAGAGAAATTTGTTAACATCGAGTATAGATTTAAGTGTCAGGAAGTCGTTTCTGAAAGTATTTGTATGGAGTGTAGCCATGTATGGAATTGAAACATGGACGATAACTAGTTTGGACAAGAAGAGAATAGAAGCTTTCGAAATGTGGTGCTACAGAAGAATGCTGAGGATAAGGTGGGTAGATCACGTAACTAATGAGGAGGTATTGAATCGGATTGGGGAGAAGAGAAGTTTGTGGCACAACTTGACTAGAAGAAGGGATCGGTTGGTAGGACATGTTTTGAGGCATCAAGGGATCACAAATTTAGCATTGGAGGGCAGCGTGGAGGGTAAAAATCGTAGAGGGAGACGAAGAGATGAGTACGCTGGGCAGATTCAGAGGGATGTAGGTTGCAGTAAGTACTGGGAGATGAAGAAGCTTGCACAGGATAGAATAGCATGGAGAGCTGCATCATTTCAGTCTCAGGACTGAAGACCACAACAACAACAACATGATTCTAAATCACTAATAATACACCGAATAATAATTTATAATTGGCCCACCTGTAGGAGAGAATGGACTCAGAAAAAGAAGTTGTGTGTGTCATGTCAAACTAACGAGATAGCCGCAGAGGCTGGAACACGGCCGGAACCCCTAAGGAAGGTGTTTACGTCATGTCAAACTAACGGGATGGCCGCGGCCGGCCCCCTTTGTCGGCGCTTCAAACCACCAAAGACGTTGGGAGAGGCTGGGCCATCACAACAAGAAGTGAGAAGGAGCTATATGCGTAAGAGAGAAAGACGATTTCGCGCCACAGTGGAAAATTTGCGGAAGACTGTGACGGGATTGGCGCAGAGCGCATAGAGATACATATTAAAAGTTTGGCGGCAGCAGTAACCGCGGGAGAATTCTGTGTCGTGGTTGGGTACAAACGCGCACGGATACATGGTAGTCTGTGTCGTGATTGGCTACCAACGCGCACGGATCCATGCGGCGAAGAACGGCCAGGTTTGCGAAAACTCTGAAGGAGGACTCTGGGGTCGGCAGTGGACTAGAGCAGTCGCGGTGTCTGGCTGCCCTGCTTGGAGAAAGTGGAGAGAAGTAGGTTGGAGAAATCACCGGCATTGAGTCCATTGGTTACTCTGCAAGTCTAAATAATGTAGAGCATACGATTCCACACACGTAGCATTATATGTTCCTCTGAAAAGAGAAACAGATTTGTGCTAACTTGTGGTGTTCATATGCAATCTGAAGTGTACCTTTGCTGCCGCGCACTTGAGTCGACCAACTACTCTTGATATATGTGCAAAATATTTCGGAGGGAAAATAGTCCCCCATTCGGATCTCCTGGCGGGGACTACTCAAGAGGACGTCGTTATCAGGAGAAAGAAAACTGGCGTTCTACGGATCGTAGCGTGGAATGTCAGATCCCTTAATCGGGCAGGTAGGTTAGAAAATTTAAAAAGGGAAATGGATAGGTTAAAGTTAGATATAGTGGGAATTAGTGAAGTTCTGTAGCAGGAGGAACAAGACTTTTGGTCAGGCGAATATAGGATTATAAATACAAAATCAAATAGGGGTAATGCAGGAATAGGTTTAATAATGAATAAAAAAAATGGGAGTGCGGGTAAGCTACTACAAACAGCATAATGAACACATTATTGTGGCCAAGATAGACAGGAAGCCCAGGCCTACTACAGTAGTACAAGTTTATATGCCAACTAGCTCTGCAGATGACGAAGAAATTGAAGAAATGTATGATGGAATTAAAAAAATTATTCAGATAGTGAAGGGAGACAAAAATTTAATAGTCATGGGGGACTGGAATTCGGTAGTAGGAAAAGGGAGAGAAGGAAACGTAGTAGGTGAATATGGATTGGGGGTAAGAAATGAAAGAGGAAGCCGCCTGGTAGAATTTTGCACAGAGCACAACTTAATCATAGCTAACACTTGGTTCAAGAATCATAAAAGAAGGCTGTATACATGGAAGGAGCCTGGAGATACTGACAGGTTTCAGATAGATTATGTAATAGTAAGACAGAGATTAAGGAACCAGGTTTTAAATTGTAAGACATTTCCAGGGGAAGGTGTGGACTCTGACCACAATCTATTGGCTATGAACTGTAGATTAAAACTGAAGAAACTGCAAAAAGGCGGGAATTTAAGGAGATGGGACCTTGATAAACTGACTAAACCAGAGGTTGTACAGAGTTTCAGGGAGAGCATAAGGGAGCAATTGATAATAATGGGGGAAAGAAATACAGTAGAAGAAGAATGGGTAGCTCTGAGGGATGAAGCAGTGAAGGCAGCAGAGGATCAAGTAGGTAAAAAGACGAGGGTTTGTAGAAATCCTTGGGTGACAGAAGAAACATTGAATTTAATTGATGACAGGAGAAAATATAAAAATGCAGTAAATGAAGCAGGCAAAAAGGAATACAAACGTCTCAAAAATGAGATCGACAGGAAGTGCAAAATGGCTAAGCAGGGATGGCTATAGGACGAATGTAAGGATGTAGAGGCTTATCTCACTAGGGATGAGATAGACACTGCCTACAGGAAAATTAAAGAGACCTTTGGAGAAAAGGGAGCCACTTGTATGAATATCAAGAGCGTTGATGGAAACCCAGTCCTAAGCAAAGAAGGGAAAGCAGAAAGATGGAAGGAGTATAGAGAGGGTCTATACAAGGGCGATGTACTTGAGGACAATATTATGGAAATGGAAGAGGATGTAGATGAAGATGAAATGGGAGATACGATACTGCGTGAAGAGTTTGACAGAGCACTGAAAGGCCTGAGTTGAAACAAGGCCCCGGGAGTAGACAACATTCCATTAGAACTACTGATGGCCTAATACAGTAGAAGAAAAATGAGTAGCTTTGAGGAATGAAGTAGTGAAGGCAGTTGAGGATCAAATAGGTAAGAAGACGAGGGCTAGTAGAAATCCTTGGGTGACAGAAGAAATATTGAATTTAATTGACGAAAGGAGAAAATATAAAAATGCAGTAAATGAAGCCGGCAAAAAGGAATACAAACGTCTAAAAAATGGGATCGACAGGAAGTGCAAAGTGGCTAAGCAGGCATGGCTAGAGGACAAATGTAAGGATGTAGAGGCTTATCTCACTAGGGGTAAGATAGATACTGCCTACAGGAAAATTAAAGAGACATTTGGAGAACAGAGAGCCACTTGTATGAATATCAAGAGCGTTGATGGAAACCCAGTCCTAAGCAAAGAAGGGAAAGCAGAAAGATGGGAGGAGTATATAGAGGGTCTATACAAGGGCGATGTACTTGAGGACAATATTATGGAAATGGAAGAGGATGTAGATGAAGATGAAATGGGAGATACGATACTGCGTGAAGAGTTTGACAGAGCACTGAAAGGCCTGAGTTGAAACAAGGCCCCGGGAGTAGACAACATTCCATTAGAACTACTGATGGCCTTGGGAGAGCCAGTCCTGACAAAACTCTACCATCTGATGAGCAAGATGTATGAGACAGGCGAAATACCCTCAGACTTCAAGAAGAATATAATAATTCCAATCCCAAAGAAAGCAGGTGTTGACAGATGTGAAAATTACCGAACTATCAGTTTAATAAGTCACAGCTGCAAAATACTAAATCGAATTCTTTACAGACGAATGGAAAAACTGATGGAAGCCGACCTCAGGGATGATCAGTTTGGATTCCGTAGAAATGTTGGAACACATGAGGCAATACTGACCTTACGACTTATCTTAGAAGAAAGATTAAGGAAAGGCAAACCTACGTTTCTAGTATTTGTAGACTTAGAGAAAGCTTTTGACAATGTTGACTGGAATACTCTCTTTCAAATTATAAAGGTGGTAGGGGTAAAATACAGGGAGCGAAAGGCTATTTACAATTTGTATAGAAACCAAATGGCAGTTATAAGAGTCGAGGGGCATGAAAGGGAAGCAGTGGTTGGGAAGGGAGTGAGACTTGGTAGTAGCCTCTCCCCGATGTTATTCAATCTGTATATTGAGCAAGCAGTAAAGGAAACAAAAGAAAAATTCGGACTAGGTATTAAAATCCATGGAGAAGAAATAAAAATTTTAAGGTTCGCCGATGACATTGTAATTCTGTCAGAGACAGGAAAGGACATGGAAGAATAGTTGAACGGAATGGACAGTGTCTTCAAGGAAGATATAAGATGAACATCAACAAAAGCAAAACGAGGATAATGGAATTAGTCGAATTAAGTCGGGTGATGCTGAGGGAATTAGATTAGGAAATGAGACACTTAAAGTAGTAAAGGAGTTTTGCTATTTGGGGAGCAAAATAACTGATGATGGTCGAAGTAGAGAGGATATAAAATGTAGACTGGCAATGGCAAGGAAATCGTTTCTGAAGAAGAGAAATTTGTTAAAATCGAGTATAGATTTAAATGTCAGGAAGTCGTTTCTGAAAGTATTTGTATGGAGTGTAGCCATGTATGGAAGTGAAACGTGGATGATAAATAGTTTAGACAAGAAGAGAATAGAAGCTTTCGAAATGTGGTGCTACAGAAGACTGCTGAAGATTAGATGGGTAGATCAGATAACTAATGAGGAGGTACTGAATAGGATTGGGGCGAAGAGGAGTTTGTGGCACAACTTGACCAGAAGAAGGGATCGGTTGGTAGGACATGTTCTGAGGCATCAAGGGATCACCAATTTAGTATTGGAGGGCAGCGTGGAGAGTAAGAATCGTAGAGGGAGACCAAGAGATGAATACACTAAGCAGATTCAGAAGGTTGTAGTAGGCTGCAGTACGTACTGGGAGATGAAGAAGCTTGCACAGGATAGAGTGGCATGGAGAGCTGCATCAAACCAGTCTCAGGACTGAAGACCACAACAACACAACAACAACAACAATTAGAGTGTAATGGTAATTGCGATGCAAATGATACTGGGGGCATCATCGCGCATTTAAACAGAGCCAACTTAAGTCAGATAGCAACTCATGGTCGACTAAGACTACCGATAGATATTTTTCAATACATCGATAATTTTACAATAAAAATACGTTGCAAAAGTGATCACGAAAAGTGATCGCGGAAAACAGCTTTGAGCAAAGCTGCGATAATTTTCTGTTAACGTCATTAATGTTACTGACAGTGAAAGCGAGAAATATGAGCTAGACCTCGGAAGGTGCAGACAAATGATTGCAAGCAAAAGTTAAATGTGCAAAATTACGAATGGACGCACACGGTGTCGAGTGATGCAGGAGTCAAATATCTGCCCTAAAGCAGAAAATGTAAAATTTCACTGATGATATGGATAAGTGTATTATTAGACAGTAATTTCTGCGGTGTTGTAAACAATGCAAAGAAAAGCATCTTCGCGAAAACTTCCCAGCTTTTGTCACACACAAATGGACTTACAGGCTATAAAAGAAGCTCTGAGAAAACTTCCATCCACAGCATTTCATTTTAAAAGGTGCCTGAATGAATGGATCATTATATGTGGACGAGAGAACAGATTTTTTATGAAACAAATGCGACCTGGATTCCCAAGCTGAGGGTTCAGTATAAACTTAATCTCTCTTCGTAAACGAAAATGTCCTCGCTGAATCATCATCGCCCAGTCCAAAGCGCTACGAAGAAGAAATTGAAATTTGGAGAGGGGTTGATATTACCCCCCTAAGGGGGTGAATTAGAGGATTAAAGATTTTTCGGGACTTTCGAAGCTAGAACTACAAGAAATGGTATATGATTCCTCAATCAGAAATTTAAAAAAAATTTCGTGTTTCAGGGGTTTTGGAAATTGAACTCCTAAGGGGGTGAAATAGGAGATGAAGTTTTCATGGAAATTTGTGTAACTGGTACATTAAAACATTTTTAAAGCTAAACCTATGAAAACTGGTATTTGACTTCTCGGTTAGAAATAAATCAATATGTTTTAGGGGATGAAAATTTCAATGGAAGTATCCCCACAAGAACTCAAATGACAGGATTAACAAAAATCTACCAGAACCGCTTTTTGGTCAAAAGTATACATTCGGAAAAGACCATGAATCTATGGCCTTAATTAGCATGGAATGCTTAGAAGGTGTTGGAATTTGTGAACTAAATCAAAGAAAGCTATTTAATAGTCACCACAGCAAACCGGATTTATCGCATCTGCGTCGAAAAAGAAACAGATTATTAATACATTAGCTTTTCGGTAGGCTTAATATATGTTTACAAAATTATTTTTGTTGTAATTATTACGCTAACTAATCATTGTTGACGACAAAATAAATGGTATTCCACGTTTAGATTTACACAAGAGCAATGGGTGTAACAAGACACAGGATCGATTAAAGAAAAAAAATTGCAGGCCATACAGTCTACGCCAGCAAAACAGCGGGCGAAAAGAGAGTTCATCTATACCAGGGCTGGCTACGCCGTGTCAAATGTCACGCGTGCAGCGTGTGCGGACCGTGGGCGGGCCAAGAGCCGGCCTGCAACTCGGCTCTGGTCGGTCCTTCTCGGAAGTGCCCGTAACAGCGCGACAGTCCATTTAGCTGCAGTTTTCTGTCGGCACGACTCTATCGAGTTAGGCAGAACGGCGGTGTCGGCGCTCTTTACACTTCGCTATTTGTTCGTGGAATGGAGGACGTTCACAAGTCCGGTGATTGTTCGTGTAAAAAGAGGCAGTCTAGCGATCTATCGTCACGATCCTTTAAAATGATGAGAATGACAGAAGAGAGGGATGAGAATTCTCAATTCACGTAAGCTACGGGTACTGCTTCTTTGCCGTGAAACAACATTACAGCGCTACACACAGGGAATGACATTGAAAGAGCAAAAAATTACAACGATCGACAGGCGGGATTGATTGTTCAGTACATCAAGAAGCACTTTGTGCTAAATATCAGGTATGGGACGCAGGAAGAAGTTGGTGGTGCAAATAGCAAAATTTCTGAAGTAACGCCTATTGTTCCATGGTCAGCTGCAACTGTTTTATGGAAATGAACGAAGAGTATAGAGACTTCGTATATGACTGCAAAGTACGTTGCTTCAGACAAGGGGCACGCCTGGAACGATTTTTCAATGTAAAACTCGCTATTGTTGACTTTATGAAGGAAAAAGGAGTGCAGGGACGAAAATTAGAGCCGGCCGGTGTGGCCGAGCGGTTCTAGGAGCTTCAGTCTGGAACCGAGCGACCGCTACGTCGCAGGTTCGAATCCTGCCTCGGGCATGGATGTGTGCGATGTCCTTAGGTTAGTTAGGTTTAAGTAGCTCTAAGTTCTAGGGACTGGTGACCTCAGATGTTAAGTCCCATAGTGCTCACAGCGATTTGAAACATTTGAACGAAATTAAGAATATCCCGAATGGATTGCAGACTTCGCATTTTAAGTGGCTGTACACTGCCCACAGTAAAACATTGCAAGATAACTTCTTTCTGATTTGATGGGGACGCATTTAAAAAGAAAATCGCGTTGTAGAAGGGACACATTCTGACAAAGACTGTCCAGTTCCTGAAGCTCACTGACCTTAAAGAAAGTGCAAGGCTAGAAGAATTCATTACGGCCTTGCAAGAATTAAAAGGATAGTTTTATAAAGACTTTGAGCACACTGTCAGTCTTAGGTCTCTTTTCGAGCTGTTTTCGAGACCGTTTGCCGTTTCAGTTGAAAGTACCCCTGCGCATATGCAGACATAACTGATTAACCAGCAAGGTTATTCCAGTTTCATTGACACCTTGCTTTCCTAAGGTAGATATTCCAAGTCTCCATAATGAGATTGCAAAAGGGCTACAATCTTTCCGTCGACATATTCGTGTGAAAGACCTAACTAAATAAGTCGCAGTAACCTTGCAACGTGAGTGTGAAACTCTGAAATTGTCTGCGTCTGTTAGTATACCGACAGTTTGTACCATATAAAAATAATACACACATCAAAAAAAGTTTTGCATCACCCCGGTCCCCAGAACTCCTGAAGATAGACGTTGACTATGGATATTGTGTCACAAACACAGTCCCTTTGACTGTTCAGAGATGTCACCAAACCCGCCCAATGATGTAAACTACCATGCATGAGCAGCGCCTATTAGACGGAGGCGGTCCGACAGCCGATCAGTGTCAGTCATTCCACCAGACAGGAGGTGCACGGCTCGTGTTGTCTGTAGGCCAACCATGCCTAGACGGTCAATACCGCTGTTCGATCGCGTCCGCATTGTTAGTTTGTGCCAGGAAGGGCTGTCAACAACGGAAGTGTCCTGGCGTCTCGGAGTGAACCAAAGCGATGTTGTCCGGACATGGAGCAGAGAGACAGGAACTGTCGATGACATGCCTCGCTCAGGCTGCCCAAGGGCTACTACTGCAATGGATGACCGCTACCTACGCATTATGGCTCGGAGGAACCCTGACAGCAACGCCTCCATGTTGAATAATGCTTCTCATGTTACGACTCAAACTGTGCGCAATAGGCTGCATGATGCGCAACTTCACTCCCGACGTCCATGGTGAGGTCCATCTTTGCAACCACGACACCATGCAGCGCGGTACAGATGGGCGCAACAACATGTCGAATGGACCGCTCAGGACTGCCATCACGATTTCTTCACTGATGAGTGTCGCATACGCCTTCAACCAGACAATCGTTGGGGACGTGTTTGCAGGCAACCCGGTCAGGCTCAACGCCTTAGACACACTATCCAGTGAGTGCAGCAAGGTGGAGGTTCCCTGCTGTTTTGGAGTGGCATTATGTGGGGCCGACGTATGCCACTGGTGGTCATGCAAAGCGCCGTAACGGCTGTACGATACGAGAATGCCATCCTCCGGCCGACGGTGCAACCATATCGGCAGCATACTGGCGAGGCATTCGTCTTCATGGACAATTCACGCCTCCATCACGCACATCTAGTGAATGGCTTCGTTCAGGATAACGACATCGCTCGACTAGAGTGGCCAGAATGTTCTCCCGACATGAACCCTAGCGAACATGCCTGGGATTGATTGAACAGGGCTGTTTATGGACGACGTTACCCACCACCTACTCTGAGGGATCTACGCCGAGTCGCCGTTGAGGAGTGGGACAATCTAGACCAACAGTGCCTTGATGAACTTTTGGATAGTAGCCTATGCCACGACGAATACAGACATGTATCAATGCAAGAGGACGTGCTACTGGGTATTAGAGGTACCACCCGGTGGATGTGTAAGCAATCTGGACGACCACCTCTGAAGGTCCCGCTGTATGGTGGCACAGAATGCATTGTGTGGTTTTCATGAGCAGTAAAAAGGGCGGAAATGATGTTTATGTTGATCTCGATTCCTGTTTTCCGTACAGGTGCCGGAACTCGCGGAACCGAGGTGATGCAAAACTTTTTTTGATGTGTGTACCATGTACTCCGAAAACAGTTAATTGATACTGAAAACTTGTTTTGTTGAGAAATGTCAAATATAAAACCAAATCAGATGCAGTGCAGCTGCACTGTCATTTAAATGCGGCGCGTTCGCTGTTTTCCCATCTTCCCCTTCCGCGCACTTAGACGGCGCGCCGTGGCGGTGGGGGGAAAGCGAAGCGAGGCTGAGCGCTTCGGAACTCCGGCCCGAACATGGACCGTGAGCCGAAATCTTAGTCACTCCTGGTCGATAGGTTTTGATGAGTGAGTTTGCAAGTATCAAAATAAGTTATATAAAGGCCATGTATTTTGATTGTATTGATTGAGAAGTCTAATTCTCTTGCACCAGCAAGGGACTGTAGGACTTAGCCTTTGTCATAAATTTCAACTTCTTACCTCTATCTGTTCCTCAGAAAAAGAGGCCATAATTCATGGATAGACAGATGGGCAAACTGACAACAAAAGGATCCTGCGGGGATTCCGTTTTTACCGATTGAGGGACGAAACCTTAAAATAGAGCACCATAAATAAAGCGGCCAGTGGCTCATTTATTTTTCATACACACTGCTGTGCACAGTCACAGTGTCCGATGAGTACTGTCAAACAACTCTTTTAGTATTGTGAATTCAGAGTTTTCTTTTGTGTCCATTTCTCCTCAACAGGACTACATCCGAGTGTTGTTGTTGTGGTCTTCAGTCCCGAGACTGGTTTGATGCAGCTCTCCATGCTACTCTATCCTGTGCAAGCTTCTTCATCTCCCAGTACCTACTGCAACCTACATCCTTCTGAATCTGCTTAGTGTATTGATCTCTTGGTCTCCCTCTACGATTTTTACCCTCCACGCTGCCCTCCAATGCTAAATTTGTGATCCCTTGATGCCTCAAAACATGTCCTACCAACCGATCCCTTCTTCTTGTCAAGTTGTGCCACAAACTTCTCTTCTCCCCAATCCGATTCAATACCTCCTCATTAGTTACGTGATCTACCCACCTTATCTTCAGCATTCTTCTGTAGCACCACATTTCGAAAGCTTCTATTCTCTTCTTGTCCAAACTGGTTATCGTCCATGTTTCACTTCCATACATGGCTACACTCCATACAAATACTTTCAGAAACGACTTCCTGACACTTAAATCTATACTCGATGTTAACAAATTTCTCTTCTTCAGAAACGATTTCCTTGCCATTGCCAGTCTACATTTTATATCCTCTCTACTTCGACCATCATCAGTTATTTTGCTCCCCAAATAGCAAAACTCCTTTCCTACTTTAAGTGTCTCATTTCCTAATCTAATCCCCTCAGCATCACCCGATTTAATTTGACTACATTCCATTATCCTCGTTTTGCTTTTGTTGATGTTCATCTTATATCCTCCTATCAAGACACTGTCCATTCCGTTCAACTGCTCTTCCAAGTCCTTTGCTGTCTCTGACAGAATTACAATGTCATCGGCGAACCTCAAAGTTTTTACTTCTTCTCCATGAATTTTAATACCTATTCCGAATTTTTCTTTTGTTTCCTTTACTGCTTGCTCAATATACAGATTGAATAACATCGGGGAGAGGCTACAACCCTGTCTCACTTCTTTCCCAACCACTGCTTCCCTTTCATGCCCCTCGACTCTTATAACTGACATCTGGTTTCTGTACAAATTGTAAATAGCCTTTCGCTCCCTGTATTTTACCCCTGCCACCTTCAGAATTTGAAAGAGAGTACTCCAGTTAACGTTGTCAAAAGCTTTCTCTAAGTCTACAAATGCTAGAAACGTAGGTTTGCCTTTTCTTAATCTTTCTTCTAAGATAAGTTCAAAAATGGCTCTTAGCACTATGGGACTCAACTGCTGAGGTCATTAGTCCCCTAGAACTTAGAACTAGTTAAACCTAACTAACCTAAGGACATCACAAACATCCATGCCCGAGGCAGGATTCGAACCTGCGACCGTAGCGGTCTTGCGGTTCCAGACTGGAGCGCCTTTAACCGCACGGCCACTTCGGCCGGCTCTAAGATAAGTCGTAAGGTTAGTATTGCCTCACGTGTTCCAACATTTCTACGGAATCCAAACTGATCTTCCCCGAGGTCCGCTTCTACCAGTTTTTCCATTCGTCTGTAAAGAATTCGCGTTAGTATTTTGCAGCTGTGAGTTATTAAACTGATAGTTCGGTAATTTTCACATCTGTAAACACCTGCTTTCTTTGGGATTGGAATTATTATATTCTTCTTGAAGTATGTGGGTATTTCGCCTGTCTCATACATCTTGCTCACCAGATGGTAGCGTTTTGTCATGACTGGCTCTCCCAAGGCCATCAGTAGTTCTAACGGAATGTTGTCTACTCCCGGGGCCTTGTTTCGACTCAGGTCTTTCAGTGCTCTGTCAAACTCTTCACGCAGTATCTTATCCCCCATTTCATCTTCATCTACATCCTCTTCCATTTCCATAATATTGTCCTCAAGTACATCGCCCTTGTATAAACCCTCTATATACTCCTTCCACTTTTCTGCCTTCCCTTCTTTGCTTAGAACTGGGTTGCCATCTGAGCTCTTGATATTCATACAAGTGGTTCTCTTCTCTACAAAGGTCTCTTTAATTTTCCTGTGGGCAGTATCTATCTTACCCCTAGTGAGATAAGCCTCTACATCCTTACATTTGTCCTCTAGCCATCCCTGCTTAGCCATTTTGTACTTCCTGTCGATCTCATTTTTGAGACGTTTGTATTCCTTTTTGCCTGCTTCATTTACTGCATTTTTATATTTTCTCCTTTCATCAATTAAATTCAGTATTTCTTCTATTACCCAAGGATTTCTATTAGCTCTCGTCTTTTTACCTCCTTGACCCTCTGCTGCATTCACTACTTCATCCATCACAGCTACCCATTCTTCTTCTACTGTATTTCTTTCCCTCATTCCTGTCAATTGTTCCCTTATGCTCTCCCTTATGCAACCCATCATTTCCCACTATGTTAATGAAACCTTCGTTTATTTAACTTATTTATCAAATTAAGTTATTGCAGGTGCCAAACTCTCTTCTACTCCACTGGCAGGGTTGATCAGAGTCAGTTCGCGTGTTTTTTTTTTTTTTATCCTTGTGCAACAGCAAAAGTCGGAGTTAGAACAGGGGGGGGGGGGGGGGCTTAGAGCATCATTTACATATGTAGATTCAAGAAGAATTTAGTGTCAAATACACTGCTAGCCCCGGCACCTCGCACCCTGAAACTCTCTACAACCTCTGGTTCTTTCAGTTTATCCAGGTCCCATCTCCTTAAATTCCCACCTTTTTGCAGTTTCTTCAGTTTCAATCTGCAGTTCATAACCAATAGATTGTGGTCAGAATCCACATCTGCCCCTGGAAATGTCTTACAATTTAAAACCTGGTTCCTAAATCTCTGTCTTACCATTATATAATCAATCTAATACCTTTTGGTATCTCTAGGATTCTTCCAGGTATAAAACCTTCTTTTATGATTCGAGTATCATGTAAAAATAGTCAGAAACATGTACAGACAAGGAAAACCGAATTTTAGGTTTTCATTAAGAAACACCAGTCTTCTTACTATTTCACTGAAAAAATTTAGGAAGAGAATAGTTGCCTACTGATGTACCACCTAGTTGCTTAACAGTGAATACTCACATTGTAGGGCGACTCCTCAGGCCATATAGAAAGAGCATTGGAGGAAGCTACCTGGAGACTCAAAGAGAAATTCAAATTTCATCAGACTACGATTATGTTATGTTATGTTATGTTAACCGGCGACCTAGAAACGACGGAGAGGCTCCGTCCCCGCCGCAGCCTCAGTGGTCCGCAACCCCACGACGACTACCGCAGTCCACTTCACTCCTCTGCCGCCCCACACCGAACCCAGGGTTATTGTGCGGTTCGGCCCCCGGTGGACCCCCCAGGGAACGTCTCACACCAGACGAGTGTAACCCCTATGTTTCCGTGGTAGAGTAATGGTAGTGTACGCGTACGTGGAGAACTTGTTTGCACAGCAATCGCCGACATACTGTAGATGAGGCGGAATAAGGGGCACCAGTCCGCATTTGTCGAGGCAGATGGAAAACCGCCTTAATAGCAACACACAGACTGGCCGGCTCTCCGGACCTCGACACAAGTCCGCCGGGCGGATTCGTGCCGGGGACCAGGCGCTCCTTCCCGCCTGGAAAGCCGTGCGTTAGACCGTACGGGCAACCGGGCGTGGAAACGACGGTTGCTGATAGAAACTGTAAGTAGGCTGTTTAGGTTTTTTTTATTGGTAACGCCACCTCAGTATGAAAATCACTGGCTGTGCTGTGTGCAGTCTGTGGCTGCTTTGCATTGTTGTAATACTCGCCATTGTAGTGTTAGGCAGCTGGCTGTGAACAGCGCGTAGCGTTGCGCAGTTGGAGGTGAGCCGCCAGCAGTGGTGGATGTGGGGAGAGAGATGGCGGAGTTTTGAAATTTGTCATGAACTGCTATATTTATATATGATGATATCAAGGTAAATACATTGTTTGTTCTCTATTAATATCTTTCATTTTCTAACTATCCCTATCAGTAGTTAGTGCCTTCAGTAGTTTGAATCTTTCATTTAGCTGGCAGTAGTGGCGCTCGCTGTATTGCAGTAGCTTGAGTAGCGAAGATTTTTGTGAGGTAAGTGATTTGTGAAAGGTATAGTTTAATGTTAGTCAGGGCCATTCTTTTGTAGGGATTTTTTTAAAGTCAGATTGCGTTGCGCTAACAAAATACTGTGTGTCAGTTTAAGCACAGTCGTGTACAATTGTTCAAAAGGGGACGTTTCATAAAACTTACCACTTACACATTTTAAATGTGCATGTTATAAGCTATCACGCCAAATATTTCTAAGTGAAAAAGAAAATAATATATTGGAAATACAAGCTCTTTTATGAAGGCCCGCGTAGAGACAAAGTTTCCGTACCAAAACGGGTAGTGTGACCATTGCCATCGTAGCAGGAACTTCCGATTATGGTGCATGTTTTGTAGGCATCTCCACGCCTCAGTTTCTGAAAGAATACCAAGCAGTTGCAGCAGACCATTTTCAATCGGACTTTAGCATTAGGCCATAGTAACAGAACAGAGGCGGTTTTAAGTAACGCAACTTAATTAATTCGAAATTGTCACAAAGAGGTAGCACGGCGGATGACAGCTTTCTGTATAAAAGGGTATAGAAGTCAGTCTTATGTGCTGCAGTACGCGTATTTTTTGGAAGCAGCTGACTCTTATTGGGGATGAACACCTCGACCACTTACGCCGACTGGCGTGGCCACCTCTCCCCACCGAAAGCCATGTCGTCGTTTGTGATCCACAGAAGAAACTACCAAACTGGGACTCATCTGTACGCCAAAACATATTGTTGAAACATTCATATTTTGAAAAGTTATTACTCTCCTTACAAGTGAGGTAACAAGAATAATGGAAATGATTTACCTTTCATCACGCGACGCAGAAATGAAACAGCTTTTACTAAAACTAACGCAAGAAAACTTCGGCTGTCAGGGTGACTGACAACAACGGCGATGGATATTAGCACTATAGTCCGATCCACGAACAATGGGCGGCCAGAGTGGCCGAGCGCTTCTAGGCGCTACAGTCTGGAACCGCGCGACCGCTACGGTCGCCGGTTCGAATCCTGCCTCGGGCATGGATGTGTGTGATGTCCTTAGGTTAGTTAGGTTTAAGTAGTTCTAAGTTATAGGGGACTGATGACCTCAGAAGTAAAGTCCAAGATGTGCTCAGAGCCATTTGAACCCATTTGAAAGAACAATGACGGTTTGCGCAAGTCGAGGTACGGACGGGGGTTGTATTGTTGACGATTCCAAGCGATGGTTGCCATACGCACATGCGCGTGTTTTCCACCTGAAGAAATCGTATATCTCTCGCTCGCCTATGCAGAATTTATCACTTACTCCCACAATCAGCGACGACACATCGCAACAAATGGAATCGATATTCACTAAACAACTCGCTACGATCACGTTTAAAGCTCACATTAGCCACGGCAATCACAGTAGAGCGCTCAAAACACTACTGAACGCTCATTGCCTGTCGAAAAATACGTGACTTAGGTCCGTAGAACAAACCTACATTCGACGGCCATCGTTCGTGACTCCAACTATAGTCTCACTACTTCTCGGCAGCCAGCAACGATTTCAGGGCAAAAAATATGCAGTGGTGTCTTTTTCCCTGTCAGGGCCACTTTGCCACGTCTTTTCCTACCGATCTTACTATTAATTGATAACCTAAGTAAATTAGTAAGTTGTGTTAATTAACAGCAGTAACTGCATTATGAGACAGGATTGTAAATGTTTCTTAAATGTATGAATGTTACTTTTCTTTTACTCATTGCACTGTATTGCAACAGCCTCAGTTTAACTTCACGTTAGTTGCTACAAAGATGTACCACACTTAAAGACGACCGTCTCTATAACGCCCACTCACGAATGCACATTACTTCCGTTTGGCATTTGTAGCACAGCAGCTGAGCAGCGCTAGCTGAGCCTGCCCGTGAGTTGTCAGAGGAAGACAAACAGCAGAGCACGCGTCCCTCGCACTTCTGTTAACGCCGAAGGACCCGCGCTGCGTAACCACTCTACCCCTGACGTAAGCGGAAAACTTTACTTAGCTCACGGCTGAATTCACCAACGTCAATCAAAATTAAGGACGTCCCAGAATATTACTCTGTCTGCAAGTATTTTTGTTTGTTACTGAGCAAGAGTAATACACCCTTAAGAAGCTGTTAAAGTCAGCAGCTGACCTTCTTGGACTCTGATGTTAGTTGCTAGAAGCGTATTGTTATAAAACACGGCAGAGGACCGCGGGCTGCAGTTTGGCGAACACGGAACCGGTCCTAAACGCTCTACAACTGATCTGCACTCTTGCAAAGAGTGATGTGCACAGTCGTGATGCGTCGAGCATCCCGCTCTCCAATCCAAAAAAGTAACGCCTGACTTTTTGCTGCTGAGAATTAAAAGTTGTGTGTCACCTTGCCTGGGCAAACCATTCAACGTAACGCTACGTCGGTGACCTGGACGTCATTTGCGCTGCTTTTGCAGCGTGGCTATACCTGAATTTTCGCTACTCGTGGGAGTGTAGAGCGAAAACTGTTTACCTTACGGGCACGCAACTCTACGGGAATGTTGTTCAGACAGTGCGCTGCATGATATGCATTGTTAGCAGTATTAGTGTCACGACGTGCCGTTAGGCGCAGGATGTGATGCAGGTATTTAGGGTTGAAACACAATCAGCAGTGTGCATTACAGTTGCAGACAGTCAACGTGGGTGTGGACAGGCTGGGCAGGGCGGTACTCGTAAAGCTGTGTCGCTGCTCTTCACTGTTGCCAGCGCAGTGGTCGTGATGCCACTCGGCGACCCCGTAACGTATTTGGAGAAAACCGGATCGTTGGCCACCAGGATCACAGGATTTGAAACCGTCTGATTTCCAGCCGTGTGTTTACGTGAAGAACAGAGTTTACCAACAGGATACGAAAACGTGTTGGAGCTCGAAGATGAGCGTAGCGAGGGAGGTAGCCAACGTCCCACCTGAGATGTTTCTGGCAGCGCAACGTTTGTAACCCAGAATGTAAACATGGTACACAGTTAACAAATGTTCCCCCTCATGTGCAAATCAAAATGTGTTTCTTTCAGTGGTTTATTCGTTATTTCTCTTCTGCGTGTCCGTATAAACGTTTCCACAAAGTTTCACTGTACTACTATCACTCTTTCTCACGGGGGCCCTCAGAGGTAGCGGAAGGTTACTTATAACCACGCTGTATATTCAAGTAACTTGACGGTTATCATCGCAAGGTGTTGTGTGCCAAGGAAGAGGTACACAACACATACCATGAGAGAACCTCCCCCCCCCCTCCCCTTCTCCCCCCCCCACACACGCAGAACCACACTCGCCTGCCCTATTCCAGTTGTGCGCAGCAGCCTGCCGATGCCGCTCACAAACGCGGACCTCTTCCTGCTTCCGCACCACTTCCTAGTGTATGTCAGTCGATAGTCCCCTTGACAGTGCTCCCTGTGGCGTCTGTCTAGATTTCATCGCTTCCGCCTTGTACTGTGGGGGACGGAAATCCTTCCATCGACACGTACCAAAACACTACACGCTGACACGCTACAGACGCTCAGGCAGTTCCGCACCAGCAATTGGACAGTCTACTTTCAGTAACGCACTGTCGGCAGAGCACTTGCCCGCGAAAGGCAGAGGTCCCGAGTTCGAGTCTAGGTCTGGTACTCACGTTTAATCTTCCACAAAGTTTCATATCAGCGCATATTCCACTGCAGAGTGAAAATTTCCTTCTAGAAACACCCCTGAGGCTGTGGCTAAGCCATGTCTCCGCAATATCCTCTCTACTTGGAGTGCTAGTCCTGTAACTTTCACAGGAGAGCTCCTGTGATAGTTTGGACGGTAGGAGATGAGGTACTGGCGGAGTAAAACTGTGAGGACGCGTAGCTCAGTCTGTAGAGCACTTGCCCTCGAAAGGCAAAGATATCCGGTTCGAATGTCAGTTCAGGATACAGTTTTAATCTGCCAGGAACTTTCAGTGTAGTTCAACACCTGAAAATCGCTCCGTACGGTACCGCGAAGACTACCTTCCGACTCAGCAGTCACTGTTTACGGAGTAATTGGTCTATCAGGAGTGTCTGCAACTATCAATTATGCAACACCAAAGGTGTTTAGATATCATTGTATTAGCCTTAGAACGTCAAGTGACATGCCACAAATTGTACCAAAGTTACGTACCATTTTGTAGCATACTTTTAATAAATGTCTTTTGTTATTTCTTACTGTGTTGCCACATTTCTGTATAGAGCCGCCCTATCAGAAAAGTGTTAATTAGCAACCGTGCAATTGCTACCTCAATGAACTACAGCAGTTTTCTGTCACTGTGGGTGTTTGAGCTGAATTAATAGTAACATTCAATTACTAACAACAAAAGGCTTGCACACCCATCAAAAGATTCGAAGTGGTAGCTGGGAATCAAACCCTGTATCTTGTCGTTACTAGCCAAAACCGCTAACTAATAGACCACACGGTCAGTTTGCTTATCTTGCTGTAACAGCGGCTAGATTTAAGGCTACAATGAATAGCAAAGACTTTCTTGTTAAATAAAGATTTTAATAAAACAGAACTACCATTTACAAAATATTGGTATGTTTTGCCAGCACAAAATTGATGGCGTTCAGAAATTATTAATGGTTTATAACAATACGAATTTTAACAGTAAAATAAAGTAAAGCTGAAAAACGCCTAACTTTCAGTCAGAGTCATGGTTGCTTTTAAAATCCGGATCAAGGTCTGAATCATAGCTGAAACAGGCGAAATACGCTCAGACTTCAAGAAGAATATAATAATTCCAATCCCAAAGAAAGCAGGTGTTGACAGATGTGAGAATTACCGAACAATCAGTTTAATAAGCCACAGCTGCAAAATACTAACACGAATTCTTTACAGACGAATGGAAAAACTAGTAGAAGCCGACCTCGGGGAAGATCAGTTTGGATTCCGTAGAAATACTGGAACACGTGAGGCAATACTGACCTTACGACTTATCTTAGAAGAAAAATTAAGGAAAGGCAAACCTACGTTTCTAGCATTTGTAGACTTAGAGAAAGCTTTTGACAATGTTGGCTGGAAGACTCTCTTTCAAATTCTAAAGGTGGCAGGGGTAAAATACAGGGAGCGAAAGGCTGTTTACAATTTGTACAGAAACCAGATGGCAGTTGTAAGAGTCGAGGGACATGAAAGGGAAGCAGTGGTTGGGAAGGGAGTAACACAGGGTTGTAGCCTCTCCCCGATGTTATTCAATCTGTATATTGAGCAAGCAATAAAGGAAACAAAAGAAAAATTTGGAGTAGGTATTAAAATTCATGGAGAAGAAATAAAAACTTTGAGGTTCGCCGATGACATTGTAATTCTGTCAGAGACAGCAAAGGACTTGGAAGAGCAGTTGAACGGAATGGATAGTGTCTTGAAAGGAGGATATAAGATGGACATCAACAAAATCAAAACAAGAATAATGGAATGTAGTAGAATTACGTCGGGTGATGCTGAGGGTATTAGATTAGGAAATGAGACACTTAAAGTAGTAAAGGAGTTTTGCTATTTGGGGAGCAAAATAACTGATGATGGTCGAAGTAGAGAGGATATAAAACGTAGACTGGCAATGGGAAGGAAAGCGTTTCTGAAGAAGAAAAATTTGTTAACATCGAGTATAGATTTAAGCGTCAGGAAGTCGTTTCTGAAAGTATTTGTATGGAGTGTAGCCATGTATGGAAGTGAAACATGGACGATAAATAGTTTGGACAAGAAGAGAATAGAAGCTTTCGAAATGTGGTGCTACAGAAGAATGCTGAAGATTAGATGGGTAGATCACATAACTAATGAGGAGGTATTGAATAGAATTGGAGAGAAGAGAAGTTTGTGGCACAACTTGACAAGAAGAAGGGATCGGTTGGTAGGACATGTTTTGAGGCATCAAGGGATCACAAATTTAGCATTGGAGGGCAGCGTGGAGGGTAAAAATCATAGAGGGGGACCAAGAGATGAATACACCAAGCAGATTCAGAAGGATGTAGGTTGCAGTAGGTACTGGGAGATGAAGAAGCTTGCACAGGATAGAGTAGCATGGAGAGCTGCATCAAACCAGTCTCAGGACTGAAGACCACAACAACAACATGAGAAGATATGGCTATTTCAGTCTGGGTTCGCAGAAAACATTTCATTACAGAAAAATCTCATATTCTGAATAGCGGGTCTGTCCCCAATTCAGAGAAAAAATGATTTAAATGATTTACAGTAACAAATGTGTCTGTTGTATTCTGTTGTATAGGTGACGACTGTGTTGAACGACTCACAGCCCACTGAAAGGTACTGAGTACTCTAGTGCTATGGCGGTTGTGGTACGAACATTCAGGGACCGCATGACCCCACAATATCAGTTACGTGTTAATACTCTAAGTTTGAAAGTCAGTTATCTGAAAACTCCATTTTTTATTTACGCCCTTGTTACAACCAAGCGTTCAGCATTTACACTAAGGAAGATATAACGGCATTGTAGTGAATCGAGAAATTCTCATCTGTGACATGGAATGAGTGGCAAGTGACAAATGATATCGTCCGTCCCATGCTGGGCGCCAGAAGTGTAGTGAATCCTTCAGATTCTGCCGTGGACCATAGTGTGCAAATTACTAATGACGTCGTCTCACATCGGGAACCAATAATATAACACATATAATTAAGTGAAATCAAACACAAAAGGTCATGAGGTTAATAGATTGATAAGCAAGTGGAACACAATGTTTAGATGAATAAAACATTGAGGTGACTGGATTTATTTGAGTAACTTGTGTGGTGTCACCGCCAGACACCACACTTGCTGGGTGGTAGCTTAAATCGGCCGCGGTCCATTAGTACATGTCGGACCCGCGTGTCGCCACTGTCAGGATCGCAGACCGAGCGCCACCACAAGGCAGGTCTCGAGAGACGGACTAGCACTCGCCCAGTTGTACGACGACGTTGCTAGCGACTATACTGACGAAGCCTTTGCTCTCATTTGCCGAGAGACAGTTAGAATAGCCTTCAGCTAAGTTAATGGCTACGACTTAGCAAGACGCCAATTGTCACAGTGCATGTATCTTACGAGTCTCATTTGTATAGTCAAGAGAGATGTATCACAAGGATTGATTAAAAGTTAAGTATATTCCAAAGCTACGTATTTTCTTTATAGTATTCAATACGTATCCTGTTCCAGACTTCAAGCCATCCTGCTGTAGCTTAGCGCGTGCCTTTCGGCTTCCTTCTCAGTGTGGCGTAGCTAGCTTGTTACGCCACAACAACTTGTATACACAAAAGAAAAGAAAAGAAATTACAACTCTGAGGGCCGATCTGACTGGACAGGGACACGAGTCAGTTACCAAGGGAAGGAGACAGGAATGAATCACATCACAATTTTTCTAGGTCATTTGTGTATCTCGATGGCGGCGGCAGGCGCTGAGTGGGTACGGCGCGTCGCCTGGGAGCTGGCCTTCGCTGTGGCGACTGGGCCAGCCTCCGCTGCCGGCCGTGTGACGGGGGAGGGCCCTGGCCGCCGTGTGTTGCCGTGACCGAAGCAGAGCTGTCGCGGCGGTGGACGGCAGAGCCCCGTGTCCTCTTGCTTCCGCGCTGCCTCACCGACTCCCTTCTTCACTGCTCATCCATCTCTCAGCTCAACGAATCCTCAAACATTTTCCTCCACTCGACGTTGTCATTGGCGGACTAAATTTTCACCGCCGCCCAATGACTGTTCGCCGTTTCATGGCCGCGCCTCCCAGTACAGGGTGAAAATTGTCTGTCTTGCGTGGCCTGGTGTGCGACTCGGAAACTGGCATCTTTCTCACGATTTCCCTGTCAAGGCTGTTCGCAGCGTCGGTCTACATATATATCTACACCTACATGGATACTTTGCAAATCACATTGAAGTGCCTGGCAGAGGGTTCATCGAACCATCTTCACAATTCTCTATTATTCCAATCTCCCATAGCGCGCGGTAAGAATGAACACCTATATCTTTCCGTACGAGCTCTGATTTTCGTTATTTTATCGTGGTGATCGTTCCTCCCTATCTAGGTCGGTGTCAACAAAATATTTTCGCATTCGGAGGAGAAATTTGGTGATTGGAATTTCGTGATAAGATTCCGTCGCAACGAAAACCGTGTTTCTTTTAATGATTTCCAGCCCAAGTCCTGTATCATTTCTGTGACAATCTCTCCCATATTTCGCGATAATACAAAACGTGCTGCCTTTCTTTGAACTTTTTTGATGTACTCCGTCGGTCCTGTCTGGTAAGAATCCTGCACCGCGCAGCAGTATTCTAAAAGAGGACGGACAAACGTAGTGTAGGCAGTCTCCTTAGTAGGTCAGTTACATTTTCTAAGTGTCGGTCATTGTTTCGATGTTTCTCTGCATTCCTAATCTGTTCTGAAGTGAGACTTGGACAGGCTCATGTTTGTGCTTTGTCTCGGAATCTGCTGACGTTCGTGATTTATAAGGACAGTCCTTACTGTCCACAAAACATTTTTTTTCATCGGGCTGAATTCTTTCGTAGTCCTGTAGTTTCACACGCCTCCGTGCCTGTGCGAATTGTCAGTGCTTTGCGCATGCTCCTTCACATTTCCTATGGGGTGCTGCTATTCTCGACACGTTGTCGCCTTTACAGGCAGGTAAAAGCGGCTCCTCTCAGCTAGAAGAATTCACACTCCTTCAAACGTGCATTCTTGATGCTTTGGTGTCTACGCTCCGCCCCAGTGGCTGCAGTTTTCGCCACGACTCTCATTGTCCGCCACTCTTTCGCTGGGTGTCCATTCTTAAGCGAGACGACGGCCTGGCTTTCTTCTGGGACGCCGGCGCTGTGATTCGTCGAACGTATCACAATTCATTCATCTTGCTCACTAAGTAATTTTAACTTCCCGTTATAGTGGGGTCTTTTCCTAAATGGTTTTTCTTGCTCGAAATACTTCCCAAATGCTTAAAATTTTTTAAACTGACATTGGACCTCACTTGATTACCATGAAGTTTGTGGAGATAGTGCACTCTTGATAGGTGATGTTCTGCCTATTGATTCAGTAATTCTGGAGTTCAAACAGTAATACGAAGATAAAAAATTACGTCAAACTGAGAAAACAAGCGGATTCTAAGTGAATGATGTCAATATGAAACGTTGCCAAGGTCGAAAACGTGTGGAAGATAGTTTTGTACACTCACTCTGCTATTCACACACACACTGAACATTAAACTGTTGCTCGCTCATTCGACTGAACTTGTTAGTGCTCGCTCGTTCAGTTATCGACTATTTCGTTATCCATCATATAATTTGTTTGTCGGTTACTGTGGGATTCAGCACCGACGCGAACAAGGAAGGAGAGGCGATGGCCGGTGGCAGGAATCCAAAATGATCTGTACATAACACATTAGACGACCGGGGTGACCGAGCGGTTGTAGGCGCTTCAGTGTGGAACGGCGCGACCACTACGGTCGCAGGTTCGAATCCTGCCTCGGGCATGGATGTGTGTGATGTCCTTAGGTTAGGTTTAAGTAGTTCTACACTCCTGGAAATTGAAATAAGAACACCGTGAATTCATTGTCCCAGGAAGGGGAAACTTTATTGACACATTCCTGGGGTCAGATACATCACATGATCACACCGACAGAACCACAGGCACATAGACACAGGCAACAGAGCATGCACAATGTCGGCACTAGTACAGTGTATACCCACCTTTCGCAGCAATGCAGGCTGCTATTCTCCCATGGAGACGATCGTAGAGATGCTGGATGTAGTCCTGTGGAACGGCTTGCCATGCCATTTCCACCTGGCGCCTCAGTTGGACCAGCGTTCGTGCTGGACGTGCAGACCGCGTGAGACGACGCTTCATCCAGTCCCAAACATGCTCAATGGGGGACAGATCCGGAGATCTTGCTGGCCAGGGTAGTTGACTTACACCTTCTAGAGCACGTTGGGTGGCACGGGATACATGCGGACGTGCATTGTCCTGTTGGAACAGCAAGTTCCCTTGCCGGTCTAGGAATGGTAGAACGATGGGTTCGATGACGGTTTGGATGTACCGTGCACTATTCAGTGTCCCCTCGACGATCACCAGTGGTGTACGGCCAGTGTAGGAGATCGCTCCCCACACCATGATGCCGGGTGTTGGCCCTGTGTGCCTCGGTCGTATGCAGTCCTGATTGTGGCGCTCACCTGCACGGCGCCAAACACGCATACGACCATCATTGGCACCAAGGCAGAAGCGACTCTCATCGCTGAAGACGACACGTCTCCATTCGTCCCTCCATTCACGCCTGTCGCGACACCACTGGAGGCGGGCTGCACGATGTTGGGGCGTGAGCGGAAGACGGCCTAACGGTGTGCGGGACCGTAGCCCAGCTTCATGGAGACGGTTGCGAATGGTCCTCGCCGATACCCCAGGAGCAACAGTGTCCCTAATTTGCTGGGAAGTGGCGGTGCGGTCCCCTACGGCACTGCGTAGGATCCTACGGTCTTGGCGTGCATCCGTGCGTCGCTGCGGTCCGGTCCCAGGTCGACGGGCACGTGCACCTTCCGCCGACTACTGGCGACAACATCGATGTACTGTGGAGACCTCACGCCACACGTGTTGAGCAATTCGGCGGTACGTCCACCCGGCCTCCCGCATGCCCACTATACGCCCTCGCTCAAAGTCCGTCAACTGCACATACGGTTCACGTCCACGCTGTCGCGGCATGCTACCAGTGTTAAAGCCTGCGATGGAGCTCCATATGCCACGGCAAACTGGCTGACACTGACGGCGGCGGTGCACAAATGCTGCGCAGCTAGCGCCATTCGACGGCCAACCCGGCGGTTCCTGGTGTGTCCGCTGTGCCGTGCGTGTGATCATTGCTTGTACAGCCCTCTCGCAGTGTCCGGAGCAAGTATGGTGGGTCTGACACACCGGTGTCAATGTGTTCTTTTTTCCATTTCCAGGAGTGTACTTTCTAGGGGACTGATGACCTCAGATGTTAAGTCCCATAGTGCTCAGAGCCATCTGAGCCATAACACTTGCAGATTAACTGAACTCTTCATTCCCAAAAACAAAAGAAACTTAACTTCTTGTTTCCTGCGCCTCCTACATGCAAGTACCTTTCACTATTATTATTCGCAGAACACAGGCTAAGTAAAGTGTTCCTCTTACTCAGTACGGAAGATTTCGAAGTCTGCAGCCGAACTGGGTCCGACTAGCAGTGGGCGTTGGGTACGCCAGTGTTGACAGGGGGCGCTGAACTCATCTTCGTGGAGGAGTGGCGCTATCGGCTCTTCCCACTGGCGTGTGGGCCGACGCCTTCTTGATGATATTTCGCGGCGCTGTGTTGGTCAGTGTGCAGTCGATGCTTTAGGATTAAACATACCCCCCCCCCCCCCACCACCCATATTCCGCGCCGTTGCCGTGTAAGGAGTCATTTTACGACGACGGGGAAGGGGGGGGGGAGGGGGAAGCAGAGGGCTGGGTGGTGTGATGACGAAGAACGGAAACGGCGGCTATAAGGACGGCGGCGGCGCCGGGTCCACGGCGGAAGTCGACACGAGGGCAGGCGAGTCGGGCTGCTGCAACGGCGGAGGCGATGGACGCAGCTCCACCGGTCCTGCAGGTGGCGTCGAAGAGGCACTTTGGGGTGACCGTTCCGGCCGCAAGAACCCGGTAGGATGTGACTCTGGGTGCAGAAAATCTGCGGAAGAATCTCGCAATCGACAAGCACGAATCTTGTTCTGACGGCCGTGCAGCAGCGCAGCACTGCGGCAGTAGCTTCAATTAAATACAAGCAAACGCCCGTGTTTCGAAGAATCGTTTTTGTCTCCCAGCGCTTGGTGCGACCAAAAATTCTGGAAAGAACAGACGCATTACACGCAGAGCGGTACATGCGGAGCGCGGGGGCGCCGTGCGCTGCAGTGGGTACGGCAACTGGAGGGGCGTGCGGTGGCGCCGGCCGTCCGGGAGCCCCGCGTCGACGGACCGTCGCGGGGCTGGCTGGCTGGCTGGGAGCGGTGCGTTGCGAGGAAGAGCAGCAGCGCTTGGTCCCGTGTGTGGGAGCACGTAGTTTGTTCTACATCTACATCTACACCTACATTTATACTCCGCAAGCCACCCAACGGTGTGTGGCGGCGGGCACTTTACGTGCCACTGTCATTACCTCCCTCTCCTGTTCCAGTCGCGTATGGTTCGCGGGAAGAACGACTGCCGGAAAGCCTCCGTGCGCTCTCGAATCTCTCTAATTTTACATTCGTGATCTCCTCGGGAGGTATAAGTAGGGGGAAGCAATATATTTGATACCTCATCCGGAAACGCACCCTCTCGAAACCTGGACAGCAAGCTACACCGCTATGCAGAGCGCCTCTCTTGCAGAGTCTGCCACTTGAGTTTGCTATACACCTCCGTAACGCTATCACGCTTTTCAAATAACTCTGTGACAAAACGCGCTGCTCTTCTTTGAATCTTCTCTATCTCCTCCGTCAACCCCACCAGGTACGGATCCCACACTGATGAGCAATACTCAACGGTAGGTCGAACGAGTGTTTTGTTGATGGACTACATTTTCTAAGGACTCTCCCAATGAATCTCAACCTGGTACTTGCCTTACCAACAATTAATTTTATACGATCATTCCACTTCAAATCGTTCCGCACGCACGCTCCCAGATATTTTACAGAAGTAAATGATGATTAACTGGAACCCTCAGCTGCCGATAGGTGTTGTTGATATACTTCGATGTGGACAGCTGAAAATGTGTGCCCCGACCGGGACTCGAACCCGGGATCTCCTGCTTACATGGCAGACGCTCTATCCATCTGAGCCACCGAGGACACAGATGAATAGCGCGACTGCAGGGACTCATCCCTTGCACGCTTCCCGTGAGACTCACATTCCCAACTGTCCACAATGCTACATATGTAATGTACCTTACAAGTTCTTTCGAGAACAGTTACTGTCTTCATATATATCATATATATTTTACAGAAGTAATTGGTACCAGTGTATGTTCCGCTATCATATAATCATACAATAAAGGATCCTTCTTTCTATGTATTCGCAATACATTACATTTGTCTATGTTAAGGTTCAGTTGCCACTCCCTGCACCAAGTGCCTATCCGCTGCAGATCTTCCTGCATTTCGCTGCAATTTGCTAATGCTGCAACTTCTCCGTATACTACAGCATCATTGGCGAAAAGCCGCATGGAACTTCCGACACTATCTACTGGGTTATTTATATATCTTGTGAAAAGCAATGGTCCCATAACACTCCCCTGTGGCACGCCAGAGGTTACTTTAACGTCTCTCCGTTGAGAACAACATGCCGTGTTCTGTTTGCTAAAATCTCTTCAATCCAGCCACACAGCTGGTCTGATATTCCGTAGGCTCTTACTTTGTTTATCACGCGACAGTGCGGAACTATCGAACGCCTTCCAGAAGTCAAGGAAAATGGCATCTACCTCGGAGCCTGTATCTAATATTTTCTGGGTCTCATGAACAAATAAAGCGAGTTGGGTCTCACACGATCGCTGTTTCCGGAATCCATCTTGATTCATCTGTTGCCTCAACGTACGCACAAATCGTTCAGCTCCCTCGCTCCACTGATGATGAAACGGAGCACTGCTAAGGTGAGTGATACCATAGGCTGTACAAAACTGTTCAAAGTCCTGAGCCGCAAACCGTGTCCCGTGGTTTGTAACCAACACTTTAGGCAAACCTCCTAACCAAAATAATAGTTGGCAAACCTGCATGGTACTACGCGACGCAGTCGACTTCATAGGCACTGCAAGGGGATATTTGCTAAACAGTCCACATCAACAAGCCAACGACTGTTGCAAAAGGGATCAGCAAAGTCAATATGTACCCGTTCTCACGGCGATTGGGACTTTGGTCAAGCGGAAAACGTTTGGGGCGGAGCCAAGTACAGTTCCGATGCGCTAACTGTTCAGTGTGTACAATTCCCCAACGTCCTCGGTGAAGCAATCGCAACACATCGTTTTGCATCGCTTTAGGAACAGGCAAACGCGATTGTCAGGAGTCAGTTTGCAATAGAATCACACGGTGCTGCACGGAGAGGCCACGCTGACGAGCAAAATATCGGCGCACACAAGGATCCTGAACGAGGCCAAGCAGTAAAGATGTAGTGCAACGAAAGGTTCAAGTCAGCGTCTGCATATGTGGCCTGTGAAATTTTCCTAAGTGCAGCGAAAAGTCTGTAGAAGTTCAGTGTCCTGCGCATCGATCTCACTACAAGATGCGGCAGTAGCATCGAATTCAGAATCAGGACCAACAGGAAGGCGAGAAAGGGCGTCGGATTTGCATCCTTCAACGTGGACCGGTATAATATTTCGAACTGATACTTTGACAATAGCGAAACCCAGCGTCGCAGCTTCTTAGCCGTGTGCAGCGGAACAAGTTGAAACGTACCCTTAGAAAAAAATTATGAATTACCGTGCTGGAAAATCTCTTACGTTATTTGATTTTCAAACAGCTGAGCAAAACTGAAGGTACTCGGACAGTTCTCTCTTTACTTATTCTGATCAACACTAAACTGACACACAATATTTTTAGCGCAATGCAATCTGACTTTCCATAATTCCTACAAAAAATGGCCCTGACTAACAATAACCTATACCTTTCACGAATCACTTACCTCACAAAAATCGTCGTTACTCGAACTACTGCAATACAGCAAGCGCCAGTACTACCAGCTAAATAAAAGATTTTAACTACTGATGGCACTAACTACTGATAGGCATAGTTAGCAAATGAAGGATTTTGGTAGAGAACAAACAAGGTATTTACCTTAATAGTGTTCAAAAGTCATAATATATATATCAGTTCATGACATCCATCTTTACAAATTTCCTTTTTCTGGCGGACACACGTCCAGGTCGTCCGCTTGTAGTGACCTCTCAAAACTCTGGCATCTGTCTCTCCACATCCACCACTGCTGGCGGCTCACCTCCAACTGCCCAACGCTAGGTGCTGTTGACATCCCACTGCCCAACACTACACAAGCGAATATTCCAACAATGAGTCGAACCAGCCACAGACTGCACACAGCACAGCCAGTGATTTTCATACAGAGCGCTACGTGGCGTTACCAACATAAAAACCTAAACAGCCTACTTACAAGGTTTGGATGGGTGAAACAAAGACTAAAGTGGCTTATGGGTCCGTCAGTAGTTAAAACTTCTGACCAAACAGATAATGGCGAAACTTTATCACACCACAGATAATAGCGAGCGCTTCCTTCTCGATTTGAGAAAAGTTACGTTCTGTCTTGCTCAATAACTTGGAAGCGAAAGCAATTGTTCTGTCCCGTGAACAAAAGCTGTGCGACACCACGGCTCCGATTCTATATGAAGAAGCGTCCACTGCCGAAAACACAGGCTTAGCGGGATCGAAATGAACAAGACATTTGTCACTCACCAAGGTGTTTTTAAGTTTCTGGGATGCGTCCCGACACTCTTTGGTCCAAACAAAATGCACACGCTTCCGGCGCAAACGATGCAACGGAGCCGCGACCTGGACTGCGTTGGGTATATACCGGATATACTATGTCATCTTCCCGAGAACTGGCTACGATTTTGCCACATTCTGCGGGGCCGGGAGGTCCTAGATGGTCAGCAAATGTGACTGAAGAGGATAAATACCTTGGCTATTAAGAACAGAGCGTAAGTACTTAATTTCAGACTGAAAAAAGTCACATTTGTCCAGGCGACACTTCAACCTGCAACTGAAATTGTTCGAAGGTTACTGGTATGTTCCTTCGGTGTACGTCCTGAGACCACAATATCGTCCGGGTAATTTGACCAGAATGAAACTTCTGCAGTAAGCTGTTGGAATATGACAGGCGCGGAAGCGCTACCAAAGGGTAAGTGCAAAAATCTAACCAACGTTAAAATATGCTGACCACAAACACTTTCTGAGACTCCTCATCTAGCGCAATTTGCAACTACGCATCGCACAAGTCAGTTTTAAAAAATAGCACCTGCACCAAGCCTGTCCATTAATTCCTCAGGGCGACGCAACACATATCATTGTTTGTGGAGTGACAGTGAATTTAAAGTCAACGCAGACACGAAGTCTTCCAGAAGGCTTTGGCAATATGACTAAGTGGAAGCCCATGAAGACGCTGGATGGGAGCAATAACGCCATTGTGCTGCCATTCTTTAAGTAAACTTGTAATTTTGTAAGTGCATGAGGAATTCGACGCGCGTGAAAAAGTTGAGTTGTGCGTTGTCTTTCAGTGTAACGTGTGCCACAAAATTATTTGCTCTCCTAAGTCCTTCCCAAAATAAATCAGGAAACTCCTGAGTCACACGAGTAACACTGTCTTTTGGGTTGAAAGCAGAAACAGAAAGTACAGTGTCAGGAATACGAGAACCAAACAAATCAAATGAATCTAATCCAAAAATATTTTCACAGTGTCGCGAATGCAAAATTGTAAATGGCAGCCACGCAGAGTTGCCGAGCGGTTTGAGGCGCCATGTCACGGATTGTGCGGCCTCTTCCGCCGGAGGTTCGAGTCCTCAGTCGGGCGTGCGTGCGCGTGCTATTCTTAGCATAAGTTAGTTAGTTAAAGTAGCGTCTAAGTCTAGGGACGGATGACCTCAGCAGTTTGGTTCCTTAGGAATTCACACCATTTGAATATTTGGAAATGCCGCTCCTCTGGTGTGAGACTGTAATGCGGCAGGCAGACTACAAGCACAAAGCACTGGAATGTCGTGAGCGTAATATGCAGTAAGTTCCACGCAAGATTTTGTCAACTGTGGCGAGCCCAACTGTTCAAAATGGTTCAAATGGCTCTGAGCACTATGGGACTCAACTGCTGTGGTCATAAGTCCCCTAGAACTTAGAACTACTTAAACCTAACTAACCTAAGGACAGCACACAACACCCAGCCATCACGAGGCAGAGAAAATCCCTGACCCCGTCGGGAATCGAACCCGGGAGAGCCCAACTGTTCATGAGTGGCACGATTAAGCAGTATAATTGGAAGCACAGTTTGATTGACTTTTGTTGCACAACACTTGGCCAGGGTGAAGGCACATCCTGAATTTCATCATTACTGGTACCTGTAGCTGGTTTAGAAAAAAACGACATTCACTGAGTGAGAACGTGCTCTGCGTTTATCAGAGTGAACGAGGGCAGATTTCTTTTTGTGCTACAAGGACACAAACTGTACTTTACCTGGGTTTCCGCAAACAAACCAAGTCGCATTTCACGACGAGCAAAGTTTACATTAGGTGCGGAAAAACAGCGGGAACGTGATTTCACAGCAGACACAAGCGTTGACACTTCTTTACTGTGGCCACAGAGTGGTTACTCATTTGCATGCAGTGGACAGTTGCAAGGCTGTACCTGTTTTTCACTTTGCGTTACACTGTAAATGAGAGCTACCTCCAAGTTTTCCACGCCACTATCACACGAGTCCTGACGTTCAAATAATTTGTAAAACTTGTTTCAAAGTAGGATCAGAATGTTTGAGAATTTGTCCACGAATCTTACTGTCTCGCACTCTGTACGTAATTGCATCACGAATCATTGCATCACTATAGTACTGTCAACAGCCACATTGAGAGTGACATTATCATGTTAAACCCTGAAGTTCAGTGATCCACTGTCGGTATGTCTTTTCTGGCTTTTTCCGCAATTGAAAGAACTTGTAACTAGCTGCAGTAGCCTGTACCCGATCTTCGCAGTGCCTAGTGAGGACGAAAACTAAACCTTCAAGATCTAATAACTGTGGCCTACTAGTCGGGAATAACTCCTGAGCGAGGCGGTACACTCCTGTCCTGGCTGTTGATGAGAAATAAGAAAGCTTAACAGTACGTTGCACTTGATGTTTAGCACAATGAGCGTCGGTCGAACTGAGCGTACTACTCGTTCCATTCCTCTCGTTCTTCATCGAAAGCTTAGAACAGTGGAAAGCAGGGAGGCGGTGCAGTGGATGTGGCTAGCTGTTGTGGCAGAGTTGATTCAGCAGCGGCTTGTGCATTAATGAGCTGCTGGACTGCCGTCATCAAATGCGACATTTGTTGTTTCTGGGACTGAATAAACTGCTTGAGATGAAGACCAGCAGCAACCGGAGGCGTAGCCCCAGGTGGTGAAGGAGGCAGTTTAGAGGCCGTAATAATTAGAGGAACGCCGCAACATAACAATTATAAGAAAATGAAATAAATAGCGGAAGTGATGTGGCAAGTCTGCAGTAAAGAACGCAATTAGTAGCAAGCCTCTGAAAGGAAAGAGAGAAATATTAGTGACGCACTGTGAATGAGTGGCGAAGAGTGAAGGCAGTGTTGGTTCTGTAATCCTCGTCGCCAGATGTTGTCAGCTACTGTGGCAGCACCGACACAAACAAGCAAGGAGAGAAAATGCGATGACCGGTGGCAGGAATGCAAAATGATCTGTACACAAGACTTACAGATTAACCGAACTCTTTATTTCTAAAAAGAAAAGAAGCTTATCTCCTTGTTTCCTGTGCCTCTTACGTCCATGTACTGTTCACTATAATTACTCGCAGAACACAGGCTAAGTAACGTTTTTCTGTTACTCAGTACTGACGACCTCGAAGTCTGCGACCGAACAGGGCCCGACCAGCGATCGGCGGCTGGTTACGTCAGCGTTGACAGGGGCGCTGAACTCTTTGTCTTGCCGCGAGGGATTAGCCGAGCGGTCTAGGGCGCTGCAGTTATGGACTGTGCGGCTGGTCCCGACTGTGGTTCGAGTCCTCCCTCGGGCATGAGTGTGTGTGTTTGTCCTTAGGATAATGTAGGTTAAGTAGTGTGTAAGCTTAGGGACTGATGACCTTAGCAGTTAAGTCCCATAAGATTACACACACATTTGAACATTTTTGGACTCTTGTCTTCCTAGAGGTGTAGCGCTGCCCGCTCTTTCCACTGGTGCGCGGGCCAACGCCCTCTTGATACAGTTCCGCTGGGCTGTGCTGGTCGGTACGCAGTCGATGCTTAAGAGTGCACACCATTGTTGGCCTGTTACTGCTCACTCGTCCAACTGTCGGCCTGTTAGTGCTCGCTCACAGTTGGCGTGTTAGCGCTTGTCCATTCAGCTGCTGAAAGTACTTAAACAAAGTCGCATGGCCAAAATTCGTTGTCATTAATAAAGATATACATCATTACTAGTATCATTCCTTACAATACCTGCTACAAAGTACTGATATGAGTTGAAGGATCAGTTGAAAAGTCAACTGAAAAGTACTGATTAAAATAGTGTTGGTATCGAGATGTAAGCTCTCGGTACCAACACGATTGCATACTTTTTCCTTGTCCCTACCTATTCCAGAGGCTTCCAGATGTCCACGTTAAGCGATTCCTCCTCCTCACACCAACACCTGACTTCGTGAAATCATACTGCATGTTTAGCCAGGCACTGTAAACAGCAGTATCCTCTGAGACAGCCTAAATGAATTAACCAGCTCATTGAATGTATCGTTTTCATGTTTCGTATCTTTAGCACACAGCTGTGTCACAACGTCCAGATCTGCACTCGTAACCACATGTCTCGTGTGTTGCTTCGCCTTCGCACGGTCTTTTCTCCTTTATTTTCTCGTTTCCAACCGTGTGAAGCTCCATGATGCCATCGCAACCTCCATCTTCAATTCCTCTCCAGCATCATCACCAACACCGACGCTACTTTCGGTGCCAGCACTACCACCACTATCGCTACACATTTCACCACACCGCGTGCACCTTCATTAAATAGTGCTAAAATTTCACTTCGGCTGTCAATGTTATTAATATCCTCCAGACGGTTGAAATTTGCATTTTCATGCGTAGAAAAATATTCGCCAAACCTTTTAGCTCTAGGGCGTTATCCTTTTTTCGTATAGTATTTCGTTTCCGATTTTGTGTATCGCTCACTGTCAGATTCTGCAAGCCACTCATCATAATTGAGCGACTACTTTTTTTTCTTGAAAAAAATAATAGCTGAGGCACGTAATGATTACGACTGCCAAGCTCAGTAATTTCAGCTCAACGCGGTACGTAACTGTTCAGCCGCTGTCATGAGCGACGTTAACAGCCGCCCTCCAACTGAATTGAACGATGAACCGAACGTTATGCTATCGACGGTGCTACTGGTCTGCATTCCGTGTTTTCAACTTAAAAAACGTGAAATCCTCTGTTTTCTTGTGGCCAATACTATCGGAAAAACAAGCGTCCGTCGAGGTCTCTCCTTTCGGCGCCGTGTGTAGCACTGGTCCTACCTGAGCCACATGTAAATCCGGCCACTGTCATTGATTAAACAATGCAGGTTTTCACACCAACTTTGGTAAGTTCTTTTTCATGGGGTTTAGGACTTGGTATAAGGCAGTATTTATTAATATTTATTAATCCTCTTTAATGTCGACTTTTTTCGTGGGATCCCTAATTTGTAACTTTTTTGCAACATTCTGTAAACGAGTTTTTTTTTTGCTACAGAAACGACAACGTAATCTATGTACTAACTTTTTTCGAGGCCAAGTGTATAAAATTTTATGAAACAAGGAATACAACTGTAGGTTTCAATAACAAATAAACAAACAGACAGACAGGTGAGTAAACGCACACACACACCTTTCTGATAGACCACAGTATGATAAGGACTCGTGCGTATGCGGGTACATTGTGATATGGATGAGGCTGGTGGCTTGAGTGGTGCGCTACAGTGACTCCTTGTGCAGTCGTTCCCTCGATGATGAGTTTGTCATTAGCAGAGTTATCGTTAGACCTCTATTAATATAGCCATCGCTGTCTGTGTTCTTCTCACTATTCACATTAAGGTTAGATGTAAAACTATTTTTTAAAAATTTTGTAGTGCTGTTAAACACTTTTTTTCGTTACATTCCAAAGTGTTGTAAGAAACAGCACGTACATTTCGTCGAAGCCTTGGGTGTTCTCCGCAAAACAACATGGTTCTGCAGAACATTTTGTCAAGTCGTTTCACTCATTTCCCAAGCTTGGTTAAGAATGGAAATGAACAAAATACATCTAGATCTACATAGATATTCCGGAAGCCAACGACAGTCTATATGCCTCCATATGAGCCCTAAATTCTCGAATGTTATCTTCATGCTCCTTACGCATAATGTATGCTGGCGGCAGTAGAATCGTTCGGCAGTCAGTTTCAAATGCCGGTTTTCTAAATTTTCTCATTAGTGTTGCTGGAAAAGAGCCTCGCTTTCGCTCCAGGGATTCCCATTTGAGTTTCCGAAGTATCTCCGTAACACTTACGTGCTATTCGAACGTACTGGTAACAAATCTAGCAGCCTGCCTGTGAATTGCGCCGATGTCTTCCTTCAATCCAACGTGGCACGGACCCGAAACACTCGAGCAGTACTCAAGAATATGTCGCACCAGCGCCCTATATGCTGTCTCCTTTACAGGTGAACCACTCTTTCCCACAATTCTCCCTATAAACCGAAGTCCACCATTCGCCTCCCCTAGCACAGTTCTGACATGCTCCTTCCACCTCATATCGCATTGCACCGTTACGCTCACACTAAATGTGTGCCTTGCCTATGTCAAGCAGGACACTACTCATACTGTAGCCGAACATTTTAGGTTTGTTCTTCCTACTATCCGCATCAACTTACATTTTTCCACATTTACTGCTAGGTGGCACTCATCACACCATCTACACACTTTGTCTAAGTCGTCTTGTACCTTCCTACAGTCACACAAGTTCGACGCCTTACCGTAAACCGTAGCATCATCAGCAATCAACCGCAGATTGCTACCCACCCTGTCAGCTAAATCACTTATGTGTACAGACAACAGCAGCTGTCCTGTCCCACTTCCCTGGGGCACCCCTGACGATGAACATCCGCCGTCGAGGGCAACATACTGGGTTCTATTATTTAAGAAGTCTTCGAGCCACTCACATATCTGTGAACTTATTCCATATGCTCGTACTTTTATTAACAGCCTGCAATGGGGCACCTTGTCAAATACTTTTCGGAAATCTAGAAACATGGAATTTGCCTATTGCCCTTTATCTATTGCTCGCAGTACTTCATGTGACAAAAGGGTAAGCTGAGTTTCGCACGAGCGATGCTTTCTAAAACCATGCTGATTCGTGGACATAAGCTTCTCAGTCTCTAGAAAAATTGTTGTATTGGAACTGAGAATATGTTGAAGGATTCTGCAGCAAACCGATATGAGTCTGTAATTTTGCGGGTCTGTTCATTTACCCTTCTCTATATACTGGAGTCACCTGCGCTTTTTTCCATTCGCTTGTGAGTTTGTGCTGGGTGAAAGATTCTGATAAATGCAAGCTAGGTGAGGGGCCAGTGCCGTAGAGGACCACTTCTAAAACCGAATTGGGATTTCATCCGAAACTGGTGATTTATTTGCTTACAAATCCATCAGTTATTTCTCTACGTCAGGGATGCTTATTTCTACGTCGTCCATACGGGAGTCTGTCCGATGGTAAGATGACGGTATGTTTGTACGATTCTCCTATATGAACGATTTCTTGAGCGTGGAATTTAAAATTTCGGTTCTCGTTTTACTGTCCCCAACTGTCACACCATCCTGCTGAACAAGGGACTGGATGGAAGGCTTAGACCCGCTTAGCGATTTTACATAGGATCAGAATTGTTTCAGGTTCTCTACCAGAATTTTTACTTAAGTTGCGACGGTGGTAGCTGTTGTACGCTTCGTGCATAGATCTTTTCAGAGACGGTCGAACATCTACTCACCTTTGCTCTTCGTCATTATTGCACTCTCTTTTAAATGAGAGTGCAACAGCCTCTGCTTCCTCAGCATCTTCCGAATTCCGTCACTCGACGATGATGGGTCTTTTCCATCCTTTATCCACTTACTAGGCACTTAACTCTCCAGACCATGATTTACAAACTGCTTAAACTTTGCCAATAACTCCTCTACGTCCATCTTACTGGACCTAAGTGATCTCAATTCGCTCTCTGAGTGAAATGCTAACAATTGCTTATCTGCTCTTTCCAGCAAAAATACTCTCCTACCTTCCTTTACTGATTTATTAGCTTTCATAACCATAGTTGCTATAATGACATCATGATCGCTAATCCCCGTTTCTATATTGACATTGTCGATAAGTTCCGGTCTATTTGTAGCTACAAGATCTAAGATATTTCCATTGTGTGTGGGCTGCCGAACCAGCTACTCGAGACAGTTTTCAGAAAACGTGTTCAAAAGTACTTCGCGTAACTGTCGGTTGCACCCCTTGCAATGAATCCATAGACATGCCAGTCTATACTCTGTAGGTTAAAGTCACCTCCAACTACCAATTCGCGATCTGGGTATTTCCACGCTACTGACCATAGATAGTCTTTGATTGACTCTAGAGCTGTCATAAGCGAATCAGATGGCCGATAAAGACATTCAGCACTTAACTTGGTTTCACCGATACCCGTTACACGCGATCAGATAACTTTAGTGTCACACTCAATTTTGACCTCAACAGAGACAATATTCTTGTCGACTGCAATGAAATTTTCCCTCCTGTGGTCTTTAATCTATCTCAGAGCTTTCCACTTCGGGTTTCAAGCAGCTCTTGATCCCGAGAATAATCTGAGCGCAGGAACCTTCCTGGGGGTCAGTAAATACGAGAACTTTATTACGAATACTTCGACAGTTTACTGATAAAATTACGACAGTCGAGGAAACTTTAGTCTGAACGCCATTTGACTTCCCTTGCTGCATATCGATTGGCGAGTGTTCATCAGAGCTTAGTCTAAACAACCCTCATGTGGACTCCGCAAGTAGTCTGCTACCTGAGTAGCTGCTTCCTTTGTGTAGTGCACCCTTGACCTATCAAGAGCAGTCCTACAAATCCCCATACGATAACGTAGGTTTAGAAATCTGCAGCCAATACTGTCACAGAGTCGACGAAGCCTCTGGTTGAGACCACCCATTCAGCTCCAAACTAGACGCAGATCATCTCTGGGAACGATGCTACAAACTGCGAGCACTCCTTGCACCCTGCGTGCGAGGCCAGCTGTCTTCACCACCTCCGTCACCTATTTGTACGATCTGATGATGGCTTCAGAACCCGTGTGACAGGCGTCGTTGGTGCCGACGAGAGCCACAACTAGTGGACGACTGCACCCCGCACGCTCGATAGCCGCAGGCAACGCCGCCTCCATATCTCGGTTGAGGCCTCCCGGCAGTTGTATCGAGTGCAAATACGCCTTTACATCCTATCAGGATGTGTACAGCGTTACAAGATGAAATGACAGGCCGGGGAATATGCCATAGATGAGTCAACACCTAGTGTCCATAAAACAGAGATCAGCAAGGATTATGTCACCGATTGTGTAACAAACTAAACATTCTTAGGGAAGAAAACTGATTGTAAGCTGAAATCAATGGAAAATCCAGGTTGCAATTTGAACAATATTATGGAAAACACAGATTGCTGATGATGTTTGGTTTGTGGAGCGCTCAACTGCTCGGTCATCAGCGACGATACAAAGTCCAATTTTTACACAGTCCAGTCAAGTCACTGTCACCAATGATGATGATGATGATGATGGTGGTGATGATGGTAATGATGATATGATGAGGACAACACAAACTCCCAGTCCCCAGGCAGAGAAAATCCCCAACCTTGGAGCCCATGATACAGAGGTAGGAACGCTAGCCACTAGATCACAAGCTACAGACAAAGGACAGATTGTTACTCACTGTAGAACTGACACACTGGGGACAGGCATGGACAGGCATGACGAAGAGACAGTTACATATAAGCTTTCAGCCAAAGCGTTCTTCAGAACAGAAAAATGCACACACATTCGCACAAGCAAGCACACATCACACACACATGACCGCTATTTCTGGCTGCTCCCGCCGGAGCCGCCGGAGATAGCGGTCATCTGTGTGTGAGATGTTATTGCTTGTGTGAATGTAAGACTAGTAATAAATTCTCATGCTTCCAAGCCATTGCGCCAGTCTTCACGCTGAACCACACTAACTACGAAGCTGACTCTGTGGTGCGTTGTACCTTTCGCTAAGACGGCTTCTCCTTCTGAGACTGCGACCTGTCTGGTCTACTGTAGTCGGTGGCTGTGAACTGCCGACCTCAACCTCACAAGCGCTGATGAGAAGCCTTGGAGCCTGATACCTACAGCTTGCTGATTCGCACTGGTGGCGTTCAATGCATCGTCCATCTCTCGCAGTTATCTAGAGGTGCACTAACCACTACGCAAAGCCACCGAGAGGTTACCTGAGCACACGCCCTTCGACGTCAACGAGAGTGCTGTGGGAGTTTGCAGTCCCAGACCTGGTCAGCTTCGCATGTCTGATGGGCTACGCCGTTCGCCACCGAGGTCTGCCATCCGCCAAAGACCATGATTACGTCAGCCAAGCGCAGAGAGAAATGTCTGCCAGAGTTCACTGAGCCAGCATCACAAAGTTCTAATGCTGCACATCGCAACGCCGCCGGCCAGAGATGGAGACACGATTATAAACTTTAGTGAATAAATGCTCGTGCCGCTAATGTTGCATCATTAGAACTCAGGGCGTCAACTGGCCGGCTCCACTGCAGTCCACGCTCTGTCGTCCTGACAGCAACAGAGCACTCAACCAGGCTCCTACAGTACTTTGAAGGTGTAACCTGCTGGTGGTATTTATTTTCTGCTATCTTTGTTTTTCTTATTATGTGAGCTAACCATCAACAGTGTTATGAAAAGGATAGACTGCTACTCACCATAAAGATGACACGTTGAGTTGCAGACACATACGACAAAAAGACTGTTACATACAAATTTTCAACCAAAGCCTTTTTCACAAAACGAAAATAAACACACAGCTAATGGGACAAAGCCGAAACAAGTGCAGTCTGCATTGTTGCCATATTTCCTCCCCCTGCCCCAGCCTGGTACAGGGTTATAGTGGTGGATGTGGCAGTGACGCAATTTTCTTATGCAAAGTACTCAGTTTAATTATGCAAATTAGGCCCCCCTATCCCATCCTCCTCCCCTTCCCTACCCCTAAGCCCTAGTGGCGGGAATTCCGACTATCAGCAGGAAATTCAAAAAATGGAACTTAAAAAAATGGTGGGAATTTCAAAAAAACGTCGGAATTTCTTTGTCGCGAGGCTGTGCTGACGTCACGCCCCCACCCTCACCAGAGAATTAGCGGGAAATTAGAAATGTCTGGTGCCCTTTTTCAGGACTTGCACCCTGGTCCTTCTGGGTGGAAAGCCCAAGTGCACTCCACTATAAATGGAAACGGTCAGTCTCTGACCAGCTGCAGCAGGGAAAGGTTGGGTTAGTGTACTTTATTTATTCTGGGTGGGAAACTTCGATGTACATATCAATCCTAATTACGTAATTAATCATACTGATCAGTCCTAATTACACATTTATATGGATATCCTACACAAGGAGCGCCTAAAATCGCGATACAGCACAGAAATTGACGATGTCATACAATTGGCGTTATCCTGCTGGAAAAAAATTCACCATACCACTCGAAACTAGTAGCGGACATACTCAAATAGTAACTCTACTTAGGATGATCACTTTACCTACAAGATGAAATAGATCTCTCCCCTCCACTTGCAAATTGGCGGGAAAAAGGCTGGCGTGGAATGTACTATATTTTTGGCTGGAAATGTGTTCAACTAACGAGATGTTGGTGACGGACAGAGAGGAGTTTAGTAAGTGTATTACCTGTAGGCATATAGCCGAGGACTGTGTGTATGGCCTCCTACGTGAGGAATGGAAGGAGTTGATAATGGATGAGCATAGGGGGAATACTTCTCAGCAAATAATGGTAGGGTGGGCTGATGATGCATTTCACAACTCATTATTGCCTGTGCTGGAGTTGATTGTGTTTCTGAAATGGCTGGTCAATCCACAGCGCAGGAGACGACTTCACGCACCCACTGCGATCCCTCTTTTTACCAACGTGTGTGTCTCACTGTTTGATGACGGAGTTCGCTACAGACGCTTCCCGCTGCATTGCTGTATGCCCTCCTCGACAAACATCCTGCAGCCCTGTTGCTCGAAATTCAAGTACACATCTTCATCCTATTCCAGTGCACCCAATAGGTCTCCTTGGTATAGTTGCTGAGTAACTTGTACACTGATACGCAGTAACAAGGGACAGGGAACCAAATCATCACTGCAGTGTAGGAAGGCCGATAGACACCACCGCAGCAGATGGAAAATACTTCACTGTTCTGATTACACTTCGAAATTGTCGTGAAAGAAAAAAACAGCACTCATAAACAACGGGTCATAATGCAACACACATACAGGGAATCGAGAAAAAAACATTGTAATAACACAACTAACACAAACGCTGACCCCAAAAGGCTGCTCCAGATAAGAGGGGCAGCAGCTGTACATGTGTTCACTTCGATGTGCGGTCACAGACGAGACACCTTACAACCAGTGTTATCTCCCTCTCCTCACTGTAGGCAGGGATTCTTCTATTCTGTCGCTGATGGCACACAAGGACACCCATCTGGTGGCAGTGATACACTGTTACTGGTGTGCGGAAATCAGTCACAGATGGACAAAGAACTGAAGAACAGGTTGCTTCCTGCAAGCCGTCAAACGTACGGTATTTCTTGGAAAGATTGGCTCCGCTGGAACAACAGCGAAATACTTGACTATCGGTCACAGATGAAGAACTGAACGGTCAACAGGAGCGTGCTTTCAAACGTTCTGGATGTGTCGGCACTCGGGTATATAAAATCTGGGTCATGTAGGAAAAACACTGAAATAATACATTCTGCGTAAATGAGATACACACGGATCTTTATATTAGCCATCTCACCATGCGCCGATGCAATCGCTCTGCTCCCTGATTGGTGGAAAGTAGTGGCCGCCGCTTCATTTGCTTATAACCCGTATTTTCACTCGCGTTTATTCTATCTCGTGTAAACCATCTGAAAGCTGTCCGGTAGAGGTTTCAGACTTTCCACTGTCACAAATAACACCTTCTTGTATGAGATATACTGCTCGCATCACAGAATGTCGCCTTTATGAACATACACCTAAGTAAAATGCTTGTTGACAACGCTCTAGGTACATCTGTGGGTGGTTGAAGCCTGCTCCAGAAAGTGTACACAGACACACATACACACACACACCCACCCACACCCACACACACACACACACACACACACACAACCATTGAGGGATGTTGGTGTTGAAAGAGTGGCATTCCTGCTGTACAGACGCAGGGTGAATAGAGGCTGGAGGAATTTTACAGAACTCACTTGCTCCTCGTGAAGTAACCCATTGCGTGTTTGCGTAAAATGTTGCTGTTCTTAACAGCTCAACTGCTGTAATGTCAGCTTAATTAATTTAAAAAAAAGTAACTGAATAGACAAGAACAGTCGTTTGCTGCATGAAGTATTGCTATCGTGTATTCTCTAGGTGTGATTCTTATGCCTGTTGCAACGAATATTGTACCAACAGACCTCACCTCACATCGTCTAAAAGGTGTAGTCTTAAGCTTTCAAAACGAATACTGTGACGGCAACAGTGCAAACAGCGGATGCAATACTAAAATCAATTAAATCTCCAGCTAAATAAGTATGAACTGACTCTTGTGGTATGAAGTTACGCTTGCCTGAATGAATACTGAACCGAGAACATTGAATCTTGCGTTGAATATACTACATAATAAGCAGTTAACACCGTCCAACAGTCCTTAAACACATTCAACTAGCATTTCCCAAACATTGTGGTGAGTAGAAATCTTCGCCAATAACGTAAAGCTGGTAGGACCAAACAATAACACGATATTCAACAGTCCGAGATGGATAGACCTGTTTGTCTTGTGAGTGGTGGTATTGCATCTTAGGAGAAGAGAAACGTAATTAAAAAAAAAATACGGTAGCAACTTCTATGTTATTCTGCGTGTGAACACCAGCCTTGGTTCTACAGGAAGACGAAACAAAAAAGCAGGTGCGAGAACCGCTGCGTCGATTTTCACGGTAAAACTGTACGTGGTTTTATAAATCACTTACAATCCTGTGGGCAAATCATCACGTAATAAAAATTCGGGAAGTTGGATGACTTTGTTACGATCCTGCACTAAGTGGCGTCCTGATTTCTGGTGACACAATCCTGCACTTCTCACCGAGTGGTTAATATGCGATTAATGTGATCACAACCAATGAGCAGTGGAAGACCGTAGTTTTTTTTTAATTAATCATAGAAAACAATACCGACCTCGATAGTGTACTTGTAAGTACAGTACTGTACTGTACTGTATTGTAGTGTACTTACAAGTACAGTATCGAGGTCGGTATTATTTTCTATGATTAATTTAAAAAAAAACTACGGTCTTCCACTGCTCATTGGTTGTGATCACATTAATCGCATATTAACCACTCGGTGAGAAGTGCAGGATCGTGTCACCAGAAAGCAGGACGCCACTTGGTGCAGGATCGTAACAGTCAACCAACTTACCCAATTTTTATTACGTGATGACTTGCCCACAGGGTTGTAAGTGAGTCACTAGAATCTTATCTCGTCTGCAAAGATTTTTATATGAAAACTCGAAGACATGGAGGGAAATGATAGTTACCTGATGCAGCGAGGGGAGGGGGGGGGGGGGAGGTCGGTAGGTGGAAAATAGTTGCGGAGAGCTGGCAGCGTAGTTTTATGTCCTAACGGAGCTCTGTTACGACGGTGGTTTCCACTGATGCTAAGCGAATACCGGAAACCGTAATTGAAATCGGTCTTCAGAACCACCCCACCCTACGGTGATGGTGTTTTCATAGGCCCCTAGAAAGAATAATCGCGGACACATACAAACAACGATATTTCCGTTCTTCAAAGGCATTCTTGCAGCTGCAGCGGAAGAATAGTGGGACTCCGGCTTGCCGAAAATGGGGCAGTTTAAACACAAACCGTCTCAACCAAACAGCAGCGTCGGCTTGCTAGAAAACAAAATGCTTTCTTTCTTCAAATCCGTTCAGGGATCTGAGAAAAGTTGTAAATCCGACTGAAGTCGACAACAACAGAGTCTCCTGGGAAAATTTCCAGAATTTCACGTATTTTCACATGGTTCGCCTGAATATCATATCATTTACGTGATTGTTCTCGAAATCAGTCACATAACAGTATGCCACCGATTGCCTGCACAGTATAATTCAGAAGATAAAGATTGGAAGTTATATCTCTAGAGAGCCGATACCTTAGCGAGGGGACCGGCCGGTGTGGCCGAGCGGTTCTAGGCGCTTCAGTCTGGAACCGCGCGACCGCTACGGTCGCAGGTTCGAATCCTGCCTCGGGCATGGATGTGTGTGACGTCCTTAGGTTAGTTAGGTTTAATTAGTTCTAAGTTCTAGGCGACTGATGCCCTCAGAAGTTAAGTCGCATAGTGCTCAGAGCCATTTGAACCATTTGAACCTTAGCGAGGTCATTACGTCACACGTGCTGCAAACCACTGAATAAATAGAAAATTGTATCCTCTGCGAAGATTTTTACGTGAAAACTCGAAACTAGAGGAAACTGATAGTCTCACTCGTATTTTTTAACGAATACTTTACAAAGTCAACTAAGGTTTTAATACTCGTAATCGTATATGTTTCTCATGTTTGAAGAATGAGGAAATGTCTCTTCCACCGGTGACTCGTCACCCTGTTGCAAACAACTCATTGCAATCGATGTTCTCGCAGCCAAACTAACACGGGAAATGTGTAGAGTGGCAGTGTACCTCACAAAATCCGAAGAAGTTTTATTAAATACTTGAAACGCGTACGTTTCATATGTATTCATTACCAGCGATGGCGAGGCATGACAGAATCTCTGACCAGAGGGTTATTTATCGTGGCTAGTCTGCGCTTGACCGCGCGAGAGTTCAGTTGTGTGTGGCGAGTGGGCAGAGAGAGTAGACAGTTGGAGAGTAGTAGAAGTCTGGTTCAGTTGTGTGTGGCGAGTCGGCATGCGTCCGCGGTGTGCTCTGCCCACGAGTCTGGTCAGGAATGTGGTGGACGATATGTATATTATTGTAGAAGGTAATGAAGCAGCATTGCGCTCAGCTAATAATGTATGGTAATTGTAATTAATTTGTTCAAGAAATGCCCCAATAATAATTTTTTTTATAAAGTAAATCTTTTAAAGAAAAGTAATCATTTCAATTCAAAGAATTTTTCCACTCTCTTCAAGAAAAAGCATTCATTTCAATTTAAGGAATATTATTTTATGCATTTCCTCCAAGAATCAGAATTAAATATGGGCCAGCATTGCACGGAGCTGTGCCGAAAAATAAGAGCAGATATAGACGCAGTTTTACTGAGGTAAGAATTTTGGTTTAATTATTTCACAGGGCCGTAGGTCAGCGCTGCTGTCCTTATAAAATTTGTCAGGTTTAATTATTGCTGTTCAGATGTTACATTCAGTTCATGCTTCATTATTTAATTAATATTATTGTGGGTTTAATGAGCAATCGTCTTAACGTTAATTTTGTGGGGAGTTTACATTTGGCCATTATTATTCTTTAATTTTGTGGGGAGTTTACGCTTGGCACCATTTCAATTTAACGATATATGGCTCCATTCACATTTACATTTTTTTATTGACATATTTTCACGGGGAGGTTACACTTGGCGACATCCGGACCAGGATCGTATTTCTTTGGGAATCTTCTGAGAAGTAGTCATATATCTGCTCTTATTTACTTAGTATAATTAACATTTGGCGCAACGCGTTTTCTAATTTGTCATTCTTTCTTCCCCAGATCATCGGCAATTTGTTGCTCTTTGTTGTATAGTGTTTGTTTGATTTTGCATTGTCTTTGTTCTATTTGTGAATAATTGTGATTTGTGTAAAAATGCCGCGAAAGACTGTTAACAGTACTCGCGAGGTATAATGGGTGAAATAACCGAGTTAAACAACTTGACCGATAGTACTTGCGACATGCAGTATAATGATGACAATCCTCCGTTTACTGACAATCAGTGTGTACCGACCACCAATGTTGATTTTGATCCTAGTGATGAACAGACAAATTTAATTGTGTCGTCTGTTAATTTAACGACAATTGATGAGGCGGGGCGTTCTGTTGCAATGAGCGCTGCCCAGCTCGACACAACCGGTTTGCAAAATTCACATGACGAACAGACAAATTTTTCTATTGAAAATGAACAGAGTAATCAGAGTACGACAGATTTATTTAATTCCGGTGTAGTGACTAACAGTGCTCATCCGATTGGCAAACATTTCCAAGAATCACGGAATAACCAAGTTGTTACAGAAAACGTGACAAATGCAAATATACCAACACACAGCACAGAGAATAGAGTTGCTAATTTTGGCTCGGATCAAATTATGGCAGTGTTGCTACATATTAATGAACGTATTGAAAAACTAGATAACAATTCCAAACAACAGAGTGAAGATAACAAACAAGTTAGGGAAAGTTTGAAACAACTTAATGAAAGACAAGACGACAATCACAAACAACTAAATGAAAAATTAGACAACAATTCCAGACAGCTTAGTGAACAGATCAAACAGCTTAATGAAAAACATGACAGCCTTAATGAAAAATTAGACAACAATTCTAGACAGCTTAGTGAGCAGATTACAGCCGTTGCCGCGCAGTGTCATGATACTAAAGAACAGTTACGCGAGGAAATTGAGGCTTGTGCTAGGAAAAGTAGCGAAGAAATTAGATCTGTTGCGCAAGAATTAAGAGAGATATGCCAAAAACTACTACAGAATCACTTAGAGACGAAATTAGTGCAGTAGGTAAACAATGCTCTGAGAAGGCAACACAATTACGCGACGAGTTTAAGTTAATGGCAGCAGAACTTTCGCGCACACTGGATGCAAAAGTAGACGCGAAATTTGAACAACAGAACACTCAAATTGACGAACGTTTTAATCACCACCTACAAAACAGTGATACGCGTTTCCGTAAATTTATACAGGAACAGAATAAAGTAAAACAAGTCATGGAAACAATCACAGCACAGATACAAGAAGACAAACGTAAATTGTTCGCGAAAGCAAAAACATACGTAGACAACAATATTGCTACAGTGTCAGACGAAATTAATACCATAAAACAGTTGAACACAGAATTACGTGATGAAATTTGCGATCTTAAATCGAAAACAGACACACACACAGCAGACTTTCAGACAGTGACAGACAGACTCGAACAATTAGAACTAACACAGGATTCCGATGTCGTCAAAGCTGACGTTAAAAAATTGAACAAAACCACACGTAAATTACAAAAACAGATTAATGCTTCTGACACTAAAAAACGATGATCAGGTAAAAATACTGACTGAAAAATATGATGATTTGGCCAGTCGTGTTGATGTTATCGAAAGTAATAATGACAGCAAATCAGATGATACGGCACCGATTTTGTTTAACCAAACACTTGAATTCCAAAATTTACAGCAGACGATCAGTGAGATAGATTTGTCTAATAATACATTACGTAGAAAACTGTCATGTTTACAGCAAGAAGTAACAGAGATGAAAAATATTTCAATGTTTAACACGTCACAAGGCACGGCACATTCCGAACATTTCTCACAATCACACAGCCAGTATAATTTAGGTAATCTACAGAGAGTACATGAGTTAGATACCGAACAGTCACAGTCAAATAGATTTTCATTCAATCCTGAACCGGTTCAGACATACAGAGACGATAATTTTGATTACAAACATTTTCTATCAGTGAGAAAATTTAAAGTATTTAAAAATGACAGAACACAGATTCACCACCTGGATTGGATACAACAATTCAGCTTTGCTTTTCCACCGAATTGGCCCGTAACACATAAACTTGAATTTATTTGCAGTTTTTTGGAAGGCGAACTGGCAACTCTTATGAGACCGATCGCGAGACAATGCTATTCGGTAGAAGAGTTTCAGAATGCTTTTCTGTCAGCGTATTGGTTGAAGACGACACAGCGCGGAATTAAAGATCAACTAATTAGTTTACCAAATTATGAGAACTCAAATTTTCCCAGTGTCACGCAATTTTTTGAGCATATGGTCCAACAAAACCAGTACCTAAGTGAACCATATAGTGAATCGGCACTTATTCAATTATGTATTTCTAAATTGCCACGATCATTAAGAGTGTCACTTTTAACGGGTCAGCAAAAAGAAAATATCTCGGCATTCAGGGATCTGTTACAGCTTTTGGAAGTGCAGCAATCTGATTATTCCTTTGTAAACAAAAATTTTTCGTATAATAACCAAGGCCAACAAACTTACAGTAATTACGATCAGCCACGCAATTTCAATAGCAAAGGTAATAGACGCTTCAGGAACGACAACCACCAGAATTCTAATAACAGGCAAAATTTTAATTATCAGTATCGAGAAAATTATCAGCAAGAAGAACCACATTTTAGTAACAATAGACGTTTTTCTCCGCAACAGCATCAAAGCCAGCCGGTTAGCATACCTAACCAACAACGTAGTGTGCAAGGTCAGCCAGGCTTTAATGTTTCGCCGCGTCCACGTATAGTCCCAGCTACAACAAATAGTAACGCACGGCAGCAAGGAAATAACTACGTGCAGAAAACACACTACTTCAATTCCTATCGCAATGCACCGTATAGAAATGACTATCACGACAGACGTAAAAACAATGAGCACAATTATCAACATACGTTTAATAACAGTCGATCTTACCAGCAGCAAAATGATCAGCAACAACATATTCTCATGAATGAACCAGACAGTAGGTACAATCCAGAGCGTAATACGTCTGGAAGAAATAACAGAACAGTTCAAATAGTCGAAATGCCACAGAATTCTCCTGATGATAATAATAATACGTCAGATAGAATTTGACTAGATACAGTACATGTCGCATCTTCCAGTAACACAAGCACTACTTTTGACACTCAGAATGTTGTTTACGAAAATGTTATTACTTTTGACGACATCCGAGACACTCTTTTGCAGGAAAGACCAGTTCAGAAAACCATTTCACATCCTGTCATAGAAATTAAAATTGGTTCATCGAAATTTTCAGCGGTAATCGATTCCGGATCACCTATGTCAGTAATAAATGAAGAAACTTTCAACGAGTGTAACAAAGAGAATACCTATCCTACATTACCATTAGGCAAAACGAAAGTGAAAGGAGCAGTATCGAGTAAAGGAGTAGATGTTAAATTACAGACGCATTTATCATTTTGTATTGCAGGTCACACATTTCACTCAAATTTTTGGATTGTTCCCTTATTGACAACAGACGTTATTCTAGGTACGAATTTTCTGGTACAACACGACGCAGTTATTGAATTTCAAATTTTCTATTTAATGTTGAAGGATGAAAATGTAAAATTGGCTTTAGAATTTTAGCACTCATTATCTGCGGAAGAACAAACAATTAATTGTACTGAGGTCATTTCCGTATCACGTAGCATAGACTGTAATTCCACATTGTTCACGGATACGTACGTACATAACTATAATACTCCAGACGAAGCTGACTATGAAATTATGCAGATGATTTCTGATACAGTTAAACAGAGCAGTGCAAATACAGACGACGAACGCACGCAACTACACAAAATTCTTTCACAGCAAGCTCCAGTTTTCGACAACATTCCTGGTACTATGTCCGGTTTTATGTATGAATTTCAAGTCAAACAGCACGACACATTTAAAGCCAAACATTATCCTATTCCGTATATTCATAGAGAGCAAGTTAAGAGAGAATTGCAAGATATGCTCGACAAAGGAATTATTGAACCGGCAGTTAGTCCGTACATAAACCCGCTCCATATTGTTAAGAAAAAAAGATGGTTCACTTCGCCTCGTACTTGATTCGCGTCACATCAATGACATTATTATTAATGAAACAGATCGCCCACAGACACTAGAAGAGCTTCTACAGAAATTTCACGGTACTGCTATTTATTCTACATTAGACCTGAAATCGGGGTTTTGGCAAATTCAGCTCCATCCGAACTGCAGAAAGTACACAGCATTTCTCTGTTTTGGTGACTGTTATCAATTTTGTAAATTACCATTCGGTTTAACTATTTCTTCTGCAGCTTTTATTCGCGGTTTGAACACAATACTTCCGACTGAACTTAGAGACAGAATTACAACGTACGTAGACGACATTCTTATTGCAGAAGCTAACTGGACTGAACACAATCTGATTCTTGAACAACTGTTGCAAACTTTTCGTGCACAAGGACTCACAGTTAATCTCAGTAAATCGCACTATGGTAAAACTTCTATAAAATTTCTTGGACATGTAATTTCAGCAGAAGGCATTGCGCCTGACCCGGAAAAACTTCAAGCTTTACGTGACATTACTGTTCCTACGACGAAGAAACAACTACGCAGTTTTTTGGGTTTAGGCCTAATTAACTTTTTTCGTAAATTTATTCATTACTCTGCTTTAGACACACCTAGATTATGTCAATTGACAGGTAAAAACACTATTTGGTCCTGGGATAAGCAAGCACATTCTGAATTTGTGAACCTGAAAGAAGCCTTGTTGAATGCACCACTTTTGTCGCACCCAGGTCTTACCAGAAATTTTTCCATTGCTACCGACAGTTCTAACACCGCTTTAGGCGTATATATTTTTCAGGAAATTGAAGATGGTTCTACAATAATTAAAAACATCGCGTTTGCGAGTCGCATTCTGTCACCTGCTGAACGAAATTATTCCGTTACAGAACTGGAAACATTATGTGTTGTTTGGTCTCTTACGAGATTTCGGCATTTTCTTTATGGAAGACACACTACAGTTTACACAGACCACAGAGCAATACAATTTTTACTTTCGGCTAAATTCACACACGACAGATTAAGCAGATGGAAACTTTACTTGCAGGAATTTAATTTCACAATTGTTCATATTCCCGGCACACAAAATATTGTGGCAGACGCACTATCTAGTTCTCTCGGCAACAATCAGCAAGACATCGCAATCAACTTCTGCAAAGCAAATTTCAGCGTCATGTACATTCAACAAGTTGCATTTAAAAATTTTATTTCGTCGTCATTACAGGACATAGCACAAGAGCAAAGTAAAGACAACGTGTGGAAAGAGATTTAACACCTCTGGCAAGATAGGAATAATGTTAACGATTAGAAACCATTACACTGTACGCAATGACATTCTGTTTCGCCGCTCTCATTCCTGACAACAACAATTGGTTATTATGCATTCCTAACGAACTTGTTAACAAATTAATCTGGTATACTCATTTAAGTTACGCACATTACGGAGCTAGAAAATGTTTTCTTATACTGAGACAGAACTGTTATTTTACCACCATGGAGAAACGTGTACGACGAGTTTTAGCGTCATGTAAAATCTGCCAGAAAGCTAAATCAGACACGACTTCACATATTCCTCCATTACATCCTATTGTACCTGTTAAATTAAGACATATGGCCGCTGTAGACATTTTTGGTCCGATTCCCAGAACTAATAGAGGTTTTTGTTACATCTTTGTCGCTGTTGAACTCACTTCAAAATTTATTACCTTCACTCCGTTACGCAAAGCTACTGCTAAAACTGTTTCGAAAGCATTTGTAAAACATTTTCTATTTCATGTAGGGCATGTGTTGAAAGTAATTTCCGACAATGGACCACAGTTTCGATCTGCTATATGGACACGTATGTTACGAGCTAGAAACATTTCTCCGATATATATATCTCCAGGTACCATGCTTCTTCGAACCCTTGTGAACGAATAATGAAAGAAATTGGTAAACTGTGTAGAATTTACTGCCATAAAAAACATTGATTGGGACACACACATACACTCATTCCAGGATGTAATTAATTGCATACCGAATGAATCTACTATGCTATCTCCGTCTGTTATTTCGTGGAAACAACGAAGTTTCTAGGGCTCACGTTGGACAGGAAACTGTGTTGGTCTCCGCATGTCTCTTATTTGGCGGCCCGTTGTACACGTTCCCTTAATGTTCTCAGAGTTCTTAGTGGTTCATCTTGGGGAGCGGATCGCACTGTCCTGCTTCGCTTGTATCGGTCCATAGTCCGATCGAAGCTGGATTATGGGAGCTTCGTCTACTCGTCTGCTCGGCCATCGCTCTTACGCCGTCTCAACTCCATCCACCATCGGGGGTTACGTCTTGCGACCGGAGCCTTCTACACTAGTCCTGTCGAGAGTCTTTATGCTGAAGCTGCCGAATTACCATTGACCTACCGGCGCGACGTACTGCTGTGTCGGTATGCCTGCCGGCTGTTGTCTATGCCCGACCACCCCTCTTACCAGTCCTTCTTCGCCGATTCTCTCGACCGTCAGTACGGGTTGTATGTGTCTGCCCTGCTGCCCCCCGGAGTCCGCTTCCGTCGCCTGCTTCGACAATTGGATTTTGCCCTCCCTACCACCTTCAGAGAGGGTGAGAGCCCGACACCACCTTGGCTCCAGGCTCCGGTTCATATTTATCTCGACCTCAGCTCACTCCCGAAGGAGGGTACTCCGGCTGCAGTGTATTGCTCACGGTTTGTCGAACTTCGTGCTCGACTTGCCGGTCACACCTTTATTTACACCGATGGCTCCAAAACTGACGATGGTGTCGGCTGTGCCTTTGTCGTCGGGGCCACCACCTTTAAATACCGGCTCCTCGACCAATGTTCGAGCTTTACGGCCGAGCTTTTTGCTCTCCATCAGGCCGTTCAGTATGCCCGCCGCCACCGCCATTCATCGTATGTACTCTGCTCTGACTCACTCAGTGCTCTTCAGAGCTTTGGAGCTCCTTATCCGGTCCATCCCTTGGTTCAACGGATACAGCAGTCCCTCCATTCTTTCGCTGATAATGGTTCTCCTGTCAGCTTTGTGTGGGTCCCCGGACATGTAGGAGTGCCTGGGAATGAGGCTGCGGATGCTGCAGCCAAGGCTGCAGTCCTCCTGCCTCGGCCAGCCTCCCATTGTGTCCCGTCATCTGACGTTCGTGGGGATGTTTGTAAGAGGCTTGTGTCGTTGTGGTGGGATGCTTGGTCATCCCTCCAAGGAAACAAGCTCCGGGCAGTAAAACCGCTCCCAACTGCTTGGACAACCTCCTCCCGACCATCTCGGCGAGAGGAGGTCCTTCTGACCAGGTTGCGGATTGGGCATTGCCGGTTTAGCCACCGCTACCTGCTCTCCGGTGACCCAGCCCCGCAGTGCTCTTGTGGTCAGGCATTAACAGTGCGCCATGTTTTATTGTCGTGTCCCCGCTTTAGTCAATCTCGTGTTGTCCTGTCCCTGCCATCTACTTTACCGGATATTTTAGCTGATGACGCTCGAGCAGCTGCTCGTGTTCTGCGTTTTATAACTTTGACTGGCTTGTCCAAAGACATCTAACCTTTTTACTTATTTTATCTGCATCTTTGTCAGGTCTTTCTGGTGTCCCCCCCCCCCCCCCTCCCCTTCAGTTTTACTAGATTCCATGTGCTCTAACAACAGTGACTGGGCGCTAATGACCTCAGTAGTTGAGCGCCCTTAAACCCCAACAAAAAAAAAACCCGTCTGTTATACTGAAAAATGTTGAACCACCTAACAAAATTAAAGAATTAGTAACATTTCCTACATCTCGTCGACTACGACACCATGAAATAATTGACATTGCGCTGAACAACATCAAACGTGCCGCAGAGCGCCGGAGAAGACAACAAAAACAGGTTTGTATACGCCGTGACTTTCACGTTGAACTTCTATACGCAGGTCCATATCGAATTCGCAGCATTCCTCACCTCAATGTAGTACACGTCGGAACTTTGAGAACCAGAAAATCGAAAGGAAACCACCACATATCTAACATCAAACCCTTTATTGAATGAACATACTTTATGATTTATCACACTGTAATGCCATTTCCTAATTTTTTATGACCACTTATACAATTATATTCATGCGAATACTTACTGATGATTATCGCATTTTTTCTTGGCAAGTGCCTGGCAAGGTAAGGTTAGCAAGTCGCTTTTCTTGTCGTTACACATCAGACCGAGCATATTTTCCAGACGAATTTACACATTTTATGACCACTTATGCAATTATATTTATATGACTACTTACTGATGATTATCGCATTTTTTCTTGGCAAGTGCCCGGCAAGGTAAGGTTAGCAGGTCGCTTTTCTTGTCGTTACACATCAGACCGTGCATATTTTACAGATGAATTTACACATTTTATGACCACTTATGTAATTATCTTTATATAACTACTTGCTGATGATTGTCGTATTTTTCTTGGCAAGTGCCCGGCAAGGCAAGGTTAGCAGGTCGCTCTTCTTTTCGTTACACATCAGACTGTGCATATTTTTCCAGATAAACTTATGTATCTTATGAGTAATTGTGCAATTTTATCTAATGACATATTAATTTTATTAAATTGTCTCTCCATTAAAGTCTTTAATTCTCGCCTCTATTAAGTACACAACATACAAGCTGTACACAAACAAGATTACATTTCTTGTCGTTACACATCAGACCGTGCACATTTTCCATTTTTTATGTATGTATGATTGTTTTCCTGTTTGTTTGTATGCACTATGAAATATTTACGATATAACAAACACCAGTTGACTTTGACATTTTGCCTTATGATATCTCAACATCGTGACTATTTTACATTTTTTTTTTGCTGCTACATTGTGATACACTGTGTACATTTTTGCTTCTGAACACTGTCGATGTTTTTGACATAATACGTTTTCTGTCATATTATGCTGTATGCTTAATTATATCACTATAAACCAGTTTTTATCAAATGGATATATGAATTAAATGAAAGACATTAATCTTTGTTCATCATTTTCAGAAAGAAATAACGTGTAAAGGAAATAAATTAAACAGAAATGGGAATTTCACCTACGGAATAAACGAAAGAAGATGCAAAAACCTTATGAGGAAGAGTAAATGGATCAGAATTAACAATCATTAACAAGAATATACTATATACATCGTAGAATAGCAGTCTTAACTAATTTTTTCTTTCAGAATACGAAGCGATTGATGCAGGCTGTCAGACAGAACTTCACATCTTAGTTTTAGTGAGGAAATATGCTAGAAATAAGGAATAGTTGTGTAGTGAATAATGAAGTGGTTTTTTTTTTTGCAGATGATAATGAATGGTGATGATAATGATGAAGAATATGCAGCTATGAATAATGAAGTTTTTCTTTACAGGTGATGATGATAATGGAGTTATGATAATGAAGTGATGGATAATGAAGTTTTTTCGTTACAGATGAGGATGATGTTGAAGTTTATGTATTTATGCTCTGTAGTTATTTAAGTATTTGTTGCAGTTCGTTTTGACAGTATGTGTTGTATTGCATAGTATGATGACTGAAGGTTTTGGAAAGGACAGCTAGAGAACACATTTTATACACATTTCACTACCTGTTAATTCGAAGTTCACTACTTTTGAGCATAAAATGTGTTTCTTCTTTCAGTCTAATAATCCATTTTTGTATATTTTGCAGGAGAAATTATTCATGAAATTAATGTACTATAAGCAGTTGTTCATTAAACCCATGTCATTTATGAATGTAATTACATATACTCTACTTGTTTCATAATCTTGATACAGCTGACTCATGACGAATGCCGTTACACATCTTCATTTGCAGTAATAACTCAAAAGCAACTATTGTTATTAATTATCGAACCCAACGCAATGCATTGCTAGCACAAAAAAAATGCTTTGTAAATGGCAAATGAATGCCACTGATTAATGTAATAAGATGAACTATGAAGACAATGTTTACTATAATTAGATTAATTATGCCATTTATTAACTAATGTTCTGTGTAAATGACTTCTGATGATTGTAATTAGGCAATGAATGCCAATGTTTTCTGTAAATGATTTCTGATGATTGTAATTGGGCAATGAATGCCAATGTTCTCTGTAAATGATTTCTGATGATTGTAATTGGGCAATGAGTGCCAATGTTCTGTGTAAATGATTTCTGATGACTCATTTTCAATAATGACTTCTTAATAATACAAAAAAATGATGCTTTGTAACTGGCCAATGAATGCCACTGTTTATAGTAATAAGATTACCCATTATGCCAATAATTACTATATTAAGTTAATTTTATGAACATTATTCTGTAATACTACATACATGGTACAGAAATGTTCAGTAACTGGGCGATGAGTGCCACCCATTACTAGTGTAATTCTCAATCAAGACTACTATGTGACTTAATGTCCTTCATCTTCTGATCTAATTACCAGAAATTACTGCAATATCCATTTGTCTTGTCTATCCTCATGATCATGGAGCACTATATTTGGTTTTTGCACTAATTCGACGTTGGTCTACTTTACAAGAACGTGGTGTTGACACGACATGCTGTCCACCACCATAAGCTATGATGTTATTATGGTCCCACTGTTTAGTATACCTAATGTACTACCAAAATGATAGCATGGAATATTATTATGACATTTCAGTGTCTTGGCTACACTGATTAATACTTCAAGGAAAAGAACTTCAGATTGTCTCACTTGGTGTTGTGCTTCTGTAGAAAGATATGGACTTTCAGTGCAGCTGCGTGCAACCTAAAGTGCTACAACCATGATGCAATCCTTCCCTTTCCTATCCTAATTCTTGTGACCAAGTAATAAAAAAAATAATTTTGTTATCATGATTTGTATTTATGGCCTATGCAATTTTGTGATTTGCAAATGTGTTCTGAACTACAGTGCATGTGCACTTTTGTCATTTGTAAACATGATTTCTACTCATTGCATATGCATTTTTGTGATTTGGTCTCCAACTACAGTGCATGTGCACTTTTTCCATTTGTTAATATGTTCTGTACTCATTGTATATACATTTTGTCTTTACTTAATATGTTCTGAACTTCAGTGAGTGTCCACTTTTGTCATTTCTCAATATGATTTGTACTCGTTGCCTATACATTTGTGATTTCCTGATATGTTCACTACTTCAGTGAGTGTGCACTTTGGTCATTTATCAATATGATTTGTATATACATTTTTTGTGATTTGCTGATATGTTCTGTACTCATTGTATATATATTTTTTGTCATTGTCTGATATGTTGTGTACTCGGTGCATGTGCACTATATTTACTTCATGTTCTACACCTATATATCTGTATATTCTGTGATTGTAAAGTTAATTAGTTAAGAAAAAATTTGTTGCTCATGGCAAGTCCAAATGACTCACCATCGCTGCCAAGAATGCTTGAAACGCGTACGTTTCATATGTATTCATTACCAGCGATGGCGAGGCATGACAGAATCTCTGACCAGAGGGTTATTTATCGTGGCTAGTCTGCGCTTGACCGCGCGAGAGTTCAGTTGTGTGTGGCGAGTGGGCAGAGAGAGTAGACAGTTGGAGAGTAGTAGAAGTCTGGTTCAGTTGTGTGTGGCGAGTCGGCATGCGTCCGCGGTGTGCTCTGCCCACGAGTCTGGTCAGGAATGTGGTGGACGATATGTATATTATTGTAGAAGGTAATGAAGCAGCATTGCGCTCAGCTAATAATGTATGGTAATTGTAATTAATTTGTTCAAGAAATGCCCCAATAATAATTTTTTTTATAAAGTAAATCTTTTAAAGAAAAGTAATCATTTCAATTCAAAGAATTTTTCCACTCTCTTCAAGAAAAAGCATTCATTTCAATTTAAGGAATATTATTTTATGCATTTCCTCCAAGAATCAGAATTAAATATGGGCCAGCACTGCACGGAGCTGTGCCGAAAAATAAGAGCAGATATAGACGCAGTTTTACTGAGGTAAGAATTTTGGTTTAATTGTTTCACAGGGCCGTAGGTCAGCGCTGCTGTCCTTATAAAATTTGTCAGGTTTAATTATTGCTGTTCAGATGTTACATTCAGTTCATGCTTCATTATTTAATTAATATTATTGTGGGTTTAATGAGCAATCGTCTTAACGTTAATTTTGTGGGGAGTTTACATTTGGCCATTATTATTCTTTAATTTTGTGGGGAGTTTACGCTTGGTACCATTTCAATTTAACGATATATGGCTCCATTCACATTTACATTTTTTATTGACATATTTTCACGGGGAAGTTACATACTATTCGATATCTTACATACTTAGCACACCAAATTCTATGGATAACATATCCATACTGTTAAAATTTCAAATCAATAACCTCAATACTTATGGAGATATAAATTTTTACCTAAACACATAATAACCGTGCTGGCATTGTGAAACAGAGTTAGGGACATTTAATGTATTCATGTATAGTATCAATTGAAACTACAACGAAGAGGACAGGTTCATATAATCTAATTTTCTGGAATTTAGTTTCATTACTACAAATTTCTGACGTAAGTACTTTGGAAATTACTGTTTCATCGTGTTTTGGTTATGTGAGTGTTTTGAAGAGGCTGAGGAAGTGAATGGAGGGCATACGTAAAGTGAGAATGTGACATTTTATTAAAACTATGTAAATGTAGGCCTCAGAAAATAGTTGTGCAGCAGTATCTCCGAGTGAGCTTGATTTTGTAAAAGGCAGAGAGAAGGGCGTTGAGTAATAAAATTATTAGTAATCCATTTTGTGCAAAGCAATCATATTTTGTTTTCATTAATTTTTTTATTTCTTAAGACATCATAGTCGCCGTTGACTGTATAAAATATTTATTGTTACTATTGCAATTTCGGCCTTATGGCCAGTTTCAAGTAACACTGCAAAGTTACATTATGTCAGAATATAAAACTATCTGACATGAGTACATGTCATCGTCAAAATGCAGCTTTTCGACTCTGAGAAATCGTGTTACGATGTAATAAGTGTCGCACTCATCAGATCATGTGGGACTCTCACAGTCAAAAAGCTGCATTTTGACGACGACATTACTTGTAGTAATCTGATTTTCTGACATTAAAAATATAAAAAAAGTATAGAAGTCTTCGAGATGATCTGATTCGTGCTTAACATGCTAGCCAACAGGAATTCAGCATTTCCCGCGCGTTTGTATCTCCGATCTGTGGGTCGAGATAGTCTGTCTTAAACGAGGCTGATCAAATTTGTACTAAAATGAAGAAATCCATGCGTTTGATCGGTTCCCGTGTCGTTAAGGAAGAGGGACTACAGTATTGAGTATTTGTAAAAGTTTGAGCTTTATGAGTAGTTTATTTTATTAGATAATCCCGTATGAATCTTTCATGTCGTTTACAAACTCCGCGTGGCCTGTTTCCTGCAGATTACGAGAGATTATGGCGAGCACTTCTGTACAAGAAGGCTACTGAACGTCTGACTGTGTTAACTCTCAAGTAGTTGTGGGTCAGCGACAGTTCAGGACGTTTAAAATAAAATAGGGTAGGACAAAATATCTTCTGACCGCGTGGGGGGGGGGGGGGGGGGGAGGAAACTTGTAACTGAAAGAATCAGTAACATTGCATAAATGATGTTGGAATATTAAATACGGACTTGATAGCCATTTTCTGTGTTTTAAAGACAATAAATCAACTTGATGGAAATTTTACACATTTTTTTCCAACGAGTCATGCAAGAATCCCGAACGCTAGGTAGTTTTATTAACCTTCAACAATGGACTGAAGTTATGTGGCCTTTCCGTGGTAGGTATTTAGTCGAAATTTCTTCAATGCCACTTTTGTCGGCTAAAGCAGTACCTAGTATCGCAGACAACCTCAAACCTATCTAAGGCAGGTGGACTGATAAAGAAAGAGAGAGAGAGAGAAAGGGGGGAGGGAACTCGTCTCAAGTAGGAACAAAACTACACTACTGGCCATTAAAATTGCTACATCACGAAGATGACGTGCTACAGACGCGAAATTTAACCGGCAGGAAGAAGATGCTTTGATATGCAAATGATTAGCTTTTCAGAGCATTCACACAAGGTTGACGCCGCCGGTGGCGACACCTACAACGAGCTGACATGAAGAAAGTTTCCAACCGATTTCTCATACACAAACAGCAGTTGACCGGCGTTGCCTGGTGAAGCGTTGTTGTGATGCCTCGTGTAAGGAGAAGAAATGCGTACCACCACCATTCCGACTTTGATAAAGGTCGGATTGTAGCCTATCGCGATTGCGGTTTATCGTATCGCGACATTGCTGCTCGCGTTGGTCGAGATCCAATGAGTGTTAGCAGAATATGGAAATTCTGGGTACAGGAGGATAATACGGAACGCCGTGCTGGATCCCAACGGCCTGGTATCACTAGCAGTCGAGATGACAGGCATCTTATCCGCACAGCTGTAACGGATCGTGCAGCCACGTCTCGATCCCTGAGTCAACAGATGGGGCCTTTTGCAAGACAACAACCATCTGCACGAACAGTTCTACGACGTTTGCAGCAGCATGGACTATCAGCTCGGAGACCATGGCTGCGGTTGTCCTTGACGCTGCATCACAGACAGGAGCGCCTGCGATAGTGTACTCAACAACGAACCTGGGTGCACGAATGGCAAAGCGTCATTATTTCGGATGAATCCAGGTTCTGTTTACAGCATCATGGTCGAATCCGTGTTTGGCGATATCGCGGCGAACGCACATTGGAAGTGTGTAATCACCATCGCCATACTGGCGTATCACCCGGCGTGATGGTATGGGGTGATATTGGTTACACGTCTCGGTCACCTCTTGTTCGCATTGACGGCACTCTGAACAGTGGACGTTACATTTCAGATGTGTTACGACATGTGGCTCTACCCTTCATTCGATCCCTGTGAAACCCTACATTTCAGCAGGATAATGCACGACTGGATGTTGCAGGTCCTGTACGGACCTTTCTGGGTACAGAAAAGGTTCGACTGCTGCCGCGGCCAGCACATTCTCCAGATCTCTCACCAATTGAAAACGTCTGGTCAATGGTGGCCGAGCAACTCTCTCGTCACAATATGCCAGTCACTACTCTTGATGAACTGTGGTATCGTGTTGAAGCTGCATGGGCAGCTGTACCTGTACACGCCATCCAAGCTCTGTTTGACTCGATGCCCAGGCGTATCAAGGCCGTTTTTACGGGCAGAGGTGGTTGTTCTGGGTACTGATTTATCAGGATCTATGCACCCAAATTGCGTGAAAATGTAATCACATGTCAGCTCTAGTATAATATATTAGTCCAATGAATACCCGTTTATCATCTGCATTTCTTCTTGGTGTAGCAATTTTAATGGCGAGTAGTGTAGGTAGTCGTGTCTGAATGACATTCGACGATAAGCGAAGTATCGGAAACACCTCTTCATGAGCACTGCAGATCTGGAAATATCAATGTCTCACGTAAAACTATATCCTCCTATGACTGGGTATAATTTTTTCGATGTTAAATCTTTTACACCCCTACGAATGGAAATGCGTTGAAGTCGCAATTATCGACGCCAGATCAATAGCTCGTTTACAACCAGACACAATCTGTACACTTCCCAGCCACATCACGCATTACACTTGTCACAGAAACACATGAAAAACTCTGATGCCATTGCTACAAGTTCCTTTACCATTAGCGACGGGTGTTTTTCCGAATACGTCTTGAAAACATTGAGAGGCTATCAGTTTTTACCACTCTTTAACAGTGTTCCTCTTCTATGTTTCACTAAAGAACACGACGCAGTTTCAGCCATTTTCAGAATACTCATGGGAAATGCGAACGAGTGGCAAGTAGGGAGTGGGGAGACGTCCCAACATTTTCTTCAGTACTCACAACGCGAGAGGTTCTTTGCACCTTCCGGATGTTTGTTCAGAATGACGTTCATAACTGAGCTCCTATACAAGGAGATCACCACTTGAAAACTAAGGAATGGAGAAGTGCATTGTCGAAGGCTTCTTTTCCTCCACACATTCCATGTATTCTCAAGCTTGCAATACAGGATGTCACTTCAATAGACATTAAAAAGGAAATAACGTGGCGTGGAATTGAATCCAGGACCTTACGTAAACAAGTCAGTTACTATTTCAAGTAGGCCACCTAACTATGTAGATTCGTGATATTTGTATAATGATACTGTACCATCTTTCCTAAATTTATTGTCCGCAGCTCGTTAAGTCCCATAGTGCTCAGAGCCATTTGAACCATTTTGAACCTAAATTTATTAAATAGAAGGTGAGAACTGAAGCGTTTCGGTATTTCATGTTCGAAGACTGTTCAAAGAAAGCGACTGTACACTGAGATTGGAACCTAGAAACACATTTAGCATATTGACCAGCAAAACCATTGATATCTGTTAATCATTTAGAATGTCCTCGAGTTTCATTAGTGCTAATGTAACACAAAGTATGCAGCTCATAATTAAGGTCCTCTTCCAACGGTGTAACAACACCCGCGAACACGTCCTACGACCGCTGACCAATCGCCGGCCATGTTTTTGCTTACATTTGGTTCGTTCTTACGACGAATAGAGTACACTTTTTCTATGCTCTAACTGCACGCAAAGTATATCAATATCCCGTATCTTCGTTGGGTATTCACTTACACAGAAACTTTTCAGAAACCACGTCACAGTTCATCATTGTATATCACTTACGGTTCGTTCATTCGTATTACATCCATGGATTTCAAGTGTTTTTGGCAAGGTGAAGATATATGAGACCTTTATAGAATAGTACGGGGTGTTCTAAAAGTCTCTCCGCAGAGCCGTAATCATTGTCAGCCGCGCGTGCCGCATGCCACAGTGAATATACCGAAATGAAACGCAGTGAGTGTCGTCGTAACTGCCGTCTGCTTCACGTCTGCTGTGCAGCGAGCTACCTTAATTTAAGTATTAACTGTATTTTTCTTACTTGTCACTTCTTCTTCCGTGTGTTTTTGCTTTTAGGAAGCTTTAATTGTCGAGTGCTATTAATAGTGTTCCATAGATTTCGTGTTTGTTTTGAATACAGTCAGAGAGAGTCCCTTTAGTCAACCATAGTGCCAGTAGTGCTAGTGTTTGTTTTCAATACAGTCCAGAGACAGGTAGTGCTATTTTCATTGTTTTCTACAAGAAGTGGCTAGCAACCACAGTTTAGTCAACAATCAGCGACCTTTAGTGAATTAGCAGTCTAGTTAAAAGTTGATTAACTCTCTGCACTAAATTGATTTCTTAGGATGGATAGGATGTGTGACTGCTGTGTACGGACGTAGGAGGAGCTGGCCACTGTTAGCGAACAGCTGAACGTGTTGATGGCCGCGGTCAGCCGTCTTCAGGCTGCTGCCTCGGAGAGTAGAGGCGGTGGGGAGTCTGGTGCGTCGCATGGTACACCCCAGGTGTTACATGCTTCACCCACTGTCCTCGCTGTCGAGACATCTTCGCGGGTACCGGGCGCGGTTGGGCCACCATCTACCCAAGGGGAGTGGCGGGACCAGCGGCGTTCGCGGCGCACGAGGCGGAGGGTAAATGTGGAGGCTGGCCGTGTGGCATCGCCCGCTCTGCCTGTGAGTGGACATGTGGCCGCTCCTTCAGCAAGGTCCGAGCAGGCACACGGGGGAAGGGGTTTATTAGTTATTGGGAGCTCCAACGTTAGGCGGGTGATGGAGCCCCTTAGGGAAATAGCGTGAAGGTCGGGGAAGAAGGCCAGTGTTCACTCTGTCTGCTTGCCGGGGGGTCTCATCCGAGATGTGGAGGAGGCCCTGCCGGCGGCGATCGAGAGCACTGGGTGCACCCGACTGCAAATTGTTGCTCATGTCGGCACCAATGACTCCTGCCGTCTGGGTTCAGAGGTCATCCTCAGTTCGTACAGGCGGTTGGCGGAATTGGTGAAGGCAGAAAGCCTCGCTCGTGGGGTGGAATCAGAGCTAACTATTTGTAGTATCGTTTCCAGAACCGATCGCGGTCCTCTGGTTTGGAGCCGAGTGGAAGGCTTAAACCAGAGGCTCAGACGATTCTGCGAAGATCTGGGGTGCAAATTTCTCGATCTCCGCTATCGGGTGGAAAAATGTAGGGTCACCCTGAATAGGTCAGGCGTGCACTACACGCCGGAAGCGGCTACAAGGGTAGCGGAGTACGTGTGGAGCGCACATGGGGGTTTTTTAGGTTAGAGAATTCCCTCCCTAGGCCCGACAAGACGCCTCCTGAGACGCGGCCAGGTAGGAGTAGGCAAAATGCAACAGAGAATAACAATATTAATGTGCTAATAGTAAACTGCAGGAGCGTCTATAGAAAGGTCCCAGAACTGCTCTCATTAATAAACGGTCACAACGCCCATATAGTACTAGGGACCGAAATTTGGCTGAAACCAGACGTAAACAGTAATGAAATCCTAAAATCAGATTGGAATGTATACCGCAGAGACAGGATGGACAGTGAAGGGTTAGGCGTGTTTATAGCGATAAGAAGTGCAATAGTATCGAAGTAAATTGATGGAGATCCAAAATGTGAAATAATTTGGGTGAAGGTCACGGTTAAAGCAGGCTCAGACATAGTAATTGGATGTCTCTATAGGCCCCCTGGCTCAGCAGCTGTTGTGGCTGAGCACCTGCAGGATAATTTGGAAAATATTTCGAGTAGATTTCCCCACCATGTTATAGTTCTGGGTGGAGATTTTAATTTGCCGGATATAGACTGGGAGACTCAAACGTTCATAACGGGAGACAGGGACAAAGAATCCAGTGAAATTTTTTTCTTTATCTGAACACTACCTTGAGCAGTTAAACAGAGAACCGACTCGTGGCGATAACATATTAGACCTTCTGGTGACAAACAGACCCGAACTATTTGGAACAGTTAACGCAGAACAGGGAATCTGCGATCATAAAGCAGTTACTGCATCGATGATTTCAGCCGTAAATAGAAATATTAAAAAGGAAGGAAGATTTTTCTGTTTAGCAAAAGTGACAAAAAGCAGATTACACAATACCTGACGGCTCAACACAAAAGTTTTGTCTCAAGTACAGATAGTGTTGAGGATCAGTGGACAAAGTTCAAAACCATCGTACAATATGCGTTAGATGAGTACGTGCCAAGCAAGATCGTAAGAGATGGAAAAGAGCCACCGTGGTACAACAACCGAGTTAGAAAACTGCTGCGGAAGCAAAGGGAACTTCACAGCAAACATAAACATAGCCAAAGCCTTGCAGACAAACAAAAATTACGCGAAGCGAAATGTAGTGTGAGGAGGGCTATGCGAGAGGCGTTCAATGAATTCGAAAGTACAGTTCTATGTACTGACTTGGCAGAAAATCCAAAGAAATTTTGGTCTTATGTTAAAGTGGTAGGTGGAACAAAACAAAATGTCCAGACACTCTGTGACCAAAATGGTACTGAAACAGAGGATGACAGACTAAAGGCCGAAATACTAAATGTCTTTTTCCAAAGCTGTTTCACAGGGGAAGACTGCACTGATATCGAAATAGACGGCAGAGGGATAGAGAAACAATTAAAATCGCTCAAAAGAGGAAAGGCCGCTGGACCTGATGGGATACCAATTCGATTTTACACAGAGTACGCGAAGGAACTTGCCCCCCTTCTTGCAGCGGTGTACCGTAGGTCTCTAGAAGAGCGTAGCGTTCCAAAGGATTGGAAAAGGGCACAGGTCATCCCCGTTTTCAAGAAGGGACGTCGAACAGATGTGCATAACTATAGACCTATATCTCTAACGTCGATCAGTTGTAGAATTTTGGAACACGTATTATGTTCGAGTATAATGACTTTTCTGGAGACTAGAAATCTACTCTGTAGGAATCAGCATGGGTTTCGAAAAAGACGGTCGTGTGAAACCCAGTAAATTACATTCTAGAAGATAGGTTAACTCCCAGCAAAAAACTTTCTCATTAATATCGTTTGGTTGCAGATGACAAGCTTCCTGTAGTAATTAACGCACAAGGGATCCAGAAAATTCATGTACACTAAATGTAAAGGTATTTACAAAAAGAAACGATCTGTTGTTTGAACTAACGATGCACATAATTGTATAATCATTTAACAAAAATGTTCACATTGCAGAATAAATAAACACGAAAACCCACTGATGATGGCACAATGTTTCCGAAACATTTTTGGGCACTGAGACAAAACGGTGCGTTGCATAACTGGCGGACCTCACATTCAACAATTTTTAACTGCAAACACGGCCAACACAAGGAGCTGCAAATCGAAATGATCAATACTAGCGTAGAGTGTTCAACCAAAACTACGGGCGGAAACTTGGAAAAAAAAGAGAGAGAAGAAAACACGCCCAAAGCCGATAAGAACACATACTTGAAACTCGTGCGGAGCAAGGACGTCTATTCTCATTCAGAGGCGGCTTATATACCTAATACTAAATGACAGTCCGCAGCTCGTGGTCTCGCGGTAGTGTTCTCGCTTCCCGAGCACGGGGTCCCGGGTTCGATTCCCGGCGGGGTCAGGGATTTTCACCTGCCTCGAGATGACTGGGTGATGTTGTGTTGTCTTCATTATCATCATTCATCCCCATTACGGTCGGAGTTAGGCAACGGCAAACCACCTCCACTAGTACCTTGCTAGTACGACGGTGCGGGTCTCTTGCTCTGTCAAGGAATCAAAATGGTTCAAATGGCTCTGAGCACTATGGGACTTAACATCTGAGGTCATCAGTACCCTAGAACGTAGAACTACTTAAACCTAACTAACCTAAGGACATCACACACACCCATGCCCGAGGCAGGATTTGAACCTGCGACCGTAGCGGTCGCACGGTTCCAGACTGAAGCGCCTAGAGCCGCTCGGCCACCAGTGGCCGGCTCTGTCAAGGAGTATGGGACTTCATCATCATCATCATCATCATCATCATTACTAAATAATAAATCATTGAGAGCTATAATTTACGAAGTTTACTGGTCAATCTGTTGTGAAATGTATGTTGATGTAGATGTCAAGACTTTAGTGTCTCTCGCAGTGGCCCCGTGGCGATTGTATGGTTTATAACCGATGGCAATAGATATCTCCCTCCGTCATCTCAATACATCGCCACCATCCTTCGTCCTCCGGACGCCGCAAATGCACACAGCTACGTTCAAAGCAGACTGACACCCTGTCAGCAAAAAAAGTCAATTGTTCGACTCTTTTTTTTAAACAAAAAATAATGTATTTGGCTCATTCAACGCAGTTTTCTTGGAATCGTTAGCAAAAATGATTACATATATATTTTTACTACATATTCTACTGTTTGCATATTATTTAGGCCTTTAAGGAAACTAATCATAAAAATAAGAAAATAAATAATAGGTTGGTACCACTGCCGTGTAGCGGGAAGCCAGCGGAAGGATGAGCATTGCCAACAATCAGCAGCTCGTCCATTAATGTTGTGATGACTGTTAGAAATAAGCGTTGTCATTCCGGCTCCCGCCGAGAGCGAAATGTGCGCTGTAATTCGCTACCTAAAAGTTAAGGCCATGAACGCCGCTGTGATTCATCGCGAAATTGTTGCAGTTCATGGAGAGAACGTAATGTCAAGGCAGCATTTGAAGAAATGGGTACGGAATTTCAATTTTGGAAGGATGGAAATTCACGATGAAGACCGAATGTTGTGACTGATGATGTGGTGCAGAAAACTGAAGAACATCATCTTTCTGATCACCGTTCAGCGGTTGACGACCTGAATGTAGTTTGTTCAAACATTTCACGAACTGTTGTTCATGAAATCGCAACTGATCGACTAAACTACCGCAAGTTGTGTGCGCGATGGGTGCCCAACATGCGTACGGAAGCACACAAAATGAACGGAGTCAGTGCCGCTCGCGAATTTCTTTACTGTTTTGAGACTGAAGGCGAGACTTTTCTCAATTTATAGTTTCAGGAGATGAGACTTGTGTTTACCACCATACTCCACAGAGCAAACGCCAATCGAAGCAGTGGCGCCATACTCATTCTCCTTCAGCCAAAAAATTCAAAACTCAGCAAACAACGAGGAAAATCATGGTGTCAGTGTTTCGGGACAGAAAAGGGGTTCTCGTAGTTGATTTTTTGGAAGGAGGTAAAACAATAAATGCTGCAAGATATTGTGAGATCAAGAATAAATTTCGCAGAGCCATACAAGACAAACGTCGCGGGATGGTGACAATGGGAGTCTGTCTCCTTCATGTCAGCGAGCGTCCGCACACCGCTCATGCAATACAAGAGTTGTTGACATCGTTTGGTTGGGATGTTTTAAGCCACCCCTCTCACAGCCACGAGCTCGCGCCTAGTGACTATGATCCGTTCAGTAAATTGAAGGAACAGCTTCGGTGCAAAACAGTTTTCCGACGAGGACGAGGTGAAAGTCGAAGTGAAGAAGTGGCTGAAAAAGGCGGCGGGAGGCGTCTATAAAACAGGGATAAAAAAAACTCGTCCCACGGACGAGAAAATGTATTGAGGTAAATGGTGATTATGTGGAAAAATAGCCTTGCTTTCCGAATTAGCCTCGTAGTTTCCCACACCAGCAACATGTGCCACTACTTCTTATGTTTACAGAGCACTGGCGTATGCAGCGTGTTTCACAACTGCATCGACAGATTTCGAGAGGATGTGGAAGTTGTCTTGAGGACAGGAACCGTCATGCAACGGTGCTACACAGTGTCGAAGTGGAAGCCGGCGCCTGCCGCTGGCCCTCCCTCCCGGCAGAGTCTGTGGCCGGCCGTTATACGAGGTGTGTTTTTTTCAGTTAGTACCGTTTTGAAATTAAAAAAAGACGTGCTAAGATATCTCAATAATTTTATTTTTACATGAAAGCCTGTACCTTAATCTACTTTTCTACATAATTTCCGTCAATATCGAGGCACTTGTCATAACGTTGTACCAGTTTTTGTTTACCCTCCTCATAGAAGTCTGCCGCCTGACTTGTTAACCACTGCATCACCACTGTTTTGATTTCGTCATCGTCTTGAAGACGCTGACCGCCCAAGTGTTTCTTCAAGTGCAGGAACAGATGGTAGTCACTGGGCGCAAGATTGGGACTGTACGGAGGATGATCTAGAGTTTTCCATCGAAAAGATGTGATGAGTTCTTTGGTCTGATTCGCCACATGCGGACGGGCATTGACTTGCAGCAAAACGATGCCCTGGCTCAGCTTCCATGGACTGTTGCTTTGATTCTGGTGCGACGTAGGCCACCCATGTTTCATCGCCCGTAACAATTTGGATTAAGAAATCATCACCGTCGTTGTGGTACCGCTCAGGGAAGGTCAATGCACTGGCTAAACGTTTGGTTTTGTGCATATCCGTCAACATTTTCGGTACCCAACGTGCGCACAATTTTCGGTAATTCAAGTGCTCGGTCACAATGCCATACGAAACACTGCGAGAAACATTAGGAAAGTCATCCCGCAAGGAGTAAATCGTAAAGCGTCTGTTTTCTCTCACCTTATTGTCCACTTCCTGCACCAAACTTTCATTAAAGACCGAACGACGCCCACTCCGTTGTTCATCATGCACATTTGTGCGGCCATCTTTAAATGCTCTCACCCACTTTCTTACCATTCCATCACTCATAATGTTTTCTCCATAAACTGCACAGATCTCACGATGAATATCGATCGCTTTTAGGCCTTTAGCACTAAGAAATCTTATAACAGCCCGTGCTTCACAGTTGGCGGGACTCACGATTATCGGAGGTTCAAATGGCTCTGAGCACAATGGGACTCAACTTCTGAGGTCATTAGTCCCCTAGAACTTAGAACTAGTTAAACCTAACTGACCTAAGGACATCACACACATCCATGCCCGAGGCAGGATTCGAACCTGCGACCGTAGCAGTCGCGCGGTTCCAGACTGCAGCGCCAGAACCGCACTTCGGCCGGCCGATTATCGGAGGCATCTTAAACACTCAGTACACAACGTGAACAAGGAAAAATCAGACTGTAATAGCGTCAGTGCGTAGATTAAGGTACAGGCTTTCGTGTAAAAATAAAATTATTGAGATATCTTAGCACGTCTTTTTTTAATTTCAAAACGGTACTAACTTAAAAAAACACGCCTCGTGGCTGGAGCGGCGAAGAGGAACGGAGAACGAATGCAGTGGAAGCACAGCACCTCATTCGCAGTTAATCGCGTGTTAGTGCGCCGCATCGAGGAGACGTTCACGTGGGCCGAGTGCCTCGAGGTGAATTTCGCGTATGGTGGGGAGAGATGCAACGGGCACGCAACGTTACTTACCTGTGGGCAACGATACCACAGTAGACGTCAGCCGCACCGCTCACGTTTGCGGCCATCCATCGTCGTCTGGTTGTAACGGCTTCAGAGGGCATCGACACGACAGAGGTGGCATACCCACACCACGATTTGCAGAGGACGAACTAGAGAGGTTCGACGCAGGCGCATCCGCAAACACCCGCTCTGAGAGACAGGCAATGCAAAGTTCACGCTCAGCGGTTTGGAGGGTATTGCACGAGGAGACAAGGCACCGCCTCCATCTTCAGAACAAACAGCCACTGTTGGCCTACGATTTTGCTCTGCGTGTGGAATTCGGGCAATGGTTCCCGCAGCGTTGAGCCAGGCAGTCGTATTACGTTGCGGACATGTTGTTCGCTCATGAGGGTGTGTTCAACGCCTACGAATGTCATGGGTGGGTGGAGGCGAACCCCCACGTCACGTACAAAAGAGCTGATCAGAAGTTCAGGCTGGTGAGGTCCACGATTACTCGACTGTCCCCTACACGCTTCCTCCTCGCCCCATAGGCAACAGAAATGCAGCGTTCATCCCGGAAATGCAGCTGGAATTACTGGCGGAGGTGCCATTTGCAGTCCGTCGACGTATGTGGTTCCAGCACAGTAGGGCAACCAAAAACATTAGTCGAGCTTGCCAGAATCCAGTTCAGACGGATGTCTGCGGATTGCTGGATTGGCCCCGTAACGTGGCCGCCTTGGTCGCCTGGACTTCTTCCTGGGAGATCATCTGAAGAATGTGGTGTACCGAACCACGGTGAAGTCAGTGGAGGACCGTGTGGCGAGGCTACATGCAGCGTGCGAAGTCTTTCGTAGCATCCCCGGTGTCTTTGAGCGAGTGGGGGCAGCCAGTGATAGGCAGATGTCAGTATTCCTACGACGCTGGAGGCAAATATTTTGAGTACCTGGTACAGTTTCATTTAATCCGTAAGTGGTGAAAGGATTGTTGTGGGCAGTACCAACAATCTGATAAACTATTTCGAAAAAGTGAAGAGAAAAGCCTTGATCACAGTGGAACATGGGGGTAGTTTTTAACGTTTCTTTCATATGTTGTTTACTTTGTACAATAGTTTTACTTCCTGTATCAACGGAATAACTGGTAAAGTACATTCCTTCGATGATTGTCTGAAGCCTGCCACCGTGTCTACATGATGGTTCCTCCCCGTTTTCTTGAAATCTTGGTTCCTGTCCTTTAAATTCAATAAAGGCGCTGAGACGCCCTGCTACACCCGCAGGACAGGACAGGTAGTTTAAGGTGTGGAAAGGGGCGAAAATAAGTGGCTGTCAATTACACTCGAACATACAACCTTTTATTTGATCAAACATTACAAGAGCCAAGAAATTTAAAAAAAAAAAACAGCTTTAGTTTTGAACTTAATTAGCGGGTGAATGCGCCGTACAATCTCATGCCTTAAGGCCAAGACCACTTTCATTTACAATGGCTGAAAGCCAATAACTTAAAGCTCAACAAAATCAGAAATTTATAAGGCAAAGCCTTATCTTAAAACAATTCCGTAATTAGGCTGAAGGCCCACAGAAACTGACACTTTAAGAGCAAAACAGCTGAAATACAAAATCGGCTGAAGGCGCAACACTTATGACTGAATAACATTAATTTTAAAAGTTCCAAAGGCTTTATGTAAAACAATTCTTAAATTAGGGTGAAGGCCCAAACCATCTGACGCCATAAGGGCAAAACAACCTTAATCTAACAATTGGCTAGAAGCCATACAAGTACAAACAACAAGAACAAAGAAGAAAAGGCAATACACCCAAGGGCGCTAGAAGTTCTGAGGGTCTGCCTGGAATTCAAACACTAAGGCTCGATTAGGTGAGACAGGCAGTCGGCCCAACCATTGTCGATCTGACGACAACCCAACCGACAGACAGTCAATGCACCCACCGATAAGATAACCTCCGCTTCACCCGACCAGCACAAACAGGGAGTTCAATGGAACAGTGTAGAAGGTATTGGCGCCCACAACCAATTGTACATTGAGCTGTCAAACTACACACCGTGCCGAACAGCGACCACACGATGAGGAAAATACACTGCCTGAATTTACGTCAATGGCCAGGTCAGGTAACCGGAACGTTAACGGCCACAAGGCAGAAGATTCCGCTGGTGCACTTCAAATAACCAAGTCCAGTTAAACTCCATTTGAGGGTGGCTAAAATTTGCCAACTTGAAAACACACGTGGTTGCTCGTGGGAATATCCCAACAGCCGACAACGAACACAATGTGAACAGTCGTGACTTGCTGGTAGATTAAGTCACAATTCAACTTTCATGTCCAGGATCGGTGAGCCATGAACGTTGTAGGAATGGGAACAGCAACGCAGATTCCGCCACCGCATAGAGGCCAACAGCAGGCCCAGCCAAATTACGCACCGCAGAGATTTCGTCGCTGCTCCACGCCAACCGACCAACTCTTCCAGGTCAGGAAATGGTGAAAGGACCAAATATACGTCGGCCGATGAGACGAACAAGCGAACGACCAACCAACGGTCGTCTCGCTCCAATCTACCTCCGTCGGACAGTTTGTAAGTAGGCTGTTTAGATTTTTATATTGGTAACGCCACGTAGCGCTCTGTATGAAAATCACTGGATGTGCTGTGTGCAGTCTGTGGCTGGTTGGCATTGTTGTAATATGCTATTGTAGTGTTGGGCAGTTGGCTGTTAACAGTGCGTAGCGTTGCGCAGTTTGAGGTGAGCCGCCAGCAGTGGTGGATGTGGGGAGAGAGATGGCGGAGTTTTGAGAGCGGATGATCTGGACGTGTGTGCATCAGAGACAGTAAATTTGTAAGACTGGATGTCATGAGCATATATATATATTATGACTTCTGAGCGCTATTAAGGTAAATACATTGTTTGTTCTTTATCAAAATCTTTCGTTTGCTAACTATGCCTATCAGTAGTTAGTGACTTCAGTAGTTAGAATCTTTTATTTAGCTGGCTGTAGTGGCGCTCGCTGTATTGCAGTAGTTTGAGTAACGAAGATTTTTGTGAGGTAAGTGATTCATGAAAGGTATAGGTTACTGTTAGTCAGGGCCATTCTTTTGTATGGATCATTAAAAGTAAGATTGCGTTGCGTTAAAAACATTGTGTGAGTTTAGTGTTGATAAGAATAAGTAAAGAGAGAAATGTCTGAGTATGTTCAGTTCTGCTCAGCTGTTTGAAAATCAAATAATGTAAGAGGTTTTCCAGCACAGTAATTCATAAATATTTCTAAGGGGACGTTTCACGTTCAAGTGTGTCGCCAGCGGTGGGCGAGCAATGGCTGTCAGCGCCTCACCGGCGCTCCGTCCCCGACTCCTCTGCTGCTGCGTCCCGACTGCACTGCTGGTCCGTCCCGAACTGATTGGCAGACACACGACGATCCGGAAATACTATCGGTCGCTCCAGCGATGGTACAACGGTGCACTTATCGATACGCGCTGCTACTGCCACTCACAGGTAAGTAAGGCAGGAAGTTCGTGACGCCAGTAAATGGAATAAGAAAACGAGGCGGCAGTACCGCAATAGAAGATGACAATGAATAAATGGCAGGAACACGAGCCGTGCACGGAATGTCTGCCGTTATTCATGTACCGTGGCCGATTGCCGCGCATTCTAGCGGAGTAGAGGACGGGCAGTGACTGCCGCGTAAGCCAACAGTTGCCCCCCGTAATTTCGAGGCTGTCGTTTCTGTCTGTTACGTCTTGTATTCTATGCCGCAACACATCGGAGATTCTATATTGTGTCCTGGGAGGCAATACACTGTGGACAGAAGCCCACGTTCGGCATCGTCAGACAGCACAGCAACAGAGCATCGCTATGATAGGAGGAAAGGTCTGTCTGCGCAGCAGGTAGCTCCCTCAGCTCCGTTGGCAATCACGAGAAACAGCCGCGATCACCGAATACCGTAAACCACAGGCGTCGACTTACCAGCAGTGTGTCAGCGCACAACGCCACGCCTGCTGCCAGGGGGGAGGCCTAGCGCCAGGCGCCAGAGCCTGTAACTGCGGCGCTCCGTAGCGTCATTGGATGGCGTTTCCGGGCATGGGTTCCTATCCTCGTTTTGTTCCTCAAGACGCCTTCTACATTTCTCCGAAGTTTGTCCGTGTTCTGAAACACCCTGTATACTGAGATACTAGAAAAAGTGTTACATTGCCAGAAAAAAATAGTACACCCTTTTAGAGATTTCCGATCCACTCAAGATTTATTGCTGCTGCATACGTGCTTATGGAGTACATGAAATGATTAGACCAACAGTACAAGCGGTTCTGAGCTACCAGCTAACGACGTATGCAGAAACACGCATATCAGTACGAGTGTAGTCTCCACAGGCGGCAATGCAGGCGCTGACTCTGGCATCCAGTAGATATGTTATGCCACGCCTGCTTGACCTGTTCACGTGGTTCTGTAGGAGGTGTCGGCTGACGAGTCGCACGAGTCACATATCGTCCCATAATACCCAAAAAATGGTTCAAATGGCTCTGAGCACTATGGGGCTCAAGTGCTGTGGTCATTAGTCCCCTAGAACTTAGAACTACTTAAACCTAACTAACCTAAGGACATCACACACACCCATGCCCGAGGCAGGATTCGAACCTGCGACCGTAGCAGCAGCGCGGCTCCGGACTGGAGCGCCTAGAACCGCACGGCCACCGCGGCCGGCCCATCATACCCCACATGTGCTCAATTGGAGACGAGTCCGGGGATCGAGCTATCCAGGGAAGTTGCTGTACGTCTGGCAGAGTACGCTGAGTTTAATGGGTAGTGTGAGTGAGCGAGCAGTATCCTGTTTGTACAACATGTCACCTTCCCGCTAGGAGAACGGCGAAGGAACAGGTCTAGTAACATCCCGCAAGTACCGAGCGCTAGTTAGTGTCCCCTCCAGAACCACCAAAGATGGAGGAGAGTTGTAGCTTACCGCTCCTCAGACAGAAGACCTGGGGTGGGACCAGTGTGTCCCACCAAGTCTATGTTGTATGTGTTAGCGACCATCACGCGCATGCTGGCAGAATCTGCTTTCATTGCTGAAGACTGTAATATTATTGGGCTTTCCGTCGTATGAAAGCTGTGAGTGCCCTTGGAAAGGCATTCACCTAGCTTCGTATTAAATGATCAACTTATGAGATGAGACCTATTCTTTGAAAGACATTTGTTTTACATAATTTACGTAACTGTAAAGATGCGCATCTAGCGCGAACGCTAATACATGGATTGCGCAGTGAAAGAGACATTTTAACAGAAACTGAATTGAGCGTTCCGCTTCGATCTAAATTAGAAAAAAAAAGCAACTTTGCAGATCTTCAGATTTTATCGTACTTCTGCTTGTAATGTGAAAGCGTAAAGAAGGTCGCCTTCAAGCCATAAAAGTGAGCGGTCTTCGCAGTGTGCAGAAAACAGTTATTAATTAATAAAATTCAAGTAATTTATGTTCGATACTGTAAATCGGCAAGTTATTGTTATGAAGGTGTTGAACGATGCAAGAATTGTCTCGAAGGAAGGAGAAAAGTAATGACTGCAATTTGTGACAAAAACGTGAACCAAGAAGCTAGCACAGGACAGGCTCAACTCTGATCGCACCAACACAGTCAGAAAATTACTTATGTAAGTTATACTGTTTATAAATAACCCCTAATTGCTTGTGAGAATTATTTGAATATATTTAGTGTTTACCAGATTTCTTATCGAATAGTGCATGTGGATGCTATAGTGTGAGTGGAAAATGGGCTAGGGGTGTCCGTGCCGGTACTCCCACTGCTAATAATCACTTAGCAACAGTTTGCGTTGACACGTCTGGGTTCAGGAGCCCCCCTCTTATCTGTGCTGTGGTAGCTGTAAGATCTTCCAGTGCTGCCCTTACAATACGACGATCCTGGCGGGCGTGTGTGCTGCTTGGAGGTCCAGAAACTCGTCTACAAGTGTGAGAATGTTCACGTGATTACTCACAACAGCGTCGTTGTACAACTGATACAGTACGTCCAAACTGTGTGGCAGCTCTCTGAGAGGACTATCCCGGCACTCGGAAGCCCAGAATTTGACCCCTTTCGAATTCGCTTGGTTGGCTGTAGGAAGCACGAGAGCATCTCCGTGGCATGTTGCCTGCTTGCTTCACACGTTTGATCCACACCCAGCCTTCTTGGTGTGAACATTAGTTATTAAAGGGTAAGAACAGATGGTGCATTGGAGGCTGCTACTGCACTATCGGTCGGCGTACGACGTTTGGTGAGTACTCAGTATTGTAGAACACTCAGTATAATGTCGTTTATTGAAACCAAACTACACTTCTCGAACAATCACTCTATACACACAAAAACAAATAACTTGTAGACGACCATTCATCAAGAGCGTCAGTGAGGTCCGTCGGAGCTGATCCTAGCTCGGCGAGGAACTGGCTGTACTGCTGCTGCGCTGGCGTTATAAAGCCGGCGGATGCCGGCGGAGTACTCCAACTTTCCCTGTGTCTGTGAGGCGACCTCTGCAGAAAAAGGTTCGCATTAGTCTCTAGCAAGTTCTGTTTGTTTTGAAAAATTGTTTTCCTCTCGGTTGCGCCTGTAAGTGCTTGTGTATGTTATATGGTACACAGGGGTGTCTTGAGTGTAGTCTGCGTGGCAGGGGCCTTCTGTGGCAGACGTAACAACGTGGAAACCATTATGAGTGCGTGTATTATTCCGTGGGTGGCATATGCCATCGTCGGGCCAAAATCGACGTCCTCTTTCTAGGTGTACCAACTTTTTTCGGACAGTATATTTAAGAAAATGAGAAACAAAACGGAGAAAATTGCGTTGTTGCAACCTCGGCTTTACTGCGTCATTGAAGATGCGAAAGCGAGTTGATAGTGGCAAGACAAGTACCATCCACGAGTACAGATACAGACGCAGATGTAGACGTAAAAGAGCGCACCTCGTGCAGCTGCTGACAGCCGTGGACACATGTGCGGACTGCCTTCTTGCGACACGTCTTCCAGCGAACTGCGCTCGCTCACACCTGTTCCTCACAGCGCACAGTCACTGCCCACTGCAGTCTGCGGTCTGGAGCGCCGGCTATCTCAGCTCAGCATCAGCCGCAGCCGCCTTATGGAGAAGGCAGACTCACTGCCGGCCAGACCGCAGCCGCGACCTCCTGCCTGGCTCTCCTGCTGCCTTGCCTGCCTGCTCCCACTCCCCCACTGCCGGCCACAGCAGCTGTGTGCCGACACCACAGAGCACACAGAGGAGCAGCTCTCTGGCCCAGCTGACGGCTGTGGGGCGCCGTGTGAGCTCACACCGCCACACTTCGTGCTCACAGTGCAGCTCTGCGAATGTTGTCAATGAAACTTTCGACAGAAATTAGAATCACCCTCGACTTTCGCCAAATTGGGTCCAACATACAGCCTGAATTCACATTTAGTGTGCAGAAAGCTGTGTTCTTCAACGCAACCCACGTAGCTTTCGCACCGTTTGCTACTCCAGTGTGCGGTGGGGCGCGTTAGGCTCTCACTATACTTTAAACAATGTCCACCTACCTGGAAAGGCTTCAGGCTGTCTGCCCTTCACTCGTTTAGCTATGACAAGCAGCGTTGACCAAAATTCGACTAAATACCTACCACGCAAAGACCACGTAACTCCTGTGTATGGGCAGTAGCTGAAGGTTAATTGAACTATCGAGCGTTCGGGATTCTTGCATGACTCGTTTGAAAAAATGTCTAAAATTTCCTTTCAGTTAACAGAAAATGGCTATCAAGTCCGTAGTTAATATCCCGACATCAATTACGCAATATTACTGCCTCTGTAACAAGTTCACACCCGAAAGAAGCCAGAAGATATTTAGTCCGACCTGATTTTTTGAACGTCCTGCGTAGTCACTGACCCACGACTACCTGCGAGTTAACAGTCAGTCGTCAGTAGGCTCCTTGTAAAGACGTGATAACCAAAATGACTCCTAATCTGTACGAAACACGCCATCAGAGTTTATGTACGACATGATATGTTCACACGTGAATATCTCCCACTCACAAAGGTTATACTCTCATGAAATACTCAATACTATAGTCGCTTTTCGTCAACGACACGAGAACCAATCAAAATGCGCGAATTTCTTCAATTTGGTACAAATTTGAACAGCGCGGTTTAAATTACCAGAGGACGTTCCCGACCGATTATCTCGACTCACCGAGCGAGGTGGCGCAGTGGTTAGCACACTGGACTCGCATTCGGAAGGACGACGGTTCAATCCCGCCTCCAGCCATCCTGATTTAGGTTTTCCGTGATTTCCCTAAATCGCTCCAGGCAAATGCCGGGATGGTTCCTTTGAAAGGGCACGGCCGACTTCCTTTCCCGTCCTTCCCTAATCCGATGAGACCGATGACCTCGCTGTTTGGTCTCTTCCCCCCAAACAACCAACCATCTCGACTCACAGATCTGATGAACAAAGCCCTACTCAAACGTGCGGGAAATGCTGAGTTCCTGTTAGCTAGTATGTTAAGCAGCCAATCAGATAATCTAGAACACTTCTATACTCGCGGTATTTCTAACGTCAGCCAATCAGATTATCACAAGTTCTTTACTACTGATTTTAGTGGCAACCCATTTTACAGACAGTACCCACATACGCCACTGACTGTAAGTGCAAAATTCTATCATTTGTGAGATATGACGTCATAAACATTGAATGCGTGAAAAACTAGGTTTTCTTAAAACAGAGCGCAAACTACCGGCACTGTAATTAACTCGTGTTTCATTATAGGTGTAGTTAGCGACTTCTAACAAAATATCAACATAATTTCAAATCTTTTATAAACTTTTTCTCGCTTACAGCACCCAAAAAATAATGAAAGGAAAACAGTTGATCACTTACTAAATGTACGTTACCCATGGGTAAAACTTCAGTACGTTCTCCATATGTCATTTCTTTCCCACTAACTTTAGTACATAGGTGAATATTCCGAAAATAGTGAAACCAATATAATTTGTCTTTTGCTCTACAACTGAAGAGGTTTTTACGCGCTTTTTTTAACTCATATTTAAAGTAATCTGACATATGGAGCTGTTTTATCCGTGGGAGTCCGGTTTTTTAAAGACTCAGGAAACATGAATGACCCGTCGAGACCGATACCTTTTTAGACGTACACTAATGTCGAATAGGTGAACATAATCACGAAAAGTGGGGAGAGGGTACGAGACCGCCAACATTTCGCCAGATATGCATTCAGTGCGGGGAAGCAGTCCTACTCAGTCACGCCAGTAGGCGTATGAGCAAAGCGTAACGGAAAGCAGCTAACTTTGAGACTATCCCTGCCAATACTACACATTTCCCGATAACAATGTGCGACATATTTCTCTTGAATTAACCCATTTTTTGTCAGTCCAAGATCTGTTCCAAGCTCTTCACCTGCAACGAACCCGCTGCTTCAGATGGCAACTCCTTTGTAAAATATGACCTAAAGTATTACATAATGAAACTTGGTCAGATGTAACGTAACTGACACGTTTGGCCACTACAAAAAATTCTTTGAAATTACCCGTCCCTTTACAAATAGATATTTTTAGTTGTATTTTCTTTAGCGGATTTCTTCGTGTGGCTCATGCTTTCGTGTTTGGTTTCTCTTTCAGAATTTATCCCGAGCTTTACTGACGTGTATCAGTAGTCAACCATCTTTTATTCGCAGTGACGCAATAGGTTGTATGGGGCACAGGTTCCATGAACTATTCCTGCAAAGCCTGGTATCGGATCATTGATCAGATCAGTTTAGATGCTGTTTTAGAAAAACCTTTTAAAGTCGTAGCCCTGCAGCCTTGCAAGCAGTCGAGGTAAGTTTATTCACGGCGTTGTGAATTTGGGATTCTGCATTATTAATGCTATTTCAGAGATACATAGATACATCTCAAGTGTGTATTTATACCATCACAGGGTAACTCTGCATTTAGAGCCATTCTCAAATATACTCGGTTGTTCAAGTCCATGAATACGAGACATGGGATCTCCAGGCAGAAGACAGTTACGTAAATAACACTGACATCTAATCGTGCAATGTACCATATAATTGGCATACGTCATGTAAGCTTTAGTTCCATGAAACGAAGCACAGAATAGTTCTCGTGCTGCTGAACAAACAGTCAAATACACGTCGAAGTTCCCGTGACAGTGAATATGAGGGAATAACCATCTTAAACTGGACAGATAGCTTCTCTTAAATACATGACGTAAGCGACACAAATAGCTGTCTCGACATAGGCGAGAGAAATACCTGCCTCAGCTGTTGCAGTTTCTAAACAAGGTCAGTATCGGACGCTTATAGCTGTGTGTGTGTGTGTGTGTGTGTGTGTGTGTGTGTGTGTGTGTGTGTGTGTGTGTGTGTGTATGATGTATAATGTGTGAGAGAATGCTTGTGTGTATGTGTATATTTCGCTTACGTCAGCTTTTATATTGAGACTTTGATTCTTGAATCAGCCCTCCTTGAAGTTGGCAGTAAGTGAAAGAGTGGAATGCTCATCACAAATGAATATCGATGTAGTCTGCAGATTTATTCTTACCGGCCATTCATACCTTAGGATGTGGTGACCGCTGCGAACTACAAGAACGTTGTGGGAAGTAATCGGTTGTCGTGGTGACGAGGTGCAGGTCTTTGCTGGTGCAATATTCGATGATGAGACAGTTACTGTCAACGTCCAGACATGCAGAGGCACGATACCCTTAAACATCATCGACACCTTTTCAGAAATTCAGTTACTGATGAAATACTCTTGTATCAAGAGTACAGTCAAGGATCCATAGCAAAGCAGTCGATCGATATATGATGGATTATTTGGTGACTGAATGCTCTATGTTTCTAAGTACTAAACTTCAAACATTAAAATTTCGTTCTAACATGACGCTTACACATCCGACTGTTGTAGGGGTATTATAGCGACGTTGGACTATTGGATCGCCTACATGCATGACATCTCTCTTTCTTCCGTTACCATCACCTCGTGAGCTCATATTTGGCCTTGACGGTAAAAATAAGGTAAAATTTCATCATACTTTTCAGTTTTATCTGGGAATGAGTGGCGAATTTACCTGCGAAGACCAAAAACTGGATTCCTAAGTTTTTTTCTAGTTTTTAATACGATGTCACGGGATATGCAGTGCAAAATATTACGATTGCACGAAGAAGGCACGCTTCGTGGACGCCACAGCAGAGTAGACTGCACAGGCACTCTACGTTACTCAGAAGACAGTAGCACAGTGGCCAAAAACATTAAGTATACACTCTTTCACCAGAATTCAGCAGGAGAATGAACAGCAGAATTTTTGAACTAACGGCACAAAGGAAGTGAAACTTCTTGAAGAACGTATGAAAGAGAAAAGTGACGTTTTACAATCAACGTAAGAATGGTTCAAATGTCTCTAAGCACTATGGGACTTAACATCTGAGGTCATCAGTCCCCTAGAACGTAGAACTACTTAAACCCAACTAACCTAAGGACATCACACACATCTGTGCCCGAGGCAGAATTCGAACCTGCGACCGTAGCAGCAGCGCGGTTCCAGACTGAAGCGCCTAGAACCACTCGGCCACAACGGCCGGCTTCAACTTAAGAATGTTCATGAAAGGAAAGTAGATGAAGTTTGTAGTCTATGTGGGAAGAATAGTAACTATGTTCAAATAATGTAATTAGCAAATTTACGTTCTAGAAGATTTGTATCTTTAGTTTAGCTACAAGGGTAGCATTTCGGTTTGATGTTTTACTGAAAATAAAAGTCATGCACTTGCAAGAACTTGGTAAGCAAATTGCAATCTGTTATTCATTTTTCCTGTTCTTGCTCAAGGCATCGATTGGTGAAATAGAAATATTACTCAGCAGCCGGCCGGAGTGGCCTAGCGGTTCTGGAGCCGCGCGACCGCTACGGTCGCAGGTTCGAATCCTGCCTCGGGCATGGATGTGTGTGATGTCCTTAGGTTAGTTAGGTTTAAGTAGTTCTAAGTTCTAGGGGACTGATGACCTCAGCAGTTAAGTCCCATAGTGCTCAGAGCCATTTGAACCATTACTCAGCAGTCGAGTACAATGCGGAAAGATGGGCTGCAGAAGGAGGAAACGGGTAAGTATTAGTGTCCCCTTTAATGAGGCAGAATAATCGGTTGCAATGTTGGCACATTATGTAGCAGATTGTGTAACAGCAGCGCCAGATGTTATGAGCACCTCTGACTCTGTCAAAGGTGGTAGGCTTACTAGATTGGCGCCTGTGACAGAAAATTTGTGGGATTTTTTTCCATCAACAATACTGGGAAAGTGCATCTTTACAGCTAGTGGCTGAGTTTGCTTATGATAATATCTTATGATAATAGCATTACGATGTCACCTTAAGATTTGATTCAGATACATGTATTTAGATGTAGTACTGTCCAGACTGTCCAACTTTCAGCTGAATTGAGTAATTGTTCAACGGTTCGAGCCACACATTTTCTAAAGTCGAAAAGACAGAAAATACAAATGGAAGGTCTGTTGATTCTTACAAGTAAGTGAAACAGAAGATTACCAGAAAAGACCTGAATCTGAAAAAGGCCAAAGGCAAACAAGCCTCGACGTTCCTTGTGGAAGTTGTGCACGTGTCGGAGCAAGGTAGTGGCAGCGACTGTAGAAATAGCTTAGACGTTTTTCCTGCGACATTTTTTTTTATTAGTACATCCTTCTGTTATATTCAATGGATTTATTGGGTAGTTTATGTGTATGCTGTGAGTAATTGTTGTCATTTGTGTTGTTAGAAGCATTCAATGCTCATTTGTGATTTGTGTACTAAATTATTACCTAAATTAAGCGAAGAACAGATTAAGGGCTTTCCGGTCAAGTGGGCAGAAGAACAAAGGCAGGAGATGGAAAGGGAAAGGTAGGAGGAGATGCAGGAGAATGAGAGAATGAGAGAGAGAGAGAGAGAGAGAGAGAGAGAGAGAGGGAGAGAGAGATTGAGAGGAAAGAAGGCTGAGAGAATTTCTTAAAAATTTTCAGAAAACATGAATTTAGGGAAACAATGAACAGAAGTATGAATCAACAGTTAATGGCTATAGACAAGAAAGTAGTTACAATGAATGCTTCCGTAGCACATCTGATTGTCAAAGAACAAGAGCACAAGGATGCGACAAGAAGCTTACAAAAGGAAACAGAAATATTTAAAAGGGAAAATCAAGGTATCAGAAGTGGATTCGAATGTTTAGATCAAAATTTAAATAAGGATATTGCTGAAGTGCAGACTTGGGTGATTTGACTGTGATAATGTCAGCATCACAGTGATGAATTGTGCTGTGATGTGAAAAAATTGGTAGTATGGTTAAAAATACTGATACTCTACCACTATATAGCAATTTGTAAGGTGAATGTAGACTAATGGGACAGCCGGGAGAGGATACTAGTGTCAGTCAGAGGGGGTAGCGGGTAGCCCTAATTACGGCAGTGACTCACACGAACAATTTGAGACGGAGTTTAAAAAAAAAATTTTGGTCATCAGGGGCACAGAAAGGTTTAAGACTGAAGCTATTAGGACATAGGGTTTATGATGAATCATGGGTGGATACAGGAATTTTGTGGAATGGTATATAAAACTAGTGAAATATCTAGATGAAAGAATTGCTGAATCAAATTTAATTATTGGAATACTAAGTAGTCGATTACGAAGAGCAACAAAAGAAAAACTGGCAGATAGAACGCGTGGCAGTCCAACGCCGTAACCACTTTACCACGACGCTATTTCTCAGCCCGCCTGCTCTATATTGCAGTTTTTGTTCTTGGGCCGATCGCCGTTTCTATTTTGCTTTTTTTTTTTTTTTTTTTTTTTCACAGTCCAGTACACCTTCTTCCTGTGTTCATGCCCGATCTGTGTTCCGTTTTCGACGGGCTGTCCAGTGGGCGCTCTTACCACTAAATCTGTGTGTGTGTGTGGGGGGGGGGGGCGAGCAGGGGGGGGCGGAGGGCGGAAGGGGTGCGATGGGGAGTTTCCCTTGTTAGCAAAACGCAAGGGCAGCATGCAAACACGGAGGGACAACGAATGTGGCAGGACCATTAGGTAAGAATCAAATTGTTGCACATGATTCAGCAAATCGTGAGGCACCCTCTGAGAGGAAAGCCACAGTGTACCAATCGACATTCGTACGATGTCAGGAGCAAGACTTGTCGAGGGGCACTTTGGTGGAAGAAAAGGAGAGAGAATGTGACGGTCAGTGTCTGGCTACTGTTGAAGGGCAAGTTAATGAGGAAGCATTAAATTTATTAATTGATACGGGATCTGATTTACGTCTGATTGGTAAAACTTGGCGTAGTGGAGTAAACGACAGGAAGGAGGCAAAATCTTTGGCAGCTAAAAGATTATGCTATTTTGTCGAATACCGACACTTTGAGACCATGACTGTGTGCGAAATACACGTTGATATTTGCAAAGAAGGAAACAGCAATCAGCTACTGTTAATATTGCTTTATTCAGATAAATAGCGCCGTTGACGGTTTCGAAGTGGCAGGTCCATATTCAGACGGCTGTTCACGTTTGGATACGCATTTGTGGATGTTTACACGATCTTTCGGCTCTTTATACCACATTGTGATGAACGTTCCTTGGGGTTGTGGTACAATCTGAGAAATGGCCTGTCAAACTGTAATTGTACCTAAGAACTATTGTACACAATGTAAAGAAAACCTAAGAACTATTGTACACAATGTAAAGAAAACTTTAAGGGAGAACTCTTTTAGTTCTAGGTTAGTTACGTAGAAAATCTCGCATCATTATGTTGCAATGTTTGCTACTTGTGTTTACAAAATAATGGACAGCATTCTCTTCACTATTTTGTGAACTCGAGTAGTAAACGTTACAACATAATGACGCGAGATTTTCGAAACTAAAAGATTTGTTTACATTGTGTTCAATTGTTATTAGATACAGTTACAGTTAAACAGACCGTTTCACAAGTCTGTTTTGCTGTTGGGCACCAGAGTCCCGAGGAACTTTAACTACAAAGGGTATAAAGACCCGAAAGCTGATGTAAAAATGAACAAATTTGCATCTAAACGTAAACAGCCGTCATGAGATGAACATGTCGCTTCGAAATCGGTAACGGCGCAGTTTTGTGAATAAGGATATATATTAACAGTGGCTGGTTGCCGTACTCTTCTTTGGAAGAATCAACCTGTAATTAAAGGAATAAGCTGACAAGGAATAATGGGAACGCAAAGCAACGGTCTGGAGGCATTGGCTACTGCGAGATTTTCGGTAGATGGTATAGAGTTCTTGCATCCAATGTGCGTGGTATCGGATTTAGGTGTACGGCTTCTGCTGGGTGCAGATCGGTTGAAAAAAAAGTTTAACATATTATCTAGCAGTCAGGAGATAAGTCCAATGTACAGGGGGAAACACAAGAAGGATAAATTAGAAAGTGAACCAGCATCAGCTGAAACCGTGGGCTTGTACAACATCAGTGATTTGAGACAGTAAGTGGTAGTCGATTAAGGTAATCGTTGAAGTGCAAGGAGCAGATATACGAGACAAATGGCTCCTAGGAAGAGGTGAACACACACCGTCCTACATAGATGTTCGTATAAAAAGTAGGTCACTCTTACAAACAAGTTTCGACAGAGCTCTACAGAGCTGTTAGGTTGCCCTTACCTGTCTGGTCCGACCGCTTGCGAACTCTCAACACAGGTAACGTTTCTTTTGTGGCGTCTTCGATTACGCAAAAACTGCACATGAGAAACATATTATCTTGGGGAAAAATACTACGAGTGATTACAAACTGAGAGGGGCTCTATGAGAATTACAACCATTCAAAAATATTTCTGTATGTAATAAATAAAATTATCTGATTTAGTTTCCTCTCCCGTCTCCAGAACACAAAGAAAAACGCTATGCATACTTATTTATGCATAAATTAGTCGATCGTTTGCTAAGCAAAGTAACAATCAACTGTAGCTGGCTTTGTATCTGCGCCACGTAATTACTTTAAAACCTTAAAATTAAAATTTAAAACAGTCTTGATCGCAATTTTTTTCACTCACTCCAATAAAAAAATTGCCATCAAGACTGTTTTAAATTTTAAATTTAACAAATTTTAAGATCGCTGAATATGTTTTCAAAAATTTCAAAAACTTTAAAACCTGCTCGCGTTTGTGTATCAGACTACATACAAAGTGCCACACTGACAGCACTAGATAAAGGACACAACCGAACCGGTGTGGTGATATCTGATATTAGCCGAAACCATGTTACAACCCAAAAGAAATTTGATTAAGGAAGGCAGGCATCATCTGTAGAGAAAACAGCGACCGTCAGAAATTAAAATAGTGGCTCAGTCACAAGTGGCATACAACTATCCATCGTCGACTTGTTTCACTCGGCAGGCACGAGCACATTCGGAAATTTAATAGCCAAAGGCCACACGTTAAATGCACATGTGGCCAGGTATCTTACGTGTGGTCCATGGCTACTAAATTTCCGAAGGTGCTCGTGCCTGCCGAATGAAACAAGTCGACGAAGGAAAGTTGTATGCCACTTGTGGCTGACCCACAATTTTAACTAATTTGATCATCACTCGTGACAGTTACCAAAGTATCCCTATCGTGAGCCGTTGTGGATGTAATACTTACTGCTATAAAATTTCTGCATGTACTTCCCAACATACGGTGGACGGCAGTCAGTCCGTGTAGTCGCTGTGTGTATCTCCACATATGTTGACATAAGAACGCGATAAGTCGTTAAGTAACCACAGCAGGCGTAGAACCCAGAAGGTGGGCCAGTTGGAGGTTGTTTGCTCTTGGATCTTTCAGCAGGCACGTAAAAGTGCGTTGCTTCTATCAGAACAGCAGCGGTATTTTATGTGAAAAGATTACGTTGTTTCTCTCAATGCATATTCTCAGGAGAACAGCAAGTGTCCTCTGTGGAGAAGACAAAGTATTCGATAACTTTCAGTTTCCTCCTCTTATGTAGCTTGCGTTATTTTTTGACTTTCTGTCTGAGTTCCACTTTTTGATTATTTTTGCTCATTCGACTGTGTATATAGACCCTAAAACAAAACACAGGCTGTCCCTTTTAAGCGCCCTACGCACGTACCAATAGACCGACCAACCAACAAATCGACCAATTTACTTGCAGCATGCACACGTCCCCACCAGCTTCGCTTAGCGATTGCAGCGCCGCCCTGTTCATATCGCTGTTTGTGAACTGTTTATAGAAGTTCATTGAGGTTAGGTTCGACGGGATGCCGCTGAAGCAAAAACAGGGAATTGCCTTCGCTGTTTGCAGGTTACAACGCTAAGAAAAACCAAGAGAAAGCTGTGAGCATAGAACTGGCTTATGCAAAGGAAGAAATTCACCCACCCTCTTTTACTGAACGAAATGGGAGCGGATGATTTTCGCAGTTGTCTTACAATACTTGTAGCATGCTTTTCGGAGCTGCTCAATTTAATGAAACAAAGTCATAGTGTTACCAAACATTTCATCTATATAGATACTCTACAAACTGTACCAGTTACTTGGGTTTCTTGCTGTTCCATTCACGTACGGAGGGCGAGAAGAATTATTGTTTGAATGCCTCTGTGCGTACAGTTATTGTTCTAGTCTTACCCTCACGATCCCCGTGGGAGCAGTAAGTTAGGGGGTTGTAATATATCACTAGAGTAATGGTGATTCTTCAATTTCTCCAGGTGTATTTTATGACGAAATAAATCTCGGGTGAACAGCCTGGTATGAGTGTGCATAGGACACAATATTTCGACAATCGACCACGTTGCCATTATCAGGTGCACACTGACAGCACTAGATAAAGGACACAACCGAACCGGTGTGGTGATATCTGATATTAGCCGAAACCATGTTACAACCCAAAAGAAATTTGATTAAGGAAGGCAGGCATCATCTGTAGAGAAAACAGCGACCGTCAGAAATTAAAATAGTGGCTCAGTCACAAGTGGCATACAACTATCCATCGTCGACTTGTTTCACTCGGCAGGCACGAGCACATTCGGAAATTTAATAGCCAAAGGCCACACGTTAAATGCACATGTGGCCAGGTATCTTACGTGTGGTCCATGGCTACTAAATTTCCGAAGGTGCTCGTGCCTGCCGAATGAAACAAGTCGACGAAGGAAAGTTGTATGCCACTTGTGGCTGACCCACAATTTTAACTAATTTGATCATCACTCGTGACAGTTACCAAAGTATCCCTATCGTGAGCCGTTGTGGATGTAATACTTACTGCTATAAAATTTCTGCATGTACTTCCCAACATACGGTGGACGGCAGTCAGTCCGTGTAGTCGCTGTGTGTATCTCCACATATGTTGACATAAGAACGCGATAAGTCGTTAAGTAACCACAGCAGGCGTAGAACCCAGAAGGTGGGCCAGTTGGAGGTTGTTTGCTCTTGGATCTTTCAGCAGGCACGTAAAAGTGCGTTGCTTCTATCAGAACAGCAGCGGTATTTTATGTGAAAAGATTACGTTGTTTCTCTCAATGCATATTCTCAGGAGAACAGCAAGTGTCCTCTGTGGAGAAGACAAAGTATTCGATAACTTTCAGTTTCCTCCTCTTATGTAGCTTGCGTTATTTTTTGACTTTCTGTCTGAGTTCCACTTTTTGATTATTTTTGCTCATTCGACTGTGTATATAGACCCTAAAACAAAACACAGGCTGTCCCTTTTAAGCGCCCTACGCACGTACCAATAGACCGACCAACCAACAAATCGACCAATTTACTTGCAGCATGCACACGTCCCCACCAGCTTCGCTTAGCGATTGCAGCGCCGCCCTGTTCATATCGCTGTTTGTGAACTGTTTATAGAAGTTCATTGAGGTTAGGTTCGACGGGATGCCGCTGAAGCAAAAACAGGGAATTGCCTTCGCTGTTTGCAGGTTACAACGCTAAGAAAAACCAAGAGAAAGCTGTGAGCATAGAACTGGCTTATGCAAAGGAAGAAATTCACCCACCCTCTTTTACTGAACGAAATGGGAGCGGATGATTTTCGCAGTTGTCTTACAATACTTGTAGCATGCTTTTCGGAGCTGCTCAATTTAATGAAACAAAGTCATAGTGTTACCAAACATTTCATCTATATAGATACTCTACAAACTGTACCAGTTACTTGGGTTTCTTGCTGTTCCATTCACGTACGGAGGGCGAGAAGAATTATTGTTTGAATGCCTCTGTGCGTACAGTTATTGTTCTAGTCTTACCCTCACGATCCCCGTGGGAGCAGTAAGTTAGGGGGTTGTAATATATCACTAGAGTAATGGTGATTCTTCAATTTCTCCAGGTGTATTTTATGACGAAATAAATCTCGGGTGAACAGCCTGGTATGAGTGTGCATAGGACACAATATTTCGACAATCGACCACGTTGCCATTATCAGGTGCACCTGATAATGGCAACGTGGTCGATTGCCGAAATATTGTGTCCTATGCACACTCATACCAGGCTGTTCACCCGAGATTTATTTCGTCACTAGAGTAATCATTTAAAGCTGGTTCTTTGAAACTTTGTTAATAGACTTTCTCGGGACAGTTTACGCCTGTCTCCAAGATTCTGCCAATTCACTTTCTTCAGTATCTCTGTGACACTCTCCCATGGAATAACCAAACCTGTGACCGTTGGTGGTGCCCTTCTCTGTATACGTTCAGCATCCCCTGTTGGTCCTTCCTGGTACGGGTCCCACATACTTGAGCAAATATTCTAGGATGGGTTGCATGAGTGATTTGTAAGCATTCTCTTTTGTAAGTAGATTGCACTTCCCCAGTATTCTACAAATAAACCCAAGTCTACCACCTTCTTTACCCCCGACCCAACCTATGTGATCATTCCATTTCATATCTCTACAAAGTGTTTCACCCAGGTATTTGTATGACTTGCCCGATTTCAACAGTGACTCATTGATTTCTCGTTTTGTGAAGTGCAAAATTTTACATTTCTGAACATTTACAGCCCGTTGCCAATGTGTGCAACATGTTGAAATCTTATCAATATCTGACTGAATATTTACGCAGCTTCTCTCAGATAGTACAGCAGATAATTGTGTCATCTGCAGAAAGCCTGATTTTACTTTTAATATTGTTTGCAAGGTGATTAATTGTGATACTGTTTTCTGCTATTAATTATAATCAGATTGCTCTACAACGTTTCTACTGTAGGAAAGTACATACCTTCAATTCTATTTTATATGCCGTTCGCATGTTGTCTACTTTAGCCCTCAAAATCAGAATACGAGGAACAAATGATTAATTTTGTTCTCGGGGTATAGATGAGGTCAAGTGTTTAGCCGACTCATAAAAAAATAGTACGTCACTTGTGCAAATCCAGTAACCTGACAAATTAAATTTAAAAATCGTATCTTTAGAACATTTTAAAACCATACGTTGCTGATAACAAGTTTTTTTCTGATATTGGATTCCTTCGGTGGACAAACTGATTCTGTCATGTACTGGTGTGTTCATAGATGGCAAGGGACAACCGACTTGCACAGCAGTGGTAATACCGCCAAACTGCACACCCGTGTGCCATCTATGTGATGCTTATCTTAATCGCCGAGTTAAAACCTTTATTCGAGGCTTCCAAATTGCAGCCTGCTTCTGGAAACCCAGCGGGAATTGCACAACCATTCATATTCAATTACGATTCACAACATGATTTATCAACATTCAGAACCGATTATTCAAGCACTGTTACCGTATGCATGGTATGCATCGCAATTAATTACCGAAAAAGAAATATTTTTAAATGTAAATCAGGTCTATTTTCCGAGAACTTTATTTTCCTACCTTGTTATTTCTTATTGATTTACTTACGTTATTAACTGTCCTATACGTACCAATTTCGAAATGGATGAAAAAAGCAAATAAAGAAGGGAATGCACTTGGCAATGGAACACAGGCCCTCTGCTCCCCATCGAGATGCCTTCGTCGCTACGTCAGCGACTTTTTCGTTGCATGGCGTTTACCTTATGGGTACACAAGAGGTAGTCAAAAGAATTTCTTTCTTCGATTTCTACGAAAATATGTGTTTGCGGATGACGTACATCATGAGCTTTATTTAGAATTTTCTCCAATTTATGATTTTCTCAAATATGTTAATATCATTCATTTTAGACTGTGTACAAGCGAGCTGCCAAGTATGAGCCGAATGTGTTGCCTGGCTATAATCTTGTCAGCTTTTTATTGTCCTTGTTAATTCATATCGTCAAAACAAATATTGCAATAGATCAATTTGGGAACGTTCTATCGAAAAGGCACAAAAATACAACTTTAAATATAATTTTGTTTGTAATAGGAGACAAATCCTGCGCTTTGCGTCGACACGCATCGCATGGAAGACGTGATCAGAACAGTCTTCGTTTGTGCTGACTCCAGATACACGTTGCAAAAAGGAAACTGCAAATATCTGCCGTAACACCAGAGAAAATGCGCCTTACTTCTCATACGTGCACCACCCAACATACACTCAAAAATAAATAAATAAATAAAATAAAATAAAATAAACGACCACCTCTAAGGAATTATCCGAACAGGACGGAAATCGGTAGATGTGATGTACATGTACAGAGAAACAAATTGTTACAATTTACGAAAAATTGGAGGGTGTATTCAAGACAAAGAGCTTCAGAAATTGACCACGTCAGTAACGCTAAGGTCCATTGAAAGACGTGCATCTACCTTGCACTTCCTTCACTTATTTACGACTTACGATATTGTAGTCATATTATTATCATAACTAATGCGGCAATAGCAACCCTGATATTCTGCTGATTTTTTTCAGTGTGGTAGCATAATGAAACTGGAGAGAGGATTGGAGCAAGGTACTTTCATTTTTTTAGCTTGGAAGCATGGACCGATAGTTTGAACGACTTGAAGAAGCCAAAGTAGTCCTTCTTCTTATTCTTCTAAGTAGTAGTACCAACCTAAAACTTAGTTTCTCCTGCACGTTTGGCTCTGTAAAGAGGCCTCCCTGAAGACTCCCTGACTAAATTATATCCAATCACGAGTCATTCCGCCAAGTCAGGAATATCTGCTGGAACGGCAGCTAGTTCGGCGACAGATCCGTACAGCTGATTGGCCAGCGAAAAGTGCGCCAATTCCCACCCCCACAAGGCCCGGCTCCACTGGAGCAACGGCCGGTAGGCGGTTAGCAGTCGTGAGGAGTCGGTGGCGAGATCAAGAAGACGGTTGCAAGCTGGTAAGCATGCGTGCTCTTGCTAGGTTCAGAAGTGGATTGAGTCGCGAATACATACTAAAGTGTTAGGTGATCTTTAATTTCCGGCCGGCCGGAGTGGCCGTGCGGTTCTAGGCGCTACAGTCTGGAGCCGAGCGACCGCTGCGGTCGCAGGTTCGAATCCTGCCTCGGGCATGGATGTGTGTGATGTCCTTAGGTTAGTTAGGTTTAAGTAGTTCTAAGTTCTAGGCGACTGATGACCTCAGAAGTTAAGTCGTTAAGTCGCATAGTGCTCAGAGCCATTTGAACCATTTTTTTAATTTCGGGAGGATTTGCGCCTCGTTGCTTTTATTTATTCCTCATTTTGCTATTTTGTTTTTGGACTTGGCGTCAGAGACCGGTCGGTTGCAGTATGCAATACATACGTGGGACTCTCTGTCACCACGTTCGGTATAATTGAACCCGCCTTGTAACCATTTCGCCTTCAGCGAATGTCTTTCCTCCTCCAATACTCCGTGATATTAGTGAACATTTCATAACGGCCTTTTGTGGGTTAGATTTTCCCTTCTTTGTCGCACGCGTGTGAACACGTGGCGAGTAGTTCTGCACACGATATCTAAATTAAACCAGAAGTAGCATGGCCCGCGTTTCTTGTTAATCGTATTCCTAAATCAAAGTGTTGCAGAATGGGTTTTATGAATTTTATTAGTTTACGGACTGAAGGCCGCTTTAATAACGTGCACCCACAAGTAGTTCATAGTTTGCCTTTTCAATATATTTGCGTATTAGATATTGGATCCTGTCTGTTACTTTTCACTAATTATTAGAGTACATTCTTTTCTGAATGGTCAGCTCCTACCTTTACTTGTCCATTTCGAACGCTAGTATTGTGGGTGACTGCTGAATTTAGGCCATATCCCCCCTGTGGCCCCCAGTCTAGTATTAACATCCATAGCTAACAAAATATGTATACTCAATAATTATACTTCGTTTGTGCAAGCGTAATTTCGATTTATAATTGTTGTGCCTTTTAATCCGACTTTTAATGAAACGTTTTAACCCCATGTATAGAGGCATCAAGGAAATTCTAGCATTTCAAGGCGCCCTACTGAAAATGCTCCTCTTACGATGATAAAATTAACTGTAAATCCAATGGGTAGTTTTTGTTTGATCGTGGTGGATATTTTTTATGTAGTCAGATAGACGATCCTTACGCGAGGCCCTAATCCTTTCCGAAGCGCCAACGGCTCTTGTATGTAGTAATCTGTATGAAATTCAACCCCAGTCCTCCCCTCTAGATAAGGGAAAGTCACACTGATAAGGCAGTTGTGAGCAAACTCAACGTTATATGGTGAAAGGGGAGGCCCTGCCATTCGCGATCCCTTTTAGTGGGCAAGGCACCTATTTTATCATCTCTGGCCCTTTTGCAAGCAGTTAACTCTGCTTAGCATTGATTGATAGAATTGTTGGATGTCCTTCTGAGGGATATCGCTCCAGAAGACGTGTCTCAAGACGCCGCAGACAGTGGTGGCGTATCAACCTGACTGTCCCTAACCACACTGTCCGACAACCAGGGGTTATGGCCTGGGATGCTATTTATCTTCATAGGAGGACCCCTTTGGTTGTCGCCTGCCGCATCCTTACAGCACAGCGGTAAGTCGACGGCATTCTACGCCCCATTTTGTTGCCCTTCGTCGCAAGTCATCCTGGTCTTACGTTTTAGCAAGATAATGGCTGCCCGCAGGCGGCGAGAGTATCTACAACTTGTCTTCGTGCTTGCCAAACCCTACCTCGGCCAGCAAGGTCCTTGGAACTCTCCCCACTTGAGAGAATTTGGAACATTGTTGGCAGGGACCTCCTCCCATCTCGGGATTTTGAAGATCTAACGAGGCAGTTGGACACAATTTGCCACCATATCGCTCAGGAGGACATCCAGCAACTCTCTCAGTCAATGCAAGTCGAATAACACCTTACAACGGCCTCAGTATGGTTCAAGTGGCTCTGAGCACTATGCGACTTAACTTCTGAGGTCATCAGTCGCCTAGAACTTAGAACTAATTAAACCTAACTAACCTAAGGACATCACACACATCCATGTCCGAGGCAGGATTCGAACCTGCGACCGTAGCGGTCACACGGTTCCAGACTGAAGCGCCTAGAACCGCACGGCCACACTGGCCGGCCTCCTCAATATGTGAAGCTCTTTCTTTTGAATACATCATTCAATTTTTCTGAAACTGTTACCATTTGTTTGTCTGTACATCACGATTTCCGTCCTATTCGGATAATCCCTCGGTTACATATGACACAATTTCAGAGACTTACAGATATGATTTTATGTATATAAACTAAAGAGCCAAATGAAAATTTGTACCATGCCCGTGAATCAAACCCGGGTCTCCTGTTTACCAGGCAGGTGCATTAGTCACCAAGCTACCTTGGCATAGCAGTTCACACAACTACGTGGATTACCCTGGCACACCTCCCTCCTCAATCCAAATTCTCACTGCCACCCCAGTCTACTTTAAATTCCCCCTTACTCACGAACAGAATTGCCGAGGCTCTTCGTGTTCTGGACTAGCACCTCATCCTTGAACGTAAATGGGGGATCCAGCCTGAAACTCAGATGCAGGTGCTTATACAAATGAAATGAAACAATTTCAGAGACTGTACTGGTCTCATAGAGATGTGATTTTATCTATATCAGGCGCCCCTCGTGGTTTCTATACTGGGGGGAGGTTGCGGCATTTATCGATCGGAGCCAACATAGACCTCACCTCGGGTTACGCTACAGATTAGTCTGACATAAACAACTAAGAATTCAGGGCGAGGGGGGGGGGGGGGGCAGATCACTCTCCACCGATCACCGATAATTTTACGTACTGTATCCTCTATAATTAGGTATTAAATATCATTAGAAGCTAACTTCGAGTTAAAATCTTTGGTTAGTGTTTTTATAAGTCATCATTACATTTTCTGACACTTTGCGGCAAATCACATGAAAAGACGCGTTTCGGAGAGATTTTTAATGCGATGAATGTTAACTTTGCGGCTGCTTAATATTCTTGGTGTTTTCAGTTCTAAACTTAAGGCGTTTATTGTGGTTTACCTCCAAAGCTCGAAGTTTACGAGTTCGCATGACGATACTGTGATGTTTTGGTGACGTCACAGGTCATGTGCTGTGATTGGGTGCCATGAGCAATCCCTGCAACTGCCACATTAATTCACATGTTTGAGAAGCGAACAGTTCGTATTTATTGCGTATTATGAAAATATGCATTTATGTGAAATAGCGCACTAATGATCTCCCCAAAATACGTCATTTTTAGTACTGTTTGTTGTGCTAAAGTACACAAAATGTGACACTGTAGCGTAACACACTGTACCGGTACCAAAAGTGATTCGTTTCGGAAAATGTCATCACGTTTATGACTGGCTAAACATGACTCTACCCTTTTTTATTCACTTCACTTAATAGGCTAAGTAGGACTTAATACAAAGAAATTACCTCTTATCAATTAAGAATGCACTTTTGCTTACCTCAATTCATTTGCTTATAGACGAAGTCAGCTCGTCTCCCCTTCTGCGCAGCAAAATTGTGTATGACAGTTTCATTGAAATTTGGCCGATTCAGTAATTCTTTTTCTAGGGAACACATTGCAAGCGCACAAAGTCTGTCCTCATTCATTGCGCATGAATGTTTTCACTCGCTTTAACGTAGAGAAGCAGTGTCCTGCCTCTCCGGTCGTCATAGGGATGGTTACTATTATTTGCAGAAGTTTTACACTTTCAGGAAAAGCTTTAGCCAGACTGTTATCATAAAGAAAGTTCAACAAGGTCAAAGCACCTGACGCCTTCATAAAATGTTTTCGGCTGTACAACACGTTCAGCTCATGGCGTCGCAGCTAGCACTCAAGCTTATTTCAAGGTGGATATTGAGTTTAGGTTCAGTTGAAAATTCAAGATTGGAAAATCAACCTGTTACACAGCTTATTTCAAGGTGGATATTGAGTTTAGGTTCAGTTGAAAATTCAAGACTGAAAAATCAACCTGTTACACAGTTTACATCAAGCTGTAAAAATTTAGCTTGAATTAAAATAATTTTCCCAAGCTTGAAATAAACTGTAATTTCCCTGGAAGGCTGTACAGCAGATGCGCGCGCAGCATAGCTTCCATAGAAGTCCACGGGAAGCGCCACAAGCGTTTATAAGCCTTGCACTGACTCTGCTAGGTTTACGGCCATTTTAACTTTGTGACGCGTATTAATGATTGTTGACTGTTGTGAAGTTTGTTTTATACTGGAAAATAGTTCGGAAAGTGTGTGGCGTCCCCTGCCTTACTGCTACACCGGGTCTGAAGAGGATATATAGTGTATTATAGGTATGTTGGTGCATTTTTCTCTAGTGGTACGTTAATATTACAAATGTTAAATACTATTACGTAACGTAAAGAAATATCATATTCTTTTACGTAGAAAAATTGAGCCTGGATGAAAGTGAAATGGATTACCAGCTAAGAATACACATTACAAGGTGTTCAGCAAAAAGAGGTCATTTTAAACTAGCTCTCTAGTACGTGGCACCAATAAATTAAAACTTAATGTTATTTTACCTTTTTAAAATCTCGCCTTTTATATATATCGCCCTATTACATTTGTTTACTTGTAAGTACTCGCGTGTGTCACACCATGAATGAATAATCGTGAAGTGTGAAAAGTTTCTTTGTGAATGCAAATAGTAATGACATGAACGGGAAAAAGTACATCAAGAACCAGTCACTACATAGGTGTCAGTCTTTTTTATTTGCGTAGCTTTGACTACTCTTTAATTGCGGTAATATGAAATTTCTTCCCATTAGTATGACACTCTTGTACAAAGTAAACATACTCAAAAAATTCAAGTCAAAGAAGTCTTAAAGTTGGGGCAACACTAAAATCAGAGTTGCAGTCTGTTATTACGCCATCAGTCTAGAGAGATTTTGTTGAAGCTGTTAATTTTTTCTGTGGCGATGGACACAAAATTTCTTGTGACACATGCTTGGCAAAAGCTAAGCATATTCATAATAAGCGTAACATTACTTTTCATATTTAGGTTGATCAGTTTCAAATTTTTAGATTTGTTATGTTTAGGTGTGGCTAACATTTTCTCTTACCTGTTACAGGATCATTATACCGGCAGAAGTCAGCAAAATTTGATCCTACTCTGGTCTGTGTGCTGGGGCCGGAGGGGCTTCAGAATAATTAAATTTTGAAATAAAACAATTTTAAACACTTTGAAAATAAAAATTTTTAAACATAAATGTCTTGATAATTTTTTTCACACCATTTCCATTCTGATATTTATTTAATTAATTCAATAAATTCAGATTAATAATTATATAGCTTAAAACAAGCTGTAAATACCAGGCTGTATTCCACGTGTGTAGATACAGCTGGAGCCAAACTTGATAAGTCAAGCTTGAAATATAGCTTGAACTCTGCCAACTTTGATGTTTGTTTCAAGCTTGAATCCAACTAACAGGCCTGAATATTCCAGCTTTGATCCAGCTTATATACTTGAACTTTACATCTGGAAACAAGTTTGAAAACGGCTTACTGTGTTATATGGGCGTAGATCTGAAGACTGTAAATTGAACAAATTAACAGCTATTTTAAGTTCTTTTTCCGGAAAAATAGTTTGATGATTTGCAAACAACGATGGATCAAACAGCTGTGCAATCGATAAGTGATCATTGAAATTGAATCGTTCTCTGATCTGAGTTGTGATGAGGTCGCAAACGTTTCGTGCACACACTATTCTTGATTCTGTGAAACGTTCCTCGTTTTGCAGTTGGTTCTCCCTGTTCACAGTGATCGTCAGTTTCAAGTGAGGCCCTAATTTGCTGGACAGAATCTGCAAAGTGCGATACATATTCAACAGTTTTCACTGCATCAATATTCCTTTGCTGCAGTTGATTAAAGAGAATGTCACAATGAGGCATGACTGTATAAAAAAAATTTAACCAGAAAAGGAAATCTTCGTCTTGCAGGAAACACTTCAGTCCCGTGGCCTTGTTTATTGTCTTGTAATCACTGGCATCATCATCAATAATTCTTTCTAGGCACTCAACAATTTCCTTTTGGTATTTGTACACAGTGGTTACGCTCCGAGATTTAAAATTCCATCTGATGGACTGAGGACAGGTAGGAATACGCTTCTTCACTACTTCGTCAAGAATGGCTGTACGGCTAGAAGACCGGGAAAAAAAGGTGGAAATTCCTTCCAAGTTGCTAAAGAAGATCCGCACTTGTTTATTGCCCGTCACACAACGTTCAACAATTAAATTTAACTGATGGGCGTAACAGTGAATAAAGTGAACATTCCTGTACACTTCTCTAATTCTAGTTTGAACTCCACTTTTATGGCCACTCATAACAGGAGCACCGTCGTAACACTGAGCTATCAGTTTTTCAGGTGTTTCATGTACATTCATTTTCTCTAGCTCGCAGAGAACAGCTGCAGTTACATCGTCTGCATTGTGACTTTTTGGGCGTACAAAGGAAATAAATCTTTCATTTATTTGTCCCAGTAGCTCATAGCGAGTTATTAGGACCAATTGTGACAAATTTGCACAGTCAGTAGTTTCATCAACTTCTATTGCGATAAAGTTTGCCTTCGACAGTTCACTCCTGATGAGATTGACGCATACCTCATAAATTGATTCCAGGAGTTCATTTTGAATTGTCTTCGATAGGCCTAAGAAAACACGATTTTCTGATTTGTCAATGTGCTGCTTCAATAAGACTGTCTAATCCTCGACAAATTCCTGGGTTTTTGGAATCTTCTGTTTCGTCGTGGCCCCTTAAGGAAAGCTCGAATTTGCCGCAAAATTTAATACAGTCTATCAGTTTACCCAGAATATGCCGATTTTTTGATAAATTTTCATTATATATCTTTATATTCCGCCGGTTAGCACTGTATAATTGGCACATGGTATCCACTTTCCCTAGCACTGAAAACTCAATGAAACCATTTAAATGTATTTCGCTGGGATCATATTTTTTCACCTTTGCGTGAAAATTCTGTAAGTCAGTGATACCAGTTTCAGTCCAGGCACTATCAGTACTATTTGTAAGAAGACAGGTGAAACAGAAAAATGCATTTTTCACTTCGCAACCACACAAGCACTCAGCTGCATCGTACACTGCTCTATTAAAACTGCGTTTGTATCCTTGCCTAGATTTGCACTGTTTCTGTTCTTGATTGATCGTTAGATCGGGTCTGGGTGCACCAAGTTCTTTCACTTTCATCCTATGGCCGTGTTCCAAGCTTTTACCTATTAAATTGCACACTGAATTCATATTGCGCTGGTTCACACTCGCGGTATGTCGCAGATATTCACAAGCAAGTAAAACTCACTAAAATAATGCAAAATACACTCCGAAAAAGAAACTTGCTAATATCACAGGGTATCAACAAAAGCAGTCAGCATCAGCAAGCAAGGAAAGTAAACTAACAGGACAAATTTCGCGCGCTTTGTCCTCTAATCACTTATAAAACTCTCGCTAGATGGCAGTACTGGTATGTTACTGTAGTGTAGTGCACTCTGGCGGGATATTTGCAAACTTATTCTAAATATGGATAAAATAGCCAATGGCAGAAACAAAACAACTATGTAAAACATTATCAAAACAATAATACTAAACGTCGATTAATTAATGACGCACCGAAGCGTAGTAGAGATGTGCAGAGACAGAGATTGGATAGCGAAGTTTCGGCCACTCCACACGTGAAAAACGTAGAAGCCACGCCCCCAAACCGCTACTACATGCAGCTTACGGACGTTCCAACCGTTCTAACCGTTCGGAAAACATCTATCGATTCAAACAGTTCCAAAACCGTTGACCGTCGTTATTTTAATCGGAATGGGAAAAATGCGAAATTCGTCCTGATAATTTAAATTATGTAATACGTTCTTGCGAAATTCATTTTAACATATATTTTGGGGCGGTTCAGCCTCAGAGCCTTTAATTACGAGCCGCGCATTCTATATAGACTAAAGAGACAAACGAAAATTTTCACCAAGGCCAGGAATCGAACGCAGGTCTCCTACTCACTAAGGCAGGTCCAGGGATTGCCTTCACATGCCACCCTTCTCGATACAAATCCTCACTGCCGCCATAGCCTGCTACAGCATTCGATGCTGAGGTGCTGTTCCAGAACATGGAGAGCGTAGGCAATTCTGTTTGTTTGTAACAGGGAATTTAAAGTAGACTGGGACGGCAGTGAGAATTTGGATCAAGGACGGACGCGTGCTAGGGTAATCGGTGCAGTTGCGTGAACCACTCTGCCAAATGGCTAACGCACGTGCGTTAGTAAGCAGCAGACCCGTGTTCGATTCCTGGCCATGGTACAAATTTTCCCTCACTGCTTCAGTCTGTATACATAAAAGCTGCATATATAAAAGTCTAAAAAAGTAGGAAGAGCCAGCACAGTTTTGATATCAACTTTATATGCAAATTAATTTGCTAATCAATTAATTATTTCACCAAACCGCCACACCCCCACCCATCCACCCCCCGATGAAATGTTTTCCCCCCCCAGCCAGCACGTGAGTCCCCGAATCCTCCCCCACCCCTTTCCCACCTGCCCTACTGGCAGGGATTTCGAATTTTAGTGGGTTTTTCAAATTTCAGGGAAATTCAAAAACTGGTGGGAGTTGCACAGAATGGCGGGAATTCCTTTGTCCTAAGGCTGTGCTGATGTCCCACCCAACTCCCCACCGGGGAATTGGCGAGAAATTCGAAATGGCAGTTGTCTTTCCCAGGACTTGAACCCCTGTCCTTCTGGGCAGAAAGCCCAAGTGCATCGACCTTCACAGGCAAACTGTCAGCCTCTGTCCAGCTGCTGAAGAGCTACATTAGGTTAGCGCACCTTATTTATTTGCACTAACTGAAGTAAAGATCGATTCTAATTACAAATTAATCATTAAGATCGGTCTTAATTAACATTTATATGAATAATGCTACACAAGGAGGACCTAAAATCGCAATACAGATCAAAAATTGACGATGGCATACAACTGGTGTTATCCTCTTGGAATAAAGAATTCATAGTACCACTCGAAACTAGTAGCAGACGTAACGGCAATAAATAGTAACTCTACATAGGACGATCCCTTTACCTACAAGTCGAAATAAATCTTTCTACTGCACTTGGAGGGTAAGGAACTATCTTTTTGTTTGGCGGCAAATGTGCTCTTTTGATGAGATGTTGGTGTTGAATAGAGAGGAATTTAATAAGTGTATAATCTGTAAGCATACAGCAGGTGCTGTATCAATAGCCTCCTAATAAGGAATGTAAGGAGGTGATAATGGACAAGCATAAGCGAATACTTTCCAGCAAATAAAGGCCATGCAACGGGATGACTAAAGATGCATTTCACAACTCATAGAGACCGTGCTGGAGCTGATTCTGTTTCAGAAATGGTCTTTCAATCCACAGTGCAGGAGACAACTTCATGCACCCACTGTGATCCCTTTTTACCAACCATGTGTGTGTCTCACTGTTTGACGTTGGAGTTCCCTACAGACGCTTGTCGCTGCATTGCTGTATGCCCTACTCGACAAACACCCTGCAGCCCTGGTGCTAAACATTCAAATAAACAGTGCTCTCTTTATTTCTCGACAACTTCATCGTATTCCACTGTCCCCGAGAGATCACATTGGTGTAGCTACTGCGTAACTTGTGTGTTGATACCTCGTAAGAAGGGATACGGCAGCAAACCATCACTGAAGTGTAGGAAGGCAAATACATAGAACCACAACTGTTTGAAAATGCCTCTATATTCTAATTACACATCAAAATTGTCTTGAAGAAACCAGTACTCGTAAACAATGGTCATAATACAAAAAAATGTACTGGGGACCGAGGAAAAGGAAGGAAAATTTCCACTGGTCTCGGAGAGCGATCATAGTGTAGAATTTACGATTACACCAGGCCATCTTTCCGTATGTGGATTGGAATCACAGAGTATTCTCATAGTCAGAGGATAAAGTCAGAGAATGAAAAATCTTCCCACATTGTCCTTGACATACCCTGCCTGCGACACAGTCTCCGATTTTATTTGCAACTGACCAGAAATAGAAGGGTATTATACCCGCTACATTCCATGTCTCACGAAGGAACAGAGCGAGCTGAGTCTGCAACTGCTGTTCGGCGAAGACAGCTCTGCGCCAGTCTCACTCTCAGCACCCATCAAAGTGCCAAGATCACTCCAGCTGCGTGCATGTCGAGGAGGTTAGCCCCTTATTGGTGTATAGTATACGTGAGATTGTTGTGGTGTTATAAAAGGTAGTTAAGAAGAAACATGTGATCTATGCATGATGGAGCACCTGATAGATGGAGTTTGAAAATTTTTACTTAAATCAACTGTCCTATTAATTCTGGGGTGTTATTCCAGTGTCTGGAGTCAGTACCAAGATAGAAATGGTCGTAGAGCATAAACACATGCACTCCTAAGCTACAAAGCTCTGAACTTAAAAATGCTATAATGTTAAAGCCATATGTATTAGTTATGCGGAATGTAACGCTCTTAATACTCTAATGCATGACATAAATTTGCAACATCGAGAGACATGGAACGTAGCGGGTATAATACCGACCTATTTCTGGACAGTTGCAAATTAAACCGGCGACTGTGTCGAAGGTAGGGTTTGTCAAGTACAGTGTGGGGACATTTTTCAGTCTCTGACTTTATCCTATGACTGTGAAAATACTCTGTGACTCCAATCCACATACGGAAAGATGGCCTGGTGTAATCGTAAATTCTACACTATGATCGCTCCCCGAGACCAGTGGAAATTTGAGAAAGCGTTCTGGAGAGTCCTCTGGAATTCCTTTCTTGTTCCAGGGTGGGGCTAGTCTTTCAGAGAAATACATTTAACAGCTTGCAGAAAGCGTCCTGTTCTTGAGTCTGTTGTTCATCTGTGGCTGATTCGCAGACTGGAGACGGTACGTCATAACCACCAGTTTCGATCTCTTTGTGAACCATTAGCGACAGGTTAGAGCAGCTTTGTACAGATAGGGGAGGGAGGGATGAGGGGTGGTAGGAGGGGACGTAAGACTGACTCTAAGCTGGTTAGTTCGTAACCGTATACCAAAGAGAACACACGTGCAGCTGCCACCCCTCTCCCCTGGTAGGATCTTTTGGGGTCGATTTTTGTGGTAGCTGTGTTATTACCCAGTATTTATAAGTGCTGGTTTTTTCACAACAATATTGATGTGTAATTACAACAGTGAAGCATTTTCAATCAGTTGTGGTAGCGTGTATTGGCCTTCCTACACTTCGGTGATGTTTCCTGCCCCATCCCTTCTTACTATGTATCAGAGTTCAAGTTACTCAGCAGCCGCACCAAGTTGGTGTTGAGCGGGCAGTGGAACAGGCCAAAGTTGTGAAGAAATTAGAGATAACCGTTTATTTGAATTTCTAGCACCAGAGCTGCTCTGTGATTGTAGAGAAATGCAGCGAGATGCGTCTGTAGCGAACTTCGACGTCAAAGATCGCGTACAACAACACAGTGGCAAGTTAAATGTTTATCCTTTTCTGTGTTTTCCTCTTAGTATATTTGTTAAATTTTGTGCGAGTTTTTCCGTTTAAGAGTTTTAATCTCGTGTTTTTGCAGGTGCAAATTCATTTAGTCTGTAGCGTAATGGTTGCTCACTGAACAGCCAGCTACCTAGCTCATTAAAGCATCAGAATACGTTGGTGACACATCAGGAGGGTTGCAAGTTCCAGATCTGGGGCTCTGTGTGCTTTTACGTTTACTTCTTCAGTTAGCCTTGTCAGGATGGGTAGGATGTGAGCATTCTGCGTGCGGACGCAGGAGCTGCTGGCCTCAGACAGTTGAATGTTCTTTTGGCTATGGTCAGTCACCTTCAGGCCGCTGCCTCGAGGTGCAGCGTTGGCGGAGAATCGGGCGCACCGCATGGGTCACATCAGGTGTCGCTTGTTTTACCCACGGGCTCTGCTTCTGAGGCGCCTCCTTGTGCACCCGACGCGATGGATCCGCCCTCGCAGCGGGGTGGGTGGCGGGGGGACCAAGTGGAGACTGGCCGCTTTGCCTCGCCCATTCAACCTGTGAGTGTGCCGATGGCGCCTCCCTCTGCAGGGTCCGAGTAGGTAGGCTGATAGCGAACAGAGCTGATAAGGAAATGTCTGCACTTCGTGTGTCTGCCAGAAGTCCTCATCCGAGATGTGGAGGCGGTCTTGCCGATGGCTATCGAGCATGCAGGGTGCTGTTGTCTACAAATTGGGGCTCATGTCGGATGTGTTCTGAGGCTATCCTCAGTTCGTACAGGTTGCTGGCGGAGGTGGTGAAGACTGCTGGCCTGACATGCCGGGTGCAAGCAGAGCTCGCCGTTTGCAACATCGTTCCCAGAGTTGATCTAGGTCCTTTGTTTGCAGCCGAGTGGAGGCTCTCAGCCAAAGGCTTTTGTCATCTCAGGGTAATAGCAATATAATTTTTTGTGATGTAGCCATACGCTAAATAATTAAATGACTTTTGACTGCAAAATTTTGCCTGGCTCATTCGATAACGCGGTACATCTCCACGTCACGGAATACTGAACTAGGCAGGTCGCCCGCGAAGGGCGCATTTCCGCCGGGGATCCACTGCCTCCGCCGAAATTCGTTACGTTATCTGATTCATTTGTTTCGAAATTTATTTTTTGGAAGCAGTACTGCATATATGAAACGTCAGTATGAGTGGGCATTTCAGTATGATAATCATGGTTATTTTGCAATTTATTGATAGTTTATGTATTACCTGAAGTTATGCGTATTGCCGCCAATTTTACAGCGAAGCACCAAAGAAACTCATTTAGGCACCAATTTTACACTGAAGCACCAAAGAAACCCATTTAGGTTCAAAATGGTTCAAATGGGTCTGAGCACTATGCGACTTAACTTCTGAGGTCATCAGTCGCCTAGAACTTAGAACTAATTAAACCTAACTAATCTAAGGACATCACACACATCAATGCCCGAGGCGGGATTCGAACCTGGGACCGTAGCGGTCGCTCGGTTCCAGACTGTAGCGCCTAGAACCGCACGGCCACTCCGGCCGGCAAACCCATTTAGGCATGCCTATCAAATGCAGAGATACCTAAACAGGCGGAATACGGCGCTGCAGTCCTCACTGCCTATATAAGACAACAAGCGTCTGGCGCAGTTGTTAGACCGGTTATTGCTGCTACAATGGCAGGTTATCAAGATTTAAGTGAGTTTGAACGTGGTGTTATAGTCGGCGCACGAGAGATGGGACACAGCATCTCCGAAGTAGCGATGAAGTGGGGATTTTCCTGTACGACCATTTCACGAGTGTACCGTGAATGTCAGAAATACGGTAAAACATCAAATCTCCGACATCGCTGCGGCCGGAAGAAGATCCTACAAGAACGGCACCAATGACGACTAAAGAGAATCGTTAGACGTGAAATAAGTGCAACCCTTCCGCAAATTGCTGCACATTTCAAGGCTGGGGCATCGACAAGCATCAGCGTGCGAACCATTCAACGAAACATCATCGATATGGGCTTTCGGAGCCGAAGGCCCACTCGTGTAACCTTGATGACTATACGACACAAAGCTTTACGCCTCGCCTAGGGACGTCAACACCGCCATTGGACTGTTCATGACTGGAAACATGTTGTCTGGTCGGACGAGTCTCGTTTCAAATTGTATCGAGTAGATGGACGTGTACGGGTTTGGAGACAACCTCACGAATCCATGGACGTTATATGTCAGCAGGGGACTGTTCAAAGTGGTGCTGGAGGCTCTGTAATGGCGAGGGGCGTGTGCAGTTGGAGTGATATGGGACTCCTGATACGTCTAGATACGACTCTCACACGTGACACGTACGTTAGCATCCTGTCTGATCACCTGCATCCATTCATGTGCATTGTGCATTCCGACGGAGTTAGACAATTCCAGCAGGACAATGCTGCAACCCACACATCCTGAATTGCTACAGAGTGGCCCCAGGAACACTCTTCTGAGTTTAAACACTTCCGCTGGCCACCACACTCCCCAGACATGAACATTATTGAGCATATCTGTGATGCCTTGCAGCGTGGTGTTCAGAAGAGATCTCCACCCCCTCGTACGCTTACGGATTTATGGACAGCCCTGCAGGATTCATGGTGTCAATTCCTTCCAGCATTACTTCAGACATTAGTGGAGTCCATGCCACGTCGTGTTGCGGGACTTACGCATGCTGACGGGGGCCCTATCTGATATTAAGCAGGTGTACCAGTTCTTTGGCTCTTCATTGGATATCAGAATTTGTACGGTCTGGCCGGCCGAAGTGGCCGTGCGGTTAAAGGCGCTGCAGTCTGGAACCGCAAGACCGCTACGGTCGCAGGTTCGAATCCTGCCTCGGGCATGGATATTTGTGATGTCCTTAGGTTAGTTAGGTTTAACTAGTTCTAAGTTCTAGGGGACTAATGACCTCAGCAGTTGAGTCCCATAGTGCTCAGAGCCATTTGAACCATTTTTTTGTACGGTCTGGCTCAGCTCGCGAGCAGAGTCTCCGGCAGATAGAAACTTTCCTGCACTCGATGTCCGGTGTCTTGAGAATCTGTCAGCGGGTAACCTGCGTGTCTCCTCTGGTACGTGTAGCAGTGAATGTAACTCTGTGCCGACGCTAAATTACGCCAGTCAGCGTGACCGACAGCGGGGGACCGCTTCGGCTTATTGTGTCTGCCAGGGCGTGGCGCGATCGCAGCCGCTGCCTGGATCCGGCATACCGTACCCGCGACTAACGGGAAGCCACGACTTTTTGTGTTCTCTCGTTACAACGATCGCCGCCAGCCGCTTTCGCTGAGGCGTCCGCTTTCCAGTTTGCTCTCTTTTCCCTTCTTTTCTCACCGAGAGGCGCCACACCCACAGTACACTGCTCAAGGACACCACATAAAGAAATTTTACTGACAGTGCGTGTACAGTGTATACTGTATTCATCATAAGAACAAACCCGATGTGGACATTACACCATGTATTCTTCCGCGTTTGCTGGAAGGTCGTTGGACTTCGTCTACATGGAGCGGAAGTCAAGTTGTTTCGAATTCAGTCAAGTACGATAGTAAGGATACATCTTATGCTGTGCGTTGCGCGCACATGGACTGAGCGATAATACGAGACTACAGATCTACCGGCGCATTTAACTTGGACAGGAGTGGCCAGCCAGCTGGTCCATCCAACCTGCAGTGATGTGAGGAGTTGCAGTTACGACCTAAAAAAGAGACGAGCATAGAAACAATGTAGCTTCGTCTGTCTAAAGAGAATGAAATATTCGGGAAAACTTCAACAACACCACACTCCTCTTGGCGAAACATACGAAAAGCGTATCACGCTCTCGTTCTTAGCTATTGACAACGGTGTCGAATATTCCTAACTTAAAAACAGGATAGTATTTCTGCCCGGGATGTGTGTGACGCAAAAGCGTAATGTAGGAATTTCAGTTATGGTTAAATATTGCAGCCACTGAAGGCATCAACTTACCATCAATCGCCTGGTAATCTCTCAATTCCTTCCACATCCAAATCCGAGAAAAACATTTCAGTACTGGAACTGCCATGTGCTACATTTATAATGAGTCGATGAACAACAGAATACAAGAAGCCAACCAAGAGCGACACTTTCTCCTCTTCTTTCATGACGCGTCGTTCTGTATCCCGTCAGCGTTCGACGGTGACTTGTAATAAAGCTTTGTGTATAAGTTCCATTTGCCTCGTGATGACTGGGTGTTGTGTGATGTCCTTAGGTTAGTTAGGTTTAAGTAGTTCTAAGTTCTAGGGGACTGATGACCATAGATGTTAAGTCCCATAGTAAATATATATATATATATATATATATATATATATATATATATATAATAAAAAAATAAAATATAAGTTCCATTACGACTGGCAGTTTCAACCGCCTTGCTATTTCTAGCGATAAACCCCTGAATTTGACTGCAGCTCTGTTGGCTTCATATTGCGGTGGTGCGGTGGCAGCGGTAAAAATGCGGCATACACCTTACTGGTGTGCTGAATGCTGTGAAAATGATTGTTCTCCGTGTTTCCACGACGCATGTCACTCTGGCTCGTGTGATACCACATCTGTGCTATTATGCCACAGAATGTTTGACGTACTCCAAATAAAGAGGATTTAATTTTCATTTTTGTCCTAAAAATTTAATGTTTAATATTTTCTTACTTTAAACAGCCTTTATTAACAATTTTTTATAACATATCGATGATTAAGAATTTATATTTGCAGTGAGAGCTGGAATTTTGCGTGCGATGTATAACTGGAAACAAGAAGACGTGCGTTTTCAATTAAAATAATATGTGTTAAGTAGCATATATTTGACGAATATACCATGTAGAAGATGTATGGATTCAATATTTAACGAAAAAAAGAACAACCAAAGCTATATTTTAACCCACGATAAAGATATTAATTCGGGTTACCATTCTATTACGCTACTTATTCAGCTATGTATCCTGTACTCAAAAATTCGGCAACTTTCGCAAATACAGTCCCTCAGGAAAGTTCAAAGGTGATTTTTTCTGAAAATTTGTGAAGATTGCTCAACACTTTTGACGATGGTCCACGCACGTTTTACTATGAACCAGGAAGCACGGTCAGACATTTTCGCACTACGTATTAATAGCGTGACAATCAGAGCACAACAGTACAGAGACTGCGACTATCCACGATTTTTGAAATAAAGACTACATTTCTAAAAGAAAAAAGTTGATGGCTGTCATGCATTAGAATATCTTAAAGTTCCATTTACCGTAACATAGTAATAAGGTACGTAAAAAATAACTACGACCTACTCTCAAGAACGTAACAACACCAGTGGACACGCGCTACGGCTGCTTACAAGTCATCGTGTTCGTGTTTGTTTACTTCAGGTTTATTCTTATAATGAACAAAATACAATAGCTGACTCCGCTCCAAGCGATCCTTCAGCCGAGCAAAGCAGCATGGGCAAAATCTCAGTTATCGCTGTAGTAAATGAATGTGCTGCTGAAAACAGACCAAGCTCCACAACTGCTGAAACCATGGGAGCCTTGAAAAAGGAGGAAGCTAAAAAGAAGCTTTTCATTTGATAAACAGAACATTGCATAAGAACTATGATCTGGTGGGGAGGAAATGGTCATCTCAGGTTAGTTACAGCCTGTGATCCTGAAGTATTTCTACGATGCTTCAACATCCGATCACCTGGGGTTGATGAACACTAGACAGACTCAAACATACGTATCACTGGGCAGGTCTCTACCGATCCGTCAAACACCCTGTGAGTCACTGTGAGGAAAGCCAGTGGTGATACACATGGCACAGCTACCTCTGGAGCATCTGGTACCAATTCTGCTCGAAACAGAGCCATTCCATCGAAACAGAATAATCCTCATTGGGAGGTTTCCAAAGTTGACAAATGGGAATCGATGGTCAATATTCTCCACTGATTGCCTCACCTGTTACGCCATCAGAAAAGCCGTGCAGACTGCCAAAGCTTCGAAATTTCCAAGGTTCCTTGTAGAAGACGTCGTTCTGAAGCAAAGTGACTCTGGTGGTTGAAACGTTTTCCAGTTGAGACTTGTATCAGAGATAACTTTACTTTGCGGCATCACCGAAAGATAGGGACTGCCTGGCACTCGTAGACGAATGGCCTCGTAGAAAGCTTTAATAAAATGCTGGCAAAGATGCTCTCAATTTACGTTGATGTTCAACACAGAGATTTGGATAGAATACTGCCTCTTGTGACATTCGCATTGTAGTTGGTCTGGGGTGCACACTATGGAGAGATGGAAGAGTGATTCTTCTAGTTTTCAGGATGGCGAGGATTCCCCCACCGTGAAGGTTGTGAGTTCGAATATTTGGCAAGGGCTGTAGACGTCCGTCGTGGTCTGAGTATGAACACAGCAATACAGATGCTGTGCACGTAAACCCCTCGTTGCTCCAACAGACTACGGCAGTGGCATGCCATCGTCTGACAGTAGCTGCTGCCCAGTAGTGCCATAGTCATGTAAGGTCGGTACACGTCGGTAGCGCTGTTTCAGCTACGGCCGCTTATGTTGTCGCTTCTCTGCTTGCGAGGCGGCCGTGTTCCGCCCAGGTGAGGCGAGTGTTGGGCCCTGGCGGTTGCCCAGCGGCTTGGTGTGTAGGAGCGCATCAGCTCCACCCTCACCCCATCTGGTGGCGGCCTGTAGCAGGGAGAACGTAGGAGTCCTCGCGTCTGCAGTCATCAATAGCACACAACGATTCGAAGCTCAGGTGTGGCGACGTCACAGCCTCGCCAGATGGCCATCTTTGAACAAGGAAAAAAAGTATGAAATTACAATGAAATGAATACTCCTAGCTGCATACAGGCGTTGATATAAGTCAACGGGGACAGTTGAAAATTGAAAATGTATGTCCCAACCGGAACTCGAACTCGGGATGTACTGCTTACATGGCATACACCACAGTCCCAAAGTTGACCCTAGGGTCGTCTCACAAACCTTTTGTATTTCGAATCTTTTTAAGTTCATAAAATACATAATTCTGTAGATCACACAGCGCACTGTCAGGCAACTATTGTGCCAAAGATGAAGTCCCTGCAGTCGCACTACCCTCTGTGTCCTCAGTGGCTCAGATGGATAGAGCGGTCGACCTCATCTAGGCCATTTCCGTACATTTTTTAATCAACGTAGAACTGCATCATATGTAAATAATTCAACCTTGGGTTGGGTTGTTTGGAGGAACAGACCAAACAGCGAGGTCATTGGTCTCATCGGTTTAGGGAAAGACGGGGAAGGAAGTTGGCCATGCCCTTTCAGAGGAACCATCCCGGTATTTGCCTGGAGCATCAGGGAAATAACGGAAAACCTAAATCAGGATGGCCGGACGTGGGATTGAACCGTCGTCCTCCCGAATGCGAGTCCAATGTGCTAACCACTGCGCCACATCACTCGGTGATTCAACCTTGCATTACAGTTTTAATGAGGACATAAGACTTAAGTGATTATGAGAGACGATGGTTGCTGTAGTTAGTTTTATCTTGATGATAACATTCTTTCACTTGCTTTCAATAAAACATTCTTTTTCCTGTGTAACATTTCTGTATGTGGGAACAGTTTCTGAACTCCCAGTTCTGCGTTCTGACACAGGTGGACCTTTATAACATTCTTTTGGCAAGGGACCTCCGAGTGGGGAACAAAGAGTCTGGCGCTCACTGGACCATTCCTAACACGCTTACAGCGGAAAAAAAGTGGACCTTCGATCCCAGTTTTGGCGAAATTTGGTCCGCACAGTAGCTTACCTGAGCAAGAGGGCACCACGAGGCGAGCCATCCCCATTAGCCAGAGCAAAAGTGCAGTGGGAGGCAGCTGACCTCGGAGCAAACAGACATTCTGCTGGAGGGCAGCAGGGCGCCATCCCTAGTCAAAGCAATGTAGCCTCGAGAATACTGCACTTAATACAGAACCAGAGTTTTCCGTGGGAACGTAGACCCTTAAAATGATCACTCCCTGTTTCCACAAATCTTACGAGCAGGGCCAACAACCGCCTCATCTTGGGAATGGGGCCAGTCAGTCGCTGCTTCGTGCAAAACTTGCTGATTGGTTAGTCCACAATTACAATTCAGGTGGGGGGGGGCTAAAGTTAATTATAATTCGCTGTAATTGGATGATCGCTTCAGGGTTGCCATATGGTTGGCCTCGAGAGAGGGACGTGAGCGCTGCTCCAAGTAGAGATGGGAAGCCAGAGCAGCGAGTACTAAGCAGTCTTATTCCAGGACGGCAAGTGACTTGGCCATTCGTGTTGTCATTTTTAAAGTTTTTCTTTAAGAACTGTATCTGCTACAACGGAGCACGGAGCCTGTGAGCTGTCCTGCCCACGCCTGATGCGACACCACAGCGGAGCTCAGAGACGCCACGCATGCAGCGATCCAATGGTGGTGAGACGGCGTTGCGCTGCGAGAGGCTGGCGCAGAAGAGTGGAAAAGTTTACAGAGGGATCTTTTGATAGAACGGTTAAAATCACTGGGATTCCTAGTATCTATGTAGCGTGCCAGTTCAGAGACACAGAATAAACATTCTGAGAGTAACACCTCAAACAGTCACTCTTGTTATTAATTAATGGTGGAGATAGCATCGAAGTTATTGATGTGTCCTTTCCCATAGCATCCCAGCTGTGGGTTTTCTCCACTGATTTTGGTTCATACTCAGTTGTCAACTTATGAAAGTTATTTTTGTACCATTTGTTTAATGACTGTGATTTGGTTATTAATTCTTCAGAAACTTTCACTGGTGGCGATCCTGTATTATTCTGCATTAATTCATTTTAGTTTCACTGTCACGCCATATCTATGATTTTCATCCCGTAGTGCAAGGGAAACCGTTTACCTGCCAGGTTGGCCAAGAGCGCTACTGCGCTGCTCCCTGGGCTCGGGTAGGCGCGACGGACCCGAGTTGAATCCGCCCGCCGGATTAACGACAAGGGCCAGTGTGCCGGCCAGCCTGGATGTGGATTTTAGGCGGTTTTGCACATCCCTTTAAGTGAATCCCGAGCTGTTCCCCACGTCCAGACTCAGTTACACGGCTCGCAGACATTGGCAACACGTTCGCACTATTTCATGGTTTACACTAGACACAGACAGCTGGAGTACACTGATTCCGTCCTGGAGGGGTACGGGGTGGCGGCAGGAAGGGCATCCGGCCAGCCCTTCGCATTACCTATGGCAAACCCGATTGTAACAGTACCGACCCTGCGCAAACTGTGGGACAAAGGCTCAAGCACAAGAAGAAGTGGAAGGGAAACCTTTTTACATTGACTGCAACAGGGTTTTTCAACATAAGCTAGCGATTATGGCCACGATTAAATCTAGTGGGACACCAGGCTTTTCCTTTACGCATACAACTGTTGCACTGAGATGATTGCTAGTTTCATGGGGGCTCCATGCAGCACTTTATCTGGCACGCCAGAAAAACAAAAAAACAAAAACAAAAACAGAGATTACTTTGACAGCCCAGTAAGCAGTCGTAGAGCTGATGTTTAGTTCGAAATCGACCAGCTTCTTGCAATCCTCCTCGGTACGTTGCTGCCCATCGCCCCCTATGGCTTTCATTTACTGCTTCATTGCGAGCACTTGCTAGCCGCATCAAATATTGACATTTCTCTTGGTAATCAAATAGGTCATTGTCCTCAGATAATGTACTAAGTTCTTGTCTTAGTCAATAAACAAACTAAAATGTTCCTAGATCTGGGTCTTAACGACTATCCCTGGTAAAAGTTCACAATGGTTCTTTATTCCTTTCAGTAGGGTACACCAGGAACAAAAATTACACAGAAACTTCTTCCGCTCCTCCTCTCATCCTGCTGGGTGACGCATACACTAACAATATGGACTGTGGCTAGCGTCCAAAACTTGTACAGAAAACAAACAATCTACGCGGATAGTACTATAAACGAAACTTCACTTCGGATCGTCGTCTACTTCCCTGGCACGCCGGCGAGGGCTACTGAGGGACTGCAGTGCAACCAGCCCATGAGGTGAGCAGCCCTCTCCGACAGGAACTGCCCGCTGTTCTCGCTCGCACATGAGGTGGTTTGAGACCTCGGCTGGTTGTGAAGTTCTAGCGCCGCTGGGGCGCTTCTCCTTCAGTCTTGATAGGGTGTGGGCGAAATTTCATGGGGGTACTGTAGCTGTACTTGGTGTTGTGCTGTGTTTTTTTTTTTAAGGTTAAAGAATAGTTAGAGGGATAGTAGAAGAAGCAGGAAAACGAACGGCCCGATTGGCTGGCCGGCGTGTTATTTAATAATGACACATGAAAGTGTAGTAGAAGAGACAGTGAGAGAGTGAGGAAAACGAACAGCCCATTGACTAGCCGGTAATTTACAGTTAAATGACAGAGTAAAGGAAAGGAGCAGGGACAGTAAGACATGAATGAAAACGAATGGCCATTGTCCTGGCCTCATCTTCGTGGCGGCGTCGGTGACGGCGGTGACAGATATTCATGAGGTTGGTTGGTTGGTTGGTTTTTGGGGGAAGAGACCAAACAGCGAGGTCATCGGTCTCATCGGATTAGGGAAGGAAGTCGGCCGTGCCATTTCAGAGGAACCATCCCGGCATTTGCCTGCAGCGATTCAGGGAAATCACAGAAAACCTAAATCAGGATGGCCGGACGCGGGATTGAACCGTCGTCCTCCCAATGCGAGTCCAGTGTGCTAACCACTGCCCCACCTCGCTCGGTCAGATATTCATGAGATGAGGGGATGAAGTGAGGGGGGGGGGAAGGAGGCGTGAGGGGCGGTGGGGGTGGCGTGAGAGGCGTTGAGTGAGGTGTGTGGACGTCATGACGTGGTGATGAGATGAAGCGATGATATAGAAGGGATGAAGTGACATGAAAGTGACTAGTGAATGGGGAGTCATGGAGGGCGGAAGAGGACGTCAGGACAGCGGGTGGTGGCTAGGCGGTGGACACGGGTGCCCAGGGAAAGGACTAGGGGATTGAGAGAGTGGCGGGATTGCTGGTAGAAAGAAGCAGCTGCGGAAAAGATGCGGGAGTGAAGGAGTGGCACCTCGGCCAGGATGTGGAGTTCTTGGGTAGGGAAGTCGAAAGAGAGGTGGAGGGCATGCCGGAGAGCCTGATTTTGGACGGTTTGGAGTCGAAGGAGGTGGGTGGGGGCAGCATTGCCCCACACCACCGCCGCATATACAAGGATGGGACGAACAAGGGAGGTGTACAGTCTGACAGCAAGGTGTGTAGGGAGAGAAGTGGGATTGATGAGATGGTAGAGCAGGCATAGCCGACCTATCGCCTTTCGACGCACGTCGTCAATGTGGGGGCGCCAAGTGAGACGTTGGTCCAGGGTAATGCCACAGTGCTTCGCAGTACGAGTCCAAGGGACTGGGGTACCGAGGACGGACACCTGCGGGAGCCGAATGGGAATATGGCGCCGGCAGATGATAAGGGCTTGGGTTTTGGAGGGATAGAATGCCAGACGCCAGGTCCTAGCCCATTCGGTAAGGGAATCTGTTGCCCCCTGGAGCGGTTGTTGGAGACATGCAGCACTCCGAGAACGAGAGAAAAGTGCAGTGTCATCCGCGTAACTGCCCGCTGTGGTCGTTGCGTCTGCTTAAATATCTGTTCTTCCGGGAAGAGATGTGCTGCGCTCTCGGCACACGTGTCCAGCAGGGGCGTGGCGAGGCGGCACTGACTGCCCTGGTACGAACGCTCAGTGTGGGCAGCATGTGGCCGAACCGGCCGTGACGGCGAGGGGGAGGGAGGGGAAGGACCACTCGTGCTGCAGTAGCGACCGCTTGTGTCCACAGGCTGGAGTCCCATACTCCCACCAGTTTTTGGAACTACGATCACATCAATATAGTTACACTGTACACGTACACTGATGAGCCAAAACATGATGACCACCCACTTAATAGCTTCTCTGTCCGTCTTTGGAACGTAATGTCTACACACAGGTCTTGTAATTAGCGTAAGTAACCGGCCGCTGATTTACCCTACGTGGTAATGGCGCCCGATAGCGACCCAGGTAGACTCCATAGAATTTACACCAGTCAGGCCCAGACATCAATGCGAATTCAGTATAATGCTCCACAAACCACTGCTGCCCATTTCTGGTTCCGAGTTGCGAAAAATTATACTGCCGAAAGATGACGTTGCTGTCGGAATAGACGTCAAGTATGAAGCCATGCAGGTGGTTCGCAGTTGTCAGCGTGTCTTCGATTACAGGCATAGGTGCCACATAAGCGCATTATACTGCTCCCATCGGCCTGCGTCCGTGACACGCTGCACGTTTGGAGCCACCGTCCAACTCGATGATGGCGTTCGTGGGGACGACCATCGACCTAATGAAGCAACAATGTGATTCACCCAAACACGGTCGAATAGCGATGGTCCCGTGCCCACTGCAACCGACAATGACGATTTCGTTGGGTCAACATGTGAACACGTGGAGGTGGCTCTGCTGCGGAGCTCCATGTTCAACAATGCACAATGAACGGGATGCTCCGAAACAATTGTGCGTGCACCAGCATTGTTCCCTTTCGACAGACGTGCTACCGATCACCTTCTATCCTACTTTACAGAGCAGACAAGTCTCCGAACCCCACGTTCTGGGAAGAGTCGAGGACGTACAACCATTTAGTGCCTAGTGGTAGTTTCACTGTTCTTCCACCTCTTTCCGTAGATGCTCACGGCGGTAGCACGTGAACACTCGACCAGCTTATCCGTTTTCTAGGTACTCAAGCACACGCTCTGCTTAATAATAGTCTGCCCTTTGTCAAAGTAGCTTATCTCAATGGATTTCCTTATTTACAGCCCACGTCTTCGCTAGGCTGACCCCCGTCCGTGTCTGCTCCGCTCACATGCTTTTGTTACCACGTCACGCTTCCGGCCGGCCGAGGTGGCCGAGCGGTTCTAGGCGCTGCAGTCTGGAACCGCGAGACCATTACGGTCGCAGGTTCGAATCCTGCCTCGGGCTTGGCTGTGTGTGTTGTCCTTAGGTTGGTTAGGTTTAAGTAGTTCTAAGTTATATGGGGCTGAAGAACTCAGATGTTAAGTCTCGTAGTGCTCAGAGCCATTTGAACTTAAGTCACGCTCCCGGGGGCATCCGACGTCACGGCGGGCAGTGGTCATAATGTTCTGGCTTACCAGTGTGTACTCCTGGGTGGTACTTTCTATTAGTGACATCGTCTTGTTCAATAAGAGAAAATAGCTTGCTTTATGAAATAACGAAAATTTGGAATCGGTTTGGACTTTCACAAGGAAACTAACTACCAAGTTTTGTAATGGTGGTAATGAGAAATCACGTAGCTGTTTTTTTATAATACTATTTACTATTTTTATTCAAATGTATATACCTATGTGAATTTGACCATCTACGAAATTAGAAATCTAGCGGGAACAAAACTGTCTCCGAATTATTCCCTGTTACCGTAATTATAGCGAACCCTCTCTTTTAGAATCAAGTCTGCTTCGTTTGTTCGTCCGGAAATTCCTTTTGTCAGTTGCATTTGGGGCTGTTACCTAATACAATCTTCTAACTAAATTAGGTAGCCTGGAAAAGAGAGTATGATGTTACGTTTCAGCTCTCAAACCGATGATCGTCGTCATCACTATCTATTCGGGTTAAATAAAAGTCGACATCATCGATAGATTGAGTACGGCACGGCTCAGAGTCTAGTCGCTCTGAAAGCAGTGACTTTATTTTTTGCCCGCTGAGCGCAGGTGGCATCCACTCAACGCCCCTGAATAAATATTTACAGATATCACAAAAATAGGACATGATATTACTACGACGTATTAATTTTTTCGCTTATCAGAAACTGATATTTTATAACATATTTCACGCACAATATTTAACTTCTCACCTCTGTCAAAATAGACATTTTCAGTAACCTGAAGGGTGACCATAGAGTTGTTACTATTCTGCATAAGGCTCGAATTTCCAATTTCTTCTGTACGGGACAGAGACACCTCTGTTTCAGCGCTCGTATTATCTACGTTTAATGGACGGTAATACGATACTTCTGCCGCACTGCGGAAATACCGATGACACTGCAGCTGGCGATTTAGAATTAAGTGCAGTTTTCATTTGCTCGACACACAGCGTTTAGTAAACAACAAAACTGGGTGTATGGCAACTAAACGTACATCCGTATCTTCGGGCTCTGTACTACAATGACTTTCCAGTTTGTGCACCCAGTACAAAACAAACTGAATTCTTGGAAACTTCTCGCTCCCAGCATTCATGCTGCATCTTTGAATGACTCTAAAAATGTCACGAGTTATTTTGCAGTGTTTCTGTGGTAACCAGAGACGTCTCTCTCCGGAAGCATTTCCAGGACTTTATCAAAATGCCTAGCTACAGATTGTAGTATTCTAAACAAGCTGCCCCACATAGTGTCCGTTACTTGCTCCAAGCTTGCCTGCATCGAATTAACGTCACTAGTTTTCTTCACGAGACGGGCTGAGTCTGCGCAGCTTAAGTCGGAGTAATGAACCGCTGCAACCGCATTTATCAAATAAACGTCAACGGACATGTGTTCCAGGACTGCGTACAAAACATGAAAGCGATGAAAGAATGCAGTTCCTTTCATACATTAACGCCTCGGTTGTTGACAAATAAAATCTTATTGAAACTCAAGGGATTTACTCAAACATTTGAATAATGTAACCTCAAGTTCTTAATACAGGGTGTTTATAAATGAATATCGGGGTTTTAACGCTTTATAATATTCATTATATTAAACTTACAAATGGTTCAAATGGCTCTGAGCACTATGGGACTCAACTGCTGTGGTTATCAGTCCCCTAGAACTTAGAACTACTTAAACCTAACTAACCTAAGGACATCACACACATCCATGCCCGAGGCAGGATTCGAACCTGCGACCGTAGCAGTCGCACGGTTCCGGACTGCGCGCCTAGAACCGCGAGACCACCGCGGCCGGCATTTAAACTTACAGTTATAAATGATATATCAAATGAAAGAGCAACTCAAACAGTTTTAACAAGAACCTTATAAATGTTCAATGTGAGCACCATTTGTCACACGGCACACATCAATTCTATAGCCGAGTTCAACATTACGATGCATCCAATAAATAGTACTCCTGCAGTGGTTCTGCTACACACACACGAACGAGCGCTGCTTGCGCGCGCGCGCGCGCGCGCATACACACACACACACACACACACACACAGATGCAAAAGATGTCAGCATGTACTTGCATCCCGACCCTCACCTAAAGTATTTCCTGGTTCCTTGCGGTACGTGGCGATAGAGCCTTAATGATTTTACCTTCATTTTAATTGGATCGTCCTCCATGATAGACGCCTTCGACATTTATTTGATTGTATTGTGGAGATGATTACCCTTTCTAAAGAACATATGTTTCTCCATGTTTTATATAGCCCTTATGTATAACACCTATACAGGGTGTTTCAGAAGTGATGATCAATAATTCACACATGTAAAGTATGGGCTAAAGACAGCTAAGAAGCTCTAATAAACATGGGTGCACAAATCGACCGTTTTCTCTTGCGGTTCTTTAGTGTCTAGGAACACATGGAATCTCTAGACTTTAAAGTAGGTATTCGAAATGTTGTCTGTCAGTCTGAATACAACAGTGAACTCGTCTCTGAGATGAGTTGCGAATCCTGTCATGCTGTCGTGGGGAATTCTATAAATGCTGGAAGGCTGCTTCAATCCGCAAGGGTAATTACTGTAGACAGTTGACTTCGGTAGCGTAGAGCAGGCTTTTGCCATGACCGCACACGCAGACATCCATGGGATTTAAACCCGGAGACCTTGGAAGGCATGGCACAGGTCTTCCTCTACCTATTCAATGTTGACCATCCGTCCGAGTTACAAGCAGTCGCCCTCGTAAATGCAAATCTGCTCGAACACAGTCATGCATAAACCACATGTTCAGGCGTTGGTTCAGTGGGACATCATCATGTAGATCTGGAAGTACAGTCCGCAGAAACCGAATGTACTGCTATCGGTTAGTCTCTGTAGTAGGAAGTGTGGTCCTATCATGCAGTCTATGAGAAGTCCTGCCCGGACGTTCAACACAAATGACTCTGTTGATGTCGTGATACAACTGTTGCATTAGGTCTGACATCGGTGCAAATGTGATAGTTATGGCAGTTAAAAATACTGTCACAGGTAAATCCAGCCTCGTCTGTGAACAAAATACTGTTTACAAATGGGGAATTGAGGGTACACTGTCGTTGGACCCATTGGCAGAAATTCCCTCTAGAAGGGAAGTCTGCATTGTTGAGGGCTGGCACTCGCTGGAGATGATATGGATAGAGTACTTGCCGATGTAAACTCCGCCACAAATTGCTGTGACTCAGGACACGCTCCTAAGTAGCAATTCTCCTTGTTGAAGTACTGGGACATTCGTGTACAATGCGTAACATCCTTTCTTCAACAACGTGTGTTATGGGTCTGGGTCGACCTTCTCGCACATGGTGTGCGAAACTCCCGGTTTCTCTCAGGCACTGATGTAACCGGCTAAATGTATTCCTGTCGGGCTGCCTGGGGAGAGAAAAATGCTTCTTCATACAATCGTGCAGCCTCAAGGGCACTGCCATTCGTTTTGCCGTACATGAAGTCACTGTCAGTGTAATCTTCATTGGTGCTGTCCATGGTTCCTTCACGTTCGTAACAGATTGTGAGGCCGGTACGGCACAGTGCACGGAGGGGGCGGGGGGGGGGGGGGAAGTACCAGCGCATGCGTAAACGAGCAGATAGTCGACCCCAAACCTTGGTATACCAACGTAAATATCGCTGTATCTAGGGGCATTTACAGTTCGTTGCTATCTCCAACTAATGCAATACCTCGGCAGTGGTTGATTTGGGGACCCATGTTTACTGGAGCTTTTTAGCTACTTTTGGCCTGTACTTTCTGTGTTTGAATTATTGACCATCACTTCTGAAACATCCTGTATAGTCTTCATTGGAGACTGCAGTAACGATCTCCTCATAGTTTACATGCAAATAACTAAATCTACTGCACGACTGTTTCCTGGGTCATGATTGTGTGGAAAGTGTGTAGTTGTACACCAGTCAGGGAATCAGCTTCTGAGACTTACGAACTATTAAAAACAGATTTTGGAAACAATTGTATGAGCCAATCAAATGTTTTTGTCTGGTTCAACAGACTTAAAAATGGCCGCGAACCATTTGAAGATGAACCACGGTCCGGCCGTCCTCCCACCCTAAAAACGAGTGAAGACGTTGTGAAAGTTCGCGACTCAATGCGCTCTGATCGTAGACTTACGATTAGGGAGGTGGCCGATGAACGTAATTTAAATTTCTATGCAGTTCAGTCAATTTTAACTGGAGATGTGAACATGCGTCGAGTGTCCGCAAAATTCATTCCAGAAGTGTTGTCAAGTGACCAGAGATAATACCGACATGAAGTGTGCCAAGAACTGATTAATCGAACTAAAAATGAGCCAGATTTGTTAAATAGGGCAATTAAAGGTGACGAATCGTGGGTATATGGATATGATACTGAAACCAAAGTGCTGTCTTCGCAGTGGAAGACTCCAGGTTGACCAGTGCCGAAAAAAGCGCGGCAAAGTCGGTCGAAGGCGACGACAATGTTGGTGATTTTTTTCGATTCTATCGGTATTGTGCATCATGAAATTACCCCTGGAGGACAGACGATTAACCAAGAAAACGACAAATGTGTCCTTGAGCTTTTGCACGAAAAGGTGCGTAAGAAAAGGCCTGCATTGTGGAAAGACAGGAGTTGGGTGCTACACCGTGGCAATGCTCCGGCTCATCGTGCCTTCTCAATTGTTGAGTTTTTGACCAAATTAAACATTCCTGTGCTTCCATAACCGCCATATTCCCCTGATTTGGCCCCTGCGGACTTCTACCTGTTTCCTAAACTGAAATTTTCACTGAAAGGGAAGCAATTTGGCTCGATTGAAGACATCCAGGCAAATATGGAGAGCGTCCTTAACACATTTCCAGAAAAAAAAGTCCAGGAATGTTTTCAAAAGTGGAAACACCGTTGGAGTCGGTGTGATCAGTCAGAAGGGGACTATTCTGAAGGAGATGCATCACAGTAGCACGTAAGTACCAACATTGTACAATTACAAGCCCATTCTTAAAACTTTCCAGTCACACCTCCCATATACCGGGTGTCTCTCCTAAGAGTCGCCAGACGCTTTTTCTGTTACGTTTCAGCAGTCAGTTGCAATTTAGTTTACGCAGCATATTGCTGCAGTCAGCCCAAACGAATACTACTCACCACATCTTTCTTGCAACGCTTTGTGCTGATGGAAGGTATTGGTATGTTTCTCGTTACAAATAATATGAATTTTGAAGTGGAATGTTACATGCCTATTCGACAGAACAGTACCAAATTAGGCAAGTGCGATACTCGTTTTATCGGCCGCGCGGGATTAGCCGAGCGGTCTTAGGCGCTGCAGTCATGGACTGTGCGGCTGTTCCCGGCGGAGGTTCGAGTCCTCCCTCGGGCATGGGTGTGTGTGCGTTTGTCCTTAGGCTAATTTAGGTTAAGTAGTGTGTAAGCTAAGGGACTGATGAACTTAGCAGTTAAGTCCCATAAGATTTCACACACATTTGAACATTTTTTTTGAACTCGTTTTATCGGTATATATTAACAGAGATGATAAAAACGGATAATAACCAGTATTCCAGTGTGACTGACCAACGTAACTAAATGTTTGTAGCTGTCAGCACAGGCTAGGGGTAGAATATTGGTCATTCTTCATGTATTACTGTTCCTGTTAATAGATATCGATAAAACAAATTTCGCACTATACTAATTTTGGACCACTCTGTCGAATGAGCATTTAATATTCCGCTCTAAAAGTTCTTTTGTTTGTAACGGGAAACAAATCGACGCTTTCTGTCGACGGTGGGCGTCGCGTGAAACGCGTGATGGGCAGCGTTTGTCTGGGCTGCCTCCAGCTACACACTGCAGGAACGGAAGTACAAACATCTGTCGAAACACCAGAGAAGATGCGCCTTACGGTTCTCGGGATGGACACCCTGTATATCCTTTATACTCTAAAGGAGGTAATGCTTGGTCAGTTTCACTGCCGGCCAGGGTGGCCGAGCGTTTCTAGGCGCTACAGTCTGGAACCGCGCGACCGCTACGGTCGCAGGTTCGAATCCTGCCTCGGGCATGGATGTGTGTGATGTCCTTAGGTTAGTTAGGTTTAAGTAGTTCTAAGTTCTAGGGGACTGATGACCTCAGAAGTTAAGTCCCATAGTGCTTAGAGCCATTTGAATCAGTTTCACTCTGTGGGAAGAGTGTATTTGTTTGTTTAAAGAATGCTCTGTGTTAATCGCTAAACATTAAAATGAAAGGGTGTCATCAGGCGCTCGCTGGCTGTCAGATACATAGTGCTGAAGGCGGGTCTGACGATTCAGCAGCGGCAGCTCTGACCTTTGATATGGGCTACATTTGCGTGGACCACATCTTTGGCTGTCTCCCATGACTTGCGAATGTGTGTCTCTAGCGCGATGTAAGCTATGCAGAATATCCAAAACACCAACTTATATTACTTGTCCCTCATGTCCGAAGCATCATGTAAACTAATATGCATACCGTAATACCGAAAAAATGGCTAAAATTGTGATAATTGGCTTAAAATTAGGCAGGTACTAAGCAGTAGTCTACTTTATGTAGACAAAATATGCGAGGCCATTACAGCCCAGCTGGTAAGATGCTGATAACCGATCTTTCGTGTGAATTCATTTGCGTATGTTACTAGCAGTATTGTGAGGGACATAGCCTATTTTTCTGCCTTATAAACTAGCACCGCCCCAGCTGAGGTATAACTTCTACACTACCCCCGAAACGATTTCCAGTGCTTCTGTACTAATTTTTATGCTGATATGTCCGTTCCTGATGCAATATGACCCATGTGTAGGCGAATATGACAGTTTTGTCTCGACGCCATTGTCTGGACTGTTTCGTCTATTAAAGCACATACATGTGCCGTAATCATCTTCTAAATGTATTGGTTACATTAGAGTTCTGCAGTTTCTACTACAAATTCCGATTATACCTTCCACATAATGCTCTTTTTCTCTTTTATCTAAGCATATGTGTGGTATCACCCATGTCTGATATATGTAGCGCTTACATGATAGTCCCACTGCTTATGCTCCAAATTTCGATTATTCCTTCTCTCTCTCTCCCTCCCTCCTTCTAACACCAAAATGAGGAAAAAAGGCTTTCAAACACGGGCCAAAAAGGGCGTTCCTTAAGAGATGTGAACATTTCTCCGCCTTCGATACTATGAAACATATCCCTTCTAATGCAAGATCTTTGCTTTTCATAATTTGGGAGGAGATACTATGGACTTGACGACGTAGTATTGACCACAACAAGAGAAAAGTCTAATACCCTAAGAGCTATGAGCACTTATTCAGTAGAATAGATGTGTTTCACACTAGCGAAGATGAACAAGTGCTCATAGCTCTTAAAATACGTATTTTATGTTTGCAAATCATTTTTCTCTTGTTTTGGTGAGTACTCCCTCCTCCCACAGTATGGAAAGCATGCAGTAGAAGAAGTGTATTTCAGAGCACAGAAGATGAACAAGTGTTCATACCTCTTAAGGTTTCCATTTTAGAACACATATTTACTAGACGCTTTACTAAAGGTGCAGGATGTGTACATATATGTAACACATGGAAATAATTTTAGAGGAACTAACTTTATCCTATTGTAAGCACAGACAGACCAACTGTGCTATTTTGATATGTGTATGTGCCAGTTTCTCGGCGGCCTCTTGTAGCCTATCCGCTAGACCTAATGCTGGTGGTTCCCCCCCTAGACATACCCCAGATGTAACGCAGATGGATCCACCTCTAGAAGCAACCTTAGACGGAATGCAGGGTGGATCCGCTGCCTAACATTATCCCAGATGTAACGTACATGGATGAACCTCTTGAACCTATCTTAGACCGAACACTTGATTGAGACATCTCTGGGAGGTACCCAGACTTAATGAAGGTGGATCCATATCTGAATCCTATCCTGGACTTAACCTGGACAGAGGTATGTAAAGAGATGCTTTGATAGCTGCAGTTGATTGCTGCTCCTGAACATTATTTCCATGTGGTGCATTCATCTTGTAGCTTTGGAGTATGTGCGAAGATTTGACAGCCGTAGTTGGACTACACATCGTTTTATGGGCGTACGAGAATGTACTAATGTATGTCGTCGTTGTTAGGTAGTCACGGAGTGATAATCTGTAATATAATCAGTAGACCTAAAGTTGTATTTCAGATATCTAAAGTCAGCACTCCATCTCAATCGTAATTCATGTGTGTTTGAGCGTGTATAATTGTTAGCTTTGGCAATTAACATTGAGAGAAGAAGAACAACGGATCTTGTAGATACTTTGTAGATTTTCTCTCTGGTATGGCGAGGAATGCGAATCACTGTTGGATGCTTAAGAAACTTGGTAGAGTAAGCAATAATAGCAAAAATATTGTTGTACATTTACACATAAAATATGGGAAAATGTGAGAAATATAGAAAAATGTGGAAATGTGAGAAAATGTAGGAAAAATTTAGGATACGAAATGAAAATACAGGACATCTGCAGTTATACAGAGTGAGTAATCGAAATTTGTGACATAAGCACGAGACATGTAGGTGATGAATGACACCACATGTGTATGCTTTAATAGTGTAAATGTGGGACGTTCTAGAGATATGGTCAATACTGCATCGGCAAAATGTAGCTGTGAGACTACCTAACATCAGACTGTGACATCTGTATGCAAGAGGAAGCAGTAACGTTATTTCCAACCCATAAGGGCTATGAAGCTGTTTAAAAGTTACTGCTTAGCTGATACACTGTAAGAATTGTAAGAATACAAAGCAGAAAAATAGGTTATCTCCAGTACAAAACAGCAACCGAATGTAATAGATTCAAATGGATACATAAAAAAAAAATAGGTTACCTTCCCCCTAACAGGCTTGTTTGTAGTGACCTTAACATATTCTGTCTGCTTGCCTTAGATTAGCATTTAATACTGTTTCTCAGTGCTTGCATGATTTCAAGCCAAGAATCACATTTTTAGCCATTTTTAGTTTTACTATATAGTGGTTTACATGATACTTTAGACATGAAGGACATAGAATATACGTTGGTGTTTCGGATTTTCTACATAGTTTCCACTGAATTTGCGATGTACATTTGCAGTTTGTCAGAAATGACCAAAGATTCTGTTTGCACGAATACCGCTCATATCACGTGAATGCGCAGCAGGTCAGCAGAGCCGCTGTTGAATTGTTACAGCCACTAGGCAGTGCTAATTGTGTGACGGTCAGTGAGCAACTGAGGTACGGTACGATCGTAACTTTTGACAGTGGGCACTGTGCACTTTTTTTTTTTTTTTAAAAAAAAAACACACTCTTGCTACTAAGTAGGACTGGCCGAAGGTTAGCTGCTTTCGAATATAAAATTCATATAGTACTACTGTCACTCTGCAGTAATGCAAGCACATGTTTGTTTGAGCGGTGACACCACTCTCTCACGTTAACAACATGGTCAGTCAGATTAACATTCGTATTTTAGGTCATGACCTCCTTGTTTCCCAGTACTACATTTGGTACGTGCAGTTTATGACTTTTTTACACGAGGAAATTGTGGGCAGAATTTTCTTATAACTGCGTGTGTAACCTGTAGAGTGCCCGAGGGGCCATACTGGAGGTGATGGAGGACGGAGAGATGGATTGGGGCCCGTAAATTCTGAGTACAGCGGCCAGGCTGTGTGAGTGATTCTAGGAAGTGGCACTCAGTGGATCATATCTGTAGTTGGACTTCCGGTCAATGTTGAGCCGGAACGGCTCGCTATTTAAATTTTTGTTTGTTTTTAAATCACCCGCCTTCTCAGTATTCGCGGTGATGTCAATATCGAGATCGGATTGGAGTCTCTGGTCGCCGCATATGTTTGGCGAGTTGGCTTCCCACGCGCCGTGAGGAGAGAGAACAAGGAAGAAGGGAGTTGCAGAGAGTTAGCTCTGGACTGTGCGTGAGGAGCGACGTGGGTGTCGGAGAACAAGGCCGCTTGGTCGGTGGGCCCCGCAGAAGCAGTCGGTGGGAAACGGAACGCCGTGGGTTCGAAGATCCTAGTGTGGAGGGCCGTGTTGTCCCGATGGCGGTCATCGTGTGGTCATTCAATAGCTGAGAAGTGGTTTCTTGGTTCTGCCCTTGGATTCCGACGAAAAATTACGGCAAGTTTGGTGTATGAGGTGAACATAAGAATTCTAAAAAGGTGCATGTTGGTGTATATCAGACTTGTGAGTGGTGTAAGCTTTGCGTCGGTACTGCGATCTCCAGTTAGGAGATCGCAGGAGAGCGTTGATATCGTAATTGTCATCTACTTAGCTATTTTGCATGAAAGTGGATCCAAATGAGGGACCGAATCATTGCTTATCTTATTAAGAAACCTAAGTTGGCCTCCAGCGTGTTAAACTCTGTTATCTACAGTTATAACGAGTAATTTACACTCTGGTAGTGTCCACGAGTGAACTTTGGAGGTGTTTGCAGTAAGAGAAAGATTGACAGTGGAGCTTTCCAATCCGACGATTATGAATCGTGTTAACTGCACTTCACTTCTAATGGTATTTTACGGTTCTACTTGTCATGGCGATATCACGGATAGTATTTTCATAATTTAGCTTGGGACGGCATTCTGTGGTTTGGTGTGGCCCTCCCAAGAGTTTAAAGCCTCAAATATTTTCTTACTACTTTGCTGAGGTTGCCTTGCTGCAGTTGTTGATTTGTCCCTGCTCTATCCCACCGAACTGCTGTTTGGTGCGGTGTGGTATAGTCGAAGTGTTCAGTGATTCCGCATCTACTCCTTCGCCCTCCCTTGCGAGCCGCATCCACATCGACGTGTAATCCCAGTATGCAATTTGTGTAAGTTGGTTGCGCCCTGTTGACGTTTTGTGCATCGTGGAAAATCTTCCCCGTTCCGCATGTGATTCTGAAGGAGAGCACGGTGCAAAACAGAGCATGACCACGACGAAATGAAAAGATATGTATTGTATATTTTTTAACGGATGTAGCCACTGAGCTTAGGAGTTGATTTGTGTGTTTTTTTTATTTATCTTGAAAGGAGAATATTTACGTACCTGGTTAATTATAACATCTATGCTTAATTGTCATAATTCGTTGGGTGTAGTATGAATCACGTGTAGGGAAGTTTATGGTGTAAAGTGATTAAAAGGAAGGAAAATATTTTGTGATAGGAGCGAATCGTAGATGCTACTGGGTTCGTACGTTGATACCAATCAGATTTTATTGCATTTAAGTTGTTGTTTTATTTAAAATTTTGTGATCAGTATTTTATTGCTTTTAGACATGACAAGTGATATCTAGGAAAATATTGGTACTGCCATGTGGCAATTTTATTTAACCTTGCATTATGCAATTTGTATTTTTTTCCTTTGCTAAAAAAGGGATTTTGAGTTTTAACTGTTGTAAATTGATTCTGAGAGCTGTTCTTTGGTCTGTTAAAATAATGTTTCAGTAACTTTCATTTAGAAACTATGTTGAGGAGCTTGCTGTTCATGATGACGAATGTTCACTTACTACTTTAAAATCAAGTTAATAAAGTTGTAAAATTTTAAAGGTGAAAAGAAACTTACTAGAGAAACGGTGCCAGAAGTACTCACCGAAACCTTCACGTATTCAAGGTATTGGCCTTCGGGCGTTTGTTTTCGCCGATATCTATCCCAGCTAACGCCTGTGGGGCCAAGTTAAATGGTAGCAGAGTGTGGTTATGATCTTTCGTAACCTGGGTAGGGAGCATTATAGGACACCCTTTCTCTAAATTCTATTAAAGCTCTTGAGTTCTTGTTTTATTAGGATTTGGTTAATACGAAGGTTGTCCAGAAAGTAATTTCCCATCGGTCGCTAAATGGAAACCACAGTGAAAATCCGATGAAGTTTTCCACAGATGTGTTGGGTAGTGTCTCTAGTATGGCTGTCGATCGCATCAAGACGCTGTTTCAGGCTGTGAACGCACTGTGAGCGAGTAAAGGTGCCTAGAACAACGATGTCTCCCGCCAGGTAGGAGGGCTCGCTGATAGACTTCGCCTTAATGAATGCAACCCACCTAACACAACTGCCACGCACCTCCTTCTTCATGGCATTCTCAGTCGCACTCTGCAGGGGCAATGAAGACGCTCCTGCAGCCTTTTCGATTGGATGTGTTCAGTCACCGGTCGGAACTTACTTTCTGGACAACCCTCGTATTAAAATTTTACGTATTTGTTTTATCAGGATTTTTACTAATATCAAATTGTTTTCAGGTTATAATACGATATGGAAGCGCGGCGTTGCCCAGGTCTAGCGCCACTGAAGCGTGAACAGTTAGAATATGAAGCGCGTGCGCGCGGAAAGACGGGCGAGGGAGGCGTGTCTGAATGACGCAGGTACAGACGTCCTTGGAAAATCCGGTGGTAATTTCTCCACAAGTCATCAGAGAGGTAGGCCATGCCTTGAGTTTTGCCTTTACATCGTTGTCCTCGTTGAATCAGCAGGTTGAGTTTTTTGAGAATGTTGCAGAGACTGCTAAACAGCTTGCGAGTCTACAAGCGCATATGGCGCATTGGGAGTGGCGCATTAAAGATTTGCGTGAGATTCAGCTTACTAAATAGCAAGCGCAGGAGGCGCAGAAATTGTGGGATCAGGTTTTCGCGTTGAGGGCGATGTAGAATCAATTAGATGTTGAGCAGGTTACGAATGAGATGGGAACAAGGTTCGGTTATGCAGGGCGTATAGGAGCCGGTAATAGCCGCGCGGGATCAGCCGAGCGGTCTCAGGCGCTGCAGTCATGGGCTGTGCGGCTGGTTCCGGCGGAGGTTCGAGTCCTCCCTCGGGCATGGGTGTGTGTGTTTGTCCTTAGGGTAATTTAGGTTAAGTAGTGTGTAAGCTTAGGGACTGATGATCTTAGAAGTTAAGTCCCATAAGATTTCACACACAATAGAACATTTTTTTAAGCAGTAATACAAGGGGAAAGTAGACTGTCAGTATGCGTGGGCTCGAGTTCTGCTAAATTCCTCATCCCATGGGAATCTTGCTAAAGGGAATAAATAGATTATCAATGGAATCGATTCTGGACATTGAACAGTTGTTGTGGCTTTCTGTCAAGTTGGAATTTCACGCTGACGCCTTGAACTTGCTCCAGATCAGTTTGTCCAACTACTATACCCATTAAGCGATGGGACCCTCAGCCAAGTACCTGCTCAAAATTTGTAGGAAGGAAAGGGTTTGAGGGAACTACGTAAGCAGGTAATTGCACTTAAGGTGTCCCCTCGTTTATTGAATTACTTAAACATAAGCATTATTGGCGAGTACAGGGAGAAAATGAACCCCTGACTATATTCATCGAAAGTGTGCGAACACCCTTCCTATATCGGGAGCTACAGGTGTCGGAAACACAGGTGGTCGAAACCGTTTTGGGCGGAGTTAGACCTGAAGATAGGTCGCGGATGACGTTTGCCAAGAAACCTACCTCCTTGGGCGTAATTAGCATCAGAGATTGAGAAGGTGTCGTATGCTGACAGTCAGCGGGTGAGCTCTCAAATGAGGGATAGACAACCGAATTGTGCTCTACTCCAGGGGGAGGTGGCGAGACCGACAATTCTCAATCCAAAAGTATGTTTTCGTTGTCACCAGGAAGGTCATCTTGTGCCCGACTGCCCATATGCTCAGAAGAAGGAAAATTACAGTTGACGGCGTCTGTCGGAGGGTGCAAATACGCGAGTTAGGATTCACAAGCGTTTTCGCCGAATAATGGGAGTTACGGACATCCAGTTGCCTTTCGTGTGCGCCCAGCTCAATCACGAATCCGTCTGTGCTCTCCTGAATTCTGGTAGTGCCATATCAGCAGTGGACTATCAGTGGTTTTTGGGATTCCGCACATTATGTCGCTTGCGTCCCCTGTGTAAGTCGTCCTGGGTTTGTCGCTCAGTCAACGGACAAAAGTTAGAGATAGTGGAGGAGCGTTTGGCTAGTGTGGCGTGGGAAATTTTACTTGTCCATTTCAATTCCTGGTGTTCAAGAAATGGGCCGTGGATTTACTTATGGGCTGTGATTTTGTGGCTAAGGCCGGGTTAGTGTTGGATGGTCAAGAACACGTTCAATAAGTAATGCAACGCATTTTTATCCTTGGTCAATTTCATTTGAAAAATGCGGAATTCGTTTTGGAACATGGTGGAATATTCCTGCTTCAAGCCTCCAAACTTCCATGAGGTTTCGGTAGGTGGCGTCTGTAACGAAGGTCCATTCCCATCAGAGAGCTGTCACTGAGTTTCTTTTGGCGGAAAACCAGAGCATCGCAAATATTCATAGGCGCTTGGAAGATGTCTACAGAGTCCTGGCAGTCAACAAAAGCACGGTGAGTCGTTGGGCGAGGCGTCTCTCACCACCGCAACAAACTTGGGCAGACCTGTACGATCTCCCGCCTGCTGACCGGCCGCACACAGCTGTGACTCCTGCAGTGTTGGAGCGTGCGGACACTCTCACTCGCGGTATCATCGGATCCCAATCTACATCTGCATCATACTCCGCAAGCCACCTAATGGTGTGTGGCGAAGGGTACCTTCGGTACCACTATATGATCCCTCCAACCCTGTTCCACTCGCGAATTTTGCGTGGGAAGAATGGTTGTCGGTAAGCCTTTTTACTGGCTCTAATTTCTCCAACTTTCTCCTCGTGGTCAATACGCGTGATGTATGTGGGGGGAAGTAGTATATTGTCCGACTCCTTCTGAAAAGTGCTGACCCGAAATTTCAATACTAAATCTCTCTGTGATGTACAACGCCTCTCTTGTAACGTCTGCCAGTGGAGTTTGTTTAGTATCTCCGTAACGCCCTCTCGCCAGCTAAACGATCCCGCAACGAGACACGCCGCTCTTCGTTGCATATCCTCTATCTCCTCTGTCAGCCCTATCTCATACTGATCCAAGATAGATGATCAATACTCAAGAATCGGTTCAACAAGCGCCTTATAAGCCATTTATTTCGTGGATGAGTTACATTTCCTTAAGATTCTTCCAATGAATCTGAGTCTAGTGTCTGATTTTCCAACTATCTGTTTTATATGGTCATTCCACCTAAGGTCGCTCTGGATAGTTACGCCTAGATATTTTGCGGCAGACGCTGTCTCCAGCTGTTTCTCATCAGTAGTGTAGCTGTGCAGTAGTGGATTTCTTTTCCTATGTATGCACAATATGTTACATTTATTTACGTTCAGTCAACTGCCAGAGCCTGCACCATTATTGAGTTCTCTGCACGTCGTTCTGCAAATTCTATCTTCTGGTGTTGCTACTTTGGTGTAGACAACTGCATCTGCGAATAGCCTTAAAGAGCATCCGACGTTTTCTACTAGATCATTTATATATATTTTAAACAGAACTGTCCTACCACACTTCCCTGCGGCACTCCGGATATTACCTTTATATCTGTCGATTTTGTTCCGTTAAGAGCGACGTGTTGAGTTCTATCTGGAAGAAAGTCTTGAATCCAATCGCAGGTCTGCTCCTAAACTCCGCAAGCACGTATTTTTTCATTAAAGGGCCTTGCGAGACTGTGTGAAATGCGTTACTGAAATCAAGGAACACGGCATCAGCCTGAGCGCCGTTGTCCACTGCGCTGTGGATCTCATGGAGGAACAGAGAGAGCTGAGTTTCAAAGCATCTCTGTTTGCGGAATCCGTGTTGATTTTTACAGAGGAGATGTTCATTTTCCAAAAAGGTCATAATTCTTGAGCATAAAACATGTTCCGTAACTCTACGAGAGATTGACGTCAACCATATAGGTCTATATTTGTTTGGATGTGTCTTACTGCCTTTCTTAAAAATGGGAATGACCTGCGCTTTTTTTTTTCAGTCGTTAGGTACCTTTCGTTGCTCAAGCGATCTACCATAAAACAGCTAGAAGTGGAGCAAGTTCTTTCGCATAACCGATATAGAATCTTATATGTATCTAATCTGGTCCTGACACCTTTCCACTACTAAGTGATTGTAGCTGCTTTTCAATTCTGCGACCGCCTATCGCAATATCTGCCATTTCGACGTTCTACGACGGTTGAAAGGAGGGACAGTGTGACGATCTTCCGCGGTGAAACAACTCCGGAAGTATTCGGCCTTCTCTGAGTTATCTTCCGTTTCGGAGACGGTGTGGTCGCTGAGACAGTGAATAGATGATTTTGACCAACTTACTGATTTTACATACGACCAAAATCTCTTAGGGTTTTTCTCAAGTCGGTTGGCAACGTCTTACTTTCAAATCATTGAACGCTTCTCTCATTGCTCTCCTTACGCACATTTTCACTTCCTTCAGCTTTTGTTTGTCAAGTACTTTTCCACTTCTCTTGAATCTGAGGTGAAGTGCTCTTCTTTTACGAAGCGCTTTTCTAACACTGCTATCAAACTATGGTGGATTTATCCCATCCCATAAAACCTTAAGCGGAACATAGGCCCTACTTGTCTAGGGCATATTCAACGATAGCTTTAAATTTTTTCCATTTGTTCTCCACATCTTCGTCCTCATCACAGAATATATGATGCTCACTACTGAGATATTGTGAAATTTGTATCCTGCAGCCCTTGCTGAGCAAATGTATCTTCCTACCTTTCTTGACATTCCTTGCAGAACGACATACTGGTTGGCGATGGGCGGACTTGGAACCACAACCTTCAGCCGCCGCCGCCGCCACGCCGCCTCCGCCGACGCCAACGAAGCCGACGCAGGCGCCGTCATCCCCGTCCCACACAGACGAGTTGCGCCTTGCAGTCAGTCACCAGTGGCGGCCTCCATCCTTTCCAGACGATGCTGGCTCAGATGGATAGTTCCTTGGAAAATCTGATATCTCAAAAATTTGATTTGCCAAATATTTGTAATTATGACATGCTTCATGACTGCTTCACAAGCCGAAATTTCGACTTTGGCTAGCCGCATTTGCAGTACCGTTATAAGTGATGCGGTTAGCCCCAGAGGGCGCAATCAGGCCGCCTCACTGGTATCAGACGCCTTTTGTCGCCTCTCCAATGGAGTACAGGCCCCACTCTGTTGTGAGAAAGTTCATCCGCCTTGATGACCGTTGGGATTCGCCAAATCTTCTTTCGAAATGACTGGCCATCTTCTTCCGCCCCTCGAGCTGTTGACCTTTTCACGCTGCAATTTTGATTGAAAATGGTAAGGAAAAAGGATAGGATTAGGGTAGGATAGGATACAGGATATCGATAGGTCGTTGTGGGACACGCTTTGTCTGACTCATTCCCTTTGCCCTGTCCGGCTTGGGTGACCATTCCGGTAGCTAAGCTACCGCCGGCATAGCACTCCTGATCCAGAGCACGCAAACCATCTCGCCCACACTGACAGTGCTACGTTAAGGCGGTGTCCTCTGAGGAGGGATAAAGGAATGGAATCTGCAGCGGTAGTACAGGACTGGGAGAAGTATATAGGGTTGGTGGATGGTCACAGGTTGCCGGCACCAAACCAAAGTTGTCTTAATAGAAAAAGAAAGAATCAGAATAAGCGAGTGAATGAAGAGGTATTGGGAAGAAAGAAGACGTGATGCTGAAGGGTCCTAACGAAGCAGAAGGAAAAGAAGATTAGCTAAATAATCATTTGGACGACAAAGTACGATGAGCGTTCAATAAGCAATGCAACGCATTTTTATCCTTGGCCAATTTCAGTTTTAAAAATGCGGAATTTTCTGTGCGACATGGTGGAATATTCCTGCTTCAGCCCCTATAGTTTCATGAAGTTCCGAGAGGTAGCAACTTTTTTCGCAGACTTCAAGATGGTGTCTGTAACAGAGGTGCATTCCAAGCAGAGAGCTGTCATTGAATTTCTTTTGGCCGAAAACCAGGGCATTGCAGATATTCATAGGGGCTTGAAGAATGTCTTCGGAGTCCTGACAGTGAACAAAAGCACAGTGAGTCGTTGTGCGACGCGTCTGCCGTCATCGCAGCAAGATTGGGAAACCTGTCCGATCTCCTGCGTACCGACCTGCCGCACAAAGCTATGGCTCATGCAGTGTTGGAACGTGGAGACATTCTCCTTGGAGGTGATCAACGGATCTCAGTGAAGCACCTCACTGCTCAGCTGGACGTAGTGGAAACTTTCTGAAGATTTCTTATTCTCCCGGTCACAAATAAATCCCAAATATTAGTTTAGGGTTTTTTCATTTTTTAAAATTTTATGTAGCTCTTTTTAAAGGGAGTAGAATCTGAAATCGGCCGACTGGGAGTAGGAGCGGCACCACAGCGTATTTTAATTTTCGCTGTTCTGAATATACGTTTGGTGGCTTCTATTACATAATATACACGTTTGAATTCCACACAGCGAAATACAGTGACGTGCCTGAAGAGGCTTGGCACTGCCCTTTGATACACTTAAGACCAAATAACATGTCTTGCATTTTCTCTAACATGCATGTTTCATATGTCAAACTCTTCAGAAAGATGTTCGCAACGAAATGAACATAATTTTGAAAAATCGATTTTTAAAAAAATTGTTGACGTTCCATCTTAAACGCTCGATGGGGGGCCGGGTGGGGGGGTGAGGGTGGGGGTGGGGGGGCGGCGCCAGTATGGAGTTTTTCCGCCGGTTCGTAGGTCCTGGGCTAGCGATTGTGAGAGTAGTTTCGGTTTACCTGTCCCTGGGCGCCGACCACAGTCTAATTCCCCGACACCCGTCGTTCAGCAGTGCCGGCTGGCAAATCGCCTGTGCTCGCCTGCCCGTAGCGTCACGAGAAACTACGTCAATTAAAACAAAAAAAAAAAAAAAAACACAGAAGAAAAGGCGTCAGTCGCTAAGAAAGCACTACGAGCATTGAGTATGTATCTTCCTTAATTCCAGTACCCAAATCACCACTCATTATTGGCGAGGAACTACTTCTTCCCGCAGCCGTCTTCATAGCAGTCCAAAGTTCGCCGCGCAACATGATGATTGCTGAAATTGGAAATGTTTCCCAGCTGCTTGTTTTTGTACGCTACTGTCTTGTAAATGAAATGCGCGAGGATTTTCTATTTTGTAAAGCTCTGGAAGGGAGGACTACAGGCGAAGGTATTTTATTTCTTGGGAACTCCTTTTTTTTGTTGGCAACAGCCTCTCATGGACAAACTGTGTTCGTAGATATGCCGATGCGACGGCAGCATTTACGGGAACTAAAAAGGGGTTCAATGGCGTGTGTGCTATTTCTCCTTCTCTAAATTCACACATTGCTTGATAAATAGGGAGGCACTGGCGTATCAAGTAGTACAATCGGAAATCAATAAAGTGCTGTAAATTTTGTGGAAGTACGAGCTTTAAACAGTAGGGTATTTCCCGTTCTTTGCGAGGAGATTGGTTCTACTCATGATTGGCATCTATTGCACACGGAGGTACCTTGGTTGTCTCGTGGGCCGGCCGAAGTGGCCGTGCGGTTAAAGGCGCTGCAGTCTGGAACCGCAAGACCGCTACGGTCGCAGGTTCGAATCCTGCCTCGGGCATGGATGTTTGTGATGTCCTTAGGTTAGTTAGGTTTAACTAGTTCTAAGTTCTAGGGGACTAATGATCTCAGCAGTTGAGTCCCATAGTGCTCAGAGCCATTTGAACCATTTTTTTTTTTGTCTCGTGGTGAAGTACTTCGTTGCGTTGTGGATCTGAAGAACGAACTTCGTCTTTTTGTACTGAACAGCAGTCCTACACTCGTGGTTTTGTTTCTGGATGAAAAATGGCCACCGTTTTTCAGAAACTGAAAGATCTTAACATGTCACTTCAAGACCGAAATAGTAATATCATCTTTCTAAGTGAGAATGTGCTTACGTTTAAAGAATACTTGGACTTTGTGAAAAACACACATGGAGAAGAATAACTGCTAGACTTTATATTTCGTGGATGATTTCGTGAAGGGTAATGAGTTGGCTGTAGGGAAAATTATTAGAACGGGCGCAGTACATGTCGAGAAACTTCGTCAACAATTCTAGGATAAATTTCCAGAACCTTCAACTCATTATGACTGGCTCCACAACCCATTTGATACCATCATAACAGACCACTAGTCAGGATATTGTCAACAGTAGAGCACAAGGAGCTAACAGAATTCTCAACTGATAGGACATTTCGAAAATAATTTAAATGCAATGGTAATAGTTAGTCTGGACAGCAGCTGGAAGGGGATCTGCGATTTGCTGTTTCAGACATGCTACCAAGACTGGATCTACTTTCTTCATAAATTCAAGCAGACGCAACACACTAAATATGAAACTGTCAGAGAATTTCCAAATTTTGAATCGTATGCAATTTTACTTTATGATCAGTTTATAAATAACAGTTATTGGTCGTTAAATGTGGACTGTTCTTATATCGTCAGTTGTGCATTGTGATATTTCAAATATTAAAACAACATAGAAGGAAACAGTCAAACATAGCTAATTTGTAAAAAAAAAGAAAAAAAATGTAGTGAAAAACACGTATTTGGTCAGTTCCAGTAACTGAACACACAGCCACGGTTAAAAAAGGTGATTCTCAAGTAACTGTACACACTTCGTTGGCGTAACGTATGGATCAGAATAAGAGAAAAAACGTTAAATAAAGTTTCGTCTGAAATTGCTTTTTTCCGAGTTATATGATACATAATGTCATTTGTGGTAGGCATTACATCATGGACCAGTACAGACTTACGGCGTGTCGAGTTTGCCTGCAAATCGACTAATGTTGCTATGTCGACGATGCCCCTTCAGATTTCAGTCGGGAGGCAAGAGGTTGTGTAGGACCAGTTGCTTGGTCCTCCAGATCTCCAGATCTTAACCCCCTGCACCTCTGGGGCCCTCTCAGGGAGCTTGTGCACCGTGTTGCAGTCGAAAATTTTTCAGGCTCTTGGAGATGTGTTCCGTCTATGCAACTAACTGAAGACAGTTTATTCCCATACGCGTTTCATTTCTTTTATGTATCAAGAATTATAACTTCCGTTGCGTACATGTAGTGTTATCCATGTGAAAGTGAACGAAATTTTTTTAAATGTTTGCGTGTCGTGTAAATGAGGCGGGATTTGGCTAACAGCCCAGTATTCACCTAGTACGATATGGAAAACCGCTTAAAAACCACACGCAAGATGTACAGACAAACTGTCCCTAGTCGCTAATCCACCGAGCAGATTCGATCCGGGCCGCCGCAGATCCCCCTCCCGAAAATGACGTAGTAACACGCGCGGCTATTCGGGCCATGCTGACCCAGCGCAAGTACGTAATAGCGAACTTTTATAAAATATAGCCACCTCGGTGTAAAATATCTTTGATGATGAAAGTTGGGAGACGTCCGTTAATAACAATGCCAACGTGGGACAAAGGTTAAACGGAAAGAGGACGGTGTACCTGCGCTTCCCTGTACAGCAACAATACTGCCACTGCCGCTGCTGAGACTTACTTGCAGCACCGTGATAGTTTCTCAATATGAAAGTAATGAAATGTTTCGTAATCCAAAGAATATGGAGTACAAAAACGGAACAAGTGGTTGGAAGTATACAAGGAAACAGTTGCATCGAGGACTTGCCGCAGAAAAACGGTACCCGACGCGAGCAAAAAAGGAATTGCCTGAAGGGACGTGGTTGAGGAATTGAAAGTGTCAATAACTTTTTTGTGTATCATCGACAGACACTATAAATTTCTCGAAATAAGTGAATTTCTTATACGGGATATTTGTTTTCATTTGAAATAAACGCTTTATATCAGTTTTAGCGGTTAGCTTCAGCTTGTCGCTAAGAACCTTAAAGTAACCATGATGTGATGTTTAGCATAAATGGCATCTCCTAAATAGGTATCTTGCTTGCACATACGACGTGCTACTTTCGTGAGAGCGCACTGAAATGTTTGATCGTCCATTCTCAAATAATTTTCGCAAATGTCCTCGTAAAAGCGGGTCACGAAATGTATTTTTGTGAGAACGCCGAGCATTTCGTCTTGCTACCTACACTTTCACTCACAGTCTATTCCGTTTCCGTTTCTTATGAAGCAAATGTGCTGGTCGCCGACACTGCATTTCTTGCTGTTGCAAAGACGGTTAACTGATCGGCATTCACATCCGAACAACTATCACCAAAAATATTGCGACAGTGTAATGGTATCACTAAATATTTCAATTAAAGAAATTTTATAAAATTTGCGTCAGAACTTTCTGTCGTAGTTATTTTTCAGTGCAATACGGACTTAACTGTTTCCCTGGTCGGCATAAAGCTCCCCAGGTTGATACGTTGACATGCACAGATGCTATGCTGGAAGGCCTTACGTTATTGTGGAAGCGCGCAGTCCGTTTTCGAGATTCTATTTCCTTAAACTAAATTTGTTAAGCAGGGGGTCTCCGTGAACTTTAGAATGTGGTCGACTTATGAAGAAAGTGCCGTTGTAGCTTTCAAGCCAATTGGATACCGTGGCGATGTCAGTCGATAAAAAAACTTTACCTATTACAAATAATCATTTATTACTCTCCTCCTTTCTTCCTCTATACTTGTCTACTCAGCTGTTTTTCTTAATTTCAGATTTAGATATCTGTTTCATAGCCAGTTAACTCCATCTTGTAGGTCATATTGATTCGTCATTCGTCAGTGATTTTAGTTTCATATGAAACAGCTACCTGTAGAGACATCCGTCACTCGTCATTAAGTTTCCTGTAAATTATTAATGGAAAGTATTCAAGGCAACTGATAAAGGAAAAGGAGAAAAGTGTGATTCGTATACCACGAGTGTTAGGGGTAAAGTGATGACGGCAGTATGTCGTCAGTGAATTGTCTCCGAACGAGATATCGACATTAAAATGTCTACATCGATAACAGATGTTATTCAGGTTCACCTTTTGTTTGACAACTCAGGGTACGTAATAGACATGCGTGCTCCAACACTTGAATACGCTGTTATATCTGGAGCAGAGTCTTCTGAGAAATGGCCTAAAGTAGCATACTTAGTCAAATAAGCTTAAACAACCTAAGTGCATTCAGGTGAAAATGAACGTTGTTGTTGTGGTGTCACCGCCAGACACCACACTTGCTAGGTGGTAGCTTAAATCGGCCGCGGTCCATTAGTACATGTCGGACCCGCGTGTCGCCACTGTGTGATCGCAGACCGAGCGCCACCACACGGCAGGTCTCGAGAGACGTACGAGAACTCGCCCCAGTTGTACGACGACGTTGCTAGCGACTACACAGACGAAGCCTTTTCTCTCATTTGCCGAGAGACAGTTAGAATAGCCTTCAGCTAAGTCCATGGCTACGACCTAGCAAGGCGCCATTACCCTTAGATAGCTTGTATCTAAAGAGTCTCACTTGTATCGCCACAATCTCCAGATGTCTCATCAAGAACGATGTATACAAGGATGTATTAAAAGTTAAGTATTCAAGGAGCTACGTACTTTTCTTTATAACATTCATTACGTATCCTGTTTCAGACCTCACTCCATCCTTCGTGAGTTAGCGCGTGCATCTTGGCCGCCTCTTTCAATTAGTGTGCGTAGTGTTGGCAAGTCTGCCGACACTACAATTTTGGCGACGAGCGTAAAAACGGTCTTCTTTATTCTTGCTTTGCTTAACTTACTTGTGTCATGGCTTCTCCAGATGTACTGTCCGAATTTTATCGCTTGCAGAATCAGCAGACGCAGGCGTTATTGGATGCCCTTGGACAGCTCGTCCAGGGTCAACGTGTGCTGCACCCCGATGCGGCCGCCGCCGCTTCATCACTACCGCAGCCACAACAAGCAGTTGCACCGTCCTTCCGTAGTTTTGATTCAACCCAAGAAACGTGGCCAGAATGGTCCCGACAATTTGGATTTCATCTAGCCGCCTACAGAATTCAAGGTAATGAGCGGCAGCCGTTTTTGCTTTGTTGTGTCGGTGTGCCCACCTACCGTGTGATAGTGAAATTGTTTCCCCGACGCGACATAGCAACTCTCTCCTATGAAGAAATTTTGTCTGCTTTAGATGCTTATTTCAAAGAAACAGTTAATGTAGTTGCAAAAAGGTATACGTTCTTTCGTACCAAACGTACGGCCGGTCAGACTAATAGGGAGTGGGTTGCAACATTGCAAGGACTTACTAGGGATTGTGATTTTGCATGTGAATGTGGACTTCCGTATTCAGATACTATGGTGCGTGATGCAATAGCACAGAACGTTTCTGATGTTCGCATACGGGAACAGATTTTGAAACTAGTAAATCCCTCCCTTCAACAAGTGATAGACATATTAGATAGGCAAGACACACTTGACTTTGCTCAGGAATTATTTGCAACTTCGCCGGCAGTGTGTCACATTAACCGGCCCGCCGGGCGCGCAGCACGGACCGTTAAACTGCCCTCGCGCACGTCCGCGCAGCTGCAGCCTAGCTCGCAAACACGTGTGCCGCGTAAGCATGCCAATGCCGTGCTAAAATCATGCCCGCGGTGTGCAACTAGACAATCGCGTGACAATTGCCCGTCACGCCAAGCTATTTGCTTTTACTGTCATAAGAAAGGACATGTTCAAAGTGTTTGCCAGAAAAAGCTCAGATCAGACAATCAAAACCATTCCAGGCCCTTTGCTTCGCGCCGGAATCGAACCAGGGACGATCCGGCTCGTGGACCTTCGCCCATGGACACTCATGTCGTTAATTCCACCCTGTCCAGTGCCACTTTATCTAACAGTGACTGTGTTCGTCCCACAAAAAGTGTGCGTCGACGTCGCCGGAACTCCCGTAAAGTCGCAAGTGCTTCTGTACCTGTATCAGTTCAAATTGCACGTGAAAGTCGCTCTTGTCGTCAGCAGGACAATAAAATTTTTGTAGACTTAGACTTTGGAGGCAAAGTGATACCATTCCAGCTCGATACCGGAGCTGCAGTTTCATTGCTCAATCAAGACACGTACAAACAACTGGGCAAACCTCCGTTGCGTGCCGCAAATGTTCAGCTCAATAGTTATTTAGGACAGCAGATACCTGTGTTAGGACAGTGCAGCCTTCTTGCCACATACAAGGGACAAACAAAACTTGTGTCATTTTACGTTCTTCGTTCTTCTACGGCAGTGAACTTGTTTGGTTTAGATTTATTTCAGTTGTTTCACTTGTCAATCGTATCAGGTCCTATTAGTGAACCAGACTGTGCCTTCCGCCAGTGTATCTCGTCTTTGTGAAGAATTTGCAGACATTTTTGCACTGGGCCTTGGTTGCGCTAAAAACTATGAAGCACATTTGGAACTGAAAGTCAACGCGCAACCGCAATTTTTCAGGGCGCGCAATGTTCCCCACGCATTGCGTGATGAGGTCGCAAGAACATTAAACGATTTCGAATCACAAGCTTGCATGTTCATTGATTCGGAAACCGATGACGTGGTCGAATCGTTTCCGATTGATTTTCGTCGTGTCGCTACAGCCACAGCTGCTGACCCTGTCCTTGCTAATGTTTTGCGTTTTGTTGCTACGCAATGGCCCTTGTCAAAGTCACGGATCGCGGATCCGCTGGTTCGCCGATTTTTTGCTCACAAGGAGAGACTTTTTGTACGACGTGGTGTTTTGTTGTTGCGTTCTGATAATGAACAGTCCAGGGTCGTGGTCCCACGTTCGTTACAGTCCTCTGTCTTACGGCTTCTTCACCACGGACATTGGGGTATGGTGCGCACGAAACAACTTGCTCGTCAGCACTGTACTTGGTTCGGAATCGATGCTGCGATTACGAAAATGTGCTCTTCTTGCGTGGCGTGTGCCGAACACCAATCCGCACCGCCGCAGAAATTCTTTGCATGGCCGACAGCCCCTTCCCCTTGGCAACGCTTGCACATCGATTTTGCTGGTCCATTCTGGAATGCTCGATGGTTGGTTGTGGTGGATTCCTTCAGTAATTTTCCTTTTGTTGTCCGGATGTCTTCCACGACGTCATCTGCCACCATCCAAGCGTTGTCCGCTATTTTTTGCATTGAAGGTCTACCACAGACTATTGTTTCCGACAATGGCCCACAATTCATGTCCGCAGAATTTCAGTCATTCTGCGAGGCCAATGGTATTAAACATCTGACGTCCGCGCCGTTTTCGCCTCAGTCAAACGGTGCCGCTAAACGATTGGTCCGGACTTTCAAGTCACAGATGTTGAAGTTGAAAGAGTCGCATTCTCGGGAGAACGCGTTATTGCTCTTTTTGTCCTCGTATCGCTCTCAGCCCCGAGATGGTCGCTGCCGGCTGAGTTGCTCCATGGTCGTTCTCATCGAACCTTGATGTCTTTGCTGCATCCGCCGCATCAGGTTCCTGTGCAGCGGCAGACTCCTGCTTTTGCTCCTGGCGACGTTGTCTATTATCGCCACTATCGCGGTTCACGGCGTTGGCTCGCAGGGCGCATTCTTCGCTGCCTCGGCCGCGCGATGTATTTGCTTTTGGGGACCTCTGGTGAGGTGCGTCGGCATCTCAATCAGCTGCGCCTCTGCCGTCGCCTGGGTTCTGCCGCTCCCCGTCTGCTTTCAGCGATGGTGCCGTCCGGTCAGCGCCCTGGGGACCCATCTACTGGCTCGCCTCATCCCCAGGTGTTACCGACGCTGCCTTCCATTTTGCCTCATGGCGACGCGCCGCCGCCGCCGCCTGTTCTCCCGCCGGCGCCGCCCACAGTGGACGCGTCGCTGCAACCGCCTGGCGCCTCCCTGGGTCACGCGCCATCGCTCGCTTCCCGTGACCGGCTGTCCTCCGCCATGGAACTCTTGCCCGCTCCGGACCCGATGGCGTCCTCGCGCGTCAGATACCCCGACGCAATGGAGGTCGACCCTTCGGCCCCTCCTGTATCATTACGGGCGCATACACCGCATGTTGATGTGCACCCTGGGCTAGGTTTTCAGGCGTTTCCTAGCTCCCCTCGGACCGAATGCCCGGGTGCGGGTGGCACAGCCTCACCTGTTGTTAGGCTCACCACCTCGTCGCATATGTCAACATGGGGTCCTCCCCACGGCGGGCGGAAGCCTTATCACACGACCGTTCGCTGATTTGCGGGGGAGGAATGTGGTGTCACCGCCAGACACCACACTTGCTAGGTGGTAGCTTAAATCGGCCGCGGTCCATTAGTACATGTCGGACCCGCGTGTCGCCACTGTGTGATCGCAGACCGAGCGCCACCACACGGCAGGTCTCGAGAGACGTATGAGAACTCGCCCCATTTGTACGACGACGTTGCTAGCGACTACACAGACGAAGCCTTTTCTCTCATTTGCCGAGAGACAGTTAGAATAGCCTTCAGCTAAGTCCATGGCTACGACCTAGCAAGGCGCCATCAGCCTTAGATAGCTTGTATCTAAAGAGTCTCACTTGTATCGCCACATTCTCCAGATGTCTCATCAAGAACGATGTATACAAGGATGTATTAAAAGTTAAGTATTCAAGGAGCTACGTACTTTTCTTTATAACATTCATTATGTATCCTGTTTAAGACCTCACTCCATCCTTCGTGAGTTAGCGCGTGCATCTTGGCCGCCTCTTTCAATTAGTGTGCGTAGTTTTGGCAACTCTGCCGACACTACAGTTGTCGCTGTTGAAGTCTTCAGAAAGGTGGCAGGTTCAATACTGCAAATTTTCCACGCGAGTCCGTCCTGTGCAAGCCTCTTCACCTCTGTGTAAGTACTGCAGGCCACGTTTACATGAGTGTGTTTAATGCAGTTAGTCCTCGGTCCTCCTCTAAACTCTGTACCTCGCTACACTTCCCTCCATTGCCATATTAAATCTCTGTAGACGGCTCAGGACGTGTCCTATCAACCTTGACCTTTAATCGTGTTGTGCCATCAATTCCTCTTCTTTCCTACCCGATGCGGTGCCTCTTTATTGCTTATCTGATTTACCCACCTAATCTTTAGCGTTCTTCTGCAGCATTACATTTCGAATTCTTCTGTTTGTCGCGTTTGTATCACATTCATACAAGGCCACTCTCTAGACAAATAAACTAAAACTAACTAAACTCCATCCGAACGGCCCTCGGAAGGCCCAACGGTACCAACCGACCGCCATGTCGTCCGCAGCCGATAAGCGTCACTAGATGCGGTCATGGAGGGGTAAGAGATCAGCACACTGCTCATCTGGCAGCTACTCCTTGATCAGATAGTTCCTCAATTTGCCTCACAAGGTCTGAGAGCAGCCCATTTGCCAACAGTGCTCCGCCGACCCGGATGGTCACCCATCCAAGTGCTAGCCAAGCCCACAGAGATGGACTTCAGTGATCTGACGGGGACTGGTACCAACCACTGCGGCAAGGACTTTGGCGCTCCAGACAAATGCCTTGAGGAAATACTTCCTAACAGTTAACTCTATTTTTTAAATGATGTCCTCTGGTTTTCACCTGTTAAAATTTTATTTTACGACAGAAAATATACAACAGAGTAGGGGCAATAATAAGACACATAGCCCAGCAAACAAGACAATGTACACCAGGGCTTCACAACATACGTGCTCGCGGAGCAAGCTGTGAGCAGCAAGGCGCGAGCACGGAGCAGCGCGAGCACACTACCCCCACTACCGGACCAGAGCGGAGAGTGGGGAAAGTCACATGGGGCACACAACAGCTGCCGCCAGTCAATGTAAATCCGTGGCCACCTGCAGGGATATCACTCACGAATTATTACTGCGACAAATGAAACAAATAAAGGAGAATGTACACATGCCACATAATTTTATTAGGCCTCTAAATTCGCATTAATTTGTGAACTGTTACACAATAAAAGGTGTCACTGAAGTGTGGGATTCTCGGTTAGCTTGTACTTTTTGCCCTTTACAATTGTGTCTATGTTCGGAGTAATTGTTCTTGTGCATTTTAGGCGCAGCGTGCAGTTTAAATTTCGATCAGACAATGCGTGTCTCAGGCGCGTCTTGTTACATTTCATTGCAGAGACCAGTTGTTCACAAACATACGTGGAACCGAACATTGATATTATTGTAGCCGCCAGTTTGCGCAAACGAGGAAATCTATCCTGAGGGAAGTGTCTGTAGAATTCCAAAATGTTTTTCTTGTTCTGAAATTTCTCTCTGTATTCTCTGTCACACTGCAGGTCAATAATTTCTTGCTGCAGCTCAGGACGAACCTCTTAAATATTCGCTGAATATGGAGAGAACAGATCAAAATCACTGTCTAGTGCTGTCAGATCTTGAAAGCGCTGATCAACTAAACTATGTGAATGACATTCACAGTCTTTTTGAACATCTTGCATGGATGATAATTTAGGAAAGTGAGCTAGGTTTCCTGTTTCCAGCTGACTCACCCAAAGTGTCAATTTCATTTTAAAAGCTCGTATTCGATCTATGAAATGAGTAATTAGCAGATCTTTACCTTGTAGTAAAATGTTCAAAGCATTCACATGGCTAGTTAAATCTGCTAAGAACGCGAGATCACATTCAAACGTGCGCGCGCATTTCCCCTCCCTCCCCTCCCTCCCTACTCCGCGACCTTGCACGTGCTCGCGAGCACGTGCCTGAGCAGACGCGAGTACTCGCGCTCAAAACCGGCCAGTTGTTAAGCCCTGGTGTACACAGTCAGCGATTTGTAAAATAAAGTGTGGTGAGTCGAAAATTTCAATGTGGGGAAAACAGGTAGATGTTTCTCCACCAGATTCAGGGAGTCAGAATTTAAATCTTCATGAAGTCTACATCTACGAAACTACAGTCAGAATACCAACAGCATCGAGGTGTCTTTAAAGGCGCTACGTAGGGTAGACAATGGCAGATTAACGGACGCTCTAGAAGAAACTGAAATTTACAGCGCTCTCAAAGAAGAACCACAATACATACTGAACAACCAAACAGACATCTGAATTCAAAATTTTGTCGGTTGTTTTAGACATTTGTAAGTGATCAGTTTTTGTGTGGGCTGCCGTTAGATAGAAAAGCTGAAACTGCCTGTAGAGATCGTCATCTTACCGTGAAGCTCAAAATGCATGCAACTTGAAGTATAAGTTACCACGACACATACCCGTCTCCTTCCATAATTTAAGTGGGTATGACACTCAGTTTCTAGTTGAGCAATTGGCCAATATTGCTATGAAGAAAGATCAGATCAGTGACGCACCTGAGAGTGTAGAGAACTATATTTCTTTCTCGAAAAGAATGACGCCAAAAATTACGCTCTGCCCCCTTGACTCTTTATGTTTCATGCAGACTTCACTCCGGAAACTTGTCGACACTCTACCTCAGGAGGATATGCACATCACCCAATCTGCATACCTCGATGAGGAAAAGTTTCAGCTTGCGACTAGGAAAGGAGTTTGCCCTTATGAGTATCTGGACAGTAACACAAAGGAATTCGTGGTGGGCCGCATCAAATCAGTCAGAAGATTGATGATTCGAGGGAAAAAAAGGTAAAACTCTACGAAACCAGGGTTCCCAACATGTCTGCATTTACCAGTACTCTCACAGGCGATGCCGCAGCTAGTGCCGATTATGAGATGCTGTGAACATCTGGTGGGAATTCAACATTCCCAATTTGGGTGGATACACGACTGTACATGGACACTGACTTGCGCTTGCTTGTGAATGTTCTTGAAAGTGTATGCATGGCCACTTAATCTCTGGATCCGGCCTTTTAGCAGATGTCATCTGGGTTCCTCTGGGATGCAATGCTCAAGAAAACGAGGTGCTGCATCGAACTTTTGACTGATGCTGATATGCTTCTTTCCTTTGAGCACGGGATCTGTGGGGGGCTTTCCAGTGTGTCCATATACACACTAAAGCAAATAATACACGTATGGGTGCAGGATTCAAGTTACTCTCTATATTTGGATGTGAATATCTTTTATGGGTATGCCATGATGCAGCCGCTTCCAGTTTCAGTGGGTGCCCAGAAACGAATTACAGGGATTAGGTGGAAAAATAATGGGTCTGGCGGCTGATTGTTGTGTAAGCCATGTGGTGGAGTCAAATCAACCCGTTAGTATGCATTAAATGACAAGTGGCTTGCCATTATGTCCAGAGCAACAAGTTCTGCGAGGAAGTACTATCCATGACCGCTGTTGGACACAATCAGTGGTGAATAATTCATTACCGTAGTCTCCAGCAGTGCCTCAGCTTAGGGATGGAGCTAGATAGAATCACCTGAGCTATCTCCTTAAATCAGTCCCCCTGGCTGAAGGAGGGCAGGTGCAAGTAGTGATTCAGAAAAAGATTTTAAAAAATTAATGAATAATGCCATGTTTGGTAAAACCAAGCAGAATGTGAGAAATGAACATGGTATCAAACAATGGAAAACCCAGGTTGGAATGTAACAATATTATGAAAAATAACAATATTGGTACAATGGATGGTGCCATCCAGAGACAGGCTAAGGGTGTGTGACATGTGACATGATATGTCCTCACGGTCGAAGGCTACTTGCTGTGCCTGTATGGTGGTGTTCACAGTGGTCCACGGCAACCTCTACATACGGCACAGCAAACTAGTTCTCGATCACAAGGTCACGAGGTGTACACTGTGCTGCAATCTAAAGTCAGGTTGTCACCCCATGACAATGAAAGAGCCATTTGTGATGACAGGATCTAAGCCCTCCTGTACCCACACTACTTACTTGAAGTGCGAGAGAGGGTGGAGGACTCAGATGGTGTGAATGAGAGAGAGAGTGAGTGACTAGTTGAGTGAGAACATGTGCTGAATAGTATGTCTCTCTTATCACAGTGTAAATATTGTATGTGTGTGATGTATGGTGTGCCTCCATGTGTGATTGCTTATGTGTCTGTGTGTATGCATGTGAATGTATCTGAGTGCGGATGCCTGTGTAAATATGTATGCCTGTGTGCAAATAAATTTCTTTTTTTCTTATTAAGTAGCATATTATGCATGCATGAATAAATAAGCACCATGTGCAGGAAAAAAATATAAAATTATAAAAACGTTAAAAAGATGCAATTATATATAAAAAATTTAAAAATTGTAGAAAATTCATCAAATTTTAAAGCATTGTAAATAGAGAAAAAATACAGTTTTCAGTATTTCTCCCTTTTGCGTTTCAGTGTGCGTGTGTGATTGTGTGAGTGCATGTGTAAATAGAATAGTTCATAAGTTTCCCCTACTGCTAGCTGTTCAGGTCATACTAGTTTTAAGTGTGAGTTACACCCAGTTCATTTTAGTGTGTCTACTTGGGATGAACATTTTAGAGACACTCACTTCATTCTATTATAAAATTATTTCAGCCACTTGAAGTGGAAAATGTTTAGAGCAACATATAAATTAAGTACTCTGTTTGGGTGTAATTTCACTAGTAATAGTAATAGTGCAAGAGAAACTGTACCTCTGCAATAGCGGTAATCAGTACTGTGATGTAATGTAGAAGTTTTCACCCATTACTGTTAGTGATGTATCTGTGTTCAATCAACACTGCAACGTAAAGTAAAAAATTATTTGTAAAACCAAAAACTGAATGTGTGTAAAAAAATTCAATCAGTAACAAGAACTGTGAATTAAAAGCAGTATTGCTTCGTGTACCGTAAAAAAAAAGAAAAAAATTACGGAAAGTAGTATTACTACAGTGAATGACTGAGTAAAAGAAAATTGTTATTCATTACCACATGTGTTTGTCGTTATTTTACAAATCCCTACATTCATAAACATATATATTTATAAAGGCTGTGCAAGACGAATGAGGTATTAGTCTGAAGCATGAGGGAGGTGTTGTTTAAAATGGAGGGAAATAAAATACATGTAATACATGTGATAGTATCCGCTTTCAAAGACATATAACAGACATGTCTGAAGTTACATCACCTATGCATGAAGAAAGCTACAGACGTAGGATCTGGGCAAAGCTACATAGAATCTAAGTGGGAGCTAGGGAAACAGAAAGAAGATACACAGGGTGTGAGGTAAAAATTCATTTAGTTTCATTAATCCAACTTAAAAGTAATTTTACATTTTAATAAGCAGAAACAACACCGTTTTCACACATCTTCTTCTTCTTGATTTGATGGATAGCAGGACACCTGTAGAATTCCAGGTCTTGAATAGAAGTAAACCTGAAGATTCGTTGCATCCGTGTGATCTCTTCCTCGACTTGAACATAGATGATGGTGTGAGAATGACCGAATATTTGAGGTGACGTCATCATATCTTGATAAGGTATAACAGGATCGTCCCTGCTTGCTCAGAACGTCTCTATTACACGAGCATCTTCTGTGTATGCTATGAATACAACCTCTTTACATATGAATTGCCTGCACTCATCATCAAAGAAACCTTGAATGTCAGCAACGATGTTCACACTCCAAGTTGCCATCGTGAAATTCGCTGGATATTTGCCACTGTGAAATGCTCTGGGCATGACACAGCACGCTGCACAATACCAGTAACTGGGTAATAGTTAATCATGCAGTCACGTACACTGTATAGAGCATGCACTGCAGTGTGTTGTGGGAAATTTGATGAGGCTTCAAACTCGATTCGTATATCTGTTGGTCCTGATTTAATTACCTAACTTTGCTTAGAACAGTCTGTTACAGTGACTGGTGCCAGCTCCTTGAATCCATCATGTTCAACATCTTCTTAGTAAGAAGCACAGAAACCTGCATACATGTCAAATGCTAGACTGTATACATTCTGGTCCCACTGTAGCAGTATACTGTTGTATGTATAGAGTTCTGAATTCAAGTAGACTCTGGTATTACTTGAATCACAGTTGTCAAATACAGTGGTATCATTTGCTAAATTCCTTCTATTGGTCTGAAATGCAAGTATGATGAATCTCGGTGTCTCCAGCTGCACTGAGGCTTTAATAACCCATATTTGTCTGCTCGCTGTCGGTAGCATGGGATACTCAAAAACCTCCCATGAGCGGGAAGTTAATGGAAATATTCAGAACTTTTAAAAGGTTCAAACGCTCCTCGCCTGCCGCTGGCCGCCGGCCGGTGTGGCCGAGCGGTTCTAGACGCTTCAGTCTGGAACCGCGCGACCGCTTCGGTCGCAGGTTCGAATCCTGCCTCGGCCATGGATGTGTGTGATGTCTTTAGATTAGTCAGGTTTAAGTAGCTCTAAGTTCTAGGGGACTGATGACCTCAGATGTTAAGTCCCATAGTGCTCAGGGCCATTTGGCCCATCGTCGCCTGCCACAGAGATGTGTGGTATTGTCCTTATAATTCTATTAATGATGATCTTAATCTCCTCTTGAGCTCCTTGAACCTACGATATGCTATCCATTGCTCTCCATACCAGAGAGCTCCTGTTTAGCATTGCTCAAAGCACCCCACAAACATTTATAGAGATATGCTTGCAGGAAATTGGCGGTACTCTTCTACTGTTCTGCCCACAGTCTCATCTATTAACGATCTTTCATTTTCTAAACCATTTAAATCCGAGGGTGATGAGGAGACGTATGTTTTAAGGGTTGATGCTATGCCAACATTACGTGTACGATGGATCTCTACCACATTAAGTTCATATCGTATTTGCTGGAACAGGACTGCCAAAGCATTACATTAAGCTTTGATTCCACTGCATGATTACCATCCTTTTTCTTAAATGATCCATGCAAACATATGAAACTCTTGCATGGAAGAGTTAGTGTCTTGGTTCTGGACGACAATCCTTATTTCATCGTTCTTGTTATGTAGTTGAAACATAAGATTGATTCGTATGATTAGCTCATCGTATTCCACTGGGCGAGATATATTGAGCGACGACGTCATTGCGAGGTTTCAAGCCTGCTGATATAAGAAACTCGTAGTTCGCAAATGTTATCACCTTGCGGCTCTGCTGCTAAGTGGCGTGCTGTGAGCAGTGTGCTCTGGTTTAAAATCTTATGCCCATCCTGTCTTATATGTAATCATACAATGATTTACCCACTTCAAAAGTCTACAAGTTGATTATTCTGGTACACAATACGCAGCTCCAGGTAGTCCAATGTCTAAATTGTCACTGGAAGGTATATAGCGTTGGCAGGAGTCTCAACAATCTTATACCCTGTTCCAAGTGATGGGAAGTATCAGTAAATTGAATGAATCATTCTGTCGTTGAGGTATGAGTTCGTTGAAATGCTTCGGTCAACACGGATTGTACTGACAGAGAGAATATCCACTGCATGATCAGATTTGTAAAATTTACTGTGGTCCGTTTTCAAAACCTGTCCCGTTGTGAACTCTAGTAGTGGGCCTGTCGAATATATATGCTTAAAATCAGTCGTTGCATTCACCGTTCTTATCTCTGATTTAAGCACACTGATGTTAGGGCGGAGCTCAATCCCTTTTCCTGACTGTTTTAAAACTTTGATTAAATTGTAATTGTCAACCTCTGAATATTTGGGATGGTGTTATATGTCTCCAGTCCAGTCAGCGCGATACTCCAATCTCCAACACTTAACTCAACTGGTAGGAAAATTTTTGCACGTAATGCAGACGATCATTCTTTTGAAGTCACAGTGTAAATCACTGCATCTAAACCTCAATTGGTGAATAGATGCTTAATGCCCGTCCTTATGTCATTCGTAAACGTCAGGAGGTACACAATGCATAGATGACAACATAGGAATGTAATAAAGTCTTGGTAGCGCCGAAAATTGCAGAGCACATGTCTTCTCTCGGTGAAGTATCCTTGTAATTCTTCTGGAGGTTGCAGGTCGCCGAATGAGTCGAAGTAGTAGAAGTTATTTGCACCTCTTTTTTAATATATGCTACCCAGTGAGTTCCAGATCTACTTGCTTCATCTAGATTCACAGTTGCGCATTCTCTTGCTCTCCACTTAGTCTTCGGTAATGTATTCCACTTAAACACACCCCGGCCTCTCAGAATGTTGAATTTCTTCTTAACGAACTTGTAAGCACCTTATCTGGTAGGACTGCTAGGGGCGTTTCTTTGTTTATGAAGAGACCCTAGTCCTTTCTTGTATGGTTTCAGATATAGTCCTTTTCAGATGGCTGCTGCCACTATCATGCGGTTATATCTTCGTGCCTCCAGCAGTTGCTCCTGTGAGTTTTGGGTATTGATAGAACCCTGGATGGTTTAATCGATCTTCTTTTTCTAGCTCCTTTCTGCTTCAGGTCGCTTTTAGCTGCATACATAGTTGTCAGGATGCAGTTTTTCATGCTCTCTTTGGTTGTCATCTTCTCCTTTAGCGCTCGCAACACTCATAACTTAGCTGAACTTCTGCACACCCAGTCCCAGCTTAACTTGACCATGAAAGTTTTTTTTCAGCTTGAAATGCTGCAGTGCGTTGACCCATACTAATATCCCATCTCACGCGTATTGTCTTAACTTTAAGAGCTAAGTTTCGATCGACGGTGTGACACTCATATGAGCTGCATATGTGGTGTCGTGTTCCGTACACTCTTTGTTGAGCAGATTTATCCACTTATCACCGCGTGCCAATCGTTTTTGAAGTTTTCTTCCAGGTCCACAGTAGTTATATCCAGGAACGTGTAATTCGATTGGTAGTTTGTCGAAAATACCAGCTCCTCCGCTAACGCATGTCCTATCACGCATATTATGCTACTGAGGTGCTTGTGGTCTGCGCACCCTGTTATATAGCAAACCACCAGCGTCGATTCAGCTATTTTTTGGTGCAGGAAAACCAAGCTATTTAACTGACGCTCTGCTCCCTCGACGCCATATGATCCTCTCTATGAGATACACATCTGGTTCCGAGATCCTCTTTAACTCTTCTGTGTAAAAGCATCCTGCAACTTCAGTACCTCTGTTGTCATTTATGAGGCAGGCTCTAGGATTCGTTCTCTGCATTTTGGAAACTGTTGACCAGTGTGTTATGTATGACTGCTCAAATGCCATCTTGTATTTTGACGTACATACTAAACCAGCTATATTAAATTGCAGTTTGCGTGGAACTAGCATTATAATACGATGTATATCTAGAAGTTTATTATCATGAACGTCGATTGGTCTCATTTTTATTGCGTAATATTTGGTTCGATTATACTGTCCAATTATTTGCGGGAGTAAATCGGTCCATTCGTGTGAGCTACGAAGATTGAATCGCATCCATATTTGGGCATTCACCGTTCAGTTTGGACGTTCCACAATATTCGCTGTGGGTGGGTGAACGTCCACCACAGTTTTGAAATATCTATTGTAAAACTAGCTACCATGATCTGTTTGAAGGTTGTCTGAGCTTCGATTCATCCCCATCTGCAGCAATCACCCAAACACATCTGCGACATCCATCCCTGTTTTCGCATTCATGGGTAATGCCCAGGAAAATTTAGAATAATATCAATGACTATTAAAATTTATTTGAAGCCATTATTCACGCTTGAATATTTCCTTATGTCGACAAGATTCATCTGCCACAGATCGTCCAAACATTTAATCATAACATACCTTCGAGGGTATGTTTTGCTTGCTGGTTTGTGCAGTTCTCGAACTCGAACTATGGTCTACATAGTTATTCGATGATACCTCTCTGTCTAAGCTCAGTAATGACTGAAACAGCTTCCTCGAATGACCTGTATTACCAGCGGCAGCTGATGTCATGAGCAGTTGTAGCTGCTATATTAACTCATTTGGGTCATCAAAATATATGTACTGCGGGAGTCAGACTGCTCACTCTTTTCTGCTGAGTGTCAATGCCATCACTACTGCTTTTTTTTTTTTTTTTTTTCGCCATGCAATATAGGAAGGCGCTCAGTCCGGAACCGCGGCCAGCCGAAGTGGCCGTGCGGTTAAAGGCGCTGTAGTCTGGAACCGCAAGACCGCTACGGTCGCAGGTTCGAATCCTGCCTCGGGCATGGATGTTTGTGATGTCCTTAGGTTAGTTAGGTTTAACTAGTTCTAAGTTCTAGGGGACTAATGACCTCAGCAGTTGAGTCCCATAGTGCTCAGAGCCATTTGAACCGGAACCGCGCGACTGCTACGGTCGCAGGTTCGAAGAATCCTGCCTCGGGCATGGATGTGTGTGATGTCCTTAGGTTAGTTAGGTTTAAGTAGTTCTAAGTTCTAGGTGACTGATGACCACAGAAGTTAAGTCTCATAGTGCTCAGAGCCATTTGAACCATTTTTTTGCAATATAGGTTTTATAATGGATTTGTATGTCACATTGTTTTGTCATTTTTCACTCTTAAGCAGATAAGTGAGAAGTAAAACTTAAAGATATATTTCCAGGCCTTCAGACGAATAATTTACAGTTTTTTGGGGGTTTGGAAAACAAGGTTCAGTAGACCTTGTGTTATCTGGAACTGTCTATCACCGATCTGTAATGTGTTCTCAATCAAACTTACAGGCTGCGTGCACAGCATGTATGGGTTTACTCTGCTGACACCGAATACTTTGTTCATCCTAGCATCACTGTCACGCTTAATGAAATCTGCAATGGCATCGTCGTCATCGCGTAATTCTTCTGAGAGTTGACTGAGAGACTCTGTAACTGGCTTATTGGTTTCACTTAGTGTTTGCGCTTACTTCAAATGACCTAACATCAGCAACCATAATTTCTCTCGGATGGTCTTCCCTGCCTCAATGACTTTATGCTTAGTCGACATCTCGTTGGATACTAATTGGATTCTGTACAACTTGAGGCTTTATACGAGGGCTGTTCAATAAAGAATGATCATAATTTTTTTTTACAACATACCTTTAATCATCCTCATAATTTTGATGGTCCTTCTCAAAGTAGTCTCCCATAAATGCGATGCATTTGTCCCAGCGTTTCTGCCAGTCTTCAAATACATGCCGGAAACCATTTTTTGAGAGGTCCTTCAAAATCACCTCCGCAGCCTTCACCCCTGCTTCTAATTATTGATAATGCCTCCGACGAAGGCCTTTCTTCATGTTAGGGAATAGAAAAAAGTCACATGGGGCTAAATCCGGACTATAGGGAGGGGTGAGGGGTGCACTTCACGTTAATTTTTGCAAGATATTCAGCAACAACATTGGCAATATGCGGCCGCGCATATCATGGTGCAACATACAGCCCGCTTCACGGAAATGTGGCCTTTTTCGCCTGATATGGACTTGTAATCTTTTCAAGACACCCCTTTAGTATTGTCCAGTTTCTGTTGTGTGTGCAGGTACAACATGCTGATAAACAATTCCATGAATATCAAAGAATGAGATGACCATAACTTCCGCAGCGGAAAGAACCACTTTTGCTTTTTTGCGGGTTGGTGATGGAGATTTCCACACTGAAGTTTGCTGTTTGCTCTCAGGATCAAAATGATGTAGCCGAATTTCATCAGAAGTGATTGCATTTGAAAGAAACTCCGTATCTTCCTCAAACGTCAACTTTAACTGCATGCAGGCCTGCACGTCAATGTTCTTTTGTTCGGGAATCAACAGTCTTGGAACCCATCGTGCACAAACACGTAAACGTGTAATTTTTCTGTCACCAACGTTTGGGTGGCACCCAATGACATGTTCAGTATTTCAGAAAGTGATCTTAAGGTATTTCGTCTATCCTATCTCACAATGACAGCGGCAGCGTTGATATTTTCTTCCGTAAGAGCAGTAACTGGAGCACTCCCTTCTTTAAACAATTCAAACCATCTTTGAGCTGTGTTGTAGGGAAGAACAGATTCTGCGTAGGCCTCCTGTAACATTGTATAGGCCTCAGCTGAAGATTTGTTAAGACGAAAGCAGAATTTCAAAGCCACATATTGTGAAACGTCCCCTTTTAACAATTTTACACGACTGTGCTTAACCTGACACACAATATTTTTGTAGCGCAACGCAATCTGACTTTCAACACACAATATTTTGTTAGCGCAACGCAATCTGACTTTCAAAATTCTCTACAAGAGAATGGCCCTGACTAACATTAACCTATACGTCTCACAAATCACTTACCTCACCAAAAATCTTCGCTGCTCAAGCTATTGCAATACAGCGAGCGCCACTACTGCCAGCTAAATAAAAGATTCAAACTATGGAAGGCACTAACTACTGATAGGGATAGTTAGCAAATGAAAGATATTAATAGAGAATAAACAATGTATTTACCTTGATATCATGACAAATTACAAAACTCCACCATCTCTCTCCCCACATCCACCACTGCTGGCGGCTCACCTCCAACTGCCCAGCGCTACGCGCTGTTCACAGCCAGCTGCCTAACACTACAATGGTTGAGTATTACAACAATGCAAAGCAGCCACAGACTGCACACGGCACATCCGGTGATTTTCATACTGAGGTGGCGTTATCAATAAAAAAACCTAAACAGCCTACTTACATAGCCCCCATGCTCCCCACAAAAAATTTTACAAATTTTGTTGGGCACTGGCCAATACATATTTGTTAAAATTTTTTTTCACAATTACAATAACAAAGAAATCAAATGCACACACTTATTGATACAATGTTGGTCAAAAGCTAAAATTTTCTCACAGTCCATAAAGACAGTCCTGATCATTCATCACATTGCAGTGTTTTTCTCAAAGTCTGAGCAGTAAAAGAAAATGCACACGGAAGTAGTGGATTTCCATGCAGTCTTGAAGAAGTATCGTTGTCCTTCCAACGGAAAGACAGTGCTGACTCTCGACATGCTGACAGGTAATGGGTCACAACAGAGCAAACCCACAGCGGAGTCAGTCGAAGTTTTGAAGAGTATTGGTGGGTAGGTCATCACAGAGCAGACCCACTGTAGTCCTGGTAGAGATTACGGTATTGGTGGGCCACCAGAGGTGCAGACCCACTGCAGTCCTTGTAGAAATAATGGTATTGGTGAGTCATCAAAGGTGCAGACCCACTGCAGTCCTTGTAGAGATAATGGTACTGGTGGGCCACCAGAGGCGCAGACCCACTGCAGTCCTTGTAGAGATGGCCAGCAGCCATCTGTTGTGACTGTGCAGGTACACAATCACCATTGAAGAGTCTTGCGGATAATATAACAAGTCCATAACCACCACTTGTGCACTCACAAAGTTTTTGGAATTGTCCTTAGAACCAGCAATGCTGTTATCCAGTCCCTTGCTGAATTATTAACACACGTGCAAACACTAACAGTCCCTACTTCTCACATATTGTCCATATACTATGACCAACAAAACGTGTGCAGTGAAATGTAACTTACAAGTTAATAATATGATGAACTGGTGTCTATACAATTTTATAACATAAGAACACAATAACAAAGGTACAAAACACATCATTAAAGAACATAACAATACAAATAACATTTGCGGATATAGGGGCTTTACAAAAGAATAAAAATATATACATCAGTGTTACAAAAATAATGACATAAGTACATACATAAAGATCAGAACAACTTTTGAAACATCACCTCCACATATGAGCAACAAAACAGAATTTACCAAGTAAATAACATAGTATTAGAAAAATTCTACAACATAGCTCTAATCAGCTAAACACATAAAGACAGGAAAAACACAAATACACAAGGGTACACAAACACATAGAGGGATGACACAAAAGGAATGGATAGGGTTCGTTTTCAGTGTAACTTTTGGTACTGCAGTATTGTGCGAACAAAACCTTTTTTGTTCTTGGAGATCTCCCTGTGTTCATCATTATTCCCAAAAAGTCCTATCTGTACCTCTTTTCTGTATTCCAACCATAAGTCTTTCAAAATAAATATGGCTCATTGTACAATACTCATTTAGGCCCAAATCTTTTTTTATATACCTTGTCAATGCATTGCTTCCAATTCATCATAGTTAGTTTCTTATATAGTCTACCCCCTCTTAAGCTAACTTAAATCTACTGAGCTCAGATGCTAAACTAAGGAACGAGGCAATGCAGCAGCACAAATCAAGTAACACAAACATCAATGACAAAAATTTCAAGCTGGCAAAGCAAGCTACAGTAAATCTAAATTACGAAGCAATTCACATTACAACTAATATGAGGCAATGCGCAGCAAACAATAAAAATATAAAAATAAATCATTAGTAAAACTGGCTTAACAGAATAATACAAAGTCAAATTCAATAACACTATGCCTGGCAAACAGCAGCAACTTATACCTAAACATGACATAGCTCAAGCAGAAAAAATAGTACACTAAAGATAACAATGCAGATAAGGGAAATGTATAATCACATCTTAATGTCTAAGTAATTAAAGTGGTGCACCACAACAACTTATTGTAAAAAAAATATTACCATTCACTCCTTTTTTTTTTTTGACAAAAATTATTATTTACTCGATCTGTAGACAGAAAATATTTATATTAGTACATCTATAAAATTTTATTTTAACCAGTGCTGCATTGTAGCTAGAAACTAGATATTAAACAAAATGAGTTAATAAATACATAAAGCAAGCCATATGGCATTTCTCTCAATTAGCACGACAATAGCCTTCTTTAAAGGAACGTCAATAGCGAGGATAATGGCCTCCCCCTTTTTTTTTTTTTTTTTTTACCTGTGCCGCTGGAAGGCTAATGGCTTTTTTTTTTTTCGGGCGGCTGTCGCCCAGCTGCGTGCCCACGACGCTACGTGCAGGTGGTCACTGAACTTTCTTACCGAAATATTTACGACAGCAGTTTCCGCTACCACAGTCTCACATAAAAATATTTCACAGGTCAAGAATTAGCGTTGCAAATCTGTAGAAACAAAATCTTATTGATATAACAGTGTCCAAAAAAATTTTCGTCGGCATTGTGATACATTCACGCATTTACACACATTTCACAACTCTTAAAGTACGATTCTTGGTTTCCAACAACCTTTATCACAAAGCAGAGTCCCTAAATCACTATTCATTACTCCTTACCTTATTACACATATACAAATTCGTCGACGCTTCTCCAATATTTCCTGTTAATAAATACGTAGCATAATCAAATAACTCATATAGCATCAGCTTCTTGACCATAAACATACCTCAGCAGCATAATACACATCGTCGTCGTAAAAATAACATCATAACACCTCAGTCAAATCTCCAAATCGTCGTAGCTTCCTCCAATAATTTCAAAACCTAGAAAAATTCTCTGCTCATTTCAGTAGTGTCATCTACCTCAAACGTACTTTAAAATCATGCTCCCTTACCAAATATATCATTCAAAGCTCTCATAGTATCACAATGGGTCCAAAAAAATATGAACAGTTCACAAAGTATAGACAAAATACAATTTCGTAAGTGTGAAGGTATCCAACTGTGTAATTACGTAAACATCTGTCACTGATGTAGTAAAAAGAATGTTTGTTTCTCTGTCAAATAATCAGATAGCTGTGTAATTTATGTGTTAGAGAAATATGGTACCGATGTGTAAAGTTGTATAAGCAAATACCATATTAGCTAGGGCTCCTTGTGCGTGCCAAACACATGGTACACAAAGTAAGCGTGTACCCCCCTGAGGATAAATGTAATTATACCCTCAGGTGTTACAGATTACAGCAATGGAATGAAATGTATCTCGGAAAACTTTCTTTGTAATTCAAAAATCTTTAAAAATAAATGTTTTAAGTACAAAATTAATCACTCAAATACGTGTCCTGTAGCGCTAAACTGTGCGTCATGTTGTAAGATAGTCTCTGTGGAAGTCTCGTAGTTATCGTCCTCCGAAAGCTCAGTTCTGCAGAAGTCAATGTACTTACCTGATGATAAACAAAAGTGAAATGTTCTTGGAGTAAGATGTCCCTAATGTCTTCCATTTTTACGTAATTACTAAATACGGCAGCTGCGTCGTTAGTTTCATACGTGCGTTTTGTTGCTGCCAGCGGTGTGAGTCATTGCCTATTGTCTCTTTGTCGGCGCGTGTCGTTATTGGGATTTGGAGACCTAACTTCTACAAATTCACCATGACGAGAGGGCCCTGCTCTGTTTGAATCCCGCCAGTTCTGATGCAATTCAGGTCTGTCGGTATGTCGGTAGTTTTCATAATTTCTTCCTTGTCCTTCACGTGGTGGAGAATTTCTCCCTGAATCGTAACTGCGCGCTGGACCGTTGCGTCTAAAGCTATTCTGTCTCCCGTAATAATAATTATTTTGGTTCCCATATTGTCTGTTTCTCTGATTGTCTCTGTGATAGTCATTACCGCGGAGAGGTAATCTTTCCCTGTAATTATTACTACTCTGCCAACGGTTGTTATACGGGTGGTGTCTGTTTCGGTCACGATTTGTGTTGTGAGAATAGCCTTGTCGCGTCCAGTTATTATTTCTTTCATCGCGGAATTGCGACGGATGTAATCTGTAATTGTTGTGCACCTGCGTTCCGCGATTGTCAGTGTCAATTTCCAGTTCTTGTAAGAGTCCCTGAAAAGCTTCAATGTCGTCTTTGCAACGTCCTGCCAAAATAATATGTCGCAAATGTTCAGGCAGTTTGATTAAGCAAATGCGGATGAGTTCTGAGGGGCTGTATGGGTTTGACAGGTACTGATTCTTGTGCAACATGTCTTCAAAATATTTCACAAGACTGGAGAATTCAGATTGTTCGAAATGTTTCATCATTATGATGCCATGTTTTACTCGGTCTTGTGTGGCTTGAGACCAATATGCTGAGAGGAAGGCATGGTAAAATTCTCCTTCACTATGACAATCGTGAATGACCGAACGCATTCTTACAGCTGGTTCATTCTCTAAATAGCCACACATAAATTCTAATCTGTGTTCTAATGACCAGTTGGGAGGAAAACAATGAGAGAATTGATGGAGCCATGCTTGTGGATGAATGTCGTTGGCAGAATTTTTAAACGTTTTGAATTTACGTGTAGTAATGAACAGCTTATAGTCAAAGTCATCATGTCGGCGAGTCGCATATCGGTCATTGTTAGGTCGTGTCGGCCGTTCCATCTCAAAATTCGGTGCACATTGCCAGTTTCTTTCATAACTTCCGAAGTGTCCTGTGTTATTATCTTGTGGGTGTTCCGTATTTCTAAGTCCCTGTTCCCGTGTTGGGGCGCGAGTATCCTCTGAAATACGTAATTCTTGTATAACCTGCGTCAACTGATCTTGTACTTCCCGGATTTCTCTTTGGTGTTGACTCAGATTTTGTTTCAGTTTCCTAATTTGTTCGCTCTCTTCTGTGTCATTAAAGACTACCGGTTTTGTGTCATTCAGATTTTCATCTACCTTCGTAGATAAATTAGTGAACTGATCCGAAAGTTCGGCTACTTTCTCCGATAGTGTACTTATTTCCTCAGTGTATTTTTCTGAACCAAGTTTCAGAGTATCTACTGTGTCCTTTAAGTTGTCTTGAGTTTTTGCAAGTTGCGTAACCGAATCGGTAGATGCAACTGAGTTAATTTTAGCCGACAAGGTCTCATGATTTTCATGAACAATGGTTTGCAGTTCTTTTATAGCTGCTTCGTGATTCTGTAATGCATTTTCATGCCGCGAAAAAATAGGTTGAAAATGCTCACAAATTTGTGTTTTTACGTCATTACAGACTTTTTGACATTTCGATTCAATGTGATGTAACTCAGTAGTTAAATCTTCACGTGTTTGTTCAACCGTGGAGTCTAACTTTTGAAGCTGTTGCTGTGTTTGACTCTGATTTTGTTCCATTTGTTTCTGATTTTGTTCGATTGTGTCTAATTTTTCAAGCTTTTGTTGTGTTTGTCTCTGATGTTGTTCCATTTGTTGCATTAGCTGTAATAACAATGCATTAGTGTCTGGAATCTGTTCCTCTACGCTTTTCGGCAGTGCATTTGCACCGGCAACATTCACATTTTGACAAGCAGAAAATGTGTCTTGACTTATTTGAGAAAACGGTGAGGATCCAAAACCTGAATCTACAGTATTTGTGAGATCGTCTCGTGTCATTTCGGATTCCTGAGCCGCGCTATTGCCGACCGATCGATCGATAATGCTTCCCTGTTCTCTAATTGTTTCGCTGTCTACACCATTGTTTGCAACCCGCTCCATTTCCCTATGCACAATTACCAAATTACTACTTTGAACGTCTGTTAATTCATTACACAGTGGTGCTGGCAAACTACGCTCGTCGTCACTATTATTTCTCAGTTTGCTTTGGAGCCTAGTGTTACGTTTTTCACACGCCATTATTGTCACAGTATTTCACACGACAACACAGAAAAACACAATTTCAAGAGCAAAAATAAGAGAACACATTAACATAACACTGAAAATAATATCTAGTTAATTGCAGCTGCGAAATACTTGGTGCAAATCTACATGCATACCACAACTGTTTTATTGTACAACAATGAAAAACTACAACTACAAAGGAGATTTTCTCTACAATTACGCGCTAGCAATAAACAAAATCTACACTAATTACACAAACTACAAGAAAAAATAAAATCAGAAGATTCCAGTGAGGTATCCTAGGCTAAGGGTCGACATATGAAACGTCCCCTTTGAACAGTTTTACACAACTGTGCTTAACCTGACACACAATATTTTTGTAGCGCAACGCAATCTGACTTTCAACACACAATATTTTGTTAGCGCAACGCAATCTGACTTTCAAAATTCTCTACAAGAGAATGGCCCTGACTAACATTAACCTATACGTCTCACAAATCACTTACCTCACCAAAAATCTTCGCTGCTCAAGCTATTGCAATACAGCGAGCGCCACTACTGCCAGCTAAATAAAAGATTCAAACTATGGAAGGCACTAACTACTGATAGGGATAGTTAGCAAATGAAAGATATTAATAGAGAATAAACAATGTATTTACCTTGATATCATGACAAATTACAAAACTCCACCATCTCTCTCCCCACATCCACCACTGCTGGCGGCTCACCTCCAACTGCCCAGCGCTACGCGCTGTTCACAGCCAGCTGCCTAACACTACAATGGTTGAGTATTACAACAATGCAAAGCAGCCACAGACTGCACACGGCACAGCCGGTGATTTTCATACTGAGGTGGCGTTATCAATAAAAAAACCTAAACAGCCTACTTACAATTGTTCCTCGCGTGTTACATCAATTGCAGCGGTAGGCGATAATGAACATGTCTGTCCTTGCCTGTCTCTCACAGGCGGGAACCAGGAGTCCCAACAATGAAACTACTACAGTGTGTTTGTTGCACGTTAAACTAACATAATATCATAAGATTAAATTTTAGCGCGAGAAATTATAACTATAAAAAAATTATGATCATTATTTATTGAACAGCCCTCTTATAACCGCTTTTCTTTCTATGTTTCTTCTCCTTCTTGGTAACAGCTATTTTCCCTATAGTTAAGTCGCCTACTTTCTTTACGATTGCATTAATCTGTTCGTACAATGTCCCCTTCTCAGTATCAGCTATCTCCCCTTCAGTTAAGTCGTTTATGTTCTTTTCGATTGCGTTAATCCGATCATTCAGTGTATTGTTCAGTCACAAGAGTGTGACAATATATGTCTAGTTCCTTGGGTACGCCACCATCCTTACGCTCGAGAGCTTGAATTTTCGCGTCCATGTACAAGCGAATGTTTTGTCTATGCACACCTATCCTAACAGACTGAACTACCGGCTTGCGTGCAACTTTATCCACGGTGAAACGTATACTGATGTACTCGCCTCTTTCCATGATTATTTTTTATTATGGTAAAAGTAAAGGATGCTCAAGTCTCTTTAGCACCCCTCTTTTAGGTTTTTCTGTGTCCGTCACTGCTGAGCATCTCAGTACAAACAGAGTGCATGTAGACAACTTCGAGCAGTGGGTCAATATTGTGCCAACAGAAACTAATGTTCTGCCAATAAGTTTGAGAGAAAATGGTGCTGAATTCTGTGCTTACAACAAGGCTTTATTTTCTATATTCTGTTAAGATAAAGAAAGAACCTGTTGATGTAGTGCACCTCGTGTATGATTACTGAATAAAAATGTATATAACGATGTAAGTGTTTTGTTTGATACTTCTCATTACATTGCAAGTACTGAAGCTATTGCTACCAGTATTTTCACTGAAATCACGCAACAACAGAAAATTAGGTCACGTAATTCAGTTCTCTGTTAAAAGCCCGTTGCACGCCAGAACCTGACATAATCGGCATCATGGCACGGCGTGGTGGGGTTCATATTTTCTACAAAAACCCATTACACGCCAGTACTTGACGTAGTCCATCTGGGTGTGTTAGGAGCAACGTGAAAACATTTGTTGTTGGATGGACCTACAATTATGGCATGTATGTTGCTGGAAAGGAGTTCACCATGCTTCTTCCGGTCTTCTTCGGCGCCATCACAGCTCCAGTTGATTACAAGAAAGTCCTGATGCTTCAGTCACCCCACAGCTGCTAATACTCCGCCCATCAATAGGAACCTCTGCAAATATTTAGAACTTTAACTACCAATCACAAACTGGAAATACACTTGATAAACGTGTGGTGTAGTGATGGATTTATTAATGAAATTCCTACGGCGAAAATTGTTTTTGAATAATTTTGCATGACACGTTCTGTTTAATGATATTCTGTATGATCCTTTTTTTTTTTAATAGAGGAAAGGTTCAGACCCGTGACGCCAGAGCAGTAGCCGTGAACTGTAGCCGTTGCAGTACACTCGCTCGGTCGACACGCAATTCACATTGTGGATGTGGGAGTTACATAAAACTTGAACACGGACTTTCTCGGACACTAGTGGCCGTCCCACGAATAGCCGCTAGCCAGGTACTCGATACAGGTCCCTCTACAGCATATCGAAGATCCGTCAAAATCCGTGATTAACAGCTCCGACGGTCCCCTCTGTCGGGGAATGTCCGCCGCAGCCCAGAGCGAGACCTGCCGACGACAAGCAGTCCGCAGCTGCGTAAACAGCTTGCGTCAGATGCCCAACGAACTTGAGTGATGTCGGCGACGCAGCTGTCTGTCAGAGCGTCTGCAGCCGGCAAGCAGGCTGCTCCGGGCAGCGGAGGCTCCAGTCGGCGGGTCATCGTGGCAGACGCGATCGTCGCTCCGCCGAGGTGGCTCGCTTTTGACAGCGCAGAAAATGTCGACAAACTGGACTTTCTGTCCGTTTACTTTCTAAGCTGCTCTACTTGCTGGTAACGAAATACTGCACCTGTGTTCATGACGTAATCAGCCACCTCGAGGTGAGGGACGCAAGATGTTCGTCGATGTTTACAAAATACATCGTGGGCAGTTTGTGGAGACACAGGTCCTTAAGGACGTATTAAATGTTGTTCATTAGTCGCCCACGCGTTGTTCCGTCTCCGCCACCTCTACTTCCGACACTTAACGTTTTTTTTCTGTATATCGTTAATGAAGTGAACGTCTGCAGGTTCGCCTCATCTCAGGAACATTATGGTAAGAATGGAAAATTACGTTCCACCGTCATTACCAGAAATCCCGTGCGTCTTAAAGCACCTCTACCTGGACTGGGAGGTGCGTGCGCCCGCCTTGGGTCGAATGCGCCCGGTGGGTTAACGACAAGGTTAGGTGCGCTTGCAGGCCTGGATGTAGTTTTTACGCTGTTTCTCACATGCCAATGGGTGGACACTGGGCTAGCACCCAAACCCTGCTTCATTCTCGATTCGCAAACATGTAAAACACTTTCACCCTCTTTGAGATGAATAACATTCCGCGCAGACACTTGGGATGCAGACACTTCTTCCCAGGGTGCAGGGGAGCGGGGGTAATGGTGTGGCGACTGCAAGAGCATCTGGCCAACCCTTCAACAACTATGAGATAGCTGTTAGCAAACCGCCGATCTACACTGATACGGGACAATGGCACAAGAAACAAAAGAGAAGAATCATTCACTACCAGAAGCTGCAGCAATGTTCAGTCGTTGATTTATTCGCTCCCCAGACAGTCAATGATGACACTTACTTAGACGCTCAATCAATATAGGGCTCTCTGCTTTCAAAGTTAACTTCTCCAGGTAGTCTTGCCGGGATGGATAGGGTGTGTGCTTGTTGTGTGTGGATGCAGGAGCAACTGGTCGCAGTTCGCGAACAGCTGAACGTGCTGTTGGCTACGGTCAGCAACCTTCAAGCTGCTACCTCTAAGAAATTACACAGTCCTGAGCTACCCAAAAACAAAATACCCCTATCCATCTATAGTAATCAAAACCAGCATAAAGGCAATAGATGCGAATTCAGCAACAAACTTCACCAACAATGGCGCATAACAGGACATGATAAAGCAACTACAGGACGACGAATCAGAAGAGGGATACGACACTTAAATCAAGAACGAAAATCACGACCACACAATAACAAGACACCAAAGAAGATAAAACAATTAAAAACAAGAAACAGAACATTCAATACATCCTTGCTGAGGTTTTAGGGAGGTTTCCCCTCCCCCCCATGAACCATGGACTTTGCCGTTGGTGGGGAGGCTTGCGTGCCTCAGCGATACAGATAGCCGTACCGTAGGTACAACCACAACGGAGGGGTATCTGTTGAGAGGCCAGACAAACGTGTGGTTCCTGAAGAGGGGCAGCAGCCTTTTCAGTAGTTGCAAGGGCAACAGTCTGGATGATTGGCTGATCTGGCCTTGTAACAATAACCAAAACGGCCTTGCTGTGCTGGTACTGCGAACGGCTGAAAGCAAGGGGAAACTACTGCCGTAATTTTTCCCGAGGGCATGCAGCTTTACTGTATGATTAAATGATGATGGCGTCCTCTTGGGTAAAATATTCCGGAGGTAAAATAGTCCCCCATTCGGATCTCCGGGCGGGGACTACTCAAGATGATGTCGTTATCAGGAGAAAGAAAACTGGCGTTCTACGGATCGGAGCGTGGAATGTCAGGTCCCTTAATCGGGCAGGTAGGTTAGAAAATTTGAAAAGGGAAATGGATAGGTTAAAGTTAGATATAGTGGGAATTAGTGAAGTTCGGTGGCAGGAGGAACAAGACTTCTGGTCAGGTGACTACAGGGTTATAAACACAAAGTCAAATAGGGGTAATGCAGGAGTAGGTTTAATAATGAATAGGAAAATAGGAACGCGGGTAAGCTACTACAAACAGCATAGTGAACGCATTATTGTTGCCAAGATAGATACGAAGCCCACACCTACTACAGTAGTACAAGTTTATATGCCAACTAGCTCTGCAGATGACGAAGAAATTGAAGAAATGTATGAGGAAATAAAAGAAATTATTCAGATAGTGAAGGGAGACGAAAATTTAATAGTCATGGGTGACTGGAATTCGAGTGTAGGAAAAGGGAGAGAAGGAAACGTAGTAGGTGAATATGGATTGGGGCTAAGAAATGAAAGAGAAAGCCGCCTTGTAGAATTTTGCACAGAGCACAACTTAATCATAGCTAACACTTGGTTTAAGAATCATGATAGAAGGTTGTATTCATGGAAGAACCCTGGAGATACTAAAAGGTATCAGATAGATCATATAATGGTAAGACAGAGATTTAGGAACCAGGTTTTAAATTGTAAGACATTTCCAGCGGCAGATGTGGATTCTGACCACAATCTATTGGTTATGACCTGTAGATTAAAACTGAAGAAACTGCAAAAAGGTGGGAATTTAAGGAGATGGGACTTGGATTAACTGACTAAACCAGAGGTTGTACAGAGTTTCAGGGAGAGCATAAGGGAACAATTGACAGGAATGGGGAAAGAAATACAGTAGAAGAAGAATGGGTTGCTTTGAGGAATGAAGTAGTGAAGGCAGCAGAGGGTCAAGTAGGTAAAAACACGAGGGCTAGTAGAAATCCTTGGGTAACAGAAGAAATATTGAATTTAATTGATGAAAGGAGAAAATATAAAAATGCAGTAAATGAAGCAGGCAAAAAGGAATACAAACGTCTCAAAAATGAGATCGACAGGAAGTGCAAAATGGCTAAGCAGGGATGGCTAGAGCACAAATGTAAGGATGTAGAGGCTTATCTCACTAGGGGTAAGATAGATACTGCCTACAGGAAAATTAAAGAGACCTTTGGAGATAAGAGAACCACTTGTATGGACATAAAGAGCTCAGATGGAAACCCAGTTCTAAGCAAAGAAGGGAAAGCAGAAAGGTGGAAGGAGTATATAGAGGGTCTATACAAGGGCGATGTACGTGAGGACAATATTATGGAAATGGAAGAGGATGTAGATGAAGATGAAATGGGAGATACGATACTGCGTGAAGAGTTTGACAGAGCACTGAAAGACCTGAGTCGAAACAAGGCCCCCGGAGTAGACAACATTCCATTGGAACTACTGACGGCCTTGGGAGAGCCAGTCCTAACAAAACTCTACCATCTTGTGAGCAAGATGTATGAAACAGCCGAAATACCCTCAGACTTCAAGAAGAATATAATAATTCCAATCCCAAAGAAAGCAGGTGTTGACAGATGTGAGAATTACCGAACAATCAGTTTAATAAGCCACAGCTGCAAAATACTAACACGAATTCTTTACAGACGAATGGAAAAACTAGTAGAAGCCGACCTCGGGGAAGATCAGTTTGGATTCCGTAGAAATAGTGGAACACGTGAGGCAATACTGACCTTACGACTTATCTTAGAAGAAAGGCTATTTACAATTTGTACAGAAAGCAGATGGCAGTTATAAGAGTCGAGAGACATGAAAGGGAAGCAGTGGTTGGGAAGGGAGTAAGACAGGGTTGTAGCCTCTCCCCGATGTTATTCAATCTGTATATTGAGCAAGCAGTAAAGGGAACAAAAGAAAAATTCGGAGTAGGTATTAAAATCCATGGAGAAGAAATAAAAACTTTGAGGTTCGCCGATGACATTGTAATTCTGTCAGAGACAGCAAAGGACTTGGAAGAGCAGTTGAAGGGAATGGATGGTGTCTTGAAGGGAGGATATAAGATGAACATCAACAAAAGCAAAACGAGGATAATGGAATGTAGTCGAATTAAGTCGGGTGCTGTTGAGGGCATTAGATTAGGAAATGAGACACTTAAAGTAGTAAAGGAGTTTTGCTATTTGGGGAGCAAAATAACTGATGATGGTCGAAGTAGAGAGGATATAAAATGTAGACTGGCAATGGCAAGGAAAGCGTTTCTGAAGAAGAGAAATTTGTTAACATCGAGTATAGATTTAAGTGTCAGAAAGTCGTTTCTGAAAGTATTTGTATGGAGTGTAGCCATGTATGGAAGTGAAACATGGACGATAAATAGTTTGGACAAGAAGAGAATAGAAGCTTTCGAAATGTGGTGCTACAGAAGAATGCTGAAGATTAGATGGGTAGATCACATAACTAATGAGGAGGTACTGAATAGGATTGGGGAGAAGAGGAGTTTGTGGCACAACTTGACAAGAAGAAGGGATCGGTTGGTAGGACATATTCTGCGGCATCAAGGGATCACCAATTTAGTATTGGAGGGCAGCGTGGAGGGTAAAAATCGTAGGGGGAGACCAAGAGATGAATACACTAAGCAGATTCAGAAGGATGTAGGCTGCAGTAGGTACTGGGAGATGAAGAAGCTTGCACAGGATAGAGTAGCATGGAGAGCTGCATCAAACCAGTCTCAGGACTGAAGACCACAACAACAACAACCCTCAGCACTCGGGCAAATGACAGGATCTTTATACCCTCCCACGCGACAGAAAGCGATGATATATGAGATGAGACTCAGAATAAGATTAGGAAACCCACACCCCCTTTCTCAAAATAAAAAGTGCCACCACAGCATACCTTAAGTTAATATAAGGCACTAAGGAACAATAGGCTCTCCATGTGCCCGCCTCACCCCTTTTGGGTAAGGACTGAAAGACGAAAAAAAAAAAAATCTCAGGGTGTTGCGGTGTCGGAGAACCAGGCGCGTAGCATGGGACACCTCAGGTGTCGCTTGATTTGCCCACGGGCTCTGCTTCTGAGGCACCTCCTAGTGCACCCGGCGAGGTGGAACCGCCCTCACAGCAGGGTGAGTGGCGGGTGTAACGCGTTCGCACCGCTGTAGGCGGAGGGCCGACGTGGAGACTTGCCACCTGACCTCTCCCATTCAGCCTGAAATGGGCAGACGGCCGCCTCTTCAGCAACGTCCGAGTGGGACCACCGGGGCAGGGGTTTACTGGTTACTGGGAGCTACAATGTTTGGCGCATTACGAAGCACCTTAGACAGATAGCGTTCAGGGCTGAAAAGAAACCCAATGTCTATCGGGGAGGGGGGGGGGGGGCTTATCAGAGATGTGGAGGCGGCCGTACCTGTGGCTATCGAGTGTGAAGGATGCAGTCATCTGCAGGTTGTGGCTCACTTCGGCACCAATGGCGCCTGACTCGTGGGTTCTGAGCCGATCCACAGTTCATACAGGCGTTTGGTGGAGATGGAGAAGACTGCTACCTCGTGTGCGGGGTGCATGCAGAGCTCGCAATTTGCAGCATTGTTCCCAGAGTTGATCGGGGTCTTTCGGTTTGGAGCGGAGTGAAGGGTTTCAACCAAAGGCTTCGTCGTCTCTGTGATGGTCTTGGCTCACGATCTGTAGACCTGCGTTAAAGTGTGTAATTTGTAGGACTTCCCTTGATAGGTCGGGGGTGCACTACATAAAGGAAGCAGCTACTCGGGTAGCAGAGTACTTGTGGAGTCCACATGAGAGTTTTTGTAGATTAGACAGTAGTTTGAGGTGCTCTGAGGGACACTCGCCAGTCGATTCACAGCAAGGGATGTCAAACGGCGTTCAGAATGAAGATACTTTGACTGTCACAATCGGTAAACTGTCGAAGTATTCATAATGAAGTTCCCGAATTTATTGCTCTCCAGGAAAGTTCTCGAGCTCTAATTATTCTTGGGACCAAGAGCTGGGTGAAACTCGAAGTGCAAAGCTCTGAGATATTTAGCGACTCGTGGAACGTATATCGGAAAGACAGATTAGAGGCCAGAGGAGGGGGAGTGTTCATTGTAGTTGAAAAAAGTATTTTATTTATTGAGGTCGAAGTTGAGTGTGACATCTGGTCGCGTGTAACAGGTGTAGGTGAAACCAAGTTAATTGTTGGATGTCTTTACCGGGAACCCGATTCTGCTGTGACAGTTCCAGAGTCATTCCAAGAAAGTCTACGCTCAACAGCGCGTAAATACTCAGATCAGTTAATACTGGCTGATGCGACTCTAACCTGCTGAGTATAGACTGGGATGTCTATGGATTCATTGCCGGGGCTACAGACAGACAGTCATGCGAATGGAACACGTTCATGAAAATTGTTTTGAGCAGCTAGCTGGACAACGCATACGCATTGGAAATATCTTAGACCTTGTGGCTGTAAGTAGGCCGCACCTTATCGACAATATCAGTATAGGAACGGGGATTAGCATTTATCATGTCATTATAGCAACTATGATTACGAAAGTCAAGAAGGCTAGAACAGTGTTTCCGCTACATGGAGTAGATAAGCAGTTATTAACATCTTACTTAGACAGTGAATTGGTATCACTTAGTACCAGTAAGATGGATGTAGAGGAATTAGGGCAAAGTTTAAGCAGATTGTAAATCGCGGTCTGGAGAGTGACATGCCTAGTATGTGGATAAGTATGGAAGAGGCCCACCATGGTTTAATAACGAAATTCGTAAGATGCTGAAGAAGGAGAGGCTTTAGCACTCTGGTTTCAAAAGGGGACGCACAAACGACGACAAGTGAAGGTTAGTAGAGATTCGTGCGTCTGTGAGAAGATCTGTGCACGAAGCGTACAACTACCACCGTCTGGATGGAATCCGAGTTCGACTTTACAAAGAGTACTGTACGCCATTGGCCCCTTACCTAGCTTGCATTTATCGTGAGTCTCTCGCCCAGTACAAAGTCCCAGGCGAGAGGAAAAAAACGCAGATGACTCCAGTTTACAAGGTAAGTAAAAGAATGGACCCAGAAAATTACACACCAATACCCTTAACTTCTGTTTGCTGCAGAACCCTTGAACTTATTCTCAGTTCGAATACAATAATCTTTCTTGAGACTAAGAATCAGCATGGTTTTAGAATGCATCGCTCGTGCGAAACTCAGTTTTTCCCTTTCTCACATGACACACTGAGAACTATGGATGAATGGTAACAGACAGATACCAGGCGTTTGACACGGTGCACTATTGCAGGCTGTTAACGAAGGTACCAGCATATGGAATGCGTTCAGAGGTAAGAGTGGCTCGAAGATTTCTTAAGTAATATAATCGAGTATGTTGTCTTCGACGGCGAGTGTTCATCAGAGACGAGGATATCATCAGAAGTGCCCCAGGGGAGTGTGGTAGGACCGCTGTTGTTCTTTATGTAAATAAATGATTTGGCGGTGAGGGTGGGCACCAGTCTGCGGTTGTTTGCTGATGATGCCGTGGTGTTCGGTAAGCTGTCGAAGTTGAGTGACCGTAGGAGGATAGAAGACGACTCAGACAAAATTTCCAGTCGGTTGATGAATGGCAGCTAACTCTGAATGTGGAAAAATGTAAATTAAATAGGATGAGTTGGAAGAAAAAACCTGAAATGTTCGGATACAGTATTACTAGTGCCCTACTTGACACAGTCAGTCTGGGCGTAACACTGCAAAGCGACATGGGGTTGTACGAGCATGTGAGAACTGTGGGAAGGAAGGCAAATGGTCGACTTCGGTTCATTGGGAGAAACTTAGGAAAGAGTGGTTCACCCGAAAAGGAGACCGCATATAGGGCGCTGGTGCAACCTATTTTTGAATACTGCTAGGGTGTTTGCGATCCGCACCAGGTCGGATTGAAGGAGGACATAGAAGTAATTCAGAGGAGGGCTGCTGAGTTTGTTACCGGTAGGTTCGAACAAAACGTAAGTGTTATTGATATGCTTTGGAAACTCAAATGGCAATCGCTGGAGGGAAGGCGGCGTTCTTTTCGCGATAAACTATTAAGAAAATTTAGAGAACCGGCATTTGAAGCTGAATGCTGAACGATTCTGCTGCCGCCAACATGAATCGTGGCTAAGGGCCACGAAGATAAGATGAGAGAAACTAGGGCTCATACGGAGGCATACAGACAGTCGTCTTTCCCTCGCTCTACTTGCAAGTGGAACAGGAGGGGGAATGACAAGCAGTGATACAGGGTACCTTCCGGCACGTACCTTACAGTGGTTTCCGGAGTATCCATGTGGATGTAGAAGCCAGTGAGCACCTAGTTCCTGTACTCGCAGCGATACTTGAAATTAAGTACAATCAAGATCTATTTACTGTGGTTAGTTTCGGGTAATCGTAATATACCTGTTTCATTCACGTATAGTTTATAATTCGTCCTTCCTTTGAACCACCGAAATACGAATTTGTAAGTGAGTCTCGGCTAAGTATTATGAAACCAATGACATCCTTCTAACTTTTAGTACTTCACACAATTGAGAAGCATTTTTAAATACACCCTAACACAAAAAGAAGCGAGAAAAAAAGTGTCACGCCACGAAGGAACTGTCCGAATGGGACGCAAATCGACAGATGTGATGTACATGTACAGACAAACAAATGGCTACAATTTCTGAAAATTTAGATGATTTATTTAAGAGAAAGAATTTCACAAATTGTGCAAGTGAGTAACGCATTGATCCACCTCTTCCACTTATTCAAGGAGTTATTCGGCTTGGGACTCATAGACAGAGTTGTTGAATAACCTCCTAAGATATATATACTGCCAAATTCTGTCGAAATGGCAGATTACATCGTCAAAATCGCGAGCTGGTTGGAGAACTCTACTCACAATGCTCCAAATGTTCTCACTTGAGAAGAGACCTGGCGACCTTTCTGGCCAACGTATCGTTTGACAAGCGCGAAGACAAACTCTGGCCGTCTGTGGGCGGCCGTTATCTTGCTGAAATGTGTCTAGCAGTGGGATATGAACCAGAATGTCGCCTGCTAAACAGCCCGGTAACTAGGAGTGATGGTCCGGTGTGCCATTTGTTTTCTCACCAGGACCCCTTTAGTTGTCATCCTCGCCACCCTTACAGCGCACCAGTTCGTCGACGATATTCTACGCCCTGTTTTGGTGCCCTTCAAGGCAAGCCATCCTGGGCTTACATTACAGCAAGATAATGCCCTCCTGCACACTGAGAGAGTTTCTACTGCTTTTGTTCGTGCTTGCAAAACCCTACCTTGCCTGTGTAATCTCCACATCTCTCCCCGACTGATCATGTTCTGAGGAGAGGACATCCAACATCTTTGTCAATAGCTGCCAAGTCGAATAACTGCTCACATGAGGTCTAGAGGTGGACCAAACGTCATTGATTTGCTCAATTTGTGAAGCTCTTTCTCTTCAATACATCATCCAATTATTCTGAAATAGCAATCATTTGTTTTTGTACCTTCTTTTTCTGTTGCATATCCACTAATGGATGTTTGCCATCACATTTGTCCAGTCTTCTCTATCTCTGCCTGCATGGATCAAGTCGCCGGCGATTCTTATTTCTGTCCACTGATGTTGCGGAGCCTTGACTTTTTTCCTGCCAATTCCTCTTTTGCCTTCAATCTTTCCCTCGATTATCAGTTGAAGAAGGTGATACTTTTCATTTCGTATCAGATAGCCTAAGTAAGCTGTTTTCTTACGTTTGTTTGTGGTTAGCAGTTCGCAGTCTCTTTTTACAATTCTCAAGATCTCCTCATTTGTTGTTCCTGCTGTCTATGGAATTTTAAGTATTCTTCGATAAGCCACATCTCGAATGGGTCCAACTTGCTCCCCGTGTTCCCATTCAACGTACAACTTTCCACGCCATGCAAAAGCGCTGACCATACACAGCTCTTCATAAATCTAACTCTGAGGTTAAGATCAAAGTTAGTGCTAGTGCAGACTCTGTTAAATTTCATGAATGCACTGTGGGCCTTCTCTGTTCTGCATCTGATATCCATGTCCAATGACCAATTTTCGCACAACCACGTCCCCAAGTCTGTCCACTCTGGCTATGGATTGATTATTATGCATTAACTCTGCATTTTGATGCTCATCTGAATTGCGAGTGACTATCATAACTTTGGTCTTTTTGGTGTTGATATTCAAAGAAGACAAGTTACTCTCTCACCTATTTTTCATAAATATTTTGTATGTAATAAACATTTTTGTTACAACGCTACACAACTGGTGTGAGACCCCAGAAAGTTAACTGACTGAGCGGGCATTGATGGAGCTAGAAGCATGAAGTTGAAAGCAAGTGGCGGCGAGCCATCCCCCAGTAAATATTGCCAGACAGGCCCACGGCCACATAGGGGCCGACAGCGCATCCATTATTCGAGTTGGGTTTCCAGCAGAACAATGACCGCTGTACCTGCATTGGCGTCAGCCGAAAGCTGGACTGGGGGAGACGCACTGAAGGGACTCGTCTGCACACTGGGGTTGTAAACCGGGCATTGTGGACTGCGCCGCGCCTAATAAAAATTTACAAGTTTTCGTGTTTGCCGAAACTGCAAAGGGGCCTGTGACCCACTTCCATCGGCCGACCTCCTCCTCCTCAAAACAATCTCAAACGGGGAGAGACCTGGCGACTTCACTGGCCGTAGGCCATGGCGGCTGACCTCCAACTGCGCAACGCTACGCGCTGTTCGCATCCAGCTGCCCAACACTACAATGGCAGACAACAATGCAAACTAGCCACAGACTGCACACAGCACAGCCAGTGATTTTCATACAGAGCGCTACGTAACGTCGCCAATAAGAAAATATAAACAGCCTACTTACAATATGACAATTCACAAATATCTGTCTATAATTTTTAAGTAAAAATTGCATTTCAGTTGAGGTGAGACGTGAAATTATAGAGCTCTTGCATGCGAACAGAGTTAACAGTAGCTGTTATTTGTGTGTGTTTTCAAACATTGCAGAAAGCGCTTCATTATTGGTTGACGACGGTTGCCGAGACCGAATCTCGTGCCGCTGACCTGCCAATGACACTGGTCGAGCTGGCCACACCTGATTGGGAACAGTACATTTCGGCTAATTTCACAACATGCCACAAAACCATAACTTGGCGGTGTCCTCTCCTTGAGCGACCGAGTATAAGCACCATCTCAGGCGCGTGAAATCCTGCTCCCTTTTGAGCTAAGCTTGTGAGGTTACAAGGGATACTGTAATAGTATAACTAATTTGCTGGATGTGGTAATGTTTACTGTGGAAGAACAGTTGGGGTGTAGCAAGCACAAGTCAATATATTTATGGAGTCACCTTCTTGATAAAGAGAGGAGGCAGCATATAACAGTTTCACATTGAATTACTTAGTTGCATAATTGCCTATTCTTCAGTGCATAACTTGGTGCATATGTTAATAATGTAAGGTGTGCTTGTCTTGCTAATCATTGGATTTGTTAGGTATCTGATCACTGAAATAGGAGTACTCCACAGACATAAGAGATCTTCAAAATAGTTAAAAAATGGTTCAAATGGCTCTGAGCACTATGGGACTCAACTGCTGAGGTCATTAGTCCCCTAGAACTTAGAACTAGTTAAACCTAACTAACCTAAGGACATCACAAACATCCATGCCCGAGGCAGGATTCGAACCTGCGACCGTAGCGGTCTTGCGGTTCCAGACTGCAGCGCCTTTAACCGCACGGCCACTTCGGCCGGCCAAAATAGTTCAAAACTCAAATTTAAAGCATAGTAGCAGGGATAACATTTTGGACATTAAAGAGCATGTTTTATATAAAAATTAAATTGCAAGCATGTTTGAGAACCTCTGCATATTACGTTATTGTCTTTTATTGTGAAGGTACTGTTCAGTTTTCGATCTATCTGGAGCAAAATGAGTATTTCGTTATTTCGTATGCCACACTTTTTAGGCAAAGACGTGTTTAAATAAAGGAAGAGGGCTGAAACTGCCAAAAAGTGGAATGCCCTTAAATATGTGAATAATCTGATGATTGTCTACAAAATAATATAAGGTATTTAGTTTTACGTACTTTAATATTGTAACATTGTAAATGCATGATGGCCATGTTTAGAAATAATATATTTGACTAAGGTAGTGTCACGTGACCGGACACAGGACAGAGGATAGAGGACAAAGGTCGTGGTCTTTTGATCGTGGTCCGTCGGTGAGGTAAGATTGGTGCAGCTAAGAGCCGCCGACTTAGTATCACGTGGCCATCAGTTTGTTTTGTGGATGTGATTAAGTAAAATAAAAACGTTTTCATTCTAAACTGTTGCTGGTGTAAATCATTTGTGAACGATCGTGATTTAGACAAATACTTGAATTCATTCACTGCTGTACTTAGGCTGGCTATTTAGTCAATATAGGGCGCGAATGCAACTGTGCACAACCGAACCCCTTTTGCAGAGGAGTCATGATAAAAGGTTGTGTATAAGCCCGAGTGAAGTTGTAAGCTGCCTGGGAAGAGGTGTGGGCCCTGGCCTTTATTGCGTGTAGAACTTCCAGACGGTTAGAACCAACCACGAGTGTGTGCCATTCCAGCATTGCGTTGACATAAAGGACCAGTAACTCAATTTACATATCGTTTATTTCGTTTTGCGTCACATTTGCACATAAACTTAATTGGTGTCTAGTTTAGAACGCTTAAGATCATTTTAAAACCGTTACCTGTATCCAAAAAACCGTAACGTATTTCTAGTGAATCATTCGAAAGGCTTGCTCATACTCAAGGTCAATATTATGTTCATCTGGAGTATGAATAAGTCTTTCTAATATTCTATTCGAATTACGTTACAGTCAAATATTGAGATCCAGGCAATGGTTTGAAAATGAAAGCAAGCATTCAAAAGCAGAAATCATTAATGAGTACATGCAACTGTTACAGACGACTAAATAAATAAATGACTAATCATGAATTGTTGTATGGGTTACATCTCCATCATCAATCTATCTGACTGCCATAGACCCAGGTGACGACAGACGAGTTACATGGCCACCATTCTTTCCTGAGCGTGCGCGCATCTGCCACGTCGCCATATCTCAATAGAAGGCCTATCTTATCCAGTCAGTATTCTATCTGATCCGGACCATAGAACAAAAACATTTTCACACTCTCCCCTCTGGAAGCCACCCTGCGCGCTGCACAGAATTCACTGCCCTGTTCCGTAACTTACCTCGAAATACTCATATGGAAGGCATTTCTCTCCATCAAACAGCGAACAAAATGCTTCCATCTTTTCCCATTTACGCTTATTTCTCAGTCCGTTTGGCAATAACATAACTTTTTTCTTATTATGCTTATCCATTACGGATATTTTAGAACCGTGACTGTATATTAATGTAAATAAATTATACACAACTGCAACCAGTCACTTTTTTCATTAATAATGCTTTATTACATTAACCGGTTTTCGAACCCTTTCAGGTTCATCTTCAGATGATTTCGGGAGAATCCGGGAAGTTACATAATTACTGGTAGTAGCATAATGCTGGGTGCTGGTTCTATGGCAGAAAGATGGGTCACACTTTAATGTATCGCCATGACTATAGATTATCTGTCGATATGGATGTGAATTTAGTTTTTACTTACTGCGACAGTATAGGCGGCTTTTTTCGTATCTGTCTGCATCCATTTTGAAGTCCAGAACACTTTCACACGAACTATATTAGTTCACACTTTAACAGTGACACTTCACCAGCATCCAGCATGCGCTTTACAACTGCTGCTTATAACAAAGATCTTGACAGAGAGATATGGCATAAGCCTACTTTGTACAGAGATGAAATTTGATGTTCTTTACATGTGTTAAGGTCGATATAAGGGCAAGTTTTTTCATCAGAGAAAATAATAATAAATTACTACAAGAATAAATTTCATGTGATCTGTTATGTTATTTCTATTTGTATGTTACAGGCAGTTTTTTTTTAACCATGAACAAAAATTCTTTAGCTGTTGACTTATTTTTATTCTAACATTAGAGTGATCTGGGATATTGGTAAAGGCAGCTTATGTTTGTTCTAGCTAGAATTAATATGTATAAAGTACTGATTTATGTTAGCAATGGAGGGCTTTAACATTTAGAGATATGGTACATGCCTTATTCTGTGGTAGTATATTACATTGACACCAGTGTGGTTAGGATGTAAGGAGAGGGGGGGAGGGGGAGGGGGGGAGGGAGGAAGGGGGGAGGGGGCGTTCATTGGGAGGGGGGGTTGGGGAGCTGGTGTAGGTTTTATTGGGTGGTTACTTGTTTTGAACTAGTAGATCTTCAAAGTTCTGAAGGAAAAATTTGTTTCTCAGTTCAGTTTGATCATTGAGTAGGTAGTCAGGTGCTTTATTTGTGTAGACAAATATTTCAATTTCTTCAAGAAGGTCAAGTATTGTGCCTTTGTTGGCAAAATGTAGTATTCGGAGATTCTGTTCTATGTTGTTTGCAGAATGATTGTGTTGGGCAAGATGTGAGGCAAAGCTGGACTTGTTCAGGTTGTTAAGACGGAGTGCATCTGTGTGTTCTTTAAATCTTGTTGTGAAGCTTCTACCAGTTTGTCCAATGTAGAAGCTTGGACATGAGTTGCAAGTGAGCTTGTACACACCTGACTTTTGATATTTTTGTATAGTGGTTTTGGTGGTGTGTATGATTTGATTTTGTACTTTGTTGGTGGTGAAGAAACTTATTTTTATGTTGTATGTCTTGAAGAGGTTGGCAATTTGGTGAGAAATCTTCCCTAGGAAAGGCAGGCTAACAAATGTGGTTTTCTTGTTTGTGGGTGGTTGTTCAGCAGTTGGTTGATTTAGTTTTGCTGTATTTCTTTCTGTTATAGCTATTCATGTTTCCGCTGTTTATGTCATAGCTATTTATTAGTGATGGATCTGATAGTAGATACAATGCCGCTTGTGACGTGCGTATCGTAATGAGTGTAACGTATGTAGTCTGCCTGTTTAGAGGCAATATGCGCCCAAAGGACACTAATATTTCGTGGACAAATAAGTGGAGAAACGAATTTCTATCACACCAGTCCATCGCTGTGTTTTCATTACGTTCACTTGAGTTGCATATGCCGCCCTTCCGGAAAATCCGAAACCGAATACTTTTGGTATTGTCTGTCATCGACGTTCTTGTGGACATAAAACAGGTACACACTGCAGATATTGCTGTAAGCACAATACGCACGTGGTAAACCGCATGACATTTGGCCGTCGCACGTCGCAATACGTCCACGCTACTCTCATTGTTCCGGGTGAGTAAACAACAGCAGATGGTCAGAACATATCTTACGGCAGCCCGTAGCCAGCTGAAACGCGCAGACGCGCTTAAAAGAGTAGCCCTCAGTGTAAAACGCACTTTTGGTGTTTCTAAATGTTTCGAAGACCTATCTATGAGTCTTCTGCTGCAGATAGGTACGTAATCGATATTTTTGGTAGCATGAACAATGTGCTTTGGTCGTGACTCACCGTTCGTACAGTCTTTGACAAATGCTTTCAGAGCAGTGTTTCTGTTGGAAATAATCCCTCCCGGCTAGTTGTTAACGAAAACACGTACACTATTTTACAAAACGTTGGTTGTAGAAAAGTTATCATTGTTCATAATGATACCAAAGAGGCAAGGATTAGAGGTCATATTTCCCGGGAAACAACCCATTGAGAAACAAGTACTATTATAGGCTGTTACAGAATCTAAGACGTGCAGTTTATTCATGAGTTTATTACCATTTTCGAGGTCTGTGACAGTTTGCAAAAAAATGGTTCAAATGGCTGTGAGCACTACGGGACTTAACATCTGAGGTCATCAGTCCCCCAGAACTTATAACTACTCAAACCTAATTAACCTCAGGACATCACACACATCCATGCCCGAGGCAGGATTCGAACCTGCGACCGTAGCGGTCGCGCGGCTCCAAGCTGTAGCGCCTAGAACCGCTCGGCCACAGCCAGCTACAGTTTGCAATAATGTAGGTAATGGATTCCATGTCTGTGTGTGTGTCGTTCTGCTCCACTCTCCCTGAAGTCCTCTTTTTATGAACTCACTGTGTTTGGAAACTGGAAAGCAAAAATTCGTATTTAGATATCGACATAATGTGTTTGTATTTTTTGTCCATTTCCTTGCAGCTAATGTGCCTCCTTCATCACGCACAGATTCCCACATTCCTAACAGATCCTTATTTTACGTTGAATCACAACGTAGTTCAAAGATATTCCGGCAGTAACTAATGCCGTAGAGTGAGGATTGCAATTGTCATTTACATAAGACAAAAAATGGTTCAAATGGCTCTGAGCACTATGGGACTTAACATCTATGGTCACCAGTCCCCTAGAACTTAGAACTACTTAAACCTAACTAACCTAAGGACATCACACAACACCCAGTCATCTCGAGGCAGGGAATATCTCTGACCCCGCCGGGAATCGTACCCGGGAACCCGGGCGTGGGAAGCGAGAACGCTACCCGACGACCACGAGCTGCGGACTACATAAGACATTTATTCATAGCTGCTGGCAATAACAACAGAGAATATTTTATCCATCAATTATGCTTTACATTTAATTTTTACACTGTTCCGTTGCAAAAGAATTTTCACTTTACTGCTACAGATGTCAAACACTAGAGAGATGTCTCAGAAATTGAAAATATTTATGAACTTATCATATTACGTACAAGTTGCCATCAGTGACAAAGGTATCGTCAGGATGCCCCAAGGAAGTGTGACAGGGCCGCTGTTGTTCCCTATATACATAAATGGCAGAGTCAGCAGCAATCTGCCGTTGTTTGCTGATAAGCCGCGCGGGATAGCCGTGCGGTCCGAGGCGCCTTGTCACAGTTCTCGCGGCTTCTCCCGTAGGAGGTTCGAATCCTCCCTCGGGCATGGGTGTGTGTGTGTGTGTGTGTGTGTGTGTTGTTCTTAGCATAAGTTAGCTTAAGTAGTGTGTAAGCCTAGGGATCGATGACCCCAGCAGTTCGGTCCCATAGAACCTTACCCCAAACTTCCAAATTTGTTTGATGATAATGTCGTGGTGTATGGGAAAGTGTCGAAGTTGAATGACTATAGAAAGACACAAGACGACTTAGACAAAATTTCCAATTCGTGTGATGAATGACAGCGAACCATAAATGTGGAAAAATGTAAATTAATGCGGATTATTTGGAAGAACAAACCTGTAATGTTAGGATACAGTATTACTGGTGTCCAGCATGACAGAGTCAAGTCTTTTCAATATCCAGGCGTAATGTTGCAAAGCGACATGAGGTGGAAAGTGCAAGTGTGAACTGTAGTAGGGAAGGCCAATGGTCGACTTCAGTTTATAGGGAGAATCTTAGGAAAGAGTGGTTCACCTGTAAAGTAGACCGCATATAGGGCGCTGGTGGGACCTATTCCTGAGTACTGCTCAAGTATTTGGGATCTGCACCAGGTCGGATTGAAGGAGGACATCCAAGCAATTCAGAGGAGGGCTGTTAAATTTGTTACCGGTAGGTTCGAACAAAACGTGTTATAGAGATGCTTCGGGAACTCAAATGGAAATCGCTGGAAGGAAAGCGGCGTTCTTTTCTGAAAACACTGTTGAGAAAATTTAGAGAAGAGGCATTTGAAGATGACAGCCGAACGATTCTACTGCCGCCAACGTACATCGCGCTTAAGGACCACGAAGATAAGATACGAGAAATCAGGGCTCTTACGGAGGCGTACAGAGAGTTGTTTGTCCCTCGGTCTGTTTGCGAATGGAACAGGAGGGGAAATGACCAGCAGTGGTGCAGGGTAGCCTCCGAAACGCAGCTTATGGTGGCTTGCGAAGTATTTATGTAGACATACCCCCATTCGTACACAGAAGTTTGATATTTAGCTCAAAGTTTCTTGCAATGTTTCTCTGTATTGGGGTAAAAGAGTGAGGCCCTGCGACCTCAACCTCGGGATGGGCGAAGCTTCAAACTGCAGTGTCGACACATGCGAAAGAAATGGGCAGAGCTCAGAAATTCATGTGAGATGTAAGGTGGGTTAATGACGCTACACTGGCACAAAATTTCATCCGAATTGCGCCCATCGCCAGCGTGAACGTGTCGCACGATGGGTAGGTCGTCGAAAACCACCCCTCCTCTCGACGCCTCTGCGATGGAGGTCCAACCGTGACGCCCAGCTTTGAAGTCTCACGGTTCCCTGATGGTTGCCCGAGAAAAACATTTCAGACACACAGCCGCTCAGAGTCGACGCGAAAAGGCCTAAGGAGGTGGCACGGAGGCGTCAGTCAGTGAGACCAGCCTCCTCTTCGCGCTTTCGCGGTCGGAAACGACAGTTTGCAGTACGTTGCGCCACACAACGACATTCTTGGCAACTGTTGACACTGCCGACCCCCCTAGGACGAGTCAGCCCTTCTCTGGCCTGCAGCCCCATTGTAAAAGTTATGACCCTATAACTTTCCCACTATATTCGTTTCCGTATGAAATTTAGCCCAGTTTTACCTCCCACTCTACGAAAAGTCTACCTAGTTCCAAAACTGTGTCCCCGCAAACTGCTATCCAACTTAAATTTGTATTCTAACCTTTGACTGAACGTAAACTAATTTATCTGCGTGTAATAAAAATTTCAACTTTCCTCAACTCTTGACAACATTATTGCACATGTCTCAAAAGCACAACAGCAAACACAAGCAGGCAGATTTCTATTTCTACATAAAATTACCAAACTATATTAAAACTGTTGCATATCACATGGTGTAATGTGGTAATGCGTAATGATAAAGAGTGGGATGGCGGCGAGTAGCTTTTCCCATGAAATGTCATTCTCAGACAATGATTTTAGAATGAAGTATGTATTAAAAAAGATAGAGTAAAACTTGACATTCTCTACACACACACACACACAGTGTTACAAAAAGGTACGGCCAAACTTTCAGAAAACATTCCTCACACACAAATAAAGAAAAGATGTTATGTGGACATGTGTCCGGAAACGCTTAATTTCCATGTTAGAGCTCATTTTGGTTTCGTTCTTCCACCTACGCTCAATGGAGCACTTTATCATGATTTCATACGGGATACTCTACCTGTGCTGCTAGAACATGTGCCTTTACAAGTACGACGCAACATGTGGTTCATGCACAACGGAGCTCCTGCACATTTCAGTCGAAGTGTTCGTACGCTTCTCGACAACAGATTCGGTGACTGATGAATTCGTAGAGGCGGACCAATTCCATGGCCTCCACGCTCTCCTGACCTCAACCCTCTTGACTTTCATTTATGGGGGCATTTGAAAGCTCTTGTCTACGCAACCCCGGTACCAAATGTAGAGATTCTTCGTGCTCGTATTGCGGACGGCTGTGATACAGTACGCCATTCTCCAGGGCTACATCAACGCATCAGGGATTCCATGCGACGGAAGGTGGATGCATGTATCCTCGCTAACGAAGGACATTTTGAACATTTCCTGTAACAAAGTGTCTGAAGTCACGCTGTTACGTTCTGTTGCTGTGTGTTTCCGTTCCATGATTAATGTGATTTGAAGAGAAGTAATAAAATGAGCTCTAACATGGAAAGTAAGCGTTTCCGGACACATGTCCACATTCTTTGCGTGTGAGGAATTTTTCCTGAAAGTTTGGCCATACCTTTTTGTAACACCCTGTATATTCAAAATTTAGATTTCGTTCGCTTTTTAATACATACATATTATTCATCCTTGCTATCTTTTACAATAAATCATTCTCCATCTAACAGATACAATCATAAGTCAACACAGTTCCTAAATACCTCCATCACCTACCACAATTCAACTAAGAACGTATCAGACTGCGCAGAGACTGTGCCACAACAAGACCAAATATTGATTAATACTAACGCAACTTGTTCTCTCTCTGAGACACATATCGATAACATACAAAAATCAAAATGACGTGTCCACCTTACATATACAGAATAGAATTTTGTGCGAGGGTCATTTCAGATAAGAATTGGACGAGGAGAATATTCTAAATAATTTTGCAAATACGAAGAGAAACATCGCTTTACAGTAATTTGAGTTAAAGAACCATAAGTAAAAATTTTTACAAAATTCAAGAATATATAAATTAAGTAAACAACAGAATTCTCACAGCTAGGTATCATGTTTCATGATGTCTATGAGAACGCCCCACACAGGGCTATATTGCAAGTTTATTTGTCACATTTTGTATTGCAATAGTGTTGACGATCAACACGAAGGATAGCCAATCTTTTCGGCAGGCGGGGCGAATTTTTGATTTTTGAGAGGAGATTTCCTCGTTGGCCGCGTTACAAATTTTTATTTTGTGGACAAAAACAAGCAAGAAAAATTAATTAATTTTTAAAGGAAATAAAATAAATCTGAAGAAAGAACATTTCTTATACAATTTAACGAAATACAATGTCCGTGGCGAGTTGTCTTTTTTTTTTTTTGACGGAACTAATTGGGTCATTGTTGATATCAACTGAAGTTTTTGCTACAAGCAATAAGTTTTCCAATTGAACGTCAGTAATGCGTGCTCTCATTTGTGATTTGATGTAATTCATCCGTTAGTGTTTCCGACTAATGAAATGTTTTTTAAAACATGTTTGTAAAACGCTGGATGTTTCTTCTTGTCCAAATACGTTTTATAGAACTCTTCCAAACCAACCTGATTAAATTTCTCTTTTAATTGTGAATTACAGTGCATTTCGCAGCCTTCCATTTGTAAAAGCCCCGGTAGCGAACCCATTTCTAGGAAGAATGGCGTAGCAAATACAGAAAAAAGCAAACGATCTTTCTTAAAATCTAGAAATCGGTTTTTGAATTCGTATTTCAAGTCAGATATCAAAGAAGCATATTTAATCTCTGCCTCCCATGTGACATCCGATTGCTTTGACAGTGCAGGGAAGTGTGTGAAGTTTTTGTTCGTAACTGCTGTTCCCTAAGCTCAAGTTTCATTTGGAATACGGAAATAAGATCATGCGTGACATTTGTTAGCTGATCTTATCCTTAGAGTCGAGTACTAATACCATTTACGTGGCTAGTTACATTGAAGGAGAACACAAAGTCGGACAGCCATTCTTTATCCTCGAACTCCTTGAGTATCTTTGACTTGCTTTCAAAGAATGATTGTATTTCTTGCTTCAAATGAGACACCTTTTTCGCACGGGTTAGCCACCTTACTTCTGTATATTACGAAATGTTATCACGCTCTGTATCCAAATACTTTAGAAATTCTTGCAGCTGACAGCGATTCAATCCTTTGGACCTAATAGAGTTCACTGTTTTGAGAACTACGTTCATGACATGGTGCATTTTGAGGGACTTGACACTTAAATTCTCTTGACGGATAATGCAATGAAAGTTTAACATCGACGTATTGCCAACTTTGCGAGCCTCGTTTTCAATCAGCTAAACTAAACCTTCATGTTTCCCAGCCATTGCTGGAGCACCATCCTTTGTTAGCTCCGATAGGGTGTTAATTTTTACGAAAAGCGACTTAATGGCAATATAACTGCATCCAGCAATGACTTCGTGGTAGCCTTAAGTGGATACAGTTCCACCGATTCTTCTTTTTTATTAAAATAAGCATCAACACGTCTGACATAAATCTGACTTGGGCGGTATCCTCAATATCTGTGTATACATCCAAAGATAGAGAATGCACGACTTTTTAAAATCTTCAATTTGTCTTCCAATGTCGTCCACAACCCTAGTAATAGTTTGACGAAATAGGTTTATTTCTGAGAAATTCTTTTTCTTTTCTGGACACGCAATTTCAACGGCGGTATCTAAGCATTCTTGACCGTTTCGCCATCTGAATGTGGCTTTGAGTTTTTTTTTTGCCAGTATCAGAGCTACTGCGTAACTCGCTTTCACATAGCATCTTGACTCTGAATTCGCCCTTGTAAATATCTGCTGTTGAGCAGAATGTTTCCTTTGTTTAATTCGTTTACCTGGTATTGTCGAAATTGTGCCTTGTACTTATCAAAAATAGCTGCATGTTTAGTCTCGTAATGCCTTTTGATGGTATATTCTTTTGGAACCGAGATTCATTGCGTATCAGACATGTGGGTTTTGTTTTATATTCCACAAAAAATACTTGACAGTCCACTTGTCTTGAAAAGTTCTCAGCTCCTCTGTAATTTTCCTCTTCTTACGTCCTATTTGTTTACTAGTTGACGCCATACCAAGTTTACGTCTTGAACTGAAACAGACTTTTTTTTTATCATAAGTCGGAAACTGACAGATACCACACGGTAATCTGAGTTTTGTTAATTTTTTATACAGGGTGTTACAAAAAGGTACGGCCAAACTTTCAGGAAACATTCCTCACCCACAAATAAAGAAAAGATGTTATGTGGACATGTGTCCGGAACGCCTAATTTCCGTGTTAGAGCTCATTTTACTTTCGTTCTTCCACCTAAGCTCAATGGAGCACGTTATCATGATTTCATACAGGATACTCTACCTGTGCTGCTAGAACATGTGCCTTCACACGTACGACACAACATGTAGTTCATGCATGATGGAGCTCCTGCACATTTCAGTCGAAGTGTTCGTACGCTTCTCAATAACAGATTCCGTGACCGATGGATTGGTAGAGGCGGACCAATTCCATGGCCTCCACGCTCTCCTGACCTCAACCCTCTTGACTTTCATTTATGGGGGCATTTGAAAGCTCTTGTCTACGCAACCCCGGTACCAAATGTAGAGACTCTTCGTGCTCGTATTGTGGACGGCTGTGATACAATACGCCATTCTCCAGGGCTGCAGCAGCGCATCAGGGATTCCATGCGACGGAGGGTGGATGCATGTATCCTCGCTAACGGAGGACATTTTGAACATTTCCTGTAACAAAGTGTTTGAAGTCACGCTGTTACGTTCTGTTGCTGTGTGTTTCCATTCCATGATTAATGTGATTTGAAGAGAAGTAATAAAATGAGCTCTAACATGGAAAGTAAGCGTCTCCGGACACATGTCCATATAACATATTTTCTTTCTTTGTGTGTGAGGAATGTTTCCTGAAAGTTTGGCCGTACCTTTTTGTAACACCCTGTATATATATATGGTACTTAAAGTTCAGAATCAAATATCAGTTACCTAAAGTACTTCAATGCAACTGTCAAAAAGTCCCTATAAAATCTACCTTAAAATTCCGCTAAGTTGTTCAACTTCGTAAAGGAAGTTGACTGTTTTGATGGGCCATTTGTCTCTGTGGTAGGATACCCAACTGTCACATGGATGGCCTTTGATTCCCAGTTGTGGAAAATTTTTTAACAAAGGTTCATGTTCGACGCATATATACATACTATGCACCTATGTTTAAAAATACAACTCACGGGAGAATCCAACCCCTGCCTTCCAGAGGAAAGGCTAGCATCGTACCACAGAGCTACACTGTTCGTCGAATTATCGGTCTTTCATTTGAGTATTACAGGAGATCTTCATAGTGTGGCACTTGGGAAACTTTATAGTCTGTTCTCTCGATAATGTTTGAGAGTACTATCCAATTGCTTTAGGAAATTGATATTTTAGTTCTGAACATAATGTAACAACGTCATGTAGCATAAATATATAAAAAAAACGTATTCTTCACTTAACCTAGCAGCCTTAATTCAAAATTTCGACCCCCATTCCTATTTTTTTAATGACTGTTTCTTAAAACTATTCTACATTTCAAGTCGATAACATTATTAGTTGCTGCAAATCAGAGAGAAAGACAGATGGAAGAAGTTGCGCTAGGAGGGTCCCTTTTTTTACCTTTGTAATGCAGAATCCTTAAATGTCACCAGTAAAAACACATTACTACAATAAGGAATTTTTTATTTTGTACTGCTAAAATTAAATTAAGGTACTGAGGCAGAAACCACTGCTACTGTCGATTGGTGTATCTGTTCACCATAACTAAATATATGAAATAGGTGTAAGCCTACTGAAATTAAAGACAAGCATCACATATTAATTGTAAGAAGATAAAAGCTGGTTTTACTTACCTGAAGTGATGATAGGTCTACCGCAATCGTATGTGCACCCCGTAAACACGTGAAGGGACGTAACTTTACGGCCGGTAGTGTTGTGAGTTTGCAGTAAAATTAAATATGAAATGTATTGCCTATGACTCTTACTCCTCTCACTAGCGCACCGCAAAAAACATATCCGGTTCCACAATCAATACTACTGCTGGTTGATGGTTGCATATCGCCAAGGCGAATTATATTTTCTTCCAGATGGCTCGCAGGATTCTTAAAAAAAAAAAAATCCAATATAGTGTTTTTTTTTCTTTCAAACAGGAATATAGACGAAAATCTAACGATAGTTGATTGAATGAACTGAGATATACCTATTGTAATTGGATATGGTACGAAAGACACTTGATGGAATTCTCTTTTGGGGTTCCTACGCGAAAAAAAAGTGTTATTGACAAGGCCAGTAATGTAATTAACTTTTCAAGTAGCCAGGTAAAGCGATGTTCAAACCTCGAATAAAGACAGCTGACAGGATGTTGAAGCCAAAAAGTAATTCACGAAACTAGTAGCACCCAGCAGAACATAGGAAAGTAGTATATTTACCACAGTCTAGATGCAAATCTATTTGCCAAAAACTTAGACATAAGTCCACCAAACATAAAACTTGCACATCATAGAAATTTTGCAAAAGTTCTTCTTGTGTTTGTGGTGTATCCGTTTCTGTTGAAATAATAGTGTTAACTAAATACAAATCCAATCGAACCACCTTCTTCTTCACAATATGCAATGGGCGGTTGTATGAACTGACTGCAGGTTTTATGATTCCTTGTTCTAGCAGACTGAATTTCTACCTTCACTTTTTCTCTGTAGCAATCTGAAATGATGTGTGATTTAACGCAAATCTTAATGTGCTCTTTGACCTACAATTTATACTGAAAACAGTTAATAGTTCCTGAACAATGCGTAAAAATGTGTGCGCAAAATGACAAGAAGATCCTTTCTGTCAGTTTCTGTACATTGCTCTGCTCTATCCACTTTACCCTGAATGACACTCTGTTCTTCGATTTCCTGATCCATTTCATGGTAAAAAGTATATGGACAACTTGTGTCATTCCGAAAGTACTCTCATGGAAAAACGTAAACAATTTATTTCTTCTTCTTGTTTTGAGATAGAATGTTGATGAAACTGAGTTACCCTCCATTTCAATTCCTACATCAGCGTCATTGAAATTCATCATGGCTTTATATTTGCTTAGAAAATCTAATCATAATATTATTTTAGTGGAGAAGAGAGGAGCAGTAATCGCTCCTTGTATTTTAATGTTACGTAACCTGTAAAGTCGGACAATCTATTGTCGTCATACATTTGTGGAACGCAGTATCACTGACCACAGAAATAGGGCTACCAGTATTAAGTACAGCGGAAAGAGTAGTGTTGCCTAGTGAAATGTTTATTATTTGATCTACTACAAGGGTTTGTTTGTCATCACTCTGTTCCAGTAAAGTGTCCCTAATGTCTTCAAAACGCACAATGTTCAAAGTTTCGGCAGAGGCGTGTTTTGTGTGGTGGACAGTCGCTAGTCACTGTCTTGTACTGCTTCCTCGTCGTTGATTATCTCGTGTATTTGGAGATCTAACTTCAGTGATTTCTGCCTGTCGCTCTGGGCTTGCCCTTCCAGAATTTTGCCACTGTGAATTATGATGCTGATTACTGTTACTGTGTTGGCTACTATTTGCATAACTGTTGTTATGCCTTGTGTTTTGTGGACTTGATGTACCTGAATTGTGCCCATGAGAACTTGCATCTGAGTTATTGTCTGTGATTATTTTGATTGTTATGTTGACTGTAATTATACCTATTGCCATTACCGTAATTCATGTGATGTCTGTTATTACGATCATAGTCAGAGCTCCGGCAATTACTCCTATCACAACAATCATTAGCCAACTGCGAGAATTGTGCGTCATATGGACGATGCCGGTTATCTCGTCTGTAATTGTTTCTACGGTTGTGTTTGTTATGCGAGTTCCCATAGTTTTTGTTTTCACTTGGTACAGAAGCGTCTTGCGCATTGTGATTGTTATTGTGTCTTTTCGTTAAACAGTCGTCACTGTCCAAATCCAGTTCCTACAGTAATGTTTGAAATGCTTCTAAATCATCTATACATCTGCTGTACAAAATTACGTGCCTCAAATGTGTAGGTAACTACGTTAAACAAATGCGAATTGGCTCTGAAGGAATGATGGGTTTGATACGTACTGATTTCTGCGAACAATGTTTTCAAAGTATTTCGCTGGGCTAGAGACGTCAGACTGTTCGAAGTTTCATCGCATTATAATGGTATCTGGGTATGTGGTACTGTTCTGTAAAATCGCCCAAACGCAATAAAGTTGTATGGTCACCAAAGTTTTCTGAATATGAATGTCAACGGTCGGGTTCGCCCTTTACATCCTCGCGGTTAAGCTTTCCTTCAGGACGCTAGACTTTTTCACCTTATTTTCCTGATTATTTTCTCCTGGTTCTCCTCAAAATTTATTAATGACTGGTATTCTGTTGTCTCTGGAAACTACTCATTCATTTCCGTGTCCGGTCAGCATTTCCAAAAAATAGCAACTGCGATAGCTTTGTCATTTCCTTCGTCAACATCTTGTATTGTGCACGGGTAGTCCAGGAGGGGGCATACAAGTAGGTGGCTTGAATCTTCTTCAGTTGCAAGAGGTGTCTGCACTCGCTGGAAGGATTCCCCATTTCTTCAGGTTCGTCTTCCACCGAAGGACGCCCTCTCTTAGGCAGTTGAGGGACCTCCATACAAAGTATTGCAGGTTTGCGCCAGAAGCTAGTTCTTCTTTTGGCAAGACGTCTACGAGCAGTGAACTCTTCCATGTTGCAAGAGGAATTGCCTCTGGTGCTCCCTCCAGTGGCGCAGTCCCAGCAAGGAAACTCTTGCAGGATTTAAGGAGGGATCTTGCTGCCTGATGACCATAAGGAGGATGTCGGCGGTCATTCTCCTGCTTTGTTCTCATTGTCTGCAGGAGTGGCCCTCCGGATGTTGGGTGGGGATGTTCCAACAATCGGATACAATTTATGCGCTGGTGTTGGCTTCAAGCATCCTGCAGTATCGTTGACCGCAATATCGACTTGCTTTGCATGAGCTGAAGCGTTCCACACAGGAGCATCATACTCAGCGACTGACACAAAAAGTCCTTAGGAGGCGCGGGTTTGCTCCCCAGCTGCTGCCAATCAGCTTCTCAAGTATCCCATTGCGAGCAACGACTTTCTGTTTCACGCTCAGACACTGCTGCCTGTACGTTAGAGCCCTGTCCAGTGAGACACCTGGGTAGACCGGTGTTGGGCAATGTTTCAGTTGCTCTCCTCGCCATGTGATGTCCAGCTTTTGCTGCGCTTCCCTGTTTCGTAAGTGGAAGGCGCTCGTTTGAGTTTTACTGGGATTGGGATTCGGATGGTTGGCATCATTGTACTTGGAGAGTTCATCCACTGCTAGTTTTCCCTCTAATTCTTTAAAGGTCGGCACCTGAGCTGCTGTGTCATCGGCATGGATGAAGAGTCCAGTACTTGCTGCTATTGGCTGATCATTTGTGTAGATGCAGTACAGTGCTGGAGCAAGCACACTACCTTGGGAGAGACCGTTCTTCTGAGTTCGCCATCTACTCTTCTTACCGTGTAGTGAAACTTGGAATCTTCTTTTCTAAAGGAAGGTGTTAATAAAGGATGTTTGTTGGTAGTCCTTAGTAAGGTCATACACTTTCTTTAACAGTTTCCTATGATTCACAGTGTCGTATGCAGGTGTTACATCAACAAAACCGTCTCCTCACCACGCTCAAAACTGTCCTCGATCTGCTGGGTTAGATGCAACATCTGACTACAACATGATTTGCCAGCACGAAAGCCTGCTTGTTGTGGGGTAAACTTCACTTAGAGGGTGGCACTGATTCGGTTAAATACCAGCCGTTCTAATATCTTGAAGGTGTGGCATAAAAGGGAGATAGGTGGAAAATTTTTTGGATCGTTTGATCCCTTCCCAGGCTTAAGTATTGCAGTGACTCGAGACTTCCGCCACATTTTCGGGATGTATAGCTTAGCGACACATGTGTCCATGAGGTCCATCGTTTTACAGCGGAAGTTCGTTATCTGTTCAACTCCAAGGTCATCGACACCTGCAGCCTTATGGCTTTCCAAACTGGAGATGGCAGCTTCGAGTTCAGCCATGGAGAAAAGATCCCTAAGAAAATAATGCTCTGTTTCTGGGTCGCGCTGAAGAGCTTCTTTGGGCGTCCTTCCTTTTATTTTGCCGTTTTGCAGGAGCTGGGTTGCCACTTTATCAGGAGTCACACTCGTAAAATGGTCTTGTAATTTTACAGGGTCACCACTCAGGTTTTAAGCAGTTTCCAGGCTTGTCTAATGTTCAGCTTCATGTCGAGGTTCTCTACCAGGTTACTCCATTTGGTCTTGCGAGTTGCTGAGATGCCTTGCAGCAATATTTCACCAGCTGGGATCGCTTCTTCTGAAAATGGATCCTCTTCATAGAGAGCTTGGTATTTTGCTTACAACAGTTTGTCGCCACTGGACATGCCTGGTACATACTGAGTTCTGCATCCTCTCGGAATAATTTTCCGCGAAACTTGTTGGACGCATTTGATGAAGGTTTCATACATTTCAAGTTGCGGTGGAATGTTTATCACTTTTGAGTCAACCTCTTCACTGAACTTCTGCCAGTCAGCCTTCTTGAAGTTAAACCTCCTCTTGCTGGATTCACAGTGCATGTGACAGGTTTATGTTGGTTCCAGGGGATGGGCACTCCTACAGTCTTCATACACTGTACAGCTACCTTTGAACAAAACAGAGATGTTGTGTAGGTTGTACCCTCTTTTCCACCTGCCACTGTTAAAAGAAGATGGGAGCTTCGGATCATGGATCAGATGTAGATCACGAGCCTCAGCCCATGCTTCTAGACTTGTTCCGTTTGTGTCGGTATCTGGGCATCCCAATGATGTGCTTCTGCAATTGAAATCACCTATGACAAAGTTCACGTCCTGATCGTTGAAGCTGGCTGGTGTTTTAATGCCGAAATTGGCATCGGGTGGTTTGTAGACCGATGTCACGCAGAAGAATGGAGTTCGCCCTGTGAGCTCGATGTTGTTGTCTTCAGTCAGTGAGGCTGATGTGATATTCACGTTAGGTTTGCCAAAGATGGCATTGCAGTATTTGTCGTGAGGCCTTTCCAGTATTAATTCCATACCAGCGATTGTTGGGCGGTTTTTAGTATTTCCCCTGTGTGTTTCCTGGATTAACAGCATCTCACATTTATGTTTTTGACATAAATTTGCTACTAAAACTTCTTTCTCTTGGGAAAATCTCTCGATGTTTGTGTACATAAAAACAAATGGTCTTGGGAAAGACTGGTCGGAATACAGTCCATTTGAATCGAGACCGGTTGTGAAAGGATCTGCCATCAGCGCACTTCGTAGCGTCTTCTGACGTTGCCCAGGGTACACCCGATTTCTACTCATTTCTTGTTATTCTCTTATTGCAATATTCGTGGAGGTTCTTTTCATGTACCCCTGAGAACTACTGGCATTGTGTAATTTGAATGTCTAAAACAAAGATTGACAAATTTGCCATTTTCGTTGTCAGGCCATAGACTTTTTCATTAATTGTGCTTAACTATTTTTTTTTTGTTCTTCAGAATTTAATATCAAATTTTCCACTTGTTCGCCAATGTCTTTTACTGATATGTTAAGCTGTTCGTTCTGTTCTTTTATCTGTGAAATTATCGCGCTTGGAACTACAGTACTGATTTTAGCTAACATTTCGACCTTGTCATTACGCTGGTTAGTTTTCATGCTTACATGTTGTGTTTCAAGGTCACGTAATCTAGTTGCAAAACTGTTAATTATTGGTTGAAGCTCATTTTTAATTTCTTCCCTAATCTCAACTAATAAATTTTGTATTTTTAGCCGGCCGAAGTGGCCGTGCGGTTAAAGGCGCTGCAGTCTGGAACCGCAAGACCGCTACGGTCGCAGGTTCGAATACTGCCTCGGGCATGGATGTTTGTGATGTCCTTAGGTTAGTTAGGTTTAACTAGTTCTAAGTTCTAGGGGACTAATGACCTCAGCAGTTGAGTCCCATAGTGCTCAGAGCCATTTGAACCATTTTTGTATTTTTAATTTAAGTTCTTGTTGTTATTTTCTGTTCTTTTCCTGCGATATTTTTTATTTCTTCCGTAAGCGATTTACTGTTTTCTACCTGTGATTTCCTACGCATTCCTGTGGTTTTTTAATTTCTTTCCTACATGATATGCTACTTTCTTCCTGTGATTTCCTATTCTTATTCTGCGATTTCCTATTTTCATTTTGTGTTTCTCTAAGCACTGACGAACTGAGTCTAGAAAATTTGTCCTATTCGTTAAGTATGGTTCTACCTGTACATAATTGTTCACTGAAGGTTATGGGTGTTGTGTTCGTTCAAAATGCAATGACACAAAACCTGACTCTGGTGTATCTGTTATCAATGGTATAATTTGTAGCGACCTTTGTAATTTTTCGCTAGACTGTGGCGACTTACGGCCGACCGACTCAACTTTGGAATTTACGTTTTAGTTACCCATCGTTAGTTCTGTTTCAATATTGCTCGCTAAATAGGTTAATAATTGTCGGTCCGCGTAATTTCCTGCACTCTCATGTAAAGTATTGGTAGTTGCTAATTGCTCAGGGTGGTTTATCTCATCCTCAATCGAATCGTTGTTACGCGACACCCTCTGTTGTCTTGTGATACGACGGATTTTCATACTTTTTACTGTTGTACCAAACATGATAAAATTCTATTCATTAGAAAAACAGGCTTGCCACACTGGCCAAACAAACAAAAATTGTACTATCGTGCAAGAAAATACTCAACAATGAATCAGATCCACACAGGACCTGTGCTATTATCCCAAAAGTTTCCGTAATAAAGTAATCGATAATTGTCACACGACACAGAATTTCCCAAATTGAACACAAAATCCTAATTGGTGCACCAAAAATGTTTTGCAAAGATTTGGCTCAGCACTGATTGCTATTCTGTACTGCGACACACTCTTTCAGCTGTTTGGTACCTCGGTGAACTTTTTGTGACCTGTGTTTGTTGTAGTGTCTATTTTCTTGTTTATAATGATGAATGACCATTTTTCTGGTTTGTATATAGCTATATGCACGCAAAATTTAACTTCCATTGAATTCTGTAAAAGTAACCCGCCTTTTCTTGTGTAAGAGATAAACTTTAAATATGTATGAATCGACGTCGTAACAATATTGTCCATCAAGCTAGGTGGCTAGGAAATTTTCGAGGTGAAGATGGAACTCATGACCCGCGAGGTGTGACATTCACAGACAATATTCTTAGTACAACAATAAGTAAAAGGAGATACAGGACATAAGTGCCATCCTAATGATGACTTTTTTTACTTTTCAGTTTTATTCTTTTTGCCATGGCATAGGATAAGATTCTTTTGTATACATTTTTCTACTAACGTATGTGACACGGCAGACTAATTTTCTTCTTGCATTTACCTATGATGTAACATCGCTTTAGCTTAAGGAATTTTCAGGTTGTGTTTGCATCTTACATTTATGTTATAGATTTAGTTTCTTTATAACGCATACTCTCTGTATAAATTGTTACTGTATGATATGGTACCGTCAGTATAATAATTGGAACGATAAAGTAAAGAGAAAAAGGTACAATGCATACATGAGCAAAGCAAAGGTTACAAGGAAGAATTTGAGATGAAATGATTTGGTAGGGTAAATATCAGATGAAATATGATTAGGTAGGGCAAATATGAGAAACGGTTAGGCAGGACAAAAACAACAAATGGTTAGGTAGGACAGTTGAGCTGAATAATACGAACTTATAAAAATATATGAAATATATGACTGGAGCAAAAAGACAAATTAAGCATTTGTATTTGTTGGAAGCTGATGAAATTATGGGTTAAACGATTAAGAGGTGCACAAACTAAAGGATGAAATATAATTATATAGGATGCTAGTTACTGACACCATTAGGTATAATACAAGATTGACATTTGACTGACTGCATAAAGTATCCTTTGATGTGAAACTTGGTTACTCCCTAACCCATGTTTTCCTGATGGTATATATGTGACACTATCCTCACGTGCTTTCTTGTGTGTGGTCACTATCCTTATGTGTCTCTTTCTACATTACTCCATGTACTTTTTGTCTGTTTCACTGATGTTCACACATACATACTTATTTGAATAGATTTAGAATTTTCTGTAGATCATTCTGTACACACATAATAGTTCCTTCTTATCAAGCCTACTGCTGTACACTATTTACCACGAGTTATTTGTCTGATGTTTCTGTAATTCATTATTGTAAAACCATGATATAATTTTTTCTTACTTTTTTTTGTACACATAGAAATCTTTTGTTACCATTGCATTACAAGTGCAGTCCATATGTTCAGATGTCAAAATATTATTATTCCTATCTTAATATAGGTAATTGTGCATTGTAAATTTGTAAGCTCCTCCTTTCTAATCGGCCTAGTGGATTTTTTTTTTTGAATTTTTGCATTTTCGGTGTTACAAATATAACAAATTGTAACTGACTGACCATTCGCCACAAATGATTGAGACTTGCAAAGGCAGAAGAAATATGTCTGTCGAATACATACTGAAATATTCTCTGTACATACAAGCTGCAACTGACTTTTATAAGGAACTCATCAATACTAGAAGATGGTTGTGGAGTTATCACGGGATCTAGTCTGCTTCAAGTATATGCTACTGTGTATTTTACTGTTTGTCCACGTGTGAGGTTGTCAGCTGAGAAATGTGCTTAGTCTCAATGAGTCTGCATCCACATACTTGTCATAACAGTGACATCACTGCAACGAGCTAAGGAAAGTTTGGTCGTTTATGACAAGGTCACTCTTCTACCCACTTTGATCGTGCAAACTACTACTTCCATATATCACTGCGCTTCATAAATGTACGCCTTGTGTGATATAGACACTCTAACCTACTTCCTATGAAAAACAGAGCGATGTCCGTGTCAGAGACAGAGCAAGTTACCTTAGCGTTAAACAATCATTGCGTCTGTGCAGTCTGACACATTCTTAGTTGGAAAAGTGATGGGTGATACGCGTATTCAGTAGTGCTTTGCTTGTGATTGTATCTGCTAAACGATGAAAGATTTATTCTAAATGACGAGAAGTATGAATATGATATATATATTGAAAGGAGAAAAGAACATAAATTTTGAATAATGTTATTATTTTTGAAGAGAAGAAGCTTTAAGTAAGAGTGCAGTGCTGCACAACTATTTAACTTTCTCAGAACTGAGAGGAAGCCCACGCCACTTCCCTGAGTCATGCACCGTGGCCAATGATTAAGCAGTTTGGTTTTTATAGAAATTGTCTGTTATCATTTTCAAATCATTCCTCACCTTGTTGAGCATAGTACTGTCCAGACCAATGTTAAGCCTGAAGATCACGCTAAGTTTTACTTCGTCTCTTTGAATACATACTTCACTCTGAAGTCGTTGTCTTGAAATATCATGTCACAGGAATAGTTACCCTCCCCATCCCACTGCTTAAACGTTTATAATTACGGATTACCACATTGCATCATGTGGTACGCAACAGCTTGAATATTTATGTAGGAATAGAAATCTAGCTTAGCCGCCGCCTGCTTGCCGTTTGTTATTGTGCTTTCGAGAAATCTGCAACAATATTGTCAAGACGCGAGATAAGTGGAAATTAGAGTTTAGTGCCAGATAATTGTTTCACTACAATTGTGCATTTAATATAAAGACAAGTTATATTCAGGTTAGTTACAGTTTAATTCAAATTAAGTTCTGTTTAGTCAAAGGTTAGCGGATGGGTTTAAGATGGATAATAGTTTATGGGCACATAGTTATGGTACAACGTAGAACTTTTTGTAGGATAGGAGAAAAAGTTTAACTAAATTTCATACAGAAACATGTGGTGCGGGGCTTACAACATGTTGGAGCGTTGTTGCATACTTTCTCCGCACGTCCATCTTCTTGTCGATACTGAGATATCAGCTGTTACTTTATCTTACATGTTGTAAGAACAACATCATCAACTGTATGTGTTAGTTTTCTTCATACGAAGCCAGTATAAAAAAATGTACTGTAACACCGAAATCGGTTGGGTATGAATAAAATCAGCTGACGGGGTTATCCTTAATATATAGGGTTGTCCAAAAAAGACGATAGCACTTATATGGGATTGGCTTCTATTTTATTTATTTTTGTTACTGAGTGTTATTTTATATTTACGTCGGGTGTCTCAGAAGAACGCTGTTTCTGTTTAATAAAAAACGTATAGTTTATTGGAAAATTGCTAGCATTACTATATCAGTATGAAACACACAGATTGTAACTAAACATGAAGCAAGATATTAAGCAAATGTCTTCCACGGTCTCGTATGTACACATCCATTCGGCGGACAAAGTTTTCGACGACTCCATAGCAAAGTTCCGTTTGAATTTTCCCATTAACAGGTCTAATATCTGCCTTCAGTTGACGGATGGTTTCTGAATTCTTCACATAACGCAATATCTGACATAGGTCAGATGGTGTCAAATCACACGTCATCGATGGTCAATTCTGATCGCCATTGCGAGAGATGAGACGAGAAGGAAATCCTTCTCTCAGCGACCTAGTTGCTTCAACGCCACTGTGCCAGGTTGCCACATCCTTTTGGAACCACATATGTTGCACATTCAGTTCTTGCAGTTGCGGCCATAAAAACTGTGTTGTCATGTGGCAGTAAAGCTCACCAGTCACTCAATGTCACTGCTTTTCCAATCTCTTCAAAAAAGCATGGCCCAGTTAGACCGCCAGCATACAACTCGTACCAAACAGTGACTCGTTCTGGATAAAGCCACTTCTCACGAACCATCCAAGGTTTCTCTATGCCCCAATTTCGTATGACCATTAAGCTGTAAGTGTGCCTCGTCACTTAAGATTATTTTCTTATGAAAGTCACTATCGAATTCTTGTTTTGTGAATACCCAATCGGTAAATGTTCGACGTCTCAAATGATCCAATGTAAACGCAGACTTTTGTTGAAATTCTAATTAAACTGCTTCTCGGAATCGTTAACTGTTGAGAACATCGGCGAATCGACTTCACTGGACTCGTAGCAACGCGCTGACTGTCGAGAGCGACATTCTGTAACGATCTACAAGAACAGGGACGTCCAGGTGATCTGACGTTCTCTGTCGACCTCTTCCATCAAATTTCCTTACCAGTCTCTGCAATGTTGGCACATTAGGCGCATTTTGCCTACCAGAATATAGATGATCTGATCCATCGTGTATGGCTCCATTTTACCTGACAACAATACGCACAAATGCCAGTTGACAATGACAGTCGGTAATCGCAGTATCAACAGACGCCATCCGCTTAAATTTAAAGTCCTGCAACCTAATAAACTGAAAGAGGCACTCAGTTTGAAAACTGCGTCCTTCACGGGACAGCCTTTATTTCCATTCTTATTTCACTTTATTTAATTTATTTTAATATAAAAGCACGCAAACCCAGTCCTGCTTGGTTCTCAATGCATGTCCAAAGACTTTTCACGATACAGGCCACACCTTGTCCACACCTTTCCGTAGGTTTGGAGCAGACAATTTGTGTTATGCATTCTTTAAGGTCATTAATGTCAGTGGGTCTTGCAGCATACACGCGTTCTATAACCATTCTCTACAACCAGAAATCACATGTATACAACTCGGATGATCTTGGTGGCCACGCCAAAGGTCCGCCTCTTCAAGCCCAGCGCCTGCCAAATGTTTCATCTGGGTAATGCTGAACATTTAACGAATGATGTGGTGGTGTTGCATCATGCTGGAAGTAACTCTACGTTGAAGTACATAGGGGAAGACTATTGGCCGAAAATTCTGCAACATATCTAGTTAAGAATGTCCCACTACAGTCTTATTATTAAAAAAACAAAAAAAAAATATGCTATGCACTTTACAATGGCCTGCAGAGTAAATATGGAGATGCAGATGTAAAAATTATGTGAATCTGTGGTGTCCGTTCTTTCGGGAACGTGCGAAAGCACAGACACCACGCGGAATCCGCAGCTACGGTACATATTATGTAAACTAAAGATGGAGAGGGAAGAAAGGAAAGGAAAGGGAAGGAAGTGCTGATGTCAACTGCATCTAGACTTTATTATGCGGAGTGAGCAGCGACGAGTGAAAATTCGTCCTGGACCGAGATCCAAACCTGGGATCTCCTGCTTACTGGGTTGTTGCGTTGTTGTTGTTGTGGTCTTCAGTCCTGAGACTGGTTTGATTCAGCTCTCCATGCTACTCTATCCTGTGCAAGCTTCTTCAACTCCCAGTACCTACTGCAGCCTACATCCTTCTGAAGCGGCTTAGTGTATCGATCTCTTGGTCTCCCTCTACGATTTTTACCCTCCAAGCCGCCCTCAAATGCTAAATTTGTGATCCCTTGATGCCTCAGAATATTTCCTACGTACCGATCCCTTCTTCTGGTCAAGTTGTGCCACAAACTCCTCTTCTCCCCAATTCTATTCAGTACCTCCTCGTTAGTTACGTGATCTACCCATCTAATCTTCAGCATTCTTCTCTAGCACCACATTTCGAAAGCTTCTATTCTCTTCTTGTCTAAACTCTTTATCGTCCATGTTTCACTTCCATACATGGCTACACTCCATACAGATACTTTCAGAAACTACTTCCTGACACTTAAATCTGTACTCGATGTTAACAAATTTCTCTTCTTCAGAAACGCTTTCCTTGCCATTGCCAGTCTACATTTTATATCCTATCTACTTCTACCATCATCAGTTATTTTGCTCCCCAAATAGCAAACCACCTTTACTACTTTAAGTGTCTCATTTCCTAATCTAATTCCCTCAGCATCACCCGACTTAATTCGACTACACTCCATTATGCTCATTTTGCTTTTGTTGATGTTCATCTTATACCCTCCTTTCAAGACACTGTCCATTCCGTTCAACTGCTCTTCCAAGTCCTTTGCTGTCTCTGACAGAATTACAATGTCATCGGATAACCTCAAAGTTGTTGCGTTAACCACTGCGTTTATAGCAACTGCTCTGACCACGGCGGTACGCCCCCCGGCCGACTCACATTCCCTCGTGGCGCCACCTACCCGCAGTCCCAGTCCTGTGTCCGCACAGTGTGGACGCACAGTTACGTCCAGGCTCCTGTGGGAATCTCGACATAGCCAGCGGATTACGGCGCACCCTCCCGCTAGCAGCAGTGTGGACAGGTGACGCCAAGTGCGAATGTGAGTCGGCCGGTGGGCGTACCGCGGTGGTCAGAGCAGTTGCTATAAACCCCGTATCTGTGTAGCACAGTGCTTAATGCAACTGCCTAGTGACCAGGAGATGCTGGGTTCGAGTCCCGGTCCGGGACACAATTTCTCCCCCTTACACCTTCAGTTTACGTAAGATGTAGAAATGTTTCGACCCACAACTACCCTCGCCAAAGTGGAGGGAGAGGCATCAAATGATGAACTAACAACAGAGAAAAAATAAATGCCACCGGTTGCAGTGACGCGACTGCGTGACGTAGCCTTGGCCTGGCCGTTAATAGCGACGGTGAATGTGTTTCCCTCTGGTGATTACGTCGTCGCCTCGTGCTAGCAGCAGAGGCAGCAGGCAGGAAGACGGATAGCCGGGCCCGTCCCGCGCTGTTTGCTGACACCTGGCCCCGAGCTGCCGCCCCGTCCTTCTGTTTGCGCAGCCACCACCCACCCCGCCCGTCTGCCCCGACACTCGAGCCACGCCACGTCTGCGTACCGCTCAGCTCTTCCGCTCGCCGCGCTACGTGGCACAGTGTCAGCACAGCGTCACCACGGCACGTTCCATCACTGTCGTCGTCTCTCTTACTAAATGGCCGAAAAGGTCACTCGGTCACCCGGTCTCGGTTCCATGTGGCCTATCTGACGGATTCCAGGAGGAACACAAGTCTGATTTTCAATACTTCGTACAGTTACACGATTATTTGGAAAAACAGAAACATCATGAGCGTGATGTGTGACCACAATGAAATTTATTCCACTGATTAGGGACATGACACTGCACAAACGTTTAGCATTAGAGACTGTGCAAATTTAGTAAAGCACAGCACCGCCACGTCCTGCAGTCAGAGCCGATAGAGGTCGTGGCACGGAATCAAATGCTGCCGGGGAAAGTTCTACCACGTGATCTGTAAGCACATCCACAAAGCGTCAACTGTAGCTGCGGGAGGATCTCAATGAACACGTCGCCGGCCGCCCTCCCATTTCACGTGCCCATTTCAGTCGTAGACGGCGATGTCGTGGTGTTGACATTGGCACATGCATGGGTCTTCCGTTGCAGGGGCCTATTGTTAGGAGTGTTCGGTGCACAGCGTGTTCAGACACACTTGTAATCTGCGCAGCATTAAAATCTGATGTTAGTTCGGCCTGTTTTACCAGTCTGCCCAGCCTACGACATTCGACATTTGTAACGAGTGGCCACCCAACGTTATGAGATCTGGACGTGGTTTTACCTTAATTTCGCCACGTGTTGAAGGCACTGACCACAACACTCTTCGAACATCCGACAAGTCGTGCAGTTTCCAAGACGCTCGTGTCGAGCCTCCGGGCCATCACAATCTTCCTCACTGAAACTGTGGTGTCACCGCTAGACACCACACTTACTAGGTGGTAACTTAAATCGGCCGCGGTCCTGTAGTACATGTCGGACCCGCGTGTCGCCACTGTGATCGCAAACCTAGCGCCACCACAAGGCAGGTCTCGAGAGACTGAGGAGACCTCGTCCCAGTTGTACGGACAACATAGCTAGCGATTGGACGTGCTAAGCCTTGCTCTCATTTGCCGAGCCCTCTGCTAAGTTAACTGGCGACCACCTAGCAAGGCGCCATTTGTATCAGTGCCTATAGCTTACTAATATTCAAGAGAGATGTATTCCAAGGACTAATTAAAAGTTAAGTAACAAGCATCTACGTACTTTTCTTCTTATTCATTTATAAGTTCTCATGTTCCAGACTTCACGCCCGTCTGCGTTAGCCTTGCGTGCCCTATCGGCTACAGCATTGTGTCTAGGCTGTATGGTCTAGACACAACATTATTGGCGACGAGAAAAAGAGTTTGTGTTAATTCGTTTGTGTCATGGCTTCGCCACAATCTCCGGATGTACTGTCCGAATTTTTTCGCTTGCAGAATCAGCAGTCGCAGGCGTCATTGGATGCCCTGGGACAGCTCGTCCAGGGTCAACGTGTGCTGCAACACGATGCGGCAGCAGCCGCTTCATCGCTACCGCAGCCACAACACGCCATTGCACCGCAATTTAGGCCATTCGTGGCGGCCGAAGAAACATGGCAAGAATGGTCCCGCCAGTTCCAGTTTCATCTAACAGCCTACAGAATTCAAGGTAACGAGCGGCAGCCGTTTTTGCTTTCTTGTGTCGGTGTGTCTACCTACCGTGTGATAGTGAAATTGTTTCCCCGACGCGACGTAGCAACTCTGACCTACGAAGAAATTTTGTCTGCTTTAGATGCCTATTTCAAAGAAACAGTAAATGTAGTTGCACAACGGTATACGTTCTTTCGTACAAAACGTACGGCCGGTCCGACTAATAGGGAGTGGGTTGCAACTTTGCAAGGACTCACTAGGGAGTGTGCCTTTGAATGTGACTGTGGCCTTCCTTATTCAGACACTATGGTGCGTGATGCAATAGCACAGAACGTTTCTGATGTTCGCATACGGGAACAGATTTTGAAACTCGTTAATCCCTCCCTCCAACAAGTGATAGACATATTGGATAGGCAAGACACACTTGACTTTGCTCAGGACTCATTTGAAACTTCGCCAGCAGTGTGTCACATTAACCGGCCCGCCGGGCCCGCTGCACGGGACGCTACGCGGCCCTCGCGCCCGTCACAGCAGCGGCAGTCTACCTTGCAAACACGTGCGCCGCGTAAGCAAGCAACTGTAGTGAAATCATGCCCGCGGTGTGCCACTAGACATTCGCGTGAAAATTGCCCGTCACGCCAAGCTATTTGCTTTTACTGTCAAAAGAAAGGACATGTTCAAAGTGTTTGCCAGAAAAGGCTTAGATCAGACAATCACAATAATTCCAGGCCCTTTGCTTCGCGCCGGAATCGAACCCAGGACAATCAGGCTCGTGGACCTTCGCACATGGACATTCATGTAGTTCATTCCAACCCGTCCAGTGACACTTTAGCTAACAGTGACTATGTTCGTCCCACCAAAAGTGTGCGTCGACGTCGCCGGAAATCCCGTAAAGTCGCCAGTGCTTCTGTACCTGTATCAGTTCAAATTGCACGTGACAGTCGCTCTTGTCGTCAACAGGACAATAAACTTTTTGTAGACTTAAACTTTGAAGGCAAAGTGATACCATTCCAGCTCGATACCGGAGCTGCAGTTTCATTGCTCAATCACGACACGTACAAACAACTGGGCAAACCGCCATTGCGTGCCGCAAATGTTAAGTTACATAGTTACTCTGGACAGCATATACCTGTGTTAGGACAGTGCAGCCTTCTTGCCACATACAAGGGACAGACAAAACTTGTATCATTTTACGTTCTTCGTTCTACTTCTGCAGTGAACTTGTTTGGTTTAGATTTGTTTCAATTGTTTAATTTGTCTATAGTAAATCAGGTCCTATCCGTGAATGCGACTGTGCCTTCCGCCAGTGTTTCTAGTCTTTGTGAAGAATTTGCCGACATTTTTGCACCGGGCCTTGGTTGCGCTAAGAACTATGAAGCGCATTTGGAACTGAAAGAAAACGCACAACCGAAATTTTTCAGAGCGCGCAATGTTCCCCATGCATTGCGTGATGAGGTCGCAAGAACATTACACGATTTAGTATCACAAGGTGTAATTGAACGTGTGCAGGCTTCTCTCTGGGCATCACCCTTTTACCAAAACCTTCCGGAAAATTGAGACTTTGTGTGGACTTCACGGCAACAGTGAATCCACAACTTGTGACTGCCACTTTTCCTTTGCCCCGCCCGGAAGATCTTTTTGACAAACTGTGCCCGGGAAAATATTTTTCCAAATTGGACCTAGCAGATGCGTACTTGCAAATACCTGTGGACGAAGAATCCCAGCGCGTCTTGGTGGTAAACACGCATCTTGGCTTGTATCGCTTCAAAAGACTGCCATTCGGGTGTGCATCCGCCCCTGCTTTGTTTCAGCAATATTTACAAACTGTTTGTGCGTCGGTCCCTACTGCTGCGAACTATCTGGACGATATTGTGATCTCAGGAAAGACAGCAGCCGAACATTTGCAAAATCTCCGAACATTATTTCAGGTCTTGCGTCAGAATGGTCTTCGCTTGAGGAAGGACAAAGGTGTGTTTTTTGCTCGGGACTTACCCTACCTGGGGCATGTCATAAATGCCCAAGGTATACATCCGAGTCCAGAGCACCTCCGTGCCATACAGGAGTTGCCTTCGCCACGGGATGTTAAACAACTACAGAGTGTGCTGGGTAAAATTAATTATTATGCAAAGTTTGTGCGCAATGCTTCTTCCATTTCAGCTCCGCTTCATCGCTTACGCCGTAAAGGTGTTCCGTTCGTCTGGACGACGGAATGCGAACGCGCCTTTCGCCAGTTGAAATCGGCGTTACTTTCAAATACGTGCCTTACGCCATTCGATCCCCAGAAACCCCTTTTGTTGATGGTAGATGCATCGGATTTCGGGATCGGTGCTGTGCTTGCGCACAAGGATGGCTCGCATGATCGCCCTATTGCCTTTGCGTCCAAATTGCTCTCATCTGCGCAAAGAAATTATTCACAGATAGAGAAAGAAGCTTTAGCTCTCGTGTTTGGTGTTACAAAGTTTCACGATTTCTTGTATGGTCGTCACTTTACCATCATCACGGACCACAAACCTTTGACATCGCTTTTTCATCCGACCAAGCCTGTACCTCCACGTACAGCGCAGAAATTCATTCGCTGGTCACTTTTTCTCTCGCAGTACCGCTACGATATCTTGTATCGGTCCACTGCTAAGCACGGAAACGCTGATGCGTTGTCCCGTTAGCCTGTTGCTGAGGATAAAGCATTCGATTCTTCCGAACTTGCTTGCATGTTCATTGATTCGGAAACCGATGACGTGGTCGAATCGTTTCCGATTGATTTTCGTCGTGTAGCTGCAGCCACAGCTGCTGACCCTGTCCTTGCTACTGTTTTGCGTTTTGTTGCTACGCAATGGCCCTTGTCCAAGTCACGGATCGAGGATCCTTTGGTTCGTCGTTTTTTTGCTCACAAGGAGAGACTTTTTGTCCGACGTGGTGTTTTGTTGTTGCGTTCCGATAATGATCAGTCCAGAGTCGTGGTCCCACGTTCGTTACAGTCCTCTGTCTTAAAGCTTCACCAAGGACATTGGGGTCTAGTGCGTACGAAACAACTTGCTCGTCAGCACTGTACTTGGTTCAGAATCGATGCGGCGATTACGACTATGTGCTCTTCTTGCGTGGCGTGTGCCGAACAACAATCCGCACCGCCGCGGAAATTCTTTGCATGGCCGAAAGCCACTTCCCCTTGGCAACGCTTGCACATAGATTTTGCTGGTCCATTCTGGAATGCTCGATGGTTGGTTGTGGTCGATGCTTTCAGTAATTTTCCTTTTGTTGTCCGGATGTCTTCCATGACGTCTTCTGCCACAATCCAAGCCTTGTCTGCTATCTTTTGCATTGAAGGTCTTCCGCAGACTATTGTTTCCGACAATGACCCACAATTCATGTCCGCAGAATTTCAGTCCTTCTGCGAGGCCAATGGTATTCAACATCTGACATCCGCGCCGTTTTCGCCTCAGTCAAACGGTGCCGCTGAACGATTGGTCCGGACTTTCAAGTCCCAGATGTTGAAATTGAAAGAGTCGCATTCTCGGGAGGACGCTTTGTTGCTCTTTTTGTCTTCGTATCGCTCTCAGCCCCGCGATGGTCGCTCGCCGGCTGAATTGCTCCATGGTCGTTCTCATCGCACCTTGATGTCTTTGCTGCATCCGCCACATCAGGTTCCTGTGCAGCGGCAGACTCCTGCTTTTGCTCCTGGCGACGTTGTCTGTTATCGCACCTATCGCGGTTCACGGCGTTGGCTCGCAGGGCACATTCTTCGCTGCCTCGGCCGCGCGATGTATTTGGTTTTGGGGGCCTCTGGTGAGGTGCGTCGGCATCTCAATCAGCTGCACCTCTGTCGTCGCCTGGGTTCTGCCGCTCCCCATCTGCTTTCAGCGACGGAGCCGTCTTGTCAGCGCCTTGGGGACCCATCTACTGGCTCGTCTCATCCCCAGGTGTTACCGACGCTGCCTTCCATTTTGCCTCATGGCGTCGCGCCGCCGCCGCAGCCGCCGCCGGCGCCGCCCGCAGTGGACGCTTCGCTGCGACCGCCCAGCGCCTCCCAGGGTCACGCGCCGCCGCTCGCTTCCCGTGACCAGCCGTCCTCCGCCATGGACCTCTTGCCCGCTCCGGACCAGATGTCATCGCGCGTCGGATTCCCCGACGCAATGGAGGTCGACCCTTAGGCCCCTCCTGTATCATTACGTGCGCATACACCACATGTTGACGTGCACCCTGGACTAGGTTTTCAGGCGTTTCCTAGCTCCCCTCGGACCGAATGGCCGGGTGCGGGTGGCACAGCCTCGCCTGTTGTTAGGCTCCCCACCTCATCGCATACGTCAACATGCGGTCCTCCCCACGGCGGGCGGAAGCCTTATCTCACGACCGTTCGCCGATTTGCGGGGGAGGAATGTGGTGTCACCGCTAGACACCACACTTACTAGGTGGTAACTTAAATCGGCCGCGGTCCTGTAGTACATGTCGGACCCGCGTGTCGCCACTGTGTGATCGCAAACCTAGCGCCACCACATGGCAGGTCTCGAGAGACTGAGGAGACCTCGCCCCAGTTGTACGGACGACATTGCTAGCGACTGCACGTGCTAAGCCTTGCTCTCATTTGCCGAGAGATAGACAGTAGAATAGCCCTCTGCTAAGTTAAATGGCGACCACCTAGCAAGGCGCCATTTGTATCAGTGCCTATAGCTTACTAATATTCAAGAGAGATGTATTCCAAGGACTAATTAAAAGTTAAGTAACAAGCATCTACGTACTTTTCTTCTTATTCATTTATAAGTTCTCATGTTCCAGACTTCACGCCCGTCTGCGTTAGCCTTGCGTGCCCTATCGGCTACAGCATTGTGTCTAGGCTGTATGGTCTAGACACAACAGAAACTCACGTAGATTGCACGCCTTTCCCGTTCTACATACGGACAGGACGCTCACTGGCACTGTCATACATACACCGCGCGTGTATCTGACTAGCAGCCATTCCTCGACAGGTGATGTTGAAATTGCCTGGACGGGTTTATAGCGGTAGTAGGTCGGGGGTCATTATGTTCTGCCAGATCTGTGTGTATCCATCAACATGTAAATCTTACGGTAATGGCTTAATGCAATATGTTAACTATTAACTTCAGAAATTGTATATATATCTTTTCAGGCAGCGATACTCAGGATGCGCAAATTACCTGTACTATAAAGTTACTAGTCCGACCGACCGCCGTGTCGTTCTCTGCCATTCGCGTAATTGGATGCGATGTGGAGGGTCACGTGATCAGCACTTCGCTCTTCCGGTCGTTGTCGTATTTCTTGACTTTGAAACCGCTACTAATTGTTCGGGTAGCTTCCCAGTTGGCCTCAAGAGCCCGAGTACTCTCCGTACCAGTCGTCCAACCGAGGAAAGATCCACGGCAGCACCGGGAATCGAACCCGGGTCCTCTGCATGTCACTCAGGCACGCTTCCATCATGGGCAGGGAAGGGGGAAGAAGGTTGTTACACACGGCTAATGACAAGGTACAGAAGGTCGAGCTATCAGGACGTCTGAGTGGACATCCAGAGCTGCTGTTAAATGACAGAAAAAGAAATTAATAAAATGAAGAGAATGTATTTCAATGTATGGTATACAAGGAGCGCTCCCAGGGTCGCAGTTAGCACGTTAAGACCAGTCTAGGAGGTCGAACACCTAAATAAGTGGGCAATGGGTGGGGAGACGGTTCATGTAAATTGATGCTGGTGGCCAGTCATGGAACTCCTGCCAAGAAACACGTCTATTCTGCTCGAGGGCTGGAACGCAAGAGACAGAGAGGCAACTGTGTTCTGCACTACAGAATCCTCCAGAGACACACACGTAACCCGGATCCCATGCGCGCTATTGGCTAAAATTTTGGAAATTTGTGCTGCTGAGGTCGTCGGTCGCTAGGCTTACACACTACTTAATCTAACTTAAACTAACTTTCGCTGGCGGCTGAGACAAGGCTGCCGTATTTCATAGGCAGCCTTCAATAAATACGTCGGTAAAGTGATCAGTAAACAGAAAATGATGCATAAAAAAAGGAGTAGTTTTAGATCGTAACAGTTGAGTAAATGAAATCCTGCACGCGGATGACCGAACAATGATGGCGGAGAATGAAGATGGGAGTGTATAAGTTGCAGCAATCTGACATTGTCTGTAAAGAAACCGAAGGTGATGGCACATCAGGACACACAACCAACAAGACTAAAAGTTGTCTTCAGTTATAAAATCTTGGACCAAGATAGATATTTTAAATACCTAGGATGCAACATCACATATGAGTACCATGGTGACTTGAACCAAAAATTAAATAAGTATACTTCTACGTGTGGAACGATTGTAAAAATTTGTAGAATAAAGCCAGATAAGAAACCCAACTCAAGGTTTACAAAATCATACCATTACCAAGCCATACTTACAGTAGAATACAGGCTAAAGAAATGAGGTTTCTGAGAAGAGTGGAAGCAGGTACAAGGAAATATTTCAATGTTCCGTCACTGCCACACAGTTAATTAACATAAATAATGCCCACAGTTCACGAAAGAGAAATTATGAGAGTCTGGTTTAATGAGATGCTAGCAAATTAGTTGGTGAAACCGGCGACAAGGGCGCAACTGACAGTACTCATTGAAAATTACGGCAAACCAGGCAGTGGCAGCATTATATGTACTAGAATTTGCCCACTGCCAACTGGTAGTGGGTGTGCCAAGAGGTTTCTGTGGCAAGTTTCAAGTGACATAACCGGTTTACAAGCCCTCAGAGGGTCAGCATTAGTTCTAGGGGTACGGAATGGCAACCCTGCTGTTCCTGAGCTGGCGAGTGGTAAGCGCCACCAGCCCCCTGTCACGAAAGCTCTGGGTAGACTTCAACGACCGTCGTGCGGCGTAGGCCGGTGTGGCCGAGCGGTTCTAGGCGCTTCAGTCTGGAACCGCGCAACCGCTACGGTCGCGGACTCGAATTCTGCCTCAGCATGGATGTGTGTGATGTCCTTAGGTTAGTTAGCTTTAAGTAGTTCTAAGTTCTAGGGGACTGATGACCTCAGATGTTAAGTCCCAGAGTGCTCAGGGCCATTTGAACCATTTTTCTCGTCGTGCAGCACAGCGGGGACCATTGTGTGCTACAGCTGCCCGGACCGCGAGGATCATAAAAACCTCTATAACAAACCCTGCATCTCAAGTTGTATTGGACCTTGAAAAGTAGTTGAAACTAGGTAGTTGAAAGTATAGTGAGCACCTTTTCTTACCTGCTTGAAATTGGTTAAACAATAAGGAAAAGTCCTTCTTTCGCGCCTTTTTCTTGGGTGTGACGCATTATCCTGTTGGAATTGGAACTTGTCGCCATTTTTTTGGGGAGGGGTTAGGTTAGTGGAGGTAGCTCAATTGACCTTCTTCCCTCCAAAATTCAAACTCCCCGCCAAAATCCGCCATCTTGATTGACGTCACATTGGGTGTGCCTGTGACGTCACAGCCGCCGTCTTGGATAACGTCGTGCGCTATTGCCAAGTGTACACGACGCCATCTTGGATGACGTAATAGGCCCTATCTTGGATACATCTGGCAACAATTGAATGTGGGGCCACACATACTTTTCTCTACTACTAGTGTATTGACCGAGCTGTCATTTCTACTCAGGTCGTTCATGTGAAAAGGTTTCCGACGTGATTATGGCCGCAAGACTGGCGCTAAGAGATTTGAACGAGGAATGGTAGTTGGATATAAAGACATGGGACATCCCGTCGCGGAAATCGCTAGCCAAATCAATATTCCGAGATCAACAGTATCAAGAGCGTTCTGAGAATACAAAAGTTCAGGCATTATCTCTGACCGTGGACAATAAAGTGGCCGACGGTCTACGCTTAGTGAGTGAGAACAGCGGCGTTTGCATAAGTTGTTAGTGCTAACAGACAAGCAACACTACGTGAAATAACAGCAGAAGTCGATGTGAGCCGTACAGCGAACGTATCCGCAGGAGAGAGCGGCGAAATTTGGGCTATGGCAACAGACAACTGACGCGAATGCCTTCGCTGACTGCACCACATCGCCTGCAGTGCCTCTGCTGGGCTCGTGGCCATGTCGGTTGGACGCTGGACGACTGAAAAACCGTGGCATGGTCACATGAGTCCTGAAGAGCTTATGGCAAGTTTCAGGTGCAGCGCATACCCGACAAAGCCGTGGATCCATGCTGTCAACAATGCGCTGTGCAAGCTCGTGGTGGCTCCGTAATGGTGTGGGCTGCGTTTACACGGAATTGACTGGGTGCTCGGGTCCAGCTGAACCTATCATTAACTGGAAATACACTACTGGCCATTCTGGTACCGCGCGCCGCGGAATTTGAATCCGCGCTGACGTTATGGACGTCGGAGACCCATAGAGGTCGTTGCACTGTAAGCTGTGGTGGCGCGCGCCTCTTGCTGGCCCGCTTTTAGTGTGGGGGCGCCACAGTGGAACACGTGGTCCCAGCGGCCAACAGCGTACTTAAGCGCCGGCCACTCGCTCATCCAGTCAGTCGTATCTCGCTTACGTCGGTTTACACTTCGCTTCCGCTAGACTGCTTTCTTGTCGTATTCGTTCTGTCCCACGTTGGTCGTGTCCGTCCTCTCCCGTTGTGTCGTTGTTCGCGGGCCTGTCGGCGGGTCCCGCCGCGCCTTCCGTCAGTGGTACCCGCGACCGTCCTGGTCGCAGTTACAACAGCCATTAAAATTGCTACACGACGAAGATGACGTGCTACAGACGAGAAATTTAACCGACAGGAAGAAGATGATGTGATATGCAAGTGATTAGCTTTTCAGAGCATTCATACAAGGTTGGCGCCGGTGGCGACACCGACAACGTGCTGACATGAGGAAAGTTTCCAACTGATTTCTCATACAAAAACAGCACTTGACCGGCGTTGCCTGGTGAAACGTTGTTGTAATGCCTCGTGTAAGGAGGAGAAATGCGTACCATCACGTTTCCGACTTTGACAAAGGTCGGATTGTACCCTATCGTGATTGCGGTTTATCGTATCGCGACATTGCTGCTCGCGTTGGTCGAGATCCAATCACCGTTAGCAGAATATGGAATCGGTGGGTTCAGGAGGGTAATACGGAACGCCGCGCTGGATCCCAACGGCCTCGTATCACTAGCAGTCGAGATGACAGGCATCTTATCTGCATGGCTGTAACGGATCGTGCTGCCACGTCTCGATCCCTGAGTCAACAGATGGGGACGTTGGGAAGACAACAACCATCTGCACGAACAGTTTGACGACGTTTGCAGCAGCATGGACTATCAGCTCGGAGACCGTGGCTGCGGCTACCCTTGACGCTTCATCGCAGACAGGAGCGCCTGCGATGGTGAACTCAACGACGAACCTGGGTGCACGAATGGCAAAACGTCATTTTTTCGGATGAATCCAGGTTCTGTTTACAGCACCACAATGGTCGCATCCGCGTCTGGCGACATCGCGATGAACGCACATTGGAAGCTTGTATTTGTCATCGCCATACTGGCGTATCATCCGGCGTGTTGGTATGGGGTGCCATTGGTTACACGTCTCGGTCACCTCTTGTTCGCATTGACGGCACTTTCAACAGTGCACATTACATTTCAGATGTGTTGTGTGACTCAATGCCCAGGCGTATCAAGGCCGTTATTACGGCCGGAGGTGGTTGTTCTGGGTACTGATTTCTCAGTATCTATGCACGCAAATTGCGTGAAATTTTAATCACATGTCAGTTCTAGTATAATATATTTGTCCGATGAATACCCGTTTATCATCTGCATTTCTTATTGGTGTAGCAATTTGAATGGCCAGTAGTGTAAGGTCGGCTACTTTGAGACAATTTGCACCCATTTATAGACTTCATGTTCCTAAACAACGGTAGAATTTTTACGGATGACAATGCGCCACGTCACTGGGCCACAGCTGTTCGCGATCGGTTTGAGGCACTTTCTGGACAGTTCGAGCGAATGATTTGGCCACCCATATCACCCAGTGTGAATCCCATTGAACATTTATGGGACGTAAGCGGGACATCAGTTCGCAAACAAAATCCAGAACCGGCAACACTTTCGCAGTTATGGACGGCTATAGAGGCGCCATGGCTCTGTATTCCTGCAGGGGACTTCCAACAACTTGATTCCTGGAGCTGCTGGACTGCGACAGGGTCTTAGTCGATATCCCTCGACTTTTGTCACTGAGTTACTCAGATATGTTGTATTTTGGGAAACCACTAAGGAGTAATGCTGCAATTTCCCTTCAAGGTCATTTTACATCCTTTTTCTTTCAGTCCAGATATGAGCTGAGGAAGTGATCAGGAATTTACGAGCGCTAACTTTCTGACACAGCGTCATTATTACCGACAGGGATTTTAAAGTAAAGAGATCATTGTTCGACAGAAAAGCGAGGACAATTTTTGGTGGCGAAAATTCAAAGGATCTTGAATTATACAACCTTACAAAAATGGTCCAAATGGCTCTAAGTACTATGCGACTTAACATCTGAGGTCATCAGTCCACTAGACTTAGAACTAAGTAAACCTAACTAACCTAAGGACATCATACATCCATGCCCGAGGCAGGATTCGAACCTGCGACCGTAGCAGCCGGCTGGTTCCGGACTGAAGCGCCTAGAACCGCTCGGACACCCCGGGCCAGTCCACGCTTACACATTCCCAAATTTCGTCATTTAAGTATACACTTATCACTTCTTGCAATGCCGGCCGGAATGGTCGAGCGGTTCTAGGCGCTACAGTCTGGAACCGTGCGACGGCTGCGGACGCAGGTTCGAATCCTGCCTCGGGCATGGATGTGTGTGATGTCCTTAGGTTAGTTAGGTTTAAGTAGTTCTAAGTTATAGGGGACTGATGAACTCAGAAGTTCTCAGAGCCATTTGAGCCATGTTTTGAACTTCTTGCAACGTAGGAAAGATCATTTTCTGTGTTGAAGAACGTTTCAGCAGACAGCTGCATGAGCCTAAAACAGGAAATTACGGATTATTTTGTATATCATGTCCCCCAATGAACCATGGACCATGCCATTGATGGGGAGGTTTGCGTGCCTCAGCGATACAGATAGCCGTACCTCAGGTGCAACCACAACAGAGGGGTATCTGTTGAGAGGCCAGACAAACATGTGGTTCCTGAAGAGGGGCAGCAGTCTTTTCAGTAGTTGCAGGGCCAACAGTCTGGATGATTGACTGATCTGGCCTTGTAACACTAACCAAAACGGCAATGCTGTTCTGGTACTGCGAACGGTTGAAACCAAGGGGAAACTACAGCCGTAATTTTTCCCGAGGGCATGCAGCTTTACTGTATGGTTAAATGATGATGGCGTCCTCTTGGGTAAAATATTGCGGAGGTAAAATAGTCCCCCATTCAGATCTCCAGGCGGGGACTACTCAAGAGGATGTCGTTACCAGGAGAACGAAAACTGGCGTTCTACGGATCGGAGGGCGGAATGTCAGATCCCTTAATCGGGCAGGTAGGTTAGAAAATTTAAAAAGGGAAATGGACAGGTTACAGTTAGATATAGTGGGAATTAGTGAAGTTCGGTGGCAGGAGGAACAAGACTTCTGGTCAGGTGAATACAGGGTTATAAATACAAAATCAAATAGAGGTAATGCAGGAGTAGGCATAATAATGAATAGGAAAATAGGAATTCGGGTAAGCTACTACAAACAGCATAGTGAACGCATTATTGTGGCCGAGATAGATACGAAGCCCACACCAACCACAGTAGTACAAGTTTATATGCCAACTAGCTTCACAGATGACGAGGAGGTTGATGAAATGTATGATGAGATAAAAGAAATTATTCAGATAGTGAAGGGAGACGAAAATTTAATAGTCATGGGTGACTGGAACTCGATAGTAGGAAAAGGAAGAGAAGGAAACGTAGTAGGTGAATATGGAATGGGGCTAAGGAATGAAAGAGGAAGCCGCCTGGTAGAATTATGCACAGTGCATAACTTAATCATAGCTAACACTTGGTTCAAGAATCATAAAAGAGGGTTGTATACATGGAAGAATCCTAGAGATACTGGAAGGTCTCAGATAGGTTATATAATGGTAAGACAGAGATTCAGGAACCAGGTTTCAAATTGTAAGACATTTCCAGGGGCAGATGTGGACTCTGACCACAATCTATTGGTAATGCACTGTTGATTAAAACTAAAGAAACTGCAAAAACGTGGGAATTTGAGGAGATGGGACCTGGATAAACTGAAAGAACCAGAGGTTGTAAAGAGCTTCAGGGAGAAAATTAGGGAACGATTGACAAGAATGGGGAAAATAAATACAGTAGAAGAAGAATGGGTAGCTTTGAGAGATGAAATAGTGAAGGTATCAGAGGATTAAGTAGGTAAAAAGACGAGGGCTAATAGAAATCCTTGGGTAACAGAAGAAATATTGAATTTAATTGATGAAAGGAGAAAATATAAAAATGCAGTGAATGAAGCAGGCAAAAAGGAATACAAACGTCTCAAAAATGAGATCGACAGGAAGTTCAAAATGGCTAAGCAGGGCTGGCTAGAGGACAAAAAAATGTTCAAATGTGTGTGAAATGTTATGGGACTTAATGGCTAAGGTCATCAGTCCCTAAGCTTACACACTACTTAACCTAAATTATCCTTAGGACAAACACACACATCCATGCCCGAGGGAGGACTCGAACCTCCGCCGGGACCAGCCGCACAGTCTATGACTGCAGCGCCTGAGACCGCTCGGCTAATCCCGCGCAGCGCTAGAGGACAAATGTAAGGATGTAGAGGCGCATATCACTAGGGGTAAGATAGATACTACCTACAGGAAAATTAAAGAGACCTTTGAAGAAAAGAGAACCACTTGCATGAATATCAAGAGCTCGGATGGAAACCCAGTTCTAAGCAAAGAAGGGAAAGCAGAAAGGTGGAAGGAGTATATAGAGGGTCTATACAAGGGCGATGTTCTTGAGGACAATATTATAGAAATGGTAGAGAATGCAGACGAAGACAAAACAGGAGATATGATACTGCGTGAAGAGTTTGACAGAGCACTGAATGTCCTAAGTCGAAACAAGGCCCTGGGAGTAGACAACATTCCATTAGAACTACTGACAGCCTTGGGAAAGCCAGGCCTAACAAACCTCTACCTTCTGGTGAGCAAGATGTATGAAACAGGCGAAATACCCTCAGACTTCAAGAAGAATATAATACTCCCAAACCGAAAGAAAGCAGGTGTTGACAGATGTGAAAATTACCGAACTATCAGTTTTATAAGTAACGGCTGCAAAATACTAACTCGAAGTCTTTACAGACGAATGGAAAAACTGGTAGAAACCGACCTCGGGGAAGATCAGTTTGGATTCCGTAGAAATGTTGGAACAAATGAGGCAGTACTGACCCTACGACTTATCTTAGAAAGTAGATTAAGGAAAGGCAAACCTACGTTTCTAGCATTTGTAGACTTAGAGAAAGCTTTTGACAATATTGACTGGAATACTCTCTTTCAAATTCTGAAGGTAGCAGGTGTAAAATACAGGGAGCGAAAGGCTATTTACAATTTGTACAGAAACCAGACGGCAGTTATAAGGGTCGAGAGGTATGAAAGGGAAGGAGCGATTGGGAAGGGAGTGAGACAGGGTTGTAGCCTATCCCCGATGTTATTCAATCTGTATATTGAGGAAGCAGTAAAGGAAACAAAAGAAAAATTCGGAGTAGGAATTAAAATCCATGGAGAAGAAATAGAAACTGTGAGGTTTGCTGATGACATTGTAAATCTGTCAGAGACAGCAAACGACCTCTATGAGCAGCTGAACTGAATGGACAGTGTCTTGAAAGGAGGATATAAGATGAACATCAACAAAAGCAAAACGAGGCTAATGGAATGTAGTCGAATTAAATCGGGCGATGCTGAGGGAATTAGATTAGGAAATGAGACGCTTAAAGTAGTAAATGAGTTTTTCTATTTGGGGAGCAAAATAACTGACGATGTTCGAAGTAGAGAGGATATAAAATGTAGACTGGCAATGGCAAGTAAAGCGTTTCTGAAGAACAGAAATTCGTTAACATCGAGTATCGATTGAAGTGTCGGGAAGTCGTTTCTGAAAGTATTTGTATGGAGTGTAGCCATGTATGGAAGTGAAACGTGGACGATAAATAGTTGGACAAGAAGAGAATAGAAGCTTTCGAAATGTGGTGCTACAGAAGAATGCTGAAGATTAGATGGGCAGATCACATAACTAACGAGGAGGCATTGACTAGAATTGGGGAGAAGAGAAATTTGTGGCACAACTTGACTAGAAGAAGGTATCGGTTGGTAGGGCATATTCTGAGGCATCAAGGGATCATCACTTTCGTATTGGAGGGCAGCGTGGAGGGTAAAAATCGTAGAGGAAGAGATGAATACACTAAACAGATTCAGAAGGATGTAGATGTCAGTAGGTACTGGGAGATGAAAAAGCTTGCACAGGATAGAGTCTCTGGACTGAAGACCCCAACAACATTGTTTATCATATGGCTTTTAGTGCCGGGAATCTCCGGAGTGATGCTTGGCTCGGCTTCGACGCAGTTCTTCTCATTTAAGCAGAGGAGCTTCATGCTTAAGGGAATCGGAATCTGTCAGGAAAGAAAGGTATTCAGATGGAATTGGCCGTGGCTTATAGTAAGGGACAATTTGCCTAAACTGAAAGTGGGAGACCACCGAAAACCATTTTCCAGGTTGCCAGCAGCTGGATTCAAACCACATCGCCTCCAGAATCCAGGGACTGCGAGCTCAGCGGCTCAACACGCAGAGCTACCCAAAGTCAATGGAGAATTGGGAAAAAGTGGTTGTTGTGCATTAGTTTATAAGAAAACACTTCACAACAATAGACTGAATTAGTTGTGCATGTTTAGTCATTTGATAGTGAATGAGTGCAGGCATGTTTTAAGATTTAATTGTCCATAGAATTGTTGGTTTCAGTTAGTATAGTGTTAAAAGAACGTAAATACTTTTTAGACTAAAGGAGGAGGGAGAGATGTAGTCGGCTGGGACGAATTTAAGCAGCTCGCTCAAAAAATCTTCTATGAACGGACGAACAACAGAATCTGCTGTCATTACATATCTCTTCCGCTCTCCGCAAACCCCTCCCCACCGTTCGGTCCGAATAGGAACCGGTTTTCATGACTCTGCGCCTCCCGGTTGACCAGATTGGGCGACGTTTTCCCATCTGGCCTACTAATGATACAATATGGAGCAAATTTTTTTAAAGAGACGGAACCATCGCCGTTTGGGCGATATTTTTGTTGATCAACACTATTTTTGAGCGACACAGACAAACTTAAGTGTGTTTCATGCACTGATTTCAAGTTAGTGCTATTTCTAATGGTATTTACCGCTCCGCTGCCATGTGAAATACTGAAACATCGCAATCCCAAAGTTCTTCCAGCCTACAAATAATGAATACAGAGCTAACGTTAAATTACTGTAGATAGGTAATTAGGCTATTGTGGTAATGTGTACATATTTTTAACTTACCATACCGCTAGAGGACGAATAAAAATCGGTTTTCCTCTTCTTTCTTGTTACAGGTTTATTCATAACAAGAAACTTACACAAGAGCACGCACCACAAGAACAATAAACGGTACATTTATATTAAGTTCAACTGCAAGTGAGAACTGAACTAATTAACAAAACAACAGAGCTTAAGTAAGGCCAACTATTGGTCTTGCCTAAAATAGGGATGGGCGGTAGCCGACAGTGCTGTAGATCTATAGAAAGTTTAAATCTATCGTTGGGATTGCTCGCTATAGTGTATAACCCTTTTTCGTCGTATTACTGGAAATCGAAATATCTTTCAGTTCCACTACACGGCAATCAGGCTGTGCGTAATTTCATTTAAGTAATAGGGGGGATCCATACCCCTGGATCCATCCTTTGGCTATGTCCTTGTATCCCTGTGGTGTTGTTTTAGCTCCTCTATCGTTTTCCTTCTGTTTACTTCCAGGATGAAGTACCTTTCAACTTTCTTCTTTGTTTTATGGTGTCCGAGCCACCACAGGATGCCTCGCCTGTTGGGCCAGTGGCCGATTCTCCGGCAAGGTCCCGACAGTCACAGAGGGCGGGCCTATTAGTTATAGGGAGCTCCAACGTTAGGCGGGTTATGGAGCCCCTTAGGAAAATAGCGGGTAGGTCGGGGAAGAATGCCAGTGTGCACTCGGTGTGCTTGCCGGGGGGTCTCGTCCGTAATGTGGAGGAGGCCCTTCCGGCAGCTATTGAACGCACTGGGTGTGACCGGCTGCAGATAGTAGCACATGTCGGAACGAATGACGCCTGCCGCTTGGGTTCTGAGGCCATCCTTGGTTCCTTCCGGCGACTGGCTGATTTGGTGAAGACAACCAGCATCACACGCGGAGTGCAAGCTGAGCTTAATATCTGCAGCATAGTGCCCAGAGTCGATCGCGGTCCTCTGGTTTGGAGCCGTGTGGAGGGTCTAAACCAGAGGCTCAGACGACTCTGCGACTATAATGGTTGCAAATTCATCGACCTCCGTTATTGGGTGGAGAACTGTAGGGCCCCCCTAGACAGGTCAGGCGTGCACTACACACCGGAAGCAGCTACTAGGGTAGCAGAGTACGTGTGGCGTGCACACGGGGGTTTTTTAGGTTAGAGGGACCCCCCCTTGGGCGAAACGATAAAATACCTGACGGCTTACCAGAGAGGACATTATCATCGTTGATAAAGAACGTCCGTCCTCAGAGACCAAAAACAGGAAAAGTCAACGTAATATTGGTAAACTGCAGGAGTATCCAGGGCAAGGTTCCTGAATTAGTATCTCTTATTGAAGGAAATAGTGCGCATATAGTATTAGGAACGGAAAGTTGGTTAAAACCGGAAGTGAACAGTAACGAAATCCTAGACACAGAATGGAATATATACCGCAAGGATAGGATAAACGCCAATGGTGGAGGAGTATTTATAGCAGTAAAGAATTCAATAATATCCAGTGAAGTTATTAGCGAATGCGAATGTGAAATAATCTGGGTTAAGTTAAGTATCAAAGGTGGGTCAGATATGATAGTCGGATGCTTCTATAGACCACCTGCATCAGCAACCGTAGTAGTTGAGCGCCTCAGAGAGAACCTGCAGAACGTCGTGAAGAAGTTTCGTGATCATACTATTGTAATAGGGGGAGACTTCAATCTACCAGGTATAGAATGGGATAGTCACACAATCAGAACTGGAGCCAGGGACAGAGACTCTTGTGACATTATCCTGACTGCCTTGTCCGAGAATTACTTCGAGCAGATAGTTAGAGAACCAACTCGTGAAGCTAACGTTTTAGACCTCATAGCAACAAATAGACCGGAACTTTTCGACTCCGTGAATGTAGAAGAGGGTATCAGTGATCATAAGTCAGTGGTTGCATCAATGACTACAAGTGTAATAAGAAATGCCAAGAAAGGAAGGAAAATATATTTGCTTAACAAGAGTGATAGGGCACAAATCGCAGAATATCTGAGTGACCACCATCAAACGTTCATTTCTGAGGAAGAGGATGTGGAACAAAAATGGAAAAAATTCAGAAACATCGTCCAGTACGCCTTAGATAAGTTCGTACCGACTAAGGTCCAAAGCGAGGGGAAAGATCCACCGTGGTATAACAATCATGTACGAAAGGTACTACGGAAACAAAGAAAGCTTCATCATAGGTTTAAGAGTAGTCGAATCATAGCTGATAAGGAAAAGCTGAACGAAGCGAAAAAGAGCGTAAAGAGAGCAATGAGAGAAGCATTCAACGAATTCGAACATAAAACATTGGCAAACAATCTAAACAAGAACCCTAAAAAGTTTTGGTCATATGTAAAATCGGTAAGCGGATCTAAATCCCCTATTCAGTCACTCGTTGACCACGATGGCACCGAAACAGAGGACGACCGAAGAAAGGCAGAAATACTGAATTCAGTGTTCCGAAACTGTTTCACTGCGGAAAATCGTAACACGGTCCCTGACTTCAGCCGTCGCACGGACGCCAAAATGGAAAATATTGAAATAAACGATATCGGAATTGAAAAACAACTGCTATCACTTAGTAGCGGAAAAGCATCCGGACCAGACGAGATACCCTTAAGATTCTACAGTGATTATGCTAAAGAACTTGCCCCCTTTCTATCAGCAATTTATCGTAGATCGCTGGAAGAACGTAAAGTACCTAGCGACTGGAAGAAAGCGCAGGTCGTTCCCATTTTCAAGAGGGGTCATAAATCAGATGCGAATAATTATAGGCCTATTTCGCTTACGTCAATCTGTTGTAGAATAATGGAACATGTTTTGTGTTCTCGTATTATGACGTTCTTAGATAATACAAATCTCCTTCATCATAACCAACATGGATTCCGCAAACAGAGATCATGTGAAACTCAGCTCGCCCTATTTGCCCAAGAAATTCACAGTGCCGTAGACACTGGCGAGCAGATTGATGCCGTATTCCTGGACTTCAGGAAGGCATTTGATACGGTTCCGCACTTACGTTTAGTGAAAAAAATACGAGCTTACGGAATATCGGACCAGGTTTGTGATTGGATTCAGGATTTCCTAGAAGAAAGAACACAACATGTCATTCTTAACGGTTCAAAATCTGCAGATGTAGAGGTAATTTCGGGAGTACCGCAGGGAAGCGTGATAGGACCTTTATTGTTTACAATTTACATAAATGACTTAGTTGACAACATCGGTAGCTCCGTGAGGCTATTTGCAGATGACACGGTTGTCTACAAGAAAGTAGCAACATCAGAAGACTCGTACGTACTCCAGGAAGACCTGCAGAGGATTAATGAATGGTGCGACAGCTGGCAGCTTTCCCTAAACGTAGATAAATGTAATATAATGCGCATACATAGGGGCAGAAATCCATTCCAGTACGATTATGCCATAGGTGGTAAATCATTGGAAGCGGTAACGACCGTAAAATACTTAGGAGTTACTATCCGGAGCGATCTGAAGTGGAATGATCACATAAAACAAATAGTGGGAAAAGCAGGCGCCAGGTTGAGATTCATAGGAAGAATTCTAAGAAAATGTGACTCATCGACGAAAGAAGTAGCTTACAAAACACTTGTTCGTCCGATTCTTGAGTATTGCTCATCAGTATGGGACCCTTACCAGGTTGGATTAATAGAAGAGATAGACATGATCCAGCGAAAAGCAGCGCGATTCGTCATGGGGACATTTAGTCAGCGCGAGAGCGTTACGGAGATGCTGAACAAGCTCCAGTGGCGGACACTTCAAGAAAGGCGTTACGCAATACGGAGAGGTTTATTATCGAAATTACGAGAGAGCACATTCCGGGAAGAGATGGGCAACATATTACTACCGCCCACATATATCTCGCGTAATGATCACAACGAAAAGATCCGAGAAATTAGAGCAAATACGGAGACTTACAAGCAGTCGTTCTTCCCACGCACAATTCGTGAATGGAACAGGGAAGGGGGGATCAGATAGTGGTACAATAAGTACCCTCCGCCACACACCGTAAGGTGGCTCGCGGAGTATAGATGTAGATGTAGATGTAGATGTAATTATGTGGGTCGAGGCGAGTGAGGTAGGAGTTAGTGAGTGATTGAGTGAGAGAGTGGGCCAACATTTTTAGCCCTTTGCCCCAAATTCGTTTAATTCGTTTAAGTTGAGAGCCCATACAGCCTAAAAACAACAACAGCCGGTTTGCAACAGCGTAGTGAAGTGGTAAAAGAAATTCGACGCCAATGGTAGTTTGTGTGACGCAACCAGGCATGTCAGAGCAGACAGTGGACCGTTCGAAGGACGTGATGTTGCGAAGTCCCGCAATGTCTGCAGAACTGAACAGCCCTCCTGCACCGCAATCACCACACTTGAAGGCCTGCGATTTTTTCTTGTGGGTTCAATTCAAGGGACAGCGTTTACGTTCCACCTCCACCACAGATCATCAAAGACTTGCGACACCGCATAGCAGCAGCTTTTCTTACCATCACTCCTGTTATACTGGGCCGGTTATGGGCAGAATTGCACCATAGACCAGATGTGTGCCGTGTAATGAAGGGTGCGCACATACGGAGAACTCTTACGAACATTGCAAAAAACTTTTGAGAATGTGTCTTTTAAATACAGTCTCTTTACCGTTCTTGGCCATTTATCTGTACTGTCGTTTTAAAAATATTTCATTACCACGTACATTTCTTATTCTTAGCGGATGGTTTACAGTAATATGAGACGAAAATTTAAAATGGGCTGTACACTCAGATACAAATTGCAAGAAGATAAAAAGCATCTTTTCATGCCCTACTAAAACGTAAAAAAAAACCTCTTCCCTTTGGACCTGAAAAAGGAAGTTGTACAAACTCTCATAATTGGGACTGTTAATTTATTGCGATGTTATCCTGCGGGGTCTTTCTCAGGAAAGTTCACGCCACGTGCAACTGGCGACGGATGCCTGTGTACGATGAATCCTGTCACGCTCATGTTTTCCATCACTCATCGCCACCTGATGTGCAGTTATCGGGGCTGCTTGCAAACCAGCGCAGGTATCTCCGTACAATTTTATCCCCGTTACCGTGTGACCACCTCATATAGTGCCTCACATCTTTCCTCGACGTTAATACCAGTACCAATCAAAGTGAAGTCCGTCCAGTCTTACACCGCCAGAGCCACTCTCTCTATATGCATTTCTGTCGCTGGAACTGACTGGAATGATCTGTTCCAAAGTATGAGAGAAGTTGATCATGCGTCTAGCTTCAAAGGCGGCTAGCTACTGACATCTCATAAAACAGCGATGGTTCTCGTCCTCGTTTCTGTACTCAACATTTTAATCCGTTTTACTAGGTCGCTTTCTTGTGTGGTTGCCTGTTCGGTACATATTATGCAACTGATTTTAAACTAACTTAACGACGAGCTAGACACTTGTAACTTCCAGTATAGCTCACAATTTGATGACAGTGCAATATTAATGCGCTTCTTGTCTGATGCATGGCAGAGGGTACTTTGTCTTTCGGTCTGTCTCTTCTGTACAAATTTTGCAGTTGATACCAAACTAGCTTCCCGATCACATTAAGACTTGAATTTCTCAATATTGCTCAGAACTGGATGACAGCGCAATGTTAACTGTCTTTTTTGAGTGATATGTGGTGGAGGGCACTTTACTTTTTTTTCTGGTACAAATTTTGCAGTTTATTTGGAATTACTTTCCCAGTAATCTTGAGACTTGAAACTTTCAACGTAAGAAAGTACTGGATGACAATGCAATATTTGCTCACTTTCGTGTGTGTTGTGAGGTGAAGAATACCTTGTTTATGATTTTCTTATGAGGTCGCTTTCTTGTCTGTTTGTCTGTTCGGTAAAAATTTTGGAACTGATATTAAGCTAACTTGTGGATGAGCTGGAGACGTGAACTTCCAACATAGCTCATACGTGGGTGACAATGCAGCATTAGCTCAGTTGCTCTTCCGGTGTGCGGTGGAGGGTACTTCGTGTACCACTGCTGTTTCCCCCGTTTCTTGTTCCAGTCACAAACGATTCGCGATGTATACGAGCAATATATTGGTTGGTCCACGTGGAGAGAAACTGAAATAAACCTGAAATTTACCACATGCCTCTGTTGCAATCTGTCAAAATGTTTAAAATCGACTGAAAAACTTCACCTACACCAGACTATAAAGCGAAAAATAATTATTAAAATGAAAACGTTTTTAAAATAATGTGGTTTTAAAACGGAGTAAACAGTGTAAAATAATTTGTGCTAGCTCCCTACAGATTCGTAACCCCATACACATAATCTTGAAAATTTTTGCTTGTGATTTTTTATAGCCATGACAATACCTGTAAAACTGAAAACGAAAAACATGGAGTGCACGCAGTAGATAACGTAGTAGGGGAGGTGGTTGAGCAGAATCACGCAGCAGTTGACATCATTTGCAGTGCAGTTAAGTTATTAGTGAGTTAGTTCACCAGTTCATGCATCAGCTATCTATTGCAATCGCACCGCATTTTTGTTTTAAAATTTTCAAGTTATCGTCATAGCTATAAAAAATTCACAAGCACATATTTTCTGGACTGTCTGTATGGGATTAGGAATCTGTATGGAGCTAGCATAAATTATTTTACACTTTTTAGTTCGTTTTAAAAAGTGATATATTAGAAAGTCCTTTAATTAAATAATTTTTTATTATAGTCATGTACCGTCGTTTGCCGCTAGACGTTTATCATTTCCTAACTTTCGTGGCTGGCAGAGTGTTTCTGAATTAGAAGTCGCTACAACATACTTCAGTTTTCTGTCTCCATACCTGATTACATCTGCATTATCCTCTGTCACTACAAGTATTTCTTTGTAATTATTATCACCTTCCCCCATGAACCATGGACCTTGCCGTTGGTGGGGAGGCTTGCGTGCCTCAGCGATACAGATGGCCGTACCGTAGGTGCAACCACAACGGAGGGGTATCTGTTGAGAGGCCAGACAAACATGTGGTTCCTGAAGAGGGGCAGCAGCCTTTTCAGTAGTTGCAGGGGCAACAGTCTGGATGATTGACTGATCTGGCCTTGTAACATTAACCAAAACGGCCTTGCTGTGCTGGTACTGCGAACGGCTGAAAGCAAGGGGAAACTACAGCCGTAATTTTCCCCGAGGACATGCAGCTGTACTGTATGATTAAATGATGATGGCGTCCTCTTGGGTAAAATATTCCGGAGGTAAAATAGTCCCCCATTCGGATCTCCGGGCGGGGACTACTCAAGAGGACGTCGTTATCAGGAGAAAGAAAACTGGCATTCTACGGATCGGAGCGTGGAAAGTCAGATCCCTTAATCGGGCAGGTAGGTTAGAAAATTTAAAAAGGGAAATGGATAGGTTAAAGTTAGATATAGTGGGAATTAGTGAAGTTCGGTGGCAGGCGGAACAAGACTTTTGGTCAGGTGATTACAGGGTTATAAATACAAAATCAAATAGGGGTAATGCAGGAGTAGGTTTAATAATGAATAAAAAAATAGGAGTGCGGGTTAGCTACTACAAACAGCATAGTGAACGCATTATTGTGGCCAAGATAGACACAAAGCCCATGCCTACTACAGTCGTACAAGTTTATATGCCAACTAGCTCTGCAGATGATGAAGAAATTGATGAAACGTATGATGAGATAAAAGAAATTATTCAGGTAGTGAAGGGAGACGAAAATTTAATAGTCATGGGTGACTGGAATTCGTCAGTAGGAAAAGGGAGAGAAGGAAACATAGTAGGTGAATATGGATTGGGGGGGAAGAAATGAAAGAGGAAGCCGCCTTGTAGAATTTTGCACAGAGCATAACTTAATCATAGCTAACACTTGGTTCAAGAATCATAAAAGAAGGTTGTATACCTGGAAGAATCCTGGAGATACTAATAGGTATCAGATAGATTATATAATGGTAAGACAGAGATTTAGGAACCAGGTTTTAAATTGTAAGACATTTCCAGGGGCAGATGTGGATTCTGACCACAATCTATTGGTTATGAACTGCAGATTGAAACTGAAGAAACTGCAAAAAGGTGGGAATTTAAGGAGATGGGACCTGGATAAACTGAAAGAACCAGAGGTTGTACAGAGTTTCAGGGACAGCATAAGGGAACAATTGACAGGAATGGGGGAAAGAAATACAGTAGAAGAAGAATGGGTAGCTCTGAGGGATGAAGTAGTGAAGGCAGCAGAGGATCAAGTAGGTAAAAAGACGAGGGCTAGTAGAAATCCTTGGGTAACAGAAGAAATATTGAATTTAATTGATGAAAGGAGAAAATATAAAAATGCAGTAAATGAAGCAGGCAAAAGGGAATACAAACGTCTCAAAAATGAGATCGACAGAAAGTGCAAAATGGCTAAGCAGGGATGGCTAGAGGACAAATGTAAGGATGTAGAGGCTTGTCTCACTAGGGGTAAGATAGATACTGCCTACAGGAAAATTAAAGAGACCTTTGGAGAGAAGAGAACCACTTGTATGAATATCAAGAGCTCTGATGGCAACCCAGTTCTAAGCAAAGAAGGGAAGGCAGAAAGGTGGAAGGAGTATATAGAGGGTTTATACAAGGGCGATGTACTTGAGGACAATATTATGGAAATGGAAGAGGATGTAGATGAAGACGAAATGGGAGATACGATACTGCGTGAAGAGTTTGACAGAGCACTGAAAGACCTGAGTCGAAACAAGGCTCCGGGAGTAGACAACATTCCATTAGAACTACTGATGGCCTTGGGAGAGCCAGTCATGACAAAACTCTACCATCTGGTGAGCAAGATGTATGAGACAGGCGAAATACCCACAGACTTCAAGAAGAATATAATAATTCCAATACCAAAGAAAGCAGGTGTTGACAGATGTGAAAATTACCGAACTATCAGTTTAATAAGTCACAGCTGCAAAATACTAACGCGAATTCTTTACAGACGAATGGAAAAACTGGTAGAAGCGGACCTCGGGGAAGGTCAGTTTGGATTCCGTAGAAATGTTGGAACACGTGAGGCAATACTAACCTTACGACTTATCTTAGAAGAAAGATTAAGAAAAGGCAAACCTACGTTTCTAGCATTTGTAGACTTAGAGAAAGCTTTTGACAACGTTAACTGGAATACTCTCTTTCAAATTCTGAAGGTGGCAGGGGTAAAATACAGGGAGCGAAAGGCTATTTACAATTTGTACAGCAACCAGAGGGCAGTTATAAGAGTCGAGGGGCATGAAAGGGAAGCAGTGGTTGGGAAAGGAGTGAGACAGGGTTGTAGCCTCTCCCCGATGTTATTCAATCTGTATATTGAGCAAGCATTAAAGGAAACAAAAGAAAAATTCGGAGTAGGTATTAAAATTCATGGAGAAGAAGTAAAAACTTTGAGGTTCGCCGATGACATTGTAATTCTGTCAGAGACAGCAAAGGACTTGGAAGAGCAGTTGAACGGAATGGACAGTGTCTTGAAAGGAGGATATAAGATGAACATCAACAAAAGCAAAACGAGGATAATGGAATGTAGTCAAATTAAATCGGGTGATGCTGAGGGGATTAGATTAGGAAATGAGACACTTAAAGTAGTAAAGGAGTTTTGCTATTTAGGGAGTAAAATAACTGATGATGGTCGAAGTAGAGAGGATATAAAATGTAGACTGGCAATGGCAAGTAAAGCGTTTCTGAAGAAGAGAAATTTGTTAACATCGAGTATCGATTTAAGTGTCAGGAAGTCGTTTCTGAAAGTATTTGTATGGAGTGTAGCCATGTATGGAAGTGAAACGTGGACGATAAATAGTTGGACAAGAAGAGAATAGAAGCTTTCGAAATGTGGTGCTACAGAAGAATGCTGAAGATAAGTTGGGTAGATCACGTAACTAATGAGGAGGTATTGAATTGGATTGGGGAGAAGAGAATTTTGTGGCACAACTTGACTAGAAGAAGGGATCGGTTGGTAGGACATGTTTTGAGGCATCAAGGGATCACAAATTTAGCGTTGGAGGGCAGCGTGGAGGGTAAAAATCGTAGAGGGAGACCAAGAGATCAATACACTAAGCAGATTCAGAAGGATGTAGGTTGCAGTAGGTACTGGGAGATGAAGAAGCTTGCACAGGATAGAGTAGCATGGAGAGCTGCATCAAACCAGCCTCAGGACTGAAGACCACAACAACAACAATTATTATCATTAGCATTTGTTGTACCCTTTGCTACTATGATTACCTCCTACAAAGTAATCTTATTTCTGATAGCCTCTGGTACAAACAGTCATCCTTTCAGTTAGCGTTATTATCATTTATTGTAATATTTTACATATTATAATAACTAATCAAATTGTGATTTCAAAAGATTTAAATGTGTGAAACTCTCATCAGATGTAAGAGTAAGACCTTATTATGTGAAGTTAAATAAAGGAATAGATGAAGTAATTTCATTGTGAAAGTACAGGGTGGCGCAGATCAAAGTAGCCCTTGTAAGTGTAAAGGAAATGCAGTGAAATTACAGAAACGAATAGCTGAAAGGACTTACCATATATTTAAAATGAAAAATACAGTGAAAAATACGTTTATAAATGATTCTGGAAGGGGGCCTCTGCAACATCAAAGCAGAGCTGTGCACATCTAATCCTGTTCTGTTATACCCGGCGTAAAAGTGCGGGTAGCGATGGCGGCAACTTCAAGGCTGACATTGTCTTTCAGTCCCTGTATTGTGTGTGGATTTGTTTCATAGACCTTGCTGTTCAAGTGTTCCGCAGTAAAAAAAATGGCGTGTTTTTAGATGCGGCGAACGTGGTGGCCGTAAATGTTTCGGTAGTTCGCTCCTCAGTGAAGACATCATGGACTCGTTCCAGGGATACTTTGGACGTGTGACATGTTGTCCCATCTGGTTGGAAGAAGCAGTGTTGTCTTTCATATTCAGTGACCTGAGCACAAAATGTATCAAAAATTTACATATATACAACCGTGTTGATGGTAGAATCAAAAATACTGGTCCAATAATGCAAGTTCCTGTTACACCGCACCAAACGCCGATTTTTGCGTCATGGAGTGGTTGCTGACACACAGTGTTGCGGTTCTCCGTTTCCCAGTACCTCGTGTTCTATGATTTTACGTGACCGGAAAGACGGAACCACGCTTCATCGCTTATGAGGTAATGGAAAGAGATAACAAACTAACGTTGATGTTATTCAAAAGCCGCGTGCAGTAATCTACACGTTTCTGACTGCCACCCTCCAATAACTGCTGCACTGCCATCACTCTACACGGCATAAAAATTAAGACTTTCCAGTATCTACTGAGAACTCTTCCTACTCACGTGCGCGTGCTGGGCCAGTTTACTAGTGGACGGACTTCTTTGGGCTCTTAATAATTGTTCGCAGTATCTTCTGGCTTGCGAAGTGTAGGAATTTTGTCGTTTTACATTTTGCGCAGATCTGTAGGTGCACCAATTTCTATACAGGTTCTGTATTGCCCTCTTTGCTGGTACTCCTCTATCCGGATATCCGACCCCGAAATTTTAGCGAGTTTCCTTCAAATGGCTCTGAGCACTATTGGACTTAACATCTGAGGTCATCAGTCCCCTAGAACTTAGAACTACTTAAACCTAACTAACCTAAGGAGATCACACACATCCGTGCCCGAGGCAGGATTCGAACCTGAGACCGTAGCAGTCACGCGGTTCCAGACTGAGGCGCCTAGAACCCCTCGGCCACATCGACCGGCAACTGTCAATTGTTGAGACTGTTTATTCTACAAGTCAAAATATTGCATTCGGTTTCAGAGGCGAGGCGCGCCGCATTCAACTGCGCCACCCTGTACTGTCTGACGGGCATCCGATTCCATAGTTAGCCCTTGGGCCATCCGTTTACATTTTTCAGTACGTCTTTTGTACGTAGCAGAGGGCAGAAACATTCGTTTGTTACCAATACGGAGAGCTGCACATCGATGTCAGGAGGTGGTGAAGGGTACGTCTTGTGAGGCAGGAAACGCCTGAACGACCGCGATTTGTTATGTTGTTGCTGATCCATTACGTTGCTGCGCAGAAGTACGTGGTATTTTCCTGATACCGTCACAGTCGGACCCACACAGAGTTATGGAGTGCGCACAAGGCGACATTCAAGGTAAAATGACAGAAATCCCATAATTGTGATGGTTTGGTGCAAAAACCATCGACAAAATCCTTTACGTAGAAAGAAACCCGCTGCTTATAAGTCTTGCACTCTTTGCAGGAGATAGGTGATGTGCCGGCAGCTGGGCCAACACCTTGTAGATAGAAGGTGGCTTAATGCACGCTAGACTAACGCAGACGGGCGTGAAGTACTGGAACAGGATACGTAATTAACGCTATGAAGAAAAGAACGGAGCTTCTCATATACTTATCTTTAATGTCTTCTTGTACATCCCTATGGTGAACACAAGTGAGACTCTAATTACAATCACTGTAAGGCTAATGGCGCCTTGCTAGTTCGTAGCCATTAACTCAGCTGAAGGCTATTCTGTCTCTCGGCTAATGAGAGAGAAAGGCTTCGTACGTCTAGTCGCTAGCACTCTCGTCCGTACAACTGGGCTGAGTTCGAGTCAGTCTCTCGAGACCTGCCTTGTGGTGGCGCTAGGTTTGCGATCACACAGTGGCGACACGCGGGTCCGACATGTACTACAGGACCGCGGCCGATTTAAGCTACCACCTAGCACGTGTGGTGTCTGGCTGTGACACCACATTCCTCCCCCGCAAATCGGCGAACGGTCGTGAGATAAGGCTTCCGCCCGCCGTGGGGAGGACCCCATGTTGACGTATGCGATGAGGTGGGGAGCCTAACAACAGGCGAGGCTGTGCCACCCGCACCCGGCCATTCGGTCCGAGGGGAGCTAGGAAACGCCTGAAAACCTAGTCCAGGGTGCACGTCAACATGCGGTGTATGCGCCCGTAAAGAGACAGGAGGGGCCGAAGGGTCGACCTCCATGTGGTCGGAGAATCCGACGCGCGATGACGACATCTGGTCCGGAGCGGGCAAGAGTTCCATGGCGGAGGACAGCTGGTCACGGGAAGCGATCGGCGGCGCGTGACCCAGGGAGGCGCGTGGCGGCTGCAGCGAAGCGTCCACTGCGGGCGGCGCCGGAGGCGGCTGCGCCGGCGGCGCGACGCCATGAGGCAAAATGGACGGCAGCGTCGGTAACACCTGGGGATGAGGCGAGCCAGTAGATGGGTCCCCAGGGCGCTGACCTGACGGCTCCGTCGCTGAAAGCAGACGGGGAGCGGCAGAACCCGGGTGACGACAGAGGCGCAGCTGATTGAGATGCCGACGCACCTCACCAGAGGCCCCCAAAACCAAATACATCGCGCGGCCGAGGCAGCGAAGAATGCGCCCTGCGAGCCAACGCCGTGAACCGCGATAGGTGCGATAGAAGACAACGTCGCCAGGAGCAAAAGCAGGAGTCTGCCACTGCACAGGAACCTGATGCGGCGGATGCAGCAAAGTCATCAAGGTTCGATGAGAACGACCATGGAGCAACTCAGCCGGCGAGCGACCATCGCTGGGCTGAGAGCGATACGAGGACAAAAAGAGCAATAATGCGTCCTCCCGAGAATGCGACTCTTTCAATTTCAACATCTGTGACTTGAAAGTCCGGACCAATCGTTCCTCGGCACCGTTTGACTGAGGCGAAAACGGCGCGGACGTCAGATGTTGAATACCATTGGCCTTGCAGAAGGACTGAAATTCTGCGGACATGAATTGTGGGCCATTGTCGGAAACAATAGTCTGCGGAAGACCTTCAATGCAAAAGATAGCAGACAAGGCTTGGATTGTGGCAGAAGACGTCGTGGAAGACATCCGGACAACAAAAGGAAAATTACTGAAAGCATCGACCACAACCAACCAACGAGCATTCCAGAATGGACCAGCAAAATCGATGTGCAAGCGTTGCCAAGGGGAAGTGGCTTTCGGCCATGCAAAGAATTTCCGCGGCGGTGCGGATTGTTGTTCGGCACACGCCACGCAAGAGGAGCACAGATTCGTAATCGCAGCATCGATTCCAAACCAAGTGCAGTGCTGACGAGCAAGTTGTTTCGTACGCACTATACCCCAATGTCCTTGGTGGAGAAGCTTTAAGACAGAGGACTGTAACGAACGTGGGACCACAACCCGAGACTGATCATTATCAGAACGCAACAACAAAACACCACGTCGTACAAAAAGTCTCTCCTTGTGAGCAAAAAATCGGCGAACCAGCGGATCCTCGATCCGTGACTTGGACAAGGGCCATTGCGTAGCAACAAAACGCAAAACGGGAGCAAGGACAGGGTCAGCAGCTGTGGCTGTAGCTACACGACGAAAATCAATCGGAAACGATTCGACCACGTCATCGGTTTCCGAATCAATGAACATGCAAGCAAGTTCGGAAGAATCGAATACTTTATCCTCAGCAACAGGCAAACGGGACAACGCATCAGCGTTTCCGTGCTTAGCAGTGGACCGATACAAGATATCGTAGCGGTACTGCGAGAGGAAAAGAGACCAGCAAATGAATTTCTGCGCTGTACGTGGAGGTACAGGCTTGTTCGGATGAAAAAGCGATGTCAAAGGTTTGTGGTCCGTGATGATGGTAAAGTGATGACCATACAAGAAATCGTGAAACTTAGTAACACCAAACACGAGAGTTAAAGCCTCTTTCTCTATCTGTGAATAATGTCTTTGCGCAGATGAGAGCAATTTTGACGCAAAGGCAATAGGGCGATCATGCGATGCATCGTTGTGCGCAAGCACAGCACCGATCCCGAAATCCGATGCATCTACCATCAACAAAAGGGATTTTCGGGGATCGAATGGCGTAAGGCAAGTATGTGAAAGCAACGCCGATTTCAACTGGCGAAAGGCGCGTTCGCATTCCGTCGTCCAGACGAACGGAACACCTTTACGGCATAAGCGATGAAGCGGAGCTGAAATGGAAGAAGCATTGCGCAGAAATTTATGATAATAATTTATTTTACCCAGCACAGTCTGTAGTTGCGTCAAGTTCTGCGGTGACGGCAAATCCTGTATGGCACGGAGGTGCTCTGGACTCGGATGTATTCCTTGGGCATTGAGGACATGGCCCAGGTACGGCAAGTCACGAGCAAAAAACACACACTTGTCCTTCCTCAAGCGAAGACCATTTTGACGCAAGACCTGAAATAATGTTCAGAGATTTTGCAAATGTTCGGCTTCTGTCTTTCCGGAGATCACAATATCGTCCAGATAGTTCGCAGCAGTAGGGACCGACGCACAAACAGTTTGTAAATATTGCTGAAACAATGCAGGGGCGGATGCACACCCGAAAGGCAGTCGTTTGAAGCGATACAAGCCAAGATGCGTGTTTACCACCAAGACGCGCTGGGATTCTTCGTCCACCGGTATTTGCAAGTACGCATCTGCTAGGTCAAACTTTGAAAAATATGTTCCCGGGCACAGTTTGTCAAAAAGATCTTCCGGGCGGGGCAAAGGAAAAGTTGCAGTCACAAGTTGTGGATTCACAGTTGCCTTGAAGTCCACACAAAGTCTCAATTTTCCGGAAGGTTTAGGCAAAATTACTAAGGGTGAGGCCCAGAGAGAAGCCTGCACACGTTCAATTACACCTTGAGATTCTAAATCGTGCAATGTTCTTGCGACCTCATCACGCAATGCGTGGGGAACATTGCGCGCTCTGAAAAATTTCGGTTGCGCGTTCTCTTTCAGTTCCAAATGTGCTGCATAGTTCTTAGCGCAACCAAGGCCCGGTGCAAAAATGTCTGCAAATTCCTCACATAGACTAGAAACACTGGCGGAAGGCACAGTCTGATTCACTGATAGGACCTGATTTACTATAGACAAATTAAACAACTGAAATAAATCTAAACCAAACAAGTTCACTGCAGTAGAAGAACGAAGAACGTAAAATGACACAAGTTTTGTTTGTCCCTTGTATGTTGCAAGAAGGCTGCACTGTCCTAACACTGGTATTTTCTGGCCTGAGTAACTATTGAGCTGAACATTTGCGGCATGCAACGGAGGTTTGCCCAGTTGGTTGTACGTGTCGTGATTGAGCAATGAAACTGCAGCTCCGGTATTGAGCTGGAATGGTATCACTTTGCCTGCAAAGTCTAAGTCGACAAAAAGTTTATTGTCCTGCTGACGACAAACGCGACTGTTTTGTGCAACTGGAACAGACACTGGGACAGAATCACGTGCGACGTGACGGGACTTCCGTCGACGGCGACGCACACTTTTTGTGGAATGAACACTGTCACCGGACGGGGTGGAATGAACTACATGAATATCCATGGGCGAAGGGTCACGAGCCTGAGTTTCCTTGGTTCGATTCCGGCGCGAAGCAAAGGGCCTGGAATGGGCGTGAGTGTCTGATCTGAGCTTTTTCTGGCAAACACTTTGGACATGTCCTTTCTTATGACAGTAAAAGCAAATAGCTTGGCGTGACGGGCAATTTTCACGCGAATGTCTAGTTGCACACCGCGGGCATGATTTCACCGCATTAGCTTGCTTACGCGGCGCACGTGTTTGCGAGCTAGGCTGCCGCTGCGCTGACGGGCGCGAGGGCCGCTGAGCGTCCCGTGCAGCGGGCCCGGCGGGCCGGTTAATGTGACACACTGCCGGCGAAGTTGCAAATGAGTCCTGAGCAAAGTCAAGTGTGTCTTGCCTATCCAATATGTCTATCACTTGTTGAAGGGAGGGATTAACTAGTTTCAAAATCTGTTCCCGTATACGAACGTCAGAAACGTTCTGTGCAATGGCATCACGCACCATAGTATCTGAATAAGGAAGTCCACATTCGCATTCAAACGCACACTCCCTAGTAAGTCCTTGCAATGTCGCAACCCACTCCCTATTAGTCTGACCGGCCATACGTGTTGTACGAAAGAACGTATACCTTTTTGCAACGACATTTACTGTTTCCTTGAAATAGGCATCTAAAGCAGACAAAATTTCATCGTAGGACAGAGTTGCTACGTCGCGCCGGGGCAACAACTTCACTATCACTCGGTAGGTGGACACACCGACACAAGAAAGCAAAAACGGCTGCCGCTCATTACCTTGAATTCTGTAGGCGGCTAGATGAAAGCTGAACTGGCGGGACCACTCCTGCCAGGACTCTCGGGTTGCGTCAAAGGGTCTGAATTGAGGTGCAACAGCATGTTGTGGCGGCGGTAGCGATGAAGCGGCGGCGGCCGCATCGGTGTGCAGCGCACGTTGACCCTGGACGAGCTGTCCAAGAGCATCCAATAACGCCTGCGTCTGCTGATTCTGCAAGCGATAAAATTCGGACAGTACATCTGGAGATTGTGGCGAAGCCATGACACAAAGAAATTAGGGCAAAGTAAAACACAAGATCCTTTGTAGACTCGTCGCCATGTGATGTGTCGGCAGCTGGGCCAACACCTTGTAGATAGAGGTGGCTTAATGCACGCTAGACTAACGCAGACGGGCGTGAAGTACTGGAACAGGATACGTAATTAATGCTGTGAAGAAAAGAACGGAGCTTCTCATATACTTATCTTTAATGTCTTCTTGTACATCTCTATGGTGAACACAAGTGAGACTCTAATTACAATCACTGTAAGGCTAATGGCGCCTTGCTAGTTCGTAGCCATTAACTCAGCTGAAGGCTATTCTGTCTCTCGGCTAATGAGAGAGAAAGGCTTCGTACGTCTAGTCGCTAGCACTCTCGTCCGTACAACTGGGCTGAGTTCGAGTCAGTCTCTCGAGACCTGCCTTGTGGTGGCGCTAGGTTTGCGATCACACAGTGGCGACACGCGGGTCCGACATGTACTACAGGACCGCGGCCGATTTAAGCTACCACCTAGCACGTGTGGTGTCTTGCTGTGACACCACAATAGGGATACTAGCGATTGTCATGCAGGATACACATAATCGCACTTCGGCCTACATCATGTTGGTGGACCACTTACGTGGAGCTTGTACTAGGGCCCGTCTCAGCGCTCTGTAAAACCCGGCCCTCCGAACCTGGTGTGCGTACGGTCCACAGCCTCCCCGCACGTTCGTCTCTCTCAAAGCATTCGGACTCACACAAACGCCGTAAAAGGGCTTGAAATGTTGTGTGATGTGGTTGGAGTCTGTGAGGGTGCTTGTTTTGGCACAGTCGTGCTGTCTCTCGACGTTCACATCTGCTTCACAGTACACACAATCTGTGGTGTCATCGCCAGACACCACACTTGCTAGGTGGTAGCCTTTAAATCGGCCGCGGTCCGGTAGTATACGTCGGACCCGCGTGTCGCCACTATCAGTGATTTCAGACCGAGCGCCGCCACACGGCAGGTATAGTCTAGAGACTCCCTAGCACTCGTCCCAGTTGTATACCCGACTTTGCTAGCGATGGTTCACTGTCTACATACGCTCCCATTTGCAGAGACGACAGTTTAGCATAGCCTTGAGCTACGCCATTTGCTACAACCTAGCAAGGCGCCATATTCAGTTACTATAATTACTTCAAGAATGTATTCTGAACAGATAATATTGTGAATCATGTACCGTCGAGAGCGACGTTCATCATTAATTGATTAAAGTTAAGTATCAAACTAATTACGTCCGTTTTCTGAACTCTCATTTCTTGTCATGCTCCAGACCTCACGTCAGTATAGTTCTTCCCTCCTCACGCCAGCCTGCGTGAGCTGAAACGCGTGCATTTCGGCTTCCACTCGTAACACGGTGTTGGCTCTTCTGCTAACACAAAGCAATCCATCTCGACTTGTTCCCGAGATGAATACCGGACCATTCCGCTGGTTGCAGAACGCTGCGTCAATCACAGCCTACAACACACAAGGAGAACACGATATGTGGCTAGAGGAACCTTCATTCGTCTACGCCATCTATCGTGCAACTGTGCATTTGCAGACACATGTTGATAGGACCTGTTTTCCTCCATTTCCAGACGGGAACCCGTCCCTGTAGTTTGTCGGTTTAACTAATGTTGATTCTGTAGCCTGGCCGACTGTTTGCCCACCTCGTTGGCAGCGCGGTGCCCCGGTCTCCTTCGCCGCACTCACGGTGCTCTGGTAATACTACACGTTTCGGAGGCTCCTCTGAGTGCAGGAGGCAATGCGATCACATCTTCACATGGCATATCTACTTCAGTTTTATTGTAGTTTTTTCAGACCACTTTAGGCGGATGCCAGGATTCTCTGTTAAAAGTAGTCCCATACAAGTATGGCTGCGTTACAGTGGCGCCAACAACGGTGGTCAGATGCCGTCAACAGAGGTCGACTGATAACATCGGAAGACAGCTTGGTCTCACTGCAGTCGATCTCACTGACAAGTTTTTGGCGGGGTAGAGAAGGTTAAGCCGACATGTGCGTGAAATTCGTTAAAACTTGACATTTTCTGCTTTCTCCTTCATAATATACACTCCTGGAAATTGAAATAAGAACACCGTGAATTCATTGTCCCAGGAAGGGGAAACTTTATTGACACATTCCTGGGGTCAGATACATCACATGATCACACTGACAGAACCACAGGCACATAGACACAGGCAACAGAGCATGCACAATGTCGGCACTAGTACAGTGTATATCCACCTTTCGCAGTAATGCAGGCTGCTATTCTCCCATGGAGACGATCGTAGAGATGCTGGATGTAGTCCTGTGGAACGGCTTGCCATGCCATTTCCACCTGGCGCCTCAGTTGGACCAGCGTTCGTGCTGGACGTGCAGACCGCGTGAGACGACGCTTCATCCAGTCCCAAACATGCTCAATGGGGGACAGATACGGAGATCTTGCTGGCCAGGGTAGTTGACTTACACCTTCTAGAGCACGTTGGGTGGCACGGGATACATGCGGACGTGCATTGTCCTGTTGGAACAGCAAGTTCCATTGCCGGTCTAGGAATGGTAGAACGATGCGTTCGATGACGGTTTGGATGTACCGTGCACTATTCAGTGTCCCCTCGACGATCACCAGTGGTGTACGGCCAGTGTAGGAGATCGCTCCCCACACCATGATGCCGGGTGTTGGCCCTGTGTGCCTCGGTCGTATGCAGTCCTGATTGTGGCGCTCACCTGCACGGCGCCAAACACGCATACGACCATCATTGACACCAAGGCAGAAGCGACTCTCATCGCTGAAGACGACACGTCTCCATTCGTCCCTCCATTCACGCCTGTCGCGACACCACTGGAGGCGGGCTGCACGATGTTGGGGCGTGAGCGGAAGACGGCCTAACGGTGTGCGGGACCGTAGCCCAGCTTCATGGAGACGGTTGCGAATGGTCCTCGCCGATACCCCAGGAGCAACAGTGTCCCTAATTTGCTGGGAAGTGGCGGTGCGGTCCCCTACGGCACTGCGTAGGATCCTACGGTCTTGGCGTGCATCCGTGCGTCGCTGCGGTCCGGTCCCAGGTCGACGGGCACGTGCACCTTCCGCCGACCACTGGCGACAACATCGATGTACTGTGGAGACCTCACGCCCCACGTGTTGAGCAATTCGGCGGTACGTCCACCCGGCCTCCCGCATGCCCACTATACGCCCTCGCTCAAAGTCCGTCAACTGCACATACGGTTCACGTCCACGCTGTCGCGGCATGCTACCAGTGTTAAAGACTGCGATGGAGCTCCGTATGCCACGGCAAACTGGCTGACACTGACGGCGGCGGTGCACAAATGCTGCGCAGCTAGCGCCATTCGACGGCCAACACCGCGGTTCCTGGTGTGTCCGCTGTGCCGTGCGTGTGATCATTGCTTGTACAGCCCCCTCGCAGTGTCCGGAGCAAGTATGGTGGGTCTGACACACCGGTGTCAATGTGTTCTTTTTTCCATTTCCAGGAGTGTACTTTGGACGTACCTGAACATTTTGGTATATAATGCATTAAAATCAGACAATTCCGAGACCTTCAAATTATATTTTCAATGTTGACGTGTAACTGTCAAATTTCGTGGCTACACATATACTGCCACAGTTGAGCTGTCATATCTTGGGAACTACACAGTCTAGGAGGCTGTGAATTGCGTCGTTTTGTGCCTACTGCTACGTCTCAGAAAGTCGTATTACGAATGAACAAATTAGTCCTTCGTTTCTGATACTAGTTTTCGTTGAAAGTATTGCGATTATCGGCTATTTTTGTAGTAAGCTAACTTATATTGATTTTTATACGTAAAGAAAGTGATTAAGCTTAAAAGTAACTTCAAGGTACGCAAATCTTCGGGTAACAGATATGTGAGACCTGCATTTTCTTCTGAAGTACTTTCAAACACTTGTGCTAGCAGTGAAGGAAACCACGGTAATGCTTCTGAAGTGACTTTGCCCCCTAGTGCATCGGAAAGGAAAGCAATTTGAGAAACAGGTTTACGCTTCCTTTGGCAGTAATGGAGGCAATCAAACCTATTTACAGAGATTTGGCAAATCCTGAGCTACTGAAGAAGTGTTTACATGGGAAGACCCAGAATGTGAATGAGTCCTTCAGTATTGTCGTGTGGTGCCGTGTGCCTAAAAATGTATTTGTTGGCCTTAAGACTCTAAAGTTAGCAGTGTCTGATGCTGTAATAACTTTTAATGGTTGGAACTATGAAAGACTTAACGTTATGGAGAAGTTATGGGTAAGATTTGGACAGAATACAGCTAAAGGACTGTGGGAACTGGATAAGCTTCGTGTGCGTGAAGCAGAGTTAGCTGCTCAGCAAATGACGAAAGAAGCAAGAAAGTAAAGGAGGCGGCAAGCAATGGGCTATTGTGACACTGAAGAAGACACACACTACGGGCGAGGGCAGTTCTAGTGCATAACTGGGTGCTGTGTGATGTCCTTAGGTTAGTTAGGTTTAAGTAGTTCTAAGTTCTAGGGGACTGATGACCTCAGATGTTAAGCCCCATAGTGCTCAGAGTCATTTCTAGTGCATAAAAGACGCAGAGATGTAAGTCTGTATAAGAATTCGTAATAAAAAAGTTTTAAACCTCAATGTCTTTGAACTACTCTACTGGCCATTAAAATTGCTACACCAAGCAGAAATGCAGATGATAATCGGGTATTCATTGCAAAAAAAAATTTTACTAGAACTGACATGTGATTACATTTCCACGCAATTTGGGTGCATAGATCCTGAGAAATCAGTACCCAGAACAACCACCTCTGGCCGTAATAACGGCCTTGATACACCTGGGCATTGAGTCAAACAGAGCTTGGATGGCGTGTACAGGTACAGCTGCCCATGCAGCTTCGACACGATACCACAGTTCATCAAGAGTAGTGACTGGCGTATTGTGACGAGCCAGTTGCTCGGCCACCATTGACCAGACGTTTTCAATTGGTGAGAGATCTGGAGAATGTGCTGGCCAGGGCAGCAGTCGAACATTTTCTATATCCAAAAAGGTCGTGCATCGTCCTGCTGAAATGTAGGATTTCGCAGGGATCGAATGACGGGTAGAGCCACGGGTCGTAACACATCTGAAATGTAACGTCCACTGTTCAAAGTGCCGTCAATGCGAAAAGAGTTGACCAAGACCTGTAACCAATGGCACCCCATACCAACACGCCTGGTGATACGCCAGTATGCCGATGACGAATACAGGCTTCCAATGTGCGTTCACCGCGATGTCGCCAAACACGAATGCGACGGTCATGATGCTGTAAACAGAACCTAGATTCGTCCGAAAAAGTGACGTTTTGCCTTTCGTGCACCCAGGTTCGTCGTTGAGTATACCATCGCACGCACTCCTGTCCGTGATGGAGCGTCAAGGGTAACCGCAGCCATGGTCCCCGAGCTTAGAGTCCATGCTGCTGCAAACGTCGTCGAACTGTTCGTGCAGATGGTTGTTGTCTTGCAAACGTCCCTGTTGACTCAGGGATCGAGACGTGGCTGCACGATCCGTCACAGCCATGCAGATAAGATGCCTGTCATCTCGACTGCTAGTGATACGAGGCCGTTGGGATCCAGCACGGCGTTCCGTATTACCCTCCTGAACCCACCGATTCAATATTCTGCTAACAGTCATTGGATCTCGACCAACGCGAGCAGCAATGTCGTGATACGGTAAACCGCAATCGCGATAGGCTACAATCCGACCTTTATTAAGGTCGGAAACGTGATGGTACGCATTTCTCCTCCTTACACGAGGCATCACAACAACGTTTCACCAGGCAACGCCGGTCAAGTGCTGTTTGTGTATGAGAAATCGATTGGAAACTTTCCTCATGTCAGCACGCTGTAGGTGTCGCCACCGGCGCCAACCTTGTGTGAATGCTCTGAAAAGCTAATCATTTGCATATCACAGCATCTTCTTCCTGTCGGTTAAATCTCGCGTCTGTAGCACGTCATCATCGTGGTGTTGCAATTTTAATGACCAGTAGTGTACATTTATTGCAATAAATGACCCATTTTCTAAAAAATTACTGATGGTCGCGACATGAAATTTTCACAGCATGCCAAGTGTGAGATTCAACACATATGGAACTAGAATAATTAAAATATCGTGAGTTGTTTCGTTTTTATGTTCTTTTATTTAAAAAATTCTGTCAAAAAGTTAGTCTCTTCGAAAAAAAAGGTAACTTGCCTCACAATACAATTTTAATAAAATTCTAGTTCATTGTATCTAGGAGGATGCATTCAATAATTATGGAAAATTGTGAGTTGGTGTCTTAATGTCCCCTTAAGTTAGGTTAGAAACTGTCTGTGTATGAAGTAGGTTATGTCACGGAGTAAAGTCAAGTGCAGGCACGCCAGTCGGGAACTACGGGAAACAGAAGGCCCTAAGACGACATCAGCCAATCGCACGCCGACCAGAGCTCCCTTGCAGGACGACAACGCGACTGCAGCGGCCCCTATGCCGAGAGCACATAAGTGCCGCGATCGACTGGTGGCGGCCCAGTTCGATAGCAGCTTCAAGATTAGCGAATTGAATAGCAGCTTCAGTGTTAGCGACTCTGATAGCATTTCAATAAACACTTTTGTCAGTTAGAGATCAGCAGTCACTGCGAAGACATTATTTCGTGTGTCGCCCTTTGGTTGCGACACATCTGTGTGATTACCAGAGTTGAGTATCTGTAATTTTCTTATAGTAATAAACTCATTAATACGACTTGTTTGATCGTTTGTCTAGTGAACCAAGTATTCAAGATTCCTAGACACTGTAGGTTAGATTTTAGCCTCCTTGGTTGGAATGGTTACCACAATGCCTCTGTGCTTGGAGACGAGTGCTACAATGCGGTGTTTGCTATTAAAAAGATGCCACATGAGCGGTGTTTGTCTCGCAAAGAACGTTTCGAATACTGTACAATCTGTCTTCAGTTACTGGATTTACCAGACAAGTTTTACGAAATACCCGTGCATTACGAAAATATGTAGTTTCAGTGATACACCTTGCTAAGGATCTCTCCAAAATAGGTTGTTCAGACTATGGTTTATTATGCTACAGTGGCGACTTCGGAGTATAGATGTTTTGCCAATGAGGTTATGAACTCATAATGGTTAATTTATGTGGTGAAAGTAGATGTTCCTATTGCATGCTGAATGGGTAAAATTTGTTTGTCAGTAAGCAAGTACTATTTAATTAATGAAAAGTTCACTTTATTCTGAAAGCTGTATATATTAATGCAATAGTGGCAGTAGGTATACTCAGATAATCAGATTCTAGTACTGAAAACTTCACTGCACTTTAAACACTTGCTCAGGGGATTTGAGAAAGGACGTAACAAAATTTCTGGTGGCAGTATTATTCCAGATTGAGTGTAGCTTTTAATAAAGAAAATCAACTACATATGTGATCAAAAGTATTCGGACACCTGGCTGAAAACAGCTTACAAGTTCGTGGTGCCCTCCATCGGTAATGCTGGAATTCAGTGTGGTGTTGTGGCCCAATGACAGATTCCACTCTCGCAGGCATACGTTCAATCAGGTGCTGGAAGGTTTCTTGGGGAACGGCAGCCGATTCTTCACGGTGCTGAAATGAGGAGACGTATCGATGTCGGTCGGTGAGGCCTGGCACGAAGTCTGCATTCCAAAACATCTCAAAGGTGTTCTATAGGATTCAGGTCATGACTCTGTGCAGGCCAGTCCGTTACAGGGATGTTATTCTCCTGTAACCACTCCACCACCGGTCGTGCATTATGTTTAGGTGCTCGATCGTTTTGAAAGATGCAATCCCCATCCGAGAATTGCTCTTAAATAGTGAGAAGCAAGAAGGTGCTTAAAACATCAATGTAGCCCTGTGCTGTGATAGTGCCACGCAAAACAACAAGGGGTGCAAGCCCCCTCCATGAAAAACACGACCACACCATAACCCCTTCGCTTCCGAATTTTACTGTTGGCACTACACACGCTGGCAGATGACGTCACCGGAAATTCGCCATACCCACACTCTGTCATCGAATCGCCACATTGTGTACCGTGATTCGTCACTCCACACAACGTTTTTCCACTGTTCAACCGTCCAATGTTTACGCTTCTTACACCAAGTTAGGCGTCGTCTGGCATTTACCAGCGTGATGTGTGGCTTATGAGCAGCCGCTCGACCATTAATTCCAAGTTTTCTCACCTCCTGCCTAACTGTCATAGTACTTGCAGTGGGTCTTCATGCAATTTGGAATTCCTATGTGATGGTCTGGACAGATGTCTGCCTATTACACATTACGACCCTCTTCAACTGTCGGCCGTCTCTGTTTGTTAACAGACGAGGTCGGCCTGTACACTTTTGTGCTGTACGTGTCCCTTCACGTTTCCACTTCACTATCGTATCGTAAACAGTAGACCAGGGGATGTGTAGAGTGTGGAAATCTCGCGTACAGACGTATGACACAAGTGACACCCAATCACCTAACCACGTTCGAAGTCCGTGAGTTCTGCGGAGCGCCCCATTCAGTTCTCTCACGATGTCTAATGACTACTGACGTAGCTGATAAGCAGTACCTGTCAGTAGGTGGCAGCACAATGCACCTAATATGAGGAATGTGTGTTTTTGGGGGCATCCGGATACTCTTGATCACATAGTGTATATTGCAGTGTGTTTCAGGGCACTTGCACGATGCATAGCTCCAAAATTCGATACAGAATAAGAAAAAAATTTCGTAGTCTTTGAGGTGCAAGAACAAGAATATGAACTACGAAACTGGTATTTAGGGCATGGTAAAAAAGATCCATAACGCACAAAAACACTGAAACTGTACTTTTCAGAACGCGGTATAGGCCTAATCATTGTCAAGATGTAATCGCCAGATGTCAAATTTCGAAGTGTCACTTCTACTTTTACTTGAGTCGGAATTTCATCTTTAGTTTGAGTGTCGGATTTTTTAATACAGCTCAAATCACACCTCTACGCAAGCACTCGAAATCTGTTTTGCTGAATTTGTTGGAAGCTGTGCAGACGTATGTCAGTTAACCTTCAATGAGTGTCATTCAGTGTATGTGTGAAAGACAAACACAAAATCTGCAATAAGATACTCGAACACCTGAAGCACTGTAAAGTTGAAAAACATAGCTGTGCCACATTTGCCTACCACTTCATGGCACAGAATAACTTGTAGATAGCTGATGTCCACCTGCCTCAACCCAAAAAGATCCATTACAGTAACTCTAATCATAAGTTACACCATCCTTGTCACTTGAACAAATTATTGTTCGAGATTACAAACCACACCTAAAACTTCCGATAAAGATTTTGCGTTTTGTGATTTCCAGTAAACCTGCGATTTCAGTCCATAAGTTTCCGAGCTATATTCCGATTATGATATTTTCATTCTCATGATGCCAGTACATATATCAGTTTCCCACAGTCCATTTTTGTGTCCTGTCAGTCATTATGACCGAAAAAACAAACTGATCGGGCGATGAGATCGGCTACATTGTGACCGCAAACGTAGCGGCGCACTGATTTGACTGACTTGGGACGATGTCGGAAGTCGGCGGAACCCACCTATGTCGGTGCCACGGCGACCGCAGCCTTACTTGTGCAGCCTCAGCTTAGGCCGCTTCTAGACTGAACACCAAGTTGACGCTACACTGTTATTCATTTCTTGTCGTTTTAAATGTGTTTTAAATGACCACGGATGAATAATTACAGATAAAAGGTTATCTTATTTATATTCTCCATATCTCAACAGCTGTAGCGTGTGGTCGGCAGTAAGTTGGACTATGATGCGGCTAACTGCATGTTGATCTGTTGAGTGTAGCTGTAGATCGCAGAGGCTGACCTACACGAAAGTCATTCTGTGGCTGCCACAGACCAGGTTAAAGGAGGTATGAGGAATTATATACCTACTTAAGAAACTTTTATTCTACAGGCATCTCTGTAAGCGCTTCTTACGAGAGTTAACAGTGAAGACTGCAACAATGTTAGTCGCGAATGAGATCACGCCATCAACAACACGGATCACAGAGCACAGAGAGCAGGCAGTATCCCTGTTTGTTAGAGTCGATGGGGGGGGGGGGGGGGATGGGGCAAGGTCCTCCGGTAATCGCGGTTGGCTCGAAGAACCAACGAGACTGGTACGGCAGCAATGACTGCACCTGCAGATGGGCAGGCGTCGTCCTGCCGACTTGGACGACCGAGGTATTGTGACGTGGAAGGCAAACGGAAATCACCACATCAAATTTCACTAGTACATTCCGTTCTCTGTTAAAAATATCATAATGGCTTTATCTTGAGGAAAAATGTTCGGAGGTAAATGAGTCCCACGAGTTATGTCCTGTTAGGTACTAATGGGGAGGAATGATGAGATAATGACAGTATGGTCACGTGAACGCATTGCGGAATCCTAGAAAATCAAAACGTACGTTTGGGAACGATGCAGTTGGATATTATAGCCGTTAGTGAGAGGCTATCGCCAGAAGTAGGGGATATTTGGAGTGGGTCAGATAATTGCAGAGCAGTCACAGGAACAACTATGAACTAAGAAATTGGCAGAAGGGCAAAGGGTTATCGCAAGAAAAGGGAACGGTATTACTGATGAAATTGAATGGAAATCCCGCTGATCTACAAATGAATATGCCAACGACCGATGGAGATGACAGTGATACCGAAGAAGTATATGATCATATTTGTGAGTTCATAAAAAATATCGATCGGGATGATAATTTAAGAGTTATGTGGCATTGAACTTTGGTCGTCAGTGAAAGTCGAATGAGAGAAGACAGCGGTAGTTATGCAGAATTCTGTGATGGCCATGAATCAGACGTTGTTAATGCTCCTAGAAAAACAGGTACTGAGATAAGACGCGAGTGATTCACGAACTGACTATATTTTCGTAAATTTATTTATTTGTTTACTCCATTCCATTGTAGCCTGTCACCACAATTTAAACACAGGCTTTTACAGAAATTATTTTATCCTATACAATCCTACCTCCCATCACCATAACTTTTTGTACTATTAACGCTACTAATAGTAGTACTACTAAAAATAATTATAATAAAAAAAACTAGTGGAATTAAATTTTTCTTGACACTTAAGAGTCTCAACTTTATTTTCAACAGTCATGGAAGCTGAAAAAATGAATTAAAGTTTGTGCTATAGCAAGGACTTGAACCCAGGTCACCTTCTAAATACATAACTGTGCTAAGCATTACAGCATTGTAGCACCTAACACAGGTACGTGGACTACCATAGTCTAATGACATCCCTAACACAAACTTCAGTTCACACCTTCAGCCCATTTTTCCCTTCTTAAAACGTCACTACTGCCAATGCTCTACAGTACTGGAACAGAACCCCAGCTGTGTAGGTAGTGCGGTAATCCTGCTTGTTTCTCATGATCAGGTGATCCATTGAGCTGATGGAATTCATTACAGAAGATAAAGTTCAGACTCATACGTATCAAAGGAAATTTAATTCCATAAGATTCCCCATGGCGTACAAAGCTTGTGTACTATTCGAAGACTGGAGAACCTCGACAATGCTGACGATTTAAGAAGGGGAAAATAGACTGCTGGTGTGAACAGAAGTTTGTGTTAGGGGCGGCACTGGGCTAGGGGAGTCGTTCAGGTGGGTTAGCTGTACTGCTACGGTGGTGTAATGGCTAGCATGTCTGCATGGTAAACTGGAGATCGGGTCAAAGTCCCAGATGGAGCACAAATTTTAATTCATTTCTTCAGGTTCCATCATTATCAAAATTAAAAAGCTCTTAAAAAATACTTCTATTATTAATAAAACTACTCTAATTGCGAAATCCACGTGTACTACTGATATGATGACTCCAGCTTTTGTCCATCACATTCCACAGTGCGCTCCATCTCTCCCCGCACCGTAGGCGTGCCCTGCCGGTTCCTCGGGCGCCTGGAGGGCGTTGTGGTCGCATCCGCCTCTTCCGTCGTTGCTGGTGATGAACATAGAGACGTGCGGGCGCACATCAACCCGGTTCTGGTTCGTTGGGTGTCGAGACACGGCCCACGGCTGCTTGTCTCTCTGGTGTCTTTAGGATGGCTGCGCCTACTGCACTGGCAATTCTTCAACCGCAGCTGTTGATCTCAGCTTCCTTCGTTGCCTTGCGTCTCGATGTGTCGTCACAAGCTCTCGTAGTGCAGCAGACGGGGGTGGTTGATGAGATAAAGTGCTACGCGAGCCTTTCTTGAAATAGCGTCAGCAATCTTGTCCGAGATCTGCCATTCTGTTTTGGATCGCCGTATCTCCTTGACATCGATTCTTTCGTTCCGATTCAGTTTCCTGCCGACCGATATCAGCGACATCGGCATACAACAGACGTTCCCAGACAGCGTGTTCTTCACCACAGGCACACCAGCAGGTCTGGCGTCCACCAGTTCGATGCCAGTAGGCGCCGCAGGGCCCATGACCAGTCAGGCAGTCTGTCAGGCCTCTTGAAGCATTGGGGTGCTTCATTCCCAGTCTCCAGTTACCTTTGGCAAAAACCCATAGGTGCGCCTCGTTGTCTGGACATCGCAACGTTTCTGCCATAGGTGGAGAATATGATTTTGAATTTGCTGCTTGCTTGTTGCCAGTACTCCTATTAAATTCAGCACTCTATGATACTTCTATTGCTCTTTCTTCAGCCAATACATCGTCACCTTTTTCCGTATCTGAAGATCGAGTGGACATATTGCAAGTATTACTTACAACGGCTCATCTGACACAGTGCCAAAAGCCCCCGTCAGCCCAAGTATTCCACGCTGCACCCTGTTAACTGTTTGTGCTGGTGTACGACCAAAAGTCTGTGGCTCCAAGCACTTGCACAGTAGCCCACGATCGCAGTTGAGATAGATTTATGATACGTTCTTGTTGTTTGCATGGGCAGACTAATAAATTTGTTCATCGTGTTCCTGGCTCTCTTCCTCATTTCTTTGATCGGCGCACCATAGTTTTGTCTTTCGTCCAAGAAGACGTCCAAGTATCTGGAGAGATGGACTTTCTCTTTGTGGACCTGCCCCTTAATTTGATGATCGAGTATCTTAGAAAATCCCCCTTTATCAGCATGTGCATGGTCTCTTGAGGCGCAACAGACTGTTTGACTCTTTGGCACCAGCGGTGTAATTCTTGAAGGATTATATTACCTACATCTTCCATGTTGCTTCCGAAGCTTCCTTCACAAGATTCGTCAGGTTTCCGGCATAGGCCACTGCTCCTAAAACCACCTCATTGCGCTGTAGCTTTCCTAATACCGCGTCGAGTACTAGATCCTAGGAAACAAGGCTGCTTATGGATCCCTGTGGGGAGCCTTTTGAAATCATTCATTAGGGTCTATCCAGGTCTCGACAGTGTTGCTTCTCTGTTTTCACAGTAGTTCTTAAAGCAGCTGTATAACGCTCCTGGGCAGTGCGAGTTCTTCAGGCGGCCAAAAAGTGCTGGCCACCATAAATGATCAAAAGCACCGCCGATGTCCGCCATTATGGCTGCGACACAGGTATTATCGCTTCCTTTACAGCGTCTTCTGGTCACTTCCCGCTTCTGAGAACATACTGTTCCGAATTTATTTCATGAAGAGGTCTTTTCTCTTATAGTCGGGGCCGGCTGCGGTGGCCGAGCGGTTCTAGGCGCTCAGTCCGGAACCACGCGACTGCTACGGTCGCAGGTTCGAATCCTGCATCGGGCATGGATGTGTGTGATGTCCTTAGGTTAGTTAGGTTTAAGTAGTTCTATGTTCTAGGGGACCGATGACCACAGATGTTGAGTGCCATAGTGCTGAGAGCCATTTGAACCATTTTCTTATAGTCTACCGCATAGCAGCTTCTCGAGAACTTCTCTAAGCTATCGAGAAGGCAGATCCGTCTATAGGACTTTGAAGCTAGGGGATTCTTGTCTTCACCATTTTTCAAGATTATCACATTTGCTTTTTTCATGTATCTGGTATTCTTCCTTGTTGTATAGTTGGCGTATATATAAAGTAATGTGCAAATGAAGAGCCTGTACAACTTCAGCAGTGATGCCGTCATTGCCAGATGACTTACTCCTTTCAGTTTCAGTATTTCATTTCTCACCCCATCTTTTGACAGTGGACACTGTTGTGGATTGGCAAGACAGCCAACCCACTAATAGGAAGCCGAAAGGCACGCGTTTAAGCTCACGCAGGCTGGCGTGAGGTCTGGAACAGGACAAGGAATTGAGACTAGCAAAAAAGGTACATAGGTTCTGGAATACTTAACTTTAATCCATAATTGGTGAACATCTCTCTTGACGGTACATGTTTTACAGCATCAATAGTAACTGGTAATGGCGCCCTGCTAGGTCGTAGCAAATGACGTAGCTGAAGGCTATGCTAAACTATCGTCTCGGCAAATGAGAGCGTAATTTGTCAGTGAACCATAGCTACCAAAGTCGGCTGTACAACTGGGGCGAGTGCTAGGAAGTCTCTCTAGACCTGCCGTGTGGCGGCGCTCGGTCTGCGATCACTGACAGTGGCGACACGCGGGTCCGACGTATACTAATCGACCGCGGCCGATTTAAAGGCTACCCACCTAGCAAGTGTGGTGTGTGGCGGTGACACCACATTCCTCCCCCGCAAATCGGCGGACGGTTGTGGCATAAGGCTTACGCCTTCCGTGGGGAGGACCCCATGTTGACGTATGCGACGAGGTGGGGAGCCTAACAACAGGCGAGGCTGTGCCACCAGCACCCTGCCATTCGGACCGAGGGGAGCTAGGAAACGCCTTAAAACCAGCTCCAGGGTGCACGTCAACATGCGGTGTATGCGCCCGTAAAGAGACAGGAGGGGCCGAAGGGTCGACCTCCATCGGGCCAGGGCACCCGACGGGCGAAGACGACATATGGTCCGGAGCGGGCAAGAGTTCCATGTCGGAGGACAGCTGGTCACGGGAAGCGATCGCCGGCGCGTGACCCAGGGAGGCGCCCGGCGGGTGCAGCGACGCGTCCACTGCGGGCGTCGCCGGCGGGAGAACAGACGGCGGCGGTGGCGCGTTGCCATGGGGCAAAATGGAAGGCAGAGTCGGTAACACCTGGGGCTGAGGCGAGGCAGTAGATGGGTCCCCAGGGTGCTGACCGGACGGCACCGTCGCTGAACGCGGACGGGGAGCGGCAGATCCCGTGCGACGACAGAGGCGCAGCTGATTGAGATGCCGACGCACCTCACCAGAGGCCCCCAAAACCAGATACATAGCACGGCCGAGGCAGCGAAGAATGCGCCCTGCGAGCCAACGCCGTGAACCTCGATAGTTGCGGTATTAGACAACATCGCCTGGGGCAAAAGCAGGTGTCTGCCGCTGCACAGGAACTTGATGCGGCGGATGTAGCAAAGACATCAAGGTTCGATGAGGGCTACCGTGAAGCAACTCAGCCGGCGAGCGACCATCTCGAGGCTGAGAGCGATACGAGGACAAAAAGAGCAATAACGCGTGCTCCCGAGAATGCGACTCTTTCAACTTCAACATCTGTGACTTGAAAGTCCGGACCAAACGTTCAGCGGCACCGTTGGACTGTGGTAGAAACGGCGCGGACGTCAGATGTTGAATACCATTGGCCTTGCAGAATGACTGAAATTCTGCGGACATGAATTGCGGGCCTTTGTCGGAAAAAATTGTCTGTGGAAGACCTTCAATGCAAAAGATAGCAGATAACGCTTGGATGGTGGCAGAAGACGTCGTGGAAGACATGCGGACAACAAAAGGAAAATTTCTGAATGAATCGACCAGAACCAACCATCGAGCATTCTAGAAGGGACCAGCAAAATCGATGTGTAAGCGTTGCCAAGGGGAAGTGGCCTTTGGCCATGCAAAGAATTTCCGCGGTGGTGCTGAGTGTTGTTTGGCACACACCATGCAAGAAGAGCACATATTCGTAATCGCGGCATCGATTCCGAACCAAGTACAGTGCTGACGAGCAAGTTGTTTCGTTCTCACTATACCCCAATGTCCTTGGTGGAGAAACTGTAAGACAGAGGACTGTAACGAACGTGGGACCACGACCCTGGACTGATCATTATCAGAACGCAACAGCAAAACACCATGGCGTACAAAAAGTCTCTCCCTGTGAGCAAAAAATCGGCGGACCAACGGATCCCCGATCCGTGAATTTGACAAGGGCCATTGCGTAGCAACGAAACGCAGAACGGTAGCAAGGACAGGGTCTGCAGCTGTGGCTGTAGCTACACGACGAAAATCAATCGGAAACGATTCGACCACGTCATCGGTTTCAATGAACATGCAACGCATCAGCGTTTCCGTGCTTAGCAGTGGACCGATACAAGATATCGTAGCGGTACTACGAGAGGAAAATAGACCAGCGAATGAATTTGTGCGCTGTACGTGGAGGTACAGGCTTGGTCGGATGAAAAAGGGATGTCAAAGGTTTGTGGGCTGTGATGATGGTAAAGTGACGACTATAGAAGAAATCATGAAACTTTGTAACACCAAATACGAGAGCCAATGCTTCTTTCGCTATGTGTGAATAATTTCTTTGCCGCATGCGAGAGCAATTTGGACGCAAAGGCAATAGGACGATCGTGCGAACCATCTTTGTGCGCAAGCACAGCACCGATCCAGAAATCCGATGCATCCACCATCAACAAAAGGGGCTTCCGGGGATCGAATGGCGTAAGGCAAGTATTGGAAAGCAACGCCGATTTCAACTGGCGAAAGGCGCGTTCGCATTCCGTCGTCCAGACGAACGGAACACCTTTACGGCGTAAGCGATGAAGCGGAGCTGAAATGGAAGAGGCATGTGGCACATATTTATGATAGTAATTGATATTTCCCAGCACACTCTGTAGCTGCTTCAAATTCTGCGGCGAAGGCAAGTCTTGTATGGCACGGAGGTGCTGTGGACTGGGATGTATGCCTTGGGCATTGAGGACATGTCCCAGATAGGGTAAGTCACACATTTGTCCTTCCGCAAGCGAAGACCATTTTGTCGCAAGACCTGAAATAATGTTCTGAGATTGGCTAAATGTTCTTCTTCCGTCTTTCCGGAGATCACAATATCGTCCAGATAGTTTGTTGCAGTAGGGACCGACGCACAAACAGTTTGTAGATATTGCTGAAACAATACAGGGGTGGATGCACACCCGGATGGCAGTCGTTTGAACTAATACAAACCGAGATGCGTGTTAACCACCAAAACGAGCTGGGATTCTTCGTCCACCGGTATTTGCAAGTACGCATCTGCGAGGTCCAACTTCGAAAAACATGTGCCTGGGCACAGTTTGTCAAAAATATCTTCCAGGTGGGGTAAAGGAAAAGTTGCAATCACTACTTGTGGATTCACTGTTGCCTTGAAGTCCACACAAAGTCTCAATTTTCCCGAAGGTTTTGGCAAAATTACTAACGGTGATGCCCAGAGAGAAGCCTGCACACATTCAATTACACCTTGTGATTCCAAATCGTGTGATGTTTTTGCGACCTCATCACGCAATGCGTGGAGAACATTGCGCGCTCTGAAAAATTTCAGTTGCGCCTTTACTTTCAGTTCGAGATGTGCTTTGTAGTTCTTAGCGCCACCGAGGTCCGGTGTAAAAATGTCTGCAAATTCTTCACATAGACGAGAAACACTGTCTGAAGGCACAGTCTGGTTCACTGATAGGACCCGATTTACTATAGACAAGTTAAACAACTGAAATGAATCGAAACCAAATAAGTTCACTGCAGAAGAAGAAAGAAGGACGTAAAATGACACAAGTTTTGTTTTTGTCCTTTGTATCTTGCAAGAAGGCTCCACTGTCCCAACACAGGGATCGCTTGTCCTGAATAACTACTTAACATTTGCGGCACGCAACGGAGGTTTGCCCAGCTGTTTGTACGTGTCGTGATTGATCAATGAAACTGCAGCTCCGGTATCGAGCTGGAATGGTATCACTTTGCCGTTAATGTCTAAGTCCACATAAAGTTTATTGTCCTACTGACGACAAGAGTGACTGTCTCGTGCAACGTTAACTGACACTGGTACAGAATCACTTGCGACTTGACGGGATTTCCGGCGATGTCGACGCACACTATTTGTGGGACGAATACAGTCACTGTGAGAGAGAGTAGCACTGGACGGAGTGGAATGAACTACATGAATTTCCATGGGCGAAGTGTCGTGAGACTGAATATGCTTGGTTCGATTCCGATTCTGGCGCGAAGCAAAGGGCCGGTATGGTTGTGAGTGTCCGATCTGAGCTTTTTCTGGCAAACACTCTGAACATGGCCTTTTTTATTACAGAAAAGCAAATAGCCTGGCGTGACGGGCAATTCTCACGCGAATATCTAGTAGCACACCGCGGGCATGATTTCACTGCATTTGCTTGCCGGCGCGGGACACGTGGCTGAGAGACAGGCGGCTTTGGCGGGGCGAGGCGCGAGGACTGTTTACTGTTCCGTGCAGCTCGCCCGGCGGGCCGGTTAATGTGACACGCGGCTGGCGAAGTTTCAAATGATTCCTGAGCAAAGTCAAGTGTGTCCTGCCGATCCAATATGTCCATCACTTGTTGAAGGGAGGGATTGACTAGTTTCAAAATCTGTTCCCTTATACGAACATCAGAAACGTTCTGTGCAATTGCATCACGCACGATAGTATCTGAATAAGGGAGTCCACATTGACACTCAAAAGTACAATCTCTAGTAAGGCCTTGCAAGGTTGCAACCCACTCTTGATTAGTCTGACCTGCCGAACGTTTTGTACGAAAGAAGGTGTACCTTTTTGCAACTACATTGACTGATTGTTTGAAATATGCATCTAATGCAGACAAAATTTCTTCGTAGGACAGAGTTGCTACGTGGCGTCGGGGAAATAATTTGACTATCACACAGTACGTGTAGACGCCGACGGACGAAAGGAGATAAGGCTGCCGCTCATTACCTTGAAATCTGTAGGCGGCGAGATGGAATCCAAATTGGCGTGACCACTCCGTCCAGCTTTTCAGTGTCGCATCAAAAGGACGAAAAGTTGGTGCAACTGCGTGTTGTGGCTGCGGTAGCGGTGGAGCGGCGGCTGCCACATCGTTTTGCATTGCACGTTGACCCTAGACGAGCTGTCCAAGGGCATCCAGTAAGGCCTGCGTCTGCTGGTTCTGTAAGCGATAAAATTCGGACAGTACATCTGGAGATTGTGGCGAAGCCATTACACAAGGAAATCAGGGCAGTATAGTTACGAACGCGGTGTGGCCTCGTCTCCACTTGTTGTGGATTGGCAAGACAGCCAACCCACTATAAGGAAGCCGAAAGGCACGTGTTTAAGCTCACGCAGGCTGGCGTGAGGTCTGGAACAGGACAAGGAATTGTGACTAGCAAAAAAGGTACGTAGGTTCTGGAATACTTAACTTTAATCCATAATTGGTGAACATCGCTCTTGACGGTACATGTTTTACAGCATCAATAGTAACTGGTAATGGCGCCTTGCTATGTCGTAGCAAATGACGTAGCTGAAGGCTATGCTAACTATCGTCTCGGCAAATGAGAGCGTAATTTGTCAGTAAACCATCGCTAGCAAAGTCGGCTGTACAACTGGGGCGAGTGCTAGGAAGGCTCGCTAGACCTGCCGTGTGGCGGCGCTCGGTCTGCAATCACTGACAGTGGCGACACGCGGGTCCGACGTATACTAACGGACCGCGGCCGATTTAGAGGCAAGCAAGTGTGGTGTCTGGCGGTGACACCACAGACACACTATCCCATCTCCACAGTATACTTCCCTACTTTTGTTCCGCACTTCTCTGTGTTCATCGAATTCGTCCTCTGCAGTATCGCCTGGGAACAGAGTGTCCATCAGTAAACATGCGGACTGGCGCCAGTTTTCTGTCATGCTGCCGCCTGCTCGGTTTACAGTTGATAACATTGTTGGAGAGTTTATCTTTTAGCAGACGATCTGCGACTCGAATCGGTCCCATCTCTCTGATCTATCCTGCCGCAGGTGGTCTTTAAATTGCTAGTTGAGATCTCTGTATCTGCCCAGTCTGCGAGCTTTTTCTTCCGCAGTGCGGCCCTTGTGGTAGAAAGTTGTTGCGCTTCTGACTTCTGTCCCCTATCTTTCGAGATCCTCGTTCCATCGTAATTGTGAACTCCAGCCCCTTTTTCTTATTGCTGGTATTGCAACTTTCATGGCGTACTGCAGTGACGAGTTCTTGGGCTTTCTTTTCTACGTTGTCATCTATTTCCACCTCGTCCGGACAGCGGAAAATACTCATCAGATGGTTCCAATCGGCTTTCCTTACGTATTAGCGAGTAAAAAACGTGTTTAATGCGTCATCATTACTGAGTTCATTTTCTTTCAGGTTTCAACAGTGAAAATAATAGTGTTGTGGTCCCTCGTGGTGAGGCCATTTTCAGCTTCCCAGGTTCTGATCTTTTCGACCACACGTTCGTTAACTGCTGTGACGTCGGATATTGGACTGTGAATCAGCCCTCCGTTTATATTTGGGCGGATTTCCAATTCTGTTCGCCATTTCCCTATTTAATTCCATTATGGCTTCCTGCAGTATAGTGCCTGTTCTATCCTCCACTGAGCTGATCCATATTGGTGACTTAGCGTTCGCGTCCATGGTATAGATGAATGGTTTGCTTTCGTCAAGGTAACTGATGTGTTTGAATTGCTCTACGTACTTATCTATGGTCCAACAGAACTGAAAATACACTGAGACAAGAATCAAACACCCTGTGGCTACCAGAACCTCGACACAAGTCATGTGTTCATTCCAGTATTGTACTGTTTCTACAGCTGCGATTTTCTTATTGAATAATACAATGGCTGCCATAGGTTTTTAATCGTGCGTCATGACCTGAGTTGTGACCGAGATTCCAAGTATTTTTTCGCTTCTCGTCTGTTGTTCCTGTAAGCATGGGATGCCGAATTGCTTATCCTCAGTTACTTTGCGAATTTCATAAGTGACGGCCCAACTTCTCATACAGTGTAGCTGCGCTATTTTTAGACAGCTTGTGTCCGTCTATGGATAATATACATGCGTCGGGTATGGGAAGCCATCGGCTGTTTGGCTCTTACTCGATGTCTCAGCGCTGTTAACAGGTCTGAAGATTCTTCCAGCCTGGCTAGGTGGAGTGCATATTCAAATCCTTCATGGATATTTTGCGGCTTTATGCATCGCTGTGTACACTGTCTCAGTGTTTGTGTTACGAGTTCTTGATTCTGCTGATTCATGACTTCCCTTCTGTTGCATTTGATAATTCTCTTTGCTGGTGATTCTGTTCCTTTACCCATAGTTGAATACAGTGGGATTCTGCGTTTCGTTGTTTTCCGTTTTTACTAATTGTGCTCGACAACTCGTTGTTCTGAGTTTTGGTATCTCCTGTTGTTGGTGCATTGTTGTACCGTTTTTCAATGTGCAACGCATGTTTTCAGATGTGGTAAATGTTGTACACATTCGAGTCGATTCTACGACGCGGTTGCGAATGGTTCTCCTATACCTGAGTAGCTGCATCTCTGGTATATTTTCGTAAAACAAGGATCAGGAATTAGATTAAGGACTCCAACAGATATCGATTTAATGAGATTATAATGATCATAATCTAGTACTTATAAAATGCGAGTTGTAATTCATTAAGTTAAAGAGAAAACGTACACAAGTTCAAGGAACTAAGAACTCAGATTGTCTTGGAGGAACATGTGAGAAAAGAAATAATGACGCCCTAACGAGACATTGGTGTGGAAAATCGGTGAAATGCCCTTAAAAAATTACGTAATAAAGCTGAAAAAGTATGAGGAATCAAAAGCACTGTAAAGAGGCAGGTGCAGACAGATGTACTGGAATTAGTTATGATGCTACGAAAATCGAAAAAAAAAAAATTAAAGGAACTGAGACAAACTAGTTCACAAAATTATCGGGGAATGTATAGAAATTGAAGAAGAATGGATGTAGGAAAGTTGATATCATGAAATACACCTAAAATTGAAACAGATAACGTAGCTGTTGTACGCAGACAAATAAACAATCATTTTACGGATCATGGAACAAGGAGGACAATAATTATGGACAAAAATCTAATTGGGCAATGGAAGTAGTAAGAAGGGAAAGAGATGGAGGCAATCCCTGGATAAGCTTTATAAGTGCCCAGAAGAAATTAGGCCAAGGACTTATTTGTGAAATCTGGCAAAACACCAGAATGAGAAGTATACAAGCTCTTTGATTAAATTAATGAAACTGGGGAAGTTCCATCAGCTTCTGCAAACAATATAAGTATTACACTTTGTAAGAAAGTAAGAGCGAACAGACGGGAAAATTACTGGAGAGACAGTCAAGTAACATTTGTATCAAAAATAATCAAAACGATGCCTACTTTATCGAAGAGTGGGAGGCGAAATGAAAGTGGATTAAAAGAGGAGGAGAAGTTTGGTTTTAGGATCAGCAGGGGCACTCGCGAGAAACAATTTCAACACTGGCCAGATGTAGGAAAGGAAACAAGGAAACATGTAATGTATTCGTAGATTTTGAGGAGGCACTAGATAATGTATAATGAGATAAAATGTGTTATTTTTTGTAGGCAATTTGGTATCAGATAGAGAGACAGAATACTACTCCGTTGACCTAAGGTGAGTGAAAGGTGAAAATCAGGAAAGTGGTGAGGCAGGGCTGCTCATTATCACCACCGATGTACAAAATGAACGCTGAAGAGGCGGTGAGGGAAATGAAGCATTATCTTGATGAGGCAGTTGTCTGTCACGGACAGAAAATCACCATGCCTCGGTTCACCGGCGGCATAGCAGTAGTAGCTGAGAGTCAACTTGAACTGAGTCGGATGCTTAAAGGAATGGAAAGCGTGCTGGCTGGTGGCCATGATCAGTACAGAAACACAGAGGAAACACAGCTGGCAAAGTAAGTAACAGGCGGACATACCGGGTGGCTGTATGTTGAGCTGTGAAGAAGTGCACCAGTTTTCCTCTCTAGGAAGTAGAACATAAAAAAGGACGACAAAGACATAGTAGCAAAGGATTACACAAGGAAAAAGAGCTTTCTAGAAATGCAGCTAAAATGCAAAGTGTGTATGTTCTACAGAATTAGTTTAATTTGGTAACATGTTTTCGTCTTCGAAGGCCTTAATCACAATTTAACTGACAGTCGTCGTCAAAGGAGGTAGAATATTCGTGAACAACATCGAAAGTGATGTTAGTAATGGAGAGAGAGAGAGAGAGAGAGAGAGAGAGAGAGACGCGAACGCGGAGTAGAGTCATCTTTGACAGTGGAGCGATAATTCAATAAAAAAATTTCAACAGTAAATAAATATAATGGAGTAAATCGTAACAATGGTGTACACAAAATTACTGTGCCTGATTGTCTTAAGTTTTATGCTAGTCAACCAAGCAGAAACATAGCGTCTCGTTTGTCTGAACATGAATGCTGCTTGACGTCGAAGAACTTTGACTCCACATTTGCTGAGCGTGTACTGAGTGCAGGCCACAACTATCAGCCACCGCCCAAAATGCTCCACTCAGCAAATAAAAGCCATAAGCTTAACCTGTTAGACGTCGTGGAAGCCAACAAGCATCCTATCCACAATTATGATTTAATATTAAATGACCAGACACAGTACCTTCTCCTCTTCTGACCTTCACTTAAGCCTCGTGGACATTGTCTGAATCATTCTGCTAGTGTACATCTATGATCCGGATGCAGCTACGGTCACTGCATGAAACGTCTCCTGAGACTCCAGCATCTTGTGTCCAAAGCACCACTGCCCGTTTGCTGTAACCCTTGTGCCCTCACATTCACCACGCGACAGAGAAATTACTTCGAGATTGCAAACAACAGGCTCCTTGCTGACTCCATAGACTATTGTCGGCATCAGGATTTGTCTCGTCATTAGGCGGGTGCTGCGGTACTGCATAAGCCTCGACGATGTAGTCGGAGTCGTTCTTCTAGTGTACATCTATGATGATGGCGGGTCTACGCTCACCGGATGGTACGTCCCCTGGGTGTCCAGTAGCTTGTATCCAATGCACCTCTACACCTTAAGTGTAACTGTGACACACTGAGATTGACGATGCGACTCAAAAATTGCTTCCTGATTGCATGCTACAGGCTCCATCCCGACATCTCTCCAAGATAGTATTGGCGTCCTTAGGAGTTGTCTCGCCATTACCGCGGTACTGGGATATTGCATAAGCCTCGAAGACATTGTCGGAGTCACTCTGCTAGTGGACATCTATGATCCAGGCGCGGCTATGGACACCGCATGGAGCGCCTGTTGGGAGTCCAGTATCTTGTATCCGCTGCACCGCTCCCCTTTTACTGTAACCCTCGCATCCTCACACTGACGATGCGACACAGGAATTGCTTCAGGGTTGAGTACTACAGGCGCTGCGGCGACTTTTCTCCACAGACTTATCTCACGCTCAGAAGTTGTGTCGCTGATAGGCAGGTACAACTACGCTGCATAAGCCTCGAGGACAATGTGGGAGTCATTTTTATGGTGTAGATTTATGATCCTGGCGCGGCTACATTCAATGCATGGAGCTTCCCTTGGGAGTTCAGTAGCTTCTAAAGGATGCACCGCAGCCCGTTTTGTACAACCCTCAGCCGGCCGGAGTGGCCGTGCGGTTCTAGGCGCTGCAGTCTGGAACCGGGCGACCGCTACGGTCGCAGGTTCGAATCCTGCCTCGGGCATGGATGTCCTTAGGTTAGTTAGGTTTAATTAGTTCTAAGCTCTAGGCGACTGATGACCTCAAAAGTTAAGTCGCATAGTGCTCAGAGCCATTTGAACCATTTGTACAACCCTCACACCCGCACATTGATTATGTGACACAGAAATTACTGAACAATTGCATACAACATGATCCATGCCGATTCTCTCCAAGAGACTAATGCCAACCGCATGAGTTGTCTCGCCATTAGGCAGGTGCTGGCCTCTTGCCTAAGCCTCGACGATATTCTCAGAGTCATTATGGTAGTGTACATCTATGATTCTGATGCTGCTACGGTCATAGCATGGAACCTACCCTGAGAGTCCAGTAGATTGTAACCGATGCACCACTGCCCGTTTACTGTAACATCACTGCAGGTTTCATGCCGAGTTCTCTCCAAGACACTAATGTCGTCCTCAAGATTTGTCTCGCCTTTAGGCTGGTGCTGGGCTACTGTATAAGTCCCGAGGAGATTATCGGAGTCATTCTGCTAGTGTACATCTATGATACAGGCGCGGCTATGGTCACCGCATGGAACCACACCTGGGAGTCCAGTAGCTTGCATCCAATGCACCACTGCCAATTTACTGTAACACTCGCACCCACACAATCACGGGGTGGCACAGAAAGGGATTCGCAATTCCATGCTACAGGCTCCATTCCACGTTTTCTCCAAGAGGCAAATGGCGACCTCAGCAGTTTTGTCAGCATTAGATGGCTGCTGGGCTATCGCATAAGCTTCAAGGGCATTGTCAGAGTCATTCTGCTATTGTAGATCTAATATAATGGAGGTGCTACTGTCACCAGATGGAACCTGTCCTGAGAGAGCAGTGGCTTGAACTGATGCACCTCTGGCCATTTACTGTAACCCTCACAATCTCACATTCACTACTCTACACAGAAAATGCATCACGATTGCCTACTACAGGCTCCATGCCGACTTTTCTCCAAGAGCTTAATGCCGCCCTCAGTGTTTGTCTCGCCATACCGTGGGTGTGGTGCTATTACACAGGCCTCGAGGAGTTCTGCTAATGTACATGTCTGGTACTGGCACCGCTATGGTCACCACGTGGAACCTCTCCTCTGAGTCCAGTAGCTGTTAACCGATGGACTCTGCCTGTTTATTGTAACCACCGCACTCTCACATTTACGATGCGACACAAAAATTGCATTGTGACTACGTATTAAAGGCTCTCTGCAGGTTTCTCTCCAAGAGACTAATGATGGCGTCAAGAGCTGTCTCGACATTAGGTGGGTGCTGCGATACTGCATAAACCTCATGGGCATTCTCAGAGTCATTATGGTAGTGTAGATCTAAGATTGGGGCGCTGCTATGATCTCTGCAACGAACCTCTCCTGAGAGTACAGTAGCTTGTAACCAAAGCACTGACTCCATATACTGTAAACCACGCACCCTCACTTTCACCATGTGCCATAGAAACTGCTTTGTGATTTCATTATCCAAGTTGCCTGCCGATTTCTCTCCAAGAGACTAATGCCACCCTCAGGTGTTGCTTCAACATTACACAGGTGTTGGTCTATTGCATAAGCCTCGAGGTCATATTCAGAGTCATTCTGCTAGTGTACATCTATGACAGTGGCGCTGCTGTGGTCACCATATGGAAACTATTCTGAGAGCCCAGTAGCTGGTATCCTATGCACAAGTGCCCTTTTACTGTAACCCTCGCAATCCCATATTCACCATGCGACATAGAAATTGCTTCACAGTTCCATGCTATATATCCTCTGTTGACTGCTCTCCAAGAACATAAAAATAGTGCCCAAAGGAGTTGTCTCGCCATTGGGCTGGTGCTGTTATACTGCATAAGCCTCGAGGACATTGTCAGAGTCACTCTGCTAGTGTACATCTACGATCCTGGAGCTGCTAAGGTCATCACATGGAACCTCTTCTGTGAGTCCAGGTGCTCGTAACCGCTGTCTGTTTACTGTAACCCTCGGACCCTCACATTCACCATGTGACAATGAAATTTCTTCGTGAATGCATCCTATGGTCTTCCTGCCGAGTTCTCTTGAAGAGCCTGATGCCGCCCTCAGGAGCTCTCTCACCATTAGGAAGGTGGTGTGCTATTGCATAAGTCTCGAGGACATTGTTGGAGTCATACCGCTAGTGTATATCTAAAATACTGGCATGGCTACAGCCACCGCACGGAACCTCTCCTGGGCGTCCAGTAACTTGTATCAGGCGGGCCACCGCCCATTTACTGTAACCCTCGCAGTCTCACGTTCACCATGCGACACAGAAATTACTTTGCGATTGCGTACACAAGATCCCTCCTGGAAACCCTTCAAGAGACTAATGCCACCCTCTGGAGGTGCCACGCCATTAGGCAGATGCTGGACTATTGCATGAGCCTCAAGGACATTGTTAGACTCATTCCACTAGTGTACAACTATGATACTGACGCAGTTATGGCCACCGCACGGAAATTCTCCTTGGACACCAATAACTTGTATCCGAAGGACCACAGCATGTTTACGGAAATCCTCGAACCCTCACTTTCAGCATGTGACACAGAAATTGCTTCACGATTATGAACTACAGGCTCCATGCCAACTTCTATCCAGAAGTCTAATGCTGCCCTCAGGTGTTGTCTCTCCATTAGGCGGCTGCTGCGATACTGTATAAGCTCTGAGGATATATTTGGAGTAATTCTGCTAGTGTACATCTATGATTTTGGCGCTGCTACCGTCATTGCTTGGAACCGTTCCTGAGAGTTCAGTAACTTGTAAGCGATGCGCCGCTACCCGTTTATTGTAACTGTCACACCCTCTCACTGACGATGCGACACAGATATAGCTTCCCAATTGCATACTACAGGCTCCATGCCGACTTTTCTCCAAGAGACTAAATCCGCCTTCAGGAGTTGTCTCGCCATTAGGCGGGTGCTGGGCTATTGCATAAGCCTCGAGGCTACTTTTGAGTCATTCTGCTAGTGTACATCCATGATCTGGCATGGCTACGATCTCCACATGGAGCATCTCCTGGGAGTCCAGCAGATTTTATCCGATGAACTGCTGCCCATTTACTTTAACCCTCGTACCCCCACTACACAAAGTGCTTTTCTATTGCATACTATAGGCTTTATGCCAATTGCTAGCCAATAGACTTATGCCGCTATCAGTAGTTGTCTCACCATTAGGCGTGTGCTGGGCTCTTGCATAAGCATCGAGGACATTGTCGGATCCATTCTGTTAGTGTACATTGTAAGTAGGCTGTTTAGGTTTTTTTATTGGTAGCGCCACCTCTGTATGAAAATCACTGGCTGTGCTGTGTGCAGTCTGTGGCTGCTTTGCATTGTTGTAATACTCGCCATTGTAGTGTTAGGCAGCTGGCTGTGAACAGCACGTAGTGTTGCGCAGTTGGAAGTGAGCCACCAGCAGTGGTGGATGTGGGGAGAGAGAGATGGCAGAGTTTTGAAATTTGTCATGAACTGCTACATATATTATGTCTATTGATCCTCAGGGGGGTACACGCTTACTTTGTGTACCATGTGTTTGGCAAGCACAAGGAGCCCTAGCTAATATGGCATTAGCTTATACAACTTTACACATCGGTACCATATTTCTCTAACACATAAATTACACAGCTATCTGATTATTTAACAGAGAAAGAAATAATTTTTTTACTATGTCAGTGACAGATGTTTACGCAATTACACATTTGGATAACTTCACACTTATGAAATTGTATTTCGTCTGTACTTTGTGAACCCTTCATATTTTTTCGGACCTATTGTGATATTATGAGAGCTTTGAATGATATATTTGGTATGGGATCACGATTTTTAAAGTATGTTTGAGGTGGATGAAACTTTTGACATGAGCAGAGAATTTTTTTTAGGTTTTGAAATTATTTGAGGAAGCTACGACGTTTTTGAGATTTGACTGAGGTGTTATGATGCTATTATTACGATGACTATGTGTATTATGCTGTTGCGGTATGTTTATGATCAATAAGCTGATGCTATATGAGTTATTTGAGTATGCTGCATATCTGTTATCATAAAATATTGAAGAAGTGTCGACGAATAAGGTAAGGAATAATGAGTAGTGGTTAGGGACTCTGGTTTGTGAAAAAGGTTGTTGGAAACCAAGAATCGTACTTTAAGAGTTATGAAATGTATGTAAATGTGTGAATGTATTACAATGCCGACGAAAATTTTTTGGACACTGTTATATCAATAGGACTTTCTTTCTACAGATTTGTAACCCAAATTCTTGACCTGTGAAATATTTTTATATGAGACTGTCACTGTAGCGGAAACTGCCGTCGTAAATATTTCAGCAAGAAAGGTAAGTGACCTTGGCGTAATGCGTTTTGGGCGCCCAGCTGAGAGGTAGACGTCTGACAAAAGAAAGCCATTAGGTGCAAAAAAAAGAAGAGGCCATTATCCTCGCTATTGACATTCCTTTGTAGAAAGCACCGCAAATACGACACGCTCATTACTTGGAAAGATACTTACATCTGCACACCTGATTATGACAAGCGTCTTTCTCGAGAATTGAGGGAATTTTTACTGCCTTATGAAATGCCATATGGCTAATGAATGATGTTTCATGCTGTCCTTTGTACATATTTGCTCATTTTCTTTAATATCTAGTTTCTAGCTGCACTGCAGCATTAGTTAAAATAAAATTTAATATATGTATTAATATAGTTACTTTATGCCTACAGATCCAGTCAATAAGAAATTTATGATATACTTCCAAGAAAACAAGGGCACATAAATAGACATTTCCCTTCACAGGAATTGCATTAATAATTTCTTTACGATTTGGTAACTTATCTGCTAGTGTAAGTTCTCGTGATGCATCACTCTAGTGTTAAGGTGTGACATAGGTATTAGACATGGCCATCTTTAGTATAATATTTTTTCTGCTTGAGCTATGTCATGTTTAGATATAAATTTTGCATTTTTTGCTGCTGTTTGCCAGGCATAGTACTACTAAATTTCACTTTGTATTATTCTGTTAAGCCATTTCACTACTGATTTATTTTTCTTGTTTGCTGCTCATTGCCTTATATTAGTTGTAATACTGCTGCTTGCTTTGCGAATTTGAATATTTTGTCATTGCTATTTGTGTTAATTGTTTTGTGCTGCTGCATTGCCTCATCCCTTAGTTTAGCATCTGAGCTCAGTAGATTTAAGTTAGTTTAAGAGGGGGTAGACTATAGAAGAGGATGAGTTGCGATGAATTGGAAGAAATGCATTGAGAAGTTATACGAAAAAAGTACAGAAAGCAGGTATAGGTAGGATTTTCTTGGAAATAAATAATGAGGTAAGAAATATGTGAAATAAATACAGAAAGCATGCTTGGATAGGATTTTTTTTGGTGGAAGCAAAGGTTGAAATAAGACGAAAGATCTATGGAATGAAGTTTTGGGTTGGACTGCAGTACCAAATGTTACACTGAAAACAAACTCTGTCCTTTCCTTTTGTGTTATCCCACTATGTGTTTGTGTACCCTTGTGTATTTGTTTTCTTCCTGTCTCTGTGTAGTTTCATAGAATTTTTTTTCTTCTAATACTAAGCTACATTCACTATGATGAGGAATACTGTTATCCTCAAATATAATTGGCATTAATAATGTGTTATTTACCTTGTAAATATGCTTAGACATTATTTATTCTGTTTTGTTTTAATGCTCATGTGTAAAGTTGATGTTTCAAAAGTTATTCTGATCTTTTATGTATTTACTTATGTCATAATTCCTGTAACACTGATGTATATGTTAGTTCGATTCTTTTGTAAAGCCTGTACTACAAATGTTATCTGTATTGTTATGTTCTTTAATGATGTATTTTGTACCTTTGTTATTGTATTCTCATGTTATAAAATATGAAACGTCCCCTTTGAAAAATTTATACCTGACTGTGCTTAAACTGACACACAATATTTTTAGCACAACGCAATCTGACTATCAAAAAAAATCCCTACAAAAGAATGGGCCCTCACTAACATTAAACTATACCTTTCACAAATCACTTACCTCACAAAAATCTTCGCTACTCAAGCTACTGCAATACAGCGAGCGCCACTACTGCCAGCTAAATAAAAGATTCAAAGTACTGAAGGCACTAACTACTGATAGGCATAGTTAGCAAATGAAAGATTTTGATAGAGAACAACCAATGTATTTACCTCAATAGTCATAATATATGTAGCAGTTCATGACAAATTTCAAAACTCCGCCATCTCTCTCCCCACATCCACCACTGCTGGCGGCTCACCTCCAACTGCGCAACGCTACGCGCTGTTCACAGCCAGCTGCCTAACACTACAATGGCGAGTATTACAACAATGCAAAGCAGCCACAGACTGCACACAGCACAGCCAGTGATTTTCATACAGAGGTGGCGCTACCAATAAAAAAACCTAAACAGCCTACTTACAACATCTACAATACTGTCATGGTTACATCATCGCATGCAACCTGTCCTGGGAGTCCAGTAGCTAGTATCCAATGCACCATTGCCCATTTATTGTAACCCTTGCACCCTCACAGTGACGATAGGACACAGAAATTGCAATGCGTTGAATAGTAGAGGCTGCATGCAGACTCCTCTCCAAGAGACTCATTAAGAGACTCATGCCGCCCTTAGAAGCTGTCTCGCATTAGGCAGGTGCTGGGCTGCTGGATAAACATCGAGGACATTGTTGGAGTCGTTCTGCTAGTGTACATCGATGATACTGGCGCGGCTATATACACCACATGGACCCTCTCCTGGGACTCCAGTAGCTTGTATCCGATGCACCACAGCCCGTTTACTGTAACCCTCACCCCTCACACTGCTGATGGGACACAGCTTTTGCATCATGATTACATACTACATACCACTTCCCTCAGGCGTTGTCTCCCCATTAGGTGAGTGCTGCGCTACTGCATAAGCCTCCAGGGCAATGTTGAAGTCATTCTGCAAGTGAACATCTATGATTTGGACGAGGCTATGGTCAGTGTATGGAACCTCTCCTGGGAGTCTGGTGTTTGTAACTGATACATCGTTGGACGCTCACTGCAACACTCGCAACATCACCTTGACGATGTGACAGATAAATTGCTTCCCAACTGTATACAAGAGCTCCATGCAGGGTTTCATTCAAGAGGCCAATACCGCCCTCTGGAGGTTTTACCCTTTGGACGCATAACGGGTTATTGCACAACACTTGAGGACATTGTCAGAGTGATTTTGCTAGTGTCCATCTATGTTCCAGGCGTGGCTACGTTCACCACATGGAACCTCTCCTGGGAATACAGTAGTTTGCAAGTGATGCACTGCTGCCTGGATACTACAACCCTTGCAACCTCACATTGACGTTGCGACAAAAAAATTACATTGAAGTTGAACACTAGACAACAAGCTCCATACCAACATCTCATCAAGAGACTAATGGGGCTACAGTCACTTCATGCAACCACTCTTCAGAGTTTGGTAGCTTATTCCCGATGCTCGACTGCCCATTTACTGTAACCCTCGCAAACTCACATTGATGTTGCGACACAAAAATTTCACCGCGATTCAGTACATCAGATTCCATGGCGATTTCTCTCCAAGAGACTAACGTGGCCACTGCGACCGCATGAAAACTCTACTGGGAGTCTTGTAGCTTATATCCATTGCACCAATGCCATGTACCTTAACCCTCGCACCCTCACATTGACGAAGCAACATAGAAATTGCATCGCGATCGATTACTAGATGCAGCAAGCCAACTTCCCTCCAAGAGACTAATGCAGCTGCAGTCACCTCATGGTACCTCCATTTGTACTCCAGCAGCTTGTATCCGATGCAGCAATGCCTCTTTAATGGAACCCTCATACCATAACATTGACGATGCCACAGAGAAAATGCATCGGGATTAAAAACTACAGTTCCATACCGATTTCTCTCCAAGAGATTATTGCAGGTCAGTCATTACATGGAACCTCTCCTGGGAGTCCAGTATCTTATACCCGATGCACCACTGCCCGTTTACTATAACCATCTCACCCTCACACTGACGTTGAAACACAGATAGTGCATCGCTATTGAAAACTATAAGCACCATCAACATTCTCTCCAAGAGGGTAACTCGGCTATGGTCACTGCATGGAACCTCTCCTGGGAGTCCAGTAGCATGTATTCCCTACATCACTGCCCGTTTACTCTACCCCTCGCACCCTCACATTGATGAAGCGACACAGAATGTACATCGCGATTGTAAACTGCAAGCTCTATGCCAACTTCTCTCCGAGACGAACGCGACTACGTTCACCACATGCAACCACTCCACGGAGTTCAGCAGCTTGTAACCTCCATACTGACTTCTCTCCAGCAGACTAACGCAGCTATGACCACATCACGGAAACTCTCCTGGGAGTCCTATAGCTTGTATCCGATGCAGCACTGCCCATTTACTGTAACTCTCCTACCCTCACATTGACGATGCGATACCGAAATGGCATTGCGATTGAAAATTACAGTGTCAATGCCGAATTCTCTCCAAGGAACTTACGCGGATCTGATCACCCTATGATCCTCTCCTGGCATCCAGCAGCTTGTGTCTGATGCAGCACTGCCCATTATCTGTAGCCCTTGCACCCTGACATTGAAGATGTGACACAGAAATTGTATACCTATTGAAAACTACAAGCTCATACCAACTTCTTTCCAAGAGACTAACGCGGCTAGAGTCACCAAATTGAAGCTCTCCAGGGAATCCAGTAGTTCGTATCCGCTGCACCACTCCGCATTTGCTGTAATTCTCGCACCCTCATATTGTCGATGCGACACAGAAGTAGACTCAGGATTGATAACTACAGGCTCCATTCCGACTTCTCGTCAAGAGACTAAGGCGACTATGGGCAGATCATGAAACCTCTTCTGGGAGTCCAGTAGGTTATACTCGATGCTCCACTACCCGCTTACTGTAACCCTCGCACCCTTATAGTGACAATGTGATTCAATAATTGCATGGGGATTGAAAACTACAGTCTCCATGCCGAATTCTGTACAAGAGACTAACCCGACTACAGTCACTACATGGAACCTCACCTGGAAGTCCAATAGCTTGTACATGATGTACCACTGCTCATTTGCTGTTATCCTCGCACCCTCACATTGGTGATGCGACACAGAAATTGCATCACGACTGAAAACTGGAAGCTCAGTGCCGACTACTCCCAAAGAGACTAACTTGGCCATGGTCACCGTATGGAACCTCTCCTGGTAGTATAGGAGCTTTGACCCGATGCATCACTGCCTGTTTACTGTAACCCTCGTACCATCACATTAACGATGCGGCACAGAAATTGCATTGTGATTGGAACCTATCACCTCCATGCCGAGTTCTCACCAGCCACATGGTACAAATCCTGGCACTCCACTATCTGTGACTGATGCACCACTGCCCATTTCCTGTCAATTTCGCACACTCACATTGATGATGCATCACAGAAATTGCATTGTGATTGAAAACCACAGGCTCAATGCCGCCTTCCCTCCAGGAGGCTAACGCAGCTATGGCCACGTCATGGAACCACTCCTCGGAGTCCAGTACATTGTACCCGATGCACCAATGCCCGTTTACTGTAACCCTCGGACTCTCACATTGACGATGCGACAGAGAAATTGCATCATAATTGAAAACTAGTCTCAACGCCAAGATACTAACTCGGATACGGTCACCCCATGATCCTTTCCTGGGATCCAGCAACTGTAATCCTATGCATCACTTCCCATTCACTGTAAAGCTCGCACCCCCACGTTGACGATGCGACACATAAAATTGCGCCACAATTGAATACTGCAGGCTACATGCTGATATCTCTCCAAGAGACCAACGCTTGTACGGTCACCGCAATGGAACCTCTCCTGGGAGCCTAGCAGCTAGTATCCAATGCACCACTGCCCATTTTCTGTAACCCTCGCACCCTGACATGAACGATGCGACACAGAAAGGGCATCTTTATTGAAAACTACAGACGACCTCTCACCAAGAGACTAACGCAGCTACACTCACCGTATTGAATATCTCCTTGCAGTCCAATAGCTTATACGCGATGCGCCACTGCCTGTTTAGTGTAACCCTCGGACACACACATGCACGATGCGACACAGAATTTGCATCATTATTGAAAACTTTAGGCTCCACGTCGACTTCTCTCTAAGAGACTAATGCGGTTACGGTCACCGCATAGTAGCTACCCTGGGGGTGCAATAGCTTGAATACGATGCACAACATGCCCTTTACTGTAAATCTTGAACCTTCACATTGACGATGCTATACAGAAATTGCGTCGGGATTGAATACTACAGGCTCCATGAAGACTTACCAAAGGAAACTTATCATAGGAGTCCTGTAGTTTATACACGATTGAATACTGGCCGTTTACTGTAACCGTTGGAACCTCACATTAACGATGCGACACGGAAATTGCTTCATGATTGAATACTACAGGCATCATGCCGACGTCTGTCCAAGAGACAAACGAAGCTCTGGTCACCACATGGAACCTCTCCAGCGGTCCAGTAGCTTGTATCCGATGGACCACTGCCTGTTAACTGTAACCCTCGAACCCTGACAATGACAATGCGACAGAGAAACTGCAAAGTGTTTGAAAACTACAGGCTCCGTGGCGGCTAATCTCCAAGAGTGGTTACGGTCACCGCATGGAACCCCTCCTGGGAGTCCAGTAGCCTGTATCCGAGGTACCGCTGCCTGTTAACTGTAACCCTCACATCCTGACATTGACGATGCGTCACAGAAAGTGCATCGCGATTGAAAACTTCATGCTCCATGCCGACCTCTGTCCAAGAGAATAATGCTACTACGCTCACTGCACAGAACCTCTTCTAGGAATCCATTTCGTATATCTGATGTATCACTGCCTGTATACTGTACCCCTCGCACCCTTACATTGGCCATGCTTCACGGAAATTGCATCGCGAATAAAACTACAGGCTCCATAGCCAACTTCTCTCCAAGAGCCTAACGCTGCTATGGTGACCACGTGGAACCTCTCCTAGGAGTCCAGTAGCGTGTATCCGATGTACCTCTGCCCGTTTACTGTAACCTTAGGACACACAGATATTCCATCGCTAATACTACAGGCTTCATTCCGAGTTCTCTCCAAGAGACTAACGCGACTACGGTCACCGAATGAAACCTCTCCTGGGTGTCCAGTAGCTTGTATGCGATGCACCACTGCCTGTTTACTGTGGCCCTCTCACCCTCACATTGACGCTGGGATATAGAAATTGCGTCACGATTGAATACTAGAGACTTCATGCCGACTTTTTTAGAGGAGATTAACGACGTTATGGTGAACGCCTGGAATGTCTCCTGGGAGTCGAGTAGCTTGTGTGCGATGTACTGTAACCCTCGCTTCCTCATATTGACGATGCGACACAGCAATTACATCGCGATTGAAAACTACGGGCTCCATGCAGACTTTTCTCCAAGAGACTAACACGGCTACAGTCACCACATGTAACCTCTCCTGTGAGTCCATTAGCCTCTATCTGATGGACCACTTGCTGTATACTGTATGAAATCTGGTTTTGCAGGACAGAGCAGATCACGTTGTGGAAGGGTCCAAGATCAGTTACTGTTAGTTACACAAGAAAACACAACTTCATTGCTCCAAAACCAATGCATAGTTTTCTCTCTTTAAAACAACAAAGATCAATTCACGGCTGAGGGCCCAAGTAACTTCTCAATAGTAAGGTCTATATAATTCGTGAAGAATATAATAATTCCAGTCCCATAGAAAGCAGGTGTTGACAGATGTGAAAATTACCGAACTATCAGTTTAATAAGTCACAGCTGCAAAATACTAACACGAATTCTTTACAGGCGAATGGATAAACTGGAAGAAGCCGACCTCAGAGAATATCAGTTTGGATTCCGTAGAAATGTTGGAACACGTGAGGCAATACTGACCCTACGACTTATCTTAGAAAATAGATTAAGGAAAGGCAAACGTTTCTAGCATTAGTAGACTTAGAGAAAGCTTTTAACAATGTTGACTGGAATACTCTCTCAGGGGTAAAATACAGGGAGCGAAAGGCTATTTACAATTTGTATAGAAACCAGATGGCAGTTATAAGAGTCGAGGGGCACGAAAGTGAAGCAGTGGTTCGGAAGGAAGTGAGACAGGGTTGCAGCCTCTCCCCAATGTTATTCAATCTGTATATTGAGCAAGCAGTAAAGGAAACAAAAGAAAAATCCATGGAGAAGAAATAAAAACTTTGAGGTTCGTTGATGACATTGTAGTTCTGTTAGAGACAGCAAAGGACTTGGAAGAGCAGTTGAACGTAATGGACAGTGTCTTGAAAGGAGGATATAAGATGAACATCAACAAAAGCAAAAGGGGGATAATGGAATGTAGTTGAATTAAATCGGGTGATGCTGAGGGAATTAGACTAGGAAATGAGACACTTAAAGTAGTAAACGAGTTTTGCTATTTGGGGAGCAAAACAACTGATGATGGTCGAAGTAGAGAGGAAATAAAGTGTAGACTGGCAATGGCAAGGAAAGCGTTTCTGAAGAAGAGAAATTTGTTAACATCGAGTACAGATTTAAGGGTCAGGAAGTCGTTTCTGAAAGTATTTGTATGGAGTGTAGCCATGTATGGAAGTGAAACATGGACGATAAATAGTTTGGACAAGAAGAGAATAGAAGCTTTCGAAATGTGGTGCTACAGAAGAATGGTGAAGATTAGATGGGTAGATCACATAACTAATGAGGATGTATTGAATAGAAGTGAGGAGAAGAGGAGTTTGTGGCACAACTTGACAAGAAGAAGGGACCGGTTGGTAGGACATGTTGTGAGGCATCAAGGGATCACAAATTTAGTATTGGAGTGGAGCGTGGAGGGTAAAAATCGTAAAGGGAGACCAAGAGATGAATACACTTAGCAGATTCAGAAGGATGTAGGTTGCAGTAAGTACTGGGAGATGAAGAAGATTGCACAGGATGGAGTAGCATGGAGAGCGGCATCAAACCAGTCTCAGGACTGAAGACCACAACAACAACATATAATTCGTTTTAAAACTCAAGTATTTACAGAAACAGCTGAAGGTGTTAGTTAATTAAAATTAAACTATCCTTAAATAATTCCTTTTAAATCACCAGAATTTAGACAAAAGGCTGAAGAGCTTACTTTAAGTGAAATAAAATATCTTCTTGGCTAAAGGCCTACATAATGTGTCAGATCAGCAAAGGAAATTCTTTAAAAGGTGAGCATTTACAAACCTCAGCTAAAAGCCATATTAAGGAAAATTTAAATTAATTCCTCTGCTGGAAGTCCAATAATTGTTCATCATAATAAAAGGCAACCTATAAAGACAAGTATTTACACAGTACAGCAGAAAACCATCTTAAGAAAACTAGAAATATCTTGATAGCTGAAGATCCAGACAATTATTCAAAATAATTAAAGACAGACCTTAAGATAAGCATTTACACAGTACTGCTGAAGGCCATTTTAAGAATTAAAGTTAACTAAAGAGAAACCTTTCACACAGGAATTTACACATTACAGCTGAAAGCCACAGATTTTAAAACTAATGCGTCTGAAGGCCTAAATACAGAGCAAACAAGAATTTTAAATAAAATACGGCTGAAGGCTTAATATTAAAATACTTCACATAAGGTCCGGTGGAGGGCCAAATACTGAACACAGAGCAGACAAAATTAATACACAGCTGGCACAGTACTTGTGAGCAAAGAAAATCAGAGTCACCAAGAACAGAACAGTGGTGCTCAGAAGCCTTCGAAGGGTCAGCCGGGGCAGGAAACTCCAACAACAGTTTAGGTGAGACAGGCAGCCAAGCGTAACACTAAACAATCGAGTCGCATCACGACCTAGGGACGCCTGAAGAACCGCCCATCAACCTAACCAGTTCCCTTATACCCGACCACGAGTGCACGCCGCCAGCAGCCCTGGCCTGACCTCACACCGCCAAGAGTTCTTCGCTGCTCTGTCGCGACTGACCAGCTGCCTACTCTGGCACACAGACAGCATTCATAACTGCTCAGTGGAAATCACACAAGCTACACACAGTTCCACGTAGACACTTGCACCAAGAACTCTGGCAATCCTAAAGCCTGTCACTGTGGAACAACAAGGACGAATCACAAGTCGACACGCACAAAGTTTCCATAAGCGGTCGGCGACCAAATACACGTCGTCGCGTGAAAAATCCAACCGAACGACCAACCAAGGTCGTCCCCACTTAAGTTATGTGTGTCGGCAATGGTCAGGCGAGTCATGGCTGTCTGGAGCTAACTGAAGCTCCAACGCGACTCAACTCGATGTCTGTTCAGAACTCGGAGACACGGAGACCCGGGCACACTGACCCAGACCCACCCATGCAGAAGGAACTCTTGCCCATTGGCGACCCGAAATCTCTGCACAAGGAAGGAACCGACCCACGTCTGGCTAGATGACCAACTGATCAGCCCCGGAAATGGTCAAAAGACCAAATACACGTGGCCCGATGAGACGACCGACCGAACCACCAACCACTCCAGTCTCCTTCCATCAGACGGTACATTTGTGTCGCCAGCAGTCGGCGAGTACTGGCTGTTCGCACCTCACTGGTGCTCCGTCCCGACTGAACTCCAAAAACACAACGACCCGGAAATACTAGGGGGTCACTCCAGAGATAGTAAGACAGTGACCTATCGATAACTGCTGCTGCTGCCAATCACAGGCAAGCAAACCAGCAACCTAGCGACGGCAGTAAATCGAATTAAAAGAAAAACAAGGCGACAAAACCATAAAAACAAGATGACTAGCAATAAACGTCATGACTGCAAGCCATGAATGGCTCACTGAATCCTCGGACCGACTGATTGACGGTGCAGAAACTGCATTACAAATGTATACTACAGGCTCCACAACAACTTCTCTTCAAACAACTAATGTGGCAACAGCACCGCATGGAATCTCTTCTGGGAGTCCAGTAGTTTGTAACTGATGCACCTCTAACCCATTACTCCAACTTTCACACCTTCACATTGATGTTGCGACACCGAAATTGTGTCGCAATTAAATACTAAGGCCTCCATGCTGAATTCTCTCCAAGAGACTAACGCGACTATGGTCTATGAAGTAGCTTGTATCTGTAGCAACACTTGTCTTTTTCTGTAACCTTTGCACATTCAAGTTGATGATGCGAAACAGAAATTGCGTCGCGACTGAAAACTACAGGCTACATAGTGACTACTCTCAAAGAGAATAACGTGATTACAATCACCATAGGGAGCCGTTCCTGGGAGTCCAATAGCTTATACCTGGAGCAACACTCGCCATTTAATCTAAACCTCGCACCCTCACAGCGACGATGTGAAACAGAAATAGCATAACGATTGAAAACTACAGTCTCCATGCCGATTTCTCTCGAAGAAACTAACCCTCCTACACTAACCTCATGGAACCCGACCTGGGAGCCAAGTAGCTTACTGCCAAAGTACCATGCCCAGTTTACTGTACGCTTGCATCCTCACACTGATGTACGGCACAGAAATTGCATCTCGATTGAAAACTACAGGCTGTATGCCAACTTCTCTCCAAGAGACTATCGTGGTTGCAGTCAGTATAGTTTACCTCTCCTGGGAGTCCAGTGGTTTGTATCTGATGGACTATGCCTGTTTATCGTAAAACTCGCACCATCTCATTGACGCAGCGACACAGAAATAGTACTGCCATTGAAAACTACAGGTACCATGCCGACTTATGTCCGAGAGACTAACACGGCTACGGTCACCCCATGGAAATTCTCCTGGGACTCCAGTAGTTAATACCTGATGCAACACTGGCTGTTTACTGTAAACCTTGCACCCTCACATTGATGATGCGACATAGAACTTACATCAAAACAGAAAACTAAAGGCTCCATGTCGACTTCTTTCCAAGAGACTAACATGGCTATCGTTACCACATGTAAACTCTCCTGGGAGTGAAGCAGCTTATGTGCGATGCACCACTGCCAGTTTACTGTATCCCTCGAACCTTCACAATGAGGATGTGACTAGAAGGCCGACAAGGATGCCAGCCCATTTTGTTCGGGCGGGCTGCCTACATCAGGGACAGGTATGCACTCATTGGCAAACCTGTTGTTCTCCTTTGATTGACATGTAGTACGGCGACAGTAGCCACTTGGGACCTCTCCTGGGAGTTTAGTACCTTGTATCCGATAGACCTCTATCTGTTCGCTGAAACCCTCGTAGCCCTACATTGATGATGTGACACAAAAATTACGTCGCGTTTGAGTACTGCAGCAACATGCAGATTTCTATCCAAGAGACAAGCGCGCGTACCCTAAACGCAACGATCATCTCGTGGATGTTCAATAACTTGTGTCCGATGCGAAACTGCCCGTTTACTGTAACCCTCGCATAATCATAATGACGATGCAACACAGAAATTGCGTCGCCATTGAATAGTAGTGGCTGCATGACGACTTCACTCCAAGAGACTAAAGTGGCTACGGTAGCCACTTGGAACCTCACTTGGGAGTTTGGTAGCTTGTATCCGATGGACCACTATCTGTTCTCTGGATCCCTCGTAGACATATATTGACGAAGCGACACAGAAATTACATCGTGAATGAATACTGCAGTCTCCAATCAGACTTCTTTCCAAGAGACCAACGTGCGAAACGCCACCGCAACCATCCTCTCCTGAGGAGAGCTTGTGTCGCATGCACCACTGCCACTGCCCATTTACTTTAACACTCGCACATTCTTAATGACGATGCGACAAAGAAATTGCGTCGTGATTGAATACTAGAGGCTCCATGACGATTTCTCTCCCAGAGACCAAAGTGGCTACGGTAGAAACTTGGAAACTCTCCTGGGAGTTTAGTAGCATGTACCCGATGGACCTCTATCTGTTCACTGTAACCCTCGTAGCCCTACATTGATGTTGTGACACAAAAATTACGTCACGATTGTGTAATGCATGCCCAATGCAGACTTCTGTCAAAGAGACAATCGTGCGTACCCTAACCGAAAAGATCCTCTCCTGGGAGATCAATAGCTTGTATCCGATGCACTTCTGCCCGATTACTGTAACCCTCGCACATTCATAATGACATTCCGACACAGAAATTGCTTCGCCATTGAATACTAGAGTCTCCATGACGACTTGTCTCCAAGTAACCAAAGTGTCTGCAGTACCCACTTGGGACCTCTCCTGGGAGTTCAATAGCTTGTAAGCGAAGGACCACTATCTGTGCACTGTAAGCCTTGAAGCCTTAAGTTGACCATGCAACACAAAAATTACGACTGGGTTGAATAATGCAGTCTCCATGCATACTTCTGCCCAAGAGACTAAAGCGGCTACAGTAGCCACAGGAAACCTCTCCTGGGAGTTCAGTAGCTTGTATCCGATGCACCACTGAACGTTTGCCGTAATCCTCGCAAATTCATGTCGACGATGCGTCATAGAAATTGCGTCGCGAATGAATACCAGAGACTCCGTGACGACTTTTCTCCAAGAGTCTAAAGGTGCTACGGTATCCAGATGGAACCTCTCCTGATAGTTCAGTAGATTATATCCGACAGACCACTATCTGTTCACTGTAACGCTAGTAGCCTTACTTTCACGATGCGACACCAAAGTTACGTTGCAATTCAATACTGCAGACTCAATGCAGTCTTCTGTCCAAGCTACTAACATGCGAAAGTCACCGCAACTATCCCATCCTGGGAGATCACTACCCTGTGTCCGATTCACCACTGACCGTTTACTGTTACGCTCGCATATTCATAATGACGATGCGACACAAAAATTGCGCCGCGATTGAGACTAGAGGCTCCGTGACGACTTCTCTCCAGGAGATTAAAGCGGCTACAGTAGCCACTTGGAACTTCTCCTGGGAGTTTAGTAGATCGTATCCGATGGACCACTGTCTATTCATTTTAACCCTAGCAGCCTCAAATTGATGATGCGACACAAAAATTACGTCGCTATTAAATACTGCAGGCTCCATGCAGACATGTGTCCAACAGACTAACTTGTGTATCGTCACCGCAACGATTCTCTTATGGGAGATCAGTAGCTTGTGTCTGATGAACCACTGCCCGCTTACTGTAACCCTCGCATATTCATAATGATGATGCGACACAGAAATAACGTCGCGATTTAATACTAGTGGCTCCATGACCACTTCTCTCCAAGAGACTAAGCAGACAAAAGTAGCCACATGGAACCTGTTCTGGGAGTTCAGCAGCCTGTATACGATGGACCACTATCTGTTCACTGTAACCCTAGTAGCCTTGCATTGACGATGCGACACAGAAATTACGTCGTGGCTGAATACTGGAGACTACATGCAGACTTCTGTCCAAGAGAATAACGTGAATATCGTCACCGCATCGACCGTTCCTTGGAGATCAGTAGCTGGTGTCCGATGCTTAAATGCCAATTTATTGTATTCTCGCATCTTCACAGTGACGACACAGCACAGAAATTGCATCGCGACAAAATACCAGAGTCTTCATGCTTGCTTGCCACCAAGAGACTAATGCTGTTACAGTAGAGACTTGGAGCCGCTCCTGAGAGTTCTGTAGCTTGAATCCAATGGACCATTATCTGTTCAGTGTGACTCCAGTAGCCTTACATTGACGATGCGACACAGAAATTACTTTGCGATTGAATACTGGAGCCTCTATGCAGATCTCTGTCCAAGAGAGTAACGTTAATATCGTCACCGCATCGATCCATTGATGGGAAAACAGTAGCTTGTGTTCGCTGCACCAGTGTCAATTTGTTGTACTCTCCATCTTCACAATGACGACACAACACAGAAATTTTAAGACGATTAAATACTAGAGGCTCCATGCTTACTTGTCACCAAGATACTAAAGCAGATACGGTAGCCACTACGAGCCGCTCCTGAGAGTTCTGTAGCTTGTATCCGATGGACCATTATCTGTACACTTTAACCCTAGTAGCCTTACATTGACAATGCGACACAGAAATTATAGCGCGATTGAATACTGGAGGGTCTATGCAGACTTCTGTCCAAGAGATTTACGTGAATTTCGTCACCGTATCGATCCGTTCCTGGGAGATCAGTAGATTTTGTCTGATGCACCACTGCTAATTTATAATATTCTCGCATCTTCGCAAAGACGACACAACACAGAAATTCCATCACTATTAAATACTAGAGGCTCCGTGCTTACTTGCCACCAAGCGGTTACAGTAGCCACTTTGAGCTGCTCCTGAGAGTTCCGTAGTTTGTATCTGATGGAACACTATCTGTTCACTATAACCCTAGTAGGCTTAGATTGAGGATGCAACACCGAAATTTCATTGCGATTCAATACTGGAGGCTCTATGCAGACTGTGGTGTCACCGCCAGACACCACACTTGCTTGGTGGTAGTCTTTAAATCGGCCGCGGTTCGTTAGTAAACGTCGGACCCGCGTGTCGCTAATATCAGTGATTGTAGACTGAGCGCCGCCACAGGGAAGGTCTAATCTAGAGAGACTCCCTAGCACTCGTCCCAGTTGTACACCCGACTTTGCTAGCGATGCTTCACTGTCTACATATGCTCTCATTTGCAGAGACGACCGTTTAGCACAGCCTTCAACTACGTCATTTGCTACGACCTAGCAAGGCGCCCTATTCAGTTATTATAATTACTTCAAGAATGTATACTGAACAGTTAATATTGGGAATCATGTACCGTCAAGAGCGACGTCCATCACTAATGGATTAAAGTTAAGTATCAAACTAATTATGTCCGCTTTCTGAATTGTCATTCCTTGTCATGTTCCAGACCTCACGTCAGTATAGTTCTTCCCTCCTCACGCCAGCCTGCATGAGCTAAAACGTGTGCATTTCGGCCTCCACTCGTAACACGGTGTTGGATCTCCTGCTAACACAAAATTGGCGACGAGTAGTAAAAACGGTGTTCTTAACTATTCTGCCATTTGTCGTTGACACTGCCCTGATTTAATTGTGTAATGGCTTCGCCATAATCTCCAGATGTACTGTCCGAATTTTATCGCTTACAGAATCAGGAGACGCAGGTATTACTGGATGCTCTTGGACAGCTCGTCCAGAGTCAACGTGCAATGCAAAACGATGCGGCAGCCGCCGCTCCACCGCTAACGCAGCCACAACACGCAGTTACACCTACCTTCAGACCTTTTGATGCTGCACTGGAAAGCTGGACGGAGTGGTCACGCCAATTTGGATTCCATCTCGCCACCTACAGAATTCAAGGTAACGAGCGGCAGCCTTTTCTTTTGTCGTCCGTCGGTGTGCAAACCTACCGTGTGATAGTCAAATTATTTCACCGACGCAACGTATCAACTCTGTCCCACGAAGAAAGTTTGTCTGCATTAGATGCATATTTCAAACAATCAGTCAATGTAGTTCCGAAACGGTGTACCTTCTTTCGTACAAAACGTACGGCAGGTCAGACTAATCGGGAGTGGGTTGTAACCTTGCAAGGCCTTACTAGGGATTGTGCTTTGAGTGTCAATGTGGACTCCCATATTCAGATACTATGGTACGTGATGCAGTTGCACAGAACGTTTCTGATGTTCGTATAAGGGAATAGATTTTGAAGCTAGTCAATCCCTCCCTTCAACAAGTGATGGACATATTGGACTGGCAGGACACACTTGACTTTTCTCAGGAATCATTTGAAACTTCGCCAGCCGTGTGTCAGGTTAACCGGCCCGCCGGGCGAGCTGCGCGGAGCAGTAAACAGCCCTCGCGCCCGGCCGCGCCGCTGCCGCCAGGCTGGCAGCCATGTGTGCCGCGCCGGCAAGCAAATGCAGTGCTCAAATCATGCCCGCGGTGTGCTACTAAACATTCACGTGAGAATTGTCCGTCACGCCAAGCTATTTGCTTTTACTGTAATAAAAAAGGACATGTTCAGAGTGTTTGCCAGAAAAAGCTCAGATTAGAAACTCCAAACCATTCCAGGCCCTTTGCTTCACGCCAGAATCGGAATCGAACCAAGGATACTCAGGCTTGTGAAACTTTGTGAGGTGCCAGGGCTAGCAGTGTATTTAACACTAAATTCTTGTAGAATCTACATATGTTAATGATGCTCTAAGCCCCCCCCCCCCCCCTATTCTAACTCCGAAACGTGAACTGACTTTAATCGACCCTGCAAGTGGAGTAGAAAAGAGTTTGGCACCTGCAATAACTTAATTTGATAAATAAGTTAAATAAAGGAAAGTTTCAGTAATGTAATGAGAAATGATAGGGTTGCTCTACCGATTAACAGAATGAAAATTCTGTCCAAAATAACAATATGATTTATTATGACTAAACTCAAAATAGTAAACATAACACACAAAACATTTACAATACATCAAATTGGCTCAAATTGGATACTCAAATAAATGCTGTGAAGGTGAAGTTGTCCCTAAACTAGATTGTGACATTTATGACGAAGTGGTATGTGGAGCCAATTCCCTGCAACTCAAATCTTAAGAGAAACACACAGCCAACCCAACATTAATTGCTGCTACAGTAGTGAGAACTCAGACAATGAACCCCTAAGACAGAACAAAGTTAGAAGAGACGAACAGGCGCGCTCTGCTGAGCTCTGATTATCACCTAGCAAAATTGCCTGCTTTGCCGGTGCTGCGGACGTAGATTACCAAGCTGTCTTCTTAACTGCACGTACACGATCTGGCGTACCGGAGGCGATGGCTGGTTGCTTCGACATCCCGTCGTGGTGATGATAATGTCGCGAGTATAGCCCGAAACAAATTATCCTGGTGTGGTTGTTCCAGACTAAAGACTTCCTAGCAACACAAATGCGCCTCTGAGGGAGACGAAGAAGGCTCGCCACACAATCACTGACGGTACAGTGATTGATTTTAACAAGTGAAGTCACACAGTAACTCCAATACAGTCAACTTTAGCCAAAACTGCTCAAGACAGACAACATAGGCCGCTTGTACGCAGAACGCTCAGTTGCCGACTGTACTCAGTAAGTTATTTTCAAGTCGAAACTTCATCAACTTCGTCAAACAGTTACAATGAAATAAAAGTATATTAGACAGCCAACGGAAGGCAGGCTGTCCAGAGCAGCGAGAGCTCAGTCTTGTTACCTACTCTGGCCGAATAGCGAGAGCCGACCATCCCCACAAGAGCACCCGTACAAACCGAACACAGAACATTCCCGCCCCCATGACAGTGACCATGGTTAAACGTTCCAATCAGCAACTCGAAAACCGGCGGAAAATTCCACTCTATTGCCGAAGCACTACAATTCCACCAATGGAGATACTTGGCGCCAATTTCTGCGCCGATTTTGCTACATCACGGAGCTATGCCCTGAGCAAGCCAATCACAGTTACGATTTTGCAGAAAACGCAGGAATTTGCCCGCCAAGACTGCCTGGGTACACAAGTCATTCCCACGCCTCGCTGGTAGCCTGCCAGAAATAGTTTTCGCTAAGTTTCTGCGAAGTAACGGAACCTCTAGCCCAGCCACTCATTCAGGCCCCTGCAGGCGTGTCTCCGCCGCTATTCTGACAATGTCGGCGTCTGGAAAGCATTCGCTCGACTCCCTCACACTCGTCGGCTTAACCCTTTCAAGATCAACAGAGCCCGCCTGTCACCAGACCACCCGGGTGACGAGAGACGTTGCGGGGGAAGTCCGCATGTGAAGGAATAGCAACTTTTCACCGCATGCAATTAGAGAGGAAAATAGAATTACTTAGAGCAAGATAGAAATATGAGACGGGGCTTCTGCCACCTCTCAACTTCGCCCATGGGAATTCACGTCGTTCATTCCACTCCGCCCAGTGCCACTCTCTCTAACAGTGACTGTGTTCGTTCCACAGATAGTGTGTGTCGACATCGCCGGAACTCCCGTCCAGTCGCAAATGATTTTGTACCAGTGTTAGTTCACGTTACACGAGACAGTCGCTCTTGTCGTCAGCAGGACAATAAAGTTTTTGTAGACTTGGACATTAACGGCAGACTGATACCATTCCAGCTCGATACCGGAGCTGCAGTTTCACTGATCAATCGAGACACTTCTAAACTGCTGGGCGCACCTCTGTTGCATGCCGCAAATGTTAACTAGCTATTCAGGTCAAGAGATTGCTATGTTAGGACATTGCAGCCATCTTGCAACATACAAAGGACAGAAACAAAACTTGTGTCATTTTACGTCCTTCTTTCTTCTTCTGCAGTGAACTTATTTGGTTTCGATTCATTTCAGGTGTTTAACTTGTCTATAGTAAATCGGGTCCTATCAGTGAACCAGACTGTGCCTTCAGACAGTGTTTCTCGTCTATGTGAAGAATTTGCAGACATTTTTATGCCGGACCTCGGTGGCGCTAAGAACTACAAAGCACATCTCGAACTGAAAGTAAACGCGCAACTGAAATATTTCAGAGCGCGCAATGTTCCCCACGCATTGCGTGATGAGGTCGCAAAAACATTACACGATTTGGAATCACAAGGTGTAATTGAACGTGAGCAGGCTTCTCTCCGGGCATCACCCTTAGTAATTTTGCCAAAACCTTCCGGAAAATTGAGACTTCGTGTGGACTTCAAGGCAACAGTGAATCCACAACTAGTGATTGCAACTTTTCCTTTACCCCACCCGGAAGATCTTTTTGACAAACTGTGCCCGGGTAAATATTTTTCGAAGTTGGACCTAGCAGATGCGTACTTGCAAATACTGGTGGACGAAGAACCCCAGCGCGTTTTCGTGGTTAACACGCATCTCGGTTTGTATCAGTTCAAACGACTGCCATCCGGGTGTGCATCCACCCTTGTATTGTTTCAGCAGTATCTACAAACTGTTAGTGCGTCGGTACCTACTGCAGCAAACTATCTGGACGATATTGTGATCTCCAGAAAGACGGAAGAAGAACATTTAGCCAATCTCAGAACATTATTTCAGGTCTTGCGACAAAATGGTCTTCATGTACGGACTGACAAATGTGTGCGACAAATGTGTGTGTTTTGCTAGTGCCTTGCCATACCTGGAACATGTGTCCAATGCCCAAGGCATACATCCAAGTCCCACGCACCTCCGTGCCATACAAGACTTGCCTTCGCCGCAGAATTTGAAGCAGCTACAGAGTGTGCTGGGAAAAATCAACTATTATCACATTTATGTGCCGCATGCCTCTTCCATTTCAGCTCCACTTCATCGCTTACGCCGTAAAGGTGTTCCGTTCGTCTGGACGACGGAATGCGAACGCGCCTTTCGCCTGTTGAAACTGGCGTTGCTTTTCAATACTTGCCTTACGCCATTCGATCCCCAGAAGCCCCTTTTGTTGATGGTGGATGCATTGGATTTCGGAATCGATGCTGTGCTTGCGCACACAGATGGCTCGCACGATCGCCCTATTGCCTTTGCGTCCAAATTGCTCTCGCCTGCGGCAAAGAAATTATTCACAGATCGAGAAAGAAGCATTGGCTCTCGTATTTGGTGTTACAAAGTTTCATGATTACTTGTATGGTCGTCACTTTACCATAGTCACAGACCACAAACCTTTGACATCGATTTTTCATCCGAACAAGCCTGTACCTCCACGTACAGCGCAGAAATTCATTCGCTGGTCTATTTTCCTCTCGCAGTACCACTACGATATCTTGTATCGGTCCAGTGCTAAGCACGGAAACGCCGTTGCGTTGTCCCGTTTGCCTGTCGCTGAGGATGGGGCATTCGATTCCTCCCGAACTTGCTTGCATGTTCATTGATTCGGAAACCGACGACGTGGTCGAATCGTTTCCGATTGAATTTCGTCGTGTAGCTACAGCCACAGCTGCAGACCCTGTCCTTGCTCCCGGTCTGCGTTTTGTTGCTACGCAATGGCCCTTGTCAAAGTCACGGATCGGGGACCCGTTGGTTCGCCGATTTTTTTGCTGACAAGGAGAGACTTTTTGTTCGACGTGATGTTTTGCTGTTGCGTTCTGATAATGATCAGTCCAGGGTCGTGGTCCCATGTTCGTTACAGTCCTCTGTCTTAAAGCTTCTCCACCAAGGACATTGGGGTATAGTGAGAACGAAACAACTTGCTCGTCGGCACTGTACTTGGTTCGGGATCGATGCCGCGATTACGAATATGTGCTCTTCTTGCATGGTGTGTGCCGAACAACAATCAGTAGCACTGCTGAAATTCTTTGCATGGCCAAGTGCCACTTTCCCTTGGCAACGCTTACACATCGATTTTGCTGGTCCATCCTGGAATGATCGATGGTTGGTTGTGATAGATTCATTCAGTAATTTTCCTTTTGTTGTCCGGCTGTCTTGCATTACATCATCTGCCACCATCCAAGCGTTATCTGCTATCTTTTGCATTGAAGGTCTTCCACAGACAATTTTTTCCGATAATGGCCCACAATTCATGTCCGCAGTATTTCAGTCATTCTGCAAGGCCAATGGTATTCAACAACTGACGTCCACGCCGTTTTCGCCACAGTCAACCGGTGCCGCTGAACGATTGGTCAGGAGTTTCAAGTCACAGATGTTGAAAGAGTCGCATTCTCGGAAGGACGCGTTATTGCTCTTTTTGCCCTCGTATCGCTCTCAGCCCCGAGATGATCGCTCGCCGGCTGAGTTGCTCCACGGTCGAACCTTGATGTCTTTGCTATATCCGCCGCATCAGGTTCCTGTGCAGCGGCAGACACCTGCTTTTGTCCCAGGCGACGTTGTTTACTACCGCCACTATCGAGGTTCACGGCGTTGGCTCGCAGGGCGCATTCTTCGCTGCCTCGGCCGCGCTATGTATCAGGATTTGGGGGCGTCTGGTGAGGTGCGACGGCATCTCAATCAGCTGCGCCTATGTCGTCGCACGGGATCTGCCGATAGCCGTCTGCTTTCAGCGACGGTGCCGTCCGGTCAGCGCCCCGGGGACCCATCTACTGGCTCGCCTCAGCTCCAGGTGTTACCAACGCTGCCTTCCATTTTGCCCCATGGCGACGCGCCGCCGCCGCCGCCGCCGCCGCCGCCGCCTGTTCTAACGCCGGCGACGCCCGCAGTGGACGCTTCGCTGCAGTCGCCGGGCGCCCCCCTGGGTCACGCGCCAAAGATCGCTCCCCGTGACCAGTTGTCCTCAGACACGGAACTCTTGCCCGCTCCGGACCATATGTCGTATTCGACCGTCGGGTGCCCCGGACCGATGGAGGTCGACCCTTCGGCCCCTCCTGTCTCTCTACGGGCGCATACATCGCATATTGGCGTGCACCCTGGAGTAGGTTTTCAGGCATTCCCTAGCTCCCCGCGGTCCGAATGGCAGGGTGCGGGTGGCAAAGCCTCGCCTGTTGTTAAGCTCCCCACTTGGTCGCATACGTTAACGTGGGGTACTCCCCACGGCGGTCGGAGGCCTTATACCACAATTGTACGCTGATTTGCGGGGGGGGGGGGGGGGGCGAATGTGGTGTCACCGCCAGACACCACACTTGCTAGGTGGTAGCCATTAAATTGGCCGCGGTCCGTTAGTATACGTCGGCCCCGCGTGTCGCCACAATCAGTGAGTGCAGACCGGACGCCACCATACGGCAGGTCTAGTGTAGAGAGATACCCCTGCACTCGCCCCAGTTGAACAGCCGACTTTGCTACCGATGGTTCACTGTCTACATACGCCCCCATTTGCGGAGACGACAGTTTAGCATAGCCTTCAGCTACGTCATTTGCTACGACCTAGCGAGGCGCCATATTCAGTTATTATAATTACTATCTTCAAGAATGTATTCTGAACACATAACATTATGAATCATGTACAGTCAAGAGCGACGTTCATCATTAATGGATTAAAGTTAAGTATCAAACTAAATACGTCCGCTTTCTGACTTCTCATTCCTTGTAATGGTCCATATCTCACGTCACTATAGCTCTTCCCTCCTCACGCTAGCCTGAGTGAGCTAAATCGCGTGCATTTCGGCTTCCACTCGTAACACGATGTTGGCTCTTCTGCTAACACTAAAGGCTCCAAGTGGAAACTGTAACAGCTTAAGTCTCTTGGTGGAAAGAAACCTTGGCGCATCATGTATTTAATTACGATGCAATTTCTGTGTTGTGTCGTCATTGTGAAGATGCGAGAATGCACAAAATTGGCAGTAGTGCATCTGACACAAGCTATTGATATCCCTGGAACGACTCAATGCGGTGACAATATTCACGTTAGCCTCTAGGACAGTAGTCTGCATGGAACCTCCAGTTTTGATCGCGATGTTATTTCTGTGTCGCATTCTCAATTTAAGATAATGGTCCAGCTGATAGAAGCTACTGAACTCTCAGGGGCGACTCGAAGTGGCTACTGTAATCGCTTAAGTTTCTTGGTGGCAACTAAGCATGGAGCCTCTGCTATCTAATCGCGATGTAATTAGTGTGTATTGTCGTCATTGTGAAGATGCGATAATACAACAAATTGGCAGTGGTTCATCGGACACAAGGTACTGATCTCACAGGAAGGACCGATGCGGTGACGATATTCACATTAGTCACTTGGAAAGAAGACTGCAGGTTGCCTCCAGTAATCAATCGCGATGTACTTTATGAGCATCATCGTCAATGAAAAACCACTAGGGTTCAAGTGAATAGATAATGGTCCAACCGATAAAAGCTACTGAACTCTCAGGGGCAACTCGAAGTGGCTACTGTAATCGCTTGAGTCTCTTGGTGGCAGGAAAGCATGGATCCACGCCTATCTAATCGCGATATAATTTCTGTGTTGTGTCATCATTGTGAAGATGCGATAATACAATAAATTGGCAGTGGTAAATCGGACACAAGGTACTGTTCTCACAGGAAAGGACCGAAGCGGTGACGATATTCACATTAGTCTCTTGGACAGAAGACTGCACGTAGCCTCCAGTAATCAATTGCGATGTAATTTATAAGTGGATCGTCAATGTAAGGCCACTAGGGTTAAAGTGACGAGATAATGTTCCAGCTGCTGAACTCTCAGGGGCGACTCGAAGTGGCTACTGGAAACGCTTGAGTCTCTTGGTGGCAAGTAAACATGAAGCCTCTGCTACCTAATCGCGATGTAATTTGTGTGTAGTGTCGTCATTGTGAAGATGCGATAATACAACAAATTGGCAGTGGTTCATCGGACACAAGGTACTGATCTCACAGGAAGGACCGATGCGGTGACGATATTCACATTAGTCTCATGGACAGAAGACTGTATGTAGCCTCCAGTAATCAATCGCGATGTAATTTATGAGTAGCATCGTCAATGTAAGGCCACTAGGGTGAAAGTGAAGAGATAATGGTCCAGCTGATAGAAGATACTGAACTCTCAGGGGCGACTCGAAGTGGCTACCATAATCGCTTGAGTCTCTTGGTGGCAAGTAAGCATGGATACTCTGCTATCTAAGCGATGTAATTTCTGTGTTGTGTCGTCATTCTGAAGATGCGATACTACAATAAATTGGCAGTGGCTCCTCGGACACAAGCTACTGATCTCACACGAAAGGACCGATACGGTGACGACATTCACATTAGTCTCTTGGACAGAAGACTGCAGGTTGCCTCCAGTATTCAATCGCGATGTAATTTATGATTAGCATCGTCAATGTAAGGCCACTAGGGTTAAAGTGAAGAGATAATGGTCCAGCTGATAGAAGCTACTGAATTCGCAGGGGCGACTCGAAGTGGCTTCTGTAACCACTTAGGTTTATTGGTGTCAAGTAAGCATGGAGCCTCTGCTATGTAATTGCGATGTAATTTATGAGTAGCATCGTCAATGGAAGGCCACTAGGGTTAAAGTGAATAGATAATGGTCCAGCTGATAGAAGATACTGAACTCTCAGGGGCGACTCGAAGTGGCTACCATAATCGCTTGAGTCTCTTGGTGGCAAGTAAGCATGGATACTCTGCTATCTAAGCGATGTAATTTCTGTGTTGTGTCGTCATTCTGAAGATGCGATACTACAATAAATTGGCAGTGTCTCCTCGGACACAAGCTACTGATCTCACAGGAAAGGACCGATACGGTGACGACATTCACATTAGTCTCTTGGACAGAAGACTGCAGGTTGCCTCCAGTATTCAATCGCGATGTAATTTATGATTAGCATCGTCAATGTAAGGCCACTAGGGTTAAAGTGAAGAGATAATGGTCCAGCTGATAGAAGCTACTGAATTCGCAGGGGCGACTCGAAGTGGCTTCTGTAACCACTTAGGTTTATTGGTGTCAAGTAAGCATGGAGCCTCTGCTATGTAATTGCGATGTAATTTATGAGTAGCATCGTCAATGGAAGGCCACTAGGGTTAAAGTGAAGAGATAATGGTCCAGCTGATAGAAGATACTGAACTCTCAGGGGCGACTCGAAGTGGCTACCATAATCGCTTGAGTCTCTTGGTGGCAAGTAAGCATGGATACTCTGCTATCTAAGCGATGTAATTTCTGTGTTGTGTCGTCATTCTGAAGATGCGATACTACAATAAATTGGCAGTGTCTCCTCGGACACAAGCTACTGATCTCACAGGAAAGGACCGATACGGTGACGACATTCACATTAGTCTCTTGGACAGAAGACTGCAGGTTGCCTCCATTATTCAATCGCGATGTAATTTATGATTAGCATCGTCAATGTAAGGCCACTAGGGTTAAAGTGAAGAGATAATGGTCCAGCTGATAGAAGCTACTGAATTCGCAGGGGCGACTCGAAGTGGCTTCTGTAACCACTTAGGTTTATTGGTGTCAAGTAAGCATGGAGCCTCTGCTATGTAATTGCGATGTAATTTATGAGTAGCATCGTCAATGGAAGGCCACTAGGGTTAAAGTGAAGAGATAATGGTCCAGCTGATAGAAGATACTGAACTCTCAGGGGCGACTCGAAGTGGCTACCATAATCGCTTGAGTCTCTTGGTGGCAAGTAAGCATGGATACTCTGCTATCTAAGCGATGTAATTTCTGTGTTGTGTCGTCATTCTGAAGATGCGATACTACAATAAATTGGCAGTGGCTCCTCGGACACAAGCTACTGATCTCACAGGAAAGGACCGATACGGTGACGACATTCACATTAGTCTCTTGGACAGAAGACTGCAGGTTGCCTCCAGTATTCAATCGCGATGTAATTTATGATTAGCATCGTCAATGTAAGGCCACTAGGGTTAAAGTGAAGAGATAATGGTCCAGCTGATAGAAGCTACTGAATTCGCAGGGGCGACTCGAAGTGGCTTCTGTAACCACTTAGGTTTATTGGTGTCAAGTAAGCATGGAGCCTCTGCTATGTAATTGCGATGTAATTTATGAGTAGCATCGTCAATGGAAGGCCACTAGGGTTAAAGTGAAGAGATAATGGTCCAGCTGATAGAAGATACTGAACTCTCAGGGGCGACTCGAAGTGGCTACCATAATCGCTTGAGTCTCTTGGTGGCAAGTAAGCATGGATACTCTGCTATCTAAGCGATGTAATTTCTGTGTTGTGTCGTCATTCTGAAGATGCGATACTACAATAAATTGGCAGTGGCTCCTCGGACACAAGCTACTGATCTCACAGGAAAGGACCGATACGGTGACGACATTCACATTAGTCTCTTGGACAGAAGACTGCAGGTTGCCTCCAGTATTCAATCGCGATGTAATTTATGATTAGCATCGTCAATGTAAGGCCACTAGGGTTAAAGTGAAGAGATAATGGTCCAGCTGATAGAAGCTACTGAATTCGCAGGGGCGACTCGAAGTGGCTTCTGTAACCACTTAGGTTTATTGGTGTCAAGTAAGCATGGAGCCTCTGCTATGTAATTGCGATGTAATTTATGAGTAGCATCGTCAATGGAAGGCCACTAGGGTTAAAGTGAAGAGATAATGGTCCAGCTGATAGAAGCTACTGAACTCTCAGGGGCGACTCGAAGTGGCTACTGTAATCACTTGAGTCTCTTGGTGGCAAGTAAGCATGGATACTCTGCTATCTAAGCGATGTAATTTCTGTGTTGTGTCGTCATTCTGAAGATGCGATACTACAATAAATTGGCAGTGGCTCCTCGGACACAAGCTACTGATCTCACAGGAAAGGACCGATACGGTGACGACATTCACATTAGTCTCTTGGACAGAAGACTGCAGGTTGCCTCCAGTATTCAATCGCGATGTAATTTATGATTAGCATCGTCAATGTAAGGCCACTAGGGTTAAAGTGAAGAGATAATGGTCGAGCTGATAGAAGCTACTGAATTCGCAGGGGCGACTCGAAGTGGCTTCTGTAACCACTTAGGTTTATTGGTGTCAAGTAAGCATGGATACTCTGCTATCTAAGCGATGTAATTTCTGTGTTGTGTCGTCATTCTGAAGATGCGATACTACAATAAATTGGCAGTGTCTCCTCGGACACAAGCTACTGATCTCACAGGAAAGGACCGATACGGTGACGACATTCACATTAGTCTCTTGGACAGAAGACTGCAGGTTGCCTCCAGTATTCAATCGCGATGTAATTTATGATTAGCATCGTCAATGTAAGGCCACTAGGGTTAAAGTGAAGAGATAATGGTCCAGCTGATAGAAGCTACTGAATTCGCAGGGGCGACTCGAAGTGGCTTCTGTAACCACTTAGGTTTATTGGTGTCAAGTAAGCATGGAGCCTCTGCTATGTAATTGCGATGTAATTTATGAGTAGCATCGTCAATGGAAGGCCACTAGGGTTAAAGTGAAGAGATAATTGTCCAGCTGATAGAAGCTACTGAACTCTCAGGGGCGACTCGAAGTGGCTACTGTAATCACTTGAGTCTCTTGGTGGCAAGTAAGCATGGATACTCTGCTATCTAAGCGATGTAATTTCTGTGTTGTGTCGTCATTCTGAAGATGCGATACTACAATAAATTGGCAGTGGCTCCTCGGACACAAGCTACTGATCTCACAGGAAAGGACCGATACGGTGACGACATTCACATTAGTCTCTTGGACAGAAGACTGCAGGTTGCCTCCAGTATTCAATCGCGATGTAATTTATGATTAGCATCGTCAATGTAAGGCCACTAGGGTTAAAGTGAAGAGATAATGGTCCAGCTGATAGAAGCTACTGAATTCGCAGGGGCGACTCGAAGTGGCTTCTGTAACCACTTAGGTTTATTGGTGTCAAGTAAGCATGGAGCCTCTGCTATGTAATTGCGATGTAATTTATGAGTAGCATCGTCAATGGAAGGCCACTAGGGTTAAAGTGAAGAGATAATGGTCCAGCTGATAGAAGATACTGAACTCTCAGGGGCGACTCGAAGTGGCTACCATAATCGCTTGAGTCTCTTGGTGGCAAGTAAGCATGGATACTCTGCTATCTAAGCGATGTAATTTCTGTGTTGTGTCGTCATTCTGAAGATGCGATACTACAATAAATTGGCAGTGTCTCCTCGGACACAAGCTACTGATCTCACAGGAAAGGACCGATACGGTGAAGACATTCACATTAGTCTCTTGGACAGAAGACTGCAGGTTGCCTCCATGCCACCAAATGAATGCCCTCCCGTGCAACATAAATTCTTTGAGAGAGTAGTTAACACAACAAGCATTAATTTCAATAGCACAGAATTAAATTTGTTAAATAAGGGACTTAAACATAATATTGCCACAAAACTTGATTACAACAGTGTTAAAGGCCTAATAACTAACACCAAAATAGCATGTATAACATCAAAACTAGATCAGAATGATCAAAATGCTCTAGCCCATGATGCAAACAAAATAATAAAGAAAACCATAGATGCACAAAGGCTCCATAGTAATAAACATGATGAATCTGTAACACTGAAACAAATTAACAAAAAGCTAACAAACAGTAGTGCCCTTGTTGTTAAATCTGACAAAGGCAGCACAGCCGTGATAATGTACGAGTCTGATTACATTAAGAAAACCCTAGAATTTTTCAAGAATAACAACATAACTGAGTTGAAATCTGACCCCACTCCCAAATACCAAGCTAAAATAAAAGACATGTTAAAAAATTGTAACTTTCTGCTGACATCCATTGAAGCCAAACAATGTGTTATAATGAACCCTACAGCACCAAAGCTTAGATCACAACCTAAAATTCATAAAGATGGACACCCGATACGCCCGATTGTGAATTCCATAAATAGCCCAGGGTACAAAGTGACTAAAAAACTGCATGAAATACTCAAGAAATATTATACATTCCCAACCAATTATTCCATAAAAAACACCTATGATTTGATTGACAGTATCAGAGAAATTTCCATTCCCAATGCAGCTAACTTTGCATCCCTTGATATTGTCAACCTGTACACAAACATACCTATAATAGACACACTTCGAATAATAAAAAATAGCTTATTACAACATAAAAAGTTAAGTGACATGGAAATCTGTGAGCTGATGGATTTACTTGAATTAGTGCTGTCCCACAATTACTTCACCTTCAACAACAAAATATATATTCAACATGATGGTCTAGCAATGGGCAGTAGTCTAGCTGGCCTTCTTGCTGACATCTACATTAATGATCTTGAAATTAAATTCTTTAAAGCAAACCCAATAGAAACAGACAAGATCATTTATTATAAACGATATGTTGATGACACCCTGTTGTTATATGATGGGACAGCCACTGAAATTGAGGCCTTAGCTGGTAAACTTAATAATGTTCACCCCAAAATACAGTTCACAGTAGAACACCAAACCCAAAAAGGTATCTATTTTCTTGACCTAAACATAACACATCACAACAACAAACATAAATTTCAGATATATAGGAAACCCACCACTTCAGATGTTATAATAAACAATACATCATGCCACCCAAATCAGCATAAACTAGCTTTTTTCAAATCAGCACTTAACCGTATCAACAAGATTCAAGCTGATCCTACTGCAAAAATTAATGAAATCAATATATTAAAAACAATAGCATCAAACAATGCTTATGACCCAAGCATAATTGAAAAATTAGATAAAAACATTATATCTAACAAAGCAAAACTAGCAAGCCAGACCTCAGTAGCAGAAGAAACCAAATTCGTTTGTATGCCGTTTCTCGGCAATATCTCATACAAACTCGCTAAGCTATTCAAACCACATAATGTCAAAATAAGTTTTCACACTAACAACAAAATACAGAACAAAATAGTCCACAACACCAAAAGAGCCAGCACACCCTACCAAAAATCTGGTATATATAAATTAAGATGTGACAGCTGCTCCTGCTACTACATAGGGCAAACAGGTAGAAATTTTGAGATCCGATACAAAGAGCACACTGATGCACTTCGCCTAAACAACTTAAATAGATCCACTTTTGCTACCCATCTAGCAGATAATAAACATTCCATAACAGACATTAAAACTAACCTTCAAATCCTACACACTGTAGACAAGGGATTCAAGATGGATCTTCTCGAACAATTAGAGATTTTTACCCACAAACATAATTCCCCACATACCATTTTAAATGAGCAGACAGAACTGGCGAATAACTCCTTCTTTCAGAATTTTAAGGATTCTTTGAATTTAAAAAACTAAACAGTTATTCAGTAACAAAATGCCCCCCCCCCCCCCACACACACACATAAAAGCTTGTACCACTTCTGCCCCCCCCCCTTCAGCTCTCTTCTCTCTCCACATCACCCTCTCAACCCCCCCCCTCTCCTTTTTCCTACACAACCACCTCCCCCCCCCCACCGCCAACTCCTTTTCCACACCCTTATAAGTTCCAGCATTACTTATTATTTTAAGTTAACCATCAACCTCTCATCCCAGACATCATATGCCAAGATCAGCCAATGGAAGGAGCAAGAAATTAGCTGTCATAATACTCTCAATACCAATAATCTTAAATGTAACTGAAATATAATGTATAAAATCTAGTTTTATATACCTGTTAAATCGCACAGCTAATTTATAAACAAACATTTTACTAGTTTAAGCTAATTTACATTTATTTTCTATGTAATAAAGACAAATCTCTTGTCAGTGTGTGTTGTTGACTAATAATGCCTCTGGTCAACTTGAAATCTTTGATACTGTAGTTATATTGCAATCTTTGGCTTGTTTATAATGTGTAAATCCTGTATTCGTATCTGTGGCTAAGTGTGTTCAGCGATGTTTACGAAAAACGAGATATATGTTTCCAACAGTGCCTCATAAAAGTAATATACATCTAGTGAAAGTTTTAACTTGTGAAATTGTGAAAAATAAGACACAATGGTTTCAAAAATACGTCCTAAAAGAGATATATATACCTGCAAAAAGATTTATTTGTAAGTAACACCTCAATAACGTTAATTAAACTGTAAATATTTCATGTAACTGTACCACATGTAGTGATTATTTGCTCTTATACGTTAAACATAATTATGCTGTAAATATTTCGTGTTACTGTACCACATGTAGCGATTATTTGTTCTCGTTTCTGTCTAGCCACAGATACTCAACCACCCACACAATGGGTACAAAAAAGCACTAAATGTATACACCATCTGATGATGAGTTGCTAGGCAGCTCGAAACCGGTCATGGTTAAATAAAATACATCTACATAAAAGGCGACTGGTTGCAGTAATTTCTGAAAACCTATCCAGTATTCAATCGCGATGTAATTTATGATTAGCATCGTCAATGTAAGGCCACTAGGGTTAAAGTGAAGAGATAATGGTCCAGCTGATAGAAGCTACTGAATTCGCAGGGGCGACTCGAAGTGGCTTCTGTAACCACTTAGGTTTATTGGTGTCAAGTAAGCATGGAGCCTCTGCTATGTAATTGCGATGTAATTTATGAGTAGCATCGTCAATGGAAGGCCACTAGGGTTAAAGTGAAGAGATAATGGTCCAGCTGATAGAAGCTACTGAACTCTCAGGGGCGACTCGAAGTGGCTACTGTAATCACTTGAGTCTCTTGGTGGCAAGTAAGCATGGATACTCTGCTATCTAAGCGATGTAATTTCTGTGTTGTGTCGTCATTCTGAAGATGCGATACTACAATAAATTGGCAGTGGCTCCTCGGACACAAGCTACTGATCTCACACGAAAGGACCGATACGGTGACGACATTCACATTAGTCTCTTGGACAGAAGACTGCAGGTTGCCTCCAGTATTCAATCGCGATGTAATTTATGATTAGCATCGTCAATGTAAGGCCACTAGGGTTAAAGTGAAGAGATAATGGTCCAGCTGATAGAAGCTACTGAATTCGCAGGGGCGACTCGAAGTGGCTTCTGTAACCACTTAGGTTTATTGGTGTCAAGTAAGCATGGAGCCTCTGCTATGTAATTGCGATGTAATTTATGAGTAGCATCGTCAATGGAAGGCCACTAGGGTTAAAGTGAAGAGATAATGGTCGAGCTGATAGAAGCTACTGAATTCGCAGGGGCGACTCGAAGTGGCTTCTGTAACCACTTAGGTTTATTGGTGTCAAGTAAGCATGGATACTCTGCTATCTAAGCGATGTAATTTCTGTGTTGTGTCGTCATTCTGAAGATGCGATACTACAATAAATTGGCAGTGTCTCCTCGGACACAAGCTACTGATCTCACAGGAAAGGACCGATACGGTGACGACATTCACATTAGTCTCTTGGACAGAAGACTGCAGGTTGCCTCCAGTATTCAATCGCGATGTAATTTATGATTAGCATCGTCAATGTAAGGCCACTAGGGTTAAAGTGAAGAGATAATGGTCGAGCTGATAGAAGCTACTGAATTCGCAGGGGCGACTCGAAGTGGCTTCTGTAACCACTTAGGTTTATTGGTGTCAAGTAAGCATGGAGCCTCTGCTATGTAATTGCGATGTAATTTATGAGTAGCATCGTCAATGGAAGGCCACTAGGGTTAAAGTGAAGAGATAATGGTCCAGCTGATAGAAGATACTGAACTCTCAGGGGCGACTCGAAGTGGCTACCATAATCGCTTGAGTCTCTTGGTGGCAAGTAAGCATGGATACTCTGCTATCTAAGCGATGTAATTTCTGTGTTGTGTCGTCATTCTGAAGATGCGATACTACAATAAATTGGCAGTGTCTCCTCGGACACAAGCTACTGATCTCACAGGAAAGGACCGATACGGTGACGACATTCACATTAGTCTCTTGGACAGAAGACTGCAGGTTGCCTCCAGTATTCAATCGCGATGTAATTTATGATTAGCATCGTCAATGTAAGGCCACTAGGGTTAAAGTGAAGAGATAATGGTCCAGCTGATAGAAGCTACTGAATTCGCAGGGGCGACTCGAAGTGGCTTCTGTAACCACTTAGGTTTATTGGTGTCAAGTAAGCATGGAGCCTCTGCTATGTAATTGCGATGTAATTTATGAGTAGCATCGTCAATGGAAGGCCACTAGGGTTAAAGTGAAGAGATAATTGTCCAGCTGATAGAAGCTACTGAACTCTCAGGGGCGACTCGAAGTGGCTACTGTAATCACTTGAGTCTCTTGGTGGCAAGTAAGCATGGATACTCTGCTATCTAAGCGATGTAATTTCTGTGTTGTGTCGTCATTCTGAAGATGCGATACTACAATAAATTGGCAGTGGCTCCTCGGACACAAGCTACTGATCTCACAGGAAAGGACCGATACGGTGACGACATTCACATTAGTCTCTTGGACAGAAGACTGCAGGTTGCCTCCAGTATTCAATCGCGATGTAATTTATGATTAGCATCGTCAATGTAAGGCCACTAGGGTTAAAGTGAAGAGATAATGGTCCAGCTGATAGAAGCTACTGAATTCGCAGGGGCGACTCGAAGTGGCTTCTGTAACCACTTAGGTTTATTGGTGTCAAGTAAGCATGGAGCCTCTGCTATGTAATTGCGATGTAATTTATGAGTAGCATCGTCAATGGAAGGCCACTAGGGTTAAAGTGAAGAGATAATGGTCCAGCTGATAGAAGATACTGAACTCTCAGGGGCGACTCGAAGTGGCTACCATAATCGCTTGAGTCTCTTGGTGGCAAGTAAGCATGGATACTCTGCTATCTAAGCGATGTAATTTCTGTGTTGTGTCGTCATTCTGAAGATGCGATACTACAATAAATTGGCAGTGTCTCCTCGGACACAAGCTACTGATCTCACAGGAAAGGACCGATACGGTGACGACATTCACATTAGTCTCTTGGACAGAAGACTGCAGGTTGCCTCCAGTATTCAATCGCGATGTAATTTATGATTAGCATCGTCAATGTAAGGCCACTAGGGTTAAAGTGAAGAGATAATGGTCCAGCTGATAGAAGCTACTGAATTCGCACGGGCGACTCGAAGTGGCTTCTGTAACCACTTAGGTTTATTGGTGTCAAGTAAGCATGGAGCCTCTGCTATGTAATTGCGATGTAATTTATGAGTAGCATCGTCAATGGAAGGCCACTAGGGTTAAAGTGAAGAGATAATTGTCCAGCTGATAGAAGCTACTGAACTCTCAGGGGCGACTCGAAGTGGCTACTGTAATCACTTGAGTCTCTTGGTGGCAAGTAAGCATGGATACTCTGCTATCTAAGCGATGTAATTTCTGTGTTGTGTCGTCATTCTGAAGATGCGATACTACAATAAATTGGCAGTGGCTCCTCGGACACAAGCTACTGATCTCACAGGAAAGGACCGATACGGTGACGACATTCACATTAGTCTCTTGGACAGAAGACTGCAGGTTGCCTCCAGTATTCAATCGCGATGTAATTTATGATTAGCATCGTCAATGTAAGGCCACTAGGGTTAAAGTGAAGAGATAATGGTCCAGCTGATAGAAGCTACTGAATTCGCAGGGGCGACTCGAAGTGGCTTCTGTAACCACTTAGGTTTATTGGTGTCAAGTAAGCATGGAGCCTCTGCTATGTAATTGCGATGTAATTTATGAGTAGCATCGTCAATGGAAGGCCACTAGGGTTAAAGTGAAGAGATAATGGTCCAGCTGATAGAAGATACTGAACTCTCAGGGGCGACTCGAAGTGGCTACCATAATCGCTTGAGTCTCTTGGTGGCAAGTAAGCATGGATACTCTGCTATCTAAGCGATGTAATTTCTGTGTTGTGTCGTCATTCTGAAGATGCGATACTACAATAAATTGGCAGTGTCTCCTCGGACACAAGCTACTGATCTCACAGGAAAGGACCGATACGGTGACGACATTCACATTAGTCTCTTGGACAGAAGACTGCAGGTTGCCTCCATTCCACCAAATGAATGCCCTCCCGTGCAACATAAATTCTTTGAGAGAGTAGTTAACACAACAAGCATTAATTTCAATAGCACAGAATTAAATTTGTTAAATAAGGGACTTAAACATAATATTGCCACAAAACTTGATTACAACAGTGTTAAAGACCTAATAACTAACACCAAAATAGCATGTATAACATCAAAACTAGATCAGAATGATCAAAATGCTCTAGCCCATGATGCAAACAAAATAATAAAGAAAACCATAGATGCACAAAGGCTCCATAGTAATAAACATGATGAATCTGTAACACTGAAACAAATTAACAAAAAGCTAACAAACAGTAGTGCCCTTGTTGTTAAATCTGACAAAGGCAGCACAGCCGTGATAATGTACGAGTCTGATTACATTAAGAAAACCCTAGAATTTTTCAAGAATAACAACATAACTGAGTTGAAATCTGACCCCACTCCCAAATACCAAGCTAAAATAAAAGACATGTTAAAAAATTGTAACTTTCTGCTGACATCCATTGAAGCCAAACAATGTGTTATAATGAACCCTACAGCACCAAAGCTTAGATCACAACCTAAAATTCATAAAGATGGATACCCGATACGCCCGATTGTGAATTCCATAAATAGCCCAGGGTACAAAGTGACTAAAAAACTGCATGAAATACTCAAGAAATATTATACATTCCCAACCAATTATTCCATAAAAAACACCTATGATTTGATTGACAGTATCAGAGAAATTTCCATTCCCAATGCAGCTAACTTTGCATCCCTTGATATTGTCAACCTGTACACAAACATACCTATAATAGACACACTTCGAATAATAAAAAATAGCTTATTACAACATAAAAAGTTAAGTGACATGGAAATCTGTGAGCTGATGGATTTACTTGAATTAGTGCTGTCCCACAATTACTTCACCTTCAACAACAAAATATATATTCAACATGATGGTCTAGCAATGGGCAGTAGTCTAGCTGGCCTTCTTGCTGACATCTACATTAATGATCTTGAAATTAAATTCTTTAAAGCAAACCCAATAGAAACAGACAAGATCATTTATTATAAACGATATGTTGATGACACCCTGTTGTTATATGATGGGACAGCCACTGAAATTGAGGCCTTAGCTGGTAAACTTAATAATGTTCACCCCAAAATACAGTTCACAGTAGAACACCAAACCCAAAAAGGTATCTATTTTCTTGACCTAAACATAACACATCACAACAACAAACATAAATTTCAGATATATAGGAAACCCACCACTTCAGATGTTATAATAAACAATACATCATGCCACCCAAATCAGCATAAACTAGCTTTTTTCAAATCAGCACTTAACCGTATCAACAAGATTCAAGCTGATCCTACTGCAAAAATTAATGAAATCAATATATTAAAAACAATAGCATCAAACAATGCTTATGACCCAAGCATAATTGAAAAATTAGATAAAAACATTATATCTAACAAAGCAAAACTAGCAAGCCAGACCTCAGTAGCAGAAGAAACCAAATTCGTTTGTATGCCGTTTCTCGGCAATATCTCATACAAACTCGCTAAGCTATTCAAACCACATAATGTCAAAATAAGTTTTCACACTAACAACAAAATACAGAACAAAATAGTCCACAACACCAAAAGAGCCAGCACACCCTACCAAAAATCTGGTATATATAAATTAAGATGTGACAGCTGCTCCTGCTACTACATAGGGCAAACAGGTAGAAATTTTGAGATCCGATACAAAGAGCACACTGATGCACTTCGCCTAAACAACTTAAATAGATCCACTTTTGCTACCCATCTAGCAGATAATAAACATTCCATAACAGACATTAAAACTAACCTTCAAATCCTACACACTGTAGACAAGGGATTCAAGATGGATCTTCTCGAACAATTAGAGATTTTTACCCACAAACATAATTCCCCACATACCATTTTAAATGAGCAGACAGAACTGGCGAATAACTCCTTCTTTCAGAATTTTAAGGATTCTTTGAATTTAAAAAACTAAACAGTTATTCAGTAACAAAATGCCCCCCCCCCCACACACACACATAAAAGCTTGTACCACTTCTGCCCCCCCCCCTTCAGCTCTCTTCTCTCTCCACATCACCCTCTCAACCCCCCCCTCTCCTTTTTCCTACACAACCACCTCCCCCCCCCCCCCCCACCGCCAACTCCTTTTCCACACCCTTATAAGTTCCAGCATTACTTATTATTTTAAGTTAACCATCAACCTCTCATCCCAGACATCATATGGCAAGATCAGCCAATGGAAGGAGCAAGAAATTAGCTGTCATAATACTCTCAATACCAATAATCTTAAATGTAACTGAAATATAATGTATAAAATCTAGTTTTATATACCTGTTAAATCGCACAGCTAATTTATAAACAAACATTTTACTAGTTTAAGCTAATTTACATTTATTTTCTATGTAATAAAGACAAATCTCTTGTCAGTGTGTGTTGTTGACTAATAATGCCTCTGGTCAACTTGAAATCTTTGATACTGTAGTTATATTGCAATCTTTGGCTTGTTTATAATGTGTAAATCCTGTATTCGTATCTGTGGCTAAGTGTGTTCAGCGATGTTTACGAAAAACGAGATATATGTTTCCAACAGTGCCTCATAAAAGTAATATACATCTAGTGAAAGTTTTAACTTGTGAAATTGTGAAAAATAAGACACAATGGTTTCAAAAATACGTCCTAAAAGAGATATATATACCTGCAAAAAGATTTATTTGTAAGTAACACCTCAATAACGTTAATTAAACTGTAAATATTTCATGTAACTGTACCACATGTAGTGATTATTTGCTCTTATACGTTAAACATAATTATGCTGTAAATATTTCGTGTTACTGTACCACATGTAGCGATTATTTGTTCTCGTTTCTGTCTAGCCACAGATACTCAACCACCCACACAATGGGTACAAAAAAGCACTAAATGTATACACCATCTGATGATGAGTTGCTAGGCAGCTCGAAACCGGTCATGGTTAAATAAAATACATCTACATAAAAGGCGACTGGTTGCAGTAATTTCTGAAAACCTATCCAGTATTCAATCGCGATGTAATTTATGATTAGCATCGTCAATGTAAGGCCACTAGGGTTAAAGTGAAGAGATCATGGTCCAGCTGATAGAAGCTACTGAATTCGCAGGGGCGACTCGAAGTGGCTTCTGTAACCACTTAGGTTTATTGGTGTCAAGTAAGCATGGAGCCTCTGCTATGTAATTGCGATGTAATTTATGAGTAGCATCGTCAATGGAAGGCCACTAGGGTTAAAGTGAAGAGATAATGATCCAGCTGATAGAAGATACTGAACTCTCAGGGGCGACTCGAAGTGGCTACCATAATCGCTTGAGTCTCTTGGTGGCAAGTAAGCATGGATACTCTGCTATCTAAGCGATGTAATTTCTGTGTTGTGTCGTCATTCTGAAGATGCGATACTACAATAAATTGGCAGTGGCTCCTCGGACACAAGCTACTGATCTCATAGGAAAGGACCGATACGGAGACGACATTCACATTAGTCTCTTGGACAGAAGACTGCAGGTTGCCTCCAGTATTCAATCGCGATGTAATTTATGATTAGCATCGTCAATGTAAGGCCACTAGGGTTAAAGTGAAGAGATAATGGTCCAGCTGATAGAAGCTACTGAATTCGCAGGGGCGACTCGAAGTGGCTTCTGTAACCACTTAGGTTTATTGGTGTCAAGTAAGCATGGAGCCTCTGCTATGTAATTGCGATGTAATTTATGAGTAGCATCGTCAATGGAAGGCCACTAGGGTTAAAGTGAAGAGATAATGGTCCAGCTGATAGAAGCTACTGAACTCTCAGGGGCGACTCGAAGTGGCTACTGTAATCACTTGAGTCTCTTGGTGGCAAGTAAGCATGGATACTCTGCTATCTAAGCGATGTAATTTCTGTGTTGTGTCGTCATTCTGAAGATGCGATACTACAATAAATTGGCAGTGGCTCCTCGGACACAAGCTACTGATCTCACAGGAAAGGACCGATACGGTGACGACATTCACATTAGTCTCTTGGACAGAAGACTGCAGGTTGCCTCCAGTATTCATTCGCGATGTAATTTATGATTAGCATCGTCAATGTAAGGCCACTAGGGTTAAAGTGAAGAGATAATGGTCCAGCTGATAGAAGCTACTGAATTCGCAGGGGCGACTCGAAGTGGCTTCTGTAACCACTAAGGTTTATTGGTGTCAAGTAAGCATGGAGCCTCTGCTATGTAATTGCGATGTAATTTATGAGTAGCATCGTCAATGGAAGGCCACTAGGGTTAAAGTGAAGAGATAATGGTCCAGCTGATAGAAGATACTGAACTCTCAGGGGCGACTCGAAGTGGCTACCATAATCGCTTGAGTCTCTTGGTGGCAAGTAAGCATGGATACTCTGCTATCTAAGCGATGTAATTTCTGTGTTGTGTCGTCATTCTGAAGATGCGATACTACAATAAATTGGCAGTGGCTCCTCGGACACAAGCTACTGATCTCACAGGAAAGGACCGATACGGTGACGACATTCACATTAGTCTCTTGGACAGAAGACTGCAGGTTGCCTCCAGTATTCAATCGCGATGTAATTTATGATTAGCATCGTCAATGTAAGGCCACTAGGGTTAAAGTGAAGAGATAATGGTCCAGCTGATAGAAGCTACTGAATTCGCAGGGGCGACTCGAAGTGGCTTCTGTAACCACTAAGGTTTATTGGTGTCAAGTAAGCATGGAGCCTCTGCTATGTAATTGCGATGTAATTTATGAGTAGCATCGTCAATGGAAGGCCACTAGGGTTAAAGTGAAGAGATAATGGTCCAGCTGATAGAAGCTACTGAACTCTCAGGGGCGACTCGAAGTGGCTACCATAATCGCTTGAGTCTCTTGGTGGCAAGTAAGCATGGATACTCTGCTATCTAAGCGATGTAATTTCTGTGTTGTGTCGTCATTCTGAAGATGCGATACTACAATAAATTGGCAGTGGCTCCTCGGACACAAGCTACTGATCTCACAGGAAAGGACCGATACGGTGACGACATTCACATTAGTCTCTTGGACAGAAGACTGCAGGTTGCCTCCAGTATTCAATCGCGATGTAATTTATGATTAGCATCGTCAATGTAAGGCCACTAGGGTTAAAGTGAAGAGATAATGGTCCAGCTGATAGAAGCTACTGAATTCGCAGGGGCGACTCGAAGTGGCTTCTGTAACCACTAAGGTTTATTGGTGTCAAGTAAGCATGGAGCCTCTGCTATGTAATTGCGATGTAATTTATGAGTAGCATCGTCAATGGAAGGCCACTAGGGTTAAAGTGAAGAGATAATGGTCCAGCTGATAGAAGCTACTGAACTCTCAGGGGCGACTCGAAGTGGCTACCATAATCGCTTGAGTCTCTTGGTGGCAAGTAAGCATGGATACTCTGCTATCTAAGCGATGTAATTTCTGTGTTGTGTCGTCATTCTGAAGATGCGATACTACAATAAATTGGCAGTGTCTCCTCGGACACAAGCTACTGATCTCACAGGAAAGGACCGATACGGTGACGACATTCACATTAGTCTCTTGGACAGAAGACTGCAGGTTGCCTCCAGTATTCAATCGCGATGTAATTTATGATTAGCATCGTCAATGTAAGGCCACTAGGGTTAAAGTGAAGAGATAATGGTCCAGCTGATAGAAGCTACTGAATTCGCAGGGGCGACTCGAAGTGGCTTCTGTAACCACTAAGGTTTATTGGTGTCAAGTAAGCATGGAGCCTCTGCTATGTAATTGCGATGTAATTTATGAGTAGCATCGTCAATGGAAGGCCACTAGGGTTAAAGTGAAGAGATAATGGTCCAGCTGATAGAAGCTACTGAACTCTCAGGGGCGACTCGAAGTGGCTACCATAATCGCTTGAGTCTCTTGGTGGCAAGTAAGCATGGATACTCTGCTATCTAAGCGATGTAATTTCTGTGTTGTGTCGTCATTCTGAAGATGCGATACTACAATAAATTGGCAGTGGCTCCTCGGACACAAGCTACTGATCTCACAGGAAAGGACCGATACGGTGACGACATTCACATTAGTCTCTTGGACAGAAGACTGCAGGTTGCCTCCAGTATTCAATCGCGATGTAATTTATGATTAGCATCGTCAATGTAAGGCCACTAGGGTTAAAGTGAAGAGATAATGGTCCAGCTGATAGAAGCTACTGAATTCGCAGGGGCGACTCGAAGTGGCTTCTGTAACCACTAAGGTTTATTGGTGTCAAGTAAGCATGGAGCCTCTGCTATGTAATTGCGATGTAATTTATGAGTAGCATCGTCAATGGAAGGCCACTAGGGTTAAAGTGAAGAGATAATGGTCCAGCTGATAGAAGCTACTGAACTCTCAGGGGCGACTCGAAGTGGCTACCATAATCGCTTGAGTCTCTTGGTGGCAAGTAAGCATGGATACTCTGCTATCTAAGCGATGTAATTTCTGTGTTGTGTCGTCATTCTGAAGATGCGATACTACAATAAATTGGCAGTGGCTCCTCGGACACAAGCTACTGATCTCACAGGAAAGGACCGATACGGTGACGACATTCACATTAGTCTCTTGGACAGAAGACTGCAGGTTGCCTCCAGTATTCAATCGCGATGTAATTTATGATTAGCATCGTCAATGTAAGGCCACTAGGGTTAAAGTGAAGAGATAATGGTCCAGCTGATAGAAGCTACTGAATTCGCAGGGGCGACTCGAAGTGGCTTCTGTAACCACTAAGGTTTATTGGTGTCAAGTAAGCATGGAGCCTCTGCTATGTAATTGCGATGTAATTTATGAGTAGCATCGTCAATGGAAGGCCACTAGGGTTAAAGTGAAGAGATAATGGTCCAGCTGATAGAAGCTACTGAACTCTCAGGGGCGACTCGAAGTGGCTACCATAATCGCTTGAGTCTCTTGGTGGCAAGTAAGCATGGATACTCTGCTATCTAAGCGATGTAATTTCTGTGTTGTGTCGTCATTCTGAAGATGCGATACTACAATAAATTGGCAGTGGCTCCTCGGACACAAGCTACTGATCTCACAGGAAAGGACCGATACGGTGACGACATTCACATTAGTCTCTTGGACAGAAGACTGCAGGTTGCCTCCAGTATTCAATCGCGATGTAATTTATGATTAGCATCGTCAATGTAAGGCCACTAGGGTTAAAGTGAAGAGATAATGGTCCAGCTGATAGAAGCTACTGAATTCGCAGGGGCGACTCGAAGTGGCTTCTGTAACCACTAAGGTTTATTGGTGTCAAGTAAGCATGCAGCCTCTGCTATGTAATTGCGATGTAATTTATGAGTAGCATCGTCAATGGAAGGCCACTAGGGTTAAAGTGAAGAGATAATGGTCCAGCTGATAGAAGATACTGAACTCTCAGGGGCGACTCGAAGTGGCTACCATAATCGCTTGAGTCTCTTGGTGGCAAGTAAGCATGGATACTCTGCTATCTAAGCGATGTAATTTCTGTGTTGTGTCGTCATTCTGAAGATGCGATACTACAATAAATTGGCAGTGGCTCCTCGGACACAAGCTACTGATCTCACAGGAAAGGACCGATACGGTGACGACATTCACATTAGTCTCTTGGACAGAAGACTGCAGGTTGCCTCCAGTATTCATTCGCGATGTAATTTATGATTAGCATCGTCAATGTAAGGCCACTAGGGTTAAAGTGAAGAGATAATGGTCCAGCTGATAGAAGCTACTGAATTCGCAGGGGCGACTCGAAGTGGCTTCTGTAACCACTAAGGTTTATTGGTGTCAAGTAAGCATGGAGCCTCTGCTATGTAATTGCGATGTAATTTATGAGTAGCATCGTCAATGGAAGGCCACTAGGGTTAAAGTGAAGAGATAATGGTCCAGCTGATAGAAGATACTGAACTCTCAGGGGCGACTCGAAGTGGCTTCTGTAACCACTTAGGTTTATTGGTGTCAAGTAAGCATGGAGCCTCTGCTATGTAATTGCGATGTAATTTATGAGTAGCATCGTCAATGGAAGGCCACTATGGTTAAAGTGAAGAGATAATGGTCCAGCTGATAGAAGATAACTCTCAGGGGCGTCTGTAAGTGGCTACCATAATCGCTTGAGTCTCTTGGTGGCAAGTAAGCATGGATACTCTGCTATCTAAGCGATGTAATTTCTGTGTTGTGTCGTCATTCTGAAGATGCGATACTACAATAAATTGGCAGTGGCTCCTCGGACACAAGCTACTGATCTCACAGGAAAGGACCGATACGGTGACGACATTCACATTAGTCTCTTGGACAGAAGACTGCAGGTTGTCTCCAGTATTCAATCGCGATGTAATTTATGATTAGCATCGTCAATGTAAGGCCACTAGGGTTAAAGTGAAGAGATAATGGTCCAGCTGATAGAAGCTACTGAATTCGCAGGGGCGACTCGAAGTGGCTTCTGTAACCACTTAGGTTTATTGGTGTCAAGTAAGCATGGAGCCTCTGCTATGTAATTGCGATGTAATTTATGAGTAGCATCGTCAATGGAAGGCCACTAGGGTTAAAGTGAAGAGATAATGGTCCAGCTGATAGAAGATACTGAACTCTCAGGGGCGACTCGAAGTGACTACCATAATCGCTTGAGTCTCTTGGTGGCAAGTAAGCATGAAGCCTCTGCTATCTAATCGAGATGTAATTTCTGTGTTGTGTCGTCATTATGAAGATGCGATAAGACAATAAATTGGCAGTGGTTCATCGGACACAAGACACTGATCTCACAGGAAAGGACCGATGCGTTGACGATATTCACATTTGTCACTTATACAGAAGACTGCATGTAGCCTCCAGTAATCAATCGCGATGTAATTTATGAGTAGCATCGTCAATCTAAGGCCACTAGGGTTAAAGTGAAGAGATAATGGTCCAGCTGATAGAAGCTACTGAGCTCTCAGGAGCGCCTCGAAGTGGCTACTGTAATCGCTTGATACCCTTGGTGGCGAGTAAGCAGGGGCCTCTGCTATCTAATCGCGATGTAATATCTGTGTTGTGTCGTCATTGTGAAGACGCGATAATACAATAAATTGGCAGTGGTTTATCCGACACAAGCTACTGATCTCTTAGGATAGGACCGATGCGGTGACGATATTCACATTAGTCTCTTGGACAGAAGTCTGCATGTAGCCTCCAGTAATCAATCGCGATACAATTGATGTGTCGCATCGTCAATGTAAGGCAACTAGGGTAAAAGTGAACAGATTATGGTCCATCTGATACAAGCTACCGAACTCTCAGGACCGGCTTGAATTTGCTACTGTAACCACTTGAGTCTCTTAGTGGCAAGTAAGCATGGTAAATCAGGAGATTAATCGCACTGCAATTTCTGTGTTGTCGCTTCATTGCGAAGATGCGATAATACAATAAATTGGCAGTGGTTCATCCGACAGAAGCTACTGATCTCACAGGAAAGGACCGATGCGGTGACGATATTCACATTAGTCTCATGGACAGAAGACTGCTTGAAGAATCCTGTAATTAATCACGATGTAATTTATGAGTAGCATCGTCAATGTAAGGCCACTAGGTTTGAAGTAGAGAGATGATGGTTGGGTTGATAGAAGCTATTTAACTCTCAGGGGCGACTCGAAGTGGCTACTTTAATCGCCTGAGTCTCTTGGTGGCAAGTAATCATGGAGCCCCTGCTATCTAATCGCGATGTAATTTGTGTGTTGTGTCGTAATTGTGAAGATGCGATAATACAGAAAATTGGTAGTGGTTCTTCGGACACAAGCTACTGATCTCACAGGAAAGGACCGATGCTGTGACGATATTCACATTAGTCTCATGGTGAGAAGACTGCATGTAACCTCCAGTAATGAATCGCGATGTTATTAATGAGTAGCATTGTCAATGTAAGGTCACTAGGTATGAAGTAAAGAGATGATGGTCGAGCTGATAGAAGCTACTGAACTATCAGGGGCGACTCGAAGTGGCACTACAATCGCTTGAGTCTCTTGGTGGCAAGTAAGCATGGAGCCTCTGCTATCTAATCGCGATGTAATTTCTGTGTTGTGTTGTCGTTGTGAAGATGCGATAATACCATAAATTGGCAGTGGTTCATCGAACAAGTTACTAATCTCGCAGGAAAGGACCGATGCGGTGACGATATTCACATTAGTCTCTTGGACAGAAGACTGCATGTAGCCTCAGTAATCATGCGCGAAGTAATTTATGTGTAGCATCGGCAATGTAAGGCCACTAGGGTTAAAGTGTAGAGATAATGGTCCAGCTGATAGAAGCTACTGAATTCTCAGGGGCGACTCGAAGTGGCTACTGTAATCACTTGAGTCTCTTGGTGGCAAGTAAGCATGAAGCCGCTGCTATCTATTCGCGATATAATTTCTGTGTAGTGTCGTCATTGTGAAGATGTGATAATACAATAAATTGGCAGTAGTTTATCGGACACAAGGTACTGATCTCACAGGAAAGTCTCGATGCGTTGACGATATTCACATTAGTCTCTTGGACAGAAGTCTGCATGGAGTCGCCAGTAATCAATCGCGATGTAATTGCTATGTAGCATCGTCAATGTAAGACTACTAGGTTTGAAGTGAAGAGATAATGGTCCAGGTGATAGAAACTACTGATCTCTCAGGGGCGACTCCAAGTGGCTACTGTAATCGCTTGAGTCTCTTGGTGGCAAGTAAGCATGGAGCCTCTGCTATCCTATCGCAATGTAATTTCTGTGTTGTGTCGCGGGTGTGAAGATGCGATAATACAATAAATTGGCAGTGGTTCATCGGACACAAGGTACTTATCTCACAGGAAAGGACCGATGCGGTGACGATATTCACATTAGTCTCTTGGACAGAAGACTGCATTTAGCCTCCAGAAATTAATCGTGATGTAATTTATGAGTAGCATCGTCAATGTAAGGCCACTAGGGTTAAAGTGAAGAGATAATGGTCCAGGTGATAGAAGCTACTGAACTCTCAGGGGCGCCTCGAAGTGGCTACTGTAATCACTTGAGTCTCTTGGTGGCAAGTAAGCATGGAGCCTCTGCTATCTAATCGCGATGTAATTTCTGTGTTGTGTTGTCGTTGTGAAGATGCGATAATACAATAAATTGGCAGTGGTTCATCGGACACAAGGTACTTATCTCACAGGAAAGGACCGATGCGGTGACGATATTCACATTAGTCTCTTGGACAGAAGACTGCATTTAGCCTCCAGAAATTAATCGTGATGTAATTTATGAGTAGCATCGTCAATGTAAGGCCACTAGGGTTAAAGTGAAGAGATAATGGTCCAGCTGATAGAAGCTACTGAACTCTCAGGGGCGCCTCGAAGTGGCTACTGTAATCACTTGAGTCTCTTGGTGGCAAGTAAGCATGGAGCCTCTGCTATCTAATCGCGATGTAATTTCTGTGTTGTGTCGTCGTTGTGAAGATGCGATAATACAATAAATTGGCAGTGGTTCATCGGACACAAGGTACTTATCTCACAGGAAAGGACCAATGCGGTGACGATATTCACATTAGTCTCTTGGACAGAAGACTGCATGTAGCCTCCAGAAATTAATCGTGATGTAATTTATGAGTAGCATCGTCAATCTAAGGCCACTAGGGTTAAAGTGAAGAGATAATGGTCCAGCTGATAGAAGCTACTGAACTCTCAGGGGCGCCTCGAAGTGGCTACTGTAATCACTTGAGTCTCTTGGTGGCAAGTAAGCATGGAGCCTCTGCTATCTAATCGCGATGTAATTTCTGTGTTGTGTTGTCGTTGTGAAGATGCGATAATACCATAAATTGGCAGTGGTTCATCGGACACAAGGTACTTATCTCACAGGAAAGGACCGATGCGGTGACGATATTCACATTAGTCTCTTGGACAGAAGACTGCATTTAGCCTCCAGAAATTAATCGTGATGTAATTTATGAGTAGCATCGTCAATGTAAGGCCACTAGGGTTAAAGTGAAGAGATAATGGTCCAGCTGATAGAAGCTACTGAACTCTCAGGGGCGACACGAAGTGGCTACTGTAATCACTTGAGTCTCTTGGTGGCAAGTAAGCATGGAGCCTCTGCTATCTAATCGCGATGTAATTTCTGTGTTGTGTTGTCGTTGTGAAGATGCGATAATACCATAAATTGGCAGTGGTTCATCGGACACAAGGTACTTATCTCACAGGAAAGGACCGATGCGGTGACGATATTCACATTAGTCTCTTGGACAGAAGACTGCATGTAGCCTCCAGAAATTAATCGTGATGTAATTTATGAGTAGCATCGTCAATCTAAGGCCACTAGGGTTAAAGTGAAGAGATAATGGTCCAGCTGATAGAAGCTACTGAACTCTCAGGGGCGCCTCGAAGTGGCTACTGTAATCACTTGAGTCTCTTGGTGGCAAGTAAGCATGGAGCCTCTGCTATCTAATCGCGATGTAATTTCTGTGTTGTGTTGTCGTTGTGAAGATGCGATAATACCATAAATTGGCAGTGGTTCATCGGACACAAGGTACTTATCTCACAGGAAAGGACCGATGCGGTGACGATATTCACATTAGTCTCTTGGACAGAAGACTGCATGTAGCCTCCAGAAATTAATCGTGATGTAATTTATGAGTAGCATCGTCAATGTAAGGCCACTAGGGTTAAAGTGAAGAGATAATGGTCCAGCTGATAGAAGCTACTGAACTCTCAGGGGCGCCTCGAAGTGGCTACTGTAATCACTTGAGTCTCTTGGTGGCAAGTAAGCATGGAGCCTCTGCTATCTAATCGCGATGTAATTTCTGTGTTGTGTCGTCGTTGTGAAGATGCGATAATACAATAAATTGGCAGTGGTTCATCGGACACAAGGTACTTATCTCACAGGAAAGGACCAATGCGGTGACGATATTCACATTAGTCTCTTGGACAGAAGACTGCATGTAGCCTCCAGAAATTAATCGTGATGTAATTTATGAGTAGCATCGTCAATCTAAGGCCACTAGGGTTAAAGTGAAGAGATAATGGTCCAGCTGATAGAAGCTACTGAACTCTCAGGGGCGCCTCGAAGTGGCTACTGTAATCACTTGAGTCTCTTGGTGGCAAGTAAGCATGGAGCCTCTGCTATCTAATCGCGATGTAATTTCTGTGTTGTGTTGTCGTTGTGAAGATGCGATAATACCATAAATTGGCAGTGGTTCATCGGACACAAGGTACTTATCTCACAGGAAAGGACCGATGCGGTGACGATATTCACATTAGTCTCTTGGACAGAAGACTGCATTTAGCCTCCAGAAATTAATCGTGATGTAATTTATGAGTAGCATCGTCAATGTAAGGCCACTAGGGTTAAAGTGAAGAGATAATGGTCCAGCTGATAGAAGCTACTGAACTCTCAGGGGCGACACGAAGTGGCTACTGTAATCACTTAGGTCTATTGGTGTCAAGTAAGCATGGAGCCTCTGCTATGTAATCGCGATGTAATTTATGAGTAGCATCGTCAATGGAAGGCCACTAGGGTTAAAGTGTAGAGATAATGGTCCAACTGATAGAAGCTACTGAATTCCCAGGGGCGACTCGGCCTCTGTAATCACTTAGGTTTATTGGTGTCAAGTAAGCGTGGAGCCTCTGCTATGTTATCGCGATGTAATTTATGAGTAGCATCGTCAATGTAAGGCCACTAGGGTTAAAGTGAAGAGATAATGGTCCAGCTGATAGAAGCTACTGAACTCTCAGGGGGCGACTCGAAGTGGCTACTGTAATCGCTTGAGTCTCTTGGTGGCAAGTAAGCATGAAGCCGCTGCTATCTATTCGCGATATAATTTCTGTGTAGTGTCGTCATTGTGAAGATGTGATAATACAATAAATTGGCAGTAGTTTATCGGACACAAGGTACTGATCTCACAGGAAAGTCTCGATGCGTTGACGATATTCACATTAGTCTCTTGGACAGAAGTCTGCATGGAGTCGCCAGTAATCAATCGCGATGTAATTGCTATGTAGCATCGTCAATGTAAGACTACTAGGTTTGAAGTGAAGAGATAATGGTCCAGGTGATAGAAACTACTGATCTCTCAGGGGCGACTCCAAGTGGCTACTGTAATCGCTTGAGTCTCTTGGTGGCAAGTAAGCATGGAGCCTCTGCTATCCTATCGCAATGTAATTTCTGTGTTGTGTCGCGGGTGTGAAGATGCGATAATACAATAAATTGGCAGTGGTTCATCGGACACAAGGTACTTATCTCACAAGGAAAGTACCGATGCGGTGACGATATTCACATTAGTCTCTGTGACAGAAGACTGCATTTAGCCTCCAGAAATTAATCGTGATGTAATTTATGAGTAGCATCGTCAATGTAAGGCCACTAGGGTTAAAGTGAAGAGATAATGGTCCAGCTGATAGAAGCTACTGAACTCTCAGGGGCGACACGAAGTGGCTACTGTAATCACTTGAGTCTCTTGGTGGCAAGTAAGCATGGAGCCTCTGCTATCTAATCGCGATGTAATTTCTGTGTTGTGCCGTCGTTGTGCAGATGCGATAATACAATAAATTGGCAGTGGTTCATCGGACACAAGGTACTTATCTCACAGGAAAAGGACGGATGCGGTGACGATATTTACATTAGTAATTAAACGTGCTGTAATTTATGAGTAGCATCGTCAATCTAAGGCCACTAGGGTTAAAGTGAAGAGATAATGGTCCAGCTGATAGAAGCTACTGAACTCTCAGGGGCGACTCGAAGTGGCTACTGTAATCACTTGAGTCTCTTGGTGGCAAGTAAGCATGGAGCCTCTGCTATCTAATCAAGATGTAATTTCTGTGTTGTGTCGTCGTTGTGAAGATGCGATAATACAATAAATTGGCAGTGGTTCATCGGACAAAAGGTACTTATCTCACAGGAAAGGAGCAATGCGGTGACGAAATTCACATTAGTCTCTTGGACAGAAGACTGCATTTAGGCTCCAGAAATTAATCGTGATGTAATTTATGAGTAGCATCGTCAATCTAAGGCCACTAGGGTTAAAGTGAAGAGATAATGGTCCAGCTAATAGAAGCTACTGAACTCTCAGGGGCGACTCGAAGTGGCTACTGTAATCACTTGAGTCTCTTGGTGGCAAGTAAGCATGGAGCCTCTGCTATCTAATCAAGATGTAATTTCTGTGTTGTGTCGTCGTTGTGAAGATGCGATAATACAATAAATTGGCAGTGGTTCATCGGACACAAGGTACTTATCTCACAGAAAAAGGACGGATGCGGTGACGATATTTACATTAGTAATTAAACGTGCTGTAATTTATGAGTAGCATCGTCAATCTAAGGCCACTAGGGTTAAAGTGAAGAGATAATGGTCCAGCTGATAGAAGCTACTGAACTCTCAGGGGCGACTCGAAGTGGCTACTGTAATCACTTGAGTCTCTTGGTGGCAAGTAAGCATGGAGCCTCTGCTATCTAATCAAGATGTAATTTCTGTGTTGTGTCGTCGTTGTGAAGATGCGATAATACAATAAATTGGCAGTGGTTCATCGGACAAAAGGTACTTATCTCACAGGAAAGGAGCAATGCGGTGACGAAATTCACATTAGTCTCTTGGACAGAAGACTGCATTTAGGCTCCAGAAATTAATCGTGATGTAATTTATGAGTAGCATCGTCAATCTAAGGCCACTAGGGTTAAAGTGAAGAGATAATGGTCCAGCTAATAGAAGCTACTGAACTCTCAGGGGCGACTCGAAGTGGCTACTGTAATCACTTGAGTCTCTTGGTGGCAAGTAAGCATGGAGCCTCTGCTATCTAATCAAGATGTAATTTCTGTGTTGTGTCGTCGTTGTGAAGATGCGATAATACAATAAATTGGCAGTGGTTCATCGGACACAAGGTACTTATCTCACAGAAAAAGGACGGATGCGGTGACGATATTTACATTAGTAATTAAACGTGCTGTAATTTATGAGTAGCATCGTCAATCTAAGGCCACTAGGGTTAAAGTGAAGAGATAATGGTCCAGCTGATAGAAGCTACTGAACTCTCAGGGGCGACTCGAAGTGGCTACTGTAATCACTTGAGTCTCTTGGTGGCAAGTAAGCATGGAGCCTCTGCTATCTAATCAAGATGTAATTTCTGTGTTGTGTCGTCGTTGTGAAGATGCGATAATACAATAAATTGGCAGTGGTTCATCGGACAAAAGGTACTTATCTCACAGGAAAGGAGCAATGCGGTGACGAAATTCACATTAGTCTCTTGGACAGAAGACTGCATTTAGGCTCCAGAAATTAATCGTGATGTAATTTATGAGTAGCATCGTCAATCTAAGGCCACTAGGGTTAATGTGAAGAGATAATGGTCCAGCTAATAGAAGCTACTGAACTCTCAGGGGCGCCTCGAAGTGGCTACTGAAATCATTTGAGTCTCTTGGTGGCAAGTAAGGATGGAGCCTCTGCTATCTAATCGCGATGTAATTTCTGAGTTGTGTCGCGGGTGTGAAGATGTGATAATACAATAAATTGGCAGTGGTTCATCGGACACAAGGTACTTATATCACAGGAAAGGACCGATGCGGTGACGATATTCACATTAGTCTCTTCGACAGAAGACTGCATTTAGCCTCCAGAAATTAATCGTGATGTAATTTATGAGTAGCATCGTCAATGTAAGGCCACTAGGGTTAAAGTGAAGAGATAATGGTCCAGCTGATAGAAGCTACTGAACTCTCAGGGGCGACACGAAGTGGCTACTGTAATCACTTGAGTCTCTTGGTGGCAAGTAAGCATGGAGCCTCTGCTATCTAATCGCGATGTAATTTCTGTGTTGTGCCGTCGTTGTGAAGATGCGATAATACAATAAATTGGCAGTGGTTCATCGGACACAAGGTACTTATCTCACAGAAAAAGGACGGATGCGGTGACGATATTTACATTAGTAATTAAACGTGCTGTAATTTATGAGTAGCATCGTCAATCTAAGGCCACTAGGGTTAAAGTGAAGAGATAATGGTCCAGCTGATAGAAGCTACTGAACTCTCAGGGGCGACTCGAAGTGGCTACTGTAATCACTTGAGTCTCTTGGTGGCAAGTAAGCATGGAGCCTCTGCTATCTAATCAAGATGTAATTTCTGTGTTGTGTCGTCGTTGTGAAGATGCGATAATACAATAAATTGGCAGTGGTTCATCGGACAAAAGGTACTTATCTCACAGGAAAGGAGCAATGCGGTGACGAAATTCACATTAGTCTCTTGGACAGAAGACTGCATTTAGGCTCCAGAAATTAATCGTGATGTAATTTATGAGTAGCATCGTCAATCTAAGGCCACTAGGGTTAATGTGAAGAGATAATGGTCCAGCTAATAGAAGCTACTGAACTCTCAGGGGCGCCTCGAAGTGGCTACTGAAATCATTTGAGTCTCTTGGTGGCAAGTAAGGATGGAGCCTCTGCTATCTAATCGCGATGTAATTTCTGTGTTGTGTCGCGTGTGTGAAGATGTGATAATACAATAAATTGGCAGTGGTTCATCGGACACAAGGTACTTATCTCACAGGAAAGGAGCAATGCGGTGACGAAATTCACATTAGTCTCTTGGACAGAAGACTGCATTTAGCCTCCAGAAATTAATCGTGATGTAATTTATGAGTAGCATCGTCAATCTAAGGCCACTAGGGTTAAAGTGAAGAGATAATGGTCCAGCTGATAGAAGCTACTGAACTCTCAGGGGCGACACGAAGTGGCTACTGTAATCACTTGAGTGTCTTGGTGGCAAGTAAGCATGGAGCCTCTGCTATCTAATCGCGATGTAATTTCTGTGTGTGTCGTCGTTGTGAAGATGCGATAATACAATAAATTGGCAGTGGTTCATCGGACACAAGGTACTTATCTCACAGGAAAGGACCGATGCGGTGACGATATTCACATTAGTCTCTTGGACAGAAGACTGCATTTAGCCTCCAGAAATTAATCGTGATGTAATTTATGAGTAGCATCGTCAATCTAAGGCCACTAGGGTTAATGTGAAGAGATAATGGTCCAGCTGATAGAAGCTACTGAACTCTCAGGGGCGACACGAAGTGGCTACTGTAATCGCTTGAGTCTCTTGGTGGCAAGTAAGCATGGAGCCTCTGCTATCCTATCGCAATGTAATTTCTGTGTTGTGTCGCGGGTGTGAAGATGCGATAATACAATAAATTGGCAGTGGTTCATCGGACACAAGGTACTTATCTCACAGGAAAGGACCGATGCGGTGACGATATTTACATTAGTCGCTTGAACAGAAGACTGCATTTAGCCTCCAGAAATTAAACGTGATGCAATTCATGAGTAGCATCGTCAATCTAAGGCCACTAGGGTTAAAGTGAAGAGATAATGGTCCAGCTGATAGAAGCTACTGAACTCTCAGGGGCGCCTCGAAGTGGCTACTGTAATCACTTGAGTGTCTTGGTGGCAAGTAAGCATGGAGCCTCTGCTATCTAATCGCGATGTAATTTCTGTGTGTGTCGTCGTTGTGAAGATGCGATAATACAATAAATTGGCAGTGGTTCATCGGACACAAGGTACTTATCTCACAGGAAAGGACCGATGCGGTGACGATATTTACATTAGTCGCTTGAACAGAAGACTGCATTTAGCCTCCAGAAATTAAACGTGATGCAATTCATGAGTAGCATCGTCAATGTAAGGCCACTAGGGTTAAAGTGAAGAGATAATGGTCCAGCTGATAGAAGCTACTGAACTCTCAGGGGCGACACGAAGTGGCTACTGTAATCACTTGAGTCTCTTGGTGGCAAGTAAGCATGGAGCCTCTGCTATCTAATCGCGATGTAATTTCTGTGTTGTGTCGTCATTGTGAAGATGCGATAATACAATAAATTGGCAGTGGTTCATCGGACACAAGGTACTTATCTCACAGGAAAGGACCGATGCGGTGACGATATTTACATTAGTCGCTTGAACAGAAGACTGCATTTAGCCTCCAGAAATTAAACGTGATGCAATTTATGAGTAGCATCGTCAATCAAAGGCCACTAGGTTAAAGTGAAGAGATAATGGTCCAGCTGATAGAAGCTACTGAACTCTCAGGTGCGACTCGAAGTGGCTACTGTAATCACTTGAGTCTCTTGGTGGCAAGTAAGCATGGAGCCTCTGCTATCTAATCGCGATGTAATTTCTGTGTGTGTCGTCGTTGTGAAGATGCGATAATACAATAAATTGGCAGTGATTCATCGGACACAAGGTACTTATCTCACAGGAAAGGACCGATTCGGTGACGATATTCACATTAGTCTCTTGGACAGAAGACTGCATGTAGCCTCCAGAAATTAATCGTGATGTAATTTATGAGTAGCATCGTCAATCTAAGGCCACTAGGGTTAAAGTGAAGAGATAATGGTCCAGCTGATAGAAGCTACTGTACTCTCAGGGGCGACTCGAAGTGGCTACTGTAATCACTTGAGTCTCTTGGTGGCAAGTAAGCATGGAGCCTCTGCTATCTAATCGCGATGTAATTTCTGTGTTGTGTCGTCGTTGTGAAGATGCGATAATACAATAAATTGGCAGTGGTTCATCGGACACAAGGTACTTATCTCACAGGAAAGGACCGATGCGGTGACGATATTTACATTAGTCGCTTGAACAGAAGACTGCATTTAGCCTCCAGAAATTAAACGTGATGCAATTTATGAGTAGCATCGTCAATGTAAGGCCACTAGGGTTAAAGTGAAGAGATAATGGTCCAGCTGATAGAAGCTACTGAACTCTCAGGGGCGACTCGAAGTGGCTACTGTAATCACTTGAGTCTCTTGGTGGCAAGTAAGCATGGAGCCTCTGCTATCTAATCAAGATGTAATTTCTGTGTTGTGTCGTCGTTGTGAAGATGCGATAATACAATAAATTGGCAGTGGTTCATCGGACACAAGGTACTTATCTCACAGGAAAGGACCAATGCGGTGACGATATTCACATTAGTCTCTTGGACAGAAGACTGCATGTAGCCTCCAGAAATTAATCGTGATGTAATTTATGAGTAGCATCGTCAATCTAAGGCCACTAGGGTTAAAGTGAAGAGATAATGGTCCAGCTGATAGAAGCTACTGAACTCTCAGGGGGCGACTCGAAGTGGCTACTGTAATCACTTGAGTCTCTTGGTGGCAAGTAAGCATGGAGCCTCTGCTATCTAATCGCGATGTAATTTCTGTGTTGTGTCGTCGTTGTGAAGATGCGATAATACAATAAATTGGCAGTGGTTCATCGGACACAAGGTACTTATCTCACAGGAAAGGACCAATGCGGTGTCGATATTCACATTAGTCTCTTGGACAGAAGACTGCATGTAGCCTCCAGAAATTAATCGTGATGTAATTTATCAGTAGCATCGTCAATCTAAGGCCACTAGGGTTAAAGTGAAGAGAAAATGGTCCAGCTGATAGAAGCTACTGAACTCTCAGGGGCGACTCGAAGTGGCTACTGTAATCACTTGAGTCTCTTGGTGGCAAGTAAGCATGGCGCCTCTGCTATCTAATCGCGATGTAATTTCTGTGTTGTGTCGTCATTGTGAAGATGCGATAATACAATAAATTGGCAGTGGTTCATCGGACACAAGGTACTTATCTCACAGGAAAGGACCGATTCGGTGACGATATTCACATTAGTCTCTTGGACAGAAGACTGCATGTAGCCTCCAGAAATTAATCGTGATGTAATTTATCAGTAGCATCGTCAATCTAAGGCCACTAGGTTAAAGTGAAGAGATAATGGTCCAGCTGATAGAAGCTACTGAACTCTCAGGGGGCGACTCGAAGTGGCTACTGTAATCACTTGAGTCTCTTGGTGGCAAGTAAGCATGGCGCCTCTGCTATCTAATCGCGATGTAATTTCTGTGTTGTGTCGTCATTGTGAAGATGCGATAATACAATAAATTGGCAGTGGTTCATCGGACACAAGGTACTTATCTCACAGGAAAGGACCGATTCGGTGACGATATTCACATTAGTCTCTTGGACAGAAGACTGCATGTAGCCTCCAGAAATTAATCGTGATGTAATTTATCAGTAGCATCGTCAATCTAAGGCCACTAGGGTTAAAGTGAAGAGATAATGGTCCAGCTGATAGAAGCTACTGAACTCTCAGGGGCGCCTCGAAGTGGCTACTGTAATCACTTGAGTCTCATGGTGGCAAGTAAGCATGGAGCCTCTGCTATCTAATCGCGATGTAATTTCTGTGTTGTGTCGTCGTTGTGAAGATGCGATAATACAATAAATTGGCAGTGGTTCATCGGACACAAGGTACTTATCTCACAGGAAAAGACCAATGCGGTGACGATATTCACATTAGTCTCACACAGAAGACTGAATGTAGCCTCCAGAAATTAATCGTGATGTAATTTATGAGTAGCATCGTCAATCTAAGGCCACTAGGGTTAAAGTGAAGAGATAATGGTCCAGCTGATAGAAGCTACTGAACTCTCAGGGGCGACTCGACGTGGCTACTGTAATCATTTGAGTCTCTTGGTGGCAAGTAAGCATGGAGCCTCTGCTATCTAATCGCGATGTAATTTCTGTGTGTGTCGTCGTTGTGAAGATGCGATAATACAATAAATTGGCAGTGGTTCATCGGACACAAGGTACTTATCTCACAGGAAAGGACCGATTCGGTGACGATATTCACATTAGTCTCTTGGACAGAAGACTGCATGTAGCCTCCAGAAATTAATCGTGATGTAATTTATCAGTAGCATCGTCAATCTAAGGCCACTAGGTTAAAGTGAAGAGATAATGGTCCAGCTGATAGAAGCTACTGAACTCTCAGGGGGCGACTCGAAGTGGCTACTGTAATCACTTGAGTCTCTTGGTGGCAAGTAAGCATGGCGCCTCTGCTATCTAATCGCGATGTAATTTCTGTGTTGTGTCGTCATTGTGAAGATGCGATAATACAATAAATTGGCAGTGGTTCATCGGACACAAGGTACTTATCTCACAGGAAAGGACCGATGCGGTGACGATATTTACATTAGTCGCTTGAACAGAAGACTGCATTTAGCCTCCAGAAATTAAACGTGATGCAATTTATGAGTAGCATCGTCAATCTAAGGCCACTAGGTTAAAGTGAAGAGATAATGGTCCAGCTGATAGAAGCTACTGAACTCTCAGGGGCGACTCGACGTGGCTACTGTAATCACTTGAGTCTCTTGGTGGCAAGTAAGCATGGAGCCTCTGCTATCTAATCGCGATGTAATTTCTGTGTTGTGTCGTCGTTGTGAAGATGCGATAATACAATAAATTGGCAGTGGTTCATCGGACACAAGGTACTTATCTCACAGGAAAGGACCGATTCGGTGACGATATTCACATTAGTCTCTTGGACAGAAGACTGCATGTAGCCTCCAGAAATTAATCGTGATGTAATTTATCAGTAGCATCGTCAATCTAAGGCCACTAGGGTTAAAGTGAAGAGATAATGGTCCAGCTGATAGAAGCTACTGAACTCTCAGGGGGCGACTCGAAGTGGCTACTGTAATCACTTGAGTCTCTTGGTGGCAAGTAAGCATGGAGCCTCTGCTATCTAATCGCGATGTAATTTCTGTGTTGTGTCGTCGTTGTGAAGATGCGATAATACAATAAATTGGCAGTGGTTCATCGGACACAAGGTACTTATCTCACAGGAAAGGACCGATTCGGTGACGATATTCACATTAGTCTCTTGGACAGAAGACTGCATGTAGCCTCCAGAAATTAATCGTGATGTAATTTATCAGTAGCATCGTCAATCTAAGGCCACTAGGGTTAAAGTGAAGAGATAATGGTCCAGCTGATAGAAGCTACTGAACTCTCAGGGGGCGACTCGAAGTGGCTACTGTAATCACTTGAGTCTCTTGGTGGCAAGTAAGCATGGCGCCTCTGCTATCTAATCGCGATGAAATTTCTGTGTTGTGTCGTCATTGTGAAGATGCGATAATACAATAAATTGGCAGTGGTTCATCGGACACAAGGTACTTATCTCACAGGAAAGGACCGATTCGGTGACGATATTCACATTAGTCTCTTGGACAGAAGACTGCATGTAGCCTCCAGAAATTAATCGTGATGTAATTTATCAGTAGCATCGTCAATCTAAGGCCACTAGGGTTAAAGTGAAGAGATAATGGTCCAGCTGATAGAAGCTACTGAACTCTCAGGGGCGCCTCGAAGTGGCTACTGTAATCACTTGAGTCTCATGGTGGCAAGTAAGCATGGAGCCTCTGCTATCTAATCGCGATGTAATTTCTGTGTTGTGTCGTCGTTGTGAAGATGCGATAATACAATAAATTGGCAGTGGTTCATCGGACACAAGGTACTTATCTCACAGGAAAGGACCAATGCGGTGACGATATTCACATTAGTCTCACACAGAAGACTGAATGTAGCCTCCAGAAATTAATCGTGATGTAATTTATGAGTAGCATCGTCAATGTAAGGCCACTAGGGTTAAAGTGAAGAGATAATGGTCCAGCTGATAGAAGCTACTGAACTCTCAGGGGGCGACTCGACGTGGCTACTGTAATCACTTGAGTCTCTTGGTGGCAAGTAAGCATGGAGCCTCTGCTATCTAATCGCGATGTAATTTCTGTGTGTGTCGTCGTTGTGAAGATGCGATAATACAATAAATTGGCAGTGGTTCATCGGACACAAGGTACTTATCTCACAGGAAAGGACCGATGCGGTGACGATATTTACATTAGTCGCTTGAACAGAAGACTGCATTTAGCCTCCAGAAATTAAACGTGATGCAATTTATGAGTAGCATCGTCAATCTAAGGCCACTAGGTTAAAGTGAAGAGATAATGGTCCAGCTGATAGAAGCTACTGAACTCTCAGGGGCGACTCGAAGTGGCTACTGTAATCACTTGAGTCTCTTGGTGGCAAGTAAGCATGGAGCCTCTGCTATCTAATCGCGATGTAATTTCTGTGTTGTGTCGTCGTTGTGAAGATGCGATAATACAATAAATTGGCAGTGGTTCATCGGACACAAGGTACTTATCTCACAGGAAAGGACCAATGCGGTGACGATATTCACATTAGTCTCTTGGACAGAAGACTGCATGTAGCCTCCAGAAATTAATCGTGATGTAATTTATGAGTAGCATCGTCAATCTAAGGCCACTAGGGTTAAAGTGAAGAGATAATGGTCCAGCTGATAGAAGCTACTGAACTCTCAGGGGCGACTCGACGTGGCTACTGTAATCACTTGAGTCTCTTGGTGGCAAGTAAGCATGGAGCCTCTGCTATCTAATCGCGATGTAATTTCTGTGTGTGTCGTCGTTGTGAAGATGCGATAATACAATAAATTGGCAGTGGTTCATCGGACACAAGGTACTTATCTCACAGGAAAGGACCGATGCGGTGACGATATTTACATTAGTCGCTTGAACAGAAGACTGCATTTAGCCTCCAGAAATTAAACGTGATGCAATTTATGAGTAGCATCGTCAATCTAAGGCCACTAGGTTAAAGTGAAGAGATAATGGTCCAGCTGATAGAAGCTACTGAACTCTCAGGGGCGACTCGAAGTGGCTACTGTAATCACTTGAGTCTCTTGGTGGCAAGTAAGCATGGAGCCTCTGCTATCTAATCGCGATGTAATTTCTGTGTTGTGTCGTCGTTGTGAAGATGCGATAATACAATAAATTGGCAGTGGTTCATCGGACACAAGGTACTTATCTCACAGGAAAGGACCAATGCGGTGACGATATTCACATTAGTCTCTTGGACGGAAGACTGAATGTAGCCTCCAGAAATTAATCGTGATGTAATTTATGAGTAGCATCGTCAATCTAAGGCCACTAGGTTAAAGTGAAGAGATAATGGTCCAGCTGATAGAAGCTACTGAACTCTCAGGGGCGACTCGAAGTGGCTACTGTAATCACTTGAGTCTCTTCGTGGCAAGTAAGCATGGCGCCTCTGCTATCTAATCGCGATGTAATTTCTGTGTTGTGTCGTCGTTGTGAAGATGCGATAATACAATAAATTGGCAGTGGTTCATCGGACACAAGGTACTTATCTCACAGGAAAGGACCAATGCGGTGACGATATTCACATTAGTCTCTTGGACGGAAGACTGAATGTAGCCTCCAGAAATTAAACGTGATGCAATTTATGAGTAGCATCGTCAATCTAAGGCCACTAGGTTAAAGTGAAGAGATAATGGTCCAGCTGATAGAAGCTACTGAACTCTCAGGGGCGACTCGAAGTGGCTACTGTAATCACTTGAGTCTCTTCGTGGCAAGTAAGCATGGCGCCTCTGCTATCTAATCGCGATGTAATTTCTGTGTTGTGTCGTCGTTGTGAAGATGCGATAATACAATAAATTGGCAGTGGTTCATCGGACACAAGGTACTTATCTCACAGGAAAGGACCAATGCGGTGACGATATTCACATTAGTCTCACACAGAAGACTGAATGTAGCCTCCAGAAGTTAATCGTGATGTAATTTATGAGTAGCATCGTCAATGTAAGGCCACTAGGGTTAAAGTGAAGAGATAATGGTCCAGCTGATAGAAGCTACTGAACTCTCAGGGGCGACTCGACGTGGCTACTGTAATCACTTGAGTCTCTTGGTGCCAAGTAAGCATGGAGCCTCTGCTATCTAATCGCGATGTAATTTCTGTGTGTGTCGTCGTTGTGAAGATGCGATAATACAATAAATTGGCAGTGGTTCATCGGACACAAGGTACTTATCTCACAGGAAAGGACCGATGCGGTGACGATATTTACATTAGTCGCTTGAACAGAAGACTGCATTTAGCCTCCAGAAATTAAACGTGATGTAATTTATGAGTAGCATCGTCAATCTAAGGCCACTAGGTTAAAGTGAAGAGATAATGGTCCAGCTGATAGAAGCTACTGAACTCTCAGGGGCGACTCGAAGTGGCTACTGTAATCACTTGAGTCTCTTGGTGGCAAGTAAGCATGGAGCCTCTGCTATCTAATCGCGATGTAATTTCTGTGTGTGTCGTCGTTGTGAAGATGCGATAATACAATAAATTGGCAGTGGTTCATCGGACACAAGGTACTTATCTCACAGGAAAGGACCGATGCGGTGACGATATTTACATTAGTCGCTTGAACAGAAGACTGCATTTAGCCTCCAGAAATTAAACGTGATGCAATTTATGAGTAGCATCGTCAATCTAAGGCCACTAGGTTAAAGTGAAGAGATAATGGTCCAGCTGATAGAAGCTACTGAACTCTCAGGGGCGACTCGAAGTGGCTACTGTAATCACTTGAGTCTCTTCGTGGCAAGTAAGCATGGAGCCTCTGCTATCTAATCGCGATGTAATTTCTGTGTTGTGTCGTCGTTGTGAAGATGCGATAATACAATAAATTGGCAGTGATTCATCGGACACAAGGTACTTATCTCACAGGAAAGGACCGATTCGGTGACGATATTCACATTAGTCTCTTGGACAGAAGACTGCATGTAGCCTCCAGAAATTAATCGTGATGTAATTTATGAGTAGCATCGTCAATGTAAGGCCACTAGGGTTAAAGTGAAGAGATAATGGTCCAGCTGATAGAAGCTACTGAACTCTCAGGGGCGACTCGAAGTGGCTACTGTAATCACTTGAGTCTCTTGGTGGCAAGTAAGCATGGAGCCTCTGCTATCTAATCGCGATGTAATTTCTGTGTGTGTCGTCGTTGTGAAGATATAATACAATAAATTGGCAGTGGTTCATCGGACACAAGGTACTTATCTCACAGGAAAGGACCGATTCGGTGACGATATTCACATTAGTCTCTTGGACAGAAGACTGCATGTAGCCTCCAGAAATTAATCGTGATGTAATTTATGAGTAGCATCGTCAATGTAAGGCCACTAGGGTTAAAGTGAAGAGATAATGGTCCAGCTGATAGAAGCTACTGTACTCTCAGGGGCGACTCGAAGTGGCTACTGTAATCACTTGAGTCTCTTGGTGGCAAGTAAGCATGGAGCCTCTGCTATCTAATCGCGATGTAATTTCTGTGTTGTGTCGTCGTTGTGAAGATGCGATAATACAATAAATTGGCAGTGGTTCATCGGGCACAAGGTACTTATCTCACAGGAAAGGACCGATGCGGTGACGATATTTACATTAGTCGCTTGAACAGAAGACTGCATTTAGCCTCCAGAAATTAAATGTGATGCAATTTATGAGTAGCATCGTCAATCTAAGGCCACTAGGGTTAAAGTGAAGAGATAATGGTCCAGCTGATAGAAGCTACTGAACTCTCAGGGGCGACTCGAAGTGGCTACTGTAATCACTTGAGTCTCTTGGTGCCAAGTAAGCATGGAGCCTCTGCTATCTAATCAAGATGTAATTTCTGTGTTGTGTCGTCGTTGTGAAGATGCGATAATACAATAAATTGGCAGTGGTTCATCGGACACAAGGTACTTATCTCACAGGAAAGGACCAATGCGGTGACGATATTCACATTAGTCTCTTGGACAGAAGACTGCATGTAGCCTCCAGAAATTAATCGTGATGTAATTTATGAGTAGCATCGTCAATCTAAGGCCACTAGGGTTAAAGTGAAGAGATAATGGTCCAGCTGATAGAAGCTACTGAACTCTCAGGGGGCGACTCGAAGTGGCTACTGTAATCACTTGAGTCTCTTGGTGGCAAGTAAGCATGGAGCCTCTGCTATCTAATCGCGATGTAATTTCTGTGTTGTGTCGTCGTTGTGAAGATGCGATAATACAATAAATTGGCAGTGGTTCATCGGACACAAGGTACTTATCTCACAGGAAAGGACCGATGCGGTGACGATATTCATATTAGTCTCTTGGACAGAAGACTGCATTTAGCCTCCAGAAATTAATCGTGATGTAATTTATGAGTAGCATCGTGAATCTAAGGCCACTAGGGTTAAAGTGAAGAGATAATGGTCCAGCTGATAGAAGCTACTGAACTCTCAGGGGCGACTCGAAGTGGCTACTGTAATCACTTGAGTCTCTTGGTGGCAAGTAAGCATGGAGTCTCTGCTATCTAATCGCGATGTAATTCCTGTGTTGCGTCGTCGTTGTGAAGATGCGATAATACAATAAATTGGCAGTGGTTCATCGGACACAAGGTACTTATCTCACAGGAAAGGACCGATGCGGTGACGATATTTACATTAGTCGCTTGAACAGAAGACTGCATTTAGCCTCCAGAAATTAAACGTGATGTAATTTATGAGTAGCATCGTCAATCTAAGGCCACTAGGGTTAAAGTGAAGAGATAATGGTCCAGCTGATAGAAGCTACTGAACTCTCAGGGGGCGACTCGAAGTGGCTACTGTAATCACTTGAGTCTCTTGGTGGCAAGTAAGCATGGAGCCTCTGCTATCTAATCGCGATGTAATTTCTGTGTGTGTCGTCGTTGTGAAGATGCGATAATACAATAAATTGGCAGTGATTCATCGGACACAAGGTACTTATCTCACAGGAAAGGACCGATGCGGTGACGATATTCACATTAGTCTCTTGGACAGAAGACTGCATGTAGCCTCCAGAAATTAATCGTGATGTAATTTATGAGTAGCATCGTCAATGTAAGGCCACTAGGGTTAAAGTGAAGAGATAATGGTCCAGCTGATAGAAGCTACTGAACTCTCAGGGGCGACTCGAAGTGGCTACTGTAATCACTTGAGTCTCTTGGTGGCAAGTAAGCATGGAGCCTCTGCTATCTAATCGCGATGTAATTTCTGTGTGTGTCGTCGTTGTGAAGATATAATACAATAAATTGGCAGTGGTTCATCGGACACAAGGTACTTATCTCACAGGAAAGGACCGATTCGGTGACGATATTCACATTAGTCTCTTGGACAGAAGACTGCATGTAGCCTCCAGAAATTAATCGTGATGTAATTTATGAGTAGCATCGTCAATCTAAGGCCACTAGGGTTAAAGTGAAGAGATAATGGTCCAGCTGATAGAAGCTACTGTACTCTCAGGGGCGACTCGAAGTGGCTACTGTAATCACTTGAGTCTCTTGGTGGCAAGTAAGCATGGAGCCTCTGCTATCTAATCGCGATGTAATTTCTGTGTTGTGTCGTCGTTGTGAAGATGCGATAATACAATAAATTGGCAGTGGTTCATCGGACACAAGGTACTTATCTCACAGGAAAGGACCAATGCGGTGACGATATTCACATTAGTCTCACACAGAAGACTGAATGTAGCCTCCAGAAGTTAATCGTGATGTAATTTATGAGTAGCATCGTCAATGTAAGGCCACTAGGGTTAAAGTGAAGAGATAATGGTCCAGCTGATAGAAGCTACTGAACTCTCAGGGGCGACTCGACGTGGCTACTGTAATCACTTGAGTCTCTTGGTGCCAAGTAAGCATGGAGCCTCTGCTATCTAATCGCGATGTAATTTCTGTGTGTGTCGTCGTTGTGAAGATGCGATAATACAATAAATTGGCAGTGGTTCATCGGACACAAGGTACTTATCTCACAGGAAAGGACCGATGCGGTGACGATATTTACATTAGTCGCTTGAACAGAAGACTGCATTTAGCCTCCAGAAATTAAACGTGATGTAATTTATGAGTAGCATCGTCAATCTAAGGCCACTAGGTTAAAGTGAAGAGATAATGGTCCAGCTGATAGAAGCTACTGAACTCTCAGGGGCGACTCGAAGTGGCTACTGTAATCACTTGAGTCTCTTGGTGGCAAGTAAGCATGGAGCCTCTGCTATCTAATCGCGATGTAATTTCTGTGTGTGTCGTCGTTGTGAAGATGCGATAATACAATAAATTGGCAGTGGTTCATCGGACACAAGGTACTTATCTCACAGGAAAGGACCGATGCGGTGACGATATTTACATTAGTCGCTTGAACAGAAGACTGCATTTAGCCTCCAGAAATTAAACGTGATGCAATTTATGAGTAGCATCGTCAATCTAAGGCCACTAGGTTAAAGTGAAGAGATAATGGTCCAGCTGATAGAAGCTACTGAACTCTCAGGGGCGACTCGAAGTGGCTACTGTAATCACTTGAGTCTCTTCGTGGCAAGTAAGCATGGAGCCTCTGCTATCTAATCGCGATGTAATTTCTGTGTTGTGTCGTCGTTGTGAAGATGCGATAATACAATAAATTGGCAGTGATTCATCGGACACAAGGTACTTATCTCACAGGAAAGGACCGATTCGGTGACGATATTCACATTAGTCTCTTGGACAGAAGACTGCATGTAGCCTCCAGAAATTAATCGTGATGTAATTTATGAGTAGCATCGTCAATGTAAGGCCACTAGGGTTAAAGTGAAGAGATAATGGTCCAGCTGATAGAAGCTACTGAACTCTCAGGGGCGACTCGAAGTGGCTACTGTAATCACTTGAGTCTCTTGGTGGCAAGTAAGCATGGAGCCTCTGCTATCTAATCGCGATGTAATTTCTGTGTTGTGTCGTCGTTGTGAAGATGCGATAATACAATAAATTGGCAGTGGTTCATCGGACACAAGGTACTTATCTCACAGGAAAGGACCAATGCGGTGACGATATTCACATTAGTCTCTTGGACAGAAGACTGCATGTAGCCTCCAGAAATTAATCGTGATGTAATTTATGAGTAGCATCGTCAATCTAAGGCCACTAGGGTTAAAGTGAAGAGATAATGGTCCAGCTGATAGAAGCTACTGAACTCTCAGGGGCGCCTCGAAGTGGCTACTGTAATCACTTGAGTCTCTTGGTGGCAAGTAAGCATGGAGCCTCTGCTATCTAATCGCGATGTAATTTCTGTGTTGTGTCGTCGTTGTGAAGATGCGATAATACAATAAATTGGCAGTGGTTCATCGGACACAAGGTACTTATCTCACAGGAAAGGACCAATGCGGTGACGATATTCACATTAGTCTCTTGGACGGAAGACTGAATGTAGCCTCCAGAAATTAATCGTGATGTAATTTATGAGTAGCATCGTCAATGTAAGGCCACTAGGGTTAAAGTGAAGAGATAATGGTCCAGCTGATAGAAGCTACTGAACTCTCAGGGGCGCCTCGAAGTGGCTACTGTAATCACTTGAGTCTCTTGGTGGCAAGTAAGCATGGAGCCTCTGCTATCTAATCGCGATGTAATTTCTGTGTTGTGTCGTCGTTGTGAAGATGCGATAATACAATAAATTGGCAGTGGTTCATCGGACACAAGGTACTTATCTCACAGGAAAGGACCAATGCGGTGACGATATTCACATTAGTCTCTTGGACAGAAGACTGCATGTAGCCTCCAGAAATTAATCGTGATGTAATTTATGAGTAGCATCGTCAATGTAAGGCCACTAGGGTTAAAGTGAAGAGATAATGGTCCAGCTGATAGAAGCTACTGAACTCTCAGGGGCGCCTCGAAGTGGCTACTGTAATCACTTGAGTCTCTTGGTGGCAAGTAAGCATGGAGCCTCTGCTATCTAATCGCGATGTAATTTCTGTGTTGTGTCGTCGTTGTGAAGATGCGATAATACAATAAATTGGCAGTGGTTCATCGGACACAAGGTACTTATCTCACAGGAAAGGACCAATGCGGTGACGATATTCACATTAGTCTCTTGGACAGAAGACTGCATGTAGCCTCCAGAAATTAATCGTGATGTAATTTATGAGTAGCATCGTCAATGTAAGGCCACTAGGGTTAAAGTGAAGAGATAATGGTCCAGCTGATAGAAGCTACTGAACTCTCAGGGGCGCCTCGAAGTGGCTACTGTAATCACTTGAGTCTCTTGGTGGCAAGTAAGCATGGAGCCTCTGCTATCTAATCGCGATGTAATTTCTGTGTTGTGTCGTCGTTGTGAAGATGCGATAATACAATAAATTGGCAGTGGTTCATCGGACACAAGGTACTTATCTCACAGGAAAGGACCAATGCGGTGACGATATTCACATTAGTCTCTTGGACGGAAGACTGAATGTAGCCTCCAGAAATTAATCGTGATGTAATTTATGAGTAGCATCGTCAATGGAAGGCCACTAGGGTTAAAGTGAAGAGATAATGGTCCAGCTGATAGAAGCTACTGAACTCTCAGGGGCGACTCGAAGTGGCTACCATAATCGCTTGAGTCTCTTGGTGGCAAGTAAGCATGGATACTCTGCTATCTAAGCGATGTAATTTCTGTGTTGTGTCGTCATTCTGAAGATGCGATACTACAATAAATTGGCAGTGTCTCCTCGGACACAAGCTACTGATCTCACAGGAAAGGACCGATACGGTGACGACATTCACATTAGTCTCTTGGACAGAAGACTGCAGGTTGCCTCCAGTATTCAATCGCGATGTAATTTATGATTAGCATCGTCAATGTAAGGCCACTAGGGTTAAAGTGAAGAGATAATGGTCCAGCTGATAGAAGCTACTGAATTCGCAGGGGCGACTCGAAGTGGCTTCTGTAACCACTAAGGTTTATTGGTGTCAAGTAAGCATGGAGCCTCTGCTATGTAATTGCGATGTAATTTATGAGTAGCATCGTCAATGGAAGGCCACTAGGGTTAAAGTGAAGAGATAATGGTCCAGCTGATAGAAGCTACTGAACTCTCAGGGGCGACTCGAAGTGGCTACCATAATCGCTTGAGTCTCTTGGTGGCAAGTAAGCATGGATACTCTGCTATCTAAGCGATGTAATTTCTGTGTTGTGTCGTCATTCTGAAGATGCGATACTACAATAAATTGGCAGTGGCTCCTCGGACACAAGCTACTGATCTCACAGGAAAGGACCGATACGGTGACGACATTCACATTAGTCTCTTGGACAGAAGACTGCAGGTTGCCTCCAGTATTCAATCGCGATGTAATTTATGATTAGCATCGTCAATGTAAGGCCACTAGGGTTAAAGTGAAGAGATAATGGTCCAGCTGATAGAAGCTACTGAATTCGCAGGGGCGACTCGAAGTGGCTTCTGTAACCACTAAGGTTTATTGGTGTCAAGTAAGCATGGAGCCTCTGCTATGTAATTGCGATGTAATTTATGAGTAGCATCGTCAATGGAAGGCCACTAGGGTTAAAGTGAAGAGATAATGGTCCAGCTGATAGAAGCTACTGAACTCTCAGGGGCGACTCGAAGTGGCTACCATAATCGCTTGAGTCTCTTGGTGGCAAGTAAGCATGGATACTCTGCTATCTAAGCGATGTAATTTCTGTGTTGTGTCGTCATTCTGAAGATGCGATACTACAATAAATTGGCAGTGGCTCCTCGGACACAAGCTACTGATCTCACAGGAAAGGACCGATACGGTGACGACATTCACATTAGTCTCTTGGACAGAAGACTGCAGGTTGCCTCCAGTATTCAATCGCGATGTAATTTATGATTAGCATCGTCAATGTAAGGCCACTAGGGTTAAAGTGAAGAGATAATGGTCCAGCTGATAGAAGCTACTGAATTCGCAGGGGCGACTCGAAGTGGCTTCTGTAACCACTAAGGTTTATTGGTGTCAAGTAAGCATGGAGCCTCTGCTATGTAATTGCGATGTAATTTATGAGTAGCATCGTCAATGGAAGGCCACTAGGGTTAAAGTGAAGAGATAATGGTCCAGCTGATAGAAGCTACTGAACTCTCAGGGGCGACTCGAAGTGGCTACCATAATCGCTTGAGTCTCTTGGTGGCAAGTAAGCATGGATACTCTGCTATCTAAGCGATGTAATTTCTGTGTTGTGTCGTCATTCTGAAGATGCGATACTACAATAAATTGGCAGTGGCTCCTCGGACACAAGCTACTGATCTCACAGGAAAGGACCGATACGGTGACGACATTCACATTAGTCTCTTGGACAGAAGACTGCAGGTTGCCTCCAGTATTCAATCGCGATGTAATTTATGATTAGCATCGTCAATGTAAGGCCACTAGGGTTAAAGTGAAGAGATAATGGTCCAGCTGATAGAAGCTACTGAATTCGCAGGGGCGACTCGAAGTGGCTTCTGTAACCACTAAGGTTTATTGGTGTCAAGTAAGCATGCAGCCTCTGCTATGTAATTGCGATGTAATTTATGAGTAGCATCGTCAATGGAAGGCCACTAGGGTTAAAGTGAAGAGATAATGGTCCAGCTGATAGAAGATACTGAACTCTCAGGGGCGACTCGAAGTGGCTACCATAATCGCTTGAGTCTCTTGGTGGCAAGTAAGCATGGATACTCTGCTATCTAAGCGATGTAATTTCTGTGTTGTGTCGTCATTCTGAAGATGCGATACTACAATAAATTGGCAGTGGCTCCTCCGACACAAGCTACTGATCTCACAGGAAAGGACCGATACGGTGACGACATTCACATTAGTCTCTTGGACAGAAGACTGCAGGTTGCCTCCAGTATTCATTCGCGATGTAATTTATGATTAGCATCGTCAATGTAAGGCCACTAGGGTTAAAGTGAAGAGATAATGGTCCAGCTGATAGAAGCTACTGAATTCGCAGGGGCGACTCGAAGTGGCTTCTGTAACCACTAAGGTTTATTGGTGTCAAGTAAGCATGGAGCCTCTGCTATGTAATTGCGATGTAATTTATGAGTAGCATCGTCAATGGAAGGCCACTAGGGTTAAAGTGAAGAGATAATGGTCCAGCTGATAGAAGATACTGAACTCTCAGGGGCGACTCGAAGTGGCTTCTGTAACCACTTAGGTTTATTGGTGTCAAGTAAGCATGGAGCCTCTGCTATGTAATTGCGATGTAATTTATGAGTAGCATCGTCAATGGAAGGCCACTATGGTTAAAGTGAAGAGATAATGGTCCAGCTGATAGAAGATAACTCTCAGGGGCGTCTCTAAGTGGCTACCATAATCGCTTGAGTCTCTTGGTGGCAAGTAAGCATGGATACTCTGCTATCTAAGCGATGTAATTTCTGTGTTGTGTCGTCATTCTGAAGATGCGATACTACAATAAATTGGCAGTGGCTCCTCGGACACAAGCTACTGATCTCACAGGAAAGGACCGATACGGTGACGACATTCACATTAGTCTCTTGGACAGAAGACTGCAGGTTGTCTCCAGTATTCAATCGCGATGTAATTTATGATTAGCATCGTCAATGTAAGGCCACTAGGGTTAAAGTGAAGAGATAATGGTCCAGCTGATAGAAGCTACTGAATTCGCAGGGGCGACTCGAAGTGGCTTCTGTAACCACTTAGGTTTATTGGTGTCAAGTAAGCATGGAGCCTCTGCTATGTAATTGCGATGTAATTTATGAGTAGCATCGTCAATGGAAGGCCACTAGGGTTAAAGTGAAGAGATAATGGTCCAGCTGATAGAAGATACTGAACTCTCAGGGGCGACTCGAAGTGACTACCATAATCGCTTGAGTCTCTTGGTGGCAAGTAAGCATGAAGCCTCTGCTATCTAATCGAGATGTAATTTCTGTGTTGTGTCGTCATTATGAAGATGCGATAAGACAATAAATTGGCAGTGGTTCATCGGACACAAGACACTGATCTCACAGGAAAGGACCGATGCGTTGACGATATTCACATTTGTCACTTATACAGAAGACTGCATGTAGCCTCCAGTAATCAATCGCGATGTAATTTATGAGTAGCATCGTCAATCTAAGGCCACTAGGGTTAAAGTGAAGAGATAATGGTCCAGCTGATAGAAGCTACTGAGCTCTCAGGGGCGACTCGAAGTGGCTACTGTAATCGCTTGATTCTCTTGGTTGCAAGTACGCATGGAGCCTCCGGTTTTTAAACGCGATGTAATTTCTGTGTAGTGTCGTCATTGTGAAGATGTGGTAATACGAAAAATTGGCAGTGGTTTATGGGACACAAGGTACTGATCTCACAGGAAAGTCAAGACGCGTTGACGATATTCACATTAGTCTCTTGGACAGAAGTGAGCATGGAGTCTCCAGTAATCAATCGCGATGTAATATCTGTCTCGCATCGTCAATTTAAGACTACTAGGTTTAATGTGAACACATAACTGTCCATCTGAGAGTTGCTACCGATCTCTCAGGAGCGACTCGATGTGGCTACTGTAATCGCTTGATACCCTTGGTGGCGAGTAAGCAGGGGCCTCTGCTATCTAATCGCGATGTAATATCTGTGTTGTGTCGTCATTGTGAAGACGCGATAATACAATAAATTGGCAGTGGTTTATCCGACACAAGCTACTGATCTCTTAGGATAGGACCGATGCGGTGACGATATTCACATTAGTCTCTTGGACAGAAGTCTGCATGTAGCCTCCAGTAATCAATCGCGATACAATTGATGTGTCGCATCGTCAATGTAAGGCAACTAGGGTAAAAGTGAACAGATTATGGTCCATCTGATACAAGCTACCGAACTCTCAGGACCGGCTTGAATTTGCTACTGTAACCACTTGAGTCTCTTAGTGGCAAGTAAGCATGGTAAATCAGGAGATTAATCGCACTGCAATTTCTGTGTTGTCGCTTCATTGCGAAGATGCGATAATACAATAAATTGGCAGTGGTTCATCCGACAGAAGCTACTGATCTCACAGGAAAGGACCGATGCGGTGACGATATTCACATTAGTCTCATGGACAGAAGACTGCTTGAAGAATCCAGTAATTAATCACGATGTAATTTATGAGTAGCATCGTCAATGTAAGGCCACTAGGTTTGAAGTAGAGAGATGATGGTTGGGTTGATAGAAGCTATTTAACTCTCAGGGGCGACTCGAAGTGGCTACTTTAATCGCCTGAGTCTCTTGGTGGCAAGTAATCATGGAGCCCCTGCTATCTAATCGCGATGTAATTTGTGTGTTGTGTCGTAATTGTGAAGATGCGATAATACAGAAAATTGGTAGTGGTTCTTCGGACACAAGCTACTGATCTCACAGGAAAGGACCGATGCTGTGACGATATTCACATTAGTCTCATGGTGAGAAGACTGCATGTAACCTCCAGTAATGAATCGCGATGTTATTAATGAGTAGCATTGTCAATGTAAGGTCACTAGGTATGAAGTAAAGAGATGATGGTCGAGCTGATAGAAGCTACTGAACTATCAGGGGCGACTCGAAGTGGCACTACAATCGCTTGAGTCTCTTGGTGGCAAGTAAGCATGGAGCCTCTGCTATCTAATCGCGATGTAATTTCTGTGTTGTGTTGTCGTTGTGAAGATGCGATAATACCATAAATTGGCAGTGGTTCATCGAACAAGTTACTAATCTCGCAGGAAAGGACCGATGCGGTGACGATATTCACATTAGTCTCTTGGACAGAAGACTGCATGTAGCCTCAGTAATCATGCGCGAAGTAATTTATGTGTAGCATCGGCAATGTAAGGCCACTAGGGTTAAAGTGTAGAGATAATGGTCCAGCTGATAGAAGCTACTGAATTCTCAGGGGCGACTCGAAGTGGCTACTGTAATCACTTGAGTCTCTTGGTGGCAAGTAAGCATGAAGCCGCTGCTATCTATTCGCGATATAATTTCTGTGTAGTGTCGTCATTGTGAAGATGTGATAATACAATAAATTGGCAGTAGTTTATCGGACACAAGGTACTGATCTCACAGGAAAGTCTCGATGCGTTGACGATATTCACATTAGTCTCTTGGACAGAAGTCTGCATGGAGTCGCCAGTAATCAATCGCGATGTAATTGCTATGTAGCATCGTCAATGTAAGACTACTAGGTTTGAAGTGAAGAGATAATGGTCCAGGTGATAGAAACTACTGATCTCTCAGGGGCGACTCCAAGTGGCTACTGTAATCGCTTGAGTCTCTTGGTGGCAAGTAAGCATGGAGCCTCTGCTATCCTATCGCAATGTAATTTCTGTGTTGTGTCGCGGGTGTGAAGATGCGATAATACAATAAATTGGCAGTGGTTCATCGGACACAAGGTACTTATCTCACAGGAAAGGACCGATGCGGTGACGATATTCACATTAGTCTCTTGGACAGAAGACTGCATTTAGCCTCCAGAAATTAATCGTGATGTAATTTATGAGTAGCATCGTCAATGTAAGGCCACTAGGGTTAAAGTGAAGAGATAATGGTCCAGGTGATAGAAGCTACTGAACTCTCAGGGGCGCCTCGAAGTGGCTACTGTAATCACTTGAGTCTCTTGGTGGCAAGTAAGCATGGAGCCTCTGCTATCTAATCGCGATGTAATTTCTGTGTTGTGTTGTCGTTGTGAAGATGCGATAATACAATAAATTGGCAGTGGTTCATCGGACACAAGGTACTTATCTCACAGGAAAGGACCGATGCGGTGACGATATTCACATTAGTCTCTTGGACAGAAGACTGCATTTAGCCTCCAGAAATTAATCGTGATGTAATTTATGAGTAGCATCGTCAATGTAAGGCCACTAGGGTTAAAGTGAAGAGATAATGGTCCAGCTGATAGAAGCTACTGAACTCTCAGGGGCGCCTCGAAGTGGCTACTGTAATCACTTGAGTCTCTTGGTGGCAAGTAAGCATGGAGCCTCTGCTATCTAATCGCGATGTAATTTCTGTGTTGTGTCGTCGTTGTGAAGATGCGATAATACAATAAATTGGCAGTGGTTCATCGGACACAAGGTACTTATCTCACAGGAAAGGACCAATGCGGTGACGATATTCACATTAGTCTCTTGGACAGAAGACTGCATGTAGCCTCCAGAAATTAATCGTGATGTAATTTATGAGTAGCATCGTCAATCTAAGGCCACTAGGGTTAAAGTGAAGAGATAATGGTCCAGCTGATAGAAGCTACTGAACTCTCAGGGGCGCCTCGAAGTGGCTACTGTAATCACTTGAGTCTCTTGGTGGCAAGTAAGCATGGAGCCTCTGCTATCTAATCGCGATGTAATTTCTGTGTTGTGTTGTCGTTGTGAAGATGCGATAATACCATAAATTGGCAGTGGTTCATCGGACACAAGGTACTTATCTCACAGGAAAGGACCGATGCGGTGACGATATTCACATTAGTCTCTTGGACAGAAGACTGCATTTAGCCTCCAGAAATTAATCGTGATGTAATTTATGAGTAGCATCGTCAATGTAAGGCCACTAGGGTTAAAGTGAAGAGATAATGGTCCAGCTGATAGAAGCTACTGAACTCTCAGGGGCGACACGAAGTGGCTACTGTAATCACTTGAGTCTCTTGGTGGCAAGTAAGCATGGAGCCTCTGCTATCTAATCGCGATGTAATTTCTGTGTTGTGTTGTCGTTGTGAAGATGCGATAATACCATAAATTGGCAGTGGTTCATCGGACACAAGGTACTTATCTCACAGGAAAGGACCGATGCGGTGACGATATTCACATTAGTCTCTTGGACAGAAGACTGCATGTAGCCTCCAGAAATTAATCGTGATGTAATTTATGAGTAGCATCGTCAATCTAAGGCCACTAGGGTTAAAGTGAAGAGATAATGGTCCAGCTGATAGAAGCTACTGAACTCTCAGGGGCGCCTCGAAGTGGCTACTGTAATCACTTGAGTCTCTTGGTGGCAAGTAAGCATGGAGCCTCTGCTATCTAATCGCGATGTAATTTCTGTGTTGTGTTGTCGTTGTGAAGATGCGATAATACCATAAATTGGCAGTGGTTCATCGGACACAAGGTACTTATCTCACAGGAAAGGACCGATGCGGTGACGATATTCACATTAGTCTCTTGGACAGAAGACTGCATGTAGCCTCCAGAAATTAATCGTGATGTAATTTATGAGTAGCATCGTCAATGTAAGGCCACTAGGGTTAAAGTGAAGAGATAATGGTCCAGCTGATAGAAGCTACTGAACTCTCAGGGGCGCCTCGAAGTGGCTACTGTAATCACTTGAGTCTCTTGGTGGCAAGTAAGCATGGAGCCTCTGCTATCTAATCGCGATGTAATTTCTGTGTTGTGTCGTCGTTGTGAAGATGCGATAATACAATAAATTGGCAGTGGTTCATCGGACACAAGGTACTTATCTCACAGGAAAGGACCAATGCGGTGACGATATTCACATTAGTCTCTTGGACAGAAGACTGCATGTAGCCTCCAGAAATTAATCGTGATGTAATTTATGAGTAGCATCGTCAATCTAAGGCCACTAGGGTTAAAGTGAAGAGATAATGGTCCAGCTGATAGAAGCTACTGAACTCTCAGGGGCGCCTCGAAGTGGCTACTGTAATCACTTGAGTCTCTTGGTGGCAAGTAAGCATGGAGCCTCTGCTATCTAATCGCGATGTAATTTCTGTGTTGTGTTGTCGTTGTGAAGATGCGATAATACCATAAATTGGCAGTGGTTCATCGGACACAAGGTACTTATCTCACAGGAAAGGACCGATGCGGTGACGATATTCACATTAGTCTCTTGGACAGAAGACTGCATTTAGCCTCCAGAAATTAATCGTGATGTAATTTATGAGTAGCATCGTCAATGTAAGGCCACTAGGGTTAAAGTGAAGAGATAATGGTCCAGCTGATAGAAGCTACTGAACTCTCAGGGGCGACACGAAGTGGCTACTGTAATCACTTAGGTCTATTGGTGTCAAGTAAGCATGGAGCCTCTGCTATGTAATCGCGATGTAATTTATGAGTAGCATCGTCAATGGAAGGCCACTAGGGTTAAAGTGTAGAGATAATGGTCCAACTGATAGAAGCTACTGAATTCCCAGGGGCGACTCGGCCTCTGTAATCACTTAGGTTTATTGGTGTCAAGTAAGCGTGGAGCCTCTGCTATGTTATCGCGATGTAATTTATGAGTAGCATCGTCAATGTAAGGCCACTAGGGTTAAAGTGAAGAGATAATGGTCCAGCTGATAGAAGCTACTGAACTCTCAGGGGGCGACTCGAAGTGGCTACTGTAATCGCTTGAGTCTCTTGGTGGCAAGTAAGCATGAAGCCGCTGCTATCTATTCGCGATATAATTTCTGTGTAGTGTCGTCATTGTGAAGATGTGATAATACAATAAATTGGCAGTAGTTTATCGGACACAAGGTACTGATCTCACAGGAAAGTCTCGATGCGTTGACGATATTCACATTAGTCTCTTGGACAGAAGTCTGCATGGAGTCGCCAGTAATCAATCGCGATGTAATTGCTATGTAGCATCGTCAATGTAAGACTACTAGGTTTGAAGTGAAGAGATAATGGTCCAGGTGATAGAAACTACTGATCTCTCAGGGGCGACTCCAAGTGGCTACTGTAATCGCTTGAGTCTCTTGGTGGCAAGTAAGCATGGAGCCTCTGCTATCCTATCGCAATGTAATTTCTGTGTTGTGTCGCGGGTGTGAAGATGCGATAATACAATAAATTGGCAGTGGTTCATCGGACACAAGGTACTTATCTCACAAGGAAAGTACCGATGCGGTGACGATATTCACATTAGTCTCTGTGACAGAAGACTGCATTTAGCCTCCAGAAATTAATCGTGATGTAATTTATGAGTAGCATCGTCAATGTAAGGCCACTAGGGTTAAAGTGAAGAGATAATGGTCCAGCTGATAGAAGCTACTGAACTCTCAGGGGCGACACGAAGTGGCTACTGTAATCACTTGAGTCTCTTGGTGGCAAGTAAGCATGGAGCCTCTGCTATCTAATCGCGATGTAATTTCTGTGTTGTGCCGTCGTTGTGCAGATGCGATAATACAATAAATTGGCAGTGGTTCATCGGACACAAGGTACTTATCTCACAGGAAAAGGACGGATGCGGTGACGATATTTACATTAGTAATTAAACGTGCTGTAATTTATGAGTAGCATCGTCAATCTAAGGCCACTAGGGTTAAAGTGAAGAGATAATGGTCCAGCTGATAGAAGCTACTGAACTCTCAGGGGCGACTCGAAGTGGCTACTGTAATCACTTGAGTCTCTTGGTGGCAAGTAAGCATGGAGCCTCTGCTATCTAATCAAGATGTAATTTCTGTGTTGTGTCGTCGTTGTGAAGATGCGATAATACAATAAATTGGCAGTGGTTCATCGGACAAAAGGTACTTATCTCACAGGAAAGGAGCAATGCGGTGACGAAATTCACATTAGTCTCTTGGACAGAAGACTGCATTTAGGCTCCAGAAATTAATCGTGATGTAATTTATGAGTAGCATCGTCAATCTAAGGCCACTAGGGTTAAAGTGAAGAGATAATGGTCCAGCTAATAGAAGCTACTGAACTCTCAGGGGCGACTCGAAGTGGCTACTGTAATCACTTGAGTCTCTTGGTGGCAAGTAAGCATGGAGCCTCTGCTATCTAATCAAGATGTAATTTCTGTGTTGTGTCGTCGTTGTGAAGATGCGATAATACAATAAATTGGCAGTGGTTCATCGGACACAAGGTACTTATCTCACAGAAAAAGGACGGATGCGGTGACGATATTTACATTAGTAATTAAACGTGCTGTAATTTATGAGTAGCATCGTCAATCTAAGGCCACTAGGGTTAAAGTGAAGAGATAATGGTCCAGCTGATAGAAGCTACTGAACTCTCAGGGGCGACTCGAAGTGGCTACTGTAATCACTTGAGTCTCTTGGTGGCAAGTAAGCATGGAGCCTCTGCTATCTAATCAAGATGTAATTTCTGTGTTGTGTCGTCGTTGTGAAGATGCGATAATACAATAAATTGGCAGTGGTTCATCGGACAAAAGGTACTTATCTCACAGGAAAGGAGCAATGCGGTGACGAAATTCACATTAGTCTCTTGGACAGAAGACTGCATTTAGGCTCCAGAAATTAATCGTGATGTAATTTATGAGTAGCATCGTCAATCTAAGGCCACTAGGGTTAAAGTGAAGAGATAATGGTCCAGCTAATAGAAGCTACTGAACTCTCAGGGGCGACTCGAAGTGGCTACTGTAATCACTTGAGTCTCTTGGTGGCAAGTAAGCATGGAGCCTCTGCTATCTAATCAAGATGTAATTTCTGTGTTGTGTCGTCGTTGTGAAGATGCGATAATACAATAAATTGGCAGTGGTTCATCGGACACAAGGTACTTATCTCACAGAAAAAGGACGGATGCGGTGACGATATTTACATTAGTAATTAAACGTGCTGTAATTTATGAGTAGCATCGTCAATCTAAGGCCACTAGGGTTAAAGTGAAGAGATAATGGTCCAGCTGATAGAAGCTACTGAACTCTCAGGGGCGACTCGAAGTGGCTACTGTAATCACTTGAGTCTCTTGGTGGCAAGTAAGCATGGAGCCTCTGCTATCTAATCAAGATGTAATTTCTGTGTTGTGTCGTCGTTGTGAAGATGCGATAATACAATAAATTGGCAGTGGTTCATCGGACAAAAGGTACTTATCTCACAGGAAAGGAGCAATGCGGTGACGAAATTCACATTAGTCTCTTGGACAGAAGACTGCATTTAGGCTCCAGAAATTAATCGTGATGTAATTTATGAGTAGCATCGTCAATCTAAGGCCACTAGGGTTAATGTGAAGAGATAATGGTCCAGCTAATAGAAGCTACTGAACTCTCAGGGGCGCCTCGAAGTGGCTACTGAAATCATTTGAGTCTCTTGGTGGCAAGTAAGGATGGAGCCTCTGCTATCTAATCGCGATGTAATTTCTGAGTTGTGTCGCGGGTGTGAAGATGTGATAATACAATAAATTGGCAGTGGTTCATCGGACACAAGGTACTTATATCACAGGAAAGGACCGATGCGGTGACGATATTCACATTAGTCTCTTCGACAGAAGACTGCATTTAGCCTCCAGAAATTAATCGTGATGTAATTTATGAGTAGCATCGTCAATGTAAGGCCACTAGGGTTAAAGTGAAGAGATAATGGTCCAGCTGATAGAAGCTACTGAACTCTCAGGGGCGACACGAAGTGGCTACTGTAATCACTTGAGTCTCTTGGTGGCAAGTAAGCATGGAGCCTCTGCTATCTAATCGCGATGTAATTTCTGTGTTGTGCCGTCGTTGTGAAGATGCGATAATACAATAAATTGGCAGTGGTTCATCGGACACAAGGTACTTATCTCACAGAAAAAGGACGGATGCGGTGACGATATTTACATTAGTAATTAAACGTGCTGTAATTTATGAGTAGCATCGTCAATCTAAGGCCACTAGGGTTAAAGTGAAGAGATAATGGTCCAGCTGATAGAAGCTACTGAACTCTCAGGGGCGACTCGAAGTGGCTACTGTAATCACTTGAGTCTCTTGGTGGCAAGTAAGCATGGAGCCTCTGCTATCTAATCAAGATGTAATTTCTGTGTTGTGTCGTCGTTGTGAAGATGCGATAATACAATAAATTGGCAGTGGTTCATCGGACAAAAGGTACTTATCTCACAGGAAAGGAGCAATGCGGTGACGAAATTCACATTAGTCTCTTGGACAGAAGACTGCATTTAGGCTCCAGAAATTAATCGTGATGTAATTTATGAGTAGCATCGTCAATCTAAGGCCACTAGGGTTAATGTGAAGAGATAATGGTCCAGCTAATAGAAGCTACTGAACTCTCAGGGGCGCCTCGAAGTGGCTACTGAAATCATTTGAGTCTCTTGGTGGCAAGTAAGGATGGAGCCTCTGCTATCTAATCGCGATGTAATTTCTGTGTTGTGTCGCGTGTGTGAAGATGTGATAATACAATAAATTGGCAGTGGTTCATCGGACACAAGGTACTTATCTCACAGGAAAGGAGCAATGCGGTGACGAAATTCACATTAGTCTCTTGGACAGAAGACTGCATTTAGCCTCCAGAAATTAATCGTGATGTAATTTATGAGTAGCATCGTCAATCTAAGGCCACTAGGGTTAAAGTGAAGAGATAATGGTCCAGCTGATAGAAGCTACTGAACTCTCAGGGGCGACACGAAGTGGCTACTGTAATCACTTGAGTGTCTTGGTGGCAAGTAAGCATGGAGCCTCTGCTATCTAATCGCGATGTAATTTCTGTGTGTGTCGTCGTTGTGAAGATGCGATAATACAATAAATTGGCAGTGGTTCATCGGACACAAGGTACTTATCTCACAGGAAAGGACCGATGCGGTGACGATATTCACATTAGTCTCTTGGACAGAAGACTGCATTTAGCCTCCAGAAATTAATCGTGATGTAATTTATGAGTAGCATCGTCAATCTAAGGCCACTAGGGTTAATGTGAAGAGATAATGGTCCAGCTGATAGAAGCTACTGAACTCTCAGGGGCGACACGAAGTGGCTACTGTAATCGCTTGAGTCTCTTGGTGGCAAGTAAGCATGGAGCCTCTGCTATCCTATCGCAATGTAATTTCTGTGTTGTGTCGCGGGTGTGAAGATGCGATAATACAATAAATTGGCAGTGGTTCATCGGACACAAGGTACTTATCTCACAGGAAAGGACCGATGCGGTGACGATATTTACATTAGTCGCTTGAACAGAAGACTGCATTTAGCCTCCAGAAATTAAACGTGATGCAATTCATGAGTAGCATCGTCAATCTAAGGCCACTAGGGTTAAAGTGAAGAGATAATGGTCCAGCTGATAGAAGCTACTGAACTCTCAGGGGCGCCTCGAAGTGGCTACTGTAATCACTTGAGTGTCTTGGTGGCAAGTAAGCATGGAGCCTCTGCTATCTAATCGCGATGTAATTTCTGTGTGTGTCGTCGTTGTGAAGATGCGATAATACAATAAATTGGCAGTGGTTCATCGGACACAAGGTACTTATCTCACAGGAAAGGACCGATGCGGTGACGATATTTACATTAGTCGCTTGAACAGAAGACTGCATTTAGCCTCCAGAAATTAAACGTGATGCAATTCATGAGTAGCATCGTCAATGTAAGGCCACTAGGGTTAAAGTGAAGAGATAATGGTCCAGCTGATAGAAGCTACTGAACTCTCAGGGGCGACACGAAGTGGCTACTGTAATCACTTGAGTCTCTTGGTGGCAAGTAAGCATGGAGCCTCTGCTATCTAATCGCGATGTAATTTCTGTGTTGTGTCGTCATTGTGAAGATGCGATAATACAATAAATTGGCAGTGGTTCATCGGACACAAGGTACTTATCTCACAGGAAAGGACCGATGCGGTGACGATATTTACATTAGTCGCTTGAACAGAAGACTGCATTTAGCCTCCAGAAATTAAACGTGATGCAATTTATGAGTAGCATCGTCAATCAAAGGCCACTAGGTTAAAGTGAAGAGATAATGGTCCAGCTGATAGAAGCTACTGAACTCTCAGGTGCGACTCGAAGTGGCTACTGTAATCACTTGAGTCTCTTGGTGGCAAGTAAGCATGGAGCCTCTGCTATCTAATCGCGATGTAATTTCTGTGTGTGTCGTCGTTGTGAAGATGCGATAATACAATAAATTGGCAGTGATTCATCGGACACAAGGTACTTATCTCACAGGAAAGGACCGATTCGGTGACGATATTCACATTAGTCTCTTGGACAGAAGACTGCATGTAGCCTCCAGAAATTAATCGTGATGTAATTTATGAGTAGCATCGTCAATCTAAGGCCACTAGGGTTAAAGTGAAGAGATAATGGTCCAGCTGATAGAAGCTACTGTACTCTCAGGGGCGACTCGAAGTGGCTACTGTAATCACTTGAGTCTCTTGGTGGCAAGTAAGCATGGAGCCTCTGCTATCTAATCGCGATGTAATTTCTGTGTTGTGTCGTCGTTGTGAAGATGCGATAATACAATAAATTGGCAGTGGTTCATCGGACACAAGGTACTTATCTCACAGGAAAGGACCGATGCGGTGACGATATTTACATTAGTCGCTTGAACAGAAGACTGCATTTAGCCTCCAGAAATTAAACGTGATGCAATTTATGAGTAGCATCGTCAATGTAAGGCCACTAGGGTTAAAGTGAAGAGATAATGGTCCAGCTGATAGAAGCTACTGAACTCTCAGGGGCGACTCGAAGTGGCTACTGTAATCACTTGAGTCTCTTGGTGGCAAGTAAGCATGGAGCCTCTGCTATCTAATCAAGATGTAATTTCTGTGTTGTGTCGTCGTTGTGAAGATGCGATAATACAATAAATTGGCAGTGGTTCATCGGACACAAGGTACTTATCTCACAGGAAAGGACCAATGCGGTGACGATATTCACATTAGTCTCTTGGACAGAAGACTGCATGTAGCCTCCAGAAATTAATCGTGATGTAATTTATGAGTAGCATCGTCAATCTAAGGCCACTAGGGTTAAAGTGAAGAGATAATGGTCCAGCTGATAGAAGCTACTGAACTCTCAGGGGGCGACTCGAAGTGGCTACTGTAATCACTTGAGTCTCTTGGTGGCAAGTAAGCATGGAGCCTCTGCTATCTAATCGCGATGTAATTTCTGTGTTGTGTCGTCGTTGTGAAGATGCGATAATACAATAAATTGGCAGTGGTTCATCGGACACAAGGTACTTATCTCACAGGAAAGGACCAATGCGGTGACGATATTCACATTAGTCTCTTGGACAGAAGACTGCATGTAGCCTCCAGAAATTAATCGTGATGTAATTTATCAGTAGCATCGTCAATCTAAGGCCACTAGGGTTAAAGTGAAGAGAAAATGGTCCAGCTGATAGAAGCTACTGAACTCTCAGGGGCGACTCGAAGTGGCTACTGTAATCACTTGAGTCTCTTGGTGGCAAGTAAGCATGGCGCCTCTGCTATCTAATCGCGATGTAATTTCTGTGTTGTGTCGTCATTGTGAAGATGCGATAATACAATAAATTGGCAGTGGTTCATCGGACACAAGGTACTTATCTCACAGGAAAGGACCGATTCGGTGACGATATTCACATTAGTCTCTTGGACAGAAGACTGCATGTAGCCTCCAGAAATTAATCGTGATGTAATTTATCAGTAGCATCGTCAATCTAAGGCCACTAGGTTAAAGTGAAGAGATAATGGTCCAGCTGATAGAAGCTACTGAACTCTCAGGGGGCGACTCGAAGTGGCTACTGTAATCACTTGAGTCTCTTGGTGGCAAGTAAGCATGGCGCCTCTGCTATCTAATCGCGATGTAATTTCTGTGTTGTGTCGTCATTGTGAAGATGCGATAATACAATAAATTGGCAGTGGTTCATCGGACACAAGGTACTTATCTCACAGGAAAGGACCGATTCGGTGACGATATTCACATTAGTCTCTTGGACAGAAGACTGCATGTAGCCTCCAGAAATTAATCGTGATGTAATTTATCAGTAGCATCGTCAATCTAAGGCCACTAGGGTTAAAGTGAAGAGATAATGGTCCAGCTGATAGAAGCTACTGAACTCTCAGGGGCGCCTCGAAGTGGCTACTGTAATCACTTGAGTCTCATGGTGGCAAGTAAGCATGGAGCCTCTGCTATCTAATCGCGATGTAATTTCTGTGTTGTGTCGTCGTTGTGAAGATGCGATAATACAATAAATTGGCAGTGGTTCATCGGACACAAGGTACTTATCTCACAGGAAAGGACCAATGCGGTGACGATATTCACATTAGTCTCACACAGAAGACTGAATGTAGCCTCCAGAAATTAATCGTGATGTAATTTATGAGTAGCATCGTCAATCTAAGGCCACTAGGGTTAAAGTGAAGAGATAATGGTCCAGCTGATAGAAGCTACTGAACTCTCAGGGGCGACTCGACGTGGCTACTGTAATCACTTGAGTCTCTTGGTGGCAAGTAAGCATGGAGCCTCTGCTATCTAATCGCGATGTAATTTCTGTGTGTGTCGTCGTTGTGAAGATGCGATAATACAATAAATTGGCAGTGGTTCATCGGACACAAGGTACTTATCTCACAGGAAAGGACCGATTCGGTGACGATATTCACATTAGTCTCTTGGACAGAAGACTGCATGTAGCCTCCAGAAATTAATCGTGATGTAATTTATCAGTAGCATCGTCAATCTAAGGCCACTAGGTTAAAGTGAAGAGATAATGGTCCAGCTGATAGAAGCTACTGAACTCTCAGGGGGCGACTCGAAGTGGCTACTGTAATCACTTGAGTCTCTTGGTGGCAAGTAAGCATGGCGCCTCTGCTATCTAATCGCGATGTAATTTCTGTGTTGTGTCGTCATTGTGAAGATGCGATAATACAATAAATTGGCAGTGGTTCATCGGACACAAGGTACTTATCTCACAGGAAAGGACCGATGCGGTGACGATATTTACATTAGTCGCTTGAACAGAAGACTGCATTTAGCCTCCAGAAATTAAACGTGATGCAATTTATGAGTAGCATCGTCAATCTAAGGCCACTAGGTTAAAGTGAAGAGATAATGGTCCAGCTGATAGAAGCTACTGAACTCTCAGGGGCGACTCGACGTGGCTACTGTAATCACTTGAGTCTCTTGGTGGCAAGTAAGCATGGAGCCTCTGCTATCTAATCGCGATGTAATTTCTGTGTTGTGTCGTCGTTGTGAAGATGCGATAATACAATAAATTGGCAGTGGTTCATCGGACACAAGGTACTTATCTCACAGGAAAGGACCGATTCGGTGACGATATTCACATTAGTCTCTTGGACAGAAGACTGCATGTAGCCTCCAGAAATTAATCGTGATGTAATTTATCAGTAGCATCGTCAATCTAAGGCCACTAGGGTTAAAGTGAAGAGATAATGGTCCAGCTGATAGAAGCTACTGAACTCTCAGGGGGCGACTCGAAGTGGCTACTGTAATCACTTGAGTCTCTTGGTGGCAAGTAAGCATGGAGCCTCTGCTATCTAATCGCGATGTAATTTCTGTGTTGTGTCGTCGTTGTGAAGATGCGATAATACAATAAATTGGCAGTGGTTCATCGGACACAAGGTACTTATCTCACAGGAAAGGACCGATTCGGTGACGATATTCACATTAGTCTCTTGGACAGAAGACTGCATGTAGCCTCCAGAAATTAATCGTGATGTAATTTATCAGTAGCATCGTCAATCTAAGGCCACTAGGGTTAAAGTGAAGAGATAATGGTCCAGCTGATAGAAGCTACTGAACTCTCAGGGGGCGACTCGAAGTGGCTACTGTAATCACTTGAGTCTCTTGGTGGCAAGTAAGCATGGCGCCTCTGCTATCTAATCGCGATGAAATTTCTGTGTTGTGTCGTCATTGTGAAGATGCGATAATACAATAAATTGGCAGTGGTTCATCGGACACAAGGTACTTATCTCACAGGAAAGGACCGATTCGGTGACGATATTCACATTAGTCTCTTGGACAGAAGACTGCATGTAGCCTCCAGAAATTAATCGTGATGTAATTTATCAGTAGCATCGTCAATCTAAGGCCACTAGGGTTAAAGTGAAGAGATAATGGTCCAGCTGATAGAAGCTACTGAACTCTCAGGGGCGCCTCGAAGTGGCTACTGTAATCACTTGAGTCTCATGGTGGCAAGTAAGCATGGAGCCTCTGCTATCTAATCGCGATGTAATTTCTGTGTTGTGTCGTCGTTGTGAAGATGCGATAATACAATAAATTGGCAGTGGTTCATCGGACACAAGGTACTTATCTCACAGGAAAGGACCAATGCGGTGACGATATTCACATTAGTCTCACACAGAAGACTGAATGTAGCCTCCAGAAATTAATCGTGATGTAATTTATGAGTAGCATCGTCAATGTAAGGCCACTAGGGTTAAAGTGAAGAGATAATGGTCCAGCTGATAGAAGCTACTGAACTCTCAGGGGGCGACTCGACGTGGCTACTGTAATCACTTGAGTCTCTTGGTGGCAAGTAAGCATGGAGCCTCTGCTATCTAATCGCGATGTAATTTCTGTGTGTGTCGTCGTTGTGAAGATGCGATAATACAATAAATTGGCAGTGGTTCATCGGACACAAGGTACTTATCTCACAGGAAAGGACCGATGCGGTGACGATATTTACATTAGTCGCTTGAACAGAAGACTGCATTTAGCCTCCAGAAATTAAACGTGATGCAATTTATGAGTAGCATCGTCAATCTAAGGCCACTAGGTTAAAGTGAAGAGATAATGGTCCAGCTGATAGAAGCTACTGAACTCTCAGGGGCGACTCGAAGTGGCTACTGTAATCACTTGAGTCTCTTGGTGGCAAGTAAGCATGGAGCCTCTGCTATCTAATCGCGATGTAATTTCTGTGTTGTGTCGTCGTTGTGAAGATGCGATAATACAATAAATTGGCAGTGGTTCATCGGACACAAGGTACTTATCTCACAGGAAAGGACCAATGCGGTGACGATATTCACATTAGTCTCTTGGACAGAAGACTGCATGTAGCCTCCAGAAATTAATCGTGATGTAATTTATGAGTAGCATCGTCAATCTAAGGCCACTAGGGTTAAAGTGAAGAGATAATGGTCCAGCTGATAGAAGCTACTGAACTCTCAGGGGCGACTCGACGTGGCTACTGTAATCACTTGAGTCTCTTGGTGGCAAGTAAGCATGGAGCCTCTGCTATCTAATCGCGATGTAATTTCTGTGTGTGTCGTCGTTGTGAAGATGCGATAATACAATAAATTGGCAGTGGTTCATCGGACACAAGGTACTTATCTCACAGGAAAGGACCGATGCGGTGACGATATTTACATTAGTCGCTTGAACAGAAGACTGCATTTAGCCTCCAGAAATTAAACGTGATGCAATTTATGAGTAGCATCGTCAATCTAAGGCCACTAGGTTAAAGTGAAGAGATAATGGTCCAGCTGATAGAAGCTACTGAACTCTCAGGGGCGACTCGAAGTGGCTACTGTAATCACTTGAGTCTCTTGGTGGCAAGTAAGCATGGAGCCTCTGCTATCTAATCGCGATGTAATTTCTGTGTTGTGTCGTCGTTGTGAAGATGCGATAATACAATAAATTGGCAGTGGTTCATCGGACACAAGGTACTTATCTCACAGGAAAGGACCAATGCGGTGACGATATTCACATTAGTCTCTTGGACGGAAGACTGAATGTAGCCTCCAGAAATTAATCGTGATGTAATTTATGAGTAGCATCGTCAATCTAAGGCCACTAGGTTAAAGTGAAGAGATAATGGTCCAGCTGATAGAAGCTACTGAACTCTCAGGGGCGACTCGAAGTGGCTACTGTAATCACTTGAGTCTCTTCGTGGCAAGTAAGCATGGCGCCTCTGCTATCTAATCGCGATGTAATTTCTGTGTTGTGTCGTCGTTGTGAAGATGCGATAATACAATAAATTGGCAGTGGTTCATCGGACACAAGGTACTTATCTCACAGGAAAGGACCAATGCGGTGACGATATTCACATTAGTCTCTTGGACGGAAGACTGAATGTAGCCTCCAGAAATTAAACGTGATGCAATTTATGAGTAGCATCGTCAATCTAAGGCCACTAGGTTAAAGTGAAGAGATAATGGTCCAGCTGATAGAAGCTACTGAACTCTCAGGGGCGACTCGAAGTGGCTACTGTAATCACTTGAGTCTCTTCGTGGCAAGTAAGCATGGCGCCTCTGCTATCTAATCGCGATGTAATTTCTGTGTTGTGTCGTCGTTGTGAAGATGCGATAATACAATAAATTGGCAGTGGTTCATCGGACACAAGGTACTTATCTCACAGGAAAGGACCAATGCGGTGACGATATTCACATTAGTCTCACACAGAAGACTGAATGTAGCCTCCAGAAGTTAATCGTGATGTAATTTATGAGTAGCATCGTCAATGTAAGGCCACTAGGGTTAAAGTGAAGAGATAATGGTCCAGCTGATAGAAGCTACTGAACTCTCAGGGGCGACTCGACGTGGCTACTGTAATCACTTGAGTCTCTTGGTGCCAAGTAAGCATGGAGCCTCTGCTATCTAATCGCGATGTAATTTCTGTGTGTGTCGTCGTTGTGAAGATGCGATAATACAATAAATTGGCAGTGGTTCATCGGACACAAGGTACTTATCTCACAGGAAAGGACCGATGCGGTGACGATATTTACATTAGTCGCTTGAACAGAAGACTGCATTTAGCCTCCAGAAATTAAACGTGATGTAATTTATGAGTAGCATCGTCAATCTAAGGCCACTAGGTTAAAGTGAAGAGATAATGGTCCAGCTGATAGAAGCTACTGAACTCTCAGGGGCGACTCGAAGTGGCTACTGTAATCACTTGAGTCTCTTGGTGGCAAGTAAGCATGGAGCCTCTGCTATCTAATCGCGATGTAATTTCTGTGTGTGTCGTCGTTGTGAAGATGCGATAATACAATAAATTGGCAGTGGTTCATCGGACACAAGGTACTTATCTCACAGGAAAGGACCGATGCGGTGACGATATTTACATTAGTCGCTTGAACAGAAGACTGCATTTAGCCTCCAGAAATTAAACGTGATGCAATTTATGAGTAGCATCGTCAATCTAAGGCCACTAGGTTAAAGTGAAGAGATAATGGTCCAGCTGATAGAAGCTACTGAACTCTCAGGGGCGACTCGAAGTGGCTACTGTAATCACTTGAGTCTCTTCGTGGCAAGTAAGCATGGAGCCTCTGCTATCTAATCGCGATGTAATTTCTGTGTTGTGTCGTCGTTGTGAAGATGCGATAATACAATAAATTGGCAGTGATTCATCGGACACAAGGTACTTATCTCACAGGAAAGGACCGATTCGGTGACGATATTCACATTAGTCTCTTGGACAGAAGACTGCATTTAGCCTCCAGAAATTAATCGTGATGTAATTTATGAGTAGCATCGTCAATGTAAGGCCACTAGGGTTAAAGTGAAGAGATAATGGTCCAGCTGATAGAAGCTACTGAACTCTCAGGGGCGACTCGAAGTGGCTACTGTAATCACTTGAGTCTCTTGGTGGCAAGTAAGCATGGAGCCTCTGCTATCTAATCGCGATGTAATTTCTGTGTGTGTCGTCGTTGTGAAGATATAATACAATAAATTGGCAGTGGTTCATCGGACACAAGGTACTTATCTCACAGGAAAGGACCGATTCGGTGACGATATTCACATTAGTCTCTTGGACAGAAGACTGCATGTAGCCTCCAGAAATTAATCGTGATGTAATTTATGAGTAGCATCGTCAATGTAAGGCCACTAGGGTTAAAGTGAAGAGATAATGGTCCAGCTGATAGAAGCTACTGTACTCTCAGGGGCGACTCGAAGTGGCTACTGTAATCACTTGAGTCTCTTGGTGGCAAGTAAGCATGGAGCCTCTGCTATCTAATCGCGATGTAATTTCTGTGTTGTGTCGTCGTTGTGAAGATGCGATAATACAATAAATTGGCAGTGGTTCATCGGGCACAAGGTACTTATCTCACAGGAAAGGACCGATGCGGTGACGATATTTACATTAGTCGCTTGAACAGAAGACTGCATTTAGCCTCCAGAAATTAAACGTGATGCAATTTATGAGTAGCATCGTCAATCTAAGGCCACTAGGGTTAAAGTGAAGAGATAATGGTCCAGCTGATAGAAGCTACTGAACTCTCAGGGGCGACTCGAAGTGGCTACTGTAATCACTTGAGTCTCTTGGTGCCAAGTAAGCATGGAGCCTCTGCTATCTAATCAAGATGTAATTTCTGTGTTGTGTCGTCGTTGTGAAGATGCGATAATACAATAAATTGGCAGTGGTTCATCGGACACAAGGTACTTATCTCACAGGAAAGGACCAATGCGGTGACGATATTCACATTAGTCTCTTGGACAGAAGACTGCATGTAGCCTCCAGAAATTAATCGTGATGTAATTTATGAGTAGCATCGCCAATCTAAGGCCACTAGGGTTAAAGTGAAGAGATAATGGTCCAGCTGATAGAAGCTACTGAACTCTCAGGGGGCGACTCGAAGTGGCTACTGTAATCACTTGAGTCTCTTGGTGGCAAGTAAGCATGGAGCCTCTGCTATCTAATCGCGATGTAATTTCTGTGTTGTGTCGTCGTTGTGAAGATGCGATAATACAATAAATTGGCAGTGGTTCATCGGACACAAGGTACTTATCTCACAGGAAAGGACCGATGCGGTGACGATATTCATATTAGTCTCTTGGACAGAAGACTGCATTTAGCCTCCAGAAATTAATCGTGATGTAATTTATGAGTAGCATCGTGAATCTAAGGCCACTAGGGTTAAAGTGAAGAGATAATGGTCCAGCTGATAGAAGCTACTGAACTCTCAGGGGCGACTCGAAGTGGCTACTGTAATCACTTGAGTCTCTTGGTGGCAAGTAAGCATGGAGTCTCTGCTATCTAATCGCGATGTAATTCCTGTGTTGCGTCGTCGTTGTGAAGATGCGATAATACAATAAATTGGCAGTGGTTCATCGGACACAAGGTACTTATCTCACAGGAAAGGACCGATGCGGTGACGATATTTACATTAGTCGCTTGAACAGAAGACTGCATTTAGCCTCCAGAAATTAAACGTGATGTAATTTATGAGTAGCATCGTCAATCTAAGGCCACTAGGGTTAAAGTGAAGAGATAATGGTCCAGCTGATAGAAGCTACTGAACTCTCAGGGGGCGACTCGAAGTGGCTACTGTAATCACTTGAGTCTCTTGGTGGCAAGTAAGCATGGAGCCTCTGCTATCTAATCGCGATGTAATTTCTGTGTGTGTCGTCGTTGTGAAGATGCGATAATACAATAAATTGGCAGTGATTCATCGGACACAAGGTACTTATCTCACAGGAAAGGACCGATGCGGTGACGATATTCACATTAGTCTCTTGGACAGAAGACTGCATGTAGCCTCCAGAAATTAATCGTGATGTAATTTATGAGTAGCATCGTCAATGTAAGGCCACTAGGGTTAAAGTGAAGAGATAATGGTCCAGCTGATAGAAGCTACTGAACTCTCAGGGGCGACTCGAAGTGGCTACTGTAATCACTTGAGTCTCTTGGTGGCAAGTAAGCATGGAGCCTCTGCTATCTAATCGCGATGTAATTTCTGTGTGTGTCGTCGTTGTGAAGATATAATACAATAAATTGGCAGTGGTTCATCGGACACAAGGTACTTATCTCACAGGAAAGGACCGATTCGGTGACGATATTCACATTAGTCTCTTGGACAGAAGACTGCATGTAGCCTCCAGAAATTAATCGTGATGTAATTTATGAGTAGCATCGTCAATCTAAGGCCACTAGGGTTAAAGTGAAGAGATAATGGTCCAGCTGATAGAAGCTACTGTACTCTCAGGGGCGACTCGAAGTGGCTACTGTAATCACTTGAGTCTCTTGGTGGCAAGTAAGCATGGAGCCTCTGCTATCTAATCGCGATGTAATTTCTGTGTTGTGTCGTCGTTGTGAAGATGCGATAATACAATAAATTGGCAGTGGTTCATCGGACACAAGGTACTTATCTCACAGGAAAGGACCAATGCGGTGACGATATTCACATTAGTCTCACACAGAAGACTGAATGTAGCCTCCAGAAGTTAATCGTGATGTAATTTATGAGTAGCATCGTCAATGTAAGGCCACTAGGGTTAAAGTGAAGAGATAATGGTCCAGCTGATAGAAGCTACTGAACTCTCAGGGGCGACTCGACGTGGCTACTGTAATCACTTGAGTCTCTTGGTGCCAAGTAAGCATGGAGCCTCTGCTATCTAATCGCGATGTAATTTCTGTGTGTGTCGTCGTTGTGAAGATGCGATAATACAATAAATTGGCAGTGGTTCATCGGACACAAGGTACTTATCTCACAGGAAAGGACCGATGCGGTGACGATATTTACATTAGTCGCTTGAACAGAAGACTGCATTTAGCCTCCAGAAATTAAACGTGATGTAATTTATGAGTAGCATCGTCAATCTAAGGCCACTAGGTTAAAGTGAAGAGATAATGGTCCAGCTGATAGAAGCTACTGAACTCTCAGGGGCGACTCGAAGTGGCTACTGTAATCACTTGAGTCTCTTGGTGGCAAGTAAGCATGGAGCCTCTGCTATCTAATCGCGATGTAATTTCTGTGTGTGTCGTCGTTGTGAAGATGCGATAATACAATAAATTGGCAGTGGTTCATCGGACACAAGGTACTTATCTCACAGGAAAGGACCGATGCGGTGACGATATTTACATTAGTCGCTTGAACAGAAGACTGCATTTAGCCTCCAGAAATTAAACGTGATGCAATTTATGAGTAGCATCGTCAATCTAAGGCCACTAGGTTAAAGTGAAGAGATAATGGTCCAGCTGATAGAAGCTACTGAACTCTCAGGGGCGACTCGAAGTGGCTACTGTAATCACTTGAGTCTCTTCGTGGCAAGTAAGCATGGAGCCTCTGCTATCTAATCGCGATGTAATTTCTGTGTTGTGTCGTCGTTGTGAAGATGCGATAATACAATAAATTGGCAGTGATTCATCGGACACAAGGTACTTATCTCACAGGAAAGGACCGATTCGGTGACGATATTCACATTAGTCTCTTGGACAGAAGACTGCATGTAGCCTCCAGAAATTAATCGTGATGTAATTTATGAGTAGCATCGTCAATGTAAGGCCACTAGGGTTAAAGTGAAGAGATAATGGTCCAGCTGATAGAAGCTACTGAACTCTCAGGGGCGACTCGAAGTGGCTACTGTAATCACTTGAGTCTCTTGGTGGCAAGTAAGCATGGAGCCTCTGCTATCTAATCGCGATGTAATTTCTGTGTTGTGTCGTCGTTGTGAAGATGCGATAATACAATAAATTGGCAGTGGTTCATCGGACACAAGGTACTTATCTCACAGGAAAGGACCAATGCGGTGACGATATTCACATTAGTCTCTTGGACAGAAGACTGCATGTAGCCTCCAGAAATTAATCGTGATGTAATTTATGAGTAGCATCGTCAATCTAAGGCCACTAGGGTTAAAGTGAAGAGATAATGGTCCAGCTGATAGAAGCTACTGAACTCTCAGGGGCGCCTCGAAGTGGCTACTGTAATCACTTGAGTCTCTTGGTGGCAAGTAAGCATGGAGCCTCTGCTATCTAATCGCGATGTAATTTCTGTGTTGTGTCGTCGTTGTGAAGATGCGATAATACAATAAATTGGCAGTGGTTCATCGGACACAAGGTACTTATCTCACAGGAAAGGACCAATGCGGTGACGATATTCACATTAGTCTCTTGGACGGAAGACTGAATGTAGCCTCCAGAAATTAATCGTGATGTAATTTATGAGTAGCATCGTCAATGTAAGGCCACTAGGGTTAAAGTGAAGAGATAATGGTCCAGCTGATAGAAGCTACTGAACTCTCAGGGGCGCCTCGAAGTGGCTACTGTAATCACTTGAGTCTCTTGGTGGCAAGTAAGCATGGAGCCTCTGCTATCTAATCGCGATGTAATTTCTGTGTTGTGTCGTCGTTGTGAAGATGCGATAATACAATAAATTGGCAGTGGTTCATCGGACACAAGGTACTTATCTCACAGGAAAGGACCAATGCGGTGACGATATTCACATTAGTCTCTTGGACAGAAGACTGCATGTAGCCTCCAGAAATTAATCGTGATGTAATTTATGAGTAGCATCGTCAATGTAAGGCCACTAGGGTTAAAGTGAAGAGATAATGGTCCAGCTGATAGAAGCTACTGAACTCTCAGGGGCGCCTCGAAGTGGCTACTGTAATCACTTGAGTCTCTTGGTGGCAAGTAAGCATGGAGCCTCTGCTATCTAATCGCGATGTAATTTCTGTGTTGTGTCGTCGTTGTGAAGATGCGATAATACAATAAATTGGCAGTGGTTCATCGGACACAAGGTACTTATCTCACAGGAAAGGACCAATGCGGTGACGATATTCACATTAGTCTCTTGGACAGAAGACTGCATGTAGCCTCCAGAAATTAATCGTGATGTAATTTATGAGTAGCATCGTCAATGTAAGGCCACTAGGGTTAAAGTGAAGAGATAATGGTCCAGCTGATAGAAGCTACTGAACTCTCAGGGGCGCCTCGAAGTGGCTACTGTAATCACTTGAGTCTCTTGGTGGCAAGTAAGCATGGAGCCTCTGCTATCTAATCGCGATGTAATTTCTGTGTTGTGTCGTCGTTGTGAAGATGCGATAATACAATAAATTGGCAGTGGTTCATCGGACACAAGGTACTTATCTCACAGGAAAGGACCAATGCGGTGACGATATTCACATTAGTCTCTTGGACGGAAGACTGAATGTAGCCTCCAGAAATTAATCGTGATGTAATTTATGAGTAGCATCGTCAATCTAAGGCCACTAGGGTTAAAGTGAAGAGATAATGGTCCAGCTGATAGAAGCTACTGAACTCTCAGGGGCGACTCGAAGTGGCTACTGTAATCACTTGAGTCTCTTGGTGGCAAGTAAGCATGGAGCCTCTGCTATCTAATCGCGATGTAATTTCTGTGTTGTGTCGTCGTTGTGAAGATGCGATAATACAATAAAATGGCAGTGGTTCATCGGACACAAGGTACTTATCTCACAGGAAAGGACCAATGCGGTGACGATATTCACATTAGTCTCTTGGACGGAAGACTGAATGTAGCCTCCAGAAATTAATCGTGATGTAATTTATGAGTAGCATCGTCAATGTAAGGCCACTAGGGTTAAAGTGAAGAGATAATGGTCCAGCTGATAGAAGCTACTGAACTCTCAGGGGCGCCTCGAAGTGGCTACTGTAATCACTTGAGTCTCTTGGTGGCAAGTAAGCATGGAGCCTCTGCTATCTAATCGCGATGTAATTTCTGTGTTGTGTCGTCGTTGTGAAGATGCGATAATACAATAAATTGGCAGTGGTTCATCGGACACAAGGTACTTATCTCACAGGAAAGGACCAATGCGGTGACGATATTCACATTAGTCTCTTGGACAGAAGACTGCATGTAGCCTCCAGAAATTAATCGTGATGTAATTTATGAGTAGCATCGTCAATGTAAGGCCACTAGGGTTAAAGTGAAGAGATAATGGTCCAGCTGATAGAAGCTACTGAACTCTCAGGGGCGCCTCGAAGTGGCTACTGTAATCACTTGAGTCTCTTGGTGGCAAGTAAGCATGGAGCCTCTGCTATCTAATCGCGATGTAATTTCTGTGTTGTGTCGTCGTTGTGAAGATGCGATAATACAATAAATTGGCAGTGGTTCATCGGACACAAGGTACTTATCTCACAGGAAAGGACCAATGCGGTGACGATATTCACATTAGTCTCTTGGACAGAAGACTGCATGTAGCCTCCAGAAATTAATCGTGATGTAATTTATGAGTAGCATCGTCAATGTAAGGCCACTAGGGTTAAAGTGAAGAGATAATGGTCCAGCTGATAGAAGCTACTGAACTCTCAGGGGCGCCTCGAAGTGGCTACTGTAATCACTTGAGTCTCTTGGTGGCAAGTAAGCATGGAGCCTCTGCTATCTAATCGCGATGTAATTTCTGTGTTGTGTCGTCGTTGTGAAGATGCGATAATACAATAAATTGGCAGTGGTTCATCGGACACAAGGTACTTATCTCACAGGAAAGGACCAATGCGGTGACGATATTCACATTAGTCTCTTGGACGGAAGACTGAATGTAGCCTCCAGAAATTAATCGTGATGTAATTTATGAGTAGCATCGTCAATCTAAGGCCACTAGGGTTAAAGTGAAGAGATAATGGTCCAGCTGATAGAAGCTACTGAACTCTCAGGGGCGCCTCGAAGTGGCTACTGTAATCACTTGAGTCTCTTGGTGGCAAGTAAGCATGGAGCCTCTGCTATCTAATCGCGATGTAATTTCTGTGTTGTGTCGTCGTTGTGAAGATGCGATAATACAATAAATTGGCAGTGGTTCATCGGACACAAGGTACTTATCTCACAGGAAAGGACCAATGCGGTGACGATATTCACATTAGTCTCTTGGACAGAAGACTGCATGTAGCCTCCAGAAATTAATCGTGATGTAATTTATGAGTAGCATCGTCAATCTAAGGCCACTAGGGTTAAAGTGAAGAGATAATGGTCCAGCTGATAGAAGCTACTGAACTCTCAGGGGCGCCTCGAAGTGGCTACTGTAATCACTTGAGTCTCTTGGTGGCAAGTAAGCATGGAGCCTCTGCTATCTAATCGCGATGTAATTTCTGTGTTGTGTCGTCGTTGTGAAGATGCGATAATACAATAAATTGGCAGTGGTTCATCGGACACAAGGTACTTATCTCACAGGAAAGGACCAATGCGGTGACGATATTCACATTAGTCTCTTGGACAGAAGACTGCATGTAGCCTCCAGAAATTAATCGTGATGTAATTTATGAGTAGCATCGTCAATGTAAGGCCACTAGGGTTAAAGTGAAGAGATAATGGTCCAGCTGATAGAAGCTACTGAACTCTCAGGGGCGCCTCGAAGTGGCTACTGTAATCACTTGAGTCTCTTGGTGGCAAGTAAGCATGGAGCCTCTGCTATCTAATCGCGATGTAATTTCTGTGTTGTGTCGTCGTTGTGAAGATGCGATAATACAATAAATTGGCAGTGGTTCATCGGACACAAGGTACTTATCTCACAGGAAAGGACCAATGCGGTGACGATATTCACATTAGTCTCTTGGACAGAAGACTGCATGTAGCCTCCAGAAATTAATCGTGATGTAATTTATGAGTAGCATCGTCAATCTAAGGCCACTAGGGTTAAAGTGAAGAGATAATGGTCCAGCTGATAGAAGCTACTGAACTCTCAGGGGCGCCTCGAAGTGGCTACTGTAATCACTTGAGTCTCTTGGTGGCAAGTAAGCATGGAGCCTCTGCTATCTAATCGTGATGTAATTTCTGTGTTGTGTCGTCGTTGTGAAGATGCGATAATACAATAAATTGGCAGTGGTTCATCGGACACAAGGTACTTATCTCACAGGAAAGGACCAATGCGGTGACGATATTCACATTAGTCTCTTGGACAGAAGACTGCATGTAGCCTCCAGAAATTAATCGTGATGTAATTTATGAGTAGCATCGTCAATGTAAGGCCACTAGGGTTAAAGTGAAGAGATAATGGTCCAGCTGATAGAAGCTACTGAACTCTCAGGGGCGCCTCGAAGTGGCTACTGTAATCACTTGAGTCTCTTGGTGGCAAGTAAGCATGGAGCCTCTGCTATCTAATCGCGATGTAATTTCTGTGTTGTGTCGTCGTTGTGAAGATGCGATAATACAATAAATTGGCAGTGGTTCATCGGACACAAGGTACTTATCTCACAGGAAAGGACCGATGCGGTGACGATATTCACATTAGTCTCTTGGACAGAAGACTGCATGTAGCCTCCAGAAATTAATCGTGATGTAATTTATGAGTAGCATCGTCAATGTAAGGCCACTAGGGTTAAAGTGAAGAGATAATGGTCCAGCTGATAGAAGCTACTGAACTCTCAGGGGCGCCTCGAAGTGGCTACTGTAATCACTTGAGTCTCTTGGTGGCAAGTAAGCATGGAGCCTCTGCTATCTAATCGCGATGTAATTTCTGTGTTGTGTCGTCGTTGTGAAGATGCGATAATACAATAAATTGGCAGTGGTTCATCGGACACAAGGTACTTATCTCACAGGAAAGGACCAATGCGGTGACGATATTCACATTAGTCTCTTGGACAGAAGACTGCATGTAGCCTCCAGAAATTAATCGTGATGTAATTTATGAGTAGCATCGTCAATGTAAGGCCACTAGGGTTAAAGTGAAGAGATAATGGTCCAGCTGATAGAAGCTACTGAACTCTCAGGGGCGCCTCGAAGTGGCTACTGTAATCACTTGAGTCTCTTGGTGGCAAGTAAGCATGGAGCCTCTGCTATCTAATCGCGATGTAATTTCTGTGTTGTGTCGTCGTTGTGAAGATGCGATAATACAATAAATTGGCAGTGGTTCATCGGACACAAGGTACTTATCTCACAGGAAAGGACCGATGCGGTGACGATATTCACATTAGTCTCTTGGACAGAAGACTGCATGTAGCCTCCAGAAATTAATCGTGATGTAATTTATGAGTAGCATCGTCAATGTAAGGCCACTAGGGTTAAAGTGAAGAGATAATGGTCCAGCTGATAGAAGCTACTGAACTCTCAGGGGCGCCTCGAAGTGGCTACTGTAATCACTTGAGTCTCTTGGTGGCAAGTAAGCATGGAGCCTCTGCTATCTAATCGCGATGTAATTTCTGTGTTGTGTCGTCGTTGTGAAGATGCGATAATACAATAAATTGGCAGTGGTTCATCGGACACAAGGTACTTATCTCACAGGAAAGGACCAATGCGGTGACGATATTCACATTAGTCTCTTGGACAGAAGACTGCATGTAGCCTCCAGAAATTAATCGTGATGTAATTTATGAGTAGCATCGTCAATGTAAGGCCACTAGGGTTAAAGTGAAGAGATAATGGTCCAGCTGATAGAAGCTACTGAACTCTCAGGGGCGCCTCGAAGTGGCTACTGTAATCACTTGAGTCTCTTGGTGGCAAGTAAGCATGGAGCCTCTGCTATCTAATCGCGATGTAATTTCTGTGTTGTGTCGTCGTTGTGAAGATGCGATAATACAATAAATTGGCAGTGGTTCATCGGACACAAGGTACTTATCTCACAGGAAAGGACCAATGCGGTGACGATATTCACATTAGTCTCTTGGACAGAAGACTGCATGTAGCCTCCAGAAATTAATCGTGATGTAATTTATGAGTAGCATCGTCAATCTAAGGCCACTAGGGTTAAAGTGAAGAGATAATGGTCCAGCTGATAGAAGCTACTGAACTCTCAGGGGCGACTCGAAGTGGCTACTGTAATCACTTGAGTCTCTTGGTGGCAAGTAAGCATGGAGCCTCTGCTATCTAATCGCGATGTAATTTCTGTGTTGTGTCGTCGTTGTGAAGATGCGATAATACAATAAATTGGCAGTGGTTCATCGGACACAAGGTACTTATCTCACAGGAAGGGACCGATGCGGTGACGATATTTACATTAGTCACTTGAACAGAAGACTGCATGTAGCCTCCAGTAATCAATCGCGATGTAATTTATGAGTGAATCGTCAATGTAAGACAACTAGGGTTAAAGTGAAGTGATAATGGTCCAGCTGCTGAACTCTCCGAGTGGAATCTAGTGATGAAGGAACTCATTGAGGAACGAAATTCCAGACAATGCTTCTGCCAAGGATACGCAGATGAGCTTGTCATAGTAAGACTTGGCAAATTAACTGACAGAGTCAGGAAGGAGGGTTGTACATTGTGCAAAAATGGTGCATTAAACATGATCTGAGAGTTAATCCTAAGAAGACTGTTGTGGTGCTATTTACGAAGAGACATATTCAGCATGCAAGTTGGAATCTGAAGCTCTTCGATGGAACTTTACCTGTGAAGGGACAGTGAAATGTCTAGGGGTAACCTCATATTAAGAGTATCTGCTCCAAGGCAAAAAGTACTTTAGTGAGTACTAGGAGGGCTTGTGGCAAAAACTGGGGCCTGGATATACACCACAGTGGTTCGACCTAGGATTTCCTATGGGGCCGCAGTGTGGTGGAAGAAGGTAGAACAGCGGGTTGCTGGTAAAGAGCTTGCTAAAGTGCAGAGATTGGCCTGCTTAGCGCACCAACAGCTGCACACCAACCGCTGGAATGGAAGCCACGCTGGATATGCCTCCACTTGAATTTTGGGTTAAGATGGATGCAGCAGCTGGGGCATACAGACTTAAAACTGGTCAAAACTGGGTCTCATTCCAATATCCAGACTCACACACTGACATAGTGAATGAGGTAAATACAGGTATCGCTAGGGAAATGCCTGCCTACTATATAATAACTCCCAACTGATTCGACAAGCCTTACAACATAATAATTGGAAGTAGGGAGCAGTGGGAGAAAACAGTTCGACACTGTATGGGGGACATCGTTTGGTTCACTGATGGGTCAAAAACAGACCAAGGCGTTGTGGTAGGATTGTAAGGGGTTCAGCCAAGACTGGAGAGCATCATCTCTCTAGGGAAACTGGCCTCTGTATTCCAAGCCGAAATTACTGCAATCAGGGCATGTGTGGTGGAGAATATGTGTAGGTGCTACAATGACCGTAGCATCTACATCTTTTCAGAGAGCCCGGCAGCCCTGAAATCATTGGCGGCTCCTGCAACAAGATCTAAGATTGTTGCTGATTGCCACAGGGCTCTGGTGGAGCTAGGGGGAAGCAAAAGGGTAAACCTAATGTGGGTCGCTGGCCACTCAGGGATCTGTGGCAATGAACAAGCCGATAGACTGGCTAGGATGGGAGCAACAACTCCATTTATTGGACCGGAACCTGTCTTTGTAGGTGGTGATTAAAACTTTCGTCAATTTGGTTGTTTTTTGTTCAGATTTCTTGTCGACTTTCGCGTCCAGACTGCGTGAAAGTTCTGCTGACATTAATTTAAACTCGTCGCGTAACTTTGTTGCGTTTTCTGAACGTTGTTTAGCAACTGCACTAATTTCGTCTCTAAGTAATTTTGTTGTGGCTGCATGTGTATTGCGTATTTCGCTACTATTCCTGGCACAGGCCTTAATTTCCTCACGAAACTGTTTTTTAGTTTCATTACATTGCTCCGAAACAGCTGCAATCTGTTCAGTAAGCTGTTCAATAGAGGTGTCAAGTTTTTCATTAATTTGTTTGAATGACCTGTCGTGTTTTTCATTCGACTGTTTGAAACTTTCATTAAGTTGTTTGTTCGATTCATTATGTTGTAGCAATAATGCCACAACTTGATCCATGCCAAAATTAGCGACTTTTTTTCTGTGCTGTGTGATCGTGTATTTGCATGTGTCACGTTTTTTGTAACCATTTCGTCATTGTCTGATTCACGAAAAGGTTTGCTAATTGAACGTGCACTGTTGGTCACTACATCGGATTCAAATAAATCTGGCGTATTTTGAGTACATTGTTCATCTTCGTTAGAAACATTTATCTGTTCACTGCGTAAATTTTGCAAATGAGGTGTGTCAAACTGGGCAACATTCATTGTAGCGGAACGTGCCGTGTCATCAATTGTCGTTAAATTTACTGTGGACATAATTGAATTTGTCTGCTCATCATTTAGATTAGAGTCATTATTGGTGCTCGGTGTGCACTGATTGTCTGTAACTGGAGGATTATCATGATGACACTGAGTGTCGCTAGTATTGTCAGTCAAATTATTCAACTCGGCTTTTTCACTCATTAAGCATCGCGATGTACTGTTGGCTGTTTTCGTGGCATTTTTACAAATCAAAGGTAAGCACAAAATCAAACAAAGACAAAACAAAAATGGAACAAATACAATAACAGAGCAACAAATTGCAGATGATCTGTCAAAGGAGGAGTGACAAAATTAGTAAATGCGTTGCGCCAGATGGAAACTACATTCAACATTAGGTAAATAAGAGAAGATATATAACTGACTACTTCTTGGAAGTTCAGAAAAAGAAAACGATCCTGGCCGGCTGTCGCCAACTGTAACCTCCCAACACTTTATAATTCCGTAACCTCCCAATAAAAAATGTGACTAACCTCCCAATGAAAATGTGACTCATATATAACCTTTCAATAATTAACTGACTGTGAACCTAAACTGGTAAATCTGGACGTCAGCAATGCTGCATCATGACCCTGAAAAATCATTCTGAACAAACTGAAAATTCCTACCCCCAATGAAGTCGCCGGATAACGCGTATATATCTGCTCCTATAAGAAATTTTTCTGGCACAGCCCAGTGCAATGCTGCCCACTAGATTTGTCATGTACAAAAAGAAACAGCTGATTTTTCTTTACGATAATAGGGCTGACCATGGATAGGAGAAATTAGTAAAATCTTTAAATTCAAATGAATGATTGTCAAAAGTTATCTTTATAAGAAAGATAATTATTAAAAGATTTTTAAAAACATTTACATGGGACTTGATATAACAATAGTACAAAAATCAGTTGTTACAAATTACATATGCGCGCGGCTGTTTTTACCATATACTACATCGCCCTCCACGTCCGACCCAACTGCCCGACTGGGAGCTACTACTACTACTACTACTACTTCTGCTGCCGACATTGCTCTCTGGTCTGCGATTAGATTAGATTATATTAGATTAATACTAGTTCCATGGATCATGAATACGATATTTCGTAATGATGTGGAACGAGTCGAATTTTCCAATACATGACATAATTAGGTTAATTTAACAACATACTTAAGTTCTGTTGTAGCTTACGTATAGCAGGCAGCGCGTGAGCAAGCCATCGAAGTTACATCTGCTCGAGTGCGCTAGCAATAAATTCCTTAGTCATGGACTTCTTACAACATGGAACCTCTCCTGGGAGTCCTGTGGCGTACACCCGATGCACCAGTGCCCTTTTAATGCAACACTCGCACCCTCACAATGGAGATGCGTCACAGAAATATCATCTCGATTGAAAACTACTGGCCATATGGCGACATGTCTCCAAGAGACTAACACGGCTACGGTCAGCACACATAAGCACTCCCGGGAGTCCATAAGATTGTATCCGATTCACCACTGCCCATTTACATTATCCTCCGCACCCTTACTTTGACGATTCGATACATAATTTGCATCGCCATTGAATACTACATGTTACATGCAGACATCTCTCCAAGAGTCTAACGCGGCTACGGTCACCACATGGAACCTTTTTGGGAGCCCAGTAGCTTATGTCCGATGGACCACTGCCCGTTTACTGAAACCGTCGCACTCTCTCATTGACGAAGTGGCAATGATATTGCGACGCGATTGAAAACAACATTCTTCGTGCTGACTTTCCCCAACAGAGTAATGTGCCTAAGGTCACCACATGGATCCTCTCCTGGGAGTCCTGTGGCTTATACCCCATGCACTACTGCCCGCTTAATGTAACACTCGCATCCTCACAATGGAGATGCGACACAGAAATATCATCTCGATTGAAAACTACAGGCCATATGGAGACATGTCTCCAAGAGACTAATGTGACTACGGTCAGCACATATAACCACTCCAGTAAGTCCACAAGATTGTACCTGATTCACCACTGCCCATTTACATTATCGTTCGCACCCATACATAGACGATAGGGCACATACATTTCGTCGCGTTTGATTTATACAGTCTCCATGCCCACTTCTCTACAAGAACCTATCGCGGCTATGGTGACCACATGGAACCGTACTGGGAGTCCAGTGGCTTGTATCCGATGCACCCTAGCTCATCTACTGTTACCCTCGCACCCTCACACTGACGATGCGACGTATAAATGCATCGTGATTTAAAGCTACAGGCTCCAAGCCAACTTCTTTCCAAGTGACTAACACGTCTACTGTGAGCGCATGGAACCTCTCCTGTGTATCCAGTAGCTTATACCTTATGCACCACTGCCCATTTACTGTAACGCTCGCCCACTCAAATTGATGATGCGACATAGAAACAGATTCTAGACTGAATAATACAGGCTCCATGCTTACTTCTCACCAAGAGACTATCGTGGTTACAGTCACCAAACGGAACCTCTCCTTGGAGTCCAGTAGCTTATACCCTACGCACCACTGCCCATTTACTGCAACCCTCTCATATTCACATTGACGATGTGACACAAATTGCCTCGTGATTAAGAACAATATGGCTCGAAGGCGACTTCTCACCAATAGCGTAATTCGGCTATGGTCAACCCATGGAACCTACCCTGGTAGTCGGGTAGCTTGTGTTCGATGCTCCACTGCCCATTTACTGTAACTCTCGCACCCTCACTTCCACGAACCGACTCAGAAATTACCATGCGTTTGAATACCATAGGCTCCATGTCGACTTCTCTCCATGGGACCAATGCGGCTACGGTCATTTCATGGAACTTCTCCTGCTAGTATAGTAGCTTAAACACGATGCGCCACTGGCCGTTTACTTTAACCCTCGCACCCTCACACTGACGATGAGAGACCTTAATTTCATCACGATTGAATAACACAGACTGCATGCCGTCTTCCCCCCAAGAGGTCACTGCATGGAAATATCATGGCAGTCCAGCAGCTTAATCCCAATATACCACTCCCCTATTTAGTGTAACCCTCGCACTCTCACATTAACGGTGCAACACAGAAATTGCGTCGCAATTAAATACTACAGGCTACATGCTGACTTGCCTCCAATTGTAACCCTCGCACTGTCACATTGGCGTTGCGACACAGAAATTGCTTAGCATTGCATACGACAGGTTCCATGCCGACATCTACTCAAGAAGCTAATGCTTCCCTCAGGAGCTGCCTCGCCATTCGGCCGGTGCATAAGCCTCAAGAATATTGTCAGAGTCATTCTGCTAGTGTGCATCTATGTTCCTGGCGCACTTACGGTTACCGCATGGACCTTCTCGTGGTGGTCTCGTAACATGTAACCTATGCACAGCTGCCCGTTTACTGTAACCCTAGCACCCTCACAAGGGCGTTGCGACACAGAAAATGCTTCGTAATACGATACTGCAGGCTCTCTGACGACTTCGCTCCAAGACACTAATGAAGCCCTCAGTAGTTGTCTCGCCATGAGGCGGGTGCTGAGCTATTGCATAAGCATCGAGGACATTGTCGGAGTCATTCTGCTAGTGTACGTCTGCGATCCTAGCGCCTACAGTCACCGCATGGAACCTCTCCTGGGAGTCCAGTAGCTTGTAACCGATGCACCGCTGCCCGTTTACTGCAACCCTCGCACCGTCACATTGACGATGGGACACAGAAATTGTTTCTCGATTGCTTACTACAAGCTCCATGCCGATTTCTCTCCAAGAGACTGATGCCACACTCAGGGGTTTTCTCGCCATTAGCCGGATACTGTGTTATTGCATAAACCTCGATTACACTGTCAGAATAATTCTGCTAGTGTACATCTATGATCCTGGCGCGGCAACGGTCACCGTATGGAAGCTCTTCTTGGAGTCCAGTAGCTTCTAACCGATGCTCCACTTGCCTTTTACTGTAACCCTCGCACCCTCACACTGATGATGCGACACAGAAACTTCTTTGTGATTGTATACTACGGGCTCGCTGCCGACTTCTCTCCAAGAGATTAATGCCGCCCTGAGGAGTTGGACCGCCATTAATGCTCGCAGTTTTCCAATGCTCCCCACAATGGCCCATTTTATTTCACCATTTTTGCTGTGTTATTTATTTTATTATAATTGTCTATGTACTCCATACATAAATTTATTGATATCTGTTCGTGTCCTCTGTGTGCTTCAGTTTTTTGTTAGTGCACTATTTTTATCAAACATGTGCATTTTACATGCTGCACGTGTCACATAAAAGATGGAAAATAGTGCAACATACTCCGCATTCTCTGATGCGAAAGCAGGACGTTGAATTTGGATGATTGTCAATTTCGCTTTGTATGTAGTGCTACATTTGTTTGGTGTGGTATACTTCGAGATATTGCCATGTTCTCCAGGCATATTTTCCCGCTATAAGCCACTGAATGAAAACATCGATACCAGTGGTATATATTTTAAGTGAAAGTATTAGTCCAGCAACAGTAAACTTCAGAAAAAGACGCACTGTGAAGGAACTATCCGACTGTCACGGAGATGGGTATATGTGATGTACATGTACATACAAACAAATGAAGAATTAAAGAAAACAACTCGATCGTTTATTCAAGAGAAAAGTTTCACAAACTGGGCAAGTCAATAAGTCATTGCTCCACCTCTGGCCATTACGCAAACAGTTACTGAGCTTGGCATTGACGGAGTTGTTCGATGTCCTGGAGGGATATGGTGCCAAATTCTGTCCAGTTGGCGCTTTAGGTCGCTGATGTCTCCCAGTTGAGAACATTTGGAGCATTATGGGCAGGGCCCTCCAATCACCTCGGCATCCTGACGATCTAACGAGCCAATGGGACAGAAGTTGGCACGATATCCCTCAGGACGGCAACCAATAGCTCTGTCAATAAACACCAAACCGAGTAACTGTTCGCATAAGGGCCAGAGGAAGACTAATGCGTTATTGACTTTCTCAATTTATGAAACAGTTTCTCTTGAATAAATGATCCAATTTTTCTGAATGTCTAATCATGTGTTTGTCTGTACACACACACGTCATATACACCTATTTGCGTCCAATAAGAATAATTCCTTCGTGGTGCTTCGCTTTTTTTTTCTTGCTGTAAATATAACTGTAGAAAGAAATAGCTGGATTTCCACTTATTTCTGACCCAAGGACAACACGAGCTGCCATTTTTACTCAAATATGCATTTCTATTTCTGTTAATAACACTACTATACACAAACTCCACTCACAGTGTGTTCGTTGTAACCGTGAGTCTCGTGGTCGCACCTCCACTGTAGGATAGCCATCCGTCTCGTAATGCGGGTTGCGTGGGGCAGCGTACACGGCAGGCGTAGCGAGACTGCTGTTGATTCGAGGGCTCTACAAGAGATGATGATGATGGTGATGATAAGGGTTGGAGGGCACACCACAGCACCGTATTTAGCGTCCGTAACGGAACGCAATGACACGAGTGTTGAGTAATATCGTAAAATTACTAGCATGAAAACTACGAATGAAAACGGGAAATTGAACGCACACACAGACACATACACACACACACACACACACACACAAACACAAACACACACATATATACATACATTCTCTCTCTCTCGCTCTCTCTCTCTCTCTCTCTCTCTCTCTCTCTCTCTCTCTCACACACACACACACACACACACACACACACACACACAAAAGAACGAAAATCACAGTGCAAATGCAGCACAAGATAAAAGAAGTGAGTAGGAGTGAAAAGAATCAAAAGGAGACAGCGAATACCTGTGGCTGGATGACTGCTTCAACAATAGGATGTGCACCAGCGAGTCTGCAACACACTAAAATCTCAAACCTAATAGCTTAGTGCCGGCCGGTGTGGCCGAGCGGTTCTAGGCGCTACAGTGTGGAACCGTGCGACCGCTACGGTCGCAGGTTCGAATCCTGCCTCGGGTATGGATGTGTGTGATGTCCTTAGGCTAGTTAGGTTCAAGTAGTTCTAAGTTCTAGGGGACTAATGATCTCAGAAGTTAAGTCCCATAGTGCTCAGAGCCATTTGAACCATATAATAGTTTACTCCAGAGTCCAAACCTATTACAAAATTTTTAAAGCTTCACCACACTCGTCTTGTGTTCACATAAAATGGAGGGCAGATCCCACCTAACTATGCTTGTGCCCATTTGTCACGAAATAAAAACTTTTGTGTACTCTGACCTGTGCGCCTCGTGCACCACAGACAGGAGGCTCCTCTCGCTGGGGTAATAAGCCGCGTGTGAGGGAGGGGTGTCCAGTGTGGAGGCGGGTCAGGGCCGCCTCACTGCGCCGGAGCCCCCGACACGAGGACCTCCACTGCCGCACAGTTGGCTTCACTGATCGCAGGTTGCTGTCCGTCACCGCCTGCCACTCCTACTCCCGTAACTGCAGAGATCTTCGACTCAGCACCTAAATGGCAGTGTACCAGTGAATGGCGCATTCTGTAACGGTATGTTCTCTGCAAGTCTCCTACGCGGCTTTGTCGGCCTGTTCATTCCCCACACAGTGCCACGTGCCCAGCCCACGTGTAATTCAAGCAGAATTACATCTTCTTCCCCCGCCGCTGCAGGAAGTACAGCTGGTCGTGTATGAGCGATGCAGTCCTTCAACAAAGGAAAAAGCTTACAATACATTAGTTCGTCCAGTCTTATTGTTCGTCTGTATGGGTCCCTTACCAGTTGGGTCTGATTCAGGAGATTGAGAACGTCCAAAGAAGAGTGGCAAGATACGTGACTGGTAGATTTAGCTATCGCGAGAGCGTTACAAATCTCATAGAAAGTTTGAAACAGGACACACTTGCAGATAGACGGCGCGCTAAACGGAAGGGGCTGCTCACTAAATTCCGAAATCCGATCTTCACTGAGGGTGTAGAGCATATATTATTATCACTAACTGTCAAATCGCGCAATGATCACCACTCAAAGATGAGGGAAATTAGAGCTCGTACTGAGGCGTGAGGCGTTAAAACAGTCATTTTTCCCTCGGGCGGTCCGGGAGTGGATCAGTGGGGGGAGGAGTGGGGAGGGGGGGAGGGGGGGAATTATGACTTTGGCGCGAATTGTGCCCGCCGCCACACACCGCTTGGTGGCTAGCGCAGTATATATGTAGATGTAGAATTAATCTGCTCAGTACATGTACCGCAACGATTGTAGGCCACCAAGGGAATCAGAGCAGATGGGAAATTGTTTGCCCTGAAGACACCTCATCCGCTCCGTTGCCTTCAACATCGCACGGAGATCTGCAGAAAATACGGTATGAGTATGCGGAAGGGGAATCCTGAAGACACGGTCGGGGAAGACTATGGAACAGCCAAGGGAGTCGCCGTGTTGGGAGCTATCTGTATACACAGTTGTAAAACTGTAAATCCATGCTAAAATGTAAAAAAGCAGATTGAAATTTAACATCGGGAGTGCAATCTTTCATAAAATTTGTAAGATATAATATAATTCTGGGCTTCTGTTGAAGCCAAGATGCAGATCCGCTCCAACCTCGGTGTGAAACCTTAAAACCAGCCACACCTTCGCACCCATAGCGCCTGTTCGCTTCCCTATTGCAAAAAAGGCGTCTGAGTAGCCTCAGCGCAGAAGTTTGGTATGGGGCTCGTTTGGAACACTCCAGTGGCCAGCCGAATCCCTTCGCGATGCACCGCGTTCAGCACCTTTAAGTCGGGTGGTCTTGCAGACCCACACTCTGTGAAGCCATAGTGGAGCCGAGATCGCACGAAATGTGTGTAAAATCGAAGCAGTCAAGTCCTGCCTGTCTGCCCCCACGAGTAGTGGCTCAGCCATTTTAAAATGCTCAGTGCTTTGAGTGACTCTCGTTTCAGGTCCTTAGGATGTGGCAACCACGAAACTGAGGCCCAGAAAACTCACCGCGTTTTTAAAAGTAAGAACAGTGTCCCTCATTCTCAACTTACGTAAATTTAAAATAGATCAGCAGCAGTAATAAGAATGCATAGAGTTTTCTCTTCAGTGCCCATTCTTCCAACCGTCGTCGAAGAGTCACATGCAGCTGACGTGATGTCGTTGCAGGGCTTGAAAAAGAACAAAAGAAAGAGAAGTCATTCACAAATAAGGGACACGGGACAGGACATTTAACAACTATTAATAGCTATCGCAACGACAGTCACACTTAAGGTACTACCACGAGGGATCACGTTCTCCTGATCATTGCAGTCAGAGAGGACATCATCGCCTCGACATCGAAAATAGCGTGGCGAGAGGAAGGACCAAATAAAAATGAAAAGACATCCACAAAAAACCCATTCATGCTGCTACCTAACGATAACAAACCTCCAAGTTGTATAATATACCTTCTCTATGTCAAAACAATATACCCAGAATATGATGGTGGAGTAGGAAAGCTTGCTGTATAGCCGCCTGCAGGAAGGTAAGGTTATGAAGGGTGGAGAAATACGTCCTGAAGCCACACTGAAAACGACTAAGGAGCTGCCTGGATTCTAAGATCAAGACAAGGTGCTGGTTGACCATACGATCCAATTTCCTCCTCACACAGCTAGTGAGGGCAACATGACGATAGCTACTCATCGTCGCTCCACCAAGGGACAGCTTGCCTTTTCAGCAGGCCTGAAGACAGCAGAATGAATGCTCCAGTGTCGTGGTGAATCTTATGCGTAATATGATCCACCCATTCCTGGACACTGTAACGGTCCACTTTGTCTGGCACATGAATCCAGACTGGGAATTGGTGACTTGAGTGCAAGTCATCAACCACTTCCCTTTGAGTGGTGTGCATGAGGGCTGGGGAGCGTACTGAGAGATCTACGACAGTGAACAATGCAGAAGCAGTGCTGAAGTGTGTGTTCCGGCCCATGTTCAGTAAACCTGCATACGAGGACAAGAGAATGCTCTCAATTGCTCTACCCCTGACGCAGGAGGTTGCAGACTCCCAAAGCACCTTATGTGCATTAAAGTCGCCACGGAGGACGAAGTGGTGGGGGAGCTCAGTAAGGAGATTTGGAGAGCGTCTTCACAGAACTCCTGATGTGGGGGCACGTAATGTGAAGACACTGTCAACTGATGAAGCACATGGGCGAACATAGCAACGGTTTGCAGGGCGGTTGTGAGGGAGTGAAGCAGGGATTGGTAGGCGTTGCTGACGAAGGTAGGTACTTCTCCTCTAACTCTCACTGCACTGAGGTCGCCCTTCTTGTGGAGAATGTAGCCACGTAGCTCAATTGTGCCAGAGAATTTAAAATGTATCTCTCGAAAGCAGAGAAACATTGGTCTACCTTGCGTTAACAGACGTACTTCCTCTACATCTGTCATGAAACCATTCAAGTTCCACTGCAGCATGGAAGTCGTATTAATGGTGAGGTTTTACTCTTTCCTTTTCTCCTTGAAGTTGACGTCCGTACCAGCGATGGTGTGATCGTTGTCAGCTGCATTAAACAGTGACAAGGTCACATGGTCCGTCGGCTTTGGCCGTCTGGTCTTCGTCTCCAGCTTGGATTTTGGGGACGGTGGGTAGGCAGATGTAACTGAAACTTTATGTTGAACCACTTCGGATGTCTTTCGGGAGGTTTTGCTATCTACGCTGACATTACGTTTGGCAACTCTCAATGCTTCAGCGATATGAAGACTGGGCTGCGGGACCAGCGGCATGTAGGCTGGCAGCTGCATTTACAGGTGCAGGTAGGTGTGGCCTGCTCAGCAGTCACGATATGAGTGCCGACACTGACTTTCTCAGTCGGCTGTTCCGTTGTCGAGGCAAAAGTGTAAGAAAGTTGGTGGCTGAGTGGCTTCAAATTCCTTCTTCAAGTCTTCTTTAGTTCAGCGATGACGGGACAGTCCCTGCTCAATACTGGATGGACAGGGAGGAGCACTGCATTGGACACCTTGTTCATGTCCTGCACTGCCACGTCGTCCACACGTGGCCCGACCATTACAACCCACAGTGGTGTGTGACAGAAGTGTTCGCACTTGAAGCAGCGCATTTGATTTGGGACATAAGGTCTAACCTCAAGGCGGAGGAAGCCCGCGGCGATTCACTCAGGCAGCTTTGTCTGACAATGTCAGGATAAATGACGCTGAATTCTGAAGTCACTGTCAACCCTTTTCATAACGTTTTGGACATGAGTCACCCTTGCGCTTTCCCATTCCTGTTTCACTTCTTTTGCATCCACATTCATAATGCCCTGACACGTTACAACACCTTTAACGCTATCTAACTCAGTGTGCGGCTCACTGTTCACTGTTAATGGGTTACTCTCCAAGTAGCTTGGCATTGAGCAGCTTCTATCCCAAGCTTCATAGTCACCAGCAGGAGAATCTCATTATGCAGTATTTTTATTGATTTGAGTTGCCCCGCAAATCCCACGAGAGCTTTTTGGATGTAAAACGGTAACAATTTCTAAATTGAACCGTTCACACGTTTCACGACAGCAAAAACGTTACCTACTACAGAATGTCGCCCCTTACTCTGATTGCTGCTGTTGACAGTCAGAGCTGACCCAGGTGAGTTAGCCACGTGAGGGTTCTTATGATTTTCGGCGTTAATACCGTCCAACGGCCCATCCAAACCACTGGAAGTAGGAAAATGAAGTTGCCACGATCAGCTTGGAAAATAAGTCGACCCACACCTCGCATAAATACCAGATATCTCTATTTTTATCACCTTTGCACTTATAATAGGGAAAAAATTAACTTTTTAACCATCGTAAACAAAGAAATAAAAAAAAACTCTTTAAAAATCAACGTTCATGCACCGGTTTTGATAATGTTCACATAATTTTAATTTCAAGAATAATACTCATTAGAATGAGATTTTCACTCTGCAGCGGAGTGTGCGCTGATATGAAACTTTCTGGCAGATTGAAACTGTGTGCCGGACCGAGACTCGAACTCGAGACCTGGCAGGTACCGACAGAAGTAAAGGTGTGACGACGGGGCGTGAGTCGTGCTTGGGTAGCTCACATGGTAGAGCAATTGCCTGCGAAAGGAAAAGGTCTCGAGTTCGAGTCTCAGTCCGGCTCACAGTTTTGGCTCTGAGCACAATGGAACTTAACTGCTGAGGTCATCAGTCCCGTAGAACTTAGAACTACTTAAACCTAACTAACCTAAGGACATCACACACATCCATGCCCGAGGCAGGATTCGAGTCTGCGACCGTGGCGGTCGCGCGGTTCCAGAACCGCTCGGCCAATCCGGCCGGCGGCTCACAGTTTTAATCTGCCAGGAAGTTTCAATAATACTCATTAGTTTCCTGATGTCTAATCTTCCAGTGGAACCAATAAATAATTTCTCACGGTCATCTTCATTCAGCTGGCATACATTTAGCGCACACGGCAGCCTGATGACCGCTCCAAATGCGTCTCGTGCATCTGCTCCATCGTTTACGCGTGCTGCGACCGCGAGTCCTGCTACAAAAAGAACATCGGCCAGCCACACCACGAGTAAGGGTAACAGGGCGCATGGGCTGTTCTGGAGGTTCAAGGAGTAGTCTGCCTTTCAGGTTGATAGCTCTGGGAATGTTTTGCTGCATATTCGACGCTCAATACAAGATCTCGCTACCGCGAATTCAACTTCTTGTAGGTAGTTACGGCGAACGACTTTCATTTCAGAAGTTTTCATCTGATGTATCACAAGACAGTTTATGCCAGCCATATTGACAAAATTGTAAAACAGTGTGAGATGCCATCGGCGACTGTTTTGAATAACGTAGTTTTGTCTACACATTTTATCAAAATATCGACACCGCACTATGTTTGATTATGAAACACGATGACTTCTGGTTTTCGAGCATCACTACTAGCAGCATCGATTTTGTCATCATTGTGAAATGTAGATAAGAACAAAACTACTTTCTTTCGCTTTGCAATATAACTGACTAGCGTGTAGTCAGGTTGAAACCAGAAAATAGGTTCGTTTATTTCTCGTTTTTTTGTAGTTTTGAGCAATTCAGCTATCTCTTGTTTATTCTTTATTAGTGTTCCTACTGCCGTAATGTTGTGAGTCAGCAGTTCTTTAATGTAGGCACACTAGTAAATTTTGCATCCCAGACCATATAATGGAAACAGAACTCGGTGAACAATATCAGTCACTTTATTTGATGCTCTAAATGGTCCCTCCGGTTGCATGCCTGCGTAAATCTCAAAATTATAGTCATATGGATACTTGGCGTCCACCATAATAATGATCTTTATACCGAACTTCGCTGCTTTGTTTGGCATGTATGTCAAGAAAGCGCAGCGTGTCTTGAAAGCGACTAACTCCTCATCAGTCTTAGGATTTTCTCTTGGTGTGTAATATTACTTACAGCTCTGAAGCATTATATAAGTAATTTCGGGTATTGCAACCAATCGGTCTTTGCTTGAGAAGCTTGCTTGTCTCTTACATCATCAAAGCAGAGAGCACGCAGTAGGAATCCAAATCTACACTACTGGCCATTAAAATTACTACACCAAGAAGAAATGCAGATGACAAAAGGGTATTCATTGGACAAATATATTATACTAGAACTGACATGTGATTACATTTACACGCAATTTGGGTGCATAGATCCTGAGAAATCAGTACCCAGAACAACCACCTCTGGTCTTAATAACGGCCTTGATACGCCTGGTCATTGAGTCAAACAGAGCTTGTATGGCGTGTACAGGTACAGCTGCCCATGCAGCTTCAACACGATACCACAGTTCATCAAGAGTAGTGACTGGCGTATTGCGACGACCCAGTTGCTCGGCCACCATTGACCAGACGTTTTCAGTTGGTGAGAGATCTGGAGAATGTGCTGGCCAGTGCAGCAGTCGAACATTTCCTGTATCCAGAAAGGCCCGTACAGGACCTGCAACATGCGGTCGTGCATTAAAGTGTTGAAATGTAGGATTTCGCAGGGATCGAATGAAGGGTAGAGCCACGGGTCGTAACACAAGTGAAATGTAACGTCCACTGTTCAAAGTGCCGTCAATGCGAACAAGAGGTGATTGAGACGTGTAACCTATGGCACCCCGTACCATCACCCCGGGTGATACGCCAGTATGGCGATGATGAATACACGCTTCCAATGTGCATTCACCGCAATGTCGCCAACCACGGATGCCATCATCATGATGCTGTAAAGAGAACCTGGATTCATCCGAAAACATGACGTTTTGTCATTCCTGCACCCAGGTTCGTCGTTGAGTACACCATCGCAAATGCTCCTGTCTGTGATGCAGCGTAAAGGTCTCCGAGCTGATAGTCCATGCTGCTGCAAACGTCGTCGAACTGTTCGTGCAGATGACTGTTGTCTTGCAAACGTCCCTATCTGTTGACTCAGGGATCGAGACGTGGCTGCACGATCCGTTACAGCCATGCGGATGACTGTCACCTCGACTGCTAGTGATACGAGGCCGTTGGGATCCAGCACGGCGTTCCTTATTACCCTCCTGAACCCACCGATTCCACATTCTGTTAACAGTCATTAGATCTCGACCAACGCGAACAGCAACGTCGCGATACGATAATCCGCAATCGCGATAGGCTTCAATGCGACCTTTATCAAAGTCGGGAACGTGATGGTACGCATTTCTACTCCTTACACGAGGCATCACAACAACGTTTCACCAGGTAACGCCGGTCAACTGCTGTTTGTGTATGAGAAATCGGTTGGAAACTTTCCTCTTGTCAGCACGTTGTAGGTGTCTCCACCGGCGTCAACCTTGTGTGAATGTTCTGTAATGCTACTGATTTGCATATCACAGCATCTTCTTCCTGTCGGCTAAATTTCGCGTCTGTAGCACGTCATCTTCGTGGAGTAACAATTTTAATGGCCAGTAGTGTACTCTCAGATGTAGTTGCGCATACTACATCAATGCCAGTACCGTTCGAATTGTCCCAAAAGTCCTTTTGAATTCTTCGGCCTGCACGGCAAGTTCCAATTACTAATGAAATGCCTATAAGCTCCTTGATTTCTATCTGGTCATTGTGATATGCATTTCTGTCTCTTTGATGTTTGCTTCTTATTGTGTCAATGTAAGTGTTTGTCGAATGAACGAGCATGTTTCCAACATCACCATCGAAAAATAGCAGAGATGATGAGTTGTTTAGCGTCGATAGCCAAACCTATTGGGCATGATGGAAGAGCCAAAATGTTGTGATACGTGGTTCTTGAGGTGCTCCATGTCGTGGCATTACGAGACTGAAAGGCGGCCAAACCCGACAGAGGCACATTTTCATCAGGATCGTCCTCCTAGCCTTCCTGTTCCGTATCACACTTCTGAGGAGACACAGCCGGGACGTTTTGTTGCACGAACCTTTCTCCACTTTCGCTCAAAACCTCACCGTCTTCGTTATCCTCAAATTGCCGTCTCTGAATTTGTCCATCCACCTTATTAATACAGTGAAGCGCCAAAGAAATTGGTATATGCATGCGTATCCAAATACAGAGATACGTAAACAGGCAGAATACGGCACTGCGGTCGGCAACGCTTATGTAAGACAACAAGTGTCTGGCGCAGTTGTTAGATCGGTCACTGCTGCTACAGTGGCAGGTTATCAAGATTTAAGTGAGTTTAAAGATGGTGTTACAGCCGACGAACGAGCAATACGACACAGCATCTTTGAGGTAGACGCACGACCATTTCACGACTATACCGTGAATATCAGGAATCCTGTAAAACGCAAATCTCCGACATCGCTGCGGCCGGATAAAGATCCTGCAAGAACGGGACCAACAACGACTGAAGAGAATCGTTCAGCATGACAGAAGTCCAAACCTTCTGCAAATTGCTGCAGATTTCAATGCTGGGCCATTAACAGCCTCATGAATCCATGGATTCTGCATGTCAGCAGGATGGTGGAGGCTCTGTAATGGTTTGGGGCGTGTGCAGTTGGTGTGATATGGGATCTCTGATACGTCTAGATACGACTCTGACAGGTGACACGTAAGTAAAAATTCCGTTTGATCACCTGCATCCATTCACGTCCATTGTGCATTACGAGGGACTGGGGCAATTCCAACAGAACAATGCGACACCTCTCACGTCCAGAATTGCTGCATAGTGGCTCCAAGAATACTCTTCTGAGTTTAAACACTTCCGCTGGTCACCAAGCACCCCAGACATGAACATTAATGAGCATATCTGGGATGCCTTGCAACGTGCTGTTCACAAGAGATTTTCATCCCTTGATACTCTTAGAGATTTATGGACAGCCGTGCAGGATTCATGGTGTCCATTCCCTCCAGCACTGCTTCAGACATTAGTCGAGTCTATGCCACTTCAGCCGTCCAGTGTGGCCGAGAGGTTCTAGGCGCTACAGCCTGGAACCGAGTGACCGCTCCGGTCGCAGGTTTGAATACTGCCTCGGGCATGGATGTGTGTGATGTCCTTAGGTTAGTTAGGTTTAAGTGGTTCTAAATTCTAGGGGACTGATGACCTCAGCAGTTAAGTACCATAGTGCTCAGAGCCATTTGAACCATTTTTATGCCACTTCGTCTTGCGACACTTCTGCGTGCTCACGGTGGCACTGCACAATATTAGGCAGGTGTGCCAGTTTCTTTCGCTCTTCAGTGTATAAACAACAATATAAAGAGTAGAAAATGACTAACTGCAAAAATGCGTACAAACGACAATACTATAAAAAGCGCAATGCTTTCGTAGTATTTATTACAGTACTTGTATCATATTTACCTCAGTTTAACAGCTCTTTCAATCAGAAATTTAACTTCCACGAACGATCGCGCGGGCTACAGACGTAGCCAACAGACTTCAGCGACAGTTTATTTACACGTCTTTACGCCGCGGCAGTCGGCGTGCTACTACCGAGAACTGGGACTAATACCTGAGGAATACATGGAATGGCGGCACTGTAGCGCGCTGCTTGCTGATAATAAACTACTGGTTTGGTCGCTGCGCTACACAAGTAGCCCGCGCGTGCGCTCTGGTGTTAACAAAGAAGAAATGTGTGTATGATCTCAAGGGCATCGAATGTTGAGATGCAGTCGTATATCCGCACCTCTGGGGATCACAGGATTACTGAATTTCACAATTGCATCAAGACACTCATGTAGTCTTTCACTCGTCAGCATGCCTTCAACGATACTGTGGCAGCAAATATTCTAAAAATTGGGGGGAGGGATCACAACGAGTGATTAGGAAATTGGCGTCGCGCGCACTGTTAATTAATGTCAAGGAGAAACATAACAAAACTTGACTGCTACTCCAGACTGGAACAGGTGAACAAAGACACATTATCCAACACCACGTGGTGACCGTTACAGCTTGCACAAGGGGAATCATAGGTGCGGTTCCTACACAGTGGCGCCGCTGCACTACAGACAAAGAATAAACCCCCAAAATAACAAATTGTAATGTCACACGATGGCCACATCTCAGTTTGTTCAGCAGATGCCAAGTGACTTACCGTCTGTGAGGTGTGCCACATTTAAAACTACACTCCTAGTGGCGAGAATCCACGCAGAATACCAGATCTTGTTCTGGACGGCAGTTTAATTTAATCTATACACGCTATGCTAACCTCCCTACTTTCATACTGATTCGTTACATGCTCTACTCACCTTCATTGTGTGGCATGGAGAACCATTCTTATCATCTACAAAAAAAATGTTCAAATGTGTGTGATATCTTAACTGCTAAGGTCATCAGTCCCTAAGCTTACACACTACTTAACCTAAATTATCCTAAGGACAAACACACACATCCATGCCCGAGGGGGGACTCGAACCTCCGCCGGGATCAGCCGCACAGCCCATGACTGCAGCTTATCATCTACACACGTGACGGCCGATCAAAGTGATCGCCAGATAATCAATATTGGTTCCAAGAGAATTTAACGTAACCTCACACATTGCGGATGCATTTCAATATTCTATAGACTGATTCGCAAAGCACCCAACAGAAATGTACCCACTTCTTGCAGATTACTCACGTGTTGGCAGTAGACCACTGAGCTTACAAAGTCCATCTTAGATTATTTTTATCAAAATATCCTATAAATTAACACATGCTTTATTGACCTGTTAATTAAAGCTGAAACTTAAGAAAGACAGCGATCGTGTGAGACCCAACTCGCGTTATTTGTTCATGAGACCCAGAAAATATTAGATACAGGCTCCCAGGTAGATGCTATTTCTCTTGACTTCCGGAAGGCGTTCGATACAGTTCCGCACTGTCGCCTGATAAACAAAGTAAGAGCCTACGGAATATCAGACCAGCTGTGTGGCTGGATTGAAGATTTTTTAGCAAACAGAACACAGCATGTTGTTATCAATGGAGAGACGTCTACAGACGTTAAGGTAACCTCTGGCGTGCCACAGGGAAGTGTTATGGGACCATTGCTTTTCACAATATATATAAATGACCTAGTAGATAGTGTCGGAAGTTCCATGCGGCTTTTCGCGGATGATGCTGTAGTATACAGAGAAGTTGCAGCATTAGAAAATTGTAGCGAAATGCAGGAAGATCTGCAGCGGATAGGCACTTGGTGCAGGGAGTGGCAACTGTCCCTTAACATAGACAAATGTAATGTATTGCGAATTCATAGAAAGAAGGATCCTTTATTGTACGATTATATGATAGCGGAACAAACACTGGTAGCAGTTACTTCTGTAAAATATCTGGGAGTATGCGTACGGAACGATTTGAAGTGGAATGATCATATAAAATTAATTGTTGGTAAGACGGGTACCAGGTTGAGATTCATTGGGAGAGTGCTTAGAAAATGTAGTCCATCAACAAAGGAGGTGGCTTACAAAACACTCGTTCGACCTATACTTGAGTATTGCTCATCAGTGTGGGATCCGTACCAGATCGGGTTGACGGAGGAGATAGAGAAGATCCAAAGAAGAGCGGCGCGTTTCGTCACAGGGTTATTTGGTAACCGTGATAGCGTTACGGAGATGTTTAATAAACTCAAGTGGCAGACTCTGCAAGAGAGGCGCTCTGCATCGCGGTGTAGCTTGCTCGCCAGGTTTCGAGAGGGTGCGTTTCTGGATGAGGTATCGAGTATATTGCTTCCCCCTACTTATACCTCCCGAGGAGATCAAGAATGTAAAATTAGAGAGATTAGAGCGCGCACGGAGGCTTTCAGACAGTCGTTCTTCCCGCGAACCATACGCGACTGGAACAGGAAAGGGAGGTAATGACAGTGGCACGTAAAGTGCCCTCCGCCACACACCGTTGGGTGGCTTGCGGAGTATGAATGTAGATGTAGATGTAGATGTATGAATTAGCTCTAAAATAAGATGGAACCGATGTGGTTCGACGGTCAGATCAGAACAACGTGAGTGTATAACGCACTCTGAAATTTACTTACAATAAATCAGATTCAACACGATTACACGGCTAAAATCACCGATCCCATTACTCGCGTTATAGTCTATGTACTATCGACTCCTCTGTGAAGCGAAGGTTGACTTATCCAGCATATTGCCAAGGCATACGTCTCTCACCTTCGAGGCTCTGGAGCGTCGTGTCCGCTGTTCCAGTCGCCCATCCCGAAGGTGAGGCCGTGGAAGTTCATACCTGTTACGAAGCCTGGGTCGCACCACCTGGTTTTGGGATGTCGCAGATTCCTCCCGCAGTGGTGAACCTACTAAGTCGGTAGCATAACCCACAGCCTCTCTCTCTCTCCGCCTAAGAAGGAGCGATCTTTAAATCACTCAGAATGCCACAATTAGTGAAGATAGGCAGCAGGAGGTGGAAAGATAAGGGAAGGGGACGGATCTGCATCGTAACTGAATAAATGAGACCACATTTGCCTTCTCCCTCATCATAGCCCCTGAGTGTTCAGTACACAAACGAAAGGAAGATACTCAACGGCACTGATGACTGTACATAAATTATTACACAAATTAAACAAGATGTAATAAATTTAATGAAACTGGGTCTAATTGACCCCATTCATCACCTAAATGTCCTTATGGAAATAGGATACATATCATTCCAATAGACGTCATGATATTATGAAAAGCAAAGTTATTACTCACCATGTATCGGAGATGCTGAGTCGCAGATAATTACAGCAAAAAGACAGTCACAAATAAAGCTTTCGGCCCGTAAGGCCTTCATCAAAAATAGACGACGGACATGTGTGCCTATCGTCTACTTTTCACGAAGGCCTTACGGGCCGAAAGTTTTATTTGTGACTATCTTTTTGCTGTAATTATCTGCGACTCAGCATCTGGTGAATAGCAACTTTCCTTTTCAAAATACTGTTACATTCCATCCTGGATTTTCTGCTGCTCAATAGACGTCAAATATATAAGACAAGTCGTTGTGTAACGTTCCTACAAAAAATCTCCAAACTTCGGACTTTTGCACGATATTCTAAGAAAGGTTCAGAAGGACATAGTCTACATAACGTTTTTTATTCATATGGTATATAAATGTATACCTACTATATAAAGGGGAAGCGTTATTAGCAAAACTCTTGAAACGTTCTTGACTAATTTATTTCAAATTCCGCCCAGGGGCTCAGCATTCATTTGCTGTGTACGGGCTTGGTGACCCCAGGGTTCCTGAACTGGAGGATGGTAAGTTTCACCATTCCCCTGTCACCGTAAGCTCTGGACATGCTTCAGAAATCACCGTGCGGTGCGGCGGTGGAACTTTGTGTGTCACAGTGAATGGGGATCTTGGCGTGACCGGCTGGATCACGAGGATGATAAAAACCTCTATAAGAAATCCCTAAATCTCAAGGTGTGCTGCGCGCGGATGAGATGCGTGGCTATTGTGGTGCAACAGTCAACAGCGGGCAACCTCTGGGGAACCTGCAGCACCCCAGTTGTATGAGGCTTTCCTAGCACGCAGAGATCTGTCTAGATGGACTTCTATTTCCTTAGCTACTTGTGGGACCGGGATGGAATTCTCGAAATTTCCTTCTTCTTCTCACAGCGGAGAGGGTGTTCCAATCGAACAAGAAGGCTCGTGTAGCCAGCCCTCCAGCCTCAGGTGATAATTCGGAAAGTCTTGGGACCGGGATGGAATTCTCGAAATTTCCTTCTTCTCCTCACAGCGGAGAGGGTGTTCCAATCGAACAAGAAGGCTCGTGTAGCCAGCCCTCCAGCCTCAGGTGATAATTCGGAAAGTTTTGGGCCTACTAGAAAACTAGCAAGACTCATGCTGGTCATGAGACTGTGTTTTTAATAGTGATATACGAAGGGACCAGTCTCGAGAATTTTTCGCCTTTCTACACTCATGTTCATAAATTAAGGATAATGCTGATACATGGTGAAACAACACTCTGGTGGTCGGTTTTCGATTTAAATCACCTCGGCGTATGACCATACGGTGCATCTGACCTGCGGTCGTCGCATGGTGCAGCTGGCAGCAGTCCACATACGCAAAGATGTGTTGGTGCATGTCAGAGTACGGTGCAACGAGTAAGTGTACAGACGTTTTGAGACGTGCTAATGGTGACTGTGTGTTGAAAATGGCTCAATGAACACATATTGATGACGTTATGAGGGGTAGAATACTAGGGTGACTGGATCCTGGTCAAACACAGCAGATCGTGGCCACAGGCCCTCCGTGTGTCACAAAGTGTGATCTCAAGATTATAGCAACGATTCCAGCAGACAGGAAACGTGTCCAGGCGCTACAGTACGGGATGTCCACAGTGTACAATACCACAAGAAGACCGATATCTCACCATCAGTGCCCGCAGACGGCCACGGAGTACTGCAGGTAGCCTTGCTCGGGACCTTACCCCAACCACTGGAACAGTTGTCTCCAGACACACAGTCTACAGACGACTGAACAGAAATTGTTTATTAGCCCGGAGACCTGCAAGGTGCATTCCACTGACCCCTGGTCACAGGAGAGCCCGTAGAGCCTGGTGTCAAGAACACAGTACCTGGTCATCAGAACAGTGGTCCCAGGTTATGTTCACAGACGAGTCCAGTCTGAACAGTGATTCTCGCCGGGTTTTCATCTGGCGTGAACCAGGAACCAGATACCAACCCCTTAATGTCCTTGAAAGGACCTGTACGGAGGTCGTCATTTGATGGTGTGGGGTGGGATTATGATTGGTGCCCGTAAACTCCTGCATGTCTTTGACAGAGGAACTGTAACAGGTCAGGTGTATCGGGGCGTCATTTTGCACCAGTATGTCCGCCTTTTCGGGGGTACAGTGGGTCCCACCTTCCTCCTGATGAATGATAACGCACGACCCCACCGAGCTGCCATCTTGGAGGAGTACCTTGAAACAGAAGATATCAGGCGAATGGAGTGACCTAAACCCTATCGAGCACGTCTGGGATGCTCTCGATCGATGTATCGCTGCACATCTTCAAATACCTACGACACTTCAGGAGCTCCGACAGGCACTGGTGCAAGAATGGGAGGCTATACCCCAGCAGCTGATCCAGAGTATGCCAACGCGTTGTGTGGCCAGTGTACGTGTTCATGGTGATCATATCCAATATTGATGTCGGGGCCCACGCGCAGTAAACAGTGGCTTTTTGTAGCACATGTGCTTCGGGAGGGTTTTCTCAACTTATCACCAATACCGTGGACTTACACGTCTGTGTCTTGTGTGTTCCCTACGTGCTTATGCTATTAGCGCCAGTTTTACATATTGCCACGTTTTGTGGCACCACATGCTGCAATTATCCTAAATTTTTGAGCATGAGTGTATATTCAAAAAGGTTCAGAGGCTATTTCTGGCACTTTACAACCAGTTAAGCAGTTCTATAGAGGAGCACTGTTGGCTGAAACATCTAGCTGCCAGAAAGTTAAGAACATACAGAATGCACAATTACTTGGGGAATATGCCATCGAAACTGTTCTCACAGCGCCCTGAATGGCAGTGGAGGTGTTGTGATGTGCAGGGATCTGGTGGACATTCCCAAGGAGGAACTGAAAGATGAGTGTGCTCCAGAAGGTATAGTCGACGTGCGAAACATCACGAAGGGTATGTATGGGGAGTTTGTCAAGTCCGACTCCTTTATGCTGACGTTTAAAAGCACAAAACTTCCTGTGCACATCAAGGCAGCTTTTCTTCGCCTGCGTGTGCACTCTTATGACCCCAGCCCAATGCTCTGCTTCAAATGCCAGCGCTTTGGACATACTACTCTTGGGTGTAAAGGAGTAGCCACTTGTGGCAAATGTGATGAAGCGTATTCATCTCTGTTGAAATGTGTGAATTGCTCTGGAGCTCACACTGTCTGGAGTCGGGAATGCAGTGTATATCTGGAATAATGGAAGATACAAGAGCTGATTACTATGAAGCACATCGCGCATGGTGAGGCTAAGAAGATGTATAAAGCTACGCTGCCCCCAACGTCCGCTACCTTGTTTACTGCTGTTCTTAAACAGTCAGTGTAGAAAGCTGATGCTCTGATGCTGCTACACAAACGGAGGTTGCTAGTGCCAATGAACTTGTGCTGCTGCAGTTATTTCTATGCCTATACCTACCCCAAGAACTTCAGAAAAGGCTGTGGCTGGAGCCGTTGCAGAGCTCTCTGCATCTCTAAACACTGGGATGCCGTCCAGTGTTGTCGCTACCACGGCCTCATCTATGACTCTGGAGCCCATCCAGGGCAAATAATCAAAGGTCAAGCGTCCACCACTGATGGATTCGGGAAGCAAATAGTCCGATGATATCGACATTGTTCTCTCTTTCTCCCAAGGTACAGCTAATGGACCTTCATGTCGAACTCAGGCAATCATCTCATCCCAAGAACATGGGCTCACCTCCACGGCAGAAAGACAGGCTGAAGGTGCTAACCCTGTGACAGATGGCTTCCATCCTACAGTGGAACATTAATTTAGGACTCATCTGGAGGAACTGAAACTCCTAGCAAAGGAACTCCGACTGTACCTGGGTTTATGGCAAAGGCATTTGAAAGTGTTGATGCCCCTGTAGTATTGGGCTACACCCTCTGTTATACGGATGACCTGGCTGGGAAGAGGACCAAGGGAGGAAGAGCTGCTGTGTTTGTAGGTCATGTACACTATTCCTCTGCTCTCCCCCTGACTACTGATATGCAAGCCGCTGCAACTGAAACTCATGTGTGTCGGAAGATCACTATATGCTCACTGTATTTACCTCAGCATGGTGCAATAGACTCTGATGCTCTCACTGATCCTATGGAAGAGCTTACCCAACAATTTTTTCCTACTGGAACACTTCAGTGTACATTGTGTCCTGTGGTGCTCGACCTCTGCTTGCCCTAGGGGGTCGTGTTTTGGAAAGTCTCATGACGTCTCATGAGCAGTAGTTCCTCAGCACAGGTACTCCCAGTCATTTTTGTGCTGCTACTAGATCTTCATAGCCGTCGACCACTCATCTTGCTCGCCAGACCTTGCAGACTACGTCCAGTGGCAAGTCACTGACGACCTTAATTTCAGTGACCACTTCCCTCTACACATTCACCTGGAAGATTGCTTGAACACAAGCCACCGAAATGGATGGTCAGCAGGACTAACTGGACGCTGTTTAGCCAGGTGGCTGTGTGTGAGCACCACAACAGCGTCCTGCAGTGGGTGGACCACATCACATGAGTGATCCATCATGCTGCGAACTTATCCATCCCAAGGTCGTCAGGTCATCTTAGAAGGCAATCTGCACGTTGGTGGGCCAGTGAGAGCCACCCTGCTACTCTGCAGTATGGGCGAGGCGTGCGGCAGCTCTTCCACAGTTTAAATACCGCTCAACAGCAGACAACCTCTCAGCATTTCGAGTTGCGAGAGCCAAGGCTCGACACGTAGTTACGGAGAGCAAGGAAAGGTCATGGAAAGCGTTCCTGGACTATCAGTAGTTCCACTTGTTCTACAAACCTATGGGAAGCCAGCAGGTGGACTTCTGGTAAACACAGTCGATTACCAATAGCAACAGTTCTAAGCGGGGGTGTCTCAAAGCAACGTCCACAGACATCACTCAGATGGTGGCCAAGCATTTTGCTGCAACTACGGCCATTGCCAGCCAGGATCCAGCGTTTCACCGCTACCGTCCAACTATTGAGAGTTGAAAGCTGGACTTCAGATTCCACAATTCTGAGTTTTGCAACTGCCTTGTCTCCACGTGCTGGAAGCGGCACTGTCTGAGATCGTGATTCTCCATGTACCAAATCCGGTGCCACAGCATGAAAGGAAATCCTCCTGGAATGTTTTAATCTTATATGGCAGAAGGCAACTTCCACAGCTCGTGGAGGGAGGAAATTTTGATCCCTCTCCTCAAACCAGGAAAAGACTGCACATGTTCAAGTAATTACTGGAGCATCCCCTCAATGTGTAGAAAGATCCTGGGGTGAATGGTTAACCATCGTCTGGTGTGGTTATTAGAGACCAGGCAGCTCCTCAGCGACTTTCAGTGATGATTTTGGTCCACTGTCGACAACCCGACCCTACTAGAGGCGGCTATTCAGCAATCTTTCACCTGCATACAGTCTCGGCATATTCTTTGACATGAGTAAGGCTTACAGCGCTACTTAGTGACACAATATTCTCGTGGAACTCCATCAATGGAGCTTTCGTGGCTATCTCCACATCTCCAGGTGGTCCTCTCTCACCATGCGCTTTTTTATAACGTGAGTTGGTGATGTACTGTCGGATCGTTTTGAGCTGGAGAATGGTGTGCTTCAGGGCAGTGTTTTAAGTTTTACCCTCTTTGCCATAGCCATTAACAGTATTGCGTCTACGTAAGGACTTGCGTATAGTTCTCCCTATTTGTGGACGATTTTGTTGTTTTCTGTTCCTCCTTAAGTGTTATAATAACGACCTGTCAGTTGCAGATTACAGTGTGGAGGTTTGAGGAGTGGGCTGTGAACACAGGTTTACAGTTTTCTGCAGAAAAGCGAGTGTGTGTTCATTTTATTCGTTGACTTCGTATTTTAATTTACCATTACATATGAGGGACACTGTTCTACATTTTAAAGACTCAGTGAGATTTCTGGGCCTCATTCTTGGCTCAAATTGTCGTGGTTAACGCAGCTGAGAGACCTGAAAGCCAGAACCCTGAATGCACTTGCGTGTGTGTCTGAGGGAGCAGACAGGGCGCGTTTGCTCCAATGTTATAGAGGTTTTGTGTGTTCCACGTTGACTATGGATGCACCGCTTACGGGTCAGTGAGGGCTTTTTACCTGAAGATTATTGACGCTATCCACCATGAGGGTATTAGGCTGGCCACAGGTGCTTATAGGACCAGCTCCTACCCAGTCTGTGTGTTGAGGCTGCGGAACCAACTCACCATATGGCGGCAACTCCTCATGGTGCGTCAGGCAAGTAAGTTCCTCGTAGCTCCGATTTCACCGTAACATACAGTTGCTTGTTCGCCTCTGAGACGCCGTTTGTCCAGTCGTCCACGATCGACAGGGCCATTTGGGATTCGTGTGTGGCATTTGCTGCAGACACTAGGTGTGTAGCAAGTACAGCTCCAAATCAGGGTCTTAACCACCTGTCACCGTAGTTACTGTAGAGGTACACAGCAGTTTTAGATTTAGTGCAGTAGAGGAGAGGTGCACTCCTGCATATGTTTTAATACGTTATTTACGGACATTTCAACTGCGCACTACATCTTTAGAACTGTCTTTACGGCTGCATCGAAAGAGGGGGACTCTATTGGCGGCTATGTTATTTTCCGTGATCGTATCCTCAATATCCGACTGCCTCAAGACTGTACTGTCTTCGATACTGAATTATATGCGATCTTGCCGGCGCTGGAACAGAATGTGATTCGCGTATCAAATTTCTTGTCTGTTCCGATTCTCTGAACGCCCCTCTCTTTCTACAACGTTTGTACTCAGCAGATAAAGTAGTCCAGAGGATCCAAGACGCCCTCATCCAGCTACAACGACTAGGGAAGGAGGCGTCTTTCTGCTAGGTAGCAGGGCACGTAAGTACAGCGGGCAATGAAAGGGTGTATCTACCAGCGAAGGAGGCGTGTCGTGATGCTCTGTTAGATCGGTGTGTCACCCCCCTGCATGCTGTCTCTTCGCTGTTGAGATACAGAGTCTTGTGTCGACGGGAGGATGCGTGGCTGGAAATGACAGGCAATGAGCTCCTTCTAGTAAAGCCCACAACGCGGTCATGGCGTACCTCCTTCCAGCCGCGTCGACGGGGCGAGGTTCTCCTTACTCGTCTTCGCTTAGGGCACAGCCCTATGACGCACGGTTCCTTGCTCCAGTGAGAGGATCCTCCAATGTGTGGTGCCTCTGGAGTACAGATCACTGTATGCCACATTTTATTAGATTGTGTTTTATTTTCCCCGAGCAGAGGGCGGAGGCGGATTTGCCGGCATATCTGCTCTGTATTTTGCATAACGTTCAAACGAACGTGATGAGACTTCAAAGGTTTTGTGATTTGTCCAACTTGTTTCAGAAAATTTTGGGGAGATATTAACAGGGTGACTGGATCACCCGCGCTTTTTGTAAGTAGTCAGCCAGTCACATTTCCCTGCGCCCTTTTTTTTTAGCTCCTCTATCGTTTCTGTTACGTTTTAATCCAATGAACAGAACGTTTTACCCTTTCTCCGTTGTCTTCGTGCTTCTGAGATAGAATGATCCGTTGTCAATGTGAGTGAGGTGGGACTGAGTGCATGAGTGTCATTTGATGGGTTTCCTCCTCCGCACTCTATCGTAACATTTTCGTGATTTTATACACATTCGTTTCTTTCAATGTGTGTAAGGACGCTGATAACCTCGCCTTTGAGCGCTTTAAGCTCTAAACACACACTTCTTTCAAATTTTTGCATGGCAATCCAAAAAACGTTTCGATGGACGTAGGATAAATATTTTGTTTTGTTTTGTATGGTATGTAAAACAGAGGAAACGTTGTTAGGAAAAATATTGAAAAGGTCATGACCGATTTACTTCAGATTTTTACATGGTTCCCTAATAAACCTTTGGAGAGGCAGACATAGACAGCACATTTTTAAATACATGTGGTATATAAATAAATACGTGTACTTTTATATAAAGACAAGGCATTGTTTAACGTTGTTACCAAAAATCTCTAAAATTTCTGAACCGATTCAGTTCATGTTTCTTACACACTGTTCTAATAAAAATTCAAACAGACATAGGCTATACATTTTTAATAGTTATAATATATAGATGTAAATACTTAATATACAAACGGAAACTTTATTTGGAAAAATCTCGAAAAGATCTTGAGTAGTTTACTTCAGATTTTTACAGGTTACTCAAATGGTTTGGGTGGACGTAGGGTATATATTTTTAATAGAAGGAATATATAAATTTAATACATGATACATGAAGGGTACACGTTGTTAGGAAAGGACTCGAAAAGTTCTTGACTGATTTTTTCCAAATTTTTGTGTTACTCTAATAAATATTGTGAGAGATATAGGTTACATAATTTTAACATAAATGTAATGTATAAATAGGAAACGCTGTTAGCAAAAATGTCGAGGAGAAGTAGTTGACCGATTTATTTAAGATTTTTTCACAATACTGAAGTAAGATTGCAGATAGACATAAGCCACATATTTTTAAAATTATATATATAACATAAGTAACAAAACATGTCATAGTTGATTGTTGGTGCACATGGCAGTTTTATTTTTCACCAGTAAAAATGTTGTATTCACGCTTTTAAAGCGCTCAGACAACCGTTAAAATATGAAATTTAGATGTCTCAAAACTGTATTTTAACGGTTCCCTGAGCGTTTTGAAAGTGTTAATACAACATTTTTTCTAGTAAAAAATAAAACTGCCATGTGCACCAACAATCAACTATGACATGTTTTGTTACTTAATTTATATATTATTTATGAGCTTACGATTTGTTACAAAGTATTGTGGTAAGGTGAATACCCACAAATTTAAACTGTAAGATACTGAAAATGGAAAAATCATAAAGGTTTCGCCGCGCGGGACTAACCGAGCGGTCTGAGGCGCTGCAGTCATGCACTGTGCGCCTGATCCCGGCGGAGGTTCGAGTCCTCCCTCGGGCATGGGTGTGTGTGTTTGTCCTTAGGATAATTTAGGTTAAGTAGTGTGTAAGCTTAGGGACTGATGACCTTAGCAGTTAAGTCCCATAAGATTTCACACACATTTGAACAACACATAAAGGTTTCAACTTACAGGTTATAAAAGCTTTGAAAGGTCTCTGTTGTACGCCCCTCGTCTGTTGGTGTCTACAGCGGAATGTCGTCCGCGAAGCAGCCGAGATTCCACGTAGTTTGAAGGATCAAAACGAGTCGGTGATGGTCTATTCGGCATGAGAAAAAATACAGTAGAGAGAAAACACTTTTTGTTAAAAGAGACACTCTATCGTCAGTAATGATCAGATTCATCTGCGAAAAGCCTCTCTCACATTCGCTAGATGACTCTGGAATTATCTTGATGGTGGTTGTCGACGGAAGCCAATTTTTGGGACAATTTGTTTTGTTCCACAATTACCAAGTTCTCATTGTTGTCAAAAAGCACTCACGAAATGCTGTACTCGTTATCTCATTTGTTCAACTCAAAGCGAAGTGCAAGTGACTCAACTTCTTTCTTCCCAAAACTTTTGTCTTTAATGTGTGTGTGAGGCATTTATGCCACACTGCGCCCTGCACATTACATTATAGGCTGCAGTGCATAGAGCGAAGCTGCATCAGTAGCCCGTAGTCGGCGAGGCCCACGAGAAAGAAAGGGCGCGGCGCGTACGTCATGAAGGTAGTCGTGAACTCGCTCGCTCGCTCAGCTCAGCAGACAAAACGTGTTTCTAAACCTGTTAACTCTCAGCTGGGCGTGTAAGCACTAACGAGAATTGCATCTTCCACTGGAACCTGCTACTATCAAGTCTTACTGATTAACCGTACTACAGCAAAATTTAAGATCAATACTCGATATGAGTGGTATAACGGCTTGTTTACAGCATTTAGTCTCTTGTGCTTAACAGTACTCATTACATGCTAGGAGTGGTGCCTTATGCAACTGATAATCATTTTAGAATGATTTTATTTTATTGTACGCCAGTACAGCCGTAACAAATTATAAGTAGGCCCATGGACTTCCCATCATTATAGGACTAATAAAAGTAAGATTCCATAATAGCGGTTTCCAGTAGAAGATTCAGTTTTCGTTTGTACGGACACGCCTAGTTACGAACTAACAGGTGTAGAAACGTAGTTTGTCTGCTGATTTGAGCGAGCGAGCGAGCTCAGGGCTACCTTCGCGACGTACGCGCCGCGGCCTGTTTTTCTCGTAGGCCTCGGTAGTTCGTAGCTGACGTCACACCACCCGGCGCCAGGTAGTCGCGTATTGTGGGAGCAACATGGAATGTTCGAGGGGCTTCCTATGCTGGAGCAATGGGGGGCAACCGCATATCCCGCACAGTATGCTGTTGGAGGCTGCTATTAAGCTTTAGCTTCCAACCGTACCGGTGGTCTTGCTTGTACTGAGAGCAGTCATTTAATAATTTCAACAACTTTAATAATCATGTATCAGAGTAGTTAGCTGTTTTATTAGAACTTCTTTTATTGAACTTTCATTAGATGTTGAGATAGACCAATCAGAAGCGAGGAGGAGGAGGAGACATTCACGAAACGGTGGCTAAGCGGCTGCAGGACTCGCTGTTGGGACTGGCGTGTAAAGTCGTGTGTTGTTCAGTGGTAGGACACTGAGGGACGCTGAAATGTTTCGTGTCATGTTACCGGAATTTATGTAAACTGAATGCTGAAGCATATTGCGTCCAGTGACACTGTTATTCACCGTGTCCAGGAAATATTTAAACTTTCAAAATTTACTTTTACTGCCTGTGTGCGCCTGCAGGGTCTTCACGGAAAAGTCAGAATAACTCTGGAGAGGTATTTGTGGCTTCCTAAGTCAGTGTCCGTTTCTTTATTTCGACCGAGTCATAATTTGAAAGTTTATTTTTTGCAGCTCTGTTTGTCCTTGCCCCATTCAATATAGTAGAAACGAACTGGTGACCCGCTGAGAAGAAGAATCCAATGGCCAGTATCTACAAACGGCATCCATGGGACATCTATAGAAGACACCAGGTGTGCTAAAACACCTCGAGGTAATCAGTGAAGATACAGGGCGGAAATGAAATCCAGTGTTGGGGACTTCAGTTTCATAGTGTCCGTGTTATTTTCGTGTAACCAAAACGGTGCAATTCAGTGCCGGATGGTGTAATGTGTGGAAGCGGAAGTATACATACCAATTTTCAGTAGTGTATAGTAGGAACTGAGCATATGCCTTGGAGACCACCGTTTTGGTGATAAAAATGTTTAATAATCTGCAGTGCACATCACGTTCAACCACTTGTTTTCACTTCGCTATTTTTTCACTGTATTTGAGTTATATTTCGACCTGGTGCTTGTATCAACTACACTGAATGAACTGGCCAAAGCTGCATCTTCCCGACTGAACATTCTCTTTCCAGCCGCTAGTGAAAGGCTGTTATAAAACTCAACAGGAGTAATGGACAATTCTTTAGTTTCGTTGCTGACAGATTCACAGCTTGCTCATAAAAACTTCCCGGGCTATCCTCCAGAGCGGTAAATGTGTTAACCAACATCTGAGGCACTTTGGAAGCCAGAAGTAAGTCTACATCTCGGTATTGTAATTTCTCGCTCACGTCTGAAAGTTCTTGACATGCACATCAACGCCGAATCTAAAACAAAGCACGTCGATGAGCAGTCCTTCATACTTGCATCTTTCCGAAGACGGGTCTTCCTTAGCTGCTGCAAAATGGTCTGCAAGAACCTCCTAATTTTCCCAAAACGCTGAAACTACGAAAACTGGACGAAACCCACCTTGTGTCTAACACTGTTTCAGTTTTCAACAACTGGACACCAGTTTCGTCTGCAAGCAAACGCACCTCTCCGCTTTTGTTTGGTGAGCTTTGTCAGGGCCGGTCCGTGTTCCGACTGTGCTCCTGCCGTGTCGCGCCGCATGCGTTCCCACGCCCACAGAGCATGTCGCGTGTGAGCTGTTCTCAGTCGCCAGTGGAGCAAACAGACGAGGAGATTGTTGTTGTCCTCGGCACTTATTTAGTTTAGTTGAGCAGAAAACAAGAGTCGGAAAGAAAGAAACGTCGTTACTGGGTTCACCCTCTATTCAGAGCTAGAGGAGATGAGAATTCCATACGATATTTAATAGTCTCGCTGATGATCCTGTGAAATTTGTGAAATACTTTAGAATGAGATTTACTAAATTCAAGAATTTATTGCAATCCCTTCTTCCTGAGCTTCAGAAAAAATACGCGACAGCGTGTTTCAGATGAAGAAAGACTGGCTGTAACACTAACGTAAGAACTTCTAACAGCACTTAACATTAATTTTATATTTAATTATGTCTTGCGTATTTACACTATTACTCTTGATTGTTTATTGTTTTCTCCTCTCTATTAATTCGTTTCAACTTACTTTCTTAGAAGTACCTTGCTACCGGGGATTCTCAAGTTTCTATTAACTTCAGTTACAGAATATCCCCTGCATTCACATATGGATCATCATTTCCGCATGTAAGCTCATATGGAAGCTTTAGTCGGCTGTTGAAATGCCGCAGCCAACTCAGGCAATGTCCACCGAGCGAGGTGGCGCAGTGGTTAGCACACTGGACTCGCATTCGGGAGGACGACGGTTCAATCCCGTCTCCGGCCATCCTGATTTAGGTTTTCCGTGATTTCCCTAAATCGCTTCAGGCAAATGCCGGGATGGTTCCTTTGAAAGGGCACGGCCGATTTCCTTCCCCATCCTTCCCTCACCCGAGCATGCGCTCCGTCTCAAATGACCTCGTTGTCGACGGGACGTTAAACACTAATCTCCTCCTCCTCCTCCCTCCTCCTCAGGCAATGTCCGTTGTGCATTCCGACGGACTTGGCCAATTCCAGCCGGACAATGCGGCACCCCACACATCCGCAATTGCTACAGGGTGGCTCCAGGAACACTCTTCTGAGTTTAAACCTTTCCGCTGGCCACCAAACTCCCCAGACATGAACATTATTAAGCATATCTTGCGACATACTGTTCAGAAGATATCTCCACCCCCTCCCTCGTGCTCTAACGGATTTATGGATAGCCTTCCAGGACCGGTGGTGTCAGTTCCTGTTGTAACTGCGACCATGACGGTCACGGCGTAGCAATGACGGAAGGCGCGGAGGGACCCGCGGAGAGGCCCACGAAAAACAACACAACGGAAGAGGACGGACACGACCAACGTGGGAAGGAACCAATACAACAAGACGGAACAACAGAGTCACAAGGAAACAAACTCGTACACGAACCAGGAAGTAAGCAGTCTAGCGCAAAGCGAGGTGTAAACCGACGTAAGCGAGATCAGACTGACTGGTTGAGCTTTTTTTTTTTTTTCTTTATTGTATTTCAATTCCCCATCGGGGCAGGCTGGCAGCAGTATATGCGCTGCTCTTCAGCCGAAAGACATAGAACAGAACAATAGGAGACATTTAAAAACAGCAAAGGACAGAATAAGGTGAACATAGATATAAAAAAGGGGGAACATCATGGAAGGCAATAGACAAAAAACGGGGTGACTGTAAAATGGAGATAAAAACAGTTTAAAAGTAGCACACACAAAAAGCCAAACACTGCGACGATTAAAAGAACACAAGGCACAGTATGACTGGAGCATAAAGGTATCGACGGGTGGCGTAGCACATAACGTAACACTGACGGCGAACCTCAAGGCAGGACACAATTAAAATCACACCTCTTGACACACAGGAGAAACAGCACTAAGCACAACACTGATGTGGCACACTGATGATGATCAATACAGAGGATCTGCCAGGCGCTAGGAGATGAGGGAGACCTGAAGAAGGGAGGGAGGGGAAGAGATGGGGGCGCACTGAAGAGGGCCAGGTAGGGACGGATGTGGGAAGGAAAGAGGCAAGTATTGGGTGCAGCGTCTCAGGGGAGGGGGGGATGGAGGAAAATCCGCTCTGGGAGGAGGGAAGAGGAAAAAGGGGGCCCTGGGGTGGGGGGGAGGGGAACAAGGCCAGGTTACAGTTGGATGGAAGGGTAGATGTCACAGCGAAGTTCGTCATCCGGGAGGAGGAGGCGTTGGAAATGGCCCTGATGAAGGAGGGTGTGGAGGTGGAGAGAGGGAGGGATACAGCGATAGAGGCGCGGCAATTGGCGGGGGGTGGAGAGGAAGGAGGAAACCAGAGGGTGGGGGGGATCAAGCCTGCGAATAATGTAAAGGATGCGGAGATGTTGGAGGAACAGGAGGAGGTGGGGGAAGGGGATCAGTTCATACAGGAGCCGTGTGGGGGAAGGAAGGCGGATACGGAAGGCAAGGCGGGGCACATGGCGTTCAAGGATTTGGAGGGCCTTGTAAAAGCGGGTGGGGTCGGAGATCCAGGCAACGCTGGCATAACAGAGGATAGGACGGATGAGGGATTTGTAGGTGTGGAGGATGGTAGAAGGATGCAATCCCCATGTCCGGCCAGACAGGAGTTTCAGAAGGCGGAGGCGGGAATGGGCTTTCTGCTGGATGGTCTGGAGATGAGGGGTCCAGGTGAGGTGCCGGTCGAGGGTGAGGCCAAGGTATTTCAGGGTGGGGGGCAAGGTTGAGCGAGTGGCCGGCGCTTAAGTACGCTACCGGGGGCGCCGCTATTGGCCGCAGGGACACGTGTTCCACTGTGGCGCCCCCACGCTGAAAGCGGACCAGGAGGTGCGCGCCGCGATGGTGCAGAGAGCTCTATGGGTCTTCGACGTCCGTGACGTCTGGCGCGGATTCAAATTCCGCGGCGCGCGGTACCAGAGTTCCCTGTACTACTACTTCAGTCATTAGTCGATACGATGGCACGCGGTGTTCCAGCACTTCTGCGTGTTCGCGGGGCCCCCTCACGATATTAGGTAGGTGTACCAGTTTCTCTAGCTCTTCAGTGTATATAGGGTGCCCAGAGCGGATTTTCCTCCATCCCCCCCTCCCCTGAGACGCTGCACCCAATACTTGCCTCTAGAAATAGAACCGCTCATCAGAATGACTTCAAATTTGAACAGAATATTATTGACGCAGGGGGAAACTTCAAGGAAGAAAAAATGAAAAAGCTTTGACCAACAGGTGGCTCTGTAAGCGTCAGAAAATGGTCACCAACAGACGTGCGGCACGCGGCTGTTCCTTTGTTTGATTTCGAGATGCCTAACATGAGTGACTCCATGAATGATCGCGCGATGCTGCTAAAGCTCTTTACAAGAACGATAACTGTACGCAGGTAGCCCCACAGAAGTCCCCGACGCTCAAGGGTAAGACAAAAGGCGTTCGTCCGATGTACGCTAAGGGTCTGGAGAAAGTGATTACAAAATTTAAAAATACTGGTCCTCATCAAGGGCAATGTGGTAGAGTGAGGAAAGCAGCTGACCCGATGTCTGTCAGAGTTGTGTTCACAGCACTGCAGGAGGGGTCGAGCTGTAGTGTGAAAACAAGCAGTGCACGGGGAATTGCACGAACGTCGGACATACCTGCGAGAACGCTACGTAATATCCTACGAGACATCCTGCATTACTATCTGTACAAAAGCACACATGTTCCTGCTGACCTGCCAGCAAGAATTTCTTGCTCGGTTCGAAGTGGACAACGAATAGTCATATAACATTCTGTCGATAGACGAAGCCCATCTCCAAGGACATGCTGGCCTCGGTGGCCGTGCGGTTCTAGGCGCTTCAGTCCGGAACCGCGCTGCTGCTACGGTCGCAGGTTCGAACACTGCGTCGGGCATGGATGTGTGTGATGTCCTTAGGTTAGTTAAGTTTAAGTAGTTCTAAGTTCTAGGGGACTGATGACCTCAGATGTTATGTCCTATAGCGCACAGAGCCATTTGAACCATTTGAATCCAAGGACATGTCAATATACAGAATTGCAGAATATGCGCAACGGAAAACCCGCCCACACATTAACCGGTACCGCTGCATTCTGCAAAAGTGACTGGCTGGTGCTCGATGACGGCATCTTTTATCGTAGAGAAGCGTTTTCTCGAGGAGTCCTGTTACCTGTACCGTCACTGGTAAACGCCATGAGGGTCTACTGCTCACCACCGTCATTTCCACATCTACATCTGCATGGATACTCTGCAAATCAAATTCAAGTGCCTGGCAGAGGGTTCATCGAACCACCTTCACAATTCTCGATCATTCCAATCTCGTATAGCGCGCGGAAAGAATGAACACCTATATCTTTCCGTACGAGCTCTGATTTCCCTTATTTTATCGTGGTGATCGTTCCTCCCTATGTAGGTCGGTGTCAACAAAATATTTTCACATTGGGAGGAGAAAGTAGATGCTTGGAATTCCGCGAGAAGATTTCGTCGCAACGAAAAACGCCTTTCTTTTAATGATGTCCAGCCCAAATCCTGTATCGTTTCTGTGACACTCTCTCCCATATTTCGCGATAACACAAAACGTACTGCCTTTCTTTGAACTTTTTCGATGTACTCCGCCATTCCTATCTGGTAAGGATCCCACACCGCGTAGCAGTATTCTAAAAGGGGACGCACACGCGTAGTGTAGGCAGTCAGTCTCCTTAGTACGTCTGTTACATTTTCTAAGTGTCCTGCCAGTAAAACGCTGTCTTTGGTTGTGGTGTTCCTTCCAATTTAAGTTGTTCTGTAATACCTAGGTATTTAGTTGAATTTACGGCTTTTAGATTAGACTCATTTATCGTGCAACCGAAGTTTAACGAGTTCCTTTTAGCACTCATGTGGATGACCTCACACTTTAGGGTCAACTGCCACTTTTCGCAGCATTCACATATCTTTTCTAAATCGTTTTGCAATTTGTTTTGGAACTTCAACAGCGTGGACGCGTGGGTAGCATCGTTCTCATGCAACATGGCGCTCCCCTGCACATTGCACAACCAGTGAAGCGGCTGCTGCAGAGGTATTTCGGAAATGCAAGCCGCCGTTTCCCTACAGCCTGGCCGTTCAGATCACCTGAACTTCATACGTGTAACTTGTACGGGTTATCTGAAGGATGTTGCATTCAGTGCTCCAATTACACGAACGTAGCTGAATTGAAGGCACGCATAGCACAACACATTCCGAACGTGACCCCATCCACCCAACCCCCCCCCCCCCCCCCTCCTTCCCCGAGGCACACCGATCTGTTGTGGAGTATGCTGGTACTCGATTTCACCCTGTGCAATAAGACTGTGAACAACGTATTAAACACGTCTTGAGCCAGTCTCACGTCAGTTATAAACCGATAAAATTTTCTTTCTTGTGCAGTGTTCGGTCCTGGGATATTTAAAAACCGATGTATTATTCTTTAAGCTGTTCTTGGCGTCAGAGCGACTAAAAACCGATATTTCCCAGCCGATGTAGTACGACTTTGCCGTCCTGGATGCGCTTACCTAACTAGGAATACCACAACTGTTGACTAACGAAGTTGTGCATTCATACACATTCAACAGTATTGATGGAGTAACGTGCAACTCAAACCATAGTGATTCTTCTGTCATTTCTAGCAGACGCAATTTACTTTAAGATGCTTACAGTGCCATCTACTGGTAAAATTTTTCTTAATTTTTTTTGTTCCACGTCGTTTGCGCTGAGTCGATAGTACGATGACCATATCTGACGTCATTCCGAGCAGTGGTTCTCTTTCTACAGCGTTTTGAAACTGGAACTTTAGTTATGGGCACTACATATTTATTAGTTTGGTGCATAAGTTCGTAGCGTTTTTGCTTTGCATGTTGGTATTCCGGTTGCTATGGGTTTATTTATTGACTGTCGTCTTTTATTTGAAGTTTATTGTTGGTATTTGAGTTTAAATATTGTCATTTTGTGATCTGGAGACAGTGAGTGGAACTGTGAACGCTAGAAAATAGAGTGCCAAGTGGAGAAATCGGAACGTTTGTGACATATCCTTCTATTTGTGTTTAGAAGAGGGTTGACAGCTGCGGAGGCAGCCGGGAACATTTCTGCCGTGCATGGGGACAATGCCGCTGGACAGAGCACGGAGAGAAAATGGTTTTCTCGTTTTAAAATGGTTCAAATGTCTCTGAGCACTATGAGACTTAACATCTGAGGTCATCAGTCCCCTACAACTTAAAACTACTTAAACCTAACGAACCTAAGGACATCACACACATCCATGCCCGAGGCAGGATTCGAACCTGCTACAGTGGTTCTCGTTTTAAAGAGGATCGATTCGACATTAGTGACTCTCCACGTTCAGGTAGATTTCGGGGTTTGATGAAGATCGTTTAAACTCATTAATCCAAGTCAGTGTTCCCCGGAACTTGGAAGTGTGATATACTGTGACCATTCCATCTTGCGGCTTTCGCGTGCAAAGGCGAAGGTTCAAAAATGAGAACCGCGTGCTCTAAGCCAAAAATCCAAAAGTCAGCGGATGGCCATATGTGTGTCTCTGCTTGCTCGTCGTCAGTTGGCTAGTGAAAAATCCGACCATCCCCATTCTGTATTGTTACTGGTGACGACAAATGGTGTCTCTATGTTAATGTAACTAAAAGAAAGGTATGGATGAACCCAAACATAGCAGCAAGTCACCGTGCAAAGACTTTGCGAGCAGCCACAAAAGATAATGTTATTCAAATGGCGTAACAGCGACAGTTTGGTATACTACGAATTGCTTCTCCGAAGTGTGACCATCACTCCGGATAGCCCGCGCGGTTGCCCGTGCGGTCTAACTCACGGCTTTCCGGGCGGGAAGGAGCACCTGGTACCCGGCACGAATCCGCCCGGCGGATTTGTGTCGAGGTCCGGTGAACCGGCCAGTCTGTAGACGCTTTTTAGGCGGTTTTCCATCTGCCTTGGCGAATGCGGGCTGGTTCCCCTTATTCCACCTCACTAACACTATGTCGGCGACAGCTGCGCAACAAGTTCTCCACGTACGCGAACACCACCATTACTCTATCACGCAAACATAGAGGTTACCCTCGTCTGGTGTGAGACGTTCCCTGGAGGTTCCACCGGGGGCCGAACCGCACAATAACCCTGGGTTCGGTGTGGGGCGGCGCGGAGGGGTGAAGTGGACTGCGGTAGTCGTCGTGGGGTTGTGGACCACTGCGGCTGCTGCGGGGACGGAGCCTCTCCGTCGTTTCTAGGTCCCCGGTTAACACACAATACAATGACTCCGGATATTTATTGTCAAGAACTGTGACATCTTGGAGACGCAGTCCAAGAACAACGACCAGGAAGACTGCGTGAAGTGGTGCTACTCCACATAGCGCCCTCCCACACTCTGCTAGACTGACAAAAAACGGAGTTGGGTCGTGACGTTATTCCGCATCCACCTAATTCGCCTGATTTTGCGCTCTCAGACTTTCACCTTTCCTTTTCTGTATCGAACACCCTCCAAAGAACTTGTAACCTCCCCCTCACTTACCGACCTTAATGACAGTGAAAAATTAAACCGCGTGTACCTAATGGGAATTTTGGAAAAGCAATCGTCACCGAAGTTAATCTGTCGGTAAAGAGGGAGGAAAGGGTTACATCTAAATGAAAGGAAAAATGCAAATGAAACTGGTGGAAATTAATTTTGAAAAGGGGTAAAGTTAATAAAGAAAGTAAATGTGCGGCCGTTACGTCAACAATTAACTAGCGGTAATTAGATATTTGAGATTTGGGGGAAATCACGGTCGCCAGTCCTAAGGACAATTACTATAGTAACTGAAAAAGAAAGGTTATTACACATATAATTAGCACTAGAAGCGTGGCAACTGAAGGTTGACACGTGTAGTGTGAAAACTGAAAGTTTGTCAGAAGTAATAAATTTCGCTACACTCTGACTTAATTTAGCAAAAGAATTAATAAAACCGGAAAATCGAAAGTTAATTTAGTGACTGAAGTTAATAGTGAGCTTTCTTTCTGAAGCACATCGAAATCCAGCAGAATACGGTTAGTCTTGGACTACCTCAACAATCATTTCAAAAGCAACTTGACTCTACGCAATTTAGAAACAAGAGATTTAACTTTGAACTTGAATTAAATGATTCTGAATAATTAACAATAGTAAAATTTAGTACGTACCAAGCTGAACTGCAGTCACAGGTAAGCTAAAATATGCTAACAAAACTCGCACTCTTAATTTGTGCTTGTGTAATCTAACTATTGTAGCCAGCTATGCTTTAACTGCACTTTGAAACTAAAGTAATGAAATGCAATGACAGTACTTTAATGCTGGCGTCTGAATTTCAACGACACTCGGTTTCATTTCGGAAAAGGAAGGGACCCTGCTTGGTAATGCAATTGGGACAATGAGCAACAAAGGTTCATGCTAAGTTGCTGTAATTTTGCGAGGCAAATGGAACAATGTGAAAAGCTGAGGTCTGCCATACAGTTCTGAAACTTTACGTGCTTTTGGTCTTCCTTGTTGGTTGATTGAAGGTTTGAAGCCGTCGATCGAGGAGGTGGCGACGGTCACTCATTGTCGGCCGTCGCTGTTGCAGAAGCTGGATGTTGGCGCGCCTTCTTCTCGACACGGTCACCAAACGAAACAGGCTCTTGATGTGCGCCGGCTAATGCTTCCCGTCCGCGACACCGTGCCAGAAACTAACATAGCAAGTCGAGCGCAATTACATGCTGCTAAACCCCGAAAGCGCGGCAACTCGCGGGAGCGTCACACCACACACCTGCTCCACTCGCTACTCCAGCCAGACTCCGACTGCCCTGCCCGCGCTACACGCGGCAGAGTTCACACTACCAAAGATCCTACACACTTTGATTCTTCACACGACCTATCGATGTAATCGTTCGATAGCAGTTTTCCCTACGCAAGACCCAGCGTAAAAATACAAATAATATTTACGAAACAAACCAATTATACACCGACATAAATGCATATATATATATATATATATATATATATATATATATATATATATATATATATATATACAAATAGTGAAACAATTACAATATATAAAGGCACAGAAATGTATATATTCAGGTAACAAATTAAGGAAAAAACTTACAGTACAACAGATGGAAATAGGAGGATATGCATTTCCGGCGTTACACGTGCCCCACATTGTCTGAGGATGTTCGTGTAACCTAAACAGACTCAGAAAATGTCCCAAAAAATAAACAGCGGAAATGCATATGCTCAAAACATCATCAAAATTTAGCATTCGTCTAATTAAGCATAAATCAATTTTTAGACCATAAAAATTGAGTGGAGACAGTCCTAATCTTATTCCACTCTGTCATCTTGCACAAAATAAAACAGGTTGACGACATATTAAAATTCATAGAAAGCATAGAAAATGGTTTAGCTATTCCAAAACCATTAAAATTCGTAACACTATAAGAAATGGAATACTATTTGCAAAATTAATTAGAGTACATGGTCATAAAAACAGGTAGATCAAAATACGCAAATTAATTATTAATTACATAGAATACACATTTTATATAACCTTTTCATAATTATTATCTCGTCATGAGAGTCCACTTAACGCTAAACAAGAAAATAATATACAGTAGATCGACAAAAACATAAATATTGACAGCAGAATTCTTTCACATCAGCTGTCCGGGAAGAAAAACAACTCCGCCTTCCGTACTCGCAAGTACAAAGAATGCCGACAGCGGCACAAGAGCCGACAGCGACCCAAGAGCCGACAGCGGCTCCACCTTGCCAGTATTGTTGCGCCCGCCTGTGCGGCACGCTTGATCTCACCCGCCTGTGTAGCGGCATTTCCAGAACGTCCGTTTCACTGAATTCTTTAGGAAAACTCACTCCCGAGTAATCTCAAGGAGTCCCTTAATACTATCACAGTGGATAACTCAACACTGTCCATCATCACACGCATGTACTAGCCTGAAACTTAAAACAGCGTCTAAGTACATCGGCAATGACTAGTAAAACACACATTCATGCATTCATGAAATCTGACAGCTAGTTACAAAAGCATATTTACATTCCTTAATCTACTGTGACTCAGCTGAAAACTTAAACTAGCAGCTTGGATTTTTCAATTGGTTAAAACGTCTAATCAAAAATTAATTACTTGTTAATTACAAGTTCTTTAATGACCTCTAGGTCAGGCAAAAGCATCGCAACATGGCACATCCTTAAATCTTACACTCTATATTACATACTGTACAAATTACCCATTCTGTGGTATTAATCAATCCTAGGTTGGTACAATTTCAAGTCTACAATATTCCGTATACCTAATCGTTTTCCAGAGCTTGGATACTCTAAGCAATAAGCATTTGTGTGAGGTATACCAATGACTTTATATGGTCCATTATACACAAACTTAAATTTAGAGATTTCATTGTCTATCTCGCTCGATTTCTCGTGAGCTTTTACAAGAACTAAGTCTCCGATTGCAAACTTAGCAAAACGCGCTTTAGCGTCATGACGACGTATGCGAGCATCAGCTTTTAGCTTCATTACTTCTCGCAAACGATCTTTTTTCACACCAATACTAATGTCAATCCGTGGAGGGAATTTGATTATCTCTTCCACTAAACTTTTACTTCTGTCATCCAACAGGATTTCCTCTGGAGAAAATCCCGTAGATTCATGTCTCAAGGTGTTCATAATTCTCTCAAATACTGCTACATATTTGCCCCATGCCCTATGGTTGTGATGGCAATAGGTACGGCAAAGTCGGCCTAGCTCGCGCATATACCTCTCAGCGGGATTCCCAGCCGGACAATAAGCTGAAATATGGATCACCTCGACCCCATTACTTTCCATGCCTTCATTCCACAACTTAGAAGTAAATTGTGCCCCATTGTCTGATAGAATCGCCTTGGGCTTACCAATATGAACAAAATAATCGTTCACAAGCTTGCTATAGACCGCTTTGGCTGTAGCTTTCCTAATCGGGTATAGCTTGATGAACTTGGAAAAAGCTTCTAGCACTACTAAAATGTAGGCAAAGTTTCCTGATGACTTGGGCAAAGGTCCGTACAAGTCCACGCACAGTAATTCAAAGGTGTCGTTAGGCCTTATACTTTGCATAGGACCACGACTCGTACAGTTGGTAACCTTCACCTTCTGACATAAATCGCAAGTTTTCACTCTGTCAGTAACGCGTTTTAACATGTTGTTAAAATGCACTACTTCATACAGCTTTTCCGTACATTTCTTCGGTCCACAGTGACCATACGCCAAATGGTAGTAGTCTATTATTTCCGTGACGAATTTGGTGGGCCAGCATACCCGCCAAATATTACTATCTTCACCCTTACGTATGTACAAGATATGATCGTATATCTTGTAATACTTCCTTAGTTTCTCTCCTTCTGGACTCCTTTCGTCATATCGGGTTTTCACCATGTTTAAACAACCATCCTCGTTCTGATGACGACGTAGATTCTTACAGATGTTCACTATTAATTTGCGTCCCTCAACTTCTTTAAAATAGTATAATTTGACCACTCCATCTGACTCCTCTTTCAATACATCTTGATTAGACTCGGGCAACCGCGACAGCGCATCCGCAACGCAATTGTCTGTCCCTTTTACGTAACAGATGTCATAGTTAAATTGCTGTAAATACAGCGACCACCTAGTCAGTCTTTCGTGAAGGAGTTTACAATCCTTCAGATAAGTGAGCGCCTTATGGTCCGTATGAATAATCACCTTACGGTCCCATAGGTAACCCTTGAACTTCTTGAATCCCCACACGATAGCGAGACACTCTTTCTCAGAAATCGTGTAGTTTCGCTCACTTTTTGATAAAGTTCGACTCGCGAACGCTATCGTCCGGTGTTCCTTATCCTCTCCTTTACCAACTTCTTGGAACAGTTCTACCCCCACCCCGTAATTGGTTCAAATGGCTCTGAGCACTATGGGACTCAACTGCTGTGGTCATAAGTCCCCTAGAACTTAGAACTACTTAAACCTAACTAACCTAAGGACAGCACACAACACCCAGCCATCACGAGGCAGAGAAAATCCCTGACCCCGCCGGGAATCGAACCCGGGAACCCGAGCGTGGGAAGCGAGAGCGCTACCGCACGACCACGAGATGCGGGCCACCCCGTAATTCGACGAATCCGTTCCCAGATGGAAGGGTAGCGATAAATCAGGATAAAATAGTATGTTAGATCTTAACAACTCGTCTTTTAATTTCTCGAAAGCGGCCTGACACCCGTCAGTCCACACAAACGGAACATTTTTGCGTAAGAGGTTATTCAAATTTTCATCATTAAACACTTGTCCTTTTACGAATTTACGGTAAAATCCTGTGAGCCCTAGAAAACTTTTTAACTGTTTCCTATACTTGGGTGGAGGACAATTCCTTATTGCCTCTAGTTTCTCTGGGTCCTTCGTAATACCAGCAGTGGTAATTACATGCCCTAAAAATTTCAGTTCCTGCTTTACAAATTCGCATTTCTTTAGCTTTAGAGTCATTCCACCACGGCGCAATGCTCTAAAAACTTCATCTAACAGGTCACAATGGTCATGCCAAGTGGCATTGGCCAACAATAGGTCGTCAACATATACAGTTAACCTTGAACTCAAAGCCGATCCTAGCACTTTATCTAGGGCCCTGATGAATACGGACACAGATATATTAAGTCCAAACGGCAGTACTCTATACTGATAACACCTGCCCGCAAACAAGAAGGCAGTGTATGGCCTAGATTCTTCTTCGAGTTCTATTTGCCAGTAACTAGCCGTCAGATCGAGGCTAGTCATGAACTTAACGTCATGAAAACGTTGCAAAATCTCCTCCATACTCTCTGGTCTGTCTGTTTCACGTTGAACGACCCTATTCAACGTACGTGCGTCAACCACAATACGCACACTACCATCCCGTTTTGCTACAATGACCAAACCGTTATTGTATGGACTCGTACTTCTTTCAGTCACTCCCCATTCGATCATCTTATCTATCTCCCGTTGCACTGCTTCCTTTTTGGACAGCGGTATAGCATACGGTCTCACGAAGAATGGTTCGTGCGGAATTACATGCAACTTGCATTTATACCCTTCCACAAGTCCCGATTTGTCTGAAAACACACTCTTATTCCTCATTATCACTTCATACAGGCCTCGTCTTTGTTCGTGTATTACGTTTGATACACCGTCTACAATACTTTCCAATGCAGTTTCTACACTATTGTCAATGCCGAGATTCCTCACATTACAGTAGTTCAAATTCATACCTACATCAATACCATCCGGCCAGTTAACAATGTGTATAGGCTGGTATTGCCTATGCACACCGTCTCCTGCCTCGTCAAAGCTAACTACTATTGTTTTATCTTGTGACGTACATGTCAAAGTTTTGCTTTCGCAATTAATCACTGCACGGTACTTTAATAGCCAATCTAACCCGATAATTACTTCCGTAGTTAAGTCTGGCACGACGACAAACTCTTGTTCAAATCGTGCCCCACATATCTCGAAGTTGACAAAAATCTGTTTTGTGACGGGTTTACTGGCCTTCCCAGTAGCACCGATAATTTTCACTCCTGTTACTGGCATAACTACGATGCCAGGTCTGTCTTTCAGTAACTCAAATATTTTCCCAGATACAGCACTCAATTCTGCACCGGTGTCAATCAACACGTTTAGTTGTAGGTCGTGCATATTAACAGACACTACTATCTGTCTACACTTGTCCTCGACTGTTTCTTTATTTTCCCACAGTAAATCCTCGTCTATATCCAGGTCATTCCAGAAAAAACCATCCGGTTTTGATCCCAAATCCGGCTTATCTGGCGGCTTTTTCGGCCTCTGTTCACATACAGTTTTAATTTCAACACGTTTGTCCTGAGGCTTAGTCTGTAGCTTCGCCTTCAATACCGAAACGTTTTCCTGTAACTCGTCACCTAGTGAGTGTTGCCCTGCTATCATTTCACTAATTGTCACCTTCGTTGATTCCTCTTTGGCTAGATTGATCTCATCCGCCAATCTACCTGGAGGAATGTGCCCAGTAGTTTCTGCAATTACTTCCGCTAGATCTGCGCAACCCACACTGCTATCGTCTGACCGTATAATGTCAGCTCTAACCTCATACACGCTGTAATCTATGTGCTTTTCTACCAATCGTGTCCAGCTATCACTAAAATTTTCGCAATCTTTCTCCTTAATACTTTCGCAATGTTTAAACTGGAGGTTTGCGTCGGATGGGTCGGCTACTTCTACCACTGAAACTTTCGGTAAGGTCCGCCGGATAGGGCCAGAACTTTCTGTTACTACTTCAACATCCAACTCTTGCGGGACGAAACACGACGAATCTTGCTCGTGCTCCCCATTAACACCAACTATTTCTAGTAAAGTCTGCCGGTTAGGGCCAGAACTTTCTATCATTTCACAAACACTATCTTCCTGCGGGACGAGACGCGGAAAATCCTGCACGCGCTCCCCATAAACACTTCTCCCATACAGGCCCCTATAATCTCTTAGTTCGTCGTATAAGCGACCGAACTGCCTTAACCAGACCTCATCCCTCTCTGCATCCCCTCGCTCGATGACGGACGTTTTATCCGACATCTGATCTTCTCTCAACACTTGCGAATCATTCTTAAACTCAATCTCCAGTTCCGCTGTGGGTATTACAGCTACCACTTTATAATCGATTTCCGGAACACTACTTAAATTGTTCTCACTGACAGTGAATGTACTTCCTACTGCCGTGTATACAGCTGATTTACTACCTGTGGGCGCACTCCTTTCTCCTAACACTGGCACACTCTCCCGCCGTTGATTATTCCACACGGAATTTTCATAACGACGACACCTGGGTTTTCTACTGTTATTGGGCCGCCAAAATTTCCCCACGCCCGGTCGGCCCCTCACCGGCGCGGCTAATGGTTTCCCTGTCTCGTCCCAGCAGATACGCTCCCCGGATGCTGCTGAGGCGGCTGATCACACACTCTGGCGTTATTACTATTCTGCGAAGCCCGTATCACGCTAGTATGATACTGGTTTCCGTCATTCCTGTTATTATTTGCATTGTATCGATTGTCATTACGGCCCGAACCACTATTGTTACTGCTGCCAAGATTGCGGTATGCATTATTCCCATAGTTATGATTGTTGTGGTTGCTGTGGTACCCGTTGTTGTTACCACGGCCTCTACCACTGTCGCGATTATTGCGCCAATTGTCCTCGTCCTCCACTCTTTCCAGGAAATCATTGATTGTCCTGTAATTGCTTCCTACGTAGCGTTTTGTATCATCTGGAAGCTTCTTGTAGAGTTCCCAGACTATTTCGGATTCCGTGCGGCGATCACGCAAATATTCCAACTTGCGGATCCAGCCCTCACAAAACTCCTTCATCGAGCCGCGCGAATTCGCATCGAAAGGCCTCGATACGACAAATTCGCGCCAGACACTTTGCTGTTTTTGCTCTGACCAGTATTCAGCCAGAAACAAATTTTTAAACTCGTCAAAGGTCAGGTTCGTAATGTTGAGGTTTAAGCCCCAACGCTTGGCATCACCAGCCAACACATCAATAACCGCATTAATTTTTCTCTCATTAGTCCATGATCTGGGTAAAACTCTTTCACAGTTTTTAATGAAATCCGTTGCGTGTATACCGCCTTTTTTCAAGGGGTCGAACCGCTCCTCTTTCGTCAACAATTCCGAACTATGTGCACAGATTGGCACATAGCTCTGTTTTTCTTCAAGTTTCTTTTCTAATTCCGACACTCTCGTAATCACTTGGCAAGTGGTTGTCGCAAGCGTTTCCACTTCCCTCTTTTTCTCTTCGCAGGTATTAGCCTGCTGCCTCACTTTGGTATCTACTTCGGATACTAAAACCTTTAAAGTTTCCACCTTCTGTTGATCGTCTTTTCTCACTAATTGAATTTGTTCCGTCACCTTATTCTCGATGATCGGAGCAACTGCGTCTCCTACACTTTTCTCGATTCTGCTAATTTCGGAATTAAAACGCGTATTTATGCTCGCAATTTCCGCCTGAACGCCTATCATTTCCTGTTTAAGATTACCGATTTCGGTATTAATCACAACAATATCTTCTTTGATTTTATCAACTTTTGTGTTAACAATTCCAACATTGTTGTTAACAACATTAATAGCTTTGTTCTGATTGTCTAGCTTCCTGTCAATTTTTTCAGACTGAGCTTTAATTTCTGCCGATTGAGTTTCTATCTTGCTAGACTGAGCCTTGATTTCGTTAATCAAAACATTCAATAAATCAGTTAAATTCCCGGAAACTACCGGTTTTACTTCCGTAGCGGCTTCCTCTTTAATTGTCCCCCCGTATTCGTCATCAAGGGATTCCGATTTGATTTTCACTTCCGATTCCGAAACATTTTCTAATGTTTGGAATTCCATTTCTGCTCTTTGTTGCGTCTCGGCGGTCGCGTCTTTCATGCTAGCCGCCTGCCCCTGAACAATGGGTACCGCGGTGCGCGTTTCCCACTGTTCGACCGATTGTTCCGTACCCAAGTCTACCAAATTTTGGTAATTGTTGCCTTCACTCATTTTAATAATTTTCAATATAAATAACAAATCTCAAATCTAATTAGGATTCCTCAGACTAATATTCTCGCTGACGTATCGACCATTTCGTAACCAGTACTTTGTTACGAGATTTGCACAATGCAAAATTCGTGTCCAGAACAACCTCAAATTTGAAGATTGTCCTGTCACCAGGTCGCCACGTGTAACCTCCCCCTCACTTACCGACCTTAATGACAGTGAAAAATTAAACCGCATGTACCTAATGGGAATTTTGGAAAAGCAATCGTCACCGAAGTTAATCTGTCGGTAAAGAGGGAGGAAAGGGTTACATCTAAATGGAAGGAAAAATGCAAATGAAACTGGTGGAAATTAATTTTGAAAAGGGGTAAAGTTAATAAAGAAAGTAAATGTGCGGCCGTTACGTCAACAATTAACTAGCGGTAATTAGATATTTGAGATTTGGGGGAAATCACGGTCGCCAGTCCTAAGGACAATTACTATAGTAACTGAAAAAGAAAGGTTATTACACATATAATTAGCACTAGAAGCGTGGCAACTGAAGGTTGACACGTGTAGTGTGAAAACTGAAAGTTTGTCAGAAGTAATAAATTTCGCTACACTCTGACTTAATTTAGCAAAAGAATTAATAAAACCGGAAAATCGAAAGTTAATTTAGTGACTGAAGTTAATAGTGAGCTTTCTTTCTGAAGCACATCGAAATCCAGCAGAATACGGTTAGTCTTGGACTACCTCAACAATCATTTCAAAAGCAACTTGACTCTACGCAATTTAGAAACAAGAGATTTAACTTTGAACTTGAATTAAATGATTCTGAATAATTAACAATAGTAAAATTTAGTACGTACCAAGCTGAGCTGCAGTCACAGGTAAGCTAAAATATGCTAACAAAACTCGCACTCTTAATTTGTGCTTGTGTAATCTAACTATTGTAGCCAGCTATGCTTTAACTGCACTTTGAAACTAAAGTAATGAAATGCAATGACAGTACTTTAATGCTGGCGTCTGAATTTCAACGACACTCGGTTTCATTTCGGAAAAGGAAGGGACCCTGCTTGGTAATGCAATTGGGACAATGAGCAACAAAGGTTCATGCTAAGTTGCTGTAATTTTGCGAGGCAAATGGAACAATGTGAAAAGCTGAGGTCTGCCATACAGTTCTGAAACTTTACGTGCTTTTGGTCTTCCTTGTTGGTTGATTGAAGGTTTGAAGCCGTCGATCGAGGAGGTGGCGACGGTCACTCATTGTCGGCCGTCGCTGTTGCAGAAGCTGGATGTTGGCGCGCCTTCTTCTCGACACGGTCACCAAACGAAACGGGCTCTTGATGTGCGCCGGCTAATGCTTCCCGTCCGCGACACCGTGCCAGAAACTAACATAGCAAGTCGAGCGCAATTACATGCTGCTAAACCCCGAAAGCGCGGCAACTCGCGGGAGCGTCACACCACACACCTGCTCCACTCGCTACTCCAGCCAGACTCCGACTGCCCTGCCCGCGCTCCACGCGGCAGAGTTCACACTACCAAAGATCCTACACACTTTGATTCTTCACACGACCTATCGATGTAATCGTTCGATAGCAGTTTTCCCTAGGCAAGACCCAGCGTAAAAATACAAATAATATTTACGAAACAAACCAATTATACACCGACATAAATGCATACATATATATATATAGTGAAACAATTACAATATATAAAGGCACAGAAATGTCATATATTCAGGTAACAAATTAAGGAAAAAACTTACAGTACAACAGATGGAAATAGGAGGATATGCATTTCCGGCGTTACAAACTTCATTTCCGGATGAAAATGCGTTCCGGATGTGGCTCGATGAATTCTTCGCTTCAAAACCACATGATTTCTACAGTCGCGGAACCAAAAAGCGGGCAGACTGTTGTATATTGTGAAGGACAATATAATATTGATGACTAAAGCCTGTGTCGTCGGTCTTTGTTGTGTTTATTAAACTTAAATAAAAACGCTAAGAACTTGTGCAGCAACCCAACAGTTTTGCTTTACGTTAGGAGAGAGACAGTCTGCCATTACCTCCTATTATCCAAATGCCTCCATCAATGAGAAGATCAGTCGGAACCTGTGTGCCCCGCTACTGGCGTACCACCACGAAGATCATACTCACTGGACGAGACACAGGAGGCAAAAAATAAAAACACCTGCAGCCGTCCTTACGATTTTATTTTATTTTGTCGCTGCCAGTTTCGTCACTTCATTGCGTTATCTTCAGGCTGTTTTGATGCGGTACAGTTTGATACGATCCCTCTGCATAACCCATCAGTTGACAGCATCACTGTATTCGCAGATAATGTGTCAGCACTCCAACCATCAACTGTTGACGGCTGTAGGTGTTTTTGTTTTTTGTCACGATAGCAAACGGCCGTCGTCCCTGAGACGTCCGGCTATAAGGATGGACATACAAAAGACACAGGAGGGTTTGATGTGCGCTTTTAACATTCCAAACGTGAGGCACACAAGCATACTCCAGTGGGCGGTAGGTTTGCTTTTCGCCTGAATTCACACGTGTCTAGTACGTGGTCTACTGACGGTCTGTCACCCAGTAACATACAGCGGTAGGTCAAAAATACGGAAACATCGCGAGGAAGACACGCTTGGACACAAACACACAAGCTGGCCGATCCTGCAGGTTGCGCTGTTGTATTCGACAACAGTGTTCTGTGTGGTTGTTCTTGCGTTATGTCGGAGATGAGGGTGTTCAAGAGTGGTCAAATAACTGGCACTGATATGGTGGGACCAAGGGAGTCGAGGTGTTCGGTGTTTCAAGAGGCACCAGTGAAGGTTTATACTGCATACGAGGAAGGCGAGAAAACACCATCCGCTAATTCACAACGTGGACGACAGTGTGTGTTGGGTGATCGTGAGTGTGGAAGCAGTAAAGGATAGTCATTTGGTCGAATGAGTCTTGTTTCACACTGCTTCTGATTTGTGGCCGAGTATACGTCCCGAGAGTGCAACATGCCGGAGCTTCGGTGGTGGTTTGGGCAGCCATATCGTGGGGTCACACGGTTACTCTGCGCAAAATTATGAGACTACTTTGGTTGGGCATGTCCACCCCGTGGTACAATGTTTGTCCCCCTACGGTGATCATTATTCCAAGACCACAGGGTTTTTTCCAATCAGCTCGCATCCCCCAGGGCTGTTTCTGTGAGCACGAATGTGAAACGTTGCACCTCCCGTGGCCACCACAATCACCAGATCTCAATATTATTGAGTCTTCGCGGTGTACTTTCGACAAAATGGTGGGTGATGGCTGTTCACCACCATCACAATTACCTGAACTTGCCACTGTCTTGAGGGAGAATGGTATAAGATTCCCTTTACAACCGTGCAGGACCTGTGTCTATCCATTTCGATAGGACTGGAAACTGTTTTGAATGGCAGTGGCCTTGCTACACGGCACTGCGGCACGGTAATGCGTCGTGTTTTTCCTGTTTCCACTTTCTTGCCCTACTCCTGTATCTCGAGAGGAGATTATGGAAAGATGAGTCGGCCTAGGGAAACAATAGTTCAAGCAGCCCCTAGGCAGGAAGCTAAGAGCTGTAGTGACGGACGATATCCTGATAGACTCAAGGTTGAGGATCGAGTTTATTTCAATATTTTGCAGGTTTAATAACGCAGGTTAGAAGCTGACTGGGAAGCACTTGCCACGGTTTCGGGATTTTTGCCAAATTCTTCGATTTATAAGCACTGACGGTTGTTTTGTTGGAAATGTTTTGACGGTGCTCCACCACAGCATGATTTTCATTTTACAGTGGAAATTGGCTTCAATATAATAGCCGAAACCGGTTGTGGGCTAAAATCAAATGCTTCTTAGTGGTGCATTTTGCAACGAAGAATTCGGTCTGCCACGAACGTTAACTTCAATTAAGGAGGGAAGCTCATGAATTTGAGACAAAACGTCAGTTTTCAGTTTGCTTTTTCTTTATTTGTAGAACTCATGGAGAATAAGTTACAAAAGTTTCAATGACGAAATCGCATCCGAAGTGCGATACGACCTTCCTGTTCTTGAAGCAACACTTCAATACTAGCTCGGTGAAGAACGATTCCGTGGGTTGCTTTTAAGCAAACTTACGCCGGACACTTCTAGAACGCTCTAGATTGAGGAAACTTGTCAGGGATATGAAGGGCAATATGTTGGAAGACGGAAAGAGCATTGGTGGTCACAAACGTGGTGATATAAACTCCACATGGTGTCAACAGATGAACGTTCCGTTCATGTTCTGTATGACATTAGCTGTTGTAAATATCTACAAGCTCACAGGGATGACAACCCCAACATTCACAAGTGGAGGCTTCCGAACTGCATCTTGGATGTTGTCGAGTCCACCTTCAGGTTTCTGGCAGATCCTGAACTTATAAAATATGTTCATGACCAAACCCAGAATCCAAATACGGAAACGATGTCTTAAAACCGTGTGACGAAGTGAAATAGTTGAAACGGCGCTGAGCACTACGGCGCTTAACATCTTAGGTCATCAGTCCCCTAGAACTTAGAACTACTTAAACCTAACTAACCTAGAGACATCACACACATCCACGCCCGAGGCAGGATTCGAACCTGCGACCGTGGCAGTCCCACGGTACCGGACTGCAGCGCCTAGAACCGCACGGCCACCGCGGCGACGAAGTGACCTGCCGCACAGTATAAAGTATAGAGTTGCAGTGCACGATCCCCCAAGCCGGACGTTCTCTCAGGCCGGGTCCGTGGCCTGGACTTCCAGTTCTCACCCGGGCTCTGCTTGCGTTCATATTAGCGGCGTACGCCCCTCCAGGTGACTTTATAGTCAGGATCAGTGTACTGCAATTCCCTTAATTCATTCGCTTCTTGCCCTGACAAAAAAAAGTTGCAATTCCAAAAAGGAGATGTGCGACATAAATTAAAGTTGGTAGGTGTCTTGCTACATCTGAAAGATGACGTTTATTCAGATTTCGCGCCAGTCGCACAAGAGTACTACTAGTAGGGCCACTGTGGAGGACTTGGCCGGAATGTGGCGATTGTGCGTGATTGCTGGAAGCACTGGCCACGACAATGTATCGTCACACAAGGAGACAGGGCTCCGGATGGCCGCGTGGCACTGCCAAGAAAGAAGACAACCGTGTTTCACATACGGCTGAGGCACACCTTACAGCTTCAGCAGCAGCAGTTTGAGCAGCAGTTGGCACAACAGCGACACAACGCCGGGACAGCTCCGACCAGACGCCCCGTAGCGTGCGTTCCACTGAGCCCAAACCACCGCCACTGCCATTTCAGTGTTGTCAGGCGAGAGCTCTTTCGATGGCAGAGTGAAGGTCTCTTGTGTGTTCTGACGAGAGGCTGTTCTGCTTCAGTGCCACTGATAGCTGTGTGCTGGCTAGGAGGAGGCTTTAGAAGGAGGCTAGTTGATGGCCTGAAACCAAACTGTGTGGTAGATATATTGGCTCTACGTCTGGGGTTACTGTGGTAAGGGCGATTTTATATGGCAACAGAAGCACTTAAGCACTGTCGTGGTTATCCCACACACCCTAAGCGCAAATTTGCACGTTAATCTAGTCATTCGACCTATTGCACCGTCATTCATTAACAGTAATTTTGGGAGGGAGGGGCATTTTCCTATAGGGCAACACGTAGCCCACATACTACTGCTGTAACCAAACATACTCTACAGAGTGTCGACATGTTAGCTTGGCCTGCTCCATCGGCAGATCTGTCTCTAGTTGAGTGCATTTGGGTCATGTTTGGCCGACAACTGCAGTGTCATCCACAAACAGCATTAACCATCCCTATATCGACCAACCAAATGCAACATGCATGGAACTCCATCCCACAAACTACCGTCCGGCAACTGTAGAACAGCGCGACCGCTACGGTCGCTGGTTCGAATCCTGCCTCGGGCATGGATGTGTGTGGTGTCCTTAGGTTAGTTAGGTTTAAGTAGTTCTAAGTTCTAGGGGACTTATGACCTCAGCTGTTAAGTCCCATAGTGCTCAGAGCCATTTTGAACTGTACAACAAAATGAATGCACGTTTGCATTCTTGCATTCAATATTTTGGAGGTTACACAAGTTATTAAGGCACAAGCATTTCACAGTTACAATGTCTTATGTCGCACTAACATTAACGTGTAATTTAGCAATGTTAATATATATATTACCAAGACAAATGTATTTTCAAAATTTGGTTCCTTTGCTTTAAATATTTCTTGGTGATTCGATATTTTTTCCTGGCAGTGTTTTTCCATAATTCCTTCAAAACATCCAGTTAGCCATCCCATACCAGCTAAATGAATGGAGCTTCCTCAGTATCTGTGTCTTTAAGCTTCTAGACTGCTCGCTGGATGTGACAAAGTACTCATTAATGTGTGTGCAAATCGTAGGATGAAAGGTGTCTATAGCAGACAGCCTTCAATGTGTTTGTTTGAATTGTGGAATGGTGTCACTGTGATGCTCAAACATACGAACTGGAACACGCTCGCAGACAGACTCATCTATCACATGAAAGCAGACTTAGAACGCTTCAGAAACCATTATGAAGTGAGGAACCTGCGAATACTGTCCAGCACCCTATGTATCGGTGCTGCATGGTGCCATGTACAATGCTGTACTGAGGCTTAATACGTGCAGTGTCATCAATCAACAGCACATCAGTGCTTCAAAGAAGCCTAATACGTTTCCGCAAGACAGACAGCCTCGCTCTGAACGTCGACCAGGTGGCAACGCAAATGCCGCTAGAAGCCACAGGTCGCACGGACGTACTGTCTTCTCCCAGACACGTGATCGAAAACACATTTGGCTGTGTCCTAGCGCCAAGTGATACTCGGGGCAGCGCTCCAGCCAGACCACACCATATCGCACTGTGCGAGTTTCCTGTGTCAGGTGTCGATTCCCAAAAGATTTCATAAATCGGGATCTTAACTCGAGAGCCACATCCGCGACGTCGCTGGGGAGCTGCCAGCTGTGGACTCAGAGCGTTCGTGGCCTCCTACCCTAAGAAGACGGCTACTGTCTGGTGGTGGCAGACCGCTGGACTTGTAAATACATTCCTGTTTAACTTTCAAACGGCTACCTGATGAAATTAGACAATTTTACTCTCTGGAGAACTTACTCTTTCTTCATTCAGTTTTCACTTTAACACTGAGCGTCGAGCGTCACCTCGAACTGTGACTTTCATGAATGTGTGTTTAATGAACTGGCGTTCAGCAGACAAAAGTGTTTTGTTCTATTCCAAGAAGTGATTTATTTTATGTTTTGTTTCAGTCCACTTCAGTGTACATGTGCTGTTAATCTTGGATAAATAAACTTCTGCAATAGTTGCTACCTCTTTTTTTCCGCCATATCACACAGAGGTATTTAAACAGTGATTCTTACCAGCATTGCAAATGTGAATACACCGAGAATAAATCATGAAGTGTGGAGCAAAGCCAAGTACCCTCTGCTGTGCAGCTGACAGCGGATTGCAGCTCGTGGGCATGGACCTAGGCGCCGACATTCCGCCGCAGCGCTAATGGGTCGCAGATTAACGGGCGGGCCGCGGGTCAGGTTTCACCGGGCTGCACTGCGTCCACAGCTGGCGACGCCCCGCCGCGCCTCGGGGGCTCCTCGCAAACATTTGCCAAACGGTCGGGACCGCACTCAATTAGGGCGGGGCCAGGCGACGCAAGGCCACCGAGGCACCCATCCCCCTCCCCCCTCCATTCAATAACCCACCCGCCGCCGCCCTAATTACTAGCGGGATCAGGCGCAGCGGGGTTCACTTGCTGGTGCCCCTGTCTGCCGCCCACTGAGTGCAGAATACGAGGCTACCGGGCACCGGGACAGGCCAGCACCTGCTAGCAGGCAAGTGGAACTTGCCAGTGTTTGAGACCGCATGGATAAGTAGCAATTGAAGGGTCAGCAAAATGAAATTGACCTGGAATGTTTCGCATGCACCTTAAGATGCACAACTAAGGATGTAAGTTGGGTCTTAGGGACCGTGCAACATTTTCCTGGGAAATTTTATTTTGACCACCCTGTACGTGCGTTCCTGATACACGGGATTATTCATAAGCACCTCTGCAATTTCAGAAGACAACCACATACAAGCTACATGCTCCATCTGAACAGACCTCGCAAGGTCCAACAGACTGACTGGCCAACATCCCATTCTCAGCCGACTGGCATCATTGGATGTGTATATGGGGGCCATGGGCTCCGAATACTGCTCCCTCTCTCCCGGTGGAGGTTCGAGTCCTCCCTCGGGCGTGGGTGTGTGTGTTTGTCCTTAGGATAATTTAGGTTAAGTAGTGTGTACGCTTAGGGACTGATGACCTTAGCAGTTAAGTCCCATAAGATTTCACACACACTCTCTCTCCCTCTCCCAGCTGTTGTCAGTTTTCGTGACATGGAGCTGCCGCTGCTCGATCAAGCAGGTCCTCAGTTAGCATAAAGAAGCTGAGTGCACCCCAGAACATATAATCTGCTCGTACACTATGAATTACTTCGAAAGTAAACAGTCTGTTGACACATAGTACGAATTCAGGAAATATCACTCCTATGATACACAACTAGATCTTCATTCTCACGAAGTAATGAGGGCTACCGACAGGGCATCTATAATTGATTCCATCTTTCCAGAAGGCTTTTGACACCATTCCTCCATTCCTCAGAAGAGACTTCTAACCAACTGCGCGCCTACATACCGTTTCAGTTGTGCGACTGGCTTCCTGATTACCTGTCAGAAAGGTCACACAGTACCTAGTAATCGACGGAAAATCATCGAGTGAAAGAGAAGTTATATCTGGTTTTCCCCGAGGAGGGGTTTTATGCCCTCTGTTCTTCCTGATCTGCATACAGTCAGTTCCACAAGAAAATGTACGCGGTTATCTGTATGAAATATTATAAATATATGTTTACATGAAAATACGTATTATTAGTAATTTCACAATTACCCTATAGTTAATCCAATCGCCGCCATTATTGACATTAGCTTTGCACCTTTTTGGCATGCTTTTCACGAGATTTTCTGCATATTCTGTCTGTCACGTTCCCCATATATTCCTGATGTTATATGACAGCTGATTCAAAGTATATATTATCCTTCCTTTAAGCTTCGTCTTAATATACTACCAGACATTTCGATTGGATATGCATCCGGAGACTTTGCAGGCCGATCCATCGTGGACCTTCCATGGTGTTGTTTCTACGCTGTACAGACACGGCTGCGATGTTTCGGTCCATTATCCTCTTGAAGCACCCAGTTTATCTGATTCGAACCAAATACCTTCTTAACGAACCTCAGAAGGCATTTTTGATAAATACTGCACAGTTTTTCGGCGTTTAAATTGCCTGTATATAAGTGCAAATAGCCAAAACCGCGTTTGGAGAGAGATCCACAAACATGCACTTCTACCGTGTGTTTGACAGGCCGTTGAAGCAACCTTTCAACGTTTCGCACATCAAGATTTTGAAAGAGCGGACCAGGCCCAGAAAGGTGATGCCTCCTGACGCTTCATTTTAAATTGCAACCAACAAACAAAACATTCAATTCTCACACTGTTTATCTATACACTGTGCAAAAGCGCGTTGATTACAGATTCGAGACCATTATCAGAAATGTCGCTGTGGACGTTGCATTTAAAATTATGGCGAGCACTTTCTTGTAGAACTAAATCTACACATCATAGGACACAATCAGAGCAGCTCTATCAGACTGTTTACGATCTAGTAAAGTTATTGGTAGATCAAAGCCAACTGTAGAATGACTTAAACACGACACTTGTTTGGTGCGAAAAGTGCAGTTGTCTCTGAATAAGGAAAAGTGTGACGTCATACACATGAGTACAAAACGAAATCTGTTGAATTTCTATTAAACGATAATCTACGGTGACAGCCATCGGACAGTAGAACGAATGAAACTTACAAGGGGAGGCCGCCAATTGTGAAATTCAGATTCGATTCATACTGCGCATAATAAAAGCTCATGGCCAGAGGTGTAATGTGGCAAAGCACCAAGATGCACTTCTCAGCCGTTGTTGAGAAAATCGACAGTTAAAAGAAATACTCTCGACGATTAATGATTTCCTACAGCGTCGTGGCACAGCGGTAAGCGCTCGGGTTCGTAATCCGAAGGTCGCCGGATCGAATCTCGCGCTATGCAACCTTTTTCTTTTTAGTATTTGTTTTTTATAATTTATATATATATATATATATATATATATATATATATATATATATATATATATATATATAATTCCCGGCAATCAGTTGCAACAATTATGCATATAATAAGTTGTTGAATGTCGTTTGTCGTGGAAAAACTGGCGACTTCGAACATCATTATGTTTTCCGCAAACAAAGTTGTATTTCACAAATGTTATTAATCCTCCCCTTGTTAGAGAGTTGGCAGATACATCCACGCGCTGTAATGTACAGTGAGGTGACAAAAGTCACGGGATACCTCCCAATAGCGTGTCGGATTTCTTTTTTCACCGCGCTGTGCAGCAGCTCTGCTTGGCATCGACTCATCGAGTCGTTGCAGGTCCCTTACAGAAATAATGAGCGTCCATGTTGCGTCTGTAGCCGGCCATAATTGCGAAAGTGTTGCCATTGTAGGATTTTGTGCGCGAATTGACCTCTCGGTTATGTCCCATAAATGTTAGGTAGGATTCATATCGGGCGATCTGGGTGGCAAAATCATTCACTCGGATTCTTCAGAATGTTCTACAAAGCAATCACGCACAATTTTGACCGAGTCATATGGCGCATTGTCATCCATAAAAATTCCATCGTCGTTTGCGTACATGAAGTCGACGAACGGCTGCAAATGATCTCCAAGTAGCCGATCATAACCATTTAGAATTTCAGTTTGACCAGAGAGCCCACAACATTCCATGTATACACACTCTGCGCCATTGTGGAACCACCACCAGCTTTCTTGACAACTTAGGTCCACAGATTCGTGGGGTCTTCGACACACTCGAAACCTACCATCAGCTGTTTTTTTCTTTTGGTCATCAGTCTGCTGACTGGTTTGATGCGGCCCGCCACAAATTCCTTTCCTGTGCTAACCTCTTCATCTCAGAGTAGCACTTCTACGTCTTCAATTATTTGCTTGACGTATTCCAATCTCAGTCTTCCTCTACAGTTTTTGCCCTCTACAGCTCCCTCTAGTACCATGGAAGTCATTCCCTCATGTCTTAGCAGATGTCCTCTCATCCTGTCCCTTCTCCTTATCAGTGTTTTCCACATATTCATTTCCTCTCCGATTCTGCGTAAAACCTCCTCATTTCTTACCTTATCAGTCCACAATTTTCAACATTCGTCTATAGCACCACATCTCAAATGCTTCGATTCTCTTCTGTTCCGGTTTTCCCACAGTCCATGTTTCACTACCATACAATGCTGTACTCCAGACGTACATCCTCAGACATTTATTCCTCAAATTAAGGCCGGTATTTGATATTAGTAGACTTCTCTTGGCCAGAAATGCCTTTTTTGCCATAGCGAGTCTGCTTTTAATGTCCTCCTTGCTCCGTCCGTCATTGGTTATTTTACTGCCTAGGTAGCAGAATTCCTTAACTTCATTGACTTCGTGACCATCAATCGTGATGTTAAGTTTCTCGCTGTTCTCATTTCTACTACTTCTCATTACCTTCGTCTTTCTCCGATTTACTCTCAAACCATACTGTGTACTCATTAGACTTCATTCCGTTCAGCAGATCATTTAATTCTTCTTCACTTTCACTCAGGATAGCAATGTCATCAGCGAATCGTATCATTGATATCCTTTCACCTTGTATTTTTATTCCACTCCTGAACCTTTCTTTTATTTCCATCATTGCTTCCTCGATGTACAGATTGAAGAGTAGGGGCGAAAGGCTACAGCCTTGTCTTACACCCTTCTTAATACGAGCACTTCGTTCTTGATCGTCCACTCTTATTATTCCCTCTTGGTTGTTGTACATATTGTATATGACCCGTCTCTCCCTATAGCTTACCCCTACTTTTTTCAGAATCTCGAACAGCTTGCACCATTTTATATTGTCGAACGCTTTTTCCAGGTCGACAAATCCTATGAAAGTGTCTTGATTTTTCTTTAGCCTTGCTTCCATTATTAGCCGTAACGTCAGAATTGCCTCTCTCGTCCCTTTACTTTTCCTAAAGCCAAACTGATCGTCACCTAGTGCATTCTCAATTTTCTTTTCCATTCTTCTGTATATTATTCTTGTAAGCAGCTTCGATGCATGAGCTGTTAAGCTGATTGTGCGATAATTCTTGCACTTGTCAGCTCTTGCCGTCTTCGGAATTGTGTGGATGATGCTTTTCCGAAAGTCAGATGGTATATCGCCAGACTCGTATATTCTACACTCCAACGTGAATAGTCGTATTGTTGCCACTTCCCCCAATGATTTTAGAAATTCTGATGGAATGTTATCTATCCCTTCTGCCTTATTTGACCGTAAGTCCTCCAAAGGTCTTTTAAATTCCGATTCTAATACTGGATCCCCTATCCCTTCTAAATCGACTCCAGTTTCTTCTTCTATCACATCAGACAAATCTTGACCCTCATAGCGGCTTTCAATGTATTCTTTCCACCTATCTGCTCTCTCCTCTGTATTTAACAGTGGAATTCCCGTTGCACTCTTAATGTTACCACCGTTGCTTTTAATGTCACCAAAGGTTGTTTTGACTTTCCTGTATGCTGAGTCTGTCCTTCCGACAATCATATCTTTTTCGATGTCTTCACATTTTTCCTGCAGCCATTTCGTCTTAGCTTCCCTGCACTTCCTATTTATTTCATTCCTCAGCGACTTGTATTTCTGTATCCCTGATTTTCCCGGAACATGTTTGTACTTCCTCCTTTCATCAATCAACTGAAGTATTTCTTCTGTTACCCATGGTTTCTTCGCAGCTACCTTCTTTGTACCTATGTTTTCCTTCCCAACTTCTGTGATGGCCCTTTTTAGAGATGTCCATTCCTCTTCAACTGTACTGCCTACTGCGCTATTCCTTATTGCTGTATCTATAGCGTTAGAGAACTTCAAACGTATCTCGTCATTCCTTAGTACTTCCGTATCCCACTTCTTTGCGTATTGATTCTTCCTGACTAATGTCTTGAACTTCAGCCTACTCTTCATCACTACTATATTGTGATCTGAGTGTATATCTGCTCCTGGGTACGCCTTACAATCCAGTATCTGATTTCGGAATCTCTGTCTGGCCACGATGTAATCGAAATCTTCCCGTATCTCCCGGCCTTTTCCAAGTATACCTCATCCTCTTGTGATTCTTGAACAGGGTATTCGCTATTACTAGCTGAAACTTGTTACAGAACTCAATTAGTCTTTCTTCTCTTTCATTCCTAGCCCCAAGCCCATATTCTCCTGTAACCTTTTCTTCTACTCCTTCCCCTACAACTGCATTCCAGTCGCCCATGACTATTAGATTTTCGTCCCCCTTTACATACTGCATTACCCTTTCAATATCCTCATACACTTTCTCTATCTGTTCATCTTCAGCTTGCGACGTCGGCATGTATACCTGAACTATCGTTGTCGGTGTTGGTCTGCTGTCGATTCTGATTAGAACAACCCGGTCACTGAACTGTTCACAGTAACACACCCTCTGCCCTACCTTCCTATTCATAACGAATCCTACACCTGTTATACCATTTTCCGCTGCTGTTGATATTACCCGATACTCATCTGACCAGAAATCCTTGTCTTCCTTCCACTTCACTTCACTGACCCCTACTTTATCTAGATTGAGCCTTTGCATTTCCATTTTCAGATTTTCTAGTTTCCCTACCATGTTCAAGCTTCTGACATTCCACGCCCGGACTCGTAGAACGTTATCCTTTCGTAGATTATTCAATCTTTCTCTCATGGTGACCTCCCCATTGGCAGTCTCCTCCCGGAGATCCGAATGGGGGACTATTGCGGAATCTTTTGCCAATGGAGAGATCATCATGACACTTCTTCAATTACAGGCCACATGTCCTGTGGATACACGATACGTGTCTTTAATGCAGTGGTTTCCGTTGTCTTCTGCATCCTCATGTCGCTGATCATTGCTGATTCTTCCACCTTTAGGGGCAATTTCCCACCCCTAGGACAAGAGAGTGCCCTGAACCTCTATCCGCTCCTCCGCCCTCTTTGACAAGGCCGTTGGCAGAATGAGGCTGACTTCTTATGCCGAAAGTCTTCGGCCGCCAATGCTGATTATTTATCAAAATTTAGGCAGTGGCGGGGATCGAACCGAAGACGTTTTGATTATGAATAAAAGACGCTACCACTAGACCACGGGACATGTAACATCAGCTGTTACGAACTGAAATCAGGAGTCATCTGACCAGCGCACGGTTTTCCAGACGTCTAGGGCCCAACCGATATGGTCGCGAGCCCAGGAGAGGCGCCGCAGCCGATATCGTGCTGTTAGCAAAGGCACCCATGTAGGTCGTCTACTGCTACAGCCTATCAGCGCCAGATTTTGCCGCACTGTTGAAATGGATACGTTCGTCAAACGTCCACATTGATTTCTGCAGTTAGTTCACGCAGCGTTGCTTGGCTGTTGGCTCTGACAACTTACGCTGAACCCGCTGCTTTCGGTCGTTAAGGCCGTCGACCATTGCGTTTTCCTTAGGGAGGAGCAAAAGGTGAAATTCTGTGTTGTCGGAACATGCTTCACATTGTGGATCTCGGAATATTGAATTCCCTAACGATTGCCCACGCGTCAAGCTCCAACTACCATTCCGCGTTCAAAGTCTGATATTTCACGTCGTGCGGCCATAATCACGTCGGAAACGTTTTCACATGAATCCTTTGACTTCAAATGACAGAACCGCCAATGCACTGCGTTTCATGCCTAGTGTACACGATACTATCGGCGCCTCTATACAGGGTGAGTCACTAACTAATGCCACCAAGAATAACTCCGGAAGTATGATAGCAGCTGGAAAGGTGGTGGGACAAATGTTGCAAGGGACAACGGGGCCATAATATGATGTTGGTTTCTTGTTGCTATGTGGGGTCGCTTCAGAGATACGAAGGTCAACTTTGCTTTTTAAATGGGATGCTATAGTTTGGTACTTATTTTCTGATAGGGGCCATCGAGACGGATCCAATGATGTGAAACAGCAAGGTCTTTGAAGGTCAACGAAGGTCAGAAAGGTGGCATGAACGTCCATTTACAGGAGGTTTTCGAAGTGATGACCATTGGTATGATGCAGTGCATCCTTTCAAATCGGCACTTATCGAAGTACATGCTCAGACAATTCTCTCTCGCATATCTTCAGGTGTAGTTGGAACGTCTTTATAAACAATGTCTTTTACGAATTCCCACAAGAAAAAGGTCCAGCGGCGTAAAGTCTGGCGAACGAGCCGGCCACAACACATCTCCGCCACGTCCAGTCCAACAATTTGGGGATTGTCTCTGCAACTCATTTCTAGCCATGAACGAAAAATGTGCCGGACACCTTGTTCCTAAAGGTATTCCTTCCAGTAACAGACCCAATGTTTCTTGCAGGAATGTGGTGTACTTCCTACCATTAAGATTTTCTTCGATGAAATAGGGGCCTATAGTTCTGTACTTTAGAATCTCATACCATACATTCAGCGACCACGGCTTTTGGTATGCCACTTGCCGCAGCCAACATGGATTTTGAGTTGCCCAATAATCCATGATATGCAAATTAACATTTCCAAAGTTTGTGAATGTAGCCACGTCAGTAAATGAAATCAAATTAACAAATGTGTCATCCCTCTGAATCTCAAGTTGAGGCCATCGGTAGAATTCAGTGAGACGTATAAAATCCGTACCAGTTAATTCTTGGTGGAGAGTGATACGGTAAGGATGTTATTTATGGCGATGCAGAACAGGAACAACACTACTCTGGCTGATGCCAGATTCCCTTGCCACTTGACGCGAACTAACACAACGATCTCGAACCACAATGGCAAGAGTACCGATTTCCGTTTCCTCGTTAGTATCTTTCCTTTGCCGGATATGTTCCCGATGCATTAAAGATCCAGTTGTTCTCAATTTATCACACACATATTTAAATGTACGACGTTTAGGGTGAGTACGTTGAGGATATCTTTCAGCGAGTAAGTCTCTAGCTCTCACTGAATTTCGTTGAAATGGCAAGCATATCGATTTGTTCTTCGAAGGAATACATCATTCGTATTCGCTTGATTCGACGATACTAGTCTTACCGTTCCTGTTATTGTTTTATTGCGAAACCGTTGAATGGTGTTTACATGTCAATGGCACGTTAGATGGATATGCCATATTCGACGATTATTTGCTATTTGCACGATATACAAGAGAGAATTATCAGAGTATGTGTTTCATTAAGTGCCGATGTGATAAGGAATACCACTCAATCCATGATAAGAAGGTTGCAGTATTGTACTGATACCAAACGTCATCACTTCGAGCACCGTCTGTAAATCGACGTTCATCCCACCTTTGTGTCCTTCGTTGACCTTCAAAGACCTTACTGTTACACATCATTGGATTCGTCTCAATAGCCGCTATCAGAAAATAAGTACCAAACTATAGCATCCCACTTAAAAAAAGAAAGTTGACCTTCATATCTTTGATGCGACCCCACCTAGCAACAAAAAGCAACGTCATATAATGGCCCCCGTTGTGCCATGCAACTTTTGTCCCACAAACTTTTCGGCTCCTATCAACCTTTCGGAGTTGTTCTTGATGGCGATAGTGACTCACCCTGTATGTGCGCACCGCTAGCCCATGATTTTTGTCATCTCAGTGTGTAGCGTTTCTGAACGTCCGCAAATCCACTCAGATGCACTACACGGCGACAAGCGCACGCGCATAAGGGTTGCTCAGAGTATGATTTGGTTCAAATGGCTCTGAGCACTATGGGACTTAACTTCTGAGGTCATCAGTCCCCTAGAACTTAGAACTACTTAAACATAACTAACCTAAGGACATCACAAACATCCATGCCCGAGGCAGGATTCGAACCTGCGATCGTAGCGGTCGCGCGGTTCCAGACTGTAGCGCCTAGAACCGCTCGGCTACCCCGGCCGGCAGTATGATTTCTGTTATTGTTTATAGTTCACATATGGGCCAGCAACTAATATTAGGGTCTCATGTTGGAGATCCTGCGCATTTCTTAGTTAGGAAATTTTCATAAATGCTGTAATTAGGCAAAATCAATATTTTTGGAGAGCAAACTTTCTTTTATAGAAGGTACTTGTGAAAACCATTCTTTGTACTAATTGATTCATATTGTAGAAACTGATTGAAGTAATCAAGCGTTAATCGCCCTAATGCAGGCGAATAGATACGAGAAGCGTCTGTATGGTCGTCACGACCTGCTGTATCATATCAAGAAATATTAGCAGACATTTATTTTCCAGTTAACATACATATACCTTTACACGTATGATTTTCGAGTCTTATACGTAGCGCCTTAACTCACAAAAGTTCACGTTTGACTTGCTTACATCTTTTGCTTCATTACAGCAAGTAAGGAAGCTGGAACTGGCAATAGTAGACGAAAGTGTCCGAGCACAAAATGAATAAGCGAATGGTTACATTCTTAGTTCAGACTAGAGGAAATTGCCTCCTAGATTACTGTGTTATTAGAGAAAATCCCTTCCTGTATCACGGAAAAGCAAGCCAAGTCCATTCTCACGAAGTTGCGAAATTTCTTCGCATTTTCTTGCATCGATTCCTTCGTTACACAGGTCTTCGTCCTGTCTTCCCAGCGAGGGTCGAACCCAACGAAGTCTGGCTTTTTGTCGCCTTCATCTTGCTCTGGTACTAAGTGTTGCAGACACTGCTATGGCATTAGCTCCAGAACAGTTGCCTCGTCTATGTGCAAAATGCTGTATAAACGTAAATTTAGATAACGTATCCTTGTGCAGACAATTGTCATTATATAAAACGAACAGTTGAGCCCATAGCTCAGAACAGTAAAAAACATAATACACTAGAGAACAAGAATTACAAAATAAATATCCACCTTGAGCTCTCAGATATCTTTATTTCGTATGAACTACACTACAAGACACCGGACATTTCCCTATTATTTTCGTGCGTTATTGTCGTCTAGGGAGCATGTGCGGAATCGCGCAACGAATATTCCGAGTGCACACGCTGCTGAAGCTGCGGGTAAAAAGGTCCTCCTGAACACCTGGATCGATTTCAATTCAACTTCATGCACACATTACTTACTATCTGGAAAGAAAATACTGTGGCCGTAAGAAGCACGAACACTTCACTGGGGTGGGGGGAGTTGGGCAGAAAAGAGTTGCACTGGAGAAGATGCAGAGACAGAGGAGGGGAAACGCTGATATGGACACAGGTGGGAGGGAGAAGAAGGTGGACAGAGAGAGGGGGACGAGGATATGGTGAGACAGGGGAGGAGGACATCGACAGAGATAGGGGGACGAGGACATGGACAGAGAAAGTCAAGAAGAGGATATGGTGATGGAGAGGGGAGGAGCAGATTCACAGAGGGAAGGGCGAGAAGGACACAGAAAGAGAAATGGAAGAGGAGACAGGGGAGGAGGAGGTGGAGAAAGATAGGGGGAGGATATGAAAAGAAAGAGGAAGATATAGTACGAGAGAGGGAGGTGGAGATTCACAGAGAGGGGAAAGAGGAGGGCACCGAGAGAGGGAGAGGGGGGGGGAGGATATGGTGAGAGATAGGTGAGGAGGAGATTCATAGAGATGGGAGTAAGAGGGCATGGACAGAGGAAGTGATGAGGAGGATATGTTGAGAGAGAAGAGATGAGGAGGTGGTGAGAGACAGGGCGGAAGACACAGAGAAAGGGAAGAGGAGGATGTGGTGCAGGAGAGGGGAGGAGGAGATTCACAGAGTGGGGGAGAGGACATGGAGTGAGAGAGGAAAGTGGAGGATATGATGAGATAAAGGCGAGCAGGAGATTCACAGACAGACGCACTAAACGACAGTAACACGCTAAAGGGCAAAGGAAATGTCCTGTCTTGTAAAGTAGTTCATACGAAATAAAAGTTTCTGTGAGGTAAAGGTGGATATTTATTTTGTAATTGTTGTTCTCTTGCGAATTACGTTTCTACTGTTGTGAGCTATGGGCTCAACTGTTCGTTTTATGTAATGACACATGTCTGTACAGGAATATATTATCTAAATTTACGCTTGTACTGCATTTTGCACGGACACGAGGCTACTGTTTTTGGAGCTATTGCTCTGGCCAGTATATGTATCGGTACTAGGGCATAAGGTGCAAAGAAATTTGCTTTTCGATGATACAGGAAGGAATTTGCTCTAGTGACACAGTAATGTACATGGGATAGGCAAAATAATCTTAACACCTTGAAAGTCAGCCCTGTGGGGACTATATAAATGACTGAGAATGTATGCAAAATATACTAACAATATTTATTATATTAAACCAGACATAAATTATGCTAAACAAGTTATTGATGGAATACCCTAAACAACTAACTGGTGGTTTAAGACAGTGGACAAGGATCCTGGGTTGCAGAAGTGAGTCAAGTAGTCCGGCCCTAAAAATGTGGATAACATAATCTGGATTGATCTGATGCTGAGAAGAATTTGACTGATCAAATCTACCGTAGTTTCACTACATAGGTGCAGCTGAGAGCAAGTGGAGATTGAGATCTGTACGCCCTGACAATGCCAGAGCTGCGGTACATTACCCTGTTTGCTTCGTGCGGCAGTGTAACTTGCAGCTGGCGAGATGGGTGCGGCAGAGTTGAGACATGAGGTGGCACCTGTGAATCGATTGCGGCCACGAAAGAAATGCAAAAATCTCACGGTCTAGCGATCAGGCAGACAGATCGCAATTTACTCTCTACCAGAGCCCTGAAATCACGGTAGGATTTGCTGGCCATACCAAGGACCAATTTGGTTCACTTATACGACAGAGCACACAAGGGTACCAAACGTCAAGACTGGTAAACCAAAAACGAATAAGTGTGCCCTCAGCAAACGAGTAGTCCAAGACATTTGAAGTCACGCTGTGGGTACAGTAAGAACTTCACCATGGACTCCCTAGTCGAAACTACTCACAAGTGAAGTCACTCACAGGACAGGTCCCAAGTACCAACCACATATGCAAGAGCTTTGAACAGAAGTGTTCTTACCAAAACAAAGTCCAGCAGCTGAGAGCTTCGTACCTCTTCAGAAAAAAAATCCATTTTCCCACAAAGTGCACCAACGACACCTCCTTCACACCATCTTGACCGTATCACAGGGCTCTAGAGGCGCTAAATCTCCCCTCCCATACGCCAGCACAAACTCATGTCGAACTGGAGCAAGAGTTAAGAAACCTATGGCTCTATAAAGAAAGGAAACTGCCAATTACTGGCTTTTTTAAGTTTTTGCGTAGGAGGAAGATGATTTTCTCCGAACTCGTGTGGCTTCCCATGCCAGCAAGCGAACAGATACAATCTTAAAGATCTTTATCTAAATTGCGTGTGCCTTGGAGCTTGTATCCTAGCTATGAGGTGTATCTATCTCCAAACATTTCTCAGATGCTGGAGTTTCTTATACAACTGAGGCGGCCGATGGAAGTGGTTCACAGGCCTACTTGCAGTATTGGCGAACATCAAAACATGTGAATTTTTTATTATGTGTGGCCCTGTACACAATGCCTGGTTTACAACTCCACTGTGTAGATGCGTCCCTTCAGTCTGTCGCCCCCAGCCCCGGGTTCTGCTGGTGCCATGGCAGGTAGCTCTGCATTGTTCTGCTCGAGTCCTGTCTCGATGAGGGGCTGCCCTGTCTGCCCCGTACGACTGTGGGCCTGTCTGGCAGGATTTACTGAGGGATGGGCTTGCTGGCAATTGCTTGCAACTCCCAACATGCTGTTTCTAGGAACTGTAAAAATACCACATGCCTTTTGAGCCCTACCAGGCTCCATCAAAATCTCCTCAGGCCATTAACTTTCTAGAGTCTCGCTCAAGGAGTGTCAGGTTGTAATAAAAGCTTTAATAATTTCCATATGCAGAAAATTGGTGAGAGAGTAACTTGTCCACTCTCAACCTGTACTTACTTGGTAATGGTTTATTAATATATGGTTGGAACTCCATTTGCCTGTAATACAGCTGTGTTTCTTCTTGGAATACTGGCATATAATGATTGCGTAGTCTCCAGTGGAATTTTATGCCACTCTTCGATCACAGCCTCTTCTAACTCATGTAGTGACAAGGGAGGCGGAAATCTGTTCCGTAGTCTGTGCTCCATTGCCGCCCACATGGGTTTGATAACGTTCCAGGCCAGGGAAGACGCTGCAGCTCAGTTGCATGCTCCTCATACCAAGATTGTACTGTCCTGGGTGTGTGAACGGGTGCATTATCGCCCTGAAATATGGCATAATTGCTGGGGACCTACATTTTAATAACAGGGTACGCCTGATCACCTAAAATGTTCACATAATCGTTGGCTGTAACACGGCCTTTGAGAGTAATGATGGGACCAGCGGAATACCATGATAAGGCTGCCCCCAACATCACACTTCCATCTCCATGCTTTGGGATCAAGCAATCAGAATGGAAGGCTTCTTTTGGCATTCTCCAGATGTAGATCAAGCTCGACGTTGTAAATAACGAAAACGTTGGCTTGTCGGATCATACAATGTGTTTCCACTCATCAGCTATCCAGGACGTATGCCCCTGACACCACGTCTTACGCTTCTTTGCGTTGCTTGTCGTCACTGATGGTTTCGATATAGCATCTCCTCCATGAATATTCGCTTTATCGAGTTTTGGGCTGACAGTGTCCACAGATACGGGGTCTCAAAGACGGCTATTGAGCTCTGTAGTCACTTTAGATGCTCTGACACAATTTGTGTTACCGTACAACGATCTGTCATTTGGTTTTGATTTGCGACCACTATTGCGTTTACGCGATGACGTTTTTTCATATTTAGTGTAAGCTATCATGACTTTTGATACAGTTGCTCTTGAAACATTCAATAAGTTGGCTGTCTTGGTTACTGATGCTCCAAATAATCGGGCCCTCACAATCTGCCCTCTCTTGAACTCTTTTAGGTCTTTCATTGCAGGCCAACCTAGACCTCTGAACGCAAATACGAAGTGTGCACTACTCGTAAACAACCTGCACTGATGCCTAATCGGTACTGAACACGCCCAGACCAGCGCGACATGCGCCTTACCTGCGTTGTTGACTGTCAAACACAAGCATCCCATTAGGCCCAACTACCACTGTTCACATTATTTTGCCTGTCCCCTTTAGGAGGCAATGTCCCCGAGTCTGAAGTAAGAATTTAACCATTCGTTTATTCATTTTGTGCTCGGACTTTTCTGCCAGCTATTTTCTGCCTGTTACTGCTTCCTGGCCTGCTGTAATAAAGTGAAAAATGTAATCAAGTCAAACGTGAACTTTTGCAATTAAGGCGCTATGCGTAAAACATATATTTCACATATATTGAACACATTTCACACATATTTGTACACATATTCCATCTTTATCTCTGAAGATTTTTTCTCTGCACTTTCGCTTCACGTACCGTACCTCAATGTTTACGACGTCTTATCCCCTGACCTGTGTGTCGTACAGCGGTATACTTCTGCAGGTACACTCAGCGGTATATGTAGGTACGGTCTTCGAAATGTGCTGGAAGTAATTAGTAAAGAAGTAATGAACGAAAACCTCACGCCTGATGCGGCAGCTGTACTGTAAGAACAGCGGAAACTTAGTAACCGATTAACTTTTTTTTCTTTTCATCATTCTGTGGGCTGCAAGCGGTAAAATTTTCGTTAACGTTTGAAATTGAGTGTAAACTTTGTTACAAGTGAGTAAGTGCTCCCAGTTTCAAATACTCGGTGAGTGAAAACTGATATTTTCCCGTCATAGGCTACACTTCTATTCAACCCCACTCCCTTTTGATAGATAGGTTTTTCTTATCCCCACAGCGCTTGTTTCCAGATAGTAACAGAGATGTGTACCAAGTTTGGTAGATATCGATCCCGTGGTTTAGGAGGAGTTGTTGAACATACATATATATATTTTTGTAATATGTATGGATTTGGTTATTTGCTATCCTTCCTGGTGCTGCTGTTCTAACGTCCAGCGGTGAATATAGTAAACTTCCAACGGAAGAAAACTGTAGCTAAATGCAGAAAGACCTATAGAGTTTTAAAGTTTGGTGAACGGACTAGCAGTTGGCCGTCAAGGTAGATACACGTCAGGTGTCGCTTGTAATTAGACCAAGACATTCGTTACCGATCGATTGCACTATGTGAAATATCCATCAGTAACTGAGTAACTGACTGGAGAGATCTAAAGTGGAACGACCCTATGAAACCAGAAGTAGGAAAAGCAGCCTCAAGCATGAGATTCACTGGAAGAATCCCAAGGAACTCCAGTTCGTCCAATTACTCACCCAGAATCCTCTGTCAATGTAGTCCACCCATGAAGGAAGACTCGTTTAACTTATTCCTGAATCTGAGTGAATCTTGGAGCGCTACCAGGTAGGGGAAGTAGAGGAGGTAGAGAGAAGATCTCCGTTCTTTTACCGCATGTGCGATAGAGTGACCGTGTGCTCAATTCTAGTGGGTGCGTGTGCAACAGTTTTAGAGATTTTATCCTGATTCGTTTGTTTTAATGAGCGAAAAGGCGCTGATAAACTCGCCGTTGAGCTTCCATACGCACCAAACACACACACACACACACACACACACACACACACACACACACACACACACACACACACATTCAATAGCTCGCGCTGAGATCCAAAGAACAGCGGCACGATTCTTCACGGGTTCGTTTAGCAATGGTGAGAGCGCTGCGGAGGTGGTCACAGTCGCAGACGCTACGAGAACGGCGCCGTACACAGCAGAGAAGTTTGCTGTTAATGTCTCGAGTGGGTTTGTTCCGAGGAACGTCGGAAAAGAAATTATTTACTCGCACACGAAATGACATGTATAGCGAAATCTGAGAAACTGTTCATAGTACGAAGGCTTGGCGGCCGTCGATCCACCCATGCAGTACTGGCGAATGTGACAGGAAAGGTGAGAAATGGCGACAGCAGCCTCCGCGACACAACTTCCCGTTCAGCACGTGCGCCTCCTGCTGTGTCGCAGGACGGTTCGTGCACGCTGGCTTCTGTTGCGTAGCTCGGTACACGCAGTCACTGGTCGATTAAGTCTCGCGTGTCGACGCGTCGTCACTCAGCTCAGACGCCGACCGACAGAATGACACCGCCTCCTGCTCCTTTTTGTAGTTCCCCGCAAAGTGGAAGAGCTCGAACCGGTCAACAGTTACTCTTCAGTGAAACACAGTGGTGTTAAAAGATACAGTGAGCTAAGAAAAACTGGCCGCTTACCTCAGACGCATAGGTTCAAGTAGCACGACCGCTGAGAGACACAGCATGTGACACGGGGAATGTTTTATTTTTTGGCTTCCAGTACTGACAACTCTGAGGCGTGCGACACTGAAATCTCGCACGGAAGTAACATCGATTCGTGAATGCGCACTGACGGAAAAAAAAATCGCAACACCGAGAAGAGTTGTGCGATGTAAACGGAAGTTGGTAAGCGTGTTTTTACATCTGAAAGATGATCTCTGCTCAAATTTCACGCCAGACGCATGAGAGTGGCACTAGGAGAGTCACTATGAGCATGCAAATCAGTTTTACTTTAAATGCAATCTGTAACAGGCGTGAGGGTTACTTACCTTTGAGCCCGGACACCGTGGATTGATGATGCTCAAGAATGGCTTTAAGGCGACAAAGACGCCATTATCAACACCTCAGTCAGTTCGAACGAGGTTGTGTAACAGGGCTACGAGAAGCTGGATGTCGCTTCTGCGATACCGCTGAAAGACCAGTAGTGACCACGTGGGATCCTGTAGCGCACATAGCCCATTTGCTGGAGCAGAACAAGGAGCTGCTGTTGTCCGTCCCACTCATCGATTTGTGTGACGAGGACATGCGATCTGCACCCCCCCCCACCCCGCCCCCCCAACATCAAACACTGCTGCTAGTGGTCCTAAACAACATCAAGATGGAGAACAGTACTGTTCACTGACATACGACCCATTCCAGCAGAACTCCCCTGTGGTAGTGCAACCACAGAGTGCAGATGCTGTGGATAAGAAGGCATCGAGTGTACCCATGCTTTTCACTTCCACATACAATTTAACACCCAGTGGAACGAAACGTGTAAATGTCGGTATAGAAGCACATCGTCTGGGGCTCGCATGCAAGAATGGAAATTGAAAATGTATCCAAGTGTGTTAAAGTGCCAGTTCTCGAGTTCGACTGGGACAAAATATGTCGTGCAGAGCGCTACATCAATCAGCAGATGACTACAGAGTATTATCCAACTCGTTCTCCCTCAGACATTTTCCTTACTGGTGTGACACTTTCTATTACAACTGAGTATGATGACTGTGCATTATGTATGAAATTGTGTGACAACTGTGTTTATTTAAGTGGGCATGCCTCAGTTATGAAGTTATACGACCTGGACACTGCACTACGTCTTGCATTGGAGAGACTGAACTGTTGGTTGCCTAGCATAGACTCTGCATACAATGATGTAAACTCCCTACATGTGCATAGTGTACATGTTGATGATCTCAAGCAGCACCTTTGTGTGCACATGAACGCTGAACCGAAAGAGAAGTTGATTAAATGTGTGTGTGAAAAACCTGAGTACTATGAGGCATCTATTGGCTTGAGATACACGCTGAATTTATTGCATGTCAAAAAGCTTTATTTGGCAAATACTGTACAGGTGCGAAGAATAAGATTCATACAGATTGTAGTACTACACCCCATGTATGATATTTAAATAAATAAATAATTTAAAAACATATATAATCTCAAACCATGTTCGTGTTTTATTTCATACCTGTCTCGTTATAGTCAAAGTATTAAAATCATTAATATTTTTTTTCAATGCTATATCAGTTATTCACATAATTATTGATCAAGTTACCCTTCATGCGTGAAATATATAGCTATTTTATCTGTGTAGTCAATATAGCTCAATCGGTTAAGTGATGGATCTATAGTGGCTACACATACTATTACTGTCCCTTCAAGTGTATTTTTCTACTTATGTCAACTAGTTGTCTGTACCTGGCGTAGTTAGTATCATGGCAGAGTGTGTGAAATATCCTCATCAGAAGGACTTTGTTGTCGGTGACTAGTCCTGTGAAGATGCAAAAGAAGACCTGAAGAAGAACAAGAAGAACGGAGTTCTCCTTCCTGATAATATACTAGCAATTGTTGTAGGTCCATCCAGTTGTGGGAAGACTATTGTCCTTATGACACTGCTAACACATGTAGAAGGAGTCCGATTTGAGCGTTTTTGTGTATTCTCAAAAACACTGTTTCAACCCAAGTATCAGCTATTTCAGGAGATACTGCGCAGTGTAGATGGTGCTGCATACACGACATTCAGTGAAAGCTGTGATATGCCTAAACCTGAAAAAGCAAAGCCAAACACTGTCTTCATATTTGACGATGTTGCTGTGGAAAATCAAGACCAAATTCGAAAATATTTCTGTTTCGGTCGTCGTATGGGTGCTGATGTATTGTATCTAAGCCAAACATATTCCAGAATCCCGTAACATTTGGTTAGGGATAATGCAAACCTCATTATAGCCTTCAAACACGATAATCTGAATTTAAAACACTTTTACCAGGCGCATGTCAGAACTGGCATATCGTTTAATGATTCTGTAAAAATGTGTGCTGATTGCTGGAATCATTCACAGTATGGACTTCTCGTTATTGATAAAACAAGAAAACTGAATGGTGGCAGGTACAGGCGAAACTTTCAAGAGTTTTTGCATATATAGCACCGTAAGAGAGGTTAGTTCATCAGTATACGCTACACCATGGACAAATTCGCGCGTATGTCTAACTCTCAACCCGAGAGAATGGGTGTACACAGACAGAACATTCGCCTGTACACGGATGCGAAAATTCAGGATATTGTGCAAAAAATTGGAGGTATGCGCAGGGAACTAGAGACGCATTAACAGACTCTTTTGAGAATGGTGAATGCGTTAAATGAGTTAGTTAATGCAGTCTGTAACAAAGTAGCCGACTTAACTGGCAAGGTCGAGGCTATTGAGGGGAAAATATATGTAGAGTTCCTTGTTGTTGAGAAGGGGGAGCAGGTACATAGTAAGAAGAAGAAGAAGAAAATGAGCGGATATATAAAGCCTCACGCTGCGGGGATGTCTCATTTGTATACACCGAGATGTCGACGACGAAGCAGAAAGTGATTTAAGCGCGAAAAGCAGTTCGTGAGAAATCACAGTTGCTGAGGTTAGGGCATATGGATCGACAGCAAACACTAAGAGGGACCTTTAAGCCGGTTACTGAATCTCTCCGAGAGCTCTCAGCAAAACCAAAAACACACGATAACGAGGGTGCTGCCATTGACGAATTCATTATTCGTCGCGCCCCTGGTCAGATAGATAGAACATATGGTGTTAGCAGGGGAAGACCCTACATGTTGGATATGCGTCCTACAACTGTAACTGATGACACAATACAGATTGGCGATAGGCGGTTTGAGGGAACACCCGGCTTAATGAATCTTATTTTCCTAAGACCTACCAAAAACCCTATAAATTAATCAGTTAATGATAAGAAAACGTACCGTGAAATACTGCACATGACTGGTGTACATAAGATCACGAAAAGCCTCAGGAACAAGAAATATAAAACCATTATAAAACCAATACTTGAAGGCGAAAACAACAACAGTAGCAGGAGCAGCGGTGATGGCATTGACATTGAGCATAAATAAGTGAACAGTCGAATCCCTCGGTATATGTATTATGACGACCCCAAGTAGCTATTAGATAGACTACATCTGCTCATGGCATCAGCTGCTGCAGATAATACAGCTCATTCGAATGAGGTTGTTTCAATAATCTCTGAGGTTAGAGAGAGAGGTATCATCGAATAAGTATGTAGACAGTAGTTCGAGAACTGCACAAACCAGCACGCAAAACATACCCTCGTAGGCATGTTATGATTAAAACTTTGGATGACTTATGGCAAGCTGATCTTGTAGATATGAGGGAATATTCACATGAGAATAATGGATTCAAATATATTTTAATGATTATTGATACATACTCCAAATTTGCCTGGGCATTACCTGCCAAAACAAAAACTGGTAGAAATGTCGCGGATGTGTTTGAGCGTTTAGTACAGACAGGGACGAATCGATGCCCAGAACACCTCCAAACAGATCACGGTGGAGAGTTCGCACAGGTATTTCAAGACCGTGATGCAGCGGTACGGAATACATCACCACTCAATATTCACTCACCTGAAGGCAAGTATCGTGGAGCGTCTGAACAGAACAATAAAAGGTCGAACGTGGATGCATTTTAACCTTCACGGATCATACAAATGGACAGATATCCTCCCAGAAATAATTACTCAGTATAGTCGAACCAAACATACCACAATGAAAATGAGACCAATCGCTGTTAGTGATAATGGACTCATGGATACGGTATACTATCGCATGGAGATGCTGGATCCACGCAGACATAAATTTAATGTAGTTGATTTGGTACGTATGTCAAAACACAAGACGGCATTTGAGAAATCATACCTACCGAACTGGTCAAGTGAGATATTTACAGTTTCAAAGGTGTAAAGAACGAATCCTAGAACTTATACATTGAAGGCTAGTAAAGGTGAAAAAATTGCAAGCTGCTTCTACACCGAGGAGTTGCAGAGAAGCTCAGAACATGATGTTTTACTCATGGAAAGAGTCATAAGACGTCGTGGAAATAAAGCACTAGTCAAATGGCTTGGTTTTCCTGCTACACAAAACAGTTGGATTGATGCCGACAATTTGCTATATAATGGGGCGCATAGTTCACAACCACCACAGTAGCATAACATGTGTACTAGGAGTCGCTTTAGAGGAGGTGGTGGTATTCTAGACTAACTGCCAGTGGAATTATACATCCCTTGGTATAACTACTGTGGACCTGGGACAAAGCTTCAGAAATGCTTGGCGCGAGGTGATAAGGAGGTTAATCAGCTCGACGAAGCGTGTGTGGAATATGACATTGCATACACTGCAAATAAAGATCTATCAAGTCATTACGTTGCAGACAGGACTGTAGCTGATAAGGCTAAGACGATACAGGGAAGAAAGGATATTGCAACAGGTCAACGCATCGCAACATATGCAGTTGATTATACCATGCCAGGAAAAGTTAAGCTGGACATAGGAATGATGAATTTCAAGCGAGCTATGAATGCTGCACGTTGTGCACTAAACAAGAAGAAGGACAAGGGCGGGAAGCAGAGCTGTTTGAAGAACTGTATCCTGACAGCGATGCATGCAGCTAAAAACGCACTGAAGCAGAAAAATGCTGGAAGAAGAAGATCGGTTAAAGCACCTCGAGTTCTACCAATACCCAAGACATCTGGCGGTTTTATCCCGGCCGCCTCCGCGCTCTCGGCAGTAGGTTCCCTCGGTGGTGGTGCTGCAGCTATCGCTCGAATGCTCAAGAACGTGCAAAACTCCCAAGTGCAGTTATAAGAGGCAAGAAGACATAACCGCATGATGGAAGCCGCAGCCATCGGAAAAGTACTATATTTGAAACCGTACAGGAAAGGGCTTGGTCTATTCATAAATAAAAAAAGTCTATTATCGGTCCTACCAGATCGACCACTCACAAATACTGAGTGACAGATTCAAGATACCAAGATCACGTGGTGTGTTTATGCGGGATACATTACGGAAGACTATGTGGAAAACTGGTGAACGCGGCATTGTGAATTTAGATGTAGCCCCGGCACCCACTGAGTATCATATGTTATGAAAAATGCGGATACCGTCTACTATTTCGACTCATTTGGTGACCTGAAACCGCCAGAATTACAACGATACTTCACTCACAGACGACGTGTGCACTACAATTATCGACGCTATCAGGACTTTAATACACATCCCTGTGCATATCTATGTATCATGTTTCTCTTGACGTTCACAAAGAAGAAGAAGAAGAAGCATGCTTTATAAGGAGAAGCTTTAAACATTCTTCCATCAGTTGAGGTTCGGATGCAATGTCGAACACTTTGACGTTAAAAGCTCGATCATCTGTACTGCGCCCGCATCTCGTGGTCGTGCGGTAGCGTTCTCGCTTCCCACGCCCGGGTTCCCGGGTTCGATTCCCGGCGGGGTCAGGGATTTTCTCTGCCTCGTGATGGCTGGGTGTTGTGTACTGTCCTTAGGTTAGTTAGGTTTAAGTAGTTCTAAGTTCTAGGGGACTTATGACCACAGCAGTTGAGTCCCATAGTGATCAGAGCCATTTGAACCATTTGAATCTGTACTGCGTGCAAATTACTTCCCGCCAATTGATTTGATCTTTATTGAATGGAGTATTGCATTGATTGGACTGGAGACGTACAACAGCATCCCAAATACCACTGAGAGTAACAACACTCACAGGAAACGCTGATAGTTCCGGCCTATTAGGCGACGTGGAAGGATGACAGGCCCGAAAACATGGTAATCAATTATCCTGGCCCACACATTCCCACTGCATCGATGCTGATGATTCGTTGTCACCATAACATAAGGGTTCTGCATACTATCCCACAGACCACTGTTATGGAAGTTGAAGATACCACTCCACGTAAAGGTAGCCTCATCTGTTAATAGGATGGTTGGCACAAATCCCAGAATCGTGGTTAAATGATGAAGAAACCAGTGACAAAACTGCTCCTGATGTGGAAAGTCTGTCTCTAGTAAACCCTGAACACGCTGTAAATGATAAGGGTAGTAACAATTGTCATGGAGAATGTTCAACATGGTCGTCTGATTTACCCTGTATTGGTGGGCCAACTGCCTGGTAGTGACACGATGATCGCCTTCCACAGTTGATTTTCTTTTTTTTTTTTTAATTCGTTTTGGCCTACTATGGACCATGGGGCTCGTCTTAACTATCAGCTAGGGTCTTCTGCTTTTTCTTGGCCCAGTATGCCTTCATCTTCTGGCTGTGAGCCTGCTTTCTCTCATATGTCCACTTAGGTCTGGTGGTGCTGTACACACACTTCTTGCTTGTGAGAGACAGTGGGAAGACTCCCTGTAGGATGACCTGTCGGTGTTGAGTTCGGTTCTCAGTTGTCTTTAATGGTATCTGCAGTTCCTCTAAATCTGATTTAATAGAGATGATCCACTTGGTTTTGGACGCCTTTCCCCTACTTGTCACTGTGAGGATCCTGTTGGTGAGACTGGAGTGATTCAGGCAGGCCATGTGCCCATAGAAGATCAGTCGCCTTTTCCTCATACATATGACTGTCTTCCTGATGTTGGTAGGGCTCGTTAATGTGCTTGCTTCTGTAGGTACCTTCCTCTCTTATGGGTCCTAGTACTCTCCTCAGGATCTTCCTAACTTTAAGTTCTAGTTTCCTGAGTGGGCCCTTTCGATTGATCAAGAGCCACTCAGAAGGTTTTACTACCGAGTTGTAGTGCTTCAGCTTTATGTTCTTGGATAGGTATTAGGAGGTATATACATTCTTACATGAATGATAGACCCTCTATAAGTTACTGCACCTGGCGTCTATGGTCAAGGTTTCGCTCTATCTCGCTGAGATCCATTCTCCCAAGTACTTGACAGCAGGAACTTTACAGATAGTATTGTTTCCTGGTGGGACTGTAGAGGAAGCCTGCTTGATATTGGTGATGAACTGTCTTCTGTACGTTTACCCTCAAGGTGGTTTTCGCCACAATACTGTAGAGGTTCTCTGGTTGGCGAGTAGCCTCCTCCAAGCTGTTGGCCAATAGAGTGAGATCATCAGCAAAGGCTAGACAGGGTACATTGAGGTTGCCGTTCTTGTACCCAAGCCCCAGTCCTGCTTTTGGTGACAAGGTGGGAGTCCATTCTCTGATGATTTTTTTCAGAAGACAGTTGAAGAGGCTGCAAGAGAGGCCATCACCCTGCCTGACTCCTGTCTGAATGGGAAAAGCTCGTGGAGAGCTCACCCCAGAAGTTGACTTAAGGGTAGCTTAGACCAGTCTGGTAGTATTCCTATCTAGGCCTAGTTCCCACAGAGTAGAGATGAGGGTCTGTCGATCTATTGAGTCATATGCCTTGTGGAAGTCTACGATAATGGCTACCCAGGGCCTATTTGAGAGGATGGTCTTGATGTTTGGAATCTGTTCTGTATGGGACCTACTTGCACGGAAACCAGCCTGGTATTCACCTAGTTGGGAGTTTAGCTCTTTGGTGACTCTATTTTTCAGGGCCTTAGAGAAGATCTTGTAGGTTATAAGCAACAAGGAGATGCCTCTGTAGTTGTTGAGGTCGGTCTCACTTCCTTTCTTGTGTAGTGAATGGATCACAGCTGAGGTCCATCCGTCTGGCAAGACCTCTGTTCTCCAAATGTCCTAAATGATACTCTGCAAGGATTGGTCATCTACGGATTTCCACATTTCTGCAATTATACGATCTTCATCTGGGGCCTTGTTCTTCTTAAGGTCTTTGATGATCTTCTCTGCTTTTCCCCTGTTGGATGGTATAGATTCCTGGTTCCTGACAGTGGGCTCGGCAGAAGTAAGTCTCTCTTTCGGTGGTTCTGCATTGAGGAGTTTCTGGAAGTATTATGCAAATGTTTTTGTGCAGTCCCTGTTATTCACTTGGAGTTTCCCATCTGGCCCTCTGAGATGTAGGGTTGGGGCCATGTATGAAGTAGTCTGTTTCTTCAGTCGCTTGTAGAGAATCTTGAATTGGTTTTCGTGAAGTCCTCTTCTGCCTGTAATATTCGAGACCTGTTGTAGTTCCTCTTCAATTTGCGGATGATGCTCGCTGCCGCCTGGGGTGGCCGAGTGGTTCTAGGCGCTACAATCTGGAACCGCGCGACCGCTACGATCGTAGGTTCGAATCCTGACTCGGGCATGGATGTGTGTGATGTCCTTAGGTTGGTTAGGTTTAAGTAGTTCTAAGTTCTAGGGGACTGATGACCTCAGAAGTTAAGTCCCATAGTGCTCAGGGCCATTTGAACCGTTTGATAATCGCTGTTGTTTTTCTTTGCGCCATGAAAGCATGATAGTTGGGCTCACCTTGGCACTGATTCCACTTGATCCAGGCTCTACACCTTTCGTCTATAGCTTGATTACATTCTGTGTTCCACCATGGGTAAATTGCCTTGTTCAGTGAAGTAGGTATAGTTTCATGAGCGGCATCCAGTAGGGCCTTTTGAAGAGTACACCATCCTTGTTTCTTTGTGTTCTTCTCAAGGGTAATCTGGAAGTCGTAATCCTTATCACTCAGCTGGTGAGTTTTGAACCTTGGTATTTTCGAAACCTTTGGGGTATTGTGAGCTCTTCTCAAAGGTTGTAGGTTGGTCTCAACTAGGCAGAGATAGTGGCCAGAGTCAAGGTCTGCTCTCCTCAATACCTTGATGTTTTGTTTTTCCTTGTGGCATCTCCTGTCAATAGCCACTTGGCCTATCTGAAATTCACCCAGCATGTGAATTGGATTCCTCCAGGTCATGGCCTTCCTTGGTAGTTGATTGGAAGCAGTTGATTTTAGAACCAGGTTGTAGTTGTCACAAAGGTCTAGGAGGCGCTCGCCATTTCCGTTGGTCCTCTTGTGGACTGGGTGACCGCCTACTATTTTGCGGCACTTCTTTTCGTTGCCAACTTGTGCGTTGAAGTCACTCATGAGTATCATATTGTGGTGGTTAGGGATCTTGTCCAGGTTCTCTTCAAGGGTATTCCAGTAGTATCCTACTTCTTCCAGATCTTTCCTATTTGTGTCATTTGTAGGTGCACAGAAGTTAATTATTGTGTATGCTCTGTTGCAGGACGTCAAGGATAATGAGGATATTCTGCCATTGGGGGATGTGAATAGTAAAATATGGTCGACCATTGTACGATGTACAGCAAAGCCAGTACCCGGGTGTGGAACTGTCTTCTTCATCTAGTTTTACTTTATAGATCCTATATCTTTGGGACTCCATTGCATCCTCATCTGACAACCGAGTCTCTTGTAACGCTGCTACCTTGATGTTAAATTTCTCCAACACATCAAGGCTGTGTTTGAGGTTACCAACATTTAACAGGGAGTTCATGCTCACTGCAACTAGGTAACTGGTGTTCCTTTTCTTTATCTGTTCTTGTTTATGTGAAGTCAGTAGTGGAGGAGTACATGAAGGTGCAGGCTCCCCAGAATCCGATAACATGCTTGCCCCATCATGTCTAGGGTAGGATTGGTTACCACCTGGGGTATTATTTCTGTTGACATTTCTCTTCGTATTGAGTCCAACGAGTGTGTGTATGGGGTCACTCTTTTGGGTGACGAAGTTAACTCTCAAGGTTGTTAGCCCTGAGGTATGTTTCATCAGCCGTCACTAACATATGGTACAGACACTGTTAGGGTACCGCCACTGACCCTGTGGAGCCGCCGTGCCCTTGGTGCTAGTCTTGGCCCACCCCGGGTATTTTATTTCCCCAGTACCCACCATATCTGGCGAGCATCCCCGTATCCACCACCTGGGAAGTAACTTCCATTTGCACTCAGTTCTGGTTGGCATTCTGTGAACTCCAGCAACCATTGTTTTTGTATTTTTGGAATTTTCCGCTTCAATTATGTTGGTAACCAAGATGATACCAATATTTGCATTTTCTTTTACTCTTATTTCTCTTATTCGTTGGGTCGCAGTCAGAACGCCAGGTGACACACCTCGATGATGTCAGAGGTGTCACCGTGTATGCATTGCGATAGACGTTTGGCCAGTTTGAATGGTAATTCTGTGCTGTAAACTTGGTTACACCAGCCGGGCATCAAGACTTGAAACCGTCTATGTTTAACTAAACTTTCTTCTAGTGGTACTGAAGGTAGTGCCTGCTCTACTCTGACTTCATAAGGTGTACACCTAGGCAGTAAATCACCAGAATTCATCCTGTGATCACGCATCACGTGATATGCAGCAGGACTGCTGTGACTATCGCACACTTTATCAGTACATGAAGGGATTCTCTGAAATATGCCCATAACTGCAGACTGTCGTAATTTGTGCAGTTACTTGGTCACGCCATTCCCGCAAGTCTTTGCTTAAAATGACTTTTGTTTCTTCCAATTCAGACATGGACGATTCACCAGAATTGTCTCGCTCAGGCACAGCGGCTGTGACCATTTCCCTTACAACTCGTTTTAACTCTCAATTGAATTTATCATTAGTTTCTACTTCTTTGTACCAAAGCCATTCTGAAAATTCGTCAACAACGTGTTTACACTGATAATTAAGTTGCTTTTGTACTTCAGCGCCCTGTTCTTCCACAAAAGTATGTACTTTATTTTCTAACTGTACTGCAGTTCCTTTTAGTTGTTTGTGTTCTTGAGACATAGTCTATATGGTTTTTCAGGGACCATGATAAGTCTTCCTTAATTGTGAAACATCACCTGCTAAAGCATTATAGGGCACTGACAATTTGTTAGAATTAGTATTCGGTTTTTCTAAATCATTACTTTGCCTTCGTAATTCAACCGATTGTTTTTGCAGTTGCGCTGTTGTGTTGTCCTCGATTCCTTTACATTTGTGTAACAATAGTGCAGCTAGATCAGTTGGTTGATCACTTACCTGTAGCTTCATTTCAAGTCAAGTATTATCTATCGGAACATTTACTTCATGTGTAGCATAAACATGCCGAACAGTTACATTACATAAAGAATTATCTGCGCAACATCAACTGCATATAGAACATTATCAACTGAAGCATTTGCATTGCTTTCGGAGTATGATACTAGATCACGTTCTGAAATGCATAAATTTTCAACTTCCGATTAAATAAATTTGCTTTGTTCGGTATTAAGCGCCATCCGACTATTAACTTCCATAGCCATTTTTGTGTTCTTACCTATTTTGACCATAACAAAAAACTCAAGCAACCAAGGAAGGAATTTTGAATAAATTATGTTTTGAAAAACTATCTAGCTGGTAACTGCTCAGCATTTACTCTTTTTATCCAGTTCGATAAAGAAGAAATGTGCACACAGTAAAGTGGCCTTAATTCGTCTTTAGATTAAATATGTTGTAAGGAAAAAAAATCCCCTGTGGTCTAGGGATTGGCCTGTTTTTAGTGATCAAAAAGTTCTCGGTCCCTGGTTAGAACTCCGCCACACCTTAAATTTTGAATAAAACCTATCAGCACTGATGCCCGTAAACTTCCGGCATAAGAAGGCACCCTCATTCTGCCAACGGTCTGGTCAAAAAGAGCGGAGGAGCGGACAAAGTTTCAGGGCACTCAGCAGTGGAAACCACTGTATTAAAGACACATAACGTGTATCCGCAGGACATGTGATCTGTAATTTAAAAAGTGTCTTGATCATCTCCCCATTGGCAAAACATCCCGGAATAGTTTCCCATTCGGATCTCCGGGAGGGGACTGCCAAGGGGGAAGTGACTATGAGAAAAAGATGGAATAACCAAGAAAATGACAACATTCTTCGAGAATGAGATTTTCACTGTGCAGCGGAGTGTGTACTGATATGAAACTTCCTGGCAGATTAAAACTGTGTGCCGGACCGAGACTCGAACTCGAGATCTTTGCCTTTCGCAGGCCAGTGCTCTACTATCTGGGTTACCCAAGCACGACTCACGCCCCGTCCACACAGCTTTACTTTTGCCAGTACCTCGTCTCCTACCTTCCAAACTTTACGAAGCTCTCCTGCGAACATTCTCATTCTACGAGTTGGGCGTGCGATGTCAGAAGCTTGAACTTGATAGGGAAGTTACAAAAACTGAAAAGGCAAATGCAAAGGCACATAGTAGGTGTCAGTGAAATGATAGAAATAAGACCAGGTTTTCTGGTCAGATGTAATATCAACAGCAGCAGAAAACGGAATAACTGGGATAGGATTCATTATAAATGGGAAGGTAGGGCAGAGAGTGTGTTACTGTGGACACAGGCACGTGGAGGCAGGGGTTTGTTAGTTATTAGGCGCTCCAATCTTAGGCGGGTCATGAGCCCCTCAGGAACATAGTGGCTAGGGCGGGGAAGAAGTCCATTGTTCCTCGGTGTGCTTGCCGGGCCGCCTCGTCCGGGATGTGGAAGAGGCTTTTCCGGCGGCTATCGAGCGTTCGGGGTAGAGCCAGCTGCAGACTGTTGCACATGTCGGCACCAACGATGCCTGTCGTCTGGGTTCCGAGGAAATCCTTCGGTCCTTTAGACGGCTGACTAAATTGGCAAAGGCGGCCTCCATCTCTCGAGGAATCGAAGCCAAGCTGACCATCTGCAGCATCGTATCCAGGGTGGACCGGGGTCCTCTGGTTTGGAGTCGAGTGGAGAATCTAAACCAGAGGTTACGTCGACTGTGTGACGAAAATGGTTGTAGATTCCTCAACCTACGCTATAGGGGTGGAAGGTTGTAGGACGCCCCTCGATAGATCAGGGGTGCATTACACACAGGAAGCAGCTACATGGGTAGTACAGTACCTGTGGCGTGCACATGGACGTTTCTTAGATTGGGTTCCTCCCCACGGGAAACAAACCGTTGGCCGAAAAATTACCGGTTCATGACACTGATTAGGGTGCGCCAACGGTAAAAATTGTTAGTTCGCCTAAACAGGTCATTCCAAAGAATTTTAATATGCTACATCTAATGTTAGTAAATTGTCGAAGTGTCTTTAGCAAGATCCCCGAGTTAATCTCCGAAATAAACAGTAGCAATGCCAATATTGTGTTAGGCACCGCAAGCTGGCTGAAACCTGACATAAATAGCAGTGAAATTGTGAACTCGGATCGGACATTGTTTAGAAAGGATAGGACTGATGCTACGGGAGCTGGTGTGTTCATTGGAGTTAAAAGCTGTTTAAACGCAGTTGAAATCGATACTGGGTCGGACTGTGAAATAGTCTGACTAAAGCTGTCAATCAGACAAGGATTGACAAGTGTATTAGGATGTTGTTATAGACTACCAGACTTCCTCATCTGTTGATCTTCCCTTCTCTGGGAAATCATAAGAGGACATCACTGTATTTATACACGATGTATTAACCATGGCTACTTTAAGTAACTGGTCAAATCAAAAGTGTTTGCAAATAACCAAGTAACGTATCCACATTTCCAAAGTTAGCAGAGGGTTTACAGTAAAGGTATAGGCAGCAAAACAGCCCACGGTTTTTAACGTAAAACTCACTAGCTTGCCGGGGAAAGCCAATGAAACGGTAGAGCAGTTTCCTGATGGGACAGGCAAAGTGAATGCACAGACATCCGAGCCGATACCACAGCCATATCCAGATGGGGTCGTGCTTAAAGAAGCAGAGAAAAGGGCATTAGACGTTTTCGTGAGAGCGATTTCCCCAGAGTTCTCTCTGCGGGTGCAAATGGAAAACTATGAGGATTTAGCTGCAGCACTTCTCGTAGATACACACCCGAGCTGGTTGGAAGACCCTTCCCATTTTGCTCCAAACGTTCTCACCTAGACAGATAGTGAGCGACCTCGCTGGGTTAGGCATGCACGAAGACAAGCAGTAGAAACCCTTGCTGTTTGCAGGTGGTCATTATTTCGCTGTAATGTAAGTCCTGGATGGCTGATCGTCAGGACTGCCATTTCTTTTCACTTCAAGAATCTCTTGGTTGCCGTCAGCACCACCCTTACAGCACAGCAGTACGTCGACGACATCTATGCACCGTTTTGTTGGCCCTGGCCTTACGTTTCAGTAAGATAATGTCCACCCACACACAGCGAGAGTATCTACCGCTTGTCTTCCTGCTTGCCAAACCCTACCTTGGTCAGCAAGGTCGCCGTATCTGTCCCCAGTTAAGAACGTTTGGAGCATTATGATCAGGGTCTTCCAACCAGCTCGACATTTTGACGGTCTAACTCGGCAGCTGGACAGAATTTTGCGTGATATCCCTGAGAAGGAGATCCACCAACTCTAACAGTCAATGCCAAACCGAATAATTGCATGCGTAGGGGCCAGAGGTGGGCCAACGCATTATTGACTGTCTCAGTTTGTGAAGCTCTTTCTCTTGAATAAGTCATTCAAATTTTCTGAAGCTGTAATCATTTGTTTGTATGTACACGTACATAGCATCCACCGATTTCTGTCCCATTCGGATAATTCCTTCGTGGTGTTTTTTGAGTGTATGTCACAAATCTATTTGAGGTTTTCTATGTGAGTGTAATGCCCTGTGAGAATATAACGCAACTACAGGATATCGGCGAAATCGTTTCAGTCATTTATAAAATAAACAAACAGTTCTTTAGAAAACATCCTTAACAATCTCGAATTCATGTCCATCGTGATAGAAATAGATACCTGTGGATTTGTATGGGCAAGACTATCAACGGAGGGCGTAAATCGGAAACTGGACATTTCTAGCGGCCTTCAGGTTCACCACGAGAGGCAACCGAAAACCTTAGAGTAACCTACAGTTCGGTATTTTTTTTTTTTTTTGTGCTAATGTCGCCTAACCGTACTGTCATTATCGGAGGAGATATTAATTGTTGTTTTCAGAATAAAGTTTCTTACTCCAGTTGTTGTCTTCAAATAATACAGATCTGGAAATATAAACACAACAGTATCTGATGATCTACATAATGCATACAGAAATGTAACTGCTGCTGTGTTTTATTATTTAAATCATAACTGACACAATTCCAGGCTTTCCAAAGAGTTCGCTTATGATGGGTGGAATTAAGCTAATCTTACTTGTTTAGGGGGCACAGTCATTGTTGCAGTCAAATATTATCGACGTCTGTGAGGCCTTCTTCTAGTTAACCTGTCCGATGCCTAAATTTTGACGAACTTCATTTGAAAAAACTGATAAGAAACTTGCAATAGGAAAAGGAGAAGCACTGCGTAAAACCAATGGCAAGAATGACAATAAAAAAAAGAGTGTGTCATGGCTTCTTTAACCCTTTGAGTAGTAGCGGATTCTGCCTGAAAGCACCAATGTAATAGTTTTGTTTTGAAGTACAGTAACTTGCGCAGGAAACCACCGATGCTACTGCAAGACAGAGACACGGCTAGTCGTACAATGACGTACTTGCATAAACGTAGCGCATTGCAGCAGTCACTTACAGCGTTCCTACAAGAGTCTGCGCCGAGATTGTGCTACGTGATTGTTGGATACTGCGAGGTGTATTTTTCTTTATAGTGATCATATTGAGGAGGATATTAATAGTGAACGTAAATATATGTGAAGTTATTGTAACGTAAAATAGAGTGTGTAGTGCTGCTCTTACGAGTGGATTCGAAATGAAACCATTGGTAGAGGATGTAGGCTTACTTTTGGTATGGATTTATTAAATTGTAGGCCTATTTTTGCTTGTTATTTACGTCTTTAATTTGCTTTAGGCATTATTATTTCATGGAAGTAGCTAGATGTGGGATTGTATCTATGAAAAATGCGAAATTGCTTGCAAACATATCTCCTGAAACGATGGGTGGTTGAAAACTTTATGTCCACAATTTAGTTTTGTATTTCATACTTGCTGTGATAACAAAGCTTAATGTTGTGAAAATTTTTAAAAAGGTATTAAAATTAAACCACCTCTTTAACAGAATTGATTGTTTGCTTTTTGGCAGATTCTTCGTGTATTCGTTAGCTACTGCACTGACGGAAAAACAAATCACACCACTAAGAAGTTGGTAGGCGTGTTTCTGCATCTGGAAAGTGATGTCTGTTCAGATTTCGCCTAGCCGCATCGGCAGTACGAGGATGCAAATGAGGTTTGCCTTAAAAACGTGCTGTAACTGTCATGATCGCTAGCTACACACACTGGACCTACACCTAGTATTACGGTCTGCGGTGCGATTTCGTACCACAGTAGGAGCGCTCTTGTTGTTATCCCTGGCATTCTGATCGCAAATTTGTACGTCAGTCTGGTGATTCGACCTGTTGTGCTGCCATTCTTTGAACGGCATTCCTAGGGGGTGTTTTCCAACACGATAACGCTCGTCGAGACGCCGCTGTTGTAGCGCAATACGTTCTACACAGTGTCGACGTGCTGGTGCTCGACCACCAGATCTGTTTCCAGTCGATCACATATGAGGCATTATCGGAAAACAACTGCAGCGTCATCCACAAACAGCATTAACCGTCCCTGTATTGACCGACCAAGTGCAAGAGGGATGGAACACTATCCCACAAAGTGACATCCGGCACATACGCAACACAATACATGCACAATACATTCAACATTGTGGTGGGTTCACCAGTTATTCATGTACCAGCATTTCACATTTGGAATGGTTTATGTCGCGCTTACATGAACTTGTGATCTTGCCTTGTTAATCACTTCAGTATGTTACCTTGACAAATGTAGTCCCTAAGTTTCTCTACTGTAGATAAATTACATTTTGGTGTTGTGATTCTTTTCCATCGGTGTATGATGATAAAAATCAATTTTGTGAAATTTTTTTTCTACATTATTGGGTCTCAAGAGGATTCAGCGCGATGGGAGTCGGCAGCCTCTTGTGACGTCTCCTCCGCTGTGTGGTACGTGGCGACGTTCTGCCCTTCTGGCTGCGTGGTGCGTGCGCGCATCATTGTCACTGAAAGGTCAGAGCGGCAGCGAGTGGCGCGCGACAGGGCAAGTCCCGAGGCGTCACTGTGCGTCGCCTTGACCCGCGGCCTATGAGCTGCGAGACAACAAACAGTGGGCCGCCGCTCTGGATGGTGAGTGACAGCTCGGCACTCCACGCAGCAGGAGCAGGCACCAGCGCGTCACGTGGCCTACACGGGGGCGCAGGCGAGCGCTGGGTGGACGGCGTGTGCAGGACGGTCCCTCCACACCCACAGCTCTGGTCAGGCGTGCTGGCGAGGGGCCGTTAATGCGCTGGTGCCAGGCCGTGAGTCACACGCACTTCGCAGTCGCATAAATCTCTGTCACTCGTTGTAACAGTTGCTGCTTTCGTCTAAAGCAATGTAGCTACGATTTCAGCGATGACATATTGTTGGATCTGAGGTCCGCCAGTTATGCAAAACACCGTGTTTCTCAGTACCCAATCATGTTTCGGCACCACTGTGCCAACATCAGTGGGAGGACGACGATTCAATCCCGTCTCCGGCCATCCTACTGTAGGTTTTCCGTGATTTCCCTAAATCGTTTCATGCAAATGCCGGGATGGTTCCTTTGAAAGGGCACGGCCGATTTCCTTCCCAATCCTTCCCCGACCCGAGCTTGCGCTCCGTCTCTAATGACCTCGTTGTCGACGGGACGTTAAACACTAACCACCACCACCATCATCAGTGGGTTTTCGTTTTTAATTATTCTGCGATGTGAACATTTTTGATAAATGATTATAAAATTGTGTGCATTTTTAGTTCAAACAACAGATCGTTTCTTTTTGTAAATAGCCTTACATTTGATGTGAGCCGACCGGTGTGGCCGTGCGGTTCTAAGCGCTTCAGTCTGGAACCGTGTGACCGCTACGGCCGCAGGTTCGAATCCTGTTTTGAGCATGGATGTGTGTGATGTCCTTAGGTTAGTTAGGTTTAAGTAGTTCTAAGTTCTAGGGGACTGATGACCACAGATGTTAAGTCCCATAGTGCTTATAGCCATTTGAACCATTTGGTGTGAATGGATTTTCTGGATCACTTTTGTGTTAATTACTGCAGCTAACTTGTCATCTGCAAGCAAACGATGTTTATGAGAAGTGTTTTGCTGGGAGTTAATCTGTCATCTATAATGCAATTTAGTTTTTCGCGATGTTTTCGCGCCTATTTTTGTTGTTACTTACGTTTTCGTGTGGCAAGCACTTCCATTCTGCCCATCATGTTGAGGTGTTTTGATTCGCACGTAACTATAACAAGTATTTCCCACAAATAACGTAGTAAAACACTTTTCACTTCGCCAGAACACAGTGTGATTGTGGTTTGTTATCAAAATCAACATCGTTTGGTTGCAGATGACAAGTTACCTATAGTAATTAACACAAACATGATCCAGAAAATTCATGCACACCAAATGTGAAGGTATTTACCAAAAGAAATCATCTGTTGTTTGAAATAAAAATGCACATAATTTTATAATCATTTAACAAAAATGTTCACATTGCAGTATAAATAAAAACGAAAATCGACTGATGATGGCACAGTGGAGCCGAAACATGTTTGGGTACCGAGAAAAACGGTGTTTTGCATAACTGGTGGACCTCAAATCCAACAATTTTAATTTCAAACACGGCCAACACGAGGAGTTGCAAATCAAAATGATGATGAAATATTTATTTAGGCTATGTCAGTCATATCGTTATGGAAGCAATGTACGTTGAAGTCTACAGTTTTTTCTTGATTTGGGGTAGGGGACCAAACAGCGAGACCATCGGCCCCATCGGATTTGGGAAGAGTGGGGAAGGAAGTCAGCCGTGCTCTTTCAAAGGAAACATGCCGACACTTGCCTGAAGCGGTCTAGGGCAACCAGGTAAAATGTAAATCACGGTGGCCGGACGTGAGTGTGAGCCGTAGCCCTCCCGAATGTGGGTCCAGTGGGCTAACCACTGCGCCACCTCGTTCGGTTTCAGGCTACGGCATATAAAATTGTTGTACATAACACTAGGTATTATATGTTTATATGGAATGTGTATGTGCGTAAATCAGCTGCAAAAACGCGTATTAGGGTAAAAAAGTACGAGGATTGGGACATCAAGAGAAATTAGCACACTAACGAAACATCGTAACTGCTAAAACGTTAGCAGTTTCAGTGAACGCTAAAGTAACTAAAAAATGTATGCCAGGTACCTTCCTCCATTTACATTAACATTAAATGTAAGATTTTCCACTTTGTGTCAAGAGCTTGTAAATGTCGGTTCAGAATTGGACTTGTTGACGTTTCCAACATTTCGCCTCTTCCTATAACAGTAGCACGAAACACTGAAAGACAATCCGATGAAATACAAGCGAGTACGATGTACAGCATTAATCAGGTCATACGCGTGAATGGATGTGGAATGGATATGGATATGGAGCGATACATGTCGGAAAATCTGTTACATATCTGTTACTGTACAGTTTGTTTGTCAAGATTAGGCACTGCGAAATAGGTATTGGTGACAACTCGCTTTTCTAAGAAGAAAGAAAGTTTGAGGAATTTGTTAAGAACTACCTCGAGGAAGCATTATTCAGATTATTAAGAGAATATTACCAGCATTTTAATAAGCTACCATGTGCCACTGAAGAAGGCGCTAATATACCCAAGGCACTGCAATCCTTTCAGCATGATGCGTGCTTTACTCATGTTTTGAATGCAGTCCTGAAACATATGCAGAATTATGATTATTTAATAAACAGCCTCAGAGTGGTCTATTCTATGATTCATGCTGCTAAAGGTTGTGCCCGTTTCGTGAAGAACACTGCTAACGTGAATTCCACACACACACACTTGAAGCAAGAAACGGAGAGTAAATGTAACAGCTTTCGGAGATAGGAGTCTCTGAAAAACTTACTGGTTTCGACAACAACAGTGCACACAATCATAATCCGTAGAATCTGGAGTAATCAGTTTAGATCGTGATACGGTTAATCAGTAGAAAAGCTTATTTGAAAACAAATTGAAACATACATACATCATATACAGGGTGGTCCATTGATAGTGACTGGGCCAAATATCTCACGAAATTAGCATCAAACGAAAAAACTATAAAGAACGAAACACGTCTAGCTTGAAGGGGGAAACCAGATGGCGCTGTGGTTGGGCCGCTAGATAGCACTGCCATAGGTCAAACGGATATCAACTGCGTTTTTTTTAAAAATAGGAACCCCCATTTTCATTACATATTCGTGTAGTAAGTAAAGAAATATGAATGTTTTAGTTGGACCACTTTCTTCGCTTTGTGATAGACGGCGCTGTAATGGTCACAAACATATAAGTACGTGGTATCACGTAACATTCCGCCAGTGCGGACGGTATTTGCTTCGTGATACGTTACCCGTGTTAAAATGGACCGTTTACCAATTGCGGGAAAGGTCGATATCGAGTTGATGTGTAGCTATTGTGATCAAAATGCCCAGCGGGCGTGTGCTGTGTATGCTGCTCGGTATCCTGGACGACATCATCCACCTGTCCGGACCGTTCGTCGGATAGTCACGTTATTTAAGGAAACAGGAAGCGTTCAGCCACATGTGAAACGTCAACCACGACCTGCAACAAATGATGATGCCCAAGTAGGTGTTTTAGCTGCTGTCGCGGCTAATCCGCACATCAGTAGCAGACAAATTGCGCGAGAATCGGGAGTCTCAAAAACGTCGGTGTTGAGAATGCTATATCAAAATCGATTGCACCCGTACCATATATCTATGCACCAGCAATTGCATGGCGGCGACTTTGAACGTCGTGTACAGTTCTGCCACTGCGCACAAGAGAAATTACGGGACGATGACAGATTTTTTGCACGCGTTCTATTTAGCGACGAAGCGTCATTCACCAACAGCGGTAATGTAAACCAGCATAATATGCACTATTCGGCATCGGAAAATCCACGATGGCTCCGACAAGTGGAACATCAGCGACCTTGGCGGGTCGGCATTATGGAAGGAAGGATAATTGGTCCCCATTTTATCGATGGAAATCTAAATGGTGCAATGTATTCTGATTTCCTACGTAATGTTCTACCGATGTTACTACAAGATGTTTCACTGCATGACAGAATGACGATGTACTTCCAACATGATGGATGTCCAGCACATTGCTCGCGTGAGGTTGAAGCGGTATTGAATAGCATATTTCATGACAGGTGATTTGGTCGTCGAAGCACAATACCAACAATACCATAGCCCGCACGTTCACCGGATCTGACGTCCCCTGGTTTCTTTTTGTGAGGAAAATTGAAGGATATTTGCTATCGTGATCCACCGACAACGCCTGACAACATGCATCGGTGCATTGTCAATGCGTGTGCGAACATTACGGAAGGCGAACTACTCACTGTTGAGAGGAATGTCGTTACACGTATTGCCAAATGCATTGAGGTTGACGGGCATCATTTTGAGCATTTATTACATTAATGTGGTATTTACAGGTAATCACGCTGTAACAGCTTGCGTTCTCAGAAATGATAAGTTCACAAAGGTACATGTATCACATTGGAACAACCGAAATAAAATGTTCAAACGTACCTACGTTCTGTATTTTACTTTAAAAAACCTACCTGTTCGTCTAAAATTGTGAGCCATATGTTTGTGACTAATACAGCGCCATATCTCACAAAGCGAAAAAAGTGGTCTAACTAAAACATTCATATTTCTTTACGTACTACACGAATATGTAAAAAAAAGGGGTTCCTAATTTGGAAAACGCAGTTGATATCCGTTTGACCTATGGCAGCGCCATCTAGCGGGCCAACCATAGCGGCATCTGCTTTCCCCCTTAAAGCTAGACAAGTTTCGTTCTTTGTGGTTTTTTCTTTTGAAGCTTATTTGGTGAGATATTTGGCCCGGTCACGATCAATGGACCACCCTGTATGAACAAAAGAAAAATGCAGCTACAATTTATAATACGTCCAGTAACCCGCAGCATCGATAACTGCTTCGTATCTCCGAGGCATTCTTGGAACCAAGTTATCCGCGTATTCACGTGGAAGAGAGTTCCAAATTCGTCGAATTTCCGTTGACTGCTGCTTCAAAGCGAGTTTTTCTTGTGCATGATACAATGTTAAGAATGGGTTTCCGGAAAAAAAACTTTAATAGTAATTTTTTTCCACTTTACCGACTGAATAACGTTCTTCAATGTCGTCCATGTTCTATATCAATTTACAGCGTGTTACCCCCTTTTGTGCAATTGACGTTGATTTCCCCGTACCTTTAGACTCCGCGGTGTAGCTCGTTTTCGGACCTTTGGGGTGGCTACAGAGGAACACAGCTTCAAAACGCGACGAGTATACTGCAGTCATGTCTCTTTTTGTGTATCTGTCAGGAATTCAAAACAAACTAATGCTTTACAGACATAGCGTTCAGAACATAGATTTCCTTATTGGGCTACGAACGAACTAATGCGTTATGTTTTACCATCTGTGTATAATGCCGACCACGCCCTTACTTAACAGACGGTAAGTTGTCTTTGAAAAGCAGCATCCGCCTTTTGTCTGACCTACTTCTTAATTATCCTTCACCTTTCCTCCAACTAGCCACGATCTGATAAGACATAAGTACCAATGTTAGTTTAAGTGAGAATAATCAATAATTTTTGTTCCAAGATCGTATCATGTTCTTTCATTTTTTTTCCGACTAGTACTCTTGGTATGTTATTGACGGGTTTTGCAGTGCAAGTACGAGTAAGTCTGACGGTATGAAGGCGAATAACGGACTTGGTCTGTATTTGTGTAGGCACCATTATGGATATCTCTCTGGGATCACTACGAATTGTTGTAATTATTCAGGAGCTGCTCGCTGTTTAATTTTAGGAAGTATGATTTACTAGTGCGAACAATATCGGAGCACTTAAGATATTCGAAGCTCACAAGGTCGTGAAAACGACAAACCAAGGAAGTTATTCCAAAAGCATACATTATTTCATCGAAACTATTTTCGATTTACCGTCAATTTAACTTTCCAGTACAGTTAAAGTATCAAGCGAAATTTGTGAGTGGATTGATGATTTCCTGGTGAGAAGGACACAGTGTATCTTGGATGGGCAGTCATCGTCAGATGTAGGTGTGCCCGTGGAAGCGTGTTGGGACCCTTGCTGTTTATGTTGTGTGCTAATGACCTTGCGGACAATATTGATAGTAACCTCAGACTTTTAGCAAATTATGAAGTTATCTATAGTCAGGTACTCTCTGAAACAAGCCACATAAAAATTCAGTCAGATCTTGATAAGATTTGAAAGTGGTTTAAATTTTCATGAATGTAAAACGGTGCACTCCAAAAAACGAGAAAAAAACATGGTATACTATGACTATAACATTGTTGAGTCACAGTTGCAATCGGCCAGTGCCTACAAATACCTGGGTGTAACACCTTATAGGGATATGAAATTAAATGATCGCATAGCTCAGTCGTAGGTAAAGCAAATGGTAGACTTCGGAACATTGGCACAATATAGGGAAACGCAACTGAAAGTAATTTTCTCTGACTAGATCGTTCGCTCGTTCATGAGCATTAAAATGTTTGCCTCTTTTTACTTAAAACTGAATTTACTGTCCTGTGTTATAATAAGGTTGAACTTAAATTACTATTGCGAACAGCGAGTCTCAGTGCACCCATTTACGTAAAGACAAAACTAATTGGCGTTCACTGTGTAGGAAATTAAATCAAAATTATTACTCAGAAACCTCTACCAAAATCAAAACACTGCCCAAAACACTGAAACACTAAAATCAGGTAGCAATACTATGAAACACACGCTGTTCACTGGCTCATTAAAAATCTGAATTATTAAAAAAATGCTTGGAACTTGCCCAATGGAAAAGCAAGATGAGAAACGAAAGCACCAACAAAATATGGAAAGAATCTCACCTGAAATATTACAGCATAATCAGCACCAACAGCACAGCATGAAGAAATAGCGACAGCAAAAATATGGTAAAATAAAACTAAAACAATCTTACTTGAAATGAAAATACTACTGTGTTCATTATAATTCATTATAATGACAATGCTGTATTTTAAACTCTTACAGTGAAGAGCCAAACAAACTGGTACACCTGCCTTATATTATGTAGGGTCCCCTCGAGGACACAGAAGTGCTGCAGAACGACGTGGCATGGACTCGATGAATGTCTGATGAAGTGCTGGAGGGAATTGACACGTTGAATTACGTAAATCCGTAAGAGTACGAGGGGTTGGAGATCACTTCTGAACAGCATGTTGCAAGGCATCTCAGATATGCTGAATGATGTTCCTGTCTGGGGGGGGGGGGGGGGTTTGGTGGCCAGCGGAAGTATTTAAACTCAGAAGTGAGTTTCTGGATGCCCTCCGTAGCACTTCTAGACGTGTGGGGCTTCGCATTGTGCATTGAAATCTGCAGCAATTTGTGGAAGGGTTGCACTTCTGGCACGCTGAACGATTCTCTTCAGTCGTCGTTGGTCCCATTCTTACAGTATGTTTTTCCGGCCGCAGCGATGTCGGAGATTTGATGTTTTACCGGATTCCTGGTATTCAGCGTACACCAGTGAAATGGTCGTACGGGAAAATCCCCACTTCATCGCTACCTCGGAGATTCTGTGTCCCATCGCTCGCGCGCCGACTATAACACCACTTTCGAACTCACTTAAATCTTGACAACGAGCCGCTGTAGCAGCAGTAACCGATATAACAACTGTGCCAGAAACGTGTTGTCTTATGTAGGCGTTTCCGACCGCAGCGCTGTATTCTGACTGTTTACACACCTCTGTACTTGAATACGCATGCCTATAGCAGTTTCTCTGACGCTTCAGTGAATTTACTCCCTGTTTGTACCTACCGGTATAGAATCTAGCAGCACTCCTGTTCATTGCTTCGATATCTTCCTGTATTACAACGTGGTGGGGATCCCAAACATTCTAACAATTCCAGAATGAAATTTTCACTCTGCAGCGGAGTGTGCGCTGATATGAAACTTCCTGGCAGATTAAAACTGTGTGCCCGACCGAGACTCGAACTCGGGACCTTTGCCTTTCGCGGGCAAGTGCTCTACCATCTGAGCTGCCGAAGCCCGACCCACGGCCAGTACTCACAGCTTTACTTCTGCCAGTATGTCGTCTCCTACCTTCCAAACTTTACAGAAGCTCTCCTGCGAACCTTGCAGACCTAGCACTCCTGAAAGAAAGGATATTGTGGAGACATGACTTAGGCACAGCCTGGGGGATGTTTCCAGAATGAAATTTTCACTCTGCAAGGTTCGCAGGAGAGCTTCTGTAAAGTTTGGAACGTAGGAGACGGGATACTGGCAGAAGTAAAGCTGTGAGTACCGGGCGTGGGTCGTGCTTCGGCAGCTCAGATGGCAGAGCACTTGCCCGCGAAAGGCAAAGGTCCCGAGTTCGAGTCTCGGTCGTTTCTAACAGTTGTTCTGAATGCGGTGTCCTTTATAGATCATCTACATTTCCCCAGAATGCTCCAAATGAAGTAAAGTGTACCACTCACCCTCTCTACAACCGGCTTTAGGTACTCGTTCCATTTCGGTTCGTATTGGAACGTTACGCGTAGATATTCAATAAATTCGACTGTGACAAGAAGCACACCTCTGATACTTTATTCGAGCACTAGAGGTTGGTTTGCCTTACTTATCTTCGTTAGCTTATATTTTTCCACAGTAAGAGCAAGCTACTATTCATCACACGAAACAGAAATTCCATGAAGTCATCTTGCATCCTGTTACACTCACTCAAAGGCGATACTTTCCCATTATCTTTAGCGTCACCAGTAAACAACCGCAGGTTAGTGCTCATCTATCAGTCAGACCGTTTACGTTTGTAAAGAACAGAATGGTTCTACCACACGTCCCTCAGGCAGAGTCACTCTGTCTCCGATGAAGTAGAATATACTGGGTCGCATTACTTAAAAAGTCTTCGAAACCTTCACATGTATGATAACCAATTTCGTACGCTGCAACCGTCAGTAACAGCATACAGAGTGGCAGCCTGTCAAACGCTTTTCAGAAACCTAGGAATATGGAATCTGCCTGTTGTCCTTCGTGAACCGTTCGCAGCATACTACACAGAAAAGCACATGTTGAATTTCGCAGGTGGATGCTGCCTACAGGGGTTGGACGAAGATAAAGAAACACCGCGAGAAATGCGTGCTTGAACATAAATCCTGATGCCGGTCAAACCAGCAGTTCACGCCGTTTCATTCTGCCACCTATGCAATGTGCTCAACACGTTGCAAGTGTCACAGGCGGTCAGAACAGTGTCGTGTGTAGTTGTGAGTGCATCACGTCAGAGCTAAGAGAATCTGAACACGAGCAATGGTAGGTGCTACTGTAACGAAGGGAGCCCAAGTGTTTGGTGTTCTCTAAGTGTTTGGTGTTCTCTAAGAGGCATCACATCGAAGATTAATTCTGCATACAGGGGAAGCGGGAAATAACTTTCCCTAAGTCACAACGCGGACGTTAGTGTTTCTTAAGTGGTCGTCACGGACGGTCATTGAGCAGGTTTGTGATGAAAAATAAGAGGATGTCAGCTCCTAATGTCACTGCAGAACTGAATGTCGCATTCGCGAACATTCTCAGCGCCAAATTAACACGAAAGAAGCTTCTTTAGCTTGGAATTGCAAGGCGAGCTGCTGGAATTCCAAAACCACTGGACAGTGATGCAAACGCCCGTTACAGAAAAACGTGCTGCAGAAAACATAACACCTCGACTGTGGAGAAGTTGAAGAAAGTCATTTGGTCGGATGAGTCTCGTTGCACACTGTTTCTGGCCGGGCTTACGCCTCTGGAGTGAACCACTGTGGTGATGGGGGGAGCAGGGGGTGGGAGGGTGGAGTCTGCGGTGACTATTTGGGCAGCCATGTAGTGGTTTTCCATGGGCCCCGTCGGTAGTCTGCAAGATCACATTACAGCCATGGATTATGTGAACGTTTTTGTGAATCATATCCATTCTATCGTTGAATGTTTGTTCGCCAATGGTAATACAGTGTTCCAAGAAGACAGGGCGCCTGTCCACACGAATCGTATCAACCAGGACTCGTGTTTAGAGCACGAGGGTGGATTGCCGCAGTTCCCGTAGCCACCACAGTCATCACATCTCAACATCATTAAGCCTGTTTGGTTCAAAAGAGAACGCGCAAGTGACGACAGACAAAGATTAGCAGAGATTCGTGCGCATATGAAAAGCGTACAACTACCACCGTCATACAACAGCAAAAGATCTGCCAGAAAAAATTCTGGTCTTATGTAAAATCGCTAATCGGGTCTAAGGCCTTCATCCAGTCACTCGTTAACCAGTCTGGTGTGGCAGTAGAAGATAGCAACATGAAAGACGAAGTTCAAATTTTGTTTTTAAGAAATCATTCGCGCGAGAGATCGTATATTCATACCGTCGTTTCACCATGGCACCGTATGGACGACGTAGTAAAAGGATCCCTGGCGTACAGAAACAACTGCAAGAGTTCAAAACAAATAAGTCGCCCAGATTCGAATGAAATCCCAAATCGCTTTTCGAAAGAGTACTCTACGGCATTGGCCCCTTATTTAGCCTGCATCTGTCGCGAATTTCACGCCCAGCGCATAGTCCCAAGCGACTGGAAAAAGGCGCGGATGACACCTCCACATATGAAGGGCAAAAGAACGGACCCACAAAATTACAGACCAATATCCTTAATATCGATTTAATGCAGAATTCTTGGACATATTCTGAGTATATAAGATATTTCCTAGCGACCGGAAAGCTTATGTCCTCGAATCAGCATGGTTTTAGAAAGAACCGCTCGCGAGGAAATCAGCTCGCCATCTTATCACATGATACACTGCCAGGTATGGAAGAAGGGAAAAAGGCAGTCATTTTCCTAGATTTCCGAAAAGCATTTGACTCGGTGCCTCACCGCAGACTCTTAACAATAGAGCGAGCATATGGCATAGGTTCCCAGATATGCGAGTGGCTCGAAGGCTCCTTAAGGAACAGAATACGTATGTTATCCTCGACGGCGTGTGTTCATCAGAGACTAGGGTATCGTCAAGAGTGCCCCACGGAAGTGTGATAGGACCCTTATTATGTTTTATATACATAAATGATCTGGCAGACATGGTAGTACCAGTTACAGTTTATTATGTGGTGCTGCGGTGTACAGTAGGGTGTCGAAATAAGTAGCTGTAGGAGCAAACAAGATGACTTAGACAAAATCTCTAGTTGGTGTGATCAACAGCAGCTAGCTCTAAATGTAGAAAAAATGTACGATTATGTAAACGAGTAGCAAAAACCATCCCGTAATGTTAGGGTACAGCATTATTAGTGACTTACTTGACATAGTCACGTCGTTTAAATATGTGGAAGTAAGGTTGCAAAGCGATATGAAATGTAACGAGCTGTGAGAACTGTGGCAGGGCAGGCGCGTGGTCGACTTCCCCGTATTGGCGGAACTTTTGGAAAGTGTGGTTCATCTGTAAAGGGTGTCGCATACAGGATGCTACTGCGATCTATTCCTGAGTACCACTCGAGTGTTTGGGATCTTCACCAGGTCGGATTAAGGGAAGACATAGAAGAAATTCAGAGTTGGGCTGCTAGATTTGCTACCGATAGGCTCGAACAACATGCAGGTATTACGGACATGCTTCGGTAACTCAAATGGGAATCCCTGGAGGCAAGGCGATCTTCTTATCGAGGAACACTGTTGATGGAATTTAGAGAACCGGCATTTGAAGGTGATTGCAGAACGATTCTACTGCCGCCAACGTACATTTGACTAAGGACCACGAAGATGAGATACTAGAAATTTGGGTTTCTTGGAGGCAAATGACAGTCCTTTTTTCCTCAGTTTACGAGTGGAACAGGAAAGGAAATAACTGGTAGTGGTACTGTGTACCCTTCGTCATTCAGTTAACGGTGGCGTAAGGGTTATCTATCTATACGTAGTTGTAAGAGAAGAGTGAGTGATCGCTATTCACCTCCGACAGCATAAAATAAATTTGGAATTATTTTGCAGGAAGAATAGGGAAAGATTCCGTTGAAAGCCATAGGAGACCTGTATTCATCCATTCCGACACGACTGGGAGCTGTTTTGAATGCCAAATTGATTTCTGCACCGTATTTCATGCGATAATGTGTTGTGTCTGTGGTGTATCCATATTTCAGTCCAACCCCTGATCACCTCATTTTCTTTTCTACCTTATGGAAATACGTTATCAGTCAGAATATCTTAAGAATTCTGCAGAAAATCGACGGTAAGGATATTAGTCTGTAATTTTTACCTTTGTTTTATACAGGAGTCACCTGTGCTTATTTGCAGTCATTTGGGATTTTGCTAGCTAACAGAAGGAGCAATGCCACAAGAAGTCTCTGTAAAATAGAAACGGGACTACATCCGCACCTGCCGACAGCTGCTCCCCAACGCCAGAAACGCCTACCTCCATGTCCTCCTCTGTGAATGACTTTTCAATTGCGATATTTAAAACCTCAACATTCTGCTTACTGTTTTCCGTCACCACACCAGATAGCTTTGCAAGTTACTTAATACAACTCTTCCACCCATTTAGTGGTTTTACATAGGATCATGGTTTTCTAGGTCTCTCAGCACGCTCTTTCCCTAACGTATCACTGTAGGAGATGTGTACTTCGTGAATCAATCTTTTTATACACACGCGATGCATTTTTTCCGGGCTTAATCCACCTATCGGGCACACACTTCTCCAGAGTGCGTGGGTACAATGACTGTAACCAACCAATACCGCATACAAGATTGTTGTTGGTGGTGACAGTTCCATCACTGCAAAACCCCTGAGTAGTGTGTGCCAAAAGGTAGTTCGCACTGTGTCACACATTAGCGTTTCGTCTAAATACTGACCGACATCGAAGAATTCTTCCTTTACATTCCTCTGAACGCATTGTTAAGTAGTCTCACCTTGCCTTCGCAGTCTCTACTGCAGCGGCAGGCGGGGAGGTGTGCTATGGACCCCTCATCGAAACGAGGTAACTGCTTCCAGAGCTCCACCTCGATGTCTCTTAACAAATGTAATTAGATCGGATTTATTTAATTTATTTTAACTTCTTTAATTATTTTTATACAATAATCATGAAGTTGAACAACCGTATATTTATCCATTGTAGTCTTCTATTTATTAAAAATAGAATTTATTAGATTTGTGAAATACTAAAATTTCATCATTCGAATGGAAAAGATTTTTTATTTAATAGGTAATTAAAATTTAAATATGGGATGATTTTCCTTTCTTATTCTTCATATTATCTAAAACACATTTTTTACATTTAGTAATTTGGTTATCTTTATGTGAAGGATTTCCATAAAAACAGTTTAAATGTTAATTTATTGACAAGCTTTACATTTCTTTGTAGATTTATCAGTCACTAGTTTTTCATCAATATTTATCAATAGTAATATTTTGAACATTGTTAACTAGGAATTTGTTGTAAATGGTTTCTGTAATAATATTATACATTGGTCTATAACTATCTTTTGTGCATTTTTGTGAAGTAAAATTATCAACTGACTTCTCATAGTTACCATATTTACACATTTTTGATTGGACAAAGTCTGAAGACAGATTTAGCTGTTAGCTCCGAGTTTCCATTAATATAAAATCATTTTCAACAGTTTTTAAAAAATTTCTAATTTTTGTAACCTATCTTTCAATATATTTATTACCTTAGAAACTAATTCTGATTATCTATGAAATCTATAACAAATAAAGATAAATCAGTTGTACCAGCTTTAACTAAATGTTGTGAATTCGTTATATTCATAACGAATATTGTGCTTGAAGAAATGCAATAACCTATAAACATATCTGAATGCAGATTTTAATTGTGTAGCTAAACCTGGAAATCATCTACTTATAATTCCTCATTTAAGATCACATTCATCCAAGCCTACACAGGAAAATTCACTAAATAGTAAAAATGTTCTACTAGGATAAGTGTTTACTACACCATTAATAATAATTAGTTTTTGCATAATCCAATATTAGTTGTTGACATTGGACAGTAGAACTTAATTCTAATGTCTGTAAATTTATCATAGACATCATATCATCAACAAATAAAATACTATCACTATTTAGTCTTTGATACAATGCAACTATTTTTAGAAAACCTTGTGGTAAAAATGTTAACTAGGTAGTTATTAATTGTGCATTCATATCGCTACCTGTCCATTCATACAACTTATAAGAAGTATATAAACTCCCATTCAAAGTAATAAGTGATCTGATTTATTAATTCCACATAATGCTTCGACTGATTCATTTGCATTACCCCGTGGCAATACTGGTGTATATTTTGGTATAGTCGGTTGTGTTGATATATACTTGAATACCATTGATGTCATCTTCAAATAATTCTAAATGTGAACCATTATAGTATGGAAATATTATTGATTCACAAACATCTGAATTATCTAAATCTAATGACTGACAAGTTCCATGAAAAAAATTAAAATAAATTTAACTTATGTTTTGGTGTATTTTTTCAATCTCAAAGTACCACAACTCATCATCATCAGTCATATATATTTCTACTGGATCATTATTCAGGTTTGGAAAAAATGCATGACCTAACACATTTCCTTTACCATCTAGGTTCTTTGCTCAACAATGGCCATATATTTAATTTATTATGTAATCATTTTTTATTTGAATCTTAAGTATCAGAGCTATTGTTATCAAGACGAAATATGATATCAGTATATGTTTGCCATAAATGAAATGATTTCTCTGTTATTTCTTATACTTTTTTAGTTGATCCGTTATAGAACCATTTTATATTCTTTTTATTCCAGTTCTATAACTACCAAATAAATCTTTTACACCACATCAAGGTGTAGTCATAAATTTTAAAGTTTCTTCACTTAACTCACCAGTTTTTTCAATATTGTATTTGTATTGAAATAACACTAAACATTCTGTGAATACATCATCGCTAACTTGAGTAAGTTTTGTATCATCATGGACCAAAATCATAAAAAAAGTTTAGAGCATTAATCTTTTCAGCAGATGTTGTTATTACAAACAACAGTAGCATTATCTTCATTTATATACACTTTAAATATTTTAAGATTAATTTCAACACAAGCTTCAACGATATTTATTAATGAACCTGCATCTGCATCTGGTCTATGTATAATTTTTATTAATAAAAATAAAAATCTAGTAAAATAGTTTTATGATAAATGGAGCCAATCATAGATCTGACATGATCTGAATGCTGCTTAGGTAGCTGCTGTGTCTACAAGAAGCTTCCATATAATAATAACAAAGTGTTAATGATTATTGATGAAAAGAACAACCCCTCATTTTATGGAAAGTGAGATGCTGTTCTTTTAGGATATTAATGTCCAATGAATGCAATTAAAGACCATTTAAACAAAAATATTGTAAAAGATATGAAAACTCTGGTAGTCCCATTTTGGTGCCACCTAAATATGTACAAAATTAAACAAAATTATTAATGAACCAGGTTTATATTCATTAATCATGAGAAACAAAATGCCTTTTGCAGGTAATTTCCAAGATTGGGTATACCAAGAAGCTTTACCATCAAGACAAAAACATGGAGAATATAAAATAAAAGATCAAATAATACATATAGAAAATTTAAATAAAGTTAAAGACAATCATATAGATCATTTAAGTGAACCAGTTGTTGATGGTTTAGATATAATACAAGAAAGAAATATAGAAATAACTAGTTTATCACCTCATGCAGTGGCAGCTGAGGCAGCCTTTAAGCTGTACCTTGTTACTCAACCAGCTAATGAAAACATTAATTCTTTTGAAATTATTTAATAAAAACTAAAATATAATTATGATGTCATTAGCAGACAATGAAAAATTTATGTACTCAGTTATGTAGAATCGAAGAGAGACATCTTAATTGTGAAGTTATATTCGAACTTAATTATAATTATACCTCAGCAAATTTATACGAAAGAATGAAAGAAACTTCAAGAACTGTTTCTTGTTATAATTATTTTAATACTTTGAATTAATGTACACAGGGACAATTGATTAATTATATAATAAATCTAGGCACATCCTGAAGAATGCTTAAGCTGTCACTTCACCAAAATTGAGTTTATATTTTTTTAACAACTTCTCTACATAATAGACAATTAATTTCTTCTTTTAACCATTCATTAACCATTCTTCATAAAAAATATGATCACAGTTTGTTGTCATAAACTAACGATTTTCATTACTTTAGCATACAGAACAACATTCAATACATTCTGACGAATCTATTATTTCACAATTTTTCATTACTTCTTGTATGAAAGATTCTGGTAAATTTTGACAACATAAACTTTATTTCCAATTTAGTTTATGTTTAAATTCTCTAATAAAATCTTCAGATAATTTTTGATCACTTGACATTCCATCCCAGCTTAGTTTATCTTGAAACTCTGTTATAAAACCTTCATATAAAATCTGACAGACTTAAACAACCTTTCAATTTTAATATCTTTAAATTCTATAGTAAATTCTTCAGATAATTCTTGATTACTTGATATTACATACCAACTTACTTCATCTTGGAATTCTCTTATAAAACTACAGTAATTTCTTGGTATCTTGATATTTCTTCCTCCCTGTCGAATTTATCTTAAAATTCTCATAAAACATTTTCAGATAATTTATGGGTATCTGATATTCCAACCCAGCTTACTTTGTCTTTAAATAGTCTTTTAAAATCTTTAGATAATTTTTCATTACTTGAGACAGAATTCCAACTTACCTTATCTTGAAATCCTGTTATAAAATCCTCAGATAAATTTACCTTCAATAAGAAAATACAGTAAATATAAATTAAAGATAACTATGGAACAAAAAGAACAAGGAAATAACTACTCTCAATCAAAATGAAAATTAATTAAAAATCAAAAATGAAGAAAAATAAGAATTTCAAAATAAAAAGAAGAAATTAGTCAATCACTATGAATATGAAAAGCTTTGTTGACAAGATCACAAAACAAAAAACAGGCATATTTACATAGCTATCTCACAAAGATATTCTTTAACCAATAACCTCAAAGAGGGAAACATCCAATTTGTCTATAAAAACTTAATTGTTCACACAACAAAAAACATGCAATTTAGATACATTACTGCCATAAAGTATAAAATGTAAATAAAGAAGGAAAATTAATTCATGAATTACTTGATGATTTTAGAGATAAGTAGAATAATGAAATTTTTGTTTTGCATTTATTTGAGATTGCTAAATTAACTATTAAATATACAAGCAAGCTTTTTGATTATATTAATGATCTAACTATAACTCTCTTAACAGAAATATATACACTGAAGAGTCAAAGACATTGGTACACCTGCCTAATACCATGTAGGGCCCCTGTGAGCATGGAGAGGTACCACAACGCGATGTGGCATGGACTAAACAAATGTCTGAGTATTGCTGGAGCGAAGTGACACTGTATCCTGAATGCTGTCCATTAATGCTGTGCATTATCCTTTTAAGAATGTTTCTGTAGCCACTATGTAGCAATTTTGGATATGTGTACGGCCGCATTGTCCTGCTGGAATTGCCCAAGTCTGTTACAATTCACAATGGACATGAATGGATGCAGATGATCAGATAGGGTGGTTACATACAGATCATCGGCCATAGTCGTATCTACAATATCAGAGGACCATATTACTCCAAATGCACATGCCCCTCACCATTACAGAGCCTTCACCAGCTTCTACAGTCCACTGCTGATATGAAGGGTCGAGAAATTCATGAGGTTTTCTCCATACTCATACATGAGTACCCACTTGATACAATTTGAAAACAGACTCGTCTCTCTCTGTTTTTTCCAAACTTCATCTAATAGATCATTTCCTTTATCAGCACATGTTAATTGTTCTTCTAGCTTCTTGCCGTTGGTGGGGAGGCTTGCGTGCCTCAGCGATACAGATGGCCGTACCGTAGGTGCAACCACAACGGAGGGGTATCTGTCGAGAGGCCAGACAAACATGTGGTTCCTGAAGAGGGGCAGCAGCCTTTTCAGTAGTTGCAGGGGCAACAGTCTGGATGATTGATTGATCTGGCCTTGTAACATTAACCAAAACGGCCTTGCTGTGCTGGTACTGCGAATGGCTGAAAGCAAGGGGAAACTACAGCCGTAATTTTTCCCGAGGACATGCAGCTTTACTGTATGATTAAATGATGATGGCGTCCTCTTGGGTAAAATATTCCGGAGGTAAAATAGTCCCCCATTCGGATCTCCGGGCGGGGACTACTCAAGAGGACGTCGTTATCAGGAGAAAGAAAACTGGCGTTTTACGGATCGGAGCGTGGAATGTCAGATCCCTTAATCGGGTAGGTAGGTTAGAAAATTTAAAAAGGGAAATGGATAGGTTAAAGTTAGATATAGTGGGAATTAGTGAAGTTCGGTGGCAGGAGGAACAAGACTTTTGGTCAGGTGATTACAGGGTTATAAATACAAAATCAAATAGGGGTAATGCAGGAGTAGGTTTAATAATGAATAAAAAAATAGGAGTGCGGGTTAGCTACTACAAACAGCATAGTGAACGCATTATTGTGGCCAAGATAGACACAAAGCCCATGCCTACTACAGTAGTACAAGTTTATATGCCAACTAGCTCTGCAGATGATGAAGAAATTGATGAAATGTATGACGAGATAAAAGAAATTATTCAGGTAGTGAAGGGAGACGAAAATTTAATAGTCATGGGTGACTGGAATTCGTCAGTAGGAAAAGGGAGAGAAGGAAACATAGTAGGTGAATATGGATTGGGAGGAAGAAATGAAAGGGGAAGCCGCCTTGTAGAATTTTGCACAGAGCATAACTTAATCATAGCTAACACTTGGTTCAAGAATCATAAAAGAAGGTTGTATACCTGGAAGAATCCTGGAGATACTAACAGGTATCAGATAGATTATATAATGGTAAGACAGAGATTTAGGAACCAGGTTTTAAATTGTAAGACATTTCCAGGGGCAGATGTGGATTCTGACCACAATCTATTGGTTATGAACTGCAGATTGAAACTGAAAAAACTGCAAAAAGGTGGGAGTTTAAGGAGATGGGACCTGGATAAGCTGAAAGAACCAGAGGTTGTAGAGAGTTTCAGGGAGAGCATAAGGGAACAATTGACAGGAATGGGGGAAAGAAATACAGTAGAAGAAGAATGGGTAGCTCTGAGGGATGAAGTAGTGAAGGCAGCAGAGGATCAAGTAGGTAAAAAGACGAGGGCTCATAGAAATCCTTGGGTAACAGAAGAAATATTGAATTTAATTGATGAAAGGAGAAAATATAAAAATGCAGTAAATGAAGCAGGCAAAAGGGAATACAAACGTCTCAAAAATGAGATCGACAGAAAGTGCAAAATGGCTAAGCAGGGATGGCTAGAGGACAAATGTAAGGTTGTAGAGGCTTGTCTCACTAGGGGTAAGATAGATACTGCCTACAGGAAAATTAAAGAGACCTTTGGAGAGAAGAGAACCACTTGTATGAATATCAAGAGCTCGGATGGCAACCCAGTTCTAAGCAAAGAAGGGAAGGCAGAAAGGTGGAAGGAGTATATAGAGGGTTTATACAAGGGCGATGTAATTGAGGACGATATTATGGAAATGGAAGAGGATGTAGATGAAGATGAAATGGGAGCTAAGATACTGCGTGAAGAGTTTGACAGAGCACTGAAAGACCTGAGTCGAAACAAGGCCCTGGGAGTAGACAACATTCCATTAGAACTACTGATGGCCTTGGGAGAGCCAGTCATGACAAAACTCTACCATCTGGTGAGCAAGATGTATGAGACAGGCGAAATACCCACAGACTTCAAGAAGAATATAATAATTCCAATACCAAAGAAAGCAGGTGTTGACAGATGTGAAAATTACCGTACTATCAGTTTAATAAGTCACAGCTGCAAAATACTAACGCGAATTCTTTACAGACGAATGGAAAAACTGGTAGAAGCCGACCTCGGGGAAGATCAGTTTGGATTCCGTAGAAATGTTGGAACACGTGAGGCAATACTAACCTTACGACTTATCTTAGAAGAAATATTAAGAAAAGGCAAACCTACGATCCTAGCATTTGTAGACTTAGAGAAAGCTTTTGACAATGTTAACTGGAATACTCTCTTTCAAATTCTGAAGGTGGCAGGGGTAAAATACAGGGAGCGAAAGGCTATTTACAATTTGTACAGAAACCAGATGGCAGTTATAAGAGTCGAGGGGCATGAAAGGGAAGCAGTGGTTGGGAAGGGAGTGAGGCAGCGTTGTAGCCTCTCCCCGATGTTATTCAATCTGTATATTGAGCAAGCAGTAAAGGAAACAAAAGAAAAATTCGGAGTAGGTATTAAAATTCATGGAGAAGAAGTAAAAACTTTGAGGTTCGCCGATGACATTGTAATTCTGTCAGAGACAGCAAAGGACTTGAAAGAGCAGTTGAACGGAATGGACAGTGTCTTGAAAGGAGGATATAAGATGAACATCAACAAAAGCAAAACGAGGATAATGGAATGTAGTCAAATTAAATCGGGTGATGCTGAGGGGATTAGATTAGGAAATGAGAGACTTAAAGTATTAAAGGAGTTTTGCTATTTGGTTAGCAAAATAACTGATGATGGTCGAAGTAGAGAGGATATAAAATGTAGACTGGCAATGGCAAGGAAATCGTTTCTGAAGAAGAGAAATTTGTTAACATCGAGTATAGATTTAAGTGTCAGGAAGTCGTTTCTGAAAGTATTTGTATGGAGTGTAGCCATGTATGGAAGTGAAACATGGACGATAACCAGTTTGGACAAGAAGAGAATAGAAGCTTTCGAAATGTGGTGCTACAGAAGAATGCTAAAGATAAGGTGGGTAGATCACGTAACTAATGAGGAGGTATTGAATAGGATTGGGGAGAAGAGAAGTTTGTGGCACAACTTGAGTAGAAGAAGGGATCGGTTGGTAGGACATGTTTTGAGGCATCAAGGGATCACAAATTTAGCATTGGAGGGCAGCGTGGAGGGTAAAAATCGTAGAGGGAGACCAAGAGATCAATACACTAAGCAGATTCAGAAGGATGTAGGTTGCAGCAGGTACTGGGAGATGAAGAAGCTTGCACAGGATAGAGTAGCATGGAGAGCTGCATCAAACCAGTCTCAGGACTGAAGACCACAACAACAACAACATAGCTTAGTAAAAGCTCATCAGGACGAATATGCTGGTAGATGCACCACAGGCCTTGGTAAATTATTATAAGCCCAGTTTTATGAATCCTTTTCAATGTTTTTTTGCTTTCCCAATATGTGTGAGGAATGTTATTCAAACATCTAATCAAGTATGGAATTTCTTTTGTATTACTTAATTCATGAGTTAACATTTGAGTTATTCCAACTTATTCATTATGATAATTTCTTTTCCAGGTAATTCTACAGTACTTCCGTACATCAGTAATAATCTATCGATTAACTGATGGACATCATCCATCTGGATTTTTGAGTAGTTTTTCTGAACATTTCTTTAGTAGATCTTGGCTTGTTTTCATTTGAACTTGCAACTTCTCTTCTTAAGTGTGGGAACTAGTCATCGACATCTTGCTTTATGAGACCTTTATACGTTTTACCTCTACGTGATTTTATTTTATTTGGATTTTATTAGAAGATAATGTCTCTAATTTGTACAAAATATCTGCTTAGTTATATAAAAAGCATCATCACATTTTATGCCCAAGTCGACCACAGTAATATGTTTTATGATTAAAAGACTTATTAATCCATCTGTAGCTTCATCTTTTTATTACCAATAGTTATATTATCATAACTAAATTAAACTGGTAAACTAACAACACATTTACATTGACCAACAGACCTGAATCTCCACATTTCATGATTTAATTTGAAATTTTTGCTCATATATTTATTCTTTTAAAATAATCATCATCTTTTATTTTTAATTTCACTCTCCTTTGTTTTTTATCTGGACACTGAGTTTGAGCTATCATGTTTCGTTCTTCTTCATACTAACTCAATGCATCTTGTATTTCTGACTCCCTTGACATATAATTGTACTTACCAATATGACCTTCAGGCGAGTTATGTATTGTTTAATTGGTGACAAATCTCCAGTATCTTCTGTATGATGATGAAAGGGTATTATCTTTTTTTTAACTTTTCTATTTTCTTTAATAGCTTTCAGAACATTATCACCTAAACCTAGGATTCCTTTTTTACTTCTCCGATTGCATCGATAACAGTGTAATCTTTTTATTTTTTCATATACTTTTCTTTTTTTCCATTTTTTAACACTTCTTCCAATTGTTCATTTACTCTTCTAATTTGTCTGGCTTGTTTCAGCTACCTTTGGCTCATACTTTGTACATATATAATACAGATGAAAAAATGTTAACAAATTATTTTTAAGTATTTAACATTCTTGTTTAATGTTTATGTTATGTTTCACCTTCTCACTCAATGTTTATGAAATGCAGGATCTTATTTCTGAGCTTACTTCGATTTCCTTTTCTAGTCATGACTGTTCTAAAGAATGTAAACTAATCATTCCAGCATTAACTATATGTTTCTTTCAAATTGTCAAACTTCTTTAACTCTCCACAAAAAATCTCATAATAAATGTTATTTAAATTTGTGTCATCTTGTCTGAAAATATTTAAAAATTTAACATTACCTCTGACTAATTTTTTGGTATTTTTGAGTAAATTTGAACTAAGTAAAAACAATCTATTCCTTTATATACACCTCTAATAAAATGTCCCTTAACTTTATCTTGATTTTCAAGAAGAGTGTCATGAAAAACTACAACTGATTTTTTTTGACATTGATCTAATGAAATAATTTCATAATTATTTTCAGTAAAAGTGGATATTTTTTCATTTTGCTTTTCTTCAATTGTTTCACATATTTCCATAAATTCTGAGTATTTCGCTTGATCTAAGCTTTTAGAATAAATATACAAATGATTAATTTTATTCCAATTTAACCATACAGATGTTGGATGATAATTATCAATAATTAACGTTGCTTTTCATAACTGCTTGGTCCTATCATTGCTCATTGAATAGAATTTGGTAAAAATTTACTGTGTTTAAATTTTGACTTTTTCTAGGAATTCCTACTTTTGGTTCCAAATCAGGTTTCATTTATTTAAATAAAGTTGTATTAATATAAATGTGTCATGTATTTCAGTTGAGTGATAAATCATTTGTTCCCAAAGAAAGATTAACTGTACCTATACGAGACAGCTATGGTAATGTGGCACTTGTTTGTTTTTATTCAATTTTCTTAACTCCAAATGTTACATCAAAAAGCAATAAATTGTATTATGATGGAGAAAGGATCGAATTTCCTGTCAATCAGTATAGTTCAAAAAACTTAGAAAATTTCATTCATTCGAAAATGTGTAATATAAACATTAAAGCAGATGAAATTTTAGAGAGAGTAACTATCGAGAATGAGGTAAATTATATATGGATGTAAATGATAGAATTGAAAACATACTTAGCTTTAGTAAAAACTGTTGAAGCCAATAAAAAGACTATTGGTAACGATCTTGTTAAATTATTCTACTTGAATTAATTAACATAGATTAATTAATATATTTTTTAGAGTGAATAACAGGTGTAAGGTCACTCCATTGCTGATGACATGACATTTTGTCTATTTTTTTAACCTTTCGTATTGGAAGCATACTTCGATTTAGAACAAACTATTGAAGCCAATAAAAAGACTGTTGGTAATGATCTTCCTAAAATTAGTCTATTTAAATTAATTAACATACATTATTTAATATAAATTTTTGTAGAATCAGGAACAGGTGTAAGATTACTCCATTCCTGATGACTTGGCACTCTTTCTATTTCTTTTATCTTTCAAACAGACTTCGTATTAACAGAGACATATGTGGTAAAAAACTATTTTTGTAGGAATTTTCCCCACTGTTGCGTTTATAGAAAGACTCTTGCACTAGATGCTGTGTGTGTTTAGTGTTAGGCTGACATATAATCAACTCATCTCTGATGTCGACACCGCCATTATCCCTTAAGAGATTAATGTGACTGTCTTGATTACCCCCACCCCGTGATAGAAGCGCCGTGAGAGTGTGCAATGAGATTAAAAGGAATTTGTCTCATCTTGGTTATGATGGTCCGATTGTGGTTTCTAAGTCACATCAGGGATATTTACATACAAGCCGTAATTCTGCAACCTTGTATTAGGCCACCGATGCGACATCTGGTTGTTTTTTATGTGAGTAATTTTTATAGTGACTTGGTTCTGGTTGGCATTACGCAAATTTCAGCAACCACTCTGTTTGTTACTGTGGAGTAGTCCGCTCCTGTTTCCGTGGTAACCAGGGTGGCATCGATTATTGCACTTTCTTTTATGTTTACATTGTCGGGTGACGTGGAGGTGACGTCACTTGAGTAGCGCGACAGATGGGCAGATGGTATCATGCTGGCTAGAGTTACAATTCCGAGCTGCAACTTAGCCCCGCCATTTTAGCGTAGGGACCTGGAATTGGTTGCGTTGAATTAAACTTTCTGCGAGTAAAACAGGAGAGAGGGACTGTGCAGTCGTTACTTCATAAAAGTACAATGTGCTGGTTATAGGGTAGAATTTGTGTCGTTGTTGTACGATATGTTCCATTACCACTGGCGTAATAATCACAATTTTATTTACAGTCGGTGGAGTACTTTGAACTATCATAACTGTAGATGGTTTCTGTTGTACGTTTCAACTAGCACATTTCTTTGGTCACGCCATTCAGGTAAATCTTTACTTAATGTGACCTTGATTTGACTTAATTCCGATTTTATCACACATCAAAAAAAGGATTCCATCACCCCGGTTCCCAACACTCCTGAAGATAGACATTGACTGTGGATATTGTATCACAGGAGCAGCCCCTTTGACTGTTCAGAGATGTCGCTAAACCCGCCCAAAGACATAAATAACCATGCTCGAGCAGCGCCTATGAGACCGAGGGGGTCAGACAGACGATCAGTTCCAGTCATTCCACCAGGAAGGAGGTACACGGCTCTTGTTGTCTGTAGTTCAACCATACGTAGACGGACAATACAGCGGTGCGATAGCGTCCGCTTTGTTACTTTGTGCCACGAAAAGCTCTCAACAAGGGAAGTGTCCGGGCGTCTCGGAGTGAACCCAAGCGATGTTGTTCGGATATGGAGGAGATACAGAGAGACAGGAATTGTCCATGACATGCTTCGCTCAGGCCACCCAAGGGCTACTATTGCAGTGGTTGACAGCTATCTACGGATTATGGCTCGGAGGAACTCTGACAGCAACGCCACCATGTTGAATAATGCTTTTTGTGCAGCGGTAGGACGTCGTGTTAAGACTCAAACTGTGTGCAATAGCCTGCATGATGCGCAACTTAACTCCCGACGTCCATAGCGAGGTCCATCTTTGCAACGACGACACCATACAGCTCGTTACAGATGGGCCCAACAACATGCCGAATGGACCGCTCAGAATTGGCATCACGTTCTTTTCACTGATGAGTGACGCATATGCCTTCAACCCGACAATCGTCTGAGACGTGTTTGGAGGCAACCGGGTCAGGCTGAAAGCCTTAGACAAACTGTGCAGCGAGTGCAGCAAGGTGGAAGCTCCTTGCTGTTTTGGGGTCGCTTTATGTGGGGCCGACGTATGCCGCTGGTGGTCATGGAAGGCGCCATAACGGCTGTACAATACGTGAATTCCATCCTCCGACCGATAGTACAACCATATCGGCAGCATATTGGGGAGGCATTCGTCTTCATGGACGACAATTCGCGCCCCATTGTGCACATCTTGTGAATGACTTCCTTCAGAATAACGACACTGCTCGATTAGAGTAGGCAGCATGTGGTCCAAACATGAACCCTATCGAACAAACCTGGGGTAGATTGAAAAGGCGTGTTTATGGACGACGTGACCCGTGAATCACTCTGGGGATCTACGCCGAATGGCCATTGAGGAGTGGGACAATCTGGACCAACAGTGCCTTGATGGACTTGTGGATAATATGCCACGACAAATACAGGTATGCATCAATGAAACAGGAGGTGCTACTGGGTATTAGAGGTACCAGTGTGTACAGCAATCTGGACCACTACCTGTGAAGGTCTCTTTGTATGGTAGTGCAACATGCAATGTGTATCTTTCATGAGCAATAAAAAAGGAGGAAATAATATTTATGTAGATCTCTATTCCAGTTTTCTGTACAGGTTCCGGAACTCTCAGAGCCGATGTGATGCAAAACTTTTTTTGATGTGTGTAGATTCACCGGAATTCAGACATAGCGACTGTGACCGTTTCAGCTATGACACGATGTAGTTCTGAATTTAGTTTGTCATTTACCTCTGAATCCATATACGAAAGTCATTGTGAAACATTAGAGGTCAGTTTTTCTATTTTACAAAATTTTTTTAAAGATCTTTAGATAAGTTTTCAAATTGCACAGTCATGTCGTCCCTCATTGCCTTAAATTTTTGTAACAATAAAGTATTGAGATCAGTTGGTATTTGTGTGTTCATTTCATGTGAAATATGACCGATGGGAACATTTGCTTCATGTGAAACATTACCATCAGAATGACGAGTTATTCTACGTGAAAGATCACCTAACTGAGCAACATTTTCAGACAATCGGCATCAGTTTGAGAGCGCGGTTCAAGATCTTTTCTTGGCTACCGAAGGTCGAACACCAATAGACATCAATCGGAGGACGAAGAATGTGTATGGATCAGCACGTCAGTCTAAAACCGTCGTTGTGGAATGGTGCGCGGCAGGCGTACTGCTGCTTCATTATAACACACGTCCCCATAAAGCAAATGCCCTAAGGCAGAAGTTACGCCAATTGAGATGCTCGAACACCCACCCAATAGTTCTGATCTCTCCCCATGCGGTTATCACGCCTTCGGTCCCTTAATAAACACGTTGAAGGGTCGATAATTCCTGTCGGACGAGGATGTTAGCAGAGAGTTACAGATTTCTTCACGCGGCAACAAACGCTATTTTACCAGACGGGTATCGTCAACCTGCCGCGTCAATGGGATTAATTGTGTCAATGCTCACGGCGAGATTGCCAGACTGGCATGTCAATTCTGAACTGTACGGCCTTTGAACAGTAACCTTTAAATCGCCCCTTACATGAAATCAGCCCGGAATTAAAATATTGATTTGCTGATCCACTATGACGAAAGTTCGTTGCTGCCCCGTTTTGGAAGGACACGTTAAACGTCTGTAATCCTCCGCCCAACGAGCGTGGAGCTGCCCCGTCACCTGTCCACGGAACTGCGGCGGTCAGCGATCGGGTCCTCCAGTCTGCACCAGACGGCGTAGACGACCGATGCGTCAAGCAGTGGTCGATATTCTAGGGATGCTCGCTGTCCAAATTCCGTCCGCTACGGCGACAGAGATGGCATTGTGTGCAACTGTGACCTTGCCACTGTGCGTATCTCGCAGCTACCTGGGCGCGTCGCTGGATCGCGTCGAGTGTAAAGCTTTCAGAGGGCGCCGGGCCGTTATCGACGGTGGGCGCCTGCCGCCGTCCATTTGGCGTCCAGCGCCACTAATGGAGTGGCTGCGGCCTTATCTGGCGCCCCGGGCGCGTCGCTATCTGTGCGTCACGACGAGCGAGCGTTCAGCACTTTATGTAGTCGCGTGCGGCCGGCTGCCGTCTCCCCTGGTGCTGCCTCCATTTCGTAGAGGTCTTTGCCAAACATCAGTTTACCGACTTTATACTCTCATTAGCGGTAGCAGTAGCCTAGTGGGAGAAGCATTCCCACATTATCTTTGAATATCAAGTAATTAAAAAAGAACCATTCGGTAGTTTTTAACTCCGTTACGCTGAAGAGAAGCAATACGGCTGCGCCCGCCCATACGTTGTTGTTGTTGTGGTCTTGAGTCCTGAGACTGGTTTGATGCAGCTCTCCATGCTACTCTATCCTGTGCAAGCCTCTTCATCTCCCAGTACTTACTGCAACCTAAATCCTTCTGAATCTGCTTAGCCGCGCGGGATTAGCAAAGCGGTCTGTGGCGCTGCAGTCATGGACTGTGCGACTGGTGCCACCGGAGGTTCGAGTCCTCCCTCGGGCATGGGTGTGTGTGTTTGTCCTTAGGATAATTTAGGTTAAGTAGTGCGTAAGCTTAGGGACTGATGACCTTAGCAGTTAAGTCCCATAAGATTTCACACACATTTGAACATTTTTGAATCTGCTTAGTGTATTCATCTCTTGGTCTCCCTCTACGATTTTTACCCCCCCACGCTGCCCTCCAGTACTAAACTGGTGATCCCTTGATGCCTCAGAACATGTCCTACTAACCGATTCCTTCTTCTAGTCAAGTTGTGCCACAAGCTCCTCTTCTCCCCAATTCTATTCAATACCTCCTCATTAGTTATGTGATCTACCCATCTAATCTTCAGCATTCTTCCTTAACACCACATTTCGAAAGCTTCTATTCTCTACTTGTCCAAACTATTTATAGTCCATGTTTCACTTCCGTACATGGCTACACTCCATACACTTTCAGAAACGACTTCCTGACACTTAAATCCATACTCGATGTTAACAAATTTCTCTTCTTCAGAAACGCTTTCCTCGCCATTGCCAGTCTACATTTTATATCCTCTCTACTTCGACCATCATCAGTTATTTTGCTCCCAAAATAGCAAAACTCCTTTAATACTTTAAGTCTCTCATTTCCTAATCTAATTCCCGCAGCATCACCCGACTTAATTCGACTACATTGCATTATCCTCGTTTTGCTTTTGTTGATGTTCATCTTATACCCTCCTTTCAATACACTGTCCATTCCGTTCAACTGCTCTTCCAAGTCGTTTGCTGTCTCTGACTGAATTACAATGTCATCGGCGAGCCTCAAAGTTTTTATTTCTTCTCCATGGATTTTAATACGTACTCCGAACTTTTCTTTCGTTTCCTTTGCTGCTTGCTCAATATACAGATTGAATAACATCGGGGATAGGCTACAACCCTGTCTCACTCCCTTTCGTACCACTGCTTCCCCTTCATGCCCCTCGACTCTTATAACTGCCATCTGGTTTCTGTACAAATTGTAAATAGCCTTTCGCTTCCTGTATTTTACCTCTGCCACCTTCAGAATTTGAAAGAGAGTATTCCAGTCAATATTGTCTAAAGCTTTCTCTAAGTCTACAAATGCTAGGAACGTAGGTTTGCCTTTCCTTAATCTATTCTCCAAGATAAGTCGTAGGGTCAGTATTGCCTCACGTGTTCCAACATTTCTACGGAATCCAAAGTGATCTTCTCCGAGGTCGGCTTCTACCAGTTTTTCCATTCGTCTGTAAGGAATTCGCGTTAGTATTTTGCAGCTGCGACTTATTAAGCTGATGGTTCGGTAATTTTCACATCTGTCAACATCTGCTTTCTTTGGGATTGGAATTATTATATTCTTTTTGAAGTCTGAGGGAATTTCGCCTGTCTCATACATCTTGCTCACCAGATGGTAGAGTTTTGTCAGGACTGGCTCTGCCAAGGCTGTCAGTAGTTCTAATGGAATGTTGTCTACTCCCGGGGCCTTGTTTCGACTTAGGTGTTTCAGTGCTCTGTCAAATTCTTCACGCAGTATCATATCTCCCATTTCATCTTCATCTATCTCCTCTTCCATTTCGATAATATTGTCCTCAAGAACCTCACCCTTGTATAGACCCTCTATATACTCCTTCCACTTTTCTGCTTTCCCTTCTTTGCTTAGAACTGGGTTTCCATCTGAGCTCTTGATATTCATGCAAGTGGTTCTCTTTTCTCCCGAGGTCTCTTTAATTTTTCTGTAGGCAGTATCTATCTTACCCCTCATGAGATAAGCCTCTACATCCTTACAATTGTCCTCTAGCCATCCCTGCTTAGCCATTTTGCACTTTCTGTCGATCTCATTTTTGAAATGTTTGTATTCCTTTTTGCCGCTTCACTTGCTGCATTTTTGTATTTTCTCCTTTCATCAATTAAATTCAGTATCTCTTCTGTTACCCAAGGATTTCTACTAGCCCTCGTCATTTTACCTACTTGATCCTCTGCTGCCTTCACTATTTCATTCCTCAAAGCTACCCATTCATCTTCTATTGTATTTCTTTCCCCCATTCCTGTCAATTGTTCCCTTATGCTCTCCCTGAAACTCTGTACAACCTCTGGTTCTTTCAGTTTATCCAGGTCCCATCTCCTTAAATTCCCACCTCTTTGCAATTTCTTCAGTTTTAATCTACAGTTCATAACCAATAGATTGTGGTCAGAGTCCACATCTGCCCCTGGTAACGTCTTACAATTTAAAATCTGGTTCCTAAATCTCTGTCTTACAATTATATAATCTATCTAAAACCTTTTAGTATCTCCAGGGTTCTTCCATACATGGGGTACGAAATTATCCATCGCACACACACATACACACACACACACACACGCACACATACACACATATCCATTCGCTCCATCTCAGCCAATTCTTAAATCCAAAAACCTAATACTATAAAATCCTAAAATATACACCTAACACCAGATTCATCAAATAATCCGACACAATGATTCTTTTCTTATAGCATCCCTAGAGCTCAACGTCCCCACGTTCTTAATCTATGCCAGCCTCATTGCCGTGTCTCCTCCGCGTGTGGAAACAGCCATCTCCGCCCCCTCGTCACTCTCACTGTGGTGTCAAGGAATTTAATCTCCAGGTCACAGACAGAGAGGCGACACTCGACTTTTATTCCAACTCCGATCTGAAGATCCGCTCTGTCCTCCGTATCCTCAACAACTGGAGTCCCGTCTAGCTTACATCTAAATCTACACGATTCGTCCGCAATCCACAGTTAAGTGCCCGGCAGAGCTTTCATCGAACCACATTCAAGCTATTTCTCTACTGCTCAAATGTCGAACAGCGCGCGGGAAAAACGAACACTTAAATCTTTCTGTGCGAGCTCTGATTTACCCTATTTTATTATGATCATCATTTCACCCTATGTCGGTGGGCAGCAACAAAATATTTTCACATTCTCAGCAGAAAGTTAGTGATTGAAATTTCATGACAAGATCTTGCCACAGCGGAAAACACTTTTGTTGTAATTAATGCCACCCCAATTCACGTATCCTGTCCCACACACTCTTCAGCCTACTTTGCGATAGAACAAAATCTGATGCGGTTCTCACACCGCGCGGCCGTACTACATAAGAGTACGTACAAGCTCGGTGTAGGCAGTCTCATCAGTACACCTCTTGCATTATCTCATTGTTCTGTCAATAAATCGTAAGCTTTGGTTTGCCATACATAAAACATTATATTCAGTCCGGAACCGCGAGATTGCTACGGTCGCACGTTCGAACCCTGCCTCGGCATGGATGTCTGTGACGTCCTTAGATTAGTTAGATTTAAGTAGTTCTAAGTTCTAGGGGACATGACCTCAAATGTTAAGTCCCATAGAGCTCAGAGCCATATAAACCATTTTTTGATAACATTATATATGTGATCGCAGTTGTAATCCCTAAGTATTTAGTTGAATTTAAGCCTCTAGATTTGAGAGAAATTCAGGAATTCCTTTTGGTACTCATGTGGATGACCTTACACGTTTGGTTATTTAGAGTCAATTGCCACTTTTCTCACCATACAGACACCTTGTCTAAATCGTTTCGCAATTTGTTTTGATCATTGGATGACTTTTTAAGATGCTAAATGATACTATCATCTGCAAACAATCTAAGAGAGCTGCTCAGATTGTCTCGTAAATCGTTTATGTAGATCAGGAGCAACAGAGGGCCTAAAACACATCCTTGGGGGACGCTACATATTACTTCTGTTTTACTCGCTAACTATCCGTCAATTACTACGAACTCTGAGAGGAAATCGCGAATCCAGTCGCACATCTGAGGCGATATTTCATAGGCATGCAATTTAATTAGATGCTGTTTGTGAGATACATTGTCAAAATCCTTCTATAAATCTAGAAGTATAGAATTAACTTGACATCCCCTGTCAATAGAACTCGTTACTTCGTGAGAATAAAGAGCTAGTTGTGATTCAAAAGAACGACAATTTCTGAATTATCGTTGGCTGTTTGTTAGTAACTCGATCTCTTCGAGGTACGTGTTACAAAATCCTGCTGCAAATCGACGATAGCGATACGGGTCTGTAATTTAGCAGATTACTCCTATTTCCTTTCTTGGGTATTTATGTGACTTGTAGATGTACGGATCTTTCAAAGAACAAACGATTGTATATGACTGGTAAAATGTAACTATTGTATCAGAATACTGTGAGAGAAACCTGACTGGTAGACAGTTCTGAACGGAGACCATGCATTTATTAAATGATTTAAACTGCTTTGTTACAGCGAGAATACCAGCTTCTAAGTGGCCAGTTGCTATTGGTTCAAGCACTATCCACCTGGTTACTGAGTGGCCTTCCACTGCGACTGCATCATCCAAACAGGTCGTTAAGCCTCGCAACATCCGATACCTCCACTGCCTCCAATAAAAAGACCACCCACCTGTCCTCACCGCATGTCCCACCACCCTCATGAAGACGGAGAAGCTTCGTCCCATCTTAGCCCTAAGTGGTTCACAACCCCACAATAGGCCACAGCAGTCCACCCACCCTACCGCCGCCCCACGCCGAAGCCAGGGTTATTGTGCGGATCGGCCCCCAGTGGACCCCCCCCCCTCCCCCCCATTCCCCCCCCCCCTCCCCAAGGAACGTCTCATACCATACGAGTGTAACCCCAAATGTTTTTCATGGTAGAGTAATTATGGTGTACGCATACGTGGAAATGGTATTTGCCCAGAAACTGTCGGCACAGTGTAACTGAGGTGGATTAAGGGGAACCAGCCCGCATTCCCCGACGTAGATGGAAAACCGCCATAAAAACCATCCACAGGCTGGCCAGCACGCCGAACCTCGACACTAATCCGCTGGGAGGAATCGTGCCGGGGACCGGTACGCCTTCCCGCTCGGGAAGCAGCGCGTTAGACCGAGCGCCTAGCCGGGCGGGCTGAATTGAAAATAGTAATAATGTGTGCTATTACGTGCACATGACTGCGCAGCAGTGCAAATAATAGATCACTGACATAAAATTTTACGTATTTTCCGACCTATCAGTAACACATTTGGTCTGATTCGGCGGAATATTGTTTGTTTCATATCGTTAACTGAATTTGCTTAAAAATCATTTCATCGTATGCCTTACTACCTAACGTTGCAGACAGACAAGCTAAACAGTTGGATAACCAGGTTTACGATAATTCAGTGTACAGTCTCCCTTTAGTTCGTGTGTAAACTCTTAACAAGCGCAGATGACGCTGTAATGAGGTGCGAAGTCGACACCGAGCAATTCATTTCGTGATATGGTCTAACGCACGCCTGAGCAACTGAATGCAAAAGGTTTAGCTGCAAGCGGCAGGACGATGTAATTAGGCAGACTCCGCTCAGAGCAAAACTGCCGGTGACTTCTCCATTATTCTTAGTTTTTATGTAATTGCTAAGTGTAATAAGACTTAGAAGGAGTGGCTGTGCATGAAGCTAGAGGTGTTCTACACTGGAGTGTTTCTTCTTAATTGTAGTGTGCCATCTTAAGCACATAAGAGAAATTTCATGTTTGAAGTTATACGGAAATGGAAGTATGACGTCAAACGTATGGAGAGTGCTGTAAGAAAATTACTCAATACATGAATGAAATTTCGTCTTCAAAACAAATTACTGAGAACAGTTATCGTTGAGTAACTGTTACACAACAGACTTGGATAGCATGTAAGTCGGTTGCGTCGGAAGACCGGCGAATTTTACACGCTTATAATATTCCTCTTGTCGTCAATGGACAGTTTAACTTGCAAATCGCATCCCCTCCGCTCCACGAACTCCGAATTTATATGTAGCAAACCATCATTGCCACAGGTGAGCCCGTGATCTATCTGCAAGGCATAGAAAGTACTTCTGTATGTGCCGTACTAAAGAATTTCAGGGAGCGCAGCGGCTTAATGATATCAGTTTAGAAGATCACCGGACTTCATCAAGTATGTGAAAACAGTGTGTGCGTTGTGACTGATCAAGAGTTAAAGCTATATCGGCAGATTATGCAATAAAATAAGTCTTTCTCTCAGGACCAAGGATCGATAATTGAATCTTTATATCAGTTCACAATTTCATCTTCGGACATTCAGTGTAATTATTTGTGACAATGATTACTGTCACTTAAAAGTCAAGTTCATACTCAAGAGCTACTTTGAGGATCAAATCTGCTAACTGGCACTGCTAGTTATTGAACTATTCATTCAAGATGTAAGTAGGCTGTTTAGGTTCTTTTTATTGGTAACGCCACGTAGCGCTCTGTACGAAAATCACTGGCTGTGCTGTGTGCAGTCTGTGGCTGGTTTGCATTGTTGTTTGCTATTGTAGTGTTGGGCAGCTGGATGTTAACAGAGCGTAGCGTTGCGCAGTTGGAGGTGAGCCGCCAGCAGTGGTGGATATGGGGAGAGAAATGGCGGAGTTTTGAGAGCGGATGGTTTGGACGTATGTCCATCAGAGACAGAAAATTTGTAAGACTGGATGTCATGACTGATATATATATTATGACTTTTGAACACTATTAAGGTAAATACATTGTTTGTTCTATATCAAAATCTTTCATTTGCTAACTACGCCTATCAGTAGTTAGTGCCTTCAGTAGTTAGAATATTTTATTTAGCTGGCAGTTTTGGCGCTCGCTGTATTGCAGTAGTTTGAGTAACGAAGATTTTTGTGACGTAAGAATCCATGAAAGGTATAGGTTATTGTTAGTCAGGGCCATTCTTTTGTAGGGATTACTGAAAGTCAGATTGTGTTACACTATAAATATTGTGTCACTTCAGTGAATGTCTGAGTCCGTTCAGTTTTGCTCAGCTGTTTGAAAATCAAATAACATAGGATGATTATCAGCACAGTAATTCATTAATTTTTCTAAGAGGACGTTACAAAGAGTTCAGATATCCAGATAGAACTTTATAGTTTTCTCATCATTAAATGGTGTCGTCTGTGTGAGTGTGATATGTATAGTCCGAACTCATTACATTAAATCACTTGCTAATCCAAACCATTTAGCATTATGCGTCATAAGTACTTTGGTATACTCATAGTCATATACAGTTCAGATCCCAAACAACAAACTAACTGACAGACAGATCAGTCCACATATATTTCAGTACAGGGATAGATAACGTACGTGGGGAGTGGTGACAGGACGAATGTGGTGGGTGAACATGTATAATAAACTATGGCTCTTTTCAGCAAACTATTGTTATTCTATTCATTTTTGTGCACTGTAAAAAATAGTACGTGTGCAAAGCTAATCTTGATGTTCGTTTGTTGCATGATGTTTAAAGTGATTGTAAGAACGACAAAACGACAACCGAAACTGTCAGGAGACCAGCATTTGTGTCACAGCCTACTTCTCGCAGCCACGAACTTAATTAAAGACACTAAAGACGTCTCTACTTCTCTACCTGCCAAATTTTTGATCGATTTAGTGGTGACTTTCTCAAGCGTATTTTGTTTCAACACACAAGCCACCAGTTTCGTCCTGTATATTTTGCAACTTTACCCCGAAATCTTTTTTCTACTGTGTCGACTCCGGTGTTAACCGGGCCAACCTCCTCAGAAATTTTGTCCATGTCTGCTCTTATAACTTCCAATTTTGTATCAAAAACGTCTTTAATATTCGATTTAACTTTTTGCACCTAAGCTTTTACATTTTCGTTACCTGAACTGAGATCATAATTTCCCTGTTATATTTTTGTAGTCAATGTCCCTATATTAGCTTGTATTTCTAGCAAAACTTTGATTAATCGTGACAATGCACCATCTGGAAACCTACATCCGCTCTCTGAGTTAGGAGTACTTGCCCCACTAAAATCGTCCCTATCGATATCCCTGCCTTCTGATTTTGGACTAACTAGCCCACTAAGATTATTTGAACTGCGCATGCTGCGTGACTGCTTGATCGTTGGGACCTCCATCACTGCCGGTAACTCTGTGAGTTCACACATACTGACACTATCTGTGCAAGTGCTTAACTAGTCGGCCATGCTGTCTGCTCCTGCTGTACTGCTGCTGTCGCTGCTGACGCAGCTGTCGACGCTGATTAACTCGAGGTCTCCGCTGCTGCCGGCTGTTGCAGACCCGAATGCAGCACGCCTCTGCGTAGCCCCCTTCTTCTTTCTTGAAATTCTGCTGCGAACTTCCCCATATCTAATTTTTGCTGCCGATCCTCACGCACGAAACTGCTGCACATTCTTATGCTCGGAGCCCCCACGCAAACTACCTATCATGCAATAGATCTGGATCACAGAATACTGTAGTGTTAGAATTGAAATTGTAGTTATAAAGGACTTAAATTCATATCCCGGACGAAAAAGCCTAACTGCGACTGTACCTAACGGTTACCAACGAGTAGTTGCTCTTCTAAACAGCATCCCGCACGAGGAAACCACTTGGATCTTTACTGGTGGTTAATCGTAAATTAGGTACCTGGGATATGCTCTCTTTAAAAAGAATAGCTCGATGTAGTTACAGGGTCCACCCACATTCGCTTGCCTTCATACCCGCAGATAGTTCGCTGCAGATAATAACGTGTAGCTGTAACCCTGCATTCGGTTGCACTCAGTTCATTTATATTATATATAAGCAACAGTTGGTTCTTAATTAAATAAGCCAGCAGTCTTGTACACGTGTACTCACCGTAAACGACAACAGATTGTCATTAAATATTATTTAAACAATTATTTGTGCCTTCTTGTGACCAGCATATTTTGGTTATCTTTTCAGTTGTGGTGCCCGCTAACACATATGATAGACCACTTTTAAATTTGCATTGTTTTTAAAAGCACTTGCAATCAATATTTAATCAAAGTTACTGAAATAATAGTAAACTTTTCATCAAATAACTACACTCCTGGAAATTGAAATAAGAACACCGTGAATTCATTGTCCCAGGAAGGGGAAACTTTATTGACACATTCCTGGGGTCAGATACATCACATGATCACACTGACAGAACCACAGGCACACAGACACAGGCAACAGAGCATGCACAATGTCGGCACTAGTACAGTGTATATCCACCTTTCGCAGCAATGCAGGCTGCTATTCTCCCATGGAGACGATCGTAGAGATGCTGGATGTAGTCCTGTGGAACGGCTTGCCATGCCATTTCCACCTGGCGCCTCAGTTGGACCAGCGTTCGTGCTGGACGTGCAGACCGCGTGAGACGACGCTTCATCCAGTCCCAAACATGCTCAATGGGGGACAGATCCGGAGATCTTGCTGGCCAGGGTAGTTGACTTACACCTTCTAGAGCACGTTGGGTGGCACGGGATACATGCGGACGTGCATTGTCCTGTTGGAACAGCAAGTTCCCTTGCCGGTCTAGGAATGGTAGAACGATGGGTTCGATGACGGTTTGGATGTACCGTGCACTATTCAGTGTCCCCTCGACGATCACCAGTGGTGTACGGCCAGTGTAGGAGATCGCTCCCCACACCATGATGCCGGGTGTTGGCCCTGTGTGCCTCGGTCGTATGCAGTCCTGATTGTGGCGCTCACCTGCACGGCGCCAAACACGCATACGACCATCATTGGCACCAAGGCAGAAGCGACTCTCATCGCTGAAGACGACACGTCTCCATTCGTCCCTCCATTCACGCCTGTCGCGACACCACTGGAGGCGGGCTGCACGATGTTGGGGCGTGAGCGGAAGACGGCCTAACGGTGTGCGGGACCGTAGCCCAGCTTCATGGAGACGGTTGCGAATGGTCCTCGCCGATACCCCAGGAGCAACAGTGTCCCTAATTTGCTGGGAAGTGGCGGTGCGGTCCCCTACTGCACTGCGTAGGATCCTACGGTCTTGGCGTGCATCCGTGCGTCGCTGCGGTCCGGTCCCAGGTCGACGGGCACGTGCACCTTCCGCCGACCACTGGCGACAACATCGATGTACTGTGGAGACCTCACGCCCCACGTGTTGAGCAATTCGGCGGTACGTCCACCCGGCCTCCCGCATGCCCACTATACGCTCTCGCTCAAAGTCCGTCAACTGCACATACGGTTCACGTCCACGCTGTCGCGGCATGCTACCAGTGTTAAAGACTGCGATGGAGCTCCGTATGCCACGGCAAACTGGCTGACACTGACGGCGGCGGTGCACAAATGCTGCGCAGCTGGCGCCATTCGACGGCCAACACCGCGGTTCCTGGTGTGTCCGCTGTGCCGTGCGTGTGATCATTGCTTGTACAGCCCTATCGCAGTGTCCAGAGCAAGTATGGTGGGTCTGGCACACCGGTGTCAATGTGTTCTTTTTTCCATTTCCAGGAGTGTATATATGCGTGACAGTATAAGGTATTACTGCTGTTTCATTTGCTATGTGATTGTGGAGCATGCAATGTTCCGACAAACATTTATATAATGAAACATGCGTTAAAGGCATCATATATATATATATATATATATATATATATATATATATATATATATATATATAGGGTGGTCCATTGATCGTGACCGGGCCAAATATCTCACGAAATAAGCGTCAAACGAAAAAACTACAAAGAATGAAACTTGTCTAGCTTGCAGGGCTAAACCAGATGGCGCTATCGTTGGCCCGCTAGATGGCGCTGCCATAGGTCAAACGGATATCAACTGCGTTTTTTAAAATAGAAACACCCATTTTTATTACATATTCGTGTAGTACGTAAAAAAACCACTTTTTTTGCTTTGTGGCAGATGGCGCTGTAATAGTCAGAAACATATGGCTAACAATTTTAGACGAACAATTGGTAACAGGTAGGTTTTTAAATTAAAATACAGAACGTAGGTACGTTTGAACATTTTATTTCAGTTGTTCCAATGTGATACATGTACCTTTGTGAACTTATCATTTCTGAGAACACATGGTGTTACAGCGTGATTACCTGTAAATACCACATTAATGCAATAAATGCTCAAAATAATGTCTGTCAACCTCAATGCATTTGGCAATACATTCCTCTCAGCAGCGAGTATTTCGACTTCCGTGATGTTCGCACATGCGTTGACAATGCGCTGACGCATGTAGTCAGGCGTTGTCGGTGGATCACGATATCCTTCAACTTTCCCCACAGAAAGATATCCGTGGACGTCAGATCCGGTTAACGTGCGGGCCATGGTACGGTGCTTCGACGACCAATCCACCTGTCATGAAATATGCTATTCAATAACGCTTCAACCGCTCGCGAGCTATGTGCCGGACATCCATCATGTTGGAAGTTCATCGCCATTCTGTCATGCAGTGAAACATCTTGTAGTAACATCGGTAGAACATTACGTAGGAAATCAGCATACATTGCAGCATTTAGATTGCCATCGATAAAATGGGGGCCAATTACCCTTCCTCCCATAATGCCGCACCCTAAATTAACCCGCCAAGGTCGCTGATGTTCCAGTTGTTGCAGCCATCGTGGATCTTCGCTTGCCCAATAGTGAATTCTGTTGATGAATAACGCTTCGGTGCTAAATAGAACGCGTGCAAAAAGTCTGTCATCGTCCCGTAATTTCTCTTGTGCCCAGTGGCAGAACTGTACACGACGTTCAAAGTCGTCGCCATGCAATTCCTGGTGCATAGAAATATGGTACGGGTGCAATCTATGTTGATGTAGCTTTCTCAACACCGACGTTTCTGAGATTCCCGATTCTCGCACAATTTGTCCGCTACTGATGTGCGGATTAGCCGCGACAGCAGCTACTTGGGGATCGTCATTTGTTGCAGGTCGTGGCTCACGTTTCACATGTGGCTGAACGCTTCCTGTTTCCTTAAATAACGTAACTATCCGGCAACGGTCCGGACACCTGGATGATGTCGTCCAGGATACCGAGCAGCATACATAGCACACGCCCGTTGGGCATTTTGATCACAATAGCCAATACATCAACACGATATCGACGTTTTCCGCAATTCGTAAACGGTCCATTTTAACTAGGGGTGCACATGTTCCGCTTTTAACCCGCCCATGCTTGCCCGGTGGCCAGGCGGGCAGGCCGCCGCGCGTTCTCAACAGAACGGGCAGGCTGCTCCACTCCCAGCCAAGCCAAGCAGAACCCAACCCGAACCCGGGCAGGCTGCGGGAAACTTGCCTGCCTGCCCATATTACTGCTGAGCTCCGCTACGCAGCCGTTTAGTCTGCGCGCGTCATTGTCGTATTATGAACGTTAATCAAAAGTTTTAATTTTACCTGAGCAGCAAAAGACAAACCCCAACGTTATATATATGTATTAATTTCAGGTAAAAAAATATTGGTTTTATTTGTATATTCTTCCTTTACGCGTATATTTCGGGCTTCTTATCTATATAAATAAAAATTAATTGCCAAATGTGTTCATAAGCGTAAAACTCGATAACGCCTGGACCAGTTCGGCTAAATTTTTTTTTGCTGTTTTCGTAATTCTCAGGACAAGGTTTTTATGAAATAAAATTTTTCGAAAATCGACCGAAAAATTGGAAAATTTGACAAAAACTGAAAGTGCGTTTTCATTGTGTCCGTGTGTTTGTATTGCATACAATCTTGATGAAATTTTGCACACTATACCTTGAAACCAAGAGGAAGGTCACAGTCTACATAAAATTTCATATGGTGCATGGCAGAGGTTCCTTTACATAATGGAATTCGACAAATTGTACGTATTTATTCCGATCTTGATGAAATTTGGCACACTTGATATTCAAAGCAGGATGAAGGGCGCTGTCTGCTTAAAATTCTGAATGGTGCATGGCGGAGGGTACTTTACTTACACACTTCTACACCAACCTACAATTTTATTCCGACCTTGAAGAAATTTTGCACACTTGACCATCAAGAGGAACATCACTGTCTACATAATATTTCGGACAGTACATTGAAGAGAGTACCTTACAAAAGATTTTGACATCGTTTGCGGGTTACCATGAAAGTTTACTATGTACGCATGTTTCCATTGAGAAGGTTTTTGAATATTTACATGTGCATATATATATATATATATATATATATATATATATATATATATATATATATATATATATATATATGTGTGTGTGTGTGTGTGTGTGTGTGTGTGTGTGTGTGTGTATATATATATTTGTCTATGAGTATATATATATATATATATATATATATATATATATATATATATATATATATATATATTTCTTTTAAACGAAATGTCTATGATCTTTTTGAAATTTGAGAGCTGTCTGACACATTCACAGTCATCGTGTTGGACAATTCGCGCACAGTAAATGTCGTTTAACAGTTGCAAACCATTTTTGGTTGAGTGAACGTGTTATATTGGCTGCAAAAAACCTTGATGTTAACGAAATGAATTTTCAGATTCAAAATATGACACCTGGCGAATTGCTGACATACAAGTCGGTTTATTCCGTTACTAACCAAGATGATGTAGTCAACTATCCTACGGAATTTTTAAATTCGCCGGATTTCCCCGGATTACCGCCTCCCAATCTGTAATTAAGTCGGATCGGCAATCATGTTGCGAAAGGTAAACCAGCCACGTCTTTGTAATGGCACCCGGCTTGCGGGGAAGAAGTTAAAGAACAACGTAATCGAAGCCACAATTTTAAAAGGAAAGTACAAAGGTGAGGACAGTTCGATTCCAGTATCACTAAGATTCCGACCGACATGCCATTCGACTTTAAACGGTTATAATTTCCAGTGCAGCTTACATTTGCCATGTCGATAGATAAATCGCAAGGGCAATTGTTATATGTTTGTGGCATCAATCTTGAAAATCATGTTTTTCACATGGCTATTTGTATGTCGCATATTCCCCTGTCGGGACACTTTCAACTTCATTTGTTTACGCACCAGAAAACAAAACTATCAATGCTGCGTATCAAAAAGTATTACAATAAATGCTACCTAGCAATAAACTTTGACACTGATTCACTGATCACCACAAAAGTTGACAGATATATATGAGTTTTCATAGATAGGTGAAGAGGAGATGAACTGAGGTGGCGGAATCCAACAGAGAGAGGACGAGGAGAAGGATAGAGGGTGGGGGGGGGGGGAGATGGGCCAAGGGATGGGTTCAAAAATGGTTCAAATGGCCCTGAGCAATATGGGACTTAACTTCTGAGGTCATCAGTCCCCTAGAACTTAGAACTACTTAAACCTAACTAACCTAAGGACATCACACACATCCATGCCCGAGGCAGGATTCGAACCTGCAACCGTAGCGGTCGCGCGGTTCCAGACTGTAGCGCCTAGAACTGCTTGGCGACTTCGGCCGGCCAAGGGATGGGGAGTGGGGGGGGAGGTGATCAAAGAGATAGTGGGAGAGGACTAAATGGATAGAGAGAAAATACGGGAGGGAAGATGGACTACGAGAGTACGGAATAAATAAATGCCCAGGCAACGCAATGCAGTCTGTGCTGCACTTTTCAACACCGAAACGGATGGATATTTGTACTAAAGAAGTGAACCTCCACCCCCCAAAAAGAAGATTGGTCACCTCCCCAGAAGAATAAATTATCTACGCCCCTATTAACCACTGTACTGCAATGAGAACCAAATTAAGATTTAGGAAGTCTAGATTCTTTAACTTTAGTGTGTTTCAGCCAAGTATGACACCAATTATATAAATATTTAACTACGTTTCCAGGATGTATTTTACTGGTTCTGTGAATTCATTCGAAGTTGGCAAAATCATTCTAAATTGCCAAAATGCATTTTAACAAAATCGAAGGACTTGTTTCGTATCCAGTTCGTCTAAAAACTATAGTACTGGGAATACAATGGCGACCCTGAGCCATTTTTCGCGGCTCCTACGTTTGCGTCATTAGAGTCCACACTTGTAGTATAGGTCTGCATCATGAGGGACCATATTTCGGACCATCATGATGCAGACTAAGACGACGAGTGTTTACTTGCATGATGCAAATCTAAACGACGACTCTAGACCCTCATAACACAGACGTAAACGACGAGTCTGAATCCTCATGACGCAGATATAGACGCTGTGGAGAGTGGCTCAGAGTTTCCATTATATTCCTACTACAATACATTCATGGAAAAAGACGCTCTTCATTTTAGGAGTATTTCTAGTGTCTAGGTCTTCAGCATCTTGACTCTGCATGTTGGATTCCCCTTAATATAGAAATACAAGAATAAAATTACATTTTGCAATGTGTGTGGAACTCAACAAAATAAATTGTAATTTAAACTCATAATGTGTATTGCCTTACTCCACAAATGAATATTTTATTTTGCAGAACACTTTTCAACATAAAATCTTTACAAATTTTCCTTCAGTTCCCCTGAAAGTATTATTTAGGCCAAACCAGATACTCCTAAAAATATTTGGCTACTTTTGCAAACCCAAGTAACAGAAAATGGTTTACAAACAATAATTAATGTCACTTGGGAGGATTGAAATCAAAAAGTTTAGTCTAAAATAAAAATGAACTGTATGCATTACAAAATTTCTATCTCAGAAATTGACGCCCAGAAAGCACAAGAAAGAAATCTGCACTCTTAATTAGTAAATTTGCGCTCAAACTCATAGTTTCCCGTGTAATGTTCTACTGTATTTTCAATGTGTCTGCTGATTAGTGTTTGAATTAATTATGATGAGATCGTTAAGTCTGTCTGCATTAAGACGTGATCGTTTTTCGCTAATTAGGTTTCCAGCGCAACTAAAAATTCTCTCACTAGACGCACTAGTGGCTGGTATATTTAATATTTTTCTTGCCACACACGCAAGTCGAGGAAGTCGTTGGGAGTTATTTTTCCACCACTGTAGAATATCTCCCTCGTTCACACAGTGTTCTTGCAAGTATCTGCTGACTTCATCATGTAGGAGAGGAGGCTCTTCTGCCCAGTCCTCAAATTTCGCCATTTTGTACGGCCCTGGATTTGTTTCTTGGTTGCTGTGATTGGGCACTTGTACTGAAACTGTACAGGTTCCAATTAATATTTGCAGAATAATGTGAAGATCGAACTACACATAGTTGAAATTATAATAGGTTTTAGATGATGCTATCATTTATCGTCCTGTAAAGTCACCAGAAGATCAAAACTAACTGCAGGACGATTTAAATAAGGTATATATTTTTGGTGTGAAAATTAGCAGTTGGCAATAAATAATGACAAGAGCGAGGTTATCCCTGTGTGTACTAAACTAAGTCCGTTAAACTTCGTTTACAAGATCAACCAGTCAAATCTAAAGGCTGTAGATTCTACTTAATACCTCTGATTACAATTACGACCTACTTAAATAGGAATGGACACACAGAAAAAACTGTAGGCGTTTTAATGACAAAACACTCTTTTGGAGCATTGCTACGAAGTTGGAGAGCCTTACTATTGACGGAAGAGGTCGAAAGAGTCTAAATAAGGGCAGCTGGTTTGGTATTATCGTAAAACAGGGGAAAGAGTGTCGCGGAAATTACACAAGAGTTGGGGTGGTAATCATTACAACAATGGCGTTTTTTGACGTGGCGCGATCTATATATGAAATTTCGATCACCAACTTACACCTCCGAATTCGAAGAGATATTGTTGAGTCCCATATACATTGGAAGAAATGATCATCAGAATAAAATACAAAAAAGCAGCGCTCAGACGGAGAGATGTAGGTGTTCTATCCCGCGCGAAATTCGAGAAAAGGAGACAAATAAGTTGAAAGTGGTTCGATGAACCCTCAACTAAGCACTTGCGTGTGACTTGCAGAGTAACCATGTACATGTAGATGAAGAATGTATGCATTATCTTAGGAGCTTACCTTCAGCACACATCTGTCGTGCTGCTTGGTAAACTTCAATTTTTTCATCCTCGGTTAACTTTCTTAATGTGCGGTAGTTAGCCACCATAAACGTTGCAATTTTATGCAACGTACTAACGCACATTTTCTGATCTAGGAAGGCATCAGCGGCTTGTTTCAAAGGTTTCATGTCCTGAAAATACATATTCTCAACATACATATTTCACAAGTGGTTCTATAATATTCAGATGGAATAAAATTACAAACCTCTTCATCGTTATCCCGTACGGTACAGTGAGTTTTTAAGGCATAAAACCACGGTAGAACTAAATGTAGGGTTGGATCCTTGTCACTCTCTAGATCAACTGTGGCTTCTTTAAACGGCTTAAGAAATTCTATAAGCTGGCCAGTTACATGGTGGTCATAACCCAGCATTTTATCAGAGGCACCTTCATTATGTAAAACAGCCTTCACTGAATCAATCTGAGAATGGACTGATACAAGCATGTCAAAATAACTATTCCAACGAGTTGAAACCCACTGCTTTAATGATGAGTTCAGTCTCACACAGAGACCTCTTCTCTTGAAGTACGAAACCGTAGCCCGCACTGTATTAAGAATGGCTAATATATTTGGAACATTTTCTTTAAAAAACTGTTCGCTCAGAACATGTTTCAAGACTTTGTTTATACTATGAGCCATGCATGGAAGACGCTGATATACTTCGAGAGCTTTGACAATGTTACTGCCCTGGTCTGTGACAAACGTAATTTTGGCAATGTCTTCACGAGAAACACCCATAGTTTCTAAGCCATCTTCCAACTCGTTTCGAATATTCGAGCCAGTTTTTGGGCAGTCAGGAAACGCAGAGCACATCAGTACATATTCATTCAAACGGCAGTCTGAATTTATGTAATGCATTGTGACGGACATGTAATGCACCCCTTTGTAATTGTCTGTCCATAGATCAATTGTACTGGCACATATACCAGAACGAATCGCATGCACTATATCTGGGAGCATTTTGCTGCGCACTTTATCAGCTAAGGTTTGAACTTTCCTATCTACTGTCACTCGGGAAGGCATAACATTTTTAATATCAACTGAGCCATATTTTTTACCTATGTCGATCAGTGTCTGCCCTAAATTAAGAAATCCTTCTCCCTCTATACTGCTAAATGGTCTCAGGTCCTTAGCACACATTTCGACGCACTTTTCGGCCACTAAATCTTTGTCCTCTTTCAAGATATTTACGGAGTGATGGAACTGCTTGTCAAATCTGCACACATGTCGTAACATACTCGAGGTTCCCGAATAAGTACTCAAGAGCTTTTTACATAGTTTGCATTGAGACACACCTACCGATTTATTTGAAGCGGCCTCATAAACACACGAAAACGTTTCCCATGCGGCACTTGTGCTCTGTTTCGTTACCAGCATGTATTCGCCAGTTGTCAATTTTTTTTCAATCTCACTAAAGTTCGACCTATTCATTGTGCTGCCTCCACCGTTGCGATAAATGAACTGCGGGCTAACTACCTGGCTACTCTAGTCACGGTAGCTTGACAGCGCAACCTGTTGTCAGGCGCAGCAAGCTGAGCGGGTCCCGTGAAGCTTGGCAGGCTTGCGGGGGAACCCAGGTAGCCCGGGCTTGCGGGAGCCCGTATCGCCCGCATTGCCCACTATGCCTCAGTACACGCGCACTCTTGTGTTTACCTCGCGGCAGGCTGACCTGCATGAATGGTTGCAGAGGAGCTAGGGGCAAGCAGGCTGCAAGGGGAATTTGTACACCTCTGATTTTAACACGGGTAATGTATCACGAAGCAAATACCGTCCACACTGGGGGAATGTTACATGATACCACGTACTGATACGTTTGTGACTATTACAGCGCCATCTACCAAAAAGCGAAAAAAGTGGTCCAACTGAAACATTCATATTTCTTTACCTACTACACGAATAAGTAGTAAAAATGGGGGTTAATATTTAAAAAAACGCAGCTGATATCAGTTTGACCTATGGCAGCGCCATCTAGGGGCCAAGCATAGCGCCATCTCGTTTCCCCCTTCAAGCTAGACACGTTTCGTTCTTTGTAGTTTTTTCGGTTGATGCCTATTACGTGAGATATTTGGCGCGGTCACGATCAATGGACCATACACACACACACACACACACACACAAACACACACACACACACACACATATATATATATATATATATATATATATATATATATATATATATATATATTCAGGGATGCTAGCTATAGTGTATTGCTGTCATGTGAGATATCGTTTGGTAATTCAGAAGTTCATTGTGAAAATGTTTTCCGTTGTGAAATATTAACTTCCGTAGTTCTAAATATATTGAAATACTGTCGTGTTACTGAATGTGCCTCATTTAGCTGAGATCACTGATCCATTCAGATTTGCTTCAATACTTAAGGAGAATTATTATAGACCGTCAAAGAACTGTAAGAAAATTTCAGCTTGTGTGAGACTCCACCATGTCTGTAAACATTGTCTCCTGCACAAAGGCCATTCTAGCAACAACCGTTAAATTCCCTATTTCTGGCGATTCTGCTAGTCTTTGTACTTGGACTTGCTCACACCAGTCACCTGGGCAGAAGCTGGAACTGCTGTGGCATGCAGTGATACGTGGACCCACTAACGTTCAGCCATGCAACAAATTCCTCCCACATCGTACCAATGGTGGGTAGCTCATTAGCTCGCCTAAATACACATGACATTACACTGTGTACAAACGCTTACATTAAATTGGAAATAATTTTACCAAAGTGTTACTTTGAAAAGTTGTATAATTCCATTGTCCTTCAGTTGGTAGTTTCTTATGAGTCATGAAATTGTGTTCTATAATATCTATTGTTTTTGTGTAGGTATGTTAGTAGAGTTTTGATATGTTGAGGGTTTTGCATTTGTCATGGCATTGTGTGGGATTTGTATGTCCTTTATGGTATTTGCAAGTATTTTAAATTTTTTTATGGAGTGTTTTACCCATATGTGAAATATAGAGAGTTTTATTAACTCGATAAGTCAGATGGTTAACACAATTAACAATTGGACATCTAGGAGCCATCGGCTTATGTGACTTTAATTGCCCATAAAGTGTTGGACTTCTTCGTTTCATTAGAATCTTTGTTTTCTTTTTGTATTCTGATAATATTGAATTGGAATTTTTCGTTCTATCAATCTGTTGCAGGGTACATGTGTTACCAAACAGCACTGACCCACTAAAAGCATTAATCCACATGTGGACAGCCCGTTTCTCGCAACGTGAGTGGGCGCAGGGCGTACTTTGCGCACATGTCTCAAATAGCTGTCTTTATGTTAACAAGGTAAACATACATGTGCAAAATCACAGTTTAATCTTAATTTAATGTAATAACTATACAATAAACGTACATTATATGAGCTGGAGCAGTGTTTATTTCATATTAATAAGTTGAAGTTTCATTATATCTCTCTTTCCCCACCTGCAAGTCTCACAGCAATGTCCCACTCGATGCATTAAAGGGTAAAATTGCATCAGATCCCAACCACTTATTTGATTACAAATTATCTCGTTGGTAACTGTCTCATTGTGGTATTGTGCTGCTAGTTCGTAATCTGGGTCATTTTCTTGTTCGCATCACAAATTTTGCTAGTGTATTTCAGTGTTTATTATATGTTATTGCTGCTCACTTGGACGTATGACAACACAATTTATCACTGTATTAGCTGAACAATAGTGTAGAAATTGGTATGGGTTGACAACTGTAAAACATCAATGGAGCGACACAAGACAACGATATTTGTGGTTGGCACAGTTAATCAGGGTTAAACAGTGCAGTTTCATCAGACCCAATCCAGTCGCTTATTTGGTTAATAATTACCTAGAAAACGAAGGCCTCATTGTGGGATTGCTCTGTTACCACACAGTCTGGACCATTTTCTTGAACAGATCGTATTTTTTTCGCACCTAGTTCAATGTTTATTTTATATTATCGCTGCTCAATTGGATGTATGGCAGCAAAATTTATCACTGTGTTAGCTGAAACCATAATGGAGGTTAATAGTGTAAGAAAATAATTTATCTCATAACATACCCTTAAGTCAATAACAGCATTTACTGTAACCTCTGATCACGTATCAGTCAGTGGCTAATTTGTCTGTTCCCTTCCAGTCAGGTCTGTTTTTGATGTCATCAACACTCAGACATGTCAGTAAGAAATGAAAATCGTTTATACCCACTGAAAGTGTTGCAAACGACTTCGTATTCAATGCAGTGGTAAGGACAGATGGGCTACAGAGTGGTGGGGCAACTGTCATCATAGGAAAGGTGGATGGAAGCAGAAATGATTATAAAACAAGATAACAGAGTAAATGGAAGGTATATTCAAGCTGTGTTTCTCAAAATGAACGAAGACTCTTTACACAAAATGCAGCAAGAAATAAAGTCCAGCTCTCAATGTTAACAAGGATGAGGCTCTCTGTACTTAGCACGAACCATGGTGGTACGTGCATAGTGTCATGTACTGACGTGCGAGTGGGCACTGTGGCTGCTGCCAGCTATCCTATATTGCATTGGCAGAGAGCGCTTGTAGTGCAGAGCCAGATCACGCACAACTACTGTTTGTGTCTGATGGAAACTTGCAATTTCATTGCCAGGTTTGGCACCCATGGACAGGATCGATATATGATACCACAGAAAGTCTGAAGTACTGCACCCTAATACGATCTCCATCCCAGAGATCTAGTAAATTTTTGTGTGATGTTCGTAGAACACATGACAAAAACGGAGGCCCTGACCATACTTCGATGTTTGTAAAGTTAGTATCTGCAGCATTTCCTACTCTGGAATATTTAGAACTAAAGGTAGATATGTAAATGTTAATACAGCAAACAATTTCTTCCAAACTGTCATCTGTGAAGAAAAGCTGTAAATACTTGACTGTATACATGGTGTATCTTACTTCATCTGTGACTGCTGGTAAATGGTTGACAATATAATGCTGAGCTCATCCCATTTTCCTGCCTTCTGAGTCAGAGGTCAATAACCCCATTGTATACCATCTTCCCCAACATAAAAGTCAAATTTATCGATAGTATCAGTTTTGTCCAAAGACTGCTCACTTTCGGAATTACAATCACTTTCGAAGGTTGACTCTAAATTACTAAAATCATTATTAACAAGTTCTTTGTCCAACCATTTCAACAGCTGCTCATGATCAATTAATCTCCTAAAAATAATAAGAAATTAAACTTCATTCAGTAATCATTGTTGGTAAATAAAAAGATTCATAATTGTGTGATCATCAGGATGAATAAATTTTCTAAATAAGGAAATGAATAAACAACTTTTATAAACTTTATTGTTTGTATTTTGTAATATGACCAGGAAAAAAAACTGCCTTGCAATACATTGTAAAGAACTGATACTGAACAAACTTTACAAGAATGCACACATAAACAGACACACATCAGTTCATGGGCTTTGCTGCTTGAGACAATAATGACTGTCTTCAATAATTGCCAGCGGTTTGTTAAAGATGGAGGTAAACATAGAAAAAGTTGCAAACGGAAATCTTTACTTTCTAATTCACTGATGATTGAAAGTTAAAACCAGGGACTCACATTCCACAGTGCATTTAATGGAGAGCTAAACAGAAAGTTACTCCTGCAACAGTATTCATGTGTTTGCTTTGAAATCAGTTTTAATGTGTTTAGATGAATTTAATATGAGATACAAAAATCGAACTACACTCTCTAATAACCTATAATTTATGTAAGTAATATCAGTAAGGGAGCTGCATGCACTTTGATAAATTATGTGGGGAACTTATACATGAAAATATTTAATCTGAAGGTTCATAGGAACTGAAAAGCAAGATAAAGTAATCTCTCCTTTCTTACTGCTTAACGTAATCGTTTTTATCAGTATTGCCAATATGTAAGCTCTGTGTATTTTTGCAAGCAATACAGATAATATATATGTGGAAATATTTTACTTGAAGGTCAATTGTGCTTCCAAAGTGTGCAAAATAGTACATATTTTGAGAAATAAAACAGTGTAATTTCTATCCACAGTTCGAATTTTGGTGGAGATCTATAATTAAACTTGCGTATTACAATGAGAAACTTCCAGTGTGTGTGTGTGTGTGTGTGTGTGTGTGTGTGTGTGTGTGTGTGTGTGTGCATGTGCATGCGCTCACAGGGTTTTACATCACGTGTTTTTATTACTTGTTGATTTTATTTAATGGTTGATTATATAAAATACAGTCTTGACAGCATAGTTCCATTTGGTTAAAATTGCAGCAGTTCATTTCCTGCTTAACAATGAATAGCCTAACCATTTCTAATAAACGCCCATGATTTCTAGTTTTCTAACGATTCATTATCTTCTCCTACTCCTAAATTAGTGATGAAAAAGAGCCATAAAAACGTTAGGTTATGTAAGTACACAGCATCAGCATCAACACTCCTCAGTACTTAGATATCATTGTAACACCTAATTGTTTAATATGAGTGTTATACATGAAGAATGGGTCTGAATAATTACAATCAAAGTGCCTCCTTGTTTGCATGTTTGCTAGTACTTTGGTTGGATTTGGTTAGGTCATTGAGACCCAATTTTAAATGTCATCTGCAAGTGATTTCCTTTTAAACAAACGTGTTTATATTGTGTAAATAACATACTTTAATTCATAATCATGTTTTAGGGCCAGTTTGACGAATTTGTATGTGCATAAGTGAAAGATAACATCGTGATATTTCACATAAATGCTGTTGTGCTTGATGTAAACATTGTGAGATTCAAGACAAACGTCGCAGTTTTTGCATCACTGATCTACTTTTGATGATATTTTAGACTTATAACAATGCAAAATTTGACAAGAATTATAGTCGCCATAACTAATTTGAAGGTACATTGTGCTAGCATAGCAATCTGTGGAACAGCGATCGAACATTAGATGTTTGCAAGTACAGACATCTGTTGGTGATGACTAGCAACTTAAGTCGATTTTATTTCGCGTTTTTGAAGTTTTTAAAAACATTATTTAGAGTAAAACTCATATCCAGAAAGTACATGTTACTAATTCATTAATTACGCTGCATAAGCAAACAGTGGTTTTTAACTATTTATTGAAAATATCTTGCATATATAGCGAATGATGTATGCCATATTTCCCATGAAACTTCCAAATGGAACCAGTGAACCAGCTGTAAACGACTATTAGAAGTCAGTAACAACAATACAGTTGAGGTTACTTTTTTAACATCGGATCATTTCACACAAGGTACGTTTCATTGAAGTGTGTGTGTTTTGACGACGTATTTCAGATTTAGAAATACAGCTAATGTAATTTCAGGACAAACAATTTTTGAGGACAGCCTAGACTAAGCTACATTGTCATTGGCTTTCATTTTCATGCATGCTAAAATGCTAGACTCCGATGGGAGGGGAGGGCAGGGAGGTAGTACATTATGCAGTGTGTGTGTGTTTGTAACAAATTAGAGGTAAATTTGTGACACTGTGTTATGCAGATAGATTGACTGCATCGTTACTGACTGCTGCTTGAGCTTCACTGATATCTAAAACAACTTGCAATTGATGTGGCTATATTTACATCTTAACCTAAACACAAAAACAACGTAAATCGCCCCGAAAACCAAATTAACAAGACAGACAAGTGGTGCAGGGTGAATAAAACCACGCTAAACACAGAAAAAGCAAAGACAACGTAACCATCGACACTGCAGGAATCACCTGGAAACCAGGTACAAAATATTTCGTAATAACATTAGACTGTAATGTGTTTTTCCATAACCATGCTGAATATGTCAAACAAAAAGGGCCAAAGTTGATTGACTGAACATGGAGTGAAAACACAAGATACTCACACACGGTAGTCATTCACTACTAGACAATGACTGAAAGCCCTTCGCCTAAAGTTATCTAACTACTATTAGCAGCCTGAAGCCCAACAAAATTTATTAACAAACAGGTGTTGGTGGAAACCTAGCAGACAATAAAATCAGTGGGGTACCATCAAACAGAGAATCATGTACAAGTAAAGTAAGGTCCTTTATGGCAACAGAATTCTATCAGGAATCTATTTGTTTCATCAACGGTCGGAATGGTTCACAACATCGAAAAAATTCGGAGCAGCAGGGTTCCAAGTGTGATTTATGTGTCGTGCCTCCATTGTTTAACAGTCTATCAATACACATGAAGTCTTGTCTCATATTTGCTGTCTTATGACCCACGGGGGAGTAGTGGTCATACCATACCTCGTCCTGCAGTTCACGTTTTGATTTCCTGTGGGCCTCCTAAGCAGTTTGAGCCAAATACAGTGATGACTCCCTTGAAAAAGCAGACGGGCCATATCGTTCTCAATTTCCTCGAAACAGAATATGTTCCCGATCTCTAATTACCCAGCAGTCAATGGCACATTAAATCCAGAGTTTTCTGTCTTTTGATTCGACTCTGTCGCACATTGCATGAACATGATATTCTGCAAAATTGTACTAATACACATTTATTACAAATGAAAGTCGGTGCTAGAAAAGAAATGTTCAAATGTGTGTGAAATCTTATGGAACTTAACTGCTAAGGTCATCAGTCGCTAAGCTTACACACTACTTAACCTAAATTATCCTAAGGACAAACACACACCCATGCCCAAGGGAGGACTCGAACCTCGCCGGGACCAGCCGCACAGTCTATGGCTTCAGTGCTACAGTAACACGTCACATCACAATAACTATTTATGCAGTAAGTGGTGGAAACCAAACCAGACCGAAGCAGGAAAGGCATGGATCATCCGTAAACAGCTGCTACCCTGTTTTCAGAGCTCGGACATGAAGCTTAACATCTTGTCATGGACGAGACGGTGTACGTTCTTGTCGAACAGCACGTGGAAATGGCCGTAGCCCTCTAGCGGTACCACCATCTTCTTGACGTTGCTTGGAATCATTCGAATCTGCCGCATACCTTCCTGTGGATGAGAAGAAAAATTACAGATGTGTTTGACGGAATTTCAGTAGTGCATATGACATAATGAAGAACGAAAAGCCAGCAAGGTACTTGGGTCCTATCAACTGCGACATTCATGGAAACACAGGCGAATGTACACATACTTTATGGCTACTTTTTGTTCAAAAAATGGTTCAAATGGCTCTGAGCACTATGGGACTTAACATCTGTGGTCATCAGTCCCCTAGAACTTAGAACTACTTAAACCTAACTAACCTAAGGACATCACGCACATCCATGCCCGAGGCAGGATTCGAACCTGCGACCGTAGCAGTCACGCGGTTCCAGACTGAGCGCCTAGAACCGCGAGACCACCGCGGCCGGCTACGTTTTGCTAGGTAACAGTTAGATCTTGGGAAGTTTTTGAGTAGTGAATCCAAATCTGGCTCCAGTTTCTTTTTCCTCTCATGAACAGTTTTGTCAGCAAGTAACGACATTATAACCTAGTTAAACGTAGAGGTGCAGTGAACGATAACGTTAAGTTTTAAATGTGAACAAAAAAATAATTGAGGTGTGAAAATGAAAAAAATTCTTTATTACCAGAAACTCTTTTCCTTCAGGCCTTAGATCACCTAATAGCGTTTAAAAATGAAAATGAGGCTTTGTTATACAGGGAGACTGGTATGGTTTAGCTCCCCACGCTACTCACTCAAGTGCAAGCTTCATCTCCAAATAACTCCTGCAGTCTGTGCCCATATGAGCTGACGTACTGCAGTCGGCCCTTGGTCTCACTCTGCAGTTTATGCTTCCCCATCCCTGACTTCCCACATTTTAGATCCAGCAGCGTATTCCTTAACGCCTCAATATTGTCGTATCAATCAATCCATTCTTTTGGTCAATTTGTGCCATACATTCAGTTTTATACACTATCATCCTATCTTCTCATAAATTTGCCTAGGTGAATGAATCTTTTAACTTCTCGAAAAACAACAATAAAATTTTGCGCCTTTAATGAAAATGTACCAAATGATACAACTGCAAATATAACTATGTATGGTAAAAATAATTAACTTCTGATATGCAGCATAGTATTTTAACAAAAATTTTAAGCTGAAAAATTTAGTATTAATTTTCAGTTTCAAAAACTTTGAAAATCTATTTTTTCTGTATAAATAAAAGCAAATAAACTGAACATGAATGATAGCTTTAAAAATCAAGTAAGTAAACTGACCAGTCACAGTAACAATTATTCACTAAATTAACAGAGCTGAAGAAATAAATCTTACAATATTTCAAAAGCTGCAATTTTCGTAGCTAAATATTGTTCAAAGGTCATATTACTTTCAGATGATAAATTTAAAATTACTCTGCCAGATGGCTATAGTAAAAGCTTTTCGACAAGACAAAGATGAATTAGAGAAAATTATTCGATTGAATTTCATATATTGAGATAAAAAAGCAAAATAAAGATAAATCAATTCATGTTATTGAATTTCAACGAATCTAGGATTTTTTAAAATTTTAATTCAGTATATTTAGTTGAATATTAAATTTTTAACTGTATATTTTCTATTTTTTGAATTTAAAGAGAATTTATTTTGGTTATGTTGATAAATTTTTTAATGTGGGATACAGTAAAACTAAAATCTTGGTTCTATATTGAAAAATTTCAAAATAGATAATTATTATTAATTGATTTGTTAATCGATCAAAATTAAGTAATCAATGAAAGTTATTGATTAACAAAACAGGGAATTTTTGAAGAATATGGTTTTTGCTCCAGGAATCCCATACAATTTCTACTAGAAACAATGTCCAGAAATGTATTGTTTTCATGTGACAGCCGTTTGAAGACAAATTTGCTAGGTAGGTATGCAGCAGGCAGTCATGGTGGTCAGTGCTTACTTCACATCGGAAGACGTCATTTGACGTCTGCCCTACCTGTCTGACCTGGTTTGAGGCTCATTCGGGTGTGTGTGAGAATTAAAACAACATTGTTGATTATGCATTTGCAGAATACACCAATATGGTGGTTCTGAATGGTGAAGCTCATGGTAATGGTAGAGCTCCTCGTCGTCTTTATCAAGATCATTCCCCACACCGTCCAGATTCATCGTACATCCTTTTCACTACAATTACACAATGGCTTCGTGAAAGGGTACCTTCACTGTCAGCAGGCGTGACTGTGGTGCTCCAAGAACTCACCACACACCCGTCTTGGAAGAGGAAGTACTGCCTTATGTTGAAGGGAACCTTTCAACAAGTGCATGAGAAACTACGCATGCAATGGATGTTGCTCCCAGCACCGTCTGCTGTATTGTGGACGGCCGACAACGACATTCATACCACTTCCAACACTCCATACCACCTTTAACATCCACAGAGACGTGACTGAGCCTCAAACCAGGTTAGAAAGGCAGGACAGATATCAAATGACGTCAGCCAGGCCCATGAAAGCATCATACACAATGGCTACCATGTTGTAAACCTACCTAGTAGACTTGTTTCCAAACGGCTCTTGCACGGGAAGGGGACATTTACAGACAAAGGCTCCTATTCAAAATATTATGTAGTCAGTCCCCTCTACAAGCCCCAGAAATTGGTAATGGTAATTTCTGAACATGCTGTATACCTTTGGGAAAGACTTCTGAACTATTAGGTTTATAGTCAGTGTTAACAAAATCCTCTTTTTCAGAAAACCTTTCCTTGCTATTGTGAGTATTCATCTTGTATCCATCCTACTTCGGCCATCATCAGTTCTTCTGTTGCCAAAATAGCAAAACTCATCTACTTCGCCTTTTTCTAATCTAATACTGGCAGCACTGCCCGATTTAATTCGACTACTTACATTGGTTTTCTTGATGCTTATCTTCTGACCACTTTTCTAGACATCCTCTCTCAAGTCCTGTTCTGTCTATGACAGAATGATAGTGTCACTGGCAAACACCGAAGTTTTCATTTCTTCTCCCCTAACTTCAGTTCCTCATACAAATTCCCATTGGCTTACTATACTGCTTGCTCAATGTACAGATTGAATAACATCGAGGAATGATCACACCTCTGTCTCACACGTTTCTCAACCACTGTTCCCCTTTCGCAGACTTCAACTTACTACAATTTAGATTTTGTCATGTAATTAAGTAGCATGCTGAGAAATAAGTATGTCTTTGTTGGAGCCGATGGAATCATTATGTTGTTCTTTTGTATAATACTAGGGAGACTCCCTAGAGCGGCCCCCAGAGGGTCAATAACACTACACAATAGTATTATGCGGTATTATTGACCATCTGACAAGAAGGCTCAAAATATTGCGGAATATTATTGACTATCTCCCTAGACTGTCAATAATACTGTGATTTGGAATGTTGATATAAAGACGCTGCTAGTGTGACAATCGCTCAACTTTGTTGCAACAGAAGAAAAAGGTGGATGAAAAATTAGGTCAAGGAGCGTCAAGAATCAGTAAAGAAAATTTGGTGAGAGAATTGAGTCTGACCGAAGAAAAAGAGATTATCATAACTTTATAAGTATTGATGGTCCAACATCTGATACATTACTCGAAATGACTGTCAACATACATAGTCGTCCCCTTGCACTGGCACTTGCTCCCCTTCCGCCTTAGAATCTGGACTACGATGTTTTTATTCATTAGAAAATTCTTATACACTTCTAGAAGTGATTCCCCATTAGTCCGCTAAACCTTCCGTTTAGTCAAATGTAGCACTGCCTGGCTGACCACAATGAGACAATACCATGCTTATAGCAGTTGGTGTATAATCATTTCTTGTTTCAAGAAGTAAAGTGATGTTGTTGTAACACTTATTAAGTGGATAACCGTCAGTTCTCAGGGATATAATGTTTCTTGTGTCACCTATAAAATTTAGTTGTTGTGGTTTGATACATCTCACAAGTGACCAACTCATTTACATGGAAAATGCCAATGTTGCAGTCTAGCACCCGCTCCCATCCCCCATCCCCGATAAATTTCTGCATGATCAAACAACAAACACAACAATGAGTGACGTTTACAAGTGTAGTTTCATTTAAAGTAGTTAAAAATAAGTAATAGTAACATGTCATGCCATGCACTGAATGGTTACATTAGGGTAGGTAATGTATCCACGCACATAAATAACTTATATACTGTTTTTCATAATTTTGCGTTAATTAATTGCTTTCAAACATTATCCTTCTTGGGATTTTACCATATTTTCTGAACAACAACATTAGATTCATTCGTAACATCTCTGCTTTTGTACTCATCTGCTCTAATATTACAAAATGCCGGCAGTTATTTGTATGTAAATTGAAGGTGGCGGGGGGGAGGGAGAAAGGAAAGGAAAGGAAAGGAAAGGAAAGGAAAGGAAAGGAAAGGAAAGGAAAGGAAAGGAAAGGAAAGGAAAGGAAAGGGAAGGGGCTACTGATTTCAGCTGTATCGGGACCTTACGCGGAATCAACGGTGACGAGTGAAAATACGTGCCAGATCGGGATTCCAACCCAGGATCTCCTGCTTGCTAGGCAGGTGTGTTAACCTCTGCGCCATCCAGGACACAGTGCTAGTGCAACCGCGTGAACTGTCTTGGCACACCTCACGGCCAACCCCATATTCCCACCGTGTGCCACCTACCCAGCGTGCATGTCCATTTCCTCCATGCTCGCTACTCTGAGATCCGCACAGCAGGTCGGAGGTACTTGTGCATCTGCACTGAAGAAGGTGGATCCACTGCCCATCTAGGCAGATAAATTATATGAATGTGTGGTGTCCTTTCGGACATCAATAAACCCTTCCATTTCCTTCCTTTTACACCCCCTACACCTTCAATTTACATACAATACATCGCAGCTGCAGATTACGCGTGGTTCCTGTTCCTTCGGGCATGTCTGTAAGAACAGACACCACAGATCCGTGTAAGTTATTTATACACTCGATGCAGTGCAGTCATAACGCTCTTTCGTCTTGTTTTGAACTCAATTTCAACTCAACAACAAAACCAACAGCGAACCCATAGATACTCAGTCTGCAGACGGCCCACAGACGGCACAATATTTCCGAGCAGCGCAAAATATTTCGAAACTTTTATGTTTTAAGTATCATTGCACAACCTCTCAATCTTTCCCCTGGACGTTCAATATTATCGCGCTTCATTTTTGAGGATCCAGGGGGCACTTCAGAGTCTTCCTTGTGACTCAATTATTCTTCTGTTTCTATAAACTAAATTTTTGTACCTCTACGTTAATTGTGAAAATAATGTCGACATTGGGTACAGATGAGTTACTATCTTACTGAACAGGTACGACAACCATCGACAGTTATCTGTACAGACTTATTTTATGTTTCAGCAGCCTAATTCCTCTGGGAAGCAAACGTTTGATGAAGTGAAAATTACGCGCCATCAGCGTGGCATCACATGCATAATTTGCATCCTGTCTGTTTGAAACCTGTAGTCTAAATTATTTTATATAAGGAGTACGATTATTGTTGCTGCCCCCCGCGACACGCCTTTATTGCATTGTACCGCGCATTAATATCGTCTGTCATCACCAAACTTAACGTACTCCTACGGTGACGTCTGCACCTGGTCTCATCGTAACATGGAATTTTTTTTTTTTTCATCAGTCTACTGACTGGTTTGATGCGGCCCGCCACGAATTCCTTTCCTGTGCTAACCTCTTCATCTCAGAGTAGCACTTGCAACCTACGTCCTCAATTATTTGCTTGACGTATTCCAATCTCTGTCTTCCTCTACACTTTTTGCCCTCTACAGCTCCCTCTAGTACCATGGAAGGCATTCCCTCATGTCTTAGCGGATGTCCTATCATCCTGTCCCTTCTCCTTATCAGTGTTTTCCACATATTCCTTTCCTCTCCGATTCTGCGTAGAACCTCCTCATTCCTTAACTTATCAGTCCACCTAATTTTCAACATTCGTCTATAGCACCACATCTCAAATGCTTCGATTCTCTTCTCTTCCGGTTTTCCCACAGTCCATGTTTCACCACCATACAATGCTGTACTCCAGACGTACATCCTCAGAAGTCTCTTCCTCAAATTAAGGCCGGTATTTGATATTAGTAGACTTCTCTTGGCCAGAAATGCCTTTTTTGCCATAGTGAGTCTGCTTTTGATGTCCTCCTTGCTCCGTCCGTCATTGGTAATTTTACTGCCTAGGTAGCACAATTCCTTAACTTCATTGACTTCGTGACCGTCAATACTGATGTTAAGTTTCTCGCTGTTCTCATTTCTGCTACTTCTCATTACCTTCGTCTTTCTCCGATTTACTCTCAAACCATACTGTGTACTCATTAGACTGTTCATTCCGTTCAGCAGAACATTTAATTCTTCTTCACTTTCACTCAGGATAGCAATGTCATAAGCGAATCGTATCATCATATCCTTTCACCTTGTATTTTAATTCCACTCCTGAACCTTTCTTTTATTTCCATCATTGCTTCCTCGATGTACAGATTGAAGAGTAGGGGCGAAAGGCTACAGCCTTGTCTTACACCCTTCTTAATACGAGAACTTCGTTCTTGATCGTTCACTCTTATTATTCCCTCTTGGTTGCTGTACATATTATATATGACCCGTCTCTCCCTATAGCTTATCGCTACTTTTTTCAAAATCTCGAACAGCTTGCACCATTTTATATTGTCGAACGCTTTTTCCAGGTCGACAAATCCTATGAAAGTGTCTTGATTTTTCTTTAGCCTTGCTTCCATTATTAGCCGTAACGTCAGAATTGCCTCCCTCGTCCCTTTACTTTTCCTAAAGCCAAACTGATCGTCACCTAGCGCATTCTCAATTTTCTTTTCCATTCTTTTGTATATTATTCTTGTAAGCAGCTTCGATGCATGAACTGTTAAACTGATTGTGCGATAATTCTCGCACTTGTCAGCTCTTGCCATCTTCGGAATTGTGTGGATGATGCTTTTCCGAAAGTCAGATGGTATGTCGCCAGACCCATATATTCTACCCACCAACGTGAATAGTCGTTTTGTTGCCACTTCCCCCAATAATTTTAGAAATTCTGATGGAATGTTATCTATACCTTCTGCCTTATTTGACCGTAAGTCCTCCAAAGCTCTTTTAAATTCCGATTCTAATACTGGATCCCCTATCTCTTCTAAATCGACTCCTGTTTCTTCTTCTATCACATCAGACAAATCTTCACCCTCGTAGAGGCTTTCAACGTATCCTTTCCACCTTTCTGATCTCTCCTCTGCATTTAACAGTGCAATTCCCGTTGCACTCTTAATGTTACCACCGTTGCTTTTAATGTCACCAAAGGTTGTTTTGACTTTCCTGTATGCTGAGTCTGTCCTTCCGACAATCATATCTTTTTCGATGTCTTCACATTTTTCCTGCAGCCATTTCTTCTTAGCTTCCCTGCACTTCCTATTTATTTCATTCCTCAGCGACTTGTACTTCTGTATTCCTGATTTTCCCCGGAACATGTTTGTACTTCCTCCTTTCATCAATCAACTGAAGTATTTCTTCTGTTACCCATGGTTTCTTCGCAGCTACCTTCTTTGTACCTATGTTTTCCTTCCCAACTTCTGTGATGGCCCTTTTTAGAGATGTCCATTCCTCTTCAACTGTACTGCCTACTGCGCTATTCCTTATTGCTGTATCTGTAGCGTTAGAGAACTTCAAACGTATCTCGTGATTCCTTAGTACTTCCGTATCCCACTTCTTTTCGTATTGATTCTTCCTGACTAATGTCTTGAACTTCAGCCTACTCTTCATCTACTACTATTTTGTGATCTGAGTCTATATCTGCTCCTGGGTACGCCTTACAATCCAGTATCTGATTTCGGAATTTAACAGGAAACAAACCGCAGATTCAGGCTGAGTGTGGTGTTTTGCTTGAATCCAGTCCTAACTTGAAACTAGACATGATCATTTTCACTCCAGCTGTACCCTCTGTGATTTATGCCACCTCCGAATAGTTATCATTCTGGCGTGAAATGCGGTCTAGCATTCCACTCTTATTCCGAACTTTTTCTGCGATGAATTGCACACTGTTATAACTGCAATATAAATACGTAAAACTGCAACCAGTCAGTTTTTTGAAATAGTTATTGGTTCACTCCATGAACCAGGTTCCTGGCATGAATAAATAGCTATTTCAAAAAATTGGCTGTTTCCTGCAACGAATAAATAACTATTTCAAAAAATTATTTTATGTATTTACATTGAATAAACTGTCATGCGTTCTTAAAAATCCGTAATGGATAAGCTTACTCTGTTGTAACTGTTGTCTGGTTAGTCTGTAATCCGTATATAACCTTTTTCTCCCAGGATTTTATCTCTGCTACCTTCAGAATTTCTTGTGGTGTATGCATTGTCAAATCTTTTTTCTAAGTCTTCAACTACAATGAACTTGGCATTTCCTTTCTTTAACGTATCGTCCACACTTATCAGCCAGAACATATGACCACCCGCCTAACAGCCAGTACGAGGATACGCCCAACTTTCGCACGGATAACAGAGGCGGCGCGTCGTTGCGTGGAAGCAATGAGGCTCTGGCAGGCACCCCATCTGCACTCACAGGTCACCTTAATTCCCGTAAATTCCGGGGATGGGGGGATGAGCTCTGACGCCACATTCAGTCACATCTCAGATGTGTTCAATCGGGTGCAGATCCGCCGAGTTGGAGGGCCAGCACATCGACTGGAACCCGCTACTGGGTTCCACCCCTGACCTTGTGACAAGGCGTATTATCTTGTTGAAAAATTACCACTGCCGCCGGGAAACATGTGCTTGAAGTAGCAACGTAAGTGGGCTGAAACCAGCGTACGATACTCCTTCACTATCATGGTGCTCCACTGGACCCATGGATGGTCGTGTCAATGTTCAACAGAGCGTAATGGAGCCTCTGTCCCGCAGTAAAGGTGTCAAGGAGCCATTCCCCTGGAGGGCGACCGATTCGCGTCCTCCCATCGGCGTGATGAAGAAGGTATCGGGAGTCATCAGACCATGAAATGCTCTGCGCCTGTGCCAACGTCCATTGCCGATGGCCACTTGCCCATTTCAGTCGTAGTTGCTAGTTGCCGATTTCATGTGTCAACATCGGCACATACATGGGTCGTCGGCTGCTGAGGCCCATCGTTAGCAGTTCAAAAATGGTTCAAATGGCTCTGAGCACTATGGGACTTAACATCTTAGGTCATCAGTCCCATAGAACTTAGAACTACTTAAACCTAACTTACCTAAGGACATCACACAACACCCATTCATCACGAGGCAGAGAAAATCCCTGACCCCGCCGGGAATCGAACCAGGGAACCCGGGCGTGGGAAGCGAGAACGCTACCGCACGACCACGAGATGCGGGCATCGTTAGCAGTGTTCGATGCACTGTGTGTTCAGACACACTGGTACTCTGCCCAACAGCAAAGTCTGATGTTAGTTCCGCCACAGTTCGCCGCCTGTCCCGTTTCACCAGTGCGCCCAGCCTGCGATGTCTGACATCTTAATAAGGGATCCCCGCCCTACACCACGACATCGCCGGCCATGTGACCGACCGGTTCTAGGCGCTTCAGTCTGGAACCGCGCGACCGCTATGGGCGCAGGTTCGAATCCTGACTCGGGCATGGATGTGTGTGATGTCCTTAGGTTAGTTAGGTTTAAGTAGTTCTCAGTTCAAAAATGGTTCAAATGGCTCTGAGCACTATGCGACTTAACTTCTGAGGTCATCAGTCGCCTAGAACTTAGAACTAATTAAACCTAACTAACCTAAGGACATCACACACATCCATGCACGAGCAGGATTCGAACCTGCGACCGTAGCGGTCACGCGGTTCCAGACTGAAGCGCCTTTAACCGCACGGCCACGCCGGCCGGCAGGTTCTCAGTTCTAGGCGACCGATGACCTCAGATGTTAAGTCCCATAGTACTCAGAGCCATTTGAACCATTTGAACCACGACATCTGGACGCAGTTTCATCTTCGTTTCCCAACATGTTGAAAACACTCACTACTGCGTTCGTCGAACACCCGACAAGTCGTGCACTTTCAGAAATGCACGTGCCGAGCCTCCGACCCATCACAATCTGTCCTCGGTCAAACTCAGATAGATCGCGTGCCTTCCACATTCTACACACGGACAGCACACTCACTGATACTACAAGCACCTTGAGTGTGTCTGGCTAGCACCCATTCCTCGACAGCTGACGCTGTTATCGCCTGAAAGAGTTTATATCGATAGTGGGTTAGTGCTCATAATGTTCTGGTTCATCAGTGTAACATGGGTCGTGGGATCAATAATGCCTAACGTGCAGCTACACTTCTGTGAATTACAAGCCGACCTTCCCCGAGATCCACTTCTGCTATGTTCCCCACTCTTCAGTAAATAATTCGTGTCAGTGTTTGGCAACCATGACTTATTAAACTGGTGGTTCGGTAATGTTCACACTTGTCAGCTCTTGTTGATTTTCGAAATGGATTTATTACATTCGGGTATTCTACCCGTGTCATATATCTTACACATAATGTAGAATAGTTTTGCCATGGCGGACTGTCCCAAGAATCTCAGTAATTCTGACGGATTGTCACCTACTCCAGGGGCCCAAAACAGAAATATAGTGTGGGTCGTTACGCTGCCTCAGCTCATAATAACAAACATGTTGTATGATACCCAATCTTGAGTTTTTGACTCTTTATTTTACACGCCTTGTTCCGTAGGTCCAAATTGAGAAACAAATCTCCGAGGTCGTGGACCGTGTCAGTACATGAAATTACAACATAAAAGTAATAACAGATAAAATAAAATATTTTTGAACCCAAAAGAAGACAAGCTATGAGTTTATCTAAACGCAGTCAACAATATAATACAGGAATCAGCTTAATTTTTCGAGGAACTACTCAACAGAAGAGAAGGGGTGAGCTACTGGGAAAACTCTTCGGTTTCTATTTGAAAGCACGTAGATCACTGCTAAGACTTTTGATTTCTTGTGGTAGCTTACTGAAAATGGACGTAGCAATATACTGTACACCTTTAAGCACAAGAGTATAAGAAGTGCGACACAAATGCAGATTGGACTTCTGCCTAGTATTCATTGAGCAAAAACTATTAATTCTTGAGAATAAGGTGATATTGTTAACAAGAAACGACAGTAAAGAATATACATCTTGAGTGGCCGGTGTCAGAATACCCAGACTACTGTACAAGGGGTCGACAAGAGGTTCGCGAACTTACATCACTTATTGCCTGAACCGCCGCTTTCTGAGCCAAATATCCTTTGAAAATGGGGAGAGTTACCCCAAAATATAATACCATAAGTCATAAGCGAATGAAACTAAGCAAAGTAGACTGCTTTTCGTGTCGAACTATCACTGATTTCGGATACCGTTCGAATAGTAAAAATGGTAGCATTAAGTCTTTGAACAAGATCCTGAATGTGTGTTTTCCAGGATTGTTTGCTATCTATCTGAATACCTAGAAATTTGAACTGTTCAATTTCATTAATCATATGAGCATTCTGTTAAATTAAAACGTCGGGTTTTGTTGAATTGTATGTTAGAAGCTACAAAAACTGACTCTTACTCTGATTTAGCTTTAGATTATTTTATACAAGCTGTGAACTTTCGTCATGAACTGCACTGTTTGAAACAGTGGCAATATGGCACACAACATCCTTTACTACAAAAGCCAGTATCATCAGTAAACAGAAATATTTTAGAGTCACCTATAATACTAGAGGGCATATCATTTACATAAATAAGGAACATGTTAAATCACTTCTAAAACCGAACTGTACATTTAATAGCAAATTATATGAAATAAAAAGATAAATTATCCTTACATACACAGCCTTTTGAATAAATGGTTCAGATGGCTCTGAGGACTATGGGACTTAACTTATGAGGTCATCAGTCCCCTAGAACTCAGAACTACTTAAACCTAACTAACCTAAGGACATCACACACATCCATGCCGCGAGGCAGGATTCGATCCAGTGACCGTAGCGGTCGCGCGGTTCCAGACTGTAGCGTCTAGAACAGCTCGGCTACTCCGGCCGGGCTTTTGAATAACTTTAGCAAACACTGATGGCATAGAAATAGGTCTAAAATTGTCTACGTTACCCTTTTCTTCCTTTTTATAAGGGGGCTTTACTATTGAGTATTTAATCGTTCAGAAAACTGACCATTCTTTAAAGAAAAATTACTAATGTGGCTAAGTGCAGGGCTTACATGTGCAGCACAGTACTTTAATATTCTGCTATCCGTGGAAGTTTTTAGTCTTCAGTGATTTAATTATTGACTCAGTCGCCCCCTTGTCAGTATCACAGAGAAGTTTTTGAGACATCAATCTCGGAAAGGCATTTACCAAGACACTTAATGATTCCTTGTAGAAACTAAGTTTTTATTTAATTCACCAGCAACGCTGAGAAAATTATTGTTAAATACTGTACATATATCTGACTTATCAATAACAGAAATATTTTTACTACGGACTGACTTTATATCGTCGACCTTGTACTGCTGACCAGACACTTCCTTCACATTTGGCCATGTCGTTTCAATTTTAGCCTGTATTTGCGTACCACATACTCTTTGCCTTCCTAATAACAGTTTTAAGCACCTTACAATACTGTTTATAATGGGCTGTTGTAACTCGATTATAACTTCTTCTTCTTGGTGTCATACACTTGTAGTGCGTCGGCTGCTCACAGGCGGCGTTCCCTTTCTTCTTGAACCAGCACTTCAGAGTTGTTGATGCCAGTCCATGTCTTGATATTCTGTGTCCATGATTGCTTCCTTCTACCTGGCGGGCGCTTCCCTTCTAGAATTAATTGAAGAAGTTCACATTCCTTTCCTCTCATAATGTGCCTCAGGTACGATGTCTTTCTTCTTTTAATTGTCCCCATTAGTTCTCTATCCACACCAGCTGTACGCAGCACCTCAGCACTGCTCACTTTCTCAATCCATGGTATTTTTAGTAATCGGCGCAAGAAGCACATTTCTGTTGCTTCTAATCTCTTTACAGAGGCTGCTTTAATTGACCAAGTTTCCGCTCCATAGAGTCGGACGGGGATAACATAGGATTGTACCAGCCTTATTCTCAGATGGAGCGGCATGTCTGTGTATATCAGCACATTTCGTGGCTTTCGGAACGTTCCTTTGGCAATCCCACAGCGAATCTTAATTTCCTCATCACAATTAACTTTCGAATTTATCACGGATCCTAGATATTTAAATTTGGTTACTTTCTCGGTTTTACTATCATTAATGACTAGGGACCCGTTTTGACCAGGGGTTCTTTCAATTGGAATCCATTTAGTTTTCTTGGAATTTATTCTGACGCCAAAATGCTGGCCAGCTTTATCTATTTCTGTAAGTATTTTCTGTAGCTGGGCTATGGATGGTGCAAGCAAAGCTGTGTCCTCGGCATACCGCAAGTTCCAGATATTCACTCCATTTACTTTTATACCAAACAAACCTGAGTCTTGCCTGGATCGAAAAATCTTGTCCAGACACAAAGTGAACAGTATCGGGGTAGTATACCACTCCTTTCAGTACTTGCGCAGATTTTGTTTTTAAGTTTTTGTCAATTCTGACCTCTGCTCTCTGATTCCAGTATAATTGCTGAATGACTCTTATGTCCTTACCATCCAATCCTATTTGTCGTAAGATTGTGATAGGGGTCTCATGCTTAACGGTGTCAAATGCTTTCTCATGATAAAGCATACGTGGCTATCCTGCTGATAGTCATAGCATCTTTGCACGAGTACCTTCATGCCAAATAACGCTTCTGGGGTTCCCATACCCTACTCCACAATGTTCCTCACATTTATTATAAATTCGGTTATGTATAATTCTTAGAGATCAATCCAAATTCTGAGCACTTTTTTACATTTGCTGCCTGAGCTGCAAATTTCATTAAATAGGACTTTCTACCTTTTTGTGTCTATGCATTTTAAAATTTCAGTGGGTAAGTTGTTTCCACAGGATGCTTTTCTGTTCTTTGTTACTTTCAGCGCATATTCTACCTTCGATTGTAAAATTCGTGACCCAGATTCTTCTTCACTTTGATTTACTGTCTTGTCTCTTTTGTCGCCAAACAGATATGATATGTAATTCTCCCAGTGTTTTGTCATTTTTCCGATTCGAATATAATCCGATTATCCTCATCTCTTAAAGCAGTTAGGTTCTGCTTCTTGAAGTTTCCAGTTAAAAACTTGATCTTTTTAAGGAAACTATACGAGTCATGTAACTTCAGCATTTCTTGTGCTTCGGTGCACACACATAATAGTGTCAAAAATGCGAAAGAACTCTTGTTTGTTACGTTTTCATGACTAAACAAATGACTAGATTTCATTAAAATTTGGTATGGAGATTGCTTGAACCCTAAGGAAGGACACACCCTTCTCTAGAAAGTAAAAAATAAAAAAAATTAAAAATTAGAAATTAAATAAATCGACCCCTAAGAGGTTGAAGGGAGTGGAACACATTTTCGTCCATCAATGAACAGAAACCACGTTAAAAATTATTAAATTTGTTGCATAAAGTATACGTTGTATAATGTATAGTTACTTAAACAGCACAACACGCTCCTGTCCACGCCCGTTTCTACGCATTTCTCGGCAGCACGTGCTGCTGCATCGTGCAGTGGCACAGCTGGGACAGTTTGGGAGGGGGGAGGGTGCGGCGTACAGCGTGAGCTGCGCCTAGTCAAACAGGCGGACACCTGAGGGCAGCTGATGGCGTTGCACCTATAATAGCCTACTTAACCAGCATCGCTCGTCACGGGTTCACCTGCAGGTAACAGCTAGTCTTTAAACGTTACGCCATTCACTCTCTTGATGTCATGTACTCAACGTCACTGACGACTTGGTTGCTCCTGGCAGGTAGGCAACCTGCTGCCACTGCATGTAGGCAACTGAATGGGCAAAGGCCACTATGGAGCAAAATAAGGAAAGGAGTAAATGTAAATGCCGTGCGACTAGGGCCTACCGTGGGGTAGACCGTTCGCCTGGTGCAAGTCTTTCGAGTTGACGCCACTTCATCGACTTGCGAGTCGATGGGGATGAAATGATGATGATAAGCACAACCCCACAGCCAGTCCCTGAGCGAAGAAAATCTCCGACCCAGCCGGGAATCGAACCCGAGCCGTTAGGTATGACATTTCGTCGCTCTGACCACTCAGTTACGAGGGGTGGACAGGGAAAGGAGGAACGTTAGGGTTTAACATCCTAGCGACAATGACGTCATTAGAGGTGGAGCCCAAGGTCGGAATGTTTCAAGGATGGGGAAGTTTCGGGCACTCTTTTCAAACGAACCATTCTGGTGCTTGCATAGAGGGATTTAAGGAAATCACGGAAATCCTAAGTCAGGATTATAGTGCACGAATCTGAACTGTAGTCCGCCCCAGCGTGGATCCAGTATGGGCGACACATCACACCCGATACACAGCTGCTGCCAGTTTGCGAGAGTCTAAATAGTTTCAAGTTCAGTAACCGTTATAGAGGTTGCTATATCCGCTGTTCGTAGATTCATTTAAGCCAATTTGAAGGTAGTATTTCAGTGAAGTTGCACACCAAACGCTATCTCTTGTGGGAATCCGGAATGGCGAGTGAGCGTTTCACGGGTAGGTGGAGCTATGCAAGTGGTGTGTAACAGGCTGGGAATTTGGTCGGACGGGAAGCGTGCTTGGGCGGTCGAAGCGGTTAAGGCAAGCACTTGCGTTAAGCGGGAAATACGGGTTCGAGTGCCGTTTCGGCACAAATTTCCGCTATTACCATCGATTCCTTTCGATGCCCAAATGCGTCATTGATAATCTTTGAATAGCGTTCTTTGAAAGAGTAATGGCTAGAAGTACTAAATCGGAAAGTTTCCTTTCTCATGGGCCCGCAGCGCGTAAAGAACGAGGTATTGAAAGCTTTCAAAGTTGTGATGCTTTCCTTATTGACACTTCATCACGAGAGCGTGCTGAAAAGCGATGCCTTTGAATGTTTTTGTTCTGTTCTCAATATCGGCTGCGATGTTACATATCATGCATATTACTCGGTAGACTTTGCTGCGTCGAAGCCGATAGAGGGCTCAGAGCTGTGGCGCCGTGTGAGTACCCAATTAGGTGCGCGGGAAACTGGAGGCACGAATTCGAAGAATTCGTCATCGTGACAATGCCAGAATTCACACGAGCGTTGCGGTATCTGGAGCAATCCGACACATTCAGTTCACAGCCATCAGTAATAGTTCATCCAGTCACAACTTAGCCCCATCCGGTTTTCGTCTGCTTCCAGAACTGAAAAACCCCCTTCGAGGTCTTCGGTTTGACAGTGGTGAAACGATGTAAGTAAGGTGAAGTTGTAGCTCCATCAGAAAGTCAAACATTCAGCAGTGACGGTATCAAGAAACTGGTGTCTCGTCGGGAGAAATGTGTTGGACACTATGGTGATTACATCGGGCCGGCCGATGTAGCCGAGCGGTTCTAGGCGCTTCAGTCCGGAACCGCGTTGCTGCTATGTTCGCAGGTTCGAATCCTGCCTCGGGCATGGATGTGTGTGATGTCGTTAGGTTAGTTAGGTTTAAGTAGTTCTAAGTTTAGGGGACTGATGACCTCAGATGTGAAGTCCCATAGTGCATAGAGCCATTTGACAACATCGGGAAATAAATATGTAGACATGAAGAATAAACCTGCCGAATGTGAATAACGTTTGTTTTGTTTAAAAACTGATCCGTGGCGACTGGCGCGAGTTATGTTCCACTACTCGTCTGGTCTTGAATCTCTGACTGTTCCGGCTTGGCATGTGGCTGAGGTCACTCTCCGGTCGGCGTTCTACGAGGCAACATTATTTTGAACGGAAGCGTTCGTCTCCATCCGCGGTGCCCGGGCCTCGGTGTCCTCGCCGTCCTTGTTGTCTGGCGAGCGCCGGGTGTACGGTGCTGATTAATCGGGACATTTGCGTGCGAACCGGTGGCGGGTTCGTCGTCTCATGCTGAACATCATCTCATCGCACAACTGGAAGCATTAAGTTACGTATGGTTCATACTCTGATGTTAACCGGTGAAGATGTGTGAGACTTATGGGGGCAGCCCGCATCTCGTGGTCGTGCGGTAGCGTTCTCGCTTCTCACGCCCGGGTTCCCGGGTTCGATTCCCGGCGGGGTCAGGGATTTTCTCTGCCTCGTGATGGCTGGGTGTTGTGTGCTGTCCTTAGGTTAGTTAAGTGTAAGTAGTTCTAAGTTCTAGGGGACTGATGACCATAGATGTTAAGTCCCATAGTGCTCAGAGCCATTTGAACCATTTTTTTTTTTTGAACTTAAGGGGGCATGTGGTATCTGCCAGAGATTATTTACGGATAGTTCTGAGGTTGTTTCCACAGTGTCTTATTTATTGAGGCTAATGTACTGCTTATTCTGCTTCAGGGCATGTACAGTGTGTTATTTTGAATGATTTATATGGAAATTTTAGTCTGTTTTAGGACACACTGTCCGGTCTGAGCTTCGCCGGGACTGTGTACGTGTCCAGCAGCCGTAGAATTCAACACAATTGGCTCCGGGTTGGTTTAATCACTTCTTCCAGCAGGATTTGGTATAATTATTTAATGTGGGAATTTCCTTAAGCCTACTGTAAGTGGTCTCCTAAATTTTTGCTAACTTATCTGAAGACTGTTAATTTTCCAGGATCGCTCCTTAAGAATTTGCATTAACTCTTGCGAGCGTAATTATTATTAATTATAATCTTGGCTGTGACTGGAGCTTGCACATATTGGAATTTATTTGCGCTGCAGGGAATTTTTTTAAGACTACTTGTGCTCTGGCGTCGGTGTTGTTTACAAATCCTTGTCAGGGCTACTTTGTTGGGCCCAGTCGGATTACTCATCCGCCAGTTTATGCGATCCTGTACACCAGTTTTGGGCAGCGAAAGCTCGCGCTGTCCGTCTTCCGTAGTGTTATTTTTTTCCAAGCGCCGCTATGGCCTTTAATGCTGTTGTTTAAAGTTAAGTTGCAATTTTAGAACGATTTTGAGCCATTCCATTTGTTAATTAAGAGAGGCTACCCTTTTATAACCTTATTGCTTCCGGAAGTTATTTACACAATATACTAATGGTTGAGATAACAACCGTCATTCTTATTTAATTTAAATTTTACTTATGTGCATATACACTCCTGGAAATTGAAATAAGAACACCGTGAATTCATTGTCCCAGGAAGGGGAAACTTTATTGACACATTCCTGGGGTCAGATACATCACTTGATCACACTGACAGAACCACAGGCACATAGACACAGGCAACAGAGCATGCACAATGTCGGCACTAGTACAGTGTATATCCACCTTTCGCAGCAATGCAGGCTGCTATTCTCCCATGGAGACGATCGTAGAGATGCTGGATGTAGTCCTGTGGAACGGCTTGCCATGCCATTTCCACCTGGCGCCTCAGTTGGACCAGCGTTCGTGCTGGACGTGCAGACCGCGTGAGACGACGCTTCATCCAGTCCCAAACATGCTCAATGGGTGACAGATCCGGAGAATTTGCTGGCCAGGGTAGTTGACTTAGACCTTCTAGAGCACGTTGGGTGGCACGGGATACATGCGGACGTGCATTGTCCTGTTGGAACAGCAAGTTCCCTTGCCGGTCTAGGAATGGTAGAACGATGGGTTCGATGACGGTTTGGATGTACCGTGCACTATTCAGTGTCCCCTCGACGATCACCAGTGGTGTACGGCCAGTGTAGGAGATCGCTCCCCACACCATGATGCCGGGTGTTGGCCCTGTGTGCCTCTGTCGTATGCAGTCCTGATTGTGGCGCTCACCTGCACGGCGCCAAACACGCATACGACCATCATTGGCACCAAGGCAGAAGCGACTCTCATTGCTGAAGACGACACGTCTCCATTCGTCCCTCCATTCACGCCTGTCGCGACACCACTGGAGGCGGGCTGCACGATGTTGGGGCGTGAGCGGAAGACGGCCTAACGGTGTGCGGGACCGTAGCCCAGCTTCATGGAGACGGTTGCGAATGGTCCTCGCCGATACCCCAGGAGCAACAGTGTCCCTAATTTGCTGGGAAGTGGCGGTGCGGTCCCCTACGGCACTGCGTAGGATCCTACGGTCTTGGCGTGCATCCGTGCGTCGCTGCGGTCCGGTCCCAGGTCGACGGGCACGTGCACCTTCCGCCGACCACTGGCGACAACATCGATGTACTGTGGAGACCTCATGCCCCACGTGTTGAGCAATTCGGCAGTACGTCCACCCGGCCTCCCGCATGCCCACTATACGCCCTCGCTCAAAGTCCGTCAACTGCACATACGGTTCACGTCCACGCTGTCGCGGCATGCTACCAGTGTTAAAGACTGCGATGGAGCTGCGTATGCCACGGCAAACTGGCTGACACTGACGGCGGCGGTGCACAAATGCTGCGCAGCTAGCGCCATTCGACGGCCAACACCGCGGTTCCTGGTGTGTCCGCTGTGCCGTGCGTGTGATCATTGCTTGTACAGCCCTCTCGCAGTGTCCGGAGCAAGTATGGTGGGTCTGACACACCGGTGTCAATGTGTTCTTTTTTCCATTTCCAGGAGTGTACTTGGGGAACGCTGTAACCCTTGCTATCATTCCTGTTTGGTGAGGTTTTCAACTCCGTGTTCTCCTTCTTTGGTGGTTTAGTATAAGAATGTTTGGACTGTTGACTACTAAATTTTATTAAGTTTTTATTTTTCTCTTGTGCCCATGAAGTTTTGGTAATTTTATGGCTGTTTAAATTTGACTTGAATGTTGTATCATAAGTATCCTATTTGTGGTCAGGCAAACAATGATTGTGTGCGAGCTATAATTGACATTTTCTGTCAACGCTGATTATGGTTCTGTATTCAAATTAATTGTTTAATTAAAATCTTAATTGTGTTTAATCCATTCAGTCTATGAAAAATAAAAAAAAGAGGGAGACAAAGGTCCGAATTAAATTTTTACACTGCTTTTTTTTGATTCTGTAATTTTGTAATAATGAAAGTTGTTCTCTAGTCAAAATTAAAATTATGTACCACCCACAAGTTTGTCCATCAGCAGAGATCCCTAGCTTCCTATTTCCTTCAGTAGTTGTGCAATTTGAGCAGCAAACATGTCAAAAAGCTGTAAGAGTTTTCACGTAAAAATTCGGAGACATTACTTTTCCGAACGCTCTTGTAATTAGTTCTATATAATCGTACTATGCGATCAAAAGTATCCGGACTCCCCCAAAAACATACATTTTCCATATTAGGTGTGATGTGCTGCCACCTTCTGACAGGTACTCCATATCAGCGACCTCAGTAGCCAGTAGACATCGCGAGACAGCAGAAAGGCGCGCTCCGATGAACTCACGGACTTCGAACGTGGTCAGGTGACTGGGTGTCACTTGTGTCATACGTCTGTACACGAGATTTCCACACTCCTAGACATCCCTAGGTCCACTGTTTCCGATGTGATAGTGAAGTGGAAAGTTGAAGGGACACGTACAGCACAAAAGCGTACAGGCCGACCCCGTCTGTTGACTGACAGAGACCGCCAATTGTTGAAGAGGGTCGTAATGTGTAATGGGCAGACACGTATCCAGACCATCACACAGGCATTCCAAATTGCATGAGGATCCACTGTAAGTACTATGAGAGTTAGGCGGGAGGTAAGAAAACTTGGATTTCATAGTCGAGCGGCTGCTCATAAGCCACACATCTCGCCGGTAAATGCCAAACGACGTCTCGCTTGGTGTGAGGAGCGTAAACATTGTACGATTAAACAGTGGAAAAACGTTGTATGGAGTGACGAATCACGGCACGCAATGTGGCAATCCGATGGCAGGGTTAGGGTATGGCGAATGCTCAGTGAACGTCATCTCCCAGCGTGTGTAGTACCAACAGTAATACTCGGAGGAAGTGGTGTTGTGTGGTAGTGTTTTTCATGGAGGGGGCTTGCACCCCTTGTTGTTTTGCGTGGCACTATCACATCACAGGCCTACATTGATGTTTTAAGCACCTTCTTGCTTCCCACTGTTGCAGAGCAATTCGGAGATGGTGACTGCATCTTTCAACACGATCGAGCACCTGTTCATAATGCAAGGCCAGTGGCGGAGTGTTTGCACGATAATAAAATGCCTGTAATGGACTGGCCTCCACAGAGTTCTGACCTGAATCGTACAGAACACTTTTGAGATGTTTTAGAACATCGACTTCGTGCCAGCCGGCCGTTATGACCGAGCGGTTCTAGGCGCCTCGGTCCGGAACCGCGCTGCTGTTACGGTCGCAGGTTCGAATCCTGCCTCAGGCATGAATGTGTGTGATGTCCTTAGGTTAGTTAGGTTTAAGTGGTTCTAAATCAAGGGGACTTTTTTTTGTGCTGGGGGGCTGCTTGAAGGCTTGCATTACCCTTTTCAGCCTTTTGCTGTACAAGTACGTTCATTTATTTATTATTTCAGTATTTTTTGCAAAAGTGCATTTGATCATATTTACAGTATAGAGTATGAGAGAGTATACAAAAACATAAAATAAAATAAAGTATATTGAAAATAAAATAAATTAGAAATTGCGGTTTAAAGATTAAAGATTTCAAGTCATATTGAAATACAGTGTAAGTTTTATAGATTATACAATATTTTCCATCACGATTACTCCATAAATTCTATTTGAATACTTTAAAATACAAAGAGGTTGTAGCATACGATAAAAATACAGTACAGTAATATACAGTGCGGATGTGCTTTGAGGTGACTGATGTTTGTGCTTTGGTGTGGTGTTGCTTCATTTTATGTGTGAGAGTTGTGGTGGTGCTATTTTATGTTATTACTTAAGTGATTTATTTATTTACTAACTACATGTGTGTATATGTGTATAGATAGATATGGACGGATATACTTAAACATTAGCATTAACATTAACATTGACATTAACATTGACAGTGCCACTTTTCTTTATATTGCCTCCTATAGGTGGGAGGTTTGGATTGTTTGATGTTATACAATTGATTTGAGTTAATTGGGTGCTCTCATGTTTACATCCAGTCCTCCAATCACCTTAAGGGGATGACTTTCGTGGCAGTGGTGAACAATTGCACAAATTTTATGTCTATGCTACTTTTTATGTCTAACTTAGTTCTATGGTTCATGTGTGTGTGTGTGTGTGTGTGTGTGTATTTTCTGGGGTTAGTTTCTGTGTCTTTGGGTCAGGTGTGCGGGAAGTGGGATGTCTTGGGTTAGTGGTTCCATGATCGGGGCGAGGTCTGGGTATTCTTGGCTGGTGTCGTGTGCTACTGTACGCGCAGAGTCTAGGGGACTGATGACCTCAGATGTTAAGTCCCATAGTGCTTAGAGCCATATGAACCATTTTGAACTTCGTGCCAGGCCTCGCCGACCGACATCGATACCTCTCATCAGCGCAGCAGTCCTTGAAGAACGGGCTCCATTCCCCAAGAAAGCTTTCAGCACCTGATTGAACGTATGTCTGCGAGTGTGGAAGCTGTCATCGAGGCTAAGGGTGGGCCAACACTATTTTGAATTCCAGCATTACCGATGGAGGGCGCCACGGACTTGGAAGCCATTTTCAGTCAGGAGTCCGGATACTTTTGATCGCATAGTGTATCTATCTCGAAGAGTTCCTTTGGCAGAGTCATGGTTGCGATTAAGTAGTAAGAGGACAGACTAAAGGGGGCTCATGAGTGTCTGCTCTTACTTAGATAACAAATACCGGAAATGCTGTAAGAAGGTCACATTTGCCAGCTTGGTCTTGTCATTGAGAAGACTGTCAGGTGCTACATTTGCGTCGGTGTAGATTTTCATTTGTTTCAGTAAGTCCAGTGGTATGTCTTTGTTGACAAGGGGAAGTATCTGATGGGTCTGCTCCATGACAAGTAACTGAAGTAAGTAACTAGTCGTAGATATCAATGAGTAGAACTCACTTGACCATAATAATGAAAGTGGTATTACTAGCAACAGTGAACTGCGTACCTCAAAGGAGACCAGCCGGTCGAGCGTCCCGAGGAAGAAGGCGGTGGGCAGCGTCGAGTTGACGACGTGGTAGGCCGGCGGCCGCTCGCTGCCGTACTTCCTGAGGTTCTCCTCCGGGCCAAAGTCGAACGCCTGCAGGCGCTCTGGGGGCGACAAGAGGGACACTGTGTCATCCCACGTGCGCTACGAGTACTGTGCGTATGTGACGTGACGGGAAGAAGAAGAAAATAGCGAACTACAGACGAGGGCAACGTCACGAGGAAAAGCACACGGCAAGGGGACACGCAGCGGAACCTGCCATTGCGAGGACGCGAACGTCAGTAGCCGCACAAGTAGACACGTAAGCAAAGGCGGTTCAACTTCACTGTGTGTACACTGGGCCTCATTCGTCAGCTTTTACCACCTGATTAACTAGATTAATTGTATGTACCACAAAGTGCGTATGTAATTTTTTTTTGTTTAAATTGAAGGAAAAAGGGGGAGAAAGAAAGGATAAGGCAAGTTATGATATCTGCTGCATCAGGACTTCGTGCGGCGTGAGCGGCGAGAAAAAATGTGTGCCAGACTGGGATTAAAAGACGGAATCTCGGGCTCAACAGGCAGTTTCGCTAACCACTGCGCCACCCCGGACACGGTGCTGCACGGACCGTCTCCGTACGCGTCTCGGCGAACACGCGCTCCCAACTAGCGTGACTTATTCGCAGTCCCGGCCAATGTCCTCTATGTTCGCTACTTAGAGATTGCCGCAGGAGGTCGGACGCGATTGTCCAATTGCACTGAATGTGATTCACTTCGATGAGCAACGGATACACAGTATTCAGGGCGGATGCACTGTTAGGACCGATCTCCTGCCGTTATCAAAAATGGTTCAAATGGCTCTGAGCACTATGGGACCTAACGTCTGAGGTCATAAGTCCCCTAGAACTTAGAATTACTTAAACCCAACCAACCTAAGGACATCACACACATCCATGCCCGATCGAGGATTCGAACCTGCGACCGTAGCGGTCGCGCGGTCCAGACTGTAACGCCTAGAACCGCTCGGCCATTTCGGCCGGCTTGCCGTAATCTCCAAGTAGTGGCCATGGGGGCGCGCACACGGACTGCAGGTAGATAAGAATGTGGATCAGCCGAGAGGCACGCCGAGATAGGCCAAGCAGTTGCGATAACTGCTATCTCCGCGCTGTGCAGTGGTTAATGGACCGACGATGGAGTCGAACAGGCGTCGCGGGACGTCCGCCCCGAACAAATACAACCACTGCAACGAACAAAATGAGATCAACAACAAAAAAAGTAAGCAGGAGACCCAGGGTTCGAATCCTGGGCTGGCACACAAATGTCGCCGCTGATGCCACACAGTCCTGATGCAGTTGTATTAAGAATCACTTCCCTTTCCTTTCTCGCCCTCCTCCTTCACTTTATGTTATACGTTTTACAGCTACGGATTCTGCGTGGTGTTCCTTCTTTCAGACACGTCACAAAGAACAGACATTACACATTCATATAACTTATTTATTCATTTACTTTTTTGGCTAACTGTGTTACATGTAAATTAACTGACGTCTTGCACTGATTGTACAACACTAGCGTTCAACACAGGACACATTGCTGAATATACACTAATGGCCATTAAAACACCACGAAGATGACGTGCTACAGACGCGAAATTTAACCGACAGGAAGAAAACGCTGTGATATACAAATGATTAGCTTTTCAAAACATTCACACAAGGTTGGCACCGGTGGCGACACCTACCACCTGCTGACATGAGGAAAGCTTCCAACCGATTTCTCATACACAAACAGCAATTGACCGGCGTTGCCTGGTGAAACGTTGTTGTGATGCCTCGAGTAAGGAGGAGAAATGCGTACCATCACGTTTCCGACTTTGATAAAGGTCGGATTGTAGCCCATCGCGATTGCGGTTTATCGTATCGCGACATTGCTGCTCGCGTTGGTCGAGATCCAATGACTGTTAGCAGAATATGGAATAGGTGGGTTCAGGAGGGTAATACGGAACACCGTGCTGGATCCCAACAGCCTCGTATCACTAGCAGTCGAGATGAAAGGCATCTTATCCGCATGGCTGTAACGGATCGTGCAGCCACGTCTCGATCCCTGAGTCAAAAGATGGGGACGTTTGCAAGACAACAACCATCTGAACGAACAGTTAGACGACGTTTGCAGCAGCATGGACTGTCGGCTCGGAGACCATGGCTGCGGTTACCCTTGACGCTGCATCGCAGACAGCAGCGCCTGCGATGGTGTACTCAACGACGAACCTGGGTGCACGAATTGCTAAACGTCATTTTTTCGGATCAATCCAGGTTCTGTTTATAGCATCATGATGGTCGCATCCGTGTTTGGCGACATCGCGGTGAACGCACATCGGAAGCGTTTATTCGTCATCGACATACTGGCGTATCAACTGGCGTGATGGTATGGGGTGCCATTACTTACACGTCTCGGTCACCTCTTGTTCGCATAGGCGGCACTTTGAACAGTGGACGTTACATTTCAGATGTGTTACGTCCTGTGGCTCTACCCTTCATTCTATTCCTGCGGAGCCCTACATTTCAGCAGGATAATGCACGACTGCATGTTGCAGGTCCTGTACGAGGATTTCTGTTGGATTTCGTTGCTCCAGCGTATATGCAACGTACCGCGACTTCGATTCCAGTATACAGGATGGTACATTGATAGTGACCGAGTCAAATATCTCACGAAATAAGCATCAAACGAAAAAACTACAAAGAACGAAACTCGTCTAGCTTGCAGGGGGAAACCAGATGGCGCTATGGTTGTCCCGCTAGATAACGCTGCCATAGGTCAAATGGATATCAACTGCGTTTTTTTTTTAATAGGAACCCGCATTTTTTTAATTGCATATTCGTGTAGTACGTAAATAAATATGAATGTTTTATTTGGACCACTTTTTTCGCTTTCTGATAGATGGCACTGTAATAGCCACAAACGTATAAGTACGTGGTATCACGTAACATTCCGCCAGTGCGGACGGTATTTGCTTCGTGATACATTACACGTGTTAAAATGGACCGTTTACCAATCGCGCAAAAAGGTCGATATCGTTTTGCTGTATGGCTATTGTGATCAAAATGCCCAACGGCCGTGTGCTATGTATGCTGCTCGGTATCCTGTACGACATCATCCAAGTGTCCGGACCGTTCGCTGGATAGTCACGTTATTTAAGGTAACAGGAAGTGTTCAGCCACATGTGAAACGTGAACCACGACCTGCAACAAATGATGATGCCCAAGTAGGTGTTTTAGCTGCTGTCGCGGCTAATCCGCACATCAGTAGCAGACAAATTGCGCGAGAATCGGGAATCTCAAAAACGTCGGTGTTGAGATTGCTACATCAACATCGATTGCACCCGTACCATATTTCTATGCAACGGGAATTGCAAGGCGACGACTTTGAACGTCGTGTACAGTTCTGCCACTGGGCACAAGAGAAATTACGGGACGATGACAGATTTTTTGCACGCGTTCTATTTAGCGACGAAGCGTCATTCACCAACAGCGGTAACGTAAACCGGCATAATATGCACTACTGGGCAACGGAAAATCCACGATGGCTGCGACAAGTGAAACATCAGCGACCTTGGCGGGTTAATGTATGGTGCGGCATTATGGGAGGAAGGATAATTGCCCCCCCCCCCCCATTTTATCGATGGCAATCTAAGTGGTGCAATGTATACTCATTTCCTACGTAATTCAAAAATTCTAATTGCTCTGAGCACTATGGGACTTAATATCTGAGGTCATTAGTCCCCTAGAACTTAGAACTACTTAAAGCTAACTAACCTAAGGACATCACACATATCCATGCCCGAGGTCCTACGTAATGTTCTACCGATGTTACTACAAGATGTTTCACTGCATGACAGAATGGCGCTATACTTCCAACATGATGGATCTCCGGCACATTGCTCGCGTGCGGTTGAAGCGGTATTGAATAGCATATTTCATGACAGGTGGATTGGTCGTCGAAGCACCATACCATGGCCCGCACGTTCACCGGACTTGACGTCCCCGGATTTCCTTCTGTGGAGAAAGTTGGATGATATTTGCTATCGTGATCCACCGACAATGCCTCACAACATGCATCAGCGCATTGTCAATGCATGTGCAAACATTACGGAAGCGAACTACTCGCTGTTGAGAGGAATGTCGTTACACGTATTGCCAAATGCATTAAGGTTGACGGACATATTTTGAGCATTTAATGCATTAATATGGTATTTACAGGTAATCACGCTGTAACAGCATGCGTTCTCAGAAATGATAAATTCACAAAGATACATGTATCAAACTGGATCAACCGAAATAAAATGTTCAAACGTACCTACGTTCTGTATTTTAATTTAAAAAAACCTTGGTGTTACCAAGAGTTCGTCTAAAATTGTGAGCCATATGTCTGTGACTATTGCCGGCCGGTGTGGCCGTGCGGTTCTAGGCGCTTCCGTCTGGAACCGCGTGACCGCTACGGTCGCAGGTTCGAATCCTGCCTCGGGCATGTATGTGTGTGATGTCCTTAGGTTAGTTAGGTTTAAGTAGTTCTAAGTTCTAGGGGACTGATGACCACAGATGTTAAGTCCCATAGTGCTCAGAGCCATTTGAACCATTTTGTGACTATTAGAGCATCATCTATCACAAAGCGAAAACAATGGTCCAACTAAAACATTCATATTTCTTTACGTACTACACGAATATGTAATAAATAATGGGAGTTCCTATTTGGACTATGGCAGTGCGATCTAGCGGGCCAACCATAGCGCCATCTGGTTTCCCCCTTCAAGCAAGACGAGTTTCGTTCTTTGTAGTTTCTTCGTTTGACGCTTATTTCGTGATATATTTGGCCCAGTCACTATCAATGGACCACCCTGTATAAGCACCGACATGCAGGCGATATTCGTGTCATTACAATGTCTTTACGGTAAATATGGAAACGTGAGCAGTGGCGACATTATTACCAAATGCCTTCAAACAGGATCAAGGTGCTGTATTCTTTTCTTGGCTGCCGAAAGAAAAACCCAGGTAGACTTACGCGTACAATGTGTATGGGGGCGGCGCGTCTCTCGACAATCACAGTTTGAAATGTTGAATGTCGCAAATCGACACAAAGACGCCGGTCGATCTGAGAGACCGGGCTTATCCGTTACACCAACTCAAGTGGGGCGCAATCGAGCACCGTCTCTGTAGTCCTCGCGTCTCACAATGCGATTACCACGCCTTCCGTACCGAGCGAGGTGGCGCAGTGGTTAGCACACTGGACTCGCATTCGGGAGGACGACGGTTCAATCCCGTCTCCAGCCATCCTGATTTAGGTTTTCCGTGATTTCCCTAAATCGCTTCAGGCAAATGCTGGGATGGTTCCTTTGAAAGGGCACGGCCGATTTGCTTCCCAATCCTTCCCTAACCCGAGCATGAGCTCCGTCTCTAATGACCTCGTGATCGACGGGACGTTAAACACTAACCACCACCACGCCTTCCGTTCCTTACAAAAAATGGTACAAATGGCTCTGAACACTATGGGACTTAACTTCTTAGGTCATCAGTCCCCTATAACTTAGAACTACCTAAACCTAACTAACCTAAGGACATCACACACATCAATGCCCGAGGCAGGATTCGAACCTGCGACCGTAGCGGTCGCGCGGTTCCAGACTGTAGCGCCTAGAACCGCTCGGCCACACCGGCCGGCCTCCGTTCCTTAGACAAGGCCTTGAAAGGTCGACGATTCCAATCGGATGAGAGTGTACAGCAGGGAATTACAGACATCTTCAAGTAGCAGTACACGGTGGTTTCCTAAACGGGGATCTTCAACTAAGTTTGTCAGTGGGAAGAATGTCTCAATGCTCACGAAGATGTTGCCTGACAAGTATACCGATTTTGGACTTTACGACCTTTGAACGGAAACTGTTTCATCGCCCCTTACATAATACGTAAGCACTGCTTAAGACAGGTATCCTTCGGTAGAGCACTACACACTTATAACCGATAGTGCACTTTAGAGAATCTCCACAGAGAAAATTAAAATTTTTAGTTGTAAAAATACAAGACCTTTTTGGTGAAAGACGTTGGTAAAAAACGAAAGTCAAAAAGCTCAATTATAGTACGAAGCAAAGACGATAAAATCGGTTACAATCTGATATAAATTAAAGGCTACACAAAATAGAACCAAGATACCGAACCTTAGGCAGGCAAGGTCATAAATACCAAGTTCTAAATATTGTAATCGGATTTGGAACAGTTCAACCCCATCGAATTTTCGAACTAAGATACTAATAGCCAAAATTACTGTGCTTACATTTGATAATACGTTATTAATGTAGCAGTGTAAAAGAGAATATGCATCATTGTCTGGGAACGTTCTCACAATTCACCTGCGTGAAAACAGATTTCCGACATCTTACACGCTCCCAGAGATATTTTAGGTGAATGATTTAGCTGAATCAGCCTTTTTTTTATCGAACTACAGTATAAGGGTGCGAAAATCCCCTCCCCCCTCCCGTCCCTACAACTAATCGCGCGAGCAAAGCAGGGTCGTACAATAGCCCACATGTACATAGCGATGCGGACGGCAGATCAGTCGGGCACATCGCAGTGCCTTATAACCACCAACACGATACGATTGCTGTCGTACTGGTATCGATGAGTTACTCTGCTTGACAAATGCTAAGGAACAATTCAAATTGCCAGGTTGAAGATCCCAGTTTGGGAAAACACCGTGTGCTGCTACTTGAAGATGTCTGTAATTCCATGCTGCACTCTCTGATCCGATTGGAATCGTCGACCTGTCAAGGCCTTGTGTAAGGAACGGAAGGCGTGACAATGGCGTTGTGAGACGTTGAACTTCAGTACCTTGGTTTGTACCGCACGACCGACAACTTCTATGGAACACCGGACTAATGATAGTAGAAGGAAATGTAGTCGACATTTCATGGAGCACGATGTATGATGAAGCTTTTTCGTGGAACGGATTACTGCGACATGCCGTGTGGGAACATGTCTGCAAGACATCACTTGAGTGCTTGCTTTCGTGGACGAGCAGTTGCATGGCTCGGAGCTGGTCTAAGTGTCACTACTGTGACCACAGTAACGGGTGTTCCCAAAAATGTCGCCTCGTGATTGAAAAAAGCCTGCTGAAGGTCGAAATGGTGCGCGACAGCATACCGGTGGTCGTAGGCGAACCACCACACCGCAAGAGGATCGATGCGTAGCCCTGGTGGGGAATATGAGCGGATATCTCAGGCAGATTTCAGCAGACCTTGCAACTGCTACCAGTACCCTTGTCTCTGCCAGAACTGTTTTGTGGAGATTAAACCAGGATGGTTTGTATCTTTGGAAGCCTGTTACAGGAATCCCACTTCTACCACGCCATCAAATGGTTCAAATGGCCCTGAGCACTATGGGACTTAACATCTGAGGTCTTCAGTCCCCTAGACTTAGAACTACTTAAACCTAACCTATTGCGGACTGAAGCGCCTAGAACCTCGCCATCGTCGAGAAAGAGTTCGTTGTTGCACGGAGCATGTTGTTTGGGATCAGCAACAGTGGTCCAGAGTCATGATCTCCGACAAACCCCGCTTCATTGTGGAAAGTGATTCTGCCCACCAGTTTGTGCTGATAAATAGGGGAGTACGTTACACGCCGCAGAAGGTTCATGAACGCCATCTGTATGGCCTAGGCACTATGTATAATAGACAGGTATTATTCACAACGGCCGAACACTGATGTTTATCTTTGCGCGACGTACCGTTGCAATTCTGAATCGCGGCCATCTGTTTATGGAAGACAATGCCCACCGAGACAGGACCTCTGAAAGTCAAGATACTGAACGTGTAGAATGCCCTGCATATTCCCGGACTTAAACCCTGTATAGCATGTCTGGGACGCTCTTGGCAGTCGTATTTATCGAGGAACACTCCCTCTCCGAACCGTGCAAGAACTGAAAACCCCCTTGAGAGAAGTGTGGGACAATATACCCCTCAAACAAGAGTGGATTCGTGCCCGAGGAGAACATATTCGTTACTTAGTGTCCGATATCAACCTTTGCTGTTTTCCCATGTGGTGAAATCTGTACAATGTTTCGTTACAAGTATGTCACTCCACCTTTGTTATGTTTGTACTGTGTTTCATGTCGTCCATCACTGCTGGTAACTATTCCTGTGCAGTAACGTCTCGGTCCCGGAGCAGTTATCAAACAGTGTAGGCACTAGCATATGGCAGAGTTGCAAGAAGGAGAAATTATTGTTTTCAACATATTTGGAAAAAACACCACATTTTATGTTTGAATCGCGTATTATTCGAGACAGCTTTATCTTACTATGTCAAATACATCAGCACAAAAGGAAAAAGAAACTAGTGATAAGGAGGGATGGAATAAGTTGCTGAAGAATTTGGTACTTACTGGCCCTGATGTTCTGGAGGTAATGGGCGTACGTGGTGGTGGGCAGGCCGCAGCTGACGTGCGAGACGATCTCAGGCAGCCGCTTCTGAAATGCACCGCGAGCTGTCAGACATCGCATTCACTGTACACACACTTCATGCAAACAGAAGATGAGATATACAAGGCAGGGGAACAGGTACTGGAGTGCAAGGGACGAGCGAAGCTTTCAGGGACAGCACGGGGGGTTTATTTTACAGGCACAGCCACGTAAAGCGCACAGTTTGGTCGAAAAGAGTAGTTTCACTGTTAAGAAGAAATTAGCACACATGACACATCTCATCCTCTCCAGTACCCTCAAGAACACGGACAGCTCGCCATTAAATGAAATGAAATCTGGAGGCAACCGAATCTTGAGGACACGATCTGGGAAAACAACGGCAGTAGACAGTTTTATAAACCTCGATAACGATGACGGCAGAATGTTTATAGTGCCAATAACATAGATGACAAATATAATGGTTTACTCAACATATTTATCATGCTATTTGAAAGTTGATTTCCATTAGAACGTACTAAACGGGGTACTACCAATAAAAGGCAGCCTGGGTGGCTGACTAGTGGGGTAAGAATATCATATAGAGCAAACTGGGAATTACATCAAAATGTTGGAAGTAGTCACAATCAAGCTACAGTACCCCATTACAAACAGTACCGTAAGGTGCTTCAAATGTTATTAGGAAGGCAAAGGGTATGTGGTACGCAAATAGCATAGCTAATACACAGGCTAAAATTAAAACCATATGGTCAGTTGTGAAGGAAGGGTTGTGGTCAGCAGCACAAGGTCGACGATATAAAGTCAGTCCATAGTAAAAATATTTCTGTCACTGATAAGTCAGATAACATGCAATATTTAACAATCTTTTCCTGAGCATTACTGGTGAATTAAATAAAAACTTAGTTTCTACAAGGAAACATTAAGAATCTTGGAAAATGCCTTTCCAAGATTTATGTCTGAAAAACCTCTCTGTGATACTGGCAAGGGGAAGACTGAGTCAATAATTAAATCACTGAAGACTAAGGACTCTCATGTATATGATGGAGTGCTTAGCAGAATATCAAAGTACTGTCTGCACACGTTAACCCTGTAATTATTCATATTTGTGACTTGTCCCTTACGAATGGTCAGTTTCTTGAACAGTTAAAGTACACAGTAGTAAGCCGCTTTATAAAATGGGAGAAAGGAATAATGTAGACAATTTTAGGCCTATTTCTATGCCATCAGTGTTTGCTAAAGTTATTGAAAAGGCTGTCTATGTAAGCATAATTGATCATTTTATTTCACATAATTTGATATCGAACGTACAGTTCGGTTTTAGAAGTGGTTTAAGAATTGAAAATACTAATTCTCTTTTATCTGTGAGGAACTGGTTGGATGAAAAAAAGTTTTCACATTTTAGACATCTTTTTTGATTTAACTAAGGCGTTTGATTGGGTTTATCACAAAACATGTTCGCCCCGATAGCTGAGTGGTCAGTGTGACGTGTTGCCGTGCTACGGGCCCGGGTTCGATTCCCAGCTGGGTTGGGGATTTTCTCCGCTCAGGGACTGGGTGTTGTCTTCACCATCATTTCATCCCCATCCGGCGCTCAGGTCGCCCAATTTGGCGTCGAATGTAGTAAGAGCTGCACCAAGGCGGCCGGACCTGCCCCGCAAGGGGCCTCCCGGCCAATGACGTCAAACGCTCATTTCCATTTCCGATCACAAAACATTGCTCTAGAAGTTGGATCATTATGGAATTCGGAGATTAGCTCACAATTGGTTCACCTCGTGCTTTAAGAACAGACAGCAAAATGTCATTATTCACGGTATTGAGAATGGCTATGATGTGAGGTCTGAGCGCGGCATGGTCAAATGGGGGGTGCCCCAGGGATCAGGGCTGTGGCCACTCCTGTTTCTTATTTATACACTCATCAAAAACAGTTTTGCATTACCCCGGTTCCCAGAACTCCTGAAGATAGACGTTGACTGTGGATGTTGTATAACAGATACAGTCCCTTTGACTGTTCAGCGATGTCACTAGACCCGCACAAAGATGTAAACAACCATGCATGGGCAGCACCTATTAGACGGAGGGGGTCTGACAGAGGAGCAATTCCAGTCATTCCACCAGGAAGGAGGAACACGGCTCGTATTGTCTGTAGTTCAACCGTGCCTAGACGGTCAATGCCACGGTTCGATCGCGTCCGCATTGTTACTTTGTGCAAGGAAGTGCTCTCAAAAAGGAAAGTGTCCTGGCGTCTCGGAGTGAACCAAAGCGATGTTGTTCGGACATAGAGGAGGTACAGACACCTCGCTCAGGTCGCCCAAAGGCTACTATTTCAGTGGATGACAGCTACCTACGGTTTATGGCTCAGAGGAACCCTAACAGCAATGCAACCATGTTGAACAATGCTTTTCGTGCTACCACAGGAAGTCTTGTTAAGACTCAAACTGTGAGCAATAGGCTGCTTGCTGCGCAACTTCACTTCATGGCGAGGTCAATCTTTGCAACGACGACATCATGCAGCGCGGTGCAGATGGACCCAACAACATGCCGAATGGACCGCTCAGGATTGGCATCACATTCTCTTCACCAATGAGTGTCGCATGTGTCTTCAACCAGACAATCGACGGAGACGTGTTTGGAGGAAAACCAGTGAGGCTGAACGCCTTAGACACACTGTCCAACGAGTGCAGCAAGGTGGAGGTTCCCTGCTGTTTAGGCTAGTATTAGGTGGGGCCGACGGAGGGCAGTGGTGGCCATGGAAGGCGCCGTAACGGCTGTACCATACGTGAATGACGTCTTCCGACCGATAGTGCAACCAAATCAGCAGCACATTACGGAGGCATTTGTCTTCCTGGACGACAATTCGCGCCCCCATCGTGCACGACTTCCTTCAGGATGACGACATCGCTCGACTAGAGTTGCCAGCATGTTCTCCAGACAAGAACTCTATCGAACATGCCTGGGATAGATTGGAAAGGGCTGTTTATGGTCGATGTGACCCTCCAGCCACTCTGAGGGATCCACGCCGAATCGCCGTTGAGGACTGGGACAATCTGAACCAATAGTGCCTTGATGAACTTGTGGATAGTATGCCACGACGAATACAGTCATGGATCAATGCAAGAGGACGTGCTACTGGGTATTAGAGGTACCGGCGTGTACAGAAATCTGGACCACCAGCTGTATGGTGGTACAACAGGCAATGTGTGGTTTTCATGAGCAATAGAAAGGGCGGAAATGATGTTTATATTGATATCTATTCCAATTTTCTGTACAGGTTCTGGAACTCTCGGAACCGAGGTGATGCACAACTTTTTTTTGAAGTGTGTATAAATCATATGCCCTGTCGAGTATTACAGGGAATTCTAAAATACTTATGTTTTCTGACGACGCTACCACGGTAGTAAAGGACCTTGTGTGCAACATTGGCTCTGTTTCAAATAGTGCAATTCATGACATAAGTTCATGGCTTCTAGAAAAGAAACTGAGACTCAGTTTTTACAGTTTCTAATACACAATTCAACAAAACCCGGCGTTTGCAATTCACAGAATGGGCTTATGATTGGTGAAACTGAACAGTTCAGATTTGTAGGTATTCAAATAGATAGTAAACTGTCGTGGAAAACCCACATTCAGGATCTTGTTCAAAGACTTATTGCTGCCATTTTTACTATTCGAACAGTATCTGAAGTAAGTGATATTTCGACACGAAAAGTAGTCTACTTTGCTTATTTTCATTCTGTTATGTTTTATGGTATTATATTTTGGGGTAACTCTTCCCACTCTCAAAGGATATTGTTGGCTCAGAAATGGGCGGTTCAGGCAGTAAGTATTGTAAGTTCGCAAACCTCTTGTCGACCCCCGTTCATTAGTCTGGGTATTCTGACATTGACTACCAATATATGTATTCTTTACTGTCGTTTCTTGTTAATAATATCAGCTTATACCCAAAAATTAGCAGCTTTCGCTCAGTTAATAGCAGGCAGGAATCCAATCTGCATTTGGATTGCACTTCCTTGATTCTTCTGCAGAAAGGCATGCAGTATACTGCTTCGTCCATTTTCAATAAGCTACCACAAGAATGCTGAAGATTAGATGGGTAGATCATATAACTAATGAGGAGGTATTGAATAGAATTGGGGAGAAGAACAGTTTGTGGCACAACTTTACTAGAAGAAGGGATCGGTTGGTAGGACTTGTTCTGAGGCATCAAGGGATCACCAATTTAGTATTGGAGGGCAGCGTAGAGCGTAAAAATCGTAGAGGGAGACCAAGAGATGAATACACTAGGCAGATTCAGAAGGATGGAGGCTGCAGTAGGTACTGGGAGATGAAGCAGATTGCACAGGATAGAGTAGCATGGAGAGCGGCATCAAACCAGTCTCAGGACTGAAGACCACAACAACAACTACCACAAGAATTTAAAAATCTTAGCGGTTACTCACGCGTTTTCAAATTGAAACTGAAGAGTTTGCTCATCGGTCACTTCTTCTATTACATGAAATTTCTATCTGTGAAATGGAAAAAAATACACTCATGCTCATAAATTAAGGATAATTGGAGAATGTGGTGTCACACTACGTGGCTCTACACAAAACTGGCGCTAATGGCATAGGCACATAGAGAACACACACGACACAGATCTGTATGTCCACGGTATTGGTGATAAGTTGAGAAAACCGTCCCGAAACACATGTGCTACAAAACGCCACTGTTTACTGCGCATATACCCCGACATGAATATGGGATATGATCATCATGCACACGTATACACAACGGGCTGGCATACTCTGGATCAGGTGGTCGAGCAGCTGCTGGGGTATAGCCTCCCATTCTTGCAGCAGTGCCTGTCGGAGCTCCTGAAGTGTCGTAGGTGTTTGAAGACGTGCAGCGATACGTCGACCGAGAGCATCCCAGACGTGCTCGATGGGGTTTAGGTCTGGAGAACAGGCAGGCCACTCCATTCGCCTGATATCTTCTGTTTCAAGGTCCTCCTCCACGATGGCAGCTCGGTGGGGCCGTGCATTATCATCCATCAGGAGGAAGGTGAGACCCACTGGACCCCTGAAAAGGCGGACATACTGGTACAAAATGACGTCCGGATACACCTGACGTGTTACAGTTCCTCTGTCAAAGACATGCAGGGGTGTACGTGCACCAATCATGATCCCACCCCACACCATCAAACTACGATCACCATACAGGTCCCTTTCAAGGGCATTAACGGGATGGTATATGGTTCCCGGTTAACGCCAGATGAAAACCCGGCGAGAATCACTGTTCAGACTATACCTTGACTCGTCCGTGAATATAACCTGGACCACTGTTCCAATAACCATGTACTGTGTTCTTGACACCAGGCTTTACGGGCTCTCCTGTGACCAGAGGTGAGTGGAATGCACCTTGCAGGTCTCCGGGCGAATAAACCGTGTCTGTTCAGCCGTCTGTAGACTTTGTGTCTGGAGACAACTGTTCCAGTGGCTGCGGTAAGATCCCGAGCAAGGCAACCTGCAGTAATCCGTGGCCGTCTGCGGGCACTGATGGTGATATATCGTTCTTCTTGTGGTGTTGTACACTGTGTACCTCCCGTACTGTAGCGCCTGGACACGTTTTCTGTGTGCTGGAATCGTTGCCATAATCTTGAGATCACACTTTGTGGCACACGGAGGGCCCGTGCTACGACTTGCTGTGTTTGACCAGCCTCCAGTCGCCCTAGTATTCTACCCCTCATAAAGTCATCAATATGTGTTCTTTGAGCTATTTTCAACACACATTCACCTTTAGCACGTCTGAAAACGTCTGCACACTTACTCGCTGCAGCGTACTCTGACATGCACCAACACACCTCTGCGTATGTGGAGTGCTGCCAACGCCATCGTGCGACGACCGCAGGTCAAATGCACCGCATGGTCACACCACGAGGTGATTTAAACCCGCAAACCGCCCACCAGAGCGTTGTTGCACCATGTATCAGCATTATCCTTATTTTATGAGCATGAGTGAATTTTGAATACTAATCACAGGGGGCAATATTTTCTTTGTATTTCTAGGTAACTGACGAATACCTGGCGCCCGAGTCTACTGACAGCATACTTCATTTTCTTTTCCTGCTGTTCCCCTTCTTTCATTCGGAAATGCATGTCTTCTGTTTCTTCACTATCAAGCTTAAGATGATCAAATTTCCATACACTGAATATGATAACAAAGAAACGGGCTATGACATAAACAAAGTAGCCCAGTAGAATAAACATCTGCGTAGCACCGGTGCAAAACATACTTGACAGCATATATGTGAAGAGGTGCAATATAGGAAGTATAGGATTACAGATACACGAACAAGAGAACACAGTATATGGTTTCAAGACCACAGAACCATATTAATGCACATAACAAAAACATATTGTAAAGTATGCAGTGGAACAGTTTTTAAATATTTACAGCAACGATATGTAAATCTTTATGTCTGAAAATATTGCAAGAATAGGAAAGTAAGACGAGGGCTATTACAAATAACACAGGTAAAATAACCCATGCAAATAAGCTTAAGGCTGCAGAAGAAGTGGACGACGCTAAACCAGGTAAGTGAATGTGACAATATACAATAGAAGCATTTCAGGAAACAAAAATAATGGAAATATGTAAATGTTGTCTTGAGATGATGTACAAGTTGTGTCAACATAGACATATCATTACTCTTTAGTATGAACTGAAACGGCAAAGTCGTTTCCGCCTAATGAATTAGGGTGCACTGATAGGCTAGGTATAGTCCTGCCAAAGAAGTTTATAGTGAATGGAGAGATATGGTTATTAGGTGACAGAAAAGTCGGCCAATTATTTACGACGAGAGAAATGAGGTAAATAAAGAATTATAGTTTAAGTGATAGAAGAGTCGGCCAATTATGTACAAAGAGAGAGAAAGGTGAATTACTGTTATTAGGCGACAGTTAAGTCGGCCAGTCATTAATGAAGAATGAGGGAGGAAAGGCAAAAGGCGACGTATAAGTCGGTCATTAAATAGTATTTATGGGCGAAGTGGTTTCCGCCAACTATTTTATGAAGTACAAGAGAGGACACGTATTGTTGCCATAAGACACAACAGTGACATGGGGATCTCATAAAAGACATAAATGTAGTAAATAAAGGTTAAATAGAAGGCCACATAATATGGAAGACAGAGAGGAAGACACACGTTGGTTTTAAATATGAAAGGACGGTAGAATAAATATCTAGCTACGAATAATTAGCTCCTACACATTATAAAGTCACGCAATCTTCATATATGAAAGTCAGTAGAAAGTATACTGTCATTACATGAACAGAGTTCCACTAGCACTTTTTGTGGCAACAGTCACACTCATGTACAGAAGTAATGATACCTCATAGTGAGGAATGAAGCAACGATTTGATAAATGAGTGTTTGCGCGTTATGCATGAGGCAAATTCTGGAATGTTCTAACGATGTATTTGTGACTCGCAACTGTGAAGCTCCGTAAGGGCAATGACCCAGCTTTTTGTAGCTACAGCTGTAACCAAAACGAGAAAGTTGATGAACCACTGCAGCATTGGCTTTGTTTACAAACACAATATATCAAAGGAAAACATAATGTATTGTATATTTATACTTTAAGAATGTATGAAGACATGTTTATTTAAAATTTGTTTAAAATTCTTATTAAATTAATTTAAGCCATTTTGTACTGTTTCGCGGAATTGTACTGGAGCTATACGCTGAGGTTGGAGATGGGGGAATAGACTGACAGTGGTTGAACTCACACCACATTGGCATGTCTGGAGTTCCACAACGCAAGGCCACATCACGAACAACAGAATCATCAGTATGGGTTGCTGTTGCGGGCTGCTTGCGTATTTTCCGGTAAAAGGTTCTTCCGTCTCCAAGTATTAGTGAAATGTGTAGTTGTTGTGTTTATTTTATTTGTAACCCTGTGAAGTGGACGTCTGTATGACGCATTCATAGAAATAAGTGCAGAACGGCATGGTGCAGACATAATACTGAAGAAGTGTAAAGTGTAAAGAATGTTTCATCGAATTAAAAGAACGGCAATGCGCCGTTAGTAGTGGTGTAGCAGTTGGTCTTGGACTGCAAGTCGCCGATAGTAGTGAATAACGATTTAACTTGTTACGAGATATATTCGGTTTAATTTAATGGACGGCAGTGCGCCGATAGTAGCTTAACAGCAGTACAAAATTTCTAATCGATTGATGTCTGACTGGGAAATAACGGACTAATATAGAGTATGCTAGTAGGAATGATACATCGTAAGTTAACAAAAGACTACCATCAATATATAGATGCATAACAATGATTCTTTGAAAATATTTACTATTAAAAGAATAATGTAATTAGGATCGAAAGTGTTACTAAAGATTAATGACTTTGTAATATAACGTTATACACGAAGTGACTGAGGGTAACAATCAGTTTTTAAAATAGGAAAATAATTGTGTTCATTATTGTATAAGTTGATTAATAATCTGAGAATGTAAAATTATAAAGTATATTTTGTAAAAACAGTAACAAATTACAACTTCAGTGGAATGGTATGGCTCTTGAGAGATGATAACTGAAAAATCTATAAAAATTTGAATCGAAGTTGGTTCATTTCCAAAATCTCTTGTTGTCTGTGAGAACATCCCAATTTTTGGAAATCTCCGAAGGAGGGTGATACGTAATATTTCTGGCTTTGCAGCCGCCATATTCAGCTACAAGAACCTCTGTTTAAAGCATCTGAGAAGGCAGAAGTGGCAAAACGATGTAATGTGGTGTGAGGTAGCGGTGACAGATGGTTTATTCGGTAGGGGTATCGCGAGGAAGACCGCTTAAATTGTGGTCCCTCTCCATGATTGGCTGCTGCGTTCGGAAGACGCTCGCCAAAATGGTAATCTTCTGTTATTAATACTAGAAAAATTAAACAGCGTTTACTTGAATTTCAAATTAAAGCATCTCTCAATAGCGTGCTATCATTCCATTATTTCACAAGTATTAATACCCAGCAGAATAATAAACGACTGCAAAACGAAAAGGCAGACGAAGCACTTCGGTGATCTTGTGAGAATCGCGCCTAACGTGGATGGCGGGCAAAGTGGCTCGGCTCTAAGATCAGAGCTAGTTTGGCGGTCTCGGAGGACGGACATGTTGACTGCCGAAGTCGGTGTCAGTTACGACTTAATTAGCAAAGTCTAGTGTGTAAATGGGAGCTGGTTCGGCAGTGTCGGAGGAGAGACTGTTGTCTGCCGCGGTCAGTGTCAGTTAAGATTTCATTAGTAATCCATGGTTTGTAAAAATAAAGCTAGTTCGGAAGCCTCGGAATAGAGTCATATTGTCTGCCGCGGCCGGTGTTAGTCAAGACTTTATTAGCAAGTTTAGTTACATGGACGTGTAGCTGAGAACAGTGTGACTGTAACTGCAGAAATAGTTCATTAATTCGTTGAAGAATAGAAATTATTTGTGACTCTAAAGTGGAATATAATTGTGCAGTTTCTCGTGTTCTGTTAGTAAAAAGCGAGTGGCATCCCGTATAAACAAACTGGCCAGAAATTTAATTATTTCTAAAATAATAGGTCCTCGCTAAGAGTTTCTCACACTCTCTAGATAACAGATTCAGGACCTACGTGCTGTTTTCGTCGCAGGAACCAACAACTATATAAGACTGCAGGTTACTGAACTTTTATTAGAACTTATGCATTCCACTCAGAGCTGTGGAAGCTGTACGACAATCTTAGTGTAAATGAGATCAGTGACACGTCATCTGTGGTAACACACAGGAGGTATACGAAAGAGAAATATTTTTGAGGGAAGGGTTTTATCATGCGCATGTATATATTACCCTATCGCTTCTCCCTCTCTCTTTTTCAACTGGCCGTAACTACTGAGAAAATTTAGAGAACCGGCATCTGAAGCTGACTGCCTAACTACTCTACTGCCGGAAACATACAATGCGCGTAAGTACCACGAAGATAAGATACGAGCAATTAGGGCTCACACGGAGGTGTACAGACAGTCGTTCCTCCCTCGCCCTATTTTCGTGTGGAACAGGAGGGGAAATGGCAAGTGGTGGTGCAGAATATCCTCCGCCATGCACCGTACGGTGGCTTACTGAGTGTCAGTGTAGATGTGGATGTAGATATTTTATAGGTACATAATGTTATTGAAAATTATTTTCTACACATTTTAAAATATTTCTCTTTGTGATATCCGATTTCTTTAGTTACAACTACTAAGGCATCCCTTTGCTTTCTTAATTTATTTTCATTTTCCGGCGAATTCTCGATCTAAATGGGAAGCCAACTGAGTCTCTGGAATCCTAATCTCGCCTTCCTCATTCGTTCTGCAGTGCTTGCTGTATAAGGCAACGCTGCGACTCAGCAGGATTTTCCACTGTGTGGGTAGCATAGCCAGAGAATGAACTGCTGAACACGTCGATGTGCTCTGCCTGATATTTTGCTCGCAGCAGCTCTAGAAACGTGTTGATATTCAGTGTGGAGGTAAATTGTAGACTATGTGGTTCGAAAAGGGCTGATCGAGGATGTAGAGGTGAGAAGGTATTGTGCAAGAAGATTTTATAAGGTATTAGCTTTGTATTTCTTTCAATTAGGGTATACTTTAATGCATTTAAGTTAATTCCAGCTAGAATGCACAGACTTTTTATTGACTTGAAAAATCCTGGACAGGAAAACTATTTGAGTAAAAGTTCTCTGTGTATTACCGTGTCATTTCCCATGGCGTTGGGCCTTATTCTTCAATCATTCTTCCTCAAATTGGACTTCCTGCTGATTGTCACCAAATGTTTTCTTCAGTTTGGCACGGATTTTGTTCCAGATATCGAGCTTCTGTTCATTGTTCTCGGATCATTGCCGAACTACGACGTCCAAATAAAAGCAAACATTGGCCAGGAACATAGCTTCATCCCACCTGTTGTATTTCGCGATTCCGTCGAATCCATTCAGCTTTAGTTGTCGGATTCTGACCGGCGGCTCTGGAAAACACTGATGCATACCTGATGTGCAGCTTAGTTGTTTCTGTTTAGGTATCCACTGAAATCCTGAATGTACGGACTGTTACTGTTTTGTTGTGGCTGCTGTCCGTGTAGGTGACAGCTTTTACATTGCCTAATTGGAGCCACGGGGATGCAGATCTTCCGAAGTGCCCGCCGTCTCTACCGAATAATGTCACGTCGTGACCACACTGGGGGCCCAGTTAGCACTGACAGAATATTTATTGTGAACACCAACATACAGCCAGAACAGAACTGACTCATAGATGGTGAGTGCTGCATCATATATTCTAGAATACACAAAAAAAATTACAAGTATAAGACATTCCGAGAACGTTCCAGAAATGATAAATACTAAATAACAGATGCATGATCACATCACGGGGATGTGGAGCTAACCACTGCAACACAGCGCATTTGTCACAACTAACGGCAACGTACACTGCGCGGCAGAATGAAAAGGCCACCGTTTTGAAAGCACGCACTTGTCCCCCGCTGCGACTCAGTAGTCTGAAATTAGGCTCAAATTTACCTACGGCATTCCTCTGTAATGGTGTGTTCCTCTGTAAAAGCGTGGCTCTCTGTGACGTCGCTCTCCGGCATTGCGACACTTCAGACAGCCAGGTGGCGACACACGCGGGAAAAGAGGCCACAGCCCGGAAGTTCATGTGACGTGTAAGGCGTGTTAATGACGTCACGTTGGCACCAGATTTCACCGGAATTCTGCTCGCCGTCACTGCGGACGTGTCACACGGTGGGAAAGCCGTCACACCGTCAGTTAGCCACATTTCGTCTATTCTTTCGATGTCTCTGCGATGAAGGTCAGCATTGAAATCACGCTGTTTCCTTATGAGTGGCCGAGCAAAACGTTTCAGACACCACCGTTCAGAATCGACAGGAAGGGCGTCAATGAAACCGCCAATTTCCTTGGGGCGTCGATTCCCTCACAAGTCGCTACAGAAAATGACAGATCGTAGTGATATAAGCAACACGAAGACATTCTTGACAACCTCTGATGTTGCTGACACCCCGGAAGTTTCAACATGTTTCTAAGGACATTGTGTGGCTGCGTTCCCTTTGAACGTGAAGTTACCCCTTTGGAGTCTAGTGTGAGCACAGCTTTTGCTCTCGTGTACAGGTTGCAACCACTAGGCACCATTCAAACGACTCGACGGAATTTGAACGTTATTGGAAGCAGCGAAGGGCGCTTACGCTTTTTTTGTTTCACGGCCTCCTTGTCACAGGGGATTCGACACTGACACACACGTGAATAAAACGGGAAAGGGTCCGTCTTAGACCTTCCAGTTCCGCGAAACCCTCGGTACCGCCCGACCACTTCCATTAAGAATTTTAAAAATGGGCCCGCCAGAGTGGCCGAGCGATTCTAGGCACTACATTCTGGAGCCGTGTGACCGCTACGGTCGCAGGTTCGAATCCTGCCTCGGGCATGGATGTGTGTGATGTCCTTAGGTTAGTTAGGTCTAAGTAGTTCTAAGTTATAGGGGACTGGTGACCTCAGAAGTTAAGTCCTATACTGCTCAGAGCCATTTGATTTTTTAAAAACTGAACCTTTACCGACAGAAAGCGCGATGAGAGCAGCAGGCGCCTGCAGGTAGGCAACTGGCATCAGAGCGGCGTCAAGGGGTTGCCTGGCTGTAGACGCCTGGCACTACTTGATAGGTCGTCTCTGTACAGGTTCATTTCTGAAATTCTCAATAAACGTGGGGAGGCGCCAGCGAACGTTTTCCGTAACTGGGCGATCTTAGCGACCCTCTGCCGTTTTATTAACATACGTGTCAACGCTGCACTCCCCTCATCCTCAAGATCATGCCTAACGAGGATGAGAAACAAGAGGTTTGCAAAAACAGACATAATGTCTGATAGGATAGCCGCAATCAGTGATTTTAAAATGTTACTTATAATCCGTCTTGATTGCAAAATGTTTATTCATATGACCGGTTTCGCAGCATGTGAAAGTTGCTGTATTTGGACGGGTTACTCGTGTAACCGAAATATCAGATCTGAAGATGGTTCTAAATTAACCGAAACCAGTCATATGAATAAAAAATAACGGATTATAAGTAACATTGTAGAAACAAGAGAGCTAATAAGGTAAGCAGCCTTTGCTTCTTAGGATCGCGTCCAGAATTCGTACAGTGGTTTAGAGCAAACCTGCGGGCACCAAAGGGGTGCGACAACGTTCAATGGGGACGCAGCGACACAATGTTCTTAGAAAAGTGTTGAAGCTTCCGGGGTGTCAGCAACATCAGAGGTTGTCAAGAATATCTTCGTGTTGCTCACTGCACTGCGATTAGTCATTGTCTATAACGAGACGTGTGGGAATCGACGCCCCAAGGAAACAGGCGGTTTCACTGACGCCCTTCGTGTCGACTCTGAACGGCGGTGTGTGTGAAAGGTTTTGCTCGGCCACTCACAAGGAAACCGCGTGATTTTAACACTGGCCGTCGCGGTTCTGACCTCCGTCGCACAGACGTCGAAAGAATGGCTGAAATGTGGCTAACTGGGGGTGTGACGGCTTTCCCGCCGCGTGACACGTCCGCAGTGGCGACGTGCATAATTACAGTGAAATCTGGTGCCAATGTGACGTCATTAACAGGCCTTACACGTCATATGAACTTCTGACCTGTGGCACCTCGCTCTGTAGCGGTGCCGAGTCTGAGGGTGACGTCACAGAGAGCCACGCTTTAGCACCATCAGAAACGAATGTTGTAGCCACCCGTGAGCCAAATTTACAATTACGGGCCTTCCAAACAGTGATGATTTAATTTTGTTTTGCACTATATGTGTAGATGAGAGTATTGTAAATTGGCACGCTGATCAGACTCCTCTAGCCAGCCACATAGCATATGTTTAATATGCAGGTTGTAGCCAAAGGTACGACCAGACTTTAACAAAAAATTCTTCACGTCTGGAGGAGGGAAATATGGTGTATGGACATGGCTCGGAAAACGCTTTATTTTCATGTTAGATCTCACCTTCTACAAGTTTTCAGCACATTAATCACGGAAAACTCTCACAAAAACAACGTGTCAGCACAGTACGAAATGCTTACTTAAATGAAATACTGAAAATGCCTTCCGTTAGCAAGAATACATGCATCAGCCCTTCATTTCACTGAATTCTTGATGCACTGACGTACTGCTGAAGAACTGTGTATTGTTTCACAGCCTTCCAAAATACCGGCACCAGGAATCTGTACATCTTGTACCAGGACTACATACACGAGAACTTTCAAATGCCAACACAAATAAATATTTGGTGGATTTACGTCCACAGTGCATGGAGGCCAAGAAATTTGTTCACGATTTTCTGCTTTAAAATCATGAGAAGATAAATAAACTCTGTGCATCGCCGTCTTTTTCCAGCTGTCAATCACTTACCGGTCATACGATGTAGATGAAATTTATTTTGTAAAATGATCGCTACAAGTGATGCTGTCCCTCGATGTTGTTTGATACTCTCTGCGTGCGAAGTGGAACCATTTCTTTAAAATATTTCTGGCGCTGTGATGAAACGTAAAATGTCTCAGTAGCATTATTTGTAATTTTCGACCATCAAATACTTTCTGCTCTAGAGATTGTTTCAAAACACTTTTACAAACTTTGGGTAGAGGTTCCTTACAACAAAACATGGGAAAAGATTCAGATAAACATATCTCCGAAAATCCTGGAGGTCATCAACATATAAACCAATAATAAATGCTCGAATGTCCTCCTCTTCCTTCCAAACACGAATGCATTCATCGAGTTATGGACCCTCCGAGACTTTCGAATATTCCCTGATTGTTTCGAGCAGTTTCAGAGGCGTCCATAAAACGTCACTGAAGAGTCTCTGCATCTCGGTGGTCTGCTACACGAACCAGTTGTTTAAGGTACCCGCAGATACAGTAATCCAAAGGACTGAGGTAGGAGGAAGATATAGGCCATGGAACTGGTCCTCGTGTACCTGTCCATATGTTATCGCAGATACCAACCAGTGTATCTCGAGGCACTGACACTGAAATGTACTGCAGCTCCAAGGTGCATAAACTACCCGTTTCTTATTTTCAGGGACACATCGCAGTAATTCTTGGAGGGTATTCTGATTAAAGTGCCTGTAGGGAGCACCTGTAAAACGTGCTACAAGAATGTATGGCTCTACAAGACAGTAACCTAGGATTCCAGCCCACAGATCTTACACTGAGGCTGATGTCTAGCCTATACTGCAGCAGGTGGATTAAGTTCTGGCTGTATGTCTTGGCTGTGGAAATTTATCGTTCTATCTCTTACAAACGTTACGTGGTCTCTAATCAAAGCTGAAGAGACAGACAACGTATTGTCAGTTTGTACAACAAACCGTCGGCAGAAGTTATCTCGTTGTGGATGATCAGCAGGTGTAAGGCCCTGCACATTTTGAAGATTGCATGTCTACATGAGCTTCTCGTAAACTACCCTCCATGCGGAACGTGGAGATATACCAACTGCCAGAGCCACTTACTTTGCCCTGATACTTGGCGCTTCTTGGACAGCCCGTAGAACATTCTCCTCTTGGTGATGATCGATCAATAGTCTGTATGCTACGAATCTTGCCTCGACAACGTGAAGATGCACAGCAATAAAGGAAGAAGACTTGACTGTCTCCGATCTGGAAATGCCGTCCGATACAGCGATGCAGCCTGGTGGTCATTATCATTCGCGCGGTCGTACGTATAAATCATGCCTGCCTGCTCATGAAATGAATATCCTGCCATGTCTGAAGAGGACACTTTCAGTTAACTCACTACCTTGTAACGTCGTGAGTCAAACCGCAATAGCATTTTACTGCAGTAAGCTAGCTTGCAGTACGGGCTCTTAGCTTTGGAGTCGGTGGCGGCGACAGCCCCTTGTATCTCGGCGTGATTCGCTAGCACCTGTCGCTCGCACGACCGTGGGAAGCGCTACTTGTGTCGGTTCCAGCGACAGAATATTCAAACCCTTAAGAATTTAAATAAACTATAGTAAATCTTATTAAATTTTGAAAAAACTTTATATTTAGCATTTTTCTTATAAAAAAAAGCTGGCTGCAAAATCTCAGCTTTCTGGCTGGGATACTTTCAAAGCTAGAGAAAATTACCAAAACTACCAAGACACTAGGCACATACGTGGTGTGATCAGCATCATACATTGGGTCATAATTGCTAAGGTCACAGATATGGTGTATATTCGTGTAAGACAGCGTTGTCACAGAATTTGAAAGGAGCCTAATTGCAGGCCACCATTTGCGCGGCTGGTCATATCGAACAAAATCAGGATATGTAGGGCATTCGGGTGTGACAGTGGACCGATGTTGAGCTGCGTGTGAACGTGTGAGGTGGACATTCTTTGCCACAATTCTGGTCGACCACGTTCGACCATCCAACAGGAGGACTGCCATTATGTGTACCCAGCACACTGGAACTCCTTCAAATTGGCATAGGCCATCCAGAAGCAAGCGATGGACTCCCTTCGACATTCTGTGCCACTCTGTAAGCATTGGTCGGAGTCTAGCAGCAGCTGAATTAGGGAATTACCGTCACATACATTGTGACAGGCCTATTAGGCGAGTTAAAAGTGACAGGAATTACAAAAATGCGTGTTGCTATTGCTCAGGAATGACGGGACAGCCTGCGAAGTTGAAATTTTTATCCAAGATGCCGTATCTATTTAATTATCTTTATTAATGAACTGTCATTTTTGGCCAGGCCTTGCGTATATTACTGCTGTAATACATCACCCAACTATTGTAAGTGATGACCTGGTGTGCCCCCTCTTTTATTTATGACCCAGAAAGTGGAGGGAAAGCTGGGACACCGTCAATGGTTGCCAGGCAAACCCAGTGCTTGCTTTCTAAAATGGTGGGAAATTTAAAAAATCCATGATACATTGGTCTACAGTCGCTAGAAATGAAGCAGGGACCTTAGTATAATTTACGATCCAAAAGAATACCTCTCAAGATGGTAGATACATAGCACTGTTGTATGAGCCTGCCTATATGATGTCATAGCACACTTGTGCTAAGTAAAATGGATGGAAATTTACATATGACAGGAAAATCCAAGATATCCTTCTTGTTCTAAGGGAGAATTCTAAACTAAAATGGCTCATATAGGCATGCTTGCTCCGTGTTTAAAGTGCCAGAAATGTAAAAAAGTTCGTATTCTAGCAACATTTCTTACATGCATATACAAGTATCATATTAAAAGACCACACTAATGTATATCACAGACACTGTACTAAGTGTAAAATTCAAGGGAATAATTTACGATTCACCACCAGATACACTCCAACATTATAGTGGATATGTAAAATCGGTGGGAAATCAAAAAATTCACTTCCCCTAAGTTTATAAACGACGGGGAGCCCTCTGTCGCAAGCAGCAAGGTCTGCTTACGTGTGACACACACACACACACACAAGAAGTACGTTGGGTTAGACATAAAAGACACTGCTAAATCACACTGTGGACATGTATAAACAATTTATAGTGGCAGCATATGGTTCCACATTTGTAGAATTACCGTGGCGTTTTTTTTTTTTTTTTTTTTTTTTTTTTTTTTTTTTTGTGTATGGTCACTATGTACCACCTGGTGTAGCAGGATTTGGATGGGTACAATCACATCTTTGTTTTAAACAAAACTACTACACCACCTCCAATGCCCCCCCCCCCCCCCCAAAGCCCCCCAGCACTGCTGTAGCTGACCCCACGAGCCACCACCTGACTTGTGATCTGTGGGAATCATGTTATCGCCCAGATGCAGTGCAGGCAGCGCAAGGAACATGTTCCACAAAGGATTGCTTGATCACCTTTCTTCGTATTCTGGGAAGTGCACACAGCTTCACCAGACAATAGACTGAAAGAGACCCCACCACTCGGTGCCCGTGGTGCGTAATGGAAGCAGGGTGGAGGTATGAGGGAAATGTCCAGAAATGTGTTGATATTCATCAACCACAAGTGTGACCTAGCAACCCCACATTAGTCTTCACCCCCTTTCGCATGTTTGATAACCAGCCACCACCTAGAGGCGGCAGGCAATGATACTTCATAACTATGTATAACATAGCAATTATTGCTTTCGCTGTAAACAACGATACTAATAGAGTTATTTAAACAGCTGGTGAGATAAGCAAAGTCTGTGTTATTATGGATTCGGTAACATGAGCGATAGGACTGACGGTTCCTTAGGGAAGGATGTGACTGGTTTACCTCTCTTCCCTACCTAATCCACACCTGCACTCCATATACTGCCTACAATACATACGAGTTTTACCCAGACGATGATATTGTCTTCACTGTACCGAATATCAGGTTTGTAATACCCAAATACAGCCTTTAATGCGTGGTCTATAGTATTAAAGTCGTTTAACCACTGTCTCTGTTCCATTTGCACAGAAAGTAATTTGTAATCATAGATTGTGCATCTGTAATGGACTGCATTTTTTACATTAGCATTTTACATTTTTTTCTTCATGGTAGTCGTTTTCGCCGTACACTTCAGCGCACAAGCGGAAAATTGCTTCCCTATTAGCTGTTCATAGTGCTCTGTGTGTATAACATTACGCGCACAGTACATGATCAAATTATTCAGACGTCTTCTACCGGAAGTTAATATGGAGTGTGGTTACCAGTCGAAAGGCAGAGCGTAATTTGCTCCAAGAGTACTGCGCCATCTGCAAAAACAGCATATATTTACATCTGATCATGTACTGTGCAAGCCACTGTCTTCTGTATAGTGCATGGTGGAGAGAATATCACGACAATATTATATGAATTTTATTTTCTGGTCTCCTCTTACGTACTGATCAAGTAAGCAATAATTGTCTGTATTTCTCTGTACATTGCCCTAGTCGCTCTTATCTTATGATCGTTATGCCAGGAGACACCACCTTAGAGTAGCACTGCCCGTGCGCGACATGGTTTTTAGGGAAGCAGAGGGCCATGCCGGCTACAGGCAGGGCCTCACAAGCCCGACGGGCCTCTGCAGAGGAGCCAAACAAAGTGTGTCTCACAACGGCCTTTCTTTCCTCTTATCCTATCCTGTTTCCCATCTCTTGTCTTCGGAGATGCCGACTTCGTTAGCACTGGCATGCCCTCCAAATTGAAACCCGGAATCGGCACTTCCGTTATGCACAGGTACGGTCCAGCCAGATATGAGCGGCAATTGCCTGCAGCCAACCTGACTCCGCACGTCGCGTCCTTTCGCTCCCGTGGAACCAGTCAGCTAAGCCGAGAGGGTGGCACGAGTAGTGGGCAAGCTCGCTATCACTTAAAATCTGCGTCCGAGGAGCAGCAGCATCCACGGAGAAGACACTCCATCCATGGGAAAACAACACGGATAGCAGCAGTTACCGGTGACAAGCTCGCTCTACTGGGCGTAGGAGCGGCCGCCAGCGGTCGCTACTGACAGTGCGGAGGGCCCGTCGTAGGTCCACTGGCCAGTCACCGCCCGCTGTCCGTTAGTCACTGGCCCGTCCTGCTGCCGATTGCTCCAGTGGGTGTGTGGAACACCAGCACGGCTAAAAGTCGTCACCATAATGTCGACACGCGCTACTACAAAAATAAAATATAAAAATAAAATAAAAACTAAAGATATTTCATTACGCATCGGTACATGAAACATCCGCACTATGCTGCAAGGCTTCCCGGACACGTGTGGAAGCTCACAAGAGCCACGCAAAACGGCTGCTATCGACTTAGAGCTAGCCAGACTCAATATCGCTGTAACAGCACTGCAGGAAACCAGGCTACCAGAAGAAGGCTCAATACGGGAAGAAACTACACTTTTTTCTGGAAGGGCAGAGAGGGTTCTAGCCTCAGACAGCGCGGAATCGGTTTTGCTGTCCGCAGTGACTTGCTGTGTTGTACCGAAAACCCGATTGGGATCTCAGAACGCATTATGACTCTGCGTTTCACAACAAATAGTGGCCCACTGTCGCTGATACCTGTATGTGCACCAACACTTACCTCAGCTGGAGATGCCAAGGATCAGTTTTATGAACAACTCAGTGATGTGGTACAAGCGGTGCACTCTGGGGACCGTGTGTGCATCCTTGGTGATTTCAGCACTCTTATTGGTAGTGATTTTGCCACCTGGCCTGGCTGCCTAGGCTAACACGGAGTGGGCAAGATGAATGAAAATGGTCTACGGTTGCTTGAATTCAGTTCAAAATATCGGTTGTGTGCCACCAATACATACTTTAAAGGCAAACTGAACCACAAGGTTTCCTGGATGCACCCCCGCTCATAACATTGGCGCCAATTTGATCTTATTCTAACTAAAATGAAAGAGCTGCGTTACTTTCTTCACACACGTTCTGTCCTTAGTGCAGACTGTGGACCACGCACTAGTAGCTACAAAAGTGCGCTTTATGACTAAAAAGTTCCACTCCTCCAGAACACCTTGCAAAACAAAAATTAATCTTTGCCAGACAAGAAGCACTGCTGCAGTAGAAGTATTTAGTGACGAGATACGAAAAGAGATGGATCCCTGGGGCCCAGCCGCTTCCATTTCTGAAGACTGGCAGAAGATAAAATCGCTTTTTTCAGTTACGGCTGGAAATGTGTTCGGTAATCTGGAAGGAAAATCGCAGGATTGGTTCATCTAGAACGTAGATGTCCTCAAACCTCTCCTTGAGGCTAAGCGTCAGGCCGCTGTCATCTGGCATGAAAACCCACGCAGTTCTACACGCAAGGATCTAAGCTAAGCAAAGGGAGTTATTCAACGCACGCTCCTCAGCTGGGTCAATTCATATTGGGGTGAACTTTGCACTGGCATACAGGAGTGTTTCAATACTGGCGACATTGGTGGTGCCTACTCGGGCATCAAACGGGCCATTGGATCCATTCCAAAGAAGAGCGTACCACTCAAGGAAATAGATGGAAAAGTCATCACAGATCGAAATCGTGAATTGCACCATTGAGCAGATCATTACTCCAGACTCTACTCACATCTCATCAATATTAGTTCAAACGCAATGGATGAAATTCCTCAGGTGACACCTTACCACGACTTGGATGCCACACCTGCAATGGAGGAGCTTCAAAGAGCAATTGCACAGCTCAAATGTGAGAAGTGCCCTGGCAAAGAAAACATCTCCACAGAAACTGTAAAACTTAACCCAGTTTTTACGCTGCTTTTCAACCTCTTATTGAAATGTTGGGCTGAGGCTACTGCGCCGCAAGACACGCGCGATGCAGATATTGTTACTTTATACGAAGGTAAAGGTGATCGCGGTGACTGCAACTGTCACCGTGGAATCTCACTTCTGAGTACACCTGGAAAAACATTTGCCCGTGTGGTGTTGGGCACCCTGAGGAGCAGTCCTGTGTGGCTGAGCGCTACAGTCTGGAACCGTGCGACCGCTACGGTCGCAGGTTCGAATCCTGACTCGGGCATGGGTGTGCGTGATGTCCTTAGGTTAGTTAGGTTTGAGTAGTTCCAAGTTCTAGGGGACTGATGACCTCAGAAGTTAAATCCCATAGTCCTCAGAGCCATTTGAACCATTTGAGCACCCTGAGGAACAATGTGGGTTTCGACCCAGACGATGTACAGTTGATAAGATCTTCACACTCAGGCAAATTCAGGAAAAGTGCTGCGAGTGGAAAACCCCTCTGTTCATTGCCTTCATCCACCTAAACAAGGTTTTCGACACAATTAGCAGAGAAGGACAGTATGCAGTACTTTTGAAGATAGGGTGTCTTCCAAAGCTTTAAGAGCATGATCAGTTCTTTTCACGAAGATATGGAAGGTGCTTTGGTCTCACATCTGACCCATTTGCTGTGAAAAGAGGAGTTCAAGGCTGCGTATTGGCTCCCACTCTCTTCAACATTTTTTTCTCAGTACTCCTCATAGCCGCTTTTGGTGAAACTAACCTGGGCATTCATCTGTATATCAGAGCTGATGGGAATCTCTACAACCATTACTCAGATCCAAGCGCTTCCGAGAAGACCTGCTTGTAAGGAGCCTTTTATTTGCTGATGATGCTGCATTTGTAGCGCATACTCGAGACGATATGCAAGAGCTTGTGGATAAATTCTCTACTGAATGCAACCTCTTCTCCGAGTCTATAAACGTAGAGAAGACGGTTTCCGTGGCCCAAGGATACACAGATCCGCCTGTCATCAAACTGGATGGCTCCTTTTTGAAGGTAGACTATAAATTCTGCTATCTTGGTTCAATAACGACGGAAGTTCTCTCCCTGGATGACGAGGTAAATGCAAGAATAGGAAAGGCTGCCAGCACTTTCGGAAAGTTCCGCACACGAGTATGGTTCAACAAACATCTTACATTGTCGAAAAAAATACAAGTGTATCAAACATGTGTGCTGAGTTTTCTCCTGCATGGTGCTGAGACTTGGACGTCGTAGGCCAAACAGGAACGAAGGTTCAACGCCGTTCGCCTGCGGTGCTTACGGAGCATCTTGGGAATGTCATGGAAGGATCATGTGACAAATGACATCGTTCTGTAAACTACAAAACAACAGAGTATCACTGCCACGCGCAAGCAACGCCGCCTGCGGTGGTTAGGACATCCGCATCCTATGGACCACTCCCGCCCGCCCGGGAGCACATTATTCAGTGAAACAGCAGGAGCAAAGAGACCTCGTGGAAGACGTTCACTACGGTTTAGGGATCGCATCACGTCTGATACGTGCGCATTTAATATTGTTAGTAACAAATGGGAGCAACTCGCTGACCATTGTTGCAAATGGAGGAAACTGGCTGCAAATGGAAGCAAGATGCAAGAGCAAGAATGGCTAAATAACTTGGCTGCAAAACGATCACTGAATCACGAGCTTATGACTAACCACCCTGCTGGAGCGACTCATATTTGCCTCGCTTGTGGGCTCCAAGTTGGCTCTCGCATCCGACTTCTGAGCAACCAGCGAAAATGTCTCCAGGATGCCACTTGAATCTTCCGACAGGAAGCATGTCAGATACACTACTGGCCATAAAAATTGTTACACGAGGAAGAAATGCACATGATAAACGAGTATTCATTGGACAAATATATTATACTAGAACTGACATGTGATTACATTTTCACGCAGTTTTGGTGCATAGATCCTTAGAAATCAGTACCCGCAACAACCACCTCTGGCCGTAATAACGGCCTTGATACGCCTGGGCATTGAGTCAAACAGAGCTTGGATGCCGCGTACAGGTACAGCTGCCCACGCAGCTTCAACACGATACCACAGTTCATCAAGAGTAGTGACTGGCGTATTGTGACGAGCCAGTTGCAAGGCCACCATTGACCAGACGTTTCCAATAGGTGAGAGATCTGGAGAATGTGCTGGCCAGGGCAGCAGTCGAACATTTTCTGTGTCCAGAAAGGCCCGTACAGGACCCGCAACATGCGGTCGTGCATTATCCTGCTGAAATTTAGGGTTTCGCAGGGATCGAATGAGGGGTAGAGCCACATAACGTCCACTGTTCAAAGTGCCGTCAGTGCGAACAAGAGGTGACCGAGACATGTAACCAATGGCACCCCATACCATCACGCCGGGTGATACGCCGGTATGGCGATGACGAATACACGCTACCAGTGTGCGTTCACCGCGTTGTCGCCAAACACGGATGCGACCATCTTGATACTGTAAACAGAACCTGGATTCATCCGAAAAAATGACGTTTTGCCATTCGTGCACCCAGGTTCGTTGTTGAGTACACCATCGCCGGCGCTCCTGTCTGTGGTGCAGCGTCAAGGGTAACCGCAGCCGTGGTCGCCGAGCTGGTAGTCCATGCTGCTGCAAACGTCGTCGAACTGTTCGTGCAGATGGTTGTTGTCTTGCAAACGTCACCATTTGTTGGCTCAGGGATCGAGACGTGGCTGTACGATCCGCTACAGCCATGCGGAAAAGATGCCTGTCATCTCGACTGCTAGTGATACGAGGCCCTTGGGATCCAGCACGGCATTCCGTATTACCCTCTTGAACCCACCATTTCCATATTCTGCTAACAGTCATTGGATCTCGACCAACGCGAGCAGCAATGTCGCGATACGATAACCCGCAATCGCGATAGGCTACAATCCCACTTTTCTCAAATACGGAAACGTGATGTTACGCATTTCTGCTCCTTACACGAGGCAGCACAACGACGTTTCACCAGGCAACGCCGGTCAATTGCTGTTTGTGTATGAGAAATCGGTTGGAAACTTTTCTCATGTCATCACGTTGTAGGTGTCGCCACCGGCGCCAACCTTGTGTGAATGCTCTGTAAAGCTAATCATTTGCATATCACAGTATCTTCTTCCTGTCGGTTAAATGTCGCGTCTGTAGCACGTCATCTTCGCGGTGTAGCAATTTTAATGGGCAGTAGTGTATATGATGATGGTGATGTTCTGTTGGACTTTGTACGTAATGGTAAGGAGAGGTGGACCACAGTGCAGAGCAGCAACTGTCATCGTAGGAAAGCTGGACATGAGCAGAAGTGATTAGCGAAGAGCTTAACACGGTAAACAGAAGATTTACATAACTTTTATTTCTCCAACTGAACAAAGATTTATTACAAATAATTCAGCTAGAAATTAAGTCCAGCTCTCAACGTCCACTAGGATGAGACTCTGAACTATAGCACGAACTTTGGAACCAGAGCCGTGACCAGATGGCATCCGCGTAGCGAGTCGTAGCGAGCAGCCAGTCTGCTGGTGCGAGGTGCCCTGTGGCTGCACCGTGGCGGCGGCAGAGGTCGCTCGCATCCCAGAGCCGCCGCAGGCGTGGCTCAGTTGGCGCACACCGTTGGGTCCTCCACGTCTTGCAAGGCCGCTCTCAGCTTGCAATTCTGCTTCCAGCTTCGTGACACCCATGGGACAGTAACCATACGTGATACCACGGGTGACACGCCAGTCCACTTAGAGAAGCTTATAATGCCCTCCTTTCCTCTTCCTGGGAAATAACGTTATTTGCTTCGTTACTCTCCATCGACTCGTATGTGTCTACACTAATTTTCCATATACTATCGATAGAACTGTTACTGACACTTTCTGCTTCTGTGATACCTCCACCTTCTTGCTCCTGACTGAATATTGAACTATTCTGCTTCTTATAGCGCTGTACATTCTCCCCCTTATTTGCTGAGATGTAAGCGTATTTTTAACCCTGTCAAACGCAACTTGGTCATTCGCCGTAATTGGTTATCCATGCAGCAACAGTTCAGATTCCACTTACCCATCTATAAATGACAAAAATATTCTCAGCTGAGGTGCCTGAAAAGGAATAACGAAACAGGTGGCAGATGGACCTATCAAAGGAGTAGTGAAACTGTCAAAGCAACCAACAGGCTATGCAGTTCTGTGTTATCAATTTTATAGCTGTTATGTAATGGTAACAGATATCTACCACGGAATACAGGCCATTGCAGCCTCGAGGCTTTGGAGTAACGTTATTTGTAGGAAGCCACAGTAGCATTTTATAGTCATCCTTCACAGCAATAGTTCCACCAATTAGTGTATTTCTGGTTTACTTGACATTAGTCCATTCCTTTTCATATTTCCCACATTAACTGCACTTAAAGGGATAATTCCTGTATAGGGACTGGCTTTAGTATATTGGATTTTTATTTGAGGGAACAGAAGGAGTTTGCACCTGATTTTCTTGAGACCTATGCAGTACCATTATTTGATGGAACAGTAGCAGTAATAATTCTTTTTCTGGAGAACTTTGGAATAACATTATTTCTAGGTAACCACTTTTGGCAAACGAGTTCTTTATACACCATTCTTTTGCTCACTCCGCTGTAAAATATGTGACTGTGTGCCTCTAATACAATGTAAACTATGCAGAAACTCCATGACATCTACTCATCTTCCATGTCTCCCATGTCCTAAATATCGTGTAAGCCAATGTGGATTGCTATATGTCACAGTACTACCATGATTTATTACTGGGACACTTAGAAAGAAGTGCATACACTACACTCGCCCTTGTATGCATACTGCCATCAAGCAACCCAGTAGTGCTAGGAGCTGTATAAGTGTATTTTTTATTGTTGTAGTACAAAAAAACTACAACAGCAGCGCTACCTCTGTGCATTATAACTGGAACCTTATGTTTTTTGTAAGTTATTCAGATAACTTTTATTTTTCGACGTGAGAAGAGATCTATATCAATACCTGTGTTTTACAAGAAGCAACATAAATCTGCATAGTGTTACTCTACACATCAAAATACCTAAATACAGAGGAACTGTAGGGGTGCGCATTTATCAATGTATTGGTCTTGGTATCTTTATAATGCGAGACGTCACCTGAAAATAAATGGTACATCCAACTCAGCCAGTTATACAGAACAAATGCAGTAAAATTGATAATATAATGGCAACCAACTGTTAACCTCAGAATTTACCCTGGTATTGAGGACTCATTTAATGTATAAATGACTCTGATATCGTTTTCAGCAGAACTAAGACGAGCTTTTTTACAAAACGATGTGGACATTTTAGACTTTGGACTTTGGTACAAAGATCAAATTTCTTTTTCATTTGGAATAAGACATCTGTAATCCTGTGTGTGTATTAAAAAAAGAACTCATTTCTTTCCTTAAATTTTGTCTATACATACACTATGCATTGACGTTTTAACTGTGTGGAACTATGAGACAGCAAATGAGAGCTTTCGAAATTTACGAGGTATAGCCACAAATGCCAACATGATCACGTGACCAATATGTCTAACAGCGCGGTCCCTTAGGGCATATAAGAGGACTTTATAATCACAACTGACCAGTTTCCTGCTTTAGTAGAAAGTGTTAACATGCTTCATTTCAGGTTACGAAACATCCCTCAGCTATTAGGGAACAAAATGAGACCAAGCGACAAATGCTTTGATCTATGGCTATTATTGGGGAACCTTGATAGTCTCATTACTAACACTGGTAACATAAATTACACTGATGATGGCATGATCCTTAGCGAGAAGAATTTAAATGTCCTTACATTTATTACAGAATTGTCTTTAGACAACTTTCCGGCGATTAAAATCAGTAATAAAGTGGACTGTCAAGAACAGTTCGATAATGGGCAGCATTTAATGTTAATGAGGAAGTCAGCGGTACATTTAATGATCATCTACGTGACAAAATCTCCAAATTCGTCTCTGAGAGACATGGTGATACGGCGAAGCTACCATTTCTCCTTCACGGGAATAGCAATGTGGCAGCAACAGGAATATTGGAAAAAATTCGCAAGCAAGAACTGAAAACCATTCCAAGGAAATACAAAACCCTATGGCTATCCCATATATAACGGAATTGGCCGACGATAAAACAAATATTCTAATAGACCAACTGCCTGGAATATTACACGAGCTTGGTGTAGACGACAACTCCCTTACAGACGCAAGATTTTGCTGAGATTTTTATCAAAATTGAGATATGTGACTGCCTAACGCCAAACCACAGTTTCTCTCTACAAGAAGACTTCCGGGGAAATGGTAACGTTATTGTAAACAATATTAAGACAGCTCGCGTAGGCTATTTAATGTGGAGCTGTAATTCCAGAGTATGTGTCAAATTACAAGGCCAGAAGTGAACTAAAACGTCGATAACTGTGTTATCCACTTTATAGAGCGCCCCCATACACATCTAAGAGAAATTTTTACGTCTTCCTTGGATAAAGAACCTGTTATTAGCAGGCTGGAAGCTATGATTTATAAACGTGGAATGCGTGGTGTGTTTGAGCCTCTGCAAGAGTGTTTAAGTGTATCAGATGCCAACAAACAGTATTTACATTGTGCTCCATTATACGCTGTGCCAATAGCTTCTATATGGTATGAATTACCAGACAGCTCACAGAATAGCTGCTTTACAGTGCGAGGGCTGATCGGAAAGTAAGGTCCAATAGGGAACCAGACGGAAAGCACAGTCAAAATCCAGTGAAGCTTTGCGTATATGTTTTGGGCAGTGTCTCTAGTATATCTGTCAGTCACGTCATGTCACTCTTTTCAGTTCTAAGTGCACAGCGAGCATATAAAGATACCTAGACTAATAGTGTCTACACAAGGTATGAAGGTCTGGAGAGATCTTCCACCTGATGTTATGCAGCCCATATAACATTACTTTCATGCTTTTCCTTCTTTATGACTATTCTCGGGCGCCGGCTACTGGAACAATGAAGAAGATATTGCAGTGTTTCCGATGGGAAGTGCTCGGTCGCTGACAATACAGCCCGTAATTAGCTCCAGCTAAGTTTTACCTCTGCTCGCATGAACCGCTGACTACGAAGACAACATTGTGGCACAGTGTAGAGAAATTGCGGAGAGCACAAGCAGCCATGTTCTGTGACGAAGGTACTGGAAAGTTGGTACAACACTACGACAAATGCCAATGTCGGAAAGGAGACTATGTAGAGAAATGACTGGAAGGCGTAGCTAACTGCTGCAAATAAAACATTTTTGATTTTCACAGTAGTTTCCATTTCGCGACCGATCGGACTTTACTTTCCAAATAGCCCTTGTATACTGTGAAAGGGTACAGTACCGCCCGACATTGAAAATAGGTACGAAATACTTCATTATTTTTGTCAGAACAACACATTTTTTTTTTGTAAAGTAACTCAATTTCAATTAATACAGCGAAGCCGGATAACAGTGTGGGAAAGAATGACAATTTATTTATTTAATTGATCACATGTGCACTCCCACAAAGTAAATCCCTACATCCAGTTTGGTGAGATCTGTGAAATGAATGAATGTATGGTCGTCTGCTAACCGCAGATAGTGAATGTGGATATATGAGCATCTTTGAGTCGATCCTTTGGCCACCTTTGGTGGGACCAAAGAGATGAAAGGTACCAGAGCTTTGAGCGCCTGAAATGTGACTGACCAATACGATAGCAAGGTGCTTCGTCCACCTCGACAGAGGTGCGAGATGACCTACAGAACGGCCATATTTCAGCACTCTGCCGCTGGATCTTCTGCTGTTAAGACCTGTTTTTGTTGTGCTCCGTAATGACGAAAGAGTGGAGGCATGGTATGCATGTGGAATATTTAAGAGTAGTTTGAAATAATAATTTCTCTATCTCAGGAACTTTTGTGGGGAGAATTAAATGTCAGGCAGGTAATATTAAGGGGATTGTAGTAATCTTCGGAAGTGACCAACGGTCACATTGAAACCACGTGTAGCAATAAGTTGAAATACTTCCGTGTTCTTAAGTTAAGCTGAATTACTAGCGTGTGTACAATAGGTTGAAATATTTAAGAAATAGCGTGTGTATCATAAGTTGAAATATTTAAGAAATGGCGTGTGCAGGACTTGAAATTAGAGACGAGTACTTCCACGTGGTGAGTACTGTGTGAGTCTCAATCTGTGTATGAGACAAAGGATCAAGAGAAGCACTCGTCCATGGTATCAGTTGAGGACTCGCGTGTGTGCTTAATATTACTTTGCGTAATAGGATTCCGTGTGACGCTAGATTTAAACTCTGAGAAAGAAACAAGGTGAGTCGGCCGTCTATCCAGCAACGCCACTTGGCTTGCATTGCACAGGAAGACGTGCATTTATCTCCAGAGTTCACAGTAGGAAAGTAGAATTACAAAGTGGGGCAGTGTCGTGTGAAACTGGGATCAATATTAATTGAAGTGGGAAAGCTGAAAGTAATAATGTTGTAACCATTCTCTGTGTAGTATTTCATATTGTTGTGTGGTGTATGTCATGTAATTTGGGTATGTGTGGTTTGCATGGGAGAGTAGCAAGGTAGTTTCAAAAGATTAGCGGGTTATGCATGTTCTTTTGGTACCGCTCGGTCTGGAGGATAGTTTCGTGATGATGATTGTGAGAGTCGAAGTGTGAGGTATAATAAAAGATCCACCATCCTATCCAGAAAGTGCACTGTAGAGTTAAATAATTACGAGACCATAATATAGAGATTCACCATTGTAAAGCCATGCCCACTGGGCGGAATTTCTCATGTGTTATTGTTGTAGGTTATAGAATTTGTGTGTTTAGGTTATAGAATTTATCGGAATAAATTAGATAGCGAAAAGAAAAAGATCGGTGGCCTTTTCCTTCGAATTGTATGTTATCATGATGTCCCGAATTTATAATGTGTGCGCCATTCATATTCAGTGCGGTGGCCACGTGTTGATAAAAGCCGTTAAATAATAGACGAAAAGAAAATGTGGTATTGCCAGTGCGTAGTGTACAGTCAGAGTTCTATAAATCACTGATAGTCAGATGCGTGTTTCCGTTGCGTATTATTCGTACAGGAGGATAATTTGTAACTAAATAGTAAGATAAGAGAGTTCATGTTACTCGATAAATTAAGAAAGAATCCACTCGCTTGGCAGACCACTCATCTTGCAGGCCTGACTGCTTGATGCCACAGTATGAGCAAGGCAGTGTGGGTGCCTCTCATAATTTCGACCCTGCCAGGATATTTTTTTTTTAGGATATTTTGTTGCCAGGATAATTTGGCCAGATATATTTTGCCAGGATATTTTGCCAGGATATTTTGCTGTTAGGGTTTGCTGTTAAGATTTTTTTTATTTTGATGGAATGTATTGTGATAGCACTAAGAAGTAAATTTTTTTCTGTTTGCAATTTCTTTCTGGATTGGTGAGGATCTTTTATTTTTCTATGTAATTAATTGCTATATCGCACAAGGCTGGATGATCGTTTCATAATTTTTTTGCGTAATGTCCGTAGTAACTAGGTCGCAGTCGAAAAGTGTAGTCATCATGGAGAATAGCGATTCTGGCGTGGACTTAGCAGTGCAGCAGGAAGTAGCTGTTGACCATGGGTTAATGAGCGAGAAAGACAAACACTCCGAAGGGGCTGAATTGTTCAGTGGACCGCTGTTGGGTGATCCTTTATGCGGCGGGCTTTGTCCACAAACGCGGGCTTTTCCCGACGATGCGGGCGAGCCGGGACTAGGTCAGGCATGCAGTGAAAGTGCAGCTACCCTTAGCGAAGATACGGTTTCACAGGCGAACGAGGTGAGCGCACCGAAAGTAGCAAATGACAGTGTGCTACTGCAGTTTTTACAGAGGATGGATAGAGATATTAACGAAAGATTAGAAGCGAAGAATAGAGATAATAGGGAGAATAAGGAAAGATTTGAAGCAACTAACGAAAGATTAGAAGCGATGAACAGAGATAATAAGGAGAGAGATAGGGAGAATAAGGAAAGATTTGATAGAGATAATAAGGAGAGAGATAGGGAGAATAAGGAAAGATTTGAAGCAACTAAGGAAAGATTGGAAGCAAATAAGGAAAAAATGGAGGCATTGGATAAGGGAAATAAAGAGGCAATGAGGAAGCTACACACAGTTATCGATGAGCGTCTGCCCGCAGTTAATAATCGGTTAGATGAGGGGGAGAAGAATCTGGGTGCGTTGAAGAAAGTATGTGACGCCGTGAAAGAAAAAGCTAATAATTTGGAGGTACAAGTATTTGCAATAGAGAGTGATACTACTGAGCGAAGGGACGTGTTGCCAGATGAGCGAATCAAAGAGGTAGTGGTCAGAATGAATACGATTAGTGCGGATGCAGAAAAGATCAGTACAAGAGGCGAGACAGGTTCTGACAGTACACAGCGAGAGGTTTATGCCGATCAGGAGGATATACAATCACCATTACAGTTTAAAGAGGCACAATTAGAAATAAGTAGGAAACATAGTGAAGAACTAGCACAGTTGCAATTAGCGTGCAGTAGCGAAGGTGACACACCACCAGGTAGATTGCAGAGGGAGAGTGGGATAAACTCAAAAAGCGAAAATAGGCAGAAAGAGCAAGACGAATTCAGAGAGTCAGAAGAACGGTTGTGTCGGATAAAACAGGTGACAAACCCAACTGGGTATAGTCCAAGGCTGTCTCAATTTCAAGATTCATTACCTTCATCGTGGGGACTGCTCCTCAAAACGAAGTTTGTGTATAACCATTTGAGGGACGAGGCTAGAGCGAAAATGCAGGAAGACATTAAAGGCTGTAGTAGCTATTTAAATGAATTCTGGTCGAAAAGTAAGCAGGACCAGCTTAAGCAAAGCATATTGATGTTGCCAAATCGTAACGAAGGTGGTATAAGGGATTCAGTGTCGTGCTATCAGGAAATGTTCAGACGAAACAGGTATTTGGATGTGCCATACGAACCTGGGGAGTTCATTAGAATCTGTATAACTAAGTTGCCAGTGAGATTGCGCAGAGATATAGTGATAGCAGGCAGAGGCTTAGACGATTCTGCGTCATTTCAGCACTTCTTACAGGAACTGGGTAATGAAAGCAATATTGTGAACGGAAACGCGACTCATAGGTCAGTTAGTGTCGAGGATAGGAACCGCAGAAACTATCAGAATGACAGGAGAGCGTGGAATCCTGGTATTTCTTTCTTGTCGTAATAGATTGATGGATAGGAGAAACTAATCCAACATATCAGCCCTTAATATCTTGCTCTAAAACACATGCAGCTGGCACTGAAAATTGTCTATGTAGCAGACATACTCTACTGATATGTAGGAACGCAAATACCATACTTCTGAACAGAGAATATAATGAGGTGCTGTGTATGGTTGTTCGGAATCTGGTGTTAGGGAAAGAGGCCACTAGCACCTAAGTTTTTAACACTTGGGCTGCCCATTTCTCCCAGCTTGTATTCTCTGCACACATTTAATTTTCATGTAAGCACTGATTCATAACTAGGAAATTCTTTACTGTGTATAGTGGACCATTCAGAGTGAGGCGGATTGTCCATGAAAATGCTGTACTGATTGAGACGATCAAGGGAAAACTATCTCGTGGGCTTCATCACATTTCTAACATCAAATTATGGAAAAGTTAAGGATAGATCTAAAGTAGGCAATTTATGGTAGATAGTCAGTGTATTTATTTGTGATGTGAACGTTGTGCAGGGTCAAATCGAACATAAGAATTTTCAGGCGGGATGTCAGGAACTATGACGGAATAGACTGGTTGAATGAGTCATGAACAGGAGTCGACAGAGTGGTGTATGTACGTATTTTTTGTCATATGAATGAGGATCAAGCAGAAACGACGTGATGATTAATGAGTGAATAAAGATGGTAGATAGAGAAGCGACGTGATAAATAGTAGTGGATAAAGGTGATATTTAAGGAAAGAAGCGACGTGAAGCAGTGTGATTAATAAAGAGATTCGACGTGATGAAACAGTGGTAAATAAAGGTGAGTGGAATTAATAATGTGGAGATGTTTTAGATGTATGTTACAGAGAGGCCTGTGTATGCTGCAATAGAGATTGATGCCAATGGCGAAGGAAGACCAGGAAATGATGGAGTAATAGACGGACGGAGAGCCGAAATACGAATGAAGAGATGAGGACAACTGCACAATGTGAAAGGACATAAAGGGAGTATCAGACCCGGATGGTGAACGTTGTGGAATACTGACGTAAGATGTAATATAAGTGTAGATCTAATTCTTAGCATAACATTTGCGATTTGGCAAAAATAATATTTTTTGTTGTTGTTGAAGCCTGGTACCGGTATAACTAATCAAAACGGTACCAAGAATGTGTACAGTTATTTTGCAGGTTGAATAATTTGTGTATTTTTGTTCTTAGATGAAATGTCGCAATTCTAAGTTGATATTTAGCATAAAGTGAATGCAGAGGTAAGCCGATGGAGAGAGGTGCCAGAGTGAAAGGACGAATTCGGAGACTGGAATGCTATCTCCGAAACAGCTTCATGTGTTATGTGTTATGAGTATAAGGGAGCAAAGGTATGCTATGTTGTCGTGAGTGTGGTGGTGTTAAGGTTAGCTGACTTATAGACCTATTCTGTTAGTGTATTAATGGATTGAATGAGAGGGAAAATGTGATGTCTGGTGAGAGAGAGTCGTAGAGTAGTGTGATCAATGCGCGCACTCCTGTAAAGGGGATGCTACCGATCCATAACTAAAACATTATTGTGTTTTATTGTTTGGTTTGGATGAACCTCGATGGCAGGTCAGGATCTGACATCATGTGGATGGGTCATACATGTCCTAGAAATTTGTTATATATAATAAAAAGGTAAAATATATAAAGTGATACTAATTTCAGTCTGTCACAAGCATAAAGGTGCATTGTGCATTGTAGATTTAGTCATCAGTTTCTAAAATGTTTATTGTGTTAGGATGTTAAAGTAGTTTACTATTTAACAACATGTGGTAGGTAATTGTGAGCTGTGTAGATTATTACTTATTTTTTCTTAGAAGACTTTCAAGGGGTATTAATTTCAGTCTGTCACAAGCACGAAGGTTCACTGTATATTGTAGCTTTAGAATCAACAGTTTCTAATATTTTCACTGTGATAGGATGTTAGAGTAGTCTACTATTTTATAGTGCAATTATGAGTTGTATAGATTGTTTCTTATTCCTTTTGTTTTTTATTTTACACATTCATGTTTTGTATGAGGGACGACAGGTACAATCAATAGCACAAGTGTGGGCTGTATATAGAAAAGAGATAAATGTTGATGTTGTATGTGTAGAAAACTAGGGTGTATAATTTTATGTTTTTTAGAACAAAGATTCTTTTATTACCAATGTATCTAATAGATCATACATGTAATCAATGAGTATTTAAATAATGTAAGAATATCCTTTTGTCTGTAATGTTGCGAGATGCACGGAAGGCTCTGACTGATTGGGTGTCGTAATGCCCATACCGCTAGCGGGCCGAGCTGACGTTGCCATGGCGACGGGCGACAGAGCCGCGGCACTCCCCACTCCACTGCCGGTCGAGGTACACTCCACGCGCCCGCTACAGCAGGTCAACGGCCTGGGGCGACACGCACGTACCACTGGCCATTCATAACTTCCGCCACCCTTACGACTGGGGAAAGTAGCCCGCGGAGGCAACAGCGGGTGGTTTCTTCTGCTCAACGGCGCGCGCAGTGGCGCCACGGCAGAATGGACGACGCGCGGCAGAGCCCGGCGGGCATTTGTTACCAGCAACTATTAACTAGTACTGGACTGTGGAGCTATGAAACAAGATGACTGCTCGTTACGTCTCCATAAAGTGGAAAGTGAAGGACTGGTGTTTCCACGTTGTGAGTGGTGGAAAAGATTTTGTCTTTAGCAGACAGGACGATCGTTTTGTTTTGTCTTGACCACTGAACGGTGGGATCCATAAACTTTTGGCAGTGACTTATTAAGTGTGCTTTGTGAATTGCATGTGGGACGCTTGGTATACTTGAAGAGGACAGTTGTCGTTTGGTGACTAATTACTGTATGAGCGCAAGAAACTAGAGTGGGAAATTGACATTTGCGTCTGTAGTAGGAGACATTTCTTGAATTGGCGCGGGAATAAGTGCTGTTTGTTGGAACTTACGACTTTTAATTACACCATGAACTGAAAGGACAGAACCGTGGGTAATAGTAGTTGTAGGGCCATTTCTGGACGACCAGATTCGTGTGGATGGTGCTCTGAGAGTGACTATGACATTTGTGTTAATGTGAGATACAGTTTACTGTTCAGTGCGTGTTCAAAATGCCGGTTTGAGTGACTTAAAGACTTTCGTCCGGGTAACCATGGGAGAGCTTTGACACCGAGACAGTGTTTCTAGGAAAACTATCAGCAACTTTTTGACCCCAAGAAAATCACAGAATGAAATGTTTCTGTGTGACTCACAAGATAGGGAATAATGTATTTGTAATTGTGTAAATGTTTTTTTTATATGTTTCATTCCTGAAGGGACAGCAAGTGTAATTGTATTTCATTAACATTTGTGTTTAGAATAGTTAGTGTTTGTTTTTTGTTTGTTCTGGGTTATCAAGTTCACGTAGCACGTTCATTAGAAATGCTTTAATTATTAGCCTGTGGCGTAATACTAACGTAGCGACTCTTGTAGCATTGATCAGTAAGGTTGTCACAGGGGCAAGGGTTTGCATTGCACCACAAATATCGGAATTAACTGATGCATTTTGATGTCGTGGACAGTAATGATCTTATTGGTGTGTTGACTGAAGCCACTTATTTGCATTATCACAGTGGTGATATTTCACATTAAAGTGTAACGAAGGCTAGTCGAAATGCAAGTTCTTGTCGTCTAAATGTGTGACAACAGAGAAATGAGCAGTAGAGTAAGATACGAGAGCTACTGGTGGATTCAAGCACTTATTGCTAACTATTTATTGCGTGTATTGATCAAAGTTGATGGACTGACTAGCTCAGCAGCAGGTATTTGTACTGGTGGATAAGGATAAGGTTAAACTCACTGTCGAGTAGTTGTAGCAATTGCTTAGGTGATGACAGTTAATGAGGTATGACATGATGTCTTAGGTTGACTATATTACGTAACCAGTATGTAACTTGTGGTATATTTCATTGTTTTTCTTCTCAGTTTTATTTCTCTGTAGGTTTGAGGTATATTTTAGAGTAATGGTATGGAGCCTGACGTCTACGTGTAACTAGTGTACGCAATTTTTTTCTTTTGTTGATTGTGTTTTGTATTTAGACATTAGCGTGTAAAGATTATTACAACGCAATTTATGAATGTCAGAATACTTGCTCTGCGTTTGGACGGTGAGCTATTTAAAATTTCATGAGTACAATTAGTATTTTTCATTTGTTTTAGAATTATTGAAGTTTGGATTACTCATAAAAATAACGAAGATCCCAGTAACTAAGCAAATTTTTATCTCACCATTATTTTTTATTTGTATGATGTAATGTTTTATTTGGCATGTGGATTGTTGTAAATTTGTATGTGTACGTTACTCCGGATTGTGGAGAGTACAATAATGCAACAACTGTGTCAATAATTTGGTAAAGTAACAACATTCGGTCGTCAATTTGAGGTCACCAGGGGCTAAGGTCTCCTCCTGGTTATTTTCATGACTTGCTACGTTTGTTCTAATACAGTTTTCTTAAAAAAATGTTCGGAACTACCCTCGCATTGCAAGGATAGTAACGTGCTATTTTTTTCTGCATGGGTAGCCGGTGGTGAAAGGGTACAGTACCGCCCGACATTGAAAGTAGGTACGAAATACTTCATTATTTTTGTCAGAACAACACATTTTTTTTTGTAAAGTAACTCAATTTCAATTAATACAGCGAAGCCGGATACGAGTGTGGGAAAGAATGACAATTTATTTATTTAATTGATCACATGTGCACTCCCACAAAGTAAATCCCTACATCCAGTTTGGTGAGATCTGTGAAATGAATGAATGTATGGTCGTCTGCTAACTGCAGATAGTGAATGTGGATATATGAGCATCTTTGAGTCGATCCTTTGGCCACCTTTGGTGGGACCAAAGAGATGAAAGGTACCAGAGCTTTGAGCACCTGAAATGTGGCTGACCAATACGATAGCAAGGTGCTTCCCCCACCTCGACACAGGTGCGAGATGACCTACAGAACGGCCATATTTCAGCACTCTGCCGCTGGATCTTCTGCTGTTAAGACCTGTTTTTGTTGTGCTCCGTAATGACGAAAGAGTGGAGGCATGGTATGCATGTGGAATATTTAAGAGTAGTTTGAAATAATAATTTCTCTATCTCAGGAACTTTTGTGGGGAGAATTAAATGTCAGGCAGGTAATATTAAGGGGATTGTAGTAATCTTCGGAAGTGACCAACGGTCACATTGAAACCACGTGTAGCAATAAGTTGAATTACTTCCGTGTGCTTAAGTTAAGCTGAATTACTAGCGTGTGTACAATAAGTTGAAATATTTAAGAAATAGCGTGTGTATCATAAGTTGAAATATTTAAGAAATGGCGTGTGCAGGACTTGAAATTAGAGACGAGTACTTCCACGTGGTGAGTACTGTGTGAGTCTCAATCTGTGTATGAGACAAAGGATCAAGAGAAGCACTCGTCCATGGTATCAGTTGAGGACTCGCGTGTGTGCTTAATATTACTTTGCGTAATAGCATTCCGTGTGACGCTAGATTTAAACTCTGAGAGAGAAACAAGGTGAGTCGGCCGTCTATCCAGCAACGCCACTTGGCTTGCATTGCACAGGAAGACGTGCATTTATCTCCAGAGTTCACAGTAGGAAAGTAGAATTACAAAGTGGGGCAGTGTCGTGTGAAACTGGGATCAATATTAATTGAAGTGGGAAAGCTGAAAGTGATAATGTTGTAACCATTCTCTGTGTAGTATTTCATATTGTTGTGTGGTGTATGTCATGTAATTTGGGTATGTGTGGTTTGCATGGGAGAGTAGCAAGGTAGTTTCAAAAGATTAGCGGGTTATGCATGTTCTTTCGGTACCGCTCAGTCTGGAGGAAAGTTTCGTGATGATGATTGTGAGAGTCGAAGTGTGAGGTATAATAAAAGATCCACCATCCTATCCAGAAAGTGCACTGTAGAGTTAAATAATTACGAGACCATAATATAGAGATTCACCATTGTAAAGCCATGCCCATTGGGCGGAATTTCTCATGTGTTATTGTTGTAGGTTATAGAATTTGTGTGTTTAGGTTATAGAATTTATCGGAATAAATTAGATAGCGAAAAGAAAAAGATCGGTGGCCTTTTCCTTCGAATTGTATGTTATCATGATGTCCCGAATTTATAATGTGTGCGCCATTCATATTCAGTGTGGTGGCCACGTGTTGATAAAAGCCGTTAAATAATAGACGAAAAGAAAATGTGGTATTGCCAGTGCGTAGTGTACAGTCAGATTTCTATAAATCACTGATAGTCAGATGCGTGTTTCCGTTGCGTATTATTCGTACAGGAGGATAATTTGTAACTAAATAGTAAGATACGAGAGTTCATGTTACTCGATAAATTAAGAAAGAATCCACTCGCTTGGCAGACCACTCATCTTGCAGGCCTGACTGCTTGATACCACAGTATGAGCAAGGCAGTGTGGGTGCCTCTCAACTGTTCTTTGTCTACTGAGCAATAAGAATACCTGAAACTTACTTGTGTGCACGTAGACCTTACAAACAACCATGTCTGAGAAAACAATATCTATGTTCTCTCTATCTACAGTTTTAATTATTTTCCTGTATACTATGTGGTGATCGTTACTACAGACTCCAATAAAGATGACGTAAGTATTGTACAAAAGTACTACATTAAAGCTGGAGAAACAAATTTCTCTCATCTAGGCCACTGTTCTTCACAATAACATCAAATATAGATGTTACTGAATAAGGATTGGTCTCCACAAGCAACGTTATTAGACAGTTCTTAAGAAAAGGAACCATTGTATCAGAGAGAGGAAGCTATTCCTTTAAGAACAGTTAATGTGTTATGTGTAGAAGAAAGAAAACTAGAAATGGAAGAGGTCTAAGTCAAAAAATGAAACCTCATGTATATGGCTAAACCAGTTTCCACGAAGAAGGAATATAAGCTGTTACAGGAAAAAAAGGCCACTGAATATTTACAAACAAGGGTTACATATTACTTTGAATACAGCATATGGAAATATCTAGATACAAGTAGGGAATACAAGACATCAGAATTTACTTTAAATGCCAACAGAAAGAGATTATACCTTGGAGTATTTACATGAAGCAATAAATCCATGGATTTCTACAAAGTTATATATATATATATATATATATGTGTGTGTGTGTGTGTGTGTGTGTGTGTGTGTTATTGTATGGATCTACTTAAAAAGATGGCTACATTGTATCTAATTGTGATGGACTGGATGGTGTCCACCTAGCGACAAAACAGCCACTTGTGAGGTTTAAAACTGATGGAATTACTTCATTTAATGGTAACTCATGTAAACAGTTCCAAATTTAAAGCTTCTTAAGTGAATTCCACAAGAATATGGAGTGAAAAGTCGCCATTGTACGTCCAAAAATATGTGGAAGGTTTTAGCAGTAGTATAATGCAGGGAACATTAAATTTACTGAATGCTCCATGCTAAGGAAGTTGCAATAAGGTACCAAGGCGATAGTTATGCCGCATAAAGAGATATTTTCGAGGAAAAAATGAGGTATGTATCAGAATTCGAGAACATAACTTTGTTGTGTTTGTCAAATTATTGTCTGGAGGAAGAAAGAAATGATTTTCATTAAAATTTAAATTATAAATTAAAAGATAAGCTGGATACTATAAAAAATCACACCAAATAAACATAAAGAATGAATTGTTACCTGTGTGTAAATGCAAATTCAAAAAATTAATAAGGATTTTGTACAGGAATACTTGTTTCCTTAATCCACTTTACGACTGAATATATATTATGTCACATGGATTGAGATCGATTACAATAATAGTTAACGTGTCATAGATGACTTTAGTTATCTTTATCACAGTTTTATATATACAAATGACCATCTAGGAGGGCCAACACCAATTCTTAGTTTATCGTATGTTAATAACACAGAATACTAGTCAATTGCAGTCGCCATTGCTTCATTTGCACTCTAAAATTGCAAGATGTATATAAGAGATGGAAATAATATTTGAGGAACTTCCTTTGTACAATTCTAAACACCTTGCCCAATATTTTGTGTGTGTTTGTTTGTCACCGTAGCATATCGAGCATAGGGAGTAGATCTGGAATATTCTTCAAAGGTGTATCCACCCATGCTAGGTCCAGGCTAAAGTCCAGAGGTGGATCTACATTCATTTAATCCAGAAATGTGTTTCTAGCAGAACGCACCAATATTAGATCTAGGATAGCATCTGATCCCCTCCACACCCTCTCCTCCCATGACAAAGCAACACGTTCAAAAAATATCACTTTTAACTTCCCACTATTTTTACTTGTCTACTGTAACGCCATAGTATTGTACTTACCTTGTGCAACAGTCTTAATAGTGAGTCATAAATTATACTAAGTCTTGTATTTTGTAGTTAGTAACATACCATAAGTCTTGGCAGGTACTTTTTTATACTAAGGTCCCTGTTTCATATCTGACGATGGTAATTCTGGACAATTGTATCTTGCACCTTTTTTATTATGTGCCATTTTTAAAAGTGAGTATTGGATGAATCTGGCAACCATGTAGACTGTCCCAGCTTTCCCACCACTTTTTGATTCCTAAGTCATAGAGTGAGTACAGTATGTCATCACTTCTAATAATTGGGTAATAAATTATAGTGATGACAAAGACAAGGTGTGACTGAAAGTGGCACATCATTAATAACAGTAATAACTTAGATTCATCTTCTTGTGTAAATCTGGCAACCGTGTAGGATGTGCCAGCTTTCATAGGGAACAGGATTACACATTTTAACATTTCTAACCTTTTTATTTCACCCAATTAGCGTAGGGTAATACGGGAGGGGGTGGAAAGAGGGTAGGGTGACCTCGAATTGACCTTGTGGGAGATCTGGAAACAATGCAGACTGACTTCGAACCAGCTCTGTCCCATTATTCATACAAGTGGTTCTCTTTTCTCCAAAGGTCTCTTTAATTTTCCTGTAGGCAGTATCTATCTTACCCCTAGTGAGATAAGCCTCTACATCCTTACATTTGTCCTCTAGCCACGCCTGCTTAGCGATTTTGCACTTCCTGTCGATCTCATTTTTTAGACGTTTGTATTCCTTTTTGCCTGCTTCATTTAATGCATTTTTATATTTTTTCGTTTCATCAATTAAATTCAATATTTCTTCTGTTAACCAAGGATTTCTACTAGCCCTCGTCTTTTTACCTACTTGATCCTCTGCTGCCTTCACTACTTCATCCCTCAAAGCTACCCATTCTTCTTCTACTGTATTTCTTTCCCCCATACCTGTCAATTGTTACCTTATGCTATCCCTGAAACTCTGTAGAACCTCTAGTTTAGTCAGTTTATCCATGTTCCACCTCCTTAAATTCCCAACTTTTTGCAGTTTCTTCAGTTTTAATCTACAGTTCATAACCAATAGATTGTGGTCAGAGTCCACATCTGCCCCTGGAAATGTCTTACAATTTAAAAACTGGTTCCTAAATCTCTGTCTTACCATTATATAATCTATCTGAAACCATTCAGTATCTCCCGGCTTCTTCCATGTATACAACCTTCTTTTATGATTCTTGAACCAAGTGTTAGCTATGATTAAGTTGTGCTCTGTGCAAAATTCTACCAGGCGGCTTCCTCTTTCATTTCTTTCACCCAATTCATATTCACCTACTACATTTCCTTCTCTCCCTTTTCCTACTACCGAATTCCAGTCAGCCATGACTATTAAATTTTCGTCTCCCTTTACTATTTGAATAATTTCTTTTATTTCATCATACATTTCTTCAATTTCATCGTCATCTGCAGAGCTAGTTGGCATATAAACTTGTACTACTGTAGTAGGCGTGGGCTTCGTGTCTATCTTGGGCACAATAATGCGTTCACTATGCTGTTTGTAGTAGCTTACCCGCATTCCTATTTTTTTATTCATTATTAAACCCACTCCTGCATTACCCCTATTTGACTTTGTATTTATAACCCTGTATTCGCCTGACCAAAAGTCTTGTTCCTCCATTTCTCTTTTTAAATTTTCTAACCTACCTGCCCGATTAAGGGATCTGACATTCCACGCTCCGATCCGCAGAACACCAGTTTTCTTTCTCCTGATAACGACGTCCTCCTGAGTAGTCCCCGCCCGGAGATCCGAATGGGGGACTATTTTACCTCCGTAATATTTTACCCAAGAGGACGCCATCATCATTTAACCATACAGTAAAGCTGCATGCCCTCGGGAAAAATTACGGCTGTAGTTTCCCCTTGCTTTCAACCGTTCGCAGTACCAGCACAGCAAGGCCGTTTTGGTTAGTGTTACAAGGCCAGATCAGTCAATCATCCAGACTGTTGCCCCTGCAACTACTGAAAAGGCTGCTGCCCCTCTTCAGGAACCACACGTTTGTCTGGCCTCTCAACAGATACCCCTCCGTTGTGGTTGCACCTACGGTACAGCTATCTGTATCGCTGAGGCACGCAAGCCTCCCCACCAACGGCAAGGTCCATGGTTCATGGGGGAAGACCTATTCATTATGTCAACAGAATCCACTGTGAGGTTGGTGAGGAACTGAAACATGGTTAACATATCTACACCTCCAGTGCTACAAATCCACCCAGCTTGGCAGCTAACACCATATCTGAGAGTGTAGACGGGTCTGCTCACAAATTCATCAGATTACAGCTTGAAGGCGGTGAGGAATTAGAACATATCCTTTCATGTCTTCTACAAGATGACTGCAGGTTCGCACATGCTTCAGCACTCCTTTAAACTGTAGCTGTTACCTCAAATGAGGGAGGAGACAGCCCAACTCTGCATGTCATCAAAGTAGGACTGGCGAGAAACTGGAAATTAGTCATACACATCAACCTAACGGTAGCCACAAATCTGCACAAATCTGCTTCTGCACCACACTTAGCCGATCTCAATTGAGAGAGTGAGTAAGTAAATTAACAATATTGGTCGAGTCAAGCATGAGGCTCTTGAGAAACTGGCACACAAGCTGTTATTCGTAAGGAGGCACCAGTTTTAACTACTCACTATTACCTCAACACTAGAACCACTGATATTTGAACATACGTAGAACCACAGCTGGGTCCTTAATGACCTGTGAATCTGCCCCTTTTATTACCCTGTGTCAGTGGGTTGTTGTTAGCATTAATGATGTGTTCTTTGAAGTACTGGAAATATTATTATGAAATCAACAAAAATAAAGTAGCTTTTCAAAATTTATCATTTATTTCTTTAAAAAACTTACTCACATATGCTGGATGCCTTCACTGGCTACCGTCACATAATGAGCACAAATGCATTTTGATGTACATTTTCTTCCACATATGGTGCCATAACAATGGTGTGTTTGCTTCACAGTCAGGCTTTACATGTCATGGTGTTCGCTTTTCTTGTTGCTCAGGAATGTCTTCAGCCGTGACGGAAGTACTGGTCTTCCAGGTTGCTGTGCACTTCTCAGCAAGCTCCTTCCCCAGCTGAAGCATGAAGCCTCTGCGATTCAATTTTTCTCGTTTAGAGCATTGTACAACACCCAGGCATCTATCCCAGCCAAATCCAGGAAGTTGTAAAATCTGTGAATAGTCCAACGTCACGATGCAGCTTTGACAGACTATCTGGGAGTCATTTGATCGATCAAGTCCTCTCCATATTTAGAGCCGTTATAAAATGTAACTGTATCTGGCTTCTTTTTCAAACCATCTTAAATCTTAATATAAGGAGGCATAGTGCTGAGAATCAAGACCAACTTGTTGCTCTTTCTCTCGTAATCTGTCAGTGTGGTATCATACTTCTTCAACAATGCTGTGGTGTATAACACTTCTTTTGCCTTCTTGATAAAGGCGAGATCGATTTATGACGCCCGCTAGACTTGTAGCATTCGCATTAAAGGTTTCAGAGAGAGCCAAGGACGTGAAAAAATTGTCACGCGTGGCATTTCCTCCTTTAATGAGACAATGTTGCATCAATTTTTTCACAACAACATCGCAAAGACGCTCATCACATGGCCTACTGTCATCCTTTCCTTCATAGGGGAAAGCATTCACAATACATTTATAGACTTTATCTACTGTCATTTAATACTTTTGCTCGTATTTGTCTGGTTTTAAGGTCATCAAACATGTGAATCTGCAGAAGCAGTTTGAAGGAAAAAGCTGTTCGTTGATTGTTTTATATGGAACCGGTATGTAGATACATTGTGCATTCGCAAGGAACCCATACCAGATTTTCATATCAAAGCAAACTTGTCTTCCTTCTGTCGTTCTCATCTTATGGAGCTGATTTCAAATCTGAGATAATGTGTTATCTCTCTGAATGTGTCATGAGACATTACTGACTTCACAAAATTATTTCCCCACTTCATTGACCAGAATCTTCCTATTACTGAACTCTTAGCTGCTATAGCACCGTAGACGTACAACTTAGATACACAAGCTTCCAGTTCTTCAACGTTCATAGTCCAATCATCTGAACCCAATATTCTATGTGCATTTACAGCGTGTTTCAAAATGTTGTCCATTATTATAAGATGCTATGCACTGTAACAGCTCTCATTCACTTTTCGTTTTGCATGCGGAGATGGTCCTGCATTGTCTTTTAAAACATTTTATTGCCCATATCTGCCAGCTGAACAGTTACCTATAAGTCTCACTTCCCTGGTCGCTCCATCTGGTGCTACACTATCTCTACCCGAAGGAAACTGAAATAGTTCACAACCTTGGTCATTTCGTTGTCCATGACACCCAGGACCATGGGTTGACCTAGCCTTTTTGACAGCTGTTCCAGTAATTGTAGTAATTAGTATTACAACATGGATTTGTATTCAATATATTGAGGAATATTAGAACAAAAAACACGCCTTTATAAATATAATGTAATACTTGTAAAAACTCAAGAAAGCAATAATTTATAAACGTAAGTGTTACAACTGAAATCTGTGTCTATGCAGCACATACATAAACAATACCTGTAGGTATTATAAAAACAAACACATAAACATGCATACTTTCCTCACCAGTATTCAGCAGAACATCCTGAGGAGTAACATCATCTTGTGACGAAGAATCTGGAACTGAAGATGGTGGTAAATCTTCCTCAGATGAAGACTCCAGCGGCTCTCCCTCAGATTCATTACCCAAAATCTCATTTAGCGCGTTTATAATATCCTCTTCTGTTCTTAGAAATCTGGCCATAATAAATTTGTTGCAGGCACTATTTACACAGTCAGAATGCACTACTTCAACCATGTTTCATGAAACAAAGCTCTGGATTTGCAATACTTGTACACTTGGTCAGACATATTTGAACCTGCTCTCCTTCACCACTCCTGCTAGAAAACTGCAACGTCATTGCACAGAAAGATAAAAGGGAATTTTGCGATTGTTGACCAAACACAATCTAACAAGCACACGAAAAAAGCGATTGTTATAGCGGCTGCAGCGGAGGGGTCAGAACTGACCCGTCCGCGATTCTACGTGAATGTTCACATTTCTCTTTTAAGATTTCCCCACAATATGTTAAATTAACTATAATTGCTACTTACCTGATTTCATAAAGACTCACAGAAATTCAGCACTGTTCGCAATAATGCAAAAGAGTGACAAACGAAAGAATTAAGAATGAAATTACAATGAAATCCAGACCATTAGCTACTAATAGGCGTTGATAAATATCAAGGGGAACAGTTGAAAATGTGTGTCTCGACCAGGCCTCGAACACGGGATCTCCTTCTTACATGGCAGACACTCTATCCGACTGAGCCATCGTGGACACGGAAGACAGTGCGACTGCAGGGACTTATCTCCGGCACACTCCCCGTGAGACCCACACTTGCAACTTGTGTCCACACACTACACTTTTAGCGCCCCTGCCCACTGTCTCATCACTCGTGGCAGTGAATCTACCGATTCCCGCACGAGGTCGAGCAATGTGAGTGCAGCCGCCCTGAAGAAGATCATTGGCCGCTTAGCCTCATCTATATGGAAATGGTATCTCTTCTTTCGGACATGTCCGAAAGAACATATGCTATCTCATAAAGAATAAAGAAGTGACCCAGCCACTGTTTTAGTGTTTACTGATATGGCAGGCAATTTTACCCATCAGCTCTGCAGAGCCTTACATGAAGCTAAGAAGCATCTGAGACATAGCCTCACACATCTACATCACAGAGACAGCAAAAAATGAACTTGTACCACTGTAACTTGTGCTTCAGCTGGGATGATAGCAACCATACCAACTAGGTTGATAAAATTTTGGAGGAGGCTGATGGAAAACTGGAAATGGCCTCTTAAGTCCTTTTCAGCCCAATCATAGGCCTCACATGCAGCACCATTACTAGCTATTGCTTCAGCTGTGACAGGCCTATTCATGAGGTCGCAGGGTCTGTCGTGAGGCTGGTGTGAAACTTGGACATGGCTTGCACCTCAATAGCCCAGCAAACTGCTCGTGTGCCATTATCGGTCACTAGCTTCTATCTTGGCCGAGACAGTGACGTGGGTTACTTATGAGGCTAGCAGGACCAGCGAGAGGCGAGAAAGGAACTGAGAAATAGCCTTACGTTTCTAACGATGTGAGTTCTAAAGTCAGTACATGTGCCACACTACCTAGTGTGTGAACTAAGGTTTTAGATAAGCAAATGTAATAGGTGATCAGAGTGTGCAGAAAGCCAGAGATACACTCAAGTGTGGACTCTCAGTTCTTCCTCAGGAATACCCCAGGCTTCATCCTTAACTGCCATGCTTCGATACTAGCTACAACCAGAGATGGGACAGTAGACAGACATACTCACCAGATTACCACAGCTCAACATAAAGTTCGTTATCAAGTGGGATGTGGCCACACTTGCTTTCCTCACGTTTTCCCCAGGGCTGCACATAGGGCATGCTTGTTATCAGGTAGCGCTCCAGTTCAAACAGTGGGAAGGTCTACTCATCTGCTGAGAAGAGTGGTGCCTGTGCCAAGTATTGGGACACGGCTTCACGCTTCTTCCTCAGTTGGCCCTTAGTACTACACGTGTGTCATGGTCAGACACTAGCTAGTATCTCAGCTCAGATACTCACCAATTCATAGACTCCAGAGTGATGCCTATGAGCAACTGGAACATGGTGTCGCATGTTTTCCACAGGGTGAGCCAAATCTGCTCATGTACTGTACCTTGCCACTGTGTAATACTTCACCTGAGGGAGCGAGCAGGCCTGCTCATCAAGAAGACTGAGAGCAGCATAAAACCACTGACAGTCTGGAATAATGCGTGGCATTCCTTCCTTAAGAGGACCCAGGTCAGCACACTTGTCATGCTTAGCCACTAAAGCTAAGGAGATATATTGCTACACACAATGAGGTAAGGAGAGTCTAGTGAGGGAATGTGGCTTGCATATTTTCAGTAGGTATGACCCAAGTCTGCACATGTGGCATGTTTAATCAGTAGCTAGTATCTCATGTGAGACACAGGAAGCTGATTCCCCATTTCTCCAGAATGCAACATGAGACTGTTGAGGAGTTGCAACTTTTCCTCCCGGGTCTTCTTGTTTGTGCACCACCCTTAGCATCCAGATATTACCTCAGTTCAAGCAGTAAGGAAACCTATTCACCGAGGCACCACATAAGAGCATGGATCTAATGACGGAAGGGACAAGGCCATGCACATATACGTTGTCCAATGTCATTAGTGTGACCATGTGTGAAACGCTTGAATAATCACATTTTTCAGTGCAAAACATGCAGGAAGAGTGTCAACAAGGTCCTGGAAAGTACCAAAACGGATGTGAAGCCATGTCGACTCCAATGCCATGGAGAGAAGCACTAGATTTCTCTGCTGAGGGTCGATGATGTGAATGTCCCGTTGAGGTGGGCCCATAAATTCTCGATTTGGTTTAAATCCAGGAAGTCTGGTGGCCAGAGGAGTATAGCCAACTCATCCTGGTGCTCTTCTATCCACATACGTACACTGTGAGCTGTATTACATGTTGCCCTGTCCTGCTGATAGATGCCATCATGCTGAAGAAAAGAAAAACTAAATGTAGGGATGGACATGGTCCCCAAGGATATGTGCGTACCTGCATTGATCCATTATGCCTTGCAGAATGACGAGATTACTCATGAAATCCCAGAAAAACTTTCCCCAGACCAAAATGCTCGTCCCTCTGGGCTGAACCCTTCCAGTGGCTGCTGCAGTGTGTTTGCATTCTGCTTGATGGAGCGTAAAACGTCTTTAATCCCAAAAAGTCATCTGTAGCTTCTCAGTGGACGTGATTTGCGGCATTGGCTTGCAAGGTCCAGCCTTTGTCACTGATGAACAGCAGCAAGCATGAGTGCATCAACCAGTCGTCTGCTGTGGAGGCCCATACGCAGCAACGTCAGCTGAATCGTCGATGCAGAGTCACTGTTGGTAGACCCTCTGTTCATTCGGTGTGGTTCTCAACAGTTGCACGTCTATTCGCCTGTACACAGCCAGTGCACCACAGTTGCATCAGCGCCAGTTTTGGATACGCTACTTTGGCATGCATGGTATATTTCAACCATGGCCGCTTGTCAACAGTTTACAAACTTGGACATTACGGAAAAGCTTCGATCCATGGCCCTAAAGCCAATGATCGTGCCCGTCTGGACGTCAGATAAATCATTCCGTTTTCCACAATATGACAACGACTGAACTGTTTTATATGTCTGCTGGACGTACCTTATGTACCCTTCATTACTGTTGCAGCCATCTGCCTTCTATTATTCGTTGTTCCACGTTGACGTCGAACATGCGCGATGGTCACATTAATTTGGCTAGACCATGTACGTAGGAGGGCAGCACATTGGAACCTCTGTCGTATTTTGCGACAACCTAGTAACTCCAGCTAGGACAGTTGGCCTAGTCACGAAACAGGTTGTAATGCCGGAAATGCATATCCTCCTATTTCCATCTATTGTACGATAAATTTTTTCCTTATTTTGTTACCTGAAGATATGACGTTTCTGTGTCTATATATATTGTAATTGTTTTACTATTTATATATATATATAACAATTACAATATATATAGACACAGAAACGTCATATCTTCAGGTAACAAAATAAGGAATATATATATATATATATATATATATATATATATATATGTCGATGTATAATTGGTTTGTTTTGTAAATACTATTTGTATTTTTACTCTGGGCATTGCCTAGGGAAAACTACGCTATCGAAGGATTACTTCGATAGGTCGTGTGGAGAACCAAAGTGTTTAGGATCTTTGGTAGTATTAACTCTGCCGCGTGGAGCACGGGCAGAGAGAGCCTGGCTGAAGTAGGGCGGTGGAGCAGGTGTGTTGAGTGACGCTCCCGCGAGTTGCCGCGCTTCCAGGGTTTGGCAGCATGTAATTGCGCTCGACTTGCTATGATAGTTTCTGGCACGGTATCGCGGACGGAAACATTAGCTGCCACACATCAAGAGCCCGTTTCGCCTGGAGACCGCGCAGAGAAGAATGCGCGCCAAGATCTAGCTTCTGCAACAGCTATGGCCGACATAAGTGATTGTCGCCAGCTCCTCGATCGACGACTTCAAACCTTCGATCAACCAACAAGGAAGACTGAAAGCACGTAAAGTTTTAGAACTGTATGGCAGACCTCAGCTTTTCAAACTATTCCATTAGCATCACTAAAATAGAGCAACTTACCATGAACCTTTGTTGCTCATTGTCCCAATTGTATTACCAAGCAGGGCCCCTTCCTTTTCCGAAATGAACTCGAGTGTCGTTGAAATTCAATCGCCAGCATTAAAGTAATATCATTCGATTCCACTGCTTTAATTTCAAAGTTCAGTTAAAGTATTCATATCTGGCTACAATATTTAGATTACATAAGCACAAATTAAGAGTGCGAGTTCTGTTACCATATTTTAGCTTACCTGTGACTGCAACTCAGCTTGGTACTTACTAAATTTTACTATTGTTAGTTGTTCAGAATCATTTAATTCAAGTTCAAAGTTAAATCTCTTAATTCTAAATTGCGTAGATTCAAGTAGGTTTTGAAATGATTATTGAGGTAGCCCAAGGTTAACCTTATTTTATTGAATTTCGTAGTGCTTCAGAAACAAAGTTCACTATTAATTTCAGTCCCTAAATTAACTTTCATTTTTCCGGTTTGATTAATTGTTTTGCTAAAGTAAGTCAGAGTGTAGCGAAATTTATTACTTCTGACAAACATTCAGTTTTCACACAACATGTGTCAACCTTCAGTTGCCACGCTTTTATTGCTAATTATGTGTGCAATATCCTTTCTTTTTCATTTATTATAGTAGTTGTCCATAGGACTGGCGACCGTAATTTTCCCCAAATCTCAAATGTCTAATTAACGCTAGTTAATTGTTAACGTAACGACCGCACATTTACTTTCTTTATTAACTTTACCCTTTTATCTAAATTAATTTCCACCAGTTTCATTTGCATTTTTCCTTTCATTTAGATGTAACCCTTTCCTCCCTCTTTACCGACAGATGAACTCTGATGACGATTGGTTTTCCCAAATTTCCATTAGGTACACGCGGTTTAATTTTTACTGTCATTAAGGTCGATAAGTGAGGGGGAGGTTAGAAAGTCACCTGAATTTGACAGGAGGACAAGGATAAACACGTGTCTTACTCATTAAAACTGCAGGTTCGCACGTGCAGCATCCTTGGCTGCTAGCTATAAAATGTTCTGAGCTGTTGTCCAGGCGTACTCACCATGTCAGTTGAATCCAGATTTATGTTAACACCGAGCTGAAACAGTGCTTCGCAGAAATTCCTCAGGGGTGATCCAGATCTGCACATTCGCCATGCAATGTCCGCAGTGGCGCGAGAGCGAGGCAATATGTCACCTGGCACCTGCCACAGCGCCCTCTGTGGACAGCAGAGGCCTCAGTAGAGCAAAACAAAATGCAGATAAGGACAGGAGGGGGCACCGTGGTTGTTGTACACTACTGCACTACTCTGACAGCAGGCCAAACTGAGAGAACAAAATTATTGTGAAGATTTGAAGTGGTCGTCTCGAAATATGATGTGCACGCAACCCAGCATAGAGTATTATGGACAGTAAGGGACACCTAGGGAAAAAAGTGCAGTTCCATCACAACTTACCTTGGGAATGGGCCTTATATTGTCATATGCAGGAAATAGATTCGTTGAAACCTTTAAAAACTGCAACTTCTGGACAATAAAATTATTTTCAACTATGTTACAGCACTTCATTTCCAAAATGGGTACAAAAGACTGCAAAGATACATAATGACGTTGTACAAATTAGTAACGTATATATTTGTTCTCGTGAAAAAATAATTAAAAATGTGTTGCTCATGGAGCACCAACCTTTAATCCGCCAATTAAACGTAATAATAGAAAAAATACAACAAATTGGTGTAGTAGTGGGATAAAGCAGGTTGCGGCCAAATAGGAGGCATTATTCTCTTATGTAAACAAGCTGGCCAGTTGCGCTAGCCTATGTTTTGTTTGTCTAGGACGTAATTAATGGACAATAACTGTCATGATAGTTATAATTAATAGCAAATAATACTCTCATGATGATGGCCGAGTAGGACACTTGCATTCATATCACATTGTTAGTGATAGCTGTCAGTTTTCCTACCACCATAGTGCAATGCGTTCCTTGCTCCACCACTACCCACGCCCGCTTAGAGTCTCCAGCATCCTCTGCCTGTTAATCCTCTTCTGTACCTAACTCGAGCAGCAGCAGCAGCAGTTAACTGAGGTGGTGCTACAAATACCTGGTACAGTATGCCACCCACCTGTATTGGCCTAGTTTTCACAAATGTTCTGCAAAGTATTGCACCCAATTCTACTTTCTACAACCTACATTACTGTTTATAGTTTCGTGGCTAATTTTACTGATTTTTTAAAGGAAAACACAGATTTCATTACAATTCTGGCAACTTCTACCCAACTGCTTTTACAGTACACGCATTGAAAACAGTTTAGTTGCTATTTTCCCGACTCCTTAAGAAGACAGTTGAAAATATGGGTTTTGAGATTTAGTTTTCCAGCTTTTTTAAGACAACATGTGCAAATATCGGTTTCGCTGCTATTTTATCGATTTTCAGGAAACATGTAATATGCGGCGTTAATTTATTAGTAAGCTTCATCACCAAACTGTAAATTTCTTTACAGTTTTTACGCAATTCGTTAAAATTTTGTAGATTTTGCCCCAGTATTCCGCAAGTAATACTTTTTTCAAGAAGACACACTTAAATATGGCGCTTTAAATGTGTAACAACTAACAACACAACGCATACACCGCAGCATACCAAGATATGATGCTTTTTTCATTTTTTACGTAATTCGTTAAAGGTGAAATGTATGTACTTGGCTAATAAGTTCCACATCTGCGTCACTACGCCAGGGATACAAACAGTTGGGAAAGAGCTACACAAATTATTGAAGTACAAACAAAAACGTTTAGTTTCCAAACTCCGAAAAATGTATTCCTATCGCACCACACTCTAGAATGCTTGTGTTAATACCATGATGGCGGGGGAAGAAAGGCCACAATTACTTCTATATTTAAAACTGAAAAAACGAAAAATGCAACACAGCTTTGCAGCAAAGTATTCAAAGTGCTTCGGTCCATACTGCTACCGCTACAGCCGCTGACTGGAGACCCCCTCCACTGCGGCACGTCTTGGAGCTGACCTGCCTGACTGCTGAGGATGGGCAGCTCACAAGGTCAAACAGAAAATTAAGAGCACAGCACATATTTTGTCTTGACTGACGGTGGCGCTTTCCACCCCTCCCCTCCCCAGTCCCATTGCAAGCATACACCCAGCGCAGTGGTATACCTTTTACGCTGAATATATCAGTTCTTTGTCACACAAAGCATTTTTATGTTTCCAGAGGCATATGACAAATGTTTTACGAAATTCATGTTGATTATGGTCTGACAGTTCCAGTTTTTGTTTTCCCTTATTCCAACTGAATCTGTTCCAATTACGCTTCAATTACAGCAGATGGTTCTCCCTTTGTTCACGTTTCACTACTATAGCGATCACAGTATGTCACTCTTAGAAGTCCTCAGCCCTCTTTATTTTTCCTCTGCAGCTAATACGATTTGTGAATGGCGTGTGCAAAGAATGCCCGTCTGTTGGCTAAAATTCTGAGCTGCAGGGCAGTCCCATAACTTTATTCATAGAATTTTATCCACAAGTCGACAACGCAAATTGTGTCTGTCTATTAAGATTTTATTCCATAAGTTTATAGATACATAGAACTCCCGGAAGACTGTGCACTATACACTTACTCTTCTTTGTCACTCAACTGAAAAGTGTTCTGCACGACACTTTCCATTAACAATAAAGTGTTGCCCCATACTGTTGCCTTCGACAAATCTTCCAAAAATAAGGAAAATAAAACTACAGTCTTCAGTTTATCTAGAATTTCCATCTACAACACCTTATCGCTGAATTTGGACTGCCATTTACGTTTCTTTCAACAACACCAGAGATGACCCACACGCTACAGACTGCCCTGCAAGTTGCTACGATAGTGCGCTAGCTTTCCCCTCGTTTAAGTTCCAAAATGCTAACACTGTTGCGTGTTACGAGAAGCGGTCTACAGACGTTTTGTAGGAACATAAATGAGATTCCATGGAAGAAATTCTGAAACTCTCTGATTCAACGGTGGTAGGAAGTGACGTATACACCCCCACTGATTTTTAACAAAAATGGTTCAAATGGCTCTGAGCACTATGGGACTTAACATCTGAGGTCATCAGTCCCCTAGAACTTAGAACTACTTAAACCTAACTAACCTAAGGACATCACACACATCCATGCCCGAGGCAGGATTCGAAGCTGCGACCGTAGCTGGCGTGCGGTTCCAGACTGAAGCGCCTATAACAGCTCGGCCACACCGGCTGGCGATTTTTAACAGTAAAGCCCCAGCATGATGCATAATACCTGTCTTGCGACACATAACACATAAGTCATCCGAACTAAATGACTGCATCGGTGCTACTCCACATATTCTTTTACGATTTTTACTACATCTACTGATTTGTAGTCAATAGCATACTACAAGAGTACCAGGATCTTTTCACTTGTTCACATTCAATTGTTAATTTTATTATATTCAGCTCCAACTCCCATTCCTCGTGAATTGCTGCAGCCTACTGGTGCTGACGCCTTCCTGTAGGTAACAGCCCATATCTGCACACATACCTTGCAAGCCACTATCTCCGGGCGGGGACTACTCAAGAGGTCTCAGTCAGATCATTATTACCGATTTTCGTCCCTGTTCCACTCACACTCGTATTGATCAAGTAAAAATGATTATATGCCTTTGTACACACCCAGTTCCCTGATGACCGCTACTCAATATATGCTATGCCAGAAACACGATTATGGTTGCGTAATGGGGTCAAATATTACGTTGAATGCATAGTGATTAATTAGAAATACATTGTCTTCTTGTTCAAATGGGATATATGTTATAATACTATTTCAACAGTGCCACAGTGCTTCCAACACGTTATCTATTGGATTATTTACACTGGTGTTACTACAAACGTTCAAACAAAAATCAGAGCTACTGCGCGAATACAGAAAGATTTAGGATTTGATCACATTATTATTCTTTTTTTTTCCCTCCAAGGCTATTCGAGAGTGGACTGACTAGATACTGTATTCCTGTTAGAGAAGCACATATCGTATTCATTTTCCACATGAGCAGTGCGGATTCGTTCAGTAATACTTATTTTTATAAACACATCCACCAGTATTTACATGGAAGACGGAATTGCACTCTTAAGTGACACGCAGAAGGGATTTGTGTCTGCTCGCCTGAGACACATAAGTCGATCTGTCAGTTTGGATTACTTCCCTTAATATTTCTGCAAATGAATCTGGGCCTGACATAACCATCCTACTTCAGCTTGATCTACATGGTTACTACTAGGCATTTTGCTGCAGTTAATATTTGCCTTTTCAGTAGTTGCAAGGGCAACAGCCTGGATGATTGACTGATCTGGCCTTGTAACACTAACCAAAACGGCCTTGCTGTGCTGGTACTGCGAACGGCTGAAAGTAAGGGGGAACTACAGCCGTAATTTTTCCCGAGGGCATGCAGCTTTACTGTATGGTTAAATGATGATGTACTCTTGGGTAAAATATTCCGGTGGTAAAATAATCGCCCATTCGGATCTCCGGGCGCGGACTACTCAAGAGGGCGTCGTTATCGGAGCATGGAATGACAGAACCCGTAATTGGGTAGGTGGATTAGAAAATTTAAAAAGGCAAATGGATAAGTTAAAGTTAGATATAGTGGGAATTAGGGAAGTTCAGTGGCAGGAGGAACAACACTTTGGGTCAGGTGAATACAGGGTTATAAATACAAAATCAAATAGGGGTAATGCAGGAGTAGGTTTACTAATGAATAAAAAAAATAGGAGTGCGGGTAAACTACTACAAACAGCACAGTGAACGCATTATTGTGGCCAAGATGGACACGAAGCCTATGCTTACTACAGTAGCACAAGTTTATATGCCAACTAGCTCTGCAGATGATGAAGAAATTAATGAAATGTATGATGAGATAAAAGAAATTATTCAGGTAGTGAAGGGAGAAGAAAATTTAATAGTCATGGGTGACTGGAATACGGTAGTAGGAAAAGGGAGAGAAGGAAACATAGTAGGTGAATATGGATTGTGGGTAAGAAATGAAAGAGGAAGCCGTCTGGTAGAATTTTGCACAGAGCATAACTTAATCATAGCTAACACATGGTTCAAAAACCATAAAAGAAGGTTGTATACATGGAAGAATCCTGCAGATACTAGAAGGTATCAGATTGATTATATAATGGTAAGACAGAGATTTAGGAACCAGATTTTAAATCGTAAGACATTTCCAGGGGCAGATGTGGACTCCGACCACAATCTATTGATTATGAACTGTAGATTAAAACTGAAGAAACTGCAAAAAGGTGGGAATTTAGCGAGATAGGTCCTGCATAAACTGACTAAACCAGAGGTTGTACAGAGTTTCAGGGAGAGCATAAGGAAACAATTGACAGGAATGGGGGAAAGAAATAAAGTAGAAGAAGAATGGGTAGCTTTGAGGGATGAAGTAGTAAAGGCAGCAGAGGATCAAGTAGGTAAAAAGACGAGGGCTAGTAGAAATCTTTGGGTAACAGAAGAAATATTGAATTGAATTGATGAAAGGAGAAAATAAAAAATTCCGTAAATGAAGCAGGCAAAAAGGAATACAAACGTCTCAAAAGTGAGATCGACAGGAAGTGCAAAAGGGCTAAGCAGGCGTGGCTAGAGGACAAATGTAAGGATGTAGATGCTTATCTCACTATGGGTAAGATAGATACTGCCTACAGGAAACTTAAAGAGACCTTTGGAGGAAAGAGAGCCGCTTGTATGAATATCAAGAGCTCAGATGGCAACCCAATTCTAAGAAAAGAAGGGAAAGCAGAAAGGTGGAAAGAGTATATAGAGGGTCTATACAACGGCGATGTACTTGAGGACAATATTATGGAAATGGAAGAGGATGTAGATGAAGATGAAATGGGAGATATGATACTGCGTGAATAGTTTGACAGAGCACTGAAAGACCTGAGTCGAAACAAGGCCCCGGGAGTAGACAACATACCATTAGATGTACTGACGGCCTTGGGAGAGCCAGTCCTGACAAAACTCTACCATCTGGTGAGTAAGATGTATGAGACAGGCGAAATTCCCTCAGACTTCAAGAAGAATAAAATAATTCCAATCCCAAAGGAAGCAGGTGTTGACAGATGTGAAAATTACCGAACTATCAGTTTAATAAGTCACGGCTGCAAAATACTAACGCGAATTCTTTACAGACGAATGGAAAAACTGGTAGAAGCCGACCCTGGGGAAGATCAGTTTGGATTCCGTAGAAATGTTGGAACACGTGAGGCAATACTGAGCTTACGACGTATCTTGGAAGAAAGATTAAGGAAAGGCAAACCTTCGTTTCTAGTATTTGTAGACGTAGAGAAAGCTTTTGACAGTGTTGACTGGAATACTCTCTTTCAAATTCTGAAGGTGGCAGGGGTAAAATACAGGGAACGAAAGGCTATTTACAATTTGTACAAAAACCAGATGGCAATTATAAGAGTCGAGGGGCATCAAAGGGAAGCATTGGTTGGGAAGGGAGTGAGACAGGGTTGTAACCTCTCCCCGATGTTATTCAATCTGTATATTGAGCAAGCAGTAAAGGAAACAAAAGAAAAATTTGGAGTAGGTATTAAAATCCATGGAGAAGAAATGAAAATTTTGAGGTTCGCCGATGACATTGTAATTCTGTCAGAGAGAGCAAAGCACTTGGAAGGGCAGTTGAAGGGAATGGACAGTGTCTTGAAAGGAGGATATAAGATGAACATCAACAAAAGCAAAACGAGGATAATAGAATGTAGTCGAATTAAGCCGGGTGATGCTGAGGATATTAGATTAGGAAGTGAGACACTTAAAGTAGTAAAGGTGTTTCACTATTTGGGGAGCAAAATGACTGATGATGGTCGAAGTGGAGAGGATATAAAATGTAGGCTGGCAATAGCAAGGAAAGCAATTCTGAAGAAGAGAAATTTGTTAACATCGAGTTTAGATTTGAGTGTCAGGAAGTCGTTTCTGAAAGTATTTGTATGGAGTGTAGCCATGTATGGAAGTGAAACGTGGACGATAGATAATTTAGACAAGAAGAGAATAGAAGCTTTCGAAATGTGGTGCTACAGAGGAATGCTGAAGATTAGATGGGTAGATCACATAACTAATGAGGAGGTATTGAATGGAACTGGGTAGAAGAGGAGTTTGTGGCACAACTTGGCTAGAAGAAGGCACCGGTTGGCAGGACATGTTCTGAGGTATCAAGGGATCACAAATTTAGCGTTGGAGGGTAGCGTGGAGGGTAAAAATCGTAGAGGGAGACCAAGAGGTGAATACACTAAGCAGATTCCGAAGGATATAGATTGCAGTAAGTACTGGGAGATGAAACCGCTTGCACAAGATAGAGTAGCATGGAGAGCTGCATCAAACCAGTCTCAGGACTGAAGACCACAAGAACCTACAGCTAGGACAGCTCCGGCCAATACCTACGCTGACTCTAGACTAGTGAACACACTACGTAGCCTTCAGTAGAAAGTTGTATCTAGTTGGGCGTAACGCCACTTTGTAATTGTGTAGTGTAGTATTTTGGTTATTATTTCTTTTCACTGTCTTGTACTTTTATCTGGCATTTGCCACTACAAGAATTGTTGGGTTTCTTGTTGTTCTTTCGTTTGGAAATCAGCACACGCCAAGAAGGCGTGTTAGTTACATAAAGTGTGTTCAGACTTGATCGTTAGTTCTTTCCCGCAGTCCACAGGACACTACAGTTCCAATGACAGTGTAAGGGATTTCTTGTCCTATTCATGTGCAGTAGGTTTATTTACCATCATATCTGTTACACCTCCAATCACCGATTCCCTAAGGTCTCCCCACAATTCGTTACTGCCGTCTTGTAGAAAACGCTATTGTCTGCATACATCCTAACATCCAAACACGCCACTAGCCTCTGTACATGATTCTATTATTATTGTTTACCCTTTCATCCCACTCTGGTGCTGTGATCAAGTGAAAATTGATTAACTATATACCATCATACATACCGTAATCTCCTTTGTGATTACCAAACCCGATATTGTTAGTCAATGGCGATAATGTAGGGGGTTAGTTCTACCAGAGCAACGACGAAAGAAGCCTGGCCGCACCTTGAATATACAAGAATCCACCAGTAACATCAGATCTATAACATCTACTACAATCAAATGAGTGTCTCTACATGTCTCTGTATGAGTCCCAATCTCTGTTGTATTCCTGTTATCATTATGCTGGTTTGCTATGGGATATACGATGGTGGTGGCAGGGTAATACCTGAGTATCAGTTTTTGTTTAAATTTCCCCAAGAACGTTTCACGAGAAATACATTATTTTCTCTTTTTTTTTCAAATTGGATATACTGACATAATATGATCCTGACAATGTCGAAGAGCTTCTAGCACTATCCGTCATATAATACTTACATTGGTGCAGTTGCTTCTCAGATTAGTCACAACCATGCACAATTCTGAGGTAGTGCAAGAGTAGAGGAGGCTTCAGAGTGTAATCACGTCATTCTTCATTACCCCCACATGCTGTTGGAGGGTTGACTGACAATGATATAGTTTTCCAGCAAGATTAGCCTATAACTTCTCTTACCACGTAGTCAGCAGGCATATATGTAGTGGTAGTTGATCCCAATTGTAGTATTAAAGTCTTCATGAAATGTTCAGGTGTAATTTCTAGCTGTTTGATTGCTAGACATAAGTCGAACTGTCAGTTCTTTGTTCATCCACAGGTGACATTGGTGTATGTTTCGAGATGCATAACACTGGCTTTCTACCTTACAGAGTCTGGTGGAGAATACATGTGACATCTAACCCACATCCATACTCCATTCCCATAGAAAAGATGGTTGTCGGTAAACACCTGTAATTTTGTGAGATGTATATCCACCAACAATGTAATCGAACAGTAATGGACATTTTCATCAGTTTATACGAAATAGTTACATTTACATGTACCTACACCTGTGCACCAAATGCTAGTTTCGTCATATCCCGTAAAGTACACATATAGTGGTGGATGCAGTAATAACCATATAATACCTATTTGGTAGTCGTTTACATTAAGCTAATGTAGTATGACTACACATGGAAGTGTGATTCATCCACAGAAGATGAAGTGACTTATTAAAACACCTATTCCAATGAATTTTTTTAGTTATTGCTTCTTATTCTGGGTCTCTTAGCAGATTGTGTTAACAGGAAATCCAGTGGGGAGTGGCATGTATGGAGACGTATAGCTGTAGTGGGTTGCTAGACACTCTCCTTTGTGTTGGCCACTGCAAGAAAGTTTAACTGTTCGAAATCTGAGAAATATGTTGTGGACGATACATTACTTTTCACATGCGCACCTCACAAAATTATGGGTTTTTACTGTCAGTCATCCTTTCCATGGGAACGGAGTATGGATATGGCTTAGATGTAAGGTGGTACACTAAGTGTTAGGCATCATGTTATGCACACTTGTGCCATCTGTGGATGTTCTGAGAACTGACAGGCCAATTTATGTGTAGCAGTTTAATGGGTAAAAATCCCACCTGTATGTTACACACAGGCTTTAACACTACAATTCAAATCAACGAGTAAGTAATGGGTATGTTTCTAAATTTATCAGACTAACAACTAGGAGGGATTTGCATATGCGGTCTCTTCGAATATATAGAGCTGGTGGAAAGGAATAATTGCTCATTTTTAATCGAGGTATGTGTGGAGAGATCTGAGAGGCTGGCAGGAGCAGTGGCAGACAGCTGATGATAGAGTGGCACCTCACACCTCACCTATGTCTCAATGGCTGCTGACAGGGGGGGGGGGGGGGGGGGTGAGGACAACGAAACGAGAGGTCTGGGCTCTTAACGCTTAACAGTGCTGGTCTTGTATGTCGCTGTCATTACCTGTGGACTAGCTAAAACACGTGGTTGCTTGCTAGTTGTAACTTCTGTGCACAAATATGTGGTTGTAATTTCAAGACATTCTAGGTTTATTGGACTTTCCCCTTTAATGTACATGTTTTGGCATATCTAATGTTAAGTCTGAATCCATGGATGAAATTTCAGTTTCATAGTGATTATCACAGAAAGAAACTGAAAAGGAGTTTCTGTATTCAAACACATACTCCGTTGTGCAAGCAGGTGATCTTTATGTTTAATTTTTTTTACAGCCCATCTTTCTTCTTGAAACTGTTCGCGTGTTTTTGTATATTTTGCGGAATACTGGAGGAGATTCGAGAAAATTTTAAAGAATTGCCTAAAAACTGTATACTGGTGGTGATGGTTGTTAAATACTGCAAGCCACTTATTTATACGTTTTTTTCTTGAGAATCGAACACACAGCACCTAAACACGAATTTACATGTATCGCCATGAAGAATCGCTAAAAGTAGTCACAAAACCGATACTTACGTGCATCTTCTTAAAAGGTGGGAAACATAGCAAATAAACCCGAAGGTATGTGCACCTACATAAAAAGTGGGGGGAAAGTCACTAAAATAGCAGTTATATGTGTTTGCTAAAAAAAATTAGTACTTTTAGGCCCTAAACCGTAAACAGCGTCGTAAGTTGCAGAAAACGGCCTTAGATGCGATAGACTGCGGGACATTTGTGACAGCCAGGCCAGGACTGCTGGGTGCCGTGTTGCAGCAGAGTATTTGCGCTGTCTCCTGAGTTGAGCGCTGCTGCTGCTGCTGCTGCTGCTCGGGCGAGGAACAGACTGGGAATGACAGCCGCGAGAGGCCGCCGGAGAGACTAAGGGGATCCAGTCAGCTGGCCGTTTGACAACAGAAGGGCACAGTACCACCTACTTGGCCACAATATGTCTTCGCTCACTGCTAGCCTTTAGTCACAAGTCGTGATATTTATATTTCCGTACAGCATTTTACACTTTGACAACGTAATGTCACACTCGACATCAGTAGAAATAACTTGTTTTGCAAATGATATCTGTATATAATAATAATGTAGCATTTTTGTATTATTGTACCTTAGAATTATTAATATCTGTGTTTATGTGGAAATGTAACATCTTTACATTTGGATATTCGTAAATATTTCAATGTTGTTACTAGTCTGCTGTGAGACGAAAATTGTTCATATGGATGTAAGTATATATACGTGTACTGTACCTAAGAATTATGTAACCACCGTTGGAAACAGTACATCTCGTTTTCGTCTTAGTTTTGTAAAAAATTGGTGCCATCTCGTAATATACCTACATACATATGTATGCATATCGTTACCAGGAAAAACAAAACTGACATCCTACAGGTAGGAACATTGAATGTTAGATACCTTATTCGGACAGGTGCGTTAAAAATTTTGAAAAGGGAATGGATAGGATGAAGTTGATTATAGTGAGAGTAAAGTTCGGTTGCAAGAGGAACAGGATTTCTGATCAGTTGAATACAGTCTTATAAATACAGAATCAGATAGGAATAATGCAGGAGTGGGTTAAATAATGGAAAAGAAAACAGGGATGTTGGTAAGCTGGTAACATTGCGAACACGTTATCGTAGAGCAGATAGATACTAATCCGTCAACCACAGTAGTAAATGATTTTCTAACTAGCTCCTCAGATTATGAAGAGATTGAAGAAATGTGTTATTATTCAGATGGTTAATGGACACGAAAATTTAGCTACGATGGAGGACTAAAATCCGATTGTAGGAAAAGAAAGAGATGGAGAAATAGTAGAAATAGTAGATGAAAATGGTCTGTGGAAAAAGAGTGAAAGAGGAAGCGACCTTGTAGAATTTGGCACACAGAATTATTTAATCGTCGCTAAGAATTGGTTTAAGAATCGTGAAAGAAGATTTTATACCTGGAAGAAACCTGGAGAGGCCGGAACTTTTGAGATTGCTTATATAACGCTAAGACAGAGATTTCGGAACAAGATTTTAAATTGTAGGACACGTGTACATCCACAAATTACTCGTTATGAACTGTATATCAAAACTGAAGAAAGTGCGAGAAGGTAGAAAACTAAGGAGATGGGACTTCGATAAGTGAAAAGAGCGAGAAGGTTTTGAGAGTTTCAGAGGGAGCATTAGGCAAAGATTGACTAGGACAGGGGAAAGGAAGACCATAGAAGACGAATGGGTAGCTTTGAGAGATGAAATAGTGAAGGCAGCGGAGGATCAAATTGGTAAGACAACGAGGTCTAATAGAAACCCTGTGGCGACTGGAACCTGCCTCAGTGGTGCAGCGCCAGACACAGTGTCAGATACCGTGTATACGGATTACGTGACGTGGGGCCCCGGACTATAAGATGTGGAACTAACGGTGGGACGTCAATGGTAGCTCCCAGCAATACATTTTGTCATTGTATTAGAGGCTCGCCTGTACACTGAATTTCTGACAGTCCTTATCTACACTCCTGGAAATTGAAATAAGAACACCGTGAATTCATTGTCCCAGGAAGGGGAAACTTTATTGACACATTCCTGGGGTCAGATACATCACATGATCACACTGACAGAACCACAGGCACATAGACACAGGCAACAGAGCATGCACAATGTCGGCACTAGTACAGTGTATATCCACCTTTCGCAGCAATGCAGGCTGCTATTCTCCCATGGAGACGATCGTAGAGATGCTGGATGTGGTCCTGTGGAACGGCTTGCCATGCCATTTCCACCTGGCGCCTCAGTTGGACCAGCGTTCGTGCTGGACGTGCAGACCGCGTGAGACGACGCTTCATCCAGTGCCAAACATGCTCAATGGGGGACAGATCCGGAGATCTTGCTGGCCAGGGTAGTTGACTTACACCTTCTAGAGCACGTTGGGTGGCACGGGATACATGCGGACGTGCATTGTCCTGTTGGAACAGCAAGTTCCCTTGCCGGTCTAGGAATGGTAGAACGATGGGTTCGATGACGGTTTGGATGTACCGTGCACTATTCAGTGTCCCCTCGACGATCACCAGTGGTGTACGGCCAGTGTAAGAGATCGCTCCCCACACCATGATGCCGGGTGTTGGCCCTGTGTGCCTCGGTCGTATGCAGTCCTGATTGTGGCGCTCACCTGCACGGCGCCAAACACGCATACGACCATCATTGGCACCAAGGCAGTAGCGACTCTCATCGCTGAAGACGACACGTCTCCATTCGTCCCTCCATTCACGCCTGTCGCGACACCACTGGAGGCGGGCTGCACGATGTTGGGGCGTGAGCGGAAGACGGCCTAACGGTGTGCGGGACCGTAGCCCAGCTTCATGGAGACGGTTGCGAATGGTCCTCGCCGATACCCCAGGAGCAACAGTGTCCCTAATTTGCTGGGAAGTGGCAGTGCGGTCCCCTACGGCACTGCGTAGGATCCTACGGTCTTGGCGTGCATCCGTGCGTCGCTGCGGTCCGGTCCCAGGTCGACGGGCACGTGCACCTTCCGCCGACCACTGGCGACAACATCGATGTACTGTGGAGACCTCACGCCCCACGTGTTGAGCAATTCGGCGGTACGTCCACCCGGCCTCCCACATGCCCACTATACGCCCTCGCTCAAAGTCCGTCAACTGCACATACGGTTCACGTCCACGCTGTCGCGGCATGCTACCAGTGTTAAAGACTGCGATGGAGCTCCGTATGCCACGGCAAACTGGCTGACACTGACGGCGGCGGTGCACAAATGCTGCGCAGCTAGCGCCATTCGACGGCCAACACCGCGGTTCCTGGTGTGTCCGCTGTGCCGTGCGTGTGATCATTGCTTGTACAGCCCTCTCGCAGTGTCCGTGGGTCTGACACACCGGTGTCAATGTGTTCTTTTTTCCATTTCCAGGAGTGTAAAAAAATGGTTCAAATGGCTCTGAGCACTATGGGACTTAACATCTATGGTCATCAGTCCCCTAGAACTTAGAACTACTTAAACCTAACAAACCTAAGGACATCACACAACACCCAGCCATCACGAGGCAGAGAAAATCCCTGACCCCGCCGGGAATCGAACCCGGGAACCCGGGCGTGGGAAGCGAGAACGCTACCGCACGACCACGAGATGCGGGCCCAGGAGTGTAGATCTGACCTTTGCGTACCTAGTGCACTCAGCGCTCGTAACGAATTGTGCACATTCGCGTGTATATTTATGTATACCTATTGCTGCGAATAGCGGTACTATTGTCTTCTTTGAGGTGAAGATCTGACATCTCTCTGTTACTTTTTTAAAATGCCTCGTGTTTTTCTATTAAGTGTGACTTCCTTCTGTCGTTTTTCTTGACTTCAGCCTGACATAACTCGTGCTAGTAGCGCACTCAAAGCATTATCAGAAATTACACTTTTGTGGTGATATAAACGTAATACTTCTCATAATTCCTTTACTTTTAGATATTTAAGTTTTTTAGTCTTTGGTTTAGATACTTTATTTGATCATGATTGGAAACTGTGGATGTTGGATGTTTGAATTGGGGGGGGGGGGGTTTGGGTTGGGTTGTTTAAGGGAGGAGACCAGACAGCTAGGTCATCGGTCGCATCGGATTAGGGAAGGAAATCGGCCGTGCCCTTTCAAAGAAACCATCCTGGCATTTGCCTGAAGCGATTTAGGCAAATCATGGAAAACCTAAATGAGGATGGCGGGACGTGGTATTGAACCGTCGTCCTCCCGAATGTGTAGTAGGAAAGTATGTAGCAAGATGCATTGTCGCAGCTTTAGGATGTGGTTTCACTGGGATGAATATAGTGTGGAGAGCTCTGGTCAGTTCGATGAGGCCCTCTCCTGGAACTGCAAAATATGCAGCAGTAATAGACTTACAGAGGAGCAGGAAAAGAAGACCTGTGTCCTTCAGGCACATCTGGATGAAGGGGAGGGGTAGTGAGGGCGAAGCTCTGCAGGGGTGAGAGAGGTGGTCAGGAACTGGCCTTTGGTGGGAAGGTGACCTGGTGATGATGTGTCTATCGGAAAAAGGTTCCAGGTGCCAGAGCTGAGGCAAGAGAAGCTCCAATTTGGGGTAGCAGTAGTATGTGTGTAGCAGATCTACCTGTTATCGGAAAAGGCTAGGAAGGGCACAAATGTTAGGAAGTAGATAGAGGGTGCCGCTGTTAGCTATCAGTCAGGCAGAGGTGCAGGCTCTGAACTGCAGGGGAAGTATCGGGAGAGGTATCAGGTCAACAGCATTTTCAAGCCAAATTCTGGGCCAGATCAGGTGACTGAAGGTTAAGAGCTTTTGTGAAAGGATTTCACAAAGGGTGACCAGGTAGTGATAGCGGGTTGGACAGGGAACAGCTTGGGTAGGGATGGGGCTTAAAACGTAGTTCGTGACCAGATAAATATAGCTTCCCCAACTGATATCACCAATGGGAGCACGGTTAAGTTGTGCCAGGGCATGACCACCCTCGTCTTGGCAGTGCTGTTCGGCGAGTCAGTGTGAAACTTAAGATCGTGCTTATGACTCCTGTGCATGAACGCATGGCGCTGATTCCTGGGGGAACTGCTGGGAAGTGGGACCACAGTAAGCATGGTCTCAGCAGGGCTGGGAACTGGATGTTTCTGAAGTTAATACACGGTTACACACCTGTTGTCATAGGTACCTGTTGTCACAGGTATGAGGACTAGTTATTTCCTAGGATAAACCAAGACAAGAGGCTGGCGTCTCTTATTAAGCACCTCAACCGTTTTCACATTTTTTCATTGTGTGCACAGAAGATAGAATATTCCACATCAAAGTGCAGAAACACCACGGATATTTTCTCGGAATTATGTCTTTTTATCAAAATGTGCAGCTGATTAAAAATAAAGTACACCAGCCTGATGCTGAATTGCAGGCTGTCAATAGTGGGGTAGTATGCATTACAGGGTACTGCTGTAGATATAAAGATCTGCAGTATATAGCGCTATTATCACATGACTGTTCAAGTTTCTATTGTAGAACTACCTTAAATGGAGTGGGATAATGGATTTATATGAGAGGTGGCACATATTTTAAACTAACAAAGCTAGACACACACATGAAGTCTATTATCTGTTTGTACCGTAAACCTAAGGTAATGTGGGCACTTTTTTGAAAAGTGCTTCAAGCTAACATAATAATACGTGCAGACGCGAATGTTAATACACGTGCTGAAGGTGAAGTTAGAAATATATTCCTAAACATTTTAAGCATTTTTGGTATGTTACAAATGGGAAACACCGCTGCTAATGTATCAAAAAGTTCAATATCATTCTTAGACCATGCACTTACAAATATTGTCAGGAAAAATTGTAAGGTATATATAAGAGAACTTGGTCTTTCTTGCCATTACTGTCAGATAAAAAAATTGAAGTCGGGCTTAGCAAAACACACAAAGCTATGGGGTGCAAAAGGATCTTCTCGGAATGTAAAATGCGTACTTTTTATAGGGCATTGTTGAATCATACCCGAAATGATGTGTATACGGAAAAAATGTAGAGGTTAAGTTCTCTAGATTCACCACATGGTTTAAATTAATTTACGAACTGACTTTTCTGAAATTAGCGGCTTCTACAGCAGCAGCAGCTAGTGTAAATGAATGGATGTTTGCGGGCATTAGAAAGCCCTTGAAGACACTTAAATTTCTCAGTTCTTTACAAAAGCGCTACACTAGTCTACAGTTCACAGAATACGATCACAGATATAAAAAAGAATGAATGGGGGAGTACTGCTTGCCACCAAAAATAACAGAAGAATGCTTAATTCAGAAAATAAAAGCAAAGCAGTGTGGTATGTCATGAAACAAGAAACCGAAAAGATGGAAACCAATACAATAATACACAAATTAAAGATGGAGTGAATAATAAAAAAACCCTTAGCGATTGGCAAATCCTATAAATGAATATTTCTCTAGTACTGCAGAGAAGTTGCAGCAAAATCTTCCGATAACACACGTAGCATGCACAACGACTCATATTTTTTCGAACAACAGAGCTTGACGTCAGGAAGACAACGCAGAAAAAATGGGAAGTCAGGGTGTATACCCGAGGTTCCAGTTTCCGTTCTGAAGGAGTGTGTAGGCAATATAAAAGCCCCATTAACAAATATAATAAACGAGTCCTTCATTTCACGTACTTTTCGAGAGTACCTAAAGCATTCACGAGTTGTTCCCCTACTAAAGAAAGGTAATGCAGAAAAAAGTGTTGAAAACTGCAGGCCAGTTTCACTACTGTTTTCATTCTTAAAAATAGTTCAGTCTGCCATGAAGGGTAGACTACTACGTCACATGAATAAAATACAACATTTTTAGCGAAACACAGTTTAGTTTCCGAAGTGGGAGGAGTACATCAGGGTCCATTACAGGTATTACAAAAGCGATAGTTGAAGATCTTGATGACTGTTTTATAGAAGCATATTCCTTGACTTGTCCAAGGCTTTTGACATCGTTGACAATGAAATACTGCTAAACAACCTAGAGTGGCCGGATACGAGAGAAAACGTGAAAAATTGATTCCAGTCTTACCTAGGGCGCAAAAGATAGATGTAGTTCACTTATCTGCTGATGATAAAGTTTCAATAAAAAATTACCAGACAATAAACTTATAAATGTATGTGTTCTAAGGGAATACATTGGGTCCAGTTCTGTTCTTAATACATATAACGACTTTCAAGATAATGCAAAACGTGGAGAAAAAGTTCACTTTCCTAATGACAGCATCATCACAATTACTGATAAAACACCACAACTCCTATCAGAAGAAGCAAATGAAACCCACAAAGATGTTTACGACTGAGCAGTACGTATTAATTAACGTTAAATATTGAGAAAACAAATAATAGACATTTCGCCATAAAGAGATAAAACAACTCTGTCACTTTAAGCATAGATGATAAGTTTACTGATAATGTTACATGCACCAAGGTCTTAGGGATGGACACTGATTGTCAGGTATCAGGGAAAGAACACAGAAACATACTGGAAAATAGAACGACATCAGCGTGTTATGCTCTTAGGGTTTTATCATCACTTTGTAACAACCAGTGTCTTGTGGTGACATGTTTTTCCTAAGTACTCTCAATTCCTAACGATGGGATCCTTTTTTGGAAATCGATTGCACAGAATATGGACACAATTTTCAAATTACAGAAAAGGGCCATAAGTATAATAACTACAAGTAGTGGTTTGGTTCGTTGTAAAGAGCTATTTAAACAACCGGGCAGCATTACTGCGCCAAATGAGCACATCTATCAAGCTCTGGTGGACATTATGGGAAATTATTACTAAGTATTTCATCAACAGTTCTGCACATAATCATGGAACCGGAAACGGTTTAGATTTACAATTACCACAAAAAAGAAACAAGAAACTCAGAACAGCATTTTCTGTGTGTTTGCGTGTGCGCTAGTGTGTGTGTGTGTTTAGAGCTTATGGCACTCAACGGCTAAGTTAGCAGCGCCCTTAGACATTAAAAGACGCGAATATGGATAAAATCATTAAAATTATTGCACACGGTCAGTAGCAAATGTATAAAATGTCACTCATTCACTCACATGGACCTTACTCGCGTTGAGCCATACTATCACTCTACCTCATAAGCCTGAAGACGAGAAAGGGTGGAAGGTGCTAGACCTGGGGCTAAGAAAGACGTAAAACTGTAGAAGAGCTAAAAGAAAGACACATGGAAAAATAACTGGCTGGCCACTTACAAAAGAACATGGGTGAGCTAGTCAACCTATTAATACATTAAAAACATGTTTCTAAAATTTTCGGAAACAAGTTGGACACATCACAAAACCTTAAAAATCGCACCACATTCGTTTGAACGTCCGCTTAAAGTAGAGGACAGATCTGCCGGCAAATCTGCCGCTGCTCTCTCGTCCGAAAACAAAACACGGTCTAGTAAAATGTTGCGAACTATGATGATGTGTACGCCGCAAGCACCGCGCATTGGAGGGTCCTGTCGCCATAACAAGAAGCCACATGTCAGAGGATTGTGTCCTATGAGGAGAGCCGCATCTCGTCTTCGTGGCTGAAACGAAGTACGCCACGGCCGCGTAGTGGACTTTACGGGACCCAGTTTATTATCTGGCACTGTCTTCCCATCGACACATGACTCTGTACATAAAAAGCGACGTGATAGCATGCAGGGGGATGGCACACTGAAATAATTGAGGATCACGACATGCCTCCTTGGTTCCTACATCCGATATTTCATTACCTGCAGTACCCACATGCCCTGGCACCCAGCAGAAAGACACCTCCTTCCCCAGCTGTTGTAGTTGGAGGAGGGCGTTCTGGATATTTTGGACTACTTTATCTGCTGGTTACAAGCGATGAAGAGAGTGAAGGCCACTCAGAGAATCAAAACAGACAAGGATATTAGCAGTTGGACATCTCGTCTGCTCCAGTGCCCTTAAGAGTACATATAATTCTGCATCAAAGACAGTAAAGTCTGTCGGACCTTGAAGACATGATCAGGGAAAGCAGCAGAGCAACTAAAAGAGTTCCCCTGTTTCAACCTATCCTAAAATGTCATAAGATAATGTATTAGAAACATATGCAAGAGAGCAGTCTTTCCTATACCACACAAAATCTAAAATTACGTTGGGCCTCTCCAGTGACCAGGGTGGCAGGCGGTTAGAACTCAGGCTATGGGGCTGTACTTGCTCCACACAAGTGACTCCAGCACATGTTGCATGTGTATCCCAATCGGCGTTTTTGCCCGTGGGCAGTTGGAGAAAAGGCATTCCAGAGGTGGAGGAGCAACATATGGTACGCAAGTGAAGTCGGAGCTGTCAGGACGTTACATACCTCATGCACTATGAGGAGTTGCCGTCGGATGTAACTGGTGATTCATCGGCCTTAGAACAAATTCTGGGTTGGGGCTGGCAGTGTAAGCTCCGTTAGCCAGCCGAATCCCCTCATTGTGGTCGGCGTCCATGACCTTCAAGGCCTAGCCGATCGATAAACTATGCACGCACAATCTAGCCGTGAAGTCACTAAAGCCCTATAAAACTGTAACAGACCTGCCCCGTCTGCTCCCCAAGACCTATGGCTAAGGTACTTTAAGATATTCAGGCCTTCTGGGTTCTGGCTTTCAGATCTCTCAGTGTGGTAAACAACAACAATTTGGAGTAATAAATGAAGCCCAGAAACCTTAGTGAGTCTTTAAAATATAGAATGGTACCCCTCATACGTAAGTCATGAACATTAAAAATACGACGAGAAAGATCAAGATGAACACAAACATAATTATCTGATGAAAACTGAAAAACCATATTTTCGGCCCACTCTTCCAACTACCGCAGTCGTAATTGACAAGTCGCTGTGGCTACAATAAGAGAGAAAACACCGTAGGAAGACGGGGTCATGGCCACGAAAGCCCCACTGATGTAGTTGGGCTGAATACTGTGTCTCCAAGTAGTGTCATGCGCTATAATGATATCAAAGAATATGCCAATATGGTGATGTTTACGTAGGAAAGACTGCTGGATGACTGCCTCTAGTAGGGTCAGGTTGTCGACAGGGGACTGGAATGTCCATAATCCACACTGAGAGCTCCTAAGGAGTTGCCTGAAGAACCATTACCTACAGGGTCTTTCCCAAACAGTTCATTAAGGTGATACTCTAGTGACTACTGGGATTAGTGCGGTCCTTTTCTAGTTTGAAGAGCGAGAACAAAACTACCTCTTCCACTAGCTGAGGATGTGATCTGTCTGCCATATCAGAATAAAACTTTGGATGAGGGCTTCCTTTGGCACAACTGACAAATGTCGAAGCATGCAGTACGCCGTTTGGTCCTTATTAGGTGCAAAATGACGAGTCTCAGACAGCGCCAGTTCCAGCCCCTTCATGGAGAAGGAGTAGTTGTAAGATTCTCAATTGTTGGAATCTGAAGTCCAATCTACCCTCTCCGTAGTTTTACAGAACTAACGAAACGCTGGATCCTGGCTGACATTGGCAGTAAGTTTTTGCAAAATGCTCTGCTAGCATCTGAGTGATGTCTCTGGGCTATGGTTGGAGTCACCTTCGTTTCATTAGTGCTGCTGTTGGTAAACGACTGTATTAACGGGAAATCCTTTTGATGGCCTACCATAGTTTTATGGAATAAGTGGAATTGTTGGTCGAGTCCAGGAACGCTTACCATGACCTTTCCAAGCTCTCCTTAATTATGTGTTGAACGTCGGCTATTGTGAACAGACGTGCTGTGTGGTTGTGTCTGCTGTTGAGCAGTACTTAAACCATAGAAGAGCTGCATGCCTGACCCATATTGCTGCGTGACGCTCACCAGTCCACCAAGGCACAGGTTGCCTCCTAAGATGACCATAGGACGTTGGGATGGGTTGCGGCGTGATGGATCATTCGTGTGATGTGGTCCACCTATTCCTGGACGCTGCCTCAGTGTTGAAACAGAGCCAACTGACTGAAAAGCTTCCAGCTAGCGCGGCTGACAATCCACTTTGGTGGCTTCTTTTCAGGTAATGCTCATCCAGTAGGTGACTGTGAAGAGGTAAATGGTCAGTGGACAGAGTGTACGAGCAGAAAGAGAATTCGATGGCTGAGAATGACCCAACAGCAGCACGGAAATCGGTGGGAAAACTTGTGTTGAAGATTCACATATCGTGAGGTGTCGTGAGGCCAACCGAAAACCGACCTGTAGGGCAAGTAGAGGTCGAACCCCACAAAACATGATGGTCATTAAAGTCTCCCAGTATGAGAAATGGTCGGGGAAGGTGTTCCATTGGATCCGTGAGAGCCTCAGATTCGATTCCATCTTGCGGAGGTAGATACAGGGAGCAAACAGTGATCCTCCAGCACACGTGAATTTCAATGGCAGCTGCTTGCAGATCAGCAGCCAGGGGGCAAGCAGGGGAGTGGTATGCGCTGTCGAGAAAAAACAGCGACCCCTCCCTTGGCCATTTCCCCTCTCAGGTCATCCTTGTGATAGAGCATATAGCTAGGTAGTACAGGGGAATCAGACAATTTAAAATGTTATAATTAAATTCTCCCTGACACATTTAAGTCTCATCTTCGATAATGATGAAAGCTGAAGAAATGAATTAAAATTTGTGCCACAGCTGGGACTCAAACCCAGGATTCCTTGCTTACCAGGCAGAAATACCGACCATGACACGACCACATGACTGTGGTCAACATTTCTGTACGAACTATTCAAGTTCACTGCCCTGACCAATACAAAATTCATATATATTTAGCTTATGTCCCCCTAAATTCTCACTATTTCCGGGACTCTCTGGCATTGGAATAGCACCGCAGAGTCGGACGTAATGGGGAAACCCAGTACTTCAAGTGAATTGAAGTTTGTGTTCGGGAGAGCGCTGGACTCGGGTAGTCCATGTAGCAACGTTAGCTACAGTACTGCAGTGGTGTAATGTTCAGCGTTTATGCCTAGTAAGCGAGAAAACCCCGCCATGGCACAAATTTTAATTCATTTCTTCAGGTTTCATCCTTATTGTTTTAATATGTGTTTCCTACAAACACAAGCACAGGGAGCGTTCCCGGGCTAGGAGTTTTAGTTGCTCTACAGGTGTCCGGAACATATTAATGTTCCATTGTAGGATGGGAGCCATCTGTCATGGAGGTAGCATTTCATCCTTATTTTCTGCCAGGGAGGGGAGCCTGCAATGGGCGGAAGCTCAGACATAGGGCGAAATGATTGACGCAGTCCGACATCAAGGTCCATCGAGTCTGAAGAAGGCAGACGTCAGAGAGGATGATGTCGACATCATAGGACTTTGTACTTCCCATATCCGTCAGTGGAATATTTTTCGCCTTCGACTTCAGTTTTTTTGTCTGAGGCGGAGTTCTGTAACGTCAGGACCACAGCCATTTCTGAAGTTCATGGGGGAGGGACAGGTTTCTAAATCACTGCAGTACAACAAGTGCATTGACAATCGCAGGTACCAGTGGTGACAGAGGGAACTTCCCTTTGTGCAGCAATATCAGTTTTCTGACTGCTGTTTAAGTACTGAACCAAGGGACATGCGAAAGTTGGCGACAGCATGGCTTTATACATTTTTGGCCTTATTACATGGAATGTCCTTTGTAATCTTAAACCCCTGTATCTTTCGTTCTTCAAGATATAAGCTGCAGTTCTGACTCCAGACAGGTTGAGCCCCAGAGCAATTCACACACTTCAAGGGACATGAAAAAGTGACACCTTCATTGGGGGTCTTATCACGTTTGCCACTAGTATGCCCAAAGCTCTGGAATTTGAAGCTGCACAGTGTGTTTGGGACATAAGGGTGCACGCCGAGGTGAAGAACATCTGCCTTAACGTGCTCTGGAAATTTAATGTTGCTGAGAGACAGGCTAGAGGAGTCGGATTTGACACGATCGCCATCCACCCTTTTCATGATATTCTATACATCAATTACTCGTTTCTGGGCTCACTCAACTTTCAGTAGGGCAGGTAGGTTAGAAAATTTAAAAAGGGAAATGGATAGGTTAAAGTTAGATATAGTGGGAATTAGTGAAGTTCGGTGGCAGGAGGAACAAGACTTCTGGTCAGGTGACTACAGGGTTATAAACACAAAATCAAATAGGGGAAATGCAGGAGTAGGTTTAATAATGAATAGGAAAATAGGAATGCGGGTAAGCTACTACAAACAGCATAGTGAACGCATTATTGTTGTCAAGATAGATACGAAGCCCACACCTACTACAGTAGTACAAGTTTATATGCCAACTAGCTCTGCAGATGACGAAGAAATTGAAGAAATGTATGATGAAATAAAAGAAATTATTCAGATAGTGAAGGGTGACGAAAATTTAATAGTCATGGGTGACTGGAATTCGGTAGTAGGAAAAGGGAGAGAAGGAAACGTAGTAGGTGAATATGGATTGGGGCTAAGAAATGAAAGAGGAAGCCGCGTGGTAGAATTTTGCACAGAGCACAACTTAATCATAGCTAACACTTGATTTAAGAATCATGAAAGAAGGTTGTATACATGGAAGAACCCTGGAGATACTAAAAGGTATCAGATAGATTATATAATGGTAAGGCAGAGATTTAGGAACCAGGTTTTAAATTGTAAGACATTTCCAGGGGCAGATGTGGACTCTGACCACAATCTATTGGTTATGACCTGTAGATTAAAACTGAAGAAACTGCAAAAAGGTGGGATCTTAAGGAGATGGGACCTGGATAAACTGAAAGAACCAGAGGTTTTACGGAGTTTCAGGGAGAGCATAAGGGAACAATTGACAGGAATGGGGGAAAGAAATACAGTAGAAGAAGAATGGGTAGCTGTGAGGGATGAAGTAGTGAAGGCAGTAGAGGATCAAGTAGGTAAAAGGACGAGGGCTAGAAGAAATCCTTGGATAACAGAAGAAATATTGAATTTAATTGATGAAAGGAGAAAATATAAAAATGCAGTAAATGAAGCAGGCAAAAAGGAATACAAACGTCTCAAAAATGAGATCGACAGGAAGTGCAAAATGGCTAAGCAGAGATGGCTAGAGGACAAATGTAAGGATGTAGAAGCTTATCTCACTAGGGGTAAGATAGATACTGCCTACAGGAAATGTCGACCAGATACTTGCATGTCACATCACCATTGCCGTAGTTCAATGTGGCGTGCAGTTCAGTTTCAATGGCATACTCCCCAAAGCATTTCGCTTCCTGTAGGGTTGTTGCTTGCTGAGAACTAGAGGTTTTAACCAATAGTGCCCTATTTCGTAGCTGGTTGACTAATTTTAATGTCCCTGCGATGCCTTTCAAAGCCTTTTGGGTGTAAAAACGGAGGACTTTCTCAAAGATTCCCTCTCGTCTCTTCACTATCAATAATAAAGTCTGTCCTGCAGCATACATTCTGATACTAAATCCCAAACTACTTTTAACAACTCCATAATCTGAAGGGCTCATCACATGAGGTCTCTTGTGTGGCTGGGAGTTTGTACCTCCAAGCAACCCATCCATTCTGCTGGGAGGAGGAAAAGACGATTTAGAGGGATACATTTCGATCGCACAAGCAAAATTTGAAGGTCCCATCAAATAAGACCTCTGGTGCGATTGGGTGTTGGTAGCCCCAAGCAACCCACCCATTCTGCTAAGAGGAAAAGAAGATTTAGAGGGTCCATTTCGGTCCCATAAGCAGCTAAGGGAATATAAGTCCACCTAGACAGAGCCCCGTGTGCCTAGTCAAGCCCTGTACAACTGAGTTGCAGCAGGTTCCCCAGAGGTTGCCGGTTAACAACTGTTCCACATCAACAACCGTGTACCTCATCAGCAGGCAGCACGCCTTCAGACTGAGACAGTGGTCGCTGAAGCATGCCCAGAGGTTACAGTGAGAGGAGACTTGCGGCGCCTAACAGTAGCCAGCTCAGTAGCCCCAAAGTCGCCAAAGCTGTACTCAGCAAATGAATGCTGAGCGCCTGAGGGCAGTCTTTCATATTAAGGAATAAAATTGTATAATGAACTCCTTAGAGATATGAATGAGATTTTTAAGATATATCAGTTCAAAAAGGTCGCTAGACATTTTTCGTAAGAAATGCATTCAACGCTATTGAAGATTGTTTGGAAGAAGCAGAGTAGTGGGTAATGATAAAAGGGGTTAACTGCAACAGTTATTATTGTGAGAAATTTTTTACGTACTGTGGTGGACTTAGAAGAGCAAATTACTTTTGTTCAAATTATGGTCTAACTTTCCTACCGTTTATGACAGCTAAACTTAATAATGGTCATTGATCGAAACTAGTAGCGAAATGTGCAACATAAATGACAGTCAAAAGTTTCACAATGAATTTTAACAATTGACTGCAACACTCTGTCACATCTTTTACAAGAGGACATGTATCAGGACGTAATATTTTGTTATCCTCTTGAGTACATCCCACTTATCATGTTTGGGGGAAGGGGGAGGGCGGGAGCATGGTGATTCAGTTTTTCTAATGGATTGAGCGGAAGACAGGAGACAACTATGATGCATAACTAAATATTGGTGAGTCGGTTTTCCAAGCAGACTGGAGTTAGTACAAGAACATTGTAGCATTTTCACGTCCCAGACATCGTCAGCAGGTGTTCTTAGTGTGTACAGAGATGAAGAGCGAAACAATGTTTTATAATATAAGTTATCAGAAGTAAATTGTATGTAAATCAAACATCTTCTGTGGTTTTCTTAAATCACTTCCGGCAATTGCAGGATGGGTCCTTCATCAAACTATTGGCCACATTATTGTCCTATCCTTACAGAGCATAGTTATGTATTCTGTATATATTTATTGCATCGTCATGACGTAGAGAATAAGACGGCATCAGCTGAAAACTGCTTTCGTTTGTCGTTATATTTTGGGGAACCTGAACTATCTTGTTACTGACATTGGTAACGTAAATTGCCTGCAAAATAGCATGCTCTTTGGCATTAAGTGTTTAAACCTGCCTACACTGATTATAGAGCTATTACAGTGGTTAAAATCTGAAATAAAGTGGACTGACAAGAATAATTAAAGAAGGGCAGTCTGTGATGTTAAAGAAGGAAATGAGTGTTGCATTTAAGAATTATCTACATTCTAATTCTAAATTCCCCGAGTCCATCTCTGAGAGACATAGCGTCAATGTGGAACTAGAACTTCATTTGCACAAGAAGAACAATGTGTCAAGAACAGGAATATTGTATAAAATCGGTAAGGATGCTCTGGAAGCAATTTCGAGGAAATATAAAAATCCTGTGGTTACAATATGTAAAGTAAAATTGGCTGAAATAAAAATGGCTGTATTAAGGGATGAACTGCTTGCGGTATTGCAACAGCTTTGTTTAGATGGCTATTATTTCATGGACTTGGATACAACATAACATTTTACTGAGACTTTTTGAGATGGAAATTTACAATTGCCTAACATCATGCCATGGCCTCTCTGAACAGGAGGACGTCCAAGGAAACAGCGTTGTGTTTGTGAACAATGGTAAAATATTCAAAATAGACAGTTTAAAGTGCATGAACACCAATTGTAGACTAATGCTTTATAAGAAACTCGTATGTTAATCAGAACCCCCGACACTGAAGAAAGATATCAATAACCAGCTTATTGATTTTATAAAGTAATCTGATACGCATCTATGTAAAGAACATGGTGTTACCAAACTGAAAGCTGCTGGATCATGTATTCGATTATGAGGAAGACTAATTACAGTAAATGCCAACAAATAGCATTTGCTATGTTCTCCTCTGTACTCTACGCCAAATGCTTCTGTGTGGTATAAACTATCAGGTAGCATATAGAACAGTTGCTGTGTTGTGTTCAACAATGTTCTGCAATTATATGCATAAAAGTTGACTGGTGTAGGAATAAACTCCCAGACAATAAAGACAGCCTGCTTATAGTTTTACCTGCAGACTATTTGTAATTCATTGACATAGTCACCAAGAAGGACAACAGAAGTATGATATATTATAAATATTACACTAAACTGGGAAAAACATTTTTCTCAGTCCTAAACATTGTTCTCCACAGTATCATCAAATACAGATTTTCTGAATTAGGATTGCTTGAAACAAGTAATATTATTCCACACACATTGAGAGAAAAGCAATGTATCGAACAGAGATAAACCGTTCCCTATTAAAGAAACTACTTTTTTAAGAGCAGTTAATGTGTTATGTGTATGCAAGAGGAAACCTGAATATTATGATACCGAAGTCAAACCTTCAGATCACAGTATTTAGCGAAAACAGTTGCCATGAAGGAAGGATATAAAGTGCTATTCGAAATAGAACAAGCCACTGCGGAAGTGTAAGCAATCCTTGTATACTATTTTAAACATATTGTATGGTAAAATCTGGATATGACTGCAGAATACAAAGTATCAGTATTTCGTGTAAATGTCAATGTTAAATGAATGTGCTCTATGGAGCACTATTACCGAACAGTGGATCCTAGGAGTTCACTGTTTTAGAGCATATACAGGTAATCCGTTTATAAATCTGTGCCCCATTTGGATATGTATCAACATGAGCGACTGGCAACAGAGAACCCATCTGCAGAGTTTAAAACTGGTGGAATAAGTATATGTAACAACTATTTGTTTTATAAAGTGGCCAACTTAGAGTTCTGTATGCACATTCAGCTATAATATGGGAAGAATTGCTATCATACACCTAAGCGGATGTGAAATGTCTTAACAATATCTAAATGCAGTCAACAAAACGCAAATTAAAAATTCCCTAATCCTCTCAGCTGAGGAACTACAAAAAGGAACAGAGCTAATTGTTAAGAGCATGCAAGAGATAATTTATAGATAAAAAATTAAATATGTATTAGAATTGGAGATCCTGCCCTCTGTTTGGTAAGAGAATCATATGCCGACAGGCTTGCCGTAGTGGTAACACCGGTTCATGTCAGATCACCGAAGTTAAGCACTGTCGGGCTTGGCTATCACTTGGACGGGTGACCATTCAGTCTGCCGACCGCTGTTGGCAAGTGTGGTTCACTCAGCCGTTGTAAGGCAAATTGAGAAGTTACTTGATTGAGAATTAGCGGCTCCAGTCACGAAAACTAACAACGGCCAGGAGATCTTCATATCTGCATCCAGTGACGCCTATAGGCTGAGGATGGCACGGTGGTCAGTCAGTGCCGTTAGGGTATTTCGAAACCTGTTCTGACGGTGTTAAGTTAAAAGAATTAGATAATTCAGATATAGATTTAAATTACGAATTTAAAATTAAGCTGGATGTTAGTAAAACTCTACCCAATAAACATGTTACAAACATAAAGAAGCAGCTTTCTTATGTGTTTAAATGTATGTGCTTAGATCACTAAACCATTTTTACAACAAGGCTTGTTTTCTCATTCGCCGCCTCGTTAGGTAACGAACAAACAATTGCAGAGGTGCAAGCAAGTTCCTTCTATATGGAAAAATCTCGATACAATTGGGGAATACAAGATAACATCGTTCCCTGTAAATACCAGTGGAAAATGGAAAGTGGTTGTACATTGGTGTACTCACAGAAAGTTACAGATTTTTGTGATCCTCTAATGTGGTGAACGTCCCCAAATCAGTTTATGTACCAATTTCTCATTTGGATCTGCTTAAAAGGGATTGTTGTATCAACACTTAGTAGTCTCAGCATTGTGAATCTAATAAGAGAAAAACCATCTGCAAAGTTTAAAACTGATGTAATAGGACCTTGTAGGATAGCCATGGACATTAGCACTATGCTTCTGGGATTTTTGGAGGCACGCCATTCTGGATAGAATCCGCCCAGTGGATTAAGGAAGAGGGCTAGTGGGCTGACCAGCCAGGATGTGGTTTTTAGGCGGTTTCTCACATCTATTTCAACGAGAGGCTGGTACCCACATCCCATCTGAGCTATGTAACTCGTAAATATTTGGGAAGTGTTCTCACACTTTCATATCGCATAACAGCTGACACAGACAGTTGGGGTAGACAAATGACATTCCATTGGAAAGGGCTGGTTGCAGGAAGAGCATCCTGACACCCTGTACAATTAACAATGCCAAATCCAGAACAACATCTGGATCCAATGATACTTTAGCAGTATTACTGTGCAGGAAGTAGAATATTCTTTAGCACTCTCAGCCACAAAAATTGCAAGAAAGAGTGCAACTAATTGTAAAAACCATACAAGTGACAGTTTATAGGAAGAAATTAGATATCTACTTTGTTTTATATCAAATTTTTGGCTGTCAAAAGAATGATATGATTCAGACGTAGATTTAAATTATAAGTCAAACTTTAAGCTATATGCAAGTGAAATGACACCATTTCAGAGACCTTACTGGTCTCATACAGACATGATATTATGTATATGGACTGAAGCAGTTGTTGAAAATTTGTACCAAGACTGGGTATTGAACCCAGGTCACCTGCTTACTAGGCAGGTCCGTTTATCAGTATGCCACCTTAGCACAGCAATCCACAGTTCGCACTACTGCACGGATTAGCTTGGAACGCCTCCCTCCTGGTTCCAAAATCTCACTGGCACCCCGTTTTACTTTGAATCCCCCATGTATAAAACAATATGCAAGTCTTAAGAAGCTGTACTTTAACATTTACCGTAGGTTTCGTGTATAACACAAACACAGTGTCTTGCACAATGTGGGTTCTAGTGGTGGGAGGCCACGCTCTGATTGCTGCATTCGCTGGGCCCTGATTGTTGGATTGTAGCAGGTGACGTATCAGCCTTATCTGAACGAAGACGAATCTGGAGCTACCTCGAAAAGAAGTGCGGGAAAATAGATGTTTCAGTTGGCACCTTAGGCAAGGTATTGAATGAAGCTGCTAAATCAGCTTTTCAGTATGCAGTTCGATCCAAGCTGCATATACTTACAGCGATAAAGCAAAGTCAATCCACATCATCAGCAAAAGATGGTAAATGCTTTATACTCGATGATAATATCAACACTACAGTGTCGGGATGATAGCCTGTATATAGCCCCAAATGGTAGATGGCAGACACTCACCAATTCCTTAGTGGGTACGTAGAACAAACTACAAGAGCAAGATGGTGAAGCATATTTCAGAGACCTAACTACTGTTGTAAAATATTTGTGGTGCAGAGATCAAACTAGGGGTCAGAGATTGAATTGCAATTAAAATACGTTTGGGTTTCAGAGAGCAAAGAACAAGATGTAGCAAGTGTATGTGTGTGTGTGTGTGTGTGTGTGTGTGTGTGTGTGTGGTGATGAAACTGGGTGGTTTCCGTGAATGTCGACAAAGTTTCCCACAGCCCTCATCCCATTATAATTCATACCCCACATGCACGGATCACAAAGATCAAAAGTCAATTTCGATTCAAAGTCGCTATTGTATTCCTACTGAGCATGATCCAAATTTTTTTAAATTAAAAAAGGAGTAATTTCTGTAAACAGTTTTTTTTACTTTTAAGTAGTCCCAAGACAAAAACACTTAATTAGGAAGTGTGAACCTTACCACTAGGGGCTCCGGAAGGAGATGGTAAATCTTGAGGATGGTGCTGTGCGGCTCGGTGTAGAAGACGGAGGGCGTCCAGAGCAGTGCGCCTCTGAGCACGTGGTGTGCACGTGGCCGGCGCTGCAGCCACGTGTAGAGCGCGCCCCCGCCCGAGCTGTAGCCCAGGTAGAAGGGCCGCGCGTCGCCCGTCACGCGCTGCGTCAGCGCCACCAGCGCCTCCACGTCGTACTCGCCCGTGTCGTCCAGGCTGCGCGGCAGAGGCAGGCAGAGGGCGACAACAGGTGGTCAATAGTCAGCACCGTACACGTTTGCTGCGCATGCTGCCGCATTGTCTCTAACTAGCATTTTGCCACTGCTTCAGCTGCGTATGCATGCACCATACGTATTGTATACACCGCCTCGTCTCCCTCTCACTCTCCATCTCCTCCTCCCTCCCTCGCTGCCCATCTTCTCCCACTGCTCTCTTACTCCCATCTCCCTCTCTTCATCTCCTCCTCTCCTCTCTCGCACTCTCCATGTCTCGCCGCTTTCTCCGTCATATTCTGCCCCTCTCTCTGTCCAGCTCCCTCCAGATGGATTAACCCCCACCCCCCACAGCTATGGATCTTACCGCCAAAGTACTCCTTTACCGACAGTAAGTGTCATGCGCCTCATATGCCGCAAGTTTACTTGAAATCGATCCAGTGGCTTAGCAGCACACGGGGGATGTACACACATAAATGGTATACGAAAATTCCAGTCTCAAATCTCTGTAGAAGAGAGCCACTGCTCAGGACGACGTCAAATTTGAAAAGCATACTAATGGCGCATGTAGAAGTGCCGTGGAACAAAAAGAATGTATTGAAAATTTCACCAGTAGATAGCGCTGTAAGTGCCTTACATTATATGATGTCTGCTGCAAATAACAGATGCATCGCAGTAAGTGGTTTGAATTGCATGTTACACCATCCACACCGTTCAATGACCATGGTTGCACAGGTTTGCCAGTTAACAGTTATTTTTCTGAAACTTCCTGGCATATTAAAACTGTGTGCTGGACCGAGACTCGAACTCGGGACCTTTGCCTTTTGCGGGCAAGTGCTCTACCATCTGAGCAACCCAAGCACGACTCACGCCCCATCCTCACAGCTTTACTTCTGCCAGTACCTCGTCTCCTACCTTCCAAACTTTACAGAAGCTCTCCTGCGAAAATTGCAGAACTAGCACTCCTGAAAGAAAGGATATTGCGGAGACATGGGTTAGCCACAGCCTGGGGGATGTTTCCAGGATGAGATTTTCACTCTGGAGCGGAGTGTGCGCTGATATGAAACTTCCTGACAGATTAAAACTGTGTGCTAAGCCATGACTCCGCAATATCCTTTCTTTCAGTGCTGGTTCTGCAAGTTTCGCAGGAGAGCTTCTGTAAAGGTTGGAAGGTAGGAGGTGAGGTCCTGGCAGAAGTAAAGCTGTGAGGATGGGGCGTGAGTCGTGCTTGGGTAGCTCAGATGGTAGATCACTTGCCCGCAAAAGGCAAAGGTCCCGAGTTCGAGTCTCGGTCGGGCATACAGTTTTAATCTGCCAGGAAGTTTCATTCTAACAGTTGAAATCGAGGAACAGCATGTTCCACAACAGATTGGAGTCTCTTAGGAGTCACGTTGGGAATGGGTTGCGGAATGTGTATTTTCAGTTCAGCTACTTTTATAATTAGAGCACTGAACACAACATCTTTCAGGTAACCCCACAGCCAGGAGTCACATGGATTAAGATCAGGTAATTGGGACGTCCACGCTGTAGGGGCGTGACGGCTGATAGTTCCAGCATTTTCGAATGCCTCTACAGCAGCAACTTCACTGGCTGTGCAACGTGCAGACGAGGGCCATCTTGCATAAAAATGTTCCTATTCACACGTCCACGCTGTTGAAGGGTTGGCGTGACGTTGGACCGCAAAAGACACTCCTGCCGCTTGTCGGTGACAATATGTGTAACAGGACCCATAGGACCCATCTATTCGATAAAACACGGCCCTACGGTAAATGATGCCCTCAACCGCCACCAGTTAGCCACATTTGCAGTATGAAGTGGTACAGGTTTACGTGAGGCGGATTTTCCGCTGCCGATTTTCTGCCGTTCTGCATACTGACCTGTCCTTGGAAACGGTAATAGCCTTCGTGTGTCCACAAAATGTGCTGCGGCCATTCATTGTCCACTTCCATGCAAATCAGAAATTGGAGAGCAAACGTTTGTTTGGAAATTTTGGAAATTTGTGGTAAGGTCTTATAGGACCAAACTGTTGAGGTCATCGGTCCCTAAGCTTACACACTACTTAATCTAAGTTAAACTAAATTACGCTAAGGACGACACACACACCCATACCCGAGGGAGGACTCGAATCCCCGACAAGGGGAACCACGCGGACCGTGACAAGACACCTGAGACCACACAGCTACCCCACGTGGCACGTACGTTTGTCTTGCTGGCCGGTCAGCAGGAAGCAACTCCTGAACGCGTCTGATTTTGTACGGTACATTTACAGGATCGTCTTTCACCTTATTTTTATTACTAGCAGCTTTCACTTTCTTTCTTTCTTTCTTTCTTTCACTGGTGCCACGTCCCGCACTGACGCAGAGTCGGCATTGTTAAAACGGATTTGGCAAGGTTAGTATGAAGGGGTGGCCGGGTGCCCTTCCTGCCGCCACCCCGTACCCCCTAGGGCAGAATTAATGTACCCCTGCTGCCTGCGTCTAGTGTAATTCATGGAAAAGTGCGAACGTGTTCAGATGTCGGCGAGTCGTGTAACTGAGGCGGAATGTGGGGACCAGCCCGGTATTCACCTAGCGGGATGTGGGAAACCACCTAAAAACCACATCCAGACTGGCTGGCACACCTCCCCCAGGCGGATTCGATCTGGGACCGGCGCGCCTATCTGAGTCCAGGAAGCAGCATGTTATCGCTCTCGGCTATTCTGGCAGGTTACTAGCAGCTTTCACTAAACTACTCAAAATGGGAAAAGCATCACCATCTTCTTCCTCCTCCTCATCTGAAATACTATGTTTCTGCAACCCTTCCTATGGTGTTGTCAGAACTATTTACATTACCCCATTCTTCTTCCTCTCCTCATTCTTCGTCTTCACCTTCTGAAATTACCCCACTCACTTTATTCAAAAATTCCTCAAAACATGCATCCTCTCCCTCCAATAATTCTATAATATTAATTCCACAGTCTATAAGTAGCCTCTCATCTGTTCTGAACTGCTGGTTCACCTCCACTTCCTGATCTGCGTATTTACTTTCTGTACCTGGTTCCCCCTTAAAATGGTTCCTGTGATCTCCATCTGAACTTTCCCTCTCACAAAAAGCTACTGAATTTATTCGATAATCAAATTGTTTTTCAGTGCCACTCTCCTCTGCCCTATCGTTTTCACTAACATTATTTTCAAAACGTTATGTAGGTACCGTTCTTACCAAGGGCGTCGCTAGCGGGTTTACTTTATACGGGTTCAGTCTGCAAACGCTAGCGTCATCACAGATAGCTAACAGTTTTCCTGCCGTGTTACGTCGTTGCCTCTGACGTTCTATCACCTGTCGGGCCGCGCCTACCCGTTACGTCATCTACCTGCAGCTGACTGCACTCGAAATACCAGGCTTGGTCAATGAACTTGCCGCCACCAATACCTCCTCTTCTACCTCTTCCTCTATAACTGTTCGCTCGTGGCACGCCCATCATGTTTATATCGATGTCTGCTCTGTTTTCATCAGGTCTAGTGGGAGGCCTATATTCTTTCCTAGCTCTCTCTTCCTCTTTCAAAAGGTTCTCATCTCTTTCCAAATAATGAACAAACCGGCCAATGTCACCCCTGGGTGCCGAAATGATCTCATTTCGCCAATATAACGGCTACTTATTCTCTACTCCCACAATGATCTGCTCTGTTTCTACTATTGTATTTAAATATGACAAGGTAGTCACCCACTTTTGCACAAATCTTTTAATATTATCTCTCTTGGGGTCGTACTTTTCCCCTAACCAAAATTTATTCAGAACTTCCATTTGCTTCCTCTTTCCCCAATATTCTCCAAAAAATACCTGTTTGAACTCTACTAATTTATAATATTTATCTGAAGCCAAGTTTCTCCAGATTCTTGCCTCCCCCATTAAATTTGAACTAATGAAACTTATCTTTTCCTTGTTATTCCACACTTTAGGTAACACGTCTTCAAAATCACTCCAAAATTCTTTAAGGTGAACATTCTTATTGGGATCAATTTTCAAGAATTGGTGATACATAACATAGGCAATTTCTGATGATTCTACAGCACCATTAGATACTACACAAAAGTTATTGTTATTACCACTCTGTTCAACTTCTGTTAGTCTACTTTCATGGTTACACATCTGCTCATTTACCTCTGTACTAAACTGACTAATGTTAGTTTCAATATTAGTGATTTTACTAGACACTTGCACTCCAAATCTCGCACACACGTCTTTCCCTTCTTTAATTTGAGTTTCCAATACCACATGACTAAACTAACAGTGTCTTCCTACTTTGTGAACCTGTCCATTAACTTTTCTTAATTCAAAATTTATTTTCTCTTTCATTTGTTCGCTATCCTCAGCAACTTGCTCAATTCGCGAATTTAATTCACTTTTCACCGTTACAATAGCAGTATTACATTCTTGCCTGACCTGATTAATGTCACTTTTAACATTGTTAGTGAACACAGTCTTTCATTCTTCAAGTAACCCTCAAATTCAAAATTTTATTTTATATTTTGGATTCCATCTCAGCTGCCAAATTATTGGAGCTTTGGTTAACCTCCAACATTAACCCATCAACTTCAGTGTGTAACTCACTTATTTCCAAACCTAATTTACTCATTTTAGTATCAATGGTAGTACCCATTTTATTTATTCAATATCAGAAATTAATGACGTTTTAATTTCACTACCATTTCCTTCATATTAACATTCATCTGATTCATATTCTTTAGAATATTTACTAACATATCTGAAACACTTTTTGTTCACAAGCCACTGGGTTCCTGTTTCGTTTTAGGAATAGATACAGGCATATATTTAACATCAGCTTCCACCGTACTTAGTCCATTATCTACCCCATAGTTAGACGACAATGAGAAGGGTAAGCCACTGTCCTCTGTTCTTGTTGTGGTGTTCAGTCCTGAGACTGGTTTGATGCAGCTTTGCATGCTACTCTATCATGTGCAAGCTTCTTCATCTCCCAGTACCTACTGCAACCTACATCCTTCTGACTCTGCTTAGTGTATTGATCTCTTGGTCTCCCTCTACGATTTTTACCCTCCACGCTGTCCTCTAACACTAAATTGGTGATCCCTTGATGCCTCAGAACATGTCCTACCAACAGGTCCCTTCTTCTAGTCAAGTTGTGCCACAAACTCCTCTTCTCTTCAATTATATTCAATACCTCCTCATTAGTTATGTGATCTACCCATCTAATTTTCAGCAAGCTCTGTCTATGTTTGACCAGAATACAGGCCACCGCTTTCGCCACGGCTACCAACTGCTCCGACTGCCGATCTGTTGCAGTAGAAACGCCGTCTCTCGTAGCTCAGCGGTCGCAGACGTAGTCTGCCACTTCGTTCCACTGGCTGCCGATTCTTGACGAAAGTTCATTTGCACACGTGTCTATTGTCCTACTATTGTTCCTTTTTACACATGCGTGTGACTACTTCCTGAGTTCACTTAACACTGCTGCTTTTATGAAGTTCCTACACATCCGAACTTTATTATTGTTTCTCCCCGCCGATAAAGCTATTGTGGCGGGGCGGGTTTGAAATGCGTTGTTCTTGGTACTGTTCAAATTTAAAGTCCTCCTACCCCAGTACGGCGTCCGCTCACTGTCCCTTTACTCTGCAGGTGTAGACACTTACTTACAAGACGACGAAAAAGCAGCGTTGAAGAAAGACGTCGCCTAATATCTGTCCGGCAAAGTCCGCGTAAGCTCTAGTAGCAGTTCCTGTTTTGTGATTTAACATAATTTGGGTGGCAATGTGGTGCATTTCGACTTAAATAAGTGTCCTAATATTTTTAGACTAGTAATGTTTATTGCTGAATAACACAAATTTACGCGCTACCAAGTCCTTATTTAGTGAAACACTATTCTTTCATTATCAATTCTCAGTCAAACCACAAACTTCACACGCAAAGCAGCCAGAATGCTCCACAAGTCCGATCTGATTGGAGACGCGATCTCACAGTCTCTGATCCGCTATTCTAAGTGAGTTTTAAATTCAGTCTTTTTCAGTGGTCTTTATAACAAAAGATGCTCGCCAAACACTCTATAATTAATACAAAATACGTCACGCGGAATTTTTACCTGGGCCAAAATTTCACACGCGGATCTCTTTCCAACAAAACAATCTAAAACTTCCAAAACTTCACAAAATTGTCCATAAACGCAACTGCTATTTCGGCCACACTATATGGACACGAGAAGCCAATTATTTCTTCGTTTTACACGTAATAAAGACGGAAGCGTTCGACATGACCTGCACGTCCGATAGCTGACTAGCCACTCCTGTTCAGTCTGCTTCTCTCCCAGTATAACTACCTAGCAGTGCGTGGGAACTGCTTAACACTGATTGATTGACCAGAATGACCAGCCAATCAGAACTAACCTTGGAGATTATTCTCGCGCCAAAACTGTCCTATGCCAATCACTATTCACAGATGCATTTACGTCATTTCAATATGCAAATTTTAATATAATGTTTAACAAAACAAAACGAAAAGAAAACTAATCTTGAAATAAATTTAGAAACTTAGTACTCTGAAAACGGCTATGGCACATTAACACGCGACGTTACAAGTCAAGTAAAATTTGGCGCACAGTGATATTTACGCCACGAGTACCACACATTGGAGGGTCTTCTCGCCAGACCAAGAAGCCATGTGTCAGAGGAGTGTGTTCTATGTGAATACGAGTAAACAGTACATCATCCTGTCTTAGTAGCCAAAAGGAGGTATGCCACGGCAGTGTAGTGGACGTAACTAGACGCAGGTTATTGTCAGTAGTCTCCAGCCACTGGTTTCCCATCGACGTGTAACACTGTTCTTCCACAGCGAGGTGAGAGCATGCAAGGGGCTGGCACACTAAAGTAACTGAGGACCACTGCATGCCTCCTTGGCTGTTACATCTTCCCTTCCATTTCCTGCGATACACTACTGCCCTGGTACTCAGCAGAAAGACACTTCCTTCCCCAGCTGTTGTAGTTGCAGCAGTCTGTCCTGGTGTTCTGGACTCCTTTATGTGCCGGGTACAACAGTTATAGAGAGTGGAGAGCTAGGCCACGTGTAATTCTGCAATGAAGACAGCAAAGTCTGAGGCAGTCACAACCTTGAGGACATGATCAATTAAAAAAAACAGAGCAACCAACAGAGTCCCCCTGTTTCGACCCACCTATAAAGACATTTGTAAAGCTGAGGTACACACTAAATTGGCAGAGAATAAGGTAATAAAAACATATTGAGAATTGCAATCTCTCGTGTATCGCACTAAATCTAAATTACCCAAGGCCTCTGCAGTAACCAGATAGGCAGGTGTTAAGAACCCAGAATATGGGGTTTTACTTGCTCCAAACCAAGCGACTTCAGCATATGAAGCATGCTTATCCCAGATAGCCTTGTTACTCATGGAAGATTGGAGAAACGGCATTCCAGAGGTGGGCGAGCAACAGGATGGAATGCAGGTGAAGTTTTAGCTATAAGGAACTTACATGCATGATGTACCATGAGCGGCTGCCACCGGATAGTGAGTACATCTACATCTACATCCATACTCCGCAAGCCACCTGACGGTGTGTGGCGGAGGGTACCTTGAGTACCTGTATCGGTTCTCCCTTCTATTCCAGTCTCGTATTGTTCGTGGAAAGAAAGATTGTCGGTATGCCTCTGCGTGGGCTCTAATCTCTCTGATGTTATCCTCATGGTCTCTTCGCGAGATATACGTAGGAGGGAGCAATATACTGCTTGACTCCTCGGTGAAGGTATGTTCTCGAAACTTCAACAAAAACCTGTACCGAGCTACTGAGCGTCTCTCCTGCAGAGTCTTCCACTGGAGTTTATCTATCATCTCCATAACGCTTTCGCGATTACTAAATGATCCTGTAACGAAGCGCGCTGCTCTCCGTTGGGTCTTCTCTACCTCTTCTATCAACCCTATCTGGTACGGATCCCATACTGCTGAGCAGTATTCAAGCAGTGGGCGAACAAGCGTACTGTAACCTACTTCCTTTGTTTTCGGATTGCATTTCCTTAGGATTTTTCCAATGAATCTCAGTCTGGCATCTGCTATACCGACGATTAATTTTATATGGTCATTCCATTTTAAATCACTCCTAATGCCTACTCCCAGATAATTTATGGAATTAACTGCTTCCATTTGCTGACCTGATATATTGTAGCTAAATGATAAAGGATCTTTCTTTCTATGTATTTGCAGCACATTACACTTGTCTACATTGAGATTCAATTGCCATTCCCTGCACCATGCGTCATTTCGCTGCAGATCCTCCTGCATTTCAGTACAATTTTCCATTGTTTCAACCTCTCGATATACCACAGCATCACCCGCAAAAAGCCCCAGTGAACTTCCGATGTCATCCACAAGGTAATTTATGTATATTGTGAATAGCAACGGTCCTACGACAGTCCCCTGCGGCACACCTGAAATCACTCTTACTTCCGAAGACTTCTCTCCATTGAGAATGACATGCTGCGTTCTGTTATCTAGGAACTCTTCAATCCAATCACACAATTGCTCTGATAGTCCATGTGCTCTTGCTTTGTTCATTATACGACTGCGGGGAACTGTATCGAACGCCTTGCGGAACTCAAGAAACACGGCATCTACCTGGGAACCCGTGTCTATGGCCCTCTGAGTCTCGTGGACGAATAGCGCGAGCTGGCTTTCACACGATCGTCTTTTTCGAAACCCATGCTGATTCCTACGGAGTAGATTTCTAGTCTCCAGAAAAGTCATTATACTGGAACACAATACGTGTTCCAAAACTCTACAACTGATCCATGTTAGAGATATAGGTCTACTGTTCTGCACATCTGTTCGACGTCCCTTCTTGAAAACGGGGATGACCTGTGCCCTTTTCCAATCCTTTGGAACGCTACGCTCTTCTAGAGACCTACGGTACACCGCTGCAAGAAGGGGGGCAAGCTCCTTCGCGTACTCTGTGTAAAATCGAACTGGTATCCAATCAGGTCCAGCGGCCTTTCCTATTTTGAGCGATTTTAATTGTTTCTATATCCCTCTGTCGTCTATTTCGATATCTACCATTTTGGACAGCACAGAGACTGGGAATGGGGCTGGTCCTGTAAGTACCTGTGGCCAGCCTGATCTCCTCATGGTAGGCAGCGTTAATAATCTTCAGGTAAAGGGGCCTCGCTGACCCATACACTCTGCATCCAAAGTCTAGCTGTGAACGCCCAAAAGCTCCATAAAACCAGAGAAGACGTGTCCTACTGCTCCCCAAGACTGGTGGCTAAGGCACTTTATGATATTCAGTGCCTTCTGTATTCTGGCTTTCAGGTCTCCCAGCTGTGCTAATCACGATAAGGTCAAAAATGAAGGCGAGAAACGTCAGTGAGTCACTAAAATGTAGAATTATGTCCCTCGGATACAAGTCAGTTAAATTAAAAATACGACAAGAACAATTAAAATGAACATACATAAACACTTATCTGCAGAAAACTAAAAACTCGTGTTTGCAGCCCACTCCTCGAACCCTGTGCACTTAAGTTCCAACTGACGGGTCTCGGTTGCAGCATTAGAGGAACAGAAAACAGCAAAATCTTCTACAAATAAAGAATGCCTACAGGACTCATTATGCCAGTGTGTGGATTTTCAAGGCACGTATTTTGAAGAATTTTAGTCCGATATATGAAAGTATTCACTAAATGTTGTGTTCTAAGACAAGTCTTTTTATTTACGCTCCCTGTATTTACCCAATAAAACTTCTACATCATGCAATAAGTATATACTGTTACCATATATTGGCAAATATTTATAGAGAGAAAATGAGAAAGAGAAAGTAAAGCTAATATGCCACAGCCAATGTTTTGGCTACATACAGGACATGACTTAGGATTGGGGAAACACAGGAAAGTAATCCACCAAATTCATTTGAGGGAACTAGCCCGACATTTTCCTGCAGCAACTTCGGAAAACTGTGTAATCCTGCACATGAGTGGCCAGACTATGTCTGAACCATTGTTAACCCAAATTTTAAGCTATTACCTACAGTTTGCTATACGAATTCCACAACCCCGCTACTTGAAGTTATTCATTGTATGTGTTGCTAAATCAAATGCTCACCTTCAATACACACCTGTAACTGGTCAATAGCGATGCAGTAACATTGCAACCTTAGATACTGAATGCTCGCTGTAAATATTTATTGTTAAAAATTATCTCAAATACACTCCTGGAAATTGAAATAAGAACACCGTGAATTCATTGTCCCAGGAAAGGGAAACTTTATTGACACATTCCTGGGGTCAGATACATCACATTATCACACTGACAGAACCACAGGCACATAGACACAGGCAACAGAGCATGCACAATGTCGGCACTAGTACAGTGTATATCCACCTTTCGCAGCAATGCAGGCTGCTATTCTCCCATGGAGACGATCGTAGAGATGCTGGATGTAGTCCTGTGGAGCGGCTTGCCATGCCATTTCCACCTGGCGCCTCAGTTGGACCAGCGTTCGTGCTGGACGTGCAGACCGCGTGAGACGACGCTTCATCCAGTCCCAAACATGCTCAATGGGGGACAGATCCGGAGATCTTGCTGGCCAGGGTAGTTGACTTACACCTTCTAGAGCACGTTGGGTGGCACGGGATACATGCGGACGTGCATTGTCCTGTTGGAACAGCAAGTTCCCTTGCCGGTCTAGGAATGGTAGAACGATGGGTTCGATGACGGTTTGGATGTACCGTGCACTATTCAGTGTCCCCTCGACGATCACCAGTGGTGTACGGCCAGTGTAGGAGATCGCTCCCCACACCATGATGCCGGGTGTTGGCCCTGTGTGCCTCGGTCGTATGCAGTCCTGATTGTGGCGCTCACCTGCACGGCGCCAAACACGCATACCACCATCATTGGCACCAAGGCAGAAGCGACTCTCATCGCTGAAGACGACACGTCTCCATTCGTCCCTCCATTCACGCCTGTCGCGACACCACTGGAGGCGGGCTGCACGATGTTGGGGCGTGAGCGGAAGACGGCCTAACGGTGTGCGGGACCGTAGCCCAGCTTCATGGAGACGGTTGCGAATGGTCCTCGCCGATACCCCAGGAGCAACAGTGTCCCTAATTTGCTGGGAAGTGGCGGTGCGGTCCCCTACGGCACTGCGTAGGATCCTACGGTCTTGGCGTGCATCCGTGCGTCGCTGCGGTCCGGTCCCAGGTCGACGGGCACGTGCACCTTCCGCCGACCACTGGCGACAACATCGATGTACTGTGGAGACCTCACGCCCCACGTGTTGAGCAATTCGGCGGTACGTCCACCCGGCCTCCCGCATGCCCACTATACGCCCTCGCTCAAAGTCCGTCAACTGCACATACGGTTCACGTCCACGCTGTCGCGGCATGCTACCAGTGTTAAAGACTGCGATGGAGCTCCGTATGCCACGGCAAACTGGCTGACACTGACGGCGGCGGTGCACAAATGCTGCGCAGCTAGCGCCATTCGACGGCCAACACCGCGGTTCCTGGTGTGTCCGCTGTGCCGTGCGTGTGATCATTGCTTGTACAGCCCTCTCGCAGTGTCCGGAGCAAGTATGGTGGGTCTGACACACCGGTGTCAATGTGTTCTTTTTTCCATTTCCAGGAGTGTAGTTCGCGTAAGTAAGAATAGAAGAGTGAATGTACTCTGTTACAGTGAAACAAGTGTATTTTGAGTCAGGATCATTTCATTTAACGTTACTGACATTAAAGAATGTGACAATGGGGTTGCCACAACACGAAATGATGTCCGTGACGTAATGCTCAAAGCTGCTCAACTCCAGTATTATGTGTATGTCACGCAAAATCGCACTTTTGTGACTTGTACTCAGTCTGCTGAGCAGATGCCTCAACCACTGCACTATCTGAACACTGCCAAGATCACAAGCAAAACGTCCATTGCCATTTATATTTCTTCTCAATTAATTCTGAAGTCTACGATCAGCTGTTCTGCCTTGATATATTCGGTTTTCTGTAGATTCATCTGCTCTCAAGGGTTTCTGCAACACCATTCAGTGTCACTGGAACATCACTGATTTCATCCTGCTGCATCCGCATTCGTTTCTATTCAATGGATTTCATTCAATTCCTATGTATGTATCCCCCCCCCCCCCCCCCAGTGACGCTACTCCCACTAACTACTCCCACAAACCCTATTGGAGAACCCATGGGAGTATTGTTCAGAAACTGCCAAATTCTTCATGTGCTCACTCGCGAGTAGGAAACCCGTGTTCGCTACCAGTGTGTCACAATATTTCACCAGTCACGACATTGAGGATGGAAAGCTGTGCAGAGCGACTCACGGCTCCTGTCGCCTCCAGTATGTGAGAGCAAGTCCCGGATGTGGCGGCTACTCACTTGAAGCGCAGGCTCTGCTGCTGGCTGCGCCCGTGGCCCGTCGCGTAGGCGGACCCTCGCACGTTTCCCAGCATGACGTCATACCCCGCTTCGGACAAAGGCTTCACTGTCGGCAATGGAAAAAGTACTGTCATTCATACACTTCATCAGTCATGACGGAAGGTCGAGACTGCGTCAGACATCAGGATTTTTATCAAGAAATCTGCATGCACAGGATGGTGTCTTCCAACAAATGGTTCATCAGCATGCTTAACCATCCACTCCCCTTTCTACTGGCAGTGAAAACTCTAACAAGCTTTAGAAATGTCGTATTGGCACTTTTGTCTTCTTTAAGGCTAAGAGGTTTCCAATCCCGTTGGTCGTGACATTGTTGGAGAGGGAATGAATGTCGGTCTGGTGATGATGGGCACTTCAGACATTCATCTGAAGTTGTGTGGACAAATTATGGAAAATTTAAATCCTGACTGTGGCTGGACATTGAGACCTGGTTCTCCCAAATCTGAGCTCCTGCCTTAAACACTGCTCGCTTTTTTCAGTAGCACTGCAACAAGTCCCTAATAAATATAGGCCATTCAATCTGTGAGTCACTATGTAAAGATTGTCCACCAGGACACTTTGTGTACACTCATACCACAACATGGAATTGTACTATCCCAGGAATCTTTTCATAATGTCGTGCAACATTACTCATCATAGTATTGAACTCCCTGGGCTAGCAGGACAGAGGGGATGCGGTTTTATTTGTGGAAAGAGGCCAAAATAAGTTGCTGTCAGTTGCACTCAAAATATAAACTTTATATTTTAACACACAATCACACAAGCAAGAATCAAAAACTCTCAAGGTTTTAACGAAAGACCTCCTTTGATTTAATTTAAATCGGCTGAAGGCCACATCGAAAATCCACGGCACAAGGCCTAAGCAAGGAACTGAGGTACAGGAGTTCTTCTGGAGGTTTCACTTCTCCAGGAAAAAAAAAAAATTATCTTCAATATAAATAGGCTGAAAGCTTTAGCTTAAATTTTTCCCATAGAACTCGGCTGAAGGCCACACATTAATCAAGGAACAGTGTTATGGCTTAAGGCCGAGACAAAGATTTTCTATGTTTAATCTAAATAGGCTGAAAACTCGGATGAAGGTTGCATATCAACTAACAATTTAATGGCTTAAGGCCTAGGAAGAAGAGCTTCAAATCTGAAAAGGCTGGAGGCCTTGTCTTAAAATATTTCGTGTAAAACTCGGCTGAAGGTCTCAAACTAAAATATAACAATGTTATGACTTAATGGCAAGACAACGATTTGGAATGTTTAATTTAAGAGAGGTTAAAACTCGGCTGAGGGCCACGCACCATGCAGAACACAATTTTACGGCTTAAGGCCTAAAGGGAAGAGCTTCTAAATTTAACTAAAATAGGCTAAAGGCTTTATCCTAAAATTCTTCACATAGAACTCGGCTGATGGCCACTTACGAAACCCAAACAATCTCACGGCTTAAAGCCCAGACAAAGAAACTTCCAATTTTTAATTTAAGCTGGAAAACTCGGTTGAAGGCCACATAAAAACTAAAAAATATTTTTTATGGCTTAAGGCCTAGACAAATTTTTCAACTTTTCATTTGAAAAGGCTGAAAAGTCGGCTGAAGGCCACATACCAACTTGAAACCAACTTATGGCTGAAGGCCTAGGCACAAGAAATTTTCAATTTTAATTTTGAAAGGCTGAAACTCGGATGAAGGCCTCATACCAATCAAGAGACTTCTTTTTATGGCTTAAGGCCTAAGAAGAAAAGCCTTGCGATTTTAATTAGCTAAACTCTACTGAAGGCCACATAGAGTACTGAAGACTAAAAGGGAAATCGCAATGTACAACACAAGGAGCAGCGCTCAGACGGTTCTAAGAGTCGGCCTGGGAAGGTAACACCAACGCATGTTTATGTGAGACAGGCAGCCAGACCGACCACCTGTTAATCGGAAGGCAACTCAACCAAAAGCCAGCCGACGAACCAACCAACAAGATCAGTTCTGCTCCACCCGACCAGAAAAACGACGACAAGATGTCAATAGCACAACGTTCTGGATACCGGTGCCCAATCCAGCCAAGTCAGAATAAACGCCCAAAACTACCAACAACACCTCAACTGTCAAAATACACGCCGTGCTGGTCAGCATCAACACAATGAGGAAAATACACTTCCAAAAACTATGCCAATGACCAGGACAGGTCACTGGAACATCAGCGCCCACAAGGCAGAAGATACAGGTGGTACACTTCATAAATGAAGGAATGAATTAAATTAAGTTAAACACCAGACAGGAAGACGGCAGCAATTCTAGCCGACCTCAATGCACACACGTTGTTGCTCACGGAAATCTCCCAGAAAGCGACAACCAGGATCAAACGAAGAGATGTGATAACAGTTGACACGTGACAGTAGGTTAAGTGAACACTCAATTTTAGTGTCCAGGATCGGTGGGTGACGAACTTCGTAACCCTCACAAGAAGTGCTTCACAACTCCGCACGCCGTCAGCAGCTGTGGCCTGCCTACACACCACGGAGCTTCCTCACTGCTCTGGTCCAACCAACCGACTGGTAGGCCCGGAAACGGTCAAAGCACCAAATACACGTCGGCCGATGAGACTACTGGCTGAACGACCAACCAACGGCCGTTCCCGCTCCAGTGTCCTTCCGTTGGACAGTTCAAGTGTGTCGCCAGCGGCTGGCAAGCACTGGCTGTTCGCGCCTCACGGGCACTCCGTCCCTCACTTCATTGCTGCTGCGTCCAGACACACGACGACCCGGAAATATTATCGGTCGCTCCAAAGTTGGTACGAAAGTGCACTTATCGATAAGTGCGGCTGCTGCCACTCACGGCAGGTATGGCAGGAAGTTAGTGACACCAGTAAAAGAAATAAGAAATCGAGGCGGCAGTACCGCAAGAGAAGATGACAAACAATCAACGGCATGAACACGAGCCATGCATCGCTCAAGTATTATAACTTTCTATTTGGTTTATAATATTATCACGGTAAATGACATACAGTTTTTCCAGATATGTGATCTGATTGGTTTCCTGACGATGAACAGAGTGTTTGCAATCTTTAATGATGAATAAATTAATAATGAATAGAACTTAATGTTCACAATGACAACCACAACTGAGTAATTAGAAATGAATGAAAAATCGAGAAAAAACCGGGACATCTTATTGGTAATTGCGAAGTTGGACAAAGCTTAAAAAATAAAACTTCAAAGAGGTGGTTGTAATCTTGGGAACTATGAGATGAATGATTAAAAATAATAGAATGTAAAAGAATAGTGACCTTACGGTAGTTGAATGCTATGATATTTTATGAGACAATGTTTATATTTTGTTGTATGATGCAGAAATTGGATAATATCTAAAGTAAAAGTGTGTCTAGAATACACATATACAATTACAGTAGGACTCATAATAATGTTCCACATCACTAATTAGTCTCTTACCCTTTATGTAAAAATGACAGAACACATAACCCTTAGGGAGTCTAAATCCTAGTTTCCATGGCAATTGAAAGAGGTTTTATATTCCAAATAAAGGTAACCAGAGAATGAAAGATGTATTTTCTATTTACATCACATTTCCAACTATATATGTATTGAAACATTTCCCCCAACCCCCTACAACATTGATAACTACAACCTCAGTAGTGAGGCTGTGGGCGCACTATTGCAACATTTCCCGTTCCCTATCAATGATGACATGCAATGTTGCCATATTTCCCCAACACATCTCTCTAATGTCACAGGAAAACAACTCTATTTATAAAGCAGCAGGAAATTGAAAACTTATGAGAAATTTAAAATAGCCCAACACTGTTAGAGGGTTGTTCCCACCTCTCTGACGTCTCAAGCCACTTACGCTAAGTGAAAAATGTCGAGAAACTAAAAACTCCTAGACAGACAATTGTCCAGTTGGTGTGTAATTAAAAAGAACCAAGATGGTGGACTGTGGGATATTGGTCAGGCCTGTATAGCTGTCAGGTCACTTAACTCCAAAATGCTAATCCAAGATGGTTCATCTGGGGATTCTGGTGCAGCTTGCATTTTTTACAGATTTTTCCCAACCATATGACATCAGAATTAAACATTGCTAAACTATGGATACTAGTGCAATCTGCATGGTTACCAGGACACTTGCACTAAGCATGGAATGCAAGGGGGTTGACCCTACATAGTTGCAAGATTTCATATGTTCTAGGTTTAAAACCATGTCATAATTTTAAAATGGTATATAGTTAAAAGAATCACCTGCCTTTGTGTTTAAATCTCACACATATTATATGTTTGAACAGTTTCTCCCATTGCAGTTCCCTTAAGTTTAAGTCCACTTGTCATGTTTCTAAACAACTTCCCCCAATCAGTTGCTAGCCTATTTGTGCTGTTACCACTACCACTGCAGTAGGATAGCAATGGTTATATCTTCGTTTAAAGAAAATGCGGTGGAAAGAGTCCCCTTCCAGAGTCAGAGCGACTGTGCAGGCCCTCCACTAGTTGAGACCGCCACCACACTTCCTGGATTGTGACTTCATAGACATCATAGTGCTGACTACCATGCAGTTGCTGTTGTGTGATGGCTGGCGTATATCGTAATACCATCTGACGCATCCACTGTCGTGCTGCCAGAGAATTTGTGGGACAGCACATCAACATGTTTTCCCATGCAGATCACAGCTTGTGTCTCCGGATTGAAGCACCTAGAACCACTTGGCCTCAACGGCCGGCTCAGCTACTGGTACCGCAACACATTTTTAAGATGCTGTAGCTAGAATGCACTGTCAAGTTAAGGCAAATACAGTGTCAGGCTGTGGCATAACTTCCGATTATAGAATGTTATTTCATTTCTGATGATTATTAGCTTGTTTGAACTATCACTGGCTTGCCTGCTTAGTATTACGAGCAGAAAATGACAAACTTTCAGCACTGCAAGATAAAATATATGCCCTACGTGTAGTCGCTGTAATGTTTGGGTGGTTTGGAAAATGGCTAGTTTAAAGCATAACAATCCTCGTTTATTATGTGTAAAAATGTGTACTATTATTGTTCAGTTTGCTGTTCCTTTGAACTGTCATGTAGTCTCAGCTATGTCGCACCACACATTAGCATTATCAGCAGAAGACCGTAAACATTTTGTTCTGCAGAATAATTCTCTAGCATGGAGTTGCTATAGTATTTGGCTGACTTTGCAAGTATAGCGACCTTCGTTTTTTACGTAAACGATTGATTACTACTGTTCTGCATGCTACACTCCTGGAAATTGAAATAAGAACACCGTGAATTCATTGTCCCAGGAAGGGGAAACTTTATTGACACATTCCTGGGGTCAGATACATCACATGATCACACTGACAGAACCACAGGCACATAGACACAGGCAACAGAGCATGCACAATGTCGGCACTAGTACAGTGTATATCCACCTTTCGCAGCAATGCAGGCTGCTATTCTCCCATGGAGACGATCGTAGAGATGCTGGATGTAGTCCTGTGGAACGGCTTGTCATGCCATTTCCACCTGGCGCCTCAGTTGGACCAGCGTTCGTGCTGGACGTGCAGACCGCGTGAGACGACGCTTCATCCAGTCCCAAACATGCTCAATGGGGGACAGATCCGGAGATCTTGCTGGCCAGGGTAGTTGACTTACACCTTCTAGAGCACGTTGGGTGGCACGGGATACATGCGGACGTGCATTGTCCTGTTGGAACAGCAAGTTCCCTTGCCGGTCTAGGAATGGTAGAACGATGGGTTCGATGACGGTTTGGATGTACCGTGCACTATTCAGTGTCCCCTCGACGATCACCAGTGGTGTACGGCCAGTGTAGGAGATCGCTCCCCACACCATGATGCCGGGTGTTGGCCCTGTGTGCCTCGGTCGTATGCAGTCCTGATTGTGGTGCTCACCTGCACGGCGCCAAACACGCATACCACCATCATTGGCACCAAGGCAGAAGCGACTCTCATCGCTGAAGACGACACGTCTCCATTCGTCCCTCCATTCACGCCTGTCGCGACACCACTGGAGGCGGGCTGCACGATGTTGGGGCGTGAGCGGAAGACGGCCTAACGGTGTGCGGGACCGTAGCCCAGCTTCATGGAGACGGTTGCGAATGGTCCTCGCCGATACCCCAGGAGCAACAGTGTCCCTAATTTGCTGGGAAGTGGCGGTGCGGTCCCCTACGGCACTGCGTAGGATCCTACGGTCTTGGCGTGCATCCGTGCGTCGCTGCGGTCCGGTCCCAGGTCGACGCGCACGTGCACCTTCCGCCGACCACTGGCGACAACATCGATGTACTGTGGAGACCTCACGCCCCACGTGTTGAGCAATTCGGCGGTACGTCCACCCGGCCTCCCGCATGCCCACTATACGCCCTCGTTCAAAGTCCGTCAACTGCACATACGGTTCACGTCCACGCTGTCGCGGCATGCTACCAGTGTTAAAGACTGCGATGGAGCTCCGTATGCCACGGCAAACTGGCTGACACTGACGGCGGCGGTGCACAAATGCTGCGCAGCTAGCGCCATTCGACGGCCAACACCGCGGTTCCTGGTGTGTCCGCTGTGCCGTGCGTGTGATCATTGCTTGTACAGCCCTCTCGCAGTGTCCGGAGCAAGTATGGTGGGTCTGACACACCGGTGTCAATGTGTTCTTTTTTCCATTTCCAGGAGTGTATTTCCTCAAGGTACCGTGTAGTTTCCACTATGTGAGAGGAGAACCGTGTGAGCTAACATCCCAAAGATGTTCGGGGTCACATGTGGTTCCCCTTCATCGAAATGTTTTGGCTCAAACTCGTCTAGGGGTTGAACCGCAAGTGTCGCATTACATGCCCTAAATTAGACACTTGTGACCCTTTGGTTAAACTATCTGGCTGAGTTCGAGTTTGCGAAATACAAAGTTAATATAACATTTAATAATAGTAATAATAATATCGGGAACTAAATTAACGACTCATAAATGATGTAGGCCACACAGTTGCGATTTGGTCAAAGTAATGTTTATTCAGAAAGCAAACTATCAGCGAAAGTAGTCCTATTTAGAGTTAGTGTTACACTCGAGCGCGTATCCATTTCATACGGTTCGATCATTTACAATCTCATCTCAAAATACAAGTTATCTACTCGAAAAGTTAGAGTTCACACTAGGCGCGCGGCTGCTCACCGCTCAGAGACTAAGTCCCACGATACCACTCAATGCGAATCTTTTTAAGTCGTTTCACTTCCTAGCTGCCTTAAGGCCGACTGTCCGCTTCCGCGTCTGCACCAGGGCTGCCCCTCTGCCCGTCCCCGGCAGCGTTTCGCGCGCGCCGAATATCCTCGCTCAACTGAGTACTGCAGTTCCCTTTCCTGAAGCCGCCCATCTGATTGGCTAAACTTATTCTATATTATTTTACATTTTAACATATTTAAATAATCAAAGCTTGACCACTTTCACGTTCTATATAAAGTAACAATAAGATCTATTACATAATAAACGTTAAATTCTTTTACACAAAACCAATACAATTTACTTCTTAGGTTTGAATGCCACAGCCAGTAGCCTTGCACCAATGTGCTTTCTGATAAATAAATAAGGAACAAAAGTAACTATTATGCACTAAGCTTTACAACAAACATTCTATTACCTAATGATTTAATAAGGTGCCATGTTGTCATCGTTCAATGTGTTTTGTTTGGACGAAATGATGATCTGATACTTAACTGAAAATACTGATAATTTAAATTTGCTATAGCTTTTAAAGAAATAAAGTAACCGAGTTGTCGTTTTAATGATGCGCTTCTATATAAAATGTCGACCGTTAAGATCGACCAAAGCGTTCAGATTTTAGCATTCAGGTCTTTGTTACAAAACTTGTTAATTTCACTTTAACATTAAATCCAAAAGTATGATAGATATGTCCAGTATTCGAGTTTTAATGGGGGTCACCATGAAAATTTATGGAGGATGGCTGATTAAAATTACTGTGGCTTGATTGCCTGCATTACTACAGAATTAAATAGTTTTCATAAATGTTTCCCTTTATGGCCGATCTTAGGTCCGCCATATTTAACACTGCTACATCTCCTTGGCCACAAGCGGCTTCTACTGGGTTTCCCTATGACGTACGTTCTCGTCTGTCTCAATTCTACACTACAGCGCTTAGGCCTCAATAGACAATAGACGCCTGTGAGTTTCCCCATCTCGTGGTGGATCTGCGCCCTATGTGGTACGCGGTCCTGGATGACAGGGTTCGTTTCACAATTCCTGTAGGCTGACTCTTTTGGCCATATATTTAAATGAGAGCGAAATGGTCGTTAACTCACAAGATGACAGCGATTTGAACTGGAAAATGAAGTAGATAGCCTATCATAGGGTCACTATAATATCTAACTCTAAGTTCTAACTATGATGTGCAGAGAACCATCTTATACGCATGTATACAGATCAATAGCTTCTGTCAGTTGGGAATTTTTTTTCCAGGTTACATCCTAACAGAAGGTGGAGGGCAGAATGGATCTGTTAGCTAGAGTGTCTGATGTGCGATTTCCGCTGTACTCGCCTAGCAGATCAGTGTCAGGTTGGCAACAACTCAGACATACACATGGTAACACTGCTTTCCCACGGAACTTTCAAAACAAACTCATCCACGCATTCAGTCACATAGAGAGGTGTGCAGGAAACGATATGAATCAAAGAGGAACAAATATGTAATAAATAAACACGTTTTACAACTCATCCTCCCTTCTGAGGCACATTGTCAAGGCAAAAGAATAATTTTCAGTGTGGCTGGCGTATTGTGAGGACGCTCAGATATTCTGAACTGATAACGCTCATGAGATGGGACTCACCGTACCGTTTCACAACTTCCAAAATTACAGTTTTAATCCACCAGCTGTGAAGAAGTTAAAGTGACTCGCTTTGTATAGATTCAGTCCTTAATATCTAATGTGACAGTGTTTTGAGAACAATTCAGATCAAGCACAAATAAGACCTTTTGGCGAAAAATGTACCATATATGGTGTTATTTCAGTAATATCATGGACGCTAGTACTTAGTTGACTGAGGTTACTACAATGAGCTCAGAGGTCATCTTCTCCCTACTTATATTCATTCTTGAGTGTATGTGCTGTAGTGACGGGGACAGTTTTACCCGCTCCCCAAACACAACAGAAAATAATGCTCAAATGACCAACATGCCCATGCTTATCATTCGCAAATAAATTATATTATTAATTTTCAGGGTGCTTCTGAAAGAAATGATGAGCTGACATATTGCATATTCTGAAGCATAAGTTAAGGGACTCCTGTGGGAATCTGTTATTTGCACAAATCCCTTACGTAATTTTTTCTGACAAATTACTAAAACAAATCGCCTGTTACTGTTTCCGTAAGGAGGATTCACGTTTGATGCCTGGCCTAGCCATATTAATTTGGGTTTTCGAAAGCTATGCCACATAATTGTAGGTAACTGCTGGCACATCTTAACAGTAGAATATAACTGTAACATTGTTCATCTTCTATCCATTATTAATAATTTGAGAGAAACGTCTGATACAGTAAATATTTATCGTCATTCATTATTATTACTCTACAGCATATTTAATATTATTTACCTAGTGGAATGACATGATTATGTGACAACATTGTAGTGGTCATGTGGAGAAGACAATAAATAATAAATACTTACAAGAAATATAATAAAGGGAGTAATAATGAAACATAACTGATGTCAATAAAACTGTAAGGGAAGGCTGCATTCTGTCAGTGTTTTCAGCTGGTATCTACAAGAGGCAATGGAGAGAGTGAAGGAAAATAATTAGACAGGAAAATTTAGAGGGAAGAGGTAAGAAATATGATCCTCATAGATATTGTTGAATGGGTCACACCCTCACAAACCAGAAACTGATTAAGGATGAACTAAACAACATAGTAAGTATTTGGATATAAAAAATTGACTTTAAATCAAAGTAGAAACTGTAGGAGCCATGGCCAGAAACGCATTATAGTATGGGTGAGACATCCATATTTTTTTGGAAATGTAGGATAAAATCGTATGAGAGGAGAATGTTAAAAACTATATGAATGATAAATTAAAAAATGAAAAGGTAATGGAAATAGCGGACCAGTTTAACGCTGTCACAAATTTTGGGCGTCACTATGAGAGAGGTAACTCCAATGGAGCATTATGTGAGGCCAGCAGGAAGGTGCGGAAGCTCTGTTACGCAAATTCATAAAGAAGCCAGTTTTCCCACCGCAAGGAGGGTCAGGCTCAGGTGCGACACAGCAGAAAAGCAGTGCGGCTATGAACCAACCTAAGGGAAGTATCCACACCATGGGACCGCGAAGATATTGATCCGACTGTCCCTGGAAAGAATGTATCGGCACAAGCTTAGTTGCCAGTATAGAAACTATTGATCCTAGCACAGCTATGCACAGGTCTGCCAGCACCCTTCACGACACCACGGCCACGCAACTCTCCGCCACATGATCGGTCAGTGAGCACCCCAAGTCAGTCTGGCCATCCACAACCACCAGTCCAGATCACGAAGCTAAGTCTGTATCTGGAGCAGTACGACACATGAGCCTCAACAACAGCATCCAAACTTGTGCCTCGGAGGGCAGCAGTTCAGGCTGATGGCAGTACGACTGTCATCCATCCACACTGGGGTGAGCTTCTCTTGCAGCAGCAGCAGACTTCTAAGAGACTTAGGGCAGACATTCACGTAGCTAACCCTTTTTGCTTGCGGCTGCACAGCGCCAACTGGGGCATGTGCCGCTGAGTGAAGCAAACAGTGCCAACAGAGTAGGACACAGATGGAACACATCCAGCACACCACCACCACAGCCTTCTGCAGCTAACGGCGGAGTAAGCGGACATTGCCAGCACTGGCCGGCACTAGCGCCTCACCGCCCCGCCACTGTACGTCATAGCGGACTCACTCGCCCCGAAATGGTTCAAATGGCTCTGAGCACTATGGGACTTAACATCTGAGGTCATCAGTCCCCTAGAACTTAGAACTCCTTAAACCTAACTAACCTAAGGACAACACACACATCCATGCCCGACGCAGTATTCGAACCTGCGATCGTAGCGGTCGCGGGGTTCCAGACTGAAGCGCCTAGAACCACTCGGCCACTCGCTCGCCCCGAATCATTACACAAGGAAGAAGGTCTGTGGAAAATGTCAACAGCAAAAGGGTCTGCAGTGGAAATGGCGTGTCCTATATGGGACAGTCGTCAAGAGGGTAGCAGTGAGTTTCCCTCGATTTCCTTATTGGTTTGTTTCAGAAGCATACATACATTAATCTCTTATTGCAAGTGAGTATAACTTGGAATATATACATGAGAGAAATGTGTACAATTATATCGTTAGTTTACAAGAGATGAAATTGATACATACGCATCGACCTCTCCGGGTGGAGCAGGAGGAAGGTGTCAGAGCAACCTATGAGCCCTGAAACGGCCAGCAGAGCCCCACGGCGGGGAACGCCCGGCGGAACTGGCACGCGGTGAGCTGTAAGCTGGTAGCCGTCCTCAGTCTCCACCACGTGCGTCTCGCACGTCAAGCCGTAATCCCTGCATCCGTCCGTCTGCAACAGTTCACAGTAACTGCAAGATCCGCCGCACCCTGCCCCTGACTGAACAGTAGGACCATTAATATCCAGGGGCTGGTCTGGACTGGCAGCACTGGCGAAGGCAGCCCACCAATGAGATTCTCGTTCAGTAAATAATGCCAAAAAATTGTTTACACTCAATAATACACAGATATTACCAAAATGTATGTATATACACTACTGGCTATTAAAATTGCTACACCACGAAGATGACGTGCTACAGACGCGAAATTTATCCGACAGAAAGAAGATTCTGTGATATGCAAATGATTAGCTTTTCAGAGCATTCACACAAGGTTGGCGCCGGTGGCAACACCTACAACGTGATGACATGAGGAAAGTTTCCAACCGATTTCTCATACACAAACAGAAGTTGACCGGCGTTGCCTGGTGAAACGTTGTTGCGATGCCTCGTGTAAGGAGGAGAAATGCGTACCATCACGTTTCCGAATTTGATAAAGGCCGGATTGTAGCCTATCGCAATTGCGGTTTATCGTGTCGCGACATTGCTGCTCGCGTTGGTCGAGATCCAATGACTGTTAGCAGAATATGGAATCGGTGGGTTCAGAAGGGTAATACGAAACGCCGTGCTGGATCCCAACGGCCTCGTATCACTAGCAGTCGAGATGACAGGCACCTTATCAGCACGGCTGTAACGGATCGTGCAGCCACGTCTCGATCCCTGAGTCAACAGATGGGGACGTTTGCAAGACAACAACCATCTGAACGAACAGTTCGACGACGTTTGCAGCAGCATGAACTATCAGCTCGGGGACCATCGCTGCGGTTACCCTTGACGCTGCATCGCAGACAGGAGCGCCTGCGATGCTGCACTCAGTGCCGAACCTTGGTGCACGAATGGCAAAACGTCATTTTTTCGGATGAATCCAGGTTCTGTTTATAGCATCATTATGGTCGCATCCGTGTTCGACAACATCGCGGACAACGCACATTGGAAGCGTGTATTCGTCATCGCCATACTGGCGTATCACCCGGCGTGATGGTATGGGGTGCCATTGGTTACACGTCTCGACCACCTCTTGTTCGTATTGACGGCACTTTGATCAGTGGACGTTACATTTCAGATGTGTTACGACACGTGGTTCTACCCTTCATTCGATCGCTGCAAAACCCTACATTTTAGCAGGATAATGCACGACCGCATGTTGCAGGTCCTGTACGGGCCTTTCTGGATACAGGAAATGTTCGACTGCTGCCCTGGCCAGCACATTCTTCAGATCTCTCACCAACTGAAAACGTGTGCTCAATGGTGGCCGAGCAACTGGTTCGTCACAATACGCCAGTCACTACTCTTAATGAACTGTGGTATCGCTTTGAAGCTGCATAGGCAGCTGTACCTGTACGCACCATCCAAGCTCTGACTCAATGCCCAGGCGTGTCAAGGCCGTTATTACGGCCAGAGGTTTCTCGGGATCTATGCACCCTAATTGCGTGAAAATGTAATGACATGTCAGTTGTAGTATAATATATCTGTCCAATGAATACCCGTTTATCATCTGCATTTCTTCTTGGTGTAGCAATTTTAATGGCCAGTCGTCTATGTATGAGTGTATGTATGTATATATGTTGCACATCTCCTCCTAAACCATAGGACCGATTTCAACTTAACTTGCAACATACGTATATCCCCGACAGTGTGTAACGAATGCTGTTGGGGTAGAAACAACACACCTACCATGGCTCAGGGGATATGAAATCATAAAAAATGAGATGTGTGAAAAACTGCCGCATCATATATGACGTTTAAGCTTATTACTTCTGTGCCGCTAACTCTATTCCTAATAAATGTCGCAGAATCCATATACACCGCTAAATGTATACACAAAATTATATCATGGTGCCCCAAATAGTTCAGGAGATGGGACGTCATGAAGACTCAAATGCGTGAAAAACGCGCACCATGCATGACATTTAAGCTTGTTACTTCTGTGTTACTAACTGAATTCGCTACATATATCACAGACAGTATCCACAGACTTTGCTGTTGTTGTCGTTTAGGGTGTACAGGATCTCAATTGTGAGATTATCAGCGCCCTTAGAAACATTAAAAGGAAACGAATATGGTGAATAGGGCTAAAATTCTTTACACTCTCTCTCACTCTCTCTCTCTCACTGTATCACTCACTGACTCGCATTCACCCGCACACACACATATATTCCATATCACACGCCGTAAAGCGAAGGAGAAATAGTAGAAGACACTACACGTGGGATCACGACACCCTTCCTTTAGTGCGGCATTTGCCCTCCAGTTCCCAGCAATAGTCACGTGCCCTCGTACCGAGCAGAAACATATCTCCTTCTCCACCCACTGTAGTTGGAGGAGGGCTCCCTGAATATTTTGTACTGCTTTACTGCAAGATACAGCAGTTGTAGGAAGTGAAAGGCACTCAGAGAAGCGGAACAGACAAGGAGTTTAGCACTCGAAGCACATCTCATCTGCTCCAGTGCCCTCAAGTTCGCATATAATCCCACATCGAAGACAGTAAAGTTTTGAGGCAGACTGTCCTTGAGGACACAATCAAGGAAAAAACAGAGCAGCCAACGGCCCTCATCTGTTTAGAACCATTCGTAAATACAGCTTTAGACTCGTGCTGCTCAGTTAAAATGTCATAAAAAATGTATTAAAAGGTATGTGAGCCTCTAATCTCTGCTGCACTGCATCAAATCTAAAATTCTTCTGCACCTCTGCAGCAACTGTTGTGGCAGGCAGTTAAAACCTTTGGTGCTGTACGTGCTCCACACCGACTCCAGCACACACTATACATGGATCCCAAATGGCATTGTTGCTCCTGGACGATTGGAGAGAATGCCTTCCACAGGAGGCCGAACAACGCTATGGTATGTGGATGAAGTCGGAGATGTGAGGAACTTACATGCCTGAGGCACCATGAGGAGCTGCGGCCGGATGGTGCCTCGGCACAGCGGCTGGGTACGGGGCTGGTGGATGTGCTATCCTTTCCTGGATTGTAGACAGGTATCGGAATCTTCAGGTAAGAAGGCCTCACAGACCTGTACGCTGTGGGTCCATAGTCTGACCGCAAACGCACAAAAGCCCTATAAAACTGCACCAGACGCGCCCTGTCTGCTCCACGAGACCTGTAGCTAAGGTACTTTACGATATTCAGTGCCTTTCTGGGTTCTGGCTTCCACGTCTCCCAGCTGCGGTAACCACGACTGTTTCGAGTCAAAAATGAGGCCCAGAAAGTTCACTGAGTCTTTAAAATGTTGAGTGGCGTTCTCCATACGCAGATCAGGTAAAATAAAAAATGACGAGAGAGATTAAAATGAGCACACAGTCCTTATTTGCGGAAAACTGAAAAGCTGTCTTTGCAGTCTACTAACCTATCGTCTGCACTGTAAGTTCCAACTTATGGGTGATTGTTGCAACACTGGAGGAGCAACAGAAAGCAGTGCAGTCGTCCACAAATCAAGTGCACTGTACAGGACTCCTAACGGTAAACGAGGTACTTTTTATGGGTATTAAAAGATTGCCCATAGAACACCATCCTCCCGCTCAAAGTGATGCAACAGCAAATCGCCAATTCGAGACCTAAAAAAAGCGCTTGGAGAGGAAGGACCGTATGAAAATGTGGAGCTGGCTACGAAATCCCTATGATGTAGTTGCACGAGAGCATTGTGTCTCCAAATAGTGTTGTACGCTTTACTGATACCGAAGAATACGCAGAGACAGTGATGTTTACGTAGGAAACCCTGCTGAACACCCGCCTCTAGTAAGATCAGGTTGGAATACAAACAGATGGTGGCTGAAGAGTTGCCTGGTCTCTGAAAATTAGATCAGACGGCGGTTAACTGTTTGCTCTAGGATCTTTCCCATGCAGCTCTTTAAGGTGAAGCTCCGATAACTACTTGTGCGATCCTTTCCTGGTTTGAGGAGAGGTATCAGAACAGCCTCTCTCCAAGATTTGGGCAAGTCCCTGTCTGTCACATCAGATTAAAATATTCGAGGAAGATTTCCTTTGACGCTGTAAGCAAATGTCGAATCATGCAGCACGGGATTCGGCCGTGACCTAGTGCAGTGTCGCGAGTCTCAGGCAGTGCCGATTCCAGGTCCCACGTGGAGAAAGGGTAGTTGCATGATTCAGAATTTTCGGATCTGAAGTCCTACTTGTCCCTCTCTACAGTCGCTCGTTAGCAGCGAAACACCAGATCCTGGCTGAAGTTGGCAGTAACCTTTGCCAAATGCTCTGCTATCATCACTGATGTCTCTGCATGTTGTTTGGAGAGACCCCTGTTTCTGGACTGCTGTTATTGGCTACTGTGTTTACCGGAAATGCACCTGAGGTTTTCCATACTTTTACAGAAAAAGTTGAGTGGTTGATCGAGTCCAGGAAATTTTTCCATGACCTTTTCATGCTCTCCTTAATTAAGCCCGAGGGCCGTAAGGTTGTCTGCTGTCAGACAATACTTAAATCGTCAGAGAGCCACACGTCTGTCAGGGTTGCTGAACGGCAGTTTCTGGTCCACCAACGAACGGGTTGCCTTCTAAGATGACCTGCGGACTTCGGTGCCGAGAAGTCAGCGGCATAATGGGTCACTTGTGTGATGTGCTGCACACATTGCTGGACGCTGTCTCGGTGTTAGAACACAGCTAGCTGGCTGAACAACTTCCAGTTAGCTGTGCTGGCCATCTATTTTCTGTCTTCTGTTCAAGTGTGCCTCCATCTAGGAGGTGAATGTGAAGTGGGGAGGGAAGTGGTCACTGTTTGAAGGTCGTCAGTAACTCCCGACTGAACAGAGTCTGCGAGGGCTGTAGAGGAGGAAGAGAGGTCAATGGCTGAGACTGGCACAGTAGCCGCACAGAAATGAGTGGGAGTTCCTGTGCTGAGGACAAACAGCTCGTGAGATGCGACCCTGAGGGCAAGTAGAAGTCGAGCCCCACAAGACGTGATTGGTACTCACGTCTCGTAGTAGGTGGAAAGGTCAGGGGAGTTGTTCCATAACATCTGTGAGAGCGTCAGAGTCGGTAGCATCTTGCGAACGAAAATAAAGTCAGCAAACAGTGATCTTCCAACGCACAAGAATTCCGACTGCACCTGATTGCAGGTCAATAGCCAGGGCGAGAGCAGAGGAGTGGTGCTCGTTATTGACAAACACAGCAAGCCGTCCTTTGGCCCTTTCCCCAATCAGGTCAGTCTCGCGATAGAGCACATGGTCCCGTAGTACAGGAGCATCAGAAGGTTTAAATTGATTTTCCTGCAAACACAAGCACAGCGGGCGATCCTGTGCTAAGAGTTTCAGTTCCTCCACATATATCCTAAACCCATTAATGTTCCTCTGTACGATGGGAAACGTCTCTCATGGGAGTAGCCCTTTCATCCTGACTGTCTGCCAGGGTAGGGATCCCGCAATGGCTGGAGGCTCAGTCTTGGGCCCCAGTCTGACACAAGGTCCACGAGCTCTGAAGAAGAGTCGAGAGAGATGTCAGGGAGAACGACGTCGACATCGTTGGACTGTGTACTTCCCGTCTCTGGCAGTGGTGATTCTTCGCCTTGGACTTCGTGTATTTTATTATTTTTTTTTTTTCCACTGAGGCAGCTCCAGAGTCACGGTGAACCAGACTGACTTTTTGGAGCGGCAAGGCATCTCGCAGTGTTTGCAATGGTGGCCCTTCGGACGTTCTGGAGGGAGGCACAAGTGCACTGACAAACACAAGTACTGGTACTGACAATAGCAACCTCCGTTCACGTAGTAATATCGCCCTTCTGCAGTGGCTGTTTGAGAACCGAAGCAAGGGAAGAACGTCAGGGATAGCGTGACCTAATACATCTTTTTGGCCTCAACATGAGAGATGCACTTCATAGTCTGAAGCTCCTGTATCTTCCGTTCTTCAAGATCTGCGCTGCAGTCCCAACTCCAGATAGGGTGAGCTCCAGAGCAATTTACATACAGTAGAACCTCCCATAACGCACAATTCGCATAACGAGGAAAACAAAATTGTGAAAGAATGACTAGTTTGACAAGCTATGTTTCACATAACGAGTGAAAAGTGCAATTCGTCAGTGTATGGTACTGGGGAAATTCAGATAATTCAGTTAGATAACGAGATGGGTATTTTGATATCTGTGTATTTTATAACTTTGTGCTTTTAATAAATTGCTCATAAAAGCTATTAAGTTGTTATTAGTTCAGGCTGAAGAGTAGCACGGTTTTATACTGAAATCGGATTGGCTGCCGCATCTCTGTCAGTTAGGAGACAACACGTTCGCGCTACGTTGTGGGCTAGAAGAATTGCTTTCTGCCGTATAGAATGGATTCGGACTTCAACCTATATTTATGAGTAAACCGTGAGTTTTTATGTAACTAAATGGCGGGTGGCATTTTATTCGAATCGTGTCCGAGATCTCAAAGTTCGAAGAAAGTGATTTCGAAAACATAGAACAAGGATTCTGTCACAGACAATCCGTTTGCGAATTTTTTGTTAATACGATCTGTTGGATTTCCTAAGCTGGCTATTACGAGTGACTGTGACTGCGTGTCTGTCATTATTGTAACTTGAGACAAGCATTCACTTGGCGGTTATTTTGTAACAAAGAAGTCAGAATACAGTAGAATTTTTATTCAAAGACATTTTTTCGCCCAATAGCTTGCAAAAATCTGAAACAATAAAAATTCCAGCTCGACATGCAGATGGGTGGAGTGCTACTTGTTCCACTACAGTTTCTCCAATAGAGAGACTTTACTCGTTCTCTGACAGAAGGATAAATCACCGGAAGGTGAGTAGGCACGTTTCCTGTGGGCAGAAACGAAACTGCGTCGTCACAGTTACCTTGGCGTGGTGGGAAGAAGGCAGTAACTCGAGGGGTACCACAGGCTGCCACGAAAGAAGAAGAAATGCGAGGCAGCTCCCTCTGTTGCGGGTAGCGATGGTCTCTTCTCGTGATTGTGTCACCAAAAGTGGCAGCCTTTAATTCAGAGGCACATGTGAAGACTCATAAGGAACTCAACAACCATTTCCGACGAATTTCATCTGACAGGAACCCGAAAAAAATCTTGCTCCAGTACGACAGTTCAATCACATACGCGAGTCTCAGAATCGGGGAACACATCGCCAAATTGAATAGAACATTACTGCCTCTCCCACCACCCCGCAGCATATAACTGCCATGTGTTTGGGCCACTTGATAATTCTGTACCAGAGACACATTTTGAATTTGATGAGAGCGTAAGTTACGCAGTGGAATCATGGATACGACCTCAGGACAACAGCTCTTGCGAACAAGGTTTTTCTGCTCTCACACAACAACGTTATGAGACTATAAAACGTGATGCAAACTACGTACAAAAATAGATAACTCAGAAGAAATGGTGACTAGTATTGTCATCAAATTCTAAGTTTTAAGAATAAATCTGTTCTAAGATCAAAATTGTTGGTCGTTATTTAATGCACGACCATGTATCAGCGGGAGCTTGTAGCATGACAGGCCTCGTGCTCTCTAAATCCACAGCCAGCCACGCCCCGTCGGTTGCTCCCGCAGTATGCCGTGGGCCCCCACGGTTGTGACCGGTAGGCATGAGTCCCCTCCAGTGGGCCCTTACTCTGTCGTGGGAGGTCTCTGCTTGACGCCCTTCTGGAGAAGAATGACGCAGATGAAGCAACATGGCAGAGCAGATGGTCTGTACCTGACGGTATAGGAACGCCCAGGAACGAGCACTGGTGGTCACAGGGGCAGTGAGTGAACGTGCTGTGGCAGTCACCGAGGGCGCGAATACTGTGCGTTAGCGCCAGTGGCCAAGAATTTCCTCGCCTCCTGGCGACGTCTGCGGGAGAATGTGCGCTATTAGTAGGTTTCTTTTTGTGAGCGTATTCTGGCTCAGTCCCCGTGAGTAAGTGTGTGTGTGTTTTTGTGGATTACGGGCGCTCAACGGCGACGTTATCAGCTCCGTGATGCACGTTACAAGAAATTAATGTGGCTAAAATGAAAATGTTAATACAAAGTGAGGATGAAACCTGTAAATTAAAACTCATGCACTCACAGACAATTCCCTCGCGCTGCTCACATAGTCATTCTATCTCACACGCCTTAAGACAATGAACAAAGAATAGAAGCTGCCATACCTAGGATTAAAAGAGAAATAAAACAACAGAGGAGCTAAATGGGGGGCACAGGGAACAGTGGCTGGCTTACCACTAACAAAAAACGTCTGTGAGCCAGTCACCCTGTTAACAGGTGAAAAACATCTTCCTAAAATTTTCGAAAACATGTTGGAAAAATCACAAAACTCTCACCGCATTTGTTTGAACATTACTCAAAATAGAGGGCCCATATGTCAACAAATCTGCCGCTGCCCGCTGGTCGGAAAATAAAACACAGTCTAACAAAATGTGGGCCACAGTGACTTGTACACCACAAGCACGACACAGTGGAGGGTTCTATCGCCGAAGCAAGAAGCTAAGCGTCGTAGAGCTGTGTCCTATGAGAAGCTGAGTAAGGAGAACCACGTTCCACCGCCGTGGCTGGAGGAGGTACGCCACGGCCGCGTAGTGGGCTTTACACGTCGGAGACTCTGTATGTCAACAGCCAGGCTTCTGTACTGTACGCATTGCGATGGCACGCTGAACTAACTGAGCATCGTGACACGCCTCCTTGGCCGCTACTTCTGCCCTTTCGTTCCCCGCACTACCCATGCGTCCTGGTAGCCAGCAAAATGGAAGATCCTTCCCCAGCCGTTGGAGGAGGTTGTCCTGCAACGTTTGGACTACTTTATCTGCTGCGTACAAGTGTTGTAGAGAGTGAAAGGCAATCAGACAATTGGAACAGACGAGGAATTTAATACTGGAATCTCGTCTCATCTGCTTCAGGGCCTGCGAAGTCGGACATAGTTCTTGAGGCAGTCGGACCTTGAAGACACGATCAGGTAAAACTGCAGAGTGACCAACAGCGTCCCTCTGTTCCGCCCCCCCCCCTCCCCTCCATAAAGACAGCTCTAATGGTGTGGAGCTCAGTTAAAATGTCCTTCAGTAATGAGTGCAGCCTCTTCTGTGCTGAACTAAATCCAAAATTATTCTGGGCGTCTGCAGAAAACAAGACGGCAGATGATTAAAACACTGGATTTCCATTGCATTTGCTGCACACCACGTGACTCCAACACATGCAGCAAGCAGACAGGAAATGGCAGTGTTGCTGGTGAGACGTTGCAACGGTATGGTATACACATGAAGTCGGAGCTACTAGTAACTTACAGGCCTGACGCACCATGAGGAGCTGCCGCCGGATGGTGAACGGTGGCTCCCTAGTCACAGGCACAGAGACTGGGTATTGAGCTGGCCCTGTAAACACCTATGGCCAGCTTAATCCCCTCACGGTGGATGGCACCGATAATCTTCAGATAAGAAAGACCCGCTGACTCATACACTGTGCACCCATAGTCTAGCCATGAACGCACAAAAGCCCCATAAGCCTGGAGCACACACACCCTGTCTGCTCCCAGACGGATCTAGTAAATAAGTAGTAACTCAGTTCACGATTTAAGCGACACTTTCACTGCATGAACAGAAAAATGTGTGAGCGATGAAGTGTTTTCACGTCATTGATTTTTGAGGGTTATCAGGAGAAAAACTTTCGTAAAATTATGAAATTATGTGTAAAGTTCGTTGCATGTCTCCCACCCCCATCGTCAAAATTTTGATAGACGTGTGGTTCCTATCCCCACGGCGATTCTTTTTAGTGCCTGATGCATATACCACGTTTGGTTGTAATTGGTGCTGTGGCTTAGGAGGAGATGTGGAACGTATACCCATACATACAAACGCACATATGTGGAGTATATATGTACATCCATTTTTATATGTCATGATTCTTTATTGCTGCTCAAGTGAGATACTAGTGTCATTGAATACCTGTAGCTGTCAGATCATTGATAATACTAATATAACCTGTTAATACGACCGATTACAGATTGAAAAGCAGTAGCATGTAAATTACGCTAGATACGTGTTTGTGTGTAATCTTTAGCTGCCTAACTACAACGATGCACACCCCCCCCCCCCCCCCTCCTGCACCACTGGCCCAGAAACGGGCAGCTTTTTTTGTGCACACTCTACTGTGCGTTGTGGACATGTATCAGGAAATTTGACCTCTGCAGATACCTCTAAATCTTATCTTGGAGTATGGTTTTGTCATTATTTAGTAGCCGAGTACGAAAGGAGATGCTGTCTGCAAAACTTTTCAGAGAGCCCTAGCACAATAATATCAATCGGCAAATGTCGCAGCCTTCCCCTGATTCTGTGCTACTGGATGGAACACATCTCGCGTGACGCGGAGGCGGCGCTGGAGGCTCACCACGGTGGCGTAGACCGCCGGGTCGGCCGGTGGTTCGCTGCTGGGAGGAGGAGGAGAGGTGAGGTTGAGGGCGGCCAGGAACAGCGAGGCGGCGGCGTGCAGCAGGCTGGCGGGCTCCATCCCCTCTGACTTGCGGTGGACCCTGCCGGACAGAGAGAATGTTTTACCTAAGGAAAATATTTGAAGTGTCCGAGTAGCGAATAACAGAATGTGCCACGAACGGGAAAAAATAATTTGATGTCTTATACAAGTGAAATGACAGAATGTCAGAGGCTTTAGTGGTCTCATACAGATACGATTTTATGTACCCAGGGTCACCCATATCTATTTTTTTATGTAGTAAAGAAGGGAGAAACGAGCACAAAGCAGCACTGCTAGAACTCGCCACGTGCCGCAGCGATACTCCGCGAGCGCCGCAGCCCACCAGTTTAAAGGTCCAGAGTCAGAGGCAAGGCGGGCAGGGGTCGAATGCCGACGCCTGGCCACGATGTCTCCCACCTCTCACCACCGAGGTGCACTGTCAAAATGTTTGGTTTCTCTTACATTAAAAATCAACAATAAATTGGAGTTATGCATCAAAAATTATGACATCATGTGAGCTAAAAAGAGCCATCTTATACACTGGGATCGCCTTATACACACATCAAAAAATGTTTTGCTTCACCCCGGTTCCCAGAACTCCTGAAGACAGACGTTGACTGTGGATAAAGTATCACAGACACAGTCCCTTTCACTGTACAGAGATGTTACTAAACCGACTCAAAGATGTAAAAAAACCAGTCATGAACAGCACCTTATTGACAGAGGGTGTCCGACAGCCGATCAGTTCCACTCATTCCACCAGGAAGAAGGTACACAGCTAGTGTTGTCTGTAGTTCAACCACGCCTACACGGTCAATACCGCGGTTCGATCGAGTACGCATTGTTACTTTTTGCCAGGAAGGGTCCTCAACAAGGGAAGTGTCCAGAGGTCTCGGTGAACCAAAGCGATGTTGTTCGGGGGTGGAGGAGATACAGAGAGACAGGAACTGTCGATGACATGCCTCGCTCAGGCGGCCCAAGTGCTACTACCGCAGTGGATGACCGCTACCTACGGATTAGGGCTCGGAGGAACCCTGACAGCTACGCCACTATGTTGAATAAAGCTTTTCGTGCAGCCACAGGACGTCGAGTTACGACTCAAACTGTGTGCAATAGGCTGCATGATGCACAACTTCACTCCTGACATCCATGGCGAGGTCAATCTCTGCAACCACGGCACCATGCAGCGCGGTACAGATGGGCCAAACAACATGCCGAATGGACCTCTCAGGATTGACATCACGTTGTCTTCACCGATGAGTGTCGCATATGCCTTTAACCAGACAATCGTCGGAGACGTGTTTGGAGGCAACCCGGTCAGGCAGCCGGCCGGAGTGGCCGTGCGGTTCTAGGCGCTACAGTCTGGAACCGAGCGACCGCTACGGTGGCAGGTTCGAATCCTGCCTCGGGCATGGGTGTGTGTGATGTGCTTAGGTTAATTAGGTTTAATTAGTTCTAAGTTCTAGGCGACTGATGACCTCAGAAGTTAAGTCGCGTAGTGTTCAGAGCCATTTGAACCATTTTTTGAACCGGTCAGGCTGAACGCCTTAGACACATTGTCCAGTGAGTGCAGCGAGGGGGAGGTTGCCTGCTGTTTTGGGGTGGCATTATGTGGCGCCGACGTATACCGCTGGTGGTCATGGAAGGCGCCGTAACGGCTGTAAGACACATGAATGCCTTCCTACGACCGATTGTCCAACCATATCGGCAGCATATTAGCGAGGCATTCGTCTTCATGGACGAAAATTCGCGCCCTATCGTGCACGTCTTGTGAATGACTTCCTTCAGGATAAGATATCGCTCGACTAGAGTGGCCAGCATGTGCTCCAGACATGAACCCTATCGAACATGCCTGGGATACATTGAAAAGGCTTGTTTATGGACGACGTGACCCACCAACCACTCTGAGGGATCGACGACGAATCGCCGTTGAGGAGTGGGACAGTCTGGACCAACAGTGCCTTCATGAACTTTTGGATAGTATGCCACGACGAATACAGGCACTCATCAATACAAGAGGACGTGCTACTGGGTATTAGAGGCACCGGTGTGTACAGCAATCTGAACCACCACCTCTGAAGGTCCCGCTGTATGGTGGTACGACATGCAATGTGTGGTTTTCATGAGCAATAAAACGGGCGGAAATAATGTTTATGTAGATCTCTATTCCAGTTTTCTGTACAGGTCCCGGAACTCTCGGAACCGAGGTGATGCAAAACTTTTTTTGAAGTGTATATAAGCGGGCAGACAGTAAGAGGCGGTTGTCATTTCACCGGTCGTCACCAGTCGTCCAGTTGTCGGAGTATCCGCGCCGCTGCATACAGTCAGAGACTCTTTCTGTTACCGTATGGGTGTCATGGAAACACCATGTCTGTAGTTCAACTTCTTCTCACACCCGATACACCCCAGCGGGGCTGTGAGTTCCATGACAGAGGATCCCAAATCGTTAGCAAAAAAGTTTTGTTCATTAAGTCAGTGAACTCGACCATCTTGTATTGCTACAGATCAATGACTTCCTTTTCGCTGTCATGTCACATGTAATGTATCGCCATTCCATTTACGCGGTTGACTGCTTTCATCTGGGTCATCGGGAAGTAAATGACGGCATGTAAGAGATCCATGGACACAATCGAAACAAAGGGGTGGCGTAGAAGGAAAGCCAGTATCTGGTGGAGCAGTTTCCAGCACTCGCGTGCTGGGCCGCAGTTCAACCTGCTTTTGTCCGTATCTACCGACTTGCAAGGCGGCATATGGGATCCTCAATTAGGTGAATGGGACAGGTAGGAAATTTTTCGTTAGTGACCACATACTACGTTGACCACACAAAATTAGACTAGAAAGGCGAGTGGATGGCTCACCAAACCCGCGTCCAGTCGGCCCTGTGTGTGTGAAATCTTATGGGACTTAACTGCTAAGGTCATCAGTCCCTAAGGCTACACACTACTTAACCTAAATTATCCTAAGGACAAACACACACATCCATGCCCGAGGGAGGACACGAACCTCCGCCGGGACCAGCCGCACAGTCCATGACTGCAGCGCCTAAGACCGCTCGGCTAATCCCGCGCGGCCAATCGGCCGTGGGGTACCGTCATTCAACACTGCTAGCCGGATTCCAGCGTTGGAGGACACTATAATAAATCTTTGCTGTCGGTTCCATGTCTCTGATATAACTCCCAACGTGTAAGTTCAAAATGGCTCTGAGCACTATGGGACTCAACTGCTGTGGTCATAAGTCCCCTAGAACTTAGAACTACTTAAAACTAACTAACCTAAGGACATCACACACATTCATGCCCGAGGCAGGATTCGAACCTGCGACCGTGGCTGTCGTGCGGCTCCAGACTGTAGCGCCTTTAACCGCTCGGCCACTCCGGCCGGCCAACGTGTAAGTGTTCCACGAGAAATGTCCTATATGAGATAGCCAGGGCGACAAATGTCCAACAGGTACCGGTGGGCCCAATCTGTATAGGACCACATCTGCTATCAGAGTGCCACTAACATGGTCTGTTTGTGAAAGCCAAAGTCGCCGCATTGATGTGTATGAGTCCAACACCTTCGTTGGGAACGGTATTAAAAACTGCACCCGCAGTCACCACATGTCTGAACGCTGCCTGTATTCCGGACCATTATGTCTGTCATTGATAATACATGGGCGTAATGGTTAAATGAGAAGCCACATACCCATTGACGTACCGAGTTTGTTGCATAAGGTCCAGCGATCTAAATTTGTTGAGGCGAGCGTGCATTCGGGGTCGTTGTAAGACCTTATGACACGTAAAGGACTCCGCACCTTGTATTTGCCGATGGAGTTATATCCCTAAACATTTGAGCATTGGGGCGTTTGTCAGGGATACATCAACTTCTGCAGGCATGCCTCGTTTCACCTACATATAGCGTGATTTTCGTAAGTTGATCACACTGCCTGGTACCGCTCCATAATGTTGGAGGCAGGAAAACGCCATACGTATTTCGTCACCAGTCTGTGCTAAGAACATCACATCGTTGGTGTACGCACCACATCGAAAGGTCACAGAGCGAGGGTTAATTCCCTCCAAGGGTCGCCGTAGTCCGTGAAGAGCTGGCTCGAGGGCAATGGAGAATAACATGGCAGTAAGAGGGCAGCCCTACCTGGCGGACCTGTTGACATGGACGGGAGTGGTCCGATAGCTGGGTCAAACGAAGCAAGACACATGTCGTCACGCGTCGGATGTCGATGTTTTCCATAACTGTATGCACGAATCCACGATCGGCGGGATCGAAAGTATGGCCGAAATCCAGCGCAGCAGGAGCACCAAGGAGACAGCATGGTTATGTCACCGCTCCTACGTTTCTGTAAGTGCTCAAAGTCGTAAACACATTAGTGTTTTCTCCGAGGCAGGTTTGATCAGTGCGAATGGCCGTCATTACCGTACAACTGAACCTCTCACGGAGGATGTGAGTCAACAGATTGTAGTCTGTGGTTAGCATTGTCAAGGGGCGAAAATAAAATGGGTGACAGCCTCCACCAGATTATGCCACCGGAATCAAGAGGCCCTCTGTAAATTCAGAACCATCTGAATTCACTGAGAGTCTATTAAAAAGCGAAGTTCAGGAGTTCTCGCTACATCCTGATCAACTTTGGGCCCATAATATAAAAAAAAAAAAAGTTTGTAAAGTGCAAGAGGGAGTCCGTCAGTGCTGGGCGTCTTTCTTGTTGGAAGCACCGAGCAACATGGCCCGTCGTAGTTCTTCGAAAGTCACCTCTGACAAGAGCGTAGCATGATCTTGTGGGTTCTGAGAGACGGATAGGTCGAATAGGACTTCCCTGACTCCAATATCCATGTTTCAATCTCGCTCGTACAGAAAAGTATATGACTGTGTGAACGCTCGGACGAAATTCATTTGTATTATCGACTCATCGTCCATCCTCTGTCTCCACCTCTGTAATGAGATGCCTCTTGAGTCGTCTCCTCCATGATATTCTGAGGGAACTGTAATATTATTGGGTTTCAGATACTTTGCATATGAGATATTTGTCATAAAAGAAAAGGACAGCGAACGAGCTGTAGTTCGTAAAAATGCTAAGCATCACAGCGCGAGAGTAAAGAGACCAAATATTTTTTTATAATGTACCCCTATACCAAGACGCGCGTCCAGCGTTTAAATAATCTAAATAAACACTATGACCCGCTGGGCGCAGGTATTTAAAATCATTGCCGCAGCGCTTGATAGCAAGAAGCTGCGAAACAAAAGAAAGAACAATCTATCTTTTGTCAAGAAATATTCTAGAGACTTCATTATCCCTGGTACTTTTGGTCGCCGACATGTTAAGACGTACTACATAGCATTGCTACAAGTTGTATTTTTATTTTGTGTAAAAACTATGTGAAACGACGAACAAACATTTCGGTAACTCGGTTGTGGATACAATGTACTTACGCATACGCAGGGACATTTAATTTTAAGAAGGAACGGACTCACAAAGCAGCGATTATTGGACTGCGCCATTTACAAAAGAAATATCAGATGTAAGTCATGCATTTATTATGTATTTGTCAATGTGTAGAAGTTTAATGCCAATTTGTTCAAAATATATTAATATTTTACGATTCAGTAATTTTCTTCTTATTCTTTTCTTCCACTAACCAAAAATGGTGTTCAAATGTATATGAGCTTTGTTACAGGTTCGCTCTTTCTCGCGGTGTCTCGATTGTATTTGTGAGACCACTAATGTGTTCAACCTGTTAATCTTTCTCTTACGAAATTCCACTCATTTGCTTTCATTTCCATTTTTATATTTAAATAGGTCCCTTAGGTATTTTCATCGAAGATTCTGATTGTGTGAAGGCAATCCGGGTCGGAAGGTCAATTATTCGCCTAATCAATCCATACGTCTCCTGAACACAATCGAGAACCGACGCATCGGTGATCAATTAATGATCTCTCTCTCTCTTTTAAAGTCGTACAGGATTGTCGTAAGCATGCAATCTAGCGTTAGATTACATTTTGTCAGTAAATATTACCAACCAACAGTTACAGCATCACTATTACTAATAAGCAAGTTCCTAACGCCAGAGAACGTCCTTCATCACTGATATCATTAGTGTCCCTCGTCTGCATCCTCACACACGCGAATCGTAGTGCGTTCATGCGTAGCAAGTGTGCCTTGACGTGGTGTCTGCTGATTGTCGTTCTGGCGACGGCGCTTGCGCAGCCAGTTCACGGAGAACAATACAGTAGAAATCAGCGGTCGAGGTTTACCAGCGCTCTCTAACACGCCCACAGCTCGACAATGACGGGTTTGACGCACCATAACCACCACTGAAGTGTGGAACTGTAGGCGGGTAAACGCCGTTGGCGTCTGCTCCTGGTGGACTCAACTACGCGTCTGCAATTTAACTCATCAAGCAGTACCACACTGGGGCACCACGGACCCGTACTGCGTCGGACGCGTTGGTGGGGGAGCGTGAGAGTCCACACGTACACTGGGTGGTCCGTGACCGCTGCCACACCTCGGCGTCGACAACTGCCGATCGTAGGCCGCGTGTGATGTAAACTCTATCCAAACGGCTCGCGGAATGGTTAGTAAAGTATGTGCTTTCCTGCCGATGGCCGTGTTCTATTACCCATGTGTCCAACGAAGCCAAGTCCGTTACAAGCGCCTGAAGTGCGTGGCAGGTGATCGAGTGCTGCATCTGGTCGAATGGCCTAAGCACGCAACTGAAATCTCCACCTACTACCAAGTGGTCGGCATTGCCCTGGAAGAGCATTGGTGTATCTTCGGCATGAAAGGTCCGGAGTTCTCCGCATTTCTCGGTTCTGAAAGGAGCGTACAGGCTCACCACAGGAAGTGAATGAACGGTGAGTGCGACACCACAGGCCGATGGTACATACATCAGTTGCCGTAATTCCTTCCCTGAGCAGAATAGCCGTCCCTCCTCCGCCCACATCTAAAGACAGGCCGTAGGCGTCATATGCGTGGGTATCGAGACAGAGTCCTGGTAGGACTTCTTGAAGAAAAACAACATCCAGATTCGCAGCTCATGATGTATCCTGCAGTAAACGGGTTTGGAAAGAAGAAGTAATGCCGTTGACATACATCGTGGCGAAGCGGAAAGCCTATCCCATCGCGACGGCTGTCCTTGGTATTAAAGATGGGCGGCATTCGCGCTGTGGAGTGTCTACAGGGCGAAATGACAGAAAGAGGCGAGTGTAGGTCAAGCTGGCCCAGGCGTCTGTCGTCGTCAGCGTGGACGCGGCCAAAAAGCATCGGTGTGTCGTCACGGACCAGAAACGCATCCTGCATCACCATCTCCTGCGGCCAGTCTCCTAGCGAGATCGATAACACTGGATCTGGAGAGGCATACGAAGACGTGAGTGCATCCCCCGGGACGGGGGCTTCAGTGATCCGCATCCCCACAGTGCGCGGACCCACCGCTAGCGGGGGAAGGCGTCGAAGAACCGCGTGGAGCGTTAGGATCGGCCGAGTCGGACCGGTGCATCGGTTGTCACACCTCATCAGCTGTCGTTGCTACTGTTTCGGAGGTTATGCGCCTTTTATTATGCCGCTTGAGCGATTTCTGTTTACGCTGTCTTGCCTTCGCGTCCGGCACAGGGCAGGGGGTGGAGCTGGCCTCCTCTTCTTCAATTTCCACCGCAATGTCGGCTTGTTGCAGCAGTGCATGCGCGCCACCTGGGCTGGACGAGAAGGCAACAGAGGCATCGGCGCTGCAAGATGGTGGGGGCTCCTCAGGAACTGTTGCAGGGGCCTCCAAGACACACCAATATAGGAGGGTCGTCATAGACAGCTGGCGTCTCCCGTCTCACAGCCGCGACCTTAGAGGTCGCTATCGACGGTCGAAACCGATCGCCAGAGGGCGCCCGCACTAAACAGCGTTGCAAGCATTCCGTACTTGCATGGCCTGCCTCTCCACATCCGCAGCTGGTCCTCGGTTGACCATCGTAAACAATTACTGACCAGCTACCAGCGATCGTGAGAGATAGGAAGGTACGTATTTGGCGGCGCAGCTCAATGTGGACACGTCGCACCCCGTTACAGATGGGGTAAGTTTCGAAGGTCTTCCATTTTTCGGCCTTATGGCCGAGGATTGTGCCATAGGATCGGCGAGCAAGGGTGACTATGTTGGCTGGAACGCGTTCAAGTGTTAACCACGCCCACTTTTCCGTCAGAGTGGCAGAATCGGTAACCTTCCATCGAGGGGCTGAGTAGTTTGTCATAGGCCTCATAGTCAGTGAATTTGAGATATACAGTGATACAGACGATAGATAAGTGGACACCCAGCAGCTCTTTCGAATCAATGTGTATCACGTCTCGTAAAAATCTTTCTACTTCATGGGCGTTGCGTCTGGAGTACGCTGCGTCAACCCGTAAACGCGACGCGGAGCAGCCAAGGACAAGGCCAAGAAGAAGGTCGACTGCAGGCAGGCGCGTTGGCTGCTAAGCCAGCTTGGCACAGCGCTTCACACGACTGCAGGAGATCCGAGTTCGGTTTTCGGCCTTGGTACAAGTCTTCACTCACCGCTTCATTCTATATACGTAAAATTTCACGACTCTTGGCGACACACATACCACAGAAAAGGTCGTAACTACCTCAGTGAGAATCGAAAGACAGAAATATTGTTGTAACGCGCCTCTGCAAAAAACGGTCCCAAATTTCTTGTGCTCTGCGTATCATATAGATGTTTGGCACTCGATACACGCGAACAACCAACCTAGAGCAGTCCGTGAGGAAAACATGGTGGGTGCAGATGAATATCTGCCACTTTTTACCACTTGACTGCGATTTATAATGGTCGAGAAGGCTACTTTCAAAGAGAACTGCGAGCGCTTGATGTGGAAAGTCAAGTTTGTTGGGATGACACCAATTCGTGGTATCAACACCGTCTCGCCTTTGGCTCTGAGATGCGTAGCCCGGTGGCACTGCACAATCTTAGTGCATCCAGATAAGGCATCACAATGACGGGCACACCCATCTTCAGCTCCAGCTTGTGGGGCGACACTCCAGACAGCAGTGATGAGCTTAGGAAATCTACAGGGTACGCAGTGACGTCGTCTTTTGTCATCGCTGTATGGACCGACGTGTACGTGATCACCTCGGCAGCTGCCTGCAGTGGAAAACTCTACTGAAAGTTACTAGAGCAGAATTTCGTCTTTTACAGATACTGAAAAACTTCAGGTCTGTTAAAAAAAAAAACATGATATGCAATATCCCTTATCGTCCGTATAGTCATGCTTTTACAAACTACAAATTCATGGCTAATTATGATGATAAAACTGATTAAGTTATACGATATATCTTGATGTGAATAGTCTCAACAGACGGGCAATTAATCATACCTGCCTGTGGCCATATTTGCATGGCAATCTCAAAAGAGTACTGACTGCAGAACGCTTCTACTGCAGATCTCAAATAATGTATCAGTATTCAAGATTTTCATTCACATTTTCCCTTATCTTCTAAAAAGAGTACCACCTCAATCTGATAATAACAAGTCAACGAAATGAAATTGTATGATAAATAAAACTATAATATTCACTTTAGAAATCTAAAACAATGCTTGCATAAAAATATTGCTTTTCAAAAGTTTCTTACCAATTTGTCATTTAGACAATCTCCTTGGATGAAGCCACATATTGAGATTAATGCACAAAAATATATGAGTGCAAGCAATTATTTAGGGAAGATGTTTCAAATTTATGAATAATGGTCTGTTTGCTAAACTACGCAAAATACACGAAAGAGAGAAAAAAAGCTAGCGGTATCTTAGAATGTTGATACCAGTAGCGTCGTTGATTCTACAGGGTGAGTCACCTAACGTTACCGCTGGATATATTTCGTAAACCACATCAAATACTGACGAACCGATTCCACAGACCGAACGTGAGGAGAGGGACTACTGTAATTGTTTAATACAAACCATACAAAATGCACGCATGTACGTTTTTAACACAAACCTACGTTTTTTTTTTTAAATGGAACCACGTTAGTTTTGTTAGCACATCTGAACATATAAACAAATACGTAATCAGTGCCGTTTGTTGCATTGTAAAATGTTAATTACATCCGGAGATATTGTAACCTAAAGTTGACGCTTGAAACCTCCGCCGTTCAGTTGCGTGTTGTAACAAACACGGGCCACGGTCGGCGAGCAGCATCTGCAGGGACATGTTTACGATGACGACCGTGTTTACGAGTGTGGCTGTAGTGCACTGTTGTGGTTTGGTCTAGCTGTCGCAGTGTCCGCATGTAGCGCTTGCTGCTATTGTTATTCTGCATTCGTCTCCGCACGCAGACCAACTGTAGTACACCGTGTTACGAGACGTCTGTGATAGTGTAGTGTTGTAGGAACTGTGACCATGGTGTATTCGAACTCTGAAAAGGCGGAGATGATACGCATCTATGGCGAGTGTCGACGAAATGCAGCTGAAGCCTGCAGGGTGTATGCAGAACGGTACCCAGACAGAGAGCATCCAACGTGCCGCACATTGCAAAACATCTACCGCCAACTGTATGCAACAGGTATGGTCGTAGCACGCAAACGGGTCCGTAACAGGCCCGTCACAGGAGAAGCGGGTGCAGTTGGTGTGTTAGCTGCTGTTGCCATGAACCCACACATGAGTACACGGGACATTGCGAGAGCCGGTGGACTGAGTCAAAGTAGTGTCATGCGCATACTGCATCGTCACTGCTTTCACCCGTTTCATGTGTCGCTACATCAGCAATTACATGGTGATGACTTCAATCATCGAGTGTAATTCTGTCAATGGGCATTAACAGAGAATGCGTTGCAGTTCTACCTGTTTACCGATGAAACGGGTTTCACAAACCACGGGGCAGTGAATCTACGGAACATGCATTACTGCTCCGTAGACAATCCTCGCTGGCTCAGACAGGTAGAGCGACAGCGACCGTGGACTGTAAATGTATGGTGCGGAATCATTGGCGACCACCTCATTGGTCCTCACTTCATTGCAGGGGCCCAAACAGCTGCAACGTACCTCGCGTTTCTACAGAATGATCTGCCAACGTTGCTCGAAAATGTCCCACTGGAAACGCGTCGACGTATGTGGTATCAGCATGATGGTGCACCTGCACATTCCGCAATTAACACTAGGCTGACACTTGACAGAATGTTCGACGGGCGTTTCATAGGACGTGTAGGACGCATAAATTGGCCAGCCCGTTCTCCTGATCTTACACCTCTGGACTTCTTTCTGTGGGGTACGTTAAAGGAGAATGTGTACCGTGATGTGCCTACAACCCCAGAGGATATGAAACAACGTATTATGGAAGCCTGCGGCGACATTACACCAGATGTACTGCGGCGTGTGCGACATTCATTACGCCAGAGATTGCAATTGTGTGCAGCAAATGATGGCCACCACATTGAACATCTATTGGCCTTACATGTCGGGACACTCTCTGTTCCACTCGTAATTGAAAACGGAAACCACGTGTGTACGTGTACCTCACCCCTCATGGTAATGTACATGTGCGTCAGTGAAAAAGACCAATAAAAAGGTGTTAGCATGTGGACGTAATGTGCTGTTCCAGTCTCTTCTGTACCTAAGATCCATCACCGTTCCCTTTGGATCCCTACGTAATTCGGTGCTCTCCGATACACACGATCGAACAGCGGAGGAGTGGTACTCAAGCGTCAACTTTAGGTTACAATATCTCCGGATGTAATTAACATTTTACAATGCAACAAACGGCACTGATTACGTATTTGTTTATATGTTCAGATGTGCTAACAAAACTAACGGGGTTCAATTTAAAAAAACGTAGGTTTGTCTTAAAGAACATACTTCCGTGCATTTTTTTTATGGTTTGTATTAACCAATTACACTAGCCCCTCTCCTCACGTTCGGTCTGTGGAATCGATTCGTCAGTATTTGATGTGGTTTACGAAATATATCCAGCGGTAATGTTAGGTGACTCACACTGTATAACTTAATTTTCAAAGCAGCGCAATTTTTTACGAAAACTTCATGGGTATTGAACTAAACAGAATTAATCTCGTGTTGTATAAAGAAATGACAGTGGAAATCGCTACTTTAGATATTTCAAAGTCCCATCTTATAGACTTTCGTTACGGATGGATACTAAACAAGTTTCCAGAAAAGCATGTAAAACTGTGTTAGGCGGATACTGACAGCTTAATTTCTCATTCTAACCTCAGGGCGTTTAACTTTTATTTGGGTGCCGAAGGGGGTTTTGATGCACCCATTGGTGTGAGTCTACTGTTAAAAATTATAGCTTTGAACAGGTCTTATACATTTTAACTACAGCAGTAGTTCACAAATATTGTTAATAGTTATAGATGTTAGGTTGAATCGATGAAAACTGACATATCTGTGGTGACACATTACAGAAACTACTATGACTCCTCAAATTAAAAGTAGGTTTGCGCGTGTGTGTGGTCTGACTTTACGGGCGGTCAACAGTGAGTTTATCAGCGCCCTGACACATTTAAAAGGAACGAATGTGGATAAAATCACAGAGAGGACAAAACCTACACAATGACACCCATGCAGTCACTACCACATAGCTCGCAATCACTCTATTTCACACGCTTTAAGGTAATGGAGAAAGAGCGAAATCTGCTATACCAGGGGTTAAACACAATAACAACAATAACAGAGGATGTAACTTACAAAAAAAATGGGTGAACCAAACGCACTGGCAACACACTACTATCATCCCCCTAAAATCTTGGACAGGGATGCCTTGCAACGTACTGTTCAGAAGAGATCTCGACTCCCTCGTGCTCTTACGAATTTATGGACAGCCCTGCAGGATTCATTGTATCAGTTCCCTCCAGCACTACTTCAGACATTAGTCGAGTCCATGCCACGTCGTATTGCGGCCCGATATTAGGCAGTTTCTTTGGCTCTTCAGTGTACAATGACACAATGTTGTCATGCTCATTACGTGCCCAGACATAATTATGATAATTAACGAGAAAGTTAAGGAGTGAGTAACAAAGTTTATGTAGGCAAAAATGAATGGCGTTATGCACCCGCATTTCTGTCTGTATTTGCTTGGATATTAACTGATTCTGTTTCCCTCCACGAAAAAACTCATGGGATGTGGGTCACATGTAACACCGAAAATGCAGATAAAATACCTTCGACACCAGCCCAAATTTTTCGCCGTTTAATATCTGTTGATAACGTAATTTATTGCTATTTCTGAATCTGTAAGCTTTATTACAGAAACTATATTTAATACGTAATGAATATGATAGTGTATTTATTTGTGAACGTATATAACTGATTGTAGCTATTAATGTAAATATTCTGAATTGTTGGATAATTGCCAAGGGAAGTTTGTTGAAATGTATCGATTGCAAAGACATGCCGGCCGCTGTGGATGAACGGTTCTAGGCGCTTCAGCCTGGAACCACGCGACGGCTACGGTCGCAGGTATGAATCCTGCCTCGGGCAAGGATGTGTGTGATGTCCTTAGGTTGGTTAGGTTTAAGTAGTTCTAAGTTCTAGGGGACTGATGACCTCAGATGTTAAGTCCCACAGTGCTCAGAGCCGTTTGAACCATCTTTTAGCAAAGACGTAATGGCAGTAGCTGTGCCGTTGTTTATCGTTGTGTGTGAAGAGTCTCCGTCGCGATGCGAGCAGAGGGAAGTCACAACAGCTTGAGCCTTGAAAGAGTGCGGAAGTGTTTGTTGGGAGCTCTCGTAGACACGGTTTACAGTTATGATGGCCACAATGCAGGCGGACCTAATTTATTAACCACCGAGTATTGAGAGCACGCTCGGAGTTGACAGGCAGAGGAAGCTGCAGTTCTAACTGTTGCCTGTCCCATAGTTACCCGTGGCTCTGGAGACGACTCATGGTTCTCAACCAGCAGCAACAGCAGTAGCTCTGCGCTGTCATCTGCTACATTCTTCGTCGTCCGCGTTTTAGCTACAACATAAGGCATTATTCAGTGGCATTTTTTTGACAGACTTTAATGAGTAACATTCTTGAATAATAACCTGCAGTAATTAAAACTTGTAGGGCACCAGTGTTGTCTTTGTCCTAACCAAGTAGGATCCCTTTCCTTTCCATGCAATCATCGGGTGTCGTAAAATATGAAGAACGGTTAAGTATTTATTTCCGGTTTTGTGTGCTTACTAATGACCAGTTTGAGTCTAAATTTTGCTTCTTCAGTAAGTGTTCATTCTGGTATTTCGTAACATACCCTTAATTAATTTGCAATGTTGAGTATTTACTCACTTAAAGTAACGTAAAATGTCACCGCCAAAACTAGTAACTGAAGATATAGCGCAAATTATTCTGTATTTAGCTTAGCGAGTGATATTTGCTTAAAGTAAATTCAATTCAATCTTGCAGGAACTAAAACCAAATTGCTCGCCTTTTTTTTCTTACAAATTTCGCCTTACGTTATGCTGAAGTTACTGGAATTCATGTTTTACGTAATAAAGTTACAGTCATTCATTTATTTAGCCAGCAACTCCATTTAACTTTGCTTTCAAAATGGAATATTTCAGAACAAGTAACTTCAAATTCAGTGCTTCCTGATTCATTTATTTTCTCACAAACTGTTGGGGTTGTGTAAAAGCGTGACAACCTTCTGTTGCCTTGCCAGTGACTATTTGTTTCATTTCCTTTGCCGTTACCTTTCTCAGCCCTCCCAAGGGACGCTGCCTTATCGTCGGCGGCACCTTCAATGCCGGGGGTGGTGGTGGGGGGGTGGGGGTGGGGGTGGGGGAGGGGGCTTGCGTGCACCGACCAAGTCAAAACTGTGTCGCTCAACGTAGGACAGGGAGGGCTCTGGAGACGTGTGAAGCCAGTCTCCCTGAGGGAGAAAATCCGACATAAACCCTGGTACTCTTGGTTGGGCGTTGATCATGGGTCTAACAACCCCATATCGGAGAAAGACAGTAGAAACCGGGCTGATGATACTGATGGACGGTCCGTGCAAGGAAAAGGACACGGTAAACGGAAAAAACGATATCTACTTTACTACTTGGAATGTAAGAAGTTCGAACAAACCAGAAGCTCTTCATGCACTCAAACAAGAGATGGAGAAATGCGCACAAGAGTAGCAGTAGGTCAGATGGAAAGTAGATGTTACTATATATTCTGTTCATCATAAGAATAAACCTGATGTATTCTTCCACGTTTGCTTGAATCTCATTGGATTTTGTTTCACGCCGGACGGAAGCCAAGCAGTGTCCAGCAAGTACGATCATAAGAATACGTTTTGTGCTGTGTTACACGCACGTAGACTGAGCGATAATGCGGGACAACAGCTTTACCTCCGCATTAAACTTGGACAGCACTGGCCAGCCAGCTGGTCCAGCTAACTTGCCATGATGTGAGCAGCTGCAGTTCAGACGTAAAAAGAAACGAGCAAAGAACAATAGAGTTTGGAATGTCATTTAATTTTTGAAGAGGATTAAATAATATTCGGCAGAACAGCACTACCGCATGCTTCTTAGGTGACCGGATGGAAAGCATAAAATGCTCTCGTTCTCACCTAACGTAGTATTCTAATTACAAAAAGGAGTGATGAAAATTCCTAACTTAAACACAGGTATTTTTTTGAGCGAGGGATGTGTGTTGCAAAAGTATACTCCAGGTATTTCACCGTACTGTTGAATACTCAAGCCACTGAAGGTATTAATTACAGTCAGTCGTCTGGTAATCTCTTATATGCTTCTTAACCGAATCCAAGAAATAAATTTCAGTTCTGAAACTCTCATCTCCTACGTTGATGAGTCAATTAACAACAGAATCCACGAAGCCACCCAGACGTCGCGTTTTCTCCTCTTCTTTTATGACGTGCCGTTCCATGTCCCGCCAGCGTTCAGCAGAGACGTGTGATCTGGCACCCTAACAGTCTTGTTATTTCTCTGGCCAAACCACTTAACTTGGCTGCAGATCAGTTGTGTTGGGTTCATATTGTAATTGACAGCGGCACATGTACAAATGCAGCATTCCCATGGTGTGCTCGATGCTGTGAAAGTGATTGTTTTTTTTGTTTCTACGACACTTATCACTCTGGTTCGTGTGAGACGAGATATGACGTATAAAACAATGGACATAGTCCAAATAAAAGTCTTTGGTTTGTCACTTTTGCCCGAAAAATCAAATCTTTCGTAAAATACCTATAATTAAGAATTTATGTTTGAAATGAAAACAGGAGTTCCCAGTACAATATGTAATTAGAACAAGAAGATGTACGTTACTCATAAAAATGATTTACAATTACGAGAAGTAGGTATTTCGAATTGAACGAAAAAAATAATGACTAAGGCGCAACTTGGACCAGCTATCCATGAACTGCACTGTGTTATCAATCTACCACGCTTCGTATTCCGCTATACATCCAAGGTGTGTTTGTATCTCAACTGTGTTAAATACAGCCTCTTGGAAAACTTGAAAGCCGTTTTTTTTCTGTAAATTTATGAAAAACATTAAGAACAACCTATTTCTCAATACTGCCTACTCGTGTTCCACAGGCATGGTTTTCTGCGGAGCATGAAACAGACTTAGCCATTTTCATGCTGCGTATTAACAGCGCGACAATCAGAGCACAACAGTACGGAGACTGACTGTCCACGATTTTTGTAATAAGAACTTTATAGCTAAAGCGTGATTAAGAAAAACTTTGATGGCTGTTAATACATTAGAATATCTTAAAGTTTCATTTAGCGTAACTTAGTAATAATAAATCTTGTACATAAGTCGGGCAAACTTCCAAGAGCGTAACAACACCAGTGTACGTGTGCTACGGCTTCTGACCAATCACTGCGTTTGTGTTTGTTTGCATCAGGTTTACTCTTATAACGAACACAGTATAGAAGTGGTAATTTTGTATGGTGGAGGTATAGTATAGGTAGTATAGTACGTGCCACAAGCTTTCTTGTAAATAATAAGGATAACGTAGTCATAAATTTTAACACTGTAAATGAAAGGATGCGTACTTTGAGAAAGAAGGCCCTCTCCTTCAACATTAGTCTAGTACGTGTGTACGAACCTACAGGAGATGATGAAGACGAAGTGAAAGACGACTTCTATGGTCGAGTGGAACAGGAATTAGAGGCAAGATGTGAAGATAGTGAGATACGATATCTATACAAGAGTGGGAAAAGAAGCCTTTAGAGAAATAGTAGGAAATAAAAGTCTGCATGATATGTAATATATAAACGGACTAAAACTTATGGACTTTACTGTAAGCAATGCAGTGGTAGTGAAGAGTACGGAGCTACAGAGAAAGGACATAAGGAAAGCAAAATGGCATTACTTTTTATCAAATTCACCATGTTGTAATTGATAGGAGACATGAATCTGACTTTTTGAGGTTCATAACTGCAGGGGGCCCGACTTCAATACGGATCGTTACACCGTAAAAGTGAAATTCAGACAAGGCGTAGCTGTCTTTGTATCCAGAGGGAAGACAACAACTCCAAGAAGATACAACGTTTCCACATTAAAAGAGAAGGTAGTATCAAAAAAATATGAAAGAGAACTGCAGAAGAAGTTTCAGGCTAAACAAAGATGGGCTGTGGAAAGCATCGAAGGAAGTGGAGTATTATGAGAGATATTCTATAAGAAACTGCAGAAGCAGTCATAGGTACAGAAGAAAGGATGGAAAGGGCAGGATGGTTTGCTGTAGATTGTAAAAAGGCGGCACCAGAGGGAAATAAGGCAAGAAGGAAAATGATAAACATGGCAACAAGAGCCAATACACAAGAATTCAGCCGGCCGCTGTGGCCGAACGGTTCTAGGCGCTTTAGTCCGGAACCACGCTGCTGCTACGGTCGCAGGTTCGAATCCTACCGCGAGCGTGGATGTGTGTGATGTCCATAGGTTAGTTAGGTTTAAGTAGTTCTAAGTCTAGCGGACTGATGACCGCAGATGTTAAGTCCCATAGTGCTTAGAGCCATTTCTGAACAGGAATTCGTGAAGAAAACGAAAGACACAGATGGAATTTGTAGAAAAAAGGAACGAGAATTACAGAAATGAGAAATGGATTAAGTAGCTAGAGAAAGGATATAGCGACAAAGAGGTAACGAAATTCTACAAAGGAGTCCAGGAACTGAAGAAAGGCTTTCAACCACGTACTGTATTCTGTAGAGATGAAGTAGGAAATTTTATAGGAGGAGAAGAACAGATTTTAGACCGTGGGGCTAAATATTTCAGTGAGCTGTTGAACGTCGCTACAGAGAGGGATAAATACTGGAAGAAGATGAAACGAATGGTTCAAATGGCTCTGTGCACTATGGGACTTAACTTCTGAGGTCATCAGTCCCCTAGAACTTAGAACTACTTAAACCTAACTAACCTAAGGACACCACACACATCCATGCCCGACGCAGGATTCGAAGCCGGCCGGAGTGGTCGTGCGGTTCTAGGCGCTACAGTCTGGAGCCGAGCGACCGCTGCGGTCGCAGGTTCGAATCCTGCCTCGGGCATGGATGTGTGTGGTGTCCTTAAGTTAGTTAGGTTTAAGTAGTTCTAAGTTCTAGGGGACTGATGACCTCAGACGTTAAGTCGCATAGTGCTCAGAGCCATTTGAGCCAGGATTCGAACCTGCGACCGTAGCGGTCGCGCGGTTCCAGACTGTAGCGCCTAGAACCGTTCGGCCACCCAGGCCGGCAAGATGAAACAGAGAGTAACCAATTATTCAAAGATGCTGGCCAGGAAGAAATAGCTGTATCCACACCAACAGCAGAGGAAGTTAGACGGGCAACAAAAAGCCTAAAGAATAATAAGGCTCCAGGTAATGATAACATTTCAGCAGATATGATCAGTGATGGAATTCATCATCTGACAAGATACGTCCAACAACTGATAGTTGAAATGTGGGAAAAGGAAATGATGCCAGACCATTAGAACTTGGCCATCATTTGCCCGATTCTTAAGAAAAAGTGTAAAACAAATTGTGAAAATTACCGCGGTATCGCTTTAGTTAGAGTTGTGTATGTTAACCAAAGTAATCGCTATGAGACTCGCTCCACTTACAGAATTACTTGGAGACTACCAGTGTGGGTTTCGATGGGGCAGATCAACAATTGACCAGGGGAACTGCAAACACGAGATAGAGGTACTACTGCCTGCCCCATTCCTGTATTTTGTTAGAGACCTCCCAGGTATTCTGAGCTGTGAGATAAAAATCTTCTTCCAGAGTTGGCCACAGTCACATACTGATGGTCACTACGTGAAACCATAGAATCTTCTTCATCTCTACCGTCCACATGACTTTCGCATTCTGAATCACATTCGATAACACCATCATCTTCATCTTTACTACCCGAGTTAGAAGCCCTATCTAAAATTTCATTCAGAACTCTTCCTAAAGTTGAATCGCCTATTCTTTTGGACATTTATGACTCTCGATGTGAACTGAAGGCACTGGATGTATACGAGACAAAAAACAACTGAATCTGCCGCGCGGGATTAGCCGAGCCGTCTGGGGCGCTGCAGTCATGGACTGTGCGGCTGGTCCCGGCGAAGGTTCGAGTCCTCCCTCGGGCATGGGTGTGTGTGTGTTTGTCCTTAGGATAGTTTAGGTTAAGTAGTGTGTAAGCTCAAGGACTGATGACCTTAGCAGTTATGTCCCATAAGATTTCACACACATCTGAACATTTTTGAACAGCTGAATCTCATCAGAAATCACTTCGTCTGAAAATAAACTTATTATTGACAATATCAAGAACGCCACCCAAGAAGAAACATGGATTATATGAATGCATAGTGTCTATTCTTTCAGGCGCACCTGAAAGAACAGACACCACGTGTACATATAACTGATTCGCTTAGATGGACAATAGATCCACCTTCTTCAGTGTGGATGCACAAGTACGTCCGACCTCCTGCGTGAATCTCAGAGTAGCGAGTACGGAGGACACGGACCGAGACCGCGGATAAGTGGCTTTGTTTCGGGGAGCCAAGTGGTTGACGCTACTGCCTAAACTGCCTAGTGAGCAGGAGATCCAAGGTTCGAATCTCAGTCCGGTACGCATTTTCGCTCGTCGCCGCTGATTACGCCTAATGTCCCGCAGCAGCTGGCATCAATAATCGGTTCCTTTTCTCCACCCTTCATCTTGAATTTACATATAAAGGAACGTAGACTTGCATTTCTGTACAGGTGGAAAACAAAAGATTTTACACAGAAATATTTAGTGTAATATAGAAATCCGTATTAAAAGTCTCGTTTTGTCTTCTGTCAGAGGAGGAGTTCTGTGTAAAATTCATACAATAGTCAAGTCAGCTCAAAGGGAAACTGTTGTATGACATTTACTTTACACTTGTGAGTTCAACGAACCCTCCCACCTCCCATTAGTCGTCCTAGGGTTAGTATCTGATAGCAAGAAAACAACATGCCAGAATCGACTAGCTCCCGGGCAAGTGGGTCGTGGATGATGACGTCGACGTGACATCTTCAAGGAGGATTTGGACCTGCGGCGGTCTTACCTTCATACATGGTCGCTTCCTTTAGTTTTTCCGAGCGGTAGGAAACTCTGCAAAGAGACGGTGAACGAGGTGTAGGGCGACCTCTGCCTGACAGTGGCGATGCTCTTCTCCTTTCCTCCAGCAGTCCGCCTTTAGTCACCTGCAGTTGGCTGAAGTGCATGTAACTGCACTCTTCTTTGTCATCTTCTGGTATAATAGTCTTCGAATAGTTTTCTCGTTTTTTTTTTTTTAAGTCGCGTACTACACGCCCAGGGCGTCCAAAATGGAGACATATCGGCGTGGTATGCTCTGTTCTACAGATCTATAAGGAGCAGTCAACTGAAAACGAGATAGACGCAATAAATTAAGTAAACTGTTTATAATTTCAAAAGTAATCGACGTATCTGTTAACACATTTATCAAACTGAGAGACAAGACGGTCAATGCCTTCATCGAAAAATGTTTGCAGTTGCCTATGGAGAGCCATGATTGGGTCCTGGCGTGCATCTCTTCGTCCAAAGTAAATCGACTGACACGTACGTCTTTCTTTAGGTTTCCAAGAACATGGAAATCACGTAGGGAGAGGTGGTGACTGTGCTATGTGCAAGGGCTTCCCAACGGAACTTATGCATCATACTCGAAATAGCTTTGGCAACAGGAGGGCCAGCCCTCAAGAAGGACGTTCGTGGCTGTCGATTTGCTTCGGACGAAGAGATACGCGCCTGGGGGTCACGGTTCCCTAGATAACTGCAGACATTTATCCGTGAAGCCACTGACCGTATTGTCTCTCAGTGGAATAAGTGCATGGACAGTTGCGGCGATTACTTTTGAAGTGATTAACAAAATGGTTCAAATGGCTCTGAGCACTATGGGACTTAACAGCTATGGTCATCAGTCCCCTAGAACTTAGAACTACTTAAACCTAACTAACCTAAGGACAACACACAACACCCAGCCATCACGAGGCAGAGAAAACGCCTGACCCCGCCGGGAATCGAACCCGGGAACCCGGGCGTGGGAAGCGAGAACGCTACCGCACGACCACGAGATGCGGGCGAAGTGATTAACAGTTTACGTACTGACATGTGGAGTAATCGGGTCTACTGGCGGATGTTTGTGTCGCTCTGGCACAATATTTCGGCCAAGTAACTCGTTGTCTTCTTCAGGTGTTACCTGAGACTTCAGGTAGCACCTGAAGAAGGCAACGAGTTACGTGGCCGAAATATTGTGCCAGAGCGACACAAACATCCGGCAGTAGACCCGATTACTCCACATGTCAAGATCTCACCGGGAAAGCCTGAAGAGTTACATCAGTTTACATACTGTTTTTTTTTCCATCTGTCCCTTTTCTATTTCACTGCCCCTTACATGTTTTCCTACGGAGCGACAGAATTGGTGAGGGCAGCGTGGCTCCGTAGTTTCAGACGCAGTTGCTCAATGTTGGTCTGTCTTACATAGATCGGTGCCAGTGATCGACAAAACTCCTCTTCGGCTGACGGTATTATTTCCTCTCTGGTAGATTCGGCATTCAACGCCGCTAAGTCCGGCCACCTGTAAGTCATACCGGAGTGGGCGAGACGTGTATGACGTAACGCCACTTTCATTTTCCAAACCGTTCGAGATATCGAAACTTGTTTCGGCCAATGAGGCCGGGCAGAGGGGGACGTGACTCTGTTGTCCTCTCAGTGTTACTAACTCTGGCGTGCGGCGGGGTATTGGTACTGACGCAAGTAATTTCTGTTAGTGGTACGGTATGAGTTTTTTCAAACGACATCTAAATGTATCACAAAAACGTCGAACAAGTGTGAAAAGACTATTTAAATCCGTCTTTGTCTTAGTGTTCAAAAGAGCCTGTTTTGCGAGTTTGTGTTGACGGTGTTTACACTAAGGCAGTGGAGCAGGATTGCTTTTGAATTTACCATATTTCTCAGGTACTTTTGCTAAACGTTTCAACGTCAATTTTATCAAGCAGTATGTCGCTCTTCTCGTGTCTTTCAGATTAAAAAGGACCATCTCTCTTCATGCAAAAATTAATAGACTCAAGGCTTGTCTGTACGTATCATTTTCTTTTGGATACATTGAGGTTTTATAGAATTCATGGCACAGCAGAGCAAATGATGATATCATATCTAAGAGAATGCTTAAAGCTGCAATTAAACTAGTGTCAGCACGAGAGATTCTCCTGACTGGGGATAAATCACTTGTGCGGTTCGACAAGGCTCAACCTTTCGTCCACTATTCTTTCCCATACATGTAAACGATCTAAGATACAATGAGCACAATTACTTCTTTTTACGGCTGTAGTGTGATCACACTAGTAGTGTGATAAATCCAACCGATTCAGCATACAGCAATAGAATAAACGGTAAATAATTTTCTTAAAAGTATTATTGAGTGCAAAATTGTTAATGCTTTCCTGACAACTTGTCGGCTGAAGAACCCGAGGCAAAAGGCAACAGGAGATTTATTATTGAGTGATTTTCTGCGAATTGCGTCGCTCTCAATTTCAAAAAGCTACGGCATATTCAGTTCTACACATGTAGTAGCACCAAACAAATGATAATAATGAGCAAATAATAAGTAGGTGGAAACGTAAAAATTTTTAGGTGTTCGCGCTAATTACAATTTAAACTCGAAAATAAAAAAATTTCGAACTGCTAAGACAAGATGCTTCAGCACACGTGTACTTCGCATAATTGCAAATCAATGAGCTGAAATATTTTGCGTGCTTTCATTCAGAAACGTCACATGGAATAATACTCTTGGGTAACACACCTTGAAGAAAGTGAATGTTGATTGCTCACAACATGCTGCTACAGTAACATGTGGCGCACAGCTGTCATTATTTTCTAGACAGCTGCCTCAGCATTTGGACATTTGACTATCGCTTCATCGTATATTTATTCTGTGTGCTGTTTGTTGTAAATAATCTACTCCAGTTCAATAGGAAAAAAATTCTGTGCATAATTAGAAGACGAGAAGCAAAAATGACATTCATAACTTCACGTTAAGATGGTCTTTTTCGCAAAAGGGGTGCAAAATACTGCCACCAAAGTTTTTGATTAGTTACCAAATGTTATAAAATTACTGACAGACAGCAAAGTTAAATTTGAAAACAAAAACTTTCTCCTTGGACAACTTTTGTCTATTCTGTAGTAAAATTTCGAATTTTGTAGTGTATGAAAGGTGATGGGTGCAAATTATTACCTGACAACAGCAATAGTAAAATAAAATAAAATAAAGACGGTTATTTACGAATGTGTAAACTGAATGATGTGAATTTGTAATGTGAATGTAAAATGACTCGTACCACGTCATTACAATTAGTGGCGCAAATTATCCACGGAACACGAAACTGACTTCTCACACTAAGCTAAACTAATCAGTGGACAACAGAATTACGTTCTTGTCCGAGTATTGTCATCTGCCGAGATCTGTAATCGTTCAGAAAATGGAATCTTAGGTTTTACGCCATTCACCCAAAATGCTGATGACAAATGAATAAAAAACTTTTAGAAAAACGCTCTTGATTACTGACCCGCCACTGTCAGCATCGCTAGGTCCGTACGCCAACGCTGGTCCTCCTTGCGAAACTGCAGCCGTTATTCACCTGTGGTATGGATCACAGTTGCGCGAGAACTTGCCTCTGCCGATCACACAGGACAGAAAACAAAAAACGGGTCGAAATGATAATTAAATCAAGACCCAAAGCTGTCGGCAGGCGTTGATATACATCAACGGGGACAGTTGAAAATGTGTGCCCCGACCGGGACTCGAACCCGGGATCTCCTGCTTACATGACAGACGCTCTACCCATTTTTCTTTATTTTTAATCGTTGTGTTTGGTCGTTGCGGACGTCACATGACATCCGGTCACGTTCGTTTGTCGATCCTTCCACTCAGTTCTTATTACAGAGGCCACCCAGCTCTCTGACCGAACACGCTGAGCTGCCGTGCCGGCGTCCATCTGAGCCACCGAGGCCACAGAGGATAGTGGGACTGCAGGGACTTATCCCTTGCACGCTCCCCGTGAGACCCACATTCCCAACTTACTGTCCACACGCTACATTTGTAGTGCCCCTGCCCATTACACTCATTACTGGTGGCAGACAATCTCACCGAGGCATGTCCGAAGGAACAGGTACAATCTTCATAAAAACTGGTCGCGTGGCGCGTCGAAGCTCATGGCCGCCTGCAGGGCGTGTTTAGTGGGGGGCGCGGCGCACGCAGCCAGTGTGGGAAAGCGTGCCGGGGGCAGTGGGCCTCGGTGCGTGTGAAGCTAAACGTTTTCACCTCGGTCCGCGACACATTTATACACCTGGCAAAGACCACAACTGCAGAAGTGCCCATTTGCATTCTACTCTTCTTCTCGGTAGCTTTATCCAAGGTTGAGAGTCATGCGGCAAGCTGTTCGTACATTTATTCCATATTTGGATCTTACATCATTAATGTAAAGAAAAACGGCCAGTTTCAAAAAGGTTTATCTCATGAACATAACATCACCCACTGATCAGAAGAAAGCATGGAAGAGATGTTGCCAACCTAAAATGATATCTAAAGGCATGTACATATAGTGGTTGCATACCCGCTTCCAGCCGTTCTGTTGAAGACGACAAAGTCAGGCAGAAACTGTGGATATAATTTACCCCTGCCTTATTAACTGACATAATTGGAAGTATAAACCCCTCAATAAAGGTGAATGGTTACATCAATTTGTAATTTCAGTCAGTTGCCCACAAAATCATTCGTGAATCGAAACTCATCTTGACTATCATCACTTTCAGCTGAAGATCGAATTCAAGCATAAACTGACAGAGTAAAATTTTAATAGGTGTCTCTTTCTTAAACCTAGATCTTTGGTATGGAAAACCATTTATAATTAACTGATTGCACTTGGTTTGCAAGAACTAACAACAACTAATTTTCCCCTCAAATATGTAATTTTTGAAAGTAATTTTCAGATCCATTTCATTCTTGTTCCTTTTTGTGTTCAGAAGTTGTTTCTGGAGTTAAAGTCTTCTTGTGTTGTTTGTGTAAAGTGCTGTCATTAAAACGAGACAGATGGAAAAAGTAAGTTAACCGTTTATTATTTCTCACTAACTGTTAATACATCATCCCATATGAGACAAGTAGTCAGTGCCTTCGTGGAAACACGTTCGAGCTTGCCTACGGAACCGACATTGCACCTGGGCGGGTACCTCTTCGTCCGAAGCAAATCGATGGTCACGAAGGTCTTTCTTCAGGGCTACAAACAGACTGGCATCCACAATTAAAGCAACAAACGGAAATTTTGAGACGTAGCGTTTAATTTGCCACAAAACAGTATAAAGAGGTGATAGTAAAATAGAAACAATATAAATAATGTAGAACGTAAATAGCTGCAACATGGATAACGGTAGACAAAAATGTTCTTCGTTTTATCCAAATTAACGGATTTGCACACACATTCTGACAACTGGTTAACGTGTTCAGTATGGTGTATGACCACCTGTGGCAGCAGTACAGGCCTGGAAGGTGTCATCAGGCCCATGTTGAGGCAATAACGCCCATTCTCCCTCGAGAGCTGCTCGCAAGTCTCGGAGAGTAGTTGGTGGACGCAGACGTAATCCATCCCATCTCCCTACTGCATCCCAGGCATTATGTATAGGTTTCAAAACGGGAGAGCGAGCGGCCCACGCCAAGGGTGCAATATCTTCCATTCCGAAGAACACATCAACCAACCTTGTTCTGTGAAGTCTATCATTATCGTCCAACAATACGAAGTCAAGGCCCTCGCAACAGCAGCACATGAGGTCCCAAGATCTCGTCACGATACCTGACAGCAATTAAATGGTATTCACCCACACAATTTGCTGAAGAGCTGTTTGAGTGGTCAACATAATCCCTGCCCACACCAGTAGGGATCCTGCTCGATACCGGTCTCCTTCCACAATGATTGGGTCCCGAAATCGTGTTCCACGTTCCTTACAGATGTGAATCTGTTGAGAATCACTCTCCAGACCGAATCGGCACTGATCTGTGAAAAGAACGTTGCCCGACTGTTCAACCGTACAGGTGGTATCTCGATAACTCCTCTCTAGACCTTCCCCTGTGTGAAGACGCGTCAGAGGTACACATGCACCAGGTGGCCGGCGACAATGGCCACTCTGCAGAAACCTTACTTCTGTACACCGTTTGCGTAGATACAACACTCCTACGTCAGATGCCAGCTGCCTTACAGTACTAAGGCGGTACCGTCTTGCCCTTACACCCAAATAACTGTCCTCTCTTTCTGATTTCAGACGTGGTCAGATCTGTCCTGGTCTTTGGGACAGAGTTTCGATCTGTATAAACTGCCGCCACATTCTAGAAACAACAGATCGATTCACATTAAGCCATCGGACACATTAGGTTGCGACTGTGCTGCTTCCATTCTTCCCGTGGCCCTCCACTGCGGAGAGTCTGGTAGGGGTCTTCTCTGTGCCATATCCCTGTGTGCACAGCGATTGAGGATGTGGAGCTATCCGGCAAACATTACCGCGTTTGACAGGTGCCATGACGTCATTGTTGACGTGGTTTTCCGTTGACCAGAATGCCATCTTCCGTTCAGAACACCATCATACGGACATCTGTTGACAATTTGTATGATTATATCGTGAATTAGGCACAGGATCCGGAAATAATGGTTGTTGCTTTAATTTTGGACACTAGTGTATACTGAAATCGCATGAGGAGTCATCGGGACTCTATGGAGGATGTGTATTGGCTGCCCAGAGAAACCATTGCGGTGCAGTCGAACAACTTTGGCAACACGGAGGAAAATTACCCAGACTATATTCATCCTGTGTATCATAATGTGAGCACTTACCTGCTTTCAGCAGCATTTAAACTTCATTTTAAACGTTTCCTAAATATTTATCCCTTACATGTTTAAAGTAAAATATTTTACACATTAACCCATTTGTAAAGAATCAGACGTTGGAAACTTTTTCATTCAAGGGAGTTCTGCTCTTTAAAGAATGATTGGAATTATATTTGGAGTTGTGTTTTGTAGGCTGCTACAGGCTACGACACCCTTCTCTAGGATATTAATCGAGAAGCACAAGAAACTAGGAGCGGAGATAAAAATCTCAGACTTACTGTCCACTTACTTTAAATGATTGTAACAGCTGGTGCGTCAGGCATCAAAGGCAACAGGAACTGTGCTCATGGTCTGAATGGAGCCCTCACTGACAACGATGGCGCAACTCCGAAACACACGAGTACTTCACCTGTCAGCTACTTATGGCCGAGGAAGTGCGTCGCACTTAGCACCACAGGTGTTTACAAATATAGATCAATGCTAAAATGAACTAAACCTTTTTAATGTTACAAACACGCCGGCAACACTTCTGCCTCTCATGGCATGTGGGAAGACATGGTTTAATATTTCGAAACATTTACTACAGTTACGTTTCACTACATTCAGCCAAATACGTTCCTTTTTCTTTTTGTTTCTTTTGTTTCTTGTGCAATCGATAGTAATCCTGACAACCTCATATCTTCTTTTTGGTGGATCCTCGGACTGTGATCCATTTACTCGCCGAAGATCACCGACCGCGAAAAGATTCCAGGGGACTCGCTGCGCTTTTTCATTGAGCACTAATCTGCGTGGAATGATGATCCAGCAGACAGAACGCTATCCAAAAGCAGCTTTTAATCTGCACACGACAGCCACAGGCACCGAAAAAATTAGCATTCTGTATCTGCAATGAGCTAGCTTTTACGCTTTGTACAGATCAACACAAGGACATTTCCCATGACTGGGACAATTGCCACAGATAAAGGCCACTTTACAGCGGTGGAAATCGAAGCGACGACAAACGAATAAGCATTGCAAGACAATTCGCCAGGGTTCATTTCTATTCGCTTGTAGTTGTCGTCGTCAATTCGCCAGAGTTCATTTCTATTCGCTTATAGTTGTCGTCGTTGTTTTTGGGGCGTAGGACGCTCTACGGCGAGTTTATCAGCGCCCTAACAAATGTTAAAAGAAAATAAAATATGGCTAAAAGATAAAGATATTGGCACGCTACCCACTCATTCAATCACTCCTCCCTCATTCCCTTTAACCCAGACAACCATTCCATGTCACACGCCATGAAACAAAGGAGAAATGGTAAAAAGTGCTTCAACTGGAATAACAGAAGAAAAGCGACAGAGGAGCTAAAACACCGCCACAGGAATATATGGCAGGTTGACCACTTACAAATAGACCATGGGTGAGTCAGTCACCCTCTTAAGACACCATTCTACTGCTAAAAATGAGTCGCAAGAGACAGGAAAGACCGTATCGAGATGGCTAAGTGGCCACGAAAGCCCCATTGATGGAGTTAGTGTGTCTCCAAGTAGTGTCGTATGTCTTAGTTGATATCAAAGAATATACCGATATAGTGATGTTTGCGTACGAAAGCCTGCTGACTAGGAGACTCTAGGAGGTCAGGTTGTCGACAGTGGATCCACGCCGAGAGCGACTGAGTTGCCCAGTCTCCAACAACCAGACCAGACGGCGGTTGACCATTGGCTCCACTGTCTTTCCTCCACAGCTCGTTAAGCCGACAGTCCAGTAACTACTGACACATGTGCGGTCCTTTCCTGGTGTGAGGAGAGGGATCAGAATAGCCTCTCTTCATGAGTGGCGAAAATGGCCTGACTGCTACATCAGTCTAAAACATTTTCTTTGATGCTGCTGGCAAACGTCGATGCATGCAGTACCTGATTTGGCATGAAGAGGTGTAGTATCACAGCTCTCCGACAGTGCCGATTCCAGCCACCTGTTCGAGAAAACGTGGTATTTTAAGACTCAGAGTTATTGGATCTCAAGCCAAACTGACCCTCTCTGCAGTCGCACAGTAGCGGCAAAACGACGGATCGTCTCTGCCACTGGCAGTAGTCGCTGCAAAATGCTCTGCCATCGTCTGTGCCATGTCTCTGGACATTGTTTGGGGATACCCCTGTTTCGGCACTGCTGTCATTGGTAAATGACTGTGTTTGCCAGAAATCCTCCTGATTGTTTCCCATACTTTTGTACAACAAGAACTGTTGATAGAGTCCAGGAATGTCTGCATGACCTTTCCTTGCTCTCCTTCACTATGTGTCGAGCCTTGGCTCTTGTGACTCGAAAGACTGTGAGGTTGGCTGCTGTTGGGGGCATATAAACCATGGAAAGAGCCACACGCTTATGGTGGATTGCTGAACGTCACTCATCAGCCAATCAAGGTTCAGGTTGCCTCTTCAGGTGTCCTAAAGCCTTTGGGATGGATAAGTCAGCAGCACTGTGGATCACTCACGTGATGTGATGAACCCTTTTCTGGACACTGTCGCAGTGTTCCAACACAGCCAGTTAGCTGAACAGCGTCCAGTTAGCCCTGCTGGCGATCCATTTCGTTGGTTTCTGTTCAAGCATTCCTCCATCGAGTAACTGGATCCACAGTGGGAAGTGGTCACTGGAACAAGGTCATCAGTTGCTTACCACTATGTTGAGCAGCCGAGAAATGAATGACACTGCCTGTGTTGAGGATCAACTGCTGCTGAGACATCGCGAGTTTCTCCAAGACTCGAACACTTAGGCAATCATGGTTCGAGCACCATAATACTTTAGAAGCATTAAAATCACCCAGAAGGAGGAATGGGCGGGGGAGTTGTGTAACAAGGCCTCTGAGGGCCTCAGAGTCGAGTCTATCGCTTTCTGTGGAGGTAAATACTGCGAGTGGATAATGATCTTCTCACCTACGTGAACACCACTAGCAACTGTTTGTAAGACAGTAACCAAGGAGAGAGCAGAGGAGTCGTGTGCTAGCAAAACCTCCCTCAGCTCTTTCCCCAATCTGGTCATCCTTTCGGAGGATGGTACAGCTCCTTGCACAGGCGCGTCAGTGTCTTTAAAACGTGTTTCCTATAAACACAAGCACAAGGGTTATTACCGTGCCAAGAACAGCAGATCGTTTACATCGGTCCTGAATTCATTCATGTTCCACTGTGGTATGGGAGCCATTTATCATGGGGTTCCACTTTCAACGTCTTTCCGCAAGGATGGTGAGCCAACAACAGTGGAGTTTCAGCCTAGGGACAAGATGGTTGTCCCTGGCAGACTTTGTAGTCCATTGACTCTGAAGCAGAAGAAGAAGAGCCAAAAAGTCGAATGAAATTGACAGGACCTGACGGTCTACCGCCTGTTTCGCCTACAGCGGAACCTTCCCATTTGCTTTTTTGTTCTGGGAGGACTTCGTAGAAGCTACTGCAGTAGCAGTAGAGGCGATGCCGGATATTTTACCATGCTATGCCTTTGGAGATGGTGAGAGCTCCGCAGCAGTGGCTTTATCTGATGTTCTCTGGAGGGCTGTGTGCTCTGAAATAACTATATCTTGAGAAGTGCACTGACAGATACAGGTACTAGTGCTCAGACTACCAACCTACTTTTGTAGAGAAGTGTTGGCGATCGAAATAAAATTTTTGATAGCCGAATCAAAAGATGTAGTGAATGTAGGAGGCTGCACGGTCTTACAGATCTTCTTGGCATCACCATGCAGGATGTGTTTCGATGATTTAATCCCCTGTATCTTCCTTTCTTGAAGGAAGACACTGCACTCACTACTCTGACACACTTCAGAGGAGAAGGTCACTCAATTCCGTCATTGGTGGCCTTGCAAAATTCGCCACAAGTGGCTTCACCCTTACATCCCAAATTGGTCTGCCAAAAGCACTGGCATTTATAACAGCACGTTGGGTTGTGGACATAAGCCCATACGCTTAGGCGAACGACATCTGCGTTGATATGCTCAGGAAGTTTCACACTATTGAAGGTAAGGATGAAAGGGTCAGATTTTGCGACATCCCCATCGACCCTTTTAACATACTTTGCACATCAACGATTCCTTCTTGAGCTCATTACTTCTTCGGCAACATCGACCAGATCTCTGCATGACACAATATCTTCTCTGTAATTCAAGGTGTTGTGGAGCTCCATTCTATGACATATTCCCCAAGGCATTTAGCCTTCCTGATGCTGCTTGCTTGTTGGGAACTAACCGTTTCAACCAACAGAGTTCCATAATGCAAACACTTGACTAATTTCAATATACCTGTGAATTCCTCTAAACCTTTTTGAATATGAAAAGGCAAAACCTTCTCAAAGCTTTCCTCTTCCTGCTTCACAATAAAAAAAAAAACACATTCTCACCAGTATCATGCATTCTAATGCTACGTACTGAGGAAGTCTGTATAATCTCTGAGTCAGGAGGACTGCCTACAAGAGCCCTCTTGTTAGAGTGAGTGTTGGTACTCACAAATCGTCCACCCATTCCGTTGGGAGGAAGAACTAAAAGTTTCAGAAAATTTCCGTCTCGGTCTCACGAGCAGCTAGGAAAATACAAGTCCACCTAGAGAGAGCCTCGTGTGCCTAGGTAAGCCTTAGTTGCGGCAGGTCTCCCAGACATTGCCCACTAACGACTGTTCCACCTCAACACCCATGCACTTCATCAGCGCACAGCACACCTTGAGACTCGCGATCCAGCTAGTCAAGCCATGATCTCTGTTCCCCATGACACACAACGTTCCACCGCCGCTCCACAGACTGGTTGCTGAAGCACGCGCAGTTCTTCCAGTGACAGAAGACTGGCGGCTCTTACCAGTCTCCAGCTCAGGAACCCTGGGGTTGCCAGGCCCATACTCAGCAAACGAATGCTGGGACCCTGATGTATACACTGAAGAGCCCGACGTGGCATGGACTCCAGTAATGTCTGAAGCAGTGCTGGAGGGAACTGACACCACGAATTCTGCAGGGCTACCCAAAAATCCATAAGATACGAGGGGGCAGGGATCTCTTCTGAACAGCACATTGCAAGGCATCCCAGATGTATTCAATAATGTTCATGTCTCGGGAGTTTGGTGGCCAGCGGAAGTGTTTATGCTCAGAAACGTGTTCCTGGACCCACTCTGTAGCAATTCTGGACTCGTGGGATGTCGCATTGTCCTGCTGGAATTGCCCAAGTCCGTCGGAATGCACAATGGACATGAATGGATGAAAGTGATCAGATGGCACTCTTATGCACGTGTCAAATGTCAGAGTCGTATCTAGACGTATCAGGGGTCCCATATAACTCCAACTGCAAACATTCCTGCCGGCCGCTGTGGCCGAGCGGTTCTAGGCGCTTCACTCCGAAACCGCGCTGCTGCTACGATCGCATGGATGTGTGTGATGTCCTTAGGTTAGTTAGGTTTAAGTAGTTCTAAGTGTAGGGGAATGATGACCTCAGATGTTAAGTCCCATAGTGCTTAGATCCATTTGAACTATTTTACAAACGTCCCACACCATTACAGAGCCTCCACCAGCTTGAACAGTCCCCTTCTGACATGCAGGGTCCATGGATTCATGAGGTTGTCTTCATACCCCTACACGTCCATGCGCTCGATACATTTAAAACGAGACTCGTCCGACCAGGCAAGATGCTTTCAGTCATCAGCAGTACAATGTCGGTGTTGACGGGCCCAGGTGAGGCGTCAAGCTATGTGTCGTGCAGTCATCAAGGGTACATGAGCCGGCCTTCAGCTCGGAAAGACAATATCGATGATGTTTCATTGAATGGTTCGCACGCTAACACTTGTTAATGGTCCAATATTGAAATCTGCAGCAGTTTTCGGAAGGGCTGCACTTCTGTCACATTGAACGATTCTCTTTAGTCGTCATTGGTCCCGTTCTTGCAGGATCTTTTTCCGGTAGCAGCGATGTCGAAGATTTGATGTTTTACCGGATTCCTGATATTCATGGTACAGTCGTGAAATGGTCGTACGGGAAAATCCCCACTTCATCGCTACCTCGGAGATGCTGTGTCCCACAGCTCGTGCGAGACTATAACACCACGTTCAAACTCACTTAAATCTCGACAACCTCCCACTGCAGCAGCAGTAACCGATCTAACAACTGCGCCAGACACTTGTTGTCTTATATATTTGTTGCCGTATTCTGCCTGTTTATACATCTCTATATTTGAATACGTATCCCTATGCCAGTTTCTTTGGCGCCTCAGTGTATTTTCTGAGGTCACAAGCATCAATAGAGCATTGTTCACATTTGCATACCCCCTGGAAACTCAACATAGAAGTCAGCACTTAAACCTTATCGGCTGTTACTGGCATTTTCTTTTTTTTATGTTTACCTACAATAAACGTGCTGGAAGGGTATTTGCTAGTCTGACTTACTATCACTTAGTAGGCTTCACACGGTTACAGACTATTAATTGGATATGGATTGCAAGGATGTTTGTAAGTGCCTCTGTGGTTTCAGAAGAAGACTGAACTTGCAGAAAATTACACATCTCCCAAGTTGTTTACTCATGTTACAGGTAGTGAATAAGACCAATGTTTATTAGGCGGCAAATGTAAACATGTGCTCACAAGTAATTATTGGAGTCGCTTATACGAACTGCGGGGGTAATTGCGATTGCAGCCCGCTTAGGACATTGGTCTGTGGGGTAGTCTTCGTTTAAGCGTGGACTCATTTGATGTGACAATAAATACCGGACGATAAGTGTTTGGCAGAGGGTTCATCGAACCACCTTCACAATACTCCTCTATTATTTCAATTTCGAATAGCGAGGAAAAACGAACAGCTAATCTGATTTTCCTTCTTTTGTTACGATGATTGTTTCTCCCTATGTAGGTCGGCGTCAACAAAATATTTTCGCATTCGGAGGAGAATGTTGCTGATTGAAATTTCGTCTAAAGATTCTGTCGCAACGGAAAACGCCTTTGTTTTATTGGTGTCCGTCCCAAATCCCTTATCATGTCACTCACACTCTCTCCCCTACTTCGCGATGATACAAAACGTATTGCACTTCTTTGACCTTTCTCGATGTTCTCCGTTAATCCTACCTGGTAAGGATCCCAGACCGCGCAGCACTACTCCGAAAGAGGACGGACAAGTGTAGTGTAGGCCGTCTCCTTAGTAGATCCGTTAGATTTTCTATGTGTTCTGCCAATAAAAGGCAGTCTTTGGTTTGCATTCCGCACAACATATTCTATGTGTCATTTGGAATTCAAGTTTTTCGTAATTATAATTCCTGAGTATTTAGTTGAATTTACGGCCTTTAGATTTGACTGATTTATCATGTAACCGAATTTTAACGAATTCCTTTTAGCACTCATGTGGATGATCTTACACTTTTCGTTATCAAGGCCCAATTGCCAGTTTTTACACCATTTAGATATCTTTTCTAAAACGTTTTGCAATTTATTTTGTTCTTCTGATGAGTTTACTAGAAGATAAACGACAGCATCATCTGGAGACAACCTAAGACGCCTGCTCAGATTGTCTCCCTAATCGTTTATATAGATAAGGAACAGCAGACGGCCTATAACACTATCAGAAATCATTTCTGTTTTACACGATGACTTTTAATCAATTACTACGAACTGCGGCCTCTCTGATAGGAAATAACGAATCCAGTCACATAATTGAGACGATGTTCCATAAGCGCGCCATTTCACTACAAGCCGTGTGGTACAGTCTCAAAAGCCGGAAACAATTTGAAATCACTGATCAACAGTACTCAGCACTTCGTGGGTATAAATAGCTAGTTGTGTTTCACAAGAACGATGTTTTTCTAAATCCATGTTGACTGTTTGCCAGTACACCGTTCCCTTCTTTGCAATGTCTCAAACTACTGCAAGAGCAAGCAACAGCATACTTCTCAATACATTACAAAACATGTTGAAATTGAACTGTAGTACCATCATCTGATATAATGAACAATCCAAAGAGTTTAGCTATGTATTGTGTGACGACTGTAGTAACATAGCTAATAAACTGGTGTGATGCTTTTGTAGATCGAGACCAATTGCACAATAAAGAGAATCAGTGGACTGCTATCAGTGTGTTTCCGCAACAGGACTTTTCAGTGTACACTGATGGGAAAAAAATCGCAACATCCACAAATAATTAATGCAGACTTCGGGAATACATTGTCTAGACAACATATTTAAACGATTAACTTTAAAGATTGCAAATTAATGTAGCGCGAGATAAGTTATTGCAAATGTGAAATGCGTGTACATTAATAACCGGTGTTATCGCCAGAATTTTCAATGCTAGTACCGAAATGGGCATGCACTGTCTTGTACAGGTGCCGCATGTCAGTTTGTGGAAGGGAGTTCCATGCTTGTTGCACCTGATCCGTCAATACATGGACGGTTAATGCTGTTTGCGGATGACGCTGGAGTTGTCCGATGATGTTCCATATGCGATCAATTAGAGACAGATCTGGTGCTCGAGCAGGCCAAGGAAACATGTCGACAATGTGTAGAGCATGTTGCGTACAACATCGGTGTGTTCACGAGCGTTATCCTGTTGGAAAACACTACCTGGAATGCTGCGCATGAGTGGCAGCACAATGGGTCGAATCACCAGATCGACATATAAATCTGTAGTCGGGGTGCGTGGGATCACCACGAGAATGCTCCAGCTATCATATGAAATCACATTCCAGACCATAACTCCAGGTGTAGATGCAGTGTGTCCAGCACGCAGACAGACTGGTTAGAGGCCCTCAGCTGGCCTTCTTTAACCAACACACGGCCATTACTGGCGCCGGGGCAGAACCAGTTTTCATTGGAAAACGCAACAGACCTCCACCCTGGCCTCCAATGAGCCCTTGCTTAAGACTACCAGAGTCGCAAGTGGCGATGATGTGGGGTCAGTGTAATGCCCTCTTCAGAGCTGTCTCTCTTGAAGTGCCCGATTTGTAACAGCTCGTTGTGTGACTGCTGGTCAGATTGCTGCTGCAGATGCAGTCCGACGCGCAGGACCCATACGCCGAGCACCATGATCTTCCCTCTCGGTAGTGGCTCATGCCCGTTCGGTGCACCGAGCAAGGTGGCGCACACTGGACTCGCATTCGGGAGGACGACGGTTCAATCCCGCGTCCGGCCATCCCGGTTTAGGTTTTCCGTGATTTCCCTAAATCGCTACAGGAAAATGCCGGGATGGTTCCTTTGAAAGAGCACGGCCGACTTCCTTCCCCGTCCTTCCCTAATCCGATGAGACCGATGACTTCGCTGTCTGGTCTCCTCCCTCAGAACAATCCCCACCCCCATTCGGAGCCCGGTTTTCTTGTGACCCTACATTCTCGTAACCACTTCTGTCAGCAATCACGTATAGTGGATATATTCCCGCCAAGCCTTTCTGCAATATAGCAGAACATCCAGCTCCTCATAACCCTGTTGAAATTCAGTGAGGTGTTCATAATAGCGTTTTTGTCGCCCTAAAGACATGCTCAACTAACATCAACTCACCACGTCAAATTTCGAAGGTAACTAATGGTCACGACCGTTAGAGCATGTTTAAATACAAACCTGATTTGTATCCTCATAATGGCGCTACAAGCGTCACTCTTACGCGACTGGCATGAAATCTGAATAGACACCATCTTTCACGTGTAGGAGCACGCCTACCAGCTTTCGTTTATGTCGTACCTCGTTTACGTCGTACCTCCCCTTCTTGGTGTAGCGATTTTTTTCCGTCAGTGCATTTATGTCTCGCGCAGACGCGTTTCAAAGATACCGACGGCCCTGGGCTGAGAAATAAGAACTCCATAGAGAGGAGAGCGCTCAAGTAACACTTCATCGACGAAATTCACTCCCAACCTCACCCTCAACAACCCGCCCGGTTTGCCGAGTGGTCTAACGCACGGCTTTCCGGGTGGGAAGGAGCGCCTGGTCCCCGGCACCAATCCGCCCGGCGGACTTGTGTTGAGGTCCGGTGAGCCGGCCAGTCTGTGGACGGTTTTTAGGCGGTTTTCCATCTGCCTCGGCGAATGCGGGCTGGTTCCCCTTATTCCACCTCAGCTACACTGTGTCGGCGATTGCAACACGTACGCGTACACCACCATTACTCTACCACGCGAACATAGGGGTTACACTCGTCTGGTGTGAGACGTTCCCTCGGGGTTCCACCGGGGGGCCGAACCGCACAGTAACCCTGGGTTCGGTGTGGGGCGGCGGAAGGGTGAAGTGGACTGCGGTAGTCGTCGTGGGGTTGTGGACCACTGCGGTTGCGCTGGGGACAGATCCTCTCCGTCGTTTCTAGGCCCCCGGTTAACATGACATAACATGACATGATACCCTCAACAACAGCTTCCAAGCATTTGTTACAACAGTTCGCGTGCCATATAGGGAACCACGTGTTCACTGTTACTGGCTCCTATTTGAGTTCAGATTCATGTACCTACCAAGAGCGTCACCGCACAGCCCTCCTTCGTGACTCTGTAGGTAGTCTGCCTGGTGCACGGCTCTTGCCCTTAGGAAGAAGTCGTCACCCAGAAGGAATATTTAGCCTGCACTCGGCCATCATGTTATTTTCTCACGCTGTATTCCCCTAAAAATTTTGCGAATTGACACAAATATGACCAATTTCGTTTGTAAAATATTTTGACAAACACTACGCCAATATGCTTCTTTTATACACGGTAATTCTGTTGCCCTAACCACTGTTGTTTTATGCTACCCGCAATATGATTTGGCCTTCATAAAGCACGCACAAGATTTTCATATCCTCTCGCTCGCTAAGAGCAAACTATTACACCTACAGAAAAAAAAAAGAACGAGACCTTCGTGCAGGAAATTTGATGTAGTTACATTTTATACTCGGACACGTTTTCTCTATTAGCCGTAGTTTTCGAGTTATTCAAGAGAAACGGAAAAAAAGTGGACTGCAAACATACCCCCACTCCCACACTCAGCCCCCACCAGTCATGATTTTTAGAGTATTGTTCATGGCACTCCCTCCCACCATTGTACAAAAAGTTGCGACTGCGGAATTATTCCCCACTATCGATATTATTCAGTTTTCGTTCACATTTTGTGCAAATTTTACGTAACAAATTTGTGAATTTTAACTACATAAAATATGCAATGACGTTGTTGTATTTGTCAGGTCTTCTGACCACGAATCAACTGTGGTTGTGAAGGTCAAGTTTGTATCGAATTGTCAACGTAATTAGTTTGAGCGTAACGTTTACAGAAGTCACGTTCCTTTACTTACCTTCACAGGCATGTTTAATAATGTTAACGAAATTGCCGACTATAATATCGGAAATAGTTCGTGCAGTCGGAAATGTTCGTACAGTGGTACGACGGAGTGCCTCGCACAACATACTACAATTCCAGACTGGTGAGGCATGAGAGTGGGCGTGGAGGTGCGTTTGAAGGTCACTGTTGTACATTTTGCTTATGTAACTCGAAAACCGTGTCCTGATCGGTACGTAGTGCAGTACAAAGTCTAATTACATTAAATTTCCTAAAAAAAGGTGCTTTCATGCTTTCTGTAGGACTAATAGCTTTCGCTAACGAGAGAGAGCTTGTGAAAATCTCGCGCGTGGTTTATGACGACTAGGCATTACGTTGCGGGTTGCATAAAAGGGCAACGGTAGGGTAGCTGAATCACCATGTACGTTCGTTAACTTTTTTATCACTTGGAAGATGCCCCTTCGACAACTACATTCATTCTCTGAAAACCACTGTGAAGTTCGAGACACGTAGTATGACTCATTTTACCACATTTTACGTTAGTTTTTCATTTCATCCACTTATAGAAGATGGAAGGAATAACTGCTTAATTTGTCCACGCGTGCTGTAGTTAGTCTGCTCTTGACTTCCCTGTTTCCACAGAATCGGTCCACAGCGGCTGTACTATATTCTTAGATTCCTCTGTTGATACGAATTCTAAAAACCTTGTAAATGGGTTTTCATGGGATGGGTAGCGCCTACCTTCAAGTGCCTGGCAGTTCGTTCCTTTCAGCAGTTCCATGGCGCTCTCCCATGCATTGAGCAAACCTGCTACCTTACGTGCTGCCAATCTTTGTAGTCGTTCTGTATACCTGTTAAACCAATGCAGTCTAGGTCCTACACGCCCGAGTAATATTCTGCGATGAGTCAAAGCCGGTTTGTAAGTAGACTCCTTTACCGACTCGCTGCTTATTACCAGCATTCTAACAATGAACCAAAGTGTATATATAAGTTGACTGCCACCTGTACCGCTTTGATACTGTATTCGTAGGAAACTACGTTTTCGCTTTTTGTCAAGTGCTCAGTATTACATTTGGAACTTTAAAGCAAGTTAACATTCTTGGACGACTTTGAAACCGTATCAAAATCTCTTTGAAAATGTATAGAGATTTTATTTCCGGGTAGTACTTCATACTTGATAACTGCGTCATCTGAAAAAAAAGTCTGCTAGGTCATTAATGTACAGTATAAACAGCAATGGTTCCTACACACGTCCCGTCCCTGGGACCAAGCTGAAGCTACTTATATGTCTCACCATCACTCCCAATCCGTGATAACATTCTGGGTCCTCCCTACCGTACCCTCTGTCCAGTCACCTAATATGATCGTAGTTTCATTAGTAAGTGGCGGTGCGGTTGACTCAAATGTTTTTCAGAAGTCAAGAAATACTGTATATACCTGATTGTTTTGATCCATGGCTTTTACGTAGTCACATTTGAAAAGTAATATGTGGCTGTGTTCTATATACATTATGCTCGAACTCAGAATATGTTCAAGTGTTCTAGGAGAAAAGAATGTCAATGATATTGGGACGTGATTTAACAGAACACTTTGGCTACCCTTCGTGCAGGTTGGTGCGACCAGCGCCTTCTTCCAGCCATTGAGCACAACGTTTTGTTCGAGGGATCTACGACGTATTATGGTTAAGAGATGGGCTAACTCAGTTGCAGATTCTGTACAAAATGTGACAGAAATACCACCTTGTCCTTGGACAAGTCCAGTTTTAGTGATTTCATCTTTCTCTCACTCTTGTTAACATCTGTATCTATGTCACCCAAATTTGCAGTGATGTAGGAATTAGGCTTGATCATTTCTCCTAAATATTCGTTTGTAAGGGATCGTTTGAAAGCGGGTTTCAGCACTTCACATCTATTTCACAGGAGCCGCTGTTTCTTTGGTAGCACATTTACACAAACTTTATACCATAGAGAGTCCCTCCCATACGAACACTTCTATTATGTATATAGGCCTACCTATCAGGTGCTTGCTTCTTCTTTTTTATGTTCGTGCTGCAGCTGCTCTGTATGATAGTGCTCAGACGTAGAGATTGCCAGTTCTTCCTTGAGATACGACACTGTTGTCTCCTTGAGATATTGTTTGTTCAGGGCTGCTTGTAGCTAGAAAAGACATTCCAGCCTCCTCTTCGGGATGAAAGGATGTTGCTAGCCTGTCATGGTAAAGTGAAAACCCCCTTTCCCCTGACAATAATAACAGCGACAAATCAGAGGACACACTCCTCGTGTGTTGCAGTGCAGCTCTGAATTTTCTGTTTGCCACGTTTCTTAACAAAGCTGCGACTTTCTACTTTCATCTGCTTCAGAGCAAGCACACCAAAGTATTTGATTTTCAGTTTCAGTGGTGGTCTTTCTTGCGTTTTGTCTGCTTGCTGGGTCCTTTATTTCATGATAAGTGCCTAGACATCAGTAACACATCTTCTATGCAATTAATAATTACCGTTCACTGTTACTAGTAATATCGCGGGAGTATTACAGTGAGGGTGTATGTACAGGGTGACAATTATTGAACTTTATGAAATAAAACACTTCTGAACTGTTTCCGCTAATGACTGACAGGTACCTTATTTTGACACAGCAAATCGTGGGGGTTCTTACAGACATCCGTCCTCCTCAAATTTCTGGAGGGACGAGATTACCGTAAAGAAAGCTACTGCAACAATAGTCAAGAGGAAGCACACCCAGGAAGAACTGCCATGCCGAATCGCACGTCTAGCACTCCTACGCGGCGCTGGTGGTAGTGTGGCAAGGTTCTACACGCAGGGGGAATAAAACCTACCTACTGCAGGAACAGCAAAGTCAGAGACTTCGTGAGTTCCAGTTTTTACATACATATAGGTCTACTTTGTCAGGAATAGGACAGGTAATCGACCGCGCCCTTATAATAGGAAACACCCCACACTATGTGAAGTACTTAGAGAAATCACGGGAAAGCTAAATCAGCATGGCCAGAATAACATCGCGGCCTCCATCCTCCCGAATACAAGGCCACTCTGTTCAAAATAGTGCTGCCTCGTTCCAGTTTATCCCTAGTCAACAAAACTGTTTTACAAAGGACTTGTTTAACAACGTAAAAGGCTAATGCTGCACTGTTCATTCATTTCTGACTCCCAGTCACTGCGCGCCCTGCACACGCTATGCACACAGTGTTTCTAAATGAAAGAATAGACGTACTATCAGCTAACGCCAGGACCCTAGCGAGGATTTCTACCTTCCATTTTGTGTACCGCAACTTCTCGTTTGATTGCCCGAAAAACTGAATCAACATCGCTCCATAGTGAGTGACATGTTGAGCTGAGAAAGAGATTACCGTGTCGGTGTTATACATGCACTGAAAAGCCCAAGAAACTGGTACACCTGCTAATATCACGTAGGCCCTCCGCGAGCACGCAGAAGTGCCGCAACACGACGTGGAATGGACTCGACTAATGTCTGAAGTAGTGCTGGAGGCAACTGACACCATGAATCCTGCAGGGCTGTCCATAAATCCGTAAGAGTACGAGGGGGTGGAGGTCTCTTCTGAACAGCACGTTGCAAGGCATATACTCAATAAAGTCCATGTCTGGGGAGTTTCGTGGCCAGCGGAAGTGTTTAAACTCAGAAGAGGGATCCTGGAGCAACTCTGTAGCAATTCTGGACGCGTGGGGCGTCGCATTGTGCTGCTGCAATTGCCCAGGTCCTTCGGAATGAACAATGGACATGAATGGATGCAGGTGATCAGACAGGATGTACCTGCCAACCTGTCAGAGTTGTATCTGGACGTATCAGGGTCCCATATCACTCCAGCTGCATATGCCCAACACTATTACAGAGCCTCCACCAGCTTAAACAGTCCCCTGCTGACATGGAGGGTCCGTGGATTCCCGAGGCTGTCTCCATAACCACGCACGTCGATGCGCTCGATACAATTTTAAACGAGATCCACATGGCAACATGTTTCCAGTCATCAGCAGTCCAATGTCGGTGTTGACGGGCCCAGGCGAGGCGTAAAGCTTAGTGTGCTGCAGTGATCAGGGTACACATCTATGATGTTTCGTTGATTGGTTCGCACGCTAACACTTGTTGATGGCCCAGTACTGAAATCTGCAGCAATTTGCGGAAGGGTTGCACTGCTCTCACGGTGAACGATTCTCTTTAGTCGTCATTGGTCCTGTTTTTGCAGGGTCTTTTTTCGGTAGCAGCGATGTCGAAGATTTGATGTTTTACCGGATTCCTGATATTCATGGTACAGTCGTGAAATGGTCGTACGGGAAAATCCGCACTTCATCGCTACCTCGGAGATGTGTCCCATCGCTCGTGCGCCGACTATAACACAACGTTCAAACGCACTTAAATGTTGATAACCTGCCATCTAGCAGCAGTAACTTGTTGTCTTATATAAGCGTTGGCAACGACGGTGCCGTATTCTGCCTGTTTAGATCTCTCTGTATTTGAATATACATGCCTATACCAGTTTCTTTGGCGCTTCAGTGTAGCATGGCTCTGGGAAAGTTATTTTCCGGAAATTAAGAAGAAGATTGGAAAAACGTAATATGAAGCTCTTATGTAAAATGATAAACTTTTTATTATAGTTAATATTATTTATATTTGTTACATTTTTTCACCACACGCCTTCTCTGTGTTATCTAAGTAATCCATCAACATATGAAGTGTATTGTTCAATGGACAGTGTTTTAATAATCTCTTTAATTGCCTTGGACTTTATTGTACGGTTTTATTCATTCGCAGAAAGCACTGCTTCGGATTTTATGTTTATTGTTTCTTGATAAATGTGATTTCAGTGTAATTCTTGTTGCACGGTCATGGACTGAGCTGTGTGTGTGGTAGTGTCACTCGTATTTTTGCGGTTCTGTATCTTTATCGGTAAAAATGAAACCCTTATAAGATTACTTTTTGTCCGACTGTCTGTCTGTCTGTCCGACTGTTGAAAACTTTTTTTTCTCAGAAATGCTAGACGTGTCAAGTTCAGATTTATGGCACTTTCTAAAGTCTACAGTTCCTTGGAGGTACTAAAATATTTCAGCTTCTAAATCGATGCAATCAAAATTTGCGGCGTGTTACAAATTTTAATATTGACAGACATTTCAAAATCTCCTGGTTACTTCTTAACGACGTAGAATAATGAAATTTGACAGGTAAACTAAAAAATCAGAAAATTGTTAATCTGTGACTACAGCACACGAAAAAATATTTTTTGTCATTCGTTATCCGGCTGTCTATCTGCTCGTCCGTTAGGTCCACTTTTTCTCACGAACGGGTAGACGTATGTCTTGACGGTATCGATACAGCTAACGGGCAAAAGTCGTTGAGGTTCTCTATTGCCGGAACGTATGAACTGTCTCTCTGCATAATTAAGTTCGTACGGAAGTCTCGGAAAGCTACCCCTACTCGCACTTTTCCGCATTTCCTATACGTGCAGCTCGCTGATAAATACACTTGCATGGTGCAGTTACAATCTCGACTGTTTTGAAAAGCTATCCACTATGAGCTCGGCAACTGTTTCCGGTTACTAGTGGAACGACAGTGTGGGAAACAGTGCTCAGAAGCCTTCGGCCAAGAGGTAAACAGCACTACGTCACGATCGTAGCTTTCAGCGGATCAGCCTATGATTACTAACAAAAACGCTGACGAAGTTTCGCAGCAGTAGTATCCGATACCCGTCCCTCTCCGCCCTGCCACCCAGCCCGAACGTAGTATGCCAAAACACCCAGCCATCTTCCAATAATAAATGTAAAGGAACAACAACAAACTACAAGCAGTCAGTGTTGGTCGTCTTATCACACATGACGCTGCCACACATGCAGAACGACATTATTCCTGTGAAGCCCGACAACGGCCACTTACATTCTTGTATTATGTCTTTCACATTCATTATCTTTTGTCGACAAACGATCATGTTTGAAATGAGATGTCCATTTCCTAACGGTTAAAAAATGAAACAACAGGTTTTCACCAACAAATGACTAATTTCCGCTGTCGATAAACCGTCCAGATGATATAAATTTATCATACCAAAGTATTCCAGTTCATTCACTGAACGAAATGTGCCTAACAGCACTACTTTAGTAATCTCTAAAAGACAACACTACTCTGCAGTTATAGTTAATACTTGCCTTCCCTTAGTGCGCAATATCATCGTAAAAGAAAGTAAATCGCATTGAGATCAACGCTACCGATGGCCTTGTCAAGCAATTTTCTTCTTGCCCAGCAAAAATCACCGACGACAAGTCTCACTTATTAATCACACCATCCCTATAGTAATTAGAAAACAAGCAATCACGTTAAATCAATCTCTACACTGAGCAAGCTGTGTAGGAAACTAAGGAAAAATTTGGAAACAGTTGAGATTTGCTGATGTCAATGTAATTCTGTCAAAGGAGGAAAAAGACTTGGAACAGAGTTAAATGGAATGGATAATGTACTGAAAAGAAGATGTGAGATGAAAATCAACGAAACATCAATGGAGTGTACTGAAATTAAATCAGGCGTTGGTGAGGGAATTGTACTGGGAAATGAGACACTACAACCAGTGGATGAGTTTTGCTATTTGAGCGGAAAAACTCAGGCGGTGATCGAAGTAGAGAGGACAGGAAATGTATACTGGCCATAGCAAGAAAAGCGATTCTGAAAAGGAGATATTTGTTGACACCGAATATAATTTTAAATGTTAGGGAGAAATGACGGTAGATGTTTGTGATGTAGTTTTATTCATATATTACGTCTTTCAGATGCACTATTTTTACTCGACAAACGATCGTGAAACTGGACGATAAAAGGTTCAGACAGGAAGAGAATTTTAAAAAAACCAGCCTTTCTACTGAAGACCACTACAACAAGAAGTCACCCGACACTATTCGCATATAAGACGTCTTTCATTCAACTACATGTTTTTAGCGGATACCTACATCCTTATAGTTCAGTAACTGTACAGATTTCAACATTTTCCGTATTTGATCTTAACTGCATGGACAATTGTTAAAATCTGACACAGGAAAATAAATAAAGACTTAAAGTTCGGTATCCGGTGTCGGAGAACTGAGCCGACCAGGCTCGCATGCGACTCGCCAGAGCTGCGTACTCACGTGGTGACAGGCTGTGTGAGTCGTCGGCGGCGCGGGGCACGAAACCAGAGTGTGCATCGAGCACCGTATCAGCCGGACGACCCATCGAGCAAGGGCGACCGGTTCCCATTAAGACGGAGGCCAAGGCAGACCTCGACAACGAGTTGCCAAACTCCCTTTTAATCGAGCACGAACGGCTCGGCACACGTGCGCGGGGCGATGCTAGCTACCGAGCCCAGATTCTGACGTCGCGACCTGTCAGCGACGCACCCGCTACCATTCAGAGGGCGGCTCCTTCGCCTCTTATTGTACGTTACAGGAAAACCACCCATTCCTGCTGCAGTCCGGCTTCTGGTCCATATTCGGAGGTTCATAGGATTTTGAAGTGATAAAACCTGATAGAAGGACCCGCCACGGTAGCGGAGAGCGCTAACGCGCTTCTTCCTGGACTCGGATAGGCGCGCCGACCCCGGATCCAGTCCGCCCGGCAGATTAACGACGACGGCCGGTGTGCCGGCCAGCCTCGTTGTGGTTTTTAGGCGGTTTTCCACATCCCAGTAAGTGAATACCGGGCTGGTCTCCACGTCCCGCCTCAGTTACACGGCTCGCAGACATTTGAAACACATTCGCACTATTTCACGGTTTACACTAGACGCCGACAGCGGCGGTACACTACTTCAGTCCCGGGGCGTATAGGGTGCTAGCAGGAGGGGCATCCGGCCACCCCTTACAATTAACCATGCCAATTCCGTACTTAACCCTGAAACGTCCCCTTAGAACAATTAATGAATGACTGTACTGATAAACCCCTACGTTATTTGATTTTCAAACAGCTGAGCAAAACTGAACGTACTCAGACATTCACTAAACTGACACACAATATTTTTAGCGCAACGCAATCTGACTTTCAGTAATCCCTAAAAAAGAATGGCCCTGACTAACATAACCTATACCTTTCATGAATTCTTACCTCACAAAAATCTTCGTTACTCGAACTACTGCAATACAGCGAGCGCCAATACTGCCAGCTAATTAAAAGGTTCTCACTACTGAAGGCACTAACTACTAAAAAAAAATGATCGTATGGCATTGTTGGCCGGGAGGCCCCATGCGGGGAAGTTCGGCCGCCGTATTGCAAGTCCTTTTTAGGTGACGCCACTTCGGCGACTTGCGAGTCAATGATGATGAAATGATGATGAAGAACACACAACACCCAGTCATCACGAGGCAGAGAAAATCTCTGACCCCGCCGGGAATCGAACCCGGGACCCCGTGCCCTGAAAGCGAGATCGCTACCGCAAGACCACGAGCTGCGGACACTAACTACTGATAGGTACAGTTAGAAAATGAAAGATTTTTTGTCTCTGATGGACACACGTCCAGATCATCCGCTCTCAAAACTCCGCCATCTCTCTCCCCACATCCACCTCTGCTGAATGCAAACCAGCCACAGACTGCACACAGCACAGCCAGTGATTTTCATACAGAGCGCTACTTGCTGTTACCAATAAAAAAAACCTAAACAGGCTACTTACAACCCCGCCAACCCTGCGCACAATGCGGGATAACGGCAGTAGCGAAAGAAAGAAAGAAAGAACCTGATAGAGGCAATACAGAGTTCTAAAAGATGAAATGACAGCGAGTGCGAAATGGCAAGTCACGAATGGCTAGACAAGAAATGGTAGGTTGCTGAAACATGCATAACTACAGGGAGCATACACTGATCCGCTAGGACAGTACGACCACCTCCTACCTGCTAGCTGGTATGTCGACCTTCAGCACGGCTAACAGCGGCGGCGCGGTCGTGCCTTGGAAGCAATGAGACCGCGGTAGGCCGCTGGACGGAGCTGGCACCACACCTGTACACACAGGTCACCTAACTCCGGGCAGACGGGATCAGACCTAGCGAGTTGGAGGGCCAGTACATCAAATGGTACTTGCTGCTATGTTCCCCAAACCACTCCAACGCACTTGTGGCCTTGTGACATGGCGCATTATCTTGCTAAAAACTGCCACTGCCGACGGGAAACGTGATCGTCATGAGGGGGTGTACGTGGACTGCAACCAGTGTACGATACTCCTTGGTCGTCATGGTGCCTTGTACGAGCTCCTATGGCAACGTGAATGCTCCCCCAGCATAATGTAGCCGTCCCACAGTACAGGTGTCAAGGAGCTCTTCCAAGGGAAGACGACGGATTCACGCCCTCCCATCGGCGTAATGAAGTAAGTATCGGGGTTCATCAGACCATACAACGCCCTACCACTGCGCTGAGACCCTTGCCGAAGGTTACAAGCCCAGTTGCCGATGTGGTGCTGTTAGCATTAGCATATGCATGGGTCGTCGGCTGCAGTGGCCCAATGTTCATCTACATCTACATTTATACTGCGCAAGCCACCCAACGGTGTGTGGCGGAGGCCACTTTACGTGCCACTGTCATTTCCTCCCTTTGCTGTTCCACTCGCGTATGGTTCGCGGGAAGAACGACTGCCGGAAAGCCTCCGTGCGCGCTCGAATCTCTCTAATTTTACATCCGTGATCTCCTCGGGAGGTATAAGTAGGGGGAAGCAATATATTCGATACCTCATCCAGAAACGCACCCTCTCGAAAACTGGACAGCAAGCTACACCGCGATGCAGAGCACCTCTCTTGCAGAGTCTGCCACTTGAGTTTGCTAAACATCTCCGTAACGCTATCACGCTTACCAAATAACCCTGTGACGAAACGCGCCGCTCTTCTTTGTATCTTCTCTGTCTCCTCTGTCAACCCGACATGGTACGGATCCCACACTGATGAGCAGTACTCAAGTATAGGTCGAACGAATGTTTTGTAAGCCACCTCCTTTGTTGATGGACTACATTTTATAAGGACTATCCCAATGAATCTCAACCTGGTACTCGCCTTACCAACAATTAATTTTATATGATCATTCCACTTCAAATCGTTCCGCACGCATACTCCCAGATATTTTACAGAAGTAACTGCTACCAGTGTTTGTTCCGCTATCATATAATCATACAATAAAGGATCCTTCTTTCTATGTATTCGCAATACGTTACATTTGTCTATGTTAATGGTCAGTTGCCACTCCCTGCCTAGTGCCTATCCGCTGCAGATCTTTCTGCATTTCGCTGCAATTTTCTAATGCTGCAACTTCTCTGTATACTACAGCATCATCCGCGAAAAGCCGCATGGAACTTCCGACACTATCTACTAGGTCATTTATATATAATGTGAAAATCAATGGTCCCATAACACTCCCCTGTTGCACGCCAGAGGTTACTTTAACGTATGTAGACGTCTCTCCATTGAGAACAACATGCTGTGTTCTGTTTGCTAAAAACTCTTCAATCCAGCCACACAGCTGGTCTGATATTCCGTAGGCTCTAACTTTATCAGGCGACAGTGCGGAACTGTATCGAACGCCTTCCGGAAGTCAAGGAAAATAGCATCTGCCTGGGAGCCTGTATCTAATATTTTCTGGGTCTCATGAACAAATAAATCGAGTTGGGTCTCACACGATCGCTGTTTCCGGAATCGATGTTGATTACTACAGAGTAGATTCTGGGTTTCCAGAAATGACATGATACACGAGGAAAAACATGTTCTATAATTCTACAACAGATCGATGTCAGAGATATAGGCCTATAGTTTTGCGCTTCTGCTCGACGACCCTTCTTGAAAACTGGAACTACCTGTGCTCTTTTCCAATCATTTGGAACCTTCCGTTCTTCTAGAGACTTGCGGTACACGGCTGTTGGAAGGGGGGCAAGTTCTTTCGCGTACTCTGTGTAGAATCGAATTGGTATCCCGTCAGGTCCAGTGGACTTTCCTCTGTTGGGTGATTTCAGTTGCTTTTCTATTCCTTGGACACTTATTTCGATGTCAGCCATTTTTTCGTTCGTGCAAAAATTTAGAGAAGGAACTGCAGTGCGGTCTTCCTCTGTGAAACAGCTTTGGAAAAAGGTGTTTAGTATTTCAGCTTTACGCGTGTCATCCTCTGTTTCAATGCCATTATCATCCCAGTGTGTCTGGATATGCTGTTTCGATCCACTTACTGATTTAACGTGAGACCAGAACTTCCTAGGATTTTCTGTCAACCAGGTACATAGAATTTTACTTTCAAATTCACGAACGCTTCACGCATAGCCCTCCTTGCGTGTTCAAACACATTTTTACTCTGCCCAGCATTAGAGTCTGATGTTAGTTCAAATGGTTCAAATGGCTCTGAGCACTATGGGACTCAACTGCTGTGGTCATAAGTCCCCTAGAACTTAGAACTACTTAAACCTAACTAACCTAAGGACAGCACACAACACCCAGCCATCACGAGGCAGAGAAAATCCCTGATCTGATGTTAGTTCCGCCACAGTTCGCCGCCTGTCCTGTTTCACCAGTCTGCCCGGCCTACGACGTCTGATATCTACAATGAGGGGTGCACGCCCAACCCCACGGCGTCTGGAAGCGGTTTCCGCTTGGTTTCGCCACGTGTTGAAGACACTCACCTATGCACTCTTCGAACACCCGACAAGTCGTACAGCTTTCGGAACGATCGGAAATAAATCGAAAGAAGGTCCCTGTGGTTGAGGACGTTCCATCAGAATTGTTTGGATTGTAATGAGCGCCAAGTAGTGCAGTTTATGAAATAATCGGAAATGAGTCGAAATAAGGTCCCTGAAGTAGAGGGCATTCTATCAGAATTATTTAGATTGTTATGAGGGCCAGTAATTCAAACTGCAAATATGGCACCTGCTGACAGTTGTGAATATTACGGAACAATCAGTTTTATAAGTCGTGCCTGCAAAACACTGACACCAATTATTTACAGAAGACGGGAAAAATTAGCAAACGTTGACTTCACTGAAGGTCAGTTTGGTTTTCGAAGAGATGCAGGAGCACGCGAGTCTATGCTGACCCTACGTGTTATCTACCAAGACAGGCTGAACAAAGGCGAACCGACTTTTATAGCTTCAGGAGGCTTAGAAGAATTTTCCGACAATGTTCACTGAAACACACTGTTTGAAATTCTGAATGGAGCAGGGGTGAAACACAGTGCGCGAAGGGTTATTTACAATTTGTACAGAGACGAGACTACAGCCAAAGGAAATGAAAGGGAAACAGTAAGACAGGGTTGCAGCGTACCCCACATCTTATTCAGTCTGTACATTGAGAAACTTGAAAGAAAAGGGATTTAAAGTTCACGGAGAAGAAATAAAGACTTTGAGATTGAAGATGACATTGTAATTGGGTCACAGACAGCAAACGACTTGGAAGAGTAGCGGAACGGAAAGGATAGTACCATGAAAAGAGGATGTAACATGAACATCAACAAAAGCAAAACGAGAGTAAAGTAATCCAGTCGAATAAAATTACACAATGCTGAGAGAACGCGATTAGGAAATGACATACTAAAAGTAGTAGTTGTATTTTGGTTTTAGGGCGGCAAAATGACTAACGAAGGTTGAAGCAGAGAGGATACAGACTCCCAGTAGCACAAAAAGCGTTTATGAAAAAGAGGAATTTGTTAACGTCTGCCAGCCGCGGTGGTCTAGCGGTTCTAGGCGCTCAGTCAGGAACCGCGCGCCTGCTACGGTCGCAGGTTTGAATCCTGCCTCGGGCATGGATGTGTGTGATGTCCTTAGGTTAGTTAGGTTTAAGTAGTTCTAAGTTCTAGGGGACTTATGACCACAGATGTTGAGTCCCATAGTGCTCAGAGCCATTTGAACCATTTGTTAAGGTCTAATAAAAATCTCAGTGTCAGGAAATCCTCCCTGGTCGTATATACCGGGAGTGTAGCACTGCACTTAAGCAAAATGTGGGCGATAAGTATTTGTGACAAAACGAGAACAGAAAAATGTTGAATGTCTTGCTACATAAGAACATTAAAGATTCGATGCTTTGGAACTAATAACTAGTGAGGACGCACTGAATCGAAATGTTAAAAAAGGGTATTTATGACCCAATTTGTCTAAAACAGGGATCCGCTGAAACATGAAAGAATCTTCAGTTTGTGGGTAGTAAAAACTATAGAGGAAGACCAAGGGCTGTGTGCAGTAAGCAGACTGAAATGCATGTAGGCAGGAACAGTTAATCGGAAGTGAAGAGACTGGCACAAAAAAAGCAGGCGTGGAGAGGTGTATGAAGGCATTGTTCAGATTGAAAACAACTACAAAGCCTGGTACGACATACTAAGCGGCCAATGTTCCATAGAAGCAGAAGTAACAGTACTTCATTAATGATGAAATCGATAAGGAATGCAACTGAAAAAGAAAGCAGAAATGAACAGTAATTTTCTAAGATATGCAAAGGGCAAAGGAGGTTGATGGATTTGAAACGACCAAGTTTGACCTTGAGGAGACACTGTCGTTGCCGAAAACGACAAACAACACTTGAGTGTATTAAAGACCGGTATGAGTGTATATCCGTCTACTTCACTCTGAGCCGCGCGGGATTAGCCGAGCGGTCGCGGGCGCTGCAGTCATGGACTGGGCGGCTGGTCCCGGCGGAGGTTCGAGTCCTCCCTCGGGCATGGGTGTGTGTGTTTGTCCTTAGGGTAATTTAGGTTAAGTAGTGTGTAAGCTTAGGGACTGATGACCTTAGCAGTTAAGTCCCATAAGATTTCACACACAATTGAACATTTACTTCACTCTGGTACAACTGGAAAAGTGTTTTGCTTCGTGAGGATCGAAAAAGCGCCACAGACTGAGGTGCACAAGAAGTAAGTTCGTCTCTAAAGAAGTAGATTGAAAACAGTTCGAAAGACAACATTATTGCGCTAATTTTGTGAGCAGATTCACGCTAAGGCTAAAACCTAAACATCACAATAACCTTATTGTTTAAGGCTATCATTGAAAATCATCCATCTCTTACTTCAGTTCTCTAGGGTTCCTGATTCCTGGGCACACGTTACTGCCAAATGATGCCGATTCCAGCGATGATGAACGAGTTTTGAAAATCCAGCAACGTACATACCTTTCAAGTGACTATCTGAACGTTACGAAAACATGTAGGAAAAGAAATTCTCTTCTAACTTTTACGGATATCACTGATTTTGTTGGATGTTCCAAAATGGAGAACCCCGTTGCGAACCGTAAGGCTGACATCACAGGAAACAAAATTAATTCGAAGCAAATACGCGAAATAAAGTTGGAAAAGGAAGATCCGTTCAAGCAGACCATAATGATAACGACATGTCACCGTGAACAGCGGGGAAGAAACAGTGGGGAAGATCCAACTCTTAACTTTTACTGACTCCTTGAACCACTGTGGCCTCAAGGGGGTGGCATATCTAGACATCTGAAATCTATTTTTGCACTTGATACTCAGCGATGAGCGATGCGAAGCACTTTTGCCATTCTCTTGATGGAGACGACCAAGTCGTCGACGACATCGAAGGAGTTAACGGTGTACTCCATTTTGAAGATGTATAATGAAGGAAAAGATGTTGCATAATATGCAAAGCACAGCACTGAGTTGAATACATGTTTCATATCACATATCTCCATTTTTTATTCGTTTTCATATGAAATAAATAAATAAATTCTGCTGAAATATATATCGTGTTATAATCGTATATATGACTGTTATTACCTTATTACCACCATCAAAAGATCCGCAATTTAATGGGTGATTTATTGTTGTTGAACCCAGAATATTAGTTTGCGGATCACAAGATAATGATCCGAGAGACATGTGTAGCACAACACTGCACAAGAATGTAATGTATTTTCTACCAGTTTTGGAAACGACAGTTATTACACAGATTTTACAGTGAGAAGTTTTATAAGTAGATCAATATCTCAGTTTGTGATTTTCCAGCTCTGGTCACTATTGCTAACTACGGTCCATTTGTACCGCCTTGTGGTATTCTAGGAACGTTATTGTTCCCGTTAGAGGTAAACGATTTGCTGACGTCGCTCTGTGCAGGGAGGAAGCGGCTTTGGATGATGGCGAGGATGCGCAGGTCGACTTGGATCGTGTTTACACTTTTTTAGGCAAACACAAGGCAATGCCTACGAACAAGAAAAAGAACCTCACAGTATCCGCTTATTACTAGAAAATTTTGAGAGTCTGTTACATCGTTTAAAGACCCGTGCTTAATGAATTTAGATCCACACCTAGGCCAGTTTACTTCTGGCACTGCCCTCATTTGCACCATCATCTGTTTCATTCGCGAATGATGTTTGGGAAGAACCACTGCCTGATTCTAGGCCTTTTCTTGTGAGTGGTACGTTCCGGCTTCCCAAGAATTCCTCGGTTCTGCCAACCACTTCACCTCAAGAGCAGCCCTTTCACTCAACTTCGTCGATTATTTAGTCCGTGTATTCCAATCTCTGTCCTCGCCCTACTGTTTTACCCTCTGCAGTTCCCTCTTAAGTCAAGGTGGTTACTCCCTACTGTCTTAACACGTGTCCTATCATCCCGTGCTTTCTTCTTGTCGGTGTTTTCCATAACTTACTTTCATCGCCGATTGTGCGGAGAACCTCCTCATTCCTTATTCTATCAGCCCACCTAGCTTTGAGCATTCTTCTGTAGCACCGCATTCCAAACTCTTCGATTCTCTGCATTTCCGCTGTTACCTCAGTCCACGACTCACTACGACACAATCCCGTGGTGCAGACGTATATTCTCAGACATTTCTTCCTAAAATGAAGCGCTACGTTTGGTGTAGAGTGGGGAAAATAAACGTGGGCTGGACGAGTGGATACGACTGGATGGGAATGTGTGCGTACAGCCACACCCCGCAACGCACGCATCACGTGCTCGCTCGCCACGTGATCCACACCTGTTCACAACGAAGTGCAGGCTGCGTCAGTGTGGGTGGAACAGTGCGAAGGGGACGACAGTACTCACAGTGCAGCAGCGGGGGTTGGTTGTGGAAAGTTAGTTGACAACAAAGTCGTAAAAAACCGTGTTGTCTGTTGTTTGTTGACAAGTTTAATGTTGTTAAAGTGCCACTAAGGAGCGCCATATAATACTTAATCTGAAAATTGCATCAGACAGGATCTGTTTCGAACAACAAAATGTGGCTACACTTCACCAGGAAATGCTTCAGACTTTTGCCACATCAAACCGACGTCTGTGTCTCTTTGTACCCTGGAACTCTGTTCTCCGTGCCGCTTTTATCCCCCCCCCCCCACCTCCCCCCTCCCCCCTCCCCCCATATCTATCAGTAGACTTCTTCCTACCAGGAGTGTCCTCTTTGTCTCTGCTAATTGGCTTTTTAGGTCCTCCTTGTCTCCTCCATCACACGTTATTTAGCTTCCAAGGTAGCAGAAATGCTTCACTTTGTCTATCTCGTGGCCCTCAATTTTGATATTAAGTTTATCGCTACTCTTAGTTCTGATAGTCCTCATGGCTTCAGTCCTTCTTACGTTTACTCTCAATCCATACTCTATACTTATTAGATTGCCCACCGATTCAACACCCCCTGTAATTCAGCTTAAATAGTACTGTAGATAAGTCTCATCAGCGAATTCAATCATTTAAGTCCCAGTCATGAAACTATCTTTCATTTTCTACGTTGCCTCTTTTGATCGGACAGAAAGTGCGAAAGACTGAATGCTTGTCTTATACCCTTTCTCATTCGAGCACCTCGTTCTTGGTCATTCATTGTTATTGTTCTCTTTCCAAATGGTTCAAATGGCTCTGAGAACTACGAGACTTTACATCGAGGTCATCAGTCGCCTAGAACTTAGAACTACTTAAACCTAACTAACCTAAGGACATCACACACATACATGCGCGAGGCAGGATTCGAACCTGCGACGGTAGCTGTCGTGCGGTTCCAGAGTGAAGCGCCTAGAACCGCTCGGTCACAACGGCCGGCTGTTCTCATTTGTTTCTTGTGTATACTGTATGTTATTTCTCTTTCCCTGTAGATGACACCTATTTTCCTGATAATTTCGAACATCTTTCACTATTTTACATTATCGAACGCCTTTTCTAGGTCGGCAAGTCTAGTGAAAGTGTCTTGACTTGTCATGAGTCTTGCTTCCACAATAATCGCGACGACAGAACTGCCTGTCTGGCGTGCTTACATTTCTGAAAACCAAACTGATTTTCACCCAACAGATCTCCAGTTTGTTAGGGTTTCTTACCTCAGTCGGTTAACACGGAAACCTTATATGATCGCTTTGTTGTCCGGACGTCTGTCTTTCCATGCGTTAAGATCGCTTTTTCTCAGAAACTGGCAGAGCTACCAACTTCACATTAATGTCAAATATTGAGGTATACGATCCCACGACCATGTATCAAAATTAAGCTCCTAAATCAGTGACACCAAGAGATAAGACCGTCTGATAGACTCCATTTTATCAAGAAAAAGAAATTTCTTCTGTCTCATTTGACGGAAAGCCTTCCAAAATTAAGTTGAACTCTGACTCTTCTATTCGCTCCCCTCTGCCTTCCACATAGACTCCCATTTCTTCTTCTGTCACATGATCAGATAGTTCCTCGAACCCGTAGAGGTCTCTAGTGTACTCTTTCCACCTGCCATCCGCCAGCCCAACTTTTAACAGTGGAGTAGGCAAGCTGGCGCCCATGCTTTCAATTTCACCAAAGTTTAACTTTTCTCTACCCCAAAACGGACCTTCTGAAAACCATTTCGTTTTCGATTTTTTCACATTTTTCCAGTAGCCATGTCGCCTTGGCTTCTCCGCACCCCCTATTTACTTTATTGTTAAGTGACGTATGTACACCTTCCTTTCTCTGAACATTTTGTTCTGTTAAACAAAGTTTCTTCGTCTTCAACTATTGTAGTCCTGTCTTCCTCAGTTGCCTGTAATATATATATATATATAAAATATCAATATACCTTAAAAGTTTCTTCGCATTTACCTTCGGTGCACCTATGCTTGCCTCTTCAACTTCTGCGGCTGCCAGTTTTAGATATCTCTTCAGCTGAGCTGCTGTTGTGCCATTCTTTATAGCAGTATCTACAGCATTAAACAACTTCAAACGGACAGCATTATTATTCCTCAATAGCTCAGTATTCGATGATTCTCAGTCATGGTTCTATTAATCTTTAGCCCGCTCTTCATCACCACTAGACTGTGATCAGCCTATGTCTGTTCGGAGGACGCCTTACAATCCAAAGTTTGTTTTCGAACTCCCTGTCTGACCATAATGCAATCCAGCAGGCATCTTCCCGCGTCTCGTTGTCTTTTCCAAGTGTGCCTCCCCTTTTTGTGATATTCCAGCGGTGATTTGCTGTTACTACCTGTCGTAAGTGTACAGTACGTGAAATCTACACGCATTGATGTTAATAGGGTCCTTCCTCATCCGTCAACGATTTGACGTAATGTTTCCGAACTAGCGGAAAAAATCTGGGCAGATGTCCAACAAGAAAGTAAAATTTGCTTATTGATCAATGAACGTGCTTTCGAGGTGGATTTATGGTCCGATAAATACACTAAAACTGAATATGCTACCATTGTTTGTCACTATACAGGTATGACTTCCAAGATGCAGATCGCACATTTCATACACGGCGCAGTTGCGTGCTCAAGATGCTGAATCCGGTCTAAATATTCCAAGAGCAGTTCTCTCTCAATTAGAAAATTGCAAAATTTCCGTCACGGATCTAAAAGTTACAACATTTCTGACAAACCGGAGGTCCAATATAAGTAGGGCGCTTTCACTCTGAAAGCGGCAACCGAGGAGGCCTCAGCCCACTGCAACCGAGCTACGACACATGTTAGACGAAGATGGGTTTCTCAAAGAAGGTGCGCAACATTCAATTTAATAACAACTCGAAAGAATATCGTTAAATCCTTTAAAGAAAATCTTCTCACCAGATCAGCAAAACTCACGATTGACGTTCGCCGGAATACGGTCGTCGAGATGCTATAGTGTCGATCACGAATGCTATTGACAAAATCATTGTAATATTAACAGACTGGAACATCAGTTAGACTACTCGAATGATGAGCTTCCTGCCACCTTAATTAAAATCTACCCGAAGTTTCGAAACGGTAATTATGATCTTCAAGTAAAGAAGCACCTCACAATTTTATTTTATTAAGATACTACGATATGGTAATAAATTAATATATAGAACAGTCTTGATGGTATAAAAGCACTTTTATTTACAAGTTGTGATCGGTTTCGACCGTAGGAGAATCATCTTCGGAAGATACTCCTGTGATGACAGGTAGAGATGACGGCACGAAGCAGTCCATTGGGATATTGTCCGAAGGCGATCCACATCGAGTCGAAACTTGTCACCATTTATGATTAAAAGTGTTTTTAAGCGATCAATATTGTTCTACATAAAATTTTATTACTAGCTCATTGCGATCGCTGCTATTGCCAATATTTTTACAAAGACTATACTACGATATACTTGGTCACTGCTCTGTTGCAGAAATCACGAAGTTCGTATCATCGGAACCAGAGTTCTCGGCAGCTGTTCCAACTGATTCCCTGTTAACAAGCATTCATTACGTGCAAAGAATATTGTTGTTAAGGTCATAAGACATATTTTAGACAGATGTCATGTTCTTCCATATTACCACCTGTTTAACACTCTCATTTTTATTTGCAAATTTTTGCTCCTTTCTCCGTCTACGCCTTACACTTGAGTTGCTTCTAATATCGCTGAACCTACATGTGTGCCCTAATCTTAAAGACTGGAAAATTAAATGACGTGAGAAGCACTGTTAAAGAATAACAGTCTGAAATTTTTCTCCGAATTGTTGTCTGTACTTTACAACTTGTAATACGTTAACACAATTTACTTTTCGCTCAGTGTACAACGCACATGAGTGGTCATGTTCAGTAACTTCGAAGACAGAAAATGACTACATCAGTTACCGAAATGAAAGGGAATGTATTTAAATTAGTCGATTTAGAAGGAATAAAATGTACAGGACGTCCCTCTTAAGAGTAATAGGCACATTTTTTTGTGATGTTTCGACAGATAGTCATAATTTCATTTTTGCGTTGTATGTATGGAGCTGACACAAAGAAAAAGTGTCACTCATATGGTTCATGTGATATTCATATCAACAGAAAAAGTCGGTTAGTTCCCTATTACAAAAAAAGCATTGATATTTAAAGTGGAATTTTAGGTACCCATTTGATGGAATGATCTCAGATTAGGCCCGCATCTCGTGGTCGTGCGGTAGCGTTCTCGCTTCCCACGCCCGGGTTCCCGGGTTCGATTCCCGGCGGGGTCAGGGATTTTCTCTGCCTCGTGATGTCTGGGTGTTGTGTGCTGTCCTTAGGTTAGTTAGGTTTAAGTAGTTCTAAGTTCTAGGGGACTGATGACCATAGATGTTAAGTCCCATAGTGCTCAGAGCCATTTGAACCATTTTTTTTTTGATCTCAGATTAGTCTAGTGCGATGTCCGGTTTATCGGTGTTTATCAAGAGGAACTGCAAAACACGAAGCATAAACGCAGCAGCAGCAGCAGCGCTCGGCAAAGTAGGCCCGTGTCACGCGCTGCCCCACGCTGCGCTGTCTGCTGCGGTCATGCTACGGCGCTGCTCGGTCGCTGCTGCAGTACTGGTTGTTTTTCGTGTTTTACTGTACCTGTTACTACACAGAGACAAAACGGATACGTCAGGAGACTAATTCCCGTGTGATATCTCGAAAACTTTAACAATAATTTAGTTTGTAATAGGGGAAGAACACTGACACTTTCTGTTGACACTAGATGTTACACGAAACACATGATAAACAGATTTTCCTTGGGTAACTCAAGCTACACACTACAAAAACGAACGTGAAAATAAGTGCCGAAGAAACAACATCAGATAAAAACTGAAAAACGAGGTCAACTGTCTTTGTGGAATGTTTTGTCTAAAAGTAAGAAATAAAGTACATTACAGATACATTTGACACACTGATCAATGATGCTCAAAATCGAGTAGAGCAAATGACTTGCTAATGAGAATGTGCCTTCCCTTTCCTAAAATCTGAAGCATTCTCTATTTAAAATTTTTGAGAGTGAAATATTGTCAGAATTTTTGCTCCTTCAGGCATAGACGATAGAAATACGTCAAGGACACACATCAGCAGATGGCACGGTCTGTATAATCCATCGGACAAATATCTGTTGTGTGGCAGTCTTAAGGGTACACAACAAACAGCGACGAGAGGCTGCCAACACGGCTGCAACCACTCGCCTGGCAGCTCTCAGTTGCGAGCAGCGGCCTCCAGATGGCGCTCACAAATTCGGACCTCTTCCTGCTTCTGGTCAGCAGGAGTAGGAGGGGGAGGCATGCTTCTGCTCCGCGTCGCGCTCGTCCGCCGGCAGTATTGCCAGCCAGCAAGGGCAACGCCGTCGGTCGGGGACGACATTGGGCCGTAAGAATAAAGTGAATCAAATGCTTTTCCTCCGAATTTCGCCAACCGTTGTGGCCGGGCGGTACTTGGCGCTACAGTGTGGAACCGCGCGAGCGCTACGGTCGCAGGTTCGAATCCTGCCTCGGGCATGGATGTGTGTGATGTCCTTGGGTTAGTTAGGTTTAAGTAGTTCTAAGTTCTAGGGGACGGATGACCTCAGAATTTAAGTCCCATAGTGCTCAGAGCCATTTTTGAACCTTCGAATTTCGAAACTAAACCTTCGGAATTTATGAATAAAATGTGAAGCAAGAGCTTTTGCTTATGGGAACAAAAAGAACAATGAAAGCTTTTGCTTTCCCCTTGAGCTCTTGCTTCGGTATTAGATAAACTGTAAGAATAAAGAGAAGCTCTGACTTCATTCTGGAAGCATTTGCTTGTAAAACGTGAAGGCTGGTCAGTGGCAGGCTCACGTTTGCAGAGTGCAGATATGGCTCAAATAGCAGAATGTTTACGCCGCGTAAACTGCTACAGAGCTCGTCGATGTCCACCTGGAGAGCATTATAAAACTCTGTGTCGTTTCAACGAAGAAAATGTTAAGTGGATTGCAAAGCATTTTCTGACAGAGACAGGGGAAAGAAGAGGTGGTGCACTATCGTCGGAACAGAAGATGAAGATTTTCCTTCTCTATGTAGCTGATCAGGATTCCAGTCTGGAATAGCAGAAGAAATGGGAATTCATCAAACTACAGTGAGTAAAACAGTGAGTAGTGTTTCTAAAAAGATAATGGAAAAAGCTGATCTGCGGATCAAGTTTCCGTCATCAACACATGACATTACAGTGGCTAAAAATGAGTGGCTACAAAAATGTAAATTTCCAAGTGCTGTTGGTGTAGCTCACTGTACACACGTGCGAATTCCAAAACCTGTGCATTTTGGCGACGAATATATCAACAGAAAGGATTTGGCTAGTATAAATGTGCTCGCTACAAGAATTTTGAAGGAACAGTTCACTAGTGTTGAGGATAGCTAGCCTGGGTCGGTACATGACAATCGAATATGGAGAAACTGAAGTGTCCGGAAAGTGATAAGAGACTGTAAGAACACTGTTCTTTTGGGTGGTGAAGGGTATGGCCTAGAGCCCTGGCTGATGACCCCCTTTCGTAATCCAGCTGAGGACAGTCACAAGCCATTTAGTAATTTTTTAAAAAAAGAAAGAGTTGTGATAGAGCTTTTGCTACTGTGGGTTGGGTTGTTTTGGGGGGAGGAGACCAGACAGCGAGGTCATCGGTCTCATCGGATTAGGAAAGGAAGTCGGCCGTGCCTTTTCGAAGGAACCATCCCGGCATTTGCCTGGAGCAATTCAGGGAAATCACGGAAAACCTAAATCAGGATGGCCGGACACCGGATTGAACCGTCGTCCTCCCGAATGCGAGTCCAATGTGCTAGCCACTGCGCTTTTGCTACTGTGTTAGAAGTAAAAGATAGAGAGGAATAGCAAAAGGTTATTCTTACAATCAGAAGCTAATGCTTCTGCTTTTACCTTTTGCTTCCGAGTGAATGCTCTTACGTCTACCTTTTGCTCCAAGCTTGTGCTTCAGTTTTATTCATATGGGCCATTGTCGCCGCCTAACACTGACTGACATGGAAATCCTTCCGCCGACAGGCAAAAAGCACAACGCGCCACGGACACTTCTGACGCGGCTGCAGTCCCACATTTGGACAAGGCAGTTCCTGTAATGCAGTCAGACATTTCAGTATAGTGCCTGGATTTAAACTGCAGAGCACAGTTCTACGAGTTCTGCTGAGAAAGTGACATTCTGTCTTAGCAATCGCTGTTTACACAATAATGCGACAATCGAGAGTGTCTCCATAATTACTTTGAGTCATGGTTAGAAAATCATAGACGGCCATTAAGTGCCATACATCGAACTTTATCAAATTTTAGTACCGTTTTGTAACACGTTCTTAATAAATTTTATTGGTTATATCTTTCTATGTAGCCACATTTTTGATCTAGTGCCACCCTGTCAAGCCAGTATTTAATTACTAGTAGCTTGCTATCTGCCATCTTTCACTGAAACATCGTAATAATTATGCTTCCTGTTACTGAGGATATTTCGTGTGAATTCGTAGTAACATTCAGTTACATCACTCCGAAAATTTGGCGACGACGGTAAACCTTACATATTCTTAATAACAATGTTCGGTAATCCCTCACGTACGCTTATGAGCCAAAACGTTATGACCACTGCCCACCGTGTGGTTGAATGCCTCCTGGTGGTGTTGCGGGCACGTGAATGAAAGCGGAAGACAGACGAATGGGCAGTCATTATACCGAAGACATGGGCCGCAAATTGTCGTGTCCTGAGAGACAGTAATCAGGACACAATTTAATTACGAGACCTTACTTCGATCGACGGCACTGAACTGCGACTTTCGTATGGGTACCTGGTAGAACTTCACCCATTAAAGAAGCTAGAGCCTAAGAGGGCGTTGCGAGCCACATAACTCGGTGTATATCTCAAGGACTCTCAGGCTGAATTAAATTCCGAAAGGCAAAGTTCAGTGGCAGTTCACTTCTGGTTCAAATGGTTCAAATGGCTCTGAGCACCATGGGACTCAACTGCGGAGGTCGTAAGTCCCCTAGAACTTAGAACTACTTAAACCTAACTAACCTAAGGACAACACACACATACATGCCCGAGGCAGGATTCGAACCTGCGACCGTAGCGGTCGCGCGGTTCCAGACTGTAGCGCCAGAACCGCTCGGCCACCAGCGGCCGGCTCACTTCTGGTACTACTGACTTTAACTCTCACCTGTTCAGTGCACTATACTGCTGTATGCAGCACATTCCTCTCTGACAATCACCTGCTTCCTATCTCGCGGTCCTCAGACTGCCTTCTCGACACTACCTCCTTTCAGTTCTGAATCCTCATCCTGGTGAAGACCGGCAGACGGGTAGCGTCCCAGACGACTACCTTCTGTCCTCTCCCTTTGGTTCAGGGCGAGTCCCCCCTTTGTAGCACTCAGCAAGGTGCTGGAACATTCCACCTAACGCACATCGCCGGCAGGGGAGTGTACATTACGTTATTTGGGGCACCTCATGACGCACTTAAGTCACTGCTGTTCAGACCCTGGGTCACGCACTGGCTGACCGTAGACTGTCTCCATATGTGTACAGTCTAAGTACCGCCCGTCGCCAGCCTGTCGCTGTTTGAACAACAGACTGCGCCAACGCTTCCTCCGTCTTCCCTGGACAGCTCCTAGCTACAACTTAACTGTAATGCCTTATTTTCTCCGTAATATTGGAATTCGCGACAAAATACGGAAATCCACTGATATAAGCAGTTTTGACGAAGGTCATAGTGTCGTTGCGCTGCAGCTGGAGAAGAGGATCTCTGAAAAGGCGAACCGGACCCCTGTTATTGCACTGGTGTCGTGGGCACCTATGGAAAGAGGGAGAAGTGTGGTGAAGTAACGAGTAGGCCCTATGGTGATGGATGGGCACATCTTATCACAAAACGCAGAGGTCGGAGAATCCCCCACTGTGTAATCCAGGATAGGCGGAATCTGTGGCAGATCTGTCGACTTAGCACAGTGCTGGTGCAGGCACAAGCGTTTCGGAGCACACAGATCAAAGGCCATTGTTAATATCGGGCTCCACATCAGACGACCCCTACATTTTCCTGTGATGACTCAATGACATCGCCAGTTTTGACTGCAATGGGCACAGCATCACTGAGTTTTCACCGTGGATCAATAGCAAGAACGAATCGCATTTCTTGTTACACCAGATAGATGGTTGGATCCTTACACCCCATCGTCTAGGCTAATGGCTGCACGAAACATGGACCGTGCCACAGATGCAGGCCGGTGAGGGCAGAATTACGCTGCGCGGCGCCCTGAATTGTCCTTCCACGGGTCTATGGTGAGAATCGAAGGCCTGGTGACAGCAGTGAACTATGTGAGAACATTATTGCGGACCTTTTGCATTGGCTTATGCTCGAAGTCTCCCCTACGGCGATCACATCTACCAGCAGGGTAACTGTGCACGGTGCCAGGTCAGACTCATCCTGCAGTGGTTTGATACGCATTCTGGTGAAGTCAGGTTGATGTCTTGGCCAGCAAATATGTCCGAACTGTAGGCTCTGGAGCACACACCGGGCGCTAGCTGTTTGCCTGTAAACCGCCACCCTGTAATTTGCGGAAACAAATTGACCTGTGCATTGACATTTGGTGCCACATACTTACGGAGTCCTGTCAGTGTATGGCAGAATCCATGCTAAGCAGAATTTATGCTGTACTTTATTTGAAAAGTGGGACAACACGCTAATAAACAGACGGTGATAATGTTTTGGCTCATCGGTGTACTGCGACGAAAAAAAAAAAACTTTTATGATTCTTGACTATTTTTCCAAATTACTGTATTCAGTACTTGGCAACGACAAAAAATTTTACAGATTGTTCACAGTTTTGCGTCAATGTTCAACATTTGGTGATATGGCATAACTACAGATTGCTGAAGAACTGTCGTCATTTCTCAGCACTGACAACAAAAATTCAAATGGCCCTGAGAACTATGGGACTTAACATCTAAGGTCATCAGTCCCCTATAACTTAGAACTACTTAAACCTAAGTAACCTAAGGACATCACACACATCCATGCCCGAGGCAAGATTCGAACCTGCGACCGTAGCGGTCGCGCGGTTCCAGCCTGAAGCGCCTAGAACGGCTCGGTCAAGCCGGCCGGCCACTGACAACAGATTCACAGTATTCCCATCAACAATGGCGACGGTCAATGAGGAAAATTACTGGACAAATAGTGTCATCAAACTCATTCTGTGATCATTAGATTCTATGACTAGTAATCTGTTTCCTTTCCAGGAAGACTTTTCTGAATTTTGTATACTGTACTGAGCACATGTTTCACACATGGCCTAACCAGAACCCATATTACTGTCAATGCTAAAATTATTACAACAGGCAGAAGCCGAGAAACTCATGCTGGCGCACTTACCCTAATGAAGGCAAAAGAGGAAAAAAAAAACACTGCAATTTAGGATGCCACCGCCCCTGTACCTTCATTTGAGCGAAAGTTGATTACTGGAACAACTACATCCACCGAATAGACCAACACTACGCTACGCATCATCTATCAGTTGATTTGGAACTAAAATAATTTTTATTAGCATCTGCAGGCCTACCGTATTTTAGCTTCTTCAGAAATTTTCACCTACTTGTGAACCTCCGACGCTCACTTATTCTGACACTAACCCTTATGACAGGGCCGACCAGTATTTCGGCTCGTGTGTCAATCGAAATACTGCAGCACATTTGCAACTTCATTATGGAAAATTGGAAGCTACACATGAGGAAAGTAATGTAGGCGTCATCGACAGTTTGACGTAAAAAGATTTGTCACTAAAACTGGAATTACCTTGCGGGTCAGCCGGCCGCTGTGGCAGAGCGGTTCTAGGCGCTTCAGTCCGATACAGCGCAACCGGTACGGTCGCAGGTTCGAATCCTGCCTCGGGCATGGATGTGTGTGATGTCCTCAAGTTAGTTAGGTTTAAGTAGTTCTAAGTTCTCGGGACTGATGACCTCAGATGCTATGTCCCATAGTGCTCAGAGCCATTTGAACCATTTGAACCTTGTGGACCAATCAGTTACAATTGCACATGCACTGGAGTGCTTTCAACTGAAACGGCAAACGGTCTCGACAACAGCTCAAAAACAGATGTACTGTTGACCTGTATAAAATGATCCTCGTAATTCTTTCGAGGCCAAAATGAATTCTTCACACTTCGAATTTTCTTTAATGTAGTGACCTTAGGAATCTGGGCTGTCTTCATCAGAATGTCTGCCTTCTACAACACGATATTTCTTTAATGCATCCCCGTCAAATCAGAAAGAAGTTAACATGTAATGTCTTACGGTGGGCAGTGTGCAGTCAAGTCCACTTAAAATGCGAGGTCTGCAGTCCATTCCAGATGTTCTCATTTTCGTTCCTCACTCCATTTTCTTTCATAAACAACAATAGCCAATTTTAAATCGAAATATCGTTCAAGGTGTTCCTCTTGACTTAACCAACGTAGTTTGCAGTAATACACTCCTGGAAATGGAAAAAAGAACACATTGACACCGGTGTGTCAGACCCACCATACTTGCTCCGGACACTGCGAGAGGGCTGTACAAGCAATGATCACACGCACGGCACAGCGGACACACCAGGAACCGCGGTGTTGGCCGTCGAATGGCGCTAGCTGCGCAGCATTTGTGCACCGCCGCCGTCAGTGTCAGCCAGTTTGCCGTGGCATACGGAGCTCCATCGCAGTCTTTAACACTGGTAGCATGCCGCGACAGCGTGGACGTGAACCGTATGTGCAGTTGACGGACTTTGAGCGAGGGCGTATAGTGGGCATGCGGGAGGCCGGGTGGACGTACCGCCGAATTGCTCAACACGTGGGGCGTGAGGTCTCCACAGTACATCGATGTTGTCGCCAGTGGTCGGCGGAAGGTGCACGTGCCCGTCGACCTGGGACCGGACCGCAGCGACGCACGGATGCACGCCAAGACCGTAGGATCCTACGCAGTGCCGTAGGGGACCGGACCGCCACTTCCCAGCAAATTAGGGACACTGTTGCTCCTGGGGTATCGGCGAGGACCATTCGCAACCGTCTCCATGAAGCTGGGCTACGGTCCCGCACACCGTTAGGCCGTCTTCCGCTCACGCCCCAACATCGTGCAGCCCGCCTCCAGTGGTGTCGCGACAGGCGTGAATGGAGGGACGAATGGAGACGTGTCGTCTTCAGCGATGAGAGTCGGTTCTGCCTTGGTGCCAATGATGGTGGTATGCGTGTTTGGCGCCGTGCAGGTGAGCGCCACAATCAGGACTGCATACGACCGAGGCACACAGGGCCAACACCCGGCATCATGGTGTGGGGAGCGATCTCCTACACTGGCCGTACACCACTGGTGATCGTCGAGGGGACACTGAATAGTGCACGGTACATCCAAACCGTCATCGAACCCATCGTTCTACCATTCCTAGACCGGCAAGGGAACTTGCTGTTCCAACAGGACAATGCACGTCCGCATGTATCCCGTGCCACCCAACGTGCTCTAGAAGGTGTAAGTCAACTACCCTGGCCAGCAAGATCTCCGGATCTGTCCTCCATTGAGCATGTTTGGGACTGGATGAAGCGTCGTCTCACGCGGTCTGCACGTCCGGCACGAACGCTGGTCCAACTGAGGCGCCAGGTGGAAATGGCATGGCAAGCCGTTCCACAGGACTACATCCAGCATCTCTACGATCGTCTCCATGGGAGAATAGCAGCCTGCATTGCTGCGAAAGGTGGATATACACTGTACTAGTGCCGACATTGTGCATGCTCTGTTGCCTGTGTCTATGTGCCTGTGGTTCTGTCAGTGTGATCATGTGATGTATCTGACCCCAGGAATGTGTCAATAAAGTTTCCCCTTCCTGGGACAATGAATTCACGGTGTTCTTATTTCAATTTCCAGGAGTGTATATGGAGTCTCAACACACTTTTTTTCAGATGCGTTGAAAACTATTGAAACTGACGATGGAATAATGTTTGCAACTTCAGAAATTTTACTATTCATACCACAAATTTCTTCACGTGCTCCAGGCCTGCAAATTTAACACAATTTGCTTTCTGATGTATTTTTTGCTCTTTAATTGTCAATTAAATCTTTAAATTCTTGCTGGATGGTATTGTACTGTCGTTTCATAGCAAATACACCTGTCGCTTGTACAAATTGAGAATTCTCCATCTTACCTTCTGTCATTCCCATTCATTTTAAAGGATTATGACAACAGATCCCTAGACTGCCTGTTTTTGTGCAAACAGCACTGGGCGTTTGAACGTCCTTCATGCCAAAAACAAGTAGCGAAGGTTCAACACCACTGACAGCACAATTCTGCCGAACTCAGAGGGTTGTGCTGAGCGAAAAATGTCGCACCACCATGCTAAATGGACTGTCCCACTGTGGGGCTTTGTCCCGCCTGCGCTCCACCCGCACACGCTTCTCGCGTCAGTTTGGCACCTCTTTTTGTTCATTTGGCGCTCACGTAGTGTACTGTGTACACCATCCTTCTGATTTGCAGTGTAGGGCTTACAATCGTGTAGTTACGGCTACTTATAGCTATTGTAGACATACAGTGAGCTCAGTTAGTAAAAAAAAAAAATATTCAGCAAAGACGTTAAGAGGTGCAGCAATTACACATAATAAAAAGCAATAAACATAGATCGAAACTTTTCAGTACCAGGGAAGTTTGTAAACTTCTGTGATGATAGGTGAATGGTCAATGTTGAGCAACACCGTCTCTTCAAAAATAAGCATGGTGCACGCAGTACACCAGGCCAAGTATTTAAGGGTTAAAGAAATACTTGTTTCCGAAGTCAAAGCAGAGCTATAAAGAGTGGATTGCTCACTTACAGGGCCTGTATAGAACGCTTGTATCTGCTGAAGCAATACAGTGTGAAGTTGCTGGCGCTTTCACGACAGGTAAACAGCCAGAATGGTCACGCGACCAGCACGGTCAGACCTGGAAAACAAATGTTGCGCACGCTACTCGAAGTTAACAGCCAGCAGACCAGTTTAGAAATTCTAACTGAAAAATCTCGTTCACGTTGTGGCGTAAACCGCAAAAGAGAAAATTCTTTCTACCAGAACGGCCTTTACAATTACTGTAAAAAGACCGGCGATGGGACTGAATTGTACCAAATGAAGCACAACCGACAAAATAAACAGACACTCAAACCTACTGAACTGAATTGTACAAAATGAAGCACAACCGACAAAATAAGCCGACACTCAAACCTACTGAACTATTAATCATAAATAGCGAAGTAATGTTCATAACGAACATGTACAAATTCTAAAAGTTACATGGACGAAACGTCACATGACTGCCATATTTTTTGTCAATAACAAGTCGCTATCTGAATCTCTTCGAGGTAACAAAGTCCCGATCCATTTTCAGATTGACACAGAGCCGTCAGCTTCAAGCGATAATCTACAGACGTACCGAAAATTAGGATTGCCAACGTTAACAAACCTTCAAACCTCGTTGTTCAGATACAGCAATCAGGAGATTCCAGTAAAAGACCAATTTCGAACAGATGAGACATATAAATTATTTACGCAACATGCTACACCCATAGTCGTGTATTCAAATAAAGGAACGAATTTACTAGGACTGAATGCCTTCAATCCTTTTGGCTTCGCCGTCCACCAAGGAATGAATCAAATTCAAATTGACATTCCGATTGGAAAGTTAAATCACCAGTAAATATAGAACAATATTTCTGTACCGAAGCATCAAGCGGTACCAAAGGTTACAAGACACGCATTATGGCAAAAAGAAATGTGGTGATAAATTCAGCACGTTATGCAACATATCTTGAGTGTTAAAAGATAAAATGAATCAGGAACTCGACCACCTTGAGCAGAACGAGGTTATCGAAACCGTAACCGGTTTCGAGTGGGTAACATCAGTCGTAGCTGCACAGAAACGGAATGACACACTTCACATCTGCGGAGATTTCAAAGCGGCGCTTAATTCTCAATCTATTATTGATTCACAACCTACTCCCAGGCCAGAAGAGCTGATGTAAAAATTCTCTGGTGGGTGTAATTTGCAAAGCTGGATCTTGATGCAGCATATTTGAAAATCTCTTTGGACGAAAATACACAGAGATTTATGTCCATAAGTATACCATTTCTATTCTAACGAGGTTATGTTTCGTAATAATCAGTGCACCGAGTCCGTTCCAATGGTACTTAAGACAATTTAGTCTGAAAGATCCGAATGCTGTGAACTACTTCGACGACACAATTGTCTCAGGCACAACTCTACAGGAATTCTTGAAGAATATGAAATTAATGTTCAAGATTCTACAGGAGGAAAATTTCAAATGTGACAAATACAAGTGCATCTTCTCTCAGTACTGAGGTCACGTACTATCTGCACACGTCATGAAGCCGATGCTACAACACCCTGACACAGTTTCAAAACCTTACGGCTCCCAAGGAGGTCAAGTAGTTTTGTACAGTATTAAGAGAAATTAATTACTATCGGAAGTTTCTCCCTCATGCAGCTTGAATCGGTGGACCACTGCACTACAGCAACACGCATTTAACTAATTAAAACAATGTTTACTTGACGCGAAATAGCTTTCGATGCATGATAAGAATAATGGCATAAGAGCCGTTCTGTCGCATCGACATCACGGTTCTGAGCGACCAACTGCATTTGCTTCCAAAACTCTGACAGTAGCACAAAAATCGAGAAAGAGACTTTCGCAATTTGTTTACAGTGAAGAAATTTCATGATCACATGTGCAGACGTAGATTTACCCTCGTCACAGATCACAAACCTTTAACATCTGTCTTTTGGCGGAGCAATGTGTACTCATGCCAGACCGGCACCTCGACGTTTGCAGCACTGGTCGCTTGTTCTGTCGAATTACGATAATGAGATTATATTCAGCTCCACAGAGCAGCATGCGAACACAGATTTGATTTCACGTTTGCCAATGGGTCAAGACAAAGAGTTGTCTTATTAGCTGCTGTTTGCTTTTCAATGTCAGTAGTCAAGAGAATGAAAAATTTTCCAGTGAACACCTATCTAATTGCGAAACTTGAGGCTAAATATCCTGTTTTGTCTAATTTCAAACTTTATATATAAATAGAAGGCCTAATGACAGCCGGCCGCTGTGACCGAGCGCATCTAGGCGCTTCAGTCCGGGGTCGTGCTGCTGCTACGGTCCCAGGTTCGGATCCTGCCTCGGGCATGGACTTGTGTGGTGACTTTAGGTTAGTTAGGTTTAAGTAGTTCTAAGTTCTATGGGACTGATGACCTCAGATGTTAAGTCCCATAGTGCTCAGAGCCGTTTGAACCATTTGAACCTTGTGGACCAATCAGTTACAATTGCACATGCACTGGAGTGCTTTCAACTGAAATGGCAAACGGTATCGACAACAGCTCTGAAACAGATGTACGGTTGACCTGTATAATATGATCCCCGTAATTCTTTCCAGGCCATGATGAATTCTTCAAACCTCGAGCTTTCTTTAAGGCAATGAGCTTAGGAAACAGGACTGTCTTTGTCAGAATGTTTGCCTTCTATAACACGATTTTTTTAATGCATCCCCGTCAAATCAGAAAGAAGTTAACATGTAATATCATACGGTGGGCAGTGTGCAGTCAAGTCCACTTAAAATGCGGGGTCTGCAATCCATTCCAGATGTTCTAATTTTCGTTCCTGACTTAATTTTCCTTCATAAACAACAATATCGAATTTCAAATCGAAATATCGTTCAAGGCGTGCCCCTTGACTTAACCAACGTAGTTTGCAGTAATATAGGGAGTCGCAAGACTCTTGAGTAGTTCTAAGTTCTAGGGGACTGATGACCTCAGTAGTTAAGTCCCATAGTACACAGAGCCATTTTTTTATGGTCAAGTCTGAATATCCATTTTGCAGGACCAGATCTCGGAAACGACTAGCTCATCCTGACAAATGCTTTCTCCAAATTTCCATTTACGATAAAGATGTGATCGATATAATCTATGAAGACTGTTCAGGCTTTGTCAAAAGTCTCCTGTACGGAAGAATTGCAGGGATCTGTTGTCACTGACGTCGTTGCGCAGTTGTCTTCTCAGGAACATAAACTGTTACATGCAACGGCGTTTCACAATTCAGGTCTGCATTATTTCGTCCTGAGGCCCATGGACGAGCTGAAAGATTTTTACGAACTTTCAGGTCGCAAATGACGAAGTATGTGTGCGTATCGCTGTCCAAAGTCTCAGTTCAGGCAACTCCAAAAGATGCACAATCTCCAGTGGCGAAACTACATTGGAGAAATCATAGAACACTGATGTCGATTTTAAAGCCATTCGTGTTTTGACAAGACAATAGACGCAACAAAAAACTTTTAAACTGAATTATACGGAGGTCGTTACAACTATGAGAAAAACATGCATACCAGGCAGAATTATTGAACAATTCCACAAGTCTTGTTTAAAATTAAGTATTCGAATGGACTTGCAACACGCCAAAAACATCAAAACAGGTAGTACCATGTTCACATGTATGCAAGCAAAACCCCTAGGTTGTTTTGCTTTACAGAACTGGAAGACTTATAAGCAGCCAGCTATCAGAGGAACCTCCAATGCCGGCAGCGGCCGCCCCCGTCAGCAACCCAGCAGTGGGCCTGAGCTGCATCCAGCCAGCTGGCTTCATCAGCTTCCCCCCCCCCACCCCCACCCCCCAGAGAATGAATGTTATGTACCAGTCTTAAGGACGCACAATCAAACACCACGAGAGACCGCCACCGCGCAGGTGCCCCTGGGTTCCGTGGATCAGCCTCCAGATGGCGCTCACAAACCCGGTCATGCTGCTGGTTCCGCGCGACATTCGTCTGTGCGTCGTGCTCGTCCGCCGACAGTGTTGCCAGCTGCCAATGGTGCTACACTGCTTTAGCCTTGTACTGGCACAAATGGAAGTCTGTCCCCCGTCAGGCACAAAACGAGACGCACTGCAAACACTCAGAACTGTTCCAATCCTGTAGTTAGATAGGACTGTTGGAACCCTGCAGTCAGACAATTCAGTGATGTTTTGTATGAATTCGTGTGCAATGGTACGGAGAAGTGGAGTACAGAGTGGCGCAGCAACTGCCGTCATAGGAAAGCTGGAGAGGAGTAGAAATGGTTAGCGAGCAAGTTAATACAGTAAACAGGAGATTTACTTAACTTGTATTTCTCCAGACCAATGAAGACTTGTTACAACTAGTGGAGCAAGAAATGGAGTCCAGCTGATGCAATAGATGAAGGACGAGACTCTCTTAACAAAAGCGCACGGCGTCACGTGCCGAAGTGACTCCGAGCGTGAGCGGGCTGTGTGGCTGCTGCCAGCCATCCAGTACGGCGGCAGTGACAGTGCTGGTGGTATGCAGCCACTGGGGGCGTGGCTCAGTGGGCGCACACCACTGGGTCCACCGGAACCCGCACGACCTCTATCAGCATGCGACACAAACTTGGAATTCCTTTGTCAACTTTATGACAATTTCATGGAAATTTATGAGAGGTAATGCCCGAAATTTGGTATTCTCAGCACATTGTTGACATTGCGGGTCTTGGAGTATTGAATTCCCTAACGATTTTCGATATGGAATGTCCCATGCATCTAGCTCCAACTACCATTCTGCGTTCAGATTCTGGTAATTCGCGTCGTGCGGCCATAGTCACTTCGGAAACAGCCTGAGTACAAATGACAGCTCCACCAGTTCACTGCCCTTTTGTACCCTGTGTACACTGTACTGCTGCCATCTGTATATGTGCACATCACTGTCCCACGGCTTTTGTCATCTCAATGTAAAGTGCTAATTGTACAGCCATTTATTCGTGGGCCTCATCATTTGGCTGTCCCTCCTCACTCCATGACAACTCCGTATCCTGCTAACATAGGCACCTCACACCATCCCTGGGTTTGGCTATATTATGTATATGTCCAACTAAAGAGAATGTTCATTATAGTCGTAACACAAAAATGAAATACTAAGAGACACAATTGTAGCATCGCAGGGTCTCCATATTCTATCCTCTCGACTTCTACCACAGATCTTTCACAGAGCAAATACCAGCAATCAGGTTCTGCGTTTAGTGTTTCATTTCCTAATTTATTTCCCTTGGCATCGCACGATTTAGTTCCACTACATTCCATTACCATTGTTTCATATTCATTCACATCTACCTTATTAACACTTTTCGAGATAATATCCGTTCAGATCAACTGCTCTTCAACTCCTCCGTCCTCTTTGACAGAACTGTAATTGTAAGGTCCAAAAACTTCTTGGCTTTATAATGAATTCTGTTTCTGCTATGGAGCGTGTGCACTTTCTTTCTGCAAACAATCCTTCAGCATGTGGCGAAGGCACATCTCTGCATTATTGTTTCTTCCAGAAGTGCTTGATCCGTGAGGCACGTGGGAGACCTTCCGTCTCATAACGGACCTCTCGAGTACGAGGTCTCAAAGGCCGGTGATCCTTACGGCATTCGACACCCTACATATCGTCTACCATGCAACCACAATATTAGCTGCTAATGGCAACACGGGGCGGGTCTGGAGATATCCAATGGCGAGCACAGCATGAGGTTAACGGAGCGTAGCTGAACTGCTTAATCGACGAACAACTCACAATAGTGCTACAGTGCTAGTCTTGTTGATACAAAGTAGAGCAATGACAACGATAAACTTAGGAAACCTACCATTAAGTCTGCAACAGTTACCGAAGTTGACATTTTGTCAAAAAGTAACTCGAGGAATTTCGCAGGGTGAGAAAGAGATGGCAGATCAAATATTAGCGTTTTTGCGAGATGAGTCAGTGGAATGTGTGGTGGCGTGTACGCTCGACAATGCGGACAGCGCACATGAGGCGTCCAGTGATGACGATATAAGCTTAGCGAGTGAAAATCACAATGAAGCAAGTCTCGAGTCATATAGTTCATTATCCTTGTCGGACAGCGAGCCACAAAAACCACCTGCAGTGAAACGTGGTAAAGGACAATCGTTGTTAAAACAGCGGGCACTAAACATAATTGCGTACACGGAAGATCATGTGCAGCACAGTAAAAAAACAATTACGAACAGATTTCGAAAAGGAATACTACGGGTACTCAAGGGAAGACAAGATTGGTTCATTTGGGAGAGAGGAACAAACATTCGAGGTCATCGGTCCCATAGGATTAAGGAAGGATGGGGAAGGAAGTCGGTTGTGCCCTTTCAAAGGATCATCGCTGCATTTGCCTGAAGCGATTTAGGGAAATCACGGAAAACCTAATTCAGGATGACCGGACTTCGGTTTGAACCGTCGTCCTCCCGAATGCTGATCCAGTGTGGTAATCGGTACGCCACCTCGCCCGGTGAGAGACAAGCCGCTCTCGTTACGAAAACTGGTGTTTCCGCGTTTCAGGGATACTCGACGCCATTGTGCTTGATGGTGACGTAATGCGATATGCACATCAAGTTGCGCGCGACACAGTCATTTCAAAGGAAGTAGTGGATGGTTGTATAACGTCAGACACTGCTACAGAATTGCAAGACCTAGCATAAAGAAATTTCAAAGAAAACGTCATGTTGATGATTCACAGAAAACTGCGGAATCAGCCCGAAAATTTGTAGATGATATAAACTTATTTCAGCGTTCAGTGAGAAATTTGTTTTCAACTGCGACCAATCGGGATCTGAAGAGAAAATGCATATGAAAAGAACCCTGTAAATTAGAGTTACCAAGAGAGTTGTATCATCAACTAACATCAACACTTTAACGCATTCGTAGCCCTATACAATTATACTGAGTTTTAATCAGTATGTTAAATTGGATGAAAAGTTATTTATTGTGCTGCTAGAAGTTGGTGGTGCTCTGCCCCCTACGATTCTTTCTCATGTGCGTCTTCTTGCAAGAGCAGTAGCGAATACTCACGTCATACCAAGGAAGGGTTCGAAAATGCGCGTAAGAGAACTACAGCTATGGTATGAGCACTTCTTTTGGCCAGAATATGGTCAAAATAACTTGATTTTGCTTGATTCCTGTTCTGCTTAAAAATTCATGCTTGTCTCAAAAGTTTGCGACATTGGAGTTCATACCAGCTGGACGCACTGGACAAACTCAGCCTCTGGATGTTTGTTTTCCTTCCTTAAAGGATAGCTAGTTTCACGAAAAACCCACGACAGACCCACATTTGGTTGCATGCCATCACATTCTATTAGTTCTCATCACATCGTTACATCAATCCGATTTTATACGCATTCTTTCAGAGTGGATACCTAGCTGAACGCCCTGCATGGTTTGTAGCTCCGAAGGACTTCTTCGCCTTCGATCTTGATGGTGCGATCATTTGTGATCAGTGTGGAGCACGGTATTCCATTATGTGTGCAAGGTGCAAGTTAATGGTTTGTTTAGAACATTCTTGCATGCCGACGATGTCCATTTTGTGATACGTAATGTGTAAATCCCATAAAAGCTGGATCTCTGCACCTCCCGGACATTCATTTTGTGTCGCCCTCGTGATGCACATGGTGAACCATTAGGAGCTGACCTTTTTCCTGTCGTCATTGTTAGCACAACACTTTCAAATGAGCCTTAATAGAGAATGAACTCGCGGCCTCGCACTCAAGGGCAGTCGTCAGCAGCGCCAGTGTTTACGTCGGTGCCGTGAGTCGCCAGCATGCATTGAGCCCTATCTGTGACTATGGCGTCTCCTGTGGAGACAACGTGGAACAATGACCCAGACTGGCAGAAGGGATATATTTAAATTTATATTTGACAAGAATTTTTCTGTATTACACTTATGGCTAGAATAAGTTGCGAATACGACCTTCCATGTTATTGTACCTATTAATTTTTCTGTAGTGAACACTATTATTTACGTCAAACTGAAAATCTCTGAAATGTATAACAGAACAAACAATCTTGTGAAGACGTTTTTAAACTTAGCGCTGTAGAAGTTCAGTGCGCATGTTTTTGTAACCAGACAGTCATGTTTATCGAACTACCCTCCAAAATTACTGCAGAGAAAATAAAATCTGTAGTATCGCGCGTTATGGCAAGACATTCAATAATTTTGTAAAAAGGTGAGCTAACGTTCATAAATGTCCAGTGCTTAACGGGGCGAGGCAGCCTAAGGTAGCGCCTCGGCAGCACGCACCTTTGTACATGACAGCAGGTGGACACCGAGGCGCAGCGACACTCGACGGCCAGCCAGCCACGTGCGCCGGTGCCTCGGCTCGGCAGGCCACGTTCGCGCACAGTGCGTACAGCGGTGAGTGGCGACGGTGGAGCCGGAGGACCTCCTGTGGCAGAAGCGACCACCGGACTCAAACCTGCAACTCAAACCGTACATGTCACTGTAAATGGTGATATTAACGCGGAAATTTTTATGCAAATCAGTGCTGACGCTGAGCCGACGGTGCCGAACCGAAGATGAAGAGACACGACAGATTTCTCCACGATTTCAAGCCTCTGGTAAACCAGAACCAGTGTTACACTGAAGTTACAGAGGAACGAACCCCGAAAACACACTACAATTCGGACGCTGGAACCAAAGAAAATTCGAAAGGAATCTTCCCTAAAAAGAAGTGGAAACTGGCAATTCTGGGAGCCAGTCGAGTAGTAACACTATTTCGAGAAAATGCAACAAGAATTAGTAGCCAACTGACCTATAAAAATTCGGAACATCCTGACTAGAGCCAATTTACGTCAGGACCAATGGATGCCTATTCGACAGCCTCCCACAGAATGAGTACATATCAAGAGGAGCTTTATGATGTGGTATCATATCGAAACCACCACACACGCATCATAGCAACGAAAGTTAAAGTTCCCGTGAGCCGCCGATGCCGCTCATGTGGGATCCAGTGGAGCCAGTGGAGCGCGCCCGCTGAGCCACGCCCCCTGCGGCTCTGGACAACGAGCGCCCTCTGCTGCCGTGGAACGGCCACCGGCAGCGACCGAGCCCACTCGTGCTCAGACAGTTGAGCGCGCGATGCCGACGAGTGCGGACAAGGGAACGCGCGCGTCCGAGCCAGCCGGCTGGGTCGCGCCGGGGCCGGCCGCTGGCCGGTCGGTGCGGCCTGCCCCGCCGGCCGTCCCGCCGGCCGCTCCCCACAGGACGGATACAACGGCGACGACCCCTGCAACGACAACGGATTCTGACAGGCAAGATAATGAGGACAGGACCACGACGAGCGATATGCGAATGCAGAGCGGAGGACACCGTACGTCAAACCCCTATGACGAGAGGCATCAGCTAACACGGAAAGATTGGCAACAACGGGAACTGAGACGTGAAATACAACACATTATTCTGCAAAGTCAGGAAGTATACGACAACCGCACTAGTACAGTTCCTACTTCACAGCCTGAAGAACGAGTAGACGACGTGGAACAATTTTCTCCACCAGAAGACGACGTCGAAATGGAGGGAGTCTCCTCAGAAGAAGTTTGTACCGTGCAGCCCACCGACGGAGAGGGCGATTTTACACTAGTTCGCCAAAGAAAACGACTCAACGCTTCTCCTAAGCAGAACAACTCTCGGAAGCGACAACGTCCAGAAGAACTGAAAACTTCAAAATGGCTCTGAGCACTATGGGACTTAACATCTATGGTCATCAGTCCCCTAGAACTTAGAACTTTTTAAACCTAACTAACCTAAGGACATCACACAACACCCAGCCATCACGAGGCAGAGAAAATCCCTGACCCCGCCGGGAATCGAACCCGGGAACCCGGGCGTGGGAAGCGAGAACGCTACCGCACGACCACGAGATGCGGGCCTGAAAACTTCCAACCGTTATGCGGCTATTGCGACGGAAGATAATACGGATGCTCCAGAACGTATGGACCAGACGAGTGATGTAAATCTAGAAGCAGATAAAGAGGGGACAGATGGCTCTGGCCGGAACTTACTACGCAAAGTCCCGCCCGTTACTATTTACCATACCAAGAACTACATGGAACTCAACAAGGCGCTGAAAGCGAATATTGACGGCACTCTTAAGGCCATCTATCAACGAGACAGGATCAAATATCACTTTGACTCCTATGAAGATCAACGGCAGGCCATCAATTTCTTTGTGTCGAATAACATCCACTTTTTTACACATCAGGCCGCAGAGGACAAGGACCTCAAAGTGGTTGTCAAACGTCTACCTGCCGAAGTTACGGAGCAAGAACTGAAAGCCGCTCTGATAGAGAAGGGTTTCCCTGTCATCAACGTCCACCAGTTTAAAACTCGAGACGACAACACGAAGGAATTACGACCTCAAGATGCTTACTGTGTCACGTTGCCAGCCCAAAAGGAAAACTACAAGATTTACGACATCTAATACCTTCTATATACTAAAGTCGTTATTGAAACCTACAACAGACAAGAAGGACCTGGTCAATGTCGCCACTGCCAGCGATTCGAACATACAGCTAATTATTGCAGCTTGCCTGCTCGCTGTGTTGGATGTGGAGGGCAACACCGATCTTCAGCATGTACTCATCCCCGAGGGGCTCCGCCGAAATGTGCTAACTGTGAAAAGGACCATCCTGCCACATGGCGTGGCTGCGAGAAGTACCAGGAACTTCTCAGGAAATACAGACAACAGTCTCCGCTGCAGCCCTCTCAACGGAGGACTCGTGCAATACGGAACTCCAACCTGACGACACACCCTCCGCCGCACCGTCAGCAAACGCCACAAGAGCAGCCCGCGACGACACGGCAGCCAGTAACACAGCCTCCTCCTGAAGCACTTCCACCTCGACAGCACTGCCAGCCTTATTCATACGCCCATGCAGCATCACCACGCCGACTGGAACCGGAAACCTACGTCTCACCAGCCCATTTGATGGAATCTATAGCTCCAGCGCTCTCTGATGTCGCGAAACTTCTCACCGCCATGCAGCAACAACTAGTGGGGATACTTTCTTTAATCGAAAGTTTATTGAAGGCCTTTGGAACACCTTAAGATGGATCGCCCTGGGACCACGAGAGCCGGTCGCTGGTGGCCGAGCGGTTCTGGCGCTACAGTCTGGAACCGCGCGACCGCTACGGTCGCAGGTTCGAATCCTGCCTCGGGCATGGATGTGTGTGTTGTCATAAGGTTAGTTAGGTTTAAGTAGTTCTAAGTTCTAGGGGACTTATGACCTCAGCAGTTGAGTCCCATAGTGCTCAGAGCCATTTGAACCATTTTTGGACCACGAGAAACCTGAAAATCTGTATATGGAACGCCAACGGAATGAAACACAAGAAAACAGAATTCACTGAATTTTTACAACGTCACAAAATCAACTTCCCACTTGTATCGGAGACGCACCTTCATCCAACAACTGAGCTCAGATTTCGTAACATGTACGTCTATAGAACGGACAGACAAGGCCAACGAGGTGGAGGGACCGCAGTTCTGCTTGAAAGGGAACTGCTGCACCATCATGAAACACTAATACACCTCCAACATCTGGAGGCAACAACAGTAACGGTTCGACCGGCGGCAGGCAACATCACTTTCACTGCGGCGTACAACAGCCCCGGTAAAAACCTGGTGCCAGACGACCTACGGAGTATCTTCACCAATTTTGACAAAATCTTCCTAGGAGGGGACCTTAACAGCAAGCACGTCGCGTGAAATTCCCGACGTACGAACCCTCGTGGACGAACTTTGATTGCCATGGAAGAAGAACTCGGCATCACAGTCCATGGCCCACGAGAGCCCACACGGATTCCTTACGTCGATCGGCAAGAAGCAGACGTCCTAGATATTGCTATCATCAAAAATATTGATGTTATACGACCCGAACAATTCGGTTTTAAGGACAAGTTATCTGCCGAACTTCAACTTCTACGGATCACCGAACGGATACAAGAAGGATACAACAAGCAGCACTTCACGATTGGTGTCTTCCTTGACATCGAAAAAGCTTACGATAAGGTGTGGTGGCCCAACCTTATCGTCAAACTGCATCGCACTACCCCTATTGCGGATTGTTACATTAGACTCATAGACAGCTTTCTGCAGGACAGGAACCTGTATGTCCGAGTTGACGACAAAAACTCCGAAATGAAACTGATCTCCGCAGGAATTCCGCAGGGGTCTGTCATTTCGCCTCTGCTTTTCAACTTATATATAAATGACATCCCAACAGTCCCCCTTGTTACGGCGAGTTTTTATACGGACGATACGGCCTTTCTGACAACTGGACGACACTTGGACCAGCTAATCGCTAGGATGCAACGGCAACTTGCTGTAATGGAACGCTGGGCGCTGCAAAATAAGATAACGATCAACCCGACGAAGACGGCAGCCGTTCTGTTCACACGGAGGAAACCAGTTCTGAACGACACACTCCAAATAGCTGACCAATTTATCCCATGGTCGCCGGGAGTGAAGTATCTCGGTGTCTACCTTGACAAAAAATTACTCTTTACGCAGCATATTGACGACAAGAAGGCGGCAGCCCAGAAGATGGCCAGGTCACTGATTCCGTTCCTGAAGAGTAAGGATCTCAACCGTAAGACTAAACTCCAATTGTATAAGGCAACGGTGGAACCCACAATGTTGTATGGCTCCACCTCGTGGGGAACTACGTGCGTCTCCAACTACAACAAACTCCAAGCGCTGCAAAACATTTGCTATCGATGGATCACAGGAGCTCCATGGTGGACAAGAAACGTCGACATCCGCACCGCACTCCACGAGACCACTATACAAGAGAAGGTCCATGACAAGGCTCTACGAGTTTTTGACAAGATCGATGCCCTTAGGGACGAAGTTCGACAGTTAGAATCGGTAGGAACGGTAAACCCTGCAAGATGGCACAAGTATCGAGTACCGAAGTCAATAACGTTTCACCCCCCATAGGCAATCTATCATAACACGAGGAAGCAGTCACACATAACAGCCTTGACACATTTCACCCTCCACAGGAGATAGACATCACCAAAGACAGCAGGCTAAAGGACCCATTGCGTGCCCAAGCCTAACTGAATGTGTAACAAATAAAGTGTTTTCCTTTTATCCTTACATCCCATCCTAGAAGAATAAGTCATCAAGGATGATCTTTTCAGTCCACACTACACACTATAGAAAAAAAAAACAATCTTGCTCAGAGCCACGTCGCCACAACGCCTTTGTTCGTGCTTCATCATTGTTGACAGTGAGATAGTTGTACTCTGTTTCTTCCTGCCTTCCTGCATTATTTGTAATGAGTCTCCGTACATTCGGAGAAATACAACATAAGTAAATTTTCTGTTTACTGTGTTAACTTGCTCGCTAATGATTTCTGCTCGTGTGACGACGTTTACTGCGCCACTCTGCAGCCAACCTCTCGTTACCACTGTCTGCAGCTTGTGGTCCAGCGGCTGGCGTTGCTGCCTCTGGATCACGAGGTTCTGGGTTCGATACCCGGCCGAATTGGAGCTTTTCTCTGCCCGGGGACTGGCTGTTTGTGTTGTCCTCATCGTTTCATCATCATCATCATCATTCGTGACAGTGGCTATAATTGGATTGTGTAAAAACTGGACTGTGAAAAGATAGGGGGATTTTGCACGGGCGATGGTGCCCTCGCAGTTGAGGTCCCCACAAACCAAACATCATCATCACCTATCCTTAACATTGTGTAAAAAGTCATACACAACAAACGACCCTGGCAAAAGATCAGCTCAGCAACCTATGTCAGATTACCGTGAGCCCGAAATAACAGAAGACACTTCGAGCCGGACAATACAAACAGGCAACTGGCAGAAGCAATGGAACAAACGTCTTCAATAACAACACGGCTGAGATCCTGAAAACTGCTGAAAACTCATGTTGCGTCCCAAAAAGAGAAGAATATATCAACAAAGGACAATACTCAGAAAGAATTAGTTGGGAACGTGGGCTTGCGTTCGACTATCTTGCAAGTAAGGACCATTGAATCCCAACATGTACATTACAATATGAACCAGCCTCAAAGTTATGCGATTCCTACTTTGTATACAAATAAGATGCAACTACACAATCTATAAGGTCTCTCATATGTTTCAGATACAGACATTATGTTGCTTCAAAAAGTAAGTGGTCGTGCGGTAGCGTTCTCGCTCCCCACGCCCGGGTTCCCGGGTTCGATTCCCGGCCGGGTCAGGTATTTTCTCTGCCTCGTGATGACTGGGTGTTGTGTGACGTCCTTAGGTTAGTTAGGTTTAAGTAGTTCTAAGTTCTAGGGGACTGATGATCATAGATGTTAAGTCCCACAGTGCTCAGAGCCATTTGAACCATTTGAATCAAAAAGTAACTGATACTGACTGGAATAAATAATTGGATACAATGCCGTCATTAATCCGAGAGCAGAAACAGATTTGGGAAAAACCTTTTTACTTAAACAAGGGATTATTACAAAAGATGTCCAATAACTTTCAAAGAACGTAGGTGTCTCTGTGATCCTTAACCAAACGCAGATAATCTGTATGTACGCTCCTTCAGGAGAAGGAAATAGTTCCGTCTTTTTGGAAGGAGCCAAGACTACATAATATTAAAAGATGATTTCAGTTCTGTGCTAAGCCCAAAACATCAAACGCCTAAATTGAAAAAAAAAAAAAAAAAAAAACCGAGAACAGCAACGTATCATTCAGGGAATGCCTTTAAGTGATTCGTTGGAAAATATGCACGAAACAGCATTTGGTTCCACACTCGTCACCAGCCACTCCACTAATCGGCTCAACGTAATTTATATTTTGTGACACTTAACAATCAAATTCTTACACTCCGAAACTCGGCCGACGATTTTTTCTATTCATATCACATTTATATCTACTATAAATAAGAGCAAAGAAAGAACACTTTGCGCCAAATGCACGTGGTACCTCAGAAGTACTCACTTCCAGGATGCAGAATATCATGGTGCCCTTAATGAAATATGGAAGGAATGCGGAATGAAATACCGTTCAGTAACTAAATGGTGATTAAAACAGGCCAAACCAAAAATAAGGAAAATGTTTAAAATTTACTTGTCTCGAAGACTTGTGAAATCAGACTTGTCGGTAATAGACAGTAAAAAATCAAAGCAAAGCTTTTAAAACTTAAGCAACGGTTGCCAGAAGGGTACAAAATAAGGTCAATGTCGCATAAGGTGATAGAGGAAGGAGAACTCTCCGTGTTCCATATCATCGTTGAAAATGAGAGAAGAAAATGGAAAATAATAATACATCTAAAGCTAAATGACGACAACACACTCGCACATCTACATCTACATCTACATCTACATGATTACTCTGCAATTCACACTTAACTGCCTGGCAGAGGTTTCATCTAACAAATTTCATACTGCTTCTCTACCATTCCACTCTCGAATGGCTCGTGGGAAAGAGGAACACCTAAATCTTTCCGTTCGAGCTGTGATTTCTCTTATTTTATTATGATGATCATTTCTCCCTACGTAGGTGGGTGTCAACAAAATATTTACGCATTCGGAAGAGAAAGTTGGTGATTGAAATTTCGTAAATAGATCTCGCCGCAAAGAAACCCGCCTTTGTTTCAGTGACTGCCACCCCAACTCGCATATCATATCAGTGAGACTCTCACCCCTATTGCTCCATAACACAAAACGAGCTGTCCTTCTTTGCACTTTATCGATGTCCTCCGTCAATCCTACCTGGTAAGGATCCCATACCGCGCAGCAATATTCCAGCAGAGGACGGTCAAGTGTAATGTAGGCTGTCTCTTTAGTGGGTTTGTCGCATCTTCTAAGTGTTCTGCCAACAAAGCGCAGTCTTTGCTTCACCTTCCCCCACAACATTATCTATGTGGTCTTTCCAATTTAAGTTGCTAGTAATTGTAATTCATAGGTATTTAGTCGAATTGACAGCCCTTAGATTTGTGCGATTTATCGTGTACCCAAAATTTATCGGATTTCTTTTAGTACCCATGTGGATGAACTCGCACTTTTCTTTGTTTAGCGCCAATTGCCACTTTTCGCACCATACAGAAATTCTGTCTAGATCATTTTGTAATTGGAATTGATCGTCTGATGATTTTACTAGACTGTAAATTACAGCATCATCTGTAAACAATCTAAGGGGGCTGCTCAGATTATCACCTAGATCATTTATATAATTCACGAACAGCAGAGGGCCTTTGACACTACCTTGCGGAACGCCAGATATCACTTCTGTTCTACTCGATGATATACCGTCTATAAATACGAACTGTGACCTCTCTGAGAGGAAATCATGAATCCAGTGACACAACTGAGACGATACTCCATATGCACGCAATTTTATTCGTAAAGGAAGATGAAATAAAATACGCAGTCCACAAACATCTGTAGGAGCTGCTAGCAATCAAACACACCCACGAAGGAAAACAGCATGAACAACTACATAACCTGCAAGGAAGGAAATCGATGAAGAGAAACTGGAATATGCTTCATAACGAAGTCCAAAACATCAACCTTCAAGACGCGATGACCTCAATGCGGAATTTCATCATGTATTACAACAACAAATGAAGTCTAAGTTTGCGAGCATGTACAATGAATCGTTGCAAACGAATTTTAATTCTCCTAAAGAGCTTGTGGAAGAAATCGCTGTGTTAATCCCTAAACATCAAGTACGCAGATGAACTGAGGATTTTAGACCAATTACGTTACAAAACAGTGACTATAAAATCATGGCACGCATTATTTTCCGCAGAATTAACATGTTAATGGATGCGATAGCTGGATGGTACGAGGCGAATGCATCCACGGACAGGAAGATCCTCTCAACGCACGCGAGTACAGAGATGTTACCACTACTGTGGAGGCCTGCAAAGTCAAGTGTCTTTTAGAGTTTGCGAAAGCTTTCGACAGAGTAAACCACGGATATTTCACAAACACCAAGCAGGTAATTGGATTTTCCATACCTTTTACTAACCTTACACGTGAACTTCTGAGTAAAAGTGTTTACAAGGGCAATGATCAATGGTCAGCTGAATAGTGAAATTACAATAAACAGTCCTGTGAGACAGGTTTCTCCGATACCGACGGCTTTGTTTGTCATCGCCACTAAACACTTGATTGTCACACTAGTCCAATATTTACGGGGATTAACAACAAATGGAAACAAAATTGTCTGTGATGTGTATGCAGATGTCGTAACCTTTCTAGTCACGACCGCTCAAGACGTAGGGAAAGACGTGAGGATCATTGATAAATAGGCTACGAACTTGGCTCATGAGCGTAATTGAACAGGAGGAATTCTGGAACTATGAATGTAGGACGCTGCATTTCTTGCGAATAAGCGTGCATGCATACGAAATCTCCACATTAGGACTGTTGTCGAAACACCACCAGTCACCTCTGTGTATATAACGTCAAAGACTACTCTGCCCTAGTACCGTCGAAGCCACAAGAGGCGATAAAACTAATCGTGTCAGCTTTAGGCAGTTTTGGACTCGAAGGTATATTTCTAAGGTTAAGTTTGGTACATCAACACTCGCCACAAGAGATGGAGGATTAAATATAACACACGTTTAAAACAATTCACGTATGTTACATGTGTATATATGACACAGACAAACTGTGGAGGAGGTCACTCAACGCTTCAAGAGACTCCTTGTTAAACGAAATAGCGCCCGACAGTCTGTAGCCTTTTACTAAACATACAACATATTTCGAATGCGTTGTTTCAGCTGAAAGCCTTTTCTATTTAGTTTACTTATACGTTCCAGCAAAGGAACTCATACTGGTGAAGAGAGTATACAAGAAGCTGATGGAAAAAAGAACGGAATCATAATACGGCAAAAATATCCCTATTACAGTGACCAGTAATGTGGAAGAATATTCACTGCCGAGATTTGTCACCGAAGCTGATAGCGACGTGGTACCGAGCAGTCAACTGGAAAGTACACATCGACTCTAAATTTCAAGCCACACACTTGTCGGACTCTCCCTGGTGTGAAACGTGCAACTTGACAGACGCTGAATGACGTCGGTTTGTGAGCATAAATGTCAGGGATGACTGTACAATCGTCTGGCTAAAAGCTGGCTTGCTATTACCAGAAGGACTCCCAGGAATGCCATTACACCTGTCTTCTACATTCATTGCTTCACAAAATCCGAAACTAATCCGGTAACATATACTAATACTAACAAGTAGGATATGTCGAACAAAATTAATTATTAATATGACATATTTAGAAAGTCATTACATCTCACGACTTCCTGCATCCTAATTCAATTCGGTATCCTAACACCAAAACAAACTGATTAATGAGGCATTCAGTACATCGTCTAATGTCAGAAGGAAACAAGAGAAAGAAGAGTTCTGGATGTATATTACAAAACAGCTCCCTGTATATCAATGATTAAAAATTACAAGAAAAACTGTGCCACATTTCTATAAATATGTTTAAGATAGAATATTATATATGATCACGAACTAAGTGCATTTTAAAACAGTAAACGCTTCTACAGTTGAAAATTACGCAAGGGTGTAGTGGCATCGCGAGGTGAGCCACTTGACGGCCTGCCTCCACAAAGCCCTCGTACCGCTGTTGTAACTCAACATACTCAACAGAGTGTGGCCATGTTGCATCGGTCTGGTCCAGCACCAGATCTGTCCCAATCGAACACCTATGGGACATCACTGGTCGGCAAGTGCGGCGTCATCCGCAAACAGCATTAACCGTCCCTGTGTTGATCGACCTAGTGCAACAGGCATGGAACCCGACAGACTGACATCTGACACAATGCATGCAAGTTTGTATGCCTACATTCAACATTCTGACCGTTGCACCCGTTGTTAAAGTACCAGCATTAAACATTCGCAACGGCTTATCTTGCGCTTACATTTACCTGTGATCTTGTTCGTTAATCATTTAAATGTGTTACGTAGACAAATGTATTCCCGAAATTTCATTACTCTACATTAATGATTTTTGGTGTGCCATTGTTTTTTCCGTCAGCGTATAAAAGGAAGACCCTTAATGTAAGAAGGCAGCAGAGATACGTTAAAGGTAGAAAACCATGCAGAGACTTATGTGACAAGAGGTAAAAGAAGTGTACAGTTTTATTCTTTCAGTTATTTGTAATGAGAAGGAATTACTTAGCTTGCATATTGTGAAGAATGATGACATGATATGAGCACCAAGGAATTTACTGTAAATCGTAAAGTTAAAGATGCTAGCCGAGGAAGGCACACGTGCAAGCAGGGGCTGTCGAAGATGTTGGAAGAAGAAGGATGATGGACTTGCCCGCGAAAGGCAAAGTAAGTGATGGTTAGGTGCAAAGCTTTAATCTCACAGAATGTTTTAAAGTTTTTATTTCTCTCCCTGAACTTCAACGTCGTTTCGAATTTTCACCTTGGTTTCCTTGACAGTCTGCTCAATGTACAAAATGAGTTGCATGGCGCTTGGTAGCAACGCTGTCTCACACCCTTCTCAAATGCGTGTTTCCTGTCCTGTCCTTCAAAGCTTGTCGCGAAAGAATAAGTTTGTACAGTTCATACAGTTTGTAGACAATAAGTTGGTCGCAGTATTTTATCTCTGCTATCTTCAGAATTTCAGTGTGTATCCCAATCAACTAACTCAAAGATTTATTTAAATATGCAAATACTATAAATGTCGATTAGGGTTTCTTCGTCCCATCTTCCCAAGATAAATCGTTATGTCGGTATCGCCTCGTATGTCACCAGATTTCATCTCAACCGAACCTGATCTGCCAGGATACAGGCTTCTACGAGTTTTCCCATTCTTTTTGAAATATTCATGTCAATATTTTGCAACCTTGTCTTATTCATCTGATGGTTCGGTGCTGTTCATACCGGTCTGCATCTACCTTCTTTGCAACTGGAATTGTTACATTCTTCCTGCACTCTGAAGACATTTCGCCATTTCACCTCGCTCGCGTACCCTGCACACCTGGAAGAAAAGTTTTTCATGGCTGGTTCTCCCAAGAATCTCAATAATTCTTACTTAACACAGTTCACTCCAAGTGCCTTGCGTCCTACAGTGGTCTCTTCTTTGGTTTGTAAGGTGCTCAACTGTGCGGTCATCAGCGCCCGAACAAAGTCCCAAACTTCACAGAGTCCAATGTAGCCTCTTTCGCGAATGATGAGGGCAACACAGTAACCCAGTCCCCCGGCAGAGAAAAATCCCCAACCTGGCCAGGAATCGAACCCAGGACACCGTGACTCAGAGGCAGCAACGCTAGCCACTGGACCACGAGTGGTCTGTGAACCTCTACTTACTGTATCATGTCTCCTATCTCATTTTCAGTTACTCCCTCTTCCTTTCCTACTGGGTGCTCAGAACTTCCCGTTACAAACTTCTGGTACTGTTAAAGGGAGCGAGTACATAATGTTTTCAATATGAACCCAAAAGCGAAGACGTAACGTTTCCGTGCTAACGTTTGAAAACATGTTTGCTAGGTAGGTTTGCGGCTGTGGTAGTCACGGTGGGTGGTGCTTACGTCGGATTGACCCATATCATTTGATATTTATCCCACCTCTTTGACCTGGTTCGAGCCTCATTTAAGTGTCAGTTATAAACCAACATGGCTGAGTACACGTTTGCATGATAAACCGACTTCATCCTCCTTTATTGGGAAGCTTACAGTAATGGAGAGCTGCTCATCGCCTTTGTCAAGAGCGTTATGCACAACGTCTGACACCACTTACAACCTTTTCGCCACTGTTATGCAGCGGCTTCGAGAAAGGGATGCCTTGAACGTCAGCAGCCGTGACTGTGGTACTCGAATTGGAACTCCAATGAGAGGCCGAACACCTGACTTGGAAGAGGGCGTACTGCGCCATGTTGAAGGGAACTCGTCAACGAGTGCACGAGAAAATGTGCTTGCAATGGATGTTGCTCCCAGCATCGTCTGCTGTGTTGTGGGTGACCAACAACTACATCCATACCACCGCCAACACCCCATACCACCTCTAACACTCACAGACACGTGAATGTGTCTCGAACCAGGCCAGGGAGGTAGGATAGACGCAAATTGTCATCAACCAATTCGCCGTAAGCATCCCTCTCCATGAGTACCTTGTCGGAAACCCACCTAGCAAACACGTTTTCAGATGTCTGTAGCACGGAAGCGGTACGTTTCTGAACATGGGTTCCTAATATTACGTACTCACTCCCCTCTACTAAGCCCGTCCCCGGTAGCTGAATAGTCAGCGTGACGGATTGTCAATCCTCTGGGGTTGGGCTCGATTCACGGCTGGGTCGGGGAATTTTCTCCGCCCAGGGACTGGGTGATGCGCTGTCCTCATCATCATCCTATCATCCTCATCGACTGGAGGTTGCCGAAGTGGCGTCAAATCGAAAGACCGGCACCCGGCGAACGGCCTGCTCGACGGGGGGCCCTAGCCATACGATTAAATTAAATAAATACTCACGTCTGCAAGTCCTAGAAGTTAGTAACGGGAATTTCCGAACTTGGTGTACTATATTACCTTGAAGCTAAACAATAGGACCGCCAGTAACTGGCAATGAAAGTCACTTCAGAGGTCGGAAGAAGGCGAGGACACGACGGCATCTCCGCCAGCCCACATGTCGCCGCGGCGGTCTTTCTCACAGAGTCCTCTGTTTGCACAGCTGAAGGATCGCTGTGCCGCGCTGCGGTCGCAAGAACGTGTGTGTGTGTATGCCTGCGTGTTGCTGTGATTCTCCCAAGTCAGGGGTAAAAAACACGGTTCTGAGTCACCGAAAGCGATGTTGTCAGGCGGCAGTCCGGAAGCGGAGGTGACGTCACGATTAAGTTTACAATCGCGGTAGCCACTCTCCAACCTTTGTCGTAGGCTCAGGACAAGTTTTTCCGCACTTGGGGTTCGCCTACGTTCGTTGTGTAACACCAAAGCAATGAGAACAGTGGCAGCGTGTGAAATGCATACAACCTAATTCAGACTGCTAACAAACGCTTCGACGTTGTCAACAAACTGCTGAGCTTCAGATGGTGGAAAGAGAGGTAAATTGAAGTCTTTGTTATTTCTAATATGCTGAGATGACTTTTGTCACCTCTGTGTATCAGAACTTAACAAAGACATCAGTTTACCTGATACACTGAGGTCAAACAAGCCATGGGACGCACATATAAAGATGGCGCTACTATCGCGTACACAAGGTATAAAAGGGCACTGCGTGGGCGGATCTGTCATCTGTACTCAGGTGGTTCGTGTCAAAAGGTTTCCGGAGTGATTACAGCCGCACGACGAGAATGAACACACTTTCAACACGGAGAGGTAACTGGAGCTAGACGCACGGGATATTCCATTTCGGAAATCGTTAGTGAATTCCACTTTTCGGAATCCACACTCACGAAAATGTGCCAGAACACCAAATTTAAGGCATTGCCTTTCACCATGGACAACGCAGTAGCCGACGGCCATCACTTAACGAGCGAAAGTTTGCGTTCGGTTCCCAGTGTTAACAGACAAGCAACACAGCGCGAAATAACGGCAGAAATCAATATGGGATGTTCGACGCACATATCTATATGTTAGCACATTGTGGCGAAATTTGGTGTTAATAGGCTATGGCAGCGGACGACCTGCCTTTACTAACAACGCGATGTCGCCTGCAGCGACTCTTGTGGCCTCGTGACCACATCGGTTGGATCGTAGACGACTCTAAAACCGTGGCCTGGTAAGATAAATCGCGATTTCAGTTGGTAAGTAGAGTTGGAGTGCGGCGCAGGTGCCACGAAACCGTGAGCCACGTTGTCAACAAGGCACTGTGCAGGCTGCTGGCTCCATAATGGTGTGGGCTCCGTTTACATCGAATGGACACGTCCTCTGGTCCAACTACACCGATCATTGGCTGCAAATGGTTATGTTTGCCTACTTGGAGACCATTTGCAGCTATTCGTGGACTGTACTTTCCAAACAACGACGGAATGTTTATGGATGACAAAGCTTGTTCGCGATTGGTTTGAAGAACATTATGAACAGTTCAAGGGAATGATTTGCCCACCCACATCCTCCGACATGAATCCCATTGGACGCTTATGAGACATAATCAGAAGATCAATTCGTCCACAAAATCTCGCACCTGCAACACTCTCGCAGTTATGGATGACTATAGAGGCAAAGACTGAAGAAAAATCAAGACACTTTCATCGGATTTGTCCACCTGGAAAAAGCGTTCGACAATGTGAAACGGTAAAAGATGTTCGAAATTCTGAGAAAAATTGGGGTAAGCTATAGAGAGAAACGGGTAATATATAATATGTAAAAGACCCAAGAGGGAATATTAAGAGTAGACGACCAAGAACGAAGTGCTCAGATTAAGAAGGGTGTAAGACAGGCCTTTAGTCTCTCCCCCCCTCCCCCACCCTACCTACTTACTGCTCAGTTTATACACCGAAGAAGAAATGAGGGAAATAAAAGACAGGTTCAAGAGTGAGATTTAAATTGTGTGTGAAAGGATATCAGTGATGAGATACGCTGATGACCCTGCTATCCTCAGTGAATGTGAAGAAAAACTGGAGAATGTGTTGAATAGAAAGGAGAATCTTATGAGTACAGAACATGGATTGAGAGCAAATCGAAGAAAGACCAGGATAATGAGAAGTAGTAGAAATGACAACAGCGAGCATCTTAAACATTGCAACTGGAGAGCACGAAATTGACTAAGTTAAAGAATTCTGCTACCTAGGCAGCAAAAAACCTATGACGGACGGAACAAGGAGGATATAAAAACCAGACTAGCGCTGGAAATAACTGATTCCTGGCCAAGAGAAGTCTGCTAGTATCAGACACAGGTCTCAACGCGAGAGAGAAGTTTCAGAGAATATACATTTGGAGTACAGCGTTGTGTGCCAGTGAGACATGGACTGTGGGAAAACCAGAACAGAAGAGAATCGAAGCCTTTGAGATGTGGCGCTACCGACGAATGTTAAAAATTATTTGGACTGATAAAGTAAGGAATGAGGAAGTTCTCCGCAAAATCGGCGAGGAAAGGAACATATGGAAAACATTGATAGGAGGAAGGGACAGGATGACACGGCATTTTAAGGCATCAGGGGGTAATTTACATAACACTAGAGGGAGCTGTAAAGGGTGAAACATGTAAAGGAAGACAGAGCTTGGAATACATCCAGCAGAACATAGGTTGCATGTGCTACTCTCAGGTGAACAGGTGGGCAAAAGAGAGGAACTCATGGCGGGCCACATGAAACCAGTCTGAAACAGATGACTCAAAAAATAACACATCATTACATAAAATTAAAAAAAACAAGACGAGAGAGCGGACTTCCAGTGACGTATTGAGTCAATGCTACGTCACGTTTGCTGCGCTGTGCCGCGTGAAAGCAGGTCCGACACGTTACTAGGAGGTATCCCCTGGCTTTCCTCACTTCATTGTACTCGGTGAGAGTACAAAAGAAACCATGGAAATTCTACTTTGCCTTTGAATTCACTGTCAGCGGATCAGATGTGTGAACAGACAGTCAACATCGTAAAGTTATCTAAAGTTGGGATTGTAGAATGGCCAGACTTCTGGTAACAAATAAGGCTACAATTACGGTACAACTAAGACTTTAATTTACACTAGTCAACAAATTTAAACTTTTTTTCTGCATCTGAATGGATTTCCTAATTTTAGGATGCTGAATTCACAAGTAAAATATGTTTTTTTTTTTTTTTTTTTTCGAACGTTACCTTTCCTAGGTACACAGCAGAATCAAAAGCAGTACTGGCAAACACTGACAGAATTGAAACAAACAAGAAATACATTTCCTGAACTTTAGAATTCAATACCATTAAACACGTACATATGGACATGGCGCCAATAGAAGGTTTAAATTATCTTACTACAGATTTTCATCTTTAATCTTCTTTGGTATTTGAAAAATGTGACAGTGATCCTCTCCTTGTTTTTGCCATTACATCACGCCCTCTAATCTACTTCCATAATCAAAAGATTCAAGTGACCTTCATAACTGTGTTGCACAGGGCAGATATTTTGGTGAAAGCGTTCACCTTGTGCATCGGTTACGGCTCCTGATTGATCCCTAAAGTAATCAAAGTACGAACGGAAAAAATGAATTTTACGTGACATTCTTCACACCTTATTCTTTTAGCTACGCTGATGTGACGTAGTTATTATCTCTTCTGCTGACGTGAGATCTTTTCATAACTGCTTTGAAAGAGGACCATGCAGCCTATTCTCGGTTCGATACCTTGCCTAGCAAGCTACAAACAGGAAGAAGCAATCCTTCATCTAGGGGTACAGGAAATGCACTGAAGATACATTTGGATGCTTCATGTTTCGTTTTGTTTGAATCCCCTGCATTATTTGTGAGACAGAAGTAACAATCTGAGATGGTCTTTAGGCTCACACCACTGCACTGTAACAGCGAATGGCATGGCTCCGTGTATTCCTTTCAACCATTCGATTAAAGTAGTAGTACTGGTTATGCAGGCAAAATGAGATGACAAATGTTCTCTTAACTAAATCAGTCATTGGTTTTCCTTGAGATTTTGGGATGAATATCAAAAGTTTTAGGGGTCTTTTAAACAACAAAGACGTTTGTCAGTCACAATTTCTAGTAAGTGTAGTTACACTGAAGAGCCAAAGAAACTGGCACACCTGCCTAATATCGTGTAGGTCCCCCTCAAGCACGCAAAAGTGCCGCAACACGACGTGGCATTGAAGAATGTCTTCCACGAGTAATGAGTACGTCGGGTAGGGACACTACGAATGTAGTGTGTGGACATATAAGGTGAGAATGTGGGTCTCGCGGGAGGCGTGCGCGAGATAATCGCTGCAGTCACACTATCCTCCGTGGCCTGGGTGGCTCAGGTGGATAGATCGTCTGCAACGTAAGCAGGAGATCCCGGGTTCGAGTCCCGGTCGGGGCACACATTTTCACCTATCACCGTTGATATATATCAAAGCCCATCAGCAGCTGAAGGTATTAATATATAATTCTACTTTCGTTCTAGACGGTTGCAGGTCATCAATGGTGTCTGTTCTTTCGGACATCTCCTAAAGAATAGACACCATATCCATATAAGTAAATTGAAAAAAATATTCCGGAATAGTCTCCCATTCGAATATCCGGGAGGGGACTGCCAAGGGGGAGGTTACCATGATAAAAAGACTTAATAATCAACGAAAGGATAACGTTCGACGAGTCTGGGGGGTGGAATGTGAGAAGCTTGAACGTGGTAGGGAAACTAGAAAATCTGAAAAATTAAATGCAAAGACTCAATCTAAACATAGTAGTCGTCAGCGAAGTGAAGTGGAAAGAAGGCAAGGATTTCTGGTCAGATGAGTATTGGGTAATATCAACAGCAGCGGAAAATGGTGTAACGGGAATATGATTCGTTATGAATAGGAAGGTACGGCAGTCAATGTGCTCCTGTGAACAGTTCAGTGACAGGGTTGTCCTGATCAGTATCTATAGAAAACCAACACTGACAACGATAGTTCAGGTATACATGCCGATGACGCAAGCTGAAGATGAAGAGGCAGAGAAAGTGTATGACGATATTGAAAGGGTGATACAGTATGTAAAGGGGGATGAAAATCTAACACTTATGGGGGACTGGAATGCAGTTTTAGGGGAAGGAGTGGAAGAAAAGGTTTGAGGAGAATATAGGTTTAGGACAAGAAATGAGAGAGGAGAAGGACTAATTGAGTTATGTAACAAGGTTCAGCTAGTAATAGTGAAGTCTCTGTTCAAGAATCACAAGAGGAGGAGCTATACTTGGAAAAGGGCGGGTGATACGGGAAGATTTCAGTTATATTACATCATGGTCAGACAGAGATTCCGAAATCAGATACTGGACTGTAAGGCGTACCCAGGAGCAGATATAGACTCAGATCACAATATAGTAGTGATGAAGAGTAGGCTGAAGTTCAAGACATTGGTCAGGAAGAATCAATACGCAAAGAAGTGGGATACGGAAGTACTAAGGAATGAGGAGATACGAATAAAGTTCTCTAAAGCTATATATACAGCAATAAGGAATAGCTTAGTAGGCACTACGGTTGAAGAGGAATGGACATCTCTAAAAACGCCATCACAGAAGTTGAGAAAGAAAACATAGGTACAAAGAGGATAACTGCGAAGAAACCATGGGTAACAGAAGACATACTTCAATTGATCGATGGAAGGAGGAAGTGTAAAAATGTTCCGGGAAACTCAGGAATAGAGCAATACAAGTCGCTGAGGAATGAAATAAATAGGTTATGCGGGGAAGCTAAGATGAAATAGCTGCAGGAAAAATGTCAAGACATCGAAATAGAAAAGATTGTCGGAAGAACAGGCACAGCATAAGGGAAAGTCGAAACAACCTTCGGTGACATTGAAAGCACTCTTAATGTTAAGAGTGCAACGGGAATTCCACTATTAAATGCAGAATAGAGTGCGCATAGACGGAAAGAATAAATTAAAAGCCTCTGTGAGGGGGTAGATTTGTCTGATGTGATAGAAGAAGAAACAGGAGTCCATTTATAAGAGATAGGGGATCCAGTATTAGAATCAGAATTTTAAAGAGTTTCGAAGGACTTGAGATCAAATAAGGAAGGGCGGATATATAGCACTCCATCAGAATTTCTAAATCGTTAGGGGAAGTGACAACGAAACGATTATTCACGTTGGTGTGTAGAATGTTTCAGTCTGGCGACATACCATCTGACCTTCGGAAAAGCATCATCCACACGATTCCGAAGACGGCAAGAGCTGTCAAGTGCGAGAATTATCGCTCACTCAGCTTAACAGCTCATGCATCCAAGTTGATTACAAAATAATATACAGAAGAGTGGAAAAGAAAATTGAAGATGCGCTAGATGACGATCAGTTTGGCTTTAGGAAAGGTAAGGGCATGGGAGGCAATTCTGACGTTGCGGTTAATAATGGAAGCACGACTAAAGAAAAATCAAGACACGTTCGACAATGTAAAATGGTGAAAGATGTTTGAAATTCTGAAAAAAGTAGGGGTAATCTATTGGGAGAGACGGGTCATATACAATATGTACGTTCATACTCTGCAATCATTAAATTTGTCATTATAACTATGTACATTATAGTAATCTTGAAACTTTAAATTTGCTATCCTGAGAAATTCACCGAATGGGACTCATCCCGTTTTCCCGTGGGCATTCTGCTGTGGACAGTAGCGACCGTTCCAATGCCAGCCACCACCCAAGTGTTCTGGACGACTGTTAAGTGGGACAATAATTCCGGCTCTGCCTAGTTTTCTTGTTATCATTGAAAAGTCTAATGCCCACTTTACCTTCGACATATTGAAATTACTTTAATATATGAACAGGCTAGTGTCCAGCATCTATTTTCTGATTTTTCTGTATTAATTGCCTTTAGTCACTTATCATTAAAAGGGGACAGCGCCCGTTTTATCTCCTTTATATTGAAATTCGTTTAATATTTGAAGGGGCTCGTTCCTGACATCTACATTTATAGTCTCTGTGATAGCTTGCTGGGACCAGTGTCCGTTTACCTTTGCTGTATTCAAATCGTTTTTGACACGGGCGGTCGGAGTGGCCAAGCGGTTCTAGGCGCTACAGTCTGAAACCGCGTGACCGCCACGGTCGCAGGTTCGAATCCTGCCTCGGGCATGGATGTGTGTGATGTCCTTACGTTAGTTAGGCTTAAGTAGTTCTAAGTTCTAGGGGACTGATTACCTCAGAAGTTAAGTCCCATAGTGCTGAGAGCCATTTGAATCATTTGTTTTTGACACGTTAAGGTGCTACTTCCCCAACCTCAGTAATTACATTTCTTGTCTTGGATTTCAGTGTAAGGAAAGATCATAACTTATCTTTGGTAATCATACTATTATCGACCATGTCAACTAAGTAAACAAACTGGAAGAGGCTCTTAGCATTAATTGATAGCATTTTAAAGAGCATAACTTTCAAAACTTGTTTTAAATTATTGAAACTGTAAATTGTTCAGGTACCAATGTACGCTGTTGTTGTCAAATAAATTTGTTTAAATATTAAAATTAGTTAATCTCCCGACCGCTTACCACACCAGGGTCCCTGTATCCTAGCCATCAAGCAGCGAAAATGGTTCAGATTATCGTGTCAGAAGCAACTATTTGAAAATTTCACACAACAGATCCAGTTCCTCAAACGCTATCGCACCAGAAATTAAATTTGCCTGATCCCGAATTCGGAACGCGAAACGTGGGAAAGCGTCTAAACCAAAAATGTTAGCAGTCGTCCAAGGACTAAGTACAAGGAAAGTCAGCTGCCGAGCTACGTTTTTGTACTTGTCTGGCACCACGACCTGAGCCCGCAGCGGAATCGACTGGCCACTGTGTGTGACCACTTCGCGCCGCGGTGGGCAGCTGCCGCGCCAGTAAGTGTGCTCTTCTGTCAGGAACACGACCGCACTAGCGATCAGCTGCAACTCCGCCGTCACCCCACCGACGTCCAGTTGCGACACGACGGCCTGTATCCCGTCTGCTGCTGCCCGCTGCAGCGGCAGGGAGCTGTGCAGCGCGCTAGCGGCCGAGGCAGACACTCACGAGCCGTTCTGGCTTGCGGCAAGCGTAACACATGATGTCGTGTTGCGGGCAGTGAAGTCAGTGATGACAGGGGCCGCACTCTGGACGTGATTGGACGGCACGACTTGTGCTGGGGTTCTCACACTACGACGGGCAGTAAAGTTCTTCAGGCGCCACCGCTCGCTTTGGGACACGTCGACGGCGACCTAACCGGTTTCCGCTTTGCGCGTCTACGAACGCGGAGGGTGCAGAAGCACTAACTATTGAATCACGTGGCACCGGACTACCGGACGCACGTGAGCTCGGTGAACCAGATGATAGCTTTGACAGAGAGACATCAGATGATCGAAGGGTGCGACGACGACGACTAATACTACTAACAACGCCGAAATCCTAGGAATCCTCGAACAGAGCTTCTGCTGAGGCAGTCACGACACTCTAAGTAGGATCCAATGTTTCTAAAGTCGTTGGAGTAAGGCAGGTGAATGATAACGTACCTAATTAAAGCATCTGTATCCGACGCGCCACACTTTTCACAGACAAAATCACACTTTCGACCTGAGATTTGTAAATCAGCAGCCCACGCTGCCTAGGATCGTTTTCTTTGCTGAACGTTCTATTTGAACTTGAGTGTAGCTGCAGCGACCTGCGTTTGAAGAGCGCAGTATTCAGTCAGCAAACTACAAACTTCAGCAATATTTAAACTACTGGGGTCTGAGAGAGGGCGTAATTTTTGCACAACTCCGTACAATTTAGTACTAGGCGACAGCAGTAGTGCCCAGCGGCGTTCAGGATCATCAGTTTGACTTGCTCTGCAGTGCAGTTCGAAACGCTGTAAATAGACTCTCGCTTGGGTAGTCGCAGGAATTGAATGGTAGAGTAGAGGATGGGGGGTGGGGGGTTCGGAAGCAGCAGCTGCACCTGTTGTTGATTCTGGAGCGGTTGCTGCTGCGGCTGCTGCTGCCACAACTTGACACATGGAAACGGCAGGGTGAGAAAGTTCCTTGTCGCCAGTTTTTGTCCTGCGTGGCGTATCGCCATTTGTTCCGGTGGTTGCACCAAACCACAGGGAAACGAACACGAGTTCCTGTAAGTCCGCAACAGACTAAGTTCATGAAATGAACGACGCACTAATAATTCGGGGACATAGCGTAGTCGGGATAGAAATACCACAGTCCCAAATTAGTAACCATTCGAGACCGGAAAACTGAGTCAACTCGGCTGTGATACGTGTCGATACGAACAGCTCCAGAGTACAGCGAGCAGTGAGTGACGCCGCGGGCCAGGGCCACACACAGGCTGAGCGGCGAACGGCCGCCAGCCACTCCACCCGCGTTTCTAGCCCGGGGGCGGCTCCCTTTACGACGGCGGTCCGCAGCCGCCGCTCGCTGTCTTAGCACGTTTGAAATATCCAAGTCAGTGCTAGGCGGGGAACCCGCATCACTGTCACATACAAAAGCCTGGAAGCCGTGAAGTGTTCAGATGTCTTGCTCTGCTTGAAATTCTCTATAATTTTCAGCGTCAAGCCATGTTCTTTGGCCCCAGTGTGGAAGGAGCAGCAGTACTGTTGCTGTTGTTTTGGTCCCATCTCGACGAAAGGTAAAACAATCCGAAGATCATTCCCAGAAAGTTTGGTAGCCTTGAAACGTTTCCGATTACTGCTGGTTGTCACCCTGCATTAGAAACGCAGCTTGCCGTGGACCAAGGAGGAGAGCAGACGTCTGGTTCTCACGCTGGCTGCTGGGCCGAGCGAGCCTTGTACTTGCTTAGGCCGGTATTACACTATCAAATTTCTTTGTCAATGATTTGATCTAAGAAGTGGTCAAAAGAAGCGCCTCCTATAACTCGTGCCCGTGCTCACAATACAGTCAGCCATCTTCCAGGTGGTAAACATGAAGCAAAAACGATTGATTCAACTGACATATTATCTGCTTGGGAACCGTTCATTAGCGAAGATTTATTGCAACTAATACCCACCAACACAAATGTCAAGATACATGACATGTGAAGCAAATACAGAGCTCATAAACCAGCGTTCATAAAGCCGCTAGATATAATAGAACTGAGAGCATTTCTGGGTCTGCTTTATTTATCTGGAGTAATGAAATCCAATCACGAAAATGTTGTTGGACTTTTTGCTAATGATGGAACTGGTCGTGATGTGTTTAGAGCCACTATGAGCGTTCAGAGATTTTTATTCATTTTGTCTTGTTTGCGATTCGATTGTGCTGCTACAAGAGATGCTAGGAAGGCTGATGACAGACTTGCAGCTATTACAGATGTGTGAGAACTCTTTATAGACAAATGTCAAAAGTATTATACTCCAGTAGCGTACGTGACAATCGATGAAATGTTAGTACCCTTTCGTGGTAGGTGCAAATTTCGCATGTATACGCGCAAGAAGCCAGCCAAATACTGCCTCAAAGTTATGTGCCTTTGTGACTCACGAACATTCTATTTATGCAATGCAATTGTTTACACATGAAAAGGGACAAATAAAAGTACATTATCAATCCCAACACAGGATGTTTTGAAATTAATAACACCAATTGAGGGAAACAATAGACATGTGACAGTAGACAATTGGTTCATGTTACTTGAACTCTGTGATCAACTAGAAGCCAAAAAGTTGACTGTCTTAGGCACTCTAAAGCAAAACAGACAGCAGATCCCAGAAGAATTCAAACCAAACAGAAAGCGTCCAGTAGAATCTGCATTAATTGAGGATAACGAAGGAAAGACAATTTGTTCTTATGTCCCTCGGAAAGGTCGAGCTGTTGTGTTGCTTTCATCTATGCATCACGATCAGAAAATTAATACTCAACAGAAAAAACCTGAAATGATCATTGTTTACAATGCCACAAAAAGAGGAGTGGACGCACTGGACCAAACGTGCGCCAACCATTCGTTATAACGGCGAACACGCAGATGGCCATTGTCTGTATTTTATGCCATTCTAAACATAGTAGGAGTCAATGCTGCTGTCGTGCTTCAGTGCACCAAACAACTTGATGAAACAAATGATTTAAGAAGAAGAGAATTGCTACAAAAGCTTGGAATGGACTTAGTAAAGCCCCATATACAACGTCGAGATGTCCGCCCCCTTTCTCGTGGACTGAGAGACGTTGTCGTTAAACTTGGTGGTACTCCTCTTACCTGAACATCTTCAGAGCCAGAACCCATTAGGAAAGCAAGATGCAACATGTGCGCAAGAAATGTGGACAAGAAAACCAAAATAGTGTGTGAAAAATGCTCGAAACATATTTGCCCCAACCACAGATTTTCAGTGTACCAAAATTGTTTGTAATCATATCTCAAATATGTAAAAATATTTATAATATTCATTGATAAAAGTGCAATAAAATTTCCTTAAATTACAGTTTCGTTTTTCTTATTGGGGTACTCCGAGACCCCACTAGAGTATTAGTGTATGAGCATTTCACTAGAGTAGTTAAGGGCTAAGAATGGATGAGCATACATTTCTGTACGTGCTGAGTGAAGTGTATCTTCTTATCACAAAGCACAATAATCACTTAAGAACTGCTATATCTGCAGAAGACAGGTTCTCTGCAACTCTCCAATTCCTTGCTGCAGGAGAGAGTTACGTTAGGTTAGGTCAGGTCTCCAAACTTCTTAACCTATTTTTGTATTCAAGGTGCCTCACGTTGTAAAGCCCCTCATCAGCTTCATACATCTCTATTAATTTTCTAGGTGTCGGACACACCAATTGTATATACCGGCCATGTTTATAAAAACACTACAGGTGACAGAAAGCTGCAGCGATTCTAGCACTCCACGTGGTAACATGTCACACTGCAGTGAACAGTAGACAAGCGATTTCTTTGATCAAATCTACAGCGAGGCCTTAAATTTGATCAAATATTTGACGACATTTGACAGAGTTCACTATTACAGCATCAAATTTCTTTGACAAAGATATTTGACAAAGATATTGCACAAAGAAATTTGATAGTTTAATACCGGTCTTACGGCTGCGTGCAGTACATTACACACGCTCTCTGTGAATCTGAAGAAGTGCCACTTAATATTAATCGCTCTTCTACATAATTAGTGTACGAAATTATATGGCTAACTCAACCATACTGTAGAAATTTCAAATCAACAAAAACAATATTTTCCGAGATACAAAGTTTTACCTAAAATGCTTAATAACCGTGCTGGCTGTGTGAAACATGGTTAGGAACTGTTATGCATTCATCCGCAGTATCAACTGAAACAAAAATCGAGTGGGTAAGTTCATATAGTGTAATTTTATGCAATTTTTGTTAGTTTCATTGGCACAGATGTCTGACGTAAGTAACAGTATATTGGAAAATTATTATTTCATTTTGTTTTGGTTGTGTGACTGTTTTGGACAGACTGAGAGAGAGGAAATGCAGGACATACGTAAAGTGAGAATGTGACACTGTATTAAAACTATGGTAGGAAGTTGTTGTGTAACAGGGGGGAATTTGTAAAGCATGTCCGGCTGAGCTTAATTTTTTTAAAAGTCAGCCAGAAGGGGCGTTGAGCACTTATTTTGTGGAAAGAAATCGTATTATGTTTTCATTAAATTTTATCTAGTACCGGAATTACAAGATATCTAATGTAAGTCAGTGCGGTAGTCTGATTGGCTGACATTACAAATACCGCGAGTATAGAAGTGCTCGAGATGGTCTGATCGGCTGCTTAATATACTAGCCAATAGGAATTCAGCGTTTCCCGCTCGTTTTAGTATGGCTTCCTACTTCAGATCCATGGCACAATAGTCACTCGGGAGCCGTCTTTTGGTTAACACCTATGTTAAATCTGATAAAATTTGCACCAAAATGAAGAAATCCAGGCGTTTGATTGGTTTTCGTGTAGTCTATGAAAACTGACTACAGTGTTGAGTATTTTGAAAATGTTTCAGCTTTGTGAGTGATTTATTTTAGGAGATTTCGCGTGTGAACTTTAAAGTCGCACATAAACTCCGTTTCGTGCAAATTACGAGACATTATGGCGAGAACTACTGTACAAGAAGGCTAGTGAACGACTGACTATATTAACTCGCAAGTAGCCGTGGGTCAGCAATTGTTGAGGACTTTTAAAATATCGGATAGGACTAAATACTTGTATGTTCTGGCTGCTTTTTGGTGTGAACTTGTTACAGAGACAATTAGTAACGTTGCACAGTTAGTATCAGGATGTTAAATACGAGCTTGGTGGCCATTTTCTGTGTTTTAAAGACAATAAACGAGCTTACAGGAAGTAATAGATTTTTTCAACCGAGTCATGCAAGAATCCCGAACGCCAGATAGTTTAACTAACTTTGAGATGCTGCCCACGGACTGGAGTTATGTGGTGCTTCCGTGGTAGGTATTTAGCTAATTTTTCGTCAACGCTTCTTTTATCGGCTAAACCAGTAGCTACCATCGCAGAGCGAAGGGGCACACAACCTGAAACCTATCCATGTAGGTGCTCAGATTATTTAAACGGTAGTGAGAGAGCAGCTCGCCCCGCCGCATCCTAGTACATGTATTGTCGGACTATCACCTGTTCCTCAGATCGAAGCTAGACCAGCCATTCAGCGAGTTGTGCGTGTGTAACATCGTCAGTACCAGAGACAGAACAATGCTGAAGTAACGTAATTGTATTTCCATAACGGAGCAGTTGTCAGTATACACTGATCAGCCGGAACATTATCACCACCGACCTACTATCGATATAAACCCGTCCAGGCGATAGCAGCGTCACCTGGCGAGCAACGACTGATAATCAGACAGGTGCAAAGTGCATGTAGTGTCAGTGAAGATGCTGTAGAATGGGGAAGGCGCGAGATCACAGTGAGTTTGACCGGGGGCAGATTGTAATGGCTCGGAGGCTCAGCGCCAGAATTTCAGAAACTGCACGACTTGCCGGGTGTTCCAGGAATTCTGTGGTGAGTGTCTTCAACATGTGCCGAAGCCAAAGTGAAACCTCGACCAGACGGCGTGGGGTTGGACGGCCACCCCTCACTACACATGTCAGACATTGTAGGCTGTGCAGACTGGTAGAGCGGGACAGGTGGCGAACTGTGGCGGGACTAACATCAGCCTTTGATGCTGGGCAGAGTACGAGTGTGTCTGAACACACAGTGCACCGACCACGCCAAACGATGGGCCTCCTCACCCGACGACCCATGTATGTGCCAATGTAACCTACACGACATCGGCAACTACGACTGAAATGGCCACTTGCCCATCGGCACTGGACGTTGGCACAATTTCAGAGCTTTGCGTGATCTGATGAATCCCGATACCTTCTTCATCATACCGACGGGAGGGCGCGAATCCGACATCTTTCAGGGAAACAGATACTTGATACCTGCATTGCAGGACGGAGACGATCTGGCGGCGGTTCCATTATGCTCTGGGGAACACCCACGAAGGCATCCATGGGTCCACTGCAGCTCGCGCAAGGCACCATGAGGGCCAAGAAGTATCGTATACTGGTTGCAGACCACGTAAACCCCTTCATGACGATTATATTTCCTGACGGCTGTGGCACTTTTCAAGAAGATAATGCGCCATGCCCCGAGGCCAGGAGTGTAATGGAATGGTTCGGGTTCCAATTGATACGCTGGCCCCCAACTCACCATATCCGGTGCAGTGGTTAGGCACACAGGACTCGCGGTCTGAGGACGACGGCTCAAACTCACGTCTAGCCATCCAGATTTAGTTCTTCCGTGATTTCCCTAAATCGTTCCAGGCAAATGCCGGGATGCGCTATTGGGTGGGGAATTGTAGGACGCCCCTAGATAGGTCAGGGGTGCACTACACAAAGGAAGCGGCTTTTCGGGTAGCAGAGCACTTGTGGCGTGACCATGGTTTTTTTTTTAGGCTAGGCAGTAGTGCGAGGTGTCCTGATGAACACTCACCAGTCGACGTGCAGGCAGGGAAATCAGGACGCGCTCAGTGTAAAGACACTTCAGCTATCAAGATATTAGCAGTAAATTTTCAGAGTGTTCGGAATAAAGTTCCTGAATTTACTGCCCTCCACGAAGCGTGTGGCGCGCAAATTGTACTCGGGACTGAGACCTCGCTGAACCCTGAGATAGGAAATTCTGAAATATTTAGTGAGGGTTGGAACGTGTATCGGAAAGACAGATTAGACACCGTAGGAGGTGGTGTCTTCATTGCAGTTGACTAAAATATTGTGTCTACTGAGTCGAAGTAGAGTGTGATTGTGAAGTTATCTGGACACGTTTAACAGGGCTAGGGGAAATAAAGTTAATTGTTTGGTGTTATTACCGGCCACCAGGTTCCACCGTTACAGTTCTAGAATCATTCAAAGGGAGTCTACACTCTGCATCGCAAAAGTACCCGGATCATGCTATATTAGTCGGAGGCGACTTCAACCTACCTAGTATAGACTGGGATGTCTATGGATTCATTACAGGTGGTACAGACAAGCCGTCGTGTGAATTACTTTTGAACACATTATCCGAAAACTGTCTTGAGCAGCTAAATCGACACCCAACGCATAATGGAAATATTTTAGATCTGGTAGCCACGAGCAGACCAGACGTCATCGACGGTGTCAGTGTTGAGACAAAATGGCTCTGAGCACTATAGGACTCAACTTCTGAGGTCATCAGTCCCCTAGAACTTAGAAATAATTAAACCTAACTAACCTAAGGACATCACACACATCCATGCCCGAGGCAGGATTCGAACCTGCGACCGTAGCGGTCATGCGGTTCCAGACTGTAGCGCCTAGAACCGCTCGGCCACTCTGGCCGGCAATGTTGAGACAGGGATTAGTGATAATGATGTTGTCATTACGACTATAGTTACGAAAGTTAAAAAGTCGGTCCAGAAGGCTAGGAGAGTATTCTTACTAGAAAGAGCAGATAAGCAGTTGTTAGCATCCCGCTTAGTAAATCAATCGACTTCATTTACTTCCGGTACGATGGACGTGGAAGAATTATGGGCGAATTTTAAACGCATTGTAAATCACGAATGCCAAAAAAGTGGGTTACGGACGGAAATGACCCACCGTGCTTTAACAGCGCAATTCGGAGAATGCTCAGGAAGCAAAGACAGTTGCACTCGCGGTACAAGAAAGATCGGGAGAATGAGGACAGGCAAAAGTTAGTAGAGATTCGTGCTGCTGTAAAAAGAGCGATGCGCGAAGCATACAACCACTACCACCGTCATACCTTAGCAAAAGATCTTGCTCAAAACCCAAGGAAATTCTGGTCTTACGTAAAATCGGTAAGCGGGTCGAAGGCTTCCATCCAGTCACTCACTGATCGGTCTGGCCTGACAATGGAAGACAGAAAAACGAAAGCTGAAATTTTAAATTTAGCATTCGAGAAATCTTTCACGCAGGAGGATCGTACAAATACACCGTCGTTTGAGTCTCGTACATATTCCCGTCTGGAGGACTTAGTGATAGACATCCCTGGGGTTGTGAAGCAGCTCAATGGCTTGAAAATAAATAAATCTCCAGGTCCTGATGGGATTCCAATTCGGTTTCACAGAGAGTACTCTACTGCATTGGCTCCTTACTTAGCTTTCATTTATCGCGAATCTCTTGCCCAACGTAAAGTCCCGAGAGACTGGAAAAAAGCGCAGGTGATGCCCGTATACAAGAAGGGTAGAAGGACGGATCCTCAAAATTACAGACCAATATCCTCAACATCGGTTTGTTGCAGGATTCTCGAACATATTCTCAGTTCGAATATAATGAATTTCCTTGAGACAGAGAAGTTGATGTCCATGCATCAGCACGGCTTTAGAAAGCATCGCTCCTGCGAAACGCAACTCGTCCTTTTTTCACATGATAATTTGCGAACCATGGATGAAGGGTATCAGACAGATGCCATATTCCTTGACTCCCGGAAAGCGTTTGACTCGGTGCCCCACTGCAGACTCCTAACTAAGGTACGAGCATATGGGATTGGTTCCCAAATATGTGAGTGGCTCGAAGTAATAGTACGTTTTCCTCGATGGTGAGTGTCCATCGGAGGTGAGGGTATCATCTGGAGTGCCCCAGGGAAGTGGGGTAGGTCCGCTGTTGTTTTCTATCTAAATAAATTATCTTTTGGATAGAGTGGATAGCAATGTGCGGCTGTTTGCTGGTGATGCTGTGGTGTACGGGAAGGTGTCGTCGTTGAGTGACTGTATAAGGATACAAGATGACTTGGACAGGATTTGTGATTGGTGTAAAGAATGGCAGCTAACTCTAAATATAGATAAATGTAAATTAATGCAGATGAATAGGAAAAAGAATCCCGTAATGTTTGAATACTCCATTAGTAGTGTAGCGTTTGACACAGTCACGACGATTAAATATTTGGGCGTAACATTTAAGAGCGATATGAAGTGGGACAAGCATGTAATGGCAGTTGTGGGGAAGGCGGATAGTCTTCTTTGGTTCCTTGGTAGAATTTTGGGAAGATGTGGTTCATCTGTAAAGGAGACCGCTTATAAAACACTAATACGACCTATTCTTGAGTACTGCACGAGCGTTTGGGATCCCTATCAGGTCGGATTGATGGAGGACATAGAAACAATTCAAAGGCGGGCTGCTAGATTTGTTACTGGTAGGTTTGATCATGACGCGAGTGTTACGGAAATAATTCAGGAACTCGGGTGGGAGTCTCTGGAGGAAAGGAGGCGCTCTTTATGTGAATCGCTACTGAGGAAATTTAGAGAACCAGCATTTGAGGCTGACCGCAGTACAATTTTACTGCCGCCAACTTATACTCGTATTTCGCGGAAAGACCACACAGATAAGATAAGAGATATTAGGGCTCGTAAAGATGCATGTAGGCAGTCATTTTTCCCTCGTTCTGTTTGGGAGTGGAAGAGGGAGAGAAGATGCTAGTTGTGGTACGAGGTACCCTCCGCCACGCACCGTATGGTGGATTGCGGAGTATGTATGTAGGTGTAGATGGTTCCTTTGAAAGGGTACGGCCGATTTCTTTCCACATCCCTGGCACAATGCGAGCTTGTGTTCTTTCGCTAATGATCTCGATGTCGACGAGACGTCAAACACAATCACCCTTCCTTCGGACCTCATCGCCCTCCTAACCGGAACTACGTGACCTGTGTGAGTGCAGATGTGGTGTCAGCTCCCGTTAGCGACCTACCAAGGCCTCACTGCTCCCTTGCCACATGACGCGTCGCCGCTGTTATACGTGGTAAAGGTGGACATACCGGATATTACGTACGTAGTCATAATGTCTGGCTGGCCAGAGTATATTAGAACCAATTCGTGTTCCTCCATAGTTCTAGTATTTCCGTAACCGAGTTGTAACGTACTAAAAAGTGCCTATGACATGTGTAAATATACCGACGACTAGCGTATATTTAAACACACATTCGATATATAATTACCTTCATATCTGTACACTCCACAGTGCTGGCCGGCTCTCGAGCGAGACAGAGGTAAGTTTGCTGCGCAGAGCCACGGCGAGGAGCAACAAAATTACTCTACGTTGATAATAAAAAGTCGATCGAGAACCATAATTTCTAGCTAAAATACTCATTAACAGTTATCAATAAACCACCCACCCGGTCGCGTGAAAACTTTCAAAGGTAAACCATGACATCAAAAATAATGTTACTGTTTAAACCAGAGCACCTGTAACTCCGCCAGTGTGTGGATGGTGTCGGACTACCTCAGGCAGTTGCCCTCCCCTACACAAACTTCAATTCATATCTTCAGCATATTTTCCCACTAAATTCTCCCCGGGGACTGGCTGTTCGTGTTGTCCTCATCATTTCATTATCATCTTCACCATCATTCGTGACAGTGGCTAGTTGGATAGTATAAAAATTGGACTTGTGACAATTGGGACTTTGTACGGTCGCTGATGACCGCGCAGTTGAGCGCCCCACAAACCAAACATCATCATCGTCATCTTCACCCTACATTGTTACTATTTCCGGGGTTCTCCGGCATTGGAATAGCACATAGATCTTATAATTAAATTTTCCCCGAGACTTTCAAAGGTTAACCATGTCATCAAAAATAATATTACGGCTTAAACCAGAGCACCTGTAACTCCGCCAGTGTGTGGACTTGAAATGACGAGTACAACACGAACACCCAGTCCCCGGGGAGAATTTAGGGGGGAAAAATGATGAAGATATGAATTGAAGTTTGTGTTGGAGAGGGCAACCACCTGAGGTAGTCCGACACTGTCTTTATCTACGATAATGCTGCTATGGCGAGGGGGCAGGGGTGGAGGGGGCGGGGAATTCATGGTTTACATAAATACGTTATCTCAAAAAGCAAGCAAAGCCTCTGAAAACAGAAATGTGATTTTTCCACAGCTCCCCTCCTGGAATACATGCAAGAACAAAACAACAAATTAGCAAATACAAACACTTGAACACGATCAGCCGTGCAAGTTGAAACACAACAGAAACAAGCCAAATCTTCAGCCAAGTTGATTATCTTCGATCGCCGCTGAACTATCCGCGTTCACCACTCTTGAGCCTTGAACCACAAAACGTGGACTCTATTTGAGCCAAGTAAATGTTTCCAGTATATGTAAATAAACAACCGTATTAACCTGTGTATGCATTTGTGTTGTAGAAAGAGGATGCCGGCCACCCACAACAACGTCGTCTCTTTTGTTTCCTTGTGCTACCATACTCTACAGTCTACAGTAATAAAACTTAGAAAGCGTACTTTTGGGCAGATATATATTTTCTTAACTTAAAACTTCCGGGCTAAAAGCGCGTGATCGATGTATAAAACTTTTTGCTAAATTTTCCTCTCCGACTTCGGGAAACATCTTCAGTGGTAATGTGCCGAATGGCAAGCAGAACTCGAGGGAGCGCCAAATATACGCGTATAGGCAGTGTAGAGGGCACCACAGTCAATCACGTGACGTCGGCTACGACATTACCTCTGCTAGTGCCAACATTCTCACTGAGGCATCGATTGTCATTCTCACGTTGCAATGTTGACATCCAAATTTTATCTGATTTAACAGCTTGCTGTTTTCTGTTCAAATTATTACGGTGTTTGCAAATCTCAATATCTTCTCTGTAATACGGGCATGATAATACGATGTTTCCGATACGAAGCTCGTCTCAGTGAATTTTATTTCGTGATCGCCCTCTTGGTAACGATATTCCGCTTCATCCGCTTCATCTGTACGTCGCAGGCGGCATTTCCTCTTGTGTTCAGCAAGACGGGTGTTAACACTTCTTTTTGTGGTACCTACGTAAAGCAGATCACAATTACAAGACATTTTACATACACCCGGTGTAGCCAAAGGATGTTCTATTTCTTTTGCCGATCTCAAATATTCTTTTTTTTTCTTTTTGGTGGGTCTGAAGATAGTTTCCACACCATACTTGCTCTGTAATCGTACTGTTGAGCAGAAGGGAGACTTTCCCCTATCGGTGGCCGTCGTTCCTTGTCGATCCATATTCCCTCCCTAGGACGAAGTGCTTAGTCTGTTTCGTTGCTCGAATAACCATTCTTCTTTAATGCTGATCGTAGATGTTCATCTTTTAAATAAGTCGGATCACAAATTTTGTGCGCCCTATCTACCAATGGCAATGAGAAAGCAGATGGCAGCTATAAGAGTCGAGGGACATGAAAGGGAAGCAGTGGTTGGGAAGGGGGTGAGACATGGTTGTAGCCTATCCATGACGTTATTCAATCTGTATAAAGAGCAAGTAGTATAGGAAACAAAAGAAAAATTCGGGGTAGGTGTTAAAATCCATGGAGAAGAAATAAAAAGTTTGAGGTTCGCCGATGACATTGTAATTCTGTCAGAGACAACAAAGAACTTGGAAGAGCAGTTGAATGGAATGGACAGTGTCTTGAAAGGAGGATATAAGATGAACATCAACAAAAGCAGAACGAGGATAATGGAATGCAGTCGAATGAAATCGGCTGATGCTGTCAAAATTAGATTAGGAAATGAGAGGCTTAAACTAGTAAAGGAGTTTTGCTATTTGGGGAGAAAAATAACTGATGATTGTAGAAGTAGAGAGGATATAAAATGTAGACTGGCAATGGCGAGGAAAGCGTTTCTGAAGAAGAGAAATTTATTAACATTGAGTATACATTTAAGTCGTTTCTGAAAGTATTTGTATGGAGTGTAGCCACGTATGGAAGTGAAACATGGACGATAAATAGTTTGGACAAGAAAATAGAAGCTTTCGAAATGTGGTGCTACAGAAGAATGCAGAAGATTAGATGGGAATATCACATAACTAATGAGGAGGTATTGAATACAATTGGGGAGAAGAGGAGTTTGTGGCACAACTTGACTAGAAGAAGGGATCGGTTGGTAGGACATGTTCTGATGCATCAAGGGATCACCAATTTAGTATTGGAAGACAGCGTGGAGGTAAAAATCGTAGAGGGAGACCAAGAGATGAATACACTAAGCAGATTCAGAAGGATGTAGGTTCCGGTAGGTACTGGGAGATGAAGAAGCTTGCACAGGATAGAGTAGCATGGAGAGCTGCATCAAACCAGTCTCAGGACTGAAGACAACAACAACAGCATCTACCAATGTTTTAATGACCCCTCTTTTCAGTCTGGGGTGACAGTCAGAATACTCGTTTAACAACAAACACACCCAAGAAATTCACTAGGGCATTATTCTGTGTCTCCATAGGAAATTGTGTTTTTGGATTTATACTGTTGATATGTATCCAGAAAGCGTACAGCTCCTCTGCACCTTTATCCCTACTTCAAGAGTATCGTCTACATAGCGCCACCAAGTGGCTAGTCGCCATACTGGCAAACTGCTGCGACCGTTCTTCAAAGTTCTCTGTAAACAGATTGGCTACAGACGGACTAAGAGGACTGCCTGTAGCCACCCCGTCAATCTCTTCATAAAAATGATTATTCTATTGAAAACAGGTCGTCGTAAGGCATTGTCTGAATAACTCCACAATATCTGCTGGAAAAATGTCCATTGTACATGAGATAGCTTCGTTCAATGGAATCCCGGTAAATAACGACACAACGTGAAAACTAGGTAGGATATCATCTTGACCCCCGTGGCATATTAAAAACATCGCATTATCATGCTTGTATTTATAGAGAGGATACTGCATTGTTGCTAGTGTAGGGTGTATAATAATTACGTATGACAATTATCCTTTATTTATGGCCCGCATCTCGTGGTCGTGCGGTAGCGTTCTCGCTTCCCACGCCCGGGTTCCCGGGTTCGATTCCCGGCGGGGTCAGGGATTTTCTCTGCCTCGTGATGGCTGGGTGTTGTGTGCTGTCCTTAGGTTAGTTAGGTTTAAGTAGTTCTAAGTTCTAGGGGACTTATGACCACAGCAGTTGAGTCCCATAGTGCTCAGAGCCATTTGAACCATTTTTTGTTATTTATGGTTTTTCAAAGCAGAGATCCAGTAGAAAAATACGAAAAGTTTTACTACATGTTAAATGAACATTTTATAGACTTTGACACGTTAAGCCGCAATATTCGGAAGTGGCAGCACTCCAACAAGGAACCCAGCGACCAGTGGAGTTTGCGTAGCAGCAGTCAGCACTTCGACACATTAACGACCGAGCAGATGGGCAATGATTCCAAGGAGAACAACGACCAGCGCAGTTCGCGTATCAGCCGTGAATGCTCCAGGAACTGTATTCATACTGAACTCATGTGCGTGAAGTATGTGGCGATGCGGAGGAGAACAACAGGACAATGCCCGACCATAGAGGTGAAACAAGGAAAGCCGACACGCGTGTCGACATTGGTCACGTTTCTGCCCAACGTGAGAGGCATAGTTCAACGACCGGAGAGTCAGACGCCGCCCTAGAAACTTGGCGACATTGGCGAAAAGACCGAATAAATACCTCTGTCAAACGGGCGTGAGGGGGTACTTTGAGGTTAGAAAGAAGAGACGGAGATACTTCGCCTGGTCGGACAGCCCGATGGTTATTCAGCGGACGTCATACTTTACTGCAACGACTTATCCGCTACGCTTCTGGACAGAAGAAGATATCGGTACCGCGCCAATAGTTCAACACCAAAGATGCCATCTCAGATGTTAGCAGGAAGAAGTACGTGTGGTACTTACCCAGGTGGCTGGTGAGAACTAAGGGACTGTGGCCTGACCGAATGGGTCACCTGTTAACCTAGAGGTTGATGAACTCCGCCAGAAGACGCCGAAACTGAGGGACACTGGCCCGATTCCGGGATGGAGCTGCTTGTTAATAGCGCAACGAGCGAATTCACAAGGAGAAGACCGCGCCGCAGCCACAGTGGGTCGTGGGTACGGTACTGAACGGAAGAATACGCCGCCTGGCGCTTCCCTGCAACACGAGCCGCTGCCGCGTCACCGGTCACTGGAATCTGCACGCTACGACTCCACGACGCAGTGCTGCTGCGACGAGCTGATAGAGTTAAAACACAGTGCATTACTCTGCTTGTTTAAAGGGTCTTATGGGTCAATAAATGACTGATAGTGTAGCCACCAACGTTTCACTCACACCTCACCCACTGAGCCAAGGAAAGGACCCCGTTCTACTGCCCACAATGTGTCGCCTTCCCTCCCGGCTTCCCTGACAAAATAATGACCTTTCCTGCTCTCAGTCACTGACGCTCAACATACAGTTTCACAAAATCGCGTCTCGCCATATTTGGTACCTGATAACCTTGGCTCTATTTTGATGTGTACATTGGTAGGGAATTTATGGTACAAGAAATTCATGACGCCATTGCCAGCGGTGGGCCGCGAATAACCACAGACAGCAGATGGCAACGTGCAGCTAGGAGACAGTATCTCATTGCACTGGTGACTGCAAATTGGTCACAAATGGTATTCCTTTTCAGATAACACATGAGCCATTCAAGGGTCGTGTTCATGTCATTTATTGTTTGTCACCTTCTATTACGGTAGTGCCGCTTGTTTTCTTATTCCATTTACTGTCGTCACTAACTTCCTGCCTTACTTACCCGTCAGCGGCAGCAGCAGTGCGTATCGATAAGTGCGCTGTCGTACCATCTCTGGAGCGATCGATAGTATTTCCAGGTCGTCGTGTGTCTGGCAGTCAGTTCGGTACGGACCAGCAGTGAAGTCGGGACGCAGCAGCAGTGAAGTTGGGCTATGGAACGCCGGTGAGGCGCCGACACCCAGTGCTCGCCGACACTCGCGACACACATGAACTCTCCGACGGAGGGAGATTGGGGCCGAATGACCGTTGGTTGGTCGTTCGGTTCGTCGTCTCAGTGACCGACGTATACTTCGGCCTTTCACCATTTCCGGGCCTCGGCCATTGGTCGGTTGGCGTGGATCAGTGAGGAAATCTCCGTGGCGTGTAGTTTGGCTGGGTCCACTGGCGGCCTCTATGCAGTGTCAGAGTGTGTGGTGCCGTTCAGATTGCTACGAGGTTTGTGGCTCACTGATCATGGACATGAAAGTTAAATTTTGACTTAATCTACCAGCAAGTCGCGACCGTTCACATTGTGTCGTTTGGAGTTCGTTGTCGTCTGTTGGGATATTTCCGCTACCAACAACGAGTGTTTTCAAGTTGGCAAAATTTAGCCACCCTCCGGTGGAGTGTAACTGTACTTGCTTATTTGAATTGAACTGCACCAGCGGAATCTTCTGCCTTGTGGCCGTTAACGTTCCGGTTACCTGCCCTAGCGAAAAATGTTCAAATGTGTGCGAAATCTTATGGGACTTAACTGCTAAGGTCATCAGTCCCCAGGCCTACACACTACTTAACCTAAACTATCCTAAGGAGAAACACACACACCCATCCTCGAGGGAGGACTCGAACCTCCGCCTTGACCAGCTGCACAGTCCATGACAGCAGCGCCTCAGACCGCTCAGCTAATCCCGCGCGGCACCTGCCCTAGCCGTTGACGTAAATTCAGGCAGTGTATTTTCCTCATCGTGTTGTCGCTGTCCACCACAGTGTGCAGTTTGACAGCTCAATGTATAATTGGTTGTGGGCGCCAATACCTTCTACATTGTTCCACTGAACTCCCTGTTGTGTGCTGGTCAGGTGAAGCGGAAGTTATCTTGTCGGTGGGACCCACCGTTGACTGTCTGTCGGTTGGGTTGTCGTCGGTTCAAAAATGCTTGGGCCGACTGCCTGTCTCACCAAACTGAGCGTTAGTGTTTGAATTCCAGGCCGAACCTCAGAACTTCTGAGCGCCCTTGCTTGTACTGCCTTTTCTTGTTTGTTCTTGTTCTTTGTACTTGTATGGCTTCTAGCCGATTTTTAGATTAAGGCTGTTTTGCCCTTAAAGCGCCAGATGGTTTGGGCCTTGAGCCTAATTTAAGAACTCTTTTACGTAAAGCCTTTGGTATTTTTAAAATTAATGTTATTGAGTCTTAAGTTTTGGGCGTTCAGCCGATTTTGAATTTAAGTTGTTTTGCTCTTAAACTGTCAGATTCATGGGGCCTTCAGCCTAATTAAGGAACTGTTTTAAGATAAGGCTTTATCTTTTAAATTTCTGATTTTGGTTGAGCTTTAAGTTATTGGGTTTCAGCCGTTTTGAATTTAAAATGGTACTGCCCTTAAGGAACGAGATTGTACGGCGCATTCAGCCGCTAATTAAGTTCCAAAACTAAAGCTGTGTTTTGTTTTTTTTTAATTTTTCTTGGCTCTTGTTATGTTTGATCAAATAAAAGGTTGTATGTTCGAGTGTAGCTGACAGCCACTTATTTTGGCCCCTTTCCACAACTTAAACTACCTGTCCTGTCCTGCGGGTTTAGCAGGACGTCTCATCACTTTCGTGGTATAAAGATCAAACGATGTAAAGCTCTCGTTCTTTCAAAGAAACTTGACACTAGAAAATTTCTTTTGGGATGGTGTTAGATGTTCCTGTTATTTGAACGAAATTGTAATGAAATTTCTAACGTTTCTTGTTATATAGCTGAGTCTACGTTCTTGTGAGCAAATGAAGTGTATTTGTGGGAATAACCATTTGTCAAACGGGAAAGCATTACAGTGGCAGACACTGAGACACCACGAGTTTCCGCCCGCGAGGCTATACAGAGTCTACTTAATCAGGTAGCCCATTTATCCGAGTGTAGTTCGACATCTAGTGCAACCCCTCCCATACTAATTTCGTCATCAGCCACCATTTTGACGCCATTCTCTTGCAAGCCAAGCGAGGATATAGAAGCATTTTTTGCTGATTTGTTAGCAGCCGCTAAACTTGGTTCCTGGTCAAATGAACAGATTTTGCAAATGACAAAGTTACGGTAAAGTGGGGAAACTAAGGCGCACGTAGTATATCATTAGGAGTTACGAAATGCATTAACTTTCGAACAACTGAAACAAGGGTTGCTCAAAAGCTTTTAAAAAGCAGATCAGTTGCCGTTTTTATAGGGAGCAGTTGAACACAATGTCCCAAAGACACAACGAAATAGTAGGAAGCTTTGCGGGAAAAAATGTATTTTCCACACAGCTTCGCTGTTTCAGATGTGATCGGCAGCGACACATCCCAAAAACTGTTGGCGACCACATTGTACGAATTGTCTATGTGTGGGCCATGCGTATAGTGAGTGTAGCAGTGCATGGAAATTTGCGGAAAGGGATCCGTTACAGAGAAACGGCAAGCCCTGAACTGCTGCCATTCGTCTCCATTAAAATTCTATGCTATTAGAGTGCATGCAAATGCGGAGTGCTACTTACCAGGCACCGTTAAGGGTAAAACGCGTGGATTATTAGCCGACGCTGGGTCTCACGTGTCTCTCATAAGTAAACGGTGCACTGAGGTCAGGAGATATGACCCTCCCACATATACGTTAAGTGGTATAGGCGGAGGTGACATGCATTCAGTAGCCTGTACGTGATTGAAATTTCACATTGAGGGTGTAAGATTCCAGGAGATTGTGGAAGTCGTATCAAGGGTAAGCGACGAATATGATGTTATCCTCAGGTTAGATTTCCTGAATAAACATCACGCCATAATAAAGTCACCGATTCGGTGACACAGCTGCCGCTCTGCCACAAGGTCCCTCTCCCCAGAAAGAGGTATCAACTAAACTGCTAGCAATGTCTTTGAAGGTAGATTCACGAGATAAAATACTATGCTGTTTTACCCGTGAACACACTATGTATAGTGGAACCGTTACAGAAAAATGATGAACTGCACAACAGCGCACTGTTTTATCCACAAGAGTATAGTTCGTGCCGCAACAATTGATGGAGCACAGAAAGTACTGGTGCGTATAGATAATTTTGGGACAGAAAACAAGGAGATACGAAGGGAATGTTAATATGTAACGTGAGATCCTTAGAGGAAGGCGATTGTGATTGGTCAGGCGTAGACTATAGTCGTGTAAAGAACTGCACTGCGGCAGAAGATACCAAACTTAAAAGGAAACGTACGGGATATGACAGAAGCAGTGTTGGACGAGTTTCAGGATCTGTTCAGTCAACAGGGCCGGCCGCGGTGGCCGTGCGGTTAGGGCGCTTCAGTCCGGAACTGCGTGACTGCTGCGGTCGCAGGTTCGAATCCTGCCTCGGGCATGGATGTGTGTGATGTCCTTAGGTTAGTTAGGTTTAAGTAGTTCTAAGTTCTAGGGGACTTATGACCTCAGAAGTTAAGGCCCATTGTGCTCAGAGCCATTTGAACCATTTTGAACCAGTTAACAGGGAGCGCTACGAGCAACGAGCGTCACACAACACAGGATTCCAACAAGAGGTAACACCTCAGGCTATGAGAGACTATACAGAGTTCCTCACCAATTACAACCGTTACTTGATGAACTCACAGATCAGGAATTAAAAAGAATGCTATAATAGAGTACTAGGATTCGCCAAACAGCGCAAATGTCGTAATTGTGGCAAAGAAATCTGCTAACGGTGCAAAACATTATAGATTTTGTTGTGATTACAGCATTTAAATAGCAAAGCGATTTCGGACGTGAATCTATCACCGAATATCGTAGATACCGTTGACCATCTCGGCAACAGTAAATATTTCTCCACAATTGACTTGAGGAGCGGGTACAATGCAATAGATGTTTTGATTTATCGTTGCGTCACCTGTCTGGTTTGAGAATATCAGAGAACAGAGAAATAATAATAGGTAACGATAATAGTATGTGATCAGAGTACGTTAATACAAACTTCGGGCGCTTGACAATGGCTTTTTGCGTAAGGTCCGTTCATTATACGTTTGACCGTGAGTGATTTTTCTGAAATATTAATCGGACTTCGTAGACTGAATAATTCCAAAGTTTTGGTTCATGCTGGACCATTTGTAACACGGAACCTTTAGCCTTGCCAAGACACCGTTTAATTGGAACATAGCTTCAAACATAAATGAAACATCAGATTAAATAATATCACTCTATTCACAAAATATTATACTGAATTAAATTACACGGGCACTTACATTAACTCTGTTACTGTGTTCAACTATGAGTACGCCTAGTGAGGTAGCGTCTCAATAAAATAGAATAATGGCGGTGTGCCAAATAATAATCTGCAGCGATGGCAGATATACGTCCTATCTGGACGGCTTCCAGAACAAAGTAAGTGCTGCCGTCTTCTCGGCAAGACAACTGAACTGCATAATTATTCTAATGTTCCAGCGGTTGCACGCCAGACTCGAAACAACCGCTTATACTAATTAACATCTTAAGTAATGCTTTATTTGTATTCTGAACGTATATCTACGTTTTTGCCCATCCTGCAAATGGGCATTTTAAAGTTGCACCACAGGACAGACATAAAACTGCTTTCTCTATCTTTCTTCAGGTTATTGCCAGTTCTTAAGAATGCCTTCCGGATTAGGGAACGCCCCCGCAGCGCTCCAAACATTGCTAGATGATATGTTACGTGGCTTAAGACCTCGACAGTGCACGATATACCTTGATGACATAAACGTACTTTCAAAAGACATTAAGGATCACGCGATTCGCTTACGAGAAGTTTTCCAACATCTCAGGGACGCTAAATTAACCCTTCGAGCGGTACAGACGTGAAATTCCTCCGCGTTCCACCCTTCATCAGGAGCTGCGGACGTCGTTAGGCGCTGCAGTGGTATTTCCCATCGGCGATGCAGACGGCATTCACCGTCGCGGCTTGGCCGGGACCTGAGTCTTAATGACGGCATTTACCGTCAGCCTGCTCCGCTACACGCTCAGTGACATTTCCGCAGGATTTCACAACTGGTGTTCGACATTCGTGCCAGTTGGTTCGTGCGATCATCTAAATTCCGCTTCTGTGCTGATTTTTAGAGTGCTGGCATTTTTGAGTTCCACAAACAAATGGCACGTCTGCGTGGTTGCGCTGACGAAGAGATGTTGGAGGTACAAGGAGTGACAGCGACAGTGAGTGTGGCATTTTCTGTGACTGTAGTGATGACGATTCTTAAGAAAAATCTCGTAGTAATACGCGTCCACGTACTTCACTCATTCTGAGAGTGAAGACGAAAAGATCCGTAAATGGCCACGCCTCAGTCAGAAATTGAGTGGCAAAAGCGTGATTTCAGTCCAGCTCTGCATGCATTTGATGACTCATCTTCAGGACATAATTGCCAACTGGCACCTTTATGCTAATTCGATCAGAAAACCTGAAGAATTTTATAGCACTTGAAAGGAACCGATTTTACACTTTCTCCATGGCAAATACGTCGGAATCAGTTCATACTCGACTGTCCACTTCGAAAGATATTGGTTCCGAGGAACTGTATTGCTCCATTGGTATTTCCCTTTCCATGGCACTTGTTAAAAAGTTGAGAATAAGGGAGTATTGGTCCAGAGATATACTCAAGAGCACTCCAATTTTCGGCAAAGTTATGTCTCGTGACCGTTTCAATTTACTTCTGAGAATGCTGCCTTTTTGAGACAACTCTGCAAATCATGGAGATGACAGTTTGTTTAAAACTGGGAAAGCAATTGATATAGTTCTTACAGCGTTCTGCATTCCACTTAACACATACAAAAAGGTCTGTGTCGATGAAAGCCTATTATTGTTCATACATCACTTATCTTTTAAAAGAAGTAGATTTGGAATCAAGACATTTGTGTTGTGCAACTGTAAAACTTGATATATCTTGGATTTCATTTTATATACAGGCACAACAACAGAAATTGAAGTCCGTAATTGGGGGAAATCCAGCGATATAGTGGTAACATTAATGAAGCAATAGTGTGAATGTGGACATACCCTACATGTCGACACTTGAAATACAAGTCCAGACTTCTTCCTCTCTCTTAACAACCATACAACAGCAACATGCGGTGCTGTACGTAGCAACAGGCGCAGTTTTCCGAAGCTACGGAAGAAATCGAAACGAGGAGAAGTTCAATTTATGTCAACTGAGACAGTGCTTGCATCAAGTGGTGCGGAAAGAGAGAAGTGCTGATACAGACTGACTGTAACATTACTACTATGCGTGACACAGGAAAGACAATCAGAAAGACTGGCGAGAAAGTAATGAAGCCGCAATGTGTTGTCGACTACAGTGCAAGTGTGGGCGCAGCAGACCGCTCTGACATACTGTTAATTCAGTTGGATCTGTGCGTAAATCTGTTAAAAGGTACAACAAGTTTTTTTTTCGAGTTGTGGACCTTTACGTTTTGATTGATAACACGCTTCACAGATCGGTGACAGGAAGAAAATACCATTAAGACATCTTCATTTATGTCTGGTACGAGTACTTGTGGATAAATTTGCTACAGAACAGAGAAGAGGCAGGAAAGGGAGACGCTCTGATGACGAGACTCGTCTGCGATTTACTGGAAGGCACTTCCCAAATGTCATTCCAAGTGGCTACTCCACGAAACGGGCACTATGGCGTACATGTGCTGTCTGCTCCAAACAGAATGTGTGCCGAGAAACGAAATATGAATGCGAACCATACAACGTACCCTTGGATATTATACCAGGTATTGAAACATACTCACAAAGAAGAACTTTATACAAGGTGCAACATCTGAGAGATGAAAGTGAGCAGTTACTTCTGAAAAAAAATATTAAAAAATAAATACATAAGAACTAAACAATGAAAAATAAGAACAAAATAACAAAAAATTTATAACTTCGCCATGCCGGTCCAATGTTCGGATGAGAAAGAAGGATTGGAAATATAACAGTACAAAAGAAACAAATAAATCAATAAAAAATAAAATAAATACCAAAAAACACCGGATTATCTGAGCTTGAAGAGCCTCTCCAGATGAATTACTGCGCCAATTTCCCAACTTTCTGGGCAACTTTTCCAAACTTTTCTTTCATAGAAACTTTGACTTAAGAACGCAAACAAAAAAGAAAATCATCCAAATCAGTTAATCCAGTTTTGAGTTTTAATGAGACTAATGCGCAGCAGTTCATTTTTCATGTAGAGACGTTATGTACTGTACATATATAATGAAGGTTAACTTCATTAGATGATGGTCAGATGCACACACTTGCCCGTTTCTCAGGCACAAATGGTCATTAAGAATTAAAGGTGATTTTTATTTAGGTAGCATAAAAACTTTGGTATTTTCTTATCGAATTCTTAGACGAAAGTGATACATCACCGTTTACTTTCACTGTATAATAACAGTTCCATTTATTGGGTTAATGATCTCAAAATGTAGTGACTAGTTTCGAATGTGTGCCTGGACATCCAGACGCTCCCATCGAAAACTTTGCAGGCAAATGATTTCGCAAGTACAGACGAACATCAACGTTTGATCGTTACAATTCTTCAGCGTTTACATCATAAGTTACATGTAACAAGCTGATAGTTTGGTATCAGTATGTCAAATAAAACTCAGGTGTATACAGAGACATGATGATTTGCAAGAGATTATTGCAAATGAAACAAAGTCTTTGTTGAGGAGTTACATCTTTGCAGTATAAGCAGTTTCAGTGTACATTACGAGGTGCGACAATAAAGTAATGAGACTGATGTAAATAAAATGTCCCTTACCGTTTTAATCACGTTTAGTGTTGTCTCCATCAAAGTAGTTCTCTTCTGATTGCACACACTTTTTCCAACGCTTCTGCCATTGATGATAACATTTCTGGAACTCCGCTTCTTTAATATCCTCTACGACCCTCGTCACAGCTTTTTGGACACCTTGCGTTGTTTGAAAACGGTGTCCCTTGACTGACGTTTTGTCTCTTGGAAATAGAAAAAAGTCGCACAGTGCGATATCTGATGAATAAGGTGGCTATGATAATGGAAATTTGTTTTGAGGTTAAAAATTGCTGTGCTGACAGAGCAGTATGGGATGGCGCATTATCCTGATGCAGAATCCAATATCAGTTCAGTAATTATTAGACGAACCGTTTCTCGATTGATGTTCAGCTCTTCTGCAATCATTTTCACAAATAATCTTCGATCAGATCATATGAGTTCACGCACCCTGGCCAAATTGACATCCGTCCGTGAGGTTGATGGTCTTCCACTGTGGTCTTCATCTTCAACACTCGTTATCCCTTCACTAAACATTTTATGCCAATCAAAAACTCGAGCTCTTGACATAACCTCCTCTCAGAAGACTTCAGAAGCTTACCGTAAGTTGTCGAAGCGTTTTCACCCAATTTAACGCAAAGAGAAATGACATACTGTTGCGCAATATTATGCGGTACCATTTCCGTGACGAGATACACAAACATGTGTTAACGTATTACAGCACAACTCACGACTGAGCAGTTGTGTCGATGTGCCACTTGTACTAGAAGCAACGTATACACCAAAGTCAAGGCCTACGCAAGCCTGCAGCGTTGCCACATCTTGCAAATAAAATCAGTCTCATTACTTTATTGTCGCACCTCGTATGTCTGTCGAGCAAATCATCCCCAGATTCAAAGCTATGGAATAAGTACCCAAATACACTGTGTTTATTTGTCGGTTATACACTCAGACTGCCAGACAACCACGACTGCCCTGGCCCCAGAAATACTGAGCACAGGGCGAGGTCGGCCGAGTGAAGAGCTCATGCACATGTAGCAATCCACGGAGATGGCTGTCAGCGCAGGTAAACGGATTGGGCCACCTCAAGGGCGCGCTCGAGACAGCCAGCCGGATGTGCAGTTGCAGCAGCCAAAGGGTTAACATTAAATATGGGAAAGTGTCACTTCACATTAAAGGAAGTAACATATTTAGGCCATGTTATCACTGAGCACGGAACCAAAACCGATCCACACCTAATAACCACAGTTAAAGATTTTCCAACACCGCAATGGCCTCGTCTGTTGACTGACAGAGACTGCCGACAGTTGAAGAGGGTCGTAATGTGTAACAGGCAGACATATATCCAGACCATCACACAGGAATTCCAATCTGCATCAGGATACACTGCAAGTACTATGACAGTTACGCGGGAGGTGAGAAAACTTAGATTCCATGGTCGAATGGTTGCTCAAAAGCCACACATCACGCTGGTAAATGCCAAACGACGCCTCGCTTGGTGTAAGGAGCGTAAACATTGGACGACTGAACAGTGGAAAAACGTTGTGTGGAGTGACGAATCACGATACACAGTGCGGCGATCCGATGGCAGGCTGTGGGTATGGCGAATGCCCGGTGAACGTCATCTGCCAGCGTGTGTAGTGCCAACAGAAAAATTCGGAGGCAGTGGTGTTATGGTGTGGTCGTGTTTTTCATGGAGGGGGCTTGCACTCCTTGTTGTTTTGCATGGCACTATCACAGCACAGACCTACATTAATGTTTCAAGCACCTTCTTGCTTCCCTTTGTTGAAGAGCAATTTGGGGATGGCGATTGCATCTTTCAACATGATCAAGCACCAGTTCATAATACGCGGTCTGTGGCGGAGTGGCTACATGACAATAACATCCCTGTAATGGACTGGCCTGCGCAGTGTCCTCACCTGAATCCTACAGAACTCCTTTGCGATATTTTGGAACGCTGACTTTGTGCCAGGCCTCACTGACCAACATCGATACCTCTACTCAGTGCAGCACTCCGGGAACAAAGGGCTGCCATTCCCCAAGAAACCTTCCAGCACCTGACTGAACGTATGCCTGAGAGAGTAAAAGCTGTCATCAAGCTAAGGGTGGGCCAACAGCATATTAAATTACAGCATTACCAATGGAGGGCCCCACGAACTTGTCAGTCATTTTCAGCCAGGTGTCCAGATACTTTTGATCACATAGCATATCAGAGCAGAATACCCAGTAGCCTACGTATCCATACAATTAAGTATGGCAGAAAAGAATTACTCAGCAATGGAAAAGGAGTTACTGAGTATCATCTATGGTATAAGATATTTCAGGTGGTGTCTGTATGGGAATAAATTCAAAATAATCACGGACCATACTGTTCTCAAGTGGTTACTTGGGCTAAAAGACCAATTAAGTCATTTGACGTGTTGGGCTCCATACCATGGACTTTGAAGTCGTTGGTAAAGTCTTGATGAAACATTCCAACGCAGATTGTCTTAGTAGAAAGGTAGCAGTATTTGAAGCAGTAGGTCGTGATGCAGATTGCAAAAGATATGTGTCAAAACAGCAGCTTTGCCTACAGGAAGAGGTCGTGCATGGAACAAGTAGACTCGGATAATGCGTCGAACAACTAGACTCGGACTGAGAGTCATGGTTCCCAAACACCTACGACAGGAAGTCGTGCAAGAGTCCCATGATCACATTCTTGTAGGCCACGCTGATCAAAGAACTGCTGAAAGACGCATTGCTGAACGTTTCTGGTGGGAGACAAGAAAGCATGATGTAGCACAATACGTGCACTATTGTATACCATGTGCCCAGCGATCAGACTATTTCTATCAATGTATACTGTTACAAAGACTCCCAAAAGCGTCACATCCATTTCAAATGGTATGAATGGACATGTATGGTACATTTAATAAACACCAGCCAGGAATAGGTATATACTAACGACTTTACATCATTTCTCAAGATATCAAACCATGGCAAGTGTCCCTAGTCAACAGGCAAACACCACTGCACAGGCTATGGTCAATAATTGGAGTTTAATATTTGGCATACCAGGAGCACTTATAACCAACCAAGGCAGTAACTTCATACCTGACCTCATGAAACAACTTCGCCAATTGCTGAATGTATGTAAATTATGCACCACCCCATTACATCCAAAGGCAAACAGACAGACAGAAAGCGTCCACTGCACTTGTCAGGAAGATGCTTAGTTATTTTATCAATGACCAACACAGTAATTGGGATATCGTCATTCAGTACTGTGTAAGCACTTACAACGCCAGAACACACGAAGGAATGGGCGGGTCACCTTATGAAGTTATTTATGCAACGTTATTAAGCCCAAAGAAGGAAAGAATGGAGAAGCAGTTACGAAATTTGCTCGAATCATTACGGACGTGTGGAAAAAAGTGCAGAAAGAAAATACCATAGCATTAGAATGGCAAGAGAAATTAGACAATGTACACACTAAGCATCTGGGTTTCAGAATTAGATAATAAGTTTTTTTCTCTACTCCCTATCTTGCTAAAGGAAAAATAGAAAAAAACTGTGAAAATATTATCTGGGTCCTTGCCAAGTTGTGAAAATCACATCACCAGTTAACATCAAGTTACAGTTACCCACAAAAACAACTATTGTTCATGCAAGCCGGTTGATATCTTTTAAGGGAGTAACAGATGTAATGCCACCAATGGTAGAAAATACTGTTCCGAAGCGTGCTGGACCACAGAAATGGAAGACACTAATCCACCAACATGAAACACACACTGGGCTACATATAACCTATGAGCACATGCAGTCAATTACGCTTTCACAATACAAAATCTACCATTCTAATGCAAATGTAAATAAGCTTTGTATACTACCGATTCTAGCAATAATGTACAGGTACAGAAAAGGGAATTAGCAAGATATGCGAAGGGGAATTTTGGGTTTTAGATAACACAAAGTTCTGACATGATTAGACACTGTGTGCTTAAGTAAATATAACTCATTCACTAGAATGTATTGCTAAGGGTATCTAGGTCATACAAATTGAACAATAATTTTTCTTTTGCCATAAAATCGCAGTTATGTAAGATGCGCTTAGCAATACTGCTTTCCACATTATAGATATCGCCTTCTATCACAATGGGGTCCTACATCGTTGCGGCACTACCTTTCTTGTTTGCAAGTATGAATAACATGAGCTATGGATTACTGGTGCAGCAGTTGAGGGGTGGCGTCATATTTGTTATGCAGGACATAGTGGCATTAACTAATCATCAGTGGACGATAGTACTGGAAATTAATCTATGGCAGATACATAATGAACTAAGGAGGTTAGAGATAGAATTTAGTACCTTAAACTCAGCAGCAAGAAAAGTGGAGGTGTTTGATGAGGTACCAAGCGAATATAAAAAATTGCAGTCCTCATATGACCAGTTACGAGGTCAACTGCGTCAAAGAGAAGGATTAGTGCCACATACAGTCAAACGATTTAAGTCAGGAATGCAGGTGGTAAATTATTAAAAACCATTTTCGGCACGGCAGACGACGACAGTATCACGCAGTTAAATAATACATTGCTGGACATTACAGTTACAGCCAAGTCTCAACAAGACCACCATTGCTTGGCACACCAAGAGGCTAAATGAGTTGGAACAAGCAGTACTCAATAACACCAAGGCCGTTAGGAATGTTATGCAATAACTGAACAAGTATCTCCAAGCTACCACCACGGCACTGAATGCAGATTTAAAGATAATACAAAGCAGACTAGATATAGAGGATAAGAAGATCTTAGCAGTGAGGTTACTTTGATTACTCTCAGTTCAGCTGATGGATGCACGGCTAACAGCAGAGGATCTCAAGGAAGCTATCCACCAAGCAGTACAGGGATATTTATCGCCAATTTTACTGTGGCCAAGAAACTTTACATTCGTATTGATTCAGATCCGTAAACAGTTCCTGGAGTCACTACTACTAATCTTGCCTCCAGATAAGGAACTCTGCCCACACTACTACCTACTTTGCTAAGGTACTAGTGGACACAGATGACGTAAAATTACGAACTCATATTTCTTTCCCAGCGTCTCGCAAAACAGTTGTCTGTGACTGTTACACAGTGCACTTCTTCCCAGTGAAATGGGGCCAACTTAACAAATCCATACAGTTTTGAACAAGTCAGGTATTTCTAATATCCAGAACATCGAATGCTACTGCACTAACAACAGCTGCAGAATTAAGTAATTGCATACATGAGCGGTTTTCCATATGCCCATCTCTAGTCACTGAACAGCGATAATTGTGAATCCTGGCTATTTTTTGAGCAAAACGAATCCTCTAACTGCCCGCGTGGCATACTAACTGCTACACCGTATTTTTTCGAGCAAGTAGCATAAAAATGGCTTTATGCAGTTAACCAACCATGGTGCCGATGCTACAATCGAGCATGTTAAACTCGTAGGTAAGGGACTGATAGTTAATGGTACGTTGTGTTCTCTCTCAGGCGTGATATTTTACTTACCCTCAACCATAACCAGTTCGACCATCGTCACGTTGTCGTAGCCACTAATTTACTAGCTAGAAACACCTATGCAACTATTCGCTCCTCAAAACTTATCTTACCTAAATAACTCCCTCGATTCCTCCCTCCTGCAGCCATTAGATTTCCTTATCACTCCATAACAAGCAAGACTGATGCTAATGCTATGAGTCAGCATATTGTACAACTGAAAGAGAAACATAAAATGCGAATTATGATATTGGGCACAGGTATTTCTGGAATCCTCTTGTTCACAGTTATGCTTTGTACTGCTTTCCTGTGTATCTGGCGAAAACCCAAGACACACAATAGCGTATCACTATATCAAATTGCAGTTGAATGGCTTCAAAAATCGTGTACTGCTTAAATATACATAGAGATAATTGTTGCTTGCTACTTCATTGTATTGATACTGATCGTCATTCTACCATATTTCTGACATTACTTTCAGAAGTTTTCTTAATGCTGATGTATTACAAGGAATTATGGAATGAATGTATTGTTTAATTTTCCTGGAAGAGTAAGGTTTCCACTTTGTTTTTGTGTCCTGTTTGTCAGTCATATGGAGATGGACATATGAGAAACTTCGAGGAAGAATTATTCTGGACAGGGGAGGAATGTAGGATGAATAATAAATATGTACAAGAACTATGTGTAATTTATGGTTGTTCAGAGCAGAGATCAGGCAGAAAAATACGTAAAGACTTATTATGGGTAAAGTGAACATTTTATAGACTTAGACACGATAAGGCACAATATTCGGAAGCGGCAGTAGTCGAACAAGGAGCCCGAAGACCAGCTGAGTTCGCACAGCAGCAGTCAGCACTTCGACAGATTGACGACCGAGCAGGTCGGCAATGCTTCGAAGGGGAACAACGACCAGCGCAGTTCGCACATCAGCAGGAACTGTCAGCATACTCAACTCACGTGCGTGACGTATGTGGCGATGTCGGGGAGGACGAGAGGGCAATGCTCCACCACGCCAGCATGGAGGCAAAACAAGCCACATTTACCACTCATTGCCAGGTAAGCCTCTGAAAGATACACTATCTGTTGACAATCCCCATCGGTTGCATCAGATGGGCGTCAGTGTCCATGGAGTATAAATATTTGTGTTGGGATAGCGGACCACGAGCTAATGGCCACATTTTTCATAGACAGAACACTGAATGCACACAAGTAATGCGGCTTCCTAAGAGACCATCTTCCACGGATGCTACAAGAAGTTCCTCAGTAGACTAGGAGGAACCTGTTGTACCAGCATGATGGCTCTCCACCCTTTAGTGCACGAAGTACTTCACAAATTGTCTTTAAATCGTTGGACTGGACGCAGAGGACCTCTAGCTCGGCCAGTCCGTTCTCCAAACGTGATGTTGGTAGACTTTTTTCTGTGCGGAAAGCTGAAACTTACTGTCTGCAAGGACATATCAACTACATCCGATGATATGCAGTGACGTATCTCTACAGCTTGCTCGGACATCTCCACTGAAATGCTAGCACGTGCTCAGCAGTCATTTAATACCAGAATAGAAGCTTTATTGGCGCAGTAGCCGGTCATTTTGAACACAGCCTGCGGTGGTCACGTGGTTCGTTACTTCGCACAATCCACATAACTATTGTATGCATTTGTGCTGTTTTTCAGTGTGTGCAACCACAGGTATTGAACAAGTGTTGGTGTAGAAACTTTCCAAAATACGATATCACGTAAGTGACTCACACTAGAATCCTGTAACAAACACCACTGATCTTCTAATTTACCGCACTTTTAGTTTGTTAATGTATATACGCATAGTTACATTTAAAAAAGCGTTTGTTACGAAAAACATCTTTTAAGTAATAATACATTGTGTTGTTGATATGAGCCTCTGGCTACCAGTCCATTCTCTGAAAACTGCACTGCAATAGCACTTTCATTTCTGCAGTATTAGCGGTGGAGGTTTTAAGTGATTCACACCTAGTGACCAGGTTCCGACTCCCCACTGCATAAATATTACCTTCAGCGCTGAAAAATGGCAGTTTCCAGATTGACTCCTGGTCACCGACTGAACGTTTGAAGTTCTGTAACCTGAATCGTGATGAACTAACCACGTAGTGCCTACGTGAATCTGGTGCAAGCTACTCTCGGTGAGCAAGAGTGTCTCAGGCGTTACGAGTAGACAAACTGTACTCTGTTTGATGGAGTAGCGACAGGTTAAACATCGGTTAAGAGCACATATCACACCCTACATAACCACATCAGATATTCAGAAAGATCATTATAAATCCCCCTAAAGTTAACGAAATAATTATTAAAATAATTCTGCTCATATGTCACATGTGTTTACAGATGCGAAAGCCGGTGACGCATTCAGATCACGAAGCGTTCTGAATAAAAAGGGACGTGAAGAAAGACACTAGAGATTTCACATGTCAGATTTCCACATAAAAGCTCACGAAAAGGGTACGAGGTAGTTTTCAATCAGCTGACGCTCGAACTTCTATTCCATAACTGTCCGTATCGGCCGGCCGTTGTTGGCTCAAATGGCTCTGAGCACTATGGGACTCAACTTCTCATGTCATTAGTCCCCTAGAACTTAGAACTACTTAAACCTAACTAACCTAAGGACATCACACACATCCATGCCCGAGGCAGGATTCGAACCTGCGACCGTAGCAGTCTCACGGTTCCGGACTGCGCGCCTAGAACCGCGAGACCACCGCGGCCGGCCGGCCGTTGTGACCGAGCGGTTCTAGGCGCTTCAGTTTGGCACCGCGCTGCTGCTACGTTCGCAGGTTCGAATCCTGCCTCGGGCATGGATGTGTGTGATGTCCTTTGATTAGTTAGGTTTAAGGAGTTCTAAGTCTAGGGGACTGATGACCTCAGATGTTAAGTCCCATAGTGCTCAGAGCCATTTGACCCATTTGTTTTTGGCCGTATCGTCGAAGTAGCCCGGTAACGACCGTGGGAACCTGCTGAAAGTTACCGTCGGTGAGGGAGAGTATCTCAGCCGTTGCCACACTGCTTCTTCTCCCCTTTCCCCTCTTTCTCAAAATTAATTGCACTATCGGCCATTCCATAGCTGGAATAAGGCTTCGTTGTACCTTTCTAAACAAGTGACATTAATTTCTCTAGAGAGGGATTTTACCACCCTGCAGTCACCTCTCTCTTGTGTCTGTCTCTCACACTTTTGTCTCGTTGTAGACACATGATGTGATAAGCAGGTGCGGCTTTTTTCATGGTTATTCATTTTATGACAATATATACGTTAAAATGGAATACTAATGTTCGCTAACGATTCAATTTTTCTTGTGCTAGCCCATTTCGAAGTTTTGTTTCAGAATTTTAAGACTAGACGAAGTGGAAGTGTTTATAGGGTGATGCAATGTAACGGCCACCATTATAGCTGCCTGTATGCAAATGTGCATGGTCAAGCAAAGAACCAGCTATCACTATCTTTTCATGATTCACAAAGTCCGATCACGATTTATTCAATGCATTTTACGCACACAAGCATTCGTAAGTCAAACCTTTATTATTGATATACGAACTAGAATTATCCTATTAATGACTGACCGCGTTAACCAACTACTCCGATCATTTTACAAATCAGAAGAGATTTTTTTTTTTTATTGAGCATTCGCGGTGTTTACAACATACTGCATGTTCAACGGAATGAATAGCCATCAATGGGAGGTGATAAACCCTATCACATGAGCTGTTTATGATCCGCACATTAATATGAGATCTGAAAACATCGGCCCACTGTTCCGCAATGGTGGTTTTCGACAGATATTCTGCCCATACACATCCTTCATTCTCCCATGGATGTCTACCGGTGTTTATCCTCCGGCAGACAAAGAAAAAAGGAATAACAGCACGTTGGTCCTGTTTGGAAGCATTTGGTAATAATGTGGCCATAGTTGACGGCTTCGCGTTTACAGGATGCACATAGGAAAGACGCGAATGCTCCACTAACACCTTGTCTACATGTGGGGCTTGTATTCCCCCATCTTAGGCCCGCTACGATGCATATACACTAAAGTAATGCCCTCAAACTAAAACATTTCGTTCGCCCATTATGCAAAAACCAATGCATTTGTGTGTTCTGGTATTCCGTGGAAGAAATTAAAGCAACTCTGACCATAATTGTACCCTCGTCATTGTATATCTCACACAAACACTGCAATACACTACACACAGTAAGGTCTATAGTACGTGAGGCACGAATGATCTATGGAAGAATGTCCTGCATCTAAATAAAAGTCTCATAAGCCCTGCGCCACCGTCTATTAGACAACTGAGGATGTTTGAGGGTTGATACAGTGCTTACTACAATACCAAAACAAAAAAAGCTGATTCGTCATGGAGAACGATCCTAGGCTTCTTTCACTCGGTGTAGTACCTTTTAGCTAAGTGTGGGGAAGTGATTGGTAGACAGCAGCAGCTGACGTGGGATGGAGAGGGAACGACTGCGTGCAGACATACAGGGTGAAGAAAAAATGCCACCCTTGGAGGTGAGCGTGCGATTCCTCATCCAGATTCACGACAACTGTTTACTTAGCAAGATCAGATCAGGTTCAGTTCGAACAGACATGCCTGAAAATGAGGATACGGCAACTCTGTCGCAACGTACAGCTTATCATAATGTACAGAGGAACGTATATCACCCCACACTACTGTACGAGGGATCGTTGTTAACTGAGTAGACTGCTGGGACGCCAAAATCTCAAAGACCTACGATTAGAATCCTTGACAGGTTTCTTTTTTATGTTTAGACGTCTGTTCTCCAGTTCTCGTCTTTTATAAGGAGGAGATAATTTTGTACATGACAATAGCGTATCACATTACACTGGATGTATGTGTCTACTAACGGCGTACCGTACAACCGTAAATGACCCTCCCAAAGGAGTACACAGACGATGAATACGTCGATATGGTTTTTGTGCTGGGTGCCTCCCATAACCAAGCAGTTGCTGCTGCTGCTCGTGCATATCCTGCACAGTGCCCGCAAAGGATTAAGGTCGCGGCCTAGTGCTCAACCTGTTTGGCCGAGCAGTGTAGCGCTCCAGGTTGTAGCTGACTGGTTACCAAACAAGTGTTACGGTATGGATCTATGTACTGCGTTCATTGTGCAGCCACCAAACTGATACTTCTTGTTCATCGTCTCCATCCTTTCCGTGTATTCTTCGTGAAGCGGACGTTCCGCTTCGTACACGTAAAAAATGTCCATGGATTCGATCAGGAAAAATACTTTGAGGTTCGCCTTTGACACAAGTACGAGTCATATGCTGCCTACAGATTTGGAAATTAGTGGCTGGCTGCATGAAAATATCGGTATTTCTGGTGATAACGCTGAATTCATGCAAATGAATAATGAGAAATACTGTATTTTTCATATAGTACATAGTTCTGTTGTGTTAGAATATTACTGAAAGCAGAGGGCAAATTTGAATTCCGTAATTCTGACGATACTTTCATTACCATTTATAAAAGTAACTATAACAGCGTACTGAAAACTGTCAGTTTGCTAAATCTTCCACCAGACGTAAACAAGAAGCATTTGATACATGTATTTTCTAACTGCTGACAGGTAACAAACATCGAATTCGAAAAGTGATCTACTAGATGCAAGATTCAGTGCTAGATCTGTACGCATGTTTGTTACGTCCGATATCTCGTCCCATATTCTTGTACGCAATTGCAAGGAACACATAATATATCTTGGTGAAACTGTTGTGTTGGCAGAAGAGCCAACACCGTGTTACAACTGGAGGCCGAAATGCACGCGTTTTAGCTCACGCAGGCTGGCGTGAGGAGGGAAGGACTATACTGCCGTGAGGTCTGGAACATGACAAGGAATTAGAATTCAGAAAGCGGACGTAATTAGTTTGATACTCAACTTTAATCCATTAATGATGAACGTCGCTCTTGACGGTACATGATTCACAATATTATCTGTTCAGAATACATTCATAGTAACTGAATATGGCGCCTTGCTAGGTCGTAGCAAATGACGTAGCTGAAGGCTATGCTAAACTGTCGTCTCTGCAAATGAGAGCTATGTAGACAGTGAACCGTCGCTAGCAGAGTCGGCTGTACAACTGGGGCGAGTGCTAGGGAGTCTCTCTACACTAGACCTGCCGTGTGGCGACGTTCGGTCTGCAATCACTGATAGGGGCGACACGCGGGTCCGACGTATACTAACGGACCACCTAGCAAGTGTGGTGTCTGGCGGTGATACCACAGAAACTCCGACATGTCACGTGTGCAATGGACCAGGATATCTTCGAGAAAACTGCCCACGATATCTTCGAGATATCTTCTACCAAATAATTTGCAACAGTGCAAAAGTCTGGAGGAACAAGAACTGATTTTTTCAGGTACTGCAACGGGCAATAGAGAAAATGCTCACAAGGAATTTATTGACCAATCTCCTAGTTTAGCTGAAGAGAAAATTCCATCCTTGAACAAAGGACAAGCTGGAAATGAAGTACACAAGAAATCAGACAACGATCAAAACGACGAAACCGATGAAGAACCGTCTGCAACTATTGTCGAGGAAAGCAGCTACAGAGGTGATCAGGTTTCTGTTCAATAGCAAGGAAACGAAGCAGAGATGGAAAACGAAAGTTCTTCTTGTTCTCATCCACATCGAAACAGCAAGAAACGGTCATAAGAAAAGAGCAGCACGAGTTCCGAAGAAGACCGTGGGGAAAAATTAGCACAGGTACCAAGGAAACAGAAGTCCGCAAACGTTGCTGCAACACGGGGTAAGCCCGAGATAGGGACAGAAACTCATGGGGAACAGGTGTTCTTCACTGCAGACAAACATACATGGAGAGCCGCCTGAAAAGCAAACACCAACCAATGCAGGAAACAAGAGGCCAGGCAACAACACTGGAAGAGCTGAGTGAAACCACAACAGCTGTGGCTGGAGCATGTAAACTGGGAAGAAAAGTGAAGATTGTACGCAAACATCTTTCAGTGTCAGCACACGATCTGCAAATCACGCAGTTAAGGCTGCAGAGGCAAATTTTAACAACCAGCAGGTTATAAAATCTCAAGACGCCAATAGTGAGAGCCATACTAAATGCGGCTTGTAGTAAAAACAAGAAAATGCGGAAAGGGTACACTAAGACGACGAAAAAGCCTGCCCGGGTAGCCGCTCGGTCTAACGCGCTGCTTCCCGAGCGGGAAGGCGTGCCGGTCCCCGGTACGAATCCGCCCGGTGGATTAGCGTCGAGGTCCGGTGTGCCGGCCGGCCTGTGGATGGTTCTGAAGGCGGTTTTCCATCTGCCTCGGCGATTGCGGGCTGGTTCCCCTTCTTCCACCTCAGTTACACTTTGTCGGCGATTGCTGCGCAAACACCGTTTCCACATACGCGTACGCCATAATTATTCTACGACGCAAACATTTGGGGTTGCACTCGTCTGGTAAGAGACGTTCCCGGTGGGATGGGGGTCCACTGGTGGCCGAACCGCACCATAGCCCTGGGTTCAGTGTGGGGCGGTGGTGGGGCGGTGGTGGAGTGGGTGGACTTCTGTGGCCTGTTGTGGGATTGTGAACCACTGAGGGCTACGGTGGGTCCCCTGTTTAATACATACATACATACAATACGACGAGAAAGGAGGAAAGGAAAGTGAACCTTCTGGAAACAAATTCGGACAAGACAATTCAGTAAGGGAGTATGAATTACTCGATGTTTACCCCATCGCTACTCATCCGACGGTACACAGTTTGTCTACTCGTAACGCCTGAGATACTTTCGCTGACCGAGAATACCTTGCACCAGAGTCGCGTAGGCGCTATCTGGGTACTTCATCATAGGTCACGTTACGGAACGTCAAACTTTTAGTCGTTTACTAGGAGTCAACCTGAAACCTCTCCTTTTTCACCCCTGGAGGTAACATTGAAAGCTATGTTTAATACAGTGACGAGTCGGAGCCTGTGCAGAAGGTAACCACATTTTTTTTTAATTGACGTCCGCTGGTAGAACTTTCCCTGCGTGCAGCATGAAGCACAATAATGACAGTGCAGTGCAGCGCTTACCTCTAGAACACACGTGTCGCGTATCACATCGCGCTGCCTTGTGCTGTGTGCTTGTGTGTCGCTTCACAGACATACAAAGAACTCCCAGAGCTTACGTAAAAGTGATGATTGGGTAAAAAGTAGTTACTAGAGCGTATGATTATGTAATAAAAAAACATTACGACAGTATCCCCATCGCAGTGCTTTTGTAAAACAAATAATTCAGATACTTCGACCGGTTTTCGCTGTGTGATGTTTTCCTTCTCTGGCTCACTGCTCCGCCGTTGCTGAGGGTTTGGATCAGACGTTGGTAGCACGTATATGTCCCGATGCAAGGCCATCGTGGCCGCGTTGTGTCTTTGTCAGTAGGTGGGTAAACACACAGGCACATTACGAAGAGTTCCAGAACTCTGCTAGTATGCTTAAATTTCTTGTTCCACACACAATAATACCTCCGTTTCTTTTCTGTATTGTCCACTGCTACCACAGAACACATACTGCAGTATTTTTACAACAACAGCGATTGTGGTGCTCCCTACATGCTAACTCCAGATTTGTAAGACCAATAGTTATTGGGAAAAAAAATTGGTAATTGTGGCTCCGACGACTTGACAACAGCTCTATTATAGTAATATCATTAAGTTACTTCTATAGTGTTCTGCGTCAGGTAGTGGCGATGTGGCGATGTACCATCCACACGGTCACAACAGACACTAGATTTGTTTCATGAATGGGAGTGCACTCCTCATTAATCCGGTTGCATATACAGTGTGAACCATCTAAAACTTGCAGCGCTAATACTGCGAAAATAAAAGTGTTATTTATATAAAGACAGTAACGTGTTCTCGAAAGAACAGTTATTGTTGATGACCGTGCAGCTTTTCCCTGAAATAAATGATGACTAACTGACAACCTCAGCTGCTGACAGGTGTTGTTGTTATACCTCGATGTGGACAGCTGAAAATGTGTGCCCCGACCGGGACTCGAACCCGGGATCTCCTGCTTACATGGCAGACGCTCTATCCATTTGAGCCACCGAGGACACAGATGAATAGCGCGACTGCAGGGACTTATCCCTTGCACGCTTCCCGTGAGACTCACATTCCCAACTGTCCACAATTCTACATATGTATTGTACCTTATAGACATTTGCCTATCCACTCATTACTCGCGCACGCGTTGACGATTCCCGTAAGAGTTTGGGCAACCTGTGCGCATTCGCCATGTAAGCAGGAGATCCCGGGTTCGAGTCCCGGTCGGGGCACACATTTTCAGCTGTCCACATCGAGGTATAACAACAACACCTGTCAGCAGCTGAGGTTGTCAGTTAGTCATCATTTAAAAGTGTTATTGATGTGTTAAACGTAACTTTGCCTACCGACATTAGCAAACTAAAAGTAGGGTAAATTCGATTGTCAGTGGTGTTTCTTACAGGATTCCAGTGCGCGTCGTTTACGAGATACCGTGTTTCGGAAAGTTCCCACTCCGCCACTAGTTGTAGCAACACAGCACACACTAAAAAAAAAAAAAGAGGGAAACACATATGCATGTACTAGTTATGTGAATTCTGTGGATTCTGAACAGTAACGAGACAACTGACCATCACAGCCTGAGCTCAAAATGACACCGGCTGCGGCGATACAAACTTCAGTAGCATTTCAGCAGAGATGTCCGAGCAAGCTGTAGTAATACGTCACTGCATATCATCGGATGTAGTTGATATGTCCTTGTAGACAACCTCTTTCAGCTTTCTCCACAGAAAAATGTCTACAGGCGTCACATTTGGGGAATGGACTAGCCGAGGTACACGTCCACTGCGTCCAATCCAACGATTTTGAAACTATTTGTGAAGGCATGATGTAGTGCTACGTGCACTAAAGGGCAGACAGCCATCATGCTGGTACAACAGGTTCCTCCTTGTCTACAGAGAAACGTCTTCTAACATACGTTGAAGATGGTCTGTTAGGAGTCTGTGATACTTGTGTGCGTTCATTGTTCTCTCTATCAAAAACTGGCCTTTGGGCTGATGGTCCACTATTTCACAACACACATTTCCGATCCATGGACAATGACGCCCCACCTGAAGGAGCCGATAGTGGGTTGTCAACAAACCATTAGTGCATCTTTCAGTGGTTTACCTGGCAATGATTGGTAAATGTGGCTTCATCACTAAAAGAAGGTACGTGATACATGTGGAGTATCCCACTTTAATGGCCGTGTACAGAAGTTAAGAGGACACTCATAATCGTTTCCGTGTTGCTCTTGATGGAGAGCGGTGTGACAAGGATGGAACCTATGTCGATTGAGAACGAGTTGGACACTTGCCTGACTCATGACACTTGCTCGTGTGAGCTAACGTGTGGATCAACAGCAACAGCAGCAAGAATGGTAGCCCCCCCCCCCCCCCCCAATCCCCGCCCTGTTCTGTTGTAGCCCGTTTGTTTCTTTTACGTTGTCCAGCTGTTACACTACCACTTTCGCCTAACTGGTTGAAGAGGTTGATAAATAATTGCCTAGATGGATTCGTCTACTGGGATATCGTGACTCATACGCCGTACAAGGACGAACTGCGTTCTTCCTACACTCTACATACACTATGAACACGTCGGCTTTTTGTGCATTGGTAAATCCCATCGACCGTGAACAAGCTACTGCTTGGACTGTCTCACACTATCAGACTAGCATGTCAGAGTGCACTCAAGGAATACACAAGCGCACTGTAAGCAAGCGTATTGGAGTAACGCGGTACCTAACATCACGCAAGTTGAATGATAGATACAAGTGTCTCTGTGCAAACTTTTCAAAATAAGATATCTCGTATACGACTGACACTAGATTCCTGCAACAAACACCACTGCCATTCTAATTTCTCTGCGTTTAGTTTGTTAATACGAATAACTATTTTTCGATTTAAAAGATGTATGATCATACAACGCAAGTTTTCACGGCTGGATCTGGCGGCACTTTAAACATCTGGGCTGATAGGCTATGACCGGTGTTTAAAAGTTTCTCCTAACGCTTCCTCTCCCTCTGTAGGAGACTTCTTCATAGGAAGAGGAGCGAACTGCAACCAGAATTGGAGGGACCGCCGAATATACGCGTATGGCCAGTGTAGGGGGGGGGGGGGGCACTACAGTCCATCATGTGGCGTCGGCTACGAGATTGTCTCTGCTAGTGCCTCATTCTCGACTGAAAGGAATCGATCGTTATTCTTATGTTTGTAACACTCCCTTATTATTCTTTTGTTAGAGCCCGTGGTTCGGGATCTGAATAGCAGCCCAAATTAAGTAATTAATTAATGTGACCGTGTACCTAATGGGCTGGCAATCGGATTGGACTGCTCAGGAGATGTTACATTCCGTATTGTCCTTCGCAAATACTGTAATAACGTAGTGTTTGGTGGTAAGAAGGACAACAACACAGTTTCACAACAAGACCTATATTCTTAGCAAAAGCACAAGATAAGGAGACAGCCACTGCCTTCGTCAATACACTGTTAATGACGGCTAATCTCAGCACAGGTTTCTTTAGCTATTCATCATCGTCACACGCAACATACAATCACTGTAATCCAAGTAATGCCGGCGCGGTAGACGCGGAAGTTCAATAACGGCACTTAATATTACTGAAATCACTCTGTAATTAAACTTTCTCACTTTCCGTATAATACTAACACAAAGGGGTTAAACCACGGCGATAGCCACTCCCTTTGTCGGTAATTTGCATTAATTCCTGCTGGCTTCTGCACAGCTCTACCCGCCTCGCGGGAACCTACCACACCCTGACTCGGCACTCCCAACTGCTGCTCTCTGCCCAGCTTTCCCCACCTCATGGGAACCTACCCAACAGCACTCGGCACTCCGGTGAACCCCCTCTCACTCTCGCGACCCGACACACACTAATCGATAGTTGCCCTGTCGACCTGTGTGAGTACAAACTTAGTAGGGCCTGTGGACCCCTTACATCCCCGCCCTCAAAAACTTCTTTTGAACCGCAGGCGAAAAAGAATCGGCAAGGGATTTAAAACATGGCTACATTTGAACTGAACATACAATACAAATAATTAATGAAATTACAATTTGTCAAACTAGTCCCTCGACTCCGGTAGTGGGCTGCCTCCACAATAATTTTACAAAAGGTTATTACATCACATAAATGGCATTGTCCAAATTTACAATTTTTCATCTCAATCAGCAATAATCCTCTCTAGTCCAATATCGAATGAAAACACACAACATATACACTCAAAAATTATTACCTAAACACAGGACATATGAATACTACACTACCATTTAGCTATTACAGGTTTTATATTCATTCTTAGATAATCTTCGACATAAAATATGCAGTTTAATTGTAATACATCACAAAACACAATGTAAATAAACCCTTCCCTCTTTCAGAAGTCCATTTTACAGCTAAAGGTTCTAACCATGTCTTAGCAGGTTTATTCGGGTCCTGGTAGCCCTCACTCTTGACCGGACCTCACCTGGAGTGTCATTCGGTTTTTTGGTTCCTCCGCCTCTTTCTCGGTAATCAGACGAATGATTAATATGAATCCTTGGGTCATTACTCCCTTCTCTGTTTCGATCATTAGCTTGATTGTGTTCCTGTGATCTAATAGACTCCAACTGCTCCAGTATCTTCATCAAGGCCTCCCTATCTTTGATTAGGCTCCTAGATACAGTTCCTTGCATTTTCTGATTCAATCTTCTTTTTATCGCAGATACCATTACGTTATCACTCAGGGGTTGTTCCAAGGTCTCGTTCAATTCCCACAAATGTTTGGCAAATTCTTCCGACTTTCCTTTCCAATTATTAAGTGGTTTGCAGCGTAGTGGGTCCTCAAGTGCTGCACACTGATGACTTCTGGACCAGCATTTCTTCAAGAATCCTCCTTCAAACTGATCATAATTAGTAGTCCCTTTCTTCTTCTTGATTTCACAAGTAAAGGCCTCACCTTCGATTGCAACCCATTGGTCATCCTCTTCTCGCTGCATGGCTATAGCATTTCTCAGATTGACTGCCAATTGGTTTTGCTTTTCTCCTATCCCCTCAACCATATCGTTGCCTTGTCTCTGCATTTGCGTCACCTCGGTGATCCTTTCTCCCAATTCGGTTTTAGTTTCTTCAACATCGTCTTCTATCTTTTTTGTTAACTCTCCTTCCATCTTCTCCACGTCTCCCTGGAGCTAGTCTATATTCTTCTGTAGCTAACTTTCTCTCTCGTCGACGTTCATCTTCAATCGTTTTGGTAACTCCTGTATTTCCTTCCTCAGATTACATTCCGTCTTTGTGTACGAGGTTCTGATTTCTTGTACTATAGTTTCCTTACCTGATTCCAAGCTTTCTCTAAATTCTTGTAAACCTTTCTTAAATGATTCTCTGGTTTCTTGTGAACTCTTCTCTAACGATGCGTTAGTTTCTTGTAAACCCTTTTCTAATGATTTGTAACTTTCTTTAGTTTTTCGGAATTCTTCCTTTAACGATTCTTGACCTTTTAGCAACTCTACTAACATCGACCGTATATCGGCATCCTCTGAAACTGACTTATTTCTCGTCGTTTGTTCCGGTGTCTCCGGATAATTAGTTGAATGTGCTGTTGGGCTTCCTAATGACAATCTACACTCACTGATTCCTGAATCATCTCTGTCTCCCTGTTCTACCCCTTTCCTTTCAACTACTGCCTCACAGATCTGCTTATCTTCAGTAGACATGTTTGGTTTATTTCTAATGCACAGGCAAGTAATACAAAAAATAACCTCTAGTAACCCAAAACACTCCTAATTATCATGAAACTAATCAAACAGTACCTGCAGTCCTTTCAGTAAATTCCCAAAATGATACAACATGCATGAGTACTGAACATAACAGCTCTCAAAAACCTAAATTTCCAATAACAATTTCCAAATACACAATTTATGTAAAAATGTTTTAAACAAGATAATCACAACACTCACAAAATCTATAAATGTAAAATCCCCAAAACAATTACCATTTATACAGTGCAGTGTGCATAAATAGGCATGCTATACTTCAGAGTATGTTTCGCAACTTTTCGGAAATTACTGCAATTGAGCACTTTTCCTAATGTAAATATCAGTTAGAAACTGTTTATTTATCACGAATACTGCACACTGCAATTTACTGTTATGTTAACCCGTCGACTTTACTCACCAACCGATGTTACCGCGAGTCGCGATGTTTTGACGTTTGATGTGGGCGTGTCGCTGTGCCGCCGCTGGAGCTCGCGTGAAGTTGAAGATCAGCTGTAAGGCGACGTAGTTCCCCGTCGGCCGCTCCGTGGCGCTGTAGGCGGGCGTAGTTTGTAGTTCGGCCGCTAGATGCCGGGACTGCGCTCGTTGTCTCGAAGTTGCGTCGCTCCGTGGCGCTGTAGGCGGGCGTAGTTTGTAGTTCGGCCGCTAGATGCCGGGACTGCGCTCAGTATCTCGAAGTCGCGTCGCTCGCCGTGGTGTCGTGTGACATCACCTCGCGGATCGAAGCTCTTTGGTGCAACTGCTACACGGGTCTGCGTGACGTCACTCACTAATTGCGTCGCCACAATACATTATCGTCCGCATAACAGTTTATAGGTCCACACGAAACCGTCCGATTTTCACCGTTCAAAAAGCAATTTCCGTCTTCATGTTATCACTAAACACCTTTCTGACAACTTTTGTGACGAAATCTTGGCTCGTCTCACTATTTTACTGTTCACACGTGTCTCTCTTTAGTGTTCACCTTTCACAGTTTTTCGCGCGAATTTTCGCATTTGCACTTGTACAACACAGTTTATTGATATTATTGTTCTATTTAATGTGGCAAGAAAAACAGTTTAGTCACTATCCTAAGATGCTATTATTTCGCATTATTCAAAATGCACTGTTCCTTGTCGCGATTTTAACATTCATGCACTGTCCCGATTCCACATTGAAAAATTAGTTTTCTGGCGTTAAGCAAGGTAAATTACCTATTGTTCATTACGACTCATCCGAAAATTGCACTTGTCCTTTCACGGTAAGCCAAGGGTGTAACACTCCCTTATTATTCTTTTGTTAGAGCCCGTGGTTCGGAATCTGAATAGCAGCCCAAAATAAGTAATTAATTAATGTGACCGTGTACCTAATGGGCTGGCAATCGGATTGGACTGCTCAGGAGATGTTACATTCCGTATTGTCCTTCGCAAATACTGTAATAACGTAGTGTTTGGTGGTAAGAAGGACAACAACACAGTTTCACAACAAGACCTATATTCTTAGCAAAAGCACAAGATAAGGAGACAGCCACTGCCTTCGTCAATACACTGTTAATGACGGCTAATCTCAGCACAGGTTTCTTTAGCTATTCATCATCGTCACACGCAACATACAATCACTGTAATCCAAGTAATGCCGGCGCGGTAGACGCGGAAGTTCAATAACGGCACTTAATATTACTGAAATCACTCTGTAATTAAACTTTCTCACTTTCCGTATAATACTAACACAAAGGGGTTAAACCACGGCGATAGCCACTCCCTTTGTCGGTAATTTGCATTAATTCCTGCTGGCTTCTGCACAGCTCTACCCGCCTCGCGGGAACCTACCACACCCTGACTCGGCACTCCCAACTGCTGCTCTCTGCCCAGCTTTCCCCACCTCATGGGAACCTACCCAACAGCACTCGGCACTCCGGTGAACCCCCTCTCACTCTCGCGACCCGACACACACTAATCGATAGTTGCCCTGTCGACCTGTGTGAGTACAAACTTAGTAGTAAGGGCCTGCAGACCCCTTACATGTTGCAGTGGTGACATCCAAATTTTACCTTATTTAAAAAGTTCCTCTTTTCTATTAAAATTATAACGGTGTTTATAAATCTCATTTTACTCTCTACTCATACGGTCATGATAATACGATGTTTTCGATATGGCACATCAGTCAAGATGATATCCTTGTTAAACATCTCATAATCACGCCCATATGTATACAAAGGATATTGAGATTTACAAACACCGTAATAATTTTAACAGAAAAGAGGAAGTTGTTAAATTAGGTAACATTTAGATGTCAACATTGCAACGTAAGAATAACGATCGGTGACTCAGTCGAGAATGTCGGTATTACCAGAGATAATATAGTAGCCGAAGTAACGTGAGGTACTGTGGTGCCCCCTACACTAGCCAGACGAGTGTATTCAGCGCTCCCTCGAGTTCTGGTTGCAATTCGCCCCTTTTCCTCTGAAGATGTCTCCCGCAGTCGGAGAGGGAAAGTTAGGAAAAGTTTTATACTTGGACTATGGTCTATTAACCCGAATGTTTTAAATAAAAAAAGTATACTCGCACAAAAACACACTTTCTAACTATTATTACAATCTGTTTATTGGCTAAGAACACGAGCCCCTGACTACCAATCCATTCTGCGAAAACCGTTCGTCAACAGCACTTACTACTTCCACAATATCTGCAGTGCAACTTTTAGGTGATTCAACCGGTATATCTAATTACACTCATGCTCATAAATTAAGGATAATGCTGATTCATGGAGAAACAACGCTGTGGTGGGCGGTTTGCGGGTTTAATTCACCTCGTGGTGTGACCATGCGGTGCATTTGACCTGCGGTCGTCGCACGGTGGAACTGGCAGCAGTCCACATACACAGAGGTGTGTTGGTGCATGTCAGAGTACGGTGCAGCGAGTAAGTGTGCAGACGTTTTTAGACGTACTAATGGTGACTGTATGTTGAAAATGGCTCAAAGATCACATATTGATGACGTTATGTGGGGTAGAGTACTAGGGCGATTGGAGGCTGGTCAAACACAGCAGGTCGTAGCACAGGCCCTCAGTGTGCCACAAAGTGTGATCTCAAGATTATGGCAATGATTATAGCAGACAGGAAACGTGTCCAGGCGCTACAGTACGGGACGTCTACAGTGTACAATACCACAAGAAGACCGATATCTCATCATCAGTGCCCGCAGACGGCCACGGAGTACTGTAGGTAGCCTTGCTCGGCACTTTACCACATCCACTGGAACAGTTGTCTCCAGACACACAGTCTACAGACGACTGAACAGACATGATTTATTCGCCCTTTGAGCTGCAAGGTGCATTCCACTGACCCCTAGTCACAGGAGAGCCCGTAAAATGGTTCAAATGGCTCTCAGCACTATGGGACTTAACATCTGAGGTCATCAGTCCCCTAGAACTTAGAACTACTTGAACCTAACTAACCTAAGGACATCACACACATCCATGCCCGAGGCAGGATTCGAACCTGCGACCTTAGCGGTCGCGACGTCCCAGACTGAAGCGCCTAGAACCGCTCGGCCACACCGGTCGGCGAGCCCGTAAAGCCTGGTGTCGAGAACACAGTACATGGTCATTGGAACAATGGTCCCAGGTTATATTCACGGACGAGTCCAGGTATAGTCTGAACAATGATTCTCGCCGAGTTTTCATCTGGCGTGAACCTGGAACCAGATACCAACCCCTTAATGTCCTTGAAAGGGACCTGTACGGAGGTCGTGGTTTGATGGTGTGGGGTGGGATTATGGTTGGTGCACGTACACCCCTGCATGTCTTTGACAGAGGAACTGTAACAGGTCAGGTGTATCAGATGTCATTTTGCACCAGTATGTCCGCCTTTTTAGGGGTGCAGTGGGTCCCACCTTCCTCCTGATGGATGATAACGCACGGCCCCACCGAGCTGCCATCGTGGAGGAGTACCTTGAAACAGAAGATATCAGGTGAATGGAGTGGCCTGTCTGTTCTCCAGACCTAAACCCCATCGAGCACGTCTGGGATGCTCTCGGTCGAGGTATCGCTGCATGTCTTCAAACGCCTGCGAAACTTCAGGAGCTCCGACAGGCACTGGAGCAAGAATGGGAGGCTATACCCCAGCAGCTGATCCAGAGTATGCCAATCCGTTGTGTGGCCTGTGTACGTGTGCATGGTGATCATATCCCATATTTATGTCGGGGTACATGAGCAGCAAACAGTGGCGTTTTGTAGCACATGTGTTTCGGGACGGTTTTCTTAACTTATCACCAATACCGTGGACTTACAGATCTGTATCGTGTGTGTTCCCTATGTGCCTATGCTATCCGAGCCAGTTTTGCGTAGTGCGACGTTGTGTGGCACCACATTCTGCAATTATCCTTAATTTATGAGCATGAGTGTATTTTCGGGCAGTCTAGCCAACCATCGACCTGACGAACAGATGATAGTCCAACAGTACATGTACTTACTTTACATTAATGGAACAAAGTGTATAGGAATGATGTTGGGACTGTTTTACCTTTCGGCGAGATGGGACCGAAAAGATAGCAACAGTACTGTTCCTTGTTCCACGCTCCGTTCAAAGAACATGACTTGACGCTAACAAGGGAACCTCCCCATCGCACCCCCCTCAGATTTAGTTATAGGTTGGCACAGTGGATAGGCTTTGAAAAACTGAACACAGATCAATCGAGAAAACAGGAAGAAGAGGTGTGGAATTATGAAAAAAATTAGTAAAATATACAAACTGAGTAGTCCATGCGAAACATAGGCAACATCAAGGAGAATGTGACATCAGGAGCGCCATGGTCCCGTGGTTAGCATGAGTTGTTGCAGAACAAGAGGTCCTTCGTTCAAGTCTTCCCTCGACTGAAAATTTTACTTTCCTTATTTTCGCAAAGTTATATCTGTCCGTTCGTTGATTGACGTCTCTGATCACTGCAATAAATTTATTGTCTGTGTTTTGCGACCGCACCGCAAAACCGTGCGATTAGTAGACGAAAGGACGTGCCTCTCCAATGGGAACCGAAAACATTTGATCACAAGGTCATAGGTCAACCGATTCCTCCACAGGAAAACACATCTGATATATTCTATACGACACTGGTGACGGCATGTGCGTCACATGACAGGAATATGTTGTCGACCCACCTAACTTGTGCACTTGGCGAATGGGTAAAAATGTTCTTCTACCTTGCCCGGTTTAGGTTTTCTTGTGGATGTGATAATCACTCCCAAAAAAGTGATGAAAACATAAGAGTTTGTCACATAAACTGAAAATAAAAAATTAAACTTTTCACTCGAGGGATGACTTGAATCTAGGACCTCTCGTTCCGTAGCTGCTCTCGCTAACCACGGGACCACGGCACTCCTTGACTCGCGTTCTCCTTGATGTTGCATATCTTCGCATGGACTACTCAGTTTGTATATTTTACTAATTTTTTTTCATAGTTCCACACAACTTCTTCCTGTTTTCTCGATTGATCTGTGTTCAGTTTTTCAAGGCCTATCCACTGTGCCAACTTATAACTAAATCTGAGGGGGGTGCGAAGGGGAAGTTCCCTTGTAAGTATTATTGAGAACTTCAAGCACACCTAGAAATTTGAACTTTCCATCTGTTCCAGACTTTTGTATGTTCAGTGATTGGCTTTCCCCGACTAGCACGGAGGTGAATGTGAGACGTGGCAACACGGCGAGCGGCGGCTGCCGACCGTCGTCGTGAGGGGAGCCGCCGCCGACTTGAGAACGCGCCGTCACTTGGCGACTGATCGCCGCTCAGCCTGCGTCTGGCCCGGGACCGCGGCGCGGCTCACTGCACGCTGTACGCTTCAGCTGTTCATTTCGCGCCGTATAACAGCCGAATTGATTCAGTTGGTTTTTCGGTATGGAGTGATTACTAATTTGGGACTGTGATATTTCTACGCCGACTTCGCTACGCCCCTCAATTGTTAATGCGTGCCATAGTCTGCCTACGCCACGCAGGACAGAAAATCCGCACCAAAACCAACAACGGACGTCTGCTGCTGTTTGCGACCTTCCCCTCCCCCTCCTCCTCTACCTAGCACTTCCTTCGACTGAGCAAGCGAGAGTCGGGAGGTCTGTTTACAGCGTTTCGAACTGTACTGCAAGGAATGTCAAATTGATGATCCTGAACGCCGTTGTGCACTGTTACTGTCGCCTAATACTAAACTGTACGAAATGGTGCAGAAATTACGCCCACTCGACGACCCCAGTACTTTAAATTTTACTGAAGTTTGCATATTTCTGACTGAATACTACGCTCAGCAAATGTAAATCGTTGCAGGTAGGCTTTAATCGAACCAACGCGTTCAGCAAAGAAAACAATCCTAGGCAGCGTGGGCTGCTGATTTACGAGGCTCAGCTTTAAAGTGTCATTTTCCCTCTTCAAAATGTGGCGCGTCTTATACACATGCTTTAATTCGGGACGTTATCATCCAACTGGCTCCAGACCGTGAGGTTACTGCAAAGACTTTAGAAACAAAAAAATGGTTCAAATGGCTCTGAGCACTATGGGACTCAACTGCTTTGGTCATCAGTCCCCTAGAACTTAGAACTACTTAAACCTAACTAACCTAAGGACATCACACACATCCATGCCAGACGCAGGATTCGAACCTGTGACCGTAGCGGTCGCGCGGTTCAGACTGTAGCGCCTAGAACCGCTCGGCAATCCCGGCCGGCTGTTACTCGTCGTCGGAGTCTTCGATCATATGATCACTCTCGGTCCAGGTCATCGTCTGGTCCACCGAGCTCTCGTACGTCCAGTAGTCAGGATTCAATAGTGAGTACTTCTTCACCTTTCCAGTTGGTAGAGGCGGAAAGACGAAAGCGGTCAGGTCGCCGTCGATGTATGGCAAAGCCAGCGGTGGCTCCTAAAGAACTTTACTGCCCGTCGCTGTACGAGAACCCTAGCACAAGTCGCGCCGTCTAATCGTGCCTAGAGTGCGGCCCTCAACATCATTAACGTCACTGCACGCAACGCGACGCCATCAGTTATGCTCGCCGCAAGCCAGAACACCTCGTGAGTGTCTGCCTCGGCCGCTAGCACGCTGCGCGGCTCCCTGCCGTAGAGAGCCTGCATACAGAGAGTGTGGTGTCACCGCCAGACACCACACTTGCTAGGTGGTAGCCTTTAAATCGGCCGCGGTCCGGTAGTATACGTCGGACCCGCGTGTCGCCACTGTCAGTGATTGCAGACCGAGCGCCGCCACACGGCAGGTCTAGAGAGACGTCCTAGCACTCGCCCCAGTTGTACAGCAGACTTTGCCAGAGATGGATCAATGACAAATACGATCTCATTTGCCGAGACGATAGTTAGCATAGCCTTCAGCTACGTCATTTGCTACGACCTAGCAAGGCGCCATTACCAGTTTATATTGAGATTGTAATTCATGTATCATCAAGAGCGATGTTCTCCAATTATGGATTAAAGTTAAGTATTCAAGCAACTACGTACTTTATTTAGTAGACTCAACTCTTTTAACTGTTCCAGACCTCACGCCAGTCTGCGTGAGCTTAAACGCGTGCATTTCTGCCTCCTCTAACAACACGGTGTTGGCTCTTCTGCCAACACATCAGAGAGTGTGGCCATAGGTGAAGTTGCTCGTGATGGGTTGATTAGCTTTGGCAGAAAAATGGCGGCAAACCTCTCTCGCGCTTCCTATGTTCGCCGTACTTTTGAGTAGAGGTTCAGAAGACTTTTGGGAACGATTAAAAGGTATTTGATTTATTGAGAGACTTGTTATGCGTTGTGCATGCATGTTCGATTTAGTTGTACATCGTTTTTAGTACATAATTAACGTTTGCGATCTTAAATACGAGTTGAAATAATGAAGCGTTTTGTGATGAAGTCGGTAGGCCTACATGTTTGATGTAAACACATTAGTAATTGTACAGTATTGTTTTTGACATCTGTAATTCGTTTTGCAGACGCTCCTAAGCGATGCCAGGCTGTGGTGCGTTTGGTTGTTCCAATAGAAGCGAAGGTGGGTTTCGCATGTTAGCATTTCCACGCAATGAGGAAAGACGAAAGCAGTGGGCAGTCGCAGTCAACAGGGCTGACACAAATCAAACAGGAGTCTTGTGGAAACCAGCCAAGTATTCTTATCTATGCGAAGGACGTCGTTTTTGCTTTCTACTACATATAAAACCACTTGCAATGTACGTAGTTAAATTTGAAAAAATACCTGTAAATTGGCTGTGTGAAAATTATTATAACACATTATTCTTATAAACAAAGGCATTTAACGAATGATTTCGCCATATTGTCTTGTGCTTTTGATTCGGTGAGTGTGTACTCCACTACTCCACTACTGGCCATTCAAAAGTCCCGCCCCCAGTTTGGCAGAAAAATGGCCGCCGTATAGTCCGGTTGGCCACTCTCTCCCTATACAGGCTCTCTAGCCTGCCGCTGCAACTGGACGTAGATGGGATGACGGCGGTATCCCAGTTGGGCGCTAGTGCGGTCGTGTTCCTAATAAATGATCACACATACTGGTGCAGCAGCTGCCCACCGCTGCGTCCTTCGCGGCGCAAGGTGGTCACGCACAGTGGGCATCGATCCCGTTGCGGAGTACAAAAACGTAGCTCGCCAGCTGACTTCCCTTGTACTTAGTTCTTGGGCGATTGTTAACATTTTTTGTCTCGACCCATTCGCCCTTTTCGGGTTCCGAATTCAGGATCAGGCGAACTTCATTTCTGATGCGCCTCCGATTGCAGAACAGGAAGTGTTGCGTGAAAATTTCAAATAGTTGCTTGGGGTACGATAATCTGAACCATTTTTGGTCCATGAGGGTAAGCGGTCGGGCGATGAACTAATTTCAATATTTAAACATACTATTTAAGAAGAACAGCATACCTTGGTTCTTGATCAATTTATAACTTCAAAAATTAGTAAACAACTCTTGGCACTTTTGCTCTTTAAAATACTGGCAATTAATGCGCAGATCCTCTTACAGTTCATTTAGTTAGTTGAAAAGGGCGATAACAGTAAGAGTACCAAAGACAAGTCACGATCTTTCCTTACATTGAAACCCAAGACAAGAAACTTTATCAATAAAGGTCGGCATCTAGCTCCTTAAAGTGTCAAAAACTGTTTGAATATAGCAAACGGAAAACGAACAAATGGTTCAAATGGCTCTGAGCACTATGGGACTTAACATCTGAGGTCATCAGTCCCCTAGAACTATGAACTAATTAAACCTAACTAACCTAAGGATATCACACACATCCATGCCCGAGGCAGGATTCGAAACTGCGACCGGCGCGGTCACGCGCTTCCAAACTGAAGCGCCTACAACCGCACGGCCACTCCGGCCGGCCGAAAACGGCTCTGAGCACTATGGGACTTAACATCTATGGTCATCAGTCCCCGAGAACTTAGAACTACTTAAACCTAACTAACCTAAGGACATCACACAACACCCAGTCATCACGAGGCAGAGAAAATCCCTGACGCCGCCGGGAATCGAACCCGGGAACCCGGGCGTGGGAAGCGAGAACGCTACCGCACGACCACGAGCTGCGGACGGGCCGAAAACGGACACGGGTCCCTGAAAGATGTTAGAGGAACTTTACATGAAGATTTCACGTATTAGTCCCTTCAGATATCAAACCAATTTCAAATAAAGGAGATAAAACTGGTGCTATCCCATTTTAATGACTAAAAACAATTAATACAGAAAAATCAGCAAATACATGCCGGGATCTAGCCCCTTCAAATATAAATTTAATTTCAAAATGCGGAAGGTAATGTGGGCATTAGACTTTTCACTGAAAAAAAAAATCTAGTCGAGAAAAACCGGCAATCTTGTGTCGGGCGCTAGACGTGTCAAATATCAAACAGATTACACTGTAGGGGACATAAGTTAGCCGCTAGCCTTCATTTGATCTGACGTGATTTTAAAACAATTAACTTGTCTATAAAGTATCACTCGTAATATAACAGCCAGAGAGCCATCAGAAACTTGTATCAGCTCACCTTACCAACACAGCGCCACAAGTGCCGGAATTACTGAGCGACTTAACAGTCGTCCAAAACACTCGTGTGGTACCTGGCATTGGAACGGTCGCTACTGCCCACAGCAAAATGCCACACACATGAAGAGCCCACAGGAAAACAGGCTGAGCCACATTTGGTACATTTCTCAGGGTAGCAATTTTAAACTTTCAAGACTACTAAAAAATACACAATTAAAATGTCAAATTTAATAACGGTAGAGGCTGTACAGTCGTGCTCAAAAGTACCCGAACGACCTGAATTGCATTTCGCCTGATTCACATGCAACCCGCATAACGGAGCTGCCTAGCAGTTCCTCTAATCGCTCCTCGGCATAGTCGTCTGACTATTGAAAATTGTTCCATCAAGTCACCACTATCATACATTGCTCTGTATCGCAATAACTCAAGATGTAAAGTAATACCACGATACTACAAATATCAGAGAACACCTTTGTTGTGGCGTAACAAGCTAGCTACGCCACACTGAAGTAGCCGAAAGGGCACGCGTCAACTCACACGCCGACTGGCGTTAAGTCTGAAACAGGATAAGTGACGAAAGCTATAAAGAAAAGAACGGAGCTTCTCGTATACTTATCTTTATTCCCTCTTGTGGTACATCTCTTTTGATAATACAAGTGAGACTCTCTCCAGATATGGTTAATGGCGCCTTGCTAGGTCGTAGCCATGGACTTAGCTGAAGGCTATTCAAACGGTCTCTCGGCAAATGAGAGAAAGGCTTCGTACGTGTAGTCGCTAGCAATGTCGTCCGTACAACTGTGGCGAGTGCTCGTACGTCTCTCTAGACCTGCCGTGTGGTGGCGCTCGGTCTGCGATCACACAGTGGCGACACGCGGGTCCGACATGTACTAATGGACCGCGGCCGATTTAAAGCTACCACCTAGCAAGTGTGGTGTCTAGCGGTGACACCACAACCTTATCACAGATAAGACTGTCCTTAAGGCTTGTAAGCGCACATTTATTACAATAAATGATATACCTGAAATGTTACCACTCTCATTATTACGTCAGATACGTAATGCACGTAGCAAGTTCGTCGTGTTCATGATTTCCTCTTCAAAGTAACATACCGTACTTATTATTTAACACACAATGACATTAAAAATTTAAGTTATCCACGAGCAGCTAGTTGAGAATATGTATGAACTTCAAAAGACACGATGAACCGTCTCGTTCTCCATATGGATTCAAACCAAGTTCATGCAGACTAAGCAAATATTTCGTGACTGACGGAAACTAACAGTCATTCCTGACTCAGCACACAGAGAGCGATATACCTCGATTTCAGACAGTATCAGTTAGCAAATATCAACTTTTAATTACATAACGTAAACATTTTTAACGGGCGCGAATTCCGACCCAGCGTCTATTACCCCTGTTAACGAACAACGCGAGATGTTAAATATTGCTTCTTCACGGGTAACTTACTTGAAATGTCGTGAGGTAAGGCTTTGTGTTGGACAGGGATTCGAACCCAGAACCCATTCGGATTGTTATCGAAGCACAATACACTGTGACATTTTGGATTTTCTCTGCAGTAGCTAGATGTTTTAACTGAAATGCAAGATCAAGCATTAATTTTTTCCTTCCCAGGACTCCAACCCGACAACTATCGCTGTTATATTCTAGTGAAAACGAACGTTAAATACGGGTAATTACACCAGCAGCGACATGTGAGAATGTTTGAACTTGAAATAATATGACGAATAGTTTAGTGCTGACTGGTAATCGAACTACAAACGTATGGTTGTTGACTACAAACAAAGAGACGTCAGCTACCGAATTGTTCTCCACCAGCAGCTCAGAATAACATCCTTGAACTTACAGTGATTTCGCAAATAGTTCTATGTCTCACTGGTAATCAAAAACGTCAGATACCGTTAGTGTTGACAACGAATGATAATACATTAAAAATGAAAATTATGGTACACCAGCAGATAGGTGTTCTCACGCTAGAGCTTGATAATACATAATGAAAACTATAGTGTCGGGCCAGAATTCGAACTCATTCACGCGCAATATGTGGAGACGGTGAGGAATCTGGTTTTGAACAAACAACAAACTATTGTCGAGTTGTATTGTCACGAAGGGATCAAATTCCGCGTTGACGGCGGTCTGAGTTGCATTCCATGTCCAGAACCAATTTTATCGACGTACAGAAGCTCAAATAAAAGATGGAATTAGTGTCCTGAGATCCTACATAGCGTTTGTATCGTCACTAGAAATAAATAACTAGTATAAGAAAGGTGATAGGGTTTCTACATGTCGCCACTCCTGACTTTATTGTGGTTCAACCTAACGTCTACTTGGTAGAGAAGGAATATCATGCTGAATGTGAATTTCAGACCACAATGCCATTATACCTTCCTCACTTGGCGTAGCCAGAAGAGAATAGAATCTCTCTCTCCCTGTCAAAAATCATAGGCGGATGTTGGAATCAAACCCTGACCATAAGTATATGAACCTACCATCAATCGAACAGACCACCAAATCCTCTTCTCTGTGACTCATTTCTCTATCGTAAAGCCGTTGCCCCACACTTGATTAGAATTCTGACACACAGGCTCCCTGTAGTGGTTTGCAGCATGTTCAGTACATTCATTTACTTGATTCACCGAATCGCCTTGAACTAGCTGCCTCGGCTACCCAGTGCATACATTCGACTCTATCTTGTAATCGCCGAAATAAAATCATGTAACTGCCACCTACACAGAACTGCCAACACTGTAGGATGCAGAAATTTAAATGGGAAGTGCTCCTTTCCACTTGAGCTACTCTATTACGCTACCTGTTTGTTGAAAACGTCGTGCAGTGCAAAAGAAAAGGTGTAGCTGTCTGTCTCTCAGAAGTCTAGATCCGTCCATATGCATTATCTCACAGCAGTGTGGAATGCAGAAGTTCTGGAGGAATTGTTGTTGACTTCTGGAGCTGCTGTAGCTATGTGTCATCTAGTAGCGTCATGCTAAGTTTCGCAAGTTCGAATACATTCACTGCTGTTTTTTTTTTTTTTTAATTCAATTCCACTGTCTGTTGAAGTTATCAATCTACTGGAACATAATTCCCTTCATTTCTAAACCCAAAATAGCCGCATGTGGATAAAGGGCCAACTTCGGCAACATTTTGTTCTTTTCAGTTTTAATAGCAGGTCAGGCAGCAGATGCATCAGAAAAGTTCTTCCTACTTTAGCTGTCGTGTGGTAGTGGCATTTTATTCTTCTTCAAACCTTGTTTGACAGCCTTAACTCAGAACAAGCTTTCTACATGCGTGTAATCAATAAACTGCATGTGCATTGTCAGTCTGTTATAGATAACATCAGAGAATTCACATGTATCATTGATGATTAATTTGTCTCTCATGTTTACTATTGTTTTAACAACACTAAAACAAACCTTACGAACAGTGTGCACTGTATTATAAGAAATGAAATAAAACTACTCACGATAACCTTACGACGAAAGTCTGTGTTAATAAAACTGAGTATTTGTACACAAGTGTGCCTCTATCAGCACGAATTAGTAAAATACTGCTCACTTAGATTTCAACTGGATCTATGTTTATTAGGTATGCTGTGTCATACTTAAGAGGTATGCAAATGTGGCATTTCATAAACAAAGTTATATATTCCCAGAAACCCAAAATTTGCTTTTTAGCAGCGGAAAGAGGCGTTACCTGTTGTTGCAGCACTGTATGTTTTTCACCATTCCACTATGAGGCGAAAGTATTTTCTTACTATTTCCTTACCAATGTTTGACCTGCCTGCTTGTACCTCTTTCACAGAATCGATAAAATCGTTACAGTCAGTGTTACAGGAACCCCGAATCATAACAGGTGGTTCCTCAGAGGTCAGCATGTTACCATAGAGCTAGCGAAAAGGTTCGTGTCTTAGCTTCCTCTTAAGATGCCAATAGTGTCTAACACTCGTAAACCGCTATTTAAAGGACGTCCAACCACCTTCGTGGGCTGAAAACCGTAAATTTACAATCTTTTGTTACACCTCAAGCGATAATGACTCAGATTATTCAATGGAAATGACAGGAAAAATCAAGTTAACTTTGAGGCTTAATGCCGTGCACACCAGGAAGTAAATAATCGTTGATCACGGAGTTGCCAAACATACCCTGACTTGTTGCCAAATCTCGGTTACAGTACCAGCAGGAAGAAGACGAACCGTTGTGATCCTACAGCGGGCTGGAAAGTGACAATAGTTGGCGTCTCAAAGACGCGGCTGCTACGGCGTGGAATATGTAATGCGTCTGATTCACATTTCTGTAACTAAGTTTAGTCACTGGAGCGCAGTTAACAATAATACTCAGAACTGACTGCAAACTAAGCATCATAAATCAGTAACTCTCACAGTTGTTTTATATTCCTTTCTAAAGTTACTCAAAACTAAGAAACTCATTCAAGGTCGTTTTCGTGCCTGGCCGATAGTCGAGTACAACAAACAAATAATAATAATAATAAAATAATGTGTGTGTGTTTGTGTGTGTGTGTGTGTGTGTGTGTGTGTGTGTGTGTGTGTGTGTGTATGTGACAAGAGAGAGAGAGAGAGACATAAATATAAAAAAGAATGAGAGAGAGAGTAAAAAATTGTAAAGAAATTGAATCATGGTATGTAAAGAAACCTTTCATTAAAATGACATGTTCCACATCATTACGAAAGGTCGTATTCATGAGCTATGGTACAAGTATTAATCTAATTTAATTATGTCATATTCCTGACTAGCCATGAAGAATCAGGAATTACCGAAATTTTCGCTAATATCAGTAACCAAACGTAAGCTTGAAAATAAAAATTCAAATGGCTCTAAGCACAATGGGACTTAACATCTGAGGTCATCAGAACTTAGAACTACTTAAACCTAACTAACCTAAGGACATCACACACATCCATGGCCCAGGCAGGATTTGAACCTGCGACCGTAGCGGTGACGCGGTTCCAGACTGTAGCGCCTAGAACCGCTCGGCCATTCAGGACGGCTTGCAAATAAAAAAACGACAGTTTTTGTAATAAGCCGGGACTCCTATCAAGACCCTTTCGTCCCTGTTCACTAACCACGAAAGATGTCTGATATATTTCCATTGAGAAGTAACAAAGTGTGCATGCTTTTTAAGATGAAGCACATGATGTGAAGTTCTGTGACGGAGATACGAACCCAAGTCATAATCGGATTGTTAATTAAGTAAAATGAAATGTTACATATCGGTTTTTCTTGCCAGCTGCTAGGTGTTTGAATCTACAATAAGGATACAAATTTTTGTGCCTGAACGACAAATGAACCGCACATCTACCGTCCTTCTTTATCATCCACGAATATAGCCTAAGTATCAATTGCTTAGTCACCAACAGTAAGATGCGTGCGTGTTTGACGAGAAATAACGACGCCTATTGCGATTATTGACAACACATGAACAGACATTAAAAATGCACGTTCATTTTCACTAGCAGGCTGGTGTGTACATGAAAATGAAATTATGAATATTTTTGTACTGGATCAGGATTCGGGCCCACATACTTACCTTTGGAGGAGACCTAGAGAAGACTGCAGTCTTGGGGAAAGGAATGAAATAATTGCACTATACTGTTCCGAGAGATTCAGATCCTCAAAAGAGAAGATACGAATTCGAATCACAGTCCAGCACCAAATTTTTCAACGTATCTATTTCAATCAAGTACAAATAAAATAAGAGCCCTGTTCCTTTAAGTGGCTATCGGTTCATCAAATAAAATAAAATTTTCCAATTATAAGCAAGTTTACTTTCGACAGTATTTCTGTTTACCATGACTTCCGCCTATGTCATTTCGCAACGTAAACCGGCTCTGCCCAGTTGGTAATGAAGGAACGTGGTGGTTAATGCGGATTCTGGATTATAACGTCTTTCTCTTGAGGTTACCAGAGGTTAAGTAAATCTGTTTGTGCGTCTCAATTGTAAATGGCTGAACCCACGCGTTGCACCTGTGATAGTTCATTCCACCAGACCATTGTGGCCACATTTCCCAGCCCCAGGCGTGTGCTGTAACAGATGATCTGCTTAGCTTACAAAATTAGTCACGGTGGAAAAAATGCGAGCCTATTAAATGCTTAAGTAGAAGCAAGCTTCTCACGCGGAGATTATGCTATTTTCATTTCAACGGGATGTAAAGACTCTTCTAGGCATCATAGCCCCGATGTGAAGCCATTTTGAAATTTTCACTAATTCAGCAAATTTCTTAGTTCGAAAAAATCCGCTGTGAAGCGTCAAGTTACCGGATAATTCGATTATTGCCAACATTATTACTATCATTTTCTTCACACCGCTGCTGGAACACATGTGCTTGAAGATCACTTAATGCCTTTTGGTGATTATAGAAGCAGTTGCCCAAGAACACGTTCTTTCCCTGTCTACGGAATCCTTTTCATGTTAATATCAAACATCAGCAATTACTCGTAATTGATGAAGACGTTACTTGATAACAAAACGCGCTGCCTTTCTTCATTTACTTGCGCCTAGAAATGGCTGTCGAATACTGCCAAACCAAAAGCCAAGGGTTCTTACAGCCTTCCGATATACGTCGCTGTCAGTTCTTCCATATGATTTGGTCGACGTGACCTGTTTCAAGTTGTGTATGACAGACAGTGTTTTAGAAAATCAATTGTTTTCCTTTGCAATAAACAGAAAGATTTTCATTCTAAGCTATTCAAGTTCAAACTTTTCGCAATATTAGTTGAAATTTAATATTCGCTTCTATAATGTAGGAAAGTATTTCACAGTTTCAAAACCCCCATCCGACTCTGGCCTTACACTTAGTGGCTGACCATAAGTTCTAGCTCAGAGTGACACCAGTTTAAGTAACCTAATGTAGCGAAGACTGTTTGCCACTGCTCTTTCTCACCGAAAAGTAGGCAGTTCACTCATTGGGCTCCATAAGTACACTGTAACAGTAATTTCTGTGTGTATGCAATGCATACGGATTGTAGAATTTAGTGGTGCTCTCTCATCCACTTCTGTATACAATATGCCTGACCTAAACGCGCCCTTTATAATTACAGGCCCTGGGCAGTGCAACATCATACTGACAACAGCTATGTGCTTACAGTGACAAGCTCACTGTTCGTTTTACCTGATTTTGTAATCACTTAAATAAAACGACATGACCTTCCAGTGGGAGACATTTCGTCCCCCTTTCCCTTCTGTGAAATTTGTCAGTAAGCCTTTTGCCTTCCAATCAGCAAAATGCCGCAGAGTACGGCCGGTAAACGATTCACAAACCACGATTTAGTGACGTTTAGACCATTTTTTTAAACACTGTCGTAGCTGAAGGAATTTAGTTTCTTCTTAAATCGCCTTATGCAGCAACGTTCACAGATGTCTCAAATAGGAAAAGCTCTTTATCCAGGTACGAAGGCTGTAAAACAAATTTCTCACAGTTTGTGTCAGGTTAATCTTTTCGTCTGATAGCACTGCATTAGTATTTTGTCTAAGAGATATCACAAGTAGTGTTCCTGTAGCTGTGGGAATCATTGTTGAAAACGAGTTTAATACCAATGGGTACAGTACTGCTAAATATTCAAAATGATTATCAACCTAACAGAATTTTTTCTGGAAATTCGCAGCTCCATTAAATAAATCAGAAAAAAAGCTTGCACATGCTGGCCCCTACCACGTTTAGAACTTACGACTAAGTGAGCCGGTGCGACACGAGACACGGGCTGTACCATGGGGCCACGGACACACAGTTGCCAGCATCTTTCTCTCATCATGGTATTGGTCGCTTAGCCTCATAACGCATCGTGAAAGATAATAAAATTTGTCACTTATGTGAAGAATAGCATTTCTTTAGCAAAAAATTGAATTTTCATTCTCAGCATCTTAGTTTACTTGAGGATTATATAGCACGAATCATTCAAATGGAAAGTGAATATCAAGTGAATTTAGAGAGTCAGTTGAGTACTATACACGGAAGTGATTGCACTGTCACAGTGTTGCCAAATGTTTGTGACGATGTTGCCAATTCTCAGCTCTACTACGAACAGCACATAGAGGCATTCGACTGAAACATAGCCATGACCAAGATTGTAACTGGGGTCGACAGCATTGTCGTCTACCACCTTCACAAGTCGAACGGTGACAGTGCTTGGACAGTTACTTACGTTTACTGGTATCAAAGCTACAGCATGAAAACACAAAAATTTTAATAACCCAGAGATCATCAGTCGGAAGATTGGTTTGGACACCATAGTGCTTTAATAGGCAAAGTCTTGTTGGAGGTGGTATGCCGTTGCTTTCCTCCGACCTTTGAATTGACTTACCTAGCCAGTTAATAGCGCAACCTACAGTTTAACGAGGCTTTCGGACCACAAATCGTCATTTTTCACATCAACAAACGCTGCCCGAGGGTAAATATGTGTGAAATGGCACATAAAACTGTGGGATTGACAAGGGATCAAACCTGAGAACTTCGTATTCCTTGCCTTGCTTTCACCACTTTGCTACCACGTTGCCACCACTGTGGCTTTTGCTTGGCCTTAACTTTAAGGATCTCTCGTTTGTGCCTGCGCTGGCACTTGCGAAATATAAAAAATATCTCTGAGAGTTACTAATTTATGATGCTTAGTTTGCAGTCAGTTCTGAGTATTATTAGTAACACTATCCTAGTACCTAAACCTAGTTACAGAAATGCGAATCAGGCGCATTATTTATTCCATCCCATTGTAGCAGCATTTTTGAGACGCCAACTACGGTCACTTCCCAGCCCGCTGTAGGAACACATCTGTTTGTCCTCTTCCTGCTGGTACTGCAACTGAGATTTGGCAACAAGGCAAGGTATTTTTGGCAACTCTGTGATCAACGAGTTACTTCCTGGTAAGCACGGAATAAAGCCTCAAAGTTCACTTGATTTTTCCTGTCATTTCCATTGAATAATCTGAGTTATTATCGCTTGAGGTGTAACAAAAGATTGTAAATTTACGGTTTTCAGTCCACGAAAGTCGCTGCACTATGAAATCGCAACTAATCTCGTCTTTTAAATAGCGGTTTACGAGTTCTAGCCAGTTTTGGCCTCGTAAGCGGATGTTAAGACACATATTTCTTCGCTAGCTTTGTGGTAATGTACTGACCTGTGAAAAACCATGTGTTACGGTTTCCAGTTCCAGTTACACTGACTGTAGAGTTTTTATTCCTTCTGTGAAAGATCTACAAGCAGTCAGATCAAACGTCAATAAGGAAATCGCAAGAAAATGCTTTCGGCTCATAGTGCAATGGTGAAAAGCTTACAATGCTCAACAACAGGTAACGGCTCTTTTTGCTGCTGACAAGGAAATTCTGGGTTTCAAGGATTACATAACTTTGTTTATGAAATGCCACAGTGCGCAGTTTTCGTAACGTTTCTTTTAGTGTTGTTAAAACCATAGTAAACATGAGACACAAATTAATCATCAACAATATATGCGATTTCTCTGATGATATCTATAACAGTCTGACAATGCACATGCAGTTTATTGATTACATGCATGTAGAAAACTTGTTCAGAGTTAAAGCTGTCAAATAAGGTTTGAAGATGAATAAAATGCCACTACCACACGACAGATAATGCAGGAAATGCTTTTCTGGCGTATTTTGGCAAAATGCGCTCTCTCCGTACTTAATACAAAAGTTTGGAGATGCATCTGCTGCCTGGCCGTCTATTAAACCTGAAAAGAACCAAATGTCGCAGAAGTTGGCCCTTTATCCACATGCGGCTATTTAGATTGATAACTTCAGCAGACAGCAGAATTGCGTTTAAAAAAAAATAAACAGCAGTGAATGTATTCGAACTCGCGACACTTATCATGACGCTACTAGATGACACATAGCTACAGCAGCTCCAGAAATCAACAACAATTCCTCCAGAACTTCTGCATTCCACACTGCTGTGAGATAATGCATATGGACGGATCTAGACTTCTGAGAGACAGACAGCTACACCTTTTCTTTTGCACTGCACGACGTTTTCAACAAACAGATAGCGTAATAGAGTAGTTCAAGTGGAAAGGAGCACTTCCCATTTAAGTTTATGCATCCTACAGTGTTGGCAGTTCTGTGTAGGTGGCAGTTACATGATTTTATTTCGGCGATTACAAGATAAAGTCGAATGTATGCACTGGGTAGCCGAGGCAGCTAGTTCATGGCGATTCGGTGAATCAAGTATATGAATGTACTGAACATGCTGCAAACCACTACAGGGAGCCTGTGTGTCAGAATTCTAATCAAGTGTGGGGCAACGGCTTTACGACAGAAAAATGAGTCACCGAGAAGAGGATTTGGTGGTCTGTTGGATGGATAATACATTCATATACTTATGGTCTGGGTTTGATTCCATATTCTGCCGATGATTTTTGATACGGAGATACAGATTTTATTCTCTTCTGGCTACGCCAAGCGAAGAAGGTATAATGGCGTGGTGGTCTGAAATTCACATTGAGCATGATATTCCTTCTCTACCAATTAGACGTTAGGTTGAACCACAATAAAGTCAGGAGTTCCGACATGTAGAAACCCTATCACCTTTCTTATACTAGTTATTCATTTCTAGTGACGAAACAAACGCTATGTAGGATCTCAGGACACTTATTCCATCATTTATTTGAGCTTCTGTACGTCGATAAAATTGGTTCTGAACTGCGAATGCAACTCAGACCGCCCTCAACGCGGAATTTGATCCTTTCGTGATAATACAACTCAACTACAGTTTGTTGTTTGTTCAAAACCAGATTCCTTACCATCTCCACATATTGCGCGTGAATGAGTTCGAATTCTGGCCCGACACTATAGTTTTCATTATGTATTATCAAGCTCTAGCACGAGAACACCTATCTGCTGGTGTATCATAATTTTCATTTTTAATGTGTGTAGTCAACTACGATACGTGTGTAGTTCCATTACCAGTAAACACTGAACTCTTCGTCATATTAATTCTAGTTCAAACATGCTCACATGTCGCTGCTGGTGTAACAAACCCGTGTTTAACGTTCGTTTTCTCTAGAATATAACAGCGATAGTTGCCGGGTTGGAGTCCTGGGAAGGAAAAAATAATGTTTGATCTCATCATTTTAGTTAAAACATCTAACTACTAGCGAACAAATCCGATATGTCACAGTTGATTGTGCTTCGATAACAATCCGAATAGGTTCTGGGTTCGAATATGTGTCGTCACCGCCAGACACCACAATTGCTAGGTGGTAGCCGTTAAATCGGCCGCGGTCCGTTGGTATACGTCGGACCCGCGTGTCGCCACTATCAGTGATTGCAGACCGAGCGCCGCCACACGGCAGGTCTAGTGTAGAGAGACTCCCTAGCACTCGACCCAGTTTCACAGCCAACTTTGCTAGCGATGGTTCACAGTCTACGTACGCTCTCATTTGTAGAGACGACAGTTTAGCATAGCTTTCAGCTACGTCATTTGCTACGACCTAGCAAGGAGCCATATTCAGTTACTATGAATGTATTCTGAACAGATAATATTGTGAATCATGTACCGTCAAGAGCGACGTTCATCATTAATGGATTAAATTTAAGTATCAAACTAATTACGTCCGCTTTCTGAATTCTAATTCCCTGTCATGTTCCAGACCTTACGTCAGTATAGTTATTCCCTCCTCACGCCAGCCTTCGTGAGCTAAAACGCGTGCATTTCGGCCTCCACTAGTAACACGGTGTTGGCTCTTCTCCCAAGACAACAGAATCCCTGTCCAACACAAAGCCTTACCTCACGGTTTTTCAAGTAAGTTACTTGTGAAGAAGCAATATTTAACATCTCTCGTAATTCATTAACAGGGACAATAGATGCAGGGTGGCAATTTGCGCACATTAAAAATGTTTACGTTATGTAATTTAAAATTGGTATTTCCTAACTGACAATGTCTACAATCGAGGTATATGACTCTCTGGTTGCCCAGTCAGGCATGACTGTTAGTTTCCGTCAGTCACGAAATATTTGCTTAGTCTGCATGAACTGGGTATGAATCCATATGGAGAACGAGACGGTTCGTCGTGTCATTTGAAGTTCATACATATTCTCAATTAGCTGATCGTGAATAACTTAAATTTTTAATGTCATTTGGTGTTAAATAATAAGTACGGTATGTTACTTTGAAGAGGAAATCATGAATACGACGAACTTGCTACGTGCATTACGTATCTGACGTAATAATGAGAGTGGTAACATTTCAGGTATATCATTTATCGTAATAAATGTGCGCTTACAAGCCTTAAGGACAGTTTTATCTGTGAAAAGGTGTTCCCTGATATTTGTAGTATCGTGGTATTACTTTACAGCTTGAGTTATTGCGATACAGAGCAATGTATTCTAGTGGTTATAAAGGCACATTTGCATGCCAAGCGTGAGTTTCCGCGGAAACGCGAAATATTAATTAAATAAATAATCAGTGACTAATAAATAAAGCCTATGGCACACAACTGCAGCGCTGTGTCGCTGATAAAGACAAAAGAATAATTACGTTACTCTTATGTTTGATTAAGAGAAGGGAGAGCTCAGGTAGAAGTGGTGCGAGAAGCACGTATTTTATTTTATTGTCTGGCACACCGCCATATTTTCATGTTATAGAAGAATACTGCGAGTTGCAACCACACTAGGCACTCGATTCTGTAATGAATTTATATTTATAAAAGTAAGTAGGATTATGAACTGTAGGCTATTTCATTGAATATATCTGATTTAACTAACTGTGTAACTTTTTATGTTTAGTAGACAATCACCTCTGTACGACGTATTGGCATGGCTGGCAAATCATTGTAATATTGAGATTAGATCATGAGTCCGTACCTACCGCAGCAGTCTTTGGAAACGATTTAATTACGAAGTCCGATTATTTCAGTTTTATTTCACGGTCAACTACGAGTTACATTGCCTTTTCCAAATAGCCATTGTCAAGCGTCTGATACCGAATAATTAAACGTCCACGTTCCAGATAAGCAAATACCAATTACAACCAATCATCATACATACAGAATAATTAATCATTAATATTTTATTTCCAATTTTATTTTTATTTATTTTATATTGGCGACTGCGTGTCGGACTTGTTTTTTGTCATTTGTTACATTGTTCTTTTTGTTTCATGTCAAAAAATCAACTTTCTGGACCTGGACGTAAATGTATGAGAGATAATGAAAATCTGAAGATATTTTCCAATTCTAAAGTTTTGCCGGAAGACGCAATGAAGCTTCCAGCAAAATAAGGTAAGACGCAGCATCTTTGCATTAGCAGGCTTGACCAGACGTATAATTCAGTGTATTAGCTTTTCAGTAAATTCTGTAGTGTTTCTTTCGCGCATAACAGTTTTCAGTAACAAATTTCATTCTTAGCACTTTTTCCTAAACAATAACGTATCCAACAATACCAATACACGAGTGTACAATATGGCCGACTTCTGTACGATATGATGTAACATGGCCAGCAGCCATTACCAATAATCTCAAATTCAGTTTATATTTTTAAATTAACGGGACAGCCATTGTTGCTACGAGCGATTCATGCTCAACTGCATTTCATTTTAAAATCAGTGTCAAATATTTTCTTGAAACATAAATCACGTGTGGCATGGTAATGACTAGAAATCAATACGCAAAAATGGAACAGCAAAGACGTACTATTCAGACACAATCCGACTCGGACGAGAGACAAATGTTAGAAAATGACTTTACGACAGCAACCGGTAGTGACGATTTATCAAACATTGACGCAAGTGTTGACGGAAATTTTGACAATAGGCCGTCCACCACAAAAATTTCAAAGTCTCAGTCAGAGCCCATGTTAATGAATGACGTCACGTCTAATGACGTGGCGGGGGCACAGACGTTGCAAACGGTAAACATTGCCGACATGTTACAAATGATAATGAAACAGAACGCCGAAAACATGGCAACCTTACAGACACAAAATGACGAATAAATCTGACCTCATAGCACTCAAGACGAGTAATGACACTTTATGTAAACGTGTGGAACTTATAGACGCCACACTGACCAAACAGATGACTGAACTCAGTACTAAATTTTCCCAGCTTAATACGACACAAGAAAAGACTACAACTGACGTAGCACTTTTACAGACACAAGTAAAAAATCTTAATGTCACGTGTGAAGTTCTTACTGAACAAATTCAAACATATCCTTCAGTACACGACAACCTTGAAAAACGAATTACTGACGTACAGAATAAATTTGACAATGTTGAACAACACCTGACTGACATCTTACAATCTGATGCTACAGCTCATTTTCAAAACATTAATAAAGAATTTCATGATTGGGTAGTGAACAAAGACAAACATTTTGATAGATGCCTACGTGAAAATTTACCAACAATTGTGCACGACTCCGTAGCGCAATACATTACTAATAACAAACAGCTGATCAGTGACGCAGTACAATCCGTCACTGGACCAATGACACAATTCACCGATCGACCACAGTCTGAATGTAACGAAAATATCAGTCAAAATGTACAGTTCAGGAACCAATATACATTCGAGTATGACACACACATACCGCACACGACAAACACACAAGAACAAAACACACCACGACTACAACACATACCACGATGTACAAACACAAACACAAGCTATTATCATGGTAAACCACACCAACATTATCGTAATTACTCGCCAGCTGAACATTGCAGTAATTACAGTGGAACAAATCCATATCACAATGCGAAGGAAGAAGAAAGCTTAATGAAACACAGGCAATTTCAGATTTTTATCCCAGAAAAACGAACCATTCATCCGGTGATTTTTCTTAAATCTTTTAGTAACGCATTTCCACGCACTTGGAGTGACCGGAAAAAGATTTCATATATTGTCGGTTACATCCAAGGCGATGCAGCTGTCTGGGCATACAGTCAAGCTGACGTATGTACCACGTACAGTGAGTTTGAGCGTGCTTTTCTGAACAAATTCTGGTCGCAATCCGTCCAGGAGCGACTCAGAAGACAAATTCTAGAACCTGAAACTTTTAACAGTAAAAATGGCAACTTACGCCGATATTTTGAAAAATACTTGAACATGGGACACTTTTTAGACGAACCAGTCGCAACACGCGATATACTCCGTGCGTTGAAGGCCAAATTGCCTTTCAACATTAAAGAAAAACTCCTACATATCCCGGATGACGATTCAGATTATTTTCTAACAGCTTTAGATTCGGTTGACATGTTACTTGAAGATCAGCGCTTCGCGCGGCAAAACAACAGCCACAATGTTTACACTAGTGGAATGCAAAACATGCAGGCTTGCCAACTCAATTCTGGCGCGCCCACAGTTGGATACGCGGTACAACAAAAACAGCAAACTCACATGCCGTCTCAATACGGAAATCAAAATCAACACGCGTATTCCAATACAAACAATAGTTACAACAGTAATAACACTTCATGCGGCAATCCATACAAAAGGCACCGCGGTAATAACTACAACGGTAACAACGGATACATAGGCAACAACAAAAACACAAACAGAGACAGAAATAATAATAACTACGAGCCAAGACAGCGTCAAGGCTGGACTCGTAACGATCAGTACTTTCATTCAAACACTGCTTTACCACAGCAGCCACCAGGACAAAATTGGAGCATACCTTATGACCGACAGGTAAGTTATAATGCGCAACAGCAACAACAACCGCAAAAGTTTGGAGATCACAATAGGCAATATCCGAATGTGAATATAATAGAAATGACACCTGACACACAACCTCAATCTGTGTCAGTACCTAGTACAAATGCTAATCCAACAAACTAGAAACAGTCACTTCTATGCCCCAGGTCGTGGCTGAGGAATTCTTGGGGGGCGACTTCAATGTTAATCAGTTATTTGACACCACAGTTGAACATCAGAATAATGATATGCCGAATAATTCTAAACAAAAATTACCTGTTTTATTTATAAGATACAACCACAATAACAATATATCAGATGAACTTTTACAAGACAGTACACAATGTCGTTCAAACACAAATGAAATTGTTTTAGCATCTACCACTGGTGTAGTAGGTGGGATTCCAACTACTATTATTCTAGATACAGGTGCAGCTGTGAGCGTTTTGTCTTTTAATTTCTATAAAAAGATGTGTGAATTGGAACCTGTGCCTGAGTTTCCTGCCCAAAACTGTAAAATAACTACTGCACTAGGTAATAAGTCATGTAGGGTTACGAAGCAAGTTTTTGTAAACATTAAAATAGGTAATGGAACCGTACAATGGCCATTCCTGGTTGTACAAAACCTTGTGACAAATTGCATATTAGGAATAGATATTATGAGCGAGAAGGACTGCTTTATAGACTTCTCCAAAGGTAAATGTATTTTAAATGATAGAGGCAGTGTAATTATTATTGATTTGGACAGGAGAACTCTAAAGCATGACAAACACTGTACAGGGTACAAGGTTCAGTTAGTACTTGACAATGACATTCAAGACACGCACACACACTCATTTGACACAGAGCTAATGGACTTGAAAACATTGCTTGATCATAAGATAAATGAAGCTACAGCTCTCAGTGCACATGAACGTATAAAACTACAGGAAGTGTTATCCAAATATTTACAAGTTTTTGCCAAGCGAATAGGTGTTATCAACACGTATGTGTACAAGATTGAAGTTAAGCCTCACAAGATCTTCTACCACAAGACATATAACGTACCGTTATCTCAACGACCTGCTGTGTGGCAAGAATTAAAACAAATGTTAGACTGGAAGGTCATTGAACCATCCACCTCACCTTACTGTAGTCCTCTACTTGTTGTCAAAAAATCAAATGGAAGCATCAGGTTAGTGTTAGACGCACGAGCAATTAATGAAATAATTCTACCAGTTCACACAAAACCCGAAAATTTAGAAGAGCAATTACAGAAATTTCTAGATGCAAAGTATTTTTCCACAATAGATCTCGCTAATTCATTTTGGCAGGTGAGTATCACTCCTGATTCTCGGAAATATACTGCATTTATGTTCGGGGGGCGAACCTATCAGTTTTGTGTTCTACCTTTCGGACTGAATGTCAGTTCTGGGGTATTCATTACAGCCCTGGATACCGTGCTTGGCGATGATTTAGTTGAGACAGTCACACACTATGTTGATGATATACTGATAGCTACACAGTCTTGGAATGAACACCTTCACACACTTCAAAGAATTTTAGAAAAATTTGCACAAGCTGGAGTCACAGCCAATCTTAGAAAATCAAAGTTTGGTTGCAGTGAGATAAAATATTTAGGACATATCATTAATTCACAGGGCATACGTCCTGATCCCAGTAAATTAGATGCTATCAGAAACTTTCCTAGTCCTCGAACTAAAAAGCAGTTAAAATCATTCCTTGGGCTATGTTCATTTTTCAGACGTTTTTTGCCACAACCACTTTTGAACAGTAAACATCTGCTAAATTACAAAAATCTGATCCTCACTGGTATAAGATAATAACATTACTGGTAGAAAAACACAATCATCCTTTGACTAAGTATTACAAGTTACACAATGATGTGTTATTTTATCGCCGACATTCAAATGCTACTAACTGGTGTGTATGCATTCCCAAAGAGTCTGAACGTAATCTAATTTGGCACACACACTTAGTTTGGGGTCATTATGGGACGAAGAAGTGTTTAGCAAAGCTCAGCACATACTGTTATTTTAGCAATATGAGAAGGAAAATTTACAGGGAACTGAAAACATGTGTCATATGTCAAAAATCAAAACCTCAGAATTTATCCACAAAGACAGACTTACATTCTATTTTACCCAATAAACCCCTGGAAATTCTGTGTACTGACATCAGTGGACCGCATCCAGCAAGCTCTGGAGGCGTCAAATATATCTTGGCTTTTTACGATATATTTTCTAAACATGTAAAACTTTATGCTTTAAAATCCGCCACTGCAAGTGCTATAATACGAAGATTCTCAAGTGATTACCTGACGCACGTGGGAAAACCTAAAGCAATTCTGTCAGATAATGCAGCATACTACTCTGGGTACAAATGGAGAAATTTCTTGAAGGACAATAACATTAAAAGTATATCTATTTCAAAGTTTAGTCCACAATGTAACGCGACTGACAGACTTTTCCGAGAATTAAACCGATTCATGAGGACCTATATTTCATCAAAAACATACTAATTGGGTGTCCTACCTAAGTCTTTTCGAAGACGTACACAATAACTTAAATATTTACGATACAAATTACACACCTAACGAGATCATGTTCAATTGCAAACAGAACGATCAGTGGATAGAACCATTACCTAAGTTGTCAGACAAGGAAATCACACCTGAACAGAAAATAAAAGAAGTTTTGACTACGCTGACACATCACGCACAGATACGAAACAAACATCACAGAAACATAATAAAAAGAAAACAAAAATTCGAGGTAGGAATGCTTGTACTACTTCGTACTCATCATAAATCTGTAGCACTCAAACGACGCAACGCTAAGTGGCGTCTGCTATATGAAGGACCTTATATAATTGTTAACATACCGCATCCTGGTGCGTATTTGTTACAACATCGTAGAACTAACAAAATTATTGGGCTATACGCACACCGAGATCTTAGAGCATTTCATGCGGAATAATGTCAAAGTCACATCCATCAAAACATTGCTAAGCAACTCCAAAAAACTCTGTTGCTACAACACAGATAGTAAGTAGTATAGAAATTTTCATTTCAGCGGTTCCAGTGACGCAGTTGAAGGCAGAAGAACTCTTCTTTCAGCGCGCGCCACCACCTGGAAGACGGAATATTAAAATAAAATTTATGTTTACGTAGCAGTGAATGATATATTAATTTTTTCACGGAACATTTGTGACTGTAGGTATCACTGACTTGGTGTGACACCTGACGAACCGACAGACGTCATCTGTGAAGCGAACTTTTACTTTGAGAAATAGATTAGACGCACATCTCTCAACACGAAAAGCATCTATCAGTAGTCAAGGCCACACAGACACTATACACACACGCACAAAACGCGAGGAATCAAACATTTTCTCTCTTACTATTTTGAATATTTATTGAGTAGTGAAAATGCCTGGTCTTGCCTACTGATGTAATGAATGTTGTGTCTAACCTATCTTAATTTCAGATGACATCACAAAATAAACATCGATAAAATCCCAGCAAAACCCTTAAAGAGGACGTAATTATCTGCAATTCATGTAATCAAATGTGACACAATGTAATAACCCATAGCTATGTAATAATGATGTAAACATGTTTATGTGAAACTGTATTATATTTATGCTAAGAAAATATGTGACGTGTGTATGTATGATTACTTATATTTTTTTTTCTTCTCTTTCAATGATGTATAATGTAACTGTTACTATGTAAAAGAAATTTGAACAAAACGAGTGCCAAAAGGACATTGCATAGTGAACCATTGTTCACGGACATTAATGAACATTACTAACTCTGCAACTACGCAGAAACCTATGTGAAAGAAACTGTTAATGACATTCATTATGCATCGTACCTATGTAAACGCGATGAACCATTTCTTTGATTAGTAACTACGAACATTTAGGTGAGCTATATTCAGCAAAAAACTGAAAATGTGAAGTGCATAATTCGTGCATCGTCTAGTGACAATACTACAGTACCTAACTTCAAGATGTTAACTGGATTAAACGGACACAAAGTGCCTGTCCAGAAAACAACACGACGGGTGGAAGAATTTTGGTTGGAACTTCAGGGAATGAAATGTTCTCGAAATGTGACGGACACTCTTACCTGGACTGTCCTAGGATCCACGCCAGCTATGTGCCGTCCGAGGTTCTGCAACCAAGCTTCCACGGAATGTAAAAAACGAACTGCACGTGGACCAATTACTAACGGGTCACGTCAGATCTGTAATAAACAATGTTTTTTGTCACAATGAACTGCATCACAACGACTATAATGGAAATGGAAATGGACACGCTTATGTTTTAATCACGTTGTTATACAACGATGATACTAACCTGTGAAAAAATTATTGTGCAGCAGATGAATATGAACTGTAATAATGACACGATGTGAATAGGTCGACGCACCTGAAACATACGGACATTTTTCTTTGAAGTATTTCAAAACAATACTATGTGACTAAGAACATTCAACAATCTGAGTTGTATTGTGATGTAACAAATATTGTAAATTTAAAACTAAGTTACCTGTCATAGAATGTAGTCTTCATATGTAATCTTGGTTGAATATTTTCTTTGTGCAACGACTAAGATACGCGGGCACACGAACAATATGAACTGCATTACTGTGCCGCGTGATCTAACTGTATGATATAACGGCACTGCCGGAGTCACACAGACGCTTCTGCGCATGCGCGCACTCTATCTGCCAACATAAGAACTTTTACGGCGCACCCGCGTCATTCAAATTTTGTGTATAATGTGTATAATGTGTGTAATGTAAGTCATGTGAATAGTTGTAGATAACTTAGATTTACTTGTGCCTTTAGGTGAATTGCTCGCTTGCAGGTGTGTCCTTTCGCCTCGCAATTCAGGGGGCAATATAAAGGCACATTTGCATGCCAAGCGTGAGTTTCCGCAGAAACGCTAAATATTAATTAAATAAATAATCAGTGACTAATAAATAAAGCCTATGGCACACAACTGCAGCGCTGTGTCGCTGATAAAGACAAAAGAATAATTACGTTACTCTTATGTTTGATTAAGAGAAGGGAGAGCTCAGGTAGAAGTGGTGCGAGAAGCACGTATTTTATTTTATTGTCTGGCACACCGCCATATTTTCATGTTATAGAAGAATACTGCGAGTTGCAACCACACTAGGCACTCGATTCTGTAATGAATTTATATTTATAAAAGTAAGTAGGATTATGAACTGTAGGCTATTTCATTGAATATATCTGATTTAACTAACTGTGTAACTTTTTATGTTTAGTAGACAATCACCTCTGTACGACGTATTGGCATGGCTGGCAAATCATTGTAATATTGAGATTAGATCATGAGTCCGTACCTACCGCAGCAGTCTTTGGAAACGATTTAATTACGAAGTCCGATTATTTCAGTTTTATTTCACGGTCAACTACGAGTTACATTGCCTTTTCCAAATAGCCATTGTCAAGCGTCTGATACCGAATAATTAAACGTCCACGTTCCAGATAAGCAAATACCAATTACAACCAATCATCATACATACAGAATAATTAATCATTAATATTTTATTCCATTTTATTTTTATTTATTTTATATGGTGACGTGTCGGAACGATTTTCAATAGTCAAACGACTATGCCGAGGAGCGATTAGAGGAACTGCTAGACAGCTGCGTTATGCGGATTGCATGTGAATCAGGCGAAATCCAATTCAGGTCTTTCGGATACTTTTGAACACGACTGTACATCTGGGCTACCATAGTCTCCAGGTCATCTTTGATCAGCGACCCACCTCAGTTTTGGTCAACTTCCAAATTTCCCTTGCTGCTCTTCCTTCACCAATTTTTTTCTTTTACTTGATTCATGTTCCAGCATTTAAATTCTTCTCCCGTTTATTACGGGAATAAAATTTGGGTCATTAAACAGCGTGGTCATTTATTTATTCCACTCTTCTTCTCCTTCTTACATTTCCCCTTGCACCTCTACGGACAGTACTCTGTGGTATTGGCCTCTTACTTTGCTCTCTTTTATAGCAAACCGCTCGCCCAGTGCAGGGCCCCGAACGCCTACAAGATAAGACAGGTGACTCCTGTATGCAAGAGGGCTAGAAGGACCCACACACAAAATTACACACCAGCATCTCTAACATACGTTTTATGCAGAATTATTGAACAAATTCTTCGTTTGAATGTAAATTTCCTTGAGACGGAAAAGCTTCTGTCCACAAATAGACACATTTCGGAAGCGTCGCTAATACGAAACCTGTCCTTTTCTCGCATGAAGTCCTAGGTTCCGCGGGTGAAGGGCGACATACAGTTTCCATATTCAGAGTATTTCGGAATATGTTTGACATGGTGTCAACTGAAGACTGTTAATGAAGGTATGAGCATCTGCAATAGTGGCTCAAAAACTTCTGAAGTAAAGAACCCAGCACGTTCTCGACCACGGCCAGTGTTCATCAGCGACAAGGCTATCGTCACTAATGCTCCACTCAAGTGTGATAGAAACGCTCGTATCGTCTACACATTTACTTATAAATGGTCTGGCTGTCTTCGATAGAATATGCGTATGGCTGTTTTCTGGTGTTGTGGTATACAGGAGGGTGTCGAAGTTGAGTGACTTTAGGAGGATACAAGGTGACGTAGACAATACTTCTAATTTTTTTGATGAATGATATCTTGCTGTAAACGTAGAAAAATATAAGTTAATGCCGAGTAGAGAAAACAGTGATTTAAATTCGAGTACAGCAGTGGTAGAGTGGCGCTTGGCCGAGTCACATCAATTAAGTACCTAGGCATTAGACCGATGCAGTTTCCCTGTTTGACTCCTCCCTCCACTGCGAGAAATAATTGCTCTGAGGACTATGGTACTTAAATATCTGAGGTCATCAGTCCCCTAGAACTTAGAGATACTTAAACCCAACTAACCTAAGGACATCACACACATCCATACCCGAGGCAGGATTCGAACCTGCGACAGTAGTGGTCGCGCGGCTCCAGACTGTAGCGCCTAGAACCGCTCGGCCACTCTGACCGGCCCTCCACTGCAAAACGAACTCCCAAGCTTTAGTCATCACTAATCATATTGGAGGTTTCATAAATGGTATACTTTCAGATGTGATTGAAACCAGTGAATCTGCCACTTCACAGTTCATAGAAATAATAAACGTGAACAAGTGCACGTACAAAGACAGAGGCAGAATGCGGCGCACCAGATGCGAGTAACCACAGCACTTCTCCGCCACAGTCCCCAGAAGTAAACCTGCTGACTGCAGGGCTGGCAGGGTACTGCGCGTGTGTAGGTGGGACAGCAGTGTCTGGAGCCGTACTGAGGAGGGGGCAACCAAGTCGGATAGCTTCTGGCAGCTGTGGCGTATACATAACTTGCATCTGTCACTGCTAATGTAAGTCACATGTTAACGAATGACCTTAGGTTGATCTTTGTACCATGTATTGAAGAAGTCAAGGAATGTTTGTATTATTTGTCGAAGTGTGTAGATAATTGTTCTATATCATCATAAACACACATGACACAACTACTGATCTAAGTTACTGCTAGAGTGCACTAGTGTACAAGACTTTTTTGATTTTAGCACTACACTAAACACCGTTATTTCCACTTCAAAACTCTTTATTTGTCTAAACTAGTCTTTGTCTCAACTCAATATGAGGGCCATCCAAACGTTATAGTGATCCCCAAGGCGGGGAGTCAACATTATCTTGCAGTAGAAAACATTTGCCATCCTTTGCTGATAATGCTGACATGTTACCGCACAGTGGAGACTACAAGACATTTCTCACACCATACTTCGTCATTTTACAGAAAGCTATAGTAAATGGTGTTTACTTCATGGTACAATAAATAGTAAAAGCTTCTGACCATTTAATGCAGCATGGGGATGTGTAGGGTATTTTACGATAGTTTTCGAGTAGCACATTGAAGTATGCCACAAGTTATTATAATTTAGGTGGAGCATGTGTATTTGTAGAACAGTTAGTTACAATTTGGCGTAACTTGTTAGGATTTGTTATAACACGTTGAAGTACAAGGTATTTTCTTATATTTTGAGCAATTTGTTACAACTTTGCTGTAATATAGCATAATTTTCTTTCAATTTTGCTGTGGCAGAGCGGATTTTGTGCTAACATCTTACAATTTTGCTGTAATGGCCAAATTTTTGGAGCACTTTGTAACAACTTTGCTGTAAATTAGGCGATGTAAGGGGCAATTTCTTACAGTTTTGCTGTAACATTGGGTAATCTATTACAAATTTGCCGGAACGTAGTAATACATGAGGCTATTTGTTATAATTGTCCATTGGGAAATACAGTTGATTCCTTTGTTTGGGGCTTACTAACACGTTTAGTTGACTTTGATATTGGTTTTAGTTGATAAGTTTTCTCAAGTAATGCGCACGATTTAGCTGTGTGAATAAAATGTTTACTTGCATAGAAACATCAACATATTCCCACTGACAAGTGCACTTTAAGCTCTGAGTCAGATCATGTGCCATGTGTGCTTTGTATTCTTCTCGGAAACAGTTCTACGTATTTTGATAAATAATATATACAACTCTTGCTTTCTTTACAAAAGTCGGCATGAAATCGTTGATAAACATGCATGTTATATCAGTGATGCCAACATATCAGCCAAAGGTACTGTGAAGAATAATACAGACAAATACCCGTGGAAATATCGAATTTTAGGATCCATTGTTCCTTGCAAAAGTGCTTCAGTGATCAAAATATTCACGTTAAAAATTTCATTTATCCGCAACGTACAATACCACTTTCTTTCATAATTTCGTTTCTTTACACGTATTAATAGTGCAGCGCAAAGTTACACTTTGGTATTACGCAAATACGTAGTTTTAGCGATAGAGTGCATTAATGGTCTTGTCATGAGACGGTAATCTTCTCCCCTAAAATGATGCTTCATCAGCTTGATTTTTGGCCTCAGTCTCTTGTATAGCTAACAAAAGCTATGAGCTGCGAGCTTAGCAAGTTATTTTAGTACATCACGTGTTATATCACAGTTGTAGATGTATTATTACTGTTTCAGTTAATTTGAGAATACGCGTTTAGGGTTTTAGGCCTCGGTTGGAGTTACACGATCTTATCCTTTGGACATGTTGGGTGTTTGCATACTGTATTGGGAACATGATAAAATTTCCTTTGTATATTAAGATAATATGTAGTGCAAGTGATACAAGGCATTAGAAATCTCGTCGAAAAGTATCATTCCAATTGTAGCGTGTGTACTTAAGTGCCATAAAAATTAACATTCATGGTTAAACACGTTACCACATGTATGTTAAAGTTCTAAAGTAATACAAACAGTATTAGCGTTCAGTAACATAGATTACATTTAAGCGTAAAACTTCCATTCCCTCACCCTCTATGAAAGTGCTTAACAACATGTCAGGGTATGAACATTCGATCTTTGTACAGAGAGTTCATTGCCTCAGGTAGATCTAAAATAGCAATGCCAATATCCTTTCGTAATTTGTTAATTACCACAGACAATTAGGAGATGTGTACAATTACGAATTTTGCTATTTAATCAGCTATAGTGAAATGTGCATTTCGATAGATAATAAATAAATTTTAGACACTGAAGTACTGTAAGGTACACCAATATTATCAATATCTTAACACAGTCCATTAAAAATACAGGTAATACTTAATTTGGAGAATTGTTGGCAATTAGAAGGTACAGAGAACAAGGAGAGCGACTGGCAGTTTCACTTTAAAGGCAAGTTTAATACTGTACCCTGACTGGCTGTTTCAGTTTTCATGGCTGGTAAATCACTTGCGTGAGACTGGAGCGCTGAGACATTATGAAATGACAGAAATAGGCACGGCTTAGGCAGGGACATGACCTCCACCTGCCACATTCGGAGTCTCTACCTACCGTCTTCAGAGGAAGGAATGGTGTGCACACTTGACCCATAAACCCCTTACATTCCTGCTGATGAAGAGTGCAGGTTAGGCGTACGCAGGCAACCTCACTCTAATTTTAAACGATTAGCAAGGCGAGATCAGCACAGCTGGTATACCTAACGAATAAATAAGATGTAGCAGAACCATAATATCTCGATACATGTCTGTATCGAACTCCGATTCAATTCTGTATCTCGGTAACAGTGAATTTGTATGCAGCGGATAAAAATGACCATTTGGCCATGATCATGGAAGGAGGAGGTTCATTTAATCAAAACATTAATTAACCAAATCATGTGAGGTCTGTATAAGATGATAGTTACAATATTACATTAATGCTGACAGGCTACCACATGTACTGTTACATTACTACGGCTTTTGGTATTACTTGCATTATACAAGTGCTTCTTCATTTTTAATTGTAGCAGTACTACTATATTTTTAATAACTTTACCTATCCAGTGTACCAGTAGACTCTTGAGGAAGATAGTGGATAACAGGTTTAGTTATTAATTAGTGCACATTCACCCTTTTTCCATTATGTGTCAGTATTTTATTACCATGTAGATAGCGTGGAGTGAGTCAAGAGCATGCATGTTTGCTGATGCATCCATAAATGCATGTGTAATGTGAAGTTGTTAACTACCTATGTTCCTGGGAAAGAACGCAAACAAAATAGGTATGACGGAGATATACAGTAGTCTGGAATGTGTTGTGCCATGGTTGGTCGCGGAAATGATTCAATTTATTCTACCGTGGAACAGAAAGTCGATGCTGCCTCATCTGTATGCCACGATGGGCATCGTATCTTCGTCTTTTAAGTGAACGGTCGCTCCGTCAGAGCGTCACCTTCAGGTTGCTGTCTAAGACACGTGAATGAGTTATTTACAAAAGTAACTGATTAATCACTTTTCTTGTAAGTCTGTTAATAGTAGCGAAGTGTTATAATGCACATTAATTTTTATGTTTCTGGTAAGTTCAATATGGAGAGCAAAGTCTGATGGAATTTCCATCGTGCAATCATTGATTCATCAGCCTTTAGCCTTTAGCCTTTAGCTTTAGGACTGCTGATGTTATCATTATTTAATTACAGGTGCTCCTCTCTTATTTTTCCAGCAGTTTGTATAGGATCAACTGATGATTTCTTTGTGTGAAACGTATCAGTCATTGCCTTCCATGGGCTGTCGTTGATGGCTGCACAGACAATTAGCTTTCACTTTAACTCGGACATTTCATACCGAATAAGTTGCGTGTTTTCGTGTGTACAGTATAAAAGTATTATCGTGTGAACGTTCTTCCAATGAAGAATGATCTCACCGTCAGTAAACTGTATGCCACTGTTCTCCATGTACCACGTGACCATGGCTACACATGAAATGAGCTCTCATCGTTTATCAATGACTCTCATTTAAGGCAGCATGCGTGTGAAAACATACATTGAGAAAGAATATTACTGTGTGAATTTTATCGGAATCAAGACCTATTAAATGGTGCGTAATGTGCATACCATCGTCTTAAAAAAGCCATGTGCACATGACTGTACAGACAATGGGAACCGCTCCTTTTGCATAGCTTTCAGATAAAGCAGTGTGCGTATGTTAATGGGAATTTGATATAAATCTTTTGTGTGCGTTGTAGTCGATGCGTCGACGATGTAGCTGTGAGTAAGATATATGAAATATCTCTACTACGCTCGCACGTGGTCACAACTACATAGACGATGAGGTTTCTTCTTTCTTGGCCTGTGCAATGTGCATTTTGTTACGCTTATATATCGATGAGCTCACCTTCCTTTAGTTATTACGCATACTTGCTTAACTTCTGCAATCAGTGGGTATGTGTGCTCTCTCTGTGTACCGTTTGTAAATATTCAGTCTCCGTTCTGATTGCCCACAATTTCTGGTAGGCGTATGGTGCCCCAATTGAGTTCTTAAGACTTTTAATGTGACTGTATTACGGCCCAGCTATAAACCCGACCAATTAGTTATTGAGGACACTTCCATATCCATTGCACTAAATTAAATGAGACAATTTAGCATACTGAGATGGTACATCACGCCCAGCACCTACTGTATGTACTTACAAAGTTGTATGCTTTGTTTTCCCACGACACATTAGCTTTCAAATAATACACGTTGGTGTAGCATACGGAAAAAATCTCTATTGCTCACGCACGTACTTTCGTAGCCCATTAAAACCGTAAATAACTGGGTCCTTTTACATACTACTGATGAGCACATAACGCAAGAATACTCACTGAGGATAGGAATGAGTTGCATAATTAAGCTGAGTGGCATACGACACATTTCTTTCACGCTATAGCGTATCATATTACCGTGCTACGCAGATGAGAAGCTGGTCAGAGACGGATACGTGCTCTAATTTGGACTTTCCCCACAGCACCACTACTACTCTATTTCTCCTCTCTAGGGATTTTCCCGAGTTAAAACGAGAGGAAAACTGAAACAACCCTATTTATTGCGCATTTATGATTAGCGCAGAATCGTACCAGAAAGTAATGAGACTATGGCAGCTTGACTACAGTTTGTATATTCCGGCATGCCATGACAGTATTTTTAAACAAGCTACAAAGAAACTAAGTGGAGAAGCAGGGGGGATCATAAACAAAATGTTGCAAATCTGTCAACTCTCAGATTGAAGGATGTACGCTTCTACGAAAAAGAAGTTAGCTACATAGGGGAGAACAGATTACAGCAATCTCTGCAATATTCTTTCGGCATTTTTCATCCAACGCACTCCCACACGTGTTGCAGCCATGAAATACACTCACAGAGATTGGTCACAAGTGCGGACAATTGTCTAGGCCATGATGCTACCCAGAGTCATTAGAGACATCGGACCAACGTATTACGGCTTCTTACCTAACCTTCTCTAACTATAAAATCATATTGCGTAAATAGGCATTACGTGGTGTTTCCAATACAGAAGTTAATGTCACTGAAATGAGCTTCATAAATGCCTTAGCCTGAGCCCTGGGTTTAGTCTATTGATGATATCATTGTAACGACAGGGAGAGAGTCACCTATAGAATAAACTGAAAATGAAACGTACTCTCAATTCGGCAACTATTATTGTTGCAGATGTACACTAAAAAACAAGAGAACAGTTGGTGAAATACGAAAAATTTATTTTTTTCCTTTAAGTAAACCAAGGATTGTAAATGAAACTTGAAAAATGAATTAACACAAACAACATTAAATGAATACAGAAAAAAAGTAAACTCTGAACGACAAAAGAAAAAAAAAAACAGAACAAAATCGAACACAAACAAGAACTTTAGGAACAAACGAACATTTTTTTCAGTGGGTGCAAGCGGCACCCGAGGGTTGGCTACAGGGTCTCTCAGCTGCCCTCTCCACCACCTCTACATGGACTTCCTCCATCTCGGCAGCACCCATGAGACTCTCGGCTGCCTCCTCCTCTATATATTGATGGGTTTGTTCCATTTTGGCAGCATTCACGAGGCCCTTAGCTGCCTCTTCGTCCTCATCTCCACATGCTGCACCAATCTCAGCAGCATACACGAGACCCTCATCTTCCCCTTTCTTAATCTCTCCACAAGCTTCACCCATCTTGGCAGCACCCATGGGACTCTCAGCTGCCTCCTCCTCTAAATCTTGATGGGCTTGTTCCATCCTGGCATCATTCACTACACTCTCAGCTGCCCCTTCCTGCTCTTCTCCACATGCTGGGTCAATATCATAAACATCCACAACACCCTCATTTGCCCCTTCCTCAGTGTCACTACGTGCTTCGCCCATCTTGGCAGCACCCATGAGACTTTCAGCTGCCGCCTCCTCTGAATCTTGATGGGATTGTTCCATCTTGGCATCATTCACGAGACTCTCAGCTGCCCCTTCGTCTTCATCTCCACATACTGGCTCAGCAGCATCCACGAGACCCCCATCTTCCCCTTCCTTAATCTCTCCACAAGCTTTACCCATCTTGGCATCACCCATGGGACTCTCAGCTGCCTCCTCCTCTAAATCTTGATGGGCTTGTTCCAAACTGACATCATTCACAGGACTCTCGGCTGCCCCTTCCTCCTCTTCTCCACATGCTGGGTCAATATCAGAAACGTCCACAACACCCTCATTTGCCCCTTCCTCAGTGTCACTACATGCTTCGCCCATCTTGGCAGCACCCATGAGACTTTCAGCTGCCTCCCCCTCTGAATCTTGATGGGATTGTTCCATCTTGGCATCATTCACGAGACTCTCAGCTGCCCCTTCCTTCTCATCTCCACATGCTATGTCAATATCAGAAACATCCACAACACCCTCATTTGCCCCTTCCCCATTGTCACTACATGCTTCGCCCATCTTGGCAGCACCCATGACACTTTCAGCTGCCTCCTCCTCTAAATCTTGATGGGCTTGTTCCATCTTGGCATCATTCACGAAACTCTCAGCTGCCCCTTCGTCCTCATCTCCACATACGGGCTCAGCAGCATCCACGAGACCATCATCTGCCCCTTCCACAGTCTCTCCACACACTTCACCTATCTTGGCAGCACCCATGTGACTCTTGGGTTCCTCCTCCTGTAAATCTTGACAGGCGTGTTCCATCTTGACAGCATCCAGGAGACCCTCAGCTACTCTCTCCTCCTCTTTATCCATCTTGGCACCGTCCACCTAGGCAACCACGATAGTGTTAGGTGCTTGGTTAAACTAGAAACAACATTATACACTAGAAATTACATTATTAATAATAATAATTGGTAAGAATTTTCAGACATTGCAGTGAACAAGAGGTTTATATGGAGCACTGTTTTACTTCAGAGTCAAAAGAACTTCAGAATTTGAATAGTAGTGATAATGTTTAACAGGTAGTATGTAAGATATTGGAATATTATTACTGCATAGGCATTACTGATGACTTAGTGTATGGTATGGGAAAGAGAGTCTTCCATTGTCACTGATTTCACAATAATGTAGCGCTTAGGTCCTCATACTGGCAGCATGTCTGTATCTAAAAAGTCTCGGACAACTGAAGGACGGGATACAACCCATCTGCTCTGACCAGTTATGTCAGAATTATCCAGAGATGATATACTAAAGAGATTTAACAGCTGAGACAAGTGTTCAGAAACTGAGGAATGCAGGAGAGAGAAACAAGTGGTACACATATATAACGTCCAGAAATATTTCGACCATAATGTTATGGATATCGCTTGTTTCAGTCCTGGTACTTCTGTAAAAAATAAAGGCAAAAAAGGATACAAGTAGTGGTAGCACAGAATACCTTACAAGGGAACCTCCGCATCGCACCCCCCTCAGATTTAGTTATAAGTTGGCACAGAGATAGGCCTTGAAAAACTGAACACAGATCAATCAAGAAAACAGGAAGAAGTTGTGTGGAACTATGAAAAAAATAAGCAAAATATACAAACTGAGTAGGCCATGCGCAAGGTAGGTAACATCTAGGATTGTGTTACCTTGCGGGCGCCATGGTCCCGTGGTTAGCGTGAGCAACTGCGGAACGAGAGGTCTTTGGTTCAAATCTTCTCTAGAGTGAAGAGTTTAATTTTTTATTTTCAGACAATTATTAAAGTTCAGGCACTCACACATAATCAACTTCGCTCTCCAAAATTCCAGGACATGTTTAGATTTGCTTGGATATATGCAGGATTTGACGGTCTACACACGGAAACATTTGAAAACGTAAAAAACATATGTTTTGACAGAGCACAGGGAAAACTGTACGACTGTGAAACTGTTGCATTCATTTGTTGCAGTTTATGTGACAAACTCTTATGTTTTCATCACTTTTTTGGGAGTGATTATCACATCCACAAGAAAACCTAAATCGGGCAAGGTAGAAGAAACTTTTAACCCATTCGCCAAGTGTGCAAGTTAGGTGGGTCGACAACATACTCCTGTCATGTGACGCACATGCCGTCACCAATGTCGTATACATCAGACGTGTTTTCCTGTGGAGGAATCGGTTGACCTATGACCTTGCGATCAAATGTTTTCGGTTCCTACTGGAGTGGCACGTCCTTTCGTCTACTAATCGCACGGTTTTGCGGTGCGGTCGCAAAACACAGACACTAAACTTATTACAGTGAACAGAGACGTCAATGAATGAACGGACACATCATAACTTTGCGAAAATAAAGAAAGTAAAATTTTCGCCCGAGGAAGGATTCGAACCAAGGACCTCTCGTTCCGCATATGCACACTCTAACCACGGGACCACGGCGCTCCTCTGCCCATATTGTCCTTCATGTTGCCTATATTGCACATGGACCACTCAGTTTGTATATTTTGCTTATTTTTTCATAGTTTCACACAACTTCTTCCTGTTTTCTCGATTGATCTGTGTTCAGTTTTTCAAGGCGTATCCACTGCGTCAATTTATAACTAAATCTGAGGGGGGTGCGATGGGGAGGTTCCCTTGTTAGTATATATAAGTTGTATCTCGAAATTCAGTCTATATGTATAGGTTAATGGCAGTATGGGTTACGAATTTTATGTACGACGATTTCTTCGTTTTCGTTAGCATAGCTATCCTATTCTTCAGTTGAACTGTATAGGTCAAGTTAAGTACAGGATACAAATTTTAAAGGTGTTGTTTCTTTCGTCTCTACTACTAGTAACATTCTGTTCTTACGTAGACAGTATTACTAGCGAATGCGGGAAGATCTACATACATGATACTTGCATCCCATTCTTCAGTTGACCTATATAGGTCAACTGAAGAAAAAGATACTACTTCTAATGAAAACGAGGAAATCTACGTACGTAAAATTGGCTACCTGTTGACCGATGTAGGTCAAATGAAGTATGGGATACAACTCTTTTTGGTTTCGATACTAATAGTATCGACTGAAACTTATCATAGTTTTGCCATCGTCGTCAAGAAAACCAATAGCGGTCAAAATTGTAACCCATTCTTCAGTTGAGCTATATAGGTCAACTGAAGAATATGATACTAATTAGTATTAGCGAATGGGAAATAACGACAATTATAACATGTGTATTCTGTACTTCCACTGACCAATGTCGGTAATTCACATCAACATTACACATGTCGCTGTTTTCATCTAGCTAGCACCAGTACCCGGTACTTCAGTTGAGCTGTATACGTCAACTGAAGTACGGGATACAGATTTTACGTATGTCGGCCTTTTCGCCTTCAGTAGTGCTAGTATAGACTCAGAAAATGATACTACCACCCGACGAAGAACTGTGTCAGTTACAAGCGTTATGTGGTTTGGGGATTCGCAAATGACGCAGAATTCTCCATTTGCTCTTATTCCCTATCTTTTCAAAGCCTCTCAGATTGTGCATAAACAAGACAGAGATTTGAAAACCAGATTTTAAACTCGTTTTTCTTTCCAGGAGCAGTTATGGCCTACACCGATACTTTGTTGGATATAAACGGCTAATTGAAATTGAAGAAGATGCAGAAAGACTGAAATCTGGAAAAATGGTCCGAGGTAAATCCAAAACCCAGTGAGAAATGCATTGCATTACAAGACAAATGGAAAACTTGAACTCATGAAATAGCGAGGGCAGTAGAGAATCAAATGAGAAAAAATATTATTTCCAAAAGAATTCTGGCCTAATTCACCAGCTGCTGCTTTTATGTTTAAAGAAGAAAATTAAAAAAAAAAACAGGAAATGAAGCCTCAAATGCGAATACACACACATAAAAATAAGTTTTGCAATAATATGAAAACGGGAAAACAAGTCTGGATGCAGAAGAAATGCGAAGCAATAGAAGCGTGTGTAACAATCGGAAAATTAGATACCATATATGGGAAAATTATGGAAACCGTTAGAGGAGAGAGATTCAAATGCATAAATATCAAACACTTACCTGGCAAGCCGTTACGAACGAAAGGACAGCGGTCTGAAAGCTGCATTTAACGTACGAATGGGCCCTACAAAGTAAACCAACTTAAAAAAGGAAGTGGATGAAGATTCGAAGTGAAATATGGTACACTAAAAAGAGTTTCACACAGCAGTAAAGCAACAATTTGAAGAAAGACTCTTGGCGTACACTACAGTGTCTCAAAATTGTTCAGATCACTGGTAGGAAACCTGAAAAATGTGCTCCACGTGACATGTAAAACATCCTAAGCAGGCGAAATACACTCAGACTTTCAAAAAAATGTAATAATCCCATTCCCAGACAGACCAAATGCTCACAAGTTTCAAAGTTAACGGAATAGTCACGAAAAATCTAATACGAATTAATGAAGACATTGGTAGCGGAGGTTTCGCGGAAGTATGGGAACGAGTAAGTCATTTCCGACCTTAGAGCTCTGAAGACAGACTGCTGCAAGGCAAAAGTAAATCGATAGGAATTCCATTCTGAGGGTCACAGGGATAAAATACAGGGAGTGATGTGGTCCAAAACCTGTGCCTAAAACAAAGTGCAATTATAAAGGTCTCAGAATCTCGCAGCTAGGACGGGAGTGAGATACGTTTGTAACCTAGCAATTCAGCAAGCAGTACGGAAAGTAGACAAAAATTAGGTATGGGGATTGAAGCTCAGGGAGAAAAAATAAAACTTTTAATTGAGTTCATGACATTACAGTTCTGTAAGATACACCAATTTCCTTTGATTATCAGTTGAACAAAATCAGTAATGTCTTGAAAAGAAATTATCAATAAATACTAGCAAAAGTAAAAGTAGGATAAGAAAATGCGGTAGAATTGAATTAGGAGTTGAAGGTGGAACAATATTAACAAATGACACTGAGAGAAGTAAACTGAGCTTTGTTGTTTGGGCAAAATTAAGTGATTATTAGCAAAGTGGAAGACATGTAAACATCAGGACGTTAATAGCAAGAAAGACGTTTCTGAAAAGCAGAAATTAGTTAACCTGTAATATAAATTTCACTTATAGGTAGTCTTCTCGAGGTATTTGTCTATAGTGTAGCCATGTACATGAATGGAACGCATGAAGATAGACAGTTAAGAAAAAATGGAATATATAGTTTTGATATATTTCTCCAGGAGAATACTGAAGATAAACTGGGTACAGCTTGTAACTTGCGAGGAGGAAATGAATCGAAATGGAGGAAAAAGTCTTTTATCACACAATTCGCTGAGAGCTGGGATCAGTTTCTAGTATGCATCGTGCGACTACATAGGATCTTATGTTGTTAACAGGGTGATGCGAGAGGGTGAGTGGGGAGAGGAGGTGGAAGGGTTGTAAGATTTGTACAGGTAGAGGATGACTTGAACACAGTAAGCAGATCGAAATGAATGTCGGCTGCTGCACTTATGGAGAAGCAAAGAGACTCTCACAGGATAGACTACCGTGGGAACCTGCATCTCATCATACTTCAAACGGGAGACCGCATCATCAACAACACCACCACGTGAAGATCTTCTAACAGTTGCTTGGCCCTTACTTACCAAGCGGAAATGGCCGTATTGATGTTATCCATTGAAGAAGAGGGGCCTAGACTCCATGGATATACCCTCACACGAGAAATATTTTGTCGTGGTGCATTCTGGTAGCAGCGATTAACTCACTGTAAGTAAAAAAACAGCAGTTCCTATATCTCCACATTCAGTAGCTTCATCATCCTTCTAACATTCAGCACACTTTCTTTTCCTAATCTTCTGTAATTGATTATTCTAGACTGTTATTGTCATGGCATTTAATAACACGTCTATTGTAATTTTTTGTTTTATGTTGCACACGATGTTTGGTGTGTCATCGGGATATTTTCACTCTGCCACTACGTGAACGTGTTATATCTGTTTCAATAAGTGGATTATATTTTCGTAACCCTTTAATATATTTTAAGCCACCTGCTACGCCCTCATCTTGTTCTTGTTCTATGATCATAAAGATGTACTAGAATGGTGGAACTAATGCCTTGAAAAGCCGTACGCAAGAAATAGTGAAGGTAAGGAAATGGAGAACGCTGAGGCAAGCAATCCGCAAGAGGAGGGAGTTTGTACCCCGTGTGATCAATTTTATCTCGTAGTCAAGCAGCTAAAACATGGGAAAGCCGCTGAAGATGGTGATAAACCGGCAGAACTTGACAAGGCTGCTAGACAACAGCTACATGAAGAACTGTTCCATTTCATACAAATTACATACGAAACCAGGGAACACCGAACAGACTACGAAGAATAGTTACAGCACCAACACAAAAGGAAGTATCTGAAAACGAATGCGAACAATTTTGAACCCTCAATTTAATAACACACCCCACCCAGATCTTGACCTCTATCATTGTAACGCGGAATGAAGAAAGGATAGGTGTACAAGATACCGAAGATCAATTTGGCTTTAGAGGAACTGTAGGCACACGAGAACCAGTACTCGGGTTACGGCTAATACATGAGACAAGACTAAGCAAGAGCCAAGAATGCAGCAGAGTGTCGTAGGAGGAATGGTCAGTATTCAGGTGTATGACAGGAACGATCATTCGAAGCTTAACCGTCTACTAAACGTGGGTTCTAAAATGCAGCAATGAGCACTTCTCCTTCGATAGTGTAACAAAATCTCGTCTTGGCCTTCTATATTTTGAGGGGCGTAAGTATGTCCCAAATCACGAAAAAAAAAGTCCTGTAAATATAGGCTGTAAAGTGCTCACCTTCAGACTTTGGGCACTTGTGCAGCTTCACTGTTGTGAAACACGTCTCTTCCACAAAACATGTGCTTACAGATCTTAAGCTACGAGTAGAGTTCATGTTTACTGGTCTCTTTTGATTCGAATGACAGTTCCTGTCGCATCTCTGAATACTGGTCATACCTCACAGGACACTGTATATTGCCTACGTCGACAAATAGAAAGTATTAGAAGGTGCAGTCTAGCGATAGATTTTCGAGATGCTGAGAGAGGGAATGCCGTAATGTATCAGAACAGAGGAGTACTGCAGTAACTTTACAGAGAAAAGGTGGCTGTGATAAGAAGCGGATAACATCAAGAGCAAGCCACTGTTAAATAAAGTGTACGACCGTGCTGTTCACTTTCTGCTATCTTATTCAGCGGATACATTCGGAGGACTCTGGATAAATTTAGGGACACACTAGGACTTGTAGTAGGAATTATATTGAAGGTAAGATAACAGACATGTTGAGATTTTCTGATGATACTACAGTTTTATGTGAATGTGCGGAACTACAGAAGCGAGATGCAGATGAAAGTCAGACCCATTTCTTCCTAACATGCAAATTAATAAAGTTAAGACAAAAATCTAGATGAGCAGACAAAATACCGTTGCCCAGTGCTCACTTAACAATGAGGGACTGGAGACCGTAGAATCCTTTTGCTTCCTACTGAGTAAAACAACCCTCAGGCGGATCAAGGAAGGATATTTCAAGCCAAATAATGCAGGCAACAGCTGCTTTCAACAAGAGCAGGAACCTTACACATCTCGTTTCATAGCCCAATACCGGAGGAAAGACCTCATGAAGAGTTTGTGTGGAGTGTGCCGCTGTACAGATGTGAAATACGGACAATCGAGGAGGTTGGAAAAAAAAGCTGATAGCCTTCGAGATGTGGTTCTATCGCAGCAGACTCAAGATTTTCTGTGAAAAGAACGTATTAAGCGAACTGAAGCACTGCAGGGTAGATAGCGTGCAGCTATGTCTCCTAAAGCTTATTGAACGCCACATGTGTCAGCCATATGCTGAGATATTATGGTGTCATTAAAGGTGTTGCTGAAAGACACCAGAAAGGAAGAACACAAGAGACAAACCTAGTCTAGTATACATCAACCGTTTCATGGACGACACAAGTTCCACCACCTATACTGCACTCAAGAAAAAGGCCGGAGACAGAAATGCTTGGCAAGCTGCTGATAGCCAACGTGATAGTTAAAGACCAAAGAAGAAGGACGAGATCATAAGTTTTGAAAGTTGAACAATTAATGGCAAGAAGCTTTAAATGTTCGGAAATGGGTACATATTTGAGTAATTAGCCTGTGCTACACAGAGAAATGTACCTACTCTGTGTGATCAGAAGCATCCGGACACCCCCAAAAACATACGTTTTCCATATTAGGTGCATTGTGCTGCCACCTACTGCCAGGCACTCCATGTCAGCGACCTCAGTAGTCATTAGACATAGTGAGAGAGTAGAATGGGCCGTTCCGCAGAACACGCGGATTTCGAACATGATCAGGTGAATGGGTGTCACGTGTGTCATACGTCTGTAAGAGACATTTCCACACCCCTAAACAATCCTAGGTCCACTGTTTCCGGTGCGACAGGGAAGTGAAAACGTGAAGGTACACGTACAGCACAAAAGGGTACAGGCTGGCCTCGTCTGTTGCCTTACAGAGACCGCCGACAGTTGAAGAGGGTCGTAATGTGTAACTGGCTGACATTATCCACACCATCACACAGAAATTCCAAACTGCATCATGATCCACTGCCATTACTATGACAGGCGGGAGGTGAGAAAACATGGATTTCATGGTCGAGCGGCTGCTCATAAGCCACACATCACGTCGGTAAATGTGAAACGACGCCCCACTTGGTGTAAGGAGAGTAAACAATGGACGATTTAACAATAGAAAAACGTTGTGTGGAGTGACGAATCTCGGTACACAATGTGGCCATTCGTTGGCAGGGTGTGGGTATGGCGAATGCCCGGTGAACGTCATCTGCCAGCGTAAAATTCGGAGGCGGAGGTGTTAGGGTGTGGTCGTTTTTCTCATGGAGAGGCCTTGCACTCCTTGTTATTTTGCGTGGCACTATCACAACACAGGCCTACATTGATGTTTTAAGCACTTCCCACTGTTGAAGAGCAATTCGAAGATGGCGATTGCATCTTTCAACACGATCAAGCACCTTTCATAATGCACGGCCTATCGCGGTGTGGTTACACGACAATAACATCCCTGTAATGGACTAGCCTGCACAGAGTCCTGACCTGAATCCCATAGGACACCTTTGCGATGTTTTGGAACGCCGACTTCGTGGCAGCCCTCACCCAACGACATCGATACCTATCCTAAGTGCAACACTCCGTTAAGATTGGGCTGCCATTCCCCAAGAAACTTCCAGCACCTGATTGAACATATGCCTGCGAGAGTGGAAGCTGTCATCAAGGCTAACGGTTGGCCAACACCACACTGAATTGCAGCATTACCGATGGAGGGCGCCATGAACTTGTAAGTCATTTTCAGCCAGACGTTGGGATACTTCTGATCGCATTGTGTATCTCGCACATGCTGCCCTGTTAACCTCCCACTATGAGTAAATGTTTTGTCAATCCGCGACAGCTTTGTCATAGTATTTTTTTTAATACATCAAGTCATAATTTGTACGCTTTATCTGAAACTTGTTGCTCACTCTGGAACACAGTAAAATCCTCACTATTGTTCTAGCTTTAACTTAATCAGCTTAATTCTAGAGCAGCCTATATCTGTCGAAAACAAAGTAATTCCACTTTATAGACTAACATCATTTAAGGATGTGGTAATACCCTGTTAATTATCTTTTTGGTTCCAAAACCTAAGTATTACGGTGTTGAAATCTACTGTGGGCATAGTATCTCTAGCAGAACATGCATGGAGACACGTGGGAAACCTATTATTCGCCTCAATGAGAGACAGTAATACTTTCTCATAACCTGGGCCACTGCACTTCTTATCAAGTTAAATTGATAGTATGGACTGACATTTCTTTAACAAGATCACGTTTGTTTCAATGTTCGAAGAAGTGTCGTAACACAGCAAACCCCACGAAATTGCATCGAACTGTGCTCTCATTGTGTGAGCAGTGTTGGAAGAGAGATGACTACGTTCTTTAGGTGAGACTATCATTTATTTACACAGATGGAATGTTTGTGAGACCGAATATATCCTACTCAGTTGTTTCAAGAGATCATACCAAAGTACCGTTGTCAAGCGAACGTACTAGATGTAGTAATTATACCATTTCAAACATCCGTGTTAGATGGGATATAATAACCTTCTTGTAGGCAACAATCGTTGAAGTGTTGTAACTGTTGTGACTGCATTATCCATCCTCTACCGTTTCACATGTTCTTTGGTGGTATTCATGGCGTCAATTATTCCCAGCTGCTGGTTTCACATCCACTGACTCTTACGTAGCACGCAGAAGTGCTCTGCTCCACTAAAAGGTTTGCCTACTTGTACTTATTTATATATGTAAGTACATAGGAACTTTTGCTTTTTATTGTGATATTTCTTGGCGCTAATGTGACTGTTGAAGGTGTGACTGACCAGACGAGTGTATGCTACTGTGGTCGAGATTTGCATTACACAGCAGCATCTAAAGAACTTCTGCTATCCTTGACAGCAATGACAACGGCAACAATCGCACTGTAGCCAGACGTTCGTACCCTCACTAGCAACCGTATAATTTTTCAGCTATGATGCAGTAGGATATTTTCCGAAGTCTTACATCTGTGTAAGAGACAAGCCAATCATAAATGGTATTCCACAGAAAATTCCATAAGTTGCACTAACTCGATTACGACTTTGTCGCAAACTGAAATTCAGCTGCTGATCTTACAGCATTGCCTGGTACGTGCAGTACTGCTAAACGGATGTGTCTCCGACTGGTAGCTGCCTTCGGACCGTCGAGACCCGTCATAACGTAGTTCTACGGTTGGAGGACTCACTATCGTTGTATGCTAGCGTCTGTAACACGAGTAATATTTGCCGACCCCGTGACAGTTTTACAACGGAATCTTACATTCCCTGAGTAGTACTTTATATTTACATTTGGGTCTTCCAACCAACGGTTGCTGTATTATTGGATTCTAATATCGTGACTCAGTCTGTTAATACTTCATGTAAATATGAGAGACAACTGCATTTTACAGTCATGGAGATGTGTGCAAATCATGAGATTATCTCGATTGATATCACCTGTCTAATTTGCTAATTCTGCAGTGTGTACAATCAGAGACACAGCTGTTTCCTCATCGCTCTCACACGCTTACTCTTAATGTTAGTAACAATGTCGACTTACCTCAGTGGGGCCCTCCTGCGGCGCATCAACCGGTATTATATCTCGTTCCTTGAGGCAAATCTCTCTGTGAGTAGTCAGGTCGCTGTCTTGATCCTTAAATGGTGGGTTATCGTCTGCGACTTTATTCACTTTGAAGCGCCCAATAACGTGGACCTGTGGGTGATTTGATCTTATAGTTACTTACTCAGCTAGGATGGCATATATCAATCATAGATAAAGCTTTAGATACTTCACGTAGCATTCTTAAACAGATTATATAATAAATTAGTAGCCCTTGAATGTAGGCTATAAGAAGACGTCAGTTAAAAACTAAGATAGAGAACTGTGCGGTCCTTAAGTTAGTTAGGTTTAAGTAGTTCTAAGTTCTAGGGGACTGATGCTCTCATATGATGTGTGTCATAGTGCTCAGAGCCATTTCAACCATTTGACATAATGAGTTTAGCTCCCACAGAAGAATGAAACCAGCCTCTTAAGTGATAGATCTAACCTCATGAGACATTTTTCGTGGCCTGTTTTGTAGGTGACGTTCGTGAAGGTTTTTTCTATACTACTTACCACAGTACAGCACAAACTCATGTATGCCAAATACACAGTAAAGTAAGCATGTATCTCAAACCAGGGTGTTGTGCAAACGTTTTCGTAAACCCTGTCTGGTGCCATAGTCAAACTCCGTTAACTTCACTAACCCAACGAATCTAAATCAATTCCCAGAAAGAAAGAAATTTTTTGTTGAAAATGACGTCAGCGATATTCGTATCAAACACTAGATTTCCACATTATTTCCTGAATCTGGGCGATTGTTTAAATGAGTAGCGGGGAATCCTACAGACTGCATGTTGAACGCAGACCACCAGAAGAAGTGAGCGTGTGTCGGTGTCAGGCCACAGTACAGAGCACGTGGCGTGAGCTCCACGGCAAAGGCACTGTCCGTGTCTGCATCCTAAACGATGGAAAGCTGATGTGTACGTTTTAACTTGGCGTGTCCACTGGCGCAGAGGGGGCATATCGTGAGTTAGCAGCTACACGCTGTGTTCCCACGTTATGGGACTGCTAGGTCCACAACGGTGAAAAGGTAAGGCTGGAGTGGGACGAAAGACCATCTGGATATTATGTGCTTAACAGCACGGCTCCCTGAGATGACAGACTGCTGCGAAGCTAACTGAAATTCTGTTGACTCTGCTAAGAAACGGGCGAGCACTGACACAGGATAATGCAAATAAATTCAGGAGTGGAAGAACAGAACTCACATGTGTCTACATGGAGAACGCCTGATTGGTTGAACGTGACATAGGACAGATGGTGGGAGTCAGAAGTTGCCTGTTTCTCAGCTCCAGCACAATGAACCTATGACTGGTACATTTTTGCACTGTTACAAAGAATCTGATTGGCTGGTGCTCAGTAGAGTAAGTCATTGATTATCCGACACCACGCATACTCCGAAAAGTAAGTAAAATTTCTGATACTAATTGGGAGCGCTCTGTAGAACAAACTTCCATCAGCGAATCACCAGCGGACACATCAGTTGAGAGAGGCACATAGAGTTTCGGTTCTCAGGAGAGCAGTCTTCAGTACAGGTCAGATGACTGAGAGTGCTGCAGCCACTACGGCAGCCGCCCGTGGCCACAGGTAGCGCTAAGTATGGTGAGCGACAGAGGCGTTCGCTAACTAAGCTGCAGGGTGTATGTAACGATTTCCGACTGACATTACGGCTTCCACCGTTCAGTTGAGTTTACTGGTAATCTCGAACACAACGTGTACTCAGTCAAGACAATGGGTGCAGGCACGAGTATTTCTGTACTTCTTTCATACATGATTAATATTCGGGAAACACTGTGGAACTATTGCGAACGTGGTTGTTTTCCCAAACTGATTAACCAATCTTTGCCAAGGTATGGGTATTTTAGTTACAGTATAAAGTAAGCTAATACACTACTGGCCATTAAAATTGCTACACCAAGAATATATGCAGATGATAAACGGGTATTCATTGGACAAATATATTATACTTGAACTGACATGTGATTACATTTTCACGCAATTTGGGTGCATAGATCCTGACAGATCAGTACCCAGAACAACCACCTCTGGCCGTAATAACGGCCTTGATACGCCTGTACATTGAGTCAAACAAAGCTTGGATGGCGTGTACAGGTACAGCTGCCCATGCAGCTTCAACACGATACCACAGTTCATCAAAAGTAGTGACTGGCGTATTGTGACGAGCCAGTTGCTAGGCCACCATTGACCAGACGTTTTCAATTGGTGAGAGATCTGGAGAATGTGCTGGCCAGGGCAGCAGTCGAACATTTTCTGTATCCAGAAAGGCCCGTAAAGGACATGCACCATGCGGTCGTGCATTATCCTGGTGAAATGTAGGGTTTCGCAGGGATCGAATGAAAGGTAGAGTCACGTGTCGTAACACATCTGAAATGTAACGTCCACTGTTCAAAGTGCCGTCAATGCGAACATGATGCGACCGTTATGATGCTGTAAACAGAACCTGGATTCATCCGAAAAAATTACGTTTTGCCATTCGTGCACCGAGGTTCGTCGTTGAGTACACCATCGCAGGCGCTCCTGTCTGTGACGCAGCGGCAAGGGTAACCGCAGCCATGGTCTCCGAGCTGATAGTCCATGCTGCTGCAAAAGTCGTCGAATTGTTCGTGCACATGGTTGTTGTCATGCTAACGTCCCCATCTGTTGACTCAGGGATCGAGACGTGGCTGCACTATCCGTTACAGCCATGCGGATAAGATGCCTGTCATCTCGACTGATAGTGATACGAGGCCGTTGGGATCCAGCTCGGCGGTCCGTATTACCCTCCTGAACCCACCGATTCCATATTCTGCTTACAGTCATTGGATCTCGACCAACGCGAGCAGCAATGTCGTGATACGATAAACCGCAATCGCGATAGGCTACAATCCGACCTTTATCAAAGTCGGAAACGTGATGGTACGCATTTCTCCTCCTTACACGAGGCATCACAACAACGTTTCACCAGGCAACGCCGGTCAACTGCTGTCTGTGTATGAGAAATCGGTTGGAAACTTTCCTCATGTCAGCAGATTGTAGGTGTCGCCACCTTGTGTGAATGCTCTGAAAAGCTAATCTTTTACACATCACAGCATTTTCTTCCTGTCGGTTAAATTTCGCGTCTGTAGCACGTCATCTTGGCGGTGTAGCAATTTTAATGGCCAGTAGTGTGCTAAATGAACATAATAGTTTTCTGTTCGTGTGCTCTTATGTAGCGAAGTGTAATATATACAGCCCTTTAGAGACCACTGTTTCATTCAGTAGTATCATAAACCCCCTATTTTTATTCTTATAACGCCACTAGGACAAAAATTTGTTAAATAAATTCAGTTTATTAATTTTAGCCTTGCCCAATACCTTTAACTAAACGCCTGTGATCCTATAGGAAGCGATTTGTTAATCGGTAGGGTCACACGGTACAGATACTTCTGGCTTCCACAGAGGTATGTCGATGGCTTCGTCGTAACCTCACAAAGGGAGCTTCCTAACGAAAACGTAATTTATTTTTACATTATTATACAGAATCTTGTACCAAAGAAAAGTGTTACTTTCAATTAACAGTGAATCACGTGGAGTTGTTAATTACCTATATGTCAGTTGTCCTGATAAAACATTAGTCGTTATACTGAAAGTATTTAATGACACGTAGCAGATGGTCGCGCTGATCCTGTATAGTATCAGAGCCCCTATATCTGCTCTAAGATTATTAACGCAGCACAATTTTATCAGTTCACACCTGTAATATTAGAGTCCTTTATATCTGTGTACATTTCCTTGCTCTTAATTAGTATCTTCACGTGCAAAAACTTCAGATATTAAGCATGGTCTTGACTTCCAACGCCTAAAAAAACATATGTGACATATTTTCCTGAACCTGTAAACCACTATAACACGTTCCGAAATACTTCACGTTAATGATAATGCTAAGCCGAGAATCACAGCCAGTATGAACGTTCTTACTACGGACTATTTCACTTCTATCTCCCACTACGTATGGTCGTAAGTAGTGGAAAACAAACTACTGATACTGTCAGGGAATAGTGATGATGATATAACAAATGTGTTTTTTTATTTACTTATTCTTAGCATTCTTCTCACATGCATCTGACAACGTATTTGCCTTCCCTTCCACCTTATTGTGGAATGAACCCAATCACTTACGGTAATAAGGCAAGTTGGTTCGTACATCCAGAGAAAACTGTTTATTTAATTTGGATGCTCGTTTTGCTATTGCAGTTTTACATTTACATTGAAAACGATTCCATAATTACTGGACCTAATTCGGTCAGTTCTGATCCTCAAAAAGAAAAAAAAAGACATTGGACATAAGGCGATCTATGTGGATAGAACGTAAAGCGAAAAACTTATCTAGGATGGCGTTAGGTGGGAGAGTTCCGGATGAGACATTTAACTGACTTATTTGCTTGGGATGTATGTTCAATGCTGTTTGCAGAAACGTGCACACATATGAGATGGAGTTCTAATTTAGCAACGTGCATTCTCGATTACCTATCTGCACTGTGGTTTTGTGGAAACAGTTTCGCATGAACTAGCACAAACAGTATACGTTGCTCACATTGGCAGTTTGGTAGAACTCAACGAGCTCATACTGTGACTACTGCAAGTTTTACTCCACTGAATATGCGTAAGTTGATTGCAAATCTGCTTAAATAATCGGAATTATCTATCAGTCACTTTGTTGGCCATACTGGCACAGAAATGCAAGACGATAAGAGAAGACCATATTGCTGAATTCAATTTTCCGAAAATCACAACAGATCGTAATTAGGATGCTACTTTCAGCCATTGCACAAACGTGGAAGTATTAGTTTTGAGACAAGTATTCAGGATATAGGAAATCAACTGAAATCGCTTGCCAGAGGAAACGTATCAAGGTCGGATGAGAAGCTGGGACATTCTACAGAGGTCACTCAAAGAAGTTGCATCCCTTCGATTACCAGTTTATTATAGGTTGCTGGAGCAACTAGGTAGCTGGAGCAACTGACGGTACCAAGCGATGGGAAAAGAAGCGTAGGTCAATCCAGTTTTCAGGAGAAGTCGCCGGGCAGATTCACATGATAATACAGCGCTACTGACAACGTCCGTCTGTTGCAGATCTGTGGAACAAGTTCTACGCTCACTCATTTGGACGTTTCACCAGAAAGAATATCTGTAAGAGAGTTTTCTACAGACAGAGATCTTGACAGACTTACCAGTTAGTTCGGAATCTGACTCAACCCGTAAGCATATACCACCGGGAATTTTCTCACTATGTAGGCGATAACTGATGCTTGCTACTTTAAAAAGTTTCAGATATTCTTGCAGGATGTAGTATTATTCAGAACTGAATGAAGTGAATAATGACATGTTCGGAAAGAAGAACCTGTTGAGATACGGATCGTTGAATATTCTCAGTTCACAGAGAACAAGGAGTGCATTTGGCAGTTTCGTTTTAAAGGAGAGTTTAATACCGTAGTCTGACTGGCTGTCTTAGTTTTCATGACTTGTAAACTATTTGCGTGACACTGGAGCGCTGAGACATTACGAAATGACAGAAATAGGCACGGCTTAGGCAGGGACATGACCTTCACCTGCCACAGTTTTAGTCTCTACCTACCATCTTCAGAGGAAGGAATGGTGTGCACACCTGATCCATAAACCCCTTACATTCCTACTGATGAAGAGTGCAGGTTAGACGTACGCAGGCAACCTCACTCTAATTTTAAACGATTAGCAACGTGAGATCAGCACATTTAGTATACTCAACGAATAATTAACATCTAGCACAACCATATTATCTCGATACATCAGTCTGTATCGAACTCCGACTCAATTCTGTGTCTCGGTAACAGTGAGTTTGTATACAGGGAATAAAAATCACCATTTGGTTATCATAATGGAAGAAGGACGTTCATTTAATGAAAACATTGTACGGCTTTTGGTATTACTTGCATTGTACAAATGTTAATACATTTTTAGTTGTATCAGTACTACTATGTTTTTAATAACTTTACCTACCCAGTGTACCAGTAGCCTCTTGAGGAAGATTGTGGATAATAGGTTTAGTTATTAATTAGTGCACATACCCCCTTTTTCCATTATGTGTCCGCATTTTATTACCATGTAGATAGCGTGGGGTGAGTCAGGAGCATGGATGTTTGCTGATGCATCCATAATGCATTTGTAATGTCAAGTTGTAAACTAACTGTGTTTCTGGAAAAGAATGCAAACAAAATAGGTATGACGGAGATATACAGTAGTCTGAAATGTGTTGTGCCGTGGTTGGTCACGGAAATGATTCAATTTATTCTACCGTGGAACAGAAAGTCGATGCTGCCTCATCTGTAGGCCACGATGGGCATCGTATCTTCGTCTTTTAAGTGAACGGTCGCTCCGTCAGAGCGTCACCTTCAGGTTGCTGTCTAACGTACAAGAATGAGTTATTTACAAATGTAACTGATTAATCACTTTTTTGTATGTCTGTTAATAGTAGCGAAGTGTTATAATGTACATTAATTTTTATATATCTGGTAAATTCATTAGGGAGAGCAAAGTCTGATGGAATTTCGATCGTGCAATCGTTGAATCACCAGCCTTTAGCCTTTAGCCTTTAGCTTTATAACTGCTGATGTTATCATTATTAAATTACAGGTGCTCCTTTCTTATTTTTCCAGCAAATTGTATTGAATCAACTGACGATTTCTTTGTGTGAAACGCATCAGTCATTGCCTTCCATGGACTGTCGTTGATGGCCACACCTACAATTGGCTTTCACTTTAACTCGGACATTTCATATCGAATAAGAAGAGTGTTTTCGTGTGTACTGTATAAAAATATTATCGTGTGAACGTTCTTCCAATGAAGAATGATATTACGCTCAGTAAACTGTATGCCACGGTTCTCCATGTACCATGTGGCCATGGCTACACAGAAAATGAGCTCTCATCGTTCATCAATGGCTCTCTTTTAAGGCAGAATGCGTGTGCAAACATACACTGAGAAAAGATATTAGTGTGAATTCTATCGGAATCAAGATCTATTAAATGGTGCGTAATGTGTATAACATCGTTTTAAAAAAGCCATGTGTGCATGACTGTACAGACAATGTGCATCCGCTCCTTGTGCATAGCAATCAGATCAGGCAGTGTGCGTGTGTTAATGTGAATTTGATATAAATCTTTCGTGTGCGTTGTAGTCGATGTGTGGACGATGTCTACTACGCTCGCACGTGGTCACAACTATATAGACGATGATGTTTCTTCTTTCTTGGAATGTCGATGTTGTGCATTCTGTTACGCTGATACACCGACGAGCCCACATTCTTTTTGTTATTACGGCTACTTGCTTAACTTCTACAATCAGTGGGTAGGTGTGCACTCTTTGTGTACCGTTTGTAAATATTCTGCCTCCATTATGATTGCCCACAATTTCTGGTAGGTGTATGGTGCCATATTTGATTTCTTCAGACTTTTAAGTGACTGTGTTACGGACCAGCTATAAACCCGTACTGTATGTACTTACAAAGTTGTATGCTTTGTTTCCCCACCACACAATTGCTTCCAAATAATACACCTTGTTGTAGCATACGGAAAGAATCTCTGTTGCTCACGAACGTACTTTCGTAGCCCATTAACCGTAAATAACTGGGTCCTTTTACATACTACTGATGAACACATAGTGCAAGAATACTCACAGAGGATAGGAATGAGTGTCATAATTAAGCTGAGTGGCATACGATACATTTTTTTCACGTTAGAGTGTATCATAGTACCGTGCTACGTAAATGAGAAGCTGGTCAGAGAAGGACACGTGCTCGAATTTGACTTCTCCCCACAGCACCACTGCTACTCTATTTCTCCTCTCTACGGAGTTTCCCGAGTTAAAACGAGAGGAAAATTGAAACAACCCAGTTTATTGCGCATGTATGATTAGCGCACAAACATACCAGAAAAAAATGAGACTATGGTAGCTTGACTACAGTTTGTACATTCCGGAATTCCATGACAGTATTTTTAAACAAGCTACACAGAAACTCAGTGGAGAAGCAGAGAGGATCACAAATAAAATATCCCAAATCTGTCAACTCTCAGATTTAAGTATGTACGCTTCTACTGCAAAGAAGTTAGCTGCATAGGGGAGAACAGATTACAGTAATGTCTGCAATATTCTTTCGTCATTTTTCATCCAAAGCACTTCCACACGTCTTGCAGCCATGAAATACACTCACATAGATAGGTCATAATTCCGGAGAGTGGTGTAGGCCATGACCTTACCCAGAGTCATTAGAGACATCGGACCAAACATATTAGGGCTGGTTACATAACCCTCTCTAACAACTATAAAATCATACTACGTAAATCGGCATTATGTGATGTTTGCAATACAGAAGTGAGTCTAGCACTTACTGATGACTATTATCGTGTATATATCACAGACCTTTCAGTGATACTGAAATGAGCTTCATAAAAGCCTTAGGCTGAGCCTCGGGTATAGTATATTGTTCATTTAATTGTAACGACAGGGAGAGAGTCACCTACAGAATAAACTGAAAATGAAACGTACATTCAATTCGGCAACTATTATTGCTGCAGATGCAAACTAAAAAAATAAGAGAGCAGTTGGTGAAATACGTAAAATTTATTTATTACTTTAAACAAACCAAGGATTGTAATTGAAAATTGAAAATGAATAAACACAAACAACATTAAATGAACTCAGAAAAAAACGAAACATGGAACAAAAACTAAACAAAAAACACACAGAACAAAATCAAAACTCAAACAAGAACTTTAGGAACAAACGAACATTTTTTTCAGTGGGTGCAAGCGGCACCCGAGGGTTGGCTACATAGACTCATAGCTGCTCCCTCCTCAACATCTACACGAACTTCCTCCATCTTGGAAGAACCCATCAGACTCTCGGCTGTGTCATCCTCTAAATATTGATGAGCTTTTTCCATCTCGGCAGCATTCACGAGACCTTTAGCCGCACCTAGCTCCTCATTTCCACATGCTTTGTCAATCTCAGCATCATCCTCGAGACTCTCATCTGCCCCTTCCTCAATCTCTCCACATGTTTCGCCCATCTTGGTAGCACCCATGCGTCTCTCAACTATCTTCTCCTGTAAATCTTGGTGGGCTTGTTCGATCCCAGCAGAATCCATGAGACACTCAGCTGCCCCTTCATCCTCATCTCCACATACTTTGTCACTCTCAGCAGCATCCATAAGACCATCACCTGCCCCTTCATCAATCTCTCCACATGTTTCGCCCATCTTGGCAGAGTCCATGAGACTCTCAGTTGCCTCCTTTTCTAAATCTTGACTCGCTTCTTCCATGTCGGCAGCATTCATGAGACCCTTAGCTGCACCTTCCTCCTCAATTCCACATGCTTTCTCAATCTCAGATTCATCCTCGAGACTCTCACCTGCCCCTCCCACAATCTCTCCACACGCTTCACCCACCTCGGCAGCACCCATGCGACCCTCAACTATCTTCTCCTGTAAAACTTGATGGGCTTGTTCGATCCCAGATGAATCCATGAGACACTCAGCTGCCCCTTCATCCTCATCTCCACGTACTTTGTCACTCTCAGCAGCATTCATAAGACCATCACCTGCCCCTTCATCAATCTCTCCACATGTTTCGCCCATCTTGGCAGCGTCCATGAGACTCTCAGTTGCCTCCTCTTCTAAATCTTGACTCGCTTCTTCCATGTCGGCAGCATTCATGAGACCCTTAGCCGCACCTTCCTCCTCATTTTCACATGCTTTGTCATTCTCAGCATCATCCTCGAGACTCTCATCTGCCCCTTCCTCAATCTCTCCACATGTTTCACCCATCTTGGTAGCACCCATGCGACTCTCAACTATCTTCTCCTGTAAATCTAGATGGGCTTGTTCCATCCCGGCAGCAATCATGAGACACTCAGCTGCCCCTTCATCCTCATCTCCACATACTTTGTCACTCTCAGCAGCATCCATAAGACCATCACCTGCCCCTTCATCCATCTCTCCACATGTTTCGCCCATCTTGGCAGAGTCCATGAGACTCTCAGTTGCCTCCTCTTCTAAATCTTGACTCGCTTCTTCCATGTCGGCAGCATTCATGAGACCCTTAGCGGCACCTTCCTCCTCAATTCCACATGTTTTCTCAATCTCAGATTCATCCCTGAGACTCTCACCTGCCCCTTCCACAATCCCTCCACACGCTTCACCCAACTCGGCAGCACCCATGCGACCCTCAACTGTCTTCTCCTGTAAATCATGATGGGTTTGTTCGATCACAGCAGCATCCATGAGACACTCAGCTGCCCCTTCATCCTCATCTCCACGTACTTTGTCAATCTCAGCAGCATCCATAAGACCATCACCTGCCCCTTCATCAATCTCTCCACATGTTTCGCCCATCTTGGCAGTGTCCATGAGACTCTCAGCTGCCTCCTCTTCTAAATCTTGACTCGCTTCTTCCATGTCGGCAGCATTCATGAGACCCTTAGCTGCAGCTTCCTCCTCAATTCCACATGTTTTCTCAATCTGAGATTCATCCTTGAGACTCTCACCTACCCCTTCCACAATCTCTCCACACGCTTCACCCACCTCGGCAGCACCCATGCGACCCTCAACTGTCTTCTCTTGTAAATATTGATGGGCTTGTTGCATCTTGGCAGCATCCACGTTACAATTAGCTATTCTCTCCTCCTCTTGATCCATCTTGGAAGCATCCACCTAGGATACCAACATAGTGTTAGGTGCTTGGTTAAACTAGGAACAACATTATACACTAGAGCTTACAGTATGAAATAATAATTGTTAAGAGTTTTCAATCATACGGCGAATTAGAGGTTTACATAGATCATCGCTGTTTTATATCAGATTCCAATGAAATTCAAAATTTCAATTGTAGTGGTAATGTTTAACATTTAGCGAGTAAGATATTGGAATATTATTCCGGCATAGGCATTAGAAGCTGATGACTTAGTGTATGGTATGAAAAAGAGGGTCTTCCATTATCACCAACTGCACAATAATGTATCGCTGTGATCCTCATACTAGCAGCATATCTGTAACTTAAATGTTTCGGGCCTACTGAAGAACGGGATACAACCCGTCGGCTCTGACCAATGACGTCAGAATTTGCCAGAGATGATTTACTACACAGATTCAACAGCTGAGACAAGTGTTCGTCAACTAAGGAATGTGGGAAAGAAAAACAGGTGGTAGACATATATAACGTCCAGTAATATTGCGTTATAATGTTAAGGTTATCGCTTGTTTGAGTCCTAGTGCTGCAGTAAAAAATAATAAAAAAAGGATAAACGTAGTGCTAGCGTAGAATACCTCAGTTGACATATATGAGTTGTATCTCGAAATTCAGTCTATCTGTGTAGGTTAATTGCAGTATGGGATGCGAATTTAACGTGCGTCGATTTCTTCGTTTTCGTTAGCATTGGTATCCTATTCTTCAGTTGACCTGTATACGTCAACTGAAGTACGGGATATAAATTTTACGTATGTCGCTCTTTTCGCCTTGTGTAGTGCTGGTATAGACTCGGAAAGTGACACTACCACCCGACGAAGAACTGTGTCAGTTACAAGCGTTATGCGGTTTGGGGATTCGCAAATGACGCATAATTCCCCATTGGCTCTTATTTCCTATGATTTCAAAGCCGCTGAAATTGTGTATTAACAAGACAGAGATTTTGAAACCAGATTTTAAACACGTTGTCCTTTCCAGTAGCAGTTTGGACTATAGCCATACTTTATTGGATATAACGGCCTAATCGAAACTGAAGAAGCTGCAGAAAGATTGAAATCTGGAAAAATGATCCGAGGTAAGTCTAAAACCAAGTGACAAAAGGGAATCATTGCATTAGAAGACGAATGGAAAACTTGAACACATGAAGTAAATAGGGCAGTTAAGAATAAAATGGGCAGAAATATTGTTTCCAATAGAATTCTCGTCTAATTCACCACATGCTGATTTCAACTGTTTAAAGAAGGATGTAAAAAAGAAAAACAGGGAATGAAGCCTCAAACGAGAATATACACACGTAAAAATAAGTTTTGCATTAAGCTGAAAACGGGAAAACAAGGCTGGATGCAGAAGACACGCGAAACAATAGAAGCTTGTGTAACAATCGGAATGTTAGATGCCATATACGGGAAAATTATGGAAACCGTTAGAGGAGAGAGATTCAGATGTATAAATATCAAACGCTTACCTGGGAAGCCATTACGAACGAAAGGACGGAGATCTGAAAGCTGGGTTTAACGTCAGAATGGGTCCTACAAAGTAAGCCGACTTAAAAAAGGGAATGGATGACGATTCTAAGTGAAATATGGTACACTAAAAAGAGTTTGACACAGCAGTAAAAGACCCAATTCGAAATAAGACTCTTGGCGTACACTACAGTGTTTCAAAATCGTTAAGATCACTGGTAGGGAACCTGAAACAGGTGCCTAAGCAGGCAAAATACACTCATACTTTCTAAAACATGTAATATTCCCATTCCCAGACAGACCAAATGCTAACAAGTTTCAAAGTTAACGCAATGGTCACGAAAATTCTAATACGAATTAATGAAGACATCGGTAGCAGAGAATTTCTGTGGAGATGAATTTAGGTTGCGCGGAGGAATGGGGACGAGTAAGTCATTTCCGACCTCAGGACTCTGAAGACAGACTGCTCCAAGGCAAAAGGAAATCGGTAGGAATTCAATTTCTGAGGGTCACAGGGGTAAAATACAGGGAGTGATGCTATCCTATACTTGTGCATAAAACAAAGTGCAATTATAAAGGTCTCAGGACCGCGCAGGAATACAGTAGCTGAGACGGGAGTGAGATGCGTTTGTAACCTAGTAATTCAGCAAGCAGCACGGAAAGTAGAGAAAAATTACGTATGGTGATAAACCAGCAGAACTCGTCAAAGTTGCTAGACAACATCTGCATTAAGAACAGTTCCATTTCATACAAATTACACACGAAACCAGGGAACACCGAACAGTCTTCGAAGAATAGTTACAGCACCAACACAAAAGGAAGAATCTGCAAACAAATGTCAACAATGCAGCACCCTCAATTTTATAACACACGCCACCCAGATCTTGAACTCTATCATTATAACGCGGACTGAAGAAAGCATAGGTGTACAAAATACGGAAGATCAAGTTGCCTTTAGAGGAGCTGTAGGCACACGAGAAGCAATACTCGGATTACAGCTAATACCTGAGACAAGACTAAGCAAGAGCCAAGAATGCAGCAGTGTTCCATAGGAGGAATGGTCAGTATTCAAGTGTATGGCAGGAACGATCACGCGAAGCTTAACCATCTACTAAATATGGACTCTAAAATGCAGCTACGAGCACTTTATCTTCGATACTGTAACGAAATCTCGTCTTGGTCTTCTATATTTTGAGGGGTGTAAGTATGGCCCAAATCACGAAAAAAATTTCCTGTAAATATGGGCTGTAAAGTGTTCACCTTCAGACCTTTGGGCACTTGTTCAGCTTCACTGGTGTGAAAGGCATCCCTTACACAAAACAAGTGCTTGCAGATCTTAAGCTAATAGTAGAGCCCATGTTTACTAGCCTCTTTTTCTTCGAATGACCGTCTCTGTCCCATCTCTGAAGACTGATCATACCTCCCAGAACGCTGTATATTACCTACGTCGACAAATAGAAAGAATTAGACGGTGTAGTATAGCGACAGATTTTTGAGATGCTGAGAGTGTGAATGGCACAATGTATCAGAACAGAGGAGTACTGCAGTAACTTTACAGAGAAAAGACGGTAGTGATAAGAAGCGGGAAACATCAAGAGCAAGCCACTGTTAAATAAGGTGTACGACCGGGCTGTTCACTTTCTGCTATCTTATTCAGCGGATACATTCGGAGGACTCTAGATGAATTTAGGGACACACTATGACTTGTACGGGGAATTAAAATTGAAGGTAAGATAACAGACATGCTGAGATTTTCTGATGATGCTACAGTGTTAAGTGAATGTGCGGAACTACAGAAGCGAGATGCAGATGAAAGTCAGCCCCATTTCTTCCTAACATGCAAATTAATAAAGTTAAGACAAAAATCTTGATGAGTAGATAAAATACCGTTGCCCAGTGCTCACTTAACAAAGAGGGAGTGGAGACCGTAGAATCCTTTTGCTCCCTACGGAGTGAAAGGACCCTCTGACTGAGAAAGGAAGGATACTGCAAGCCAGATAAACCAGGCAACAGCTGCTTTCAACAAGAGCAGGAACCTTACTCATCTCTTTTCATAGCCCAATACCTGAGGAAAGACCCCATAAAGATTTTGTGTGGAGTGTGCCGCTGTAGAGATGTGAAACACGGACATACCAGAAGGCGGAAAGAAAAATGATACATGCAGCTACGTCTCCTAAAGCTTATTGAATGCCACATGTGTCAGCCATATGATGAGAAATTATGGTGTCATTAAAAGTGTTGCTGAAAGGACAGCAGAAAGGAAGTACACAAGAGACAAACATAGTCTAGTATACATCAACCGTATCATGGACGACACAAATTGCACCACCTATACTGCACTCAACAAAAGGGCCGGAGACAGAAATGCTTGCCAAGCTGCTGATAGCCAACCTGATAGTTAAAGACCAAAGAAGAAGAAGGAGATCATGATAAGTTTTGAAAGTGGAACAACTAATGGTAAGAGGCTTTAAATGTTCGGAAATGGTACATGTTTGAGTAAGTAGCCTGTGCTACATGTGAGGACAGAAATGTAGTTACACTGTGTGATCAAAAGTATCCTGACACATCCAAAAACATACGTTTTCCATATTAGGTGCATTGTGCTGCCACCTACTGCCAGTCACTCCATGTCATCGACCTCAGTAGTCATTAGACATCGTGAGAGAGTAGAATGGGGCGCTTCGCAGAACTCATGGATTTCGAACATGGTCAGGTGATTGGGTGTCACTTGTGTCATACGTCTGCACGAGACATTTCCACACTCCTAAACATTCCAAGCTCCACTGTCTCTGGTGTGGCAGGGAAGTGGAAACGTGAAGGGACACGTACAGCACGGAAGGGAACAGTCCGGCCTCGTCTGTTTTACAGAGACCGACGACAGTTGAAGAGGGTCGTAATGTGTAATAATCACAGACTACGCACACCATCGCACAGGAATTACAAACTGCATCAGGACCCACTGCCAGTACTACGAGTGGCGGGAGATCAGAAAACTTGGATTTCGTGGTAGAGCGGCTGCTCATAAGCCACACATTACGCCGATAAATTCCAAACGACGCCTCTCTTGATGTAAGGAAAGTAAACATTGGACGATTTAACAGTGGAAAAACGTTGTGCGGAGTGACGAATCACTGTACACAATGTGGTCATCCGATGGCAGTGTGTGGGTATGGCGAATGCCCGGTGAACGTCATCTGACGGAGTAAAATTCGGAGGCGGAGGTGTTAGGGTGTGGTCGGTTTTCTCATGGAGAGGCCTTGCTCTCCTTGTTGTTTTGCGTGGCACTATCACAGCACAGGCCTACATTGATGTTTTAAGCACCTTCTTGCTTCCCACTGTTGAAGATCAATTCGGGGATGGCGATTGCATCTTTCAACACCATCAAGCACCTGTTCATAATGCATGGCCTATCGCGGTGTGGTTACACGACAATAACATCCCTGTAATGGACTAGCCTGCACAGAGTCCTGACCTAAATCCCATAGGACAGCTTTGGGATGTTTTGCATCGCCGACTTCGTTGCAGCCCTCACCCAACGACATCGATACCTCTCCTCAGTGCAACACTCCGTTAAGATTGGGCTGCCATTCCCCAAGAAACCTTCCAGCACCTGATTGAACATATGCCTGCGAGAGTGGAAGCTGTCATCAAGGCTAAGGGTTGGCCAAAATCACATTGAATTGCAGCGTTACCGATGGAGGGCGCCATGAACTTGTAAGTCATTATTAGCCAGTTGTTGGGGTACTTCTGATCACATTGTGTATCTCGCACAAGCTGCTCTGTTAACCTCCTACTATGAGTAAATTTTTTGTCAAACCGCGACATCAGTGTCAAAGTTATTTTTTTTAGTTCATTAAATCGTAATTTGTACGCTTTACCTTAAACTTTTTGCTCAGTCTGGAACAGAGTATAATCGTTCACTATTGTTCTAGCTGTAACTTAATCAGCTTAATTCTTAAGCAGCCTATATCTGTAGAAAACAAGGTAATTCCACTTTATAGACAAACATCCAATAAGGATGTGGTTAATTATCTTTTTGGTTCCAAAACCTAAGTATTATGGTGTTGAAAACTAATGCGGGCGTAGTATCTCTAGCAGAACCTGCGTGGATACACGTGGAAAACCTATTACTCGCCACAATGAGAGACAGTAATACTTTCTCATAACCTGGGCCACTGCACTTCTTATCAAGTTAAATTGATAGTATGGACTGACAATCCTTTAACAAGATCACGTTTAATTCAATGTTCGAAGGAGTGTCGTAACAGAGCAAACCCCACGAAATTGCATCGAATTATTACTCTCATTGTGTGAGCAGTGTTGGAAGAGAGATGACTACGTTCTTTAGGTGAGACGATCATTTATTTCCACAGATGGAATGTTTATGAGGCCGAATATATCCTACTCAGTTGTTTCAAGAGATCATACCAAAGTACCGTTATCAAGCGAACGTACTAGATATAGTAATTATCTCATTTCAAACATCCGTGTTAGATGGGATATAATAACCCTCTTCTAGGCAACAATCGTTGAAGTGTTGTAACTGTTCTGATAGCATTATCCGTCCTCTACCGTTTGGTGGTATTCCTGGCGTCAATTATTCCCAGCTGCTGGTTTCACATCCACTGACTCTTGCGTAGCACGCAGAAGTGCTCTGCTCCACTAAGAGGTTTGCCTACTTATACTTATTTGTATATAAGTACATAGGAAGTTTTGCTTTTTATTGTGATATTTCTTGGGGTTAATGTGACTGTTGAAGGTGTGACTGACCAGACGAGTGTATGCTACTGTGGTCGAGATTTGCATTACACAGCAGCATCTAAAGAACTTCCGCTATCCTTCATAGCAAATGACAACGGCAGCAATCGCACTGTAGCCAGACGTTCGTATCCTCACTAGCAACCGTATAATTTTTCAGCTATGATTCAGTAGGATATTTTCCGAAGTCTTACATCTCTGTAAGAGACAAGCCAATCATAAATGGTATTCCACAGAAAATTCCATAAGTTGCACTAACTCTATTACGACTTTGTCGCAAACTGAAATACAGCTGCTGATCTTACAGCACTGCCTGGTACGTGCAGTACTGCTAAACGGATGTGTCTCCGACTGGTAGCAGCCTTCGGACCGTCGAGACCCGTCACGACGGAGTTCTACAGTTGGCGGACTCACAATCGTTGTAGGCTAGCGTCTGTAACACGAGTAATATTTGTCGAACCCGTGACAGTTTTACAACGGAATCTTACATTCCCTGAGTAGTACTTTATATTTACATTTGGGTCTTCGAACCAACGGTTGCTATACTATTGGATTCTAATATCGTGAATCAGTCTGTTAATACTTCATGTAAAGATGAGGGACAACTGCATTTTACAGTCATGGAGATGTGTGCAAATCGTGATATTATCTCGATTGATATCACCTGTCTAATTTGCTAATTCTGCAGTGTGTACAATCAGAGACACAGCTGTTTCCTCATCGCTGTCACACGCTTACTCTTAATGTTAGAAGCAATGTCGACTTACCTCAGTGGGGCCCTCCTGCGGCGCATCGACCAGTATTATATCTCGTTCCTTGAGGCAAATCTCTCTTTGCGCAGTCAGATCGCTGTCTTGGTCTTCAAACGGTGGATTATCTTCTACGATCTTTTTCACTTTGAAGCGCCCAATAACGTGGACCTGTGGGTGGTTTGATGTTATAGTTACTTACTCAGCTACGATGGCCTATATCAATCATAGATAAAGCTTTAGATACTTCACGTAGCATTCTTAAACAGATTATATGCTAAATTAGCAGCCCTTAAATGTAGGCTATAAGAAGACGTCAGTTAAAAACTAACTTATCAAATAAGGTAGAGAACTGTGAGATACAAGAATGAAAGGTCGATGATTAGTGGTAGGTTGACACGACTATTTCTACCTCATCCATGAATAGTTACGCAGGCACTTGATAGGAAAAGCTAGATTGGAATATAAGAAACAATTTACTACCGAAACAGTGCCTAATGTGCGAGAAGACAGAAAGAGCCGGCCGCCGTGGTCGAGCGGTTGTAGGCGCTTCAGTCTGGAGCCGCGCGAAGGCTACGGTCGCAGGTTCGAATCCTTCCTCGGGCATGGATGATGTGATGTCCTTAGGTTAGTTAGGTTTAAGTAGTTCTAAGTTCTAGGGGACTGATGACCTCATATGATAAGTCTCATAGTGCTCAGAGCCATTTGAATCATTTGACATAATGAGTTTACCTCCCACAGAATAATGAAACCAGCCTCTTAAGTCATAGATTTAACCAAATGAGACATTTTTCGTGGCCTGCTTTGTAGGTGACGTTCGTGAAGGTTTTTTTCTTTACTACTTACCACAGTACAGCACAAACTCATGTATGCCAAATACACAGTAAAGTAAGCATGTATCTCAAACCAGGGTGTTGTGCAAACGTTTTCGTAAACCCTGTCTGGTGCCATAGTCAAACTCCGTTAACTTCACTAACCCAACGAATCTAAATCAATTCCCAGAAAGAAAGAAATTTTTTGTTGAAAATGACGTCAGCGATATTCGTATCAAACACTAGATTTCCATATTATTTCCTGAATCTGGGCGATTGTTTAAATGAGTAGCGGGGAATCCTACAGACTGCATGTTGAACACAGGCCACCAGAAGAAGGGAGCGTGTGTCGGTGTCAGGCCACAGTACAGAGCACGTGGCGTGAGCTCCACGGCAAAGGCACTGTCCGTGTCTGCATCCTAAACGATGGAAAGCTGATGTGTACGTTTTAACTTGGCGTGTCCACTGGCGCAGAGGGGGCATATCGTGAGTTAGCAGCTACACGCTGTGTTCCCACGTTATGGGACTGCTAGGTCCACAACGGTGAAAAGGTAAGGCTGGAGTGGGACGAAAGACCATCTGGATCTTATGTGCTTAACAGCACGGCTCCCTGAGATGACAGACTGCTGCGAAGCTTACTGAAATTTTGTTGACACTGCTAAGAAACGGGCGAGCACTGACATAGGTTAATGCAAATAAATTCTGGAGTGGAAGAAAAGAACTCACATGTGTTCCGTATTACCCTCCTGAATCAACCGATTCCATATTCTACTAACAGTCATTGGATCTCGACCAACGCGAGCAGCAATGTCGCGATACGCTAAACCGCAATCGCGATAGGCTACAATCCGACCTTTATCAAAGTCGGAAACGTGATGGTACGCATTCCTCCTTCTTACACGAGGCATCACAACAACGTTTCACCAGGCAACGCCGGTCAACTGCTGTGTAAGAGAAATCGGTTGGAAACTTTCCTCATGTCAGCACGTTGTAGGTGTCGCCACCGGCGTCAAACTTGTGTGAATGCTCTGAAAAGCTAATCATTTGCATATCACAGCATCTTCTTCCTGTCGGTTAAATTTCGCGTCTGTAGCACGTCATCTTCGTGGTGTAGCAATTTTAATGGCCAGTAGGGTAATTAACGAACATAACCGTTTTCTGTTCGTGTGCGCTTATGTTTAACATGTCATCTGTAGCGAAGTGTAATATATACAGCCCTATAGTGACCACTGTTTCATTCAGTAATATCATAAATCCCCTATTTATATTCTTATAACGCCACTAGGACCAAAATTTGTTAAATAAATTCAATTTATTAATTTTGGCCTTGCCCAATACCTTTAACTAAACTCCTGTGATCCTATAGGAAGCGATTTGTTAATCGGTAAGGTCACCCGGTACAGATACTTGTGACTTCCACAGAGGTATGTTGATGGCTTCGTCGTAACCTCACAAAGGGAGCTTCCTAACGAAAACGTAATTTATTTTTACATTATTATGCAGAATCTTGTGCCAAAGAAAAGTATTACTTTCAATTAAAAGTGAAGCATGTGGAGTTATTAACTACCTATATGTCAGTTGCCCCCATAAAACATTACTCGTTATACTGAAAGTATTTAGTGACACGTAGTAGATTTTCGCGCTGATTCTGTATTTGTATCAGAGCCCCTATATCTGCTGTAGCATTATTAACGCAGCACAATTTTATCAGTTCACACCTGTCATATTAGAGCCCTTTATATCTGTGTACATTTCCTTGACTTAATTACTATCTTTACGTGCAAAAACGTCAGTTATTAAGCTGATCGCAGGCGAAGTTGACATTCAGATGGGATGACATCTGGTTTCGTCTTCGGAGTAATCCTATCAGAACCTGCACCAAGGCTCCTGGGCCATCTCTGATTCGCTCCAGTGAGAGCCAGTAACACATTTTTGCGAGTTGTGCCATTGACGTCGTGTGTGCTGTTATTACTACGATTTCACACAAATAGTCTTGCTAAGTTAAATTGTTGCAAACTCACGCTTATCTCATCACGCGAACAATTGTTGATCGAATTACAATAAACCATTAAAGACTGCACTGATGCTCTTCATGTGTCCGGTCTGTTTTAAGAAATTTAAGTTGTTCTCCGTATACCATTTGTGTCTGTCACAGAGGATTCAGTCTGGGCTAATATCACTTACACCTGTATCTTTACGTACATGGCAGTTTTCTCTTTGAGATGTGATAGGTCCTGGCGCCAGTATTTGTGCTCAGTTAAATTCACGTCGGCCAATCGGATTGCGGTTCTCCGTGTTTACGTAAACCACATAAAACGGTTATCGGCATACTTGCGTTTAAAATGAGTCAAACGGTTTTATTCCCCGTTATTCCACACTTCGAACTACATCTATATTGAATTCGTCGACACTGGAAGCCGTTCGCTAGTCTCACACTATTACCTCAAATTTGTGATACTCACGGACGGATGTGTCTCCGACTGGCAGTAGTCATTGGCCACTTGTGACTCGCACAGCTGCAGATCTATAATTTGTGCTCATGAAGCTGTTTGAAGCTGCTGTGTTTCACACAAGTGTTACAATCGTAACCCGTGGATATTTTACACCGGGCCTTACTGTCCCACAATAATAACTATCCGTACGACCCAAGATTTACATCATTATCTTGTAACCAATCTATCATTTGATTGTAATAAAGTAAATCCCTTAAACTATCCTTGCGGAATATATAGTCTAGGAGGCATGTCTGGAGCATCAGAAATTCTCGATAGACATGATCTGGCAGAGTGGCTGATTCTGCAATGAGTGCAGTTTAAGAAGTACCTGCTGTTTCTCAGCTCTCAACCTGTCTGTCCGCCTCTCCCTGCCTGCCCTCCACGGCAGTAATGACGCTGACTTGCCCCAGCAGGGCCCTCCTGCGGCGCGGCGACCAGTTTATTCTCACGTCTCTTGCGGCGACGGCGACGCTGTTCAGTGTGTTTGCGCTCGCGGTCATCAGACGGTGGTATTTCTTCGGCTGCCTTTCTCTTCTTGACGCGCCCAACAGCATGACCCTGTAGATTGTTTGGTTTTACTATCGCTTATTCAGCTAGAATGCCATATGTCTAACAGAAGGAAACTTTAGACAACTGACTTTGCTTCGTTAAACAGATTGTATATCAAGTTAGCAGACCATAATTGTGTGTAATAACGAATGTGAAATGTGATGCTATAGGCGTTTGTCAAAAAATAATGTATCAAATACAGATAGGGAACTGAGAGGCACGAGAATGAAAATGCTACAGAATGTCTTAATGGGGCACACCAAACAAAATAAAGGATTGGTTGACACGAAAATTGAAAGGCATCTAGGAATAATGAACCCCGCACCTGAAAGGGGAAGAATGTGAAGGTGTGCAAAGTGTATAAACACCAGATTGTTGTTCGCGCACTGTGTAGTACACAACATATGAAGAAAGCTGAAACAACTCAATAGATATATGACTCGAAAAACATAGACATTGTCTGTGATCCGTTTTGTGTATAACGTTTGTAATGCATCTTTGTTCACTAATTGCGACAGTAGAGCAGAAGTATACGTACAGCAAGAACATAGTAAAATACGCAGGCCATTGTAAACAAGAAAATTTGGTAGAGAGAACCTACATTTATTTTTATAATACTCTCTGTTACCACCTTAATTTCTCTCACTTGATCCTCTGATCGTCACGTGAATATACGTGTAAAGCTCTATGACGCCGCCTAGTCTACCCCGAATTCACATTCTGGAAGACTACACAAAGAGATTACGACAACATCTTTACCTTTTGTTTAAGAGCCCCTCACACTATACAACTCTCTGTTATATCTTCGTGTGGTTTGGTTTCGTTACTTATATTCTTATTAACTATTCTACATGTTTCAAAACTTTATTCTGCATGTCACATTGATGGCGGCCACAAGCACTGGCACCGTAAACCATATTACGTCGCTTTGGTATCGTGTCTGTTTCTCCTGCAGCTGCTGAATAGAAGTTGAAGTCGGATTTGTGCCTCTCATTACCGACAGCATGTGCCCACTGCAGTTCATAGCAGCACTTAGTTTCATGAACAGGTATTGAAGCTAACACTCCGTATGATCGTACATCGTGTACTGGACACTTGAGGTAGCATGTCGAATGGACATGGGAAACCATGTGAGACTGAATCGACTGTTAACATGCGTTTTTAGATTGTGTTTCAAACGAGTGGTATATTCCGTATCCTTGTAATTTTACGACGGAAGTTTACTTTCCACAGCAATATCATTCCGTTGTATGTTACATTTATTTTAGGATAGTGTAACCACTGCTATTTTGTATTAATGGATGACAACAAAGTGAGTTCCTTACCTAGTCCCACGTGTAAAAATGAGCGAGCTGTCTGGGAGAGTAACTGATTCTGCGATGTATACCCGGTAGTACTGATGTTTGCTCACCTCTGCACGGCCGTCCTTCCGAGTATCGTCCTTACTATTCTCTTCTATCTTGATGCGAGGGGCAGGTCCGGGAGTTGGTTGACAGGGAAATATCTCGAAGATGGACGGATATTCTGGCTCCCTTCTCTCTCTGAAGCGTCCGTACTCCATAAACTGTGGGTGTTTTGTTTTTGCGATTACTGACTCATGTAGTATTGCATATATCTAACACATAGGAATACTCTAGAGATTCGACTTACCACACTTGAATGGATTTTATATTACATAGGCAGTTCGTAAGTGTAAATTCTGTAGATTGTGTTACATAGTGTTATAGGGAGTGGTTATAAATCAAGAAATCAAATAAAGTAGAGAAATGAGAGGTACAAGAGTGAAAACGTGAGGTAAGCCTTTAATGGAACATGCTCAACAGGATTGGACGCAGGTTAATGGGAGTGTTGCTATGAAATCCTAAACTAGTTAACGGCCACTTGAAACCAAAATTTTTGTGTAGGTGCTAACTGTAGAAGATATTAAGCAGATTTTGCCAATGCAGTGTGGTAAACATACTGATATAAAAAGATTAGCCCATGAAGAAGAATGAAACCAGTCAAGAGACTCATGTTCCATAGCTATAATTTATTAACTTTGGCCCAGGGTGTGTATAACGTCTATGATGATGTTTTGTTTACTAATTACAGCAGTACATGTGTATGCATGTATGTGACCACTAAGTACTTAATAAATTTTGCATCCAATATATAAACATGAAACTTGGAAACGAAAATATAAAGTTATGCTAATAATACCACCCTAAATCATCTGCTAAATTAAATTAATTAATGTAAAACCTTGTTAATATCATATAAATTAGGTGTCCTGATAAATTATGGGATGGAATAAATTTAGCCACATATAATAATTCAGATTCATCGCACGGTGTAATAGTTTCTGAAATTGTATAGTTGCTCTAAAGTTACTATATCTTTTTTTCTTTAATAATTCACACCCATAATATTACTCCATATGTACATCGTTATTCTTTTTAATTATTGTTTTATTATTGGGCAGTTGTTTCGTTTAGGTACCTCCCTTAGTAAACATACTTGATCTACCGTTACAGAATATCTTCCATGGCCTAAAAGGTTTGAGATTTTTGGTAACATCTAAGCTTCATTGTCAATTGTTCTTGTATGTTTCTAGTTCCAGAACCGCCGCTATGATGCAACAAAGGCAGTAATTCTCCATCGAATAATGTAGCAGTGTTATCAAATGGAAAAACAAGCAAGTATTCGTAAGCTCCAATGCTTTCAATAAATTTTCGCTGCTAATAAATGCAAGAAGCGTTCTAATGCAAACCAGACGAACAATTAGTCATTAGATCGGACCCAGGGGCCATCATTCCGTAATACTTTCGATTTCCACAGGGTTTCCAATAATCACTGTTCTACCATGCACCAATGGTATTCTTTAAGGGAGTAATCTTAACTGTCACTCGTGCTACGGCTCCTTAACAGCACTTATGCTGACGCATTGACGATGACATTATGGTTATAGCACAGAGACTATCTGGGGATACGTATTGACTGACAGAGTCAGTGTTCTTTCTGTGCCGAAATATCCTGTCTATTGCCTTTGAGTAGAGCATGACAATTCCGAAACAGTGATTCTTTTGCACGGTTTACGCTTTTGATGTTGAAACTGGTAACTCAGAATGCTTGTCTGAGACATAGGTAAGGCTTTCTTCAGGGGAACAAGCCGACAAACATTTTATTGTACTGGTTCGCCATCGTCAGACGTGGTGGTTCGAGATTTCCACCACACTATGGGATACGTGTGGACAGGAAAGAGCATATGGTCTAAAACACTTCCCGTCTGTCTCCATTCTTGAATCACACTTCGGTCGTTAAGCTCAGCTCAAACAGTGATAAAATAACAACTACTGCAAGCAACGCCTTCAGCAGCTTTCAGGGTCGTCAATGAGGTCTGGCTTAACCTGAGACAGAAAGTAATTCACCCAGTGTCCCATTCGGTCATTAAAGAATTCACCCTCGAACGAGCTTACTGACTTCATGAGCCGAAAAACAAAATTCCACAATTCTGGTTACAGTTTTCCATGAGACACTAACGTGTTCATATCATGATGCCTTTACTTAGATTCAGTTTCTGATTACGTGTAATAGGTGTAGTATGCCGTTTGGTCCACACAATATCTTGACAAGAAAATGTACCGTGAAACATTTGACACCTCTGGTCCTCTCCAATGAAACGCACAAATATTTTTCACGTCGTATCCTATACAGTTCATGTTCGCTACGTTTTCATACAAACTGTGCAAATAAGCAATCTGCTTACAGAATCACACTTATCTCGACGGCTCACTTGGGCTATTATTATTAAAGTAATCGGAATTATCGTCCATAACGGTTTCGAGAGAAAGAATATAGGGGACTTGTAACCAAGCATATGGAATCACGGAAGCACTCTTGTTCCTTTTACGATCAACGCTCGTCTAGCTGTCGGTTTCTTGGACGCATTATTCGTTGGACGTTGTGTACTCACAACTCTCTGTCCCTTTCCGCGTGCCCTTCACTCTGTCTGTCTCCTCCCACCAATCTCTCCATTTTTCTACTTTTCACTAGTCTCTCCTTCCGCCGGCCGCTGTGGCCGAGCCGTTCCAGATGCTTCATTCTGGAACCGCGCGACTGCTGCGGTCGCAGGGTTCGAATCCTGCCTCTGGCATGGATGTGTGTGATCTCCTTAGATTACTTAGGTTTAAGTTGTTCTAAGTTCTAGGGGACTGATGACCTCAGATGTGATGTCCCATAGTGCTCACAGCCATTTGAACAATTCTCTCCTTCCATCTGCTCATCCTTTCTCTGTGCTCCCCCTCTATCTATGCACTCCTTTCCCTTATGTCGATCTCCTGCTCCCCCCTCTACTTCCACTTCCTCGTACCCCCTCCCCCTTCTTCCTTCTTCCCATCCTTCCCTCCCCCCTTCTGTTTGACTTTCTCCTCCTCTTCCCCTGTTCAATCCATTTCTGGCTCCCCCTCTCTCTGTCCATCTTCATCTCCCCTTTCTCCACCCTTCTCTTCTCTCCCTGTAAAAGTCATTCTCTTCCTCTTTCCTTTCGCTGTCCATCTCCTCCTCTCCCTTCTCTCTGTCCATTTACTCCTCCACCACTCTTTGTCTGTCACATCCTCTCACTATCTGTTTCGATCTCCTCCTTTTCCCTCACTGTATACCCATATCCTCCTGTCCCCTTGTCTGTCCGTGTTATCACTCCCACAAGTATAGGAGGCTTGTGATTCTCATCTCACAATATGTTATTCCCAGATCGTGACGAATATGTGTACCAAATATCTTACACATATAGGATGAGATTTTTGCAGTGTCTTTGACAGTGTATGGACATAACTATGTTTCACATTTATTTAAAATACAGAGTTCGCCAGAAACATGTACACACTCTTTGTCAGGCTCTATCGAGATATCGATAATGTCGTTCGATTTGAGTTAGGAGTGTGTTGTAGTAGGATCTTTGGCTCAACAGGTGTTAGTACTTTTATCTTGGAATTGAGAAAACAAGATGGACGGAGCACGCTTGACATTCTAGCAACGAAAATGTATTGTGAAGTGATTTTTCAGGTTTGATAAAGCCGTTGAAGTGCAACGTCAGTGCAGGCGGTAGTTGCAAAAGGGAACCACCAACCCACCTAAAAATTAAATGCATCGTTGACAAGTTTGAATTGCATTGAACGATTTGTGATATTCATAAAGGAATATGAGGAAGACAGCGTACAGCTACAAGTCCTGCATCGTCGGCACTCGTGTTGGAAATTATTTTGTAAATTCTACTCGTAAGTCTGCTACGCAATGTGCACGTGAAGTGAGGGTTAGCAGTACAAGTGTGCGAAGAATCCTGAAAGCTGCAAAGTTGAAAGTTTACATTCCACGATTACTGAACGCGATTTACGACGACGATCCTGATCGCCGAATGCAATTTTGCGAATGATATCAGAAAATGGTAACGGATGACGAACAATTTGTGACGAAGGTAGTGTGGAGTGAGGAGACGCGATTTAAACTTAATGGAACTGTGAATCTGCATGACAGTGTGTGCTGGACACCGGAAAATCCGCATCTTTATGTGGATAAAGCGCTCAATCTACCAGGGGTCCATTTGTGGTGTGGACTATCAACCAGGGGCTTAGTAGAACTCTCTTTCTTTGATGTTACTGTCACTCGAGAAATGCACCTGGAAATTTTAGACAGATAAATTTTGCCAGGTATATGTGCCCTTTGTGGAGCTGATGAAGAGGTCTACTACCAACAGGACGGGGCGCCACCACACTACCACCTGGCCACACGAGTTTTCCTGGATGATAATTTTCTGGAGCATTGGATTAGGCGAAGAGGGCCCATTGAGTTCCCTACACGGTCGCCAGGTCTAACACTTATGGACCTTTAGTTGTGGGGAACTGTGAAAGATAACGCCTATCGACGTAAGCCACACACACGCTGGAGGAACTTCGCCAGGACATTACAGCGACATGTGCAGCGATCTCCACTGTAACATTGATTGATGTAGTTGCGGCGACCGCTCGTCGTTCTGTTATGTGTATAGCTGCCATAGGGAACATTTTGAACAATTAAAGTAACACTGTGCGAAACTATAGGTTGTAAAATATGTGTGATAACTATTAAATGTAAAATAACACATACGTAATACTTTTCGTTCCTTACAGTGTGTATAAACTTTTCTTACGGACTCTGTATTTAACGTGTATTTGTAGTTATATTTTACCTGTATCTGTAACGAAGTTCGTCCTGCAGATTCATTTCCACACAGCTCACTATTCATAACATCAAATCTCCTGAATTATATATGACTTATAAATAAATAATTTTCCAAGTACGCTCTATGGGATTTGTGGATATGTCAGTGACAAGTGTTGCGAATGCAGTTGATAGTAAAGAACAAATACGAGGTGCGGCTAGAAAAAAACCGAACTGATGCTGGAAAAAACATTTATTTACAATTATTTACAATTTCATGTTATCTCCTTCAATGTACTCTCCTCCTCGGTCTCTACACCGCTCCATACGAATTTTCCACTGTTCATAGCAATGCTGCAGATCATTTTCGGTAAGTCCATACATTACTTCCGTCGCTTTTTCTTTTACTGCTTCAACAGTCTCAAATCTAGTTCCTTTCAAAGCTGACTTGACTTTAGGGAAAAGAAAAAAGTCACAGGGGGCCAAATCAGGTGAGTAGGGTGGATGATCTAAGATGGGAATGTTGTGTTTTGCCAAAAACGTCTTCACTGACAACGCACTGTGAGCTGGGGCATTGTCTTGGTGAAGGATCCATGACTTTTTTCTCCACAAATCGTTCCGTTTTCTCCGTACTCGCTCACGTAGGGTAGCCAGGACGCTAATGTAGTAATGCTGATTCACTGTTTGTCCCTCTGGTACCCAATCAATGTGCACAATCCCTTTGATGTCAAAAAAAACAATCATCATTGCCTTGAATTTCGATTTTGACATTCGTGCTTTTTTTTGTCGTGGAGAACCAGGAGTTTTCCAATGCATCGATTGGCGTTTAGTTTCGGGATCGTAAGTAAAAAACCACGATTCATCGCAAGTAATAACATTTTGTAAGAAGGTGGGATCACTTTCAATGTTTTCCAGGATGTCAGAACAAATCATTCTTCGGCGTTCCTTCTGTTCAGTTGTGAGACACTTTGGAACCATTTTTGAACACACTTTGTTCATGTTGAAACTTTCATGAAGAATCTGCCTAACACTTTCCTTGTCAACTCCTGTTAACTCAGACACTGCTCTGATTGTTAAACGGCGATCTTGTCGAACAAGTTTACCGATTTTTTCAATGTTTGCATCAGTTTTTGCTGACAATGGTCTGCCAGTGCGAGTGTCATCACTGGTGTCTTCGCGGCCATCTTTAAATCGTTTAAACCACTCAAACACTTGTGTTCGCGATAAACAATCATCGCCGTACACTTGTTGTAACATTACAAACGTTTCACTTGCAGATTTTACTAGTTTGAAACAAAATTTGATGTTAACACGCTGTTCTTTCTGTACACTCAACGTTTTCCGACGCACAGACAAAACGTCAACTACTTAAAACTGCCACGGGCAGACTGAGTGCAGGAGGCAGATGAAACTCGAGCAGTAGGCGGAGCGAGAGTCACGTGACAGGCCACGCGACTTTCAGCCTTATTGCATTCGTTTTATTGTTTCACCAGTACTAGTCCGGTTTTTTTTTTAGCCACACCTCGTAGATCAATAAGTCATGCATGATGTGTCTGTCGTTCACGCTTCTTAGTCTTTGATATCATGCCTCCTCAGTTATTTGTGGTACACCGAAGGTAGACTCTTTGGTATTGTGAATACAGCCTGCAAAGTGGTGTCTCGTACACAGTAGTACAGAAGTAATAAATTAAAAATTGATGCTGTGCGAACAGCGAAACTGTAGAAACTGCGAACTAATTTCCTTTCTTCATTTCCTGGAGTTGTCAACGAGAGAAATTTGCAATACACTGAGTGGTCTCATTTTCAGATCAAATACTGAAAGCATAGAGTATTGTTATTCCCGTGTTACGGGTTACACTGCTGTTTTTCTGTGTGTGTCAGAATGTGTCCCAGGGGGTATAAGAGAGAGGAGCGACGAGGAGAGAGACAGTCGGAGACGGAAAGAAAGAGACGGACATCGAGACATGGCAGAGGAGTCGGAGAGAGTGAGGGGAAGAAGAGATGGAAGTGAGAGAAGAGAGACAGGAGATATTGTGAGGAAAAGATGAACGGAGAGAAAGGGGGAGGAGTACATGAACATAGTGTGGAAGGAGGAAGTGAACGCAGTAAGACCGGGTTAGTAAATAAGCAGAGAGAGGTGGAAAGAGGAGATGGCCAGAGAGAAGTGGTACAAGTAGACAGACAGAGGTAAGGGGCGTTTGGGAAGTGTGCATGAGGGAGATGGTGACGTAGTGGTCAATTGGAGAGCGAGAGTGTGTGAGTTAGCAGATGGAAGAGAGGAGAGAGAAAACGTGTGTATTTCTTCCTTTCTAATAGTAAATTGGGAGAAATAAATACCCGGGCGCCCCCGTGTACTCAGCCAATAAATATATAACAAACTGCAACTGGCTCTCAAAACTAAACTAATATCGCACTAAAATAAGCAAATCATAATTCGCACAGGTCAAATATGTTGTTCTTTAATAGTTAATTTTAAGAGAGCAATGAAAGTAGATAAACTGGTGGACATAGAACGAAAAGGTTATAATAGATTTACGTGGCGCAGAGTGACCATAAATTGTGATGAATTTGTATGACTCCATTCTTGCCAAAAGAAAATTGTGTAGTTCAATCTTTAAAAGGCATATGGAGTGGACAAGTGTGGGTGTATGTAAAGAATACAATAAAATAAGCGGACAACAACCTGTAATGGGTATAATAGCTTCACAGTTACGAGAATATTACCGTAGGAAGCAATATGAAAAAGCAGAGTGTCTGATGACCTAAAAATATCATGCAGTTATGCTATTGCGTAGGTGACGGTTTTATATTTAGTTCTTAGCACAGCAGAAGTCACATACACTGATCAGACAGAACATTACGACCACACACCTACTGTACATATAAACACGTCCAGGCAATAGCGGCGTCACACGGCAAGGAATGACTGCTAGTCTGACACACGCTGGTGCATGTACTATCAGTGACAATGTTGTTCGTTTGTAGAATAGGGAAGGCGCGCGATCTATCTCCGTTGGGCTGAGGTCAGATTGTGATGGCCCAGAGGCTCGACGTGACCGTGCCGGGAACTGCACGACTTGCCGAGTTTTCGAGAAGTGCTGTGGTGGATGACTTCAAGATGCAGCGAAACCAAAGGTAAAACGATGTCCTCACGTCGTGAGGTTGGGCGGCAACACCTCATTACAGAAGTCAGACTGCAAAACCGGGACAGGTGTCGAACTGTGACGAAACTAAGATCAGACTTCAAGGCTGCGCAGAGTACAAGTGTACCTGAGTACACAGAGCACCGAACACTCCTAACGAATGGCCTCCACAACCGTCGACGCACGCGTGTGTCAATGTCAGCACCTGACGTCGCAAACTACGACTCAAATGGGAACGTGACCATCGACACAGGAGTCGGCACAGTGGCAGAGCGTTTCACGGTCTGATGAATTCCAACACCTTCTTCATAATGCCGATGGAAGGGCGCCAATCCATCGCCTTCCAGGTTAACAGCGCCTTGACACCTGTACTGCGGGATGGAGACAAGATGGCGGCGGCTCCATTATGCTCTGGAGAACATTCACGTGAGCATCCGTGGGTCGAGTTTAGCTTGTGCAAGGCACCGTAACGGCTAGGAGTACACTGTTTGCAGACCGAGTACATCCCATTATGACGATTACGTTTCCTGACAGCTGTGGGATTTTCAGCAAGATAATGCACCGTGTGACAAGACGAGGAGTGTGGTGGAGTGGTTTGACAAACAACTCAACCCACCAGATCTGTACCCTACCCAACACACGTGGGATGTGACCGAACGTGGCTTCACAGCTCATCGCTCCCCTTCCCGGAATTTACGGGAATCGGGTGACCTGTGTGTGCAGATGTGGTGCCAGCTCCCTCCGGCGACCTATCAAGGTGTCACTGCTTCCATGCCACGACGTGACAGCGCTGTCATCCGTGGCTTTTACGTAGTTCGTCATATGTTCTGTCTGATCAGTGCATGTGTAAAGCCTGTATGTAGCAAAGTTCATGGGCAATTGAAGCCAAATATATTCAAAACAAAATCCGTTTAATACGTATGTTTATGATAATACTGCTGTAGAAATTAATAATGAAAGTGAACAGACAATGTATCATTTGCAATTATTAATAATACACCCTCTATTTGATTTATACGTATTTATTGAATTGTTAGTATTTGTCCTGTTATAAGACAAATATTTCGACTATATAATACTACGCTTCCTATTTAAATATATGTTGATTAGCTATGAAAATATAGTTGCTTCATAATGACGTAAAATTATCTTAAGGTGAGAACTGAAACTCTTCATAGGAAGTGATCGTGGATGGATGAGGGCAAAGGGATTTGGACAGTGAACCACCAACGATAAAGGAGAGCGTCTCCTTGAGTGTTCAGATGAACATAACATGATACAACAATCATAATCTTTGAAGTGCATAAGATAAAAAACTGCACCTGGAAAGTCAATGTGATGACAGCAATCTCATCGATTTTATATTAACGTTGAGAGCGTAAAGATATCAAATAAAGTCTAACGACAGTTCTCCAGAATTAGACGTAGACACCGAAAATGAGTGTATGTTTCTAAGGTCTAATTTAAGACTTAATATACACCAGAAAACTGAAACAAATAGTTGGAATATTGAAAAAAACTGGGAAGTTAAAAGAACAGATTTTGCTACTAGAGTAAGCATTGTTACTAATTTCAGCAATGCTTTAACATCGCTGTGCAGTTTTGGATACGTCTTGGAGTTGCTCACCATGTTCAGATCCATTATTCCAGCATCAAGGTCTTTCTTCCACTCTTTTCTACTCGTGTAGCGCTCCACATAAGGTGTCGCTTCCTTCGTTTTCTTCGTTTTCTTCGTTTTCTTCCTGCAGGGAAGACACGAACAGCACAGTATGCTGCGTAGCACCTGAGAAGCCAAAACAAAATCACTATACGCGTAAAACAGTGCATATACATTAAGACAACCGTGACGACGCTTCAAACGTGGACTACATACCGATCAGAAACTTGAGTTGGTTTTTTTTTTTTTTGTGTGGACTGGCTCTGACAAGGATTTGACTCTTGCCTCAGTTTGTTGGAATAATCTCTTGAAACTGTAAATTCTGCTTTAATAGACGTATTTATTCCAAACGTTGAGAAAAAATGAATTGTATACTTCGATCAATGCTTCACGTTCAGTGGGACTGTGGTCAAGTGCAGTATCGAACAGTGCGGGGTATGCATATGTTTTCGAATTAGTTTTATGTTACATCAAGTGAGGAGTTATGAGATACAATGGAGGCTCACTCAGTATCCTCCTGCTTCACTTATCCCCGGCGAACTGGAATTCCATATTACCAAGCCGTAACACAGTGTGTCAGTGTTCAGGACGTCCACGACGAATGGCAGCTGCAGTTAACTCCGAGATAATATCTGGAGTATCATATTAACAAGTGAGGTATATTTCCTAATCCGAGCGGAGTTAGACACGAGAGGCGTAAGAATTTTAACTCTAAGCATTATCTCCAATCATAATTTTCAAGGTCCTTCAGTGGCATATTCGGTCAGTCGTAGACAACAGAGAGAGCCTGCTACAAGAAATCCATCTAAAAAATGTGTGTGCTGCTTCGATTTCCGATACGGGAATCGAAACTAGATAGGTATATCACCTTCAGAAGGTACTTTGTTATTAGGTCAGGCAGACTCGACTCTAAGGGGGGTGCCGCTGTCCTGCTGCGGCAGGAATTACTTTCCCGGATATACACATTAGTTCCCCTACCGCAGGACTGCAGATATCGCTAGCACGAATTAAATTACGTTCTGTATTATCCACGCCGTTAGCCGGTTTTTAGTACCCGAGAACTGAGATAGGTGAAGTAAGAGTGGAAAGTACTGTTGCTCCAACTTGAGCAACCGCTGGTGCTCTGCGGGAATTTCAGCGCTCACACCTCTATTTAGGGAAATTCGTGTACAACAGACCCAGGACAGAGCTCACCTAATGTAATGGAAGACAGTCACCACATAGTCCTCGACGACGGCTCTCCTGTTCTGGAGTCTCTTGCGACAATAGTGGCTCACGTAATTCTTGACACCAAAAGTGAATATTTGTGTTCGGTCGATATTTCATCAAAAATCAGGATAAGGTAACTTTTCCTGTTATTTGGACGATGGAAGCGACAACAAGAGACGTGGAATTCTTTCCTAAAAGTCATTGGAACATAAATAACAAAAACTGGCACTCTTTCAAAAAGTAATAATAGAGTTGCTGAAGTAAGTTTACCAGAGAACGGCTCAGTGTAAGTATCTTACTACACGTTCTTTAGAGTATTAAACGCGAAAGACTTCTGTTAAAAACTCCGTGGTACGGTGGAATACGGAATACTCACCAGTGACTGCCGAACGTCGTCTAGAACGTAAGAAGGGTAAAATCTTCTCATCTGTGGAAGATAACCCGTGAAACTGGGATGTAAATTCTCGAATTAACATGTTTTAAAAATTGTGAAAACCTCTTAACTGGATAAATTCCCCCCCCCCCCCTCACATTTCCTAAGGCCCCCGTCTCAGATGAAATAGATAAATTATATACGGAAGTCCTCTACGAATTCAGTCCTTGGAATGTATTATGCTCACTGCCCTGTCCTCTCTCTCGTGACAAATCGTCCCTCCACGACTTTTCTACAAACCTTATCGACATCTGAATTAGAGTCTGCTACCTCCCTCAACCGTTCAAATTATGGTTCCAGTTCTCTAATCTAAATCGGTGCCTGGAAGTCCACCTTCCTACATACCTATTCCGTTGTCGGCTTGTCGGCGTTTACTAAAAGAGCTCTTGAAAGACTTATTTTGTTTTGTGTTCAGATCTTTCCAATGTGCAGTACCAAGTGTGTAAGAATAAAAAAAATTACTCGTACAAACTCAAGAGGACTACCTAAACGCTTAGATCAGCGCACTACTCTGTTTTTAATGTACACACGAGATATGAAGAACATCATTACACCAGTGGTTAAATCTCTCCAGTATGCAAATGATTTATCGCTTTTCTTCTACACTTAAAGACCAAATCTCTATGCATAATGTGAGGCAGAGCCATTTATACCTTCAATGACTGTATGACGGCCAACGACCTAACAGTTTGACTAAGAAATTTTCTACAGTTGTCATCAGCCCACTATGTAACCACGAAAAGAAGCAGCATTAACGCAATGTGACCTGCAGCTGGAACTTGACGGTGTGACCACTGTAAGTCTGTCTTCGTCCGCTGCATCATCGATTAGAATGATCTTTGTACCGTACCGTCGCAAAAGGTGCACTTCATCAGTCTGACTTAGTAGAATTCGGGTGCAGGCTTGTGGGCCTTGGAGAAATGCGATCATCTTACAAGAATGTCTTACTAGTAGAAGTTGTCGAAGCTCTGCTGCATGTCGATGTTAGTACTTTCAAAGATATTTTAATAACCAAGTAGGGCAGCAGCCCAATACAGATTAATCATGCTCCTGCGACAAATGAGGGTGTCTTCCACACACAAGGTCTGCATTGGAAATGAGGAGTGTTTGCCCTCTGATAGTGAAAGCATTAGGCTCAGTGCACAGTATCTACAGTTAGGTTCAAACAGATACATCCATAGACCAACTTAGAAATCCATTCCGGTATCAGATGTGAAATCTCGGTAGTCACTATTTACAGTACGATGAAAAATTGCTTTGGCACAATGAGTTCCCGTTACATTGCCTACTTTAAACTTTACTGACACACTTTGTTCACTTTTATATTGATTGCTTTTAATTTCAAGAGACTTCAGCAGAAAGATGCGTATTACTTCTCCCGCAACTGAAGTATTCCTAAGAACTTCGTCTGCCGCCACCTTGTTCATATTTTACTGCTGAAGCGCCAGCGATTCGAGAGGCTCTGACATTAGGTATTTATGTGAGGCTCCAGAACCTTCTGTAGTCTAGCAATCAAAAAAAAAGTGTGTTCCATTCTATTCAGACTAGAGTGTAACAGTAAGATGAATATTCAGGTATTTGAAATTTTACTATAAGCATTGAGAAATAAACGAAAAGGCATGAGAATGTCGTTCCAATGGGCCCCAGATCATGTATGGCTGGCTTAGGAGACTTAGTCGGAAAGCTGGCGAAGAATTCCAATGGTTCTGGATGTGCGACGAACGTCGTTCTACCATCCAAACATTTCCAGCTGTGGGCGACACTGCGATCCAGCCAGTAATTAGAAGGGTCTTCTGTCCTCGAGACTTTCAGCCTAGCAGGAATCTGAAAACTATCTTGGTACTTATTCGTATGAACCATAAGTTCATCCTAACTACTTACATTTGGTAGATGTCAGGGATATCCGTTTCTGCGAGTGACAGAACACACAAGAAAGAAGGAGACGCAAGTAACTGTCTGTTTACCTACTAGTACTTGGAAATACATCAAAACTCTTTAGTGCAAAACCTTGTGAAATTGATGATTCCCATTCCAACAAGTGCTCATGTTTTGTTATATCATAGGGATCCTCAAATATCTTCCCCACTCCTTCCGATGCGTTTACGCTACATACTAATTTTATTTTCTTCTAGCTCAGAAAAGTAAGTAAATTCGCTGTCCTCGATTGTGGCTTGTACTTCACACCACGTGCTTTCTGTCCACCACGCACTTTCGTTTCTGCAAGCTCCCAGTAGGTTGACTGAGGAAACATGTTTATCGCAGCGTTAGCATGGTTTTAAGAAATAGAGGTAATTTGTGTACTTTTGGACTGGATTGACTATAGAAAATGCTTCAAAATGTTAATATACCCTGCGCTATAGAGAAAGAGATCATTTATTTCCTCAAAACAACACAGCGATGGTGTTTATAGGTGTAGCGCTATGTCTCCATTCGGCGCATTCGCAGCAGAGAATATTAGACGTAGAAGAGAGCGAAGAAGAGAAGGAGGAATATGATGACAAAGATTACGCATTTCCAATGATGTAACGCATCAGAACACCAAAGCCTATGCCAACGGAACATTAAGGATGTTTCATATAGTACATCTACCTGATATGTTGAATAAAACTTGTAAAAGTTGATTCTAATTGCGTTGCCTGGTTTTAAGGATACCTGTCTGAAGTCAGGCATAGAGATTTGGCCTTTAAGTGTAGAAAAAGTCATAAATCATCTGCATACTGGAGAGTTTTACCTCTGGTGTAATGATGTTCATCATATCACATTTCTGTAGTGCACTGAATGCAAAATACGTTTTCGTTTCAGAGGAGGAGAAAGAAGGAACTGTTTTTTCAATTCCATAACAAATAGAGTCAACGACCTTGCCGCAGTGAAGAAAACGGTTCCCGTCAGATCACCGAAGTCAAGCGCTGTCGGGCTGGGCTAGCACTTGGATGGGCGACCATGCGGTCTGCCGAGCGCTGTTGGCAAGCGGGGTGCACTCAGCCCTTGTGAGGCAAACTGAAGAGCTACTTGTTTGAGAAGTAGCGGCTCCGGTCTTGTAAACTGACACACGCCCGGGAGAGCGGTGTGCTGACCCCATGCCCCTCCATATCCACAGCCTGTGCGACGCCTGGGGACTTAGGATGACACGGCGGCCGGTCGGTACCATTGGGCCTTCATAGCCTGTTCGGATGGCGAGAGAGAGAGATAGAGAGAGAGAGAGAGAGATAGCGAATAGGAGAAACAGTATAAAGGACCATATACATAGGGACTTGCAAAAGTAAGTGACACATGTCAGCCCATGCTTGTGCAACAAGTGTGACGCGTTGTCAGAAGACAGTACATGCTCTGGGTATCTTGCAGACACAGTTCTCCAGTAATACAGATAACAAATGAGAGTGAAATCACGCGACAGCTGGACACGTACTCCAAGTTTGAATTATTCAGGACAGTACGATCATTGTGGGCATAACGTCTGACACGCAGGTTAGCCGTGAATTCTGACGCTGTATGGACTACATTCAATATCGCGTTCAGCAACAGTGAAATTCTGCCAACACTTCGACCAAAGCGGGACAGATGAGGGTCATGCTGATCGCCAATGGAGGCCATCGACTTGTACGTCTACCATAGATAACAATGTGAAGGTATCGAGGAACTGATTCACACCAGTCACAAATTTTCCGACGATGAAGACATTTACACAGCTGTTCTACAATGGCTGCGTGGCCAGGAGTGGGTTTCTATAGTCGAGAAAGTGAGCGACTGTTAAAACATTTCGAGTCCTGCTTACAGAGCTTTGATGACTGTGTTGCAAAACATTGTCATGTATCTGCGTTTGTTTGAAGTTTAATTCAGCAATCAATATAATATACTTGGCATGACATAACGACGTGCAACGTACTTTCTGAAGGCGCTGGAGTGAACAGTTTTCTGATAGTATTTTATGACATAATAATTAACTAACATTTTGCGGTGCGTACGTAAAATGTTTATATATTTCAGTTGTCAGATTACAAGTAAAATATCTAAAGATAATGAGTGAAAATATGTCATTATTAGGATGTAAAACGAGTTTGATGAATGATGTAGCATATATGAGTCTACTTGCCCTAATACTTTTATGATTCATAAGAATTTTTAAAAATTTGTTAGTTCAGTCTTATTTGGTCCCAGAACATTTAACTGACAACCAATACAAAATTTTCGTTCGCAAAACCCAAGTTCAGAACCGAGGAGAATAAATAAAGCTCTTGTTTGAAATTTTAGGCTTTCCCGGAGTAATCAGGATCCAAAGTCTCCTCAGAGGCCTGTATATTACGAATACCTGCAACCTTGGCATCAGTTTTCAACACGACTCAGCAACAGGGGTTCTGATAAGGATGAGGAACAGCTGAATCGCAGATATACTGAATGAAATTGATTTTATAATGCGGCAGCCAACCTGCCGTGTCATTCAAGAAAGCCCTTATTTGCTTTACATGAAATAATAGTGTGGTTGTACGAAATACGGTTTGTTATCTATAAGTGAATACTCTTGTTAATCTGTGTGTGTATGCATTTCATTCTCTCTTGAATACTACTTCGTGTCTTCTGACTACATTTGATATGTGAAGATTCCTTAGCTCTAGGTATTGAACATATATGAAACAGCAAATTAATTTAAAACCATTGTATACATTATTTATACTATGTTTTCTCTGCATAGCCGGCCGCGGTGGTCTCGCGGTTCTAGGCCCGCAGTCCGGAATCGCGCGACTGCTACGGTCGCAGGTTCGAACCCTGCCTCGGGCATGGATGTGTGTGGTATCATTAGCTTAGTTAGGTTTAAGTAGTTCTAAGTTCTAGGGGACTGATGACCACAGCTGTTGAGTCCCATTGTGCTCAGAGCCATTTGAACCACGCCATTTCTCTGCATATATGAGTTGACATTTGTACCACGCAGTTTGCAGTATGGCTCAGTAAACCCAAGCGAAATAATGTAGTAATAATAAAATTAATAAAAATGCACCAAAGTAAAGGCTGTGTGTGTGTGTGTGTGTGTGTGTTGGCTGTCCTACCTATGCCTTCTTCATATAACTCCATATTTTACTTCCTCTGCTCCCCTGTTGATTAAAGTCGACTTGAGGGCTAACATGAGAGGACTAACAAGAATGTCGTTAGATTGACGACCCCAAGACGGAAAGGAAACCGGTGCAGCAAATGTATCTCATACCTAGCAGCCCACATCTGATATCTTAATGAGATACAAAGTATTCTTTGAGTTTTGGCCGAGAAAGAAGAGAAGGCCGTGTTGGCGAAGCGGTTAACGCGCTGGAGTTTCATACATCTCGAGCTGCTGAGATCCTCATTCAACGTTTTCGCCTGAATTTTATTCATTTTCTCAGTCCACTTCAAGCAGGTGCCGGAATGGTTCACCTGAAAAGGTTATTATCCGTTTATTGCTACACCTTTGTCCGATCCGAACGTCGACGAGACGTCAAACGCAAATTTACGTTCTACTTATCAAATACATCACAAAGTAAGATAAAGTTTGAGCTCGGTTCTAGAAATCCCTTTAATCAGTTGGAAACTTTTTGGATCCTTAATCGATAGTTTGGATATACAGTGATCAAGTTTGCATCATCTTAATTCCTTCCGTCAGCCTACTAAAGACTTTCACTATTTTATTTAGAGTTGAAACGTAAAGAGTAAAGTTAATGCCTCATAGGGTAAAACTGCCAAGGTTAACATTGATATCCATCCAATTTTCCTGAGTTCATGATGTCTCCCTGAGGTACTAGACGTACCCTAGAAGCAATAACCCTAATAAGTTTCTTTCACTGAATAATTCAATTATGAATCCATCGTGATCAAACATTTGAGACTGGAAAAATAAGTTATAGTTGCGTTTACTGTATGTCCTTATCCGTGTTACACCAGTTCTCAATTTGCTCCCGTCGCAGAATGAGGATATTCTGTGGTCTTTCAGCTCTTTTTGTGTAGTCATAGATCTTGTAATTTATATGCACATTACACTTAAGCACGTTTACATAATTATATTTCAGTTACGCCTTTGTTGTTATTGATATATCACTACATCCAAATTAGAACACTGAAGATTGTAAACTCGGCAACACGCAAATGGAAGTTAGAAAATCTAATCCGTGTCGTTATTGCTCGTACTGACACCCAGACCTCCAGATATCAGACACTCAGATCGGTACCAAACGTTGTGTGTCAATAGAGTACCAACCAAAACACCGATTTAGTTCGTGGTGGGTGCTATCGTCCAATAGAACATTCATAAACGATAATTAAATGTAACACCAGCACAATGGAGTCTAGGAGAAGCGTATCTGTGATAAAACGCCACAGTTATAGTTGCGTTTACTGTATGTCCTTATCCGTGTTACACCAGTTCTCAATTTGCTTTGTGGGGTCATGATTGCTTCAGCATCAGTTAATGCACAGCAGTTCCAGGTGACAGACTCATTGAGCGAGACACTTATCCAATCAGGTGAACAAGTGCTTTGTATTACCGATTACCAGTCCTATTGCAGAACTGTGTACAGCGGGCACCATACCGCATCGTTTCTTAGGTGATGTTCTCACCGAGTAGGTCTGCTATCATTTCCCCATCATTCACCGGAGACGAATGTGCCGGATTTCTGGCTGTGGAGGCATTTAAGGTCATCGGTGTATGCCCAGTCCATCGACAAAGTGCGAACGTAGCAGGCGCGTGTGACCAACGCATGTAACGCAATCCGGACAGAGGCAGATGTATTAAAAGAGAGTGTGCTTAACAGAGAAGGATGTCATGATCCGAGAAAATCACAAGCCGCCCTACTTATAGGGTCTAGCTCCATGTGTGACTATGGGAAATTTCCTTGCTGATTTGGACAATACTGCGTCAGTTTGGAATATATGACACTTGCTTTCGAACACCTGTGTTTATCCACTGGTAATGTAGGTGATGATCGTATGTCTCAAAGACTGACCACAAAGAGTAAAAATAATGAATGCCGTTAAATGGGCGAAAAGCTTTGAGGTGCTTTGATCACGAGATTGGTTATCCGTCACTTGAATCAATCACAATCTTCTAAGCTCTGGACCTTAAGTTCGGAAAGGTTTAAAGTTGAACGACCCAACAAACCTGGCTCTTGTTATGGCACAACGCAAGCAAGTAGCCGAGAGGACCACAATGTTCCACCTATTACGCACGACTGAAGTACATACGTATATGAAACAAATGCTACTCTAGTATGATGCAGGGCTGTCGCACAATCAGCTTAATAGCTGATGCATGCATCCACATTGGTGATAAGAATAATACACAGGAGAATGAGAGAGAATGATCTGGATCTGCTTCTGGATTTGGCTTTGATGCAGATGGACACGAGCAAGCAGTCCTGACATAGTGATTGATAACTGAATCAAGATTTATGGAAAATTAAGACAAAAGACAACATACTAAGTGTTCGGCAATGTAAAATGGTACCACATGTTCAAAATTTAGAGAAAATGTGTAGCCTGTAGGAAAATACGGATAATATAAAATATGTACAAGAAGCAAGAGGGAAAGAAGGAAATGAAAACAAAGATCGAAGTGCTCTAAGTAGACAGGACCCTATGGTACAACCTGTACGTCTTAGAAACAATCAGGGGTGTACAAGATAAATTCATGAGTTGGATTTGAATTCAAAGTGGAAGATATCAATGAGAGGATTTGTTGATGACATTGCTACACTCATTGAAAGTTAGGTAGGATTGCAAGACCTGTTGAATGGAATCTATAGTCTAAAGAGCACACACAGTAGTTACAGAGTAAACCAGAGAGATTAGAAAGCTATTAGGAGTAGGAGAAAGGAGAACACCGATAAGCTCAAAATGAAAATGGGGTCATGAATTAGAAGAACGAAGGCCTTCCTGGTCAAAAGAAGCCCAGTAGTATCGCATACTGGCCTTAACAACTAATCCAGAAATTTCTTTGAATATGTGTCTGGTATACAGCATTGTATGGAAGTAATCAAGGATTGTGGGGAAACCGCATAAGATGATTATCGAAGCGTTTGTCATGTGCTGTTACAGAATGGCGCTGAGAATTACCTGGACTGTTGAGATAAGTAATAAAGAGTTGAAACTTCCTGGCGGATTAAACCTGTGTGCCGGACCGAGACTCTAACTCGGGACCTTTGCATTTCGCGGAAAGTGTTTTACCATCTGAGCTACACAAGTATGACCGAAGTTTGGAAGGTAGGAGACGAGGTACTGGCGGAATTAAAGCTGTGAGGACGGGTCGTGTGTCATGCTTGGGTAGCTCAGATGGGTTTACTCCCACGTGTAGAAGTCACCTCGTTCGCTTTTACCTTTTCGACTCCTTGTGTGGGCAACTTCTGGATGTTGATGTGATACCAGCCTGTTTTACTGATCATTGAGGCGTAGCCGTCACATTTAATTACGAGCGGCAACCGGTTAAATTGATTCGTCCTCCCTGACTGCTCAGTATAGTCTATTTTCAGGATACCTCTCTTGGTGTAGTCCTGGAGGACGTATGGGTTCGTAGTTCTCGTACTATTGACCGATACTCGTCTATTGTGGCATGGTGGACACCGCATGTTAAACCACAAATCCGTAGGGCTCTCATGCGTTTTGGAGCTTCGAGGTGGCAGACGATCGACGAACGCAAGAATTTTACTACTGAGTCTTACGTCAACTGTACGATAGTGCTACACATGCTCCCCTACGGGTTACTGATATACAGCGCATCAAAGCGAGATTGCTGCAGCTCAAACGCATTCAAATGGAGGGACTGCGGATGAGGTCTCAACCAAGCTCCCTTTTACAAGACGAACTGACGCCACTATACCATCTAGTCCGTTTACTGGCGCGCCGGAAACGTGTGTGCCTTGCCTCCCTCACGACCGCTGACGTCTGCATGTTCGCCTCTCACAGTGACTTTTCCGACTTTATTTACACCTATTTTACTGATCTGTACGAGACCCATGTCCCGGCTGAAAACTCTCTCGACGACTTTACATCCTTGCTGCATCGCGTCGTCGCTCCTCAAGTAAATGACGCCTTTCTCCGTCCCTTTCACAAGGACGATATATATATGATGTTGTTACAGGATCTGAGTCCGGCAAGTCGCCTGGATTAGGCGGTATTCCTAAGGAGTTTTATGTTCAATTTTGGCCACTCATTGGTGACACCTTAACGTCAATGGTAAATGAAGTGACAAAGGGAACCTCACTTCCTGGTCCTTTTCAGGAAGGTAAACTGATCCTCCTCCGAAAACCACAGGTTTTGATTCCCTCCGTCCTATTTCTCTCCTTAACTTCGATTATAAAATCGTCGCTCGAGCAATTAATATCCGTCTCTCTAAGCTGCTCGATTCCACTATTGCCACACACCAAAGCTGTGTGCCTGGACGCACGATACTGACTTCTGTCCTCGAATGTCGTGATGTAATTTCGGTGACCGCTGCCGCTAATATCCCAGGAGCTTTGCTTTTTCTTGATTTCCAAAAAGCGCTTGATCGTGTCAGCAATGATTTTCTAACGAGAGTGCTCACCAGTGTCGGCTTTAATAATGATCCTCGACAGGTCTTAAGTCGCCTTTTTACCGGTATCAGGGTCTCGGTGATTGTGAACGGTGACCCTACCCCCCGGATATCGATCAGACGGGCTTTACCCCAGGGAAGCCCCTTATCCATGTCCCTTTTTGTCTTGTCCTTAGAGCGCTTACTTCGCCGCCTGAGCACGCAGTTACGTGGCTGGACTATATTAGAGGAACTTTTTTCGGTCCGTGCGTACGCCGATGGTGACATGGTTTTAGTACGACATGTCGAGGACATACCGAGTCTTAAGGATACCTGGGATTCATTTTGTCGCCTTGCTGGTGCTCGCATTAATGACCGTAAATGCACGTTCCTACCGTTGAGAGGCTTCGATAATGTCGTCATTCCTTAGGCGATTGTCGTCAGTCGTCAAGACCTCAGGGATCTTAGTGGATCGCAATCCGATCAAAATGGCGACACTAAATTAGCGTGAGGTTGAGAGTCGTGTTCATGGGGTGATCCTTGAACGTGAACGCCGTTCGCTTAGCCTCCTTCACAAGGTACGGGCTTTAGAAACCTATGTCTTCAGTAAAGTATATTAAGTTGCGCAGGTCTTCCCGCTTCCCGCGATGATGGCCCGCAGACTGAAACAGGTGTCTGGTCGATTCCTGTGGCGCCGCCATATCTTTCGTGTCCGGTACGAAGTAGTGGCCAGGCCTCAAAAGCTTCGAGGTTTCCTCTTTCCGATATCAAAATGAAGACATCCATCTTATTTGCCCGCCGCAATGTTTTAACCTGTACGCGGGGGGCTCTGCATTCAGTTACCTCTCGTTTACTTTCCCACCTCCGGTCAGTCTGTCTGACCCCTTCTGTTGATGTTGGACGGATTAATACTAAATTGCGGAACATTCGTGAATATTTTCTAATTATCGGTGCTGACACACTTTTTATGACGCATATTAATACGAGCATGCTGTCACTTTGTTGGGGTGCACCATTTTCCCTTTCTTTTGTTCTACTTGCTTCCCCATCAATGTGTTGGAAAACGGTCTGGTCTCATCTTAGTCTTCCTGTATTTTCTAAGGAGATGGCTTCAACGTGGTATAAGGCCATTCACAGTCTGATACCTACTGGTGATCGTCTTTTTGGTATTGGCCTTCGTCCGACTGATCAGTACGAGGAATGTCATCAGACGGACACCTTACTTCACAGGCTTGTTGCTTGTGGACGAGATCATTGGCTCTGGGGCCGCCGTCAATTAGCTTTCCCTTACTCGAGGGCCTGAAACTGCTTTCCCAGACGACATTCTCCTACACCCGGACATAACCTTTTTTCCTTTTCCTCAGACGGAAACAAACACGATTGTCTGGCTCTTGGGTTACTATGTTCACTATGTCGTCGAAGGTGGGAATGACCCAGATTCCCCGCGTTTCTCACCATTATCTGACAACAGCAGCTGCCACGATTCCGAACGCTTTCTGCGAATATGCTTTTTCTTCTGTTTAACCGTCTGGGTGTTGGTTAAGCTCCCCTGTGATCCCCGTTTCTCCCCTGAGCTTGAGTCCCCTCCCTTGCAGCTTTATTTTGTCACTTTTTCTCTTCCACGTGTATATAACAAAATGACAAGAAGGGTGAGATAATGGGTCAGACTTCCCCTTTAGATTTTAATAATTGTTTGTGCTTGAACTAATTTGTTGATTTTCTTTTTGCAGGTGATATTAAATCATGATTAGACTATGGTTGTCTCATTTTCATGAAAATACCAAGTCAATCTGATAGCTAAAAAAAGATGGTAGAGCACTTCCCGTGAGACGCAAAGGTCCCGATTTCGAATCTCGGTCCGGCATACTGTTTTAATCTGCCAGCAAGTTTCATATCAGCGCACACTCCGCTGCAAAGTGAAAATTTCATTCTGGGGTGAAGAGTTTCTCTGCAGAAGGCGTCCGGACAGAAATATGTGGAAAACAGAGGCCATAAGAAGAGACACAGTGATAGAACGTGTGTTGAGACATCAGGAAACAGTGTTCTTGACACTAGAGGGATCTATAGAGGTTGAAAACTGTAGGGGAAGACAGAGCAAGGAATATGTACGACAGATAACTGAAGACGTTTAGTGGAAGTACCCCTCTGCTCTGAAGAGGTCCGCAAAGAGAGAGGTACCTGGCGTTCCGCATAAACTCAAGCAGCAGACAAGTGGCATAAAATAATAAAAACTAAAATTAATATTATGTGCTTGTACAACAGTTTTGAAGAATCAGTTTCAGAGTTCAACCAGCCAAAAAATACCATCCGAATCAATAATCGCCAACCAAGGCGTAGTAGCAAAAGACTATTGCTTTAGATGTATTTGGATATAACAATAAAGTGAGAGAATAATAAACACACATTTGACATCTTCAGAAAGCCAACGGCCACAGACATTATTATACCTGCCTCATCCAACGACCCGCTAAATCAAAAATTAGCTGCCCTACGACACACGTTATACAGACTAAATAACATCCTACACAGCAAAGAAAACTGTTGTTGTTGTTGTGGTCCTCAGTCCTGAGACTGGTTTGATGCAGCTCTCCATGCTACTCTATCCTGTGCAAGCTTCTTCATCTCCCAGTACCTACTGCAACCTACATCCTTCGGAATCTGCTTGGTGTATTCATTTCTTGTTCTCCCTCTACGATTTTTACCCTCTACGCTGCCCTCCAATACTAAATTGGTGATCCCTTGATGCCTCAAAACATGTCCTACCAACTGACCCCTTCTTCTACTCAAGTTGTGCCACAAACTTCTCTTCTCCCCAACCCGATCCAACACCTCGTCATTAGTTATGTGATCTACCCATCTAATCTTCAGCATTCTTCTGTAGCACCACATTTCTTAAGCTTCTATTCTCCTCTTGTCCAAACTAGTTATCGTCTATGTTCCACTTCCATACATGGCTACACTCCATACAAATACTTTCAGAAACGACTTCCTGACACTTAAATCTATACTCAATGTTAACCAATTTCTCTTCTTCAGAAACGCTTTCCTTGCCATTGCCAGTCTACATTTTATATCCTCTCTACTTCGACCATCATCAGTTATTTTGCTCCCCAAATAGCAAAACTCCTTTACTACTTTAAGTGTCTCATTTCCTAATCTAATTCCCTCAGCATCACCCGACTTAATTCGACTACATTCCATTATCCTGGTTTTGCTTTTGTTGATGTTCATCTTATATCCTCCTTTCAAGACGCTATCCATTCCATTCAACTGCTCTTCCAAGTCCTTTGCTGTCTCTGACAGAATTACAATGTCATCGGCGAACGTCAAAGTTTTTATTTCTTCTCCATGGATTTTAATACCTACTCCGAATTTTTCTTTTGTTTCCTTCACTGCTTGCTCAATATACAGATTGAATAACATCGGGGAGAGGCTACAACCCTGTCTCACTCCCTTCCCAACCACTGTTTCCCTTTCATGCCCCTCAACTCTTATAACTGCCATTTGGTTTCTATACAAATTGTAAATAGCCTTTCGCTCCCTGTATTTTACCCCTGCCACTTTCAGAATTTGAAAGAGAGTATTCCAGTCAACATTGTCAAAAGCTTTCTCTAAGTCTACAAATGCTAGAAACGTAGGTTTGCCTTTCCTTAATCTAGCTTGTAAGATAAGTCGTAGGGTCAGTATTTTCTCACATGATCCAATATTTCTACGGAATCCAAACTGATCCTCCCTATGAAAAAGAATTACAAACAGTACAATTCATAGCCACAAATACTGATTACAGCACCCATATAATACAATAACGCAATCAAAAAATTAAAACACAAGTAAAGAGAAATCAAGACATGCAGAGAGCACACGGAAACACAAAACAATAACACCCATGACATGAATAACAAAAAACATGGTACACTATTACATACAACCACAAAAGCAACACACAAGACAGAAAACATACTAAGGAAACAGGGATTACAAAGAGCTAACAGAACAAGAAACACACTCCAGTAACATTTACAAACAAGAGAAAAACCAGATAAATAACAAGGATCAGGTATACACCAGCTATAGTGCCAAGAATGTAAATCAGTGTATCTGGGGACGACAAGTAGGAACTTCAAAGCTAGATATGAAGAACACATAAGAAGTTGGAAACATGGAATAGCCATTCTAACTTCGCTAAAGACCTTATAAAACATGGACATCAACCATCCAACATGGAATGTCACGGTAACATACGGGAGGAAAGCAATGTGCGCCAATTGTCTGTGAATCGCGTAAACTTTGTTCTGTATGTGATCGTATGTGAACAGCTTATGTGTTACGTCATGTGATTCGGAATTTGGGGACCAGTATATCATTCGCCTAAACGAGCGTGGAAACCACCTAAAACCCGCCGTCAGGCTGATCCGTGTACCACCCCAAGGTCGTTACTTTGCCGCGCGAATTCGATTAGAGTCTGGATCAGCTTCTTGTGCAGCAAGCTAGTGTGCTGCTTCTTATTCGATTTCTTTAGAGTACCTGTGATGTTTCAGATTTCAAATCTGTACTGTTCTGAGCATCATCTATTTCTACGTCCGTCATCTTCAAATGTCATCTGCCATTCCTGCTCTCTTCCTACCTCTTCCTCTAATTCCTTCCACTTTTTCCTGTGTAACTCTTTGTTGCACGCAACTCCTATGCGTTTTTTTTTTAAGATTCCTTCGATAAATTTTCTTTCATCACCTATCTTCTTCAAAACTTCCTCATTCTAAAATGGGTTTCAGAATTCTTCTCCATAGCTACATTTCGAAACTTTCTAATATTTTTTTTCTTTCCTTTTTAATCATCCGTGATTCACTGCTGTATACACTACAATCCAGACATAAAATTGAGCAAATCCTTTCCTCCACTGCGTTGGAATTCCTCTAGATGTTACTAACTGCTTCACTTTTACAAACTCTCTTTCCTATAGATATTTTCCTTCTCATTTCGTGCGTATAACTTCAGTTACATGATAAAAAATAAACTTTCACGTGTAGAAAGACTCTGACTTGTTCTCTCTTTTTTCTCACTGGGAATACGTTTATTGGAGCTTCCTTCATGCCTGTTCTCAGCACTTCCTCTTTTCAGTATTTATCTTCATCCTATACTCCTTGCTCCTTCCTGCAATACTCTTCAACATTTTCTGTAGCTTCTCTTTTCATTCCGCCAGCACTGCTGGCCCATCCGCTTATTTTATAGTCCTTCTCCTTCCTCTTCTAATTACAATGCCTCTTGGATCCACTGTGACCGCTACGGTCGCAGGTTCGAATCCTGCCTCGGGCATGGTTGTTTGTGATGTCCTTAGGTTAGTTAGGTTTAACTAGTTCTAAGTTCTAGGGGACTAATGACCTCAGCAGTTGAGTCCCATAGTGCTCAGAGCCATTTGAACCATTTTTTGGATCCACTGTGGCCCTACCTAACAGTTTTTCTCCACATATGTTGAATAGTTTCGGTGACAGTGAGCATCTTTGCCGTACAACTCTTTCAGTGCACGTCTATTCGGACACCAGATTGCCTACACTGTCATCTTTTGCTCTGTACACGTCTCCTATATTAACCTTCCATCCTTCCACCTTTTACTTCTTTTAAAAATATCAGCAGTGTACTCCAGCTGACAACACCGAAAGTCTTCTTCCAATCGACAAAGCAAATATACATCACCTTGTTCATTTCTGTCATTCTTTCTCTTATCATCCTCATACAACCTATAGCACGTCTTGTTCTTTTACCCTTTCTGAACCTAACCTGGTTGTCCCCATTATTTTCTTCAATTTTCCTTTCGATTCTCTGTAGGATGACTCTCGTTCTCTCGTTATAGCCTTTGATACTGGACAAATAAAACTAATTGTCTTACATTCTTTGTATTCCTTTGTACAGTACTTTTTAGATAAATGTAGTAGAATGGTCTTAAGTAAATCTTAATACTAGATTCCGATGTCACAAATTATGTTTACTATCACAGACAATCTGGCTATCGAATTGACACCTAAGATTTTCAGTGTCTCAGATGGTATTTTGCTACAGCCAAATGGTTTACTTTCCCGGAGCTCCTGATTCACTTTCTCCAATACACATTTCAATATGTTAGGACTTAGTTTTTATTCATTTCCTTCCTCTTCATCTTCCAAATTCAATCTGATGTTATCAGCTTGTACACCATACACCTCTTCCAAGTAAACCATCCAAACGTCTTTTTCTATACACACCATACTCACGCGAAACTGAAAGTTGGCAAGATTTCTAAGACAAAACTGTTCGAAAAAGACATTTCAGAAAATGCAGAGCAGGAGAGAAGAAAGAAAGCGTAACGCAAATATAATGTTCTAAACATGGTCCTCAGCTCGTCTCTAACGAAATAAGAGTGTGAAATTTAATATGTTCGAGTGAGCTTCATGTACGACATCTGAAAATGGAAATAAGTATGAGAGGTATGGCTAGCACATCGGAAATTCACTATGTGCTTCATGTCTTTCCGTTTAGACAGCCATCATATGGCGAACAGGCGATTAAACATGTCTGTGTGGAAGTTAGCGGAAAGACGGCAGTGGCAAGTAGTGCTGTAAATGACGGAAGAAACGTTGAGCTGGAAGTGTGTAGAAGCCCATCTAGCAGAAACTGAATACTGCTGAAAAGTTGCTTTTATTGGGACTCCTTTCTTATCGTGAGTTCGTATAAGCAATAAAATGACCAGAGATGTGTGCACGTGTCGATCAATGGCAGAACTCACACAGTTCTCTCTGAGCTGACCTGTGGCTGGGCTACATAAAACTTTTTCAGGGTTTTTGGTGTGGTGACAAACCAGGCCTTGGCCGAAACGTAATTGAAATATGCAGTTTCTGCTTTCTAACTCCCGCGGTGAAATTTAGGAGCTGACCGGAAGAACGCCTAGGCAAGTCAGCATGCTGCTTTAATCGATGGGGTCGCATGGTGCTCTCGCAAGTTGGGAACACATTACTATTAAAATTTTTGCGTAAACTTCAGTCTGCTTCCGGCGATTCTTTCACACGTTAGACTTGTTTTTAGAATTAGAATAATAAAAGCATCTGCACAATCACATTTATATCTAACGAAATAACCTGTTTCGGCTGACATTTGCAATCCTCAGGTCATAAAATACAGTGCGTGGTTACGTCCCACCACTGACAACATGGTTTCCACAGTCGTGGAACGGAAGCACAGCCTATATTTTAGTATCACTGGAGGCTGTTGTCGGCCGAAACCGGTTACTTCGTTAAGAATAAATGCGATTGTGCCAGATAATTAAATTACTCTAAAAATAATCAGTCACTGTATTCCCTTCTAAATACAAATGGCGGTCTTCCCGTTGTTTGTAAACTTTTACGGGTCAAATAAAGAGAAACTAAAACTGTCCTCTACCCAGTGTGAATAGCTTTCCCAGCGGTTTCATTCCCGTTTCCGTCGCTCACCACCTATCACATGTTTCCATAACCCTATTGCTTCCATTCCGTATTAGCTGTCCTATCTTACATTGCTCCGAAATATCTAAGGAGGAAAGCAGCTAAGGTAAACCTGCTCTCCCACGTACCATGCGCTACAAGATCCACCAAAAATCCCTACGAAATGACGTGAACCACACTAGGCTGGTTCAGAAGGTATCAGTTCTTTCGACGTGACATCCGGGTGGCGCCAACGCAGGAACGAACGTACGTACACTCAACAACGCTCAGCTACTTCAAGACCCAACGAAAAAAGTTGATAATTAAACTACCGTGCCAAATTTGATCGAAGATGAATGGCAATTGGACGGGTTAATGGCGATGTGGTTACACTTTTACCAAGTGGGGTTTCCTCTAAACTGTTGGTTCCGAGTGTGGAGCAAAGGAGGAAATTATGAAATCCTAGTTAATGAGTGAGCACTTGCGGAATTCCATGTCGATCTGATGACTCGGCAACAGGTGACGCCGAGTGTTCTGAGCTGGTTGTCAAGTTTAGACATTTGCATTTTAGAGTAGACACTTTTCGATGCAAGGAAACCGACACACACACACACACATACACACACTTATGGGCATGCATGTGTGCGTGTGTGTGTGTGTGTGTGTGTGTGTGTGTGTGTGTGTGTGTGTGTGCTATCCATATGACAGTAATTTAATGAAAATGTATGTCCAGAAGTCATTCATTAGTGTTGTGTACATAGTTCCGCGTAGTCAGCGCGTACACAACTTTCCCACTAGAGCGCGCCCCGCTAAGCACAACAGCGCAGGCGCAGCGCTCGTCCGTCTCCGCACTACGAGATGGCGCTGTCTTAGAGACGGACCAAATTCTGCTTCCGCCGATCTGCGTATTAATATGTCACGCAGCCAATGAGATTGCTGCTAACGTAGAGCCTTTTCTCCTCGCGGAACACACTCGCGCAGTGATACCTGAACGCACGAGGTATTATAACGAGTGTACAGACCTCCGATTAGTCAGTCTGCATTAGTCTGTACCAGTCTGCATTTGTGTGCATTTGTTTGTACCAGTCTATAGTCAAGTTTCAGTCTGCGACTAATAAGATTATCATATTCCTGTACATAGCCATGAAGATAAATGAATAGACACTTTGTCAAGTATCAGAGATGTGTGAGAATAAGATTAACGTACCAAGACCAAAGGAACTTCAGATTGTCAATTGTAAATAGCATCCAGAATCAAGTTACGTAAGGTTTATGCTTTTTATTATTTTAATAAATGTATGTGAAAATTAATCAAGTTCTGTTTAAAGTTGGTCACCGTCAGTCTGCTACTCTAAGCGTGCAAGGGGCTTTTCTATCATCTGGCCTAACGGCAGAAGATAAACACGCCACGATAAGACCACGAGACGTATTGCTGACACTCGCCTACTTCATTAGAGCGACAAGTCAAATAATCTGATGGTGTGTGTACCGAAGGTCTTACAGTACGCAAACCACAATTAGTTCCTGTGAAGCTAAGTAATTTAATCACATGTAATTCAGTGTAATTAGACGAACAGCGCATCCAGTGACCACATACAGTACATTTCCTTGGTACAGAATGAAATAACCTGTCCTTGTGTGCCGAATTAATCCATATATTTTATAAAAACGGATAACTGTATCGTTGCCTATATTCCACATCCGCTACTAAACCACTGGATCGATTTGATTCAAACTTCGCACTGTCTGGAAAGAAGCGCTGTGGTGTGTAAGAACCACCTACCAATCAAAGAGGTGGGGGTGCAGGTGAAAAAGTAGCGTAGCCCACGACTGACAAATATCTGGAATTTATTCATTCAACATTTACGAGTGAGAGCACTTAATCACTTGGAACAAATTCTATACGTAATTTTGATGATTATCCCTCACTACATTTTCATGTAGTGCAGTAAAACAGCCGCATCAGGAATTATATTTCAATTTATCGCTTTTTTTGATAGAAACTCTATTCGTGACACATATCGCATACAGTATTCACATATACCACCGACTGCACTTGCAAAATGTACCAATGTACGGCACATAGTTCCGGAAATGTGACGTCATGCGTGAAAAGCTGCTTCAGTATGCGCGACGTTTTAATTTATTGCTACTCCAGAACCAACTCTACTCCCAACATACTTTGCGGACAGTACGCAAAAATACCGTTGAATGAATATGGAACATGATATCATAGTACGACTCATTGTTCAGAAGATAAGACGTTAAAACATTGAACTTCATGAAAAGGAAACTGCGGGGTGAAATTCACTAGGGGTACAAGTCAAATATGGGTACCAATTTGTATGAAATGTGTTAAATACATTTGAAATGCATGCGACACAAGCTGCAAGTAAAAACTGCTCCTAAATCCAATGTCAACCAAACTTGGTGGATATGTTATTTATGTATAATCTGGAAAAAAATATTGTGGGACTAGGAATCACCTATTATTTTGAGGAGTCCTCACGGAGAGAGAAGGGTGGAGGAAGAGGAGATCGAGAAACAGTGAGGGGTAAGGAGTACCAGGACATAGAGGACGAGAAGGGCAGACAAACTTAGAGGATGAGATTGAGGGCGTGGGAGATGGGTGAAATGAGAAGCAGGAGGAAACGGAAAGAGTGAGGGGGTGAATAATATGGACAGAAGGAGGGGGAAGGAGGAGATGCGTAGAAAAAGGGGATGGGGGAGGAATCTGATATGGACGGAGATAAGTGCAGAGAAAGTGGACACAGAAGTAAAGGAGGGGTGGACTAACAGAACACTAGAATAAATACATAGCCAGGCATTTCGAGGTATTCAGGTTGTATGATTCGCTATCATTGGCGTATCTTGTTTTGTTTGATCTTCAGTATATTAATAGTGGACTGCATGCTAAACAGTCTACAGACACATATGCACTGGACATTTGATTCCTATAACGAACAATATTCACAGATGCAACATTGTTCTTTTCCATGTCAGTAACCCTTCAGTTGGGCTCTCCTGCTAACATTAATCATATCACGTAACATAAAGTCTAATGCTGCCTTACAGTTGGCTGACCATGCCCGGATATGTTAACTAACAATTCAATACAAGTGAATAAAATCTCACTGTGTGTCCTAGAAGGAAAGTGATATTTATAAATAAGTAAGCTCCATTCACTACATGTCTGCCTCATACTGCATAGGAGCGATCAAAGCTGAATGAACTGCTTGAATGAATATGGGCCGGTGGACTGTCGCGGGTAAAATGAGAAAACCTCACAGTTTATAGATTTAGCTGTAACAACAAAGGGGATCTGGTATCTAGAAGTGGGTAACATGTAAAGGATATTGGAATACTGAAGGGACAGCGAGTACAAGTTACTTTCAGGTAGCTTACAGGGTGAGTGCGTTGTGAGACGCGGACAGCACGGTCTAAGAAGTTCTGCAGAGGAAATCGAAACAGCACAGTGGCTCCTGGCAGCCACCTGTTGCCAGCTAGTGCCACACGCCAGGAACACATCGCTTCTGCCGATCGTTTGACTCACCCCACACCTCACTAATTTACAAAACTCGTGCGCCTTTTGTGTAGCCAGCTAGAAAAATGAGTCGACACGTGTAATGTTCCAATGTCGTACTTTCACAGGCATTCTTTGAAACAGGGAATTAAACGCTTTACTCTAGGCGATCCATTAATGGTTTCTAAACTGAAGAAAAACCGGCAGTAACGCATTCTACGTAACTTGAGACACGGACTCATTGTACCTAGCTCATCTGACGCAATCGCGACTAGTAACGTAAACTCGCTGCCCATTCGAATTGCAACAGCAAGATGATTACAATTATCGAGGCCTTAATACTTGTGCGTATACGCAATAGCAGAGAGAATGAATGATTAATCAAATCATTGGAGTGTTTCTGTTGACCTTGTACTTTAGTATTATCCAAGAAAAGGGACGAAGAGGACAGTTTTGTCACATTCGGGATAACAAGGGTTCACACACTCGTCCGACCGCCCTCGTTATGCTCTTCTGTTTGATACCTTACATCGACTGAGGTCAATGCCTGGCGGGGCCCACTGAAGAGGTTCACAGTTCACTCCGTTAACCAACATTGTTCAATTCGTGCTTGTTATATTTCTCCGAAGATATGTTCATCTACTAGATGTTTTAACCTGGTCTTTAATTTTTCTATGAGGAAATGTTGCAGAAGTACTGGTACATGTATAAGTATATTACGAAACAAGTGTATTACGAGAAAAGGGAAATTAAATGCCCATACAGTCTTAAGAACACATAACACTAATCATAAAAGCAAAACTTTTCATCTAGAGGTTACAGAGTTTAGAGCCACCTTTCTAATTCCTGCTCTAGTGTACCCCTTTAATGGTAAATAAACCACCCTAAATAGGTGCACTTCTGGCCATTAAAATCGTAACACTAGGAAGATTAACCAGGAACGAAGCTTTACTCACTGCGTGTATATGCAAGAGCAGCAAGAATACACGTTTAAATTTGCATGTGATCTGGGGGTGTACAGAGTGTGAGATACACAGAACTGCCTCCTCACTCAGGGATATTAATTTTAATTCGGTCGTGCATCGTGCTGAACTGAGCCTAGAGGGGAGACACGGACACATCATCCAGAGCTGCTTCAACTCACTGCCACAGTTCAACCACTGTAGTGACTGGCAAGTGCTAGCGTGCTAGCCGTTCGACAACGCACTACCAGACGCTTTCAATCTAGAGAACGCGTTGGCCAAGGCAACAAACTAACACCCTCAATCACATATCATGTATTAACTGAGAGGACACCACATGTCGTATCTACTGATTTATTTTCGTCTTCTTTCAAAGATATAAGTATTACAGAGATGAATCGCAAATACAGAATTTATTTAATCCTCAACAGCCTCACCACCTGGTGGGTATCAAGTGGGTTGACCCGTTGCACCATCCGACTAATATTTCTTCCTTCTGCGGTATGAAGCTTTAAGGTCCTGGGCTATTCCATCTCTCCCTGGCCTTCTGTCGATAATGCCGATTCTCTCCATCAAGTGCCTCCTTCTTCATCATTTGCCCTCTTCCTCGCTGCTTGGCCTCTCTTTCAATATATTTCGATATACTTTGTTCATGGCCGATGGGTATTATAGCCAACCATTCTCCAGTCAAGTAACAGCTTAGTGTAAGTACTTCCGAGCCTCCCTGAGCGATTGGTCGCGAGTTGATGGAGGACTCTGTCTGCAACAATAAAGTCCTAAGTGTTGCCTCATGTACCAGCGATTTCTCTAAACTTTTATCAGCGAGCGTTCCATTGTTCCCACCAAACGCTCCCACCAACCTCCCACCAAGCCGCAAGTGGTGCAATAAGCTTCTGAGTAAAACCTTGCTGACGGATGTGCTGGCTTGTCTTCGTGTTCTCGGAGTCATGAGTGAGGTCTTCTAGTTCTTTATTTGCTGCTCAAAAGTTTTCACATCATCGGAATAAACAGTATATAAGTTGGCAGTGGAGGGCGGAGAAACTAATAATCTGGGACAAAATCTAAACATTTGAAACACAACAGTGGAACCAGAAACTCGAAGGGCTGGACACCACGCAACCTGGCGTGTGGCAGTTGGCCCCTTGACTTCACCAGGGAGAAAATACACCCACCCACGCTACAAGGGTCCGACGGACCGGCATATCCTGCGGAAGAAAATGTGGAACTTATGGCCCTCACACTTGCAGCGTCATTCACACCGAACCTGGATCCGTCAGACCCAGCGTTCACACTTGCGACCGACCAGGAGGTTACACGCATCTTGGCCCAACCATCGCGCAATGACATACGACAGGCTAGCACAGTTGAAGTTAAATGGGCCATCATGCATACCATCGCTATGGAGGCCCCCGGTCACGATGGCATTCAAAACCGTGTCCTCCAGGGGTTCACGGATAAAGCAGTAGAATACCTCACACACATCACGAATGCTATACTTAAACACCAACACTTCCTCGCCTTTTGGGAGACGGCCAAGGCCCTCATGTTCAGGAAGCCGGGGAAAGACCACTCCCCCCCCCCCCCCCACACAAAATTACCTACCCATCAGTCTGCTGAGCGCGCTCAACAAGATCGTTGAGAAGGTAATCCTAGCACTACACAAGACACCCTGAGGCCGGAGCAGTTAGGCTTCAGGAATCACCACTCGACAACACGCAAACTCAGCGACGGAGGGATACCCGACGGGCTCGTACTTCTCATACACTCATATCTCACGTACAGGAATTTCAACACCGACGTGCAGGGCAAACAATCAACAGGACGTGGTATCCAGGCTGGAGTACCCCAAGGAAGCATCCTAGGGCCCATACTGTCTAACCTCTACATTAATGACCTTCCAGCTACACGCAACACGATGGTGGCAATCTACGCGGATGACACTGTCATCCTCGAGCAAGATTGGAAACCGTCTAACATTAACTCACGACTATAGACTGCACTCAGAGAGGCAGAGCCTTGGTTGGTAAAGTGGGGTATTAGAATAAACGTCGACAAGTGCGAAGCCGTTCTGTTCACTAGAAGACCGAAACTACTGGGCAAACATCAACGCTATAACCCAATAACGCTACATGCACTCCCAATACGTTTCCGTGAGAAGGTCAAATACCTTGGTGTGTAGCTCGACCGGAAACTACTCTGGGGGGACCAACAAAGCAAACGCGAGGCTGAAACTACTCTATCCTATGCTTAACAGGCGTAGCACACTGAATAGGAGGTTGTCCAGGTCCATGTATACCACACTTGTTAGACCTCTGATGACGTATGCTGTTCCCATCTGGGGATGCGCTCGGCCCACACGCCTGCGCCGTCTGCAGCTCATACAAAACAAAGTACTCAGAATCAGAAGCAATGCACCGCGTTACACACGCGCCGCGGATCTTCACCGGGAATATCGGCTAGATACCGTCTTGCAGGTATTCCAAAAACTCTCCACACGACTTTACTGAAACACGAGACACTCGCGTAACCCGTTTATTCTTTCTCTGGGGAACTACTACCACAAACATATATGGAAACCTAATAGACCAAAGACACTATTAGAAGGGAACTAAGCATCTATGGTCCGTAGCACACTAACACAACAGTACTGGCGAGCAGCTACAACATAGCTACTACTGGCAACCCCAGGTGCTCGACCCGCCGAAAAACAGGCAATCGCAGGGAAGCCGTACTGTACACAGCACGCAAACCAGCCACACACACACACCCCCTACACTGTGAGCTGATCTATGGCCGACCGCCCACTAACGTGTGACGACCTCGAACTGTTACAGAGACGCAGCCGCTGCAGCAGGCCCTACAACGAGCACCGGCAACGACAGAGGTAACAATGCTCGATGCCTCGCACTGACATAACCTCACCTTGCATGCACTGTCGCAGCTACCAAGCCGCTACTGCCCTTACTACCAGTCCTACTGTGGCAGAGGCTTTTTTCTCTCGGTGCTTGCCGTGGCACTTTCTTCCCCTCCGCCCTTAAAAACCGCTACCCTTCGATCGCTTTCGTCCACTTTCTGTCTCCTGATGGACCATGTCAATCAGTATTCCTACCCAGAAGCATGGACAACATCACAGCCCGCATCCTGTGACTCATGATTCGAAAACTAACATGTTATACGGTGGTGTCAACGTTTTGTTTGGTCATCACGTCGGTGTGGGCGTGGAGGGGCACCATCCTATAGGAAAAAAGGCGGAGAAACTAACTGAAAGGGAAGGAAATATTGATGTCGGCTGCATCCGGGAATGTATGCAGAGTCAGCGACGACGAGTGAAAATGTGTGCCGGACAGGTATTGCAAACCGGGACCTCCTGCTTGCTAGGCAGTTACGCTAACAGCTGTGGTACCCCGACCCGGTAGTTACCGCAGACGCGCTGACAATCTTGCGCTCCTCCCAGCAGAACCACATTCCTGTCTGGCGCCACCTCACTGCAGTCCCTCCCGTGTCCTTCCTGCTGTCGACTTCGAGATTCCTGCACGAAGTCGAACGTTTTCGTGCATCCGCGCTGAAGCAAGTGCTGACGGATGCGAACAATACCGAACCATCAGGTTAATTACACGTGGTTGCAAAACACTAACGCGAATTCTTTACAGAAGAATGGAAATGCTTCTAGAAGTCATCCTCTGGGAAGATTAGTTAGGATTCCTTAGAAAGGTATAACAGGCAACCCAATACTGACCCCACGACCACTCTTAGAAGATAGATCAAGGAAAGACAAACCTATGTTTATAATATTTGTAGAGGTAGGAAAAGCTTACAGAAAAGCTGACTGGAACACTCTCTTGGAAAATGGCAAGGTAACAGGAGTAAAACAAAACGAGTGAAATCCTATCGACAACTTGTACAAAAGCCAGGACGGCGGTTATTAATGTCAAGGGTCGGGAATGGGAAGCAGTAAGACGGAGTTGTAGCTTATCCCCGATGTTATTCAGTCTGTACACTGAGCAGGCAGTATAGAAAACTAAAGAAAATTTTGGAGTAGGAAATAATGTGCAGAGAAAAGTAATCAAGACTATCGGGTTCCTGCCGGTTGTTTGCCGCTCTCTTGTACCGATATTTCAACTGCGTAACTCGCAGTCTTCTTCAGGTGCTGCGTGATACTGATTCCAGTGTGGAACGAGTCCGGTATTTACGGCTGTGTTGTGCCGGGCGCTCCGTCTGTGGCCCGCCCCGCGTCATGCACCGACCAATAGCAGCGGCTGTAGTGCTCTCTCTCCTCTGGCCGCGGCAGTTCCGAACGCTGTGGTCATCACCCGTTGTCGATCTCGCTCTAGCAGTTCTGAACGACGTCCAAGTCGTGCTAGACATTTCATCCTCCGGTTGTCGTCACCTTTGATCTGGGACGTTCTGTGACCGTTGCGTGCCGTGTCAGGCGTTCCGTGCGAGGTCCGTGCTCACCAGGGAGGGCTGCAGTGTTGTTTTCAGCCCGTTGTTGCTCAAACAGCCGCTCGAGACTCTGCAGAGCGTCCTCAGGTATTGATCTGTTGTCTAAGGTACCATTTCGCGTGCGTCCTATGCTACATGCACCGGGCGGTTTTCTCTAATTCCGTCTTCATATTTGTGTCCCACGGGGTCTTCATGTTGTTCCCGTTGAGACTTCAGGAGACCGAGTCCCGAATTCGAGGCAGAAATCAACTGGAAACTGGTGTCGCGGTTAATAATACTCTCCGTGACCTCAATCTCAATAGATTCTTTGCTAATGCTGCCCCAATATCTCGATGTATGCGTTAGAATCTTGGCATCGTTATAGTTCATAGAATGATTGAATTTTAAACAATGCGCGACAATCACTGACTTGTTTGCCTGTGTCAGTATGGTGTGCCTATGATGTTCTTTGCACCTATGGCAACGGTATTAGTCGTCAGGCCGATATATTCCATCCCACATTCAAAACGTATGTGGTAAAAGCCCGGTTTCCGCAGATCCAGGTAAACCTTCACACTCCCTGGCAGAGCCTTAAGCTTGGTGGGTGGATGGAACACGCTCTTGATGTTATGTTCGAGGAGAATTCTACAGATTTTTGCAGATATCGGCCCGACATATGGCAAATATCCAACTTTCTTCATTTCGTCTTTTACCTCTTAAGGAACCTCTGATGGCTAAACAGACGGCAGTGCGTTTTGAACATATCTAGAAGAGTATCCGTTTTTGTAGAACACAGATTACAAATGTTCTATCTCCGTCACCAAATTATTCGTGCCTGTTCAACCAGTTCTGAGTAAACTATTTTTGTATGTCGGATAGTGGCAACTGCTGGCGTGCAGTTACAAGTCGGAGTGTGTTTGGGGTAGGCCTACACACTGTGACTGAAGATACCATCTGCCTTCCTCTTGACTAGGACACCTAGGAATGGGATGGCTCATCCATCTCCAGTTCCATGATAAATTTAATATTAGGATGGCGTGAGTTTAGGAGGTCCAAGAAAACATGGAGATTTTTCCCCCCCGTGATGCCATTTAACAAAGGTGTCTTCAATGTACCTAAAAAAAGCATTGCAGTTGATCTGGGGCCGATGTAAGTGCCTCATCTTCAAATCTCATCAATTGGCCATCATCGGTGAGAGAAGGCTACCCATTACCACCCCTTTCATTTGCACGTAGAATTGATCCCCATATAGGAGGTACAGTCATGGACAAAACGAGCGAGACCCCTCGCCTTTCCGTTATGCTGATCCGCACAGCCGGCCGCGGTGGCCGTGCGGTTCTAGGCGCTACAATTCGGAACCGCGGGGCCGCTACGGTCGCAGGTTCGAATCCTGCCTCGGGCATGGATGTGTGTGATGTCCTTAGGTTAGTTAGGTTTGAGTAGTTCTAAGTTCTAGGGGACTGATGACCTAAGATGTTAAGTCCCATAGTGCTCAGAGCCATTTGAACCATTTTTTTTTTTTTGATCCGCACAGCTTTGAAGTCTGCTACACAGCATAATAGGCAAGGCGACGAAGTGCTACCAACATACTATGCACAAGCGTGTAATTGAAAAACTATCCGAACTTTTTCAGACTGTTTTCAATCATGTGTAAGACTATATTAACGCTGAATAGTGTGTTAAACACAACACGTAAATATAAAATATAAATGAAAGAAGAAACGCTAACTAGTATGAACTTTACTAATAAAAATGAATTCCAGCTTATCGACACAACATAACTGTTTCAGTAAGACGAAGTACACCACATCGTTACGAATTAGCAAAATATTACGCGCATTCGGCCACGAAACGGTCTGTGTCATCGTTCAGACCAGTCACGCTGGATTACCGTTGCTGACCTACCATGAAAGTGTGCAAATTTAGCAAAGCGTGAAGATTCATAACGAAATTCTGTTAAAAATCATTCGTTGCCACACTTAAGTCAGTTCAGTTATTGACAGAAGCGGAAAAAGTAGGCAGTAACAAGTATGAAATTCTAGAAGAGTTTCATATTGACATCCACAAGGCGCTGGTTGAAAATAAAGGTAACAATAAAACGCACTGGGGGCGCGAGAATTTCTTAAAATGGCTTTACTGAAAGTCTATCTGCCTCTATCGAGATTAGAACCAAAAACAAACCAGACCTCCCTTGCAGTAGCTAACTCATCCACTACACTAGCAGACAGCCCAGGCAAACAGCCCTCAATTATTACCCCACACATGAATAAGCCGCCAATTTCGCAATGAAAATGGCAAAATGATCTGCAGTTTCTGTTGCATAGAGCTTTCTGGACTCAAAAAAATGAATTTTCTACCTTTATGTCACCGCTTATGTGACGATCATTCGAGATCTTTATGGAAATAACAATTACTAGCGAGTAAATTTAGTAGGATAATTCTGCAAAACCCCAGGAAATAAACGGCGACATAGAGGCCAAACATATTCTACAATGTTTCGAATTCTCCATTAGACCCACCACAGACAGAAAACGTTCATTAGCCGAAGTGTTTCTTAAGCCAGCTAGCAATGGGAATGCTCTCACTTCTAAAATGCGGTGGCATTAATACTGGGATCAGAATTACCACGTGTATAGGCAAATGGATTTTATTTGTATTCCTGTAAACGTGATTTGGATCGAAAGCGTAGCTACGATTAATATGCTGATGTATTGACTGCAACTATAACATTTCGAATAAAGAGTAGTGTGAATTATTGCTTCGTTGTTAGGATTTCGTCACCTAAATCGGTAAAAATGGAACCCTACCGTCTCACTTTCTTGACCGTCTATTTGTCTACCCAACCCTTGAAACTCGTTTACCTCGAGCACGGGTAGACATAATAAGCGGAAATGTGCCGCACTTCCTGCGGTATACGGTCCCTTGGTGGTGTAAAAAAGTGAGCTTCTATGTCAACGCAATCCAAAGATACGGCCGTTTATGTAAAGAAAATTTACGCGAAAGGTCAAAAAATGGCTCTAAGAACTGTGAGGCCAAACTGCTTAGGTCATCAGTCCCCTAGACCTAGAACTACTTAAATCTACCTAAGCTGAGGGCCTCACATACATCTATGCCCGAGGTAGGATTCCAACCTGTGACTGAAGCAGCCGCGCTGTTCGTGACTGAAGCGCCTAGAACCGCTCGGCCACAACACCGGCTAAACGCTTTTCACGATTAACAGAATTTCGTTATGAATATTCACGCATTGCTAATTTTGCACACTTTCATGGTAGGTCAGCAACGGTAATCCAGTGTGACTGGTCTGAACGTTGACACAGACCGTTTCGTGGCCGAATGCGCGTAATATTTTGCTAATTCGTAACGATGTGGTGTACTTCGTCTTACTAAAAGAGTTATGTTACCTCGATAAGCTGAAATTAATTTTTTTAGTACAACGCATGCTACTTAGCGGTTATTCTTTCACTTATATCTTATATTTACGTGTTTAACACACTAATCAGCGTTAATATAGTCTTACACATGATTAAAAACAGTCTGAAAAAGTTCGGATAGTTTTTCAACTTCACACCTGTGCATAGTATGTTGGTAGCACTTTGTCACCTTGCCTTTTATGCTGTGCAGCAGTCTCATTCAGCATAACGCAAAGGCGAGGGGTCTCGCTCTTTTTGTTCACGACTGTACGTCGAGGTAAATATGTGCCTCAATAAGTCTAGCAGAGAACCGTCGAACTTTTCCCTATCAGATCAAGTGAATCATTCAGTGCTACGCGGGTGAACAGGGGCACCATGTCGAAACTGACCGTGATGTCATATACGTTGACCTGTGACTGGCTCAGGCGTTATAGGAAATCCTCTGAGTTACGAATGTGACGGGCACACTTTCCCACATATGGCGAGAGCATCTTCTGAAGGTGTTGAGCAGTGAGGTAGGTGGCTGCGCCCGTGTTGCTGACTACTGGACGTAGAGGAACGCCTGCTTTTTGCACCTTAGGCAGACCACAAGGTCTTGGCGTCACTGGTGCTTTTGCTCTTAGCTTCTTAACGACCATTTCTGGAAGGCCGACGTCCTTTACAAGATCTTCTTATCCATCTTGTCTTATGTAGTCGCTGTCCACTAGTCTTTATACCGGGTCGTCCAGAAGTTGTCGCACCTTACTGTCATAATCTGCCTTCTGTAGGACGACGGTAGCATTCCCCTTCATCTGCTGGTAACACCACAACGCTGTCATCTTCTCTAAGTTGTTTAAGGGAAAACATCCCATCTCCAGAGACGTTTCGTGAGCGCTCTGCGAATCTCCCCTCACACTTCTTCAGCATCATTGGCAATAAATGTCAGGGCCACCTGCTCGACTGCACTAGCGAAGGCCGCCGCAGGAACATTTATGGGGGTAACTGGGAAATTAAGACCCTTGCTGAGCGCTTTCAAAGTGGTTGCGTCGAATCCCTTCTCACTCAGGTTGACCACCGTGCGAGCGTCCTCCTTCGGCTGCGCCTTGTTATTAAGACGTTCAAACTTGGCTAGGTGATAGGACGCTGATTTCTTCCTTGTGTACTGCGCTAGTGACCAAAAGATGCCATCAAATCGGTCCAAGACTTGTCTGGTTAGAAGGTTTGGTACAAAATAGTGTAGAGACAGCAACACTCTGGATGTCACATCAAGTCGGTCACACACGTCACGTACTCTCTCCCTGACCAATGCTAAGCTCGCTCGATGGTTAATTCTGTTGATCAGTCTAGAACTGACGTTATGTTTAGTTTTAGCAAACACTGGAACCACGTGCTCTTCTCGGTGTCTAGGCCGGAAACAGAGAGAACAGAGCTTTTTCACGTTCCCTTGTCAAAACTTATCCAGCGTTCTAATTATAACATAGAGGGAGAAGTACCCACATCCTAAAGTCCTGGTACTGTCGAACAAGAAGAGATATTCAGAATGCAAGGGCAATCATTCAGTATGCTCATACTGCAGGATGTGCCAGTCAGAGTCTCTAAAAGCCGAGGCTGGAACTCCTTAGAACAGTGTCCGAGCATCTGAAAGCGCTTACCAGGTAAGAAAACCAGAACCAATGAACTCGTTAAAGATAGGTGCTCCAGGGTCTTATGATTTCTGAGCTGACCTGCTCCTGTAGGGATAACGTCGTGGAAAGTTTGTGGGTGAGGGTCTAAATTAGGACCATCACTTTCAAACTTTAGTTGCATACATCTACATCTACATCTTAATGGATACTCTGCAAATCACACTTAAATCCCTTGCAGAGGGTTCATCGAACCACCTTTACAATAATCCTCTGTTATTCCACTGTCGAGCAATGCACAGAAAAAACGAACACATATACCCTTCCGTGCGAACTCTAATTTTCCTTATTTTATCAACATGATCTTTTTTCCGGGTAAAATACAGGGAGCGAAAGGCTATTTACAATTTGTACAGAAAGCAGATGGCAGTTATAAGAATCGAGGGGCATGACAGGGAAGCAGTTGTTCGAAAGGGAGTCAGACAGTTTTGTAGCCTCTCCCCGATGTTATTCAATCTGTATATTGAGCAAGCAGTAAAGGAAACAAAAGAAAGATGTGGAGTAGGTATTAAAGTCCATGGAGAAGAAATAAAAACTTTGAGGTTCGCCGATGACATTGTAATTCTGTCAGAGACAGCAAAGGACTTGGAAGAGCAGTTGAATGGAATGGATAGCGTCTTGAAAGGAGCATATAAGATGAACATCAACAAAAGCAAAACCAGGATAATGGAATGTAGTCGAATTAAGTCGGGTGATGCTGAGGGAATTAAATTAGGAAATGAGACACTTAAAGTAGTAAAGGAGTTTTGCTATTTGGGGAGCAAAATAACTGATGATGGTCGAAGTAGAGAGGATATAAAATGTAGACTGGCAATGGCAAGGAAAGCGTTTCTGAAGAAGAGAAATTTGTTAACATCGAGTATAGATTTAAGTGTCAGGAAGTTGTTTATGAAAGTATTTGTATGGAGTGTAGCCATGTATGGAAGTGAAACATGGACGATAAATAGTTTGGACAAGAAGAGAATAGAAGCTTTCGAAATGTGGTGCTACAGAAGAATGCTGAAGATTAGATGGGTAACTCACATAACTAATGAGGAAGTATTGAATAGGATTGGGGAGAAGAGAAGTTTGTGGGAAAACTTGACCAGAAGAAGGGATCAGTTGGTAGGACATGTTCTGAGGCATCAAGGGATCACCAATTTAATATTGGAGGGCAGCGTGGAGGGTAAAAATCGTAGAGGGAGACCAAGAGATGAATACACTAAGCAGATTCAGAAGGATGTAGGTTGCAGTAGGTACTGGGAGATGAAGAAGCTTGCACAGGATAGAGTAGCATGGAGAGCTACATCAAACCAGTCTCAGGACTGAAGACCACAACAACAACAATCTTTTTTCCCGATGTATGTCGGCGTCAAAAAAATATTTTAACACTCGGAGGAGCAAACTGGTGACTGAAATGTCGTGATAAAGTCCCGCCGCAACGAGAAACGCTTGTGATTTAATGATGTCCACCCCGAATCCCGTATCATGTCCGTAAAACTCTGCCCCCTATGTAGGGAAGTATGGGGAAGGAAATCATTCGTGCCCTTTCAAAGGAAACATCCCGGCATTTGCCTGAAACGATTGAGGGAAATTACAGAAAATCTAAATATGGATGGCCGAACGCGAGTTTGAACTGTCGTCCTCCCGAATGTGAGTCCAGTGTGCTAACCACTGCGCAATCTCGCTCGGTCTACTGCGAACTGTGACTTCTCTGACAGTAAATCACGTATCCACTTGCATAAGTGAGGCCATACCAAGTTAGCTCGCCATTTGATTACAAGCCACTTGTGAAGTATGGTGTCAAAAGCCTTCTGGAAACCTAGAAAAACGGAATCAATATGAAATCCTTCGTAGGTACCACTCAACACATCTTTGAGTATACAGCTACTTCTGTTTCATAAGAACGATGTTTTTTAAATCTTCGAGGTAAAAGTTTGATCACAATATATATTCCAAAATCAATCTGCATATCGACGTTAATGCTAGGGTTCTGTAATTTAGTGGATTACTCCTATTGCCTTTCTTGAGTATTAGTGCGACCTGTGAAATTTTCCTGGCCTTGTGTTCGGATCTTTCGACGAGCGAGCTGTTGTTTATATTGTTAATTGTGAAGCTATTGCATCAGCGTACTCTCGTAGGAACTTATTTCACTTACAGTCCGGACCGGAAAACTTGCTTTTATTAAATTATTTGAGTTGCTTCACTACTCCGAAGACATTTAATGCAAAGTTATTCTTGTTGGCAGCTGTTCTTGATTCAAATTATGAAATATTTAATCCGTCTTCTTTGTTGAAGGAATTTCGGAGGGCTTTGTTTAGCAAATCTGCATTGGTATTACTGTCATCGATAGCATTTCCTTTGCTATCGCGCAAGAAAGCGCTGATTGTGTCTTCTCGCTAGATATTTAACATACGAGCAAAATCCCTTTGGTTTTTCTACCAGGTTTCGAGACAAAGGTCCTTTGTTGTAACTAATAAAAGCAATTCATTTTGATATCCGCACAAAATTTCGAGCTTTTTTAAAAGATCGGCAGTTTTGAGTGTTTTGCGTCGCTTTAAGTTTGGCATGCTTTTTCATTATTTCTGCAGCGGTGTTATGATCTGGTTTGTGTAGTCGTTTTTTTAATTTGTTTGGTATACATCTTTCAATTTCTGTAGATACCATTTCTTTTAATTCAAGCTATATCAGGTCTACACTTACATTGTTAATTAAGGAGGAATGGAAATTGTCTCTCAGGAAACAGTGAAGCGAATTTTTATCTCGTTTTTGGAATAGAAGTATTTTTAGTGGATTTTGGAGAGACGGTACTTAGGCTCGCTACGGCAACCCTGCGTTCACTAACTGCTGTATCCGTTTTGATGCTCGTTACTGGCTCAGGATAATTTGCTGCTAAGAGATCAACAGTGTTTTTACAATCATTTAGGATTGTAATAGATCGGTCAACTAATTGCTCGAAATAATTTTCAGAGAATGCGTTTAGCAAAATTTCACATGATGTTTCATGGGTACCTTCGGATTTAAACACGTATTTTCACCAACATATCGAGGGCAAGTTGAAGTCACCACCAACTATTACTATATGCGTCGGGTACGTGTTTGAAATTAGACTGAAGTTTTGTTTCAACCTTTCAGCATGTCTATTATTTCAGCTAGGAGGTCGGTAAAACGATCCAGTTATTATTTTATTCCGGTTGTAAAGAATGACATGTACCCATACTAACTCACAGGAACTATCTACTTCCATTTCGGTGCCATATAAACTGCTTCTAACAGCAAAAAACACGCGACTGCCAGCTGTATTTAGCCTATCCTTTCTGAACACTGTTAGGTTCTTCGCAAAAAATATCGTCTAAGCATAACTTTCAGTACCTATAACGAACCTGCAGTTGGCAGCACCCTGTGCTCTTCATGGCATCCGGAAGGACCCGTTCCACATCTGGATTGGCCCCACCGGGTATGCACACGGGCTTTCTTCCCTCCCTTGGCAGCCATATCCCTAAGGGTCTCCATAACGTGCCTGACATTGGACCTCCCAGCTACCAATAATCCAACCCTTTGTGAGTGCCCGGATCTTGCAGGCCGAAAGGTTTCCTTTGAAATACGGCAAGCGACTGCATCTGACTGAGGGACACTGTCAGCCGCAGATAGCACCTGGAATCTGTTTGTCAGCCTAACCGGGGTGGCCTCCCCGGGAAGCCTGCTGTAGCCTGCCCCCTCCCCCTACATATACGCAGACGTCGCTTCAGAACACCCACACCACTGTTTGAGGAACTTTACATTCCTGTCCTTGCCTTCTTGTGGACTTGCGAGGGATCTGTGTGAATGCGTCTCGGACATGAAAGACGTTATCATCACACGTGCGTAGCCGACCAATGCCCTTCCCTGTGGGTATACAACCAACTTTCAAGGATTCTGTATATCACTAATAAATCTACAAGTGCAGAGGTGGCTTCTTGCTGTATCGCCGGCGAAATGACGTTGGACGTGAACAATAGACTGAGCTCACTCAAATTCCAACACACAAAACGATTTCTCTTGTGAAGTTGTAGCCGTTCTGTAGTGTTGGCGGAGCGGTTAACGCTATGGAGTTTCACACGTCTAAAGTTACTCACAGCTTCATTCAGCGACCTCACGTGAAATTTAATTCATTTTCTTTAGCCACTTAAGAAACGGGATTGGTTCTTCTGAAAAGTTTATGATCCATTTAATGGTACACCTTTGTCCAATCCAAAATTCGACGAGACGTCAAAACTAACTCTCCACCTCTGTGAATATATAGCTTCACAGCATAGGCCGAAGGTCCAACGCAGCTTTAGAAATCAGGTGGTAAATTTTTGACTCCTAGTAATCAACTCTGCATTATCTTCCTTCCTTCCTGGAGCTTACTAAAATCTTTCATTATTTTGTTTAGAAATGAAGAGTAAAGAGTGAAGTAGTGCGTCATGGAGTAAATCGACCATGGTTAGCATCGACATCCATCCCTCTTTCTGGGTTGTCTCTTAGGTAGGGAACGATTCCTACGACCCACAAAGCTAAACAGATTGTTTCACTGCATTAGTGCAGCCGCAGCACAATCAGAAAATTCGGTGACTTTGTAGCGTGCATCTTGTGATGAACATGCGCATCAGACTTGAGAACATTTAACTAATTACATTCATGTTACACCTTTCTTGTGACTAATATATCGTTGTGTCCGAATAAGAATACTGAAGATCGTAGTTTCAGGAACATGCAAACAAGATGTTAAGATCTAAATTGTCATCTTATATCTCGCACTTAGATGCAGAATCCTGCGGAATTGAGGAAGATTAATACGCACACCCCATGGCGACATGAATGGTGCAGTGTCTTTACCTTCTAATGCCTGAGAAATGTTATGTAATACATACTTTACTGAACATGTAAACTTCTATAAAATGTTTCGACAAACTTCAATGGTAATGTCAATGCTAAGCCGATAATGACATTCAGTATGAACGATGTCCTACGAAACACTTCAATTCCGTACCACATAATGGATGGTTCTAAGTAGTGGAACAATAAATTGCGATAATAAGAGGTAATAGTGACAATTATTCCGTGTCTGGGATTGATTTTTATTATTTATTCCTAAAATTCTTTTCAGATGCATCTAACCACATATTTTAATTCACTTTCACCTTCATGTGTACTGAACATAAAGGACTTAATGGTAATCAGACAAATAGGTTCGTACGTAGTGACAAAACACGTTATTTAACTGGGATGCTTGTTTTACTAAGACTGCGCTTTTACATTCACGGTACTAACGCAAAACAAATCGAAATCGATCTCTCCCAATTCTCAAAAAATTTAATTCGATTGACAATGGATATAAGGTGATCTGCTTTGCTTAGCATATATCCCGAAGAATTAATCTAAGATGGCGAAGGGTTGGAGGGTTGCAGATGAACCGTTTAACAGACCTGTTTCCTTCGACGTATATTTACTGCTTGTAGGAACATGCACACACCTGAGCTGGAGTTAAAATTTAGCAGCGTGCATCCTCGATTACTGCATCTACGCTAGTTCCACGTGGTTTAGCGAAGAAGTATCCGCTGCTCGTCTTGTCAGTCTCATGAGGCTCATGCTGAGAGCATCGTAAGTGTAGATCCACTGAATATGTGTGAGTTCATCGCAAGTCCCCTTAAACGATCGAAGTTTTCTGATTAGTACCTGCGTTAGCCCTACTGGCCCAGAAATAGAAGACAATAAAGAGAATGTCGAATTGTTGTATTTGACTGTCCGAAAATATTACGCCACAAAGCTTTACAATTATTGCTCCTTTGAATCATCGCAAAAATGCTGAAGAGCTAGTTTTGAAACAAGCGACCACGAAATAGGAAATCAACAGAAATCGTTCATCAGAGGAAACACATTGTTGATGCGTGAGACAGTGCGATATTCTACACAGACTGCTCGCATCAAGCGATTGGAAAAGAAGTGCAAGGGATTTCCGTATTCAAGAGGGGTCGTCGGGTACATGCACATAATTGCAGGCCAGTATTACCGTAATTCATTCACGAGAGAATGAAAAACTTTTGTACGACCGATTTTTAAGAATTGCTGATCGCTCTGGAGCCTTTGTCTGGTTTGATTAATATAAGTGACAGAAGATTCAACTAAGGTCGGTACGTTTCATCGAAGGATTCTTGAGTAGGCGCGAGAACGTTACGGTATGCTCAAAATACATACTCCATTCGCAGACGCCACAAGATGTTGTACATCACGAAGATGGTACTGTAGAAATTTCAAGAGCATACATGTCGAAGAAAGATGGGCAACATATTCTCACGAAATGCTAACTACAGGGAAATCAGAACAATTGGAGTCGTTACGATGGTTTGTTTACAGGAGACCTTCCCTGTACCACGTGCGAATACACGAGGGAAGGCAGGAGTGCTAAAACACTCTGTGCCACACACCGTAAAGCGGTTTGCGGAGCATATCTGTCGAAGCAGAGAGATGCACGATTCACAGGGGACTCCCAAGCCAAAATACTAAGGGAATACGCGTGTAAACTTTGGAAGTGGTTTTGGCGATGCTCGGATTCACGCTGTATCTTACTCTCGTTAGGACACGCAGCATTCAGCAGTAGCAGCTTTTGAAATTGTTGCCTACAGTATCAGATTTCAACGTGGACTTGTTATGATGGCTGAATATGGATTGTTCACTTACCTCCATTGTTTTTCGTCACAAGTCTGCTTCTCTTCAAAAGTTAACCTTCTTTCGAAACCTTATTTAACTTCTATGTGCTAAGAACGGCAGCAAACTCTTTAATCACTGAATTCCTCTCAAAGAACTCCGACACACGCCCGGATGACTTGAGCTCTCGAAGCAGACAGTTGCTAAGCAACGCCAAAGTCACGTCGCGCGATTTTCTCATTGTTGTGAGCCTGTCTTCGGACCGATGCTAAGCAGCGAATATTGGTGATGACTAGCGCCCGCAGTATTGGGTTTTTGTAAGACTGACTTTAGCGTTTTTGGAGTCCTTCAATTGAAAGTGTAATGGACTCCAATATTAACATAGAAACTGTCATTATATTTTGACAGAGCCATTCTAGTTCTTTGTGGCAAATGAGCTACTAATTATTCCCTATGTCGAAACTCGGAAAAATTTACAAGCAGTTGAGATTTTTATCGGTGCCACATCTATCTTCTCTTTTGGTAATATAGTAATTTGATGCGTTTTACGGAAAAGATCCTATCATATGTCACTCACACAAAAACACAGACTTGTTATGCGTACCTGAGTACGACCACAGTCCTTGGCCTAACGCTACAATCATATAACATTCTGGAACTGCAGTACACAATGAACCACACTTCTAAGCTGTGTAATATGAAACTTTTATGCTGTATCTCAGGAAATTTTTCGGAGGCTGACAAAGGTCTGCCATAGACGTCTGTAGTCCCGTCGACTGAAAGCCAATGCAGTGGTCATAAATGTCTTTTTTAATACCAGCAATAGCCTTTTCATACATCTGTTACAAATAATTCTTGCAGTGTCGCCTTTCTCGTATATTTCAGGAAGGTCTTAAAATGTTGTGTTCCTTAGAACGACCCATGGCAGATTAGATGACACTAAATCATCACACAAGTCTAGATGAAAGCTGTCCACTTTAAGATTTGCCACAGGCGACTTTAATGGTTCAGTCTGTGTTTGCTCTTCTTACTAGTGGAGCGCGTAATGTGAGCTATGGACCTTGGTACTGAAGCAAATGTCTTTTTAGAACGGATTACCTAAACAAACGATTACTAAGAAGACGATAGTAACTAAAAAATAAGATCGTAATCATATAAAATGTCAACTTAAGCTCAATCACATATGCCTGTCAGTCATTTAATTTTATAAAGAACGATTAGAAAGTTTCTGCTTAAAAGCCGTACAGTCCAGAATCGGTATGCCGATCAGGAAAAATCGCCGTGCGTATTCAGAAAATCATCCCTCCGACGCATCAGGCTGGAGATAACTGTTAGCTAAAACAACAAGTCGTGCTGATTGACGAAGTCCGTAACTACCTGATGCACATCCTCCGACAGGTATAGCTGATGTGCCAAGGTCTTATTGTAAGAGAGCGATGGCGTGATAATCCAACGGGATGAGATCAGGACTATAGGCCGGGTGTTCAAGTGTCTCCCACTTACGTTGGCGTAACTTGTACATTACGACATTTTCGATGTGGGGACGTGCGTTATCATGAAGCAGATGCTCCATATGAAACTTCGTGGCAGATTGAAACTGTGTGCCGGACCGAGACTCGAACTCGGGACCTTTGCCTTTCGCGGACAAGTGCTCTACCAACTGAGCTACCCAAGCACGATTCACGCCCCGTCCTCACAGCTTTACTTCTGCCAGTACCTCGTCTCCTACCTTCCAAACTTTACAGAAGCTCTTTTGCGAATTTTTTCCGTAGCATTGGATCAGAAATTCTATTTAAAAATCGTTTTCCGTAGCAACAAGTCCTTTTAGTCAGCACTTCTTCTGTGTAAGTCCAATTTAGCTCCCTTTTAGACCTTTAAAAAACATTTAACCGTTTTGAGGTATGTTGCACAGTGGAATAGTAACTAGTGCACGGATAATATTTTGTTAAGAACCGACAGAGTCGGCTAACTGGGCCGCAACTGCTACCGGCTTCGTAACGGTGTTGTAACCGAATGTCAACGTTGGAGGCCAAAAGTACAAACAAGCTACGAGGGCATTTCATCAGACTATTCGACTGGGAATCCGAGAACAACCGATTCAGAATTTCAACAACAGTGCGGAAGAGACAGAACGTGCTACAGTAACGAGGCTACATGTAGTAACTTCACTTAGAGGTGTCATAAGAATACCTTTAGGGATGCAAAGTTGACATAAAGGAACACTCTGAAACCCTGAAGTTAAACACTAGAGCAGAATAGAGCGCTTACAGGCCTGGAAAAGAGAGGATATTCAATCATCTCAGTCACCAGTGTGCACGAGGTGGAGGGGGGAGGGTGATAGTTCCACTTCATCCCCAATTTACAGGATGCTCTGGTGAATTCAACAACCGTCTCTACAAGCTTCCGGCAAGTTGACTTGGAGTCCACTGCTGCAAATCTACAGTCGTCCGGCCTCACACGGGACTTCTGACATACCATCCTCATTCCTGCCGACCACAACAGAGGCTGACTGGGGATGGTGGGGGGGGGAGCCTGTCTTTCGTCGATGAAGAACCGATCTACCTGTCTTCAGGCTGTTCAGCTTAGGCTGGGCGCCTGTGTCACCGCTATTGAGGCAGTACAAGTACAGCCTTACCGGCTGTGTGTTACTGCTGAGTCTCGTGCCTAAACACCATCTCGACAACCGACAACAGGCACGAGCAGATTCCTGGGACCGAGCCTCGGTGCGGCTCCACTCGTCGAGAACGCTGAGGCTCTGACGGACGTCCACGGCCACGCCGGGCTGCGGGGACGCAGTCTCCTGCGACGTGGCCACAGCGCAAACAACGGGGAACACGGGACCTGTGTTCGGCAAGTTCCTCCTTGCCTGGCACTGACGCGCTACCTCTCGCGCTTTCGAGCAGCGCGGACTCGGCACGTTCGCTGCTAGACAGCACAGGGAAGAAGACTGAGTGACTGTAAAACTCGCACGAAGAAATGATTTTAATTTAATGACGTCTCGTTAGCGCCTTGGCGCTCTGCAGGATCACTCAATCTCGCTCTCCGCTCGACCTCCTGATAACAACACGACAATTGCTCGAATCATAATGGGGTGAATAATGATAAGACCTTTAAATCAGACCCTACTAATGATAATTCAAAATTGATTTTCGTAATCGGTTTAAATCGATTGCGGGTGTTCATTATAATAATGGAGTTAGAAAGACAAAAATAACGTTATCGATCCACAGGGTTATAAAAATTGTAGTTCCAGATTCAGAACGTTGTAAACAGCTAACCGCTTCTCAGAACTATTTATAACTTGAACGAACTATTGTCGGAAAAGGGCGAAACGCTATAGGAAAAGAATTGTCCGATTGCTTCATATTTTTCGTGTAGTCATTTTGCCTTTGCTTCCCTGAATATTCTATTTAGTTCCTAAGTGTTTTGCACTTTATATTCCTGAACTAGCCTGAACATTTTTGTAGTGCCTTCTTTCGCCGGCCAGCTGAAGTATTTCCTCTGTTAGACGTGGTTTTTTCGCAGTTAACTTTCATGTACTAACGCTTTTCTTTCGAAAGTTTATGACTGCCATTTTTAGAGACGCTCATTTCTCTTCATCTGAACTGCCTACTGACTAATATATTTTTCGCAGTATCTATAAATTCAGAGAGCTCAAAGCCTATGTTTTCCTTCCTTAGTACTTCCTTAACCGACTATTTAACGCACTGAATCTTTCGAAATAGTCTCTTGATCTTCAGCCAACTCATCATACCAAATTGCGGACTGAATCTATATCTACTCCTGGGTAAGACCTACAATTCAGTATCTGATTTCGGAATTTATGCCTTACAAAAATGTAATTCAGCTGGATTCGCCCTCTGTTTCCTGGCCTATTACAGGTATGCCTCCTCCTCTTGTGAGTTTTGAAGACAATACTCGCTATTAGCACCTAAAAATTTATTGCAAAACTCCGTTAGTCTTTCTCCTCTGTAATTCCTACTACCTAGCTCGTATTCTCTCCTAAACCCTTCTTCTAATCCGTCTCCCACAGTCTCATTGCAATCTCTGGCTGTGAAAGATGTTGTGTTCGGGCTCCCATTACGAATGTTGCTCAACTGAAGGCACAAATTGTCCAACGCATTCTCAACGTGACCCCTGAGATACTCCGATCTGTTGTGGAACATGTTTTTTCTCAATCTCAACTTGTGCAGAAAACGTTGGGCAGCATGTTCAACATACCTTGGGACAGTCTCGCGACAGGTAAAAGCCAATTGTTTGTTGCTTTTCATGGAATTTCTGGGCTCACAACAATGAACAACAGATTTTTTCCTCTTCTGATGATGTCCGCAGTTCCTGGTCTAGTGGCTAGCGTTGCTGCCTCTGGATCACGGAGTCCCGGTTTCGATTACCGGTTCCCAAGGTTTACTTCCGCCAGTACCTCTCTCCCACATTCCAAACGTCGCAGCAGTTGCCCAGCACTGTCACTCCTGGAATACGGGATATTTCAGAGAAAGGCGCTAACTAAAGCCTAGAGACTGACAGCAATACAAACAGATGCCTCAAAAGCTATGTAACTGCAACAAAGTCGTGAAAATGTGTAAAAGAAAACATTGTGTAGAAAGCAAAAGTTCAAAATTTCATCATTACAAAATATTAATTGGGACAGAATGCACATACGCAACAGAGACATTGAATTGAGGATTAATAAAGGAAAATAAATGTAACACGAAAAAGGTATGAACGAGTATGATAGACAGTAAAAACATTTAAAGTAACAAGCAATAGAGATGAATTGTTACAGCGTAGGAAAGGTCACGCACGGAATTGGTTTTTGCGGGCTCTTGGTGTTAGGTTCCTATTTGACCTAAGAACATAGGGTAGAAATATTTTTCCTTAGCCCGGACCTGCGGCCATTTTCATAGACGTTCTGACATCGGTTTTTGCTGTGGCTTTTTTACAGTATAAGAAGCAACGTTTGATCGACGTCCCGGAGCTGGCGCTCAGGAAAAATGGATGAATCGATTAATTGCATTCGCAAAAGATTGTAGTTGGACTGAAATTAAAGCTCAGTTAACTATACCATTTGTATGTGAACCATTCGGATTTTATGAGGAAAAACAGTCGCCCATAAATAACTGCTGACTGGAGTGAGACTGATGGGTCAAATTTGGTCCACTCATGTGTCGGACCTTCGTCTAAGATAAGTTTCAATTGTTTCAAAACAATCTTGATTCGTTTGGATGTTACGTACAAAAATACCTTTTCTTGTGAGGTTTCTGAAGCGCGTCACTTCCATACTTGAAACTGATACAAAACGGCTCGAACACTGCACGAATGTAGATAAATAGAGTCAAAACAATTTTGTTTTAATCCAATAATATTGATCAGTTATCGAGATAAGACGGTTTAGATTCGAGGTTATTGTAGTACATAAAATTCGTACTTACTTGAATCGAATGCGAGTAAACGGTCTCAAGTAAATCAAACAAATACAAAACGCCTTACTACGGTAAAATTGAAAACTCGGTTTCAAAAATTTAGATATAGTTGGATTTTATGTGCCAAAGACACATTTCTGTGAGCCTTTCTAAGCACGCCACGCCACTTCCATGTTCCCAAATTGCGCGAATCGGTTCAAATGTTGTAAGAAGTTAGACAAAATCGTGTTATTAATGGCTATCCTATTGTTTTGTGAAAGCTTTATCCCTTGCCACGATATAGCGGTCTAAGTTTGCACACAAATGCAAGTAAAATCCGGTTTTATGTGAATAGCACAAGCTGAGACCGTTTAAGGTGACAGAGGTGATAAATTCAGTCCTACTGTAAATGTAAAAAGCGTTTGCCAAAATCTTTTATCATTCGTCTTTTACTTGCGCAAAATCATGCGTTTTCACGTGAAATTGTGTTTCATAGAAATGCATTTCATTTTTAGCTGTGCATTTGGACGTAATTAAAATAACGTTTTTTACAGTTGATTATCATTTCCTTGTTAATGGGTTTACATTTTATTCGTCAGTGGCATATAACTCTCGAAAAATCTTTTGGCATCAAAATAAAGCATGTAACAAACCTTAATTATGCGCAGCCCTGTATTAAATGATATATTGTTTGCTACAGCATTTAAAGCTTCGTCGACGACCACTCAGACAGTTAAACTAACCTACGAATTGGTACAAAAACAAGTGTCAGAAAGAGGTCACCTTACTTCTAACCATCAGATAAGGTTTTTCTGTGTTTTCTTAAACACTAACATGCTGTCTTACAGAAAATTTATTTTCGGACTCAACACGCTTAATTTCGTCATTATTCATACAGGACTGAAATGTTGATAGTATTTTGTCGTGCATAGGATGTTTCACTTTTCGTCTGTTTATTTCAGCCAATCATACTCACTCCTAATTCGGGGTGGTTGTTGCAACATTTCGTGCCAAAATTAATTATGTGAAATTTTCTGGCGATGTATTTTTAATGTTCAATTTTTGTTGTTATTGCAAGATCTGGGCAATCACAGAGTGTCGGATTATTGGTAATTGGGAACTCCAATCTTAGACGTGTTATTAGAGACGTGACTGGCAAGGAGGGGAAGGAAGCCAGTGTGCACTCCGTATGCATACTGGGCGGAGTCATTCCAGAAATGGATCGGGTCCTTCCGGATGCCATGAAGAAAGAGGTTAAAGCGAACTGCAGGTGGTGGCTCAAGTCGGTAGCATTGATGTGTGTCGCTTTGGATCGAAAGAAATTCTCTCTGTTTTCGAGCGGATAACAGAGTGGCAAAAGCTGCTAGTCCTGCTGGCGAGGTGAAAGGAGAGCGCAGCGTTTGCAGCATAGTCGACAGGACCGATCGCGGACCTCCGGTAGAGAACCGAGTGGAGGGTCTAAATCAGAGGCTCAGACGGTACTGAGACAGTGTAGGCTGCAGATTCCTCGATTTGCGCCATAGGGTGCTTGGGCTCCGTGCTTCGCTGAATAGGTCAGGAGCCCACTACACACATGATGCGGCATTACCTGGTAGGAGGTGCTGCGTGGCGTGGACTGGGCGGTTTTTAGGGTTACAGAGTCTCGGGGAAAGACAAAAAGGGGTTCTGTCTCAAAATGTGCGAGATGAACGTAGGTCTAGGAATCATCGGTTTAACAGTTGTAAATTGTTGTAACTGTGTTGGCAAAGTACCAGAGCTTCAAGTGGTAGTAGAAAATACTGATGCTCAAATCGTCATAGGCACTGAAAGCTGAAGTCGGAGATAAGTTCAGCCGTAATATTTGCAAAGAATCTAACGGAATTCCGAAAGGATAAGGTAAACACCGTCAGCGTTGTCTTGTTTGTTGCTGTTAGAAGTATTTCATCTTGTAGCGAAATTTAAGTAGGTAGTTCCTGCGAGCTAGTATGGGTGGATGTCGTTCGTAGCAACTGGAATAATGTAATAACCGGATCGTTTTACAGACCTCCCAACTGAAATAATACAATTGCTGAAAGATTCAAAGAAAACTCCAGTCTAATATTAAACACGTATCCGACTCATACAGTTATAGTTGGTGATGACTTTAATGTACAATGGATATGTTGTCGAAAATACTTGTTTAAGTCCGGAGGTATGCATAAAACATCATCCGAAGCTGTGAAAAACGCTTTCGCTGAAAATTATTTCGAGCAGTTAATTCATGAGCCCATGCCAATAGTAAACGGATGCGAAAACATTGTTGACCTCTTAGCAACAAATAATCCTGCGCTAATAACGATCATCAAAGCGGATACAGGGATTAGTTTACACAGGGTTGTCGTAGCGAGACTAAATACCTTAACTTAAAACTCCACCAAAAATAAACTAAAAATACCTCTAGTCATGAAAGCTGATAAAAATTCGCTTGACCCATTCCTAAGGAGCAATTTCCACTCCTTCCAGATTAACAATGCAAGTGTAGACCGGAGTTCAAAGAAATAGTATCGTCAGAATTTGAGAGATTTACATAAAATAAATTAACAAACGACCGAGCTGATCCCCTTGCTACACAAAAAGAGTAAGAACACTGTTGCCAGATTGAAACGAACGTGAAGACTCCAAGATTGGCGATCTTCTACAGAAGCTCGAAATTTAACGCGGAACTCAGTTGCAAAACGCTTGTAACAGTTTCCACAACAAAAATTCAAGGAGATTCTGGAATTATGTAAACTATGATAGCGGCAAGAGACAACCGGTGCTTTCTCTGCACGATAGCAATGGAAATACTATCAATTACGGTCTTTCTGAAGCAGAATTACTAAACACAGCCTTCTTAAATTCCTACACCAAAGAAGACTAAGAAAGTATTCCAGAATTCTAATCAAGAACAGCTGCCACCATGAATAACTGACAAGTAGCCGGCCGCTGTGACCGAGCGGTTCTAGGCGCTTCAGTCTGGAACCACGCTGCAGCCACGATCGTAGGTTAGAATCGTGCTTCGGGCGTGGATGTGTGTAACGTCCTTCGGTTAGTTAGGTTTAAGTCGTTCTAAGTCTAGGGGACTGATGATCTTAGATGTCAAGTCCCATAGTGTTTATCTGAACCATTTTTCCTCTTAGTATGAGACAACATAAATCATTTAATAAAAGCAAGTCTTCGGGTCCAGACTTTATACCAATTAGGTTCCTTTCGGAGTATGCTGATGCAATAGCTCCATACTTAACAATCATATAAAGCCACTCGTTCGACGAAAGATCCGCACCCAAAGACTGGAAAGTTACACAGATCACACCAATATTCAAGAAAGGTAATATGAGTAATTCGTTAAATTACAGGCGCGTATCATTAACGTCGATATGCAGCAGAATTTTGGATCATATGTTGTATTCGAACATTACGAATTATCTCGAAGAGAACAGTTTGTTGAATGATCAAATGTGTGTGAATTCCTAAGGGACAAAACTGCTGAGGTCATGGCTCCATAGACATACACTCTACTTAAACCAACTCATGCTAAGAACAACACACACACCCGTGCCAGAGGGAGGACTCGAACCTCCGGCGGGAGGGGCCGTGCAGTCATTGACATGTACCTCCCGAGGAGATCACGAATGTAAAATTAGGGAGATTAGAGCGCGCACGGAGGCTTTCAGACAGTCGTTCTTCCCGCGAACAATACGCGACTGGAACAGGAAAGGGAGGTAATGAGAGTGGCACGTAAAGTGCCCTCCGCCACACACCGTTGGGTGGCTTGCGGAGTACAAATGTAGATGTAGATGTAGACATGGCGCCTCGAACCGCGCGGCCCTTTCGCGCGGCTAACGGTTTGTTGACACACAGTCAATACGGATTTGGAAAACGTTCTCGTGAAACACGGTAGCTCTTCACACACGCGAAGTGGTGAGTGCCATTCACAAGGGATTTCAAATTTATTTCGTATTTCTAGATTTCGAGAGAACTTTTGACACTGTACCACACAAGCGGCGTAATTGCGTGCTTATGGAATTTGGTCTCACTTATGTGACTGGATTCCTTATCTATGCCGGACGGGGTGGCCGAGTGGTTCTAGGCCCTACAGTCTGGAACCGCGCAAACGCTACGGTCGCAGGATCGAAACCTGCCTCGGGCATGGATATGTGTGATGTCCTTAGGTTAGTTAGGTTTAAGTAGTTCTAGGTTCTAGGGGACTGAAGACCTCAGAAGTTAAGTCCCATAGTTCTCAGAGCCACTTAAACCATCCTTATCTATGTAAACAGATTTAGGAGGCAATCTGAACAGCCGACTAAGGTTGTTTGCAGATGACGCAGTAATTTATCGACTAGTAAAGTTATCAGAAGATCAAAACTAATTGCAAAACGATTCGGAAAAGATATCCACACGTTCGAAAATTGGAAATTCATTCTAAATAATGAAAAAAGTGAGGTCATCTACACGAGTGGTAAAATGAATCCTTGAAACTTCGGTAACACGATAAATCAGTGTCTATTCTAAAGGCATTAAATTCAAGTAAATACCTTTTCATTACAGTTACGAAAAACTTAAATTCCAAATGACACATAGAATATGTTGTGCGGAATGCAAAACCAAAGACTGCCTTTATTGGCAGAACACATAGAAAATCTAACGGATCTACTAAGGAGACGGCCTACACTACGCTTGTCCGTCCTCTTTCGGAGTAGTGCTGCGCGGTCTGGGACCCTTACCAGATAGGATTAACGGAGAACATCGAGAAAGTTCAAAGAAGTGCAATACGTTTTGTATCATCGCGAAGTAGGGGAGAGAGTGTCACTGCCATGATAAAGAATTTAGGGTGGACATCATTAAAACAAAGGCGTTCTTCGATGTGGCAGAATCTTCTCAAGGAATTTCAATCATCAACTTTCTGCTCGGAATGCAAAATTATTTTGTTGACGTTGACCTATATACGGAGAAACGGTCCTTATAATAAAATAAGGGAAACCAGAGCTCGCACGGAAAGGAATCTGTGTTCGTTTTCTCCATGCCTTCTTCGAGATTGGAATAACTGAGAATTATTATGGAGGCGGTTCCATGCACCCTCTGCTAGGCATTTAAGTGTGATTTGCAGATTATCAATGTAGATGTAGATGTAGATGTAGAGGTTATATCTTTGTTCAAACAAAGAATGACAAAAACTTTAAGATAAGACATAACAGCAACATGTATGATTTTCGGTAATTTATTATTTGCTGCTCGAAACTTTCAGCGTTCATGTGATGCATTACAGAGTCACTTTTCTCTTATTGTGATTGAGATAAAATATTTCATTTACAAGATCATTCGGAAATTTTCTAAATTTTGAAACAACACATACACTTAGCTGACAAGCAGGTTCCATTTGACCATAGATCTGTACGATTCCCAATAAGTTGGGTATATGTTGGTCAGCCTATCCTAGGGCGTGGTTACCTGCATGTCGTGATACATTATTAAGATACTTTGATTTTATAGTGGTCGATTATAACTTTGTCTGTGAACTGTTTCATAACGCGTTTGGTCACTTGGCTCTTAATGGCTACTTTGCAGCTACTTTTATGAATCAAAATGACGTAACGTCTCTTCTTGCTGTTGAAATAGGCGAAAGCCATTTGCCGTCCAGAAAGCCTTTGACAAGTAACCCTTTTTAACAGTAGTATGTGTGAGTGGAGATATTTACACATTTTCCTAAGCTTCGAAGCTGCTACTTCACATGAACCATGTGCACACGTCATTTTTTTACAGCCATTCTACATATTTTGTTCGCATCCAAAGTTTATCTATATATTATGGTTGTATCGTAAGTATATCTAGGCAGCATAAACTATTTATATAAATATTATCAAAAACCTCGAACAGTATTTAATGTTTTGTATGTATCCTATTTTTGTTTGCTGTTATTTGTATACTGAGTTGAGCATTTATCTTTACAAAGCGTAGACAGCCTCATGCGTATATGATTAAGATGTGTAACTTCAAAACAAAAAATTAAGAATAAAAAAAATTTGCAAATTAGAAAATAAAAATTAGAAAACAAAATAGAAAAATAGTAAAAATAAAAACGTCTGAAAAAATAAAAGCAAAAACCGTCCTACAAGCATGTGACCTTGGAGTGGTCGTCATTCTTGCATGCTCTGAGGGCACAGCATGCGATACTGGACAAGTTCAACCATCCCAGGTTGGTAATCGTACAGGAGAAAGACTAACGGTGCCCAACTCAAAAAACATGGTAGAAAAGACAATAAAAAAACCTATCCCGGTCGGTCGTCGTCCGAGTCAACAAAAATATACATCGGTTGGCAAGCTGTGGCAGTCTAATGTCAGAATTGTGATACAGTAAAAGTTGGGACACACGAATGAAAAATGCTCTTACTGTAGCATAAAAAAGGTGAGTACCTCCTGGGCAGAGTTAGGGATGCAGAAGAAGGAAAATTCTCTGCCAGCTTCAAAGAAATTTAAATGGAAACGTCTTGACATATTCACTCTTTTTTTAGTTAACCCTGTATCCTTAGGGCAGTGAGCTATCTGAGCTGCAAGGTGTTGGTACACCTGATCTTGCAAAAGTTCCTCATCCTGTGCCAAAACCCAGAATATTCGTCAGCCATACTAAACAATATATACTACCATACACCTGAAGAGCATACATGTCATTTCTGAGAAAGTTTTTCTACAGGGGCAAAATTTCTGGGGCTGGATTTGCTACTGTTGGGATGAAAAAACATTTTATTCTTTTTTTTTTTTTTTTTTTTTGGTGGGTGAGTTGATTTTTTTTCCTCGAAGGGACAATTTCTCCCCAAGCCCACCACCAGTTACATGTACGGTAAGAGGTGTAAGAGCAAACTTATGTGCTTCTAGGGAGTGGGATGTATCTACAATAAGAAGTATCCAAGATACGTGTTTGCTTGAACGAGTATATAGGATGTATCCCTGAGTGGGGATGCATGCATCCTAAACTTCAATGACCAGTTGTATCATACCGCACGACAAGGCAAATGCCATTCTGGTAGACATGATGGCATGTTTCATTTTATATGACATCTTGTACGATGTTACTAGACTTGACATGACACATTATATTAAATGGCATGTGTACTAATACTAACAAGTAAAAAATTGCAAGTATTTCAAGATATTTTGATTTAAATGTCTCTGAATGTGCCAGACAAGTAGAAAAGCTAGTCCCCTTCTTTTACATCCTTAAGTCTGCACAGGCCTTCCTTGCCTTTTTTGTACTGTGATAGCATTTTTCATTCTGGCATTGTTATGTAAGATATCGTTCAGTCTTCCAGTCTTCCACCATTCGTTCTTGTATAATGTTTACGTAGTCCATATCGGATGCAAGCAACTAAAGTCAACATGTAAGAATAACAGATACACGTATTTTCTTAACACGTAAACTACTGTTTCATGAATAATGTATGCTGTTACATCTTAATATCCCCATTGCCAATCTATTTTGTAATTCACTTGATGGGTTTTGTAGATTTTTAGTTTATAAGTCTACAATCTGGATGACTGAGGGATCTCGCTTCATAATATCAACCAAAACGATATTGCAGTGCTGGTACTGCTAAAGGCTGAAAGCAAGGGAAACGAGATACTGTATTGTTTAATGATGATGGCATCCCTTGGGTAGAAAATTCCGTAAATAAAATACTCCCCCATTCGGATATTCAGGAGAGGACTACTCAAGAGGATGACGACATTAGGAAATACAAAACTGGCGTTCTACTGATCGGAGAGTGGTATATTAGATCTCTTAGTAGGGGGAGGTAGATTAGGAGACCTAAAAAGGGAAATGGAGTGGCTACAGTTAGATACTGTGAGGAAAAGTGAAGATTATTGGCAAGTGGAACAGGACTTTCGGACAGTTGAATACATAGTTATAGATACAAAATCAAGCAGGGGTAATTCAGGAGTCAGCTTAGTAATGAATAAGAGAATAGGTATGCTGGTAGGTAACTGTGAACAGTGCAGTGAACACATTATTGTAACCAAGATACCAAGATAAACACGAAGCCCACACCCACCACAGTAGTACAAATTTATATGCCAACTAGCTCCGCAGATGGTGAAGCAATCGCAGAAATATACGATGAGATAAAATAAATTATTCAGATAGATTAGGGAAACGAAAATTTTGTCATTGGAATTCGATAGCAGGAAAAGGAAGACAACGAAAACTTGTAGGTGAATATGCACGGGGCACAAGGAACGAAAGAGGAAGCCGCCTGGTAGAATTTTGCGCATAGCACAATTTATTTATCACCAAGACCTGATTAGAGAATCGTTAAGAGACCTGGAGACACCAGGAGGTTTCAGATTTATTATACAATAGCAAGACAGAGGTTTAGGAATTAGATATTAAATTTCAGCATATTTCCAGGTTCAGGTATGGACTATGACGGCAATTGAATTGTTATTAACTGTTAATTAAAACTGAAGAAATTGCAAAGAGGTAGGAAATTAAGGAGATGGGATCTGGATAAGGTGAAAGAACCAAATAAACTGGTACATCTGCCTAATATCATGTAGGGCCCCCGCGGGCACGCAGAAGTGCCGAAACACGACGTGGCCTGGACTCGACTGATGTCTGAACTAGTGCTGGAGGGAAATGACACCATCAATCCTGCTGGGCTGTCCATAAATCCGTAAGAGTACGAGGGCGTGGAAATCTCTTCTGAACAGCACGTTGAAAGGCATCCCAGCTATGCTCAATAGCGTTCATGTCTGGCGAGTTTGGTGGCCATCGGAAGTGATTCAACTCAGAAGAGAGTTTATGCAGACATTCTGTAGCAAATCTGGGCATGTGGGGAGTCACATTGCACTGCTTGAATTGCCCATGTCCGTCGGAATGCACAGTGAGTGGATACAGTTGATCAGACATGATGCTTACGTACGTGCCACCTGACAGAGTCGTATCTAGACATGTCAGAGGTTACGTATCACTCCAACCGCACACGTCCACACCATTACAGAGTCTCCACCAGCTTGAACAGTAGCCCATGCAGGGTCCATCGATTCATGAGGTTGTTTCCATACCCGTACACGTCCATCCGCTCGATACAATTTGGAACACGTTCCCAGTCATCTACAGTCCAATGTTAGTGTTGATGGGCCCAGGCGAGGAGTAAAGCGTTCTGCCGTGCAGTCTTAAGGATACACGAGTGGCCTTAGGCTCCTGAAAGCCCATATCGATGATGTTTCGTTGAATGGTTCGCACACTGACACTTGCTGATGGCCCAGCATTGAAATCTCCAGCAATTTGCGGAAGGGTTGCACTTCTGTCGCGTTGAACGGTTCTCTTCAGTCGTCATGGGTCCCGTTCTTGCAGGAAATTTTCCCGGCTGCAGCGATGTCGAAGATTTGATTTTCTACCGTATTCCTGATATTCACGGTACACTCGTGAAATGGCCGTACGGGAAAATCTCCACTTCTTCGCTACCTCGGAGATGCTGCGTCCCATCGCACGTGCGTCGACTATAACACTACGTTCAAACTCACTTAAATCTTGATAACCTGCCATTGTAATAGCAGTAACCGATCTAATAACTGCGCCTGACTCTCTTTGTTTTTATACAGGTTTGTCTGCTGTTTACATATCTCTCAGTAAGCATGCCTATACCAGTTTGTTTACCGCTTCAGTGTAGAACTTAATTGATGAAAGGAGAAAATATAAAAATGCAGTAAATGTAGTAGGTCGAACCCAATAAAAATGTCTAACAAATGAGACTGATAAGAAGTACTAGATTGTTAAGCGGAAATGGCTAAACAATCTTGTAAATGTAAGGTTTCAGAAGCGTATTTCAATATAGGAAAGATAGATATCTCCTACAGGAATATTAAAGGGGCCTTTGGAGAAAAGAGAAGCAGTTGTATAAACATCAAGAGCGCAGACTCAAAACCGGTCCTAAGCAAAGAAGAGAAAGCTGAAATGAAGGAGTATACAGAGGGTCCGTACAATGGAGATGAACTTGAAGGCAGTGTTACAGAAACAGAGGAGTACTTAGGTGAAGATGAGATGGGAGAAAGGAATATGAGAGACCACTGAAAGTCTTGAGTGGAAACAAAACCTCGGGGGTAGACGACATTCTGTCGGAACAACTAATAACCTTGGGAGAACAGCCATGACAAAACACCCCCCTCTGCTGTGCAAAATACATGAGACAGGTGAAGTACCCTTACACTTCAAGAAGAATATAATAATTCCAATTTCAAAGAGAGCAGGAGCTAACATATTTGGATATCACCGAACTATCAATTTCTGAAGTTATAGTTGCAAAGTACAAACACGAATTCGTTATAGAAGAATGGAAAAACTGGTAGAAGCCGACCTCGGGGAGGGCAAATTTGGATTCCGAAAAAATGTAAGAACACAGGGAGCAAATTCGTAGCAGAGGAGCAAACTATAGGAGACTTTTTTAAGCAGTGCATTTTACAGTGATCTGAGGACTCCACACCAAGTGACTACGAGTGCTCTGGACTAGTTGCCAAGTGTCATCATTTCCGTTTGGTTGTACATACAGGGTGTTCGAAAATTCATGTTGCAGGTTGCCAGTACTTCTTACGCAGGAGTGTGGACACGTAATATTTTCATCCAGAACCCATGTCTGTGAACGTACCGTTCCCGTGCTAAAACCCTTTGAACACATATTGGTCACGCGAACACTTTTACAAGTAACTGATTAGACGTGACCCAGCACATCACTTGTTTTACACCACCACAGTCACGCCTGCTGGCGGTGATGGTACCATTTCTCTAAGCCGTTGCGTAATTGTGGGTAAAAGGGTGTGCGATAGAGTCGGAGGTTGTGGAAAAAATCGTGCCAAAGACGAAGGGCAGCTCTTCCAATACTATTCGGAAGCATGATGTCTATGTATTCTGTAAACGTGTAGTCAAGCACGTTGCTGTAACACTCAGAGACATGTGAATGGGGCTCGACAAGGTCAGGGAGGTAAGACAGACGTCAAATGACTTCAGTCGATCCGACGTAAGTACCCCTCACCATGATACCCTATTGCATAGCCACCTAGCAAACATGTTTTTAAACGGCTGTAGCACGGAAATGGTACGTTTCGGGAAATTAGCTCCTATTCAGAATACGAGTATGTACTCACTCCCCCCTACAAGTCCTAGAATTTATATACATGGTGTTTGTTTTAACTTGAGACAGCTAAATATCTCGTAAAACACGCATCGTACGGAAAAATTTCTAGGTGAAAAGTTAATATTAGTAAAGGGGACATTTGTCTGCCCTAAAGATAGCCACTCCTAACCTCCTCGCGTGTTTGTGAGGAATCTAGTTTATATTTTCAAACGAGAAGCACCCCCACCTCCCCCATTCTTTATTTCCTATTCGCATTCTAAACCAAAAACATACTTGCTGTTTTTTTTTTTGAAGCCATTGTTTCCCATTCGTGGTAGACCGCGCTGTAATCGACAAATATAAAGTGTGCTTTTTCGCTATTACTTGGTCATACATTTCATTTACGGTGTAAATGAAAACCTTTGTGTTCTAACAGTTCGTATTTATGTCCGAAATTTACTCTTGTGTTCCATGTTTGTTTGTGCAGTACAATACGGTTAGCCGTTTCCAAGTCTGCCTAGAAGCTAAGTTTAGCATTATCGGGGAACAAATAACTAAATGTAATAGTTCTCTGTTCCCATCGGAATGCTTGAGTACGGTGAATCGCCATGCCTATTACCACTGGGTTGCCTCATTTCGTTGAGTATCCACGGCACATGAGCCTGTCACATTCACTTCATGGACATTTTACGTTATTTCAGAGGTTGTGGTTCGTATTCCATCGATAGCAGCACAGCTGCCAGTGCGAGAGTTATGGGGATTGGATGGAAACACACCGGTATCAGCCACTCTGGTGGTGGGGTTCGCAGGCGGTCTCCCAAATCAATTATTCCCATGATATCGGGATTTACCAAAAGCAACCCTATAGGAACATAAAACTACGTCACCATACAAGTAGCTTACCTGCCAGAAATGTCAACGCCTAACCATACAATTTTTGGTGTACTATCACATATGCAACTCTCAAGTAACATTGAACATAAGCACAACCAAGAGAACATACAGGTTTACATTTACACCGTAAATGAAATGTAGAATCAAATGCATCGGTTCCTAATTGCAAAAACAGGCACACATGATATTTTTGGATTACGGCGCCATCTTCCACGAATGCGAAAGAATCCCTTCAGTAAACCGTACGTATATTTTGGCGTAGAATCCGAATGTTCTAAAAAAATGGGATTTTCCATTTGAAAATACGAAGTTGACCCCGCCCATGTAGGAAGAGTGATTAGGAGAAAGCCAATGGCAGCAGAGGTAGACGTGAACATTACAAATACAAACTTTTAACCTAGAACACTTTTTTCGTGCGATGAGTCGTTTCCAAGATACTTAGTTTTCTGAAGTTAAATTAAAACGGAAAAAATCGCAATACCGAGAAGGAATTTGCGACATAAAAGAAAGTTAGTAGGCATGTTTCTACGTCTGAAAGATGATATTTACTCTAAATTTCGCGCCAGGTGCGTAGGAGTGGCGCTACTGACGCCACTGTAAGGATGCAAATCAGTTTTAGCTGCTGGTAAACCTTTCGGAACGTGGGGTCGTGGTCCCAGAAACTCTTCCGTTCCTGAAGTTTCGTCCAGGAGTGCGTTTGGTTTGCTCAGGCTTGCTTTAAATACACGCTGTAACGGTCATGGGCGTTAGTTGCCTTTAAGATTGGACGTGGTGACTCGATGTTTATCAATAATGCCTTTAAGGCTACTAAGATTCCATTGTCATCACTTCTTCGTTTTTGAACGAAAGCGTCATCTACAACCAGCGTTAACCGTACCTATATTTACGGATCAAGTGCAGCAGACGTGGATCTCAACATCGCAAACCAACAATCGGCACCTGTAGAACACACTGCAGGTTCGTTTTGATGCTTATATTCAACATTCTGGAAGATACACCGGTTATTAATGTACCAGCGTTTCACTTTTGCAGTGGCTTATCTCATGCGTACATTAGTTTGTTGTTGTGCGTTGTTAATCACTTACATGCCATCTGGCAAATGCATTCCAGAGAACTTTCAGTTCTCTGCTTTAATTACTTTTAGGTGTTGCGATTTTTTCCCTTTACCATATATAGTGTGTGAGTGTGCTACACATATGATAATGACGCGCCGAGTATCCGCGCGGTCTCAGCGCGCCTTGTCACGGTCCGTGCGACTCCCCCCCGTCCGAGGTTCGAGTCCTCCCTGGGGCATGGGCGTGCGTGTTGTCCTTAGCGTGAGTTAGATTAAGTAGTGTGTAAGCTTAGGGACCGATGGCCTCAGCAGTTTGGTCTCATAACATCTTACCACAAGTTTCCAATTTTTCCATATGATACTAATTTATTGGACATTCCTTTCCAAAAGTCATGCACTGGTAGCTACGTATGTAAGTATTTTAATCACGTGTAATTTTGAGCCTCGGGATGTATGACGACGTGCAGTGAATCGAGTGACTACAGAATGAAATAGCCTCCCGTTACATGCTGAATTAACATGCTTCCAATTTGCTGTCATTCGAGTATCCCTTTTTCATTGCTTTTCAATATATTAATGTAGGTTTCATACTGTATGTACTACACACACATCCACATTACACGGGTGATTCCTATAAGGAACAAATTAAACAAGTTAATATACTCAAATGTTCCACTGTTGCAACATTTACAGATTAGTAACCATTAACCATTCAGTTAGGTTACCCTGCGAGCATTAGTTATGTGACACGATATAAAACCTAATTGTATCTTAGAATTGGCTTACCGTGCCAGGACACTTTACGTAGCAGTTCAATACAATTAAAACCGTACACTTTCAGTTTGCGTCAGAACGAAAACGTTTTTGTAAACAAGTTATACAAAACTGCAACCAGTCACTTTTTTGAATAATTATGTTTTATTCCATGAACCGGTTTTTGAACCTTTTCAGGTTCATCTTCAGATGGTTTCAGGAAGTTACATCATTATTGCTAGCATAATGCTGGGTGCTGGCTCTATGACAAAAAGATGGAACACACTTTAATGTATCCCCATGACTGTAGCTCATCTGTCGATATGGATGTAAATTTAGTTTTTTACCTACTTCGACAGTATAGGCAGCTTTTCTCGGTTAGTGTCCATCTGTCTGCCTCCATTTGGATGTCCAGTTGTTGTATCACTACACACACTTCCACACAAACTATGTTCATTACACGCTGACAGCGAGACTTTTCCAGCATCCAGCATGCGCTTTACAACTGTTGCTTGTAACAACGATCTTGACAGAAAGATACTACTTTGCACAGAGAAGTAATTTGTTCTTCTTTACATGTATTAAGGTCAATATAAGGACAAATATTTTAATCAGACTGGCGATAACATGACAGTACAAAATAAAATAAATAAATAAACTACTACAAGAACAAACTTCAGGTGATCTGATATCTTATTTCTATTGTTGTGTTGGCAGAAGAGCCAACAACGTGTTACTAGAGGAGGCCGAAATGCACGCGTTTTAGCTCACGCAGGCTGGCGTGAGGAGGGAAGAACTATAAATTCAGAAAGCGAACGTAATTACCTGACACTTAACTTTAATCCATTAATGATGAACGTCGCTCTTGACGGTACATGATTCACAATATAAATAGTAACTGAATATGGCGCCTTGCTAGGTCGTACCAAATGACGTAATTGAAGGCTATGATAAACTGTCGTCTCTGCAAATGAGAGCGTATGTAGACAGTGAACCATCGCTAGCAAAGTCGGCTGTACAACTGGCGCGAATGCTAGGGAGTCTCTCTAGACTAGACCTGCCGTGTGGCGGCGTTCGGTCTGCAATCACTGATAGTGGCGACACGCGGGTCCGACGTATACTAACGGACCGCGGCCGATTTAAAAGCTACCACCTAGCAAGTGTGGTGTCTGGCGGAGACACCACATCTATTTGTATATTACGTATAATACAGGCAGTTTATATCGTTTTTATTTATTTGTTTATTTTTTTATGTGATTGCCATCAACATGGATATCCATGAATCAATGCTACAGAGTTATTGTATCTGCAGAAAGATGCAGCTGTCTCTCACACTAGGACCTTATATTTAAATTTAAATTAATAACTAACCTTCAGGTGAACTGTTGACTTATTTCTGTTGTTATGTTAACATGATCTGGGGTATTAGCATGAGTACATTCTGTTTATTTTAGCTACAGTTATACGTACGAAAGTTATAGTGATTGTAATGGACTAAAGCTGTTTGTATAGGTGTACACTTTATATTTAAAAACCACGAACAAAAGTTCTTTAACTGTTGACTTATTTTTATTCTAACATTTAAAGTGATCTCGAATATTGGTAAAGGCAGCATCTCTTTGTTCCAGCTAGAAGTAATATCTTAGCAGTAGAGGACTTTAAGATTTAGAAATATAGTACAGGTTTTATGCTGTGGTAGGATATTACATTGTCACCGGTGTAGTTAGGATGTAAGGAGGGGAGGGGTGTCGTTTGAGGGGGGGGGGGTGGTTGGAGAGGCGGTGTAGGGTTCGTTGAGTGGTTACTTGTTTTGAACTAGTAGATCTTCAAAGTTCTGAAGGAAAAATTTGTTTCCCAGTTCAGCTTGATCATTGAGTAGGTAGTCAGGTGCTGTGTTCGTGTAGATAAATATTTCAATTTCTTCAAGAAGGTTAAGTATTGTGCCTTTGTTGGCAAAATGTAGTATTCGGAGATTCTGTTCTATGTTGTTTGCAGAATGATTGTGTTGGGCAAGATGTGAGGCAAAGCTGGACTTATTCTGGTTGTTAAGACGGAGTGCATCAATGTGTTCTTTAAATCTTGTTGTGAAGCTTCTACCAATTTGTCCAATGTAGAAGCTTGGACATGAGCTGCAAATGAGCTTCTTCACACCTGACTTTTGATACTGTTTTTGATGCTGTGTATGATTTTATTTTGTATTTTGTTGTTGGTGGAGAAACTTATTTTTATGTTGTATGTCTTGAATCGGTTGGCAGTTTGGTGAGAAATCTTCCCTAGGATAGGCAGGCTTATAAATATGGTCTTCTTGTTTGTGGGTAGTTGTTCAGCAGTTGGTTGATTTAATTTTGCTGTATGGATTAGTTTATCTGTTATTGCAGGGTTGTACCCATTGCTGGAGGCAATTGATTTAATAATTTCTGTTTCTTTTTGTCTTTCATTTGTGTCCATTGGGATTTTAAGCATGCAATTAACCATTGTTCTGAAGAATGCTTTTATATGTTGGTCTGGATGGCAAGAGGATTTGTGCATGGTAACATTGGTGGTTGTTGGTTTTCTGAAAATTTGAAATTTATGCTTTTGAATTTTATTTGATATTGTCAGATCAAGATAGTTAATGCCTTCTGGTGTTTCATGTTCTACTGTGAATTGAATTTTATTGTGTATTTTATTAAGTTCTTTGGCTAGATCATCTATTTCTTCTGTTGTTCCAGCTGCATCTCACTGCAGATACAATAGATACAATATCCATGTTGATACCAATCACATAAAAAAAAAAACAAATAAATTAAAACGCTATAAACTGCCAGTGTTATATGTAATATACAAATAGAAATCAGATATCGTATCACCTGAAGTTTGTTCTTGTAGTAGTTTATTTATTTATTTTATTTTGTACTGTCATGTTATCGCCAGTCTGATTAAAATATTTGCCCTTATATTGATCTTAATACATGTAAAGAAGAACAAATTACATCTCTGTGCAAAGTAGGCCTATGCCATATCTTTCTGTCGAGATCGTTGTTACAAGCAACAGTTGTAAAGCGCATGCTGGATGCTGGAAAAGTGTCGCTGTCAGCGTGTAATGAACATAGTTTGTGTGGAAGTGTGTGTAGTGATACAACAACTGGACATCCAAATGGAGGCAGACAGATGGACACTAACCGAAAAAAGCTGCCTGTACTGTCGAAGTAGGTAAAAAACTAAATTTACATCCATATCGACAGATGAGCTACAGTCATGGGGATACATTAAGGTGTGTTCCATCTTTTTGTCATAGAGCCAGCACCCAGCATTATGCTAGCAATAATGATGTAACTTCCTGAAACCATCTGAAGATGAACCTGAAAAGGTTCGAAAACCGGTTCATGGAATAAAACATAATTATTCAAAAAAGTGACTGGTTGCAGTTTTGTATAACTTGTTTACATTCAATATAAAGTCACGGTTCTAAAATATCCGTAATGGATAAGCATAATCCGAAAATCATTCATTCTTAAAGTGAAGGCTCTAGAAACACTGCTCCATGTACTACATGAGTGCTTGGTGTAGCAGAGATACAGATTGACACAGGAAAGAAAAAAGTGATGCAAACGACAATGTATGAGCTGGAAAATTTTAAGAATGGAAAATTGACATCGCGGGTAACATGATAAGGCCTGACTGTTTCTACACTACTGGCCATTAAAATTGCTACATCAAGAAGAAATGCAGATGATAAACGGGTATTCACTGGACAAATATATTATACTAGAACTGATATGTGAATACATTTTCGCGCAATTTGGGTTCATAGATCCTGAGAAATCAGTACCCAGAACAACCACCTCTGCCCGTAATAACGGCCTTGATACGCCTAGGCATTGAGTCAAACAGAGCTTGGATGGCGTGTACAGGTACAGCTGCCCATGCAGCTTCAACATGATACCACAGTTCATCAAGAGTAGTGACTGGCGTATTGTGACGAGCCAGTTGCTCGGCCACTATTGACCAGACGTTTCCAATTGGTGAGAGATCTGGAGAATGTGCTGGCCAGGGCAGCAGTTGAACATATTCTGTATCCAGAAAGGCCCATAAAGGACCTGCAACATGTGGTCGTGCATTATCCTGCTGAAATTTGGGTTTCGAAGAGATCGAATGAAGGGTAAAGCCACGGGTCGTAACACATCTGAAATGTAACGTCCACTGTTCAAAGAGCCGTCAATGCGAACAAGAGGTGATCGAGACGTGTAACCTCTCTTATACCATCACGCCGGGTGATACGCCAGTATGGCGATGACGAATACACGCTTCCAGTGTGCGTTCACCGCGATGTCGCCAAACACGGATGCGACAATCATGATGCTGTAAACAGAACCTGGATTCATCCAAAAAAATGACGCTTACCATTCGTGCACCCAGGTTCGTCGTTGAGTACACCATCGCAGACGCTCCTGTCTGCGATGCAGCGTCAAGGGTAACCGCAGCCATGGTCATCTCGACTGCTAGTGATACGAGGCCGTTGGGATCCAGCACGTCGTTCCGTATTACCCTCCTGAACCCACCGATTCCATATTCTGCTTACAGTCATTGGATGTCAACCAACGCGAGCAGTAATGTCGCGATAACATAAACCGCAATCGCGATAGGCTACAATCCGACCGTTATCAAAGTCGGAAACGTGATGGTACGCATTTCTCCTCCTTACACGAAGCATCACAACAACATTTCACCAGGTAACGCCGGTCAACTGCTGTTTGTGTATGAGAAATCGGTTGGAAACTTTCCTCATGTCAGCACATTGTAGATGTCGCCACCGGCGCCAACCTTGTGTGAATGCTCTGAAAAGCTAATCATTTGCATATCACAGCATCTTATTCCTGTCGGTTAAATTTCGCGTCTGTAGGACATCATCTTCGTGGTGTCGCAATTTTAATGGCCATTAGTGTGGATTGACCTGTTGTTACGACAAAGGTAAATTGGTATATACGCATTGAAGTCGCTAACATTTCATGAGTTTCGGGATAAAGGAGCGACAGCGAATGCCATTTACGTTCAGATAACTAACAGGCTAAGTTTGTTGTGAGGCGTGGGTCGCACGCAGGGGAAGTGGCCACTGCTGTTCCCTAAATCTGTACAGTGGCTTCTGGGAGCCACCTCTTGCCAGATGATGCCACGGACAGATTTTCTACTTATCGTTTGACTCGCCGCGGAGCTCACTAATTTACGAGACTTGAGCGTCTTCTGTGTAGCCAGCTAGAAAACTGAGGTGAAACGCGCAGTGTCTCAGTGTCTTATTTTTAGATGTAGTGTTAGATATATATATAGTGTTGAACTGCTGAATATCAAGTGATCAACTTTTCTCCAGCGACCTAAAAGCAGTACATAAATAAAAAATTCAGATTTATTAAAGTGTCGCTTGCTTCTTACTTGCCGCGCGGGGTAGCAGCGTGGTTTTAGGCGCCCTGCCACGATTCGCGCGCCTCCCCCCGTCTGAGGTTCGAGTCCTCCCTCAGGCATGGGTGTGTGTGTTGTCCTTAGAAGAAGTTAGTTTAAGTTAGATTAAATAGTGCTTAAGCCTAGTGACCGATGACCCATAATCCTTACCATAAATTTCCACCACTTGTCATTTCCTTTCCTGTCACACTCGCAAATAGAGCGAGTCAAAATTAATGTCTACATGCGTCCATACGAGCCCTGATTTCTCGTATCTTATTTTCGTGGCCCATAGGCGAAATCTTTATCACCGGCAGTAGAACCGTTGTGGGGTCAGTTTCAGATCCCAGTCTTCTATTTTTCTCAATAACGTTCCTAGAAAAGGACGTCGCCTTCCCTCCAGGGATTCCATTTTAGATTTCCGAAGCATCTCCATAGCTCCTGCGTGTTGTTCGAACCTACTGGTAACATGGGGCGCAGCCCGCCACTGAACTGCTTGGAAGTCTGACTTAAATCCCACGTGGTAGGGATCCCAAACAATCGAGCAGTTTTGAAGAATAGGTTGCGCTAGCGTCCTATGTGCGGTCTCCTTTAGAGACGAATCACAGTTCCCCAAGATTGTTCCAATGAACAGCAGCCGTCCGATCACCTTTCCTACCACAATCCGCACATGTTCGTTCCAAGTCATATCGCTTTGTAGCATTACCCCCACACATTTAAACGACGTGACTGTGACTGGGACATTACTAATGATGTATCCCAACATTAAGGGTTTGTTTTTCATACTCAAATGCATTGCCTTCGATTGTTCTACGTTTAGAGACAGCTACTATTCATCACACCAAGTAGAAAATTTGTCTAAGCCGTCTTGTATCCTCCTACAATCACTCTATTCTGACGCCTTCCGTACACCACAGCATTGTCAGCAAACAACCTTAGATTGCTACCCAACCTCTTCGCCATACCATTTATGTATACAGAAAATATAGCGACCCTATCACACTTCCCTCGGGCACTTCCGACGATACCCTTGTCTCTGATGAGCACTCACCACCGAGGTCAACATACTGGACCGAGCGAGGTGGCGCAGTGGTTAGCACACTGGACTCGCATTCGAGAGGACGACGATTCAATCCCGCGTCCGGCCATCCTGATTTAGGTTTTCCGTGCTTTCCCTAAATCGCTCCAGGCAAAATGCCGGGATGATTCCTTTGTAAGGGCACGGCCGACTTCCTCACCTATTCCGATGAGACCGATGACCTCACTGTTTGGTCTCTTCCCCCAAACAACACAACCAAATCAACATACTAGGTTGTGTTACTTAGGAAAACTTCCAGCCACTCACATATGTGGAAAATTGTTCCGTATTCTCATAGCTTCGTTAAACATGTGAAGTGTAAAACCGTGTCATACGCTTTCCGAGAATCTAGAAACGTGGAACCTGCCTGTTGTCCTTCATCCATAATTCGCAGTACATCATGTGAGAGCTGAGTTTTGCACGAGTGATGATTTCTATAACGATGCTCAATCGTGAACATAAGCTTATTGGTCTCAAGAAAATTTATTATATTCGAAATGAGAATATGTTCAAGGATTATGCAGCAAGCCAATGTTAAGAATATTGGTATGAAATTTTGCTGGCCCGTTGTCTTCGTTGTCTCACCCCCCTTATACACAGGAGTCAGTTGCGATTTTTCCAGTCGCTTGGGACTTTGCGCAGGGTGAGAGATTCACGATAAATACAAGTAAGTGACCAGTGTCTTAGCGTACTCTTTGTAAAACCGAATTGGGATTCCATCCGGGCCTGGTGAGTTATTTGTTTTCATCTCTTTCAGTTGTTTCTCTACACCAGGGATGCCTATTACTATGTCGCCCGTATCCGAGTCTGTTTGTACAACTCCATTCCGTGAACGATTTCTTAAACGCGAGATTTAAAAGTTCGCTTTAGTTCTGCTATCTTCAAGTGCTACGCCACACAGGTCAAAAAGGCATTGAATGGTTGCCTTAGCCCCGCTTAGCGATGTTTCTCGGGTTCCCGCCCATATCTTTTGCCAGGGTATGGCGGTTGTAGTTGTATCCTTCGCACATAGATCTTTTCACGGAGACACGAATATATGTTAACCTTTGTTTGTCGCCATTTGCGCGTTCTCTTTCGAACCGAAAGCAACAGCCTTTGTTGTCTTAGCATTTTCTAAATTTCGTTGTTAAACCACGGTTGCTCTTTTCTGTCCTTATTCCACTTACAAGGATCATAATTCTCCAGACTACGATTTACAAACTGTTTAAGCTTCGGGGATACTTTTTCTGCGTCTATCTCACTAGAACTAAGTTATTCCAGTTCACTGTCTAAGTGAGATGCTGACAACTTCTTATCTATTCTTTCTAGAAGAAACATTCTTCTAACTTTCTTGACTGATTTATTAACTTTTGCAACCATAGTTGCTATAATGACATCTTGATTATTAATTCGTACCTCTATATTGACGCTTTCGATAAGGTCCGGCCTCTTTGTAGCTACGATGTCTAACAAATTTCAACTGCGTATGGGCTATCAAACTAACTGCTCAAGATTGATTTCAGCATACGTGATCAAAAGTATTTCGCAAGACTGTCTGTCTGTGGCCCATGCAATGAACCTATAGACGTTTCAGTCTGCACGCGATAGGTCAAAGTCGCCTCCTACTCTTATTGCGGGATCTGGGTGTTTACGTAGACTTTCTTTGAATGACTCTAGAACTGTCACAGCGGAATTGGATGGCCGGTGAAACATACAACAAATAACATGGTTTCACCTCGACCTCTAATACGCGACCAGATAACGTTACTGTCACACCCAACTTTGACCTCAGTAGAGACAATATTTTCGTGAACTGCATTAAATACTCCCCCCCCACCTATGGTGTCCAATCCACGTTTCCGATATATGTAACGTTATTCGCTAAATATCTCAGCGTCTTCTACTTCAGGTTTCAGCCAACTCTTGGCCCCAGGAATGATTTGAGTGCGACAACTTTACAGAAAATAAAACAGACGATCCTTAAATTTGATAATGGCCAATCCACTACCCGAAAGAAATTCACAACTGTACATTGAAATTGTAACCCCAGGAAGATCAGTAAATAACTAAGTTGCACTTACTTTGCGTAAACGCAAGAGCAGCAAGAAAACACGATTAAATTTGCTGGTGATCAGGGGCTATACAGAGTAGGATCTATACAGAGCTCCCGTCTCAGTCAGCAATAATACGAGGGCCGTTCAGAAAGTAACCTCCGGTTGATTTAAAAAAATACACCAAGTTAAATAAAAATATTTTAATATATACATCTTACAACTACATCTTTGCACTATTTTTCTACATAGTCTCCATAGCGATTGAGGCACTTATCGTATCTCTTCACAAGCTTTGAAATTCCTTCTGCATAAAAATCACCCGCTTGTGCCTGGAGCCAGCCTGTGACCGCATCTTTGAGCTCTTCGTCGTCATCAAACCGCTGTGACCCGAGCCATTTCTTCAAATGCATGAAGAGGTGATAATCACTTGGCGCCAGGTCTGGGCTGTAAGGTGGATAGTTGATAACGTCCCACTTGAAGGACTCAAGAAGGGCCATTGTTCTGCGAGCAGAGTGAGGACGGGCGTTATCGTGCAAAAAAAACGACACCGGAAGTCAGCATACCACGGCGTTTGTTCTGTATAGCCCGTCGTAAATTTTTTATTGTTTCACAGTACACGTCTTGATTAATGGTCGTACCACGTTCCATGAATTCAACCAACAACACCCCTTTGGCATCCCAAAACACCGTTGCCATCAGTTTTCTGGCAGAAAAATCTTGCGAGGCTTTTCTTGGTTTGGTAGGCGAATTTGAATGTGCCCACATCTTTGATTGTTCTTTTGTCTCAGGGTTCACGTACTTAATCCAGGTTTCGTCACCGGTCACGATTCTGTTTAACAATGGTTCTCCTTCGTCCTCATAACGTGACAGAAAGTCTAATGCAGAGGCCATTCTTTGAGTTTTGTGGTGGTCGGTAAGAATTTTCGGCACCCATCGTGCACAGAACTTACGGTAACCCAATCTTGCTGTCACTATCTCGTACAAGAGAGTCTTAGAAATCTGTGGAAAACCAGTAGACAACTCCGACATTGAGAAACGTCGATTTTCACGAACTTTTGCATCAAATGTCTGAACGAGTTCATCAGTCACCAATGATGGTCTACCACTCCTCTCTTCATCATGAACGTTTTCTCGTCCACTTTTAAATAAACGTACCCATTCACGGACAACTCCTTCACTCATAACTCTCGGTCCGTACACGGCACAAAGCTCATGATGAATAGCTGCTGCAGAATATCCTTTGGCTGTAAAAAACCTTATGACAGCACGCACTTCACATTTGGCGGGGTTTTCTATTGCAGCACACATTTCAAACTGCCACAAAAACTAAACTAGCGCAGGTACGACGTTCACTAGACCACGGCTTGATGCCGACTGACCTGTTGAGTGCGTGAACGCACAGATGGCGTCGCTACTCTCCCCACAACCCGCACTGTGACCAATCGGAGGTTACTTTCTGAACCGCCCTCGTAGTTATAACACGATTCCACGTAGAGCTTAATTGAGCTTGGACGGGAGATATTGGTACCCCATCCCGTGATACCTCAACTCAGTGCCAGAGTCCTAAATGTTTCTTCCTCTATTATCGTTTTCCAAAATCCTTCTCAGATAGTGTTTCTCAGTTCGTACCATACGCTCATTCACCAAGCCGCACGTAATACAATAAGCTTCAAAGAAACACCTAGGTGAGTCAAGTACTGATAGGTCTTTGTGTTCTCGAAGAGGTGAGTGAGGGTTTTAATTAGGTGCGCGACATGAAATATAGTCCCTAGCAGTCCCCTTCTCGCCGGAAATATGGGAACGGCACCATATATTTGCTTGTTTTCATGTTTAACATTAGTTCAAATTGGAGAGATGTTGTTATAGCAAATCTAAAAACAAGGTTGTAGCACCGAAACAAGTAATCGAGCTTGACGAAAAGTGGACCTACGAAATCTACGCCTATAACGGAAAACGGCTTGGTGATTTCAATACAGTCAGGTGGTAGAGGATCTTCTACCTCGAATACGCGGACACTTCTGTTTAGTTTCCAAGGAGACACGTATGTATGATCATTTTTACCGTTTCTCTTCCCTTCAAGATTCAAAAGTCGTTACATATTTCAGACAGCACTATAGCAGTTCCTAAGTGGTGTAAATGTACATGCCTCTGTCGAATGAATAGTTTTGTGAATGGGTGGGTATACTCTACGAGTAGTGGGTGCTTTTCTTCTATCTTAGACTCTGCAAAATGAACTCGTCTTCCAAGTTGTACAAGTTCGTTATGAAATAACTTGTTATAACATTAAATTTCATATTCCGTTGGAAGCTGGGTATTTAGCAGGGAAGCTATGATGGTGGACCATCCGCATCCAACTGCGTTTTTCTCATTCTAACTCTTGGAAAGTGAATTTGCTCTTAACATTTTCTGAGCGTCGAACCTTATAGATCAAAGGCAATAATCCATGCCGTTATGCGTAATGTTTCCAGTAAGCTCTACATTTTGACGCGTCAATAAAACACACCAAAGCATTAATAATGAAAATATATTCGATACCTTTCGCATCTCTGGAAAGGAATCGCCAGAGGTTTTTTCCAGAGACCACATGTGAAGTGGCTGACTTTAACGCGGAGGTCCATTCCATCAAAGTACAGAAGACCGGAATTTTCCCATTGATGTCCCACGTAATACCAGATCTGCAGGATCATATGTGATGGGACAATGTCGCGGCTGCAATGACGTCAAACTCTCTTAGGTATCAATTACTCTACGGAAAAACGTATTCTGGCAGTTTCGGTTTCTCCGTATCTAGTCCAGAGTCACCATAGGATCGCTCCACATTCTGTCGTTTGCGATGTCAATTACGGAGTACTTGCGAAAAAATCTCTGAAGTCGCGAACCCAAGAAGGCGTATTCTTAATCAAGGAGCGGAGGCGTCACCATTTTAATAAAGGTACACTGCTTTTACTTACGATCAAAATAACAAATGTGTTTCTAGTCTTGGAGATTCTGATGTACAGCACTGCTCCATGAACCCTCCCCAAGGCATCACATACCCTGAAAAACAATTTTTTCTGCAGTGGATGTTGATGAAAAGATACGAAGAGAATCATAGAATTTCGCAGTTACGTGCAGTACCTTTCGTTTAATTAGCAGGCTCATACTGCAGTTTATCGGTTACGGGACGGTAATCATAGAAAACTTATTCCATGTCCCAATCAATGCATAACACTGCTGTATGTTCTTCAGCTCTTCGCTGATCCGTTTTCCATATGACCTCTAGTATATTATAAATACTATCCCATTTTCCCATTGGAAGTTTTTTCTGTTTCAGCAGACTTGTCAGCTGCTTTTATAAAGATATCAGATTATTGTCGTACTCACAACAGGCGGCAAAGTCGTCCACTAAAGTACTTTTAAGCAGAAGTTCTGCTGCAGTAGGATATGTGCCCGTAAGTCCTGTAGGCAAACCACGCAAAGTTGCGGAAAGGAGAAACTTGGTGTATGTGAGGCCAAACTGTAAACGTGTATTAAACCTGTGACTGATGACGTCATCATAGTTTGCCAAATTGCACCTTTTTTCTCGACATGAAACCGGGGGAATCTCGTTGTATCTCTATCCTTTTCGTTCTACGTCAGTTGTAAAAATATATCTGAGTGCCATCTCCAATGATTGTCGTCTGGAACATCCTGAAGCAAATTCATGATGACAATATTTCAAACAACAGATTGGAGCCTGTGTCCAAAATGTCATTGAGTGATGGTGAAGTGTTTTTCCGAGTTGAAGCATCAAATAATTCTACGTTTTGTAAATCTCAGTCTTTCTTTCCTCACAGCCTTATGAGGAAGGTAGGATACATAATTTATAGTATCCTGCGTACTGATTGTTTCGCCCTGCTAGTTCTAAATGTAAAGAAATATTTGGGAATGATACATTCCACAAAACTGAAGGTTTTAGAAAATTTTCATTGGTAACGAAATGCAACGTTTAGCCGCTTCTAGAACGGGCTACTTTAGTTTTCTCGCTACATTAGTTAATCTTACTATCACTTAACAATCGTAAAATTCCATTAGCTTCCTGACGTGCCTTTCTGCGTTCTATAGTCTTGTAGCATACATAAACAAGTGTTGATCAATATCTGCAGCTAACGCAAGCAGAATTTTGGGTGCCATCATGCGGCTGTAATTGTTCACGTTTTTCCCTTTGGCTCGTAAGGCTTATCGGGATATTTAGAGGATGACCTTCACAGCTTAAAGTCCTGCTGAACTTTGTTTTATATTGTGTTTGTCGTGTACATTTTGTGAAGAAATTTCTTTCATTTTATGTGTTAAATGTAAAAAAAACGACATGCTTCAAGAATTTGTTCACAGATTATCATTAATCTAATGATTTTACATCATAATAACGAGTTACTGATTGTTATCACTTAACAAAATACATGTATGTGAAATGGTAAAATAAAAGGAAAGAAGGACATAAATGTGAAATGTAAAATAACAATTAAAACATAATATTTAAACACTCTGGCAGCACATAGTGACAGCTTATCTTCCAAAAATGGGATCTTGGAAACCACCTGTAACGTCGCGAGTCAATACGCAATAGCATTTTATTGCAGTAACCTACTTAGAAGTACGGGCTCGTAGCTTTGGGGCCATTGGCGGTGGCAATATAAGGCCGCTGGTATCTTAGCGTGACTCACTCGCACCTGTCGCTAGCCTAGCCGTGGGAAGCGCAGCCTGTGTTAGTTCGAGCGACAGATTATTCAAGTCCCTAAGAATCTAAATAAACAGTATTAAATATTATTCAGTTTTGTTAAAAAGTCAATATACAGCCCTTTGTTATTGAAAGAAAGGTTGTGTTAAAATCTCAACTATATAGCTGAGATACTTTCAGATTTAGAGACAATTACCTAAAACACCAAAAACCGACACTTATAGGATTAAAGTCAGTTGGGATTCACAGTAGTTTGTCTCTTAGTATCATTTGGAATTATTACTGAAGTTCACTAAATGGCAGAACAATTTGTTTAGATTTTTTATAATTAAAAACGTTCACTATTTCTCATTTTAGTAACATAGAATTCAGAAAGGCTTAATATTTATTTAATAACAATTTGTTTTGTTGTGTGAGTAAATGAGAGTGAGTAAGACTGTATATGTGGGACATACGTAAAGATTCAATATTATCTGATGTTAAACTTTACGTAACTATGTCATGGGAAAGTGTGAAGCAAGCAGTTGCAATGAAAGCTGTAATTTCCCTACCTTGCTGATGACGTATGTCCAAGAGTACTTGCTTTTGCAAGAAGGCAGCCAGAATAGCCATTTGCAGAGTAATGATTTTCTAAAGTCACTTCAAAATTAGTTTTCTTTTCGTTTGGTTTTGTTAAACATTTTATTAAGATTTGCATGATGAAGTGACGTAAATGCATATGTGAATACTGATTGGCGTTGGACAGTTTTGGCGCGAGAAATAACTCGAAGGATTGTTTTGATTGGCTGGTCATTTTGAACAACCAATCAGAGTTAAGCATTTCCCGCGCTCTATCAAGCAGTTTTAGGCCCTGGAAGGAACGGCAGGGAGTCAGCCTTTGGCTAGCTATTGGACGTACAGGCCACGTAGGACGTGTCCGTCTATGTTATGAGTAAAATGTAGAAGTTACTGGTATTTGGCGTCCGGATGGTATTGCCGTGAAAGCAGTTTGATTTACAGACAGATTGTGGAAATTTGAGCTTTGCGAAGTGTTTAGTTGGGAAGATAAATGCGTGTGAACTTTTGGCCTCTGTAGAATTCTGCGTGGCATGTTTCATATTCATCTATGGAATAGTTGGCGAGCAGTTTTATTACAGATCCACTGAAGAAAAGACAGAATGTGAAACTCATATATTGTAGCAAAGCATCGACTGTAGATCACGTAATAATTCGGGTCGGACTTAAGTACATTTCTGGCTCTTTTGCGTGTATACTGGGTTGTATGAACTGTGAGCTAAGGAAATTTATATTAGTCGTTTAAATAAATACGGGCTGATGGCTAATTCTTTAATTTTGAACCTAAAGAAGTAAAGAACTTGTTGCCGAATTTTGAGACTTTTTCTAAAAGAACGAAGCAATCGCCCTCCACCCGAAAATCATTATAAGATATTACAGGATAGCTTGCTACGAGAGTTTAGGCGGACTTTGCAAACGTAAGTTTTGACGATGTTTTTCTTCAACGCTGCTTTTAACATCGTCTGAACAGTGTCAACGTATGCAGAGAATCGGGCTGGTGACCAGGTGCAGTACTGAGGTAGGGGGAATTTTTTTATTGCACAGTACGACGAAAGACAGTGGTCATACAATTACGCTACGCAACACGACTTTTAACCTGCCTAGCCGCACAGCTTCATTATGCGTGGATACACGTGGTTTGAAAGTTTCTCGAAATTATGTTGTAACAAAAGTTATAATGTTTCAAAATTATTAATTGTGGTGCAGTAGTTTGCAAAATTTCGCATTATTACAATAGCTGTATATAATTTTCTAGAACGTTAATTATAAGTCAACTTTTATACAAAAAACTTTATATCATCATTTAGAAGATATTCCCTCTAAATCTAGATCACATTATGGGCTGCGTTCTACTTATTAATAGTGGAACCGGGTAGAAACAAAGCTATACTCCCAGATTTCATCAACATCGTTTATTTACACTTGGGAACGTTCACTTGTTAGTCTTATCCCATTTGTATTGAACAGTTTTTTACCATATTATTGTTGTTTCTCATCGTTAGAGCCAATAATAGTATTGTACATTCTACTTTTATTCCATTTATCTTTATTTCAATACTATTGTTAACAAATTAGTCTAGCTCTGTATGGGGATTTTGTTTTCTTGTCGCCTCTCTGCTGTTTAACGACTGCTGCTAATCCCTGTGGCGTTGGCCATAAGACCACCTTCGTTCCTAAAGATACCCAGCGTTTTCACTTCCTAGAACCTGCACTGTCCCACCTTCGCGTATTCTGTTATCGTCTGCTCATTGCTTACTCAGTTTCCATTGTGTCCATTAGTAGTATCCTCGCACGTGTTGCACCTGAATACACTAAGCTCCATATTGCACGTACAAATATCCAGTTTCTGGCAGCTTCTCTCCAGGAGTTCCGGCATGGATTGGAAGACATAGGTATCCGTACTATACTTCTGTCAGAGATTTGGCTCAAACAAAGCATTCCCACAAGCTCGGTAAATCTGACGAATACGTGTTTCTTAGACACGATAGATGTAACAGACGAGAGGGAGGAGTAGGGGTATACATACTCTGTGGTTCTTAACCTACTATGTTACACACATCGAGCAAAAATGAAGATAAATAAGTAGAATATGTGTTCATATTCCTTGACAGCAAGTGCCTGAAATGCGTTCTTTACAAACTTCCTAAAGTACGTGTGGTTGCCTGCTTCGAAATTGCTCTTTCAGGTCTCGAAACAATACCCGAGCACATGTTCATAGCTGGTGACATTAACATAAATTTTCTGCACAATAGTTCCTTCTAGTGCGACATTCTGGCAGGTGCTTTCTTCTTCAAACGTGTCAATGCTTCAGGTTTCTCTTACCCATCATATAAGCTGCAGTCAGCCTCTCCTACATATATTTGCAATTAAATCCCAAACACAATGTTTTTCACCTCTCAACTACTTGCACCTGGCATGCCTGCCTGTGACGTAATTTTCATGAAGTATGCAGTAGAATGTCCCAGAAAGAAAACACAACTGACTACATACCGAGGCTTCAGATGCAGTAATTTATCTGAACTTGCAAGTAAGGCGCAAGAAATAGTTTGAGTGACATCTTCCGTTCCTTCAGTTATAGCATCCCCTTGTCTCACGTGATATTCTACAAACCATGATTTTGTCAGGCAGATTCCATATTTCTAGATTTCCGGAAAGCATTTGACTTGATGCCCAATTGCAGACTGTTAAAGTTACGAGCATATGTGTTAGGTTTCGAGATATGCGAGTGGCTTGAATGCTTTTTAAGTAGTAGAACCCAGCACAGAATTTTCGACGGCGTGTGTTCAGGGCATCTTCGGAAGTGTGCCTGGGAACCGTGATAGGAACGTTTTTATTCTCCATGTACATAAATTGTCCAACGAACAGGGTGAGCAGCAACTTACGGTTGTTTGCTGATGACACTGAGGTGTGCGGGTAGGTATCCTAGTTGAATGACTATGGGAACATACAAGATGATTTAGATAACATTTCTAGTGACAGCTTGCTCTAAACGTAGAAAAGCGCAAGTAAATGCGGATGAATAGGAAAGACAGTCTTGTAACCTTCAAATACAGCATTAGTAGGGGGCAACTTCGATTGAATATCCAGACATAACGTTGCAAAGCGGTATGAAATGTAATGAAAACATAATTTTTGGTAATAGGTAAGGTTGATGCTCGATTTCGATTTATTGGGAGAAGTATGGGAAAGAGTAACTCATGCATGAAGGAGACAGCGTTTAGAACGCCAGTGCGACGCATTCTCGAGTACTGTTCGAATTTTTTAGATCCCGCAGAGGACAAATTAAAGTAAGGCAACGAAGCAATTGAGAGGCGGACTGCTAGTATTGTTACCGACAGTTTCAATCGGTACATGAGTATTACACGGATGCTTCGTGAACTCAAATGTTAATCCCTGGAGGGGATGCGACGCTCTTTCCTCAAGATACTACTGCACAAGTTTAGAGAACCGGCATTTGAGGCTGACTGCAGAACGATTCTACTACCGCCAACGTACATTTCGCGTAAGGTTCATGAAGATAAGATGCGAGAAATTAGAGTTCGCACGGGGGCTTTTAGGCAGTCGTTTTCCTCTCGCTCTATTTGCGACAGGAATAGGAGGGGACATGACAAGTAGTGGACAAGACACGTTCCGCCATGCAGAATACGGTGGTTTGCGAAGTATGGGTGTAGGTGAAGGTGGAGGTATCTAACACCACTCCTTAACCATAAGTGTCTTCACTGAGGCCTGAAAACATGGACTAGTTAAGGAACTACCTAGAACTGGCGCTGCAACAGTACCCTCTGATTACGGACCTATTTGCATACTTCTTGCGGCGCCGAAGGTCTTTGAAAAAACATTATGAGGCCAGCTAACAAATTACCTATCTACAGACAACCTACTAGAGGAATAACAAACTGGTTCAAATGCCTCTGAGCACTATGGGACTTAACATCTATGGTCATCAGTACCGTAGAACTTAGAACTACTTAAACCTAACTAACCTAAGGACATCACACAACACCCAGACATCACGAGGCAGAGAAAATCCCTGACCCCGCCGGGAATCGAAGGAAGAATAACAATCATGCTTCCGTAAACATCGAAGCACAATATCTGTGGCCGAGCGGTTCTCAGCGCTTCAGTCTGGAACCGCGCGACCGCTAAGGTCGCAGGTTCGAATCCTGTCTTGGGCATGGATGTATATGATGTTCTTAGGTTAGTTAGGTTTAAGTAGTTCTAAGTTCTAGGGGACTGATGACCTCAGATGTTAAGTCCCATAGTGCTCAGAACCATTTGAACCATTTTGAACAATATCTGCCTTAATAAAGTTAACATACAGTATGACCTGAAGCTTGTCATGGATGCACAAGAGGCAACTACCATGTGCTGCTCTGACTTCAGCAAAGCATTTGACACTGCCCACATTTAGTTTCCGAACTTAGCAGACTAAATTTCTCGCCGAGTGCAGTGTAATGGTATCGCTCATACATGTCGCATCGCCAGCAATGTGTCACGTTGAGTACCATGAAGACTCAAAGGGGGCGGGCAGTTTTAAGACAGGTCCTACGGTTCTTTATTAGTTTCTATAATCTCTTCATTGAATGCCAGTGATGTGTCATCAGTTTTGTACTGCTGAAAATATCACGTGACCAAGCTGTATCTGAGTACAAAACCAACAGGCCTGAAGACAGCCATCGAGAATGTCAATACCGATCTTTGCGCGATACCAAAATGGAGACAGTCTGTCGGGTTAAAGGGCAACCCACCCTAAATCTCAGCAGTACTGACCCTTCATTCTAGCCTCATTAGCCCGAATTATCGGAAATTCCTACCACCTTTAATCCTACTTGGAAAAAATATCAACTTATCTGTCTCAGCATATGTTCTAGAAGAAATAATAGATGAAAATGTAGATTGGAATGAGCACGCAACTGCTCTGTACAAGACGGCATCAGTGTCTCTGCATGTCCTACAAAAATATACCATAAAAACCTCTTCCTTCTTGGTTAGAAAAAGAAATTACTACGAACACATATTCTTCCACTTATTGATTATCCTGAATGTACCCTGCAAGGGCTTTCTCAGGAAAGCTCAAGGTACCTGTAACTGGTCATGGATGCCCGTGTTCGTCGCATCTGTGGTGTTCGACTCCTTGATCATATTTCACCGTCATATACATACCTATCCTGACTGCGTGCAGACTAGTGCAGATTTTTTCCATATCCTTCGGATTCTCTACTGTCTTACCAACGAACACTGTCCTTCATATCTCTCCTGGACCTTAACGTTCTTGCCTCAACAACATGGCAGAAATACCCACTCCTTTCAGAGAAAAATCCTTTCTACACCACTCCATGGTTGAGCCACTTTCACGAAGTCCTTCTCAGAAGCAGGAACTCGACTCTGGCATAACCTCCTGCACTATACTAGATAACTGAATAACATTTGCAACTTCTGAATAGATCTAGTGACATATCTACAGAAGCATAAATAATGGATACGACTGTTCCTGAATGCACTCGTTAGCGCCAAACATACTTAAATTTCCTTTCCCCAGAACTCGCTGTATCGAAAAACATCTATTTTGCACGCCTACACATTCTTTTTACATCTGCCACTATCAGCATTGTCATCGCTGTTATGATTACCATTTATTATTGTTATTAACATTATTAGTGGCGGCGGCAGCGGTAGTAGAAGTACTGCCAGTATTAACCTCTCAGCTCATAGTATTACTCACATTATTTGTATTGATACTATAACCATTTTGATACCGTTTATCATATTAAAACTTCTATTTTTTAGGTAAATATGTCGTAAAAATGTACTTCATATGTGAAACTTTGGTCAGACGCATGACAGGGCACGATGGCCCTAAGCTGTTCAGGTTGAGAAATAAATAAATATTTCTCCTGAAAGTAGCTCTAAGCTGATGGCTGGGAGTTTAACGGTGTGTGTCATAGCTACAGCTGATGATGCCGCGGCTGAAGATGGAGTAAGTGTCACGTTTGCAACCGATTAGGATGCAGTATCTGCTATCGTTCATGTTCCTTTCAAAACTGCCCTGTTAGCAATGTCGACAAATTCTTCGCAGTTCTTTGCGTCAGCGTGTTAGAAAGCAGATCCTGAATTGTGTCATATCGGGCTCTCGAACGGTGTAACACCTCTTTCAGTCGCGTTTGAAAGTACTCATAATCTGTATCTTTGTTTTTACCTCCCTCATCAGTTGTCGTACTGAACGGCGTTACTACCTTTCTTTCAATGATTCGTTTTTATTTAAATTGCACAAACGTATTTCTGTATCCGTCTCCACATCATACCTTGATTTGATGTCACATGCGAAGAATCAGAGAATATAGTACAAGAAACTGTCCATAGATTGCGCTATCGCGAATTGGTGCTACGCTGGAAAATTCAAAGATTATAGCAATATAAACAAACAATAGAAAGTGTTGCCTGCGGTTAAATATTTTATCACTACACGTCTTTGTTTAAACTGTTACTATCAAGTCTGTGAATGAACCTCACAATACTTGCGGAGTTTACTTAATATACGTTTGCTAGAATAGTAAAGCGTACAACTCAATTGCTGTTCCGAGGCTATGCGACTACTGATTATTCTGCTATATGCTGTCTCCGATCTTACCTCGACTCGAGGGCGTGAAGCAAGTGGACGTCGATTATCGTCTGACAGCTGGACTCCAACTCCACTGCCATACTATCCTAGCCACAGGTTCCCATATTATGCACCGTGCATTAACTGACGTGTAATGTTTACACCTTTATTTTCGTCTCCAATCAGAGAGATATATACAGTACAGAGATGAATAAAGATCAGAGCACATTCACAGTGAAGATCATGTCGAACGTGTATTCGATGTAGATAACTGAGGAATCACTCATGACTAAATGTAATGCCAATTATGGAACATAAAAACTTTATTTTCCTCGACTCTGGGGAACCAGGAACTAGGACTTAAAGGGCATGTTTGGCTGTGTTTGTCCATAATATTTCCATTTACTGCTCCTTGATGACTGATTTTCGAGTGCTCACTCTAGTCTTCCTCTTCTGTATAATGCAATCTTTCGGTGAGATGGCATATTTTAAGGAACCATTTTTATCAGCGATCCCCACTAACTTATCCGCTACTTCATTAAATATAATGTTAGTGTGTCCATTGATCCACATAAACGTTAACTTCTACGAGAGGGTACAGACCTTTTTTGTAGCATTCTTAGTGTCCGCTACCATTAGATTAGTTTTCCTGAGAAGAGCTCACGTCTGAATGTCTTGGAACAACCTTCTACAGTACAGTAAAAGCGGAATGTTTATATTGTGAGTTTCCGCAACTAATTTAAAGCTTCACGCATAGTTCGTTGGCGCTACTATGGAAAGTCTCCCTGGGAAGTGCAATCAGATTCTTTGCAACATGTGCTTGGCCACAGGAACACGCAACAACCCCCGCCATTAGCTGTGGTTTTGGGTCCGTCATTTATGCACTACCGGACAAAAGTTTTCGCTTACCTATCACAACTATGGATTTTTAATTAAAACAGAGAATTCATTCTGAATATTTTATCACATCCCCAATTCCGATAATAAAATAATTTTTGTATTTGACTGGTTGTTCACCTAGAGGGGCATTGATGAGCATCCGCTACAACACTGACGTACCTTAACCTAAGCTGGTTCCGTTCTAGTAGGCCTCATTCCTTCAGTTCGCGTTAGTGTACAGTACAGTGGGTGACTCTGGCAGTGTGCTTGTATACCTAGTGAGGTTCATAACGTATTATCTCCTAATGAGACAGAATCAGAAGACTGGAATTCAAAAACGTGCTGTAATTTCGCCCTGCAGGAACGCTACTCTAGAAAGACAACAGCAACAAAAGTTGGCATAACCCCATCTACAGTGATATATACGTTGTAGCTGTTCAAGTAAACTAATGTCAATGTAAGTGTGTCTGGAAGACACCGAGTAACATCATACAGGGAAGATCAATTCATATGTGCACAGACTAATCACCAGAGGACGCGTACTGCACCTTAAATTCTAGAGAAAGTAAATACTATGCGAGCAACTCCAATCGCTGTCCCAACAGTGCAACGCCTTCTCCGTGAACAAGTTTTAAAGTGGTGTATAGCGGCCATAAAACGGTTATTATGTGAACAAAATAAGGGGGAACTTTTACAACGGGCACAGCGAAAGCAGTGGTTTTCACGGACGAATCTAAATATCAAGTATTTTAGAAGCCATCGTCGACTTCAGGGAGAACGTATGAGGAGTAATGTTTGGGGCAACGGCGGACGGTCGGCCATGGTGTGGGGATGTTTTATGGTCGATAAAGTCAATGGTCTAATGAGAATTAATAAAAAATTAGAGAAGTAGTAATAGTACAAGGACACTCATCAATAATGCGGTTCCATCTGGCAAGAGACTTACATTTCGTGGATTTGTTCTGGAACAGGACAGCGATCCGAGACATGCATCTAAATTGTGCAGAGGGTCTGTCAATAGAAAAGAAAAATGTGGGGAACAGAAGAATATGATTTGGCCAAGTTAGTCTCCTGCTTTAAATTCCATTGAAGTCTTACGGGATGGACTTGACAGGGAGAATAGATAAATGAGGTTATCTAATGTTGAAGGTCTGTGGAATAATTTACAAAAGTTTTGGACTACAGTATTTGCAAAAACACTACAAAATCTTATCTCCAAAATGACAAGAGTTTGTGTAATTGTACTGAGGGCACAGTGTTGGTACTTTGAAGAGGCTAAAATCTAAATCATTTTGAACTGTACTTACATCACAGAGAGAGAGAAAATATTTATTTTGTTGATGAATTTAGTTTGTATGTTGTGTTTGAACACTGAAACAAAGTATATAGCTTTTTTCGTAAGGGTTCGAAAATTTCTGACCGGCAGTTTATCTCGAAATACTACAGAAAATTATCAGCAATGCTGTTTTTTGCGAAGTGCGCTGCTCAGACGAAAGCTTTTGTTGGAAAGTAGAAAAGGTCTGCTCCTAAACTCTATTTGTTGTAATGGTAATCGGCATTATAAAATGCACACATTCTAACGGTGTTTCCAATGTAGTTGTTGCACACTCAGTTACGGGTTGGTATTTCATACAGACCGTCCTCCTCACGGTAATTTGCTAGCACTGCCCCTCCAGCTGCAATTTTCGACTGTATATGTCGGCAAACAACAAAGATTGTTTAACAATAATGGACGCCTTTGAAATAGTTACGTCAGTTCCGTTAGTGAACGTTGAAGATAAGCGGAGAAAATAGCGGACAATATTGTGGACATGTCGGTGGAATTAACAAAGAATTGTAACGCGTATTTAGAGAACTGCTTCGACATTCCTTTGGAGTATTAACTCTGGCCTGACGCATTTTACTTTTTCACATGCGCAAGAAAGCGTCTCGGATTCGCATTGTTTATTGTTCTAATTGATAATATCCACACTGAGCTAGCACTGCCTCTCTTTCACAGTGTATATTGAAGCGAATATTTGCTCCTTTATCAAGATGACGGTCATGTCGTTGCGCCTGTAGGACACACTGTACGGAATTGTGAGGTAGTCAGCCAGTGACGCAGACAGAAATTTTAGCAATTAAATGGTCGATGTTCCGTACGACGTTCCAAACAAATACAGCCCCGAACTTGTATATAATTTATACACTTATATAAAACATCGAATATTCCAGAATATGCTTCTATTAAATGTAGAAGGAAGTCACAGATGCCTAAAGAAAATACACAAACGACTAAAAAATTACCCGCTGAAAGGAGATCCTAGCCAGAAACCGCTTCGTTCTCAGCCCGTACCCATATGCGCAACACTATTTTTCAAAGACGTAATGTATATCCATTTATTTGATTTTACGATATTGTCAAAGACTTATCTATCGAGATGTCGTTAACTGACATTTAATTACAATAAATTATACAAGGAAGGCGCGGTTTTGATAAACTTCTAACGCCCTGGTGTCTTGAAACGGGATTCACCAAGTAACGATACGAAAAACACCAAGCACGAAAAACACCAAACACGAATATTTTTAACCAACAATACTTCGATATCTACATTTTATTACAAAGAACCGTACCACAAGCGGCTCTTTTTTCTAGAGATCATCAATACGATAGCATTACATCAGATCGTATTTAGAGTATTTAAGCAATAATGTAGAAACACCAGCAATAAGGGCCAAAACTACAAATATGGTGGCTACTAAATTGCGTTTGTTAGGCAGAAAGCCCTTACGCTTCTCATCAGTCACAGTTCTCTCCATGAAGCAAAAATCTGCGGCATCTGATTCTACCTGCCACGCTCGATATGCTGCTCGTTGTGAAATTCCCCGTTGTGACGCCATACATAATGTACCAGCTTCTCGTACAAGTTTTCTTTCCCGCCTTGAGTGAGGACTGCTTGACCCTTTGTTTACTACCAATGAACTCAGTGTACAGTGAAATACAAAGGCAAACTAACAAAAGGACCAGAACATTCAGAAAACTGTTTTACAGTATTTTTGTTCTATGTCGTTTCAGAGCAAAATTATTAGAAAAACCTATGTTAAGTGTTTGGAAAACTCTGCAAACTGTTGTTATTCCTCATGCAGAACGCCGTGTTTCACTGTGCTGCACAATATACCATCTCGATGTTCCCTCTGTAGGCGTGTGTTGCTGCTTCATTTAGCAGTTCGGCGTGTGGAACGCGAGCTTTAAAATAGCTTCGTGATTATTGCTGTTATTGTTGTCGAATGCGTTGAGTGCCCCACGACTCGTAGAATCATAGAAACTGTAACCTTTATCAACCTCAATCTTCGTTGTGAATTAATTTCGCAGAATATTATGCTACACTGACTATAGCCACGTGAAGAACAATCCACGTTATTCGTTGTCAGTGTTTCACTTTGTCGTTGACATTACTGACTTCCGATAGCTTAACAGTGGCCAGATCAGCAGCGCACAGATTCCACTGTTCCGTGATTCTATGGCTGAGCAGACGAGACGACTCAACACTTATTTGCCAATGATTACACACTGAAGCTATGCATGACTCTCTTGCTCAGGACGAAAGGTGACTCGTAGTAATGACTTACGGCACACAAAATGTAAATTAAACGAGCCTCAGCAAAACCTGAAGTTCTCCGAACCGTGTTACCACAAACTCGATGCACACAGTTTACTGTGGCCGCTGTTAGAGGTCAGATGTAATTCACCCTTAAGACAGGGGGTTCATAGGGTTCATAGAACAACCTTCACACTATTTCTCTACAGTTCAACTTCCGAACGGCGCGCAGGAAAAACAAACGCTTAAATATACTTAAATCTTTCTGTGCGAATACTGGTTTCTCTTATTTTATTTTTATGTTCGTTTCTCCCTGTGAGTGGGGGTGCAGCTCCAGTACAAGCTAAGTGGGAAGCATTATTCTCTTATGGAACCAAACTGGCCAGTTGCCTTAGTACCACTTATATAAATGAAGCTTTCATTTAGGTCCTTCTTTTATTCATTTAGGAGGTGATCTATAACTATCATGACAGTTACTAAAATTTATGGCCATGGTAGCTTTCTAGTAGCCTACTTGCGTTCACGTTCACGCAGGAATTCGATTACTTTCGGTGTGAAGTGGCAACTGTCATGTCCACCTCGGTAGCTACGTGGTTAGCGAGGCGAATTGCTAAGTGAGGGGTCTCAGGTTCAGTTCGTGCTAGGTCGGAGATTTTATCCGTTTTCGGACTGCATGTTGCGTTGTCCTTACTTTGGTATCGTCATAATTGACATTACTATTGAGAAGGCTGAATGGGCATGGCCCAGAAGTCACAAAAATTACAAAATTTAAAAAAAAGCTATCATAATGAAGACAGCAACTTATGACCCACAACTGATGCCTTTCCTCCCCCACTGGAGCAGTGTGCTCTTCCTCCTACCAATAATGTTGTCGTGTGCTCGCATTGGTCCTCCCACCACCCCCACCACCCTCCTCCCTAGTGCCTCCATCATGCTGAGACTGTCATTCTTAGTCTGTCCCTCCATTGGGCAACTGCATGAAACACCTGCAATTTCCAGCATGGTAATGCATCCTCAGTGCTGTTTGCCGATTATTTGAGGAACGTGGTTGTAAATATGGAACTTCACATCAAAAGACACCAAAAAATGCACTATTTCTACTCTCATATTATAGCAAATAACGTTCCTACATATGAAGAAAATAGGACTTTGTAACTAACATTACAGCACATAAATGGCAATAATCATGCGTAAAATGTGTAGTTAACGTCACTCTGCATAAACAAAATACTCACTTTCTACTTTGATAGTACAATACTATGGTAAATAACACTCATATACGGGATCAATGTATTTTATTATATACCTTCTGCACACTGGTAGTGCACTCGGTCAGGGATACTTGAGAGAGCAGATCAATGCAGCCCACCTCCTCCTTCTCGCCCGCTCCAGTAATAACACGGACACACTGCCTGATGTCTCTCTTGCAGCATGATTTGCATCAAATTCAAAATGCTTAAGGATGTGCTGCTGGTTTAGCACAACCAAGAGGGTACTTGCTAATAGAGAAAGGGAGTAGCCCTCAGTGCCAACGAGTCCGCAGCTCGTAGGCTAGCGGCAAACGTTGCTACCTCTGGATCACGGGGTCCCGAAATCGATTCCCGGACGGGTTGTGGGTTTTACCTGCCCGGGGACTGGGCGTTTGTGTTGTCCTCATCATTCCATCGTCATTCATTAAAGTGGCTAGACTGCACTGTGTACAGATTGGGAATGTGTACGGGCGCTGATGAACGAGCAGTTGAGCGCCCGACAAACCAAACATCATCATCATTACCAAATGGTTCCGCTAAACCAGCCATAAAATTTATACAGAAGAAGAGAATAAAACTTATTTTTCTTTAAAAAAATCAATTTTTATTCGAACCTTCGTTTACTACCTTCACAGCGCAGTTTAATGGAAGATGTGCCATCAACATAGCAATTTACATCGAAGGGTAAAGGCTTATTACAGACGCATACTTTGAAATAACCTCATCACTACGAATCACAGGAGGTAGCTTTTGAAATTTCTATGTTCTACTACACAAAGCAGATATTAGTTTTTAGAAAACAGATAGTAAGTACTCTACTGCATTCAAATTATAGCGGTCATCCATAATTCTTTTATACAATTTAGGAATAACTTTATACACTTTTCAGATACAAGTGGGCAGAGAATATATATTGCTATCTTTTCACCCCAAAGAGAAAATACAGTCGTAAATGTCATTATCGGTCTAGACGCATCAACACTTGTACTACGAGAGATGGTCTAGATAAGCATCTGACTCTGATTGCTCCCCGGTAGGAACCGGCACATGTGGAAATGACAATTGAAAACAAGAAATACCAGCACGAGGAGCGTTGCCCCTTCACAGCATACACTGACTTTAAATGTCTACTCATTCTTATTGCGCTCTGTAAGGGAGACTGCACTGATACATATGCAACCTTTACAGAGCAGCATGAACCATATGTTGCGACATATAGAGTTGTCTGGTGGTATGACTCAGGTAAAAATCGTTTGATATCATTTGTCAGGGATAATTCTGGGAGGTGGCTGCTCAGTGAGGTAGAACAACTTGCCTGGTATTTTGATCACAATAACGGCTGCAACACCTCCATGATCATCCCACAGGGGTAGTTCTGCAGCACCGCATACACTGCATGCAACTTAAACAACTACATGCCGTGACTCATACTCACATCCTTCCACAATTTGAGCAGTTATAATGAGGATTTCATAACTGTGCAATGGGGTGATTTTGGTTTGCACAAAGATCATACCCTGACTAAGAGCGTTAAGACACTGTGGTGTCACCGCCAGACACCACACTTGCTAGGTGGTAGCCTTTAAATCGGCCGCGGTCCGTTAGTATACGTCGGACCCGCGTGTCGCCACTATCAGTGATTGCAGACCGAGCGCCGCCACACGGCAGGTCTAGAGAGACTAGCACTCGCAACAGTTGTACAACCAACTTTGCTAGCGATGGTTCACTGACAAAATACGCTCTCATTTGCCGAGTCGATAGTTTAGCATAGCCTTCAGCTACGTCATTTGCTACGACCTAGCAAGGCGCCATATTCAGTTACTATTGATATTGTGAATCATGTACCGTCAAGAGCGACGTTCATCATTAATGGATTAAAGTTAAGTATTCCACCAGCTACGTCCGTTTTTCTAAATTCTAATTTCCTTGTCCTGTTCCAGACCTCACGCCAGCCTGCGTGAGCTAAAACGCGTGCATTTCGGCCTCCTCTAGTAACACGGTGTTGGCTCTCCTGCCAACCACAACATTGGCGATGAGGGAAAACCCCGTTCTTATCGATATTGCTCTGATTTATTTGTGTAATGGCTTCGCCACAACTTCCAGATGTACTGTCCGAATATTATCGCTTACAGAATCAGCAGACGCAGGCCTTACTGGATGCCTTGGACAGCTCGTCCAGGGTCAACGTGCGATGCAAAACGATGCGGCAGCAGCCGCTCCACCTCTAACGCAGCCACAACAAGCAGTTGCACCAACTTTTAGACCTTTTGATGCTGCACTGGAAAGCTGGACGGAGTGGTCACGCCAATTTGGATTCCATCTCACCGCCTACAGAATTCAAGGTAACGAGCGGCAGCCTTCTTTGTTGTCCTCAGTAGGGGTGACCACGTACCATGTGACAGTCAAATTATTTCCCTGACGCGACGTAGCAACTCTGTCTTACGACGAAATTTTGTCTGCAATAGAGGCATATTTCAAAGAATCAGTCAATGTAGTTGCGAAAAGGTATACCTTCTTTCGTACAAAACGTATGGCAGGTCAGACTAATCGGGAGTGGGTTGCAACCTTGCAAAGCCTTACTATGGATTGTGCTTTTGAGTGTCAATGTGGACTCCCTTATTCAGATACTATGATATGTGATGCAATTGCACAGAACGTTTCTGTTCGTATAAGGGAACAGATTTTGAAACTAGTCAATTCCTCCCTTCAACAAGTGATGGACATACTGGATTGGTAGGAAACTCTTGACTTTGCTCAGGAATCATTTGAAACTTCGCCCCCCGTGTGTCAGATTAACCGGCCCGCCAGGCGAGCTGCATGGAACAGTAAACGGCCCTCGCGCCCGGCCGCGCGGCTGCCGCCAGGCTCTCAGCCACGTGTACCTCGCCGGCAAGCAAATGCAGTGCTAAAATCATGCCCGCGGTGTGCTACTAGACATTCGCGTGAGAATTGCCCGTCACGCCATCCTATTTGCTTTTATTGTAATAAAAAAGGACATGTTCAGAGTGTTTGCCAGAAAAAGCTCAGATCGGAAACTCAAAACCATTCCAGGCCGTTTGCTTCGCGCCAGAATCGGAATCGAACCAAGGGTACTCAGGCTCGCGAAACTTCACCCATGGAAATTCATGTAGTTCATTCCACTCCGCCCAGTGCTACTCTCTCTAACTGTGTTCGTCCCACAAATAGTGTGCGTCGACATCGCTGGGACTCCCGTCAAGTCGCAAGTGATTCTGTACCAGTGTCAGTTCACGTTGCACGAGACAGTCGCTCTTGTTGTCAGCAGGACAATAAACTTTTTGTGGACTTGGACATTAACGGCAAAGTGATACCATTCCAGCTCGACACCGGAGATGCAGTTTCACTGATCAATCAAGACACTTACAAACTGCTGGGCACACCTCCGTTGCATGCCGCAAATGTTAACTAGCTATTCCAGTCAGAATATCCTTGTGTTAGGACAGTGCAGCCTTCTTGCAACATACAAGGGACAAACAAAACTTGCGTCATTTTACGTTCTTCGTTCTTCTTCTGCGGTGAACTTGTTTGGTTTCGATTTATTTCAGTTGTTTAACTTGTCTGTAGTAAATCAGGTCCTATCAGTGGACCAGACTGTGCCTTCAGACAGTGTTTCTCGTCTATGTGAAGAATTTGCACACATTTTTGCACCAGGCCTCGGTTGCGCTAAGCACTATAAAACACATTTGGAACTGAAAGTAAGCGCGCAACCGAAATTTTTCAGAGCGCGCAATGTTCCCCACGCATTGCGTGATGAGGTCGCAAGAACATTACACGATTTGGAATCACAAGGTGTGATTGGACGTGTGCAGGCTTCTCTCTGGGTATCACCCTTAGTAATTTTGCCAAAACCTTTGGGAAAATTGAGACTTCGTGTGGACTTCAAGGCAACAGTGAATCCACAACTAGTGATTGCAACTTCCTTTACCCCGCCCGGAAGATCTTTTTGACAAACTGTGCCCGGGTAAATATTTTTCGAAGTTGGACCTAGCAGATGCGTACTTGCAAATACCGGTGGACAAAGAATCCCAGCGCTTTTTGGTGGTTAACACGCATCTTGGTTTGTATAGATTCAAACGACTGCCATTCGGGTGTGCATCCGCCTTTGCATTGTTTCAGTAATATCTACAAACTGTTTGTGCGTCGGTCCCTACTGCAGCAAACTATCTGGACGATATTGTGTTCTCCGGAAAGACGGAAGAAGAACATTTAGCCAATCTCAGAACATTATTTCGGGTCTTGCGAAAAAATGGTCTTCGCTTGCCAAATGTGTGTTTTTTGCTCGTGACTTGCCATACCTGGGACATGTACTCAATGCCCAAGGCATACATCCCAGTCCCACGCACCTTCGTGCCATACAAGACTTGCCTTCGCTGCAGAATTTGAAGTGTGCTGGGAAAAATAAATTACTTTAACCGATATATCCCACACGCCTCTTCCATTTCAGCTCCGCTTCATCGCTTACGCCGTAAATGTGTTCCGTTCGTCTGGACGACGGAATGCGAACACGCCTTTCGCCGGTTGAAATCGGCGTTGGTTTCCAATACTTGCCTTACGCCATTCGATCCCCAGAAACCCCTTTTGTTGATGGTTGATGCATCGGATTTCGGGATCGGTGCGGTGCTGTGCTTGCGCACAAAGATGGCTCGCACGATCGCCCTATTGCCTTTGCGTCCAAATTGCTCTCGTCGGCGCAAAGAAATTATTCACAGATCGAGAAAGAAGCTTTGGCTCTCGTATTTGGTGTTACAAAGTTTCATGATTTCTTGTATGGTCGTCCCTTTACTATAATCACAGACCACAAACTTTTAACATCGCTTTTTCATCCGAACAAGCCTGTACCTCCACGTACAGCGCAGAAATTCATTTGCTTGTCTATTCTCCTCTCGCAGTACCGCTACGATATCTTGTATCGGTCCACTGCTAAGCACGGCAACGCCGATGCGTTGTCCCGTTTGCCTGTTGCTGAGGATGGGGCATTCGATTCCTCCGAACTTGCTTGCATGTTCATTGATGCGGAAACCGATGACGTGGTCATTTGCTACGACCTAGCAAGGCGCCATATTCAGTTACTATTGATATTGTGAATCATGTAGCGTCAAGAGCGACGTTCATTATTAATGGATTAAAGTTAAGTATTCCACCAGCTACGTCTGTTTTTCTAAATTTTAATTTCTTTGTCCTCTTCCACACCTCACGCCAGCCTGCGTGAGCTAAAACGTGTGCATTTCGGCCTCCTCTAGTAACACGATGTTGGCTCTCCTGCCAACCACAACAAACACACACTTCGTTCTCCAGGCGAATGACGCCAAACATTACATCACAGTTCCTGGACTTAATTCGATTTATGCAAGGAGGACACGTAAATCTCTAAAGCTGCATTTGCCGATGGTCTTATAAATACCTGAATTTCAAAGAGAGACTCAACTAAGTCACATTGCCTGACATACCCACATTCAGCAGTAATCTTACAGCCAATACCATAACGAATTCCGAGTATAAGCATCTGGTGAATGTTTAGCAGGAATTCAGTGTCTATGATTTAGGTGAGGATGCAAAGCTATATATGGGCATGGACGTACAACTACTTGCAGGTATTTTCGAGAAGTTCTGGATGGTATGCATGACCACATACACTTTTAATTCCACATTATGTTACATTTCGACACTGAATTTTTGATCAATGTCAACATGGTTTTCTTTTCCGAATGCAGCATGCACGGTGGACTTTGGCAATGTGTGCGCAGACACGCCAAGGCAAACAAGACGTGAATGGGCGGACAAATGGCTCTGAGCACTATGGGACTTAACTTCGGAGGTCATTAGTCCCCTAGAACTTAGAACTACTTAAACCTAACTAACCTAAGGACATCACACACATCCATGCCCGAGGCAAGATTCGAACCTGCGACCGTAGTGGTCGTGCGGTTCCAGACTGTAGAGACTAGAACCGCACGGCCATTTCGGCCGGCAATGGGCGGACAGTTTAAAGCCTGTGAGTATGAGAGTTACATACGTATCTTCGTGTTAACAACTTATACGGATATGCGACGCAACATAATCTGGCTGCTGGGAAGTTTCGATGGCTGTCTGAGGAGGACAGCCATATATTAGTTGATTTCAAAGGTGTCGCAGCTGGTCTGGTAAAGGATATAGTGTGGAAGGTAGACTTGGCATATCCTGCTAGTTTGCATGATACGCACAGCAATGGAGCACCTCGTCCCATAAAAGGACTCCACCCTCAGTCTAATGACGGCACTGGGTCGAAAACAGATATGCATTATGCACTACAGATATCCCCAGCAACGTATCTATTTGGATTGGTTCTGATTAGTGTCTCGCATGGATCTCTTTCAAGTGAAGTCGCTGACTTAGAGAAATATTTTTAAAAAATAGATGAATAATGCTATTTTCAAGAAAAACGTCGACAAATTAAGAACACACAACGAAACTCATGAAGTTTACTGCTGGGAGAGGCGTTATGGCGGCATTATTATGTCGCTTGGCCACATTCTTCAGCCAAGGTTTAGTCGTTCTGGAGATGGATAAGTTTTCGATGGAGTTCATGGGAGCTGTTTATGTTTGTATGTGTATATGGGACATTTGCTAACTCTCCTTGTGCAGCAATTTCACTATGCCTTTCTGAAGACCAAATTCACTGACAGAGAGTTACTTTATATGGATGAAGACTGTTTCATCTACTGGATGAAAGACTGCGATCCACATAAAGTAACGAGATACATTCCGGAGGAATTCGACATGTCTGGATATTCGACCAATAATACGGTTTACACCTCATAACAAGATGGTTATCAGAATCAAGTCTTCTCGGTTGTCAAGCCGCGTCAGTTCGAATAAAATTCCCAAGATTTCTACGGCTATCTCCGCCATCGTTGTCAGGAGCAGCGGACAGCACTATGTTGTGATTTTATAACCACGGATGTGGCGGCTGGCACCAGTGAGAGAGGGCCGAAACGATGCGAGCGAGGAAGGAGAGGCGGACAGCTCGTAGCAACTCCGGCCCGCCGCGCGACAGGGTGACGTCAGGTGGCGCAAGAGCCCGGCGACACGCCTGGAACTGCCTCGCTGCAAGCGTTAAGCAGCCGCCGTGGTTTGCTTTCGACACCCAGAGCCCACCCCCACCCGCTACTCACTGTGTGCCTCTTGTCTCTGTTATAAGTGTTGTTGTTCATTCTAATCTCGGCCGTCTATTTTATAACGGAATCCCATTACGTTCACGCACAAGCCGAGACTCTCGTTTCTCAATCAGTATTTTGTGTCCGTTTACCAGGCAATGCTCAGCTACGGCCGACTTTTCAAAATTCTTTTTTTAAAGATGTCTGTCGTGCTCGGTACGATTTGCTGGATTGTCTGACCTACGCAGATGCTGCAACGGCACCATACGCACGGGGCACACGAAGAGCTATGTCGTCTTTAAGATGGCGCAGAACATCTTATATTTTGAACCGGGCTGGAACTCAGTGTCAATCCGTGTCGCTACAATACACGTCCTAACTTGCTGCACGTTGTCCCACAGTGTGTCTCCTACTCTACTGCAAAAATTTTCTTAGCCTGCTTTTTCTCTACTTGTTTACACGTCGTAGTAAGCAACGGAAACTATAGTGCGTTTAAAGTTTGTTGGGACTTTTGACAGTTCAGTGCGGATCGAGTGGAGGAAAGCGTAGTTGTCAGCGTGTGCTGAACGCGTCAGCATGCGAAGATGACGCCAGGCGTGCTCGGTGCGCAAACTGTCGGCCGCGCAAGCTGCTCCATCTGCAATCTTTTTCAAACGATTTTGGAGAAACTATACGGTAGTAAACTGTCAGCTTCATTGGCCAACTTCATGATCAGTTACCTTTTACTTCGTTAATGGTCATAGTTATTGTGATATTTCGGTATTAGCTAAACTACTGCGAGAAATTCTTAAAGTTTGGACTGAAAAATAGGTATCGCTACGAATTTTCGTGTGATGTGATATGTCATATGTTGCTGCATATAAAATTTAGGTAACATATTGAATTATTTATTAAACCTCGAAGGATATCGTTATTTATTTCCAACGTCCAGAAAATGGAGTGTGTGTAAACGTTTCCGTCACGAACGCACAAGCCACTGAAAAAGGCAGAATGAAATATTCATAAAGCCCTCGTAACTCATAAACGGTCTGAGATATCCAAACAAGATTTTGGCAAATGATAGAACGCAAAGAGCAGAGAATTTTGCCATATGATTAATATCCGCAACTTTCATGTCTACGACGGTATTCAAGCAACTACAGAAGTTTTTAAAAGAAATAATTTAATGTTGAAGGACCATCAGTAGCCTGTGAAACGAAAACTGCTGTGGGTTTTGGAACAATGTAAATGAAGAAGCTGCACATTTATTTTTATACTGACAGTGGGCTTTCTCATAACTAATGATATGTTTCGCCCACTGTTGCTAGTTTAATAATACGCCGTTTTATGATTCTGCCACAATTGCAACTGCGATAGAATCTTAGTGAGATGTATATATGTAAATTCTGCTGAGTCTAGGCAAAATAGGTAGTTGCTAACACAACAACAAAAGAAGGGAAGTATTACTCAAAACTCGACACAGTCCTTCATGAATCCATGTCTCCTTAAATACATTTTTTGGTATGGCTGACAACTTGACACCAGCCCTGTTATGTAACGTTTGCAATGACTTCTTTTGTCAGCATTTCAACCTCAATGAGCGTAAATTTCTTATTTCTGCCACATTACTTTTCACCTAGGCCTACATATTCTCAGTCCGATTTAAATGTGGATAATACGGGGAAGCCTGATTAAACTATGCCCTTTATCGTTAGCCTGTTCGTCGGACTGGTAGCGTGTAGTTTCTGGCTTGTACAGCACTACAAGTTCCATTAACTTCGCTTTACACAAGGTACGTTCAATTTATCCAGTCGAATATTCCTTTGCACCTAGAGAAAAGTAGCCGCTTTCCTTCGCTGCATTGTTGGAGCTTTATCCGTTACAATAGAGTGATATTGGGCATTGTCTATTGCTTTGTCGAATTCGGAGGAATAGTTCGCAACAGAACATTATATTCACAGCCCATGATCGTATTCTAAGTGTGGTGTCACCGCCAGACACCACACTTGCTAGGTGGTAGCTTAAATCGGCCGCGGTCCATTAGTACATGTCGGACCCGCGTGTCGCCACTGTCAGGATCGCAGATCGAGCGCCACCACACGGCAGGTCTCGAGAGACTGACTAGCACTCGCCCCTGTTGTACGACGACGTTGCTAGCGACTACACTGATGAAGCCTTTCTCTCATTTGCCGAGAGACAGTTAGAATAGCCTTCAGCTAAGTCCATGGCTACGACCTAGCAAGGCGCCATTTGTAACATTGCATGTATCTCAAGATAGTCTCACTTGTATCATCAAGGATTAAAAGTTAAGTATATTCCATAGCTACGTTCTTTTCTTTATTGCATTCATTACGAATCCTGTTCCAGACTTCGCGCCAGTCGGCGTGTGTGTACGTGTGCCCTTTCGGCTACCCGTCACCGTGGACTGGCTGCCTTGTCAGTCCACTACACTAAGACGAGCGCTTTTACTGCGAATCTCGTGTTCACACGTGCTCTACTGTTGTTATTGATGTCGCGCCAACACGAAACACTCGTTCACAAAACCTGACGACTGTAGAACACTTTACTACGAGAGCAAACAGACGCGACACCATGTGGCACTGTTTATCCATGGCGTGGCAACAGGGGCGCTGTATCAAGCGAACCCCAGTTACAATCTTGGTAATGGCTAGGTTTCAGTCTAATACCTCTATGTGACTTTCTGTGTAATTCAAGATATACTTTTATGTACTTGGTACGAATCCAAATTGATATTTGGTAGAGCTGTATTTAGCAACATGAATCAGATTTGTTTTCCGAGCAATATATCGGACAACACGTCAGTGCAGCGAGATTTCGTTTGTGTGTTGCGCATGGTGCAAGAAATATTTGTCTTTTGCTTGCTTCTGTGATGGGTTTCACCCCACTGAATGCGAGCAATCTCACGAAGAGACTATCAATAACTGAAATTACGCAATAATACACCTAAAAGGTAAATTTTTGCATTATGTATCCCAATGAAAACCACTGTTAATAGATTATATGCCTACTCGCTTATTATATAAATATAAAAAGATATTATATAAATATAAAAAGATAGAGAGAGAGACAGAGAGAGAAAACACAAATGTATTTCAAATATCAGCTCGGTGACGCAATGCTCGTCTCGTGATGTAAACTATGTATGGCTGCAGGGTTCTTTCTTTTCTCTCTGCAAACAACCAGAACGGAATTCAGTAACTAAGTGGTAAGAACACCTATGCATTGCGCCAATTAGACACTCAGCCTTTCTCGGTTATTTTGTTAATCGTTAACAATTGTCCGTAATGCAGTAAACATCCTTAATTACTGATTTGTTTTTACTACCATTGTTATTGTTATTCGTCACCTCAGAACAGCTTTCCTATCACTCGTTGCTGCTGATGCACGTAACGAATGGATCAGGATGAATGGAATGTGGGACGTTTCGTTACAGAGAATATACCCATTTATCTCGGCGTCTTGTGTTCAGGGTAATATGAAGGTCTCAGTAAGAGAAGACGACAACGGGATGCCGGTGATCCAGGCAATAATACCCAACGATTTCTGTCGACTTAACACCATGATGACAGACAAATTGGCGTCTCAGTGTATTTTGATTATAATTCGTTAGCCTTCTTGCGTCCTCGTTCTAATACCTCGTGGTAACAGGCATAAAATTTTGCTTTTTGAACCCTGAGCAATAATAGACAAAGATAGTAGACGGAAGGATACAAAAAAAAAAAGACAATCAGACTCATGGGTGTGGATCCAGTTCGCCATTAGAAGACTAAACAAGAGCGAAACAACACGAAAGCAATGTAGTTTCTTCTATTCTGAATTTTCAAATGAATTGATTATTACGTGGCACAGAATAATTGGTTAACTGCGTTTCTCATAGCTTCCATTCGCACCAACATTTATCGACATTCTCGATCAATTTATGAAATTCTACTTGTATGGTCACAAGACTGCACATAGATGATATCGATTTCGTGGTGCAAAGTGTTTGTTATCTTACTTTTCGTAACAGGTGGACAAAGATGATTTCCAATGACTTTTTACTGTACTGAAATAATCTTTTGTCACAAAGTAACAAGGTAAGTGTTTTATTCGTAAATATTTTGTGGGAAACTGTAATCGTGATGGAAGATAATCCACCTGAATGTTTGTCACAACTGGTAGGAGAAAACGCTGCATACTAACCGAACCCCGCACCTCCTCTCCGTATCCTCCTATGACACTAGCACTGGATTCTCCTCGCATACCGCTACAGAGCTGTTCCTAGCACAGCTGAGAATTGGCAACATCGTCACAAATATTTGGCAACACTGTGACAGTGCAATCATTTCCGCATATGGTACTGAATTGACTCGCTACATTCACTTGATATTCCATTTGAATGACTCGTGCTATACAAGGTGCGACAAGAAAGTAATGAGACTGATGTTAAAAAAAAATGTTGCTTACCCTTTTAGTCAAGTTTAGTGTTGTCTCCTCCAAAGTAGTACCTTCTGATTGCACACACTTTTTCCAGCTCTTCTGCCATTGATGGTAATATTTCTGGAACTCATCTTCTGTAATATCCTCCAAGACCCTCGTCACAGCTTTTGGGAAATCTTGTGTTGTTTGAAAATGGTGTCCCTGGACTGCCATTTTGACTCCTGGAAATAGAAAAAAGTCGCACGGAGCGATTTCTGGCGAATAAGGTGGCTGTGGTAGTACTGAAATTTGTTTTGAGTTTAAAAATTGCTGTACTGACAGAGCAGTATGGGATGGCGCATTATCGTGATGCAGAATTCAATTGTCAGCAGTTTTGGCACAGATACGAAGAACTCTTTTACGAAGTATTTCTAAAATTTCTTTATAGTAACATTAGTTAACTGTTTGTCCAGGAGGCACCCTCTCTTTGTGAACAATTCCCTTGGAATCGAAGAAGCGCACAAGCATGCATTTCACTTTCGACTTTGACATAAGAGCATTTTGGGTCTGGGTGATCTCTTTGAGCACCATTGCGAACTTTGGCGATTTGTCTCTGTATCTTACTGAAACAAAAAAGCCGGCCGCGGTGGTCTCGCGGTTCTAGGCGCTCAGTTCGGAACCGCGGGACTGCTACGGTCGCAGGTTCGAATCCTGCCTCAGACATTGGTGTGTGTGATGTCCTTAGGTTAGTTAGGTTTAAGTAGTTCTAAGTTCTAGGGGACTGATGACTTAAGATGTTAAGTCCCATAGTGCTCAGAGCCATTTGAACCATTTGAAACAAAAAAAAAAAAAAAAAGACTTTCATCACCAGTGATAACATGGCTCAACAATTCTGGATTGATTTCCATTTGCTCTAACAGATCGGCTGCTACATTTTTCCGTGTTTCTTGGTGTTGTGGTGTGAGATTTTTTGGGACCATTTTTGCACAAATCTTTCTCATACCAAGATCTTCAGTTATTAGACGAACCGTTTCTCGATTGATATTCAGATATTCTGCTATCATGTTTACGGATAATCCTCAATCAGATCGTACGAGTTCACGCACACTGGCCAAGTTGACATCTGTCCGTGAGGTTGATGGTCGTTCGCTGCGGTCTTAATCTTCAACATTCGTTCTGCCTTCACTAAAAACTTTATGCCACCGAAAAACTTGAGCTCTTGACATAACCTCCTCTCCAAATGTCTTCTGAAGCTTACCGTAAGTTTTCGTCGCGGTTCCACCCAATTTATTGCAAAAAGAAATGGCTTACCGTTGCGCAATATTATGCAGTTCCATTTCCATGACGAGAGACACAAATATGGGTTAACTTATTATAGCACAACTCACGACAGAGCAGTTGCATGTGCTTGGACTAGAAGCAGCTTATAGACCAAGGTCAAAGATATTGTGCCTATGCAAGCCTGCAGGGTTGCCACATCTTGCAAAGAAAATCAGTCTCATTACTTTATTGCCGCACCTCATATAATCCTCATGTAAACTAAGACACTGGGACAGAAAATTCAATTTTTTGGCTAAAGAAATGCTATTCTTCACATTACTGACAACTTTTATTGTCTTTAATTATGCGTTATGAGAGTGAGCGACCAATACCATGATGAGAGTGACATGTTGGCAGCGGTGTGTCTGTAGCCCCTTGTCTCATGTCGCAACGGCTCAATGAGTCGTCAGTTCTAACCGTGGTAGGGTCCAACATGTGCGAGCTTATTTTTCTTATTTATTTTATGGAGCTGCGAATTTCCAGAAAAAGAAATTCTGTAACGAAATCGGAAGAAAACCTTTACACATCAAGTTCTCTTGGTAGCTCGACTCAGTAAATTGCGTTAACGGTCATAGATCTCGGCTTTCTGACTGCCAAGCTGCTTTACAATACAAGCGTCTCTGAAGATATTCAAATCGACTGTCAATGATATGAATTTCATTATTGTTCTTCCCTTAAGACTCACATGCCAGGGTGATAAATATGAAGGCAATGAACCTCTTGATTATTATAGGGCCTCTATGCTAAATTTCCACAGTAGCAATTAGAAACTCTCTGCAGACATTTGCTAACAGCGGCTCTAGCAACTTATTTTTTTCTGGGTAGCTTCAAATATAGGCAATTTTGTAGCATTAAATCCAATTGAATATTTTAAATATCATTTTTGAACAGCGTTCACTTCTCCATTAATTAATGTACGGACCTCAAAGCAAGAAATTTGCCTGAGTAGCTATAGAGCAGGTTCTGAAAGGTATTGACACAATGTTTCGCATTAATTTACCATAGGGAATCAAAGAAAGAAACCAAACACATTACATTGCATTTACTCTCTGTGCCTTGACTAACTGATATGAATCCATGACAAAAATAAGTTATTTGAAGAATCTCCTATGAAAGGAAAAAGAACAGGATGTGACGCTTTAATTATAGTGCACTGGATCAGAAGCAATGAAATTAATTCTGTGCCACATTGACGTATTGCATACTAGCGTAATAAAATACTCATCAAATAAAAACGGTTTTATGCCTTCATTGCTATCGAGTGTGAAACACGAAGCGTAGACAGATTTTATGGGTCACCACTCAACAACATTAAAGAATTTTACACCGTCGAGGGTGAGGAGTGGAGCAGACGTTGTCGGCAGAAGGCGAGGCAGCGCAGTGCCTCAGCCCCCGCTGGGAGGCAGCAAAAGGGTCCCAGAGAACTGAGACGCATGTGGTGTTTAGAGGCAGATGGTTGGCCAAAAAATCTCACGCTAAAATATTGTTGAACCAAACTGTCATTACCAATGTGACATAAAGCGAAATATATTGTATATGCGCTTGAATTACACTCATAGCTTCAGCACCGAGAGGAAAGGGGCGATAAAGACTTTGTCCACGTGTGCTTTCGGTTGCCAGACGTCGTATTAGCTAGTCTCGCGTTTAACCTCAAGACTACGGCCACAGTCAAGAGTGATGTATTCAGACTGAAGTCATTACTTCCTCCGGGAAGTGCCGCAGTCTACAATGTTGCCAGATCGAGCATATTGCCGGACATAGAATTCTGAGGGGAGCACGACTGAATTGTCCACCTTACGTAAACGACTCGGCGATCAATTTTATCTAAAACACATATTGTACGCAGAAGACCCAGAAGAATTAAAGAACAAAATTACTTAATGAGAGCACCGTTAAATATAGCGTTCGAAGTATTCATAGTATTGTATACGTGTGTGTATACGCCTTCCAATGTCCACTCTAGGAAGACAAGGATACACAGTCTAGCTTCAATATTATAAATACACCTCAGTTTTTGGATGAACTCAGACTTAGGTTGATAATCATTTTGAATATTTAGCAGTACTGTACCCATTGGTATTAAACTCGTTTTCAACCAATGATTCTCACAGCTACAGGAACATAACTTTTGATACCTCTTAGACAAATACTTATGCAGTGCTATCTGATGAAGCGATCAACCTAACACAAACTGTGGGAAGTTTGTTTTACAACTTTCGTACCTGGATAAAGAGCTTTTCCTATTTGAGATATCTGTGAACGTTGCTGCATAAGACGATTTAAGAAGAAGCTAAATTCCTTAAGCTACGACAATGTTCAAAGAAATCGTCTAAACGGAACTAAATCGTGGCAAGAATCTTACTGACAAATTTCACAGAAGGAAAAGAGGGACGAAATGTCTCCCACAGGAAGGTCATGTTGTTTTATTTAAATGATTTCAGAGTCAGGTAAAACGAACAATGAGGTTGTCAGTATAAGCACATTACTGTTGTCTGTGTGATGTTGTACTGCCTAGGGCCTGTAATGATAAAGGGCCTGTTTAGGACAGGCACATTGTATACAGAAGTGGAAGAGAGAGCACCACTCAATTCTACAATCTGTATGCACAGCATTCACACAGAAATTACTGTTATAGTGTACTTATGGAGCCCAATGAGTGAATTGGATATTTTCCGGTGAGAAAGGGCACTGGCAAACAGTCTTCGCTACATTAAGTTACTTATACTGGTGTCACTCTCAGCTAGAATTTATGGTCAGCCACTAAGTGTAAGGTCAATTACTTTAGTTTTAATGTAATCTACGAGTAATTACTGATGTTTGATATTAACATGAAAATGATTCCATAGACAGGGAAAGAACCTGTTCTTGGGCAACTACTTCTATAATCACCAAAAACCGTTAAATGATTTTCAAGCACATGTGTTCCAGCAGTGGTGTGAAGAAAATGATAGTAATAGTGACGGTAATAATGGAATTATCCGGTAATTTCACACTTCACAATGGATTTTCTCGAACTAAGAAATTTTCTGAATCAGTGAAAATTTCAAAACGATTTCACGTCGAGGCTATGATGCCTAGAATGGTCTTTACATCCTGCTGACATGAGAGTAGCGTAATCTCCGCGTCAGAATCTTGCTTCTACTTAACCATTTAAAAGACTCGCATTTTTTCCATCGTGACTAATTTTGTAAGCTAAGCACATCATCCGTTACAGCACACTCCTGGGGCTGGGAAATGTGGCCACAAAGGTCTGGTGGAACCAACTATCAGAAGTGCAATGTGTGGGTTCAGGCATTTAGAGGCACAAACAGATTTACTTTACCTCTGGTAACCTCAAGAGAAAGACGTTATAATCCAGAATCCGCATTAAACATCACGTTCCTTCATTCCCAACTGGACGGAGCAGGTTTACTTTGGGAAATGACATAGGCGGAGGTCATGATAAACAGAACTACTGTCGCCAGTAAACTTACTTACATTAGAATTTTTTTTTATGAACGGAAAGTCATTTAAAGGAACAGGGCTCTTAGTTTACTTGTACTTGATTGAACTAGAGATGCTGAAAAATTTGGTGCTGGACTGTGATTAGAATTTGTATCTCCGCTTTCGAGGATCTGAATCTCTCGGAACAGTATAGTTCAATCATTTCGTTCCTTTTTCCGAGACCGCAATTTCTGGTCAAACACGCACACATCTTACTGTTGGTGAGTAAGCAATTGATACTTAAGCTATATTCGTGGACGATAAAGAAGGACGGTAGGTGTGCGGTTCGATTGTCGCTCAGGCACAGATATTTGTATCCTTATTTTAGATTCAAACACCTAGCAGCTGGCAAGAAAAACCGATACGTAACATTTGATTTTACTTAGTTAACAATCCGATTACGTGTTGGGTTCATATCTCTGTCACAGAATTTCACATCATGCGCTTCATCTTTAAATGCATGCACACTTTGTTACTTCTGAATGGAGGTATATCAACATCTTTTGTGGTTATTTAACAGGGACGAAAGGGTCTTGATAGGAGTGCCGGTTTATTACAAAAACTGTCGTCTTTTATTTTCAAGTTTATATTTGGCCACTGATACTGGCGAAAATTCCGGTAATTCATGACTCTTCACGTCTAGCCAGCGATATGATATGATTAGATTAGATTACATTTGATTACATTAATACTTGTTCCATAGTTACTATTTGTTACTTCTGAATGGAGGTATATCAGACATCTTTCGTGGTTAGTTAACAGGGACGAAAGGGTCTTGATAGGAGTCCCAGTTTATTACAAAAGCTGTGGTCTTTTATTTACAAGCTTAGATTTGGCTACTGATACTGGCGAAAATTTCGGTAACTCATGACTCTTCATGGCTAGTCAGCAATTTGATATGATTAGATTAGATTAGATTAGATTAGATTAATACTTATTCCATAGATCATGAATACTAAATTTCGTAATGATGACGAACGTATCATTTCCTACGTCTACATCTACATCTACATGATTACTCTGCAATTCACATTTAAGTGCTTGGCAGAGGGTTCATCGAACCACAATCATACTATCTCCCTACCATTCCACTCCCGAACAGCGCACGGGCAAAACGAACACCTAAACCTTTCTGTTCGAGCTCTGATTTCTCTTATTTTATTTTGATGATCATTCCTACCTATGTAGGTTGGGCTCAACAAAATATTTTCACATTCGGAAGAGAAAGTTGGTGACTGAAATTTCGTAAATAGATCTCGCCGCGACGAAAAACGTCTTTGCTTTAATGACTTCCATCCCAACTCGCGTATCATATCTGCCACACTCTCTCCTCTCTTACGTGATAATACAAAACGAGCTGCCCTTTTTTGCACCCTTTCGATGTCCTCCGGCAATCCCACCTGGTAAGGATCCCACACCGCGCAGCAATATTCTAACAGAGGACGAACGAGTGTAGTGTAAGCTGTCTCTTTAGTGGACTTGTTGCATCTTCTAAGTGTCCTGCCAATGAAACGCAACCTTTGACTCGCCTTCCCCACAATATTATCTATGTGGTCTTTCCAACTGAAGTTGTTCGTAATTTTTACACCCAGGTACTTAGTTGAATTGACAGCTTGAGAATTGTACTATTTATCGAGTAATCGAATTCCAACGGATTTCTTTTGGAACTCATGTGGATCACCTCACAGTTTTCGTTATTTAGCGTCAACTGCCACCTGCCACACCATACAGCAATCTTTTCTAAATCGCTTTGCAACTGATACTGGTCTTCGGATGACCTTACTAGACGGTAAATTACAGCATCATCTGCGAACAACCTAAGAGAACTGCTCAGATTGTCACCCAGGTCTTTTATATAGATCAGGAACAGCAGAGGTCCCAGGACGCTTCCCTGGGGAACACCTGATATCACTTCAGTTTTACTCGATGATTTGCCGTCTATTACTACGAACTGCGACCTTCATGACAGGAAATCACGAATCCAGTCGCACAACTGAGACGATACCCCATAGGCCCGCAGCTTGATTAGAAGTCGCTTGTGAGGAACGGTGTCAAAAGCTTTCCGGAAATCTAGAAATACGGAATCAACTTGAGATCCCCTGTCGATAGCGGCCATTACTTCGTGCGAATAAAGAGCTAGCTGCGTTGCACAAGAACGATGTTTTCTGAAACCATGCTGATTACGTATCAATAGATCGTTCCCTTCGAGGTGATTCATAATGTCTGAATACAGTATATGCTCCAAAACCTTACTGCAAACCGACGTCAATGATATAGGTCTGTAGTTGTATGGATTACTCCTACTACCCTTCTTAAACACTGGTGCGACCTGCGCAATTTTCCAATCTGTAGGTACAGATCTATCGATGAGCGAGCGGTTGTATATGAGTGCTAAGTAGGGAGCTATTGTATCAGCGTAATCTAAAAGGAACCTAATCGGTATACAATCTGGACCTGAAGACTTGCCCGTATCAAGCAATTTGAGTTGCTTCGCAGCCCCTAAGGTATCTACTTCTAAGAAACTCATGCTAGCAGCTGTTCGTGTTCCAAATTCTGGAATATTCCATTCATTTTCCCTGGTGAAGGAATTTCGGAAAACTGCGTTCAATAAATCCGCTTTAGCGGCACAGTCGTCGGTAACAGTACCATCGGCACTGCGCAGCGAAGGTATTGACTGCGTCTTGCCGCTTGTGTACTTTACATACGACCAGAATTTCTTCGGATTTTTACCAAATTTCGAGGCAATGTTTCGTTGTGGAACCTATTAAAGGCATCTCTCATTGAATTCCGTGCCAAATTTCGCGCGTCTGTAAATTTTATCCAATCTTCGGGATTTCGCGTTCTTCTCAACTTCGCATGCTTTTTCCGTTGCCTCTGCAACAGCGTTCGGACCTGTTTTGTGTACCATGGGGGATCAGTTCCATCTCTTACCAATTTATGAGGTATGAATCTCTCAATTGCTGTTGCTACCATATCTTTGAATCCGAGCCACATCTCGTCTACATTTGCATAGTCAGTTCAGAAGGAATGGAGATTGTCTCTTAGGAAGGCTTCTAGTGACACTTTATCCGCTTTTTTAAATAAAATTATTTTGCGTTTGTTTCTGGTGGATTTGGAAGAAACGGTATGGAGCCTAGCTACAACGACCTGGTGATCACTAATCCCTGTATCAGTCATGATGCTCTCTATCAGCTCTGGATTGTTTGTGGCTAAGAGGTCAAGTGTGTTTTCGCAACTATTTACAATACGCGTGGGTTCGTGGACTAACTGCTCGAAATAATTTTCGGAGAAAGCATTTAGGACAATCTCGGAAGATGTTTTCTGCCTACCACCGGTTTTGAACAAGTATTTTTGCCAACATATCGAGTGAAGGTTGAAGACCCCACCAACTATAACCGTATGAGTGGGGTATTTATTTGTTACGAGACTCAAATTTTCTCTGAACTGTTCCGCAACTATATCATCGGAGTCTGGGGGTCGGTAGAAGGAGCCAATTATTAACTTAGTTCGGCTGTTAAGTATAACCTCCACCCATACCAATTCGCACGGAGTATCTACTTCGACTTCACTACAAGATAAACCACTACTGACAGACACAAACACTCCACCACCAATTCTGCCTAATCTATCTTTCCTAAATACCGTCTGAGACTTCGTAAAAATTTCTGCAGAACTTCTTTCAGGCTTTAGCTAGCTTTCTGTACCTAGAACGATTTCAGCTTCTGTGCTTTCTATTAGCGCTTGAAGCTCAGGGGCTTTCCCAGCACAACTACAACAATTTACAACTACAATTCCGACTGTCCCTTGATCCAAGCACGTCCTGTATTTGCCATGCACCCTTTGAGATTGCAGCCCACCCCGTACTTTCCCGAGGCCTTCTAACCTAAAAAACCGCCCAGTCCACGCCACACAGCCTCCGCTACCCGTGTAGCCGCCAGTGAACTCCTGACCTATTCAGCGGAACCCGAAACCCCAACACCCTATGGCGCAAGTCAAGGAATCTGCAGCCAACACAGTCGCAAAACCGTCTGAGCCTCTGATTCAGACCCTCCACCCGGCTCTGCATCAAAGGTCCGCAGTCGGTTCTGTTAACGATGCTGCAGATGGTGAGCTCTGCCTTCATCTCGTAAGCAAGACCGGCAGCCTTCACCAAATCAGATAGCCGCTGGAATCCAGAGAGGATTTCCTTAGACCAAAAGCGACGCACGTCAGTAGTGCCGACATGAGCCACCACCTGCAGCTGGCTGCACCCTGTGCATTTTAATGAAAGATTTCTTTACATACCACAATTCAACTTCTTTACAACAAATTTTTACTCTCTCTTTCATTCTTCCTTATTTTTATCTCTCTCTCTCTCTTCTCTCTCTCTCCCTCTCTCTCTCTCTCACGCACACGAACACACACACACACATTCTTTTTTTATTTTTGTTAGTTTCTTGTGCTCGACTGTCAGCAAGACACGAAAACGTCTGTGAATGAGTTTCTTAGTATTGAGTACACTTACGAAAGAAATATAAAAACAACTATGAGAGTTACTGATTTATGATGCTTGGTTTGCAGTCAGTTCTGAGTGTTATTAGTAACTACGCTCCAGTCCCTAAACCTAGTTACAGAAATGCGAATCAGACGCATTACGTATTCCAGGCCGTAGCAGCCGCGACATGGAGACACCAGCTATGGTCACTTCCCAGCCTGCTGTAGGATCACACCGTTTCGTCTTATTCCTGCTGGTACCGTAACTGAGATTTGGCAACAGGGCAACGTATGTTTGGCAACTCTGTGATCAACGAGTTTCTTCCTGGAGTGCACGGAATTAAGCCTCGAAGTTCACTTGATTTTTCCTGTCATTTCCATTGAATAATTTGAGTTATTATCGCCTGAGGTGTAACAAAAGACTGTAAATTTGCAGTTTTCGGCCGAGGAAAGTCGTTGCACGTGGAAATTGCAACTAATCTCGTTCTTTAAACAGTGGTTTACGAGTTCTAGCCACTATTGGCCTCACATACCTATTCGCTAGCAATGTGATAACTTGCTGACCGATGGAAAAGCGTCTGTTATGGCTCGCGCTTCCAGTCTCGCTGAATATAACGGTTTTATCCCATCAGTGAAAGAGCAACAAGCAGTTAGATCAAACATCGATAAGGAGATCGCAAGAAAATACTTTCGGCTCATAGTGCATTGGCGAAAAACTTACAATGTTGCACAACAGGTAACGCCTCTTTCCGCTGCTGACAAGAAAATTTTTGGTTTCTAGGAATACATATCTTTATTTATGAAATGCCACTTTTGCATACTCTTGAGTATGTCTCAGGATACCAATTAAACACAGACCCAATCGAAATATAAGTGAGTAGTATTTTACTAATTCGTGCTGATAGATTCACACTTGTGTACAGATGCTGAGTTCCATTAATACAGACTTTCATCGTAGGATTATCGTGGTGAGTTTTATTTCATTTCTTATACTACGCTGCACAATTTTCGTAAGCTTTCTTTCAGTGTTAGAAAACAATAGTAAACGTGAGAGAGAAATTAGTCATCAACGATGTATGCGAACTCTCTGATGTTATATATAACAGTCTGACAATGCACATGCAGTTTATTGATTACATGCATGTAGGAAACTTGTTCTGAGTTAAAACTGTCAAACAAGGTTTGAAGAAGAATAAAATGCCACTACCACACAACAGCTAACGTAGGAAGTACTTTTCTGATGCATCTGCTGCCTGACTGTCTATTAAAGCTCAAAAGAACAAAATGTCGCAGATGTTAGCCCTTTTTCCACAAGCGACTATTTGGGTTGAGAAGTGAAGGGAAACCGAGTGAGGTGGCACAGTGGTTAGACACTGGACTCGCATTCGGAAGGACGACGGTTCAATCCCGCGTCCGGCCATCCTGATTTAGGTTTTCCGTGATTTCCCTAAATCGCTCCAGGCAAATGCCAGGATGGTTCTTTTCAAAGGGCACGGCCGACTTCCTTCCCCGTCCTTCCCTAATCCGATGAGACTGATGACCTCGCTGTCTGGTCTCCTTCCCCAAAACAACCCAACCCAACCCAAAGTGAAGGGAATTATGTACAAAGTTCCATTTGATTCATAACTTCAGCAGACAGCAGCATTGCGTTTTAAAGAGTGTAGCAGTGACTGTACTCGACCTCGTGATGTCTTATCTATAGTGCTTACCGTTACACTGCTAGCTGACAAGTAGCAATAACAGCTCCAGAAGTCAACCACAGTTCCTTCAGAACTTCCACATTCCACAGTGCTGTGAGATAATGCATATGTCCAGACCTAGACTTCTAAGACACAGACAGTAATAGCTTTTCTTTTGCACTGCACGACGTTTTCAACAACAGATAGCGCAATAGAGTATTTCAAATATAAAAGAAACAGCTCCTATTTAAATTTCTGCATCCTACACTGTTGGCAGTTCTGTGTAGGTGGGAATTACGTGATTTTATTTCGGTGATTACCAAATAGAGTCAAACGTATGCACTAGGTAGCCAAGGCAACAATTCATGGCGATTCGGTCAAACAACTAAATGAATGTACTGAACATGCTACATACCACTACAGGGAGCCTGTGTGTTAGAATTCTCATCCAGTGTGGCACAACGGCGTTACGATAGAAAAATGAGTCACAGAGAAGAGGATTTGGGGGTCTGTTCGATTGACGGTAGTTTCATATACTTATGGTCTGGGTTCGATGCTAACTTCTGCCGATGATTTTTGATACGGAGATACAGATTCTATTCTCTTCTGGCTACGCCAAGTGAAGATGGTGTAATGGCATTGTGGACTGAGATTCATATTAAACATGATATACCTTCTCTATCAAGTAGATGTTAGTTTGAATCACAATAAAGTCAGGAGTGGCGACATATAGAATCTCTATCACCAGTAACCTTTCTTAGAGTAGTTATTTATTTCTAGTTACGAAATAAACGCTATGTAGGGTCACAAGACACTTATTCCATCTTTTATTTGAGCTTCTGTATGTCGATAAAATTGCTTTTGAACTGGGAATGCAACTCAGACCGCCCTTAACGCGGAATTTGATCCCTTCATGACAATACAGTTCGACTACAATTTGCTGTTTGTTCAAAACTGCAGATTCCTCAACATCTCCACATATTGCGCGTGAATGGATTCGAATCCTGGCCTGGCACTAATGTTTTCATTATGTATTATCAAGCTCTAGCATGAGGACACCTATTTGCTGTTGGATAATAATTTTGATTTTTAATGGATTTTCATTCATTGTCAACACTAACGATATCTGACGTTTTTGACTCCCAGTGAGACACAGAACTATCCGAGAGATCACTGTAAGTGCAAGGATGTTATTCCGAGCTGCTGGTGGAAAAAAATTCGGTAGCTGACGTCTCTTTGTGTGTAGTCAACAACGATATGTGTGAAGTACGATTCCCAGTGAGCACTGAACATTTCGTCATATTATTTCTAGTTCAAAAATGCTCACATGTCGCTGCTGGTGTAACAAACCCATATTTAACGTTCGTTTAAAAAAAAAAATGGTTCAAATGGCTCTGAGCACTATGGGACTCAACTGCTGAGGTCATTAGTCCCCTAGAACTTAGAACTAGTTAAACCTAACTAACCTAAGGACATCACAAACATCCATGGCCGAGGCAGGATTCGAACCTGCGACCGTAGCGGTCTTGCGGTTCCAGACTGCAGCGCCTTTAACCGCACGGCTAACGTTCGTTTTCTCTAGAATATAACAGCGATAGGTGCCGGGTTGGAGCCATGGGAAGGAAAAAATTAATGTTTCGTCTCGTAATTTCAGTTAAAACATCTGGCTTCTGCCGAGAAAATCCGATATGTCACAGTTGATCGTGCTTCGATAACAGTTCGACTAGGTTCTGGGTTCGAATCCCTGTCCAACACAAACCTTTATCTCACGGCATTTCAAGTAAGTTACTTGTGAAGAAGCAATATTTAACATCTCTCGTAGTTCGTTAACAGGGACAATAGATGCTGGGTAGGAATTCGTGTCCGTTAAAAATGTTCACGTTATGTAATTTAAAGTTGGTATTTGCTAACTGATACTATCTAAAATCGAGGTATATCACTCTCTGTATGTCTAGTCAGGAATGACTGTTAGTTTCCGTCAGTCACGAAATCTTAGTCTTCATGACCTGGGTTTGAATCCATATGCAGAACTGGACGGTTCGTCGTGTCATTTGAAGTTCGTACATATTCTCCACTAGCTGCTCGTGAATAACTTAAATTTTTAATGTCATTTTCTGTTAAATAATAAGAACGGTATGTTAGTCTGAAGAGGAACCTATCATCAATCCAACAGAAAACCAAATCCTCATCTTTGAGACTCATTTTTCTATCATAACGCTGTTGCGGCACACTCAATGAGAATTCTGACACACAGGTTCCCTGTAGTGGTGTGCAGCATGTTCAGTACATTCATTTACTTGGTTGACCGAATCGCCATGAACTAGCTGCCTCGGCTACCCAGTGCATAAATTCGACTCTATTTTGTAATCACCGAAATAAAATCATGTGACTGCCACCTACACAGAACTGTCAACAGTGTAGGATGCAGAATTTAAATAGGAACTGTTCCTTTTACATTTCAACAACTCTATTGCGCTATCTGTTGTTGAAAACGTCGTGCAGTGCAAAAGAAAAGCTGTAACTGTCTGTGTCTCAGAAGTTTAGGTCTGGACATAAGCTTTATCTCACAGCACTGTGGATGCGAAAGTTCTGGAGGAACTGTTGTTGACTTCTGGAGGTGCTAGATACATGACAGCTAGTAGCGTAACGGTAAGTGTCGCGCACCGTAGGTAAGACGTCGCGAGTTCTTTTACATTCGCTGCTACATCTTTTAAAAAAGCAATTCTGCTGTCTGCTGTAGTTGTCAATTCAATGGAACTTTGAACATAATTCCCTTCGCTTCTCAACCCAAAATAGTCCAATGTGGAAAAAGGGCTAACGTTCTAGGACATTTTTTTTTTCTTGACAGGCAGCAGATGCATCTCGAAGCTTTTGTATTATGTATGGGGAGCCCGCATCGTGCCATAATAGTCAGGAAAGTGTTTTCTACATTACTTGTCGTCTGGCAGTGGCATTTTATTATTCTTCAAACCTTGTTTGACAGCTTTAACTAATATCAAGTTTCCTACATGCATGTGATCAATAAACTGCATCTGCATTGTCAGTTTAGTATTGTTTTAACAACACTAAAAGAAACCTTATGAATATTGTATACTGTATTATAAGAAATGAAATAAAACTACCCACGATAACCTTACGACGGATGTCTGATTTAATAAAACTGAGTATCTGTACACAAGCGTGTCTCTATCGGCACGAATTAGTAAAATACTACTCACTTAGATTTCGATTGGGTCTGTGTTTAATTGGTATGCTGTGTCATACTCAACAGGTATGCAAATGTGGCATTTCATAAATGAATTTATGTATTCCTACAAACCAAAAATTTGCTTGTCAGCAGCGGAAAGACGCGTTACCTGTTGTGCAGCATTGTAAGTTTTTCACCATTGCACTATGAGCTGAAAGTATTTCCTTGCGATTTTCTTATCAATGTTTGATCTGACTGCTTGTAGCTCTTTCACAGAAGGGATAAAAACGTTGCAGTCTGCGAGACTGGAACCGCGAACCAAAACATACGCCTTTTTACAGGTCAGCACGTCCCCACAAAGCTATCAAAGAGGTATGTGTTGTTCGTTCCTCTTACGAGGCCAATACTGTCTAGAGCTCGTAAACCGCAACTAAAGGACGAGATTAGTTGCGATTTCCACGTGCAACGACTTTCCTGGGCCGAAAATCGTAAATTTACAATCTTTTGTTACACCTCAAGCGATAGTAACTCAGATTATTCAATGGAAATGACAGGAAAAATCAAGTGAACTTTGAGGCTTAATTCCGTACACACCAGGAAGTAACTCGTCGATCACAGAGTTGCCAAACAGACGTTGCCTTGTTGCCAAATCTCAGTTACAGTACCAGCAGGAAGAAGACGAACCGGTGTGATCCTACAGCGGGCTGGGAGGTGACCATAGCTGGCATCTCAAAGACGCGGCTGGCACGGCCTGGAATACGTAATGCGTCTGATTCGCATTTCTGTAACTAAGTTTAGGGACTGGAGCGTAGTTATTAATAATATTCAGAAGTGACTGCAAACTAAGAATCATAAATCAGTAACTCTCATAGTTGTTTTTATATTTCTTTCGTAACTCTACTCAAAACTAAGAAACTCATTCACGGACGTTTTCGTGCCACGCCGATAGTCGAACACAGCAAACAAATAAGTGTGTTTGAGTGAGTGAGAGAGAGAGAGAGAGAGAGAAATAGAAAGGGATGAGAGAGAAGGTAACAAATTGTAAAGAAATTGAATACTGGTATGTAAAGAGATCTTTCATTAAAATGACACGTTCATCATCATTACGAAATGTCGTATTCATCATCTATGGCACAAGTACTAATCTAATCTAATCATATCATATTGATGACTAGCCGCGAAGACTCATGAATTACCGAAATTTTCGCCAATATCAGTAACCAAATCTAAACTTGGAAATAAAAGACGACAGTTTTTGTAATAAACCGGGACTCCTATCAAGACCCTTTCATCCCTGTTCACTAACCACGAAAGATGTCTGATATACCTCCATTCTGAAGCAACAAAGTGTGTATGCCTTTAAAGATGAAGCGCATGATGTGAAGTTCTGTGACGGAGATACGAACCCAGCACGTAATGGAATTGGTAACTAACTAAAATCAAATGTTACTGATCGATTTTTCTTACCAGCTACTAGGTGTTTGAATCTAAAATAAGGATACAAATATCTGTGCCTGAGCGACAATCGAACCACACTCCTATCATTCTTCTTTAACGTCCACGAATATAGCTTAAGTATCAATTGCTTACTCACCAACAGTAAGATGTGTGCGTGTTTGACCAGAAATTGCGGTCTTGGAAAAAGGAACGAAATGATTGAACTATACTGTTCCGAGAGATTCAGATCCTCGAAAGCGGAGATACAAATTCTAATCACAGTCCAGCACCAAATTTTTCAGCGTCTCTAGTTCAATCAAGTACAAGTAAACTAAGAGCCCTGTTCCTTTAAATGACTTTCCGTTCATAAAAAAAATTTCTAATGTAAGTAAGTTTACTGGCGACAGTAGTTCTGTTTATCATGACCTCCGCCTATGTCATTTCCCAAAGTAATCCTGCTCCGTCCAGTTGGGAATGAAGGAACGCGATGTTTAATGCGGATTCTGGATTATAACGTCTTTCTCTTGAGGGTACCAGAGGTAAAGTAAATCTGTTTGTGCCTCTAAAGACCTGAACCCACGCATTGCACTTCTGATAGTTGGTTCCACCAGACCTTTGTGACCAGATCTCCCAGCCGCAGGAGTGTGCTGTAACGGATGATGTGCTTTGCTTGCAAAATTAGACATGGTGGAAAAATGCGAGTCTATTATTATGCTATTCTCATGTCAGCAGGATGTAAAGACTCTTCTACGCATCATAGCCTCGATGTGAAGCCATTTTGAAAGTGTCAGTAATTCAGGAAATTTCTTAGTTCGAGAAAATCATCTGTGAAGTGTGAGGTTACCGGGTAATTCGATTGTTACCGTCATTATTACTATCATTTTCTTCATACCGTTGCTGGAACACATGTGCTTGAAGATCATTTAAGGCCTTTTGGTCATTATAGAAGTAGTTGCCCAAGAACAGGTTCTTTCCCTGTCTACGGAATCCTTTTCATGTTAATATCAAACATCAGCAGTTATTCGTAGATTACATTAAAAGTAAAGTCATTGATGAAGACGTTACTAGATAATAAAAACAAGCTGGCTTTCTTCATTTACTTGCCCCTAAAAATGGCTGTCGAATACTGCCAAACCAAAAGCCAAGGGATCTTACTGCCTACTACGTCGCCATCAGTTCTTCCATATGATTTGGTCGACGTGACCTGTTTCAAGTTGTGTACGACAGAGAATGTTTTAGAAAATCAATTGTTTTCCTTTGCAATAAACAGAAAGATGTTCGTTCTAAGCCATGCAAGTTCAAAATTTTCGCAATATTAATTGGAATTTAATATTCGCTTCTATAATGTAGGAAAGTATTTCACAGTTGCAAAACCTGCATCCGACTCATTGTCCTTACACTTAGTCGCTGACCACAAATTCTAACTCAGAGTGACACCAGTTTAAGTAACTTAATGTAGCGAAGACTGTTTGCCAGTGCTCTTTCTCACCGGAAAATATGCAATTCACTCATTGGGCTCCATAAATACACTATAACAGCAATTTCTGTGTGTATGCAATTATGCAATGCATACGGATTGTAGAATTTAGTGGTGCTCTCTCTTCCACTTCTGTATACAATATGCCTGACCTAAACGGCCCTTTATCATTACAGGCCCTGGGCAGTACAACATCATACTGACAACAGTAATGTGCTTATACTAAGAACGTCACTGTTCGTTTTAACTGATTTTGTAATCATTTAAATAAAACATCAAGATCTTCCAGTGGGAGACATTTCCCCTTTTCCTCCTGTGAAATTTGTCCGTAAGCTTTTTGCCTTCCAACCAGCGAAATGCGGCAGAGTACGGCAGGTAAACGATTCAAAAACCGGGATTTAGTGCCGTTAACACGATTTCTTTAAACATTGGGATAACTGAAGGAATTTAGTATCTCCTTAAATCGTCTTATACAGCAACGTTCACAGATATCTCAAATAGGAAAAGCTCTTTATCCAGCTACGAAGGTTTTAAAACAAACTTCCCGCAGTTTGTGTCAGTTTGATCTTTCCGTCTGATAGCACTGCCTAAGTATTTTGTCTAAGAGGTATCACAAGTAGTGTTCCTGTAGCTGTGGGAATCATTGGCTGAAAACGAGTTTAACACCAGTGGGTACAGTACTGCTAAATATTCAAAATAATTATCAACCTAAGTCTGAGCTCATCCACAAACTGAGGCTCATTTATAATAGTGTAGTTACACTTTGTATCCTTGTCTTCCTTGAGTGGGCATCGGAAGGCGTTCACACACGTATACGAGGGTAATCCCAAAAGTAAGGTCTCACAAGGGACACGCAAGTGCCAAGGCAGGCACGAATGTGAGATCCTTAATTTTAATACCAAGCCAAAACCACAGTTGTAGATGCATTGTGGCAAAGTGATAAAGAGCAAGACTACGGATATGATGGTCTTAGGTACAATCCCTCCTCAGTCTTACGATTTTTATCTGCTATTTTACACTTATTTCCCCTCGGGCAGTGTTTGATGATGTGAAAAATGTCAAGATGTACTGTGGTCCGAAAGCCAAGTTAAATTGTAGGTTCCCCTATTAACTGGATAGTAAGTCAACTCATTGGTAATGTCTATGTTTCAGTCGAATACCTCCTCTATGTGACTTGCTGTGTATTTCAAGATATCCTTTTATACACTTGGTACGCATCCAAATTGATATCTGATAGAGCTGTATTTAGCAATATGAATCGGATATGTTTTCCGTGCAATAAATCGAACAACACGTCAGCGCTGCGAGATCTCGTTTGTGTGTCGCGCATGGCGCAAGAAATATTTCGAGGATCTGAATCTCTCGGAACACTATAGCTGAATCCTTTTTCTCAGACTGCAATTTTCTCTAAGCCTCGTCCAAAGGTAAGCATGTGGGTCCGATTGCTGATCCAGTACAAAAATAATTTCATTTCAAGCCCTATCACGCGCACACCGGCCTGCTAATAAAAATTAACTTGCATTTTTAATGTCTGTTCATGTGTTGCCAACAATTTCCGCTCACACACGCACACATCTTACTGCTGGTGAGTAAGCAATTGATACTTAAGCTATATTCGTGGACGATAAAGAAGGATGATAGGAGTGCGGTTCGATTGTCGCTCAGGCACAGAAATTTGTATCCTTATTTTAGATTCAAACACCTAGCAGCTGATAAGAAAAACCGATAAGAAAGATTTGATTTTATTTAGTTAACAATCCTATTACGTGTTGGGTTCGTATCTCCATCACAGACCTTCACAACATGCGCTTCATCTTTAAATGCATACACACTTAGTTGCTTCAGAATGGAGGTATATCAAAGATCTTTCGAGGTTAGTTAACAGGCAATCGAAATCTAAGTGAGTAGTATTTTACTAATTAGGTTCGATAGAGACACGCTTGTGCACAGATACTCAGTTTTATTAAATCAGATTTTCATCGTAAGGTTATCGTGGGTAGTTTTATTTCATTTCTTATAATACAGTGCATTTTAGTGTTGTTAAAACAATACTAAACACGAGAGTGAAATTAACCATCAACGATATATGCGAACTCTCTGATGTTACATATAACAGTCTGACAATGCACATGCAATTTATTGATTACATGCATGTAGAAAACTTGATCTTAGTTAAAGCTGTCAAACGAAGTTTGAAGAAGAATAAAATGCCACTGCCAGACGACAGCTAATGTAGAAAATACTTTCCTGACTATTATGGCACGATGCGGTCTCCCCATACATAATACTAAAGCTTCGAGATACATCTGCTGCCTGGCCGTCTATTAAACCTGTAAAGAACAAAATGTCGCAGAGCGTTAGCCCTTTTTCCACATTGGACAATTTTGGGTTGAGAAGTGAAGGGAATTATGTTCAGAGTTCCATTAAATTGACAACTACAGCAGACAGTAGAACTGCGTTTTAAAAGATGTAGCAGTGAATGTAATAGAACTCGCGACGTCTTACCTACGGTGCGCGACGCTTACCGTTACGCTACTAGCTGTCATGTAACTACAGCACCTCCAGAAGTCAACAACAGTTCCTCCAGGAGTGGCGAAATGTGGGAACTCTACCACCAGTAACCTTTCTTATAGTAGTTATTTATTTCTAGTTACGAAACAAACGCTATGTAGGGTCACAAAACACTTATTCCATCTTTTATTTGAGCTTCTGTATGTCGATAAAATTGGTTCTGAACTGGGAATGCAACTCAGACCGCCTTTAACGCGGAATTTGATCCCTTCGTGACAATACAGCTCGATTACAATTTGTTGTTTGTTCAAAACTGCAGATTCCTCAACATCTCCACATATTGCGCGTGAATGGATTCGAATCCTGGCCTGGCACTAAAGTTTTCATTATGTATTATCAAGCTCTAGCATGAGAACACCTATTTGCTGTTGGATTATAATTTTGATTTTTAATGGATTTTCATTCGTTGTCGACACTAACGATATCTGACGTTTTTGACTCCCGGTGAGTCACAGAACTATTCGAGAGATCACTGTAAGTTCAAGGATGTTATTCCGAGCTGCTGGTGGAGAAAAATTCGGTAGCTGACGTCTCTTTGTGTGCAGTCAACAACGATATGTGTGAAGTACGATTCCCAGCGAGCACTGAACATTTCGTCATATTATTTCTAGTTCAAAAATGCTCACATGTCGCTGCTGGTATAACAAACCCATATTTAACGTTCGTTTTCTCTAGAATATAATAGCGATAGGTGCCGGGTTGGAGTCCTGGGAAGGAAAAAATTAATGTTTCGTCTCGTCATTTCAGTTAAAACGTATAGCTACTGCCGAGAAAATCCGATATGTCACAGTTGATCGTGCTTCGATAACAGTTCGACTAGGTTCTGGGTTCGAATCCCTGTCCAACACAAAGCTTTATCTCACGGCATTTCAAGTAAGTTACTTGCAAAGAAGCAATATTTAACATCTCTCGTAGTTCGTTAACAGGGACTATAGATGCTGGGTAGGAATTCGCGTCAGTTAAAAATGTTCACGTTATGTAATTTAAAGTTGGTATTTGCTAACTGGTACTATCTAAAATCGAGGTACATCACTCTCTGTATGCCTAGTCAGGAATGACTGTTAGTTTCCGTCAGTCATGAAATCTTAGTCTTCATGACCTGGGTTTGAATCCATATGCAGAACGAGGCGGTTCGTCGTGTCATTTGAAGTTCATACATATTCTCCAGTAGCTGCTAGTGAAAAACGTAAATCTTTAATGTCATTTTGTGTTAAATAACAAGTATGGTATGTTACTTTGAATAGGAAATCATGAATAGGACGAACTTACTACGTGCATTACCTGTCTGACGTAATAATGAGAGTGTTAACATTTCAGGGATATGAATTATTGCAATGAATGTGAGCTTGCAAGCCTAAAGGACAGTCTTATCTGTGGTAAGGTGTTCCCTGATACGAGTACTATTGTGGTATTACTTTACATCTTGAGTTATTGCGATACAGAGCAGAGTTTTCTAGTGGCGACTTGTTGGAACCATTTTCAATAGTCAAACGACTGTACTGAGGAGCGATTAGAGGACCTGCTAGACAGCTGTGTTATGCGGATTGCATGTGAGTCAGGTGAAATGCAATTCAGGTCGTTCGGATACTTTTGAGCACGACTGTACATTAGAAAATAATGACACCTGGTATTATATTATAAAAAAGTCAGTACATGCTGAGAAGGTACATTGATACCACTAGAAGAACGTTTTGGTACGCTTTCATCCCCTCTTTGTGTTGTTTAGCACTGGATGTTTCTTTTTGTTACAGTTGCGAGTTTGGTTCGATATGTGGGAGAGTGAAATAGTTTTTTTTGTTTCTTGTCCAAAAAACTGTTTACGTTGTTGAAGTATGCATATTTTTGATAAGATATTGGGTGGAACTCTAAAAACATTCGCCTAGAATTAGTTATTTTCAAAACAATCGTGATTTTCATTTCAAAAAGTTTGATTTTACACAACACTTACCATTAAATACTCAATGAGGCCATAAGTATTTGTCAGGTCCCTGGAGCTGACACTTTGGCTCTACATCTACTTGTAGAACTCCAGATAGCCGCGAAATCTGCTGGTGTACATGCTCCATTACAAGTAACCATGTATTTGAGCGGCTGATTTTCCTTGATAATCACAGCTCCTGTGAGCGGTCGTGTCATGAAGAAACTCTTTGTTGAACGGGAATGACTCTGCAAGGCCTTACAGGCGTTTACAGGGGTTTGCCTGACCTGCACGAACGTATCATGCATCCCTCTCAAAGTCTTTGCCTGACACACTGGAAGATGTCCCATTTCATGTTCAACAGAGGTTATAGTTTCAATAAAATTACCGAACTATCAGTTTAATAAGTCACAGCTGCAAAATACTAACGCGAATTCTTTACAGAACAATGCAAAAACTAGTAGAAGTCGACCTCGGGGAAGATCAGTTTGGATTCCGTAGAAATGTTGGAACACGTGAGGCAATACTAACCCTACGTCTCATCTTAGAAGCTAGATTAAGGAAGGGCAAACCTACGTTTCTAGCATTTGTAGACTTAGAGAAAGCTTTTGACAATGTTGACTGGAATAGTCTCTTTCAGATTTTAAAGGTGGCAGGGGTAAAATACAGGGAGCGAAAGGCTATTTACAATTTGTACAGAAACCAGATGGCAGTTATAAGAATCGAGGGGCATGAAAGGGAAGCAGTGGTTGGGAAGGGAATGAGACAGCGTTGTAGCCTATCCCCGATGTTATTCAATCTGTATATTGAGCAAGCAGTGAAGGAAACAAAAGAAAAGTTCGGAGTAGGTTCAAAATGGTTCAAATGGCTCTGAGCACTATGGGATTTAACATCTGTGGTCATCAGTCCCCTAAAACTTAGAACTACTTAAACCTAACTAACCTAAGGACATCACACACATCCATGCCCGAGGCAGGATTCTAACCTGCGACCGTAGCGGTCGCGCGGCTCCGGACTGAGCGCCTAGAACCGCTAGACCACCGCGGCCGGCCTCGGAGTAGGTATTAAAATCCATGGAGAAGAAATAAAAACTTTGAGGTTCGCCGAGAACATTGTAATTCTGTCAGAGACAGCAAAGGACTTGGAAGAGCAGTTGAACGGAATGGATAGTGTCTTGAAAGGAGGATATAAGATGAACACCAACAAAAGCAAAACGAGGATAATGGAATGTAGTCGATTTAAGTCGGGTGATGCTGAGGGAATTAGATTAGGAAATGAGACACTTAAAGTAGTAAAGGAGTTTTGCTATTTGGGGAGCAAAATAACTGATGATGGTCGAAGTAGAGAGGATATAAAATGTAGACTGGCAATGGCAAGGAAAGCGTTTCTGAAGTAGAGAAATTTGTTAACATCGAGTATAGATTAAAGTGTCAGGAAGTCATTTCTGAAAGTATTTGTATGGAGTGTAGCGATGTATGGAAGTGAAACATGGACGATAAATAGTTTGTACAAGAAGAGAATAGAAGCTTTCGAAATGTGGTGCTACAGAAGAATGCTGAACATTAAATGGGTAGATCACATAACTAAGGAGGAAGTATTGAATAGGATTGGGGAGAAGAGAAGTTTGTGGCACAACTTGACTAGAAGAAGGGATCGGTTGGTAGGACATGTTTTGAGGCATCAAGGGATCACAAATTTAGCATTGGAGGACAGCGTGGAGGGTAAGAATCGTAGAGGGAGACCAAGAGATGAATACACTAAGCACATTCAGAAGGATGTAGGTTGCAGTAGGTACTGGGAGATGAAGAAGCTTTCACAGGATAGAGTAGCATGGAGAGCTGCATCAAACCAGTCTCAGGACTGAAGACCACAACAACAACATGATGGTGCACCTTCATACTTTGGAATTAGTGTGCGACGGTATTAAGACAAACATTCCCAGGGAAATGACTTGTGCGGGAAGGTTCAGCTGACCTAAATATCACGGATTTCTTCCAGTGGGGACACTCGGAGGAGCGCGTGTATCCTACTCCGCCGACACACGTGGGGGAACTGGTAGCGCCCGTTCATGCTGCTCTTGTATCTGTGGATGCAGCCACGTTCCGAAGAGTCCAGAGCTGAACGATCCAGCGGGTCGCGCAATGTTTGGACGTGCAGTGGTTCGCTTTGAGCATCACTCTGAGGACAACCTATTCGTTTGGAAACGTCATGCGGTCATTAATATGGAAATTTAATAATTGTCACTGGCTGCTAATGTGTTACATCTGGGTGAATGTATTGCATGTAGTATAAATAACTAGTAGATGTTATTTAAGTGTGCAGTGATCATTAGCATCTCGAAATTGTTTTTCTAGTTATTCTATCTTATGGAAGGTCATTTTTTCAACTGTCTGTTTTAGTAAAATATGGCGTTTCAGTCTTCGATCGCTAGTCTTTATTCTCAATAACCGGTTTCGGGCTAGCTGCCCATCTTCAGATCTGTTAGACAATGTTAAAAATGTAATTAATAAGAGAGATACAGTTAACGATAAAAATATCTTAGTTTACAAAAAGAAATTTTGGAACGTGTTAAATGCCAACATACCATATGTTGTAGTTACAGAGTAACTTGTCCGTACAGAACACACAGTTCACTGTCATAAGTAAAGTAACAGATTTTAACAGATTGAAAGTTACTTTACTTATGACAGTGAACTGTGTGTTCTGTACGGACAAGTTACTCTGTAACTACAACATATGGTATGTTGGCACTTAACACGTTCCAAAATTTCTTTTTGTAAACTAAGATATTTTTATCGTTAACTGTATCTCTCTTATTAATTACATTTTTAACATTGTCTAACAGATCTGAAGATGGGCAGCTAGCCCGAAACCGGTTATTGAGAATAAAGACTAGCGATCGAAGACTGAAACGCCATATTTTACTTAATGAACGATCGCGGACCTCCCAGTGAGACAACCATGTCTTGTTTTGATATGTCTGTTTTAGACTTGCCTGACCACGGTTTTTGTTATGTTCACCGTTACAAAAGACTGTGGTATATAAATGGCGGATAAGTATGGCCGAAGAAGTGGTGTACACTGCAGGATTTTATGGCAGAACGAAATAATCATCTCGACCCCGAATGAAACACGCGACCGCCTGCATTCTGCATTCTGCACCAGCTGCACAGCATTACTGCTGTATTGCGATGGACGTGGTCACGGTGCATACGATTACAGTGTTAACATATTGCCAGTCTTTAACGTCAGTTTACTGCGGGAAATATGGGCAGGACGAAATTTTGCGAGAGACGTTTTTGTTTTGCTAGTACGTGAGGAACTGCGCTGCGAAGTCCGAATGCGTCAAATTTTCTTCACGATGTATATACAGGGTGGTCCATTGATAGCGACCGGGCCAAATATCCTACGAAATAAGCATCAAACGAAGAAACTGCAAAGAACGAAACTCGTCTAGCTTGAAGGGGGAAACCAATAGTGCTATGGTTGGCCCGCTAGGTGGCGCTGCCATAGGTCAAACGGATATCAACTGCGTTTTTTTTTAAAATAGCAACCCCCATTTTTTATTACATATTCGTGTAGTACGTAAAGAAATAGGAATGTTTTAGTTGGACCACTTTTTTCGCTTTGTGATAGATGGCGCTATAATAGTCACAAACGTATAAGTACTTGGTATCACGTAACATTCCGCCAGTGCGGACGGTATTTGCTTCGTGATACATTACCCGTGTTAAAATGGACCGTTTACCAATTGCGGAAAGGTCGATATCGTGTTGACGTGTGGCTACTGTGATCAAATTGCCCAGCGGGTGTGTGCTATGTACGCTGCTCGGTATCCTGGACGACATCATCCAAGTGTCCGGACCGTTCGCCGGATAGTTACGTTATTTAAGAAAACAGGAAGTGTTCAGCCACATGTGAAACGTCAACCTCGACCTGCAACATAAGATGATGCCCGAGTAGGTGTTTTAGCTGCTGTCGCGGCTAATCTGCACATCAGTAGCATACAAATTGCTCGAGAATCGGGAATCTCAAAAACGTCGGTGTTGAGAATGCTACATCAACATCGATTGCACCCGTACTATATTTCTATACACCAGGAATTGCATGCCGACGACTTTGAACGTCGTGTACAGTTCTGCCACTGGGCACAAGAGAAATTACGGGACGATGACAGATTTTTTGCACACGGTCTGTTTAGCGACGAAGCGTCATTCACTAACAGCGGTAACGTAAAGCGGCATAATATGCACTATTGTGCAAGGAAAATCCACGATGGCTGCGACAAGTGGAACATCAGCGAACTTGGCGGGTTAATGTATGGTGCGGCACTATGGGAGGAAGGATAATTGGCCCCCATTTTATCGATGGCAATCTAAATGGTGCAATGTATGCTGATTTCCTACGTAATGTTCTACCGATGTTAGTACAAGATGTTTCACTGCATGACAGAATGGCGATGTACTTCCAACATGATGGATGTCCGGCACATAGCTCGCGTGCTGTTGAAGCGGTATTTCATGACAGGTGGATTGGTCGTCGAAGCACCATACCATGGCCCGCACTTTCACCGGATGTGACGTCCCCGGATTTCTTTCTGTGGGGAAAGTTGAAGGATATTTGCTATCGTGATCCACCGACAGCCGGCCGGAGTGGCCAAGCGGTTTAAGGCGCTACAGTCTGGAACCGCGCGACTGCTACGGTCGCAGGTTCGAATCCTGCCTCGGGCATGGATGTGTGTGACGTCCTTAGGTTAGTTAGGTTTAAGTAGTTCTAAGTTCTAGGGGACTAATGACTTTAGAAGTTAAGTCTCATAGTGCTCAGAGCCATTTGAACCATTTTTTGATCCACCGACAACGCCAGACAACATGCGTCTGCACATTTCGAATGCATGTGCGAACATTACGGAAGGCGAAATACTCGCTGTTGAGTGGAATGTCGTTACACGTATTGTCAAATGCACTGAGGTTGACGGACATCGGCCGGCCGAAGTGGCCGTGCGGTTAAAGGCGCTGCAGTCTGGAACCGCAAGACCGCTACGGTCGCAGGTTCGAATCCTGCCTCGGGCATGGATGTTTGTGATGTCCTTAGGTTAGTTAGGTTTAACTAGTTCTTAGTTCTAGGGGACTAATGACCTCAGCAGTTGAGTCCCATAGTGCTCAGAGCCATTTGAACCATTTTTTGACGGACATCATTTTGAGCATTTATTGCATTAATGTGGTATTTACAGGTTATCACGCTGCAACAGCATGCGTTCTCATAAATGATAGGTTCACAAAGGTCCATGTATTACATTGGAACAACCGAAATAAAATGTTCAAACGTACCTACGTTCTATATCTTGATTTAAAAAACCTACCTGTTACCAACTGTTCGTCTAAAATTGTGAGCCATATGTTTGTTACTATTACAGCGCCATCTATCACAAAGCGAAAAAAGTGGTCCAACTAAAACACTCATATTTCTAGATGAATATGTAATAAAAAATGGGGGTTCCTATTTTTTAAAAAACGCAGTTGATATCCGTTTGACCTATGGCAGCGCCATCTAGCGGGCCAACCATAGCGCCATCTAGTTTGCCCCTTCAAGCTAGACAAGTTTCGTACTTTGTAGTTTCTTCGTTTGACGCTTATTTCGTGAAATGTTTGGCCCGGTTACGATCAATGGACCACCCTGCATAGATAATTAAGTTTGTGCGGAGCCTTCATTGTGTGAGTTCTACTGGCATTCGTCGTCTTTCAGTCCGTAGACGGCTGGTCGTTCGGGACGCCCACCTCTGTGGCTTTCGCTGCCGGCCGAGGCCTGCGTGTACAGTGTAAGTCTGGACGAGGTCGCGGCTGACGAGTGGGTGCGGTCGCCGCCCTGCGGCAGCGAGGCCGGCGCCTCGCACGCCACGCCTGACGCCGGCGGCCCGCGCTGTCTGCTGCCGCGGCACGCGCTCAGCCGGCTCACACGCCACAGGCACCGCCGCGGGCCGTCGTAAACCGAGCGCCACTCGTACGCTACCCCTCCCCCCCCCCCCCCGCCACCCTCACCATCTGCGGGCGGCGGCGACACAGCGCGGCTCTTTAGTGCGGCGCCGTAATTGTGGCGTCGCCCGTCGGCCAGGCGGGCGCCTGCAGCGCGGCCGGCGCCGCGACGCCCCGCGTCTCGTCCACCAATCAGCGAGAGGTCGCCCTAACAAGCGAGCAGCGCCGGGTGGAGGTCACGCGCCCGCGAGCAGCCGCTACACTCCCTACACACAGGGTGATTCTATCACGACGTCACAGACTTCCAGCGATGATGCGCGAGCGTAAATGTGTCGATTTGAGGTAGAGGGTCCTGGTCTGGAAGTCACGGAGTCTGCAAGATCCCCTCGCTTCTAAACTGATACTGTTACTTCTCAGCTTAGCCGCGAGTCCGTAGAGGGTGGTATACGAGGTTTGTCCGGAAAATACGTATAAAAGTTGAATAATGTCTTTATGTTACAAGTTGCAGTCACCGCCGGGTGGGACTACTGCTGTAATCAATCCCATCAACGCTCAGTTGGAGTCAGAGAACTCTGCGTGAAGGGGGGAATGTGCGGCAGCTTGTTGACAGTTACCCTCTTTCACCTGCCGTCGGCATGGAGCTCTCTCTGATTGAGGAACAGCGCGTCAACAACAAGTTTCTTGCAAAGCTAGGCAAGAATGGCCGTGAGATTTTTGAGTGTTGGAAACAGGTTTACGGAGACAATTCTCTGAAGGAACCAACCGTGAACAAGTGGTTAAAAAGGTTCCGGGATGGCCGAGAAGAAGTGAACGATGACCCTCGCCCAGGACGCCCGTCGACATCGAGTTCCGATGCAAATGTTGAACGAATTCTGGCTTGTGTTCTTAAAGGCCGTAGATTGACAGTCATAATGATTGCTGACGAGCTGTCAATCCCCAAAACAATCGTTCACGAAATCCTGACACGAAAACTTGAAATGAAGAAATTGTGTGCGAAAATCGTACCGAAGCTCTTGACGCCAGAACAGAAAGCAAAGAGGGTTGAGTGCTGTGAGGATTGGTTGGAAGCAGTCGAACGAGGGGACTTTCTCAACCGAGTCATCACTGGAGACGAGTCCTGGTTTTACGAACTCGGTGTGGAGCTCAAATCTCAAAGCAAGGAATGGAAACTAACAGGAGAACCGAGATCAAAAAGTCGCGAAAATCAAGGTCCAGTGTTAAGACAATGTTGATTGTTTTCTTTGATTCTAGGGGCATTGTTCACAAGGAATGTGTCCCTCCCGACCAGAGAGTGAACCGAAATTTTTACGTTGATGTTCTGACGCGTCTCAGAGCTCGTGTTGCCCGAGTTCGACCGGAGTTGGCAAATGGGGGCAGGTGGATCCTTCATCACGACAATGCGCCCGCTCACACGTCGCTCGTTGTGCGCGAGTTTTTGGCCCGAAGCTCAATCACCGTGACAGACCACCGGCCTTATTCACCCGATTTAGCCCCGTGTGACTTCATGTTCCCGAAATGCAAAATGGTACTTCGGGGGCGGCACTTGGGAGATGTGGAAGCCATCAAGGCGGAAACGACACGGCAACTGAACAACATCACAATTGAAGACTTTCAGCAATGTTATCAACAGTGGAAACGGCGTTGGCAGAAGTGTATCGCGACTCAGGGCGAATACTTTGAAGGAGACCATATTGTAATACCTGAATAATTGTAAAATGAAGTTATTATTCAACTTTTATACGTATTTTCCGGACAAACCTCCTATGTGATGCACAGTATAACTGGGCAGCATTTGCACCCGGAATTTGCGAGTGTAAGTCGGACCTTCCTTGATCCGCCTAGGTGGGTCGTGTCGTCGGATTTCCTCCTACCTGTGGGCGGTGCAGCTCTCGTAAACGTCGACCCGTGCAGATTCTTCATTGGCACATTGGATGTTTCTGTCGGTGGAAGCTAATTATCTGAAATTCCTGTCGATCAATTTTGGGGTATCTATCTACTCGAAATTAACATTCAGAATGCTATAACATCACTTGTTTTCCTATTAGATCAATAATGAAACAATCATGTCACAAACTACTCGTAACCGAGAGCATGGCTACCATCGAACAAGACAGGAAGAGCTCTTAACGCCGACTGCCGACTTTGGCACGCAGTCCGTATCTCTTACCAGTTTCGTCACAGTTCGTGGATTTCCGATCAAGTTCGTACTTACTAAGATATGCATTTGTTAATGAACGGGTGTGAATTTTAACGAGGCAAAATTATGATAAATAGTTTTAAACATCCAGAGGCTCCTCCTAGTATTCATGTTGTCATAAATGACTTTAATTCTTAAATATAAATAAACAAAATCGGTGACTCTGGCGCCAAGATGGCGGTACTTCCGGTCATGAGTATTTCCAGGCTGACGCTTGTTGCTACGGTCCAGCGCCGAGCCCCCACCCCACTACGCGCGACATGTGGTTGCTTCGTCACCTAGCCAGCCAGCGTGGGAAATGCTCTCCGACTCATGGCAGGCTACAGACTAGAGCACTTCCTAACTATCGTGAATACATCATTGACAGACAATAATTTATTAAAACTGGTAAAAATGTCTTCCTCACGTAAGAGGCACCTTACAAGTCGTTCTCATACCTCTGATATCGGAGTACATGTATCGGCACTGGTGTTGCTAACAACGTAGGATAAGGTTCGTCGATGGCTCTGAAAAGCTGGTACCACAGTCGCATTTCTTATACCCAACACAATGCGTCTTCAGTATACACACCATGGAGCTAGGACTCACAAACGCCTCATGGGCCCAGGCATTAATCGAATTAAGTGCAATGGTTGCCACTCCCTCTACATCAGGCAGAAAGGGCGTAATTTTAACATCCGATTAGACGAACATCACGGCCTTAAAAATTCCAAGTCCAGCATCTCTAGTCATTTGAAAGTTAATGGGAACTCTGTTCGCGACATAAAAACTAACTTTTCGAGAATTCTTCATCGTTATCACAAATGCCACATCACTAATTAATTACAGGAAATAGAAATCATGCAGAGCGTAAACAACAACCTTCCGACAACCGTGAACGAGCAAACCGCCCTGAAGCACATGCATCTTTTAAACAGTAATACCGTTTTCAAACGGCGCTCAGACCTCGGCGATATTCCCCTCAGACTTCTCCCTCAAAGGAATTGTAATTTGCTTTTCACCCCTTTAATTTTTACCGCCAATTGCTACTATTTCTCCATCAGATACTCAATTGTCACTGTATTTATTTTATTTTCATCGAACGTTCCGCTGTTGGCTCGTTTGTGCCTTTTTAAATTTTACATTTTATCTTCTGTATAATTTTTAACAGTTGGTTGAGCACTCTCACTATATACGCCCAAGTACCTAATTTCTACACTTGTTTTCATATTTCTGCGATGTACATCTGACCATCTTGTATTCAGTTACCTCTTATATGTCCAATATTTGTTCACACTTTGGCTAGTCAATCAGCTCTTACACTATTCGCCACTAGAAGCCTTCACTTTTCCTGGTAATATGACGATTGCTATTTGAGCTGTTCGCAGATGTATCCTTCTTACATGTAATTTTTCTTGGCCTCCTGTGATTCTTGGCGCCTCCACATGGTGCTGACACTAAACTTTGAAAATGGAAAATAAATGTAAGATGTTGAGTGTTTGCTATTCAGTCCTGCAACCACTGAACATGCACCTAGCGTTCTCACACTATCGCGTGCGTACGTAACGCTATTCCAGTACAGCACCCCTTTTTGTACTCAAGAATAGCTCAAGCGAGTGCATAATTCATGCTAGCAAGAAAGAAAGACACTTAACAGCCTATATTTAATGCCTAAAAATAATTGATAGTGTGAGTATATTTTTAATATCAAGCTATCCACGAATTCGGAAACAGCAAATTTCAGGTACTGATGAAATGCCATCACAACACTGACAGGTACATGATTAAAACGGAGAACAGTAACTGTAGAAGCTCATAAATAAAACTGATGTAAGTGGGCATCTACGTCAGATTTATAATGCAAGTGGAATGTGATTATTTTACTTCCAAAGAAAGCACGAATGGACACGTATTTCAATCACCGCACCTTGCATCGAAGGTACTCGACTACTTCATGGTAGACTGTAAAGGAAAATTAAAACTGAGTTAGGGGCGTACAAGCTTGCAGGGGCAGTCGAGAAACGAGTTTAACACTGCAATTGCTAACAGAGGGCGCGCTGAGGAAACGCATGGAAACATATATTGCGTCGTAGATTGGAGAAATCGGTTGATGATGTGGAATGGGAAAGAATTTTTCTCATTCTTAGGCAATGTGATACCAGCCGTAGGGATTGAAGGGCATTCCATTGTCTTTATGCGAAGCATATGCAATTGGTCAGCACTCACATAATGACACAGGGGGCCAGAATCAGAAATGGTGTAACAGAATGTTGCCCGGGGTCAGCACTGGTGTTTAATTTGTACATTGCAAAGGTAACGAGGGAAATGAATCTGCATATTGATGATGGTTGTTGGCCGTGAACAGCAAATCTACGTACCACAGTTTGCCGACGTAGTAGCGGTCACTAAAAGTGAACAGGAACCGAGTCGAATATTTGTTGAAATGGACCGATCTTTAGCCAATGGCTATGATATGCACATAAACCAAAATTCAATATCACTAAATCAACGGAGTGTGCAGCAGGTGCGCATACAAGATGGCTAAAAAAGAGTACACGGCAGGCTGCTAAAGAAGTATATGAATTTTGACATCTCGGATATGCAATAGATAAACAAGGAAGATGCAAGAAAAGGGTGGTTTGATCAGTTAAAAAAGCAAGATAAAAATGATCATTTCGTAAACAGCTGACCTTACTTCTCGACCTAGCCTCCTTCGTGGGTTATACGCTTGCTCCATCGACCATTCAGTGTTTTCGTCCCATCGTAAACATAGGTTCTGTCAAACTCTGCAAATAACACTTCCTCGCTTGCCGAAATTTCTTCCGAGAAAGCCTCAGTTCCAAGTTAGAGAACAGGAAGAAGCCACTTGGGGCTAAGACTGGAGAATAAAGTAGACATGGAACAAATTCAAAGCACATTCCGTGCACTTTCTCCATTGTTATCGCTAACGTCTGGGATGTTGCAGTATCCTGGTAAAAGAGCGCTGTTTTACGTGCCAACCTTGGTAACTTTTCAACCTAGGCAAGTTTCAAAGACAACTACTCTTTATTCTCATGAATTAATGAGTGCTATCGACAGGGGACGTCAGATTGTTTCCATATGTTTAAATTTTCAGAAGGGTTTTCACATAGTTCCTCACAAGCGACTTCTAATCAAACTGCGAGCCCTGGAATGTCAGTTGTTTGACTGGCTTTGTGATTTCGTATCAGTAAACATTGAGTAAAGCGGAAGTAATATCTGGCGCTCCTCAAGGAAGTGTTTATAGGTCCTCTGCTGTACCTAATGTATGTAAACGATTTTAGGAGACAATCTGAGCAGCGCTCATAGATTGTTTGCCGATGATTTGACATGTTGTAAAGAAATCAGATGATCAAATGGAATTCCAAAACGGTTTACACACGATGTATGCATGATGCAAAAAGTGACAATTGACTATAAATAATTAAAAGTGTGAAGTCACCCATTCTAAACGGAATGGGCCAAATTTCGCTTACACTATAAATCGGACGAATCTAAACGCTGTAAACCCAACTAAATATTACTATTTCTTCCTCTTCTTCACTTCACATGTTAGGCAAATTGCCTATTTCGGTACTTCATCTCTTGTTTGGTCTTCCTGTATTTCTTCTTCCACTACTTTTATAATTGTGAGCCTTTGCCGGGAATCTTTCTTCACACATATGGTCTACATGTTACTTCCATTTTCTCTTATTTTCCTTCATTTTTTCTTTTAGGTTACATAGTCCTAAATCTTCCCTCATATCTTCATTTCTTTTCTTATCTTCCCTTATAAATCCTTTCACTCTTGCTAGAAATTTCATCTCTTGAGTCTGTATTGTACTTGCTTGGCGTCTTGTCGTCAGCCATGCTTCATTTCCATAAGTAAGGGTTAGTACGGATATTGTTTTATAAAACGTCTGCAGGGTTTCTTTCCAGGCTTTATTCTGCAAACCTTTTACGATGGTTCCACATATGGAAGTAAGTTTATTTAATTTTTGGTCAACGTCATCGTTATATCCGTAACTTATCTCGCACCATAGGTGCTTGAAACGTTTTACTTGGTCCAAGACTTTATTATTCATGACTATTTTAGATCTCATAGGTAGTCTACCATGAAGTGCACCACTTTCGATTTATCTATCGACAATGTTAGGTTGCAATCTGAGGCTACCCGCTGCAACAATTTCGGTGTTTGTGTATAGAATCTTAATAGCATTTATGAGGTGAGATGGATCAGCTCGTTCAGCTATGAAATTCCATAGTATTTTCCTACTCACATTTTCGAATGATTTCTCAAGATCCATGAGAACAAGATAAGTTTTCCTATTATTCTCTTTTGTCTCTTTACTATGACATGTTGTAGTGTAAAATCATTGTCAATAGTTGATTATCCTTTTCTAAAATCCAGTTAGTCTTCAGATATTAGTTTTTCCATGATTTTGTTAAAGTCTTACGGCCAAAATTTTGGCATATAATTTATAGGCTGCATCCAGGAGGCTTATACCTCAGTAGTTACTACAATTATTTTTTCACTTTTTTTAAGATTGCTGTTGCTTTGGCACCTAGCTAGTTTTTTGGTAACTTCTTACTTCTGCAACATTAATAAAAAACTCGAAGTATTGGATGGAGGAATAATCCCCCACATTTCAGCAGTTCCGTATTAACACCATCCAAACCATTGACTTTCCTGTTTTTCGTAGCTTCTAGAACTTCAGTCAGTTCTTTCATGTCAGTGTCGTCCAGGTCTTTTGTGTCATTCACTTCAGGTAACGATGAATAAAAGTGTCATCACACCGCAATTTTTTATGATGAGTTAGCCATCGTCCTCTCCCATACTATTAACGCATATACGATCATTTTCTTGTCTGTCAGAGATTTCAAATGGTTCAAATGGCACTAGGGGACTTAACATATGAGGTCATCAGCTCCCTAGAACTTAGAACTACTTAAACCTAACTAACCTAAGGATATCACACACGTCCATGCCCTAGGCACGATTCGAACCTGCGACCGTAGCGGTCTCGCGGTTCCAGACTGATGCGCCTAGAACCGCTACGCCACACCGGCCGGCTGTGAGAGATTTCCTCAATTTGGGAGCGATACTTTGTCTGCCATGAAAATGATGTTCTAAATTGCTTATAAAACATTCCAATGATTCTGCGTGTGGTTTCCGAGTTTCGCATTATATCTCTTGGCTTTGTATTCATTTTACTTTTCATTAGTGGGATTATTTATAACGATCTTGAAAGTTTCTTGTTCCTCTTTAATTGCCGTTTCCATCTCTGATATCCAAATCCTTACTCTTCTACGTTTCCTGTATTTCTTGTTACACTTCCTCTTCAAGTGTATTTATAACTGAGAGATTTTACCAGGAGTGTTTCTACACACATACGGTCTACATGTTTCTTCCACTTTCCCTTATTTTACCTATGTTCGACATTGCTGTTTTTACGTTTATCCGTAACTTCTTATAAGTCTTCTATCGTTTCTAAATTTGCTAGTGTTTCTGTCACCCACTTTAGAAAAGATCTCTTATGTTGCTATGTTCTAAATGGTAAACTTTAAGAACTTGTTCTTTGACCCTTAATTGATTTATTCTGTTGTCTCCATTTTGCATAGATGTCAATTATTGACACTATTCAGAAGTCACCTCATCCAATATTCACTCCCCGATAAACTTTGGTATCTCTAACCTGTCCAGGAAATCCCTCACTTATGATTTTGTAATCTATGATAGATCTCTGTTGTATTACTGACCAGATAAATTTGCGTATATCTCTCTTCCTAAAGACACTATTGGTAATTTTTAAATGATTATAGGCAGCGAAATCTCAGAGTAATTTTCCGTTTTCAGTACATACGTTTTCTCCAAATGTGCCTACTATTTTTGATATCGGTATATTTCCAGTTCTAGCATTGAGATCTCCCATAAGCAAAATTTGATTTTTATTGTATCTGTTTAAGATCGCTTTTAATTTTTGTTAAAGGCCTTGGACTCCTCAATTTTTCCTTCTTCTGGAGCAGAAGTGGGCGTTATTCTTAGGATTGTTCTGGAACCTTAAATTCCTATAAGTACAATGCGTTCATTTACACATTCATAGTACAGTAGTTCATCTTCCTATTTTCTATGAATGTAAATGGCAACTGTGGTGTCACCGCCAGACACCACACTTGCTAGGTGGTAGCCTTTAAATCGGCCGCGGTCCGTTAGTATATGTCGGACCCGCGCGTCGCCACTATCAGTGATTGCAGACCGAGCGCCGCCATACGGCAGGTCTAGAGAGACTTCCTAGCACTCGCCCCAGTTGTACAGCCGACTTTGCTAGCGATGGTTCGCTGACAAATTACGCTCTCATTTGCCGAGACTATAGTTAGCATAGCCTTCAGCTACGTCATTTGCTACGACCTAGCAAGGCGCCATTACCAGCTACTATTGATGCTGTAAAACATGTACCGTCAAGGCCGACGTTCTTCATTAACGGATTAAAGTTTAGTATTCCACCATCTACGTCCGTTTTTCTAAATTCTAATTTCCTTGTCCTGCTCCAGTCCTCACGCCAGCCTGCGTGAGCTAAAACGTGTGCCTTTCGGCTTCCTCTAGTAACACGGTGTTGGCTCTCCTGCCAACCCACAACATTTGGCGACGAGGCCAATCCGCGTTCTTCTCTAAACTGCCCTGATTTACTTGTGTAATGGCTTCGCCACAATCTCCAGATGTACTGTCCGAATTTTATCGCTTGCAGAATCAGCAGACGCAGACCTTACTGGATGCCCTTGGACAGCTCGTCCAGGGTCAACGGGCAATGCAAAACGATGCGGCGGCCGCCTCTCCACCGCTAACGCAGCCACAACACGCTGTTGCACCAACTTTTCGGCCTTTTGATGCTGCACTGGAAAGCTGGACGGAGTGGTCACGCCAATTTGGATTCCATCTCGCCGCCTACAGAATTCAAGGTAACGAGCGGCAGCCTTTTTTGTTGTCCTCAGTAGGGGTGACCACGTACCGTGTGATAGTCAAATTATTTCCCCGACGCGACGTAGCAACTCTGTCCTACGACGAAATTTTGTCTGCATTAGATGCATATTTCAAAGAATCAGTCAATGTAGTTGCGAAAAGGTATACCTTCTTACGTACAAAATGTACAGCAGGTCAGACTAATCGGGAGTGGGTTGCAACCTTGCAAGGCCTTACTATGGATTGTGCTTTTGAGTGTCAATGTGGACTTCCTTATTCAGATACTATGATACGTGATGCAATTGCACAGAACGTTTCTGATGTTCGTATAAGGGAACAGATTTTGAAACTAGTCAATCCCTCCCTTCAACAAGTGATGGACATATTGGATCGGTAGGACATACTTGACTTTGCTCAGGAATCATTTGAAACTTCGCCCCCTGTGTGTCAGATTAACCGGCCCGCCGGGTGAGCTGCACGGAACAGTAAACGGCCCTCGCGCCCGGCCGCGCCGGTGCCGCCAGGCTCTCAGCCATGTGTACCTCGCCGGCAAGCAAATGCAGTGCTAAAATCATGCCCTTGGTGTGCTACTAGACATTCGCGTGAGAATTGCCCGTCGCGCTAGGCTATTTGCATTTTCTGTAATAAAAAAGGACATGTTCAAAGTGTTTGCCAGAAAAAACTCAGATCGGAAACTCAAAATCATTCCAGGCCCTTTGCTTCGTGCTGGAATCGGAATCGAACCAAGGATACTCAGGCTCGTGAAACTTCGCCCATGGAAATTCATGTAGTTCATTCCACTCCGCCCAGTGCCACTCTCTCTACCAGTGACTGTGTTCGTCCCACAAATCATGTGCGTCGACATCGCCGGAACACCCGTCAAGTCGCAAGTCATTCTGTACCAGTGTCAGTTCACGTTGCACGAGACAGTCGCTCTTGTCGTCAGCAGGACAATAAACTTTTTGTAGACTTGGACATTAACGGCAAAGTGATACCATTCCAGCTCGATACCGGAGCTGCAGTTTCACTGATCAATCAAGACACTTACAAACTGCTGGGCACACCTCCGTTGCATGCCGCAAATGTTAAGTTAACTAGCTATGCAGGTCACGATATCCCTGTGTTTGGACAGTGCAGCCTTTTTGCAACACACAAAGGACAAACAAAACTTGTGTCATTTTACGTCCTTCGTTCTTCTTCTGCTGTGAACTTGTTTGGTTTCGATTTATTTCAGTTGTTTAACTTGTCTATAGTCAATCAGGTCCTATCAGTGAACCAGACTGTGCCTTCGGACAGTGTTTCTCGTCTATGTGAAGACTTTGCAGACATTTTTGCACCGGGCCTTGGTTGCGCTAAGAACTATAAAGCACATTTGGAACTGAAAGTAAACGCGCAACCGAAATTTTTCAGAGCGTGCAATGTTCCCCACGCATTGCGTGATGAGGTCGCAAAAACATTACACGATTTGGAATCACATGGTGTAATTGAACGTGTGCAGGCTTCTCTCTGGGCATCACCCTTAGTAATTTTGCCAAAACCTTCCGGAAAATTGAGACTTTGTGTGGACTTCAAGGCAACAGTGAATCCACAACTAGTGATTGCCACTTTTCCTTTACCCCGCCCAGAAGATCTTTTTGACCAACTGTGCACGGGTAAATATTTTTCGAAGTTGGACCTAGCAGATGCGTATTTGCAAATACCGGTGGACGAAGAATCCCAGCGCGTTTTGGTGGTTAACACGCATCTTGGTTTGTATCGATTCAAACGACTGCCATTCGGGTGTGCATCCGCCCCTGCATTGTTTCAGCAATATCTACAAACTGTTTGTGCGTCGGTCCCTACTGCAACAAACTATCTGGACGATATTGTGATCTCCGGAAAGACGGAAGAAGAACATTTAGCCAATCTCCGAACATTATTTCAGGTCTTGCGACAAAATGGTCTTCGCTTGCGGAAGGACAAATGGTTCAAATGGCTCTGAGCACTATGCGACTTAACTTCTGAGGTCATCAGTCGCCTAGAACTAACTAACCTAAGGACATCACTCACATCCATGCCCGAGACAGGATTCGAACCTGCGACTGGAGTGGTCGCTCGGCTCCAGACTGTACGCCTAGATCCGCACGGCCACTCCGGCCGGCGCGGAAGGACAAATGTGTGTTTTTTGCTCGTGACTTGCCCTACCTGGGACATGTACTCAATGCCCAAGGCATACATCCCAGTCCCGAGCACCTCCGTGCCATACAAGACTTGCCCGCGCCGCAGAATTTGAAGCAGCTACAGAGTGTGCTGGGTAAAATTAATTATTACCATAAGTATATGCCACACGCCTCTTCCATTTCAGCTCCGCTTCATCGCTTACACCGTAAAGGTGTTCCGTTCGTCTGGACGACGGAATGCGAACGCGCCTTTCGCCAGTTGAAATCGGCGTTGCTTTCCAATACTTGCCTTACGCCATTCGATCCCCGGAAGCCCCTTTTGTTGATGGTGGATGCATCGGATTTCGGGATCGGTGCTGTGCTTGCGCACAAAGATAGATCGCACGATCTCCCTATTGCCTTTGCGTCCAAATTGCTCTCGTCGGCGCAAAGAAATTATTCACAGATCGAGAAAGAAGCATTGACTCTCGTATTTGGCGTTACAAAGTTTCATGATTTCTTGTATGGTCGTCACTTTACCATAATCACAGACCACAAACCTTTGACACCGCTTTTTCATCCGACCAAGCCTGTACCTCCATGTACAGCGCAGAAATTCATTCGCTGGTCTATTTTCCTCTGTCTTACAGATTCTCCACCAAGGACATTGGGGTATAGTGAGAACGAAACAACTTGCTCGTCAGCACTGTACTTGGTTCGGAATCGATGCCGCGACTGCGAATATGTGCTCTTCTTGCATGGTGTGTGCCGAACAACAATCAGCCCCACCGCGGAAATTCTTTGCATGGCCAAAAGCCACTTCCCCTTGGCAACGCTTACACATCGATTTTGCTGGTCCATTCTGGAATGCTCGATGGTTGGTTGTGGTAGATTCTTTCAGTAATTTTCCTTTTGTTGTCCGGATGTCTTCCACGACGTCATCTGCCACCATCCAAGCGTTATCTGCTATTTTTTGCATTGAAGGTCTTCCACAGACTATTGTTTCCGACAATGGCCCACAATTCATGTCCGCAGAATTTCAGTCATTCTGCAAGGCCAATGGCATTCAACATCTGACGTCCGCGCCGTTTTCGCCACAGTCAAACGGTGCCGCTGAACGATTGGTCCGGACTTTCAAGTCATAGATGTTGAAGTTAAAAGAGTCGCATTCTCGGGACGACGCGTTATTGCTCTTTTTTTCCTCGTATCTCTCTCAGCCCCGTGATGGTCGCTCGCCGGCTGAGTTGCTCCACGATCGTCATCATCGAACCTTGATGTCTTTGCTACATCCACCGCATCAGGTTCCTATGCGACGTTGTCTGCTATCGTCACTACCGAGGTTCACAGCGTTGGCTCGAAGGGCGCATTCTTCGCTGCCTCGGACGCGCTATGTATCTGGTTTTGGGGGCCTCTGGTGAGATGCGCCGGCATCTCAACCAGCTGCGCCTCTGTCGTCGCATGGGATCTGCCGCTCCCCGTCTGCTTTCAGCGACGGTGCCGTCCGGTCAGCGCCCTGGGGACCCATCTACTGGCTCGCCTCAGCCCCATGTGTTACCGATGCTGCCTTCCATTTTGCCCCATGGCGACGCGCCACCGCCGCCGCCGCCGCCGCCTGTTCTCCCGCCGGCGACGCCCGCAGTGGACGCTTCGCTGCAGTAGCCGGGCGCCTCCCTGGGTCACGCGTCGCCGATCGCTTCCCGTGTCCGGATGTCCTCCGACATGGAACTCTTGCCCGCTCCGGACCATATGTCGTCTTCGCCCGTCGGGTGCCCCGACCCGATGGAGGTCGACCCTTCGGCCCCTCCTGTCTCTCTGCGGGCGCATACACCGCATGTTGGCGTGCACCCTGGAGCAGGTTTTCAGGCGTTTCCTAGCTCCCCGCGGTCCGAATGGCAGGGTGCGGGTGGCACAGCCTCGCCTGTTGTTAGGCTCCCCACCTCGTCGCATACATCAACATGGGGTCCTCCCCACGGCGGGCGGAAGCCTTATAACACAACCGTACGCCGATCCGCGGGGGAGGAATGTGATGTCACCGCCAGACACCACACTTGCTAGGTGGTAGCCTTTAAATCGGCCGCGGACCGTTAGTATATGTCGGACCCGCGTGTCGCCACTATCAGTGATTGCAGACCGAGCGCCGCCACACGGCGGGTCTAGAGAGACTTCCTAGCACTCGCTCTAGTTGTTCAACCGACTTTGCTAGCGATGGTTCACTGACAAAGTACGCTCTTATTTGCCGAGACGATAGTTAGCATAGCCTTCAGCTATGTCATTTGCTACGACCTAGCAAGGCGCCAGTACCAGATACTATTGATACTGTAATAATGTACCGTCAAGACCGACGTTCTTCATTAACGGATTAAAGTTTAGTATTCCACCATCTACGTCCGTTTTTCTAAATTCTAATTTCATTGTCCTGTTCCAGACCTCACGCCAGCCTGCGTGAGCTAAAACGTGTGCCTTTCGGCTTCCTCTAGTAACACGGATGGCTCTCCTGCCAACCCACAACAGCAACACTGTTAGTTAGCCTTTGTTCCTGCTTTACTCTGTTGCGGATCATAATATAGTCGTCTACCTATTTAATTCCAGACGTTTTCTTCTTTGTTTTTGTAATTGCTGCAAACTTTGTTTCTTTTCTTTCAAATGATTAGCTAATTCGACTTCTTTATGAATAACTCCTCTATCGTTCCAAGCTCCATTGAACCATTTTCTCTTGTTGCTATTCTCGCCCATGTCGTATCCCGGAAATCCGTCCTGTTTCCGAGGCTAGACTGAGTGCTGCAAGTACGGTTGTTGAGTCCCTGAATGTGGTGCTGGCCCACTGCAGGGAAAGCTGGTATCGGGATTGCCGTCTCTGAGCTTCGCCAGCCACAGTTCGCAAAGTCATGTAGGTGAGAATGGCACACCATTTTCTTTGTTCTCGATGTTGTGGCCATACCGCCAATACTTACAGCAGGTCTTGCAGTTACGAGTGACGTGCAATGATCACACAGAAAATGTTGTGGGGAAAGCAAACCAAAGGCTGCATTCTATTGCGGAACACGTAGGAAATGTAATAGGTCGTCTACTGGTGAGACTGCTTAATCTACGCTTGTTCGTCCTCTTCTGGAGTATTGCTGTGCGGCGTGGGATCTGCATCAGAGAGGATTGACGGAGGTGATGGAAAAAGTTCACATAAGTGCAGCTCGTTTCGAATTACTGCGGAATAGGGAAGAGAACGCCACGGATAAGATACACAAATTGGGGTAGCAGTCATCAAACAAATGGCGTTTTTCGCTGCAACAGTACCTTCTCATGAAATTTCGATCACGAGCTTTCTCCAAACAGTTGGCAAATACTTTGTGAGGCCCGCCAACATATGAAGAAATGATCATCATAATGAAATGAGATAAATAAGAGCTCGCACAGAAATATTTAAGTGTTCCTTTTCCCTGCGCGCTGTTCAAGAGTGGAACCGTAGAGAAGTAACTTGAAGGTGGTTCGACAAACCCTCTGCCAGGCACTTAACTGTGAATTGCAGAGAAATCATGCAGATGAAGTCGTAGATGTAGATATAGATGAAGATGTACGGTTCGTTCACTTGCATCAAAAACTGTCGTAACTGATGGTGTGATAAACGAAGCGACTTCAGAAATTTACTGTTCGTACCACCAGTTTCATCATGTGCTCCGTGCATAGGAATTTAGCACAAAATGGTTCATGATGCATGCAACAACGCATGCCATACAAATAGTCTGTTGATCGTTGTAATCTTTTGCTCTTTCATTGTCTACTGAATTCTTTACGTTCCCTGTACATGGCGTTGTAACGGCACTGCATAGTATACTTGCAGTTTCTGTCGACTATGCGATTGTGTAATAGATATTGAGATTTTTGAACCTTCGAAAAAGTATTGTGGATCCGGCTCGCTTTTAAAGGCTGGTAACGATCTATTGCTAGAAAGCCTCTTCCTGTGCGACGACCTCTGGAGCTGTGAACTTCCTTTATACCGTTAGCAAATAAATGAGGGTAAACAGGACTGCCGCTACAGTTCTGCCGAACTAAAGCGAGTCGTGCCGAGCGAAACGTTCCACACAAAATGCTGGAAGACACTGCGACGCATCACGAAATCAACTTTCGGCGCTGTAGTGGATGGTTACCGAGAGCAAAGCTCACAACCGAGACGGATCTAACGAAGTCGAGACGTACCGAGTGGCGGCCAGAGGGGACGAGTCTCGGAGCGCACGCGTCCACCACATTAAGCACCCGTGACGTTCAGCACGTCACGCCTGTCTCTGGATAATACTGATAAATTTTTAAAAACCGATCAGGTTTCAAAACTTTTAGGTCATAATCACTTGTTGAAGTTAAACTGAAACGTGACACTAGCGATGGTAAACTCGATGTCTCTCTGTATTATGCTTTATTCGTGGATAAACAACAGGACTTTGCGTATGCAAATTATAATACGAAACAAACCCCCCACGAGGTATATGTCGATCTAAAATGATGAACCAGTTGCTAATAATAAATACTGGGTATATCGTCGGGTCAAGTGGACGCGCACTGTGCAAGACGTGGCAAGCGACATGTTTAGCGTCAGGGCGCTGCCAGAAGCGTTATACGAAATGCGGGATGCTGCCCACTCGTGTAACATACGGTGTCTAGGAAGCTGCTTTCTCGTAAAGCTAAACAACAATTCAAGCAAATCTTTCTGAGCCGTGTGTCAGCTCTCAACATATATCGCGCTGTTTATATTGTTCTGAGTCCTTCCATTCCATCGTTAATTGATTCTTTCATATTTACCGTTATGTTGCGTACGATTTTGTTGAGCTTCCCCTCTGGCGGCGTGTCTGGTCTTATCGATCTTCGAGTCGTTGCTTCCTGTTAGCCTTGTGTAAGGGGATAAGATGTTTGGGGGGATGGCCGGTTGGTTGCCTTGCGGTGACGAGTCGGTCGGTCGGTTCTTAAAATCGGGAATTAGAGAATGTCGTACGATGAGACCGCGGCGTGGCGTGGCGCTGGAGAGTTGGCTGTTGTTCCGAGAATCCGCGTAGTCTATCCTGGCGGTGCGAGGCGAGTGGGACGAGTTGACGGGACGAGGCTGTAAGCTCTCGCTGTGAACACCCGGGGGCCACGCCTGTGGTTCCGAGTCACTACTCGGTGGGAGCGGCGACGGATGTCTTTAAATTGTCCGTCTGGAGGGGGAAATGATGGACTAGTAACTCGCCTAACCTGAGGAGTGGTATTTCGCCGCCTTGGATGCAGAGAAGACGAGGGCTCTGGTGACAGAGCGCGTGGCTGCGTGACTGTGTCCAGTTGGGTACGCTGACGACGTGGACACGGTCTGGTGTGAGGAACCTTTGCATCGGAGTTCACCTGCTGTTTCTCTGATAAAGTGCAAGTTAAGTTGGTTAAAGGTTTAGATGTTAATTGAAAAATTTTGGTTTGTGTAACCAGCGTCTGCCTCGTGGCCTTCTGCGTTCGGGTTTCCTGTCCCTGTCGCCGGTGTAATTATAGACAATGATCTTTGACTCCTTACTAGTACTGCCTGAGAGGAAGTGTATTTTTGGGCAGGGATTATGGTTCCTGATTTCATTCCTCCTCCTCCGCTGGCCTCGCCTGAGGACGATGTTATTGCTGAATGTGAGGCGTTGTGGGTCTGTTAGTCCTCTTGTAGCCTGAGCATCCTTCGGGAGACAATTGTGGCCGCCCTCACACCCGGTCGGTTGATCATTCCTATCCCAGGACATTTTGGTGGCAGGACATGGTATTAAAGTTGTTAGTTATTGTAAAATGTTAAATGGTTGTATTTTACTCTGATTATTTTTTGGCCACTGTTTAAAAAGGTTTAGTTTGCCTTTCATTAATGTTTTTTTTTAAATTACGTCGCTTTAAAATTGTTAGTTATTGTGAAACGTGAGTGACTGTACCTTTACTTTGGTTGTTTTAATCTACTTGGCATCCTTTGAAAATGCTAGTTCTGCCTTCCTGTTAGCGAGCCCTTGTAATTTAATATCTTGTTGTGCCAAAATTTAAAGAAGTGGCTCCCTACATGTTCGGTAGCGAAATTGTATGTAAATTGGTGTTCTTGTTTCATTACTTGGAAAGTTTTAATTTGGTTATTAAATGCGTTATCAAAGTCTGTTTTAAGTAAAATGGCTTGGCTATTAACGGTAAAGTAAAGTTCTTAATTTCATTACTTGGAAAATTTTGATTTGTTATCAAATGTTTCATCAAAGGGAGTTTTAAGTAAAATGGCTTGGCCGTTAACTGTAAAGTAAATTGTTTTGAAAAGGCACTCATGCCTGCTAGCTTTTTTGGATGTGTTCCTGGTCAAGTGGTAAAGAAGTGACTTTTAATGGTTCAAGTAATCAGTAAAGAAATAGTAAATTGCAACTCGACAGTAACCAACTAATTTTGGCCCCATTTCCCAACTGGGGGTTTTCCTTGATTAATCGTAAAACCGGTCTCACTTTCTAATGGAGTTTATTACAATATGATAACTGAAAATACTTAAGTGACGTTTCTGCAAAGATGGGCTGCAAGCAAACGGCGACATGCAAATAATCAATGTTCTTCGATGCGTACAATTTCCATGCATGAGTCACTGCTACAGAGTTTATACCACAGCTCGTCTTCTAGAGCGCCTCTTCTAGTGCGGTCAAGGCTGGCTGGAGCGGCGCTTATAATCTCTACATACAAATGCCTCTCCTGTCGTAGTGTCGTCCTATCCAGCGTTCTATTGGCTGACGTCGTCCACAGCCTTCTCCGCTGTTACGTTCCAGGCCAACGTGCCGGAGCTTGATGTTACGCCGGAGCACGAAAGATGTACACAACATCCAAGGGACGACACCGAGTACGACAGTCATCATCGGCAGACGTCAGATCCGGCCAGACGCGACAGCAGCGCTCGCTTCGGCCGACATGGTCGAACAGTGGATGCAGCGGTTTGGGAGGAGTTAATTTGATCTGAATGGGTTAACTGGCAGACGGAAGGCAGCCAGAGGAAAAGTGCTCGTATCGGACTATAAAGAATGCGAATACTTCATTACCTTTAAAAATTATCCCAAAAATGTTGGCTTGTGAACATATTCGCGCTCTTTGTAACATGGTGCTCATGTGAAACCCCCAAAAATTCTCCTAACTATATCTCACTCACACCCACTAATTCATCGTTGTAAGTCACTCGACCTATCTACTCCCAATTGCCCATTCTCACTCATTCATTCAGGCCAGCTCACTGTCATTTCACTTTGTGTTTGTCACTGTCTCCTGTATCACACCCACAGTCCACTTTGTTATGTCCTGCTGCTACGGTTTCCTCTCACGGCCACTGTCTCCCTCTTGCTCCCTCTTTCTGGTAGTCTCCCATCCCTTCCTCCCTACTGCTGGTGTCTGTTCTCACTGTCACTATCTCTCTTCTTCTCTTCCTCGTTGTCATAATCATTTGCCCTGTCTCTCACTATTACTGCCTCTCACCCACTTCCACTTTCTCTTTCTCTTCATTCCTCTCCCACTGGCACTATCTCCTTCACTACTTTTTCTAGCAGTGTTATGTCACTATCAATTACATTACACTGTCACTGTGTCCCTCCCGTCCTGCCGCACTGTCATTGCCTTCTTCACTCTTTCTATAACAGAACCACTGTCTACTATCTACCACTGCTTATTACTTTTCTGTCTCTTTGCCACTGCCACTGTCCTCCTGTCACTCAGCATAAAAAGCACGAATGTGACTGAATGCCAAAATTTTTGCGAAAAATTTGAAGGTGCTAAGGATCCAGAATCAGTCACCTGGTACCCAACTTTTCAGTCAGAGTGTTGTAAATAAACAAGAACATATTCACATTTTTCGTGCTCCGACAGGAGCATTTTTATGCTGGTTTCTGTAGAGTCCGCAAGGAAGCAAAGGAGAGGATGTTGTTATGGGTGGCCAGTATCCACTTTCTTCAACACAAAGGCATTCGTGGATTAATGCAGTTATTTATATACATGAACTCTTACTTCACTTGAATAGAGTCCATTTGTTTTGGTACACGCTCATAAGTAATAGTCCTCTTGCAGGCAGTATCGGTAACCTTGCTATTACAAACTTTAATCTCACTGCTGGTCCCGCTATAGTCACTGATTTGGCCGCTATGTACTGTTGTAGCCTGTGATGAATTACACTTGCTCTGCAAACTGGATGAACGAGTCAGTGAGGCACTCCAGTCAGCAGCGGCGGCCTAAGTGCATGCTGAGAACGTTGGCGGTGCGTTGCTTGTTGATGTGTCTTTGGCCCCTCTCGTCATAGGTGCACTTGATGCAGCGCCTACTAATAATCCATCTTCGCTTCATTTCTGCAGACCAGTGTGCTGACGACAGCTTAGGCCAGCACATTCCTCCCACAAGCCACACTGTTGTCACGTAGGGAGGACGTGAACGACAATCGGAGTGAGGCAGGATGCTGGACTTACGCCTAACCATACAACGCCATCTGGCTTGCGAGGCAACTACACTACTGGCCATTAAAATTCCTACACCAAGAAGAAATGCAGATGATAAACGGGTATTCATTGGATGAATACACTATACTAGAACTGACATGTGATTACATTTTCACGCAATTTGGGTGCATAGATACTGAGAATTCAGTACCCAGAACAACCACCTCTGGCAGTAATAACGGCCTTGATACGCCTGGGCATTGAGTCAAACAGAGCTTGGATGGCGTGTGCAGGCAGAGCTGCCCATGCAGCTTCAACACGATACCACAGTTCATCAAGGGTAGTGACTGGCGTATTGTGACGAATCAGTTGCTCGGCCACCATTGACCAGACGTTTTCAATTGGTGAGAGATCTGGAGAATGTGCTGGACAGGGGAGCAGTCGAACATTTTCTGTATCCAGAAAGGCCCGTGCAGGATCTGCAACATGCGGTCGTGCATTATCCTGCTGAAATGTAGGGTCTCGCAGGGATCGAATGAAGGGTAGAGCCACAACCAAATGTAACGTCCACTGTTCAAAGTGCCGTCAATGCGAACAAAAGGTGACCGAGACGTGTAACCAATGGCACCCCATACCATCACGCCCGGTGATACGCCAGTATGGCGATGACGAATACACGCTTCCAATGTGCGTTCACCGCGATGTCGTCAAACACGGATGCGACCATCATGATGCTGTAAACAGAACCTGGATTCATCCGGAAAAATAACGTTTTGCCATTTGTGCATCCAGGTTTGTCATTGAGTACACCATCGCAGGCGCTCCTGTCGGTGATGCAGTGTCAAGGGTAACCGCAGCCATGGTCCCCGAGCTGATAGTCCATGCTGCTGCAAACGCCGTCGAACTGTTCGTGCAGATGGTTGTTGCCTTGCAAACGTCCCCATCTGTTGACTCAGGGATCGAGACGTGGCTGCACGATCAGTTACAGCCGTGCGGATAAGATGCCTGTCATCTCGACTGCTAGTGATACGAGGCCGTTGGGATCCAGCTCGGCTTTCCGTATTACCGTCCTGAACCCACCGATTCCATATTCTGCTAACAGTCACTGGATCTCGACCAACGCGAGCAGCAATATCGCGATACGATAAACCGCAATCGCGACAGGCTACAATCCGACCTTTATCAAAGTCAGAAACGTGATGGTACGCATTTCCCCTCCTTACACGAGGCATCACAACAACGTTTGACCAGGCAACGCCGGTCAACTGCTTTTTTGTGTATGAGAAATCGGTTGGAAACTTTCCTCATGTAAGCACGTTCTAGGTGTCACCACCGGCACCAACCTTGTGTGAATGGTCTGAAAAGGTAATCATTTGCACATCACAGCATCTTCTTCCTGTCGGTTAAATTTCGCGTCTGGAGAACATCTTCCTGGTGTAGCAATTTCAATGGCCAGTAGTGTAGAATATCGTCAAGAAAACTGCCAGGGCGCACGTGCTGGCCGGAGGGTGTGGCCTGGGGAGATGACGGCGACGGCGACGGCGGTGGCGACGACAGGCCCACGTGCATCGGGTTGGTGAGCGGGGCCGGCTGGGGCGAGGGAGCATCGCCTACCAGCAGGCGGCCGTGAAGGCTGCGTCGTCCGGCGAGGCCGTGAATCTGGGGAAAGAAAAGCGGCAGAATCTCGCAGCAAATGACACACAGAAATTGGGTTCTGGTTGCGGCGCTGCAAAGCATCGGGACCTGCAATCAAGTACCTAAAAGAGCCAATACATTCCTTGATCACGCCTCTTTTCCAGTGCCCACGGTTGCCATAAACCCTGAAAAGAACAAGATCGCTTGGCGCAATGCCATACTTGCGGACCGTTGACGGCCCCCGATGCTGCGTTGGGTGTAGCAAGTGTAGCAGCGTCCGATGGCGACGGCCATGCAGAAGTGCCACCAGTGATGGTCCGTCTCGTGGGTGGATGCGATATGAGGCCAGAAAGAGTCGCAGCGCCTGTTCCTGTGTGTGGGTTGTGCGAAGCTTGGCCATCTGTTGTTTAAAAGTGCGTATGAAGCATTCTGCTTCTCCGTTGGACTGGGGGTGAAATGAAGCACTTGCTAGATAACGAACGCCGTTGCGTTCACAACACTGTTCACAATCACGTGATGTGAACTGCGGTCCGTTCTATGGCACAAGTACTTCTGGCGAGTCTATGCAAAATAAGGAGGACGACAGTTCAATGGTGCTACGTCATGTGGTAGAAGCCATAGGCACCGCAAATGGGAACTTGATAAAAGTTTTCCACTGTGAGCCAATGAGTGTTCGAAAATGGTCCTGCAAAGTCAATGTGCACTCGTTGCCGTGGGGACTGAGTTTGAGGCCAAGCTGAGAATGTGTGTGGCGGAGTGGATTGGTCTTCCGAGCATGCGCAACACTCTGACGTCATATGTTCAATGTGGGCGTCCATGCACTGCCAAGTACACCGCCATAGCCCTAACTGTTAAGTGCGAACAGTTCCCGAACGTCCTTGGTAGAGCATTCGCAGCACATCATTTGCAAGACTTTGGGAATAATCACGCGAGATTGTCCGCTGTCATTTTCAACTCGAATCACACCTGTTCAACTGAAAGGTTACGCCGACTTGCAGAATATCGGCGCTCAACTGACAAGGTAACCTCCCCATCGCACCCCCCTCAGATTTAGTTATAAGTTGGCATAGTGGATAGGCCTTGAAAAACTGAACACACATCAATCGAGAAAACAGGAAGAAGTTGTGTGGAACAATGAAAAAATAAACAAAATATACAAACTGAGTAGTCCATGTGCAAGATAGGCAACATCAAGGGAGTAGGGAGTCAGGAGCGCCGTGGTCCGGTGGTTAGCGTGAGCAGCTGCGGAACGAGAGGTCCTTGGTTCAAGACTTGTGAAAACTGTAATTTTTTATTTTCAGTCTGAGACAAACTCTTACTTTTTCATCGCTTTTTGGGAGTGATTACCACATCCATAAGAAAACCTAGATCGGGCAAGTTAGAAGAATGTTTTTACCCATTCGCCAAGTGTACAAGTTAGGTGGGTCGACAACATATTCCTGTCATGTGACGCACATGCTGTCACCAGTGTCGTATAGAATATATCGGACGTGTTTTCCTCTGGAGGAATCGGTTGACTTATGACCTAGCGATCAAATGTTTCCGGTTCCCATTGGAGAGGCACGTCCTTTCGTCTACTAATCGCACGGTTTTGCGGTGCGGTCGCAAAACACAGACACTAACCTTATTGCAATGAACAGAGACGTCAATCAACGAACAGACAGATCATAACTTTGCGAAAATAAAGAAATTTAAATTTTCACACGAGGGAGGACTTGAAACAAGGACCTCTTGTTCCACAGCTGCTCACGCTAACCACGGGACCACCGCGCTACTGAGCTCACGCTATATCTTGCGCATGGACTACTGAGTTTGTATATTTTGCTTATTTTTTCATACTTCCACACAACTTCTTCCTGTTTTCCCGACTGATCTGTGTTCAGTTTTTCAAGGCCTATCCACTGTGCCAACTTATAACTAAATCTGAGGGGGGTGCGATGGGGAGGTTCCCTTGTGAGTTGTGGATACTGTTCATTGAACGACGCCAAGACGTGCGAATGTAATGCAACAAAATCTTAAGGTCCGGATCCGCTTCCGTGGCCTGTGCAATTTTTCTGTAGTGCAAGGGAAAGATGCCAGCAATTCAGAGTACTGCGCATAGATTTGGCGACAAGATGTGGCACATGCATCAAAATCAGCGTCGGGTGAATCCCGAAGGCGAGATATGGAGTTTGCATCGCTATGCTTTGCTGTAGTTCTGTACACAATTTCATACTAATACTGCGAAAGCAACAAAGCCCACCGCTGCAATTTTTGAGCAATGCGTGTAGAAACCGGCTTTGATGGATGAAAAAATGACTGCAAAGGCTTGCGATCTGTCACTTCAAACAACATGCGACCATACAAATAGTGATGGAATTTTGTCACGCCATACACAATAGCGAGAGCCTCTTTTTCTATTTGAGAATAACTGCACTGAGTTTACGTTAACAACTTTGAAGGAAAAGCTAACATCTGTCTTTTGCACAAATTCTGTGCGAAAGCACACCGGTGATTCCGTAGGAAGAAGCGTAGACTTGCAAAACTACTGGCTTGGCAGGATCAAACTGTACTAAACATCTATCACTGAGCAAGGCATTTTAGAGTTTCTGAAATGCGAAATGCGTCTTGACAGTCTTTTGTCCACACAAAAAGTAAATTTCTGCGACGCAAACGATGCAATGGAACCGCGATCTGAGCGGCATTCGGTATGAACCGAGTGTAGTACGTCATCTTGCCCGGTACTGACTGCAGTTCAGACACATTGCGAGGAACAGGCAGGTCACGGTTTGCAAACAAATGAGATTGGAGGCGGTGCGAACTTTGACTGCTTATCACATGTGATAAATACATCTGAGATTCTTGATTCAATGGAAATTGCAAGTTGGCTTCCCACCAATCTATCTTAGAAAAGTACCGTCGTGCACCAATTCTGTCCTTGAGTTCCTCAGGGCGAGGTAAGGGATAAGTGTCAACTACTGTCTTTGACTTGACGTCAACACAAATGCGAATGCGACCATAAGGCTTAGGCAACAAAACGAGAGGACGTTCCCACTGACTAGCTTGAATGGAAGCAATTCTTTCAGTTCATTACTACCTTGTCTTTTAAAGCAATTGGAATGGGATGGGCCCGGAGAAACTTAGGCTGTGCATTCTCTTTCAGTGTAACATACGCTAAAAACTTATTAGCTTTTCCCATTCCTTCTGAAAATAGTTCAAGAAATTCTTTAAGCATTGTCTTTTCGGGGAAAAGCAGACAGTGAAAGTACATTGTCGTAGATGCTAAGTCCAAACAATCAAAAGGCATGTAAACCGAAAATGTTCTCACTGTCTCTTGAGTTCAACACAATGAAATTCACGGTCTTAGTGTGAAATTTGTAAGTGAAGGCAAACTATACTGTCCATGCAGTGGGATTTCCTGTTCTTTATAAGCAGTGAGGTGCTTGCTGGATTTAGAAAGTTGCGGTGAGCCTAACCTCCCGGTGGGCGCGCCTGTGAAACTCGCACGAGCGGGCGCGTGCAACACTGACTGCTGCCTGCAGAAAATCGGCTTTTTCGCTCAAGCAGCAGCCCTGTTTTCGATGTAATGTAAGTAAAATCATTAGAAACAAACCGCGATATCGAACTGAATTATACATTTGGTTCTTTAGAGCATGATTCAAACACCTTCACTACCACTTATCACATATACATCACCGTGGCAGCCTGCCATGCGCCCACCGAAGGGTAAAGCAAAGTTACGGAGGCCAGCAATTCGTAAAGAGACAAATTGTTTGTTAGAACGTCGCTGCACAGCACTAGGGAGAGAAGGAGGCACAACCTTAATCTTACTTTTGTCAAAACTTGTTCTAGGTTTTGAAACCACAGCGTTCACTACATGTGCTCAAGACTGTTCTTTCTGGGAGCGGGCAAAATTGGCATTTTTGTGCCGTCGCAAAGAAACTGCTTGGACTTGGCCTTTTTTTCCACACGTGAAACACGTTGCGTCACGTGATGGGCAATCCTGTCGTTTATGAGTAGAACGTCTAGGGCAAGACTTCATTAAATTCGCAAGCCTGTTTACACGTCTACGTGGCTGTCAGCGTGGCCGTGTGCGCGCTAGCCGTTGTGAATGCTTGTGGCGGTCGCGAGCAAGGAGTGACTCGATCCGCCAAGTCGGGTCCTGGTCGGACTTACCGGCCGCTATGGCACCCTAATCGTATTGCTCTTTGACCTGCAATACTTGGGGAAGTGATGGATCAGAGTGCTTTAAGTTCTGTTCCGGCGTATTGTACTATCTAGGTCACTGAATGTTATTGCATCCCATATCATTAAATCACTGTAAAAGTTTCCACAGCTACACTTAAATTTACAGTTCCTAGTCAAGCCCGTTACTTTTGTGTACCACTATCGGTACGTCTGATCCGGCTATTTCTACAAGCGAAAGAACTGACATCTAGCTGCAGCTACTTGGACTTGCTGGTCATAGTATTGACTTAATGCAGCTATTACTTGGTCATAGCTGAGATCGTCGGGAGACGCGGTTGGGAATAGTTTTGTATTGGCCTTAACATTAGGACCCCGCAATCGAAAGGAAGTGTTGTAACTTTAGAGTACCGTACATTGAACGTGATGAACCTGACAATGTCCTTGGAACTGAGTCAGGTATTCAGTCCACTCCTCTTCTGTTTGCGGAAATTGCCAGGACGAGGTATACTGGACGGCTGCACTTGTTGCGCTGGTGGTTGGTTGTTTGTGGTTGTGCAGCCGACGCAGACTGATCAGCCAGTCCTTGTTGTACTGTCGTCAGTAGGGTAGCAATTTGTTGGTTCTGAAACTGAAAAGCTTGTAGATGAAGATGAAATGGGAGATATGATACTGCGTGAAGAGTTTGACAGAGGATTGATAGACCTAAGTCGAAACAAGGCCCCGGGAGTAGACAACATTCCATTGGAACTACTGACAGCCTTGGGAGAGCCAATCCTGACAAAACTCTACCATCTTGTCAGCAAGATGTATGAGACAGGCGAAATACCCTCAGACTTCAAGAAGAATATAATAATTCCAATCCCAAAGAAAGCAGGTGTTGACAGATGTGAAAATTGCCGAACTATCAGTTTAATAAGTCACGGATGCAAAATACTAACACGAATTCTTTACAGACGAATGGAAAAACTGGTAAAAGCCGACCTCGGGAAAGATCAGTTGGGATTCCGTAAAAATGCTGACCCTACGAGTTATCTTAGAAGCTAGATTAAGGAATGAAAGGGAAGCAGTGGTTGGGAAGAGAGTGAGACAGGGTTGTAGCCTCTCCCCGATGTTATTCAATCTGTATATTGACCAAGCAGTGAAGAAAACAAAAGAAAAATTCGGAGTAGGAATTAAAATCCATGGATAGGGGAAAAAAAACTTTGAGGTTCGCCGATGACGTTGTAACTCTGTCAGAGACAGCAAAGGACCTGGAAGAGCAGTTGATCGGAATGGACAGTGTCTTGAAAGGAGGATATAAGATGAACATCAACAAAAGCAAATCGAGGATAATGGAATGTAGTCGATTTAAGTCGTGTGATGCGGAGGGAATTAGATTAGGAAATAAGACACTTAAAGTACTAAAGGAGTTTTGCTATTTGGGGAGCAAAATAAATGATGATGGTCGAAGTAGAGATATAAAATGTAGACTGGCAATGGCAAGGAAAGCGTTTCTGAAGAAGATAAACTTGTTAAATCGAGTATAGATTTAAGTGTCAGGAAGTCGTTTCTGAAAGGAATTGTATGGAGTGTAGCCATGTATGGAAGTGAAACGTGGGCGATAAATAGTTTAGACGAGAAGAGAGTAGAAGCTTTCGAAATGTGGTGCTACAGAATAATGCTGAAAATTAGATGGATAGATCACATAACTAATGAGGAAGTAGTGAGTAGAATTGGGGAGAAGAGGAATTTGTGGCACAACTTGACTAGAAGAAGGGATCGGTTGGTAGGACATGTTCTGAGGCATCAAGGGATTAACAATTTAGTACTCGAGGGCAGCGTGGAGGGTAAAATCGTAGAAGGAGACCAAGAGATGAATTAACTAAGCAGATTCAGAAGGATGTAGGTTGCAGTAAGTACTGCGAGATGAAGAACACAGGATAAAGTAGCATGGAAAGCTGCAGCAAACCAGTCTGAGGACTGAAGACCACAACAACAACAATGAAAATTACCTAAAAGTCTTAAAACAGGACGCTTATGTTTTAAAACCCAGTTAGGAACAACATCAAATTAACTTTTATCATCAGTTGAAGCCCCTACAAATTTATCAGTGCATAAAATCAATTAATTAAAATTTTCCTTTCAAAACTTTAGTTACTTTATACTACGTAATACAAAATTCCCTCAAAATTATTATTTGCTTATAATTTTGCTGTGTGAGTGCATGAGATTGATTGAAAGAGTGTATGTGGGATATACGTTGAAACTTAATATATCATTTTATGTAAGACCTTGTACAAACGAACCGTGGGAAAGTTACGGTGCAACCACAATTCAGATGACGTATGTCGGTGTGAGCTTGCTTTTGTATAAAAGTACCCAGAATTAAAGTTAGAGGCGGAATAAGTTTATTTGTCAATTTTGCACTTCGCTTATTTTGATTAAACAATATACTAGAAATTGAAGTTTTAATGACACTAATTACTATCTGATTAGTGACTGGATAAGGCAATTTTTGCAGCGAGAATGATGTGGAAGGAACATTCTGATTGGTCGTTTAAATCAACAGCCAATCACAATTAAGCAGTTCCCGCGCGAATATAGTGTAGTGAGGTGGGCATAGAGTAGAGGAGCTCGAGATAGTCGCTTGCTAACCGGCCTACGAGTAACACCATGTGAAATAGCTCCTTAAAAGTAGTCCCTCGCTCAAGGACTATCCAAAACATTTGACCTTACTTTTTTATGGTCATTAGTGCCGGAGGTATGTGCACCAGAAAATTCTGTTTTTCTGAGCGGCGTTTTGGAATTAGATAAGCCTACCTGTCCCACGCAGACTGCTATACAGAAATTGTAAGAAAGAACTGACGTGTGACCAAATTTATTTTGATTAAGTCACAAAAAATGATCTAGTGAGGTTGAAAGGTGTCTGGTTACAGTGAATGTTACAACTACAGTGAATTATGAATTACAGAAATAAAAGAATATGATTATAAATACTTTTTTTATTTTTCAAGCTAGTCCACTGCTAACTAATTTTCATGCAGATAGAAACTACGAAGCGATCACAACGCTAAGTCATCACACGGTAACTAAAAGACAAACTAATTATATTACAGGAAATGCCACAGACTTCTGCAGACGAAGAAGACAATGCTTCATCATAGTTTGATTATACCTTATTTGTCTGCCTGGCGCAGGGACTGTAAGTAACTTTCATTTGCAGTTAAATTCAATGCTCAGTTGCTGTCAGATTTATAGTAAACACAGGCACATTAAATGGTACAAACAATTATAAAATTTCTGTTGCGATAAGATATTTATAGTTCTCAGACAGGGACAATTAGAAGATTACAGGTAGTTAGTTTAAAGTGAAATATAATAAAGATTGCAGCAAGCATGTTATACTTCCGTTGTCAAAGTGAAATATAATGAAGGTAGGAGTAAGCGTATTATACCTGCGTTGTCAATTCCAACATGAAATAAAGATATGGTTTGTTGTACTTGCCACAGAAGACAGCTTTAGTAATAACAATTGCGTTAGCCTAAGACGCCGCTGCCAGAATCAACAGATATCTAAGTGCAAGTACATTACAGTACGCGACTCAGCAAGGATAGACAGTTATTGAAAACAAGAAGCCCCACATTATACTTGTCTTCCCACGCCATGATTCAGAACAATTGAATATTCCGTGGAAACAGCGCAGCCCTGAGTGGCCGCGCGGTTAGAGGCGCCATGTCACGGATTGCGTGGCAGCTACCGCCGGAGCTTCGAGTCCTCCCTCGGGCATGGGTGTGTGTGTTGCTCTTAACATAAGTTAGTTTAATTAGTATGTAAGTCTACGAACCGATAACCCCAGCAGTTTGGTCCCTTAGGAATCCACACACATTTGAACATTTGGAAACTGCGTACGCAAAAGTTTGGGACATTGGTAAGTGCAATGTCGGTAATACGGTGACAGTTTATTAGAATATTAACACTGTGTGGAATGCATGACATTCATGAACAAGAATTGTATTCTGGTCACGTAAACCGCATTTCGACTGAACAGTTTCGAAGTTGGACCACCAGTAAATCAAACGGTGAATGTATATGACGTAATCTAAAAGTATGTGTATGCGAAACTTTTTTTGGTGGAAAATAGGCAATGTAGCATAAAGTGCATGTAAAACGTAGGTACACTGATAATCCAGAACATTATGACCAGTGCCCACTCTGCTACTTTGGATGCCGCCTCATGGCGTCGCGGGCTCGTGACGCGGTAACAAAATTATGTAATCGGAGCAGACTCGGAGGGGGCATCACCGTATGAAAGATATAGGCTGCAAATGGGGAAATTCATTGAGATAAGCGACTTTGACAAACGGCAGATTGTTATTAGGCATAGCCCGAGAACGAATATTATGAAATGGACAAAGCTGGTCTAATGTTCACGTGCTACACTTGTGAGCATGTACGGAAAGAGGAAGAAGGACTGTCGAACTACCACTACGTGTTAAATGGTTGGCCGGCCGCTATGACCGAGCGGTTCTAGGCGCTTCAGTCCGGAACCGCGCTGCTGCTACGGTTGCAGGTTCGAATCCTCCCTCGGGCATGGATGTGTGTGATGTCCTTGGGTTAGTCAGGTTTAAGTACTTCTAAGTCTATGGGACTGATGACCTCAGATGTTAAGTCCCATAGTGCTCAGAGCCATTTGAACCATTTCTTTATCAAATGGTTGGTCGTTCACGACTCTTCACAGAGCGTGACGTTCGGAGGCTTGTCTGCTCTGTGTAGTAGGCTAGATGGTGATCTGTGGCATCTCTGCCGGATGAGCACAAGTCTAGTGCAGGCACACCGCTCAAATGGTTGTGAGCACTATGGGATTTAACATCTGAGGTCATCAGTCCCCTAGAACTTAGAGCTACTTAAACCTAACTAACCTAAGGACATCACACACAGCCATGCGCGAGGCAGGATTCGAACCTGCGACCGTAGCGGTCGTGCGGTTCCAGACTGTAGCGCCTTTAACCGCTCGGCCACCCCGGCCGGCCACACCGCTCACCTCACATTGTTGAACATGGAGCTCTGCAGCACACCACCCCTACGTGTTCACATGTTCACATTGCAATTGGAATGGGACCATCGAGATTTGACCGTCAACCAATGGAAACGTGTTGGCTCTTTGGGTGGAGCACATTTTTGCTACACTAGGTCTGCACAAACGACGTCATCGAGGTGAACAGCGTCTCGAAAAGTGCAATGCGCCACGGATGCAGGCTGTTGGGAGCTGTATTATTCTATCGGAGACATTCTCTTGTGCTTAGTTGGGACCTGTCTTAGTAATCGAAGACACGCTGACAGCTGCGAACAGTCTGCATCTCTTGATGCTTGATGTCTTCCCCGACACGGATGTCATGTTTCAGCAGCTTAATTCTCCATGGCTCGCAGCCAGAACCGTGCTAGAGTGGTCTGAGAAGCATTATAGCGAACTCACGTTCACGTCTCGGCGACCAAATCCGCCTGTCGTAAATCCTATGGAATCCATCTGGGTCGCTATATGGCGCTATTACCGCGTACGCCTATCAGCGGCACGTTATACACGCGAATTACACGACCTGTGCGTAGGCGTCTGGTGTACATACTTCCACAAACCTACCAACGAACTGCCGGATGCCTGAGACGTAGAATCAGTGATGTGTTTCGTTCCAAAGACGGACAACTACAGGAAAGTACTGACAATAGCGCAACAAATATTGAAGAGCGGAAAACTTGTGTTAAAAGGTTACCGTAATCATATTCGCGAACGGGAAGCATAAGAAAGTATACGGTCTCATGAACACAAGGATAGGAATAAGGAAGATGCTTCGTGGCATCTGTTGTGAATTATTATCTTTGTTTCGCACACCATTCAAACAGAGAGAGAGGTTTTTCTTTTCTCTTCTACAGTATTGTAGTACTTTGGGTTACAGGAGCTATCGGAATTGCAGCACAACTAGCGATTTAGTTTCCTCAAACGCGTGAAAGGGCGGAATCGACGGATTGGGTGACAGCAACGTGTGCCTCAAGGCGAGCATTACACAGGTTCATGTTCATGAGACAAGTGGCTACTTTGCCTTAGAAACAGAGCAACAAGCATTCAATGCAAGCGAGACAGCGACCTTCGACGCGAATAATAAAGGCCGGTTACGTATGCCAGAAAATTACGAACAGAAGCAACCGCAGCAGAGCAGAGCAAAACGTGGACAAAACGAGCTTGGGAAGGAGCTTGGTAACAGCGGTGGCAGGAGGGCGGACTTGAGCGAGCGCTGGGCTCACCTCGCGCAAGGCGCCGGGGCGTGGCCGCCGAGGCGGCAGCCTTCCTCAGGCGCCATCATTAAAAATGAGTTGGCTGCATGGGCTATTGCCATTGCCAAACTTGAAGGCCGCATCGAGGAATTGGAAAATGAAAATGACAGACTGAGGAGGCAACCAACTAATACCTGGGGGGGAGTGGTTGCGCAAGCGCCAATCAAGCCACAAACCACGAAGGATACAATTGGAAAGGTTACCAACCCTCCAAGCACGGCGGTCTTCCTTCGGACCCTGCCTGGCCAAGACACGAGCGTTAAAAATATACAACAACTTCTGACAACCACTATTTATTCTGTAAAAGATAAGATTAAAATCAATAGAGTTAAAGCAAGTAGAAACTCGGTGATTGTAGAAGTTCGCCACCGAGGAGCACAAAGAAAAATTGTTAAACAATCAAAAGTTGAATTCAGTGGTCAAGTGTGAACAACATAGAAAAAAGAAACCCCCTAATCATTCTATATGATGTCCCCACGGTAATGACGAATGAGGAACTATATGAAACAATAAGGGAACAGAACTTTGAGGACATGAATGATGAGGAGTTTAAAAATTGTTTCAAGTTGAGATTCAAAACGGGGCCTCGGGACCGTGATATTGTACAACACTTTGCCGAGGTTACCGCACCAATGTGGAGAAAAGTTATGCCAGTGGGCAGAATATACGTAGGTTTCCATGCGGTCAGTGCTAGGGATTATCTCGTGGCACCTCGTTGCCACATCTGTGGTGACTTGGACCACATTCTGAGGCACTACACCAGGGGGTCGGCGTGCTCCAAGTGTGGTGAAGACGGTCACACCCGAAAAGATTGCAAGGCAGCGGGAGTCTGCGTGCCGTGCAAAAGACGTGGCAAGAAATCTTGTGGCCTACCCAGTGTCAGGGGCACGCTCACACAAGTACGTTTGTATACTGCTGACACACCTGTGACGCTTCAGGCAGTAGAGATTAATTATAGATAGGTTTCCTAAAGAAAATATTAACAATAAATCAGTTGCCATTATTAATTTAGTTCTGGCTGTAGCTGACTTAGTAATATTGTAATTAACTGCAGTCAGTGTTTGTATTAAGTTTACGACCCACTAATCACGTAAGGAAGTGGGTTAAGATTGTATAAAGTTTTGTGAATAAAGAATAATTTAAAAAAAAAAAGCTTTGGGTTATAGGAGCAATCGGAATTCCAACACAAGTAGTGATTTAGTTTCCTCAAACGCGTTACGACATTTTATTCAGGGAATCGTCAACTGTGATAACTAGACCTCGGATTTTAGGTAAAAACCTATTTTATTCCACATTAAATAAAGGCAATGAAAGTTGTACATACTCGATGAGAGGTGCATGGCTTGTGTTCGGGCGATCTCTCTCTTTTTACATTCTGTTTTCACTGTACTGCCACCTCGTTTTGTTAGTTTCTATTACTGGTGTTACTGAGTTGCTGCCTTGCCTGCCCGTGAGCGGCAGCAGCAGCGCTAATCGATATAAGGCCCCGGCGTATTATCTTTTGTGGACTGCTATTACTTCCCAGTTGTCATGTGTTAGGAAGAGGGTTGGTATCTGGCAGTGAGTTGGAACGTGCCAGCAGTTAGTTCGGCCCTGGCAGTTTTTGAGTTGGCACGCGGAACAAGTTGAGTCGGGGCGCGGCAGCAGTCAGGTCCGGACGGTCCCGACGGTTGCAGACGGTTGCCGACGCACACGGTTGGAGTGGCGACGACTTTGGTTGGTCGTCGGTCGGTCGTCTTGCCGGACGACGTGTATTTGGCCGGCGATCGCGTATGGGTTGGCTGTGTGTGCTGACTCGTGATTCGTCCCTGTTGTTGTACAGTCACTGCCGTTAGCATTGTCTGGTTCCTCGAGCATGTGTTCGTGAAACTGTGTGTAGTTTGTGTCATTTTGATTGAAAAGTTATTTTAAATGTTGCCGGCGTACTGTGTCTAAGGAGTCGGTCGGATGGCGTGCAGCAGTGAGGAGTTCTCGGCGGGGCGGGGTTTGGCCGGGGCTCGCTGGCGGCCTTTACGCGGTGTCGGAGAGGGTGGCGCTGTTCCCATTGCAACGAGGTCCGTGGCTCACCGACCCTGGACGTAAAGTTGAATTTTGATTAACTTGTCAGCAAGTCGAGACCACATTGTGTCGTTCGGAGTTCATTGTCGGCTGTTGGGATATTCCCGCGAGCAACAATGTGATTTTCATGTTGGAAAATTCTAGCCGCGCTCCGGTGGCGGTTATCTGCCGTGGGCGTTGACATAAATTCAGGCAGAGTATTTTCCTCATCGTGTTGTTGCTGTCCACCACAGTGTGTAGTTTGACAGCTCCGTGTATGATTGGTTGTGGGCACCAAAATCTTCTACGTTGCTCCGTTGAACTCCCTGTTGAGCCCTGGTCGGGTGAAGTGGAAGTTATCTTGTCGGTAGGTCCGGTGACTGTCGGTCGGTTGCGTTGTCGTCGGATTGTGAATGGTTGACCCTACTGCCTGTCTCACTTAAGAGAGCGTTAGGTCGACCCTCGAACATCTGGGCGCCATTGTGTGTACTGCCTTATTTTTTTAAAAATTTGTTCTTGTTGTTGCTACTTATATGGCTTCTAGCCGGTTTTGTGTTTTAAATTAGAGTAGTTTTACTTTTAATGCCTTCAGCCTAGTTTAAAGTACTGTTTCGCGTAAGCCCTTTGCCATTTTAAAAAAAATTTTGAATTTTTAAGTCTTCGGCCTTCAGTCGGTTTGAGTTTCAGTTGTTTGTTCTTAAGGTCTTCAGCCTAAATTAAAGAACTGTTTCACGTAAGGTATTTAAAAAGAAATTTAATGTTTTTGGAGTTTTAAGTGTTCGGCCTTCAGCCGATATGAATTTAACTAGTTTACTGCAGCCTGACTAAAGAACTGTTTAAGATAAGGCTTGCGTTTTGAATTTGTGATTATGCCTACGTTTTAAGTGATTGGCCTTCAGTCGTTTTTAAATTTAAGTGGCTTTCAGCCGATAATTAAGTCCCAAACATTAAAGCTGTGTGTTTTTTAAAAAAATTTTATGCTCTTGTAATGTTTGATCAAATAATAAAGTTGCCTGTTCGAGTGTAACTGACAGCCCCTTATTTTGGCCCCTTTCCACAATTTATTCTATGTGACCTGTCCTGCAGCTTAAGCAGGGCATTTCACTCGAATTACGCCAATTTATGATCGAAAACGCTAGTTTTATAGCGCCTAAAAATACCTGATTTCACGTTAGTACCTGATTGTACCTAAATTTTAAAAATCCTATTAAATAAAATTTCTTAAGACTAACATTCTGTCGTGGTCTTCCCAGCTAACAATTACGCAAATATTTTATAAAAAATTGTAATTTTATGGTACGTAAAATATCTAATTTCGTGTTAGAACCAGATTGTACCTTATTTTTAAAAAGCCTAAAAATACCTAATTTCACGTTAGAACCTGACAGTATTTCAATTATAAAAATCCAGTCAAATAAAATTTGTATGACTTCCCGGATTCTAAGAAAACAGTAGTCCAATGATAACTGGTTTGTTTGCATGCGTGGACGCCGGCCAGTGGTGAGTCAGACGAAGGCAGCACACGCCAGGCTGATGCAGCCGTCACTGCTCCGCAGAGCGCTGTCGCTCGCTGCGAGAGTCGTGTGAAGTTAGCACCCCTTTTTCGAGAAATATACATTTTTTTCACAGTTCTTGGTAGATGTGCCATAGTTCTAGAGTTCTTTCCACAAAATTTCAATAGTTCTGCAAAATGTAACGAAGAAAACAACAATACTCGAAAAAATTTTCCTACCGAAAAAATTCTCTGACAATTTCCGCAAAATGTAAATAAGTACAAGAGTTCTGAGCACAGTTCTGAACAGAGCTCCAAGAGTTCTTTCGAAAATCCAAGTAACATTTTTTTGTGCAGCTAATAGTTTACGAGATAATTGCAATTTAAGAGAAAATCTTTTCACTTACTGTGAAGTTGGCACCCTTTTTTTCACAAATGTATACTTTTTTCAGATTTCTTGATAGATATGCCATAGTTCTAGAGTTCTTTGTACAAAATTTGAATAGTTCTGCAGAATTTAGCGACGAAAACAAAATTCGAAAACATTTTCGTATCGAAAACATTCTTCGTCCATTTTCGCAAATTGTAAATAAGTACAACAGTTCTGAGCACAGTTCTGAACAGAACTCCAAGAGTTCTATCGAAAACCCCAGTAACATTTTTTTGTGCAGCTAATAGCTTACGAGATAATTGCAATTTAAGGAGAAAATCTTTTCACTTACTGTGAAGTTGGCACCCTTTTTTTCAGAAATGTATATTATTTTCAGAGTTCTTGATAGAAATGTCATAGTTCTAGAGTTATTTGTACAAAATTGGAATAGTCCTGCAGAATTTAGCGATAAAAACAACAATACTCGAAAAATTTTTCTTATCGAATACATTCTTTGCCAATTTTCGCCAAAAGTAAATTCGTACAACTGTTCTTAACAGATCACCAAGAGCTCTATCGAAAATCCTAATAATATCTTTTTGTGGCGATGATAGTTTATACGGTAACTGCTTTGATGTTAGACCCACTTTCTCTACAGAAAAAGTAAATTCGTTCAACAGTTTTGATGAACAGTTCTGGTTAACACCTCAAGAGTTATATCGATAATCATAATAACATTTTTTGTGGTTATAATAGTTTGTATGGTAATTCATTAATTGTGGGGAACTCTTACTAAAAAAAAATTATGTCTTTTCGTATGCTCTGATGCCAGCTCTGGATAGTATTGTAAGAGTTCTATCGAAAATACTAGTAACATATTCTGTGCAGGTAATTGTTTACGTAGTAACTGCCTTTATTAAGGAATGCTTATGAGCATTTCCCGTGAAGTTTGAACCCCTTTTACGATAAATATAAATTTTTTTCACAGTTCTTGATTTATATGCAATAGTTCTAGATTTCCCTGCTCAAAACACGAATAGTTCTACAGAATTTCGGGAAGAAAACATTAACTCGGCAAAATTTTGGTATGGTAAAAATTATTTGTCAGTTTGGAAAAAATAAATTTGTATAACAGTTCTGTTGGCAGTTCTGGATAGCACCGGAAGAGTTGCATTGAAAATGATAAGAACATTTTTGTGGCGATAATAGTTTATACAATAATTGTTTTAATCTGATACTCACTTTATCTAATATAGCAAAATTCGTAGAATAGTTCTGATGACAGTTCTGAATATCACCGACAGAGTTCTACCAAAAACTATAATAACATTATTTGTGACGATGACATTATATGAGATAATTAATGTGGGACTCACTTTTGTAATGTAAAAGTAATAAATTCGTACAAAAGACCTGATTGCATTTCTTAATACGACCCTAAGAGTTCTACCGACAACTGTAATAACATTTTTTGTGGGGATAACAGTTAATGAGATAATAGCATTTTCGAGAGACCCACTTGGTCTACATTATAATAAATTGGCACAACCCTTTTGCTGACAGTTCTGGATAGCACCGAAAGAGTTCTTTTAAAAACCCTCATAACATTTTTATGGTGCCAGTAGATTATGAAATATATTGTGTGTTCACTCTGCAGTGGGTGTGCGCCGATGTGAAACTTACTGGCAGATAAAAACTGTGTGCCGGACCGGGTCTCTAACCCCAGGCTGTGACGAAAGAATATCGTCACAATATCCTTTCGTCCAGGAGTGCTTCTTCTGCAATTTTCGTAGGACAACTTCTACGAAATTGGGAACGCAGGAGATAAAGTACTGCTGGAAGTACAGCTATGAGTACGATCGTAAATTCTCACTTTTATTTTGGAAAACCGAAAATCGAAAACCCGGATGTATATTCTACTAAATACAAAAAGTCTAAATGTTCAGCACTATACAAATGCCAGTACACCTTCTTAAGACTGACTGTAGTAACTGTAGGTGGAAGCGTGGGATGTGCACGCTTAGATGATTCAAGGAGAGAAGGCTCGTCAGTGCAAAACAAACAGATGGCTGAGAGAGCAGATACATTCACACGCGCCACTAACCAGATGGTGTCACACCTGTCGAGAATCGCACCAGAGGTACAATGAGCTGTGGTGGAGTGCTGTTGGCGTGGTTACTATGCAACTTACTTGATGGGCATCAATACACCGTTATATTGATGTACAATACTTGAGAAACAATGTCATTCACACACTCCGAGTTCCTTATCACTCAGTACTAGACTAAATTACCGGCCTAGTGATAAGCAGCCTATGTACCTCACCGACTACACATCTTCGTGTTACAAGAAAAAAAGAGAAAAATACCGAAGGGACACAAAATATGAATCCGGATAAACCGGAAATCCGGATTACTGAGGACCAAATAAACGAGGTTCTTATTTACAAATTTCGAACTTCTTATTAACTTTAATACTGTATCCCCTCAACATTATAACACCTCTATCAGTCATATATTGAATTAGGATTTAAACATACTACTTAGTTCGTTTGTACGATATATTCAGTAAATATACTTACATTAATATACATTGTAAAGACTTTTAACTCTCGCTGTAGTATAACTCATCAAACTTCCACACTTCCTTTCTAACTAGAACAAATGTTTGCAACAATATTAACGACAGCAATTTCAAATTTATTCGTTACACACAGCACATGTTTTTATGTATCCTAGCGGCTGGTGATGTTGCCACATAACTTTCATCCATGAGGGTCCTGGGCATATTTTTAGCTGTTAGTGGGTCCTGGATATCATGAGAGCTCAAAACAATTACTGTTTTACGTAATAAAATTCATCTGGTTCTTCCTGATTCTAAAAGTATACACTTCATGTGTGCCTTTCATTGTTGTATGATTCAGTATCGACGCTAATGCTCTCTTGATGAGATATGAGCAGATTGCTCGTTTTTATCCACTGTGCCCTTTCGTATTTCATTTCAGCGATTAATTTATTTGTTTATCAACGTAGTAAGTAGTACAAAGCTAATCCAGAATGTAAACTGCACTTAAATTCTGTTTGAACTGTTTAATAGTCAGTGTCCGCTGTCTGAACGTCAAATTTCAGATTAATACACTGCGCGTGGTTGCGTTATTTTATAAAAATTTTATTATTGTAAGTGGGAAGTACTAGATAGTGTTGAAGAAATCCAAAGCATATTGTTCGAAGAGCATAATATTATTCGAAATTTACTTGTACCAATAGTTGCAGCCAAAGCAGCATTTGTGATGCTGTAATTACCTCATAGATAACGATATTTGTCTATTGTAGTTTTGTATTAAAATCAGAATTTTGAGAGCATCAAAGCCTCATTTCAGCGTGAGAGAGGGGTAAAATCAATAGATGATATTGAACTGAAAGCCTTCATGAGTCTCTTGTTTTTAATTGTTGTTAACAAAAGTAACAGATAAAGCCTGGAAGATCTGTGTGGAACTGATGGTGATGGCATTGAAAAATTTCACCTCGCAAATGAACATAAAACGTTTTACAGTCGCGCTATTCGTGATGAAAGGAGACAATTAGACAAGCTAACAGCTATTCGGGAAATATTTACTGTGTTTGTACGCAACTACCACAAATCTTACACCCTTGGAGAAAATGTTACAGTAGACAAGAAGCTGGAAGGATTCTGTGGAAGGTACAGTTTTCGCCAATATGTATCAATCAAAACAAACGAGTATGGATTCTTAAGTGTGGATTCTTAAGTATTTTACCTGTACAATTTGGAAATATACGCTGTGTTGCAACCAGAAGGATTTACCAACTGAGCAATAAACATTTTGATGTTGTTCTGTGACTGTGTAAACCTATATATCAGTCAGGTCGAAATGTGAAAGCGGACAACTGGTTTACTAGTACTGGAATGATAATAGAGCTATGAAGGGAGAATTTTTATTTTGTTGGCATGATGAAGGAAAACAAGCGTGGAGATTTCTCTAGAGTTTGCTATCAGTAAAAGAAGGGATGCCCACATTTCCTTTTTTGGCTTCCACAAGACTGAACTCTAGTTTCCTCCGTACCTAAAAAGGGGACGTGTGTGATCCAGGCATCACTTTTGCATGAAGATAATTCGATAGATGCTGACATTGTAGGTAAACGGAAGCCATCCACCGTAAATTTTAAAATAGCGTTAAGTGTGGTATTTTCACAGCGGATAAGCCGAATGCTTTGTACAACGCTGCAAGAAATGTGCGCCGCTGGTCAATGGTTGTATTTTTGTAATGATCAGTACCGTTGGAATCTATGCACAAGTAATTTATTGTGGCAACAGTAAGAATTGTATCAGAAGGAAAGGGTTCCTGAATCAGCTATGTTACACAATGTTGTTTTCTTCGCTAAATTCTACATAACTATTCTGCTCTTCTGCTATTCTGCTCTTCTTATGGGGTTCTTAATTAAGTTGCAATTACCTCTTAAACTATTACCTGCACTAAAAAATTCTACTAGGAATTTCGATAGAACTCTTCACGTGGTGTCCAGAACTGTCATCAGAACTGTTGTACGAATATATTTATATTTTCTGTAGAGAAAGTGTGTCCCACATTAAATCAATTTTTCACAAACTATTATCGCCATAGAAAAATGTTATTAGGATTTTCGATAGAGCTCTTGGGGTTCTGTTCAGAACTGTCCCCAGAACTACTGTACAAGTTTAATTTTTGTGAAAATTGACAAAAAATGTTTTCGATAGAAACATTTTTTCGAGTATTGTTGTTTTCTTCGCTAAATTCTGCAGAACTATTGAAATTTCGTACAAAGAACTCTAGAACTATGGCATACCTGTCAAGAACTGTGAAAGAAATATACACTTCTGAAAAAAAGGGTGCCAACTTCACAGTAAGTGAAAAGATTTTCTTCTTAAATTGCAATTATCTCGTAAGCTATTAGCTGCACAAAAAAATGTTACTTGGGTTTTCGATAGAACTCTTGGAGTTCTGTTCAGAACTGTGCTCAGAACTGTTGTACTTATTTACAATTTGCGAAAATTGACGAAGAATGTTTTCGATACGAAAATTTTTCCGAATATTGTTTTCGTCGCTAAATTCTGCAGAACTATTCAAATTTTGTACAAAGAACTCTAGAACTATGCCATATCTATCAAGAACTCTGAAAAAAATATATATTTCTGAAAAAAGGGTGCCAACTTCACAGTAAGTGAAAAGATTTTCTCATTAAAATGCAATTATCTCGTAAACTATTAGCTGCACAAAAAAATGTTACTTGGATTTTCGAAAGAACTCTTGGAGCTCTGTTCAGAACTGTGCTCAGAATTCTTGTACTTATTTACATTTTGCGGAAACTGCCAAAGAACATTTTCGATACGAAAATTTTTTCGAGTATTGTTGTTTTGGTCGCTAAATTCTGCAGAACTATTGAAATTTTGTACAAAGAACTCTAGAACTATGCTACATCTATCAAGAACTGTGAAAAAAATGTATGTTTCTCGAAAAAGGGGTGCTAACTTCACACGACTCGCTGCGAGCCGCCAAGTGGGCCGGCAGGGCACGCAGTGACCTCGTGATGTGCCTCCGGCGCCTTCCCGCCCTGTCTGAACGGCCTGCTTGAAAGACCTGCCCTGCCTTCACTCAGTCGGTCAGCGTGCTGCTTGGACGTGGTGACATATTTCACAGCGACAGTGTGTTTGTAGGAAGTGAAGCATGCCGAATATAGCCTGCTCCAAATCATCTCTGATTCGTCAGTGGTTACAAGATTTTCCTGATTTCTCTGCAGACGGAAGAGTTATTCACTGAAATGTGTGCGACAAAGAGTTAAGCAAAATATTAACCTTTTATCTGCTACGCCCACTCAGAGAACACTGATGCCACTGTTTTACCCGAGTTAAATTGGACCAGACACATGCGAATGCATTGTTTCTAAACCTTTAATGTAGGTTAATAGATCTCGCACGTAAATTCTTCCACAATGCATTTCTCATTTCTTTTTGTTTTAAAGTATGTTCTGAACAGAGGTCGCTTTAAGTCAGCATGTTGCAAGGAGTAAACATCAGGCAAATTTAAAACATAAATCGAACTTGAAACACACGTTTGTAACTAAACCAAATGCAACAAACAAAAACGTATTTGATCTTGACCTGTGTCGAGCCATTGTTGCAGCTAACACATCCACACAAGAAAGACCTATTTAGATTATATGAAAATTCATTGAGCACGACAAGGGAAGGTATAGGCAATTCATACATGTGGATCTCTGTCGATGAGACAACTGACAGACGAGGTCGATACGTGGCTAATTTGATTGTTGGAAAGTTAGATCCTGACACTCGCTCTGTACCTCATCTGATCTGCAGCAAGGAGCTAAAAAAGACTAACCAAGATACAATTGCTCATTTTGCTAGTAAAGCTCTCAAAATACTTTTCCCCAACAGCTTAGATGAAAATAAAGTCCTTATAATCTACACTGATGCAGCTGCATACACGATTGAGGCTGTTAAATTGTTGAAACTATTTTACCCAACCTCGCTCCGTAACACACGTCTTGCCCAGGCCATGAATCGTGTAGCTGAGACGATACGTATCGAATTTTCGCATGTAAATAAGCTAGTTTCAACCATCAAAAAGGTTTTCATTAAAACACCTACAAGAATCCAGTTGTTTCGAGAGGAACTTCCCAACCTACCACTTCCACCAAAACCCATACTTACTCGTTGCGGAGGGTGTGTAGAAGCCGTGGAACATTACAGCGAGAATTTGAAAGACATTAAGAACATTGTTCCTAAATTGCGGGAGGAGGTAGTGAATATTACTTCAGCTAAAGATCTTCTAAACGACCCGACAATTTACAACGACACTGCATACATAAAATCTCATTATGGATTTTTGGTCCCTATTATTAAAGCTCTCGAGTCTTCAGAGAAACCAGTCTACACGCAACTGCGATTGATAGAAGAGGTGGCAGAGAAAATCAACGTGGCGCTGGTTTTATTGGTATGAAAGTTAGTGAGAAACTAAAGACAGTGCTACCAGAAAAAAAAAAAACAGAACTACCACCCTCTGCACAGTGGCTGACGTCTGGCGTCAGGTACATCAACAGAACATTAGTGTGCGGTCCCATTGCGCCCAATACCGTCATTTAAATATGCTCCGGTGACATCCGTCGATGTGGAACGTTTATTCTCGGCATATAAGATGCTATAAACAGACAAGATGTGGTGTCACCGCCAGACACCACACTTGCTAGGTGGTAGCTTTAAATCGGCCGCGGTCCATTAGTACATGTCGGACCCGGGTGTCGCCACTGTGTGATCGCAGACCGAGCGCCACCACACGGCAGGTCTAGAGAAACGTACTAGCACTCGCCGCAGTTGTACGACTTTGCTAGCGACTACACTGACGAAGCCTTTCTCTCATTTGCCGAGAGACAGTTAGAATAGCCTTCAGCTAAGTTAATGGCTACGACCTAGCAAGGCGCCATTTGTAACATTGCATGTACAACAATTAAACAAAGAAAGTGAAGTAATTCATCAAAGTTTTAGAAATACATTTGGAGATAGTTGAAATATTTCGATCCGTCTTCTCGTAGCTTGTTAAACAAAACGCAAGTTTCTTCTAGTAATAGACTATTTTCACTACTGGATGCACGTGGTACATAAGTTTTTTTCTTTTTTTCAAAACTTTCAGCCCTACGGACGCTCCTGCTGAATACTGTCAAAGATTCACCTCGACTACCATCTAAAAGAGATTGTATCTTAAGAGTCTCACTTGATTAGTCAAGAGCGATGTACCACAAGGATGGAATAAAGTTAAGTATTTCCGCAGCTACGTACTTTTCTTTATAGCATTCATTACGTATCTTGTTTCAGACCTCACGCCATCCTTCGTGCGCTTATAGCGTGCATTTCGGCCCCCTCAAACACACTGTGTCGGCACCTCTGTCGACACAACACAAGAGATGCAGTTTCTCAACGGAAAATCTGGAGAAAGTGTTAGTTATTTACTGTGACTGCAATTATGAACATGGACAATAATATAATGTGTATTTTTGGAAAATAATATAATGTGGATTTTTGTCAATGTATTTCTCTTTCTAGTCAGTAAAATGTCAGATTTTGGTCACCTATTTTCTGATTTTTATAACCAATTTTTGTAAGTGATAGAACCTATGTTAGGTACCTAATTTAAGATTATTAGAACCTGAAAGTCCGAGGTCTAGTGATAACCTTTCAGAAAGTCTCCTTTTGTTGCAATGTTACGATTTGCTAAATTTTTTTCTGTTTTTTTTTTATTGGTTTCAGATAAAGCCCATTCACCTGATTATAGCACAGGACATTGGTCTGATTTCGTGAGAGAATATAAATTAAGAAAGATAAGGAGTCCAAAAGGTATATTACTCTGACTGCGCCACTACAATAAATGGCAAGATATTTTGACATAAAATCGAATTATATACATAAATAACAAATCTTTAAACATATCCTCAAATTTTAAAGTCACCTTTTACAAAATCGAGTGAAATGGAGAATGTATTTGGCAACAGACCTATTCATGGAACTAACAGCTACTCTAAGAGAAAAATACTCACATATTTTTAAAATATTGTACTGTGTAATTGCTCCTCGATGACGGTGTTACTCGCACTCTGTTAATATATGTACAACGTCCTCGTCAAGGAGGCAGCGGTCATAGCCGGAGAAGGCATTAATTTCAACAAATGTCTCGCTTCATTGGTATTCGTATGACCTGCTCTCAGTCTGTCAAGAGTAACAATTTCTCTTTTCATGAGCGCCAAATTCAGAAACGAAGAGTGGCGTGGAATGTGTTGCCGAATCGTCCAGTATCACGTGTCTTTGATGTTATGAAGTAAGCCTGCAAACTTTGTCCATTCCGTTTTTGCCTTGCTGTCGAGTCTGCTACGAAAATCACTGTATGTTATGCGGATGTCGACGGGAAGCAGATGTGGCTCCGTTTACGCCAGTATGTCTGCACGTTCGTGGCCCCCAAATGGGTCTTGCTTCTTCTGAGACAACTTGGAAGAAAGACTAATTCAGTTGCAATTATTCTGGAATGCAGTAACTAGTTTTTTTTAATTTACGAAAATAATCAATTATCAGATTTCTGAAGTATTCCTGGTGTGATTGATAAATGAGTGGATATCGGGATACATGTCTAATGTACTTACGGTTGATATAAAACTAAATGGACAACTTTTTAATTATTTCATTGTAACCATACACAACGGCAATGAACCGATGAAGCGTACTCTAAGGTGTGGTAAAGGATACTGTTTCCACGCCCGTTTTCGGCAGCAATGGTATCGACTCTTTTGCATCGTATTAATTAAACCACACGATCGCCTGTGACAATTACTTTATTGTAAGGAGTGATATATAATTTACAGGTACACCAACCGAAAATAACAATAAAATTACCAAAATGGTACTTCTAAAGGGAAATGCATATGACAGCTCATATTCTGTCTTGCCTAAGACCTCACATTTACAGGCAATATTTCCATTGGATCTATAGTCTCATTTCCTGTCTTGCTTCTGTAATGCGTTTCTGAGAAAGTTTTAGAAATACATTTGGAGATAGTTGAAATATTTCGATCCGTCTTCTCGTAGCTTGTTAAACAAAACGCAAGTTTCTTCTAGTAATAGACTATTTTCACTACTGGATGCACGTGGTACATATGTTTTTTTTTCTTTTTTTCAAAACTTTCAGCCCTACGGACGCTCCTGCTGAATACTGTGAAAGATTCACCTCGACTACCATCTAAAAGAGAGAAGGAAAAAACCTAATTCAGTCTGCTTGCGTGGACTCCTCACAACTGCGAAGCGAACAATGACTCTAGAACATTTCTCGCTGTATTAGAAAGAACAGTGCATACTTTTTTTCGTGTTCTGAATTTCTTTGTCATTTAGCTGCCAGATACATGCTTTTTTTTTTAAAAAAAAAAAACAAAGTTAACGCTGAATGTTTCGTGAATAAAACTGTTAGTATAGCCTAGAAAAATGACACGTGTATTATTTGCCAGATGGCGGCGAAGTCATTCAAGATGGCGTCGTCTAAACTTGGCAACAGCACATGACATTATCCAATATGGCGACGATGACGTCATTCAAGACGGCGGATTTTGGCGGTTAGTTTGAATTTTGGTGAGAAAGTGCCACATCCCCTCCCCTCAAGCAGAAAAATGGCGGGAAGTTCAAATTCCAAGAGGATAATGCACCACACAATGGTTATCTCTACTAAGCAAAGAAAATCGCGGGAAGATACGTCACTTGCGCTACCTCCACTTAACCTAAGCCACCTGACCACCACTTCCTCTTATGAACTGGCACCAAGTTTGAATTTTGGTGGTAAACAAAAAGGTCACTTCGGGTTTCGCTGCTAAGGTAAGAAATGGCGCGAAGAAAGGACACTTTTACTAACCTCAGTCACCCAACTGCCACCTTTTCCTAAGGATTCGTGGGAAAAAATGACTTGGACATAAGTCTTTATTTAAATAATTTCATGCAGGTGTGTTCACAACAAAGTCAGGACTGCAACTGCCTTAGTACACATCGCCACCATCAGAGGGCGGTCTCATCTGTGACGTAATCCTAGATGGTGACACCCGGTGTGTCCACGACGAGGTCCAGAGCGCAACTGCCTTAGTACACATCGCCACAACCAGAGGGTGCTCTCATCTGTGACATAATACAAGATGGTGGCAACCAATGTGTTCACCACAAGATCCGGACTCCGACTGACTCAGTACATATTGCCACAACCAGAGGGCGCTACCGTAACATCAGGTCATGATGCAAGTACAGTTATCAAAGATGGCGACAAACAGTACAAGTAACTTTAGGTCAACGGTTCTCTGTCCTCCTGCAAGCATTAAATGCAGTAGTCAACTTGCGTATATCATTGTTATCTCAAAACACATACAAAATGATATTGCTTCAACGGGAAAAAACTGACTACCTCACAGATTCCCTTCGTTTCGATGTCGATGTTTTCTTGGATTCCTCATGTTGCACCATATTTATTCCCATGTACAAACTGTTCAGCGCTAACCAGAAGATACACATGTACTTCCTCAATTTCCCTGCATTTTGGTGTATATTTGGTCAATTTATATCAATTCCCCCATCATTTTTCTCAATTCTATCGATTTTATGTCAGATCTGTCCATGCGATCATGACACAACCTCTCGTTCTGTGATCTAAAACTGCTTGTAAATGTAGCACAGCTGCCAACACCGAGCCAAAATGCACTGATTGGGAGGCGTAATACAGCACTGTACTCGACTGTGTCCATTCACCTCCACAATCGGAGAACATTTGCTCTGTTTTCTGTATGTCTGCGTACATGCACACCTCGCAGATGGCTCCCAGGACTCAGTCCCCTCTGCAGATGTGGTGGATCCGCCTCCAAACATAGGTCTGTATATATAGTCTGCAGCAGATCCACATTCGAATGCTAACTCGGATGTGGTATATTGCGGATCTGCACTCCGACACCGCTTCGTACATTGCGCATGCCGGATCCACGTTCAAACCCTTTTCCATGTGCGGCATATTGTGGGTCCACATACCGCTCTGGATATAATGTGTGGCAGATGCACATTCAAACACTAACTCGGGTCTACTGCCGGTCCAGAGAGGCTCAGGACATATATGTGACCGGTTTTCTGGAATGATTCCGTGTATGCATTCCCTGCGATGGAAATGATTCTCGTTTCCCATTAACGACAGCAGCTGTCTGAATGCATAGGCCTGTTGGAGTGTAGGAATGTATCTCAGTTAACTTTACCATCCTGTAGAAGAGCGAATAGCGAACTAATTCTTAGTGTGTGTTGGTTGGCTTTCGTGATCAAGTGGAAATTTGAGAAGATTGTGTATGTAGGTGCGTTTGCACTGGAGCGTTATTCCCTCCCATGTACATTGTTCACTTGACTGCTTCTGCACATTCCGCGCCTTTATTTAATTGAGAGAAGATCGCTGGTGGTGTGTGCATCTAGCATGTGAAAGACATGTTTACATGTTCTCTAGACATGGGAAAGACTTAAGTTGGCTTGTAAATTATAGGGATGATTTGTCATCTATTACATCAGTGACATCTGTGTATGAGGGACGAAATATCAGTTTCCCCTATTTGTTTCTAGTTGTGCATGCTGCACATCGCTAAAGTTTGGAGTTTGTAGAGAAATAATTTCCATTCTATATCTTGGGAATTATGTCATGCTAGCGATCGGTAGGATCATGCCTGGTGCTTGATATCGAGAAGTACCACGAAAATGGTATAATATAATGGCATAAATACATGTGTTCTTGTAATACCCGAGTCTGGAGACGTGTGTAAAAAAGCGAGCAAGCAAGGAAGCAGAAACAGTAACGCGTTTGTGCCGAGAGGAAACGATCCCAAATTTGTAGAACAGTTCTGAGGTATTGTGGGCACCCATCGGGCGTAGATGCCCTAGTGCTGAGAGGAGTATATATATGGTACTGCCCGTCTTCGTGGTATATGTATGAATGATGTAAAAGGGATGATTTTGTCTGGAGGAGGATATGAATTGTATGTTTACTGAATCGACACGGTAGGCGGTGATATATTCCCTGGTTGGAGGTCCTGTCCTCAGTGGGATAACAGTGTAAATGAGTAAGAGTCTTCCCGTATTTGACAATATGTATGGCACTTTGGGAGGTTTAGTTATCGGTGCAATATGGTGATCAGTGTAAAATAGTTTATTACCACTGAATGTCGAGTCTGTAGAAACGAAGAAAAGGCTGACTGTGCTTCCCTAGGACTGCGGAGCATCGTGACATATAGCCGGTGTGAGTGTAGGCATACCATAATTTTTCTGGGTGCTGTACAGATATAAAAGATAACTGCATTGTTTGTGTAAAATGTGTATATATAGTATTGTAAAGTTCCTGTGGCTTACGTCGAATAAAATGTGTATATATTTCATTGTAAAGTTACTATTTTTTATGTTATGGTATGACTAGAAAGTGTGACTGTGTGTCCTATCGTGAGGGATGTGTAGATTCAGCACATCGATAACCGCAAGGGTATGAGAGAGGTTTTTTACATGGAAAATTACGTGTGCTATAGATATTGAGATTAGTTCCAGAAGCACAGTCATGAAGAGGAGACATTACCTGTACATCGATCAGTGTCAGACTGTAGCAGCAATCGTAATTTTAAATTGTAGTTACACTGGTAAATATCTTCCTGGCTTCCAATATTCTTGTGAGTTCCGTATGTGTTTGATAATCTGTAGACGACTTTGTGGGCTTAACTGTCAATGCAATTTAGCGATCTGTGCAAATTAATTGTACCTCTGAAAGCCCAGAAAGAAAAGGTTAATGGTGCTTCAATACGAGCGGCATCGGTAGTTCGGCGGGTAAATTTAGATAGCAATTTCTCAGGTACCAAGTGTGAATGAGGTGTCGCCGCCTCATGCTTGCGGGGCCCGAGCGGACGCCTGTGAGTGGTTTGACATCTGACGGTTGTGTCACTTCATTGCGGTTGCCTGTGTGCTCTACTGGACAGGTGGCAGTAAAGGGAGCTTGCGAAAATTGATTGCATGACTTTGTGAGCAGGTCTGTAGGCTGTGCTATGCATTGTTTGGACAGTTTATGAGTACTATACATCACTGTGCTGCATTATTTATGAGTCTGCAAGTGTGTACTGAAATTATTTTGGTAAATTACGAGTTGTTTGAGTATCTGGCGAGTGTTATTTAGAAGTAGTTTACAAGTCTGTGCGCTGTGTGAGATGGCCCCAAGCATGTCAGAGCGTGTGTGTTGTGTCAGCGTGATAAATATACTCCGTCCCTAAATAAATTGTTTCAAAATAAGTAGAGTGCACTCCTTCCTTACTCTATACAGCGGCCCAGACCAGGCTGAGTCATTTTCACGTCATTTTTCCCCTCCAGACCACCATCTTTGGTTACGTCACATGAGGGAAGACAGCAGCATCTGGTGGCACTGCTGTGCACTAGGTCAGTTCGACTCTAGATCTAGTGGTGGAGAGGCTGCCTGCAAAATAAAGACGTGTCCATAGTCGTTTTCCCGCCATTTCCCTCCCGCCATCTTGGATTACGTCACGAAACGGACGACAGCGCCCTCTGCTGGTGGTATTGAGTACTACTTCCATAATTTGTGGTGAACACACTTTGTCGCCATCTTGTATAACTGTACTTGCGTCATCACCTGACATCACAGTAGCGCCTTGTGGCAGTGGCGATATGTACGAAGTCAGTTGGAGACCAGATCTCATGGTGAATACATTGGTTGCCGCCATCTTGGATAACATCACAGATGAGAGCGCCCTCTGGTGATGGCGATGTGTACTAAGTCAGTTGGGCTCTGGAACTCGTGGTGAACACACTGGATGCCGCCATCTTGGATTACGTCACAGATGAGAGCGCCCTCTAGTGGTGGCGAAGTGTACTAAGCCAGTAGAAGTTCTAACCATGTGGTGAACACACATGCATAAAATTATTTAAATAAAGACTTATGTTCATGTTCATTTTTCCCATGAATCCTTAGGAGGAGGTGGCGGCCCAGCGACTGATGTTAGTGCAAGTGTCCTTTCTTTCGCACCATTTTCTTAGCTTAGCAGCGAAACCCCTTTTTGTTTACTGCCAAAATTCAAACTTGGCGCCAGTTCATAGGAGGAAGTGGCGATTGGGTGACTGAGGTTAGTGGAGGTAGCCCAGGTGACCTATCTTCCCGCGATTTTCTTTGCTTAGTAGAGATAACGGAAGTGTGGTGCATTATCCTCATGGAATTTGAACTTCTCGCCATTTTTCTGGTGGAGAGTAGGGGGCGTGGCCCTTTCCCGTCAAAATTCAAACTTACTGCCAAAATCCGCCATCTTGGATGACGTAATCGCCGCCATCTTGGATACATGCGGCAACAATGCATTGTGTCGCCGTACACAGGTTGTCCCAGTACTAATGGGTGGATCTAGCAGCCAAGGAAGCGTGTCGTGATAGTCAGTTATTTCAGTCTGGCATCCCCCTGCATGCTGTCGCCTCGCTGTTGAGATCGAGAGTCTTGCGTTGGTGGGAAGGTGAGTGGCTGGAAGTGAGTGACAGACAATCAGCTCCACTTAGTTAAGTCCAGAATGCGACCATGGCGTACCTCGTTGCAGCCACGTCGATGGGACGAGGTCCTGCCTACTCGTCTTCACATAGGCGGCAGCCGTAGGATGCGTGGCTTCTTGATCCAGCGAGAGGACCCTCCAATGTGTGTGGTGCTTGGGTTGTGTAGATCACTGTGGGACACATTTTATTGGACGTGTTTCATATTCCATGCAGTGAGCTACGACGGATTTGCCAACCGATCTGTCCTCTATTTTGAGGAAAGTTCAAACGAATTTGGTTCGAGTTTTAAAGTTTTGTGAATTGTCCAACGTTTCTCCCAAGAGTTCAGGGAGACTGTTTTAGCGTGTTAACAGGGTGACTGGCTCACCCTAGTCTTACGTAAGTGGTCAGCCAGTGACATTTGCCAGCGACTTTCTTTTAGCTCCTTTGTAGTTTCATTTGCGATAATTTCATGTATAGCTACTTTTATTCTTTTTCCGTTATTTTAACACCAGTGAGACAGAGTGATAGTGTATCAAAGTTTAGAGATTTCATCAACATTCGTTTGATTTAGTGAGTGTAAGGGCGCTGATAACCACGGTGTGGAGCGCCCATAAGCTCCAAACACACACACACACACACACACACACTGCCGGCCGAAGTGGCCGTGCGGTTAAAGGCGCTGCAGTCTGGAACCGCAAGACCGCTACGGTCGCAGGTTCGAATCCTGCCTCGAGCATGGATGTTTGTGATGTCCTTAGGTTAGTTAGGTTTAACTATTTCTAAGTTCTAGAGGACTAATGACCTCAGCTGTTGAGTCCCATAGTGCTCAGAGCCATTTGAACACACACACTGATACGTGGGGAGGCGCTGGCGCCAGTCGCTTTCTCCGTTCGATTCACCCGGATTGATTGTTTCCGTCTGGCGTTGCTTATCTTTGCCTCGTTGGCCGGTGGCGGTGCTGATGGGCTGGTGGGCAGACTGAGTTTTGGATTCGGAACGGCCGGTACGTGTCGCTGCTCAGAGAGTGAAACTTGTGTTTGCATGGTGGTAGCTGGATTTGACCGGTGTACGTGGCTCGGAGTGCGGAAGCGGGCCTGTTATTGCAAGTTCTTGAGGCGTGACTGGGCCGTGGTCTTCTACACAGGACGCTGAGCAATGCGTTATTCATTTTGGCTAGTGGCATAGAACTATGTGCCACGCAGCTGTCTATTGCAGAAGTAGACATTCAAGCTTTCTAGTTTTGCATTCGAGCCTACCCATGTTATCACTAGCTTCTACCTTTTCTTATGAGTGCCAATATTGTATTGGAACTGCGACGTACTGGTGTAATAATATTATGTTTTGTCTTATCGCTGCCCTTTGAAAACTAGTCTGTTTGTGCTGGGCTTTTTACATATTTTGAAATTTGAGGTCTACAGTTAATTCTTTTAACCATTTTTAATTTGCTTTTTTCTTGATGTGATCTATCTTCGCAGAATTTCATCTTACTATGTTCTGGGGCTGTTAACATTGTTTCTTTTGGCTGTGGCTGTGTGTTTGTGCTTTTCTGTTGCAGCACTGCAGCGGTTACCTAGTCCATGTCTAAATCGATGTCTGGAGTTCGACGCCTTGGCCGACCAGTACCAGAGGGAACGGAGGGTCTTTAGGCCGCGGGGAAAATGGCAATCGACAAGGCGGCCACTGCATTCTTCGGGATGCAGTGAGTGGAGATCTTGCATTAAGTTAAGTTTCCTCTGCATTGGGACGCCAAGGCGTCTGTTCCGTTTGCTATACTACTTACATATTTACCTTCAAAACCATAAAGGAAGTAGACTAGTGTTCTGAATTATATAGCCGGCCGGAGAGGCCGTGCGGTTCTGGGCGCTACAGTCTGGAGCCGAGCGACCGCTACGGTCGCAGGTTCGAATCCTGCCTCGGGCATGGATGTGTATGATGTCCTTAGGTTAGTTAGGTTTAATTAGTTCTAAGTTCTAGGGGACTGATGACCTCAGCAGTTAAGTTGCATAGTGTTCAGAGCCATTTGAACCATTTTCTGAATTATACCTTACGTGCAGCGGGAGTTGAACTTATGTACATGTTAAAGAGAAATACTTGATGGGTAGCGGAAATTGGAAATTATGTGAATTGTCCTATTGCGCTTGCCCAGGTGACCTATTTAAAAGAAACTTATTTCACCTTTATTATTCAAGCGCCCTTTGTTAAATGACACTGATTTTACCTTTTATTATTGAAGTGCTTGCAGTTAGTATAGAAATTATAAGAGGTTCTTGTTTGCACCTAATTCAACTATAAAGGTATTGTGTAATGTATTTTTCTTACTTGTGAATAAGAGACACTTGTAGAAAATGTTTGGTAAATACTGTGCCCTTTGGGTTAAACTGTTGATCAGTAATAAATTAGTTGTATCTTGCAAGTCCTCTGTACTTGTTATTATTTCACTTGTCACCGGTTTGAACGTGAACCCCACGTTCCACACATACACAGAGATTCTGACGCGATTCCTTTCGTGGAACTTGGTTCGTTGTGTGAAAACTTCAAAGAATTGTTTTGAACCTACCTTAAGTTTCGCTACAAAGTTTTAGGCACTTGGCAGCGCCCAAGTTCCTTACAGCTCGTCTGTACCTTTCGCCATTTGCAAACAAGTTAAGGTAGAATTAGACAGACTGCAGACTCTGGGTGTTACCTCCCCCGTCTTGTTTAGGCAGTGCACGATGTCTATGATTGTTGTGCAAAAGGCTAATGGGTGACTTCGGATCTGTGATGATTTTAAGTCTACCATTAATTCCCAGGTAAATATGTATTTGCAACAAATGCCTAGGCAAGAGGAATTGTTAGCTAAATTGGTTGGAGATGAGTATTTTTCGTAAGTTAAGGGGCTCCGGAACGCCCTATACTTGCAATGTTAAAATAACGCTTATAAATTACATCTTTCCTCACAAAGTATTTGAGGTAGGAAGTTGAACTTTTTACAGATTATTTATTGGAATATGGGCTACAACTTAACACAGGGATTTTACAAAATTTTAGTTCAGTTATGAAAGATGATTTTTTTTCAATTGTAATGAAAATTCACAACATTTTTTTGCAATTTTTTATTTATATATTCAAAAATATACAGTTTTTTGGAAAAAGGCTGTGTTAAATTATGCAGAAGGTACTGTGTAACATTTACTGAAAGTTTGAAACAAATATGTTTGGAAGATCCGTAGAAAACATGTAATTAGTATGAGAAAATAGAAGTTTTGGGAATGAGCGACAAAGATTGGATTAACTTTTTAGTGCATTCCAGGTCCATAGGATGGATTATCTTCATCCTCTGCAAACTCCTCCTCCAGCTTCCTCTTGTTCCTCCTCCTGTTTACTCTTGCTTGTATTTCTAGACTCTTTACAGCCCTGTCTGCAGCCCGAAGGCGTTCCTTGTCTAAAGCAAGCATCGCTCGTACCATGTTAGAACCTATCTTCATTCCCATATTTCTAAATACCTTGCACCTTACAATGTTGCCATCATTGAAAGTCGCAACAGCATCATACACACCAAAGTGAAGTGTTCCTATTCCAACAAATACAGTCTTGGGGATTCTCGACCATATAACACTATTTACACTTTCATTGGGGTTTTGAGTTTTTCCGTGAATACACTTTTTCAACAGTTCAGGTGCTGCTAAGTCTCTGAAAATTGGTTTCATCACCTCCATTATCGCATGAGGCAGACTATGCTTATGAGTGTACACTTCACCAGTTAGCAATCCTTTGTTATATTTACACCAACTGTCTTCTTCTTTGGGACACAAGCTATGTTGGGGATTTTCATCGTCTTTATTGTTTACAGTAATAACACATACCTTTGGCTTTCCAACATTTCTCCTTTTCTTAAAAGCCTTCAGAGGATTTCTAATAACTTTACTTTTACTCATTATTATACTTCAACAAAACAGAGACTCAAGAAACAGAATTAATTACGAATATTTTCGAGATAATCGACAATCACACCAGCGATATATATTGAACCATCACAGGTTAGCCACAACACATACTTTATCCGCAGTGGTTAGACACTGGACTCGCATTCGGGAGGACGACGGTTCAATCCCGCGTCCGGCCATCCTGATTTAGGTTTTCCGTGATTTCCCTAAATCACTCCAGGCAAATGCCGGGATGGTTCCTCTGAAAGGGCACGGCCGACTTCCTTCCCCATCCTTCCCTAATCCGATGAGACCGATGACCACGCTGTCTGGTCTCCTTCCCCAAAACCAACCAACCATACTTTATCTCACATCACTAAAATGTACCTGATGAACACGGACGTTAATAATAACACCATTTGACAGCAGTTTAACAGCGCCACAGTGGGTCACGCCAATGTAGAACATATTTCAAAAAAAATTTAAAAATAGTTGTAGTCTTCGGAATTGAATAAATTATATATCTATTAAAAGGTAATAGTCTGCAGATTCAGAAAACGCAAAAGAGTAAAAATTGAACTTTTCATGATTTTGAGCCTTTCCGGAGCCCCTTAACCTCACTGACGCATGTTTTGAGTTACCTGTTGATGAGTTCACAAAACAATTTCATGTGATTTATACGGCATTCGGCATCTACAGATATAACAGATTGCCATTTGGGTTGCTAGTACTTCCACAATTTTTCAGAGGTATCGAAAACAACTCATGCAGTGTATCCTTAGTGTGTCAATTATTTGGATGGTTTGCTAATTTCTGGAGCCACGTGGGAACAGCACTTGCGCAATTTACAACTATTGTTTGATTGGTAGCAAAACAATGGCTTACATTGTCGTCTCTCGAAGTATGGATTCTTTCAGCCTGTATGGGACACACATTAAGTAGAGAAGGGACTACGCCCGCATAAGACCATGTGACCACCATTATTAATTTACTGGTGCTTAAGAATCTTAAAGAATTCCCATCTTTTCTTCGCAAAGTCAGTTATTTTGCCAAGTTAATTCCAAATGCGGCTCATATTTCTTACCCACTTAACCAGTTACGTAGAAAGTGTGGATAGAAGCATGCTAATGGCTATTTGCGTAACTTAAAAAGTTTCTGTTGGCCTCTTGTTTCTTGGCGTTCCAGCATGGTGAACGGTTAACATTGGCCACAGATGCGTCCCACTGTGGTTTTGATGCTTCCGTGTCACATAAATTTGCAATACAAGCTATCGTGTTTGCTTCTAAGAAGTTGAACTTAGCACAACAAAATTATTCACAGACTGAAAAAGAGACGTTGTCCACTATTTAATGTGTTCAGAAGGTCCACGTCTACCTCTATAGTATGAAGTTTCATATGATTACGGACCACAAGCCCCTGCTGTCATTGTTTGACCCCCATGCAAAATTCTGGACAAAGTGACGCAATGGTTGCAGTGATGTACATCGTTTTTTAGTAACTACACTTACAACATCCATTACAGAACTGCCGCACAGCACTCTAATGGTGATACCCTGTCTCATTTTGCTGTGGTCCTGATGACGATTTTGACCGACATGAAACGCTGTGTCTTGTCTTTGACACGAACCAGGGGCGCACCCTTGACGCGTTTACCATTACGATGGGCGATGTAGTGGCCGACACGAGCTGGGACTCGCTGCTTTGCACTGTATTGTCTGTGGTACTGTGGGGCTGGCCTCGACATTTTTTATAAAGATGCGAATCAACAGTAGCGCACTTATTTTTCCACAGGCACAGACTTAATGTTATGGTAGGAGTCATTTTGTGAGCCACGGATGATGCAGAATGTCAGGTGATTGTCCTGCCTGAGCTACACCGTCGCATATGCACTGTATACTGCCCATTGGGGAATGTGGCGAATGAAAGTAATGGAGCCGCGTCATATATATTGGCCAGACATAGACGCCGCCATTGAATATGCCAGCCTCAATTGCTATGCCTGTGTGTGTGAACTGTCGGCCGCAGCACAGCATTTTAACTCATGACCCCACCCTGACCACCCATCAAGAAGAGTGCACATATATTTCGCTGACCCTTTCGAGGGAACATTTTGATTGTTGTAAAAATTTGGTCATTTGTGATGAGGTCTTATGGGACCAAACTGCTGAGGTCATCGGTCCCTAAGCTTACGCACTACTAAATCTAACTTAAACTAACTTACACTAAGGATAACACACACACCTTTGCCCGAGGGAGGATTCGAACCTCCAACAGGGGGAGCCGCCCAAACTCTGACAAGACACCCTAGACCACGCGGCTACCCCGCGCGGCTTGGCTGTTGTCGTTGGTCCCTTTTCAAACTTCCCATTTCGGGTACAGACGTCTTTAACATCCTCCAGGGCCATGATTCACGACTTATCTACAAGATTTGCTACAGGAGCTCCAGGCTCTCAACTTACATTTTTGGCGTTAGAAATTTTTGTAGAATTAATGGTGTTGACCAGCTGACACCACCCCATTTCACCTAGCACCCAGTCCATAAGACAAGTGATTGGACAGGGCAATCAAGATGCAGATGAAGAAAATCTTGATATTGGCGAACTCTAGGGATCCCCTCACCAGCTTCCTCGCTGTGTACCTGTTCGCCCCTGTCAGTAGATGTAGCTACGTATTCTGTTTGACTTTCTGCATCCAGCAGCACGGCCTCTGTGTCTCTGTACCCTGCCATTTATCCCACCGGTTCTCACGTTTGGGGCCTGCACATTCGACTATAATCTTGGGTGGACCGAGGGCGTCATAATTGGCAACAGGGTGCTACAAATGTCTGAGGTGGCGGTTGGCCAGAAGGAGCTGGTCAGTCACCAAAATCAACTCCACGTTCAGCATGACATGGCGCCCCATGAATGATCCTCGGGCATCGATGGGACACCACCACTGGACTCATCCCAAACCAGTGGCAGCCTCTGGGTCTGCTCTTTCCCCCTCCACACTTTGCCTTAGTGGAAGGTGTCGGTGGGAAATAGATACAGTGAAGCGATGGGAGTCTATAGAGACTGATCCCCTCCCTGTCATCATTTGGTGCATGACTCATTCCCCTAACGCCAGTGCCATGCATTTGGACTGGTCATGGGACTTTGCACCCTCTTGGAACGTGGAGCTGATGGAGGATGACCAGTTGATGCCACCCTCGTCACATACAACGGCTACTTCCCCACCTGTCGACCTGAGACCTCTGGACCACAACCCTCACAGATGGTGGCACCTCCCACTGTAGCTGTGGAGAACTTGCTGCCCAAACCATTGGTGGAGATTCCAGCCTCGCCGTAGTCACCATACGTTGGGCTACTTCTGGCTCTACGAGCCGATTAAAAGGTGGAGGGGTTTTGTATCCGACAGTGATTCAGAATACCCACCTTGCACAGACGTGTAAATGTTAGAAATACTGTGAGCCGTTGCTGCGGGCCGACGTCTTAGGGGAAGCCACTGCCGAGGTACGACACATCACGTGGCGCCTCCCAGTGGCGACGGTTCGCCGCCGAGCCTGTGGCTCAGGCTCGTGGAACGGATCACTGCTCACTCTACTTTGCAGCTGCTCATATTGTGCCACTGCACAACCAGGGTGACTCAATTTGTTTTCGTGTCTCGAGTGCTTACTGATTTGGAACTGTTGTATTTCTACTCCGACTTCACTTCGTCCTGGACTTGTTAGTGCTTCATTCACTTTTTGAACTCAGTCTATTGGGACCTATAGAAACATGTGTTCGTTTCCCTGTAGTTTGATGTACTCAACGGAGCAAGTGGCGATAAAAAGTCTACATACGCCAAGCATAATAGAAAACCAGTCGCATTCGCTGTGCTTTATTTCAGTATCTGCTTCTCTCAAATTTTCACAAAGTATTGTAGAACTGTCTGAAAAAGCCAGGCAGATTATTAAATCCATTTGATTTCCTTCTTAGACTTAACTGTTCACCTATGGCATTTGTTTTAGCTGCTTGAAATTTCTTTAATTCTTGTTGCAATTGCAACTCATACATTTTCTCACTCTTCCTATAGAACCTTCGAAAGAGTTTAACTACCTTGCTTATGGGCTATGTTGAAACAATTGCAGTGATATTGACTCCAAAATGGAATGATTCTCTAATCTATGTGGCACAGATGGTGAACGTTAGATGACAAATCCAGTATTGAGTCAACGATAAAACATCACAGAACCGCGGTGTGTATGTTGTCTGTGTGTTGGTTGTCTTTATTTTCAATCATTTGTTGTTGTGATTTCTGTGTCATTTGTTAATTGTTTCTGACGGAGAATGGCGTTCTGTTAACGTGTAGGATGGTAGATTATTTGAGGCTCATGTATGTTACAGTAGATTTGGATTGTTTTTATTTGATATGCGTTGTCAGGGATTAGGATTAGTGGCTTGGTAGAGCAAATCTCAGGGTAAAATTTTGTAGTACTGCAATGAAGAGCAATTGAAACCTGTCGGGTGTACTAACCTGAATGGATGCTTATCGGAAGCAAGGCACATTTTCTCCAAAGTAGTGAGAACATTCGAATCTCGTCACAAAGGGATCAACGTCAGACTGGTAGCAGTGATCAAGAGAGAATTGTGGAGAGTCCTCAGTCAAATATAGCAGCTGGCCTTGCGGATACATCGAACGTATAATTTTCTGTAAATGACAAGGTAATTCAGGCAGACGAGAGCGGAAGTGAAACCGCAGCAGAATGCCAGGTAGACTGTCCAGGCACGGCGTAGCGTTAGTGGGAGAGGCGGTGCAGACTCACGAACGAAACGTCACAGAGCTATGGAACCGCGATCGTCTAGTTCTGGAGGTATTAGCTGAGGATGTAAATATGATGCCTTCATGCGATTCTTGCAGGAAGCGGAGCGGAAGAGACAGGAAGCGGAGAAGAAGATGCGAGAAGCAGGGAGGAAGAGGCAGGAGATAGAGAGCCACGAAGGTGATGAGGGAATTAGTCACTTAGGAGACGAAGGGGATACGGATGGTAGCTGAACAGCTTATTGAATATAAAGAACAGCTTAAGAAGGAAGTGGCGGGTGTTGAAGAAGATGTAGAAAGAGTCAAGAAAATAACAACAGAAAGGTCGCGAAAGAGGCAAAGCGCGATGCCAGGGTGGCGAGATTAGTAGACCAAAGTGTACGCAAGAACGCTTTATTAGCTAAAGAACAAGTAAAACAGGCCTAAAGCAAAATGTGCAAAACCGAAAAGGTTCTTGCCACGCTCCAAAAACGGAAAAGAAAGATTATCCAGCAAACGCAAAAAGGAAAAATTAGCGAGGACGTACAACGCATCGAACACAGAGAGCAAACAGGCAGACATACCAGAGGTTACGTAAGAGCAGGCCCGGGTCACCTCACAGCAAAGCGAGCTAGCTAAAGACGTCCAGCAAGCACGTCAGCTGGTTGCGCAATTAGAATCACCGCCTGGTACGGCAACGTTCCCCTGTGGTCTTGGTAGCACAGAAGATCATTCATTACATTTCAATAAGCAATATGAGGCTACGTCACCCACACAAGGGCGAGTGCCGCAGGAGAACACACCAGCCGCCAGGGGGGCGCACGTCGGAGCGCGCCGCCGGCGATGCAAAGTACGCCCGAAACCGAACCAGAACATAGGTGCGTACGTCCTCGACGGACAGAAACATTACTCCGGTGAATCTGACGGCACAAGAGGAGGCCTTAACGGTGCACAAGGATCATTTGGATGCCGATTCATGAAAGCACGTGCTACAGAAACAAGAGAAAATTCGTACGCAGGAAATGTGGAACCATTCGACCACAAACATTTCTTATCCATTCAAAATTTCCAGATGTACAAAGAGAGTAATAATACATTGCTATCAAAAAATTGGGTAGCTCAGTAGGATAAAGTGCTACGGGAACCGTAGCCACTGAAATACAAGCTGGGATTTATCTGCGGATTCTTAGACGGGTCGATCGCGGAACGTATGTGCAGTGTTGCTGAGTGCTGTCGCTCGTACAGAGTGTTGAGGGATGCGTTCCTTAACACATTCTGGTCGCAGGACATTCAAGAAAGAATCAGTCAGTAGAAGTTTTGGGCAAAGACCTAGAAGCGTCAAGATTCCGTAGTCTGTTGAAGTCCTTTGAGTCGCTATTCAAGAAGGTTAGGTTTTTGGACCAGCCGTACGGTTCCGAGGAAATTATGAGGCACTGTTACGGTACATTACCCCTGCAATACCGTCAGCTACTTATCGGATTGTACAACGATTCAAGAGCGCGTTACGCGAATTAGAGTATGTCAACGAAATAGAAAACGCAAGAGAAATGAACAGAAATATTGATCGCAATTGGCAGGGCTTGTCAGAAAGGAACGACGACAAAGGAAATGGGGCATCGATCACAGGGTAACAACAATTCGAACTATAGAGGGAATAACCAACCATCGTAGGAGAAAAGAAGTAGACGCGGCAATTACAACAATAATTACAGCGAACGGCAAAACGAAAACTGGAGAGAACAACAAAATCCAAAACAGTTCCAGGGAGGTACTGGAGAACCACAGTAGCAAAGAAACGACTGGGAGAACATCAAACAATGTCAGCAAAATAACCAACAAAATCATAATATCCAGATAAGGCTACCCAACCTGTCACAGCGTAAACGCAGTAGAAGTCTAAATAGAAACAGACGCTCCACTGCTGTGAACACACCTCAAAACAAGGCCGCAGGAACTATCGGAACAAGCAACATGAACACGCTGGAATATGAAGACAACAAGAGAGCTTTTCCGCGACGAAAAAGAAGTCATGACACGACCGGATCTACATTCTGTCATTCACGTCACCTCAGGCAGCATCGATCTGACCGGGAATGGGAACAGAGGAAGCCAGGTTACGGCGATAACGGAATCTGCGTTCAAGAGATGTATTGCGAATCACCCGAGGCCAGCACTCACGCTGAAGGAAAACGAAAATCACTGGCGCACTGGGAGAAAAGCATACGCATATGAACCCGGTTAATGTTCAGCTGCCAGGGACTCATCTTGGAAGCGAAATTTCTGGTCTTCACTTTGCTGACAACTGAAATAATGTTTGGCATGGATTTCCTGAACCAATCTTGGAAGCGAAATTTCTGGTCTTCCCTTTGCTGACAACTGAAATAATGTTCGGCATGGATTTCCTGAACCAACATCAGGCCGTATTGGACTCGGGACTAGGAGAGCTCACGCTTCAAAAAAAATGGTGTCAGAAAAATTCCATTTGCTGATCACGCAATACTTACGCAAATTCCTGGCGAATGCCTCAACCTAAATTACACCTCAAAACGGAAGGAAGAGAGAAATCAATCGTGGCGTCAGGAGCGTAAACGCACCGCGCGGCAAGATGAACAAACTCGACGTGAAATGCGCTACGCTATTGATAATGTTTCAGGGAACTTAGAAAACATTCCACCGAATGACAAGGAGGATCTGGAGGAAATCTTACTTCAAAATGCTGATGTATTTCTGCCGAAAACAGGAGCAATCCGTAATTTCGAATACGCATTCCGAGTGCGCGAGCACACAAAATTTTTCGTGCCACCTTACGAGATGCCCGTGGACCACCGTCACAAAGTTTTCTTAGAGGTCAAGAGGATGCTAGACGACGACATCATTGAACGTGCAGCCTCAACATACAGCAACCCCGTCACAATAATAGAAAAGTCCGGTGCTCAATCCGTTTAGTGCTGGATTCACGCCAAATTAATACCATCATAGAGCCAGAAACAGATCGTCCCGAGAAGCTAGAGGAAGTCTTACAAGACTTCCATGGTATAACAATATTCTCGTCCCTCGACCTGAGATCCCCTTTCTGGAAAATCACATTCCACCCGGTCTACAGAAGACACGACTACACTACGTTCATCGCCTTTGGTAGATGTTTCTGATTCAAACCCCTACCATTCGAGTTACACGTGTCCTCAGATGTCTTCGTTAGCGGACTCGATAGTATCTTAAAGGATTCCGTAAAATAAAGTATCACCACTTACGGAGACGATCTTTTGATTGCGGAACCGACGTGGAGAGGGCTAAAAAATGGCTCTGAGCACTATGGGACTTAACATCTATGGTCATTAGTCCCCTAGAACTTAGAACTACTTAAACCTAACTAACCTAAGGACAGCACACAACACCCAGCCATCACGAGGCAGAGAAAATCCCTGACCCCGCCGGGAATCGAACCCGGGAACCCGGGCGTGGGAAGCGAGAACCCTACCGCACGACCACGAGATGCGGGCGGAGAGGACACAGTGTGATCTTACGGGAAATACTGCAGAACTTCAAGGAATCCGACGTAACTGCCAACATCACGAAGTCATGCAATGGGACCTCATGAATATAATTTCTTGGCCTCGTCTTTACCGTGGAAGGACTCTCATCAGATCCGGACAAGATCGAGGCGACAGCAAAATTTGCAACGTCAACAACTAAGAAATAACTCTGTGGTTTTCTCGGTGTCGCAAATTTCTACAAGAAAATACCTACACAGCGATTATGTCAGCTCACCGATAAGAAGGCGCCGTGAGACTGGGACGATATGGTGCAAGATGAATTCCTGACCCGCTGGCTGGAGCACCGATTTTCTCGCACCCCAACCTGGCAGAGGGATTTTGCGTGGCGTCGGACAGCTCATACTCTGGGCTGGGCGTAGTGATCTTCCAGAGACATCAGCAAGGGGGGAACCTTATGCAGAAGACCATCGCTTTTGGAAGCAGTTTTCCTAGTAAATGCGAGAAAAATTATTTGGCAACCGAGTTGGAAACTTGGGCAATAGTGTTTGGCTTCGAAAAATTTCGATTTTTCATGTACGGGAGAAAATCAAGTCTTCGACGAATACAAATCCTTGAAGTTCTTACTCACGGCGAAGCTCCGCAATAAGAAACTCACGAGATGAACACTCATGCTACACGATTTCGATTTAACAATTACGCACGTGCCAGGGGAGAACATAATCGTGAACGGGCTGTCAAGTTCGCCTGTGGGATTGGAAAAAAGCAACGCAAGGCCACTACAAGAAGAACACTACAGCCTGTATTACATTAAAAAGGTGGCGTTTGAGAATTATGTCACTAGGACCATAATGGACATCAGCAGGGAACAACACAAGGACCTAGCTCCACTTGCTACAAAGAAGAGGTCAAATGACAGGACGGAAACTAAGTTCAGGCAATTCTTCCTATAAGGAAAGGAAATGTTCTTTCGCAGTGAAGGGGAAGGAGCACCGTGGCGTGTTTGCATTCCAGATGAATTTGTGAACGAGGTCATCTGGCATACTCAGCTTAGATATGCACAATTTGGAACCTGGAAATGCTACCTTAAGTTACCCACACAGTGTCGCTTGAAAGATATGGATATTCGAATCCGGAGAGTTTTGGAGGTGTGTAAATCCTGTCAGCAGTCACAGCATGTTGCAGTGACAACTCAAGCACCTCTACATCCCATAATCCCGTCTAAACTAAAACACCTTGCAGAAATCGATTTAAATGTCCCTCTTCTGCACAGAGGTAGGGGCTATAGTTACGTCCTGGCAGTAGTGAAGCTGACACCTGTCAGCTTAACTCCACCCCCCCCCCCCCCCGCACCCCCTACCATTCGTCCGAAAAAGGCAACTGCACAGTCAATGTGCAGAGCCTTCTGCGAAGATTTCATGACCCAGGTAGATCATATAGACAGGATTATCTCCGACAATGGGACCCATTTCAGGTCAGAGAGATGGAAAGCTATGTTAAGAAAACACAAGATTGAACCTATATTCACATCCGTATGGCATCCCCAATCGTCCCTGGCAGAGATGATAATGAAAAGCCTGGGAACCCTTTGCTGTATATATTGAGCAATACGACGCGCCACCTCGAATGTTTTCCTACCCCACTTCCAGGACGTGATGAACGAATTGCCTCATGGAGTCACTAAGATAGCACCAATGACTGTTCTCAAGAACAGACAACCCAGAGTCTAATCCACGAAGTTGTAGACTCTCCCTGAGAACCCGAGTGCAACACAAGCGAATTGTTGGCCTGGCACTCACGAGATTGCGTGAGGCCGGTGTGAAACGAAAAGAGATGTGGGATGGAAAGGCTCGCATAAGAGAATAGCACATTGGTCAAAAGATGTTGGTTAAAAGTTTCTGTCTGCGTAACAAGGAGAAGCAGCGGTGCCACAAATTCTACCCTATGTGTAGTGGGCCTGTGCGAATCCGCAGCATCGCTCACATGAACACAATGGAACTCGAAAGCCTGATATCACGGAAATCTCTTGTTATTTACCATATCAGTCATGTGAAACCATTTTAGAATAGGTGATTATACAAGTTCATTCAGTTTAAAATAAATTTCTACATAGACCTTGAAACACGTATGTTGTGTGGCGGCGATGGCGAGGCATTGCAGAGTCTCTGACCAGAGAGCTATTTGTCGTTCCTAGTCTGCGCTTGACCGTGCGAGAGTTCAGTTGCGAGTTAGAGTTGGAGAGCTGTAGCGTGAGAGTGCAGTTGCGGTCGAGTCGCAGTAGAGTTCAGTTGCATGTAGGGAGTTAGCTGTTGTGTGAGGAGTCGGCGGGCGTCGACATGGCACTCTGGTCAAGATTCACGATAAGGTATATTTTTTAATAAGGTAATGAAGCAGCATTGCGCATATCTGATAATGTAACGTAAATTAACTGTAACTAATTTGTTCAAGAATCGCCCCAATAATAATTTTTGTTTTTAAACCAAGCGCTTTAACAAAACAAACATTTTATTGAAAGTATATTTGCCTTCCATTTCCTTTAAAGAAAAATTTACTTAAGTTCAAACAATGTATGCGATGCATTTCCTCCAAGCTATGGCGAAAAATAAGAGCAGATGCAGTTTTACTGAGGTAAGAATTTGAGTTCAATTATTGCACAGGGCCTAAGATCGACATTTCAGTCTATTTGCGGTTTCATTGTCACTGAGATTTTATTATCACTGAATTGACTTTCATTTTGTGGGGAGCTTACTCTAGGGTCAGATTGCTAATTTTTATTTAATTGTCATTGTCATTAAATTTAATTGCTGGGAGGTTACATTTTGCTCCATTCCCATTAACATTCAATTATTGCAATTTTCAAAATTGTGTGGGGAAGTTAAATTATTGACACTTAACAAATTTCTGCGGGGAGTTTACACTTGGCGACACCCGGTCCAGGATCGTATTTCGTTGAGAATCTTCTGATACGTAGCCAGATATCTGCTCTTATTTGCTTAAATATAATTAGCATTTGGCGCAACGCTTTTACTAATTTTACGACTTTCTTTCCTCAGATCATCGGCAATTCGTTGCTCTGTTGTATTTGTGTGTTGTTTTTGCATTGTGCTTAATTGTTTTGTGAATAATTTGGACTGTTGTAAAAATGCCGCCAAAGACTGAGAATAGTGTATCGCGAGGTATAATGAATGAAATTACCGAATTAAATAACTTCACCGATAGTACTTGCGACACGCAATATAACGATGACAATCCACCGTTTACTGATAATCGTCGTACTGATGAACAAACGAACTTAATTGTCTCCCCTGTTAACTTGACGACAATTGATGACGCGGGGCGCCCTATTGTAATGAGCGCTGCCCAGCTTAACTCACCCGGTTTGGAAAATTCAAATAACGTACAGACAAATTTTTCTAATGAAAATGAACAGTGTACTGAAAGTATGACGGATTTATTTAATTCCGAAATAGTGACTGACAGTGTACGTTCGACTGACAAACCTTTTTGTAAATTGCAGAATGACCAAATGGTCACACAAAACGCGACAATTGCAGGTACGCAATCAAACAGCACAGAGAATGCAACAGCTAATTTTGGCAGGGATCACATTTTGGCAATATTACGACTAATGAGTGAAATGCAGAAAAACAGTTTTAAACAATATGATCTAATTAATGAAAAGTATAAACAGTCTAATGAAGAACTAGACAACATCAATAAAAAAAATCAAACAACTTAGTGAACGGAATGAACAGCTTGATGAACAGATTAAAACCATTGCCGCGCGATATTATGATACTAAAAGACAATTACGTGAGGATACTAAGGCTTGTGCTAATAACAGTAATAAAGAAGTTGGCACTGTTGCACAAGAATTAAGTAGTACACGTGTAGGCACAACAGATTCAAATAAAGACGAAATTAATGCAGTCAGTGAACAATGTTCAGCAAACGCAACACAGATACACGTAATTAATGCAGTCACTGAACAATGCCCTAAAAACGCAGTACAGATACGCGACGAGTTTAATATAAAGTCACTGGAAGTTTCACACACTCTGAATACGGATGTCCATAATAAAAGTGAACAACACAACAACCAAACTGACGAAAGTATTAAAGTAATAGAATCGAAAACTATTTCAGTCAGCAATACGTCACAGAATCCGCGACGTTGCGAGCATTTGTCAGAGTTACGGAGCGCGTATAATTTGAGCAATTTACAGAGACTACGCGACTTAAAATCCGAAAAGCTACGAAGTTGAAGTACGAAATGACACAGACAAACAGATTTTCACACAAACCTGAACGTGTTCTCAAATTCAGTGACGAGAATGTTGATTATAAGCAATTTGCATTTGTAAGAAAATCAAAGGAATTTAATAATGACAGAACACAGGTACACGCTTTGAGCTGTATACGACAATTTATTTTTGTACTTTCACCGCTATTAGCTGTAATGCAGAAACTAGCTTTGAACTCGATACGACAATTTGCTATTGTATTTTCATCAGCATTGCCTATAATGCAGAAAATGGAGTTAGCATGGATACAGCAATTTATTTCTGAATGTTTACCGCCATTTCCCATAACACAAAAGCTGAAATGTATTTTCAGCGCGTAATAGACCTCAGGGGATTCATTACGCTTTAATGAATATGTGCCGTAGCGTGCATAGGGCCCCGAGCTGTAGTAGTGCTGTTTCATCTTTAGTTTACTGCACTGCTGCCTTCTCTTCTACTATCTTTTATATCTATCAAAACAGCTCTTTAACTATTGCTCTATCTAGAATTAAGAATATATAATGAATACCCGATGTGACAAATTTTTTTTATATACCGAATGTGACAATTTTCATTAGGCACTCCCGTAATGACAACTACCGCCGTAATTTTAATAACAGATAAAATCATAATCATCAGTATGTACAAAATTTTGAGCAGTCGCAACCACATTTTTGTAACAATAGATGTTTTTCACCACAATAGCGTGAAAGTCAGCCGCTTAGCATACGTAACCAACAATGCAGTCTACAACGTCAACCTAACTTTAATGTTTCGCCGCGTACACGTATAGTCTCAGCTACAACAAATAGTAACGCACGGCAGCAAAGAAATAACTACGTACAGACAACACACTATTTCAACTCGTATCGCAATGCGCCGTATAGAAATGACTATCACGACAGACGTAAAATTAATGAGCACAATTTTCAGCGTACATTTAATAACAGTCGATCTTATGAGCAGCAACAACATATTATCATGAATCAACCAGACAACAGGTGTCATCCATAGCGTAAGACGTCAGGAAGAAATAATAGTACAGTTCAAATAGTCGAAATGCCACAGCATCTTCCCGAAATAATAACACGTACGATAGAATTTAACCAGATACAGCACAGATTGCATATTCCAGTAACGTAAGCAATAATTTTGACACGCAGAATCTTATTCACGAGCATGTTATCTGAAACATGCTTTGTTGAATGCACTACTTTTATCGCACCCAGATCTTACCAGAAATTTTTCCATTGCCACCGACAGTTCTAACACCGCTTTAGGCGTACACATTTTCCAGGAAATTGAAGAAGATGGCTCTACAGTAATTAAAAACATAGCATTTGCAAGTCGCATTCTGTCACCTGCTGAACGAAATTATTCCGTTACAGAATTGGAAACGTTATGTGTTGTTTGGGCATTTATGAGATTTCGGAACTTTCTTTATGGCAGACATACCACCGTTTACACAGACCACAGAGCGATACAATTCTTACTTTCGGCTAAATTCACTCACGACAGATTAAGCAGATGGAAACTTTATTTACAGGAATTTAATTTTACGATTGTTCACATTCCCGGCACACAAAATGTTATAGCAGATGCACTATCGTGTTCTCTCAGCAACAATCAGCAAGACGTAGCAACCAACTTCTGCAAAGCAAATTTCAGTGTCATGTACATTCAGCAAGTTGCATTTGAAAATTTTATTTCATCGTCATTACAGGACATAGCACAAGAGCAAAGTAAAGACAATGTGTGGAAAGAAATTAAACACCTTTGGCAAGATAAGAACAATGTTACGATTAGAAACCACTACACTGTACGCAATGACATTCTGTTCCGCCGCTCTCATCCTGACAGCAACAATTGGTTGTTATGCATTCCTGACGAACTGGTTAATAAATTAATATGGTATACTCATTTAAGTTACGCACATTACGGAGGCAGAAAATGTTTTCTTATACTGAGACAGAACTGTTATTTTAGCAACATGGAAAAACGTATACGACGAGTTTTAGCGTCATGTAAAATTTGCCAGAAAGCTAAGTCAGACACCACTTCACATATTCCTCCATTATATCCCATTGTACCTGTTAAATTAAGACATATGGCCGCAGTAGACATTTTTGGTCCAATTCCGAGAACTAACAGAGGTTTTTGCTACATCTTTGTCGCTGTTGAACTCACTTCAAAATTTGTTACTTTCACTCCGTTACGCAAAGCTACTGCTAAAACTGTTTCGAAAGCATTTGTAAAACATTTTCTATTTCATGTAGGGCATGTGATGAGAGTAATTTCCGATAATGGATCACAATTTCGTTCTGCTATATGGACACGCATGTTACGAGCTAGAAACATTTCTCCGATCTATATATCCAAGTACCATGCTTCTTCGAACCCTTGTGAACGATTAATGAAAGAAATTGGTAAACTGTGTAGAATATACTGCCACAAAAGACATATTGATTGGGACACGCACATATTCTCATTCCAAGATGTAATTAATTGCATTCCAAATGAATCCACTATGCTATCTCCGTCTGTTATACTGAAAAACGTTGAACCGCCAAACAAAATTAAAGAATTAGTAAACTTTCATACATCTCGTCGATTACGACAACACGAAATAATTGACATTGCGCTGAATAACATCAAACGTGCCGCAGAGCGCCGGAGAAGACAGCAAAAACAGGTTTGTACGCGCCGAGACTTTCACATTGGACAGAAGATATTAGTACGAACACACTATTTATCCAATAAAATAAAAGGTAAGTGCAGTAAATTTGAACTTCTATACGCAGGTCCATATCGGATTCGCAGCATTCCTCACCCCAATGTTGTACACGTCGAAACTCTGAGAACCAGAAAATCGAAAGGAAACCACCACTTATCCAACATAAAACCCTTTATTGAGTGAAAATACTTTACGATTTATCACACTGTAATGCTATTTACTAATTTTTATGATCATTTCTGCAATTATATTCACGTGACTAATTATTGATGACTATCGTATTTTTTCTTGGCAAGTGCCCGGCAAGGTAAGGTTAGCAGGTCGCTCTTCTTGTCGTTACACATCAGACCGTGCATATTTTTCCAGATGAACTTACGCATTTTATGAATAATTATGCAATTCTATGTAGTGACGTATTAATTTTATCAAATTCTCTCTCCATTAAAGTCTTTAATTCTCGCCTCTATTAACTACACTACATACAAGCTGAACACAACGAACGTCACATTTTGTCTTTTTTATGTACGATTGTTTTCATGTTTTGTTTGTATGCACTGTAAAATAGTTAAGGTATAACATACCATTTGACTTTGACATTTTTTGCCCTATGATATCTCAACATCGTGACTATTTTACATTTTTCTTTTTTTTCTGCTGCATTGTGATATTCTCTGTACATTTTTGCCTCTGAACACTGTCTATGCTTTTGACATATTACGTTTTCTGTCATGTTATGCTGTATGCTTAATTATGTCACCATTAACCAGTCATTATTTAGTGGGTATATGATTTAAATGCAAGGCATTAATCTTTGTTCATCAATTTCAGAAAGAAATGATGCGTAAAGGAAATAAATTAAACAAAAATGGGAATTTCACATACGGAATAAACGAAAGAAGATGCAAAAACCTTATGAGGAAGAGTAAATGGATCAGAATTAACAAGCATTAACAAGAATATACTATGCACATCGTAGAATAGCAGTCTTAACTAATTTTTTCTTTCAGAATACAAGGCGACTGATGCAGGCTGTCAGACAGAACTACACATCTTAGTTTTAAGTGATGAAATATGCTAGAGATAAGGAATAGTTGTGTAATGAATAATGAAGTGATTTTTTTTTGCAGATGATAATGAATGCTGATGAAGAGTAATGATGAAGAATATGCTACTATGGATAATGAAGTTTTTCTTTACAGGTGATAACAATGAAGTTAAGATAATATGGATAATGAAGTTTTTTCTTTACAGATGAGGATGATGTTGAAGTTTATGTATTTATGCCATGTAGTTATTTAAGTACTTGTTGCAGTTTGTTTTGACAGTATGTTTTATATCGTATGGTATGATGACTGAAGGTTTTGGAAAGGACAGCTATGGAACACATTTTTATACACATTTCACTACCTGTTAATTCGAAGTTCACTACTTTTCAGCATAGTCTGCGTTTCTTCTTTCAGCTCAATAATCCATTTTGTATTTTTTTTCTTTTCAGGAGAAGCTTTTTATGATACTTACTAAACCTGTTACTTATTATAGCTGTTCTAGTACTTGCATTTTTATTTTTTACCCATTTGTGTCTATCATTTATAAATGTGATCACATATACTGCCTTGTTACATAACTTTGCTACAGATGACGAATGACGTTACCTATCCTCATTTCCAGCAATAGGTTAAAAGCAAATATTGTTATGCCTCAGCAATTAATTATCGATCCCAACGCAATGCATTGCTAGCACAAAAACAAAAAAAAAGTATTACCAGTCCCAAATAATGCTACTAGTTTAAGAGAATTCTGAATAATACTGATCAGCTCTGAATAGTATGTCACTTCAGTAATGACTTCTTAATGATACAAAAAAATATATATATATATAAAATAATGCTTTGTAACTGGCAAATAACTGCACACTGTTTATTGTAATGAGACTACTTATAATGCCCATGATTATTAATGCTATGACTGTAATTAACTGATTTTTAATAATGACTTCTTAATGATATGTATCACGAATTTCAAATAATGCTACTCATTTAAGAGAGTTCTGAATAATACTGAATGATGAACAATGTTTTATACTATTCAATACTTGCTGGCCATTAAGTGCCGATAATTAATGTAACTAAATGAATTATGTTATTAGTTATGCCATTAATTAGCTCCTGTTTTCAATGATGACTTTTCATGTTTTGGCAACTGGCCAATGAGTGCCAATAATTTGTATAACTCAATGAATTATGTTAATGCTATGCCAATAATTGACTCTCCCTTTCAATGATGACTTTTGATGAACATTATTCTGTCATACTAAATATGCTTAGTGACTGGCCAAGGACTGCCACTGTTTATTGTAATACGATTACCCATGATGCCAATAATTTAATTTTATGAACATTATTCAGTAATACTAAATACATGGTACATAAATGTTCAATAACTGGGCTATGAATGCCACAAACTACTAATGTTATCAAGACTAGTCTGTGACGTAATGTCCTTCACCTTCTGACCTAACTACCTGGAATTACTGTAATATCCATTTGTCCTGTCCATCCTCATAATCATGGAGCACTATATTTGGTTTTTGCACTAATTCTACGATGGTGTGCCTTGTAAGAGCGTGGTGTTGACACGACATGCTGTCCACCACCGTGAGCGATGAAGACGTTATTATGGTCCCACTGTTTGGTGTACCTGATGTACTGCCAAAATGATAACAGGAAATATTACTACGACATTTCAGTGTCTTGGATACGCTGATAAATACTTCTGGAAAAAGATCTGCAAATTGTCTCACTTGGTGTTGTACTCCTGTGGAAAGATATGGACTTTCAGTGCAGCTGCGTGCAACCTAAGTGCTACAACCATGATGCAATCCTTCCTAGCCCTTCCCTAATTCTTGTAAAATGAAAAAGTCATGTACAGTGCGTGTGCACTTCCTTTCTTTTGTTAATAAGATCAGTTATTCTGAAATTACTAAAGACTTCTATATGCATGTGCACTTTATTACACTCCTTGATTGTTTGTTTGTTGTAGAAAAATACTAGAGAGTACTACAGCCCGTGTGCAGTTTAGTCATTTGTCAATATAATTTGTACTCACTAGGTTTATTTGTCGTTAAAATTTTAGAGAATTTTTCAGTGCGTGTGCACTTTATGCCATTTATACTCATTCGTATATATTTTGTGACTTTCTGATATGCTCTGTACTACAGTGCGTGTGTATTTTTGCCGTTTATTAATATATTTTCTGATTTGCTGATATATTCTCAACTGCACTGCATGTGCACTTATGTCACTTGTCAACATGATTTTTTTTTGCCATTCTGTTTATTTGTTCTGAATATGCTAAGGAATTTTTCAGTGCTTGTGCACTTTTGTCATTTTTGTAACATGATTTCTACCCATTCTAAGTACAATTCTTTTGATTTGTTTTGAAGTACAGTATATGTGCACTCTTGTCATTTATATTGTATATACATTTTATGATTTGATGATTTTTTGCTATTACATTTATTTGTTGTGAAAACGTTGAAGAATTCTTCAGTGCTTGTACACTTATGTCATGTGTTAATATGTTTTGTGCTGAACGTCAGTAACTGTGCACTTGTCATATGTTCTGTACTCATTGTCATTGTCTGAAATGTTTTGTACTCGGTGCATGTGCACCACATTTAATTCATGTACTCTATCTATATATATGCTGTAACTGTAAAGTTAATTAGTTAAAAAAAAATTCTTGCGATGGCAAGTCCAAATGACTCACCATCGCTGCCAAATTTTTGCCCCCCCCCCCCCTCCCCCCCAGTGGAGGGTTATGAAACACGTATGTTGTGTGGCGGCGATGGCGAGGCATTGCAGAGTCTCTGACCAGAGAGCTATTTGTCGTTCCTAGTCTGCGCTTGACCGTGCGAGAGTTCAGTTGCGAGTTAGAGTTGGAGAGCTGTAGCGTGAGAGTGCAGTTGCGGTCGAGTCGCAGTAGAGTTCAGTTGCATGTAGGGAGTTAGCTGTTGTGTGAGGAGTCGGCGGGCGTCGACATGGCACTCTGGTCAAGATTCACGATAAGGTATATTTTTTAATAAGGTAATGAAGCAGCATTGCGCATATCTGATAATGTAACGTAAATTAACTGTAACTAATTTGTTCAAGAATCGCCCCAATAATAATTTTTGTTTTTAAACCAAGCGCTTTAACAAAACAAACATTTTATTGAAAGTATATTTGCCTTCCATTTCCTTTAAAGAAAAATTTACTTAAGTTCAAACAATGTATGCGATGCATTTCCTCCAAGCTATGGCGAAACATAAGAGCAGATGCAGTTTTACTGAGGTAAGAATTTGAGTTTAATTATTGCACAGGGCCTAAGATCGACATTTCGGTCTATTTGCGTTTTCATTGTCACTGAGATTTTATTACCACTGAATTGACTTTCATTTTGTGGGGAGCTTACTCTAGGGTCAGATTGCTAATTTTTATTTAACTGTCATTGTCATTAAATTTAATTGCTGGGAGGTTACATTTTGCTCCATTCCCATTAACATTCAATTATTGCAATTTTCAAAATTGTGTGGGGAAGTTAAATTATTGACACTTAACAAATTTCTGCGGGGAGGTTACACTAGCAGCGGTGCCACAAATTCTACCCTATGTGTAGTGGGCCTGTACGAATCCGCAGCATCGTTCACATGAACACAACGGAACTCGAAAGCCTGATATCAAGGAAATCTCTTGGTATTTACCATATCACTCATGTGAAACCAATTTAGAAATACAAGTTCATTCAGTTTAAAATAAATTTCTACATAGACCTTCAATAGATAAGGAAATTCTAGGTGATATTGTGAAATGTAGCCTCGATGATCCGTTTATTGAGTTTCTGTAATTGATGTCATTTATTAGCTTTCTATATGAATCCTTGAGAAATGTGGTCAAATGAGTTGTTACGTCATTGTATCAACGAGTTCACTGCCTGCTTGAAAATCAGTCATGACTGAACAGAAATTCGTCCAAGTGACACTTCCTCATATAAACTGACACTTTCTTGTGGCACAACGTTTGACTGAACTAAGATTTGGGTCCAGCCAGCGTTTTATCTGTGTGACAAATGGCAATTATGCCTTTGGACTGCATTATCGTTGCCCATTACGCTCCACGGAGAACAAGACCATTAGTCAAGAAATGATTGCATTATGAACTTCTAATTCAACTGTGCAATTCTCGTAGCACTGTCTTCTATAATATCACTGTGGTCATTTCCTCTGGTATCTTGTATACTGCCCAAGAGGCGAGGGTAAGTTCCTTTCCGCTGTTATTTACACAGTGACGAGATTGCCGTTATGTCACTGCACATGTTTGTCTCGATTTTCGGGTGTGTTATGAGTGGTATTGGCTGTCCAAGCATTAGGTGCGTGGAGACGCTAAGTCTGCTGGTATTCTGGGCCATTGCCACACGTGCGATGAAGCCTTTATAAAAAATGGTTTAAATGGCTCTGAGCACTATGGGACTCAACTGCTGTGGTCATAAGTCCCCTAGAACTTAGAACTACTTAAACCTAACTAACCTAAGGACATCACACAACACCCAGCCATCACGAGGCAGAGAAAATCCCTGACCCCGCCGGGAATCGAACCCGGGAAGAAGCCTTTATAGAAGTATTTGTAGTTTGCTGGTGTCATCAGAGAGCCGTGAAAGAAATCTATTACGAGACGTGAGCACGTACCGTGCGAGTCACGGTGGTCTGGCGTACAGCAGACTCAGGATAAAGAAGGCAACAGTAAGAAGGGGACCAATGGTGGCGATGAGGATCAACCTACATCAGAGAACTAACTTAGCTTTTTGTATTTTACTACAGTGGCGACCCAACAACAGAAAAATTGGAGACATTTTTGTAAAGTGTAAAGCAACACAAAAGTGGGAACTAATGACATTTAACTTTCAGACGTATGAATGATGCAGGAGGACTTGTCATGAGACAGAGCATCTATGCATATGAGTGGGAGCATGGTTTCAGGTCACTTCTGCACTGGGTGACAACGCCACTGGAACTACTAAGAACAGGAGGAGTATATGTAGTGTAGTCACAATCTAAGAAAAGAGAAGGCTTAGAAGTAAAGTTGACAAGCGCTGGGTATAAAAAATAAGTTAACACTGAGTGTTCAGTGGAATGAGTGTGGTTGGGTGATGAGTGGATGCTGTGCTGGGGTATGCATGGTGGGGAATGTTACTAACACAACTCTCACACACAGACGAGAGACGCTTCACCTCATACTTTTAAGACAATTGTAACTGTGGAGGATGCCATGTTTAGCCAATACTATAACACTTATTTCTTCTCTTCATTTTGTTACAGTCACTCATATAGGTTCAAACTGTGTGTATTAAAAGAGCTTATTTTCATGATGTTGTTCCATTCATAAGAAACCATCTGTAAAAATCGATGTAAAACCTAGGCACTGAAGCACACTATGGGGACTGTGCAGATCTTGGGAGCAGCCAAACCCGGTATTTGTGCATCCTATGGGGCAATGCAAAGCAAAACCCTGCGGCTGGCGACGACGAACACGTGACCGGTTGAAGGAGAGTGCCTGTGACGTGGGTGGCCCAGAAAGCTGCCGAGTGGAGAGCTGGTCGGCAGCGCTCAATGAATGCTGGGACGGCTGGGGGTCAGCCAATCGCTTTCGCAGCGTAACTAGTCACGGCGGAGGGGGAACTGCACCACATATTGCGGCTGCCATAAACGAGACTGCCCTGTGTAACTATGAATGGAGGCGGCCCGCTGGACGAGTGCAGCACGCCATTGATGTCACACCACTCCCTTGACAGCTTTGTGGAAGGCCTGGCGCCAAATAAATGGCAGCTGACACCAACCACCCACCAAGCTGTTATGAATGGGACCCACCATGCCCTCGAAGGACCTGGAGGCAAGGTTGTGCCCCTATGACTCGTGGAGGAATCTCCTGGGCAGTCACATTTCTCTACCGACGGTGTGCAGAGTTGTATGGCGATGATCCAGAAAAGTTGCACAGTGACACAGATGGGCACTGGCGACTGTGAAGACATCACACGCTACCCACTGCCACATTGGGAGACAAGAACGGATCACGAGGAGATGGATTGTGCACCAAATGCAATGCTGCCTCACCGCTTAAACCGAGGATAGACTGTCCTCCTTCAGCTACCAGGTGGAGAAACAAAACAGGGCAGAGAGGTCACTTTCTGAGTTGGTGCTGTTGGGGGCCGTCCATGTATGTGTTCTGTATGTGCAGAACAGGGAATCAATGATCATAAGGCCGTTTCAGCATCCCTGAATATGGAAGTTAATAGGAATACAAAAAAGGGAGGAAGGTTTATCTGTTTAGCAAGAGTAATAGAAGGCAGATTTCAGACTACCTAACAGGTCAAAACGAAAATTTCTGTTCCGACACTGACAATGTTGAGTGTTTAAGGAAAAAGTTTAAGGCAATCGTAAAATGCGTTTCAGACAGGTACGTGCCGAGTAAAACTGTGAGGACGGGAAAACCCCACCGTGGTCCAACAACAAAGTTGGGAAACTACTGCGAAACCAAAGAGAGCTTCACTCCAAGTTTAAACGCAGCCAAAACCTCTCAGACAAACATAAGCTAAACGATGTCAAAGTTAGCGTAAGGAGGGCTATGCGAGAAGCGTTCAGTGAATTCGAAAGTAAAATTCTATGTACCGACTTGACAGAAAATCCTAGGAAGTTCTGGTCTTACGTTAAATCAGTAAGTGGTTCGAAACAGCATATCCAGACACTCCGGGATGATGATGGCATTGAAACAGAGGATGACACGCGTAAAGCTGAAATACTGAACACCTTTTTCCAAAGCTGTTTCACAGAGGAAGACCGCACTGCAGTTCCTTCTCTTAATCCTCGCACAAACGAAAAAATGGCTGACATCGAAATAAGTGTCCAAGGAATAGAAAAGCAACTGGAATCACTCAACAGAGGAAAGTCCACTGGACCTGACGGGATACCAATTCGACTCTACACAGAGTACGCTAAAGAACTTGCCCCCCTTCTAACAGCCGTGTACCGCAAGTCTCTAGAGGAACGGAGGGTTCCAAATGATTGGAAAAGAGCACAGGTAGTCCCAGTCTTCAAGAAGGGTCGTCGAGCAGATGCGCAAAACTATAGACCTATATCTCTGACGTCGATCTGTTGTAGAATTTTAGAACATGTTTTTTGCTCGAGTATCATGTTGTTTTTGGAAACCCAGAATCTACTATGTAGGAATCAACATGGATTCCGGAAACAGCGATCCTGTGAGACCCAGCTCGCTTTATTTGTTCACGAGACCCAGAAAATATTAGATACAGGCTCCCAGGTAGATGCTATTTTTCTTGACTTCCGGAAGGCGTTCGATACAGTTCCGCACTGTCGCCTGATAAACAGAGTAAGAGCCTACGGAATATCAGACCAGCTGTGTGGCTGGATTGAAGAGTTTTTAGCAAACAGAACACAGGATGTTGTTATCAATGGAGAGACGTCTACAGACGTTAAAGTAACCTCTGGCGTGCCACAGGGGAGTGTTATGGGACCATTGCTTTTCACAATATATATAAATGACCTAGTAGATAGTGTCGGAAGTTCCATGCGGCTTTTCGCGGATGATGCTGTAGTATACAGAGAAGTTGCAGCGTTAGAAAATTGTAGCGAAATGCAGGAAGATCTGCAGCGGATAGGCACTTGGTGCAGGGAGTGGCAACTGTCCCTTAACATAGACAAATGTAATGTATTGCGAATACATAGAAAGAAGGATCCTTTATTGTATGATTATATGATAGCGGAACAAACACTGGTAGCAGTTACTTCTGTAAAATATCTGGGATTATGCGTGCGGAACGATTTGAAGTGGAATGATCATATAAAATTAATTGTTGGTAAGGCGGGTACCAGGTTGAGATTCATTGTGAGAGTGCTTAGAAAATGGAGTCCATCAACAAAGGAGGTGGCTTACAAAACACTCGTTCGACCTATACTTGAGTATTGCTCATCAGTGTGGGATCCGTACCAGATCGGGTTGACGGAGGAGATAGAGAAGATCCAAAGAAGAGCGGCGCGTTTCGTCACAGGGTTATTTGGTAACCGTGATAGCGTTACGGAGATGTTTAACAAACTCAAGTGGCAGACTCTGCAAGAGAGGCGCTCTGCATCGCGGTGTAGGTTGCTCGCTAGGTTTCGAGAGGGTGCGTTTCTGGATGAGGTATCGAATATGTTGCTTCCCCCTACTTATACCTCCCGAGGAGATCACGATTGTAAAATTAGAGAGATTAGAGCGCGCACGGAGGCTTTCAGACAGTCGTTCTTCCCGCGAACCATACGCGACTGGAACAGGAAAGGGAGGTAATGACAGTGGCACGTAAAGTGCCCTCCGCCACACACCGTTGGGTGGCTTGCGGAGTATAAATGTAGATGTAGATGTAGATGTCGATGTCTCTCATTTCCTCCAACAAGATGTCATGTCTGTCACACCTGGCAGCACACCAGACGTCTAACTGCTGTCAGGTCGAGATGATGCCAACAGCCCAGCTGG